>NC_092498.1:145530403-148506653 GCF_047511675.1 Marmota flaviventris | reverse complement strand
GCTGTCATCTCGGGTGGAAAGTCACTGGGTGGGCTCCTTTGAGCCTCGGTGGTCATCTCCAGAGTGGGTGCCGTAGCTGATCAGTCCCCCCAGGGGCACCAAGAGTGGACGAGCTCACTGTGCCGGCCCAGCACAGGGCCACCTACCCAGCTGGGCTGCCGTCTGCTTCCCCTGGCACATCTGCCCCAACCCAGGCGCACGCTCAGGGGGCAGCTGGGAGAGCGCGGCTGAGCTCTGTCCCCTGCTGTCCACCAACAGGATCACACTCATTCCCACCCACCACATCTGAACGCCTGAACCTCTGCTTTGGGGATTGGCGTCCACGATCCGTGTCGAGGGCAGGGAGGGGGCGGGGAACGCAGGCTGCGCTGAGGGGGGTGACCACACCTCCCGGGTACGTCATGTCCCCGTCCTCCTCCCCCAGAGCCACAGAGCTGCCGTTCAGCCTTTATTGACAGAAGACAGGTCCTCGCTACAGAGTCCTGGGCCTCATCAGTGACAGTTTAAACATCTCAACTTAGGGACACCCGCAGCCGCTGAGTGGGCCAGTCAGGGGGGCGGCACTGGGCTGCCTCACGCTGGCGTGGCTTGGCAGAAAGTTCCAGAACTAGAGAGGATTTACAGCGGCCCTTAAGACAGGAGTGACTGGCAAACCCCAGGACGGCTGGCTGACTGGGGGCAAGTCAGAACGTTCTGGCCCTAGGACTTGGGAGCTCCGGGATGTGGCATCTAAACACCGAGGGTGGGGGGGGGGGGTCCCTGCCACTGCCGCGTTTTTGGTCGCAGTTGGCAGAGCTGTCCCCAAACCCCTGCTAACCCTGCTGCCCTCAGAGCCTGCCACGTGGAGAATCAGTCATTGACAATGAGGAAAAGAAATGCCCCGGGGACAAAGAACTGGGCAAGCAGGTGACGATTTGTGCTCTCGGTGGCACTGGCTGCCCGGGCCACACTTCCCCCTGGGGACAGCTGTCTGTCTCTCCAACGGGGGTCTTAGCCCCGTGCACAGAGCTCCCTGCTCCATCGGCCCATTCTCAGCTCCATTGGTCCTAACAAGTCCCCAGGCCCCCAAACCATGACACCTCTCCTCTTAGGTGCCCACAGGAAGGGGTTCATGACAGTGAGAATCTTAGTGTCCCTACTGTTCAAACCAGGATGCCTCACAGTATCAAAAGTGCTTGTTTGTCCTGAAAAGAAGCCCGCGGCTGCTGAGGGAGGACAAGCCAGTTAGATGTGACTCTCTGGTCACTTAGGAGCTGGGGTTGCCGGGACCCGGGAGGGATGGAGGAGTCTCATGGGCCTGGGGCTGGGTTTGCTGAGGTGGAGGAGGCCACAATAAATATAAATAAACCTACTCGGGGTCCAGTGCCCCATGGCCCAGGAGGCTTTCTGTGGAGCGTTGGCCTGCTCGGGGGGAAGTGGGTGCAGCTCCCCAGAGTTCAGGCTGCTTCATCCCAGAGACGTTCTGAGCTCCCAGGCCCCTCCTGGCCTCCGGCCTCCCCAGGCTGAGGCTGAGGCTGAGGCTCTGAGCTGCTGGGCCTTCTTGTGACCACAGCAGGTGAAGGCCTGAGTGTGGCCCTGGTGCACTGGTGTGTCCCAAAGCAGGCTGCCGGTCACCGAGGGGCCCTCACCAGGAGGGTGTTCAACGAGGCCAGGCCTTGGGGTTCAGGTCCCGGAGGAGCAGGGGAGGCCAGGCTGCGTGTCCACTCTCCTTGGCCCCAGGAACTTGCAGCGGAGGGCGGGACAGGCAGCAACTGCTTCCCCACCGGCCAGCAGCCTGGTCGAAAGCTCTGGAGAGGCCCGTGGGAGGCGAGGGGCCTGTCTCTGGGACACCCCGGTCCACGCGGTCCCCTGCCCGAGCCAGCTGCTGGGGGCTGGAGGGCCACGGAGGCCGTCCGTTGGCTCAGAGCAGAGCTATGGGCTTGTTCCCAGGGCCACCCAGGTACTGGGAGGCGGCCGTCGACGAGGCCACGCTGTCCGGGGTGGCGTACGCCGTGTAGAGACCCGTCACCTGCACGTCAGGGAAGGACTGGTCGTTGCCACCAGAGACAGGGGTCAGGCCGGAGGCCCCCAGGTCACAGCCGAGCGGGGAGTCGGCGAAAGCCCCCAGCGCGTCCAGGCTGAAGCTCTCGTCCTTCATCTCGTCCCACAGGTTTCCTTCCAAAGACAAAAGCGCAGGGCTGAGCTGGCTTCCCGTCCCCCAGGCCCGAGTTGCAGTCCCTGTCTGTCTTAGGGAAGGGGCCAGGCTGGGCGTGTGTGCAGGGTCACGTGCTGGGAAACCCTCTTCCTGCTGTGTGTCTTTGGGAAAGTCACTTCTGTCTCTGAGCCTCAGAGTAAAATGGAGGCGACCAGAAAACCGACTTCTGAGGCTGTGGCCAGGGGTAAAGGGGCCATGGTCAAAGCCAGGAAGATAAAGCCATGTGTCCCCTTTTCTTCAGCAGCAGAACCGTGCAGCTGTCCAGGACAAGGGCACAGGTGTCTGAGCCCACGGCCACACAGGCAGGTGCCCGCCTCCGGGAATCTGGATGGACAGGAGCCTCGGCAGCCTGCGGTCCCCCGTCTGCTCTTTCCTTATCCGTAGCCCATTTACTGGGGGGACCCCGTGGCTGGCAGTGGTCAGTGTGACCTGCCCTGGGGTGGACACAGCAAGGTGGGCAGTTACTGGCGGTTGTTCTGGGGTCCGACGGACCTGGCCGCGGGACGAGCTTGGGCCGGTGAGTTTACTTCTCCTTGCTCCCTCACGGGGCAGAATGGGGACAGGAACTGGCGGTGACCTGGGAGGGCCACTAGAGGGGGCGCAGGGTGAAGCCCGTGAAGTGCATGGTCCAGGGCCTGCCAAACAGTAGGTGCCCACTAACTGCTTCATGTGCGGGTAGTGGGTGGTCGCCATGGCAACCCAGAGCACAGCCGGCTCGCCCTGTCCTGCTGTCCCCAGCCCCGCCCCCACCGTCCCCCCACTCCCCGGGCCTCACCCTGCAGGGCAAAGTCCATGATGCTGGGGTCCAGGGCGTCCACCTCGGGGTTCATGTCGGTGCTGATGTTGACGAAGTCCACGGGGGTCCTGCCCATGGCGGGCTGCGGGAGGGGGCCGGGGCTGGGGTCGGGCAGGGCGTGCAAGGGCGGGGTCTGGGCCGGAGCCGGGGAGTCGGGGGCCAGGTGGGCCTGGGGCTGGACCTGGTGGTGCAGGGGGACGGCCTGCAGGGACAGGGTCATCAGGGGCTGCGGGGGCAGCTGGGAGATGGCCAGGCAGCTGTGGGCCACAGCCACCGAGGTAGCGTGAGTCAGCACGGGGGTCTCGGGCTCCCCCGCTTTGCCGGGTCGCCGGCAGCTCTCCGGCCGGTCCGAGATCAGCTTGTCCAGCTCCTCTGCAAACAGGAGGGAGCCATGACTCCGAGCCCACCCTGCAGGGACCAGCCCCCAGCCCAGGCCTGGAGCCAGGTCCCCGTGCTACCCGCTGAGGGGGCTTAGCCAGTCTCTGGGACTCTCTGAACCTCTGTCTCCTCATCTGTGCAATGGCATCCCATGTGACACACAGGGTGGTTGTGGAGCTGTAATGACACTCACAACAGAGCAGTGCCACCGAGGAGTGAGAGGTGCCATCGAGCAATGACATCTCCTTTCAGCACAGGCCTGTTGCCCTAGGACTGCACTCAAAGCTCATACCGCCCTGCACGGGGGGGAGAGGCCGGGAGGGTGAGGCCGGGAGGCTGAAAGGTCTGCGAAGACCACTCCTGGCCAGGACAGGGCCGTCGGGGCTCACCAGGGTTGGCCATGCTCCGGTGGATGGCGGCCAGGTCTTTCCTCTTCCACTTGTGCATCTCCTCCTCCATCTTGTCGATGCGGGCCAGGTTCAGCGCCCACAGGCAGCCCTTGCGGGAGGAGCCGCTCATCTTGTTCTCCACCTTCTCGAAACACTTGTTCAGGGACAGGTTGTGCCGCACCGAGTTCTTCCAACCGTCCGGAGCCGTCTGCGGGGAGATGTGGGCACTCGGGGGACCTCCCTGTGGCCCCCTGCCTCCCCTGGTGGTCACAGACTCAGGTCCCCCGGGGATGCGGCAGCAGCCGAGGCAACAGGACAGCACTCGAGGCTCAGCATCCAGGTGGGGAGGCGAGAGGGAGTGGTGGGGACTGCGGCGAGAGGAGAGCTCCTGCCCCGGGGAAGGGGGAGCCACAGCGGAGCCCGGCTGACAGAGAGGACATGAGGCCGCAGCCCAGGGCTGCCGTGGCTTCCTGTCTTTCTCTCCATCATGAACGGTGGTAGCCAATGGCTAGTCAGTAGATGAAGATACTGAGGTTCACAGAGGTGAAGGCTCTTGCCTGGTCTGTGTTTCGCACGTTATGTTTTAAGGAGTCGTGCTGAATATGGAGGCTGGGACCTCCACCTCTACCCTCTCCTTCCTGAGAGGTAGGCGGACTCCTCTTCATCCATCAGAGCCCAGTTCAAATGCCCCCTTCCCTTTTAAAATGCTTCTGGGTGGGTCTGTGTGCATGTGTCCCCACAGCCGGGTACACAGACCCAGGGGGCCCAAGACCATGGCCCGGTTTGATCTAGAGCTGGCCCTGGATTTGGTGGTGACAGGGGGAGGCTGGGGTGGCTCCTGTCCCCTTCCCTGGTTGGAACCCTCACCTTGAAGTAGGGGAAGTGCTCCTTCATGAAGCTGTAGATCTCGCTCACCGGCAGGCTGCCCGTCTTGCTGTTCTTGAGGGCCATGGCGATCAGACAGCTGGGCCAAGACATGGGCAAGGTGGGCATGAGGGCTCCCAGGCCAACAGCCCCAGGTCCCCTCCGCCAGGAAGCCTCCCCTGCTTGACCAGCCCCTGCACACTCAATGTTAGCCCTTTTCATGGCTCAGTATCTTTGCCACCCCATGTCCTTCTCCTTGACCCTGGGTTTAGCCATTGGTATTGACCTAAGGAACTTGGACAACCTTTACCCTCCCTGTCTCCATAACTAATGTCTGTGGGCCTCCACCCTTTACCTAGGTGCTCCCCCCGCCCTCACCAACACCTAGTATTCGGATAACTTTCTGCATTTGAGGACACCTAGGTTCAGAGAGGCAATGCTACTTTCCCAAGGTCACACAGCCTAGGAGTGATGGAGTGTCCGTGGGTTCTCAACCCCGGGGCTTGACTGAAAATCTGTGGTCATTCCTGAGAACAGATTCCACATGGGGGGTCCCTGATCCTCCAAACCTCCCCCTTGGAAGTCTGGGCCTCTGTGTCCGGCTGTCTGAGATGTCCCGAGGGCAGCCCTCATCCCTCTCCACCGGTGCCACCCGGGCCTCACCTGTAGGAGTAGATGGGCTTGGGGTAGTGCTTGGGGTGCAGCTGCTCCTGCGGTGCATGCACTGCCATGTGGGCCTGGGGGTACGAGGGCCGTGCCCCCAACGGGGGGCCGTAGAGGCCCACAGGAAGACACTTCCCACAGCAGAGAGAGAGGGGGGATGAGAAGGTGCAGCGTCCACATGAGGCCCGCCCACCCGTCCCTGGGCTCGTAACCGCAGAAACCACAGGTCTCCCCCCACGGGAGTTCCCAGGGGCCACGCGGTCGTGGTGGGGACAGTTATCCCCACGTGCCTGGTGAGTCAACTGAGGCTCAGGGAGGTCCCTGGCTGGCCGGAGGCAGGGTCCTCTGCCTCTGGGTCCAGGGCTACCTGCTGGGCTCCCGGGGGGAGCGGGAACTGTGGCTGGGTCCCTGGTGAGTACAGCTGCGAGGGGTCCTGCAGGCCAGAGGGTGGCTGGCCCCCCACGGGGAACTGGCTCATCTGCTGGGGCCAGGAGAGGAGAAGACAGAGGGTCAAGGTGGGCCGGGCAGCCCTGGGGCAGCCCTCGCACTCGCCGACCCACACTCGCCACTTACACTGGCTCCGTGGCTGGACAGGGGGCCCAGGCCCAGCAGGCCTCGGGGCGCCATGCCTGGTGGACCGTGGAGCAGGGGGCCTGGGGTGGCTCCCACGTGCAGATCGGCTGCCCCAGCCAAGGCTCCTGTAGGAGGCAAGCAGAGAGAAAGCCCCGTGCTGGAGAAATGGTGGCCAGGACGGCCCAGTCCCTGGGTGTCCCCAAGGACAGAGCCATCCCTCACCCTCAGGACCGGGCACATGATTGATGCTTGGCAAATCACTTTGCTGGGGTGTAGTGGTGAAAAGTGGGTTTCCCACCAGCTGTGTAACCTTGGGCCAGCCTCAGTTTCCCTACTTGTACTTGAGCCCCTGGTGTTACCCGTTACTACCTATAAAGTTGTTGTGGGGGTTAAATGAGATAATATTTACCAGTGAGTGTAAGTCAACAGTAAATAACAATGATGAGGAGGCTCTAATACTCTCCTTAAACTCGGACACCAATTTCTTGTTCATCCCATGGCACCCGGGACCTCTAGGTTGAGATCCAGATCTTCTTGCCTTTCCTCCCTTTGCCAAGCCCTGCTCTTCTGCCGAGGGTTAGCTCAGGAACAGCACAGGTAGATCCTCCCCCCACCCTGGAGCTGGGCCCGGAGCAGACATTGCTAATCCATCTCCGATCCTCACTGCAGCAGCCTGACTTGGGGCAGCCACCTCTAATCAAGCACAGCTGACTTCCAAGATGGAGCTAGCCCTGGGGGCTGTTCTAGAACATTGTCACTGTAGGTGAAGAAACAGATCGGAGAGGAAAGCACTTGCCCAAGAGCACACCATTGTCCCCTGGGGCCCTACATGAGGATTAGGAAACGGACCCTAATCAGCAGGCCAAATGCGGCCCACAGGCTGGTGTGTAAATAAAGTTTTATTAACACACGGCCCCACCTATCCGTTCAGATACCATCCATGGCTGGTTTGGAGTACATGGCAGAGTCCAGTAGTTTTGATAGAGACTGTGACCAACAAGGTCTAAAATACATATTTCTGGACCCTTTACAGAGAAAGCTTGCAGACCCAGATGTACATGTTTTAATCGAGAATAATTTCCTCCATGAAAGAAAGGATCCCAGATGCTGACTCTGCCACTCTGGGTATTTTCAATGTCCCGTGGCAGCTGCTTTTGACCATTATGTCTTTAAAGCATTGGATTCATTTGCTGTAATTGCCATTAGCTATCACGTATGGAGTACCTAATGGTGTGACAGGATTCCCTTGGAATCTTCTAGAACATTGGGGCGGCAAAGTTCTTGTAAGGACTGGACAGCAAATATTTTAGGCTCTGCCAGCCATCTGGTCTCTGTCTTCTTTGTTTTTGGACACAGAAACATAAAGCCATTTTTAGTGTTTGCAAAAATAGGTTGTCGGCTGCATTAGTTTGGGAAGATGACCTGTCATTCAGGGAGCGAGCGACAGGTGGGACGGACCTGTCATTCAGGGAGCGAGCGACAGGTGGGAACCTCAGCTCACCCTGGGCCTGGCACTCGGCAGGTAAACGGTGAATCTTCCCTCTGAGGGAGATGGACTCAGCCCAGAGAGGCGGACGGACTTGTCCGTGGCCACACAGCGGGGCAGGGAGTCCCCTCCCCTCTGCCACCTTGCCTTGTCCCCCCTGGAGCCTACCTGGGTGTGGATGTGGCACACTGGGGCCACCCAGGTCCATGCGGCCACTCGCCATCTGCTGCAGCCGAGGCACGTCCACAGCCGTGAGCCACGAGAGTGACTGCAGGTCCCCGGGGAGGTCCTCGTCATTGGCGGAAGGCAGGAGCCTGCGGGGAGGAGGGGAGCTCGGGCCAGTGGGGAGCCGTGGCCAGTGCCTGGGGCCACCTCTGGAGGCCCCTCAGCCCCCGTCCCCAAGCCATTCCCGTGCAGCCTGTGCTTCCTTGGGGCTGGCATGGGACCCTGGCCCGGGACCCCATCTGGAAGCCACATTGCTGTCCCTGCTCCATCCGCCCGCTGGACCCCCTGCCAGCACCTAGTCCCCGTGGAGTGACATCGGTGGGCCAATTTGGTTGCCTCCCTGGGTGTGAAACCCTGTGACGCCCAGGGCGGGTCATTATTAAGACCAGCTGGGTGTCCCCAAGACACAAATTGGAATTCTGAGAGTCCAGAGTCCCGCGTGGCACCTTTGGGACACGCGGATGCAAAACTCCAGCCCTCAGTTCACTGGTGGGGTCAAAGGCAGGTGCGCTGATGGCATCGAGGAAGGTCACCGTGACCCGTGTGTGACTGGGGTCCCCCCCCAAGAACCTCATCGTGTGGAGGCTCACATTCCAAAAAAAAAAAAAAATCCAGAATCTGAAATACTCTGGTCCCAAATGTTTTGGACAAGGGAGACTCAGGCTGTGGTCCCATGTGACAGATGGGGACACCAAGTGGGAGCACTGAGTCACTTGCTCCAGGCTCCACAGGACCTGGTGGGGCTGGGACCTGCCCGCCACCCCTCAACCTGGCTTTCCCCGGAAGGAAGCAGGCGGGCACCCCAGCTGGGAGTGTGGCTCCCTGGTGACCCCACAATCCTGTCCACGTGGCTCACTGAGCACCAGGCGTTAGGATGGCATTTTTCTGCACTGTGACACGGTGGCACTCAGCCCCGACCAGACACCACCGTGTGTGCCACCCACACGGCCAGGGGCGGTCTCTTTTGTGCCCAAGGAGCTCACGGTCCCAATTCTTGGCTCCAAGTTTCAAAGGCCCCGTGTGGGGCCCCAGGGTGCGGCGGGCGGGGCCAGGTGGCAGCGCAGCCCCGGTTTCCTGGGGCACCCGGTGGCGGGGCCTCCGGCTGGCGCCCTCTCCGGCTCCCCCCCTTCCCTTGTGTTTTGGGGCCACAATCAGAGTTGCCATGGACACCGCTTCTCAGTTGTCACAGGACCTGGGCCCTCGGCCCACGGAGCTGGCATCAGGTGACCGCCCGCTGCCCCCGCGATTGGCTGCCTCATAGGAAAACACAGCCCGGAAGCCGTTTGAAAACTCAGCTGGCCCGTGTCAGGGCAGCAGTTGGCCCGGCTGCTGTCCCCCGGTGGCCCATTGTGTGACAAACGACTGTTGCCCTGTGGCACGTGGCCCCCATTGTCCTGGGGTCTCCATGCTATTGTCTCGGAGGCCCCCCGGCTGCCGACCCTTCAGCCTGCTGGTAACTCATCGGACTGAGTGACAGCCACGGCCCAGTCCTGGGCAATGCCATCTGTCCCCCCGGTCCTCGGAGACCACGGGGAGAGGTGGAGGGGCTGGGCCGCTGCGCCGCCTGCTGTAGGAGGCGACTGGCCACACCCACCCTCCCTCCTGGCCCCCGGCCAGCCAGCCTCCCAGTGTGGCCAAGCCCACCCCTCTACAGCCTGCTGCAGCTCCCCATTGCCCTCGCTGCTCTTAGTACTGCAGAGGAGAAGAGGGGATCTCTGATGGCAAGATGGGGACCTCACAAAGCCCTCTGAGTGGTTGGCAGGGGGTTCCTAGACACCAACAGGGAGCAGACTGTCTGGCAGTGGGTGAAGCCAACAGGCCATATGTGTGGTAGTTAGTAACTCAGCCTCTGGATTCTACTCCGGGCTTCCTTGAAACTGGCTTAACCTCTCTGAGCCCGTTGGCACCCCAGCTGGGAATGTGGCTCCCTGGTGACCCCACAATCCTGTCCACGTGGCTCACTGAGCACCAGGCGTTAGGATGGCATTTTTCTGCACTGTGACACGGTGGCACTCAGCCCTGACCAGACGCCACCGTGTGTGCCACTTCCTTAAACTGGCTTAACCTCTCTGAGCCCGTTTGTCATCTGTGAAATGTGGAGAATCCTTGTTCCTGTCTCATAGGATACCATGAGGATTGAGTGTGTGGCCCACAGCAGGGGTGCATGAGCATTATTGGGCTGCTGTTAATATTAATACCAACATTAATTTGACGATGAATATTAATCAGGTTCCCAAGGGAACCTGGGGTCATATAGACACCCGCCCCCGCCGCCATCGATATTTATTGAGCACGTTCTGGACACCAGGGGTTATAAGCCCCCCTATTCTACATGAGGAGAAACTGAGACCACTAGAGTCACTTAGTGCTCGGCCTGGAAGAGGCAGCAGGCGAGGCTGAGCATGGGCGAGGCTGAGCATGGGCGAGGCTGAGCATGGGCGAGGCTGAGGGAGTGATGCTCTCTGAATGTCCTCATTTTCTTCCCTGCCATCTGGGACCCCGGCAGGAGCAGCAGCCTGCCTTGCCCACCTGCGGTCTCACCTCCAGCCCTTTGCGTTCCCAGACTTCAGCTGCCTGCCACCCTCTTAATGTCACCCGATGGCACCTCGTCTACCTGGGGAGGATTGCTCCTCAGTCCCACGTCACCTGTGTCTCACCCACTGTGGTGCCACTTAGGTGCCTGCTCGGCCCGTTGAGTCAGGCTGACCCCATGTAACCTGCCCTGGGGGCGTGGCCAGGACCTTCACATCTATCTGCATCCTGGGGCCCTGCAGAAGCCCGGGCTATTTTACAGATGGGGAAACTGAGGCCAGACGGAGCAAAATCCATTGGCTGGTAAGAAAGGCAGCCAGGGCTCGAACCCGGTCCTTCTGTGCCGACCCCAGGTTGTTCCTGTGGCACTGCAGGCAGAGGGTGACCGGGTCCCAGGGCAGAGCTGTGCCAAACAGCATCTCCTGGGGTTGGTGGAAATGGGGGGTCCGGCCCAGCTCAGCCCCGGATCTCCACCTTGGGGTTCCCAGCTATGTTCTGGGGGGAGGACAGCCTCGAAGGGGTGTGGCCAAGGCTGGGGCCAAGTGCTGGCTTTGGCTGGACATGTCTGGGATAGAGTCCTTGCCACCCCGGAGCGTGACCTTGGGCATGGGCTGGGGTCCTCACGCCTCCCTCCCGGGAGGGTGGCTTGGCCAGTGCACTCAACGTGTGGCTTCCTGCCCCACCCTCCCTTCCCAGGGGTGCAGGCCCCAGCCCTCCCCACCGCCTCGGGCTTCCCAGAGGGTCTGTTCCTCCCTCTGTCCCACGAGGAGCCAGATACCATCTTCACGTGCCCAGGCTCCTGCAGAGCTCACTGTAAGGGTCCACCGTGGGGGTCCCCATCAGGTCCCCTCTCAGCCAGGCCTCTGAGCATCGTGGGGACCGGGGTGAGCAGGGCTAAATGCACCATGGCCTAAATGGGCATCTTGTCCCCATTCCCTGCCCCCACTGTCCCTGCACATTGGCGCCCACTGCTCCAAGTGCCCCTCACCAAGGCCCACGGTTCCCTCCCTAAGGACGGCCACAGTGCCCAGCCTCACTCCTTCCCAGTGTCTTCTTTAGAGAGTGACCTGCAGGCTCAGGAACCACTCTGGCCTCTCGGCTGTCGTCCCTCAGAGAGGCACTCAGTCCCCACCTCAGTTCTCCTATGTGAAGTGGGTGTGGGTGACGATCCTAGCGACGGCACGAGTGCTTCTCACCCCCAGGACTGGCACGTGGGTGGGGGCAGTGTCTCGGGGACTTGGTCTGTCATCGTGTAGAGCTCGGGGATATTGCCTGATATGTGTGTGTGAGAGAGAGAAACAGACGGACAGACAGAGACAGACACCCTACACCAGCCTCCGGAGTGGGGGTCCCCTCTGCAAGACAGTGACAGGGCTTTTGCAATCCAAAGGAAAGGACAAGCCTGGGACTCCCCAGTCTCCTGTGCCCTCCCTGGGTCTGTCTCTCCGGCTTCTGGCTGAGTGGAAAACCAGGCCCTGCTCCCCTTGGGTCACTGAGGCCCGCTGCCTGCCAGAGGCCACCTGGGGGGAGCTGAGCAGGACCAACTTCAAAGGCCCAAACTCCTCCCCTCTGCTTCCTCCCCCATCTCTGGCCCTCAGGTGCCCCCTCTGTCTGTCCGGACTCCCTCCCACGTGCTCTGTGTCCATCTCTCTCTCTGCAAGCGTCTCTGTCTTTGTCACTGTGATGGAGTCCTGGCCTCACCCTTCCTGATTAGTGACATCAGACAGGATCCTGAACCTTCCTGAGCCTCGGTTTTCTCATCTGCAGAATGGGGTAACGGCAAGGGAGTAAACCTCTTCCCTCTTCTCTGACACGGCTTCCGGGACCCCCGTCTCTCACAGCTCCATCTCTGTCCCACACACCCAGTCGCCCACCCTGAGCCCCTGTGTCCACACAGGGGCTGCCCAGAGCCACTGCGCCAGGCTTGCGGGGATGAGTCCGTGAGCCTGCAGTGGACGCAGCCCGACCCCCAGGCAATCCCCATACACCTCGCGCCAGGGAGCTGGGCCCCCGCGCCCCCAGCCAGCCCTGGTGACCCTGTGCTCCAACCCGGGGCAGTGTGTGACGCTGCCCCAGGTCTGCAGATGCACTGTGGGCCCTGGGAGGGGACAGTGCCACTCTGCCTCCTGCAATGAGCACAAGGGTACCTTCCTCTGTGGCTCCACACCTTCTGTTCCCTCCCAGTGGACACCTTTCCTGTCCCCTCTGCACCTCTCAGCATCTTGCTCAGGGGTCCTTAACAAGGTCACCTTGTCAGGCGTCCCTTTCCTCTGAGCCCCAGGGAGCCCTACTTGGCCACAAGCCTGTACCTTCGGAGCCGGGCTGGCATCCAGGGTGAGAGAGGTGCTGTGCCCCCCAGGAGCCCTGAGGCCAGGCACAGGGAGGAGGGCCACTTTTCTGCCACTGCGGGTGGTCTCAGGAGCTCCCCAGGGGCTCACACAGAGCTGTGCACACAGTGGGCGCCCAATAATTATACACTGGGCAAACATACCCAGCTCCCTGCGCAGCCCATCTTAAGGGAGCAAACCCTTTCTGAGTGTCTTGTCCTGATCGAAGGCCACTTAGAGGTATAATCCTGACCTTGGCCCTTTGACCCCATCGAGAGCATGACTGGGCAGGGCGTGCGTGTTACCACCGTCCCATTAGCCAAATGAGGATGCTGCGGCCAGGCCCCGCCCCTGCCCCAAGCCCCACCCCTGCAAGGCCCCGCCCCTAGACCAGGCCCCTCCCCTACCTCAGGCCCCACCCGGCCCCAGGCTCCACCCCTGTCCAGGCCCCACCCCTGCCCCAGGCCCAGCCCCCATTCCCTCTCCCTGCTTGAGGAAATCTGCTCTGAATTCCAGAAGATTCTAGCCCTGTGCTCTCCAGTGGGTTATCCACTAGGGAAGAGTGGCTATTTACAACTAAATGTAATAAAACAAAGTAAAATGGACAGATTCGGTTCCCTGGTCCACCAGCCACATTTCAAGTACCCAGTGGCCACATGTGGCCAGTGTGGACCCAGCGTGTCTCCATTGTCCCCAGGCGGCAGTGGTCAGCAATGTTCCTGTCAACCCTAATAGGAAAGTCGGTGGCCTTTCTACATTGCCTTGAAACAACTGGACCTTTGATTTAGGTTTGGAAATTAGGAGCTGGTTTCATGGAATTTTGAGTTGAGCATATTTCATGATGAAAGATCCGGCCCCCCCACCCCCAGCAAGAGGGGTACAGGCCCCCGGGGCTGCGTGGCATCCGGAGCTGTGTCCCAGGGGGACCTCAACCTCCAGGAGCCCTTTAGCAGGAGCCCAGGGAGGACTCACCAGGCCCCTGGTGGATGGAAGATGAGGGGGGACCCTCTACAGGGAAGTCCCCTGGTCACATCTCCAAACTTCCACCATCATGGTCAAGCCAGGGCCGTCCCCTCCAGGCCGCGGCTTCCCCAGCTGTAAAGCCACAGCAGCAGAGCAGGGGGCCCCTCGAGGCCCACCAGCACTCAGGTCCGGGGAGGCAGAGCAGGAGAGGCCAAGTGACCCCAGGCAGGGGACTTCCTGTGCTGGGCCTCAGTGTCCCCAAGGGTAAAATGGGAATAACAATGGCACCCACCCTAAGGCACTTGCTGAGAGTGTGGTCACAGTCCCTAAAGTATCAGAGCAGAGGTGGCTTCTGGCTTTCTGTTGAAAAAGCAGGTTAAACTGTTAGTTTGGGGTCCCGGGGGGGCTCCCAGCACCGTGGACTTCTCAGACCACATGGGGGGCGTGGCACCCCCAGGAAGTCCTCCTTAGTGAGTACAGAGCTTTGGGGGACAAACGAAAATTAAAAGAGCCTCCTGGCACTCCAGAGCCCCTGGTGAATTCCGTGGCTCACCAGCAGCCGCTGTCCCCACCCTGCCAAGCGGCTCTTCTTGAGTTTCAAAGCTTAATGATATTCAAGGTCCTGAGAGGGACCATTGCCCCCCTTCAGAGACAGGAAAGGTGAGGCAAAACCCAGAGCCGCTGGGCATGCGCACCTGTCCTCCCAGTGGCTCGGGAGGCTGAGGCAGGAGGATCTCGAGTTCCAGGCCAGCCTCAGCAACAGTGAGGCCCTAAACAACTCCATGAGACCCTGTCACTAAATAAAATGCAATATAGGGCTGCGGTGTGGCTCAGGGGTCGAGGGCCCCTGGGTTCAACAAACAAACAAAACCCCAGAGTCACAGCAGCCCCAGGTACCCTGCCCCAGCACGTCCTGCCCGCCACTCTCGGGCCTCGGTTTCCCCATCTGAAATACTGTGGGGGTGGGGTGAGCCACTCCTGTCTCTGAAGGGCTGCCACTGTGACACCCAACCTGTGGGGACACCCAGGTGGGGGACCCTGAAGATGGGCAACAGCCTGAGGAGAGACGGAAGGCTTTGGTCACACTCTGCAGGGGTCATTGCGAGGGGTGCCCAAGGGAGGGGCCCCTGGGAAAATTCTCTTTAGACTCCTGCTCTAGGTCAGCTGACCAGGCGATCAACCCAGTCACTTGAATGAACCATGTCCTTAATTGTTCCCTGGGGGCCTACCGAGTGCTGGCACCGCCCAGTGGGACCAGGTGCCCTTCCGAGTCTCCCAGGAGGCCCGGCCCTCTGCTGCACCACGTCCTGAGCCCACTCCCACCCGGAGCCCGGTTGTGGGGCCTCCCTCTGCAGCAGGACAGCCTGGTGGTCACGGCCTGGGCTTCGGGGCTCAGTGGGGCCTGGGTGTGAAGTGCCCCCAGCTGCTGGCACCTGAGGACTGCCCGTGGTCCTCCGCCTCCCTGGCCTCAGTGGGCTCCTCTGGGGGCACCCGGCCCGGCCAGCCCACGAGGCGTGGTGAGCATCAGGGGACCATGCAGGGGGGTGCTCACCCCTGGGAGCCCCCTCTCGAGAGCTCGGGCCTGGCGTGACGTCCAGGCCTCCCAGGAGGCGAGGGCCTTGTGCCCTGACCCTTCCCACACTCCTGTGCACCAGGCCCTGCTCTGGCAGACGAAGCTCCTCGTGTCCCCGAGCAAGGAGGATGGGCCCAGGGCGCGCCCCCTGCCTGCTGGCCCTGCCGTGTGCACCTCCGCCATCTCCCAATGCCCAGGGGTGGCCGCCTCTCCTCCCCCTCTCACAGGGCGGGTGGCCGAGGCCCAGGGATGAGGTGACATGTGTCAGTCCCCCAGCACATCGGTGGAGGACCTGGACATCGGACAGCCCATGCCCACCTGGGGCCCCGTCTCTCGCGGCTGCTCCAACTGTGCAGAATGAACCAGGCCAGGGGCAGGAGGGGCCGAGCCTCGTTAAAAAGGATCAGGCTGCCATGTGTCTCCATGGGGACAGAGCCACTGGTCACAGGACACTGTGGTGGCCCTGGGAGAGGCAAGGAACCACTGGAGTCCAGCTATCCTGCGCTGACCAGGCGATCAACCCAGTCACTTGAATGAACCGTGTCCTTAATTATTAAGTCATGTTGCCCGAGGGGTGGAAGATAAACCCGCAGAGCAGGGCACTGGAGGGAGAGGGACCTTGGGCAGGTAACTCAACACCTGAGGACCTCCCTGTCTTCATCTGCCACTTGGAGGTGAGAATAGGGCCTGCCTGTTGATTCCAAGGTAAACCACAGGTATGGTTTACATGGTACAGTGGCTCAGGAAGGGCACTGCAGAAATGTTTGCAGAGGGGATGAATTTAACCCCTAATAGCCAGAGCAATCTGCCATTTTCTGAACCTGCCACTTTCTTGAAAACTCATCAGGAGAGTAGAAGTTGACCTCTTTGCTATGGTCTGGCCCTTGGCCATCTTCTTCCCACTCCTTCCCTCTGCTCTAGCAAACCTGCTCTCCTCTGAGTTCCTCAGATATTCTAAATTCTCATCCATCTTAAGGCCTTTGCACATGCTATTCCCTCTGCCTGGAATGCGGTTCCATGCACTCATTTACACCAGTCTCTTTCACAACCAGATAGGTTTTTTTCAGAACAGATAGCAGGCTTAGGACCTAGTGTGCGTGCATGTGCGTGTGCGAGCGTGTGTGCGTGTGTGTGTGTGTGTGTGTGTGCATGTGTTTCTGGAGGATGAAATTGCAAGAACCCAAAAGAGGGGTGGACCCCGAGAATGCTCCCACCTCCTTGTCCATGGGTGGCTCAGACCTCGTTTTACCCACCTTGAGGGTGAGGATGTAAAGATGTCAGGACGGCCCCTCCCGGGGCAGAGGCCCCTCCCCTGCAGGTTACAACTGGTGGGTGGGGCGTCCTGATGGGAACCTGACCCCCGCCCCCCCCCCACACACACACAGTGGGTGGGGGGCCTCTGGAAGAGGTTTCTCATGGCTCAGAAACCTCTGCGTTTCCCTGGACGCGGTATTTCTTGTGCGATGCTGGTCTGTGCCTCCATTTCTCCAGTGACTATTAAACCTATTAAATGAGTATCTACTATGCGCCAGCACTGCAGTTCACAGGTGAGGAGGTCCCCATGAGACAGGGGAAGGACGTTCCCCAAGGTCACCCTGATTCTTAGGGCAGGGACTGAGGTGGGGAAGTAGATCAGGCTCTGAGAAGCCGAGGGCTCAAGGATCCCAGAGCAGGCCTCCCCTTGTCCCTCCAGGCCTCGGTGCCCGTCCCCGAGAGGAACTTCTCGGAACTCTGGAATAAGTTCCAAAGTCGAGGGCAGGTGACGGGTGTCTGTAGCTCTGTCCCTCCCCAAACGTGTGGCCAAGTCACGTCTCGGGGCCTCCGTGTCCACGTCTGGAAACCCAGGTCATGCGGGGACCTGCCTCAGGGTTTTACTGGGAAGATGGTCACTAAGCACCTACTGTGTGCCAGGCACCTCCAGGGTGGACCTCCCTCTCTCCACCTGAGCTAAGAAGAAACGCTGTTCACCCCCGGGAAGCAGGAGCTGCCTGCCACAGCGTTGCTCCCTAGATCCCACTTGTCCCCAGACCTGGTCCCTGCTCCGTATCAGTGGGGCCAGGGCTGCGGCCACTGCGCTGAGCCCCGACTGCGGACGGCTCCCCGGGGACCGGCTCCGCCCCCAGCTGCTGGCCCCGCCCTCCCTGCGCACAGCCATTGACAGCCAACGGCCAAACCGGCCCCGGGGGACGGTGGCCGGCTGCTGTGCCGGGCTGCATGGGGGCTGGACCGGCTGGACCAGCAGCCCGAGTGGTCCCGAGCATTCTCTGGAGACACAAGCCCGCGAGTGAGAAGCCCATAAACTTCTCCAGGGCTATTATTTGGGGAGAAAAATGGGAGTGGCTGGAAGCGGGGACTCACTGCATAATCAGCCCCCGCCCCGTGAGAAAGCGCTGGGTCCCGGGGCCAGCCGAATGCCTTGCCCGTGCAGCTGCGGGTCCTCCCCACAACCGGAGAACTGGTTCTGTTTCACAGAAGAAGAAACTGAGGCTCAGAGAGGAGCAGTGACTTGCCCGGTGTCACACAGCAATGAGGTCATGGAGCACTTGTGTTGAACCAGCTGCTGTGCTTTCATCAGTAGGACACAGGGTTGGGGGCACAGTGTTCCGAGGGTGTGGCAGCTTCAGATTCGAGTCCCCACTTGACCTGTCACTGTGAAGCCTCATCGATTTTTGGGGTGGGGGGCCGGTACCGGGGATTGAACCCAGGGGCACTCCACCACTGAGCCACATCCCCAGCACTATTTTTTATTTTATTTAGAGACAGGGCCTCACTGAGTTGCTCTGTGCCTTGCTTTTGCTGAGGCTGGCTTTGGACTCGTGATCCTCCTGCCTCAGCCTCCGCAGCTGCTGGGAGGACGGGACGGGTGTGCGCCACCGCGCCTGCTGCAGCTCATCTTAAGGCGTTTAAACTGGCTGAGCCTTGGTTTCCTCATCCACCAAATAGGTGCTCGAGAGCTGCCCTCATGGGACGGGGTGTGGGGTCTGGCTGGAATGGATGCTGAGACCTGGCCCAGGAAGGGCAGGCTGTGACCCATGGGAGACACGGAGGCGGCACCGAGTGTGGGCCGAGCTTATCTGCCTGCTGCGTACCTTGGAAAACCACCCTGAAACCCTGCGAAAAGGACAGGCCGTGCCCGGTGGGGCACCTGGCACCCCTAGGTCCAGGGTTGATGGGGGACGGGCCTGCTTCTCATCCCTGCTGGTCCTGACCCCGCCTCTGCCCGCTGGCCAGTGAGTGGGGTGCACACTGCCTGGCCCCAGGAAGTGTGCTGTCTGTGTGCCCTGATTTGGGGGAGACGCTCAGAAACTTGGGGCCGAGCCTGTTGGAAGCCCTGGGGCCGCACCTGGGAACGTGGATTCAGAGATCCCCCCCCACAACTTCCCACCCAAAGGCCCTGCACAGACCTGTCACCTGCAGACCTGGTTCTTTTATGTAACTGAGTGGTACAGGTAACAGTGACAGCTAGTTTGTGGTTCTTCTTGTTTGTTTGTTTCTTTTTGTTGCCAATGGACCTTTATTGCATTTATTTTTATGTGGGCCTCCACATGCTGGGCAAGCGCTGTACCGCTGAGCCCCAGCCCCTGCCTGGCTCTGTGGCTCTTGTTCTGCCGGCTTTACTGACTGAGTCCTCCTGGCAACTGGGGGAGGGATGTGCCTAACTGTGCCCATTTGAAAGAGGAGGACACTGAAGCCACGGGGCCTGTTCCAAAGCTGTGCTTGGAGCAGCGCGTGTCTGATCCTGGTAACTCTCTGACCCTCTGACTCCCCCACCTCTGGGGCGCTCAGGAAGCTCTTCTAGGTAAGAATAAAAAGCCACCTCTTGTGGCCCTGGGGAGGGCCAGCCCTGGGGGAGGATCAGCCCTGGGGGAGGACAGCCCTCTCCCAGGCTTTGTCAGGAGGCACAGAGGTCCACGCAGTGCCTGCTGGGTGCTGGGTGCTGGGTACTTTCCTAAGCAGTGTCCCATCTAGTCCTCCTGGCACTCTTTGCTTACCCCCTGGCACAAACCAATGAAAGTTCAAAGGCGAAATTGCCCAGGATGGTGCAATGAACGAGGAGCAGAGACAGAAACGGCGATTCAGTGATGACCACACGGGCCTGGGCAGGATTCCCATCCCCCGTTTACAGATCAGGAGAGTGGGGCCGGAGAGCCGGGCACACCCCCACCCCTGTAATTCTGTACCCCCCCGTTAGCACTGGAAGGAAGCCCAGGGGTCCTCAGTCTTGTGATCCTGGAAAAGCCCCTTCATTTCTCCGAGCTTCGGCCTTCCTCACCTGGGCAGTGGGCCGTCCCAGCGCTGGGCTGAGGTGAGCGGCGCTGGGCACCTGCCCCAGCTGCTCCACAGCAGGCTTTCTGCAGACATCTGCCTGAACTGGAGGCCTCATTTGGTCCCTACAAGGCAGCCTCCGGCCTGGGGCCCTCAGAAAGCAGCCTCCCTCTAATTGGGGGCTGCTGGCTGCCCCAGCAACATGAGTCCCCAGGAGGGCCAAGCTGCCCCAGGGTAAACAGGGCTGATCCGAGGTGACAGCCTGCTCTTCCCGGGCCAGCCCTGATCCTGTCCCTCTTCCTCAATATCGGCTGTGCCCCCTCAGCCCCAGACATGGTGTTTGCTCTGGGTTCTGGGGCCCTGGGAACCGGGTCAGGCCTCTGTGGGCTCAAGGAAGGGAGATTGGGAGGGGCAGGTCCCTCCTTTTCCTCTTCCTCTCTCCCAGGGGCTGTGTGACCTTGAAAAAGCCCCTTCTCTCCTCTGGGTCTCAGTTTCCTCATCTGTTAAAGAAGGCGACTGGACTGGTTGAATCCCTAAGGGTCTTTCCAGCTCTGAGGTTAGGAGAGTACAGGGGGAGGGCTCTGAGGACCTCCGTCCACCCCCTCAACTTACTTCATCCTGACTCAAGAATTTATTCTGGCCTCAGTTTCCATGTAATTGACTCGTGGGACCCAGGAGACCTAGGAGAGCCCTAAGAGCACCTCATTCAACAGCGTCATTTACGTGATGAGGAAATCAGGCCCCGAGAGGCTAAAGGGCTTGCTGAAAGTCACAGGACCAGGCTTGGAACCCAGCAGTCCTGACCACAACTTTCCAACATCCAGAGGGAGAGAAGCCAATTTCCCCCAGAACGCTTCTGAGGGAGGTACATTTCCTGGAGCCCCTGCTAGGGCCCCTGGAGGGAGAGCAAGAGCCACTGTTGTCACCAGGATGGCCAAACAGTCCCTAACCCAGGAGGGACCTCTTTTGGAGGGGACAAGAAACTGCAGGCATTTCAGGGTCCCATTGCACTAGGACATGAGCCCCGACACCTTCAGAGACCAACTCTGAAGTCAATACCTTCAAGCTCTTCTGCAAAATCACAGCATCAAAGCGACAGTTTCAGAAACCCTAAACGGCCCAGAACACCTGAAGTCCTCCAAAATACCCGGTGGGTTACTGTTGAAGCCCTCACCTGTATTCCTGCGGCGAAGGGTGGTGATTTTGCCCAGAGTTTCGAACGAGTCCTGACATTATGGATGAGATGTCACTTTCTATCATCTCCTTGGGGAAAAGACAAACAGAAAACAACACTCCCATCAACGACTGACGTGGACAGGGCAGAGACCCAGCTGCCCACAATTTCCCTGCGATTCAGAAGGACAGAGCTCTAAACCACCAACAGAACAGGGAATTTCTGCACAAAACAGGTCACAATCCCAGCGCAATCCTACAAGATTTTAGAGGCAAAGAGAATCGAGGGGATGAAATTACAGGTTCTTAGGAATTCATTGGGAGAAGGGCAGGGGGACATCTCTATAATCCAAATGTCAAGGTTCGGAAAAACCTGGCACTCTCAAAACAGTCGTCAAAAGAACTTGATTCCCTTCCATTTTTGACCTCGAATCAGTTATGATCACTTTGAAAATTAAAAATAATAATAATAAAAATAAAGGGGAAGCTTGATGTGTCACTGTGTTTCTCTGGGGGAAATCTATCCCTTCTTGCAAAGGAAATCATTCTGCAGGGTCCCTGTCCTGGAAATACCTTCGGACACGCCACATGCCCGTCCTGAGGACCACCACCACTCTCTCCCCACCCCCGCAACGCAACACAAACACAGCCTTTAAAAGAAAAATCCTCCAGGTCCCTAAGTTCCTCAAACTCCAAGCGTGAAACGAACATGGAAACCCACCAAAGCTTCTGATCAGTCCCGCCCCCAGAGTCGCCGAGGGAGTCCCGGGAAGCAGAAAAGGGGTCCAGCGGCAGACGCCCTGCGGCCCCTGAGCCCGGGGTCTCTACCCTGGAAACGCAAAGCGGGACACTGCCCAGGAGCAGGGCGAGAGCCGGCCCTGCAAGGCGGTACCTGGAGCCGATCCTCGCGGGGCCGCAGCTGCCGGCGCTGGGGGGCGGCAGGGGTTCCGGAGGGGGCTCCCTCGCGCTCGCCCCTCGCGCTCCGCAATTTGGCCGCTGTCGCAGCTCGAACCGTTTTTAAATTTCCCTCTCTGGAGCTGTCCAGCTCAGAGCATGCGCAGTAGCCGTTCGGGGGGCTTTTTCCCCCAAGGGTCAGTTACAGGGCAGGGTCAAGGGGATTGCTTCGGGCGTTTCCCAGCAGCAGCGAGTCTCGCACGCCCCGGGGCGCCGTGTGTGTGTGTGTGTGTGTGCAGGGGGTGCGGTTACAGGATATACAGGGATAGGAACACCCCTCTTTAGACTTTGCCCACAGTGGCAGCCCCTGCACGCCCGCCAGCCTGCGTTCAGGACCGCGGGAGGGTGACTTGGGTCAGAATTAAGTTGCAAAAGATGCGGGGACCATTGAGACTTGCAGACCGTCACCGGCCCAGGGGTACAGCAGGTGGGCGGGAGGAGGGAGCCTGTCTCCCCCGGAGTGGGGACGGGCCAGGAGGGAGAGTCCGGGCCCTAGGTGGACGCGGATCTGGCCACCTGTGCCTTTAAGAGGTCTGGGCCGGCGCCGCCTGGCGCGCGCCTGCAGGGGGCTGCGGAGCGGCGACCTGGAGCCCCGAGCCCGAACCTCCCGCCGGGCGCCTCCACCTGCCGCGCGCCGAGGGGCGCCCGAGTGGATGGCGGCGGCGAGGCGCGTGGGGCGCCCGGGGTCTGAGCGCCTCGTCCCCCTGTCCCGCGCCGAGGGTGAGCGCGCCCGGGGCGAGCGCGGCTGGGCCCGGGCGCCGCGGCGACGTCGCCCGCAGCCCTGGAGGCTGCGGCGGCGCTCGGGGTCCGAGCCCCGCGGAGCCGTTGGCGGGGCCCGCCCGGGAGCCCGCGCTCCGCCCGCCCGCCCGCCCCGCCCCGCCGGCGCCCGCCGCGGGAAAGGTGGCGCGGACCGCGGGCGCCGGCGGGACCCGGCGCGGACAAAGGTCTCCCGGCCCCGTGGGGCTTGGCGAGTTCGGTCCCCTGAGAAAGTCTGCGGGTCCGGCGCCCGAACCCTGGAGCCTCGCTGGGACTCCTTGGTGGAGACAGCAGTGACAATAGGGGCAGCCACCCTCATCCTTAAAGCCGGCCCCTCCTTTCTTCCTCGCTCTGGTCTCTTAGGGGTCACTAGGGTCCCCTTTTTTGCAAATGAGGGAACTGAAGCCCCGAACGTGGGTCCAGAGCTCTCGGCCAGGATCAAATCTGCTCCAGCCCACCCCACGGCCCCTGCACCTGGACAGCCTCGCGCTGTCCCTGCAGGGTCAGGCTCAGGCATCCCAACTGCTGCTGGAGTCATCTGAGGTTGTCCCCACGTTTAAAGGCTTTTTTTTTGTTTAAACCCAGGAGGAAAGTGCCCGGGGCTGGGTGTGCCTGGATTTCATTTTCCATCCAGGTGGGCTTGGCACTGGTCCGTGTCCTCCTGAATGGCTTTCCTGTGGCACCTGGACGACTTTTCTCCTTTCTTCTCTGTCAGGAGTGAATAGATGGGTTTGCGTGGTCGGGGGTGGGACAAGTTTACAGATGTTAGGTAGGGAGGGCATGGCCGTGAAACCTTCTCAGTTTCCATCTCTCTGACCTCATATATTTAAAACCTAGGTTTCCTTGGGTGTAAAAGGTAGTTTACATAGTCTGTGTCGCTCTACGTGTCCCGGAATGACCTGTCATTATTTTGCCTTTTAAGTTGTAAGCATTCGAACCTTTTTTTCTAAAAAACAAAACAAACAAAACAAAACAAATAAAAAAAAAAAAAACCAAGTTTTTAACCAAGTAACTTACCAGAAATCTTTATTTGTTAGATTAATGTATTTCCTCTTTTATAAATGTATGCTAGTTCTCAATTTCAAATCACCTGGGGTGAATCAGAGCCATAAAAGGGAAAGTTTGGCAATTTTCAATTTTTTAAAAATAGGAGTCTCAGGTGACTCTATGGGTCACCTGTACATAGGGAGGGATACCTTTATTGAGCTAAAGGAGATCAATACTCTGTGCGTGCGTGTGTGTGTGTGTGTGTGTGTGTGTGTGTAGGGCCAGAGATTGAACCCAGGGCCTCATACATACCAGGCGAGCACTCTACCACTGAGCCTCGTCCCCAGTTTGGCCAATACATTTTTTAAATAAAAGAATATGAAGTTCTCCTGTTTCCGTCACCACCGTATCACCCTTTATCACTTATTCTCACGTTGGGGGCGTATCCCAAGTCTTAGATGGGTCCTGATTTTGCAAAGGTATTTAAGATGCCCTGCCAACAGGAGTTCCACAGGCCTAACAGCGATTTGAGTCGCTGGATCTCTGCTGACACCTGAGACGCTGCAGGAGGGAGACAAAGGACCAGGTATGTGACTTTAGGTTCCCTCTCCAGGCCTATGGTGTGCAAGGTGCTCTAACCCGGGTCTCTTTTCTTAGATTGTGATAGTTTGATGGTAGTTATTTGCCTGTTCTGTTTAAAGGTAAGATGCCCATGGCCACGTAAGAAATCTTGGTTCATGAAGTTGACAATGAGCTTAAAATCAGCCCCATTATAACTGGGAATACCAGCTCCTCGGATGCACCATAGACGGACAGTGTTCATAGTCAAGGACTATAAATATTAACCTCTTGGCGGTGTTGAAGCAGGTTTTCTCTGATCAGAGATCAATTTTATAATAGATTATGACCATTTCTTCTCCCTTTTCCTAAAATCTTGCTTTTGCATTGCTTATTCTGATTTTCCATTGGTGAGGAGGAAATGGGAGGAAGGTCAGGAATGCATGATTGGTAGCATAAATAATCTTACCCAACTAAGCCCTTGGCTTCATTTTCCACCAGGAGATTCTGTTCAGCGACAATCTTTCTTCCACCCTAGCCATTCAGTAGAGGCAATTTCAGGGTGTGTCTAGGCCTCACAAATGCTAAGGTCTTTTTTCGTGAACCATTAAACTAGAACTGTCCAGGGCCACAGCACAGAGGACGGTGTCTGGCCCGTGGTAGGTGCTCTGGGGATCTGTGCTATTTCCACACAACCCCCCCTTACTTTGTCAATTGCTGAAAACTAACAAGGTGGCATTTTCTTATAAGAAATTTCTCAAAGGGAAGTGTATCTGTAGCCGCTCTCCAAGTTCATGCCCTTTATTTCTGATTTCAGAAGACGTACCGTTCAGTAGTCCCAGGGAAGCCGCTGCTGAATGTCTAAAACCGTCTGAGGACAGAGCCCAGGGTTTTCTTCCCCCCTTCTTTCTGTGGGAGACTGTGAAAGTCCTGCTGATCTCTTTGCTTCTGTTAGCATGACGGATACGTGGATTATCGCACTCTTTGGGAGCACGATTGTAGAAGAGCGGCGGCTTATAATTGTTGTCATACATCTTATTTAATAAAAGGACGCGAAACTCTTGGATGTTTCCAGGAAGAGACCACTAGAATGTTTCAGCATTTTTTTAAAAATTATTTTTTATTTTTTGCCTATTCTACCAAGATCCAATTCAATTACTGTCCTATTTCTACTTAGGTGAAAACTAGCTAATAAAATGAACCCTGGTTAGGAGGATCATAGGTTCAAGGCCAGCCGGGTCCACTTAGCCAGCTCCTGTCTCAAATGAAAATAAAGGCTCGGGGAATAGATCAGTGGGAGAGAATTAGTTTAGCATGCACAGGGCTTTGGGTTCATTCCCCACACCACCGTCCAAAATGAAGCCCACTAAAGAATATCTCCCACAAATGTATACAGGCAGGTTGTGGGAGCTTTAATTTCATCTTTTATTTTTATTCTTTCTTTTATAATAACCTCACTTAGTTTTGTTAATATCCAGGGATTTCTATAGGAAAATATTTTCTTGGGAAAAATTTTCTCAAGGTTCTGAATCAAAATAGGGCCTTTTTCTCGAGGACTCCACAAAAGGAGTTAAAAATAATGATTAGGGGTTCCAGTGTTTGTTTTCATTAGTATAAGGAAAAACTTCCCAAGGATCACAGTAGTCCTGGACAGCATGTCCGCCTCGGGGGTAGAAGGTAGTTAGGACTGAGCAGTTAATGCAGAGGGAAAGGGGATTCACAAGCCAGAAACAAAGTCAGATTAGATCTCTGAGGTCCACCCACCCAAGGATGTTCTGCATCTTATCCTTGACACTCAATGCCAAGTCCCGTACACAATTAGCAAAGCTTCTGTTGCAAGTAGACAATCAAGTTCCTGCTGCTTTCATGCATGTTTACATATAAATGCAGAGGAATGCAAAAAATAAGTGATGTGGGGGAGATTTTAATCTGGGCCATTTCTCACCTGATATTACTGAATAGCTCTCTGCACCATGAGACTCTGACTAGATGATTGCCAGGCCCTGAAACATTCTGAGACATTCAGTTTTGGGCATAATCTTAACCTTAGGCATATCTTATTTTTGGAAAGTAAATAGTTAGTCATTTTAACAACAGCAGTTCTACAGGGGATTAGAATATGTGCTCAGACATGCGCATCCCTCCCTGTTAGCAGACTTTTGGGGAGCAACAGGGCTCTGGAGGGAAAGCTTTAAGTGGCCCAGCTGTGAGGCAGACCAGGGTTCAGGTCTAAGCACTGGCTCTTTCTTGGCCAAGTGGCTTTGGGTGAAGTTTTTTTTTTTTTTTTTTTGGTATACTAAGGATTGAACCCAGGGCCCAGGGGCACTTAACCACTGAGCCACATCCCCAGCCCTTTTTAAAATATTCTATTTAGAGACAGAGTCTCACTGAATTGCTTAGGGCCTCACTTAGTTGCTGAGGCTGGCTTTGAACTCGCGATCCTCCTGCCTCAGCCTCCCGAGCCGCTGGGATGACAGGCATGCACCACTGCACCTGGCTTAGGGTGAGTTATTCCCTCCCCACCCCATGTCTCCAAAGAAACAACAGCATTCGCCCTTCAGGGCTGGGTGAAGCTGAAGAAGAGCATGGGTTGCATCCTAGGTGCTCAACAGCAAGGGCTGTTCTCCAGATATTTCCAAAGGCTGGTTCTGTAGCAAGACCCTCCTGCAGTCAGTAAGGAACCAAGAGATTTTTGAGCCATCTCCTCATTTTCAACCGATAAAATCAGGATTTACTACACAGTTCTGGCGACCTGAGAGGTTTGACCTGCCAGCCCTTCCCTGGCACCGGGAGAATGTAGCCTATGTTCTTTCAAGATGAGGCTGGGAATTTAAAAATATTTAGGGTCCTTGTCTTTGGCACTGAATCCATAATGTTACCAGTCTGAGCCCTGGGATTCCTTTTCCACCAGGAGAATCTGTTCAGCCATCACCAGTTGGGGGAGAGCTCTCTTGCCCCTCAACCCTCTAACTGATTTAATCTGGCCCCTTTGTAGCTGCGACCCGTGTTTTCCCACGTGGGACAAGAGTCACCTTCGGCCCCCAGACCTGTTATGGGCACAGGTCTAGGGGCTGAAGGTGACTCTTGAGTCTAATCTGAGTCTAATCTGAGTCTACGTTCCGCAGAACTCTGACGATAGCTCTTCTGATCCGTTTTTTACATTCAGCCACTGACAGGCTTGGTCTGGTCGCGAGCTCTCTTTGAAACCATCGGAACTAGATGCCAGCATTTGAAAATTCTTCCAGTTGGGAGTTTCAGTTTTTCTGGAAGGATCTGAAGAGTCAGCCCTGCTGGGCCACCACAGGGACTGCGTGCAGCTACCCCGCATTAGAGGGGTGGTCCCGTGACCTCCACTTTGCTACAAGCCCCACGGCTGTCATCTCCCAGCCCCAAGGCCTGCGTCTTTTGTCATTTGTCTTTGGAAGCGTTTTTTTTTTTTTTTCCGTAGGTCATTGTTGTTTTTCTTGAAGACAAAAGTTTAATTTTTTTGTTTGTTTTGTGCTCATGCTATTATGGAAATATCAGAAAGATTGTTAATAATAAAAATCTGCTTTTTAAAACAACATTCTGGGGCTGGGGTTGTGGCTCAGTGGTAGCGTGCTCGCCTGGCATGTGCGAGGCGCTGAGTTGGATCCTCAGCACCACATATAAATAAAATAAAGATATTGTGTCCACCTAAAAAAAAAAACTAAAAAATAAATATTAAAAAAATTATAAAAACAAAAAAATTCTGTGTCCAGTGACAGGAAGGTCTTGCTCAGTCCTCCTTACAGGGTGGGGAATGAGCTGGTGTTAATGCACCCATGTGAGGAGAGAATTCTGGTTTATCTATTTCTTTTTTCTTTTCTTTTTTTTTTTTTTAGTTGTGTAGATGGACACAATATCTTTATTTTATTTGTTTATTTTTTGTGGTGCCAGGGATCGAACCCTGTGCCTCCCGCATGCCAGGCAAGTGCTCTACCACTGAGCCACAACCCCGCCCTGGTTTATCTATTTCTAGCCCACAGTGTCAGGGGACCGGGACGGGGTGGGAGGCACAGTCCCCCACCTCCTGATTTTTTCCTTTTAAATATTTTTTTAGTTGTAGATGGACACAATATCTTTATTTGTTTGTTTATTTTTATGTGGTGCTGAGGATCGGACCCAGGGCCTCACACCTGCAAGGCAAGTGCTCCCCCACTGAGCCCCAGCCCTAGCCAACCCCCCTAACTCCTGCTTTTCTGCACCCGTCGGTTCCTGACGGGCTGGACACTTGGGGCATCTTTTATTATTGTGCCTGGCTCAGGACCACACGAGTCCCACTATGAAAGATGAAGCTGTGACCCAGGGAGCTGCAGCCCGCCCCCACCCCCCACCTTGGCTCTGTAAAGAAAACGCACTCAGTGCATGGGGTAGGTTATCATTTCTTAAAAAATAGCTTAAAAAAAACTGGAGCTCTAGACCACTTCACGACCTTATTAAACTCATCTAGCATCTCAACCATTTGATCCATAAAGATTTGAACACACCATAAAAAGTGTAGGAAAATAAAATCGCTACATTCATTTCACTGGAATAGAAAGGCTTCCCCGAGAAAGCCCAGGAAAACGTGTGTCTGTATCCCTGCTTTGCATAGACTCGATTTCAAGTAAGCACGCTCTCTTGCCTACAATATTTTGAAATTCATATAGCTCACGATGCAGTAATGCCTAGAAATAAATCAGGATTTTTTTAAAGTGTTTTATGAAAAAGAATCTTTTCCTGCAGACTTCAGGCAGCTCTTAGTGTGTGGTTTCAGGGGCTCCTCCTTTGTCCACAAAGGGGCTTTTAATAGCTCATTGCTCAACAGAGAATCCAAACTCACACTTTTCACCACAAGCTGCTTTAGCCTGCAAACACCACGCCGCCCTGGACAGTTTGGAAAAACGCACTCAGAACTGTGAGTCCCTCCTACCGCACATTCAGACCGTGGTCCCAGTAAGAAAAGCTGCGTGTTGGCTGAGCCCTTTCCCAAGGTTCTAGACTGGGCCGTTTTCACTTCTCTCCATTTGTATCTAAAGCAGAGGGAGTGTGAACAGAGGGGCCTATCAACTTGCTCAGATGAAGCAGTCCCCGGACACTTTCCTCTTTATTGCAAAGGGACAATCCCTTTGCAAAGCCACAATCCCGGCTGTTTGTTTTAGAAATGGTAATGTTGTATCATTGTAACAAATTATACTTAAAAATCATTTAGTGTGAAATTGCAGATTAATCCCATAGGGACGGGGTATTAACAATCCCCGGGCCCTTTGAGCATGCAGATGGTGGATCTGGGATTTACAATAGGAACAATCGCTGATTACATGCATGGGTGTAACGGACAAAAAAGGCCTGGCATCTTAGGCCTGCAGAGTACAGTGGAGGTCCTAGTGCCTGACTTGTTTGGGACTTGAATCCCTAAAAAAAACGTCTGCCTCGTCACCTAGTACGCGTGAAGCCCTGCAGTGCGTTCTGTGTGCTTTGAAACTTCCCAAGGGTCCATGCAGAAAGAAGGTTCTCTGAGCATGCTGGGCTTGGAGGCTTCTGAATTCTCCTGGAATTCTCACCACAGTCCAGCATGCACGGAGAATTTGGCAAACATGCCCAGCCGAGCACTCATGATCAGAACCAGCGCCTGCTGTTTACTAGCTACCGGAAAGAGCCACAGCCATGCCCTGCGTGCCCTGGGTTGGGTTAGTGGCCCCAAAATCCTGCACTGGAAATGAAAGGGACTCTCAAGTATGATGCCTCTGATTTGAAACTGTCATTTGGTGGAATCTCCCACTGAAACTCTGTGATGGGCTGGATGTTGGCATGCTTGTAGGCACGGTCTTGAAGACAGGTCATGTTACAGTCGTGACTAGCCCACATGTGCTGGGGACACTGAAACCACCCAGTAAGGCTGTTTTCAACAATTTACCTTTTATTTTTAATCATCGCTGAATTTTAACATGGGACCACAGCCTTTGCGGTGGAGATTTGGAATCTGGCACAACTTCCAAGTACACTCCAAACACATCTAAACACATCTAGCATCTCAATCCCTGCTGATCTCTGGTTGGATTTCAGATGCTTAGGTGAGAAGTAGCTTTGCAATCAGAATACACCATCTCAGAGAAAAGGTGGAATGCTTCAAAGAGCTCAGTACACCTCTCTTGGCTTTGGGGAGACTTGTTTCTCAAAAAATAGCCCCTGTATTGGAATAAATTGTTGTTTATCCCAAGCGTTCTTTTCCATATCCCTTTCTACAGAGCTGAGAGCAATTGCTAGTAAAAATGCTGTTAGATTTGAATGTTCCTTTGGGGAAACTGCTTTGCTTCTTTGTAGGGATGTGCGCCCCACACTGGGTTTTATTGCTTATCCTTGAAGGCAGTGATTTGGGATGGCATTGGCCAGCCAAGTAATAATGACAATGTCCTTCTGTCTATGAGACCAATGAATGACCTCCAACAAAGGGTTTTACAGCCTTTTCTTGAGGGGACACTTGTAAGCTGCTCAGCCCAAATCTAGGGGAGCTGTGTGACTGCTCCCTATTTCTGCCCTGGGTCTCCAGCCTGGGTTGGATAGTGTCTTGTTCAGAATGATCTGCATCACATTTATTGTCACAGTCATCAGGGGCAGGAGTAACCTCAACTGTGCCTCAGACTCACTCCTGGATCCATTTCCATCAGGTTATAACGTACATTAAAGAATCAAATGTAAAATATGTAGGCATTATACCCTGCTTTAAAAGTAGTGCACAAAATTAGCTACTTTTGCATACATTGTATAAATGAAGACACTAACCCTTACAGAAGGATCCTGAGTTAGAGATGTCACACTCCCTCCTGCAGGAGGTGCAGGTGAGTTTTTCCCTGGCCCCACCCCCTCCCCCATGGGCTGGTCACAGTGACTTGCCTCCAAAGACACTGGAAAGGAGAGACAGGAGCACCCACTGCAATGAACGGTAACATCACTGCGATGAGGGTCTCGTGGCCCCTGGGTGAGATGTGATGAGGAGAACAGGGGCATCTCCACTCCCTATGTTCTTGCAAAAGAACCCCCTCCGCCCAGCCTACTCCTGAATCAACCATCGGATAAACCACACTTGAGACAATGTTGCACAGCATACCTGACCCATACCCTTCAAAACTGTCAAAGGTCATGAGGAACTACCCCAGGCCAGAGAAGAGAGGGGCAGATGTGACAACCAAATGCGCGGGAGAACCCTGGATTCTGCACCAGGAGAAGGACATTAATGCTGGTGAAATCTGCATTTCTGCTGGTGAAACCTGAATCACGTCTAGGGTTAACGTAAATGTACCACGTTGGTCTTAGTAGTGAAAAACAGACTCCAGTCACACCAGGAGATAAGGAAGGGGGAAACCCAGTGAGGCTAGACAGGAACTTGGTACTGTCTTTACTCCAAATGACTCCAAAGTGAATGTCCAAGTCAAGGAAATGACACATCTGTATTCTGGGTTTGAACTCCAAAGAATTGGAAGCATGAACTTGAGTAGATGTTTGCACACCCATGGTCATAGCGGCATCGTTCACAAAGACCCAGGTGGACAAGCCCGAGGGTCCTTTGACAGGAACAAACCGAATGTGGCATCATGCACACAGTGGAGTATTATTCAGCCTTGAAGAAAGAAGGAACCCCTGTCCCATGCTGCAGGATGGAGGAAACTCGACATGATGCTAAGTTTTAGAAAAAGGCAATCACCATAGCACCCTCTGCTTTCATCAGGTACCTAGAGAACCAAATTCATGAAGGTGGAAAGTGGAAGGGTGGTTTCCCAGGCTGGGGGAGGGGATGGGGGAGTCAGTGTTTCTGGGTACAGGGTTTCAGATGTGCAAGGCACAATCCTTCTGGAGATCTGTCGTCCAACGGCACCAACAGGCTTAACGTGGAGATGGTAAATGGTCTGTTTTCTCATAATTGTGCTGTGAAGCAAATGAATATAGCCATTGTAAAAATTAAAAAAAAATCTTTCTCTTACCATGAAAAAGGGCTTCAGCATTACTGACATTTGGGCTGATGAGCCTCTGTTTGGGGGACTGTGCACGTAGAATGTTTAGCAGCATCTCCGTCTCGTGGGGTGGCCATCAGTACCCGCAGCCTCGTGGGGAGACCTCTGTCGCTGCCCGGCTTCCTAGTTCTCTGTACCTTCACCAACACTTGTTGTTTTGCACTTTAAAAATAATCGTCCCCCTCGTGGGTGTGAAGTGGTGTCACTGTGGCATTGATTTGCCTTTCCCTTATGCTCAGATGGGATCCTTGAATGTTACCAATTTCTCCTTAGTTTCTAAACTGGATCAAATTCCAATCAGAATGGTCAATTTCTACTCTAAAGACAAAATGAAAGCACATTGGTACAGCCACCTCGGGGAGCATCGAACGGACCGGACACTCAGAGGATGGATATGGGGTGGATATGGGGACAGTATTGAAAGGTGGAACTGAAAAAAAAAAAAAAAAAAAAAACTACCTCTGTATGTGGAGAAAAATGAGCTGGATTCTCGCCTTACACCCATGCACCAAAGTAATCTCTAAAAGGGTTTTGAAGCCCTAGATGCAAAATGTTGACTATAAATTCAAAAGAACATCAGAGTGTCAGGGAGGACTTGTTAACCCCCTCCCCCAACTCAAAGGGCAAAGGTGAATACATCTAAAAAAAATCCTTCTTCCAAGGACGCCGCTCACCACCGGGAGGTGATGGATGCGAAGCTCTTTCCAGTGCTCAGACCAACCAGGGATTCAGATCCAGAACTCGAAGATGAACGGGATCTCAGGTAGCCAGCACGGAAGACGCACACCCAGTAGAGAAGAAGGGTCAGGCATTCGTATGACCAAGACATTTACCTGGGCAATCGTTGTGACGAGTCAGTCTTTATAATCTCATAGAAATCAACGAAATACTAAAATAATCATGAAATTCAGTACATTCATCAGGCTGGGATCGTAAAACCTGGAAACACCACGTCCTGGCAGTGATGGAGGGAAACAGATCTATAATACAGCAAACCCAGAGGTGCCACCATCTCTAAAAGGGCGGCTGCGTGTCCCCGTCACCGGCAGTCTCATTCCTGGCCACACAACCTGCGGTCACGTTCCATCACTCAGGCAAACGTCTGAGAAAATTGGCCCATAAAGAGACGAGGTTGATTCGGGTCCACAGTTTCAGAGCTTCCGGTCCAGGATTGGTTGGCCCCGATGCTTGGGCCTGGGGCGTAGCACAACCACTTGGCTCCTGGCCAGAACTGAATGAAGAGGGGGGGTCTTCTGAGGTCCCCCAATCTCCTCTGAGGGCGTGTCCCGGTGTCTCCAACACCTCCACCAGCCCTGCTTCTTAAAGTCTCTACCGCCTCCTGATAGAGAGTTCCAGACTTGTTACTAAACCTCTAACACCTGGGCCTCCAGGGACACTCAAGAGAGGACCCACAGTCCGACCCTAAGAAATGCACAGGTCCAAACGAGACGCACCTCAGGAAGGTCATCATGCTGATGCTTAAGGAAGTGAGCTGAGTGACCTGAGTATTCACCCCTAGGGAAATGGCTGGGTTGAGCAGATGGAACTGCACTTGGAATATTGTCCAGGAGTTACGAGCCAAGAGAGATCCTGAGAGTAGGTTTAAAAAAAAATGTTTACTATAATAATTTAGATTTGTGTTCTTTATAAATATTCCTTGGAGCTGGGTACAGTGGCAGACGCCTGTCATCCCAGGGGTTCAGGAGGCTGAGGCAGGAGGATCGCGAGTTCAAAGCCAGCCTCAACAACTCAGTGAGACCCTGTCTCTAAATAACATACAAAATAGGGCTGGGATGTGGCTTAGGGGTCAAGTGCCCCTGAGTTCAATCCCCAGTATCCCCACCCCCCAAAAAAATTCCCTAGAAACCTTCAAGACCCTTTGATTTGCAGCTCTTTGATTGGAACTGAGTCACTTTGCCCCCTCTAGCTGCAAGAGAGCCTGAAACTCCAGTATTTGACATTCCTGGACTTCTAAATAAGTAAAGAGACAAGGAAAAATGGTCTCTGCCCAGCCTTTGGAATACCAATCCAAAGCATTTGCCATTATTCTGAAAAATGCAAAATTCAGATTTATTTGTGCACTTCAACTTCACAAATCTCTTGCACAGGGTCAAAGTTGGTTGTTATTGTTGTTTTTGGTTATGAGACTAAGCCCAGTATCGTTCTTTAACTGTATCCATAATGAATTAGTTGTCTTCAGTTCCCAGGGTCACTTTATGGTGGAACAAGGACCTAATAATGCTCTTGCAAAACCTTCTAAATACAGAATCCTTCTAGATTTTTCCTAAGTCTTTTATAGTTTTCTCTCCTTACTTAATTTAATGGGAATTAACCCACAGTCCGCATTCTCTCTGTAAGACATATTGAGGGGTATTTTTGTACTCACATCCTGTTGCAATATCGACATGAATCACGGTAGCACAAATAGGTTTGGGAACAAATACAGGTGGATTTCAATATTCATCCAACTTGGGGGTGGAAAGTCATGAATGTTCTGGAAAACCCTGTTTTTCAAATTTGCACAGATGGGTCATTTAGGGATCTTATTAGAAGACAGATTACGACTTAATAAATCTGGGAGGGGCCTGGGATTGTGCAATTCTGAACGTTCCCAGATGGTGCTGATGCTATTGGTTCCTGGACCTTAGGATTGTTCCTGAAGGTTGAGAGTTCAGGAAGCCTGGTTTGGAGAAGTCACTTAAGAGAATATATTCCTCCTTGTTTCCGTTAAGACTGGGGAGTAATAAATGGTCTCAAAGTTCGTGGCCTAAAACCACCCTTTTATTGTTCTCACTGATTCTCTGCGTGGGGAATTCAGAAAGTGTACAGTGCAGTTGGCTGTTCTTTGGTCTTGGATGTCCAGGGCCTCAGCTGGAGAGACTCGAAGGCTGGGTGGGAGTTAACTTGATAGTTGAACTCCAGTCACCCCAGAACTTGGTCAACCTCATGCCTGGCCCCCGGACTGGGGAGAGGGGAAGTCTAGTCCTGTTGACCAGAAGGCCTTCACGTGGCCTGGGACATAGTGGGGGACCAGAGGGAGAGAGAACCTTTGCTAGGAAAGACCAACATCCTGGGTTATGTATGACGTTAACTTTAGGCAAACCAGGGTACGTGGAACTTTCTGGACTTTCTTTTCCCATTTTTTGGTTCAGTTGATCTTCTGTATCTGAGGGGGTTCTGCATCTTCAGAGTCAACACCCACAGATAGAAAATATTTGAAGAAATGTACTGAACATGTACTGATTTTTTTCTTGTCATGATTCCCTGAATAATACGATGCACTACGTAACACATTAGGTATTGCAAATCACCTAGAGATGATTTAAAGTGTACAGGAAGATGTGCAGAGGTTATATGCATATACGATCACCACTGTGTTTATTTTTTATGGTGCTGGGGATCGAACCCATGGCTTCACGCGTGCTAAGCACATACTCTACCACCGAGCTACACACCAACCCGTCTACCATTTTGCATAAGAAACGTGAACATCTTGTGGACTTGGGTTCCAGAATCCTCTGCGGACACCAGGCCTCTGTAGATGCAGAGGGATGAACGTAAGTCTAAAATCATTCCAAATAAAAAGTGCACCCCACACAAATACCCATAATTCTTAGTTTGTAAACACACGTAGGCACATTTAAATGTACACACAGGATGTCAGCTACACGCCCCGAACCCTCCAGTATTTTTTTTTTAAATTGATACTTGATTGTACATTTTTAAGGGTACAGAGTGATCATTTGATGTGCACAGACAATGTGCCAGGATCAAGGCTAATTGGCACTTGCATCTCAACTTTTTCAGTCATTTGACCATATTTAAATGATGGCTGCTATTCTTAAAAAGTTTTGGTAGCACTGGGCCCATCGTGGGCTAGCGGTGGCTCTCTGGATGTGGCAGGGCAGACACACATCCCCGCCGGGTCACTCTGGTCCTCTTAGCTGAGGGACTTCCTACTTCCCTATTTAATAACTGGATTCATAAGGGCTTCATAAGCCTGAGCGTCCCATACTTTGTTGCTGGGCCTATCCCGATGACCCCTACCAAGACCCCTGTCCCAATTCGTCTGTCAGAGAAAAATGAATCTCCTTCAGGAGCCTTCAGTCCTCATTATCTCTAATTGGGTCTGGCGGCTGGAGACGGGCCTCATTATTTTTAATTGGGGCCCATAGTTCTAGAAGGGAACACACCCAGTTTTATGCAGATCAAGCCTGGATATTTTTTCTTGCAAGTTCAAAGTGAAATTGTGTTGTGGGATTTCCAAGAAATCACACAATTTTCTACCTTCTCTCCCCGCCCCACCGTCCCCCCACCCGTTGTTATTTGGAGTTGCAGTCTGGGGTTGTTAGACACAGAGGAATAATTGAATTAGGACTGTCCATGTTGGTCAAGAGGGGCTTTTAGCATCTGGGTAGTGAGTGGCCCTGGAAATTTTTCTTTGGGCATTCATGAATATTACAGAACTCAGCTGTCTGACAGATTGCTCACTTAAGTATCATTTAACTGTGGCCATGAGCCTGGGGCTGTGGCGTAGATAGATTTTCCTGGTTAAGGAACTCATTTCTGTTAATTTTCTCGATTGGTTATAAAATAGTAACCCTTCCCACACCGTAGTCCCTGATGTTGCTTAACCACTCACTGAGCCACGTCCCCAGCCCTTTTTTATATTTTATTTAGAGACAGGGCCTCGCTTTTGCTGAGGCTGGCTTTGAACTCCAGATCCTCCTGCCTCAGCCTCCCGAGCCGCTGGGATGACAGGTATGAGCCACCGCGCCTGGCTTACCCTTCATGTTTTTAATATTTAGTAGAATCCTCTAGCATACGGCCAGCTCAACCTGATTTGCATTGGCTGCCACCTCCTTATGTTCCAGATACACTTCTGAAATCTTTGTGTCCGGTAAATGTGTCTGATTTGGTGTTCATTTTTATTATTTTTAATTTTAATTTTTTTAGTTGTACCCAGACATGATACCTTTATTTACTTATTTTTATGTGGTGCTGAGGATGGAACCCAGTGCTTCACACGTGCTGGGCAAGTGCTCTACCGCTGAGCCACAACGCCAGCTCCTTGGTATTAATTCTTTGGGTGACAAATTCACCATATAAAATGTAGTAGTCCCCGGGATTTATGTCTTTGTTTTTTCTAGTTTCAGTTGACCATCATCAACCTTTTGGAAAAACATTAAATGGAAAATTCTGGAAATAAAGAATTCACAAGTTTTAAATAATTTTTATCATAGTATTTTTATAGTTATTCTGTTACTAATTTTTTTGCTATGCCTGATTTATATAGGGTTATTATGTATAGGAAAAAAAAACTTAACATACATAGTGTTGGGTACCGTGCATGATTTCAGACATCCACTGAGGATAAGGGGGGATTAAGGTACAGGGGCTTGGCACAGATCTGCCCTGAGTTATTCCTGAGCAGTCACAGACTTAGGTCCTATTTTTTTTTTTTTTAATTGCTGGTATTGAGGGTTGAACCCAGGAGCACTCTACCACTGAGATGCATTCCCAGCCCTTTTTAAATTTCACTTCAAGACAAGGTGTCTCACTAAGTTGCCCCGTCGGGCTCAGATTTGCAGTCCTCCCTAGTGAGACAGGATTTCACTCTGTTGCCCAGACTGGCCTTGGACTCGAGATTCTCCTGCCTCAGCCTCCCGAGGAGCTGCCATGACAGGAGTGCCCATCTGTGTCACCCTCTAGGCCTGGGTATTAGATGATACTTCCTGAGGTGAGGTGACATCAGATCGTCAGCCAACGTCCACAGACAGGAACACCTCCTCCCCTCAGTGTGTGTCGACTGTGTTTAGAGCACCAGAAAGAAGCCCAAGAGCCAGGCCTGTAATCCCTGTTACTCGGGAGGCCGAGGCAGGAGAATCCCAAGTTCAAGGCCAGCCTGGGCAGCAGAGTGAGCTCCTGTCTCAAAATGAAATATAAAATGGGCTGGGGATGCAGCTTGGTGTAGAGCCCTTCTGAGCTCAATCCCAAATTCTAAAAAAAAAAAAAAAAAAAAAAAATCTTAAATTAAAAAAATCAGCCCAATATGTCCCTTGACACGGGATACTTTCCTCTTTGCAAGGAGGTTAAAACTGTGTGTGACAATGTGATGGCCAAATGACAGGGAAAGGGTCTGGACAAACCACGATTATTCCCAAAAATAGCTGCGGGGGCGGGGGGAGGGGGGACACCAGGCCGCCTCACAGCGTGACAACCCCGGGGTCTGACCTGCCCACCGGCTCTGCATGTCTGAGCGTCCGTCAGGAACACTGCGAGACTCTTGACAAAACCCTTCCAGCCTGTGACCAGGACAAGTTGGCATGGCATCTTGATTTCATCACCCCCTGTAAAGCAAACCTTCTGACGGCATCTTGGAAGAATTTGTGGAATTCAGAAGCAGGCACTGCACCTGGCTTCCTGTCTGGGTGCTTTGGGGGCAGGCTCTTGACCCTTCGGGGCTTTGGTCTCCTTACTTCTTACCAGGACTCATAACAGGATCCGTCCTGCGGGCAGCTGGAAGGAGTGAAGATCTACAGTGAGCAGTGTTTGGGAGTGGAACCGCCACAGAAGCTCTGCTAGGATCTGCTCCTGGTGCTGAAGGCCACAGGGGTTTTGTGAAGCTCGAATTAGGATAAGCAACACCCCAGTGTAAGTGAGAAGTGGTTAGGCTTGTTTGGAAATAGACGTATTTGGAAATTGCAAAAGTTTCCAAATCATCCAGGTGTGGTATTGCACACCTGGATTCCCAGCAACTGGGGAGGCTGAGGTTGGAGGATCCCAAGTTCGAGGCCAGCCTGGGCAATTTAGCAAGACCCTGACTCAAAGTTAAAAATAAAAAGAGCTGGGGGTTTAGCTCAGTGCTACCAGGGTTCAATCCCAGCACCAAAAAAAAAAATTTTTTTTCTGAAGTTTAAAGGTGGTTTTTCTACCAGAGACCCAGAATTGTTGAACAGTGGTCAGGGCCCAGGAAAGACAATGTTAAAAAAATACAGAGGCCTTAGCGACTGTTTTCTCCTACCATCCCTAGCGCTGAGATGACCATACACCATGAGATTTGCTCTTTTGGAGCATAGAGTTGAGCAGGTTTTTGTATATTTACATAGATGTCTAACCATGACCACTATTCCAGAACTTCTTTGTCCTTCCACCCAAAAGAACCCCTGTGCCCATTAGCCGCTACTACCCTTGGCTCTCTCCTCAATCCATGGCGACCTCTGACCTACTTTCCGTCTCCCTGGACTTGCCAATTCTCGACATTTCATATAAATGGAACCATATGGTATGTGGACTTTCACGTCTGTCTTATTTCCCCTACCACAAGGTTTCCAAGATTTATCCAAGTTGGAGCCCATATCAGAACTTCATCCCTTTTGATGGTTGAATAATATTCCATTGAATAGATTTAACACATTTGTTTATTCATTTATCAGTTAATGGACTTTAATTTTTTATACTATTTTTTAAATATTTAGTCTTCCGTTTCTACACGGCCTTTTGCAGGTTGGATGGATCGGGAAACTTTGTAGCCATGAAAGCACTTCTCACAACATTGTGTACACTCTTTCTCTTTTTGACAATATCGTGCTGAGTTGCACTTTTCATAGAATAAAAGGAATCGACCACCAATGAGAAGTAACTCCCCGGCTTTTCTACTTCAGATATTTTACAACAGTGAGCTTTGTGTTTCAGCAGGGCTGGGACTGGGGGGCTGGGACTGGGGGAGGTAAATGAGGCACTTTACTCAGGTTCTAAATTTAAGGGAGGAGCCGCTAAAAACATAATAATCAAGATTAACAGCATGTATTTTTTTTGGAGTGGTTCTGGGCACTGAAATCAGGGGCACTCGACCCCTGAGCTACATCTGTAGCCCAATTTTGTATTTTATTTAGAGACAGGGTCTCACTGAGTTGCTTAGGGCCTCAGCTGTTGCTGAGGCTGGCTTGGAACTCACGATCCTCCTGCCTCAGCCTCCCCAGCCACTGGGATGACAGGTGAGTGCCACCACGCTGGGTGAGTAGAATTCATTTAGATGACACATACTTTTAGGGTACAATATGATGTTTCAGTATGTGTAACAATGTATCGTGATCGGATCAGGGTGATTTATCACCTCAAAGATTCTTTATTTCTTTGTGTTGGGAACATTCAAAATCCTCTCTAGAGGCTGTTTTCCCAATTACACAATCACCCACTCTGAACCACAGTCACCCTACTGAGCTGTAGGAGATTAGAGGTCACCCCACCTGCCCAACTGCACTGCCTTCCCCAGGACCATCTTCCCTCCCCCGAACCCTCTCAGCCTCTTTTTCTCTCTACTCTGATGACCTCAACTTTTTAGCTTCCACCCTTTAAAAATGTGGCTTTTATGTCACGCAGGCCATGATGCGTGGTACAGATGTGTTCCCCGAGTCAGACATCTGGATGGGTTTTTGCTCCCTGTAGCTCTTTCAGTACCACATTTGTTGAATTTTTTCATATTTTTTTTCAGTTAGTGCTTCTTGATGACACAGCATCATGGTTTCTTTGTGGCATCTTGGGACACGCGTGGAACAGGCTTTGATCACGTCCAGCACATCACATTCGCTCTAAGCAAAGTCCCAACACAGGTTGACCTTCACCCTTGCGTGTGTGTCTTCAGTGGATGTGCATCTACTGGAGAAATTCAGAAATTTCAGAGCCACGGACTTCAGGTGATTTTTTTGGTATCAGACAATTTGAATGGCGTTTCATTTTTCTTCAAAGTCCTCTCCGTCCACGTAGCTAAAGGAATATTTTTCCTGTAAAGAGAAACCCTATGCCATAGGATTCTTGCCCACTTGCTAAAGGACCGAGAACACAGTTTGCTTATTTGGAAACAATAAGTAGTTGCATCTAAGTTATTCTTGGGTCAACTGTAAAAGATGAATCTTTTTTCTTTTGGTATCAGGGATTGATCCCAGGGGTGCTTAAACACTGAGCCACATCCCCAGCCCTGTTTTGTATTTTATTTAGAGACAGGGTCTTGCTGAGTTGCTTGGGGCCTCGCTAAGTTGCTGAGGCTGGCTTGGATCTCATGATCCTCCTGCCTCAGCCTCCCGAGCCACTGGGATCACAGGCTTGCTCCCCGTGCCCGTTGTGGGATGGATCTTGAGGTACCAGGAGAGGATACTAAACAAAGAGCTACGCCACTCACCAGCAAGCTCTTCACAGCAAATGCTACCAAGAAGCAGCTCATATGGTGGGAGGTCCCGAGGCTGAGTGTGCGAAGAGTCAAGGGAGGTTTCCCTGAGGATGTGATAGATGAAACCTATTTGATGGAATTAGAAAATATATTGTTGCCCAAATGTCAATATATGAATGAGTCCTTGAGACACACACTGAAGAGATGGCTGTATGTCTTTCCCACTCCCACTCCTCCCCATCTTTTATAGCAGATCAGAGGGACAGAGTCTCAGGGAAGTGGGATCTGTCATTGAGATGTCTGGGGCTCAGTGGCACATACCTATAATCCCAGTGACCCTGGAGGCTCAGGCAGGAGGATTGCAAGTTCAAGGCCAGCCTCAACAACTTAGAGAGATGCTGTCTCAAACAGCTCTAGGGATGTAGCTCAGTGGTAGAGCACCCCTGGGTTCACTCCCGGTCCACAAAAAAGTAAATAAAATAAAATATTTGTTCGCACCCCAAGAGCTGCTAGTGACCCAGGTTACTAAATTTGCATATTACAGGTGGGTACAAGCTAGTTAAAGAGGCAAAGCACAGAAAGTCTGTGGTTGGAGACCCTTGAACTAATAGTAGACCCACTTGGCATCTCAAAATACCTCCAAACCCATGGACCCAGAGCATTTTCTTTATTCTTGAGTAGACTGAAGTAGTCTCAGCTGAGAAATGTTAGCTTACCTAAAGAGACAGGTGATGCCCATTTTATCAGGTTTTCCTTTGCAATCAGGTTTATACTATTGAAAATTTTAGAGATAGGATGGGCTTCAGGCACAGACTGATCCAGCATTTCCCACAATGGCATCAGGCCCCCTTGATTTCAGCTCTGCCCTCCTCTGTGTATAGGCTTCATTCTTAGGCTGGTTCCCCTCCTGGTAGCATCAGTGGCTCTAAGAGTCCCAGGCCTCATATTCTTATACTTCACCAGCAAAAGGAAGGAAGGAATCATTGCTGGTTACTCCTGTGGAAGTGACAGACTCTTCCTTCCTGGAGGCTCTGAGAAGGTCTCCTTGTTTTTAACTGGCCCTTTTGAGTCCTTTGCCCATGGGAGAGTCTGTTGCGGAGGCTGAACCCGGCACCGAAGGAGCAGAATCTCTTCCATGCAGATGTGTAACTAGGACATTGTTGGGGCCTGGAAAGGGGACATTGGGGCTGAATGGTAAGCCATCCACGTCCACTGTGCTTGTATTAGTGAGATGTTTGAACCCGATAGCCAGGTGTCCGCATTAGGAGGAAACCTATCTTATGACAGGTTGGGTAACAGGCTGTGCTCCTGGTGTGTGTGGGGGGGGGGGACACAGGATCGGCCTCTCCAGGTTTGGGCACCTTGGTTTCTGTCCCAGCCACACCTTTTGTCCCCTCCTGACCTTGAATGCTCGGGTCATGCTTCTTTCTTCCCAGATCCCATATTCCAAAAATCCCCTGTTACTGCGCTCTCCTCCCTCCCTTCCAGCTGGATCCAGCAGAGCTGGGGTTATGGGGAAAGAGTGAGATGAGTCACTTGAGTTTAGGGTCAGAACCCGTCTTTATTCTCTGGTTCATCAAGGTCTTATTTATGTAACAGGTTTATTGAGATGGACTTAACACCCACTTATCCAGAGAGAGGTTTTCCAAAGGCACATGAGTGCTGATGTGCGGGAGCCCACCTGGCTTCTCTAGGTCCTCGACGTCACCTGAACCATTCGCACCATCCACACAAGAAAGGGCGGCCCGTGCCCGCCTGGCCCCTCTTGGATTCCTCACCAGGCATCAGAGTCCAAGTCCCACACCCTGAATTCACCCCTTCAACTTGCACACTCCAGGGGGACCCCTCCATCCAGGGGGTGGGCCTTACAGAAAAGCACAGGGAATCTTGGAACCTAGAGGAGTTTTAATATCCAGGCGGGACACACCCTAGCCTTTTCCTTAGATATTATCATTTTTTTTTCTTTTTCAAAAAAACCTAACAATCAAGGCCATTGGTGAGCTCCATCTGCTCCTCCTGGTATCTTGTATCACATGCAGAAACCGGATGCAAAAACGGGGAGAAAAAAGCCTAACGCAGGCTTTCCCCCCAGAAACAGGTTTCGTGACACTTTACAAATGACTAAAAATACTAATTTTGTGACTTAGCCAGATATTTTCTGAGTTGCATATATACTTTCCAAGCTTTCTTAAACTGTTAACTGCTATCTCCTAAGTCTTTTTATTAAAAAAAAAACCTAACAGTGTTTTGCCAATTTTCAAATATGTAATAATCAATGAATTGTAGTTGCATTAAATTTAAATATCAATTGGAAAATTGACATCTTTACAAGTTTCAGTCTTTCCACCAGTCTTTCCTTGTAAGGCTTATGTGGATTTCTTCTTAATGTTAGCAGTAGACATTTTATTGCCTTTCTGTATATGTATATATGTATATACAAATTTTTAAATTTTGTTTTGGATACCAGAGATTGAATTTGGGGGAAGTTGACCACTGAGCCCCATCCCCAGCCCTACTTTGTATTTTACTTAGAGACAGGGTTTCACTGAGTTGCTTAGGGCCTCAATTTTGCTGAGGCTGGCTTTGAACTTGTGATCCTCTTGCCTCAGCCTCCTGAGCCACTGGGATGACAGGTGTGCGCCACCACACCTCAACTTGCCTTTCTTTTTTTAAATTTCTTTTTTGTAAAGAATCAAACCTTTATTGTTTATTCGTTTATTTATTTTTTACATGGTGCTAAGGATCAAACCCAGTACATCACCTGTGGTAGGCAAGCGCTCTACCACTGAGCTACAATCCCAGCCCTTTATTGCCTTTCTTGATGAGATTTTCTTCTGTTAGGAAAAAAAAATGTGTAAATATATATATATATATATATATGCAAATATTGCATCATGTATTTATCTTGTATTCAACCACTTTGCTGAATACAAGATTAGGGTTGTCATTTGGTTTCTCTTAGGTTTTCTGGGTACCTCATCCTTTCGTCTGAAATCCTTTTAATTTTTAAAATCTGTAAGTGAAACATGGCACTTCCTGACTGTCACAGAAACTCATGGACAGTGAGTGGCTGCAGATAGTCTGCCCAAAGGACAGAAAGGGACCTCGGCTCAGCCTGGGGGAGGGTGGTTCTTGACATTCCCTGCAAAACAAAACAAGCAAAACACCCCCAGGGGTTTATTTGGGGACAGAAGGCAATAGGGCAGTGCACACCCAAAGGACAGGAGAGTGTGGTGTTGGAAGGGAGACGTGCTGAGGGGGTGACAGGCTCCTTTGAAGGGGACTTTGTGAGGGGTGGGCATGGGAGGATTGAGGGGTGACATCAGCCTGCTAAGCCCAGTGCTCTGAGGGAGGATGGCAGGCTGTGGTCTTCAGGTCATCATCCTCTCCTCTGTGACTTCACGTCCAGAATGGGCCTCTACCACACCTTTCTTAAAACTCATCTCCTGGGTTTTATCTACTCTGAAAATACAGCAGGCGGCTCAACAAGTACTGGGACCTGGATCAAAATAAGGTCATTTTCATAACTGAGCGAATCTACAGTAGCTCCAAGATTTGAAGATTTCTCAGGAGTTTGGGGGTCACAGGCTTCAAGGGAAAACCAGGTCCCAGGAATAGGTGGACCCTCCAGCCATGGGAGGGGCAGGAAGTGAGGGGTAGAAACCAAACAGGAGGGAGAACAGAATGTGCTCCTGTCCCATTGGAGAGAACCGAGTCACATGGTCTCCTTCACCGCAAGGGATGTTGGGTGATGTAGTTCCTACTGGGCAGTAAGGTGCCCATCTAACAGGAAGGATTCCACTCCTAAACAGAAGGGGTACTTGCCAAGCTGAATCCCATTTTTTTTTCAATAAGACAGATATATTATTTATTCCTGAAGGATCTTACAGAAGACCAGATCAGACTGACTACAACTGACTTGTCACTTGGAGGTACCCAAATCTAAACACTTACTGATTTTTCTGCCATTTTTAAAATCCCCTCTGCCTGGAAAGCATTTTTCATGCCAGCCTCACAAGGGCCATCTCAGATATCCTGTCCTGTGTGAAGGTCTCCAAATGGATCCCGCACACTGCGAGGCTGGCTCACCTTTCTCTCTCAGCCTCGCGTGCCCATTATGCAAACCCTCGGATTGCAGTGCTGCTCCTGGGTGGGTGTTTGTGCCTCTCACCTCCTACATAGCAGTTGCTTATTAAATGGGAAGAGCTGCCACCCTCCCCGGTTCTACCCAGCGGTGTTATGGTGAGCTGGGGATCATGCTGGACTCCACGGGCTAATAACATCAAGTAATCCAAAGCCAACCCTGAGAAGATCATTTATTCCCATTTCACAAATATAAAAACAGAGCCTTAGCAGGATTCCATTTCCCCAAGCCACTGAGTCAAGAAGCAGTGGAGGCAGACCTTACAGCCAGCTGGTTAGATTCCAGGGCTCTCAGTCCCCTTCCCCTGTCACCTTCCCCCATTTCTTGAAGTGAACTGGATAAAAAATTCTCCTTTTAGTGGACAGCAGTGAACTGCCAGGATGCTAATGTTTATAGGCGGCCTTCAGAATTCTTTGTATTTTTCCCTAGGAGGCTGATTTGTTCATACACTTGTGGCTTCATATCTAAGTTTTGAGGGGCAAAGGAGCACTTCCTATTAATAAATCAACCTTTCCACCTGGGACCATTGTTCTCACGTAAAAGTCCTGTGTATTGCCAAATCAAAGACCTGGCTGAACAAAACACCAGCCTAGAAACTGTTATGGAAAAAGACTTGTATAAGTCTTTTTGATTGAAATTTGATTTAGATTTGATTTAACGAATCAATTTTTTTCCCGAAAAATCCTATATAATGTCAAAGGACAAGAAACCACCTGGGAGGCTTATTTGCAATATATAGCAAAAGACCAATTTCCTTAGTCTATAAAGAGCTCTTAGAAATAATTTGGGAAACAATAGTCTCAAAAGAGGAAGGGAAAGAGGAGAGAAGAAGAAAGGGAGACGAAGAAGAAATAGTGGTGAAGAAATTCAGATGGGTTTAAATGTAACCTTCCTCAAGATTCAGGAAGCCCTACTTTATCTCCATTAGATGGACAGCTCTCAAGGCTTTTGATGATACAAAGTAAGTATAGAACTGAGTGTAAATTTATACATCTTTTGGTGGACTTTCTGACAGTGTTTATTTAGCAAAATATTAAATGCACACAAAATTAAGAATTCTTTTTAGCTATGCATGACAGTGGAATGCACCTTGACACATGGTACACACAGGAGTACAACTGCCCGTTCTTCTGGTCCTACCTGATGTGGAGATACGTCGGTCGTCGGTCGTGCATTCATATATGAACGTAGGAAAGCAACATCTGACTCATCCCACTGCATTCCCATTCCCCCTCCCTTCCCTTCAATCCCCTTTGTCTAACCCAAAGGACTTCTATTCTTCCTTACCGCCCCCACCCCCTCATTATGAGTCAGCACCCGCAAATCAGAGAGAACATTCAGCCTTGGATTTGGGGGACTGGCTTATTTCACTTAGCACAATAGTCTCCAGTCCCATCCATTTACCAGCAAAATGCCATATTTTCATTTCTCTTTTTGTGTATATAAACCACCTTTTCTTTATCTATGCATCTGTTGAAGGGCACCTAGGTTGGTTCCATAGTTTGGCCATTGTCAATTGAGCTGCTATAAACATTGATGTGGCCGCATCACTATAGTAAGCTGATTAAATGCACAGAAAATTTGATTCAGAATTTCCACTTTTAGAAATTCGGTATCCTGCACTCTGTCATATACGTATGCCGCAGAGTGAGATTAGAGCATCATAGTAGCATGAAGCTCAGAATAACCTAGACAATACTTCCAGGGCCTGGCTCCATGTTTTGTGGTGAATTCATACAATGAGATCTTACAGGGCTGTGAAAAAGAACGTTAGGCCCACAGCGGTGGAGCTGCAGTGCCCGACATGTGCAACAGGCCACTTCTTACAACACACCAGTCCTCTCTACAACAAAATGTCTTCAGAGATAATCGTGAAGTGAAAGGAGGAGCAATGATAGCCAGATAAGAAAGGAGAGAAGGCAGTGTTTTATTGAGCTCTCCATTAATAAAAACCATGCCAGTGGAAAAACATTAAAAACTGAAATAAACATTATAGTGCAAAGTATGGGGGGTGGAGGTAAAGAATTGGCACTTTTCAATTACATCAATAGTTATTAATTGATTGATTTGTTGGTACCTGGGATTGAACCGGGTACTTAACCACTGGGCCACATCCCCAGCCCTATTTTGTATTTTATTTAGAGTCAGGGTCTCACTGAGTTGCTAAGTGCCTCACTAAGTTGCTGAGGCTGGCTTTGAACTTGTGATCCTCCTGCCTCATCCTCACAAGCTTCTGGGATGACAGGTGTGTGCCACTGCACCCGGCTACATTAATTCATTTTTGACAAAAGTTAAGAAGATTTATCTGTTACCATAGTTTGTTTTTAAACTCTTCTGCAAAATCTGTCAATGATTTTATCAGTACTGATCTTAGATATGAAGCAACTATTATGCAAACAGCTGGGGATGTTCTCAAACATAAGGACACACTGGGTAGAGATTTATAAAAACTCCTCTATACCACACATTCCAAAAGTGCTAATATTGCCTGTGTTTCTTCAGATCCATTCTTACAACTTTCCAACGTCTTCACGGTCGGAGAATTCCCACTAAGACCCCTTCACTAGAGAATTCATCATACATGTTTGTTACATCAGGTAAGAATGTTGGGATTTCCACTTTGGCAGAAATTAGGTGACACAACTGAGTGACAGCCTTGTGGACATAGATGAAGGCCAGCCAGGTGAGAACAAGCAAAAGTAAAGTCCAAGTTGCTGGGGAAGGGGGTTGGTGCCTGTCACATGCATTTTGACATGGAAGGCAGGTGGAAAAATGAGAAAATGTCAAGATGGGGGAGGGGAGAGGGCAGGTGCCAGACGGGGCCTGATGAGACGATGTTGGCCTAGGGGGAGCCGCAGGTGACCACCAGCAGGACATCTCACATGATTGGTCCCTCAGGAGCTGAAAGGTGTGAGGTCTGTGGAGACAAAAGTAGATTCATGGTGGGAAATTGGGAGGGACTGATGACAGACAGACGCAGGGCTTGTGGGGATGATGGCGGAAATATTCTAGAATGCGACTGTGGTCATGATTGCACAGCCTCGTGCATAGATTAAAGAAGAATCCACTGAACTGTATGCTTTCAAATAGGCGAATTCCATGGATGTGTGAAATATATTTCAATTAAAATATACACATATCGGAAACACAAAAAGATAAAGAATCGTATAAAAATCATTTCATCTTTCTTATCCCCTCTTGTATCTACAGGGTCTAAGACACCAGGCAGACTGTAGGTACGAAATAAATACGAGGTCCTCGGGTGATTCATCTCACCTATCACCACAGGGGGAGATAAAGCCTTCCCAGTGATGACGTCTCTGGTTTTTCCTTTGTAACCAAGTTGGTGATACATGTTATCACGATCGAGTTCCAAAAGTAGAATCATGTCTACGTAAATTTGCTGGTTAAAAACTAGAGTTTTCAAAGAATTGTGAACCTGTTTCTGCCGTTGTCGGCCGGAACGTGGAATAGGAATCTCCAGAGAGGCAGAACCCATAGGATGCGGGTATAGAGAGAGGGAGGAAAGATTTATTAGGGGCATCGGTTTCTGTGATCGTCCAAATTGGAGAACCAGAGAAACAGTCGTGTAGCTCAGTCCAAGCCCCAAGCCTCGGCACCTGGGGGCTGCAAAGTCCGGGGGACCTGGACTTGTCATGTCCAAGAGCAGAATAGAGGCCTCCCAGCCCCAGGGGAGAGGAGAGGACTCCCTTTCCTGCCCTCTGCCCAGGAGATGGTGCCCCCATGGGTGGAGGGCAGACCTTCCTCCTCTTTCTGCTGATCCATCGAATGCCAGCCTCCGCCAGAAATGCCCTCATAGACACGACGCTTGACCAGCTGCCTGGGTATCCACGGATCCAGACAGGTTGACACCTGCAGGTCACCATCCCAGGGCTGAGTGGAGGGACACAGGGCTGTCCAGGGGTGGATGCCAGGGCACTAGGATGAAGTATCAAGGGCAAGCAAATTTCAATAAAAGCCCCTTTGACTTAAGAAAAAACAACAAAAAAATCCCAGGTGTGGTGATGCACACCTGTCATCCTGGTGACTCTGGAGGATAAGGCAGGAGGATTGCAAGTTCAAAGCCAGCCTCAGCAAAAACGAGGCCCTAAGCAACTCAGTGAGACCTGTCTCTAAATAAGATACAAAATAGGGCTAGGGGTGTGGCTCAGTGGTCAAGTGTCCCTGAGTTCAATCCCTGGTACCTCCCCCGTCTCCCCCTCCCCCCCAAAATAGCAGATTTAGCGTAGGAGGAAGAGGTCATGGTTGCCGACTCCTGTCTGACATTGGGCTTCCTCGCCCATTAGGAAGGAAGGAGAGCGTCACTCCCCTGCCTGCATCCCAGTTATTCTGTTACTGCTGTGTTTATTTTCATGGTGACCTTCTCTCTACAGCAGTCAGTGCCACTAATTGTGATGACATATAATCTTGGGGTCTGGTTCATCAGGTAAGAACTGGTAACCAAAGTCTGGTGTTGAGGAAACACTAACCCTTGCTGGTCTGGTCTGACAAGCAGGTAACTGAGGCTTGGTGGCCTAAAGTTGTCTCCAGACAGGGGTCCAAGGGGGCTATGGGGTCTCATCTCAGACCAGGCAGGTTCCTCGGCTGCTGAGAATTTCATGCATCGAAAGCCAGGCACAAGCAAAGATTTATTAAAGAAGAGCAAAACCAAGGCACACACCCTCCCAAAGCAGAGTGCCCGTGCCCCTGGCCTCTTGGAGAGGAGAAGGTGAGTGACCTCCTCGGGGCTGAGCTCTCTGACTATACATGAGACGTTCCTGGGAAAGAGAGCACAGGTTCTCAGGCAAGCTCCTGTGAGGTCAAATCCCATGCCAGTCATTGGCTGTCTGGGGCTCAGCATGCTGCTTCCTGGTTAAGCAGCCCACCCAGAAATCAGGTGTGGGCACCTTGTGAAGGCCTTCGAGTCTGGGGGCATTTAAATTAATGATGATCCGGCTTATGCTGGAGATTTTGTTCATCTAACTAAAGAGACCAGCCTGGCTGCTGGTGCTCCCATCTAGTAAGGGTCTCTTTTTCTCTCTCTGAGACCCCACCCATCCCAAAAGGACCCGTCTCAAGGCAGTGCCAGAGGCAGGTGAGATGCCAGGTCTCCGGGCAGCCAGCATGTGACGGACCCCGGGGACATGTGCCCATTGTAGCTATCAAACTAAGCCTCTCTGACTGCGGACCATAATTTCTTGTGGTCCCTTTTTGAATGTTGACCCCGCACTTGGGGCAGTCCAAGATAGGAAAGTCCCACTTGTTTCTTACAGCGTTTCTGTTCTGCTGGGTTTATTCTGAGACTCTGCAGAGCGATGGTTCTCAGACCCGGCTGCACATTTGGATCCCCTGGGAAGCCTTTGAAAATCCCAGTGTCCCAGCCTCATCCCAAACTAATGACGTCAGACCCTGTCACTTCCCCTGAGTAGCCCGAGATGAGATCTGCTGCTTCCGTGGCTGTTGATAAGCGTAGGATTCTGCAGGAATTTTGATCGTATTGAAAACATGGAGGGGCAATATGACAAGTGCCAATAGTTTTTCCTTTTGGCTTTTGTGCATACGAACATTTTAAGCATAATCAGTTAAAAGCCTGGTATGCATTGACGTGAAAAAGATTCTCCACCTGCATCATTGAGTGAAAAATCCAGCCAGGCACTGTCGTCCCAGCAGGTTGGGAGGCTGAGGCAGGAGGATCGAGAGTTCAAAGCCAGCCTCAGCAAAAACAATGTGCTAAGCAACTCAGTGAGACCCTGTCTCTAAATAAGATACAAAATAGGGCTGGGGGTGTAGGTCACTGGTCGAGTTCCCCTGAGTTCAATCCCTGGTACCCCCTGCCCCCCCCAAAAAAAAAGAAAAAAAGCCATTGCAGAATGTGATAAGCAAGCATGAACATGGATGCTCTCAGCCTACTGCAGATTCAGATTTGGGGGGCCTGTGGCTTATACAGTGTCTTTCAAATAAAAGGAATACAACATTATAAATACCAAATATAGGTCCAGGCTGGACGGAGCAGACCCTGCACTTCAAAGAAAACCCATCTGAAATGATGTCACCTCTGATACCCACAATGTTATGATCTTTTACCAGGAGCATAAATGCATATGCATTACTTTTGCATCTGAACATCAACAAGCCTAAAATGAAAATAAAAGCAACCTGGGAGACCCAGAGTTTTTGTAGTATGGATCTTGAAATTTCCCCGTCAACTTTAAATGCCCTGGAGTTTGAGGACTGGAAGAAGCTGGGAGAAGGTCTCCTCTTGAGCATGGCTGGCGGAGGATCCTGCCTGTATCCCCTGTGTCCCCGACGAGAAGGACTAATCAAAGATCAGCAGTGGCTGTAACAGAATCTCAAGGGAGGTCTGGTTTCCAGTTCTTATCGCTCCCAGGTGGCCCCTGCACCCGCAGGTGGAGCGTCCCCACCTCCTGCTGTGAATTATTAACTCCGCCCAGCCCCCAGCCGGCTAGAATCGCCTCAGACCTGAGTGGCCTCAGACCTGGATGCTGAGCCTCATCTGTCGCGGGATGGCAGTGGGAAGCAAGCTCGGAATGACCTGAGCCCAGTCGCTGTTCCTAACTTTCTCCACCCCCCGCCTCGAACAATGGACCCCAAGGTAATGATTTGCAGGGAGCCTCCGGTGCTGACCTCTCTACTGGGTCTAAGTGACAGTCACACTGGGCCTTCAGTGGGCTTGGAGAGATGTGCAGAGAACATTCTGAACTTGCTTGGTGGACATTTTTATTTAAGATGATGGAGGAGGTTGTTGTAGGTTGGGAGAAAGTATGATTGTGTGTGTTGTGTGTGTTGTGTGTGTGTGGCGTGTGTGTTGTGTGTGTTGTGTGTGTGTTGTGTGTGTGTGTATTGTGTGTTGGGGGGGTTGCCCACTCGTTTCAGATTGTTCTAGAGCAGCCAGGTCTCCAGTAACACACTCTGTGATGATAGAAATGGTCTGTCACAGGGGTCAGCGGGCCATGTGTGAGGCCCTGAATTTTGCTGAATCCTTGTTCATTTAAGCAGCCACGTGTGGCTGGCGGTCACTGTGTTGGTGCAGGTAAAGCTTTAAATTATAGTGAGCTGACGTGGAAGAAAATCCTAGGTGATATTTGCCTGAACCTGTAAGTCTATGAGCAAAACGTCTTTAGTCCCTCAGGTGCATTCTGTTTACTTTTAAATGGCAGTAACACCAAATCGTCCCAGGTAAGAGTTTAAGTGGACAAGGAGAAGGTTCTCCCCCCAGGGAGAGGGAAGACAGAACTTCAGCCCAAACTGTAGCCTTTTTCTATAAGTTAATTACAGGCATAGAGACTCACAAGGACAATTAAAAAAAATTAAAAAAAAACAAAACCATCTCAATGTGTTATCTATCTAGAAAGCACCGTGTGTTGATGGATGTTTCTCCTTAGCTGAAAAGGTTACAGAAACGTTCATATCTGCGGGTGGAATAATTTAGTAGCCATCCACAGAGGCCTCGTGAGCCACAAGGAAACTCTAGCTACCACCTGTCACCGATCCATTCAGCCAATGATCCATTTCTATAGCACCCGGTACTGTTGCCTCGGCAACTGGTAACGCAAAAAGGCACTGTCCTTGACGGACAGGTACCCGGACACCCGGAACAAAGCCCTGGCTTGGTTTTCCAAGGCTGCATCCCATCACCCAGGGATGACCCTGGAAAGCTTGCCTCGGGGGCTGAAGAGTGTCTGTGGATCCCAAGAGACGGATATCCGCTGTCCCCAGACCTGCAGAGGGAATGCCACGGGGTAGGTGTTTCTCTGGGCAAGTGGCATTTCTTATTGTCATGGCTACGTGAAATTCATGTTGAAGTCAACATGCCGAGTCATCTATGCATGGTCATCCTAACAAAAATAAATGAATAAATAAGGAAGGGAGGAAGGAAGCTCTTCTTCTGTCTGAATTCCCAGCCTTCCTTTGGAGGATCTGCAAAATCTGGCAAATCCTATGTTGGTCACTTCCAGCCCAGATCCCTTGAGGGCTGGAGCTTCAGAGGGGCTGTCTGTCCTGCCTCGTCCTACCCAGGGAAACCACGTAGATCCTTTCTGGAGGGGCGGGCTGCACACACCAACCCTGAAAAGCAGCCTGGCTCCCAGAGACTGGTGACAGGGGCTGCACAACTGTGCCCTTGTTTGAGGCCACTCCGTGGTCACCGATGGCGGGTGGGCGTATTTACTTCGTGGGTGATTTGTTCACAAGCTCCCTTTATGCAAATCATCTGGGCAATCGCCTCTTTTCTCTTAGTTCGTTGGTCTTGGTCAGAAATTGGTGAGTTCCCCTGTCGGCAGGGAAGGGACCCAAGGCTTCCAACCACGTGTGTAGAAGCGGACTTCTGCCAGGTCCCAATGAGCTCTTGGCCATGCTTCAGATGTATTTTTATGGCTTTGTCACACGAGTAAAATGCACTAGGTGATTTAAAATATTTTAATTTTAAAATGAGAGACTCATGAAAGTTGCGTAAATGGTACAAAGAGGTCCCACGATGCACTTTGTCCTCTGCATTCCTCAGTGGTCACCTCTTGCCTAAGTGTGAATAGCTCTGTGCCACTCGGTGTCCTCCCTGTGGATTCCTAGAACCACCACCACGTCAAGAGTCACTAGTTTTAGGCTGGGCCTGGTGGCACACGCCTGTCATCCCAGCTGCTCGGGAGGCTGAGACAGGGGGATCACGAGTTCAAAGGCAGCCTCATCAGAAGCAAGGCCCTGAGCAACTCAGGGAGACCCTGAGGCAGGAGGGTCCCTACCCGCTGGGATGACAGGTGTGAGCTGCCATGCCTGGCAAGTTAATGTGTTCTTAAAAATTTAGATGATCTATTTTATAAAACAAATTTGGCTTAAATTGAACGAAAGAAATACCAAAGAGAAACAGAATCGCTGTATTTCAAGCAAAGTTTCTTTTCTTGAGAGAGATTATTTTATTGAAATATATATATGTATACAAATATATATATATATATATATATATATATATATATATATATATATATATGTTAAGTTGGAGGCTTGCTTGTACCAAAGGTGCCACCCTTAGGCAGAATCAGAGTTATGAAAATGGGGAAAGTGAGAACTGTTACCATTTATCCCACTTCCCCTTTCCCAACCTCCAGATTTAAAAGAAATTATTTTTCACCTTTTCAAGGCTCAATTACATTTGCATTTCTGTCCTGGAAATCATGATTTATGTTGTTTAAAGACATATTTCCTTGTTTCTATGTTGGGTACGGCTGAGTTTTAAAGCCCAGTGTGTGTGTGTGTGTGTGTGTGTGTGTGTGTGTGTGTATCAAAACCCCTTATGCCAGGTAAAAATGTGAACATGTTCCTCCAGTCAACCTCCACCATGTCACCTTATCTTTTGACTTGAAAATAAACATTTTTTATATTGAAGTCTTTTTTTAAAAATAAAAAAGTCAAAAATGCACATATTTTTACCATCAGAACTTATGACACTAAGTCACTTCCAAATTAATCATACTTTTATTAGCATCTACTTAAAAGCTGCTTAAAATGTTAATCACTGAGTCCAAAACAGTTGCCTTGTTCACTGTTTCTGAAATTTCATTTCTGAAGTGATTATAAATTCCTAGAGACTAGATACCTCCCATACTGCCTTGTACATAGTCGATAAAAGATTTGCTGACTATATTTATGATTGCAATCATGTTCATGTTCCTATTGTTGAGAATCACTCAAAAGTCCAATGCAATTGTATGTTTTGCACTACTATAATGCAATACCCTGAGCCTGGATAACTTTATAAAGAAAAGAGGTTTGTTTAGCTCACAGTTCTGGAGGTTCAAGAGCCAGGCATTTGAGGAAAGATTGTATTTCCAGACAGGAATACAGAACAAGGGGAAGGTTCAGGCTTATTCCTTTTATAACAACTCTCTTGCCCAAACTCATCAAGGGGTCCCCTGAGAACTACCTTAATCCTTTCTGAGAACAGCCTCCTCATTGACTTAAAGAGGTCCCACTAGGCTCCACCTCTTAAAGGTCCCACCACCCCTATACTACCAAACTGAGGACCAAGCCTCCAGCACATGAATCTTTAGGGACAAACCACTTGAACTGATGACACGGGTTCTGGGTTGAGCACTTGCTGTCCCTGTGGGTCTCTGGATATTCAGGATCCTTTGATGAGCCTTGCTCTCTGTCTTTGCTTCAGAATTGGAGTGGTACCGGGTGGAATAAGCGAGTACTTCTAACGTGGATCAGAAGATAAGGGTCGTTTTGTTTCCTTTTTCTCTCTTCGGGGGTAGACCCCTGTTGTCCCAGAGCCTGCTTTGCTCATAATTCCATTTTCAATGGAGTCGTTACATGGTGGCGTTACATTGTTTTACTGATGAAAACAATCCGAGTGCTTAGAATGAACGTCGTGCCCAGGGGCACTTGGCCAAAAAACTCACAAATGCCACCATTGTGGTCTACAGAACTTGCTGGGAAATCAAATGTCCCCTGGATTTTGCTTTCTCCCTTGTAATCCTGGATGTCGCAGATATGGAGGATTTCACTGCCGTATTCAAAGTGTCTTTCTCATTCATGAAGATGAAGCATGTTTTTAAAAATAATATGAGGGCTGGGTTTGGCTCAGTGGTAGGGTGCTTGCCTAGCGTGTGTGAGGCCCTGGGTTCAATTTCCAGCACCTCCTAAAACTGAATAAACAAACGTCCATCTATATTGTGGCAAATGAAAGGACTTCTTTTTTTAAAAAAGATAATTTAATGGCTTGGCCATCTTTTTTTTATATAATTTTTTTAGTTGTTGTTAGGCCTTTTCCTTATTTATATGTGGTGCTGAGAATTGAATCCAGTACCTCATGCATGCTAGGCCAGCACTCTATCATTGAGCCACAACTCCAGCCCAGGACTTCATTGTTTATGGCTAAATAATATTCCATTGTGTACAAATACCACATTTTCTTTATCCATTCATCTATAAATAAAGAGAAAATAGTGCTAGTTTTTGAATGGTAAGATTATGAATTATTTTTATTCTTGTGATTGCATTTTTCCAGAATATCTAAAATAGAATGTATAATTCTTTGATAATCAGCCAAAAAAAAAAAAAAAAAAAAAGATAATATCATTTAAAAGAGCTCTATCCATTGGGAGCTTTTCATAGCTGCTTATTTGATGAGTATACATTTCATCCTCATCTTCCTGTTTCATCTCATCACAAATTATTCCTTGTAATAGCAAAATCCAGAAAAAGTCAAATTTTAAAGTAATTTCACACATTTACCTTTATTTCCTTGAATATTTGTCCCTAAGGAGGCTTGTATAAACTCTCTCTCTCTCTCTCTCTCTCTCTCTCTCTCTCTCTCTCTTTCTCTCTCTCCTCCCTTCTCAGTAACAAGCATGAAAATCCCAGCCTGAGATGCGCAGGGTGGGTGTCCAATAAATTGCCCTTTGGGTAGCCAGTGTTTCTACTGACTAACTAGATCACATCTGGTACAGTTTGCATTAAAATAATAATAATAATAATAATAATAATAATAATAATAATAATAATAAAAACACCTTTGGGACATAAAGGTACGTTTCTGGAGGAAGAGGAATCTTGAGGACAGGAAGCTTTGCCTTTTCTTTGATAGCTTTGAGGTCAGGGCTTTTGGGCCACCTCTCCAGAAGGAAGATAATAGCGACCTGCCCTGCCTGGCAAGTTCAGTGTCCCCAAAGCCAAGACACCTGGCCAGCATCGGAGAAGGAGGGAATTAGCTGGGAAACCTCTAGTAAGTTCTACTTGTAGGGAAAGAAAAAGGAATTGGTCTCACAATTGGTGCAACCCACAGGCTCTCGGCTCCTGCTAGCTGGGGCCGTAGGAACCCTTGTGGGTGGGTCTCGGTGACCTTCTCCCTGACTGTGAGCGAGTTCTCCGCCTCTGGCTGCCGATCTCTGGTTCACAGTCCTGCTCTCTAGGGAAGCCATCGTTACCCTCACGTTCAGTCTTCTTTATTTCACTTTAACATTGTTTCTAGGTCACTGGGCCAGGCCTTATGGTCAGTAGGGTGCAGAGAAGTCGCCTGCCGATCTGGTAAAAATGCAAATTCTGGTTTTCAGACCAGGGACGGAGATTTTGCATTTCTAATGAATTCCCAGAGGATGCTGGAAATGTTGGTCTGTGGACCCCAATTTGAGGAGATGGGGCTGTAAGTAGGCCCCGAGGCTATTCTCTTTGGAATGACCTAGCACACCTGGGAAACATTCAGATTCCCAGGCCCAACATCACCAACTTTGCTAGAATTCCCCAGGTAATTCTGGTCCGTGCTAAGGTTTGAGAAGAACTATAGACTGAGCATCCCTCATTAGAAAATGCCAAACTTTCTGGGGGCTGACCCGTGGCCACGCTTTGGAAATTCCACACCTGACTTCTTGTGATGGGTCACAATCAAAATGCAGCTGTACTTACGACATTGTCTAAAATTACCTTCAGGCTATGAAACATGCAACATAAATTCATATTCAGACTTGAGTCCCACCCCCAAAATATTGCATGATGTTTATGCAAATATTCCAAAATGTGAAAGAAATCCCAAACCCCCTAACCGTTTCTGGTCCTAAGCATCTCAGAGAAGGGCTGTTCAGCCTGTAGAGTCAAGCTTTGATTTCTAACTGGGCCACAAGTGGTAGCCATTTATTACCCAGGATGGGGAATAATTAAAAAGCCATGTTAAAATTTCTCTGATTTGTGAAGTCTATTAATTTGCTCATTCACCCAAAGGGACTTAGACTGAAGGGAAAGGAAACACGCATGTGCAAACACACACATACACACACACACACAAACACACACACCCCTTGGGAAATATTTTGCATTTGTCGGACCAAACAGGTTTTAGCATAACCCATTGTCAATGTTCAGTTTGGGTGTTTGCAAGCCCCCAAACCATGAAATATCTTTTATTCTAGGGAAACTTAGCTGAAGATTGCTCCCTAAACCATCCCACCCTCCCTCCAACCCCCCACAAAAAGTGAGTTTTTCTGCAAACTCTTAGGTAAACAAGGAACTTGTAAGGACCTCAGGGACAGCTGCATGTGACTGGAATCAATGTATCAATGTCCTCCATCTAAAGCTCCTGTAAACTTCTAAAGCCAGGCGTGGTGGTGCAGGTTTGTAATCCCAGGGCCCGGGAGGCTGAGGCAGGAGGAACACAAGTTCAAAGCCAGCCTCAGCAGCTTAGCAAGGCCCTAAACAACTGGAACCCTGTCTCTAAATAAAATACAACAAAAGGACTGGGGATGTGGGTCAGTGGTTGGGCACCCCTGAGTTAAACCCCCAGTCCCCAAAACAGAAAACTTTCTAAAGACCTTTATTCCCCCCAACACGCATTATTAGAAGTAGTGAAAGAACTCCAGACCTTGCATCCAATATCCTTTGCTCTCCGTCTATGCTACAGATACTGTCGTCTCTCCACCTGAACTCCCAGGAGCCAAGTAAGACTCCATGAACTCTCCTCAGTTTTACTAGGAGAGCATGTGAACCCTAAGGTAATTTAGAAGCATTATTCTGTTTGCTGATATTCATAATTATCCTCATTGAGTGGTGACTAAGAGGCTGCCGCTGGATAATAAGACACCAACAGTCTTTTGGTTGTTAGATAAAAAAGATAATCCTCCATTTCAACTGTGGAGCCGTGGACGTTGACTCAGTCAGACATAAAAACGTGCAATAGCATCATGCAAGTCTGATCCTTGTCGGTCCCGTAGTTGAGACCCCTGGAATCTGAATGTCAGACGGTGCTTTCTGTCCTGACATTGTTTGATTTTCAATTCTAGCTGCCACTGAGCACTCGGAATTGGGGACAGCACCATCCCAGGGGCTTCCTTGAGAGCCAGACCTGCCCATCTGCTCCTTGAGCCAACACTTGCTGAAGTTCTATGTCGGAAACTGCTGCTTTTCCTTCTGCAGAGCTCGGTTTGGGTTGGTGTCAGGGCAGGGAACAACAATGGGCCGGGAGAGGTGACATCTCAACTGCAGCTCTAGGTGACCTAGTTCCTCTACGTCCTTAGGTGCTTATGAAAGTAGCGCTGCTTACAGAGAAGATCTTAATCTACCCGCATCCACACCTCCAAGAGGGAGGGGTGGATTGTAAACCTCTAAACGTGAATTGGAGCAAGGTTCTGTGTGTGACCCCACCTGGCCTCTCTGGCTGTGTGCAGTTTTCAAACACATGGATTCAGAAACCTAGCTCCCAAGCAAAAGGAAAATATGGACCAAACAGGCCCTGAAGCAGGAGTGGGCACCCTTTTTCTGCAAAGGGGCAGATAGAAAATATCTTTGCCACCCACATACGTGAATAAGTGCAGCTGTGTTCCAGTCAAATTTTATGGACACTGAAATCTGCATTTCATATAGGTATATTTTTGCATTTCATCAAATATTAGTCTCTTTTTATTTTATTTATTTATTTATTTATTTTTAAAGAGAGAGTGTGTATGAGAGAGAGAGAGAGAATTTTTTAATATTTATTTTTCAGTTTTCTGCGGACACAACATCTTTGTTTGTATGTGGTGCTGAGGATCGAACCCGGGCCGCACACATGCCAGGCAAGCACGCTATCGCTTGGGCCACATCCCCAGCCCCCCTTTTTATTTTTTTACCGTTTTTTTTTTACCAATCATAGCTCACAGGGAACCTGACGGGCAATTCTTGGCTTTAAGGCTCTTTACAAACAGGCGGTCTTGGCCTGCAGGCTGTAGCTTGCTGACCCTTAACTAGGTGGCTGTTGGAATTCCATTGACCTAAGCTTCTACAGGGGGCCTCATTATAGATTTTGCTTTCTCCCGAAGGCAGTTTTGATAACACATCATGATAATAACAGAAGCACGTAGAATACACAGACCTCAGGGGTGCTGCAATCGGAAAAATAACAATCGGTTGGCACAAGTCGTTCTCGAGAGCCTCTGAATGCCACGCCTGCTCTTGCTCACTGGTCTCTCAGTGCATTCTAGAATCATGTCTAGGTGGTGAGTCGTCTGCAGGTTGCAGAGTAGCAACAATCCTAGAAGCACCTGAGGTCTCTAAGCGTTCTTGTATGACAACAACATTGGTTTGACTGCAGATCATCTGGCAGAGCCTTGAGATTCTTGTCCCCCTTCACTTTGGGGGAGAGAGATCTCGAGAACCTTTTGAAAGCGATGGCTCTGAGAGTAGTATTTCCCAACCTCCTCTACGAAGAGGCGTTTGGAGCTTTGCCTGGGAGGTTTTAGAAAAAGCTTAAAGATGTAGGCTCCCTCAAGAGATCCTCCGGAGGACCCATCAGGAGTGGGTACGGGGTCCCTTGCCGATGTGGCCAGGGTTTCCAACTGTTGTGATTAAAGATGGCTCGCAGAAATCCGTGGCCGAGAGATGGCCTTCCGCTGTTGGGGAGGTGGCCGGGGAATGGGTCCTGCCCCGCTAACTAACCTAACTGCGGGGCTGAATTTCTGGACTCAGCCCAGACGTTTGAGCGCCTCCTAGCTCCTAGGGAACCTGACAGGCAATTGTATTATGAAAGCTGACATGCTGAAAGGCCCCCTTTCACGATATTCTTTACCTGTCTCTTTGTGTTAAAGGGAGAAGGAGCAAAGGAGCAGAGAGAGAGCCGGCCAAGGCGGGAGGGAGATGGCAGGTGGGACGGAGTACGGGGTGGTTTCATGTGCGGGGCTGATGGAGATGACAGAACAAGAAGGGCTGAACAGAACAAATCTCTATTGTTCCCTGTCATCTTTAAATGAGTGTCAAAGTAGGCAGGGGGGCTTTGACCGTTAACCGCACAATTTAGCCAGCCTGTTGTGTCCTGTGGGCCCCACCTCCGTGGAGTTTCTCAGATTAGAAGGCCCTAGCCCCTTATAAATGGGCCATCTCTTGTTCTTTGTGTCCAGACTGCCCAGTGTGAAATCCACAGTGACGTTAAATGTTTTCTAATGAATAATTACTGAAAGGAAATGGAGGGCTATATGTGTCATGGATTGTAGCGCATTAAAATGTTTTATTTTGCTCACAAAAATGTTGTCCTTCACAAGCACCATGATTGTTGCCAAAGGGCTTTTGTGCCGGGCCTGTTTCAATGGATTATCCGCGAGCGCTTCCATCCCAAACGGGAATCAAAGGGCGCCTTTGGCAAACGAATGTTTTTCAAGATGGCAGCCATGAAACACATTTAGTATTTAAAGTTGCGGGGTTTTTAAAGGAATGTTTGAACTCGGTGGATTTTCTCACTTACTTTACCCCCTTTTGATTTGGGAAAGTGAAGCGGCCTTCCCCCACCCCCCCCAACCCCGACCTCTGGCCAGTTCCAGCCTTAACAAGACTCCTCCAGCCTCTTAGGAGCAGGCAAGAGAGCCCAGGGATGGGTCGTTGGCACTTTGTCTTGGCGACACTTCAGTTTTTCCCTCGCCTGGATGGGCTGTGGATAAATAGGAGGCCGTAGAGATTGTCAGATGTCACCTTGTTGGGAACCTATTGAGGAATTTCCCAGTGTGTTTTGTTGGGGACACTCTTGGGACTGGAAGGGCTGGTCCATGTCTTCCTAAGGGCTGAGATGCTCTGGTTTGTCTACCATCTTGAACTGCTTTATGCCAACATGGAAGGGAATCTATGGTGTCTCTTGGCCCAGTGTGGCCATGTGAATGTCACTTGGCTGCTTTGTTGCTAACCAGACAACCAAGAGAGCCAGGGTCTTGGCCATCTCTGTCTCTGTCTCTTGAACTTCACTCATAATGTTGGAGAGCCAGAGACAAGACTAGCTGTGGGTTTTTTGATGATCATTGGCTCATCTTTGGTGAAAGATACTTTCTAACTCCATCATCGGCCTTCAAGGACAGAGAGAAGTGCATTTGGGTCTCCTGGAGGATGTGGGATCCAGAGCCAAACACATCTACCGTCTTTTATTTATTTTTCCCCCAATGGAAATCATGATATTGATGTCCGTACAAAGAAAAAAATGCATTTCTCATCAGAAATAGAGGGCTGGGGATGTGGCTCAAGAGGTAGCGCTCTCGCCTGGCATGCGTGCGGCCCGGGTTCGATCCTCAGCACCACATACCAACAAAGATGTTGTGTCCGCCGAAAACTAAAAAAATAAATAAATATTAAAAAGAAAAAGAAATAGATCCTGCTGGCAAGATGGTGCCTGGAATCCTTGCGGGTTTTGAAGCTTTAGACGTGAGACAGACACCGGGTTTTGTGTTGGTGGAGAAATTGAAACAAAGATCTCTGCTTTTCCGAGGCACAAGGAAGAATTTGTGTCTCCTCCTTTCCCATAGGAACTCCTGGATAAAGTCATTCGCTTTTGGTTTTGCTGACTTACAGGCTGGGTCCCCAGGTCCAGCTAATTTTCCCAATAAAACAAGGCTTCTTGCCTCCAACTGGTTTGAAGGTGAGCATAGTTGGAGATGAGCATAGTTATGTCTTAAAGTGGATCATGAAAAGCAACCAGCAAACCCCCGGTACTGCTGCCCAGATATGGACCAAGACAGAAGGGTCCTGAGGCTAATCCAGGGCCCCAGGCACCGTGAGACTCTACTGTTGCTATACCCCCAGCCCAAGGAGAGCTAAAACCGGGTTTGGTTTGCTTCTTTCACCTCCCTCCTATCCACCTCCCCAGTTAGGATTCCCCTCTCTACCTAATGCCTTTGATCTGCATCCTTTAGTAAACCGATAAATATGTAGCTTTATTTTGCATGTGAATTGCCTGCTATTAATCTGGAATTTGGCTGTGCTTCTCTTCAGGATGAATTTCCTCTCTTGAGGCTGTGATTCCATTTCACTCATTGCCCCTGATCAAGGCCCAATATTTCCTGGGGTGCATCTCCCAGGCTCACCTGGTCCCTATGGGGGACTCTCCTGGGTTCCTCTCAAACCAGGATATTGGCCGCGGCCGTCTCTGTTCTTCCTGCCCCTCCAGTGGAGGTCTCTGTGCCCAGACAGAGGAATCTAGATGTCTGAGCTGTGTCCTACCCGTCCCTAGGCTAGAATAGGGGGGAATGTCTTGCTGGATACTCTCAGCGGACAGCAGGCACCTCTGGGGGAGGTCAGAGGAGGGTATGGGTGCCGGGAGGGGAAAACCAGATGCCTGCCATCACAATAGGGGAAAAGACGTACAGATACTCTTGGAGCCTGTGTCCGATGTATGAGTGGGGAAAGCAGGTGGACGTGGGAAGAAGGAATGGTGCAGACAGTGGACCTGTGTCCGCGGACCTGTGTCTGGCTCACACCCCAGTTCAGCTGATGTCCATAGCATCTACGTGCACACAGTTGACGCTCTATGTTTCTGCGAGTTCTGTGTCTGCAGACTCAACTGTGGCTCAAAATGTTCAGAAACACCTTACATCTGTGCTGGACACGTTCAGACTTTTTTTTTCTTGTCATTGTTCCCTAAACGGTACAGTCGAACCATCATGCACATCGCTTTTATGTCGTAGTCGGTATCCGAGTCATCTAGAGGTGATTCCAGGTATTCAGGGCGGGTGGGGAGGCGGGATGCTGACACCATGCCATTTTCCATAAGGGGCTTGAACAGCTGTGGATCTGGGTATCCCCAGGGTTTGGTGGTTACCAATAGATGAATCTGCGTGTGTGTGTGTGTGTATGTGCATGTCTTTGCTTTGGGGTGCTGGGGATTAAACCCAGGCCTCCCACATCTTAGGCGGGTGCTCTATTGCTCACCAACACTCCCAGCCCTTTGTAGATCTTGTGATCGTGGGTGTGCATGTACCTTTGCATTCTGCTCTCCCTTAAAAGGGAGAAAACATCCCGTCACAAATCTCCAGGAGCATTACTGCGTGTATTCTGTCTAGTGGTGTAAAGTACTTGATATTCACTGTAAATCTTGTTTTTATAAATTTAACAAAAATCACCATTCAAGGTAACAGCTAGACATATAGATATATTATTAATTGTTTAATATGTTCTGTGTGTGTGTGTGTGTGTTGGGGATTGAGCCCAGGGCCCCAGGGCCTTGTGCATGCGAGACAAACACTGTACCAACTGAGCCTTATCCCCAGCCCCTAATATGTTCTTATTAGAAATTCTAAGGAATAGCATTACTAGGCCAAATATTATTTTTTTTGGGGGGTGGTACCAGGGATGGAACTCAGGGGCCCTTGACCCCTGAGCCCCATCCCCAGCCCTATTTTGTATTTTATTTAGAGACAGGGTCTCACTGAGTTGCTGAGGGCCTCACTTTTGCTGAGGCTGGCTTTGAACTCGCCATCCTCCTGCCTCAGCCTCCCAAGCCTCTGGGATGACAGGTGTGCACTGCCATGCTCATCCAAATGATATCATCTTGATGATTTTTTTTTCAGATGGGGGTCTCACTATATTGCCTAAACAGGCCCTCAAACCCCTGGGCTCTTGTGATCCTCTTGCCTCAGCCTTCCAAATAGCTGGGCCTTTAGACGTTCAGCACGGTGCCCAGTTTAACAGTTCTTTTAATATGACAATGTTACTTCCCCAAAAGATGATCAAAATCTCCAGCTATATGACTGGTGGAAATTAAAATTTAAAAGAAAGATCCTGTTTTAAAATAAAAAATAAAGAGCTGGGGATATCATTCAGTGGTAGAGCATCCCCGAATAAACAGACCTAATTGAAAAGCCCCACAATGCAGGTCCCCGAGAGCTCAAGAGAAACTGCACTTCATACCCTGTTTGTCAGAGGGGAAGCTGGAGCCGCCCTTTGGTCCAAATGTCCTCAGACCAGCAATCCCCATCGGGGAAATGCCTCCTCCTGGTTTCCTCACGGTAGAGGCCAAGTTCCACCCGGGAGCGTGTCCAGGGCTGGTCAGTGTGTGCTGAATGCTAAAAGGCAATCTAACTGTTGGGGGCGCTGTCTGCTCACCAAGGACAGGGATCGTTTTCTGATCTCGTGACAGGTCCTGACATGGAAGAGGCCATCACCGATGGTAATACACAACGGGATAGTGTTCAGCCACTGCAAAGAACAAAGTAGTTCTTGCTGATACGATGTGCTGTGTCCTCGTTCTAGGATAAGCATCTTGTTAAGAGGAAAGTGAGGTGCAGGCTGCACCTGTGTCGTGGGTGAGATGCAGTGTGCTGTGTGGGGCCAGATGAAGCCGGGGTGTTGGGGGGTGCACGCCTGTCATCCCAGCAACCCAGGAGGATGAGGCAAGAGGATTCCAAGTTCAAGGCCAGCCTCAGCAACTTAGACCGAGTCCCACAGTAAAAACATTTGAAACAAAATGGGGATGTAGGTCAGTAGTAAAGCTACGGGTCTGATCCCCAGTACCAATGACTGGATGGATGGGTGGATGGCAAGATGCAGGAGGCAGGCGTTCTGTCTGTACAGACCCCCAGGCTGGAGTCCGTCTTGCCCAGTTTAGGTCTATCCCCCCACCAGCTGGGGCAGGGAAGTGCTGTGCCCTGGTCTTCACGTGACTGGCTCAGCCTCACCTTTCAGCAGGAGTGAGGAAGGGGCAGATTCCCTCCAAAGAAGAGGGAGGAAGGGAGGGAATTCCCAGGTCCCAGTTCAAAGGAGACAGTGTCATTGGCCAAAATCACAGCTACTCAGCAGTGAGCAAGGCTTGAGACTGATCCAAATCCCAAGCCCTTTCCACAGCCTCCCTGGTCACTTAATTTTTCTGTTTCTATTTACACAAATTGAGCAAAATACCATCCACCTGCCAACTTGTCCTAGGTACAGCCTGAGGCAGTGGTTTGTAAACAGCCCAGTTACTATGTGCTATGCACAGTGAAAATGCAGTAAATAGGGTTTAAATGAGCTACTATTTCTCATTTTAATATTACATTTTGTTGGTGGGAGGAATACCTTGGGGAAAACCAACATCAATTATCTCTCTCTCTCTCTCTCTCTCCTGTGCCCTCTTACAGACCAGGGACTTTAGCTAGACTGCCTCCTCTTTGTGAATTCTCTAGATGCTTTCAACTGTGTACAAGGTCTAGAACTGGAAAAAAAAATTTAAGTCACTTATTTGACAAATTTATTGAGCAACTATCATGTGGCAAGACTTAAGCTGGAAGCAGGGAACACAACCATGAATGGGCGAGATTTACCCTGAAGAGCTTTCCTAAGGGGTCTGCCTAAGATTGAGGAATAGGAATCCAGTAGTTATAAAACAAAATAATACAAAGAAATAGGGACAGAGAGAGAATAATGGGGAGATGTACTTACAAATTTTGATTAGGTAATGCATATACTCATTACAAAACTTTGAAGGTATAAACGGGTGCACAGTGAAACTGAAGCCTCCTTTTCCAGTGTTCACAGTTTTGTGAGTGTCAGGGAGACGTCATGAGTTTGTGAGCCTATGTGTACATGAATGTGTACCTTTCCTACAAGTGGCACCGATATGTCCAGGAGAGTCTGCGCTTCTGTCGGGTTCCATTGTATAAGTGAGCCACAGTTCCCTCTAAATGGATATTTGGGTTGCTTATTATTTCATTCATGCAAGAACATATCATGGGGATAAATATCTAGAAATTTAAATTATTTCCTCAAAGAGTATATATCTGATTTTTGAAATACATTTTCAAATACTAGATTCTTCTACAATATACATGCCTGTCACCTGCAGGAAATACCCACACCCTCACCAAGAATGTATTCTCAAATTTTATAAGATTTCCAAAACTGAGGGCTGGGGATATGGCTCAGTTGGTAGAGTGCTTGCCTCCCATGCACAAGGCCCTGGGTTCAATCCCTAGCATCACCACCCCCCCCCAAAAAAAAAAAGATTTCCCAAACTGGAAATTGTCTCTCAATTTATTTAATAACACTTCTTTTCTGGGTGGAGCTGAGTTAACCTATCTTCTTTGTGTGTTACACATTTGTGTTTCCTGTGAATTGTTGTTTACATCCTTTGTTCATTTGTGTGTGTGAGTGTGTGTGTGTGTGTGTGTGTATGTGTTGGACTTTTTCTTATTATTTTATAGAAGCTTTTTATATGTCAAGGAAGCCAGTCATTAGTGTTAGATGTGAGTTATGAATATATTTTTCCAAAGTTGTTTCATCTTTTGACTCTGCTTATGTTATTTCTTCTAGGCAGACATTTTTTTTCTTTTCTTTTTCTTTTTTTAAATTTATATATGACAGTGGAATGCATTACGATTCTTATTACATATATAGAGCACAATTTTTTCATATCTCTGGTTGTATACACAGTATATTCACACCAATTCATGTCTTTATACCTGTACTTTGGTTAATAGTGATCATCACATTCCACCATCATTAATAATCCCCTGCCCTCTCCCTTCCCCTCCAACCCGTCTGCCCTATCTAGAGTTCATCTATTCCTCCCACGCTCCTGATACCTATCCCACTATGAATCAGCCTCCTTATATTAAAGAAATGTTAAAGAAAACATTTGGCATAGCTAAAGCAATCTTTAGCAGGAAGAGTAAAACAGGTGGCATCACTATACCAGACCTTAAACTATACTGCAGAGCAATAGTATCAAAAACAGCATGCTATTCACACCCAAACAGTCTGGTAGACCATTGGTACAGAATAGAGGACACAGAGACTAACCCCCAAAATTACAATTATCTTATATTAGACAAAGGTGCCAAGAATATGCACTGGAGAAAAGACAGCATCTTCAAAAAATGGTGCTAGGAAAACTGGAAATCCATATGCAACAAAATGAAATTAAACCCCTCTCTCTCACCATGCACAAAACTCAACTCAAAATGGACCAAGGACCTAGGAGTAAAACCAGAGACCTTGTGCCTAATGGAAGAAAAAGTAGCCCTCATCTCCATCATGTGGGATAGGCCCCAGCTTCCTTAACACACAGACATATTTTCTATGTGGTTGAACAGATCTGTGCTTTTGTGGCTTTACTTTTGTATAATACTTTAAAATCATTTCTTGCTTCACCCACATCTTCTTCTAGTGCTTCCTTTTTATACTTTTGTTTTTCGGTGTTTGATTTCCTCCAGAATTTGTTTTGGTGCTAAGTACCCAACTTTTTTTGTGTGTGTCCCATCACTTAGGTTAAAAATTAGGGTAACAAGGCACAGCTGACATACAGTAAAATTCATTCTTTATTTAAAAAATATTTTAAAATTTTTTTAGTTATGGAGGGATACAATATCTTTACTTTGTCTATTTTTTATGTGGTGCTGAGGATGGAACCCAGCTCCTCACATGGGTAAGGCATGTGCTCTGCCACTGAGCCCCAAATTCATTCTTTTTAGATGACATGTCTCTGAATTTCCACCAATATATAATGCCAGTTATCAAATAATTCACCTTCTTACCATAAATTTTTAGTCCTGATTTAATCATTGAATGGATTCTCCTATGTGTTTGGGACAAGCCCTGTTCTTTTTGACCCATTATGTTGAATTGCTCGCCTATTCACGTGTCGCCGAAGGCTATTGAATTAATCAAAGTACGCTGTTGCTTTTGTGTCTTAATATCTGCTAAAGCTGGTACCAGCCCCCCTTTGAGAAACTTCCTGCACTCCATACAAACTTTAGGTTCAGTTTTTGAAGTACGCAGAAAAATCTGGAAGCTTTCTAAAAGGAATTTTTATTTACTGTATCGTCAGACGTAGTTCAACTGATGTCTTTAAGGGACCGAGTCCTCCCATTCAGGCTGAGGCAGGAGGATCACCTATTGGAGACCAGCAGGGAAATTGTGAGACCCTATCTTAAATTTTTTAAAAGTGCTGGGGGTGTAACTCGGTGGCTGAGCACGTGCCTAGCATGTGTGAGGCCCTGGGTTTGATCCCCAGCACCGCACACACGCTACAAGCTCAGGTTCTAAAGTCAGCCTTTTTAGGTTTCAATCTCAGTTAACATTAGCTATATGACAAGTTTTTAAACTTTCCATTTACGAAATGAGAGCTGAAGTATTATCTCCCAGGATTGTTGAAAGGTTTCAGATGGATTTGTTTGTGAAGACCTTTGGGGTGGCGCCTAGTACATCATGAGCTCTCCACAGCCCTGGGTAACGGGTACTGTATTCTCTCGTCGGTGAGGCTGGGTGTGTCCCATTTTGAGATGTCACAGACAATTCTGCTGAGTGTGCATTATGCTTGTTCCCTCTGCACATCAACAAAGGGAGTGAAATGGCTGAAGCTGTGCTAGGTTGCTTTCCCGAGTCCGCGTACCCATTTCCATTAACAAGGTGTGAGTTCTGGCTGGCCCTGGCTACGTGAGACTTTTAACGTTTCATTGTGTTTTGTTGGTGCTTGGGATCAAACCCAGGCCCTCCCATGTGCTAGGTCAGGGCTCTAAAACTGAACCACATCTCCAGCCCCCCCGTACTTTTCAATCTTTGTCAATTCGTTAAACTCAAAATTTTATTCCAGCAGGGTCTTAATTTCCATATTTCATGTTTTTATGGGTCATTTTTTTCTCCTTTGAAAGCATTCATAGGATACGGTGAGTGTAATAAGTGCCCCTGAATCTGTTCACTTGTAAATGGTTAATTTCATGTTATATAAATTTCACCTTGTCCTAAACTCGTGATGTCTCCCCGAAAGGATGCCCACCAGACTTTCTTTGGTGCCCTTTTCTGTAACTGCTTGATTGAAGCACAATTCACATTCCACACAAGTCACCACTGAAAATGAGTAGCTTGAGGATCTTGGCATACTCCAGAGCTGTGCAGTTGATTTAGGATGTGTCACCACCACACCCTTTCACGGTGGCCTCAAGTACCCTGGGGGTCCTGGGCAACCACGCATCACACAAGTTAGTTACTCCTGAATATAATAAATCTAAAAGTCGACTATTTGAATGAGGACCCATGTAATAGTCGCATCGTGAACATTGATAACTCTTTCATCTCTTTTTTCAATAGTGACACTACTGAAACCTAACTCACGTGCCCTTACAACTCATCTACTCAAAGTGTGCAATCAATGGCTCTCATAACATTCAGGGAATAGTTCAATGGTCACGTCATGGATCCTTCCATGGCTCTTGGGGTTTTAACTTAAGAATGGAATTGCCAGGTCCTGTGGTCGCTCTATCCAACCTTCGGAAGAGTTGCCAGATGTTTTCCAAAGTGGGAGCAGGAAGTGGTTGTGGTTTTGATTTGCATTTTCCTCTTTCATCTCTTAAAAGATAGGTTTCTTGCCGGGAGTGGTGGCGCACACCTGTCATCCCAGCAGCTCGGGAGGCTGAGGCAGGAGGATCATGAATTCAAAGCCAGCCTCAGCAACTTAATGAGGCCCTAAGCAACTCAGTGAGATGCTGTTTCTAAATAAGATACAAAATAGGGCTGGGGATGGGGCTCAGTGGTTGAGGGCCCCTGAGTTCAATCCCCAACACCAAAAAAAAAAAAAAAAAAAAAAAAAAAAGGTTTCTTTGCAGTTTTTCTCAACAAATATTGAAGAAACGAGATAGTCTGTCCTGGAGAGTCTTGCAGCCTGGATTCAGGTGGTTGCACACAGCTGCCCTGTTCTAAGTGGTGTTCATCCTAACTGTCCTTGGAATTGGAAGTTGGGTCTGCACCTGAGCTGCCCAAGCCCGAGGCACCAGCCACCCAGGTCTGCTTAAATGCATCAAAATGAAACTAAAAATCCAGTTCCTCAGATTCACTGACCACATCGCAAGTGCATGGAGGCCACACATGCTGGTGGCTGCTGTACTGGACAGCGAGGCTGTAGACGATTCAGAAGATTCTAGTTATCAGACAATACTGACCCAGAAGCTTGATGATGGGCACATTTTTATGATTTAAATCCTTTGACATTTAAGATTTTCCCTGTGGGCCAGGATAATGTCAACCTTTGTAAATGTCCTGTGTGCTTTTGAACTAAAATGGATATTCTGGGGTCTGTCAGGTACAGTGTTCTTCGGGTATCAGTTAATTGTGTTTAGATTTCAATGTCTCACTGGGTTTTTTTCTTACCTTTGTTTTCTGCCAATTTCTATCAGATCCCTCACGATGAGACCATTTGAGTAAACTGCAGCTCAGTAAGAACAAATAGTGGAGTACTATGCAATTCTGAAAAATAATGAGGAATGTCTCTCTAATCAGCTTCAAAGTGATATCCGAGATAAATATCCCAGTGAAAAGCCGAGGAGAAAAAGTAGCATGTAGAGTTTGCAAACATTTATCCAAAAAAGAAGGGAAGCAGACTGACACGGGCATTTGCTGATATTTTTAAAGAAACAATTCTTAGCAATTCTAACATTTTTAAATGGTCATTCACAGGAGGAGGGAAGGAATAGAGGGGGAAGGGGGAAGGGTAGGGGGCTGATTCTCTAAATTCACCTTGTTTTTTGGAACCATTGAATGTTTTACATAATAATAAAACAAAATTACCTTTAGAAATCAATTTCCCAAAATAAACAGTACAAGGAAAGAAATGAACCTCAGTTGAGTGTATCTCATTTCTGGAACAGCTACGTGGAGATCAGCTCTCTCGAGGAAATTCAGAAACGTGTCTCCATGCATTGAAGCGTACCCTAAGGTCAAGGAATTCAAAAAATCTCAACTTCTTGCCATGATCATGCTGGTGACGGGGTCCATGTTGTTGAGACTCTTGAGTATTTGGCATGGAATATGGCCAACGAGAAACTGCTCCTATCACTGAATTGGAATTGGAATGGAAGAAAGGGGAAGAGATAAAGGAAAATCTAAGTATAAACCTCTTAGAGATGTATCGAGTTGCTAGAATCGGAGGGAACTCGTGTTATATTCTAACAAACACCGCCTTGGGCTCTCTACCGAAAACACCTAGAAACACTGGCCCTCCCAGGAGCAGGGAGCCCCCAGCCTCTGTCTTCCCACCGAGAAACCAGAGCCAGGGATCAGAGGTCTGCTAACACGTGGCTCGGTGTCCTTAAAGGCATGTCCAAAGGACTTGACATCCCCCTTCACAGGTTCCCAACTGCCCAAAATGGGAGCCTCAATAAAGCTGATGACTGTCATAGAACCCACCAAATACACATAAGCCCATGAACACCGAATGCTGTTCGAGAGCTCATTGTCACCTTGGAACAATGAGTCACACTGGGCCAACTCACTCTTCTGAAATCTACCAGCCGAGCATTTATTCTGCCTTCCTGTTATGAATTCTACCACAGGGCCACCAAGACACGGATAAGGAAATTGCCACCTCATAAACACGGGACCAAGGACAGCTTGGGAACGTCACTGGTTTTGCAAACTCCTAAGTCTGGCATCTTGGAAAAAGTGGCTGGCCCTGCGTACCTCCTGCGGGAAGTGCTCCCCCGGCCTGTGATTGGCCAGCACTGATCCATCCTGGGTCTGCTCAGGCCACGGAATCCAACTACCCCTTTGCGGGAAATGTAGGAGAAAAGGAACCTGTTTGGTTAGAGTAGGGAGACATCTGGTGGCCGGTCTGTTTCTTAAAAAAAAAATCATTATGAAAATTTTCCAATTTGCACAAAGTGAACAGGAGAGTATGATGACCCCCTCCCCGGGCCCATCATCCAGTTTCAGCAGTTATTAACAGGCTGCCTTTGTACTCTCACTGACCCCTGCACCCACCCTCCAGCCCTGGATCATGGGTCTTCAGTTCAATGTTATTAAGCATACACACCCACGGGCTGGGCCTGGGGCTCAGGGGCAGAGCGCTTGCCTGGCATGTGTGAGGCACTGGGTTCGATTCCAGGCACTGCATATAAATCAATGAATATAATAAAGGTCCATCAACAACTAAAAATATATATAAAAAATATTTTTTTAAAAAAGTACACACCGACACGCACCAAACTGTCCCCAAGGATCCTGGCAGACAGCTGCCCTCACCGCCTTATAAACCTACAGGACATTTCCATCGCTCCAGAAACATCCTCTGCGCCACAATCCCCCGAGCAGGCGACGACTGTTGTGATTTTTTTCACCGTAGATTAGCTTTGTTTGTCCCCGAATGTCACACCAATGGAATCACACAGTGTGCACGCCTTTGTGTCCGGGTCCTTTCAGCGGGCACAATGTCCAGCGAGAGTCATCCGAGCGATGACGTGTCTGCGTTGTGTCCCTTCTGTGGCGAGCCCCTTGTGTGATACAGATGTTCCCCTCCATTCTCCGGCTGAAGGGTGTCTGGATCGTTTCCAGTTGGGGCCATTATGAGCCAAGCGGAGCATGGGCCGAACTTCATGTTCAAGTCTCTTTGTGGCACATGCTCACGCTTCTCTGTGTAAATACTTGGGAATGCGATTGCTGGATCAAAGGAGAGAGGCCTGGGTCAACTTCATTAGAAGCTGCCAGGCCTTTTTCTAGAGTGGCCGCATGCCTTTTCCATTCCTGCCAGCCATGGACGTGTACTTCAGCCAGCTCTACATCCTCACCAGTGTTTGGTGTTGTAAGTATTTTTTTTTTGGGGGGGGACCACTGGGTATTGAACCCAGGGGTGCATAACCACTGAGTCACATTCCCAGCCCTTTTTATATTGAGACAGGGTCTCACTAAGTTGCTTTGGGCCTCACTATTGCTGAGGCTGGCTTTGAACTTAAATCCTCCTGCCTCAGCCTCCCGAGTCCCTGGGATTACCAGCATGCACCACCATAACAGACCTGTGTTGCAGATTGTTTTAATGTTAACCGTTCTGGTGGTATCTCCTTGTAGTTTCAATTTGCATTTCCCTGATGATAAATGATGCGGAATACTTTTCAATGTTCTTATTGGTCATTTATCTTCCTTTGTGAATTGCACATTCCTTTTTTTAAAAATTAAAAAAGAATTTTAGTTGTAGATGGACACAATACCTTTATTTTATTTATTTTTATGGGGTGCCGAGGATCAAACCCAGTGCCTCATATGTTCGAGGCAAGAGTTCTGCCACTGAGCCACAACCCCAGCCCTGAATTCCTGTCTTTTGCCCAATTTTTATGGGGATATTTTCTATTATTCAGCCATAGCTATCTTTATTCAAGATACAAATCCTTGTAGCTATGTATTTGTGGATATTTTTTGCCTTTTTATTTTCTTAACAATGTCTTTCTGATGAGAAGCTTTATATTTGCTAAAGTCTATTTTCTTTAATTATTATTTCTTCCTGTGTCCTCAAAACATTTTGTCTTTTTTCTGGTTGCAAAGATATTTCTCTTGTTTTCCTCTAATGGCATTTTAGAGTTTACATTAACATTTAGGGCTAAGATCCATCTCAAGTTTACACATATATCTATCTTATATGTGTATAGACCCATGGTGTAAGGTAGGGATCGAATGCAATTTTTTTTCTGTCTGTCGTTTGTTTGTTTGTGGGTCTCCAGCATTAGCTGAACCGTTGCTTGAGAAGAATTTTCATTTCTGCACTGAATTATTTGGTAGTTGGGTCAAAAAACACCTGGACTATATAGGAGAGCCTTTTACTTCCGTCTTGATTACTTAAAGCTAGGAAATGTGAGTCCTCGGACTCTGTTTTGTTTCCAAGGTTGGGTTGGTTATCTAGGACCTCTGCCTGTCTGCCCCTGGGGTCCAAATTCACCCTTCGGCACCTGCTTTGCAATAGTGTGATGTGAATTTAGCCCCTAGAGGGCGCTGGAGGGACGTTGCCTTGGCTCTTCCTGGTTCCCCTGGCTGGGCTCTGCTTTTCCTGGTTTGGCTGGGCAGGTGTGGGGGGGTGGGATATGCCTGCATGCCCAGAGCCCACTGTCCCTTGGTGACCTCACAGCCCTGGCCTGAGGCCTGATGATCATGTTGCCACAGTCCTATATACTATATGACACAGGTGTGGTAGGTTCCGGGCCTCACCCCTACAGCTGGCCACGCCCACAGTGATCGCCCTTCGCCCTTAGCTTGCCTGAGGCCTGGGGCTTCATTTGGTGGCTTTCCATGCCTCCCACCCCACAGAGCCCTCCAGCTCACTCCGCTCACCTGGGCCCAGGAGGGTTGTCCTGCTGCCAGGTGACCGTGGGCCCAGTGAGATTCTGGGCCATGCACCTTCTCCAGTGACGTCTGAAGCTCAGCCTTCCAAGTTTGACTTTTCTTGAAGAATCTGCTGGAATGAGAAATGCCCTTTCCCACCCACGTCTCATCGAGGGAGTCCACAGTGAGTGTAGCCAGTGACTCTATATGCACACTCTGGGTCAGGCTGTCTAGCTTCATATTCTGGCCCTGCCTTTTGGCAGATGGTGGGCACGGTTCTCAACATTCCTGTGCCTCAGTTTCCTCATCTGCACAGGGGCGTGAGAATAGTAGCTCCTAGGGGCAGAATGAGGGTTACCTGAGATGATACTCGCCCAGCCTTCAGCATACCATTTTACGGTGTCAGTAAGCCGCTGTTACTTGTGACAGTAGGAGCAAATGTGACTCCATTTTGCTTTGTGACTTCATCCTGTAAAACAACCATGCCAAGTAGAAGGGTCATGACTGGAGCAAGAGGTTCTTTTCCTTTTGCTATAGAAACCTTGAAGAACACGGAACTACCTAATGGGGTATTGTTTCTGTAACTGGGGTGACTGGGCTGACTGTGATTGGTTAGGCTTCCCTCCGCTTGACTGCACTGTCCTGCTTCTGTAACCTGGCTTGCTTGCATTGGCTAGACCCCCTGAACATCCCTTTTGCGGTTTTTCAGGCTTATAAGGAGTGCCCTTGCAATTGTTCGGGGCTGATCAGGAGAACAGCTTTATGTTCTGGTCAGCCGCCACCGGTGTGCTTCAATAAAGGCTTGATTCGATTATACGTGAGTGGTCTGGAAGTCAGTTTATGAAACCCCGGGACAAAGCTTTAACTATAACAACTGTTGTCACACACACACACACACACACACACACACACACATGCAGGCATACACTTATGTGTGTCACTGAATGAAAAGGAGGTGTTGAGAAATGCATCCTTAGCCAGTTCTGTCCTGTGAATGTCACGGGCCTCGATGGCAGAGCCTACGCACACCTGGACTATATAGGATAGCCCTTTACTTCTGGCTCCTCACCCAAACAGCAGGCGACTGTCCAGACCCTGCAGTCAGCGGTACCCCTGTGGCATGTGTGAATCTAAACAGAAAAGGGGACGTACTGTCCAAATACCCCATAGGAACTTTCTGGCTGCATTTGAACCCTGGCTCGGTGCTCTCCCAGGGCTGAGCACGAGACGTGGAGTAAGAACTTGTGAACGGAGGAGCAGCTGAGGAATGTTCTGTCTCCCGTAGAAAGAAGAGGTGAGGAGGGAGCACATCCGTCTGCACATGGAGGGGACGCTGACGGCCCGCGACAAGGTCGGGGTGCAGGATTTTGTGCTGCTGGACGCACACACCAGCGAATCCGCCTTCGTGGACAATCTTCGCAAGCGCTTCAACGAGAACCTCATCTACGTAACTAACCCCCTCCTCGGCTGAGCCCCTCGATTGCTTGCTGTCTCCCCACCTTCACAGCCTCAATGATGGGAACCGGGTCACTTTATCCATCAGCCATCGAGAGGAGGCTGGAGGGATCACTGCCAGACGCACTCTGATCCTTCAGGCTGAGGCTTTCTGGTGGCCAGTGTTAGAGTCTCGACTCCTCGGTCACAAAATGGAATGGACCCACATAGCCTTAGGGTCCAGGAAGGGATCTAGGGTTTCAGATGATGTCCCGAGGCGTCTTTCTCCCTGTCTCTGTTCTGCTGTCTTTTGTACCTGATTCCGTCTTGGGCTGCCTCTCTGCTTTGTGGCATGATGGGCGCCAGCTCCAGGGTGACATTTTATCAGCTCAGTATTGCTACTGAGAAGGGAGCTCGTCTTCCAGGAGACAGGTTTAGCAAATGTCCCAGAGCTGATGAAACTGGCTCTGGTGGCCGCATCTTGGGTCACTAGCCTGTCTTGGCCAATCCCCCTGGCTAGGAATGAGGGGCATTCAGAGTGGGCAGCCTGGGTCACCAGACCCACCCTGAGTGAGAGGTAGGTAGGAGCAGAGCCCCCCGCTATAGGGAGTGAGAGCTGGAGAAGAGGGTTCCTGAAAGAAAGGGGAACTAAGCCGGGCGTGGTGACACACACCTGTAATCCCAGCAACTCGGGAGGCTGAGGCAGGAGGATCGCAAGTTCAAAGCCCCCTTCAGCCACTCAGTGAGACCCTGTCTGTAAATAAAATATTAAAAAGGCTGGGGATGGGCTCAGTGGTTAAGCCCCCCTGGGTTCAATCCCTGGTACCAAAAGAAACAAAGAAAAAGATCCATCTTGCACAGATGACCCAAGAACAGCTTAGATGCAACTACTTATTGTAGTTAGGTTCAATTCCCAGGACCAAAAAAGAAAAAGGAGAGGAAAATGAGAGATGTCCCACCACATCCCGTAAATCTTCAAAGGTCAACGCTGTGACATTTTTACCAGCATCTTGTTGCATCTAGTAGTGGCCGGTTTTTATTACTTCTCCATTGATGATCATCACACCTGATTTGATTGGCATTCCAGGTGAATTCCCCTTAGGTAAATTGATAGAGTCTCTGTGTGTGTCATGGTGTGTTAATTTTTTTGAGATTTTTATTAGCTTTTGTTAAGAGTAAATTAGATAATCAGAAGAAGTCTAAAAATAATGTGTCTCATAGCTAGTTCGTAATGGTTCCTGTGCTGTTGAAACCAAATTTTTTCAGAAGAAATGAACAAGGTGTTCCTTAGAATATATATTCTATAGCTTCCAACTTTCAGAATTAGAACCCTTAATTGTACAAAAGGGGAAAAAAATCAAGCTAATTTTCTATAAAAGCAAAGGAGAAATAACCTCACATGAAGGACAAATGGGGTAATAGAATCTTCATGACCAAGCTGAAAGTTTCCAATTTAAACGGATAGATTCCAGAACAATCTTCCACCCCTGAGACCAGGTTTCTACGGATTGAATGATGCAAACTTCAGTCGGAATCCTCTTCTTTGTTTCGGTTCTGTTCGAGTTTGTCCTGGAGATTAGAAGCGTTGGTTGGAACTCTTGGAGCCGGGTCCTACCCAGAGCTTTGGTACCTCCGGGGTTGACACCGACCAACTCAGCATCTGAAAACACCAGAGGCATTTTCAAAGGAGCCCAAATAGTCATCTTTTCTGTAAAAGATCTTAGAGCTTTTTGGTCTCTAATTAGTCTTAGGTCAGTGGCTACCTTGAAAATATAAGTACTTGAACATTTGGGTAGGGATAGAGGCCGACATCGAAGTCTGGAGAAGCCGGCCTGGTGTGGGGTACCTCACCCCGTCTCAGAAGGCTGGTGGGTGCTGTGGCCCTGCACCTCCGGGGAGGGGGGGACTTGGTGAGGCCTGGACCAGCTCCGGTGCCCCTCATAAAGCTGCTCATTTGCATGACAGCTCCACGCAGGTGTTTCCTCTCAGTGGTGGGGACAGCCACCCCGTCAGCTGGACACCGTCTCTGCTTATTCACCACTAGCTCTGCATCCTTGGAGTTCACTCTGATGTCACCTCCTTAAAGAAGGCGTCTCTCAGCCCATGAGCTAATGTGGCCTTCCTGAGTCTCCACGCCCTCGGTTCCTACCCGCCAGCCACCTTCTCGACCCTTCCCTGTCCCCAGCTGTCTCCCAGCCCTCCCCAAACAGACCCCCGGGCAGCGGAGGCCCCACCTGTCCCATTTGCCGTGCCCTCGCCCCAGCCCCGAGCAAACACGGGGAGCATAATGTGCGACCATCTTTGGTTGGTGGAGCTGCTCACTTGTCCTGTGGTCCCTTCCTCTAGACCTACATCGGGACGCTCCTGGTGTCTGTGAATCCCTACCAGGAGCTGGGGATCTACACCGTGAGCCAGATGGAACTCTACCAAGGGGTCAGTTTCTTTGAGCTGCCGCCGCATGTGTGAGTAACAGCCACACGTTTCCCCACCCCTGATCCCTTCTGCCAACCCACCGTCCATCCTTCTATCCGTCCACCCACCGTCCACCCATTCAAACCCTCCATGCCTGTCCTGAGGTTCTTCCTTCTTCCTCCATGGTCGTTAACGTGTGGAAGTGTGTTCGTTTCACGTGGGAAATAAGTCGGAGCAGTTGGAAATGTCACAGGCCATTTTGGAATCTCAGCTTACACCGACAAGAGGTGGGATCTTTGTGTCAAGGTTGGAAAACCCGAGTGCGGCCAGAGAGGTGTCTTCTCTGGACGTGGGCTGCTTACAGGGCCATCTGTGGGTGCCTGGGAATCAGGGTGGCTAAGGATGTCCACTGGGAGGGACCTCAGCTGGCCACCCTCATCCACAGATGAGCCGTCTCCTGTCTGCTCTACAGGTTCTTGCAGGCTGGGCTGAATTTCTTCTCTCTCTGGTCGACTTCTGGGCTGATGCTTCTGTTCTCCCCCGACTTGTCTTTAATTCAGTTTTCCGACTTCCCACGATGCTGGTAAACCTTTCTGCCTCCCCCACCACGTCCAACTCTTGGGAGACCTTCCCGATCTGTGCTCTGATTTTGGAGATAAAGGCTCTCTGATTCCTCCACCTCTTGTCCTAAAGTTATTGCAGAAGTTTGCAGACCTCACTGGTCTCCTGTCTCTACATTCTTACTACTTTAGGCTTCGAGGGAAAGAGATGACATTCTATTTATTGAATTATTTGATATTCAGACAAGATCCTATTTCCACCTATAGGTAATAGAACGTCTCCAGGGGACGTCACGTAGTACCTGGCTTATTCTTATACAAACTGTAGGTGGATTTAAAAAAAAATAAATAAATTGGTGGGGTCAGGGTTGTAGTCCAATGGTAGAGCACTTGCATAGCATGCATGGGACTCTGGGTTCCATTCTCAGCACCAGATAAATATATTTGGTAAATTTGGAAACATATTCCCACCACTGCTGAGATCCTTTACTTTAACCCTTTCTTGGGGTGAGTTTTAAAATTTAAAAACTCCTTGTGTTCGATCAGTCACTGGATCGCGACAGGGGTCTGCTGTCCGTCTCAGCTCAGTGTCCCGGTACCCACAGTAGGGCGTGGCTTCCTGGAGGCAGAGTCCTTTGTCACTGCCAGGGAAAAACAGCACCGAAACCACCCTGTCTCTGCCCCTCCCTCTCCAGCTACGCCATAGCGGACAACGCTTACCGCATGATGTGCTCGGAGCTCAACAACCACTTCATCCTCATCTCTGGAGAGAGCGGGGCGGGGAAAACCGAGGCCTCCAAGAAGATCCTGCAGTATTTCGCAGTGACCTGCCCAATGACCGAGTCGCTACAGATAGCCCGCGACCGGCTGCTGCTCTCCAATCCAGTACTGGAGGTAAGTGACCGGTCTCTGAGGACCACGGAGGGGAGTTCCAGGGAGGTCACTAGGTAAGGAGCCTCTGCCTAGGCAGGACAGTCCAAGTGGGCAGGTCACTGCTGAGGAAAGGGCTCTCACCCGCAGTGTCACGCTGAGGGCATCTGGCCGGCTTGGTGCTAATCCAGGGTGGACAGTCACCAGGAAGTTTCAGCAGGGGTCCCAGGGCCTCTCACAGTCATAGCACCTGCCTCTTAAGAGGGTTTGAGGGTTACACAAAAGTACTCGCAGGGTGACCAGTGGTCTTTGTAATTAATATATTTCTTTTTCGGGATTGAGGATTGATTTCAGGGGCACTTGGCCACTGAGCCCCATCCCCAGCCCTATTTTGTGTTTTATTTAGAGACAGGGTCTCACTGAGTGGCATAGGGCCTCCCTGTTGCTGAGGCTGGCTTTGAACTCCCGATCCTCCTGCCTCAGCCTCCTGAGCCACTGGGATGACAGGCGTGGGCCACTGCGCCCGGCTAATGTTCCTTATCACAGCTGACCTTCCTCTGATTCCATTTCCTGCACTTGCTAGGCACGTCCAACTCTCCTGTGCTTTCGATATAAGAGACGTTTCTGGCTGCGGCAATTTCCCAGTAGACCCTTGAGCCGAACACTTTTGTTATGAGAAGGGGTCTGGTGTTGGGGAATGTCAGCTGAAACTTCCGGAACAAGCAGGGCCCGTGCACCCCTCCTTAGGCCATTTCTAATGTATTCCTGGGTGGGTTCTGGACAGACCTTTCCCCTGCCACTGCCTGGCATGAAGTCCTCTGTGGGTGGCAATTCCCTTGTAGAAGGAGACAGTGTGTCCCCCCCCCCCCCCGCTCTGTTTTCATAATGAGCATGTTATTTGGGGCCAGGAATTTGACAAGCAAGATGGGTTTTAAATGACAGTGCATGACACTCTGTGTCCCAAGGCTTTTGGAAATGCCAAAACACTCCGGAACGACAACTCCAGCCGGTTTGGAAAATACATGGACATCCAGTTTGACTTTCAGGTATGCGGGATTCCTATTACGGGTACGTGGGGACCTCTTATTCTGCCAGGAGGAGACCCAACCCGCGGTACCTTGAGGTGGGAAGGCGGCTCCAACAGGTGAAAGATCTAGAGACAGTGCTCACCCGTCTGTCTGCACTGCTGACCTGCACCCTCCGTAGGCTGCTCTTCTCCATTCTGTCATTTTGCCACTTGAAATACACATCTTTGTTACCCATGTGTGGCAGCCGTTTATTTATTTAGTTAGTTTTGTCTTTTGGATACCAAGGATTGGACTCAAGGGGCACTCGACCACTGAGCCACATCCCCAGCCCTATTTTGTATTTTATTTAGAGACAGGATCTCAATGAGCTGCTTAGAGCCTTGCTTTGGCTGAGGCTGGCTTTGAACTGGCGATCCTCCTGCCTCAGCCTCCCCAGCCACTGAGACTGCAGGCCTGCACCACTGCGCCCGGCCAGCAGTCCTGTTTTGAGAGGACTTGATGTCTATCAACAGGAGGAGAATGGCTAGTTAAACTGTGCTATATTCACACAAAGCATTTACCGCGGGGACAGCAAATGAACTACAGCTTTATATAACGTGGCTGGTCTTGGTACTACACCAGGTGCCACTGTGTTGACATTAAAGCTTGAAAACAAAAGTAAGCAACGTACAATGTAGGTGTGCCTACCTGTGAGGGGGCGGGGGGTCAGCAAACTTTCTTGGGGCCAGAGAGGAAATGTTTCAGACTTTTCAAGTCACACAGCTTCTTTGGCCATGATTCATCTCTGATGTTTTGCCAAAGTCGTCACTGATGGTACATAAGTGAACGAGCATCCTGAATGAGTATGCTTGCATTGCACCCAGAATTGACATGGGGCTATTGCACAGGGGTAGACAAGTTTCTCAAGGACACCAGCTCTCTGGGGGTGCAGGTCAGCCATGGAAACACCCAGGCTGCCTTTCCCCTGAGGCTGGTGCGTGGTCCTGCCTGCAGCGAGCATAGACTTTGAAAGACACTCGGTAATAGTGCATATTTTAAAATTCATAACAGCCCAACACATAGGCCCTAAACTAGAAAGGACACGAATCTTGGGGATAGCCCCATGGATTTTTGCATTTCTATCTAGCCATGTATTTTCCGGTCAGATGAAGATATTAAAATTTCCAGCATCCAGAAACTTCTCCCATAACAACCTCCTTCCCCAGGGTGACCAGTATCCTGACCTCTAGAATCCCAGATTCATGTGGCTGGTTCTTGAACTTCATATCGGTGGAGTTATACCGTATGTTCTATTTTATATCTGGTTTGTCTCAATCGACATTCTATAGATTTGTCCATGTTCTTGCTGATAGGAGTTGCTCATTTTTTAATTGTACAAATATATTGCAGTTTGTCTGTTCTCCTGTTGATGAACTTTTGGGTTGTTTGCAATTGGAAGTTATTGCAAACAGTGATCTGAACATCCTTGTACACTTCTTTTAATAGGTAGAAGAACTTATTCATGTTGGGTAGATATTCAAAAATGGAATTATTGAGGGTTTCTTGGTTTGTTTTTGGTCCTGAGGATTGAGCTCAGAGGTACTTTACCACTGAGTCACATCCCCAGCCCTATTTATTTAGAGCCAGGGCCTCACTGAGTTGCTGAGCACCTCACTTTTGCTAAGGCTGGCCTTGAACTCCCAATCCTCCTACCTCCGCCTCCTGAGCTACTGGGATGACAGGTGTGCACCACCACGCCTGTTTCAAGTATTTAGCTCAATTTTATTTGGGTTGTTTGTTCCTTCTTATTAATTAGCAAGAATTCTATATAGGGTCTGAAAAAAGAGGCTTTATTGGATACATTACTTAAAATAAAAAGTATGACAATGTGGATAATTAAAATATGAGGATAGATATAGAGGCCAGTGAACTAGAATAGAGTTCAGAAAGATCTGCCCCCCTCCACATACTTGTGACCAAAGCACCCTTGTGATTCAGTGGGGATAGGATCACCTTCCCAGTAAATGATGCTGATCAACTGGGATATCAAGAAGATCTTGGACCCCTGCCTCACTCCATGCATATCAGAATCCCAGCAGTGATGGACCAAGGTCCTAGACACCAACAGAACAACAATCATGCTTCTAGACTAAAACAGAGAATGTACTCGTGACCTTGGATAGGCAGAAATCTTTTAAAGTAGAGCCCAGGAAGCATGAATCGTAGAAGCTGGGGAGCCGGGACTTTCTCCACATTTAAAACATCTGGGCACCAGCGGACACCAGTGGCTTGGGTCGGCATTGCCCCATTCTTATTCCGTTTCCCAGGGCATTCCCGTCGGCGGGCACATCATCAGTTACTTGATTGAAAAGTCCCGAGTCGTCTATCAGAACCAGGGTGAGCGGAATTTCCACATCTTCTACCAGCTGCTGGCCGGCGGAGAAGCGGAGCGCCTGGCTCACCTGGGCCTCGAGCGAGACCCCCGCCTGTATAAGTACCTCTCGCAGGTTGGACGGTCCAGCGCCTGGCTTTGGGGACCCTGGGGGCCCTGTGGACGAGGGGACTCGGGGTGTTTGTGGGGGCTGCTGCAGGATGCTCAAGAAGTGTCTCTCCCCCTCTGGACGTGGCTGCGGGCTGGTTTCTTGACTTTGATCACAGCGAGCTACCTACGGCTAGACCCTCGGGGTGAAGTGACCCCGTGTCTAGGCAAGGGCTTCTCCACCTCGCTGAAATTAGAATCCCTTGAGAAATCTTTTAGAAACACAGATGCCTAGGCTCGGGTGGTGGGTAGCTCCGGGGTCAAGCACTTGCCTAGCACACACCAGGCCCTGGGATCAGCCCCAGGACTGCAAAAATAACTGCAGAATACACAAAGCCTGAATCTGACCCCCATCCCGAGGTCTGCATTTAGCAGAACTGGGGGGCTGCCCTGGGCTGGGAACGTAGCTCATGGTGGAGTGTACATAGGTGAGGCCCTGGGTTGATCTGCAGCACTACAAGGCGGGTGGGGGGGGACGACAGTGAAATAGTCCCCTGTGGTGTAGCTCACAGCCAAGGGGAGAACGGCTGGTCTAGAAGCAATGGAAATTCACCGTCTTTCTGTACCCACAGCCTATTCCACCTCGTTCTGCTTCTAATCTACTTGTGAGAAGGGCTTTCCCCGCCTCCTGCCTTCCACCTTAGAGAACTGTTAGCAGCAAAGTGAACACGCTACCTTAGCGACACAGCTCAGGCCATCCCTATTAGCAATCCTAGTGAATTCAGAATTTAATTTCGCAGCATTGATTTTACTGGAGGCTGTGCTAACATTCTAGAACGCCCAGGTTGCATAGGTAGCATTTGATGTTGCTAGCGTTGATTTTTTTTTTTTTTTTTTGCCCCAAGATTTTTTTTTTTTTTTTGTATCAGGAATTGAACCCAGGGGTGCTTAACCTTCAAGCCACATCTCCAGGCTTTTTAATTATTTTTTATTTAGAGACAGGATCTCACTGAATTGCTTAGGGCCTCGATAAGTTGCTGAGGCTGGCTTTGAAATCATGATCCTCCTGCCTCAGCCTCCCAAGCCGCTGGGATCAAAGGCATGCACCACCGCACCCGGCACCAAGATTTTTTTTTATTGTTCTGTTCTTGGCTTTGAACTGAGGTCCATTTTGCAGAGCGCAGGCTGGAGCATCATTTGAGACACAACAAGACCTGATAAAGAGAATCTCATAAAACAAAGACCAGTGTTGCATAGAAATCTTGGGAGAAAAGAAATCTTGACCACAGTTTTCATTGAAAAACGGAACTAACAAAGATAAAAGAATTTCACCATCTCAATTTACACGTCATCAACCTTGAACTAATTCTTAGAGTGAAGGACATATCAACTGACTCTTTTTTCAGCTCTTTCACATCCTCCCGTAGATTTCAGATGACCTCTAGGTTACTTATTTTTTTCTGACAGTCAATGGCTGCTTGGTGCTTGGATTTTCAAAGCACAGTCAGAGCAGATTGAATTATAAAAATATTTGTGGGCATTCATCATTTCCCCCAGGGCTTCTCTAGTCCTTCAATAATCACGTCACCCCTGTTTAGAATTTATCATATCTTTATTCCTACAGATTTTTTTTTCCTGGCCATATTAGTTCCACCAGACCCTGATGGCTTTGGAAATGGTTCTAGCAATTGGCTATTATTTTAATCGATGGCATGATGTCCTAAAACTTTGGCAAAATGTCTGGCTTTCCTTTGCAATGTATTTTCTCTGGTTCCAAACTCACAGATGTCCAGTGAGGAAGTGACTTGCCCAGACCTTGCCCTTAGAGGGAAGGGACACAGTCGTCCCTCCGTATCCACAGGGGCCCCGATTACAGGACTCCACAGATAACAAAAGCCAGGACACTCAAGTCTTATATGAAATGACAACGTATTTGCATATAGCCCACGGATAGCACATCCTCCCTTATATTTTAAATAATCTCTAGGTCACTTATACTACCCAGTACAAGGTGAATGCTGTGTGCATCCATGAAATACTATATTGTTTGGGGAATAATGACAAGGAAAAAGAGTTGTTATTACTGGTTCTTCTCTATTATTTCTGATCTGGGGCTGGTTGAGTCTGCGGATAAGGAGCTTGTGGATACGGAGGGCTGACTGTACTTGTGACTGAGTCTCAGGTGAATATTTTCACAGTGTGACGTCTTTGCGCCACACGGCAAGGAAATCTTTTCCGATAATGAATCTTCAGACAATCAGGAAACTGGGAACACCCCAGAGCATAAAAGCAAAATAATGAAAAGCACTTGTCTGGAATGTTTTCTCTTAAAATTGAGACATCGGTCGTCTGTCTGTTGCTTATTTAAAAATCAACTCCCAGGGTTAGTGAGAAAAGTCTCTTCACATCTTTGCTAGTGAGATTCCATGACATGGAAATGTCCATATAATCTGTGTTTCTTTATTTTTTCTTTTGGTACCAGGGATTGAACTCAAGGATGCTCAACCACGGAGCTCCATCCCATCCCTATTTTGTATTCTATTTAGAGACAGGGTCACACTGAGTTGCTCAGTGCCTTGCTTTTGCTGAGGCTGGCTTTGAACTCTTGATCCTCCTGCCTCAGCCTCCTGAGCTACTGGGATTACAGGCGTGCACCACTGCACCTGGCTAATCTGTATTTCTTTAAAAGCCAAACTATCGTTTCCTTGAGTGAGGACCTCCTTCCATCTAATCTTACAGTGAGGGTTTTCTGGAAATTCATAAGTGAGTCAAGATTGACTCTGAATTTAAGCAACATAATTTCCCTGCATGTTTCAGCACATATTTATTAAGACAAATGGTTTCCATTTGTTTAGCAAAAACGACAGGGAAAAATCGGTTTACAAACGCATAGGAAAAGATATTGCATAGCTATGGAACTTTGCAAATTTTCTCAGAATTGTGGTTGATTGATTGGTTGATTGTACTGGGGATTGAACCCAGGGGAGCTTCACCACTGAGCCATATCCCCAGCCCTTTTTATTTTTTTTAATTTTGAGTCAGGGTCTCACTAAATTGCTTATGGCCTCACTAAGGTGCTGAGGCTGGCCTCCAACTTGTGATCCTCCTGCCTCAGCCTCCCAAGTCACTGGGATTGCAGGTGTGTGCAGCTGCACTAGGCCTCAGAGATTTAAAATAAAATTCCAAATAAATTTGAAAAAAGTATCAGTCAGCAAATTATCTTATGCTGGAGTAGTAAAGTCTACCTGCTTTCAGTTCCATCCTTTATAGAAATAGCTTTTGCATGTTTGGAGAGAGAATCATTTTGGTTTAGGAATAGGTGTGTGTGTGTGTGTGCTTCACTGTCCTTCAAAGGCCATTATGTGGACCAATTTTGTCACAGGGTCATCGTGCCAAGGAGTCATCTCTTAATGACAAGAACGACTGGAAAACTGTTTCCAATGCCTTTTCTGTCATCGATTTTACCAAAGCTGACCTCGAGGTATGGGTCTGGTGTTCTCTCCTGGGACTGAGGCACGAAGTCTGGGGTTATATCCAGGGTGGCCAGACTCAGCCAGTGACAAGGGTGCCCAGGAAATGGACTTCACATACACGGTGAAATCCGGTCCTCAGTACAGTTACGTCCCAAATAGTGCATGGGGACAGAAACCACTAACATCCAGTCATGGCTTCTTTGAAATCCCAGTGTGAGCTGGACGTGTGGAACTTCATGTACAACCTCCTAGTGTTCCCGACCTTGTGTGGAAGGAGGAACCGGGTGCTTCTCCCCCCAGTTAAGTCCAGTCTCAATAATTTAGACCCTATAGAATCATAGGATCTCGTTTATTTGCATTCCTGTTTTGGAACAAATGGGGACTGGTTTATTTGATTTTTTCCTTTTGACTGTTAATCTTTCAAGGTCGAGAATGGTAGGTTAAAAAAAAATCAACGGAGACCACTGCATTCGAAATGAAAGGGCCCCTGGGGGGGTTTGTTTTGTAAAATCGTTTTAGAACGTATTTTATACAAGAGCTTTATTTTATGAGATACAAAGGTCCGTGTTTCTGTTTCTTGGTCACGACTCCCCGCCCCCCAGGCTCTTCTCCAGCCCAGACGTGGCCCCAGGGCCATTCCTGGGGAGCAGGGATGGGCTGGAGCCGGAAGGGGGCTGTTTCCTGGGGACATCTCTGCTGCCTGTTGACCAGTGAGGTGGCCACTGATGTCTCTCCTGGCCTTCCTAGAATCTCTTTGGCATCATCGCCAGTGTCCTGCACCTGGGGAACATCTGTTTTGAGGAGGACCCCCAGGGCTGTGCCACCGTCCCCGACACTCATGAGATCAAGTGGATCGCCAAGGTGACGCTCCTCTTTCCAAGAGGACGGAGGGGGACCTAGGACTTTGAAGGGGTGGAGGGGGCGCCAGGCGGGTGGACGCCCCCCGCTGGGCCCTGCTGGCCAGCACCTGAGAGCCCCTGGGCCTTCTGCTGGTGCTGGTTGGGGGGCAGAGCTCAGAGACCCCGTCTGTCCATTTTGCCCTAAAACTCAACGAGGAGTCGGGGACAGATGACCCGGGGCCTGACACACGGTGGACTCTCTGAGTGAGGAGAACTGAGTCCCTGAATGCCATGTTGGGTACCTTTTGTCCAGCTCCTGGGGGTCTGTCCATCTGTCCTTCTGGACGCTCTCACTCACCGAAAGATCGAAGCCAAGACAGAGGAGGTAACGATGGCTCTGGGTACAGACGTACCTGCCCACCCCATCATGGCTGGCTCCCCTGGCCGACAACATGACCCGGCCCCGGGGGGGCTACCTGGGACCCCTGCCCACCAGGCCCTCCTGCTTCACCCCGCAGCCCCCCTCACCACCACACCATGCTCAGGCCTCCAACTCCCTACGGCCTCCCTCCCGGGGTCTTTGCACATGCTGTTCCTTCTGCTGTTCCCTGCGCTTCCTCTCGTAGGCTCTGGGGCCACTGGACCCCTGCGTCCAAGAAGTTCCCTGATTATCCCTCCTCTACCTCCAAGCACCACATGGACCTTCTTCTGGCACTTGTCACCCACCTATCCCACCAGCCCTCCCCTCCCCTGCCCCAGTGCCACTGGGAGCCTACAAGGCCAGGGTGGATGTTGGTGGCCGTGTCTCAGCCGCCCAGCACGGTGCCTGGCACACAGTGACCGCCTGGGAAATGGCCACCATGTGACCGGGAGCAATAGGGTGTGGCATCCACCTCCCCTAGTGCCCACGTTAGGGGCTGGTTTGGAAGTGCGAGGGCGTTGTTCTGTCACCTCAGGTGATCTGCCCGCTGACACCAGGACACTCTGTCTACGCCAGGGACGCCATGGCCAAGGCCGTGTATGGACGGACGTTCACGTGGCTGGTCAACAAAATCAACTCCTCCCTCGTGAACAAGGTTGGTCACGCGTCTTGGGCGAGGCACCCGAAGTCTGTCCCTGACCCTCGTGGATACAGACTAAGAATGGCCAGTGAGCTCCTGGAGGGGGGTGCTGTCCCCCTACGTCCTTGTGGCCCCTATCAGGCACACAGTGGGCTCACAGGAACGCACAGGCGTGGCCCACAGTGAGGCGCGCAGCAGGTGCCGTGTGCCAGGTGGCTTTGGGTGTTTGAGGACACACAGCATCGGCCTGCTCCACAACACGCATCTATATTTGACTTTTCTTTTCAGTGCTGGGGACTGAGGCCGGGGCTCTCTGCCGCTGAGCTGCGCACAGTCTCCTTTTTCATCTTTTACTGTTGAGACAGGCTCTTGCTAAGTTGCGGAGGCTGGCCTCGGATTTGCCATCCTCCTGCCTCAGCCTCCTGAGTAGCTGGAATTACAGGCGAGCACCACCCTGCCAGGCTTTTAACAGCAGTGTGTTTGAGTCTATGTGAAAATACACAGCTGCTCTTCAGACTCAAGTTTAGGGCATGTCTCCTTCTTATTTTATTTTTTTGTGGTGCTGGGGAATCAAACCCAGGGCCTTGCACACAGTAGGCAAGCACTCTACCACTGAGTTATGCCCTGGCCCCGTTCCCACTGTAAGTTGAATTATGCATGTGTGTGTGTGTGTGTGTGTGTTTGTGCGTGTGTGTGTGTCCACGTGAGCATGTGTCTCTCTCTCTCTTGCTCTTACAAAGCCTCGAATGTCATCATGAGAACCTCATAGAATCCTAATTACTTCAAAATACCTGTAACGTGAATTTGGGGATCGTGTTTCCAACACGTGGACTTTGGAGGGGCACATTCGAAGTGTAGCGTTATCTTTAATCATCTCTCCTTTCCGGGTGGCACTTTGTCCTCTGTAAAATGACATCTGTGCCACCTGTCCCCTCACCTGAATGGGGATCCCCTTGGCCATCTTTAGGTCCTTGTCTATTTTCTTTCTTGATTGAACAAGAAGGGAATCAGAAGGATAGGTGTCACTTCCCAGGTGGCGGACGGGGAAGCCACTGTGGGATCTGGGCAGGCTGCAGGTGGGAGTGGGTGGCAGGTCCCCAGGGGTCTTCCTATGAGTCACTGTGGATTCGAAAGAAAGTGGAGCTTCATGGCTGAGCCCAGCTTTGGGGGCAGCCGGAGGGTTTTGGGAATCACCAGGTGAAAAACCTAAAGTTCTGTTACTATAATGAAAAATCTGGCGCCGGACACTTTATGAGGATGAGAGTTCTGTTTAGCTTCCTGGTCTGGAGGCTCAGGGGCCCACACCTGGGTGGCCTTGCTGGCAGAATCCCAAGGCTGTGGGGAGCATCGCGTGGCCAGAGGCAGAGCAGTGCCCTTAGTCTCTTCCTGTCTCTCTTCCTGCAAAGCCACCAGGATTCAGTCATGGGGCCCCACCCTGATGACCTTATCTGACGCCAGTCACCTGCCCCTGGTCCCACTTAGCACCTCACAGTGGAGATTGGATCTCAGTGCACGCACCCCGGGCCAACACACGCTGACCATCCAGAGTAAGCGCTCACCACTAATGGCTCGTGTTTTTTTAACTAGGATGTCACCAAAAAAACTGTGATTGGATTGCTGGATATCTATGGGTTCGAGGTCTTTGACAAAAATGGGTGAGTTTGCTCGCTTCCCGCGCCTGTCCTCCCCCCTGCTCCTCTCTCTGGTTGCCACTGAGGCTTAGTCACCTTCATGTTACTGGAACTGATTTTCCAGAAAGTCTCCAGGTTTGCATAGCCCCTCACCACAGACTGTTCCGGAAGCGAAATAACCGTGAAAAACGTAGCCCTATTTCAACTTGACTCTCAGGACTTATTTAGTCAATTACTTTATTGATAAGGGCTTTGCTATTTTTTTTCTGTATTAAGAAAGCATCCTTAGCTGGGTGCAGTGGCGCACGCCTGTCATCCCAGCGGCTGAGGAGGCTGAGGCAGGAGGATCGCGAGTTCAAAGCCAGCCTCAGCAAAAGCGAGGCCCTAGGCAACTCAATGAGGCCCTGTCTCTAAATAAAAATACAAAATAGGGCTGGGGATGGGGCTCAGTGGTCTAGTGCCCCTGAGCTCAATCCTTGGTACCAAAAAAAAGCACCCCTAAAAATAAGTAAGCACCCTTTGTAAAAACTGTTCTACTTGCCTAACATGAGTTATTCACAACCGTTGCATCTCTAGTTTTGAACAGTTTTGTATAAATTACTGCAATGAGAAGCTCCAACAGCTGTTAATAGAGAGGACCCTGAAAGCAGAACAGGCAGAATATGAGATGGAAGGGATCGAGGTAACCGTTTTGATATTTTCTCCTCATTTGATTTCTTAATCCAGCTTAAAAAAAAAAAAAAAAACATTTCCTTGAGAAATGAGGTTTCCTTGGAGACTTTCCTGGTTAAGGACTACTTTCCGGCCTCCTCTGCCGATGGCCTGGGAGGTCACTTTGATATTCAGAAGGTCTCCCCTGGTGACGTTTGGATGTAAAAATCAGATTCAGAAAACAGTTTCTGCACGATGTGTTCAGCCAACGAGCCTCCCCGTCACGGCCTCCTGGAGAACTCTCTCCTTTGTCGTTCTAGTGGGAGCCCATTCAGTATTTCAACAACAAGATCATCTGCGATTTGGTAGAAGAGAGGCACAAAGGCATCATTTCCATTCTGGTGAGAAACACAGGTCCGCTGTGGTCCTGGGTCCCGCATAGATTTAGTGTATAACATCAGGCAGGTGTCCTAACCTCTCTGAGCTTCAATTTCATCATCTTTGAATGGGGCTTAGTAATAACAGCCCTTTCTTCAGAGAGGAGCTATAATGAACTCTTAGAAATACACTTGCTGGGCACGCTGGTACACGCCTGTTATCCTAGTGACTCAGGAGGCTGAGGCAGGAGGATGGAGTTCAAAGCCAGCCTCAGCAACAGTGAGGCACTAGGCGACTCAGTGAGACCCTGTCTCTAAATAAAATACAGAATGGGGCTGGGGATGTGGCTCAGTGGTCGAGTGGCCCTGAGTTTAATCCCTGGAATTGCCCCTGCAAAAAATAAAAGAAATGTGTTTGGTATAAGTCGACTCACCAACCTGTGACCCAGGTTTTGTTGCTGTGATAAAAGCTCCAAGGCTGATTTGTTTTTAAGATGGTCAATTAGGTGGTGGCATCATTGAGGACCAAATGTAAGAAATGACACAGCTTGAGAAATGGGGAGGTCTTACCATTTTCATAAGGGCTTTGCTCCTAGTTCAGGGTCTGCACAGACGTTGTTCTTGGTCGGTGATGACTGATTAAGAGAAAATGAGCCTGGCACGGTGGCCCACACCTGTAATCCCAGCTACACGGGAGGCCGAGGCAGGAGGATTGCAAGTTCAAGGCCAGCCTCAGCAACTTAGAGCATGTCTCAAGAGAGAAAGGGCTGGGGGGTTAGCTTGATGGTTGAGCAGCCCTGGGCTGGGTTCAACCCCCAGTACTAAACCCCCAGTACTATAAGGAACTAAATAATCAGGGTGAAAAAAAATGGGGTCAAGTGCTTAAGTCAGGGGCCATCCTGACTGTGGAGGACCCTCGGGAAGACTTGAACACATGGGTCAGTCGTCTGCAAGAGCTGACTGATCATGGAATTTCCAGTCCAAAGTCTGAGAGGCTGAGCCCTGTGACAAAGGGCCCCTTCCTGCCAGAATGTCCTCCTGGTTTGGGCGAGGGTGGGGGGGGGAGGGCAGATGACAGCCTCCCGGGACGGAGTGTCCTGCAGAGCTGGTGAAGGGTGTGAGCCGGGTCCGGCGTCTCTGTTTTCTCTTGAAGGATGAAGAGTGTATCCGCCCTGGCCCGGCCACGGACTTGAGCTTCCTGGAGAAACTGGAGGAGAAAGTGGGCGAGCATGCGCACTTCCAAACGTAGGTGGGCCGGGGAGGAGGGCGTTGTCCCAGGTGTGCCTCTAGAGCTGCAGGGCCCCACACGGATGTGCTGGCCAAGGGCCAACCCGCAGCAGTGAATCCCAGGCGGGGTGCTTTTGAGGTTTTGCATCTTGTTTGGGTGGCTACGTTTGGGACCTGCATTCTCCGTGCGTGAAATAGTGTCTCTTAAAACTTTTGATGAAACATAAGTGATGTGTGGAAATCTGATCTGTTTAACCCAGGGAGCGTTTTTGCCTTCATATGGATCCACATCAGGATCGTGCCAATTAGAACGTGGAGAGTTTTAGCAGGTGTGGAGGCACATGCCTGTAATCCCAGAGACTTGGGAGGCTGAGGAAGGAGGATCGCTAGTTGAAGGCCAGCCTCAGCAACTTAGTGAGACCCTTAGTGACTTAGTAAAACCCTTTCTCAAAATAAAATAAAATAAAATAAAACAATAAAAAGGACTGTGGATGTGGCTCGGTGGTAGAGCACCCCTGTGTTCAATCCCTGGTACTTTAAAAAAAAGTTTTCAGGATCCCAGAAGAAAAATTAGAAATTTGACTTCATCTTTGAGAAAAAGAAGGGGATTTAGGAACATGTGCTTTGGCCTGGGGTTGTAGCTCAGTAGGAAAGCATGTGCTTAGTTTGACTCCCTGCCTGGCCACATGACATGGGGCAAGCACCTGACTGGCCCTGCGTTTGTGTTCCCCTGCCACACCTCACGGTGAAGGTCTACATAGGTCACCTGGTGCGGTATCTGCTGCAGGAAAGGCCCAGCAGAGGGCCGTGGGTTTACGAGAACTCTGTGGAACACTGTGAGGATAACAGATTGCATGGGCAAGTGAAGCTAGAATGGAAAATAAATCATGGCCCAGACACAAATGGGAAAACATATCGACATTTATCTAAATCCTGAGCAATGATGTCGGGCATCATTGTCGGGGGCATCATGCAAACGTGACAAAGAGAGGCACACACACTGTAGAATCCCACGCCTCCAAACTGTGAAACTGAGTGCAGTGGAGGCCGGGCTGGGCCAGGAAGGGCCCGGGCGAGGTCCCGAGGACCGGTGGTGTTCTGTTTGTTGATCTGAGTGCTGGTCAGTTTGCAAAACCTCACGGATCTACACACTTAGGATATGTGTGCGGCCGCTGTGTTCAGTTTCAAGAGCAAGCTGCCAAAAATTACGAATCACTGGAACCTGAAACATGATGTTTCATGAGTGTTTTCGTCTCTGCATGACGTAAAAATGTAAGAGAGTGACATTGTTTCTTCATTATCACTGGGGAAAAATAGAAATTTTTATGTGTGTGTGTGTGAGAGAGAGAGAGAGAGAGAGAGACAGAGAGAGAGACAGAGAGAGACAGAGATGCCGGACATGCCCTCTGTCCTTTCCTTTTGAGGCAGCGCCTCGTTAAGTTGCTGAGGCTGGCCTCCAACTTGCAATCCTCCTGCCTCAGCCTCCCAAATTGCTGCCATCACAGGTGTGCACCACCACGCTGGTGACATTATTTTTAAGATGTGTTTCTGTGGCTTGCTTGAGGATTTTTATTCCTCAGGGCTTATTTATGTCTACATATAGAGAGCCCTTGGTCTGTAGCAGAGTGTAGGCTCCGGGGCTCTGCTGGGGTCAGCTGTCCCTGTGGACTGTCATGTTCCTGGAGAGCTGGCCAGTGGCTTCTGTGCTCAGTCCTGTCTGGTCTGTCCTGCAGCCGTAAGCTGGCGGGGCCCAAAGGCCGGAAGAGGATTGGCTGGATGGAGTTCCAGCTGCTCCACTACGCGGGAGAGGTCACCTACTGCACCAAGGGTGAGTGCCAGGGGCCGGGTCTCCACCATGAAGGTGGCTTGTGTGCCCAGCACCCGTCCACGGAGGACAGGCATCCCAGGGTGCCCACCTCACGTTCGAGCACGTCACCTTGAGGCCCTTTTCTTTTTCTTTTTTGTCGTCTTCTCATCTACACGGCAGTGGTGCCGACAGGACCCCTGCATGGGGTGCCACCATCACGACATTGATTCCCCCCCCCCCGTGGTGAACACGGGTGGAGTTTCGCTGGCCTTGATTCCTGTGTGGACCTAGGAAAGTCACGTCCCACTCACCCCGAGTCTCCCCCACCCTTCACTCCTCTGGGTCTAACCAGTGAACTCTGTTCCCGTGCGTGGGCATCCGCGGGTCAGAGAACTTGGGCCTTTGGTTTTGGGGACTGGCTTATTCCACTGAGCACGAGAGTCTCCAGTTCCATCTGTTCACATCTCCAGCCATTAGAGAAATGCCATCAGAACCACACTGAGATTCCATCTCATCCAGTCAGAGCGGCACTCACCAAGGACACAAGCAACAATGAGTGTTGGCGAGGATGGGGGAAAGGTCACTCACACACTGTTGGTGGGACCGCAGATTGGTGCAGCCACTCTGGAAAGCAGTGTGGAGTGTCCCCAGAAAACTTGGAATGGAACCACCATTTGACCCAGCTATCCCATTCCTTGGTCTATACCCAGAGGACTTAAAATCAGCACACTACAGGGACACAGCCACATCAGTGTTTATAGCAGCTCAATTCACAATAGCTGAGCTATGAATGATATATATATACACACACACAATGGGATATTACTCAGCCTTTAAGAAGAACAAGACCATTTTATTTACTTTATAAATAACTACTTCGCTGAAACATAGTTCACATCCCACCCAATTTTTAAAAAGAAATATTCATGTGCCATATATTTGCTCCATATAAGTTTATAATTTGACGGGTTTTAGTATATTCAGGGTTGGACACCATCCATGATCAATTTTAGAATGTTTCATAACCTCACAGAGAAACTCTGGATGCATTAGGGTTCACTGCCTGTTTCTCAGCCCCTCAGCCCCAGCAGCCCAGGCATAAAACAGATCTCCTTTCTCCCTCGACGGATTCGCCTACCCTAGACCAGGACTCTAGCCAGAATCCTGCCACGTGTGGTCTTTGGGTCTTTCCTTTACTTAGCACAATGTTCCAAGGCTCGCTGTGTTATCGCTCCTTTTCATGGTCTAATACTATTCTGTTGCATGGGTAGACCTCACGTGCTCCTGAGCTCATGGTTGGTGACCATCACCTACCTGCATCACGCCTTTTGGCTGTGGTGAAAATGCTGTCTTGGACCTGCCTTTGAAAGCTTTAGTGTGGACACACGTGTGCATTTCTCTTGGGCATGTGCCCCGTGGGACATTCTCACCGGCCATGCAGGAAGGACCGCCCTTCTCCATGTCCTCACCAGTATCTGTCGTTATCTTTCTAATCACTGCCATTCTGGTAGGTGGGAAGGCATCTCACTGTGGTTTTGTTTTGCATCTTTTCATAAGTTTATTTCCCCCCTTTGAATCTACGAGGGCACTGAGCTCAGAGCAGTTGAGTAATTCTCCCAAGGTCACACAGCCAGTAAGTGGCAGAGCTGGGGTTCAGACTCAGGCCTTTTGCCCTGGCCCTGCGCCCACTCTCCATGGCAGCACAGGTTCCACAGGGGTTCTTTTGAGTGGCCACCCGCCCTCTCTCATAGGGCCATGGCCTAGCACATACTGGACCATATGAGACGGTCACTGCCCCGTCCCACTTTTGATTTCATAAGCAGCACCTGTTTGACATCTTTGTGTCTTTCACCTGCCCAGTTTCTCCCATCGTGTCTGCAGGACAGGTTTCCCTGTGGCACTGCGGGGTGAAAGGCTCTGGTGACAGCGAGTTGTGGCGTACGCCCCAGAGGACAGATGGGCCTTGAGGACGCTGTACTCTAACAGGCCAGTCATTTAGGACGACCGCCGTGTGTTTCCATGTACACGGGGCATCTAGAGCAGGAGATTCACGGAGACAGGAAGTAGAGGGCCCTTTCTACTGAGGTGGGGATGGGGAGTGGTTGTTTCATGGTTATAGACTTTCAACTGGGTATGCTTAGAAAGATCTGGAAGCTGGGTGCTGTGGCCACGCCTGTGATCAGAACTACTTGGGAGGCTGAGGCAGGAGGATCATGAGTTCAAAGCCAGCCCCAGAAAAAAGTGAGGTGCTAAGCAGCTCAGTGAGACCCTGTCTCTAAATAAAGTACAAAATAAATAGGGCTGGGGATGGGGCTCTGGGCGAGTGCCCTGAGTTCAATCCTGTACCAAAAGATAAATAAATAAATAGAATTAAAAGTGGAGGAGGGACGTGGCTGGGGCACAACTCTGTGGCAGAGCACCCCTGGGTTCAGTCCCCAGGGCAAAAACACAATGCTCTGGAGACGGGCGGTGGAGATGGCTGCCCAAGGACACCTAATGCCACCGACCTGGGTGCTCACAGAGGGTGAGATGGTCGAGTTGATGTCACATATGTTTTACCAGAACAAAGAGGTGAGCTCCCAGGACTCCAGGCGTTTTTGATGTCTTTTCTGACGCCTGTCATTTTGAGCCAGTTTTGATGGACAGTGGCCTTGGGTTGGAAATGAATACTCGTGACCCAGCTTCTCGAGTTGGAAAAAGTTGGTACCCAGAGAAGCCGTTGCCAAGACCCGCCAAGGTGCTGAAGGTCGCCCTGCCTCAGGGTGCCCAGGACAGACCCCCGACAAGAATGGCCAGTCGCAAGTGTCCACCTGGCTGAGGTTGAGAAAATCTGCTCTGATCCAGGGAAACTACCTCAAGGACCACTCGTTGCCATCTGTTGGGTGGAATTGTACTTTTTTTTTTAAGGAAAAGCCACTGATTTGAACTTTGTTTTTGTCTCTACAGGATTCTTGGAAAAAAACAATGACCTCTTGTACAGACATCTGAAGGAAGTGAGTGGCCACTGCCCCATGTTTGTGAGGGTGGTGAGGTGCCCTGTGAGACTTCTCTGGGGCACGGAATTTGGGGTAGATCTGGTCTCCTGGGTTTTCTCCTCACTCCATGGACTGGCTGGTGTGTGCATGGTGTCCCTCCTGGGTGCCAGCGCTGGAGATTCAGCAGTGAACAAGTCCGATTCCTTGTTCCGGTGGGGCTTCCAGTTGGGGAGGGCAGGGGAGAAATATCCGCACAAAGAAGTTCTCTGTCGGTGAGAGGTGCTATAAAGGAAGTAAACGAGGAATTGTGATTGAAGAGGACATTTTTTGAGCCAAAGAGGGATGAGGGTTTGTTTCCAGTAGCATGACCAACATGTACAAAGGCCCTGTGGCCCAGATGGGCTAGAGGGGTATTGTTAGGAAGGGGGCTTGAGAGCTCAGCAGCATGTGGTTCACAGGGAACAGTGGAGATTTCTTTTTTGGTGCAGTGTGAGGATATACTGGTGTGACATGACCTGAGGATAAGGAAACTGAAACCCAGAGAGGTCACAGCTTGCTCAAGGTCACGAGGTGGTGGAGATGCAGCTGGGATTCACCCCTAGAACCGCCAATGAAATTTCCAATCTTGTTCCCTAGACCTCGCCAACCAGAGAAACCTTGGGTTCTTAAAGCCTTTATGTTGAAACAGCTAACTGATTTGGACCCACAAAATGCATTTCACTTAATTAGCTAAGTTTATTAAATAGCTTAGTCCCAGCCTCTTTGGGTTCCGTGTGGATAGTGACTGCTGACCTTGAATTCCTGCACCGGGCGACTGGTCTGTCCCCAAGTCAGCACGGCCCCTCCTAGCTGGGGACTTCCTGGCAGATTTCCCATTGTGAGGGGATCTGGTGACGCCCTCTTCAGGGGCTTGCTGTGCGGGACCCAGGAGTGGGCAGCCTGGTTAACACACAGGAAACCTCTGGCTCTCCCCTCTGTGGGTCACGGCCACGCGCTTCACAGGGCGACCCCCCAAGCCTGTGTCCCCAGAGACCTCTCTCCCTTCACCAACCCTGGCTGAAGTTCCCTGAGGTCTCTCTGACTTCAAGATGGATCACTTGTAATATTTTTCTTCTCTTTCTAATCTAAAATGACTCTTCCACGCCACTGTTACTTTAGAATTGGGATGGTTTAAACAAACAAGTTTCAATTAAAAAACAATTTGTACCAGGTGAAGTGGCCTCACCTGTCATCCCAGTGGCTCAGGAGGCTGAGGCAGGAGGATGTCGAGTTCAGAGCCAGCCTCAGCAAAAGCGAGGTGCCAAGCAACTCAGTGAGACCCTGTCTCTAAATAAAATACAAAATAGGGCTGGGGATGTGGCTCAGTGGTCCAGAGTCCCTGAGTTCAATCCTTGGTACAAAAAAAAAAAAAAAAAAGGCAAAACATATATACCACAAGATTGTACCCTATTGGCCATTTTACCATTTGGTAGTGCTAAGCACATTCACAACATCGTGTCAGAGAATAGAGTCCGCCTCGGCAAACAGACTTGGTGGATACGGTGTCTGTACACGTGTTCCCCCTTGTTTGTGGTGATGCTGGATAGAACCCAGGCCCTTGGGCTTGCTGAGCAAGTGCTGGCTCTCCTCCCACGTCTGTTTGTGTCTCCTCCCTTTTCTTTTTCACTTAGAAATATCTTCAGGTGCCCAAGAAACCGAGGACTCTGCTATCACATGCACACTTTTTAATTTTTTAAATTAAAAAAAAAATTAAGGGATTGAACCCAGGGGGGCTTAACCACTGAGGTGCATCCCCAGCCCTTCTTATTTTTTATTTAGAGACAGGATCTCACTAAGTTGCTTAGAGCCTTGCTAAGTTGCTGAGGCTGGCCTCAAACTTGCAATCCTCCTGCTTCAGCCTCCTGAGCCGCTGGGATGACAAGTGGGCACCACTGCCCCTGGCTTCACACACACTTCTGAGTGTCCTGAAGGTCCCTTAGTAGATTCGGAAACAGCAAATGCCGTGTGCTCTTACAGGTGCTGTGCAGGTCCAGCAACAGAATCCTGAGAGAATGCTTCCTGGTGGCTGAGCTAGAAAATCGGAGGAGGCCACCAACGGTGAGTGGCAAAAAAATTGCCTATACAGATTTGGAAAAGAAAAAAAATCCCTGGGGGTGCAGGGACCTCCAGTGACCTGCGCTTTTAAAGCCACCCTCCCGCGATGCTGGAAGCATCATTCTCTACTGGGTTCCAGTCCAGGTCATTGGCAGACATTCGTTGTGTGCCAGGCACAGAACTGGGCTCGGGTTCCGCAGCAGCAGGGCAGCGAGGTCCCTTGCCTCGAGGGGCTTCCACCTGATGGGAGAGGGCGTAGGAAGAGTGGCCATGCTGACCTAGACGGGCTCAGGGGTCTGACGGAAGCACGGGAAAGTAAGGGAGGGGCGACCGGCTCAGCCATGGCGCTGGTTCCTGCGAGATGCTCCCCGGGGGCTGCTGGGTGAGGGGACCCCATAGGTGACGTGGTGACAGCAGGACAGTCTGTGGGAGTCTGACCAGGGCCTTCTCCGCGCCCTCTGGGCCCAGGTGGGGACTCAGTTTAAGAACAGCCTGGGCAGCCTCCTGGAAATGCTCCTCTGCAAGGAGCCCTCCTACATCCGCTGCATCAAGCCCAACGACACCAAGGAGCCCAGTGAGTCCGAGGCGCTGAACGCTGGCCTCCGGGGAGAGGCTGGGGGTAGCCAGGGTGGCCGAGGGTCAGGGGCCTAAAGGCCACCGGGGACCTGGTCCTCATCCATGAACGCCTCCCTTTTTAGACAATAGAAAGCAGGAGAACCAGGGAGGGTCCCTTTGGTGCTCTAGGATGAGCCCGGCTCAGGTAGGGGCCACCCGGGGGGCCAGGGAAGCAACCGGCTTTCCAGCCAGCGGAGTGGCTTCCAAAATGGCCCACGACTTGGGTCCTGTCTAAGCCCTTGCCATGACCTCTAAGGAGGCCCCCAGTCAGAGGCGACAGAGGCCAGACAGGTTGAGCCAATGAGCGAAAGTGACCGGGAGTGAGCAATAGGGAGCAGAGGGGACTGTGGCAAACTGGAGAGTGCCCCCCACCCCGCCACCCCATCTCAAAGGGTCATGGCACTGTCCCCCTTCTAACCAGTTGCCACATGGGACTCTGGGCCCAGGGTGGCCAAATCTCGTGACTTTTTAGAAGACCCCAGAAGTCCAGAATGTGCTCTAACACTCCCCATCTAAGGAGCACAATTAAGGCCTGAAAAATGGTCTGGGGCCAGCCTCAGCCCACGGCCCGTCGCTGGAGCCTCTGATCTGGTTGGTTGAAATGAAGCCACGGGGTCCTTCAGGGTCACTCCCTCTTCTGTTTCTGCAAAGGCAAGTTCGATGACTTCCTCATCAGACACCAGATCAAGTACCTGGGGCTCATGGAGCACCTGCGGGTGAGGCGGGCCGGCTTCGCATACCGCAGGAGATACGAGCATTTCTTGCAAAGGTAGAGTTCGCCCTTAAAAATCCGTCGCCTCCCTGGAATTCCAACAGTGGCACCTTCTCAGTTGATGGCAATCGCTGTGGCAGGAAAACAGCGCTAACATGTGGAAGGAAACAGAACCCAGCGTGGACTCGGGTCTGGATTCGCCCGGCTCAGCCCTCCTTGACCTCAGTCGTCAGGGAACTATGCGCGGACCTGCCACCAGGGGGCAGGCGTGGCCGCGCCCTGCGAGGGTCTGAGCGCTGGGGGAGGGGTGGGAACGACGGGCCTCTGTGGCTGTAGGTGCTGGGTGGGTGGGTGCCTGGGCCGTCAGAACCGGGTGTGGGGCTGGGGTGCAGATTTGGAGACACATGATCTTGGCTGGGAATCCCCATGATGTTCCTCAGGGCCAGGACCTCTTTCCCTACCTGTAAGGTGGGGGTTCCGGGGTCTGCCATCTGGGCCTTGGGAGCACTGGGGACTCACCCTGCTCCCACCACCACCCAGAGTGCCTGGACCGACACCTCCTTGGTGATGGGCCACGTGGGACTCTGTGTCACTAAAATAGCCAGGGACGCTCAAGATAAGCAGAGTGGAATGGTAATGTGTGTGGGTCACGGTGGCCGTGTCACTGGTAACGCCATTCAACCTGTCATCAGGGCGTCTTTGGGGTTTGCGCCAGGAATGTCAGATTATGGGCCTCTTCCGTTGCCCACCATCTTTGCCCATCAGCTCCCAGTGGCTTAGTGACCCTTGTCCTGGTGAAGGCAGAAGCCACAGTCCCTGCCCAACCCGGTTCCGAAACACACACACACACACACACACACACACACACACACGCGCGCGCGGTGCTCCATGGTCCTGCAGGTTTTTTGGTTTGTTTTTTAATTGGTTGTTCAAAACATTGCAAAGCTCTTGGTCCTGCAGGTTTTGAACTCTGTACGTCTTTGCGGCTCCGCGGGCTGCTTCTGGGGCTCCTCTGTTCCCGCCACAGCACGAGTGGGCGCCTCCCCTGCGCCTGGGTGTGGGGAGGGAACAGCAGAGAACAGGACAGGCCCCCCCACCCCCGCCTTATGGAGTTTGCCCTTGAGTGGGGGAGACTGGTAAGATATGTGAGGCCAGCTGGGGACGTGTTCTGTGAACCAGAGCGAATCGGGGTGAGGGTGAGAACCGGGTCCCTGGTTAGGTGAGGGGCTGGGTTATCTTCAGGGCTGCTGCCTAGGAGAAAGGGGAGGACGCGGGATTCAGGTTCTGAGCTCTGGAGTCAGAGTGACCCTGCAGGAAAGTCCTCAGTCACTTCCAATCGGAGTCCTCTTTCCTCTGGCGAGGGACACATTCGTTTGTTGGTGTCCCTGGATGGACATTAGGGGTGTCCGCGTTTGGCTATTGTGGACTTTGGTGCGTGAGTCTTTGTGTGGACAGGGCTTTTGTTTCTCTTGGGGACCCACCTGGGGGTGGAATGCAGTTACGAGGGTTGAAGGTCCAACGATGTCCTTTTTCCTAAGGACACACAGGATGCCTGCTCTGCTGGACCAGTTAGTTACCTCACTGCTGAGCTGAATTAGAGGAAGCTGGTGTGAGATGTCACATGGCGTCAGGGAGCTCAGCAGACTCGGATGGCGTGGGGGGTGGATACTGTCCGGGAAAGGCTTCTGAGTGTCATCTCCTCTCCTGGCAGGTACAAGTCCTTGTGCCCAGACACCTGGCCACACTGGCACGGGCCTCCGGGAGAGGGCGTAGAACGGCTGATCAAGTACATCGGTTACAGACCCGAGGAGTACAAGTTAGGGAAGTGAGTAGCCAGCAAACTGCCCACTGACCTGTCTCCTGCCGTCACACACTGATCTACATCCTCATTTTCAAAGGTTGTGTAGATTTATAAGCCCGATTTAAACGTGGCTTCCAATGGCTGGAAGAGGAAATGGAGTTCTTAAGGGCCCCTGGGTTCTGAACCTGACTCGGTGGCTGGAATGAATCTCTGCTTGCAAAATGAAGAGGGGGCCATGGGTGGACCCCCTTCCTCTGAGCCTAGATCCTCCCATTATTAAAATGTGTGCATGACTTCCCGGAGGTGGCATTAGGACCTATGCAATGTGAAGTCATCTTTACCATCCCCCAAAGTGCTTTCTAGAATAGGGTTGAAGTTATCCATGGGCAGAGAACTTCTGTACATGCTGGAAGCCTTCGGGGGCCACTTAGTAGGATGAGGGGGATGATCCAAGTCCGTTCTGCAAGTCACTGTGGTCAGGACTCATTTGGTTGCAAGAGGCATGGAGACGGCCCATTCCCAGAATGCAGGGCCCCCACCTCAGGGACAGCTGCCTTTGAACCTATCCACGGGCATTCCCTGCTGGCTCCTACCTCCTACTTGTGTGGGGCTTATCTTGGGGGGCTTATTCTGGGTCCCAAGAATCAGCTACTTATTCAGTCCAGACAGATCCCTGAGGGGAATCGGGCGAGGCACTTCCTAGGGAAGCAGGTCCTGGAGGTCAGAGTTAGGAGGTCTGTCCCCAAGGGATGACCTGGGACGGGGAAGTAGGAGCAGGGGCATTGCTCACTACTGCACCCCAGTGGCTGCCCTGGGAAGTTTCCCTCCCGGGTGGGTGTGGGGCAGGGCAGGCAACCTGAGCCCAGTCCTCCAGACTTCATCTGGGCTGGGTCTCCCTCTACGCGGGGACCTGTGTTCTTCGTTATCACTCTTCAAGGCACAGGAGCATAGCCTGCAGCAATTTCAGGTTAGCATGGCGGATTCATGGCGTGGAACTTCACAACAGAAATTCATTCTCTCACGCTTCCTGAGGGTGCTGGCAAGGCTGTGCCCCTTCTGGACCTCCGACGGGAGGATCCTCCCTGGGCTGGTGGCAGCAGTCTGGTCTGCCTTGGTCGTCACGTGGCCTCTCTGCTAGGACACTTTCCTGGAGTTGAGGGCCCACCCTAACCTAGTCTGAGCTCCTCTCCGTCATCCACAAAGACCTTCCTTCCAAAGTTCACCTTCTGAGGTTTCTGAGCAGACGTGAATCTCAGGGGGATGCTCTTCAGCCACGACAGGGGTAACCCACCAATTCACACATTTCTTTTCACTTCTAGAACCAAAATATTCATTCGTTTCCCCAGAACCCTGTTTGCTACAGAAGATGCCTTTGAATTTAGTAAACATCAATTAGGTATGATTCTTTTTTCTGCCCTGATTTCAGTAGAAGGTAAAATGAGCAAAGTTTAGCTTGGGGGAGTAACTATTAAACGTGGGTGTCTGATTTGGTATTAGAAATTGGAAACCAGGAACGAACACAGAATTAGGAAAATATACATGTGCACTGAGGGCTTGAGGGAGTGCCGGGCAGGCAGAAACTCCAATGCCCTAGTGCCTGCTTGTCCTATGGACCCCACCTGGCTGGGCAGGTAGGCCCTAACACCACCAGAGCCCATCACCCCTGCCTTCAGGTTTTTAAAACTCAATAAGTATCTGATGTTGGCAGGTACAGCTTCCAAGCCTGCGGCCAGGGTGTTTGTTATAAATGAGGAAGTTTTTTTTTTAATATATTTTTAAACTTTATTTTATTTATTTATTTTTATGTGGTGCTGAGGATCAAACCCAGGGCCTCGCATGTGCAAGGAAGACACTCTACCGCTGAGACACAACCCCAGCCCAATTTTTTTGTATTTTATTTAGAGACAGGGTCTCACTGAGTTGCTTAGGGTCTGGCTAAGTTGCTGAGACTGGCTTTGAATTCGAGATCCTCCTGCCTCAGCCTCCTGAGCCTCTGGGATGACAGGCGTGCATCACGATGCCCAGCAAGTAGCCATTCTAAGTAACTGGTGCTTGCTGTATGATAGGTGCACACCGAGTCCTTGATACCCATGATCTCATCTCAGAACAAACCTTGGAGCAGGTGTTATCATCCCTACTCTATACTCGGGGACTCTGGGGCACAGAGACTTTGGTAACTGCTGAAGGTCACACAGCTCCTGAGCAGGAGGGCTGGGGCTTGGACATGGGGCAGTGCTCAGTGATCTCATTCCTGACCTCAGACGAATGTGCTGGCAGCCGGCACCCAGGGCTGGGGATGAGGTGGACATGAGGCGCTGGCTCAGCCGGCTGCAGGGGGCCTGAGTCGGCATCTCTGCCCAGCTCCTGGGGGACGTGCTGCTGATCTGCAAGGCCCTCCATGAACCTGGCCTCTGGTGGGACCTCAGACGGATGTGGGGGTGGCGGATGGGGAAGCTGGGGGGTCTTGTGGTCCACCCGCCTCAGTGGCCGTGTCACCTGTGGTCCAGCAGGTGTCTCCACGATCAGAGCCCCCGAGCCTATCGGAAATGTGTGGGTGCTGCCTGCCCCTAGGGGGTGGCCTGGGGATGGACTAGAACACCCGACACGGAACCGGTGGCTCCACCACTGGGTCTGTCCCCTACCTGGGGAAGGAAAGAGAAAGGCAGAGAAGCCAGGCCTCAGGCCCACGAGTGGGCCTGCTCTCAGGTGCTGAGTGGGCAGCCTGTGCCAGGGCTCCGCGGCCTGGGAAGGCCACGCCTCGGTGCCCCTTGGAGGTCACAACCGCAAAGACAACCAGATGAAAGTCGTTTCACCAAAACTTTTGGTTTTACTTTAAGTTGCAAGAATCCAAGCCATGTACAAGGGCCGCCTAGGAAGAAGGGAATACGTGAAGAAGCGACAGGCAGGTAAGCAGTCGGCAGGAGCATGGGCCCCATGGCTGCCCTGCCTTCCCCCTGCCCATCCTGGAAACCTGTCCCCTTCTCAGACTTACCTTATGGACCAGCAATGTTTGCTCCACGGGCACTTTGTCCAGACATGGCAGGCAGCCTCCAAGCACCTCCCACATCACGTTCTCAAACAATAACCTCTGTTTCTAAGATGCAATCTCTGCTGAATCTTTCAATACTCGTTTCCTTGTTGTTCTTTTTTTACCATCTGTGGACACATCACCAAACAATATATTTCTCGTTTGGCATGTTTTGAACTGAAGAAAATCATACTGTTGGTGTTTTATGGCCACAGTTTTGCATTCTAAGTTGTTTTTTGGAATTCAACCAGATGTGATTGGTTCATTTTCATGGCTGCGTTGTATTTCTCTAAGTCAGCAGTCAACAAGATTTTGGCAAATATTTTAGACTTGGAGTCAGATGACCCCTGCCACAGCTACTCAACACCGTAGCATGAAAGTAGCTTTAGACAATACTAAATGAACATGCCTAGCTGTGCTGCCATTGAATTTTATTTATGTTGGTTGGCCCCTGAGCTGGGTGTTCCACAATCCAGTTCTGTCGGTGGACATGTGGGTTATTTCTAGTTGCTTGTGCTTCTGTAAAAGAAACAGTGCAGTTCAGTGGGGAAAAAAGAAAGGCATTTAAAAAAATCCAAATTACCAAAAAATAATCTGAAAAGTATTTAAAAATTGGGGATATTGGCCAGGATTTGATTTTTGTGCATTCTATTTTCTTCCAATTTTTAAATGCTGACCACTACATCAAAGCCAGCACCGAGTGAGGCTGACTGTGTGGTACGACTAATCTATACTATCACAAGGGCCACTCCTGTCCCCAATAAAGATCTTGGGGACCCCCCCTGTGTAATTCCCAGCTTCCCTGGGTCCTCCAGGGCGCCCTGTTCTCTCTCCCTGGCCTAGGTGTCGGCCTGAGCATCCCCAGGTAAGAACTAATGACATGCATTGGACTTTCCATCTCTGTACCAGCAGGGCACACTGGGGGGTGACCCCGCCGTGCCCTGGGTGGACGAGGCCTGGAGCAGCCCTTTGGATTGACCTGTGACTGTGACCACTCACTAATGTCAGCAATGGGTTCTTTCAGCCACCAAACTGGAAGCCCACTGGCGTGGAGTCCTGGCTCGAAGGGAGGTCCAGCGGAGAAGGTGGGCAGTGCAGATAATAAGAAGGTGAGTTCTCAGCCGACAGGGAGCAGAGGTCACTCAACCGTGGTGTGCTCAGGGGAGGGTCTTGGGTGTGGCTGGGTTCTTGGGGTGTTTGAATTTGTGCACAAAGATCTTCTTTTTCTGGAAGCTGCTGGGAATTCAGTTCCCCCTCTTTGCTCTGAGCTCCCCAATGTGATAGTGATCCCAGTCTGTGCATTTGTACCTTCTCTTGGCCTAGTTCAGAGTCACACAGGTGAATGCCCTCTGAAGCCAGGCAGGTAAAGAGAGTCTCATGAGCTGGGACGAGGCAGTAGGGCGTGGGGGGGACTGCGGTGAGCTGGACCTCAGTCTACGTCAGTGGGGCGGTGACTGTGCCAGTCAGTTGCTGCCTGGAGACACAGGCCACAGCTGGCGGATCACGCCATCATTCGAGGAGAGCGGAGATCTGGCTTTTATGCGAAACCTCCCGACTTTTTAAACTGGCAGCGAATTCAGACAAGTCAAAGCACAAGGCCACGTGGGTGAAGCGGGACATATCTCTGGGGCGGGGTTGGTCTGTGGGCTTCATTCCTGGCTTCTGGCCCACGTGGTCACTTACACCACCTGTGGCTTTGGCTTCGGAATCAAATGGGGAAGAGAAGGCGCATCTCTGAGGAAATGGGCCAGAAAGCTGACAGAATGCTTCCCTTCTGAGGTTCATCAAGGGATTCATCCATCGCCACAGACCTCTCTGCCCTGACAACGAGGAGTTCATAGTGTTCGTGCGGAAGAATTACATCCTGAATCTTCGGAATCATGTTCCGAAGAATGTGTTGGACAAGAGCTGGCTGAGGCCTCCGGGCATCCTGGAACACGTAAGGACTAAGATGGGCTCTGTTGCAAGTGACATGATCTCCTTCCTAACTTGTAAAGCCACCGGGGGTCTGTTTACACAGAGCACTTTTCAATGATTTCTATCCTTGACAGAGCTTGCCCAATAAGTCCAATGATTGTTAAAAAAGTTTCTCTAAAGATGGCCCGAGGCTAGGTGTGGTAACGCACACCTGTCATCCCAGCCGCTCGGGAGGCTGAGGCAGGAGGATCTCAAGTTCAAAACCAGCCTCAGCAATTTAGTGAGACTGTAAGCAACCTAGTTGAGACCCTTTAAGAAAAAAAAAAAAAGGGGTGGGCTTTGGATGTGGCTGGGTGGTTAAACATCCCTGGGTTCAATCCCTGGTACCAAAAAAAAAGGTCGCCCTGATGTGGAGTGGAGGCCACTATAAGATTCTTCTTGGGCTCCACCTCAGACCCACTGAGTGAGAATCTCTAGGGACGTCACAGCCTGCTCCTGCTCCTCAGAGGGACCACGACCATGTTCAAGTTTGTGATCCGCTACTTGCGCAAAATTGAAAAGTGAGCATCCAGAAGGCTCGCTGCTTTGACGCCACAATAGTAACGCTCGACTTAAACCGCATCCAAGTGTGTTTTCCAAGCTTCCACTATGGTGGCTCCCCCAGGACGGTGTGGGACAGGCGGGTGGGAAGGACGTGTCTTCTCCACACAGGCCTCCGACCTACTCAGGAAGATGTGCATGAGGAACCTGGTTCGCAAGTACTGCCACGGGGTCACAGATGAACGGAGAGCCATGGTAGGCATGTGGTGTCTGCAGGGGGCAGGATGGAGGAGGGGGCGAGTGCCCGTCCTGCAGTGGGGACTGTTAGTGTCAGGAGGCTTTGTCCAGCATCCCACTTACAAGTGAAGGGTGTTGCCAGCCATGACCTGTAGCCAAGCTGAGGACACCAGCACAGAGCCTTGAGTGTCAGCTCAAGTTCCAGTCGGTAGCTCTGTATTGTTACCATGGAAACAATCCAGGACCCTTTCTATGGCCGGCTTTTTCTGTAAACGGCTGGAGTGCGAAGATCTGAGGCTTTGTGAGCAATGCCATCTCTGTGATCTCTGTTACAATCTAACCAGTTACGCACTCTGCGGCTCCAGCAGGCTCATGTAAATGACAGGCTCGGCCATGTCCCAGTACATCTTGACTCGCAAAACAGGCTGCAGGCTGCACTTGGCCCTGGGGCTGTAGTTTGCTGAGCTCTGATCTGAGAAGAGGGCAATTGCTCTGTGAAGTTTTGAAAACTCTACTTTGGGGAAGCCACCCCAAGTAGGGGGACCCGCACAAATGTTGATCCCAGTCTCTCCCAATGTAACTTTGGGGGCTTTTTGGTCAGCGCCAAAGTAGAATAAGGCTCCTATGGTTCAGCAACCATGGATCTAAAGCTCCTTTGTTCCTAAGACAGTCCCAGGGCTACCATTTTTGGCACGTTTGTTTCACCAGATGCAGCAAAAGGTGGTTACAAGTGAAATATTCAGGGGGAAGAAAGAAGGCTACGCAGACAGCTTACGCCAGCCCTTTGCCACCAGTCGGATAGGTAAGTACCTTTCTATCCAGGTGCCTCCGTCTTCCAGTTCTGAACACGTCAAGGAAGGCGCTCCATGACCAGAGGAAGGCAAACCCGTAGGTGGCCGTGCCTTCCCCCCAGGCTGGCACTCAGTGGTGATTCAGGTGTCTGCTTCTCTCTAGATGAAGGAGACATTCACCCCAAAGTGCTCCAACTAATCAGCAGCGAGAAAGTTGAGGTAAGGGAGCGGGCGTCCTCAGCCTTGAGCAGGATTCCCTCACCGTGTAGGGGGGCGCCTGTTCTCCCCGGAGTGTCTGAAGCACTACTTAAATGCAGGGGTGTGGCTGGGAGCTGCTCTGGGTGTTATTAAAAGTGACAGGGTGACGAATGGCAATTAGATACTGGTTGCTGTTCTTGTGGTTTCTCTGTCATCCTAAAATCTGATTTGGTTTTTTCGTATGAAATTGAGACACGCAGCCTGGAAGTACCCATGTTGGTGAGGGGCAGTGGGTGGTCTGTCTTCTCAGTGTCGTGGCCGTCTTTTGTGGATGTGGATGAGGAGGTCACTAAGGGCATGACCGAGGTGGCAGTACCTGCTTAGCCTGCCCCCTGGCCTATGTGAACATGGCCTTGCTGGTGTGCTCGGTGGCTGTTCCTGCCCTTTTAGGAGTCTGTGGGACGGACTCCTCCCAGGCTGAGAGGGTTTTCAAGCCCAGAGTGTCTTCCTCTCTGCTGGCCTCTCAGAGCAGAGCCCTGAGGCTGGTGGCCGCAGCCTCCGCTTCCCCAGAGGGCCACGTGGCAGAGCCGAGCACCCATATCTACCATGCAGAGAGCCCGGCAAAGAGAGAAGATCTGTTCATGCAAAACCTGCCGAGTCTCTGTGCTTGAAGCAAGTCTCCCAGGTTCCCACCCTGGGAGGTCACCTCCCCCCGTCCCCCGCCCCGTGGTGACGCCAGCCTCCTTGCAGTATGGTGTCCCGGTCATCAAGTACGACAGGAAAGGCTTCAAGGCTCGGCAGCGGCAACTCATCCTCACCCGGAAAGCGGCTTATGTGGTGGAAATGGCCAAGATCAAGCAGAAGATAGAGTACTCGGCGCTCAAGGGTAGGCGGGTGACTTTCAGACACTCCCGGAGGTGACCCAGGGCTGGTGGGCCAGCAAGCAAGCAGCCCACAAACAGGAGGCTCAGGGTAGGATGCCGGGGCCTGGCCTGGGCCTCTTGCTCTGAGCATCCAGGTTGGGCAACAGTCGCCTTCCACAAAATGACTGGCTCTGCCTGGGCTCACAGTCCAACAGCAGGGTCCCCGCCCTCTGCCCCAGTGTCTAGGAGGAGGCCGGGTGGGCTGGGGAGCCCCGGGTGCAGCCCTTCACGTCTGTTAGTGAGCTGCCCACCTCCGGCCCCTAACTCTGCATCTGTCTTAAGGTGTCTCCACCAGCAGTCTGAGTGATGGGATCTTGGTCATTCATGTGTCACCAGAAGACAACAAGCAGAAGGTAATGCATGGCCGCCAGCCTCTAACGTGTCAAGTGCCACCAAACCTCAGGATGAGAGCTGAACTTTTCCTTTGACACCACTGACGTTGAAACCACGGCCGTCTCCTCTCCACCAGGGGGACGCCGTCTTACAGTGTGAACACACGTTTGAGGCGGTTACTAAACTGGTCATGCTGGTTAAGAAGGAGAACATGGTAAATGTTGTTCAAGGAAGGTAGGTGGCTTCTTCTTCAGCCTGGGGAGTAACTCGGTGTCCAAACACCAACAGGCCCAGGAGATGGGCATGTTAATCCTTCTGCCCAGGCCTGTGTCCCCCAACAGCGGCCAACACGGTCCACCAGTGGGGGTGGGAGGGAGTCTCCAGTGGTGTCCCTGCCCGCCCTGATAAAGGGCTTGCCCCATCCTTGCCCCTCTGCCCTGGGATCCAGAAAAACAAAGAGGTCAGGTCACTGACCTCAGGAAGTGGTAGTGTTTCCAGAGTTTTCAAAAGGTGTTTATGTTCTTGACGGACACCATCCCCCAGTAAGAGGAGGGTCACTGGGCCTCAGCAGACGGCAGCCCACCTTTGCCATGGATGCCTGGTGGGCCTGTGCATCAGGCCCCAGCTTTGATGGCTGCCTACAGATTAACCAAAGAATATGCTAGTCTCTTTAGGGTACGAGTATGAAAATACCTACCATGCAGATATGAAATACTCCCTAATTCTCTCCACGGTGAAACAACTGTCACCTTTTGTTGTTTCTCTAGTACTGGGGATGGAACCCTGGGCCTTGCACACACTAGGCAAACCCTCTACCATGGAGCTACACCCCAGCCCTTATTTTATTTTGGGGTATGGTCTCATTAAGTTACTGAAGCTGGCCTCAAACTCATGATCCTCCTGCCTCAGCCTCCAGAGTCACTACAGGTGGGCACTGCTGTGCCTGTCCTTAGCTGCCACCTTATCTATTTCACAGGCAAGGCAAGCAAAGCACAGGAGGTTAGCCAGCATGCCCTGTTAGGGGGCACCGCACTGGCCAGTGAGGGTGTGTGGATGGCTGAGGCCCACGCCCAACTCCTTCTCACGGACTCCTGCACAGCCCACGGAAGCAGACTGCTCCTGAAGAGAAGGGCTCCTTTCCTCTGCTCCAAGTTGTCACAAGATGATGAGCAGATCTGTACAGGAACAGGGAGAGAGCGCTGGGCACTTTGAATAGGGCTGTCTGTCCTTCTATACCCGAGGCAGGACTTAGGTAGCTGTAAGAGTTCTGGCATGTGGGCCCAGTGGCCCAGGCCTGCAAGCTCAGAGGCTCGGGAGGCGGATCATGAGTTTAAAGCCAGCCTCTGCATAAGTGAAGTGCTAAGCAACTCAGTGAGACCCTGTCTCTAAATAAAATACAAAGTAGGGCTGGGGATGGGGCTCAGTGGCCGAGTGCCCCTGAGCTCAATCCCTGGTGCCCTCCCACAAGAAAGTTCTGGCATGAAGATGTGTAGCTTGTTCCTCAGGCATCAGATTGGCCCTATGAAAAACTGATTGAACTACAGAAACATGTAAATCATCCAGTTGTAAAACTGGTTTTCTTCTGATTGCTCAAATAGGCAATAAACACAATGACGAAACAGGAATCTCATCTTGAAACCAACCAAATTTCACATGAGTTTACTTTGCAGACCAAAAGCTGGGGGCGAAAAAAACAATGTGTCAGTAACTTGTCACTTTGTGTGTTCTAAGTTTACAGTTTTATATCACTCCTGGGAAAGAAGGAACAATAGTTTTCCATACTGGACCGGAAGAACACATCTATAAAGATAAAAATGGACAGCTAACGGTGGTGAGTGGCTGCCTTGGGGGTGGGGGAAGAGAAGCCTTTCAGAAGAGAATACAGGTTTAGAAAGTGGATTGCTTCTCCCCTCCATCCCCGATTCCACATCTGAGAGGGGAAAAAACGGACACTAGAAGCATGAAATTAAACACTGGAGGAGGCAAAGAATCTGCCATGTTTAACTGCCAGTGAACCAGAGGCTGACGCGAAGTACTCACCCCTCAAACTTGTCTCCACGTGGAGCCCTTGTGCTGGAGTCCCCCTCAGACATCGTAATTTAGTTACAGGGGAGGAGAACCCGAGGCTGGGCACTTGGGGGCCCGGGCCTCCCTGACCAGGCCCCGTGCTGGGCCGAGGGTCCCCAGTCCACACCAGCAGGAGGACCAGCTTGTCTGGACCTAATGTTCCTTGGAAGTGAGATGTATAAATCAGAGGGGGCTAAATCATTAAAATGTCTTTCCTATTTATACCAAGAATTATTATTTGATACCATTTAAAGAGCAAAGTATCTCCTACACATTGAAACTTGTTTACCTATAAAAGTGTTTTGTGGATTTAACTTTTATAACACAATGGCCCCCTTTAGGAACAAGTTCAAGGGAGGACCATTTTGGATGTCAACTGACGGGGTGATTTTTCAGTTGACATGCATGTTTTCAAGCTTACACCCGAGAGACTGACCCTCTCTCCTTCAGTCCAACGGCCCCTCTTCCTTGGCAGCTGGCTCAGGCTGACGATGCCGACAGGCCTGTGAGCCACTTTCTACATCTACCTTGTCCCCTGGGGGGTGGGGCTGGCTCCTCAGCCCCCCACCCACTCTGTGGTGCAGAGGGCTGCGTGATGCAAGGGAGCAGCTGGTGTCTAAGGGGCGACTCTCCTAGGTGTCTGTTCGGAGGAAGTCCTGATACAGCATGAGGCCTGACCGTGCCAGCGCTGCTTGTGTTCCAACTGAGAAAAGGACCGGAAAGCAGGAAAGAAGCCAGTTAGCTACGTGTTCAAGGAAAAATGCCAGCACCTCTTGGAAAAGGCCCCCTGTGCGGAGACTGAGTGGCATGTCACAGCAAAGGCCGACCCAGCTTCCCAGTGGCACTCATATTAGGACACCTTCTGAGAGCCCACCTCGAGTTGTCCACGGGGGTGGTTTTCAGCATCCCTGATAGACCCCCCCTCAACAGGGCATGTCCCAGGGTGGATGACAGATTCTCTACCTCCATCCAGCTGTTCAAGACAAATGTGTGGTCTGTGAGTAAGTAAATGAAATTTCATAAAGCTTCAAGACTTGAATTTTGCTTTAAATAAGTGAAACTTACAAGTTCAAGGATTTGGGTTCAGTTTCTGATGGGGGGAGTGAGCACCCGCATGGTGAAGGACGACTCTGCTTCCTCGCCCAGGACTTGGGTTTCAGTCCCACACCACAGGGCCGGGCTCCCCCCCCCCTCCCCTCCCCTCCCCTCCCCCCTCCCACTGCAGCAACCACAGGTGTGCAGCACGACGCAGGTGCTCTGCCCGCTCTGCTGGACACTGCCTGGTGCAGTGGCTCCGTTGTGCTGGACATCCCTGAAAAGACCCAGAAATCACGTGGAAAGAGAAGCAGAATAGGACTTTTATTTTACATAGACCCACAAATGCCTGCACAAGGAGGTGTCCACTTCTAGAACTTACGCATTTTCTTCAGCACAGACGGGAAAGCCAATGGCATGCTTAACTTGTTGGAGACTTTGGGTGGAGCCCTAAAGACAATGCACACCCAGAGGGACAGGCGAGCGGTGTCCCATGAGGATGCCGGGTAGCAGCTGGAGGGTCCAGGTGCAGGCGGACACCAGGGGTGGGGCAGCCGCAGAGGTCAGCCAGCTGAGCCGCAGGAAGCGCAAAGGAGGATGTGCCAGGCGCGCTCGGAGGCACAGGCCCCCACCACAGTCAGATGACTTGAACTTGATCACCACAGACCAAAAGCTGTTCCCATTTGTTTTAAGGCTAAGCAACTACAACATAATAAGACCCTCCTCTTCACCAATCCCAGGGCCACTGTTTTACTCGGATGGTTCAGAAATACTGACTTTTGCCCTGGGTGCTGGCATCAGAAAGATCAGGTCTTTGTAGACCAAGCAGAACTTGGACCAGCCAACAGTGTTATTCACCATGGAATGTTTTACAGACCTGTTCAAAATCCCTGGGAAGCGACAACGAAAAACTATAGGTGCCAGGTCAGAGGAAAAGGAAGGCAGGGCCCAAGGCACAGGGCCCATCAGACGCGCCTCGAGCTCTCGCTCACACAAACGCTCACCGAACAACTCACACATGGCTTTTCCATTCCTCTAGAAAACATCAGGACTCACATTCACCTGAACTTTCTAAAAAAGTTTAACCCCAGTGACAGGCTGGCGTTTAAAACTCACACAGTATAAAATATTCACGAAACGTTTTGTAAGCTCCCTGTCCCAGCACTTAATAAAATGCAAATGGCCTAGTAGAAAAGTTCCCCACACAACAGTTCACAAAGCGCCTACCGGAAGTGACTTTCAGGCTCATCATGATTGCTTTAAAGTTCTACTTTAAAGTCACCACTGGATACAAAAGAAAGGCACAGGAAGGTGAGGTGCAAACCCCGTTAGACACACACAAAGTCAACCGCCTTAGGAACACGCCTGTCAAAGGCTGCCCATGTTGACACCTTTGGTATACAACAGCAACGGTCCCTTAGGAAGCACACAGACCCATCGTCCCTGCCACACACCTCTCCTGTCACTACTTTACCTCGTCTCAACCAGCCATCCGTCAGTCACAGTTCACTGCTGTCCCTGTGCAGGCACAGAGAGCTGGGAGGTAGGTGACTGAGAAAGTCCATCCCACACAAGCACCGGCCACAGCCAGGCTCCAACCTGGGCCACCGAGGGCCACACGCACACATCCCCACCCACAGTCACACACATTCCTTCAACAAACGTGAACTCAGACACAAAAGGGACCCAAAGGTATCTGTACCTCCTCACCTGTTCACCAACGGCCACTGTATTCTGTATAGAAATCAGAAAGACACAAGGGGCTCTCCAGGGGATGGCTGTTCATTGCAGGGAAGCCACCCGAGATAGACAAGCTCCCTTGGGGCGGGTGTGAGGGTCCCCGCCTGATGCCAAGCCGGCAAGGCAGCTGGGGCCACACTTAATTTGTCACCACAGAGGCTAAGACAAGCTCAGCTCCACGGGGAAGGGGCCGAGAGGAGTGGGCCCTTGGAGCGGCACCTTGTGAGCTACACCTGGTGACCTTCTTGGAATGGAGTGGGTCAAGGACAGCAACCCAGAGGGGCAGGAGTCAGAGAAGGAGCCAAAAGGGAAGCTCAAGGCAGCTAGAGGCGTCCCCTGAAGGCCTAGGCTACGGGACAGTTGGGAGCAAGGAGTCCCTAGGTCCCAGCTGCACTGCTCTAAGCTGTACCTGTCAGTAAGTGCCAAGCACACAGCCCTGTCACACAAGGGACTTCCGCAGAGCCGCGGAGCGCCTGCTCAGTGCCTAGGAGCCAGGAGGCAGGCTGCGCAGGGTGGAGGGTCACCCAGCAGGCAGTGCAGGGACCCCCGAGGAATTGTCACGTGAACCTTTAGGGAGTGTCAGTCACTCAAGGAGCCCTAACAGGTAGTCAACACCCACAACAATAAATACTGCGACAAAGTTCTCAACACTCCACTCATTCAGACGTTTCTTCTGAGGCCGGGAAGCCCGGCTCGCAGACTCGGCTCCCTGCGAACGCAGAGCCTCCGGCGGTTGGTTCAAAGGGGCACGAACGCCTGGGTCCAAGCCACCCAGGCGCCTGGTCAAGAAACAGCAAAATAACCACGTGGCTTGCTACAGAAGGACCTCAGGCCCCAGGGGGTGGAGGGGCCTGAAGCCTGACGGGGTCTGAGTGTGGCGGGGCGGGGAGGCGGGAGCGGGAGGTGGCTCGGCCGCCTGGTCATTGGTGGAGGTGGGCCCGGTCGTCTGGCCGCTTGATGTGGATCCGCCGCACACGCTCGATCCTTTCCCGCTCCCGGTCCTCGTCCTCATCTGGGTGATGAGAGCGGCCAGCAGCCCCACCAGTGGCCTCCAGGAGTGCATTGTCAGGTCCCCGGCCATCCTGGGCCTCGTACAGCAAAATATTCAGGGTCTCCTCATAAATCCGAGCTTCAGGGAACTCAACCTGTATCCCCACAAAACACAGGGCGGCAGGTTAGCATGACCCCCAGCCCTGAGCTGGCTCCCACCTGTACTTCTGAGCAGGCCACCAGCACCCCACAGGCCCGGGGTGACAGTGAAGGCTGCCACTGTCAAGGCAGCCTTTGTTTGCAGTAGACGACACTTGCACACAGTGCTACGTTCACCAGACACCAAGGGGACACGGTGGACAGGCCTCCCACGCCCCATTTCCCTCTGAGGCCAGGCTTCGTTTTACCCTGACACCCATGCGTGTGAACATATGTGTACCTCCGCACGGTCACACAAAGGTGGCCACCCTGGAGATCCCCATGTACCATCCTGTCCCAGGCCTGGCTTGGAGATTCTGCCACCTCAGGGATTAGGACGAAGCGATCAGGCAGGGGCCACTCATGGGCGTTGAGGTCGTCCCCAAGAGGTTGATACTAACACTGTGGCCTGAACCCATGTCCACCTCGACTTAGAGCAGGCTGTGAAGCAACTGTTTCTGAACAAGCGCCAGCTGGGGACCCAGGAAGCACACAGTATCGTCTGATTGGCAAGGGGTTGTGCTGAGTGTTCCAAGAGGAGGAGGCGCACGGCTCGTCCCAGATATGTGACTCACAACCAAGACTCGGCTTTTAAAGGGCAGGATTCTGAGGTTCTGGGGAGATGAGTGAGCCACCCCACCCTGTTTTCACTGAAGCAATTAAGCCAGGAGGGGACGCACAGCAGCTCAGCAGGACTCGGAGAGGTCAGCGGGGCACAGATGGGTGGGGGTGGGGGCAGGGGGTACTGGAGGTAAATAAACCCTAAGCAGAAGCACGGATGCAGCCTGAAACCATCACTGGGACAGAGAAAACTCCAGAAGGTCACTTGTGGCCAGAGGGGTGAATATAGTCTATATTGGGGCACGGGGACAGGGAACTTCCCTGATATTCTGCCTCTATTTTCTCATACCCTAGCCCCAGCCAACCTGGGGTGGCAACCATACACAGCAGGGGCCAAAACTCAGAGAGGCCTTTTCTCCTGTGGCAACCGGAGGCGAACCCAGGCCCTCACACTCGCTGGGCAAGCCATCTTCCGTGAGCCACACCCTGACCAAGGACCTTCCCTTCTGAGGAGAAATGCTGTGATCTGAGCAGCTTGGGGAGAACCCCTGCCAATTTTTTCCCCCAGTCTTCACACTGGGTGGCCTCAGATACAGGCTCGGCCACAGGAAGTGGGGAGCAGAGCGAGGTAGTTGAGGCCCTGGCCCTCTGGCCAGACAAGTGGAAAGGAAAACCCAGGGAAGCTGACATTGCTCAGGCCGTTGGGAGGAAGGGAGCCTGAGGAAGTGTTCTCTAAGGCTGCACAGATGCCTGGAGTCACCCCGGCCGCAGGACCTGCCCCCCACAGCACCATCAGATGGGAAGACCGGACAAGGCAACGGGCACTGCCCACACAGCCTGGCCACAGCACGAGCACAAAGATGGACAGATCTGAAGCTCTTGAAAACTGAGCTATTGCTGAAACCACAATCCCGGAAGGCTGGCTGGAACCTGCAGCCTGAGCCCAGCTGGGTCAACTACTGCCAAAGCAAAAAGACCAACGTTCTCTCTGGAAATGACAAGACCCAGGGGCCCAGCAGCATGACGTCCAAAATGTCCAGGACACAATTAAAATGACTCAGCAACAAAGAACTAGGAAAACCTGAGCTCCTGGAGAAAGGTCACCAACAGGTGCCAGTGCCAGGGTGACACAAGGTGCTGGAATCCATTACTTGACAAAAACCTGAAAGCAGCCATTGTAAAAGTGTTCAGGAGAGTAAGAGCAATGCTCTTCCAGCAGAGGGCAGCACCAGGCCCCAGCAAGGGATGGGGTAGAAAGAGCCAAATGACAACCAGAACTGAGAATTACAGTGACTAAAGCCAACACCGGGGGACCCTCAGCTCACTGGAAGGGCTCCACGACAGGAGAGGCCAGCAGAAGTAATCCAGTCTGAAGGACAGAAAGACAGACCAACGGAGAGCGGAATTCTGTGCTCAGTTATTATCGGGTCTTCCGTGAATCGGAACGAAGAACCAAACGGACAACACAGGCACCAAACACCTGCGTGGACTTCAACTTCAGCAAGCCACGCCCTTTCCCATCGACGACAGGACAGCTGCGTGGAGAACTGAAGAGCCAGAGAGCACGTGGAGTGCTGTGCCAAGAAGGACATTACTAAAACACCACCACAACAGGACACCTGCACAGTGACTTGAACAACAAAACGTGTCAGCCTCCTAGAAGTTGGGCTAGATGAAGGAGTGGCCTCTTCTACGAGGGCCACCCTAACCTGACTCCCTGGAAAGTCGGTCACAGGTTCCCCTGGGGTACAGTGAACCCTAAGGCACAGACTACACAGCAAAAGGAGCCAAGGCAAGGGGCCCTGGCCCTGGCCCGACCCTGGCTTGAGAGGCTTCCTAAACACAAGCTCAGGGCAGCTCAGAACAGCCCGCTCGTCTACAAAGAGCTGGACCAAACCACTCATCTCCAAATCCCTCTGCCCCCCATTAAGCTCTAAGAGGAGAAGACTCAGTATCTTCCACTTAATACGCTCATTATCCTGTGATGCTCGCAGAGGCAAACCAGATACATAACAACCAGACCATGAGAACGTGGAGGTCCAGCTATGGGAGGAACTCACACCCTAAAGAGAGTCCACAAGACAAACAGGGCAGGACTGACACGGCCTGTAGCTATGGCAAGGGGAGCAGGCAGGTCCCCTGCCATCTCTGAGGGAAAACCACTTCTGTGTGGCTCCCTTGAAGACAGTTTCTTTTAGGATACATCCTGAACGCTTGTGAATGCAGCCGGTTGACAAGTCAATCCTGTGTAGGGAAGAGCTCAGCCACAGGGGGAGCAAGGGCAGCCAGGTGACAGGTGATGGAGATCACTGGACCTGTCTAATTCTGTAAGTGAATTAAATTTTCACCAAATTATCAATGAAACAAGGTTCAGATTTCTACTGTGATTTTTTCCTGTGATTTTCTTTCATTTGCATTTTGCTTGAGGCCAGCTCCAAAATCCCACAGAACTATGTGCTTTTTGAAGCTGTGGGAGCAACAGCGAGCTGAACGTGAGGCCAACAGGCTATATGTGGGTGACAAGAGGCAAGGCAGACCTACTGACCGCATGAGTCAGCAGAGTTCCCACAGATGGGTTGAGAGAGAAATGAAAGACAGAATGTATTTACAAGCAAAAAGAAAAAGAAAGCAAGCCTACTCTCACAGCCCGAGGAGGGGAGGCAAGCAGAAGACCTAGAGTCAAGCCCAGTGACCAGCGGTGCAGACAGAGGTCTAGCGGCACTTGCTGTGCGCTCTGCTCTACGGATTGGCTTGGCAGAAGCCAAGGGAGAGACCAGGTCCACCTGGGAGAAGAGGATACAAAGATGGATCTAGAGTCCAGCTCAGTCGGAGCCACGTGTGGCCCAGGTGGGAACTAAGGAATGCTATGCAGGCCCTGTGCAGGCGGAGGGCAGCTCTCGGTCAGCAGGCAGGAGGACACACAGATGGTCTTGACTAGAGAGCTGAGGACCAGGTCTTGACAGCGGCACTGTTCTCTGGTGAGCTAGACCTGATGGGGTCATGCTGGTGGGCTGTCGCATGGAGGCGGCGGCGGGATGGCACAGACAGTGTCAGAAGGGTCGCCAGCGTCAGAGAAGACGCAGGCCGACAGCCCGGTACAGAGGTACAGGGGTAAATCTGACCACACGTGTGCATGGCAAGGGACTGGGGTGTAGCATGACTGTGTCCACTTGCTTCTCGCTACTGTTTCTCCCAGACCTACATTTACATCTTTCCAAGGCCCCAAGGTAGTGCTCATTTCCACAGCCACAGACAGGAAGGCGTTTTAAAAGCCTTTCCTCCTTTATTTTGTCTGAGTGGAAGAAGTGCTCCACACCTGTGTTTCAGAGCAGCCACTCAGGACTGTCCTCTCTTGGACTGTCCTCTTACCTTGGTCTGCTTCTTCTCGGTGGCATAGACGATGGAGGTGCAGCACACTTCAGCAATCTTGCGGCCCTGACCATAAAAAGACCAGCAGCAGATTTCGTCCCCAATGACATCCTTGATGAACAGGACCCTTCCGTTAAAGCGCAGAGAAAGCTTATCGAACAGCTCAATGTTTTTCAACATATTATCGTCTGAATTGCTGCAAAAGAGCATCCAGTAAGTGACCAGGAGCTGGTAAAAACTGCCACTATTTGCTGAGCACTTCAACACACTGGATCCTATTTGGTCACTGTTTCCCTTATCTCATTTCAACTAACAACAATCCCATGGGAAAGCACTATAGTACACATTGCTCAAAGAAGGAAAAGAAAGAGCGATTAGGTAGTTGTCACCGGGCACGGTGGTGCATGACTATAATCCCAGTAGCTCGGGAGGATGAGGCTGGAGGATCGTGAGTTCAAAGCCAGCCTCAGCATAATCGAGGCACTAAGCAACTCAATGAGACCCCGTCTTTAAATACAGTACAAAATAGGGCTGGGGGTGTGGCTCAGTGGTTGAGTGCCCCGAGTTCAGAGAGCAATTAGGTAGTTGTCCAAGGCCAAAACTAATAAATGGCAGAGCTAGGCCTCAAAAATAGCTCTGGCCCCCAAGCCCATGTTCCTAACCAGTGGCACACATGCCTGCCCTGCACAACCAGAGACAGAATGCTGCAGATGTGGGGGCCCTGGCCACAGGCACCAGTGGGGGACAGCACCACACTGACACCCAAAAGGGGCAGAATGAAACTGCCCAAGGCAGACTTTTGATCCTAGGTCACTTCCTGGGCCTTGAATAAACCTCATGAAATTCCCCCTCTATCCATCAAATTCCTGATTTAGAGCCACATATTCCCGAGAGAGCCAAAAGACATTCTAAAAACCCACACATACTGTTGGTGGGACTGTAAAGGGTGCAGCAACTTTAGAAAAGAGTTTAGCAGGTCCTTGATGACTAAGCTCAGTTACCATGTGACCTGGCAGTCCACTCCTAGGTATTTATGCAAGAGAAATGAAAACACAAAACACTTACACATAAACGTTCAAAGCAGCATTACACTCGGCAGCCAGAAGGCAGAAATGACCCAAGCGCCCATCAACCCATGAGTGGACAAAATGTGGTCTATTCACACGATGCAATCACTCAGCCACAAAAAGAAATGACACACTGATTCACTTTACAGCATGGGTACACCTTAAGGACATTATGCTAAGGGAAATAAACCAGTCACAAAAGACAATATTCTGCCTGATCCTATTCAGATGAAATGTCCCGAACAGGCAAATCCACAGGCAGAAGGTAGATTCATGGTTATTAAGGCTCTGGGGGGAGGGGGAAGGGACTGAGGTAAAATGATGAGTGACTACTAAGGAGTAGAAGGTTTTTTCTAGGGTGATGAAGATGTCCTAAAACTAGACAGTGCTGAAGGCTGCAGAACTTGTGGAGAAGTTGAAAACCCACTGAACTGTATACACTTTAAAAAGTGAACCTTATGGCACATGTAAACTGGATCTCACAGTCGTAACTACTGTCCACCTCTCTACCCCCTTCCAGAGACGCAGGGGTGAGCCTCATCTGCAGGGGCTGGCCTGGCTGGTGTGTTTCCTAGTGAATGCCAGCGTCTTTGCTGTCGGCCACCTTACCTGGTGTACGAGTATTTGTTGTTACTTCTGTTGTAGAGCAGCTTCACGGAGGGCTGTGGGTTGTTGGAAAAAGGAAGACGACAGTTATTTGGCCCGCTGGGGCAAGGAGCTGAGCTGCAGACTTCCCCAAGGCCAGGACCCTGCCATGAGGCAAAGAGGTGTCAAGCACAGGTTGCTGGCTGGAGGGGACTGTGTGGCCCAGCAGCGGGGCGACACGAGATGACCTGCAGCTTCCCGCTCTGGAGCCACGTGAGGCCGCGCTCAGGCAGCTACACACTGTTTGATCTCGGAACTTAGGCAGAAGAATCCCCATGGTTTTGGGTAGCTAACGAAAGCACAGGAGAGCGCAGCCAACATACCTTATTTGACGTCGCTATGAGTTTTTGTTCTTCCTTGGATGAAGTGATGACAGGAACCTTGCAGAAAGGCTCGTAAGTTTCTTTGTTCTGCCAAAACAAAACATGCCTTCAGCCTAGGAGGCCTGCTGGGCACTGGATTTTTTTAAGCTGATGCCAGGCAAAGACAGGCTTGGGCGAGGGAGCTGGGGCAGGCGCAGCGGGAGGAGGGGAAGACTCTCCCCACCAGGGAACTAGGGTCAGGGAAGACGAGGAGTCGTTTTCCGGACAATCCTGGGCCAAGGCTGTTCCAGTCTGAGGTGCTGAGTCAATGCTAACAACAATGACACACTTTCTCCACCCAGATGACACTCAAAACCAAACAGGCAGGTGAAACATGGGTAATCAAAAGCTCCTACGATCCCACTCTAATGACTTCAGAGGACAAGAGAGGAGGAAAGGAATGACAGGCGCCAGGGCAGCAGACGAGAGACATCAAAACCCGGAGTCTGGAAACATATCTCAGGTGAGTGGTGACCACGGAGATGCAGAAAGTGACACTCAAGTTGGCAGACAGGAAAGAAGCCCAGAGAGTCCTTGGAGAAGAGCTCTGAACGCTGGAGGGAGTGGAGCAAGGGCAGAGGATTGCTGGCACGTCACAGAAGCACCAGAGAGACCCCAAGATCTGCGTCCTTTCCCTCTCCCCTAACAGAAAAAAGGCCCATTTTTTTTTTTTCCTTTCTCTACTGGGGATTGAACTCAGGGCCACTCAACCACTGGGCCACATCCCCAGCCCTGTTCTGTATTTTATTTAGAGACCCGGTCTCACTGAGTTGCTTAGGGCCTCGCTTTTGCAGAGGCTGGCTTTGAACTTGTGATCCTCTTGCCTCAGCCTCCCGAGCACTAGGATAACAGGCATGTGCCACCATTCTCAGCAAGGAGGGCCCATTTTTTTCTGGAGTGGTTTGCATAAGAGGGGACAGCACAGGACTGTTACTATTCTAAAAGTGGGTATTATGGTTTGGATATGAGGTGTTCCCCCAAATCTCACATGTGAGACAATGCAAGAAGGTTTGAAGGAGAAAAGACTGGGCTGTAGCCTTAACCCAATCAATGAATTAATTCCCGATGGGATCTACTGAGTGGTAACTGAGGCAGGTGGGTGTGGCTGGAGGAGGTGGCTCCTGGGGGCATGGCTGTGGGGGATATATTTTGCAGCATCCAGAGAGTTGAGTCTCTCTGTACTTCCTGATCATCATGTGAGCTGCTCCTCTGTGCCACACTCTTCCACCATAGTGTTCAGCCCTGAAGAATGGAGCCTGCTGTCTCTATGTTGACACCTCTGAAACCATGAGGCACCAAATACACTTTTCCTCTTCCATAATTTTGACGGTTGGGTCCTTTAGTCACAGCAGTGAGAAAGCTGACTAACACAGTGGGGACAGGTGAGCAGCTGCATGCTAGGTGTGGAGAGTCCCAGCCTCTTCCCTCAGACTCCAGGAGGCAGCCAGCAAGCACACCCCACACACAGCAGGGGAGTGGAGGACTTCTCCAGGGAGTATTGCCATATGCGCTCTCCAAAGGCACCCAGAGTCTGACATCTGTATCCCCGCTGAAAAAGTCAACCTATCATCCAGCCAACGACAACAAAGGCTGCCCCTCCTTCCCAGAATCTTACTCTTCAGCTTCAGTGGAAGCCAAGAGCGTCAGAGTATGCAAGGAAGCCTCTCCAACGTGAGAGCCCGACATAAAAGGTGACAAAACAGGGGAAGAAGTCCGAAGACGAAGGGAGCGGAAGGAAACTTCACCCAGCATCATCAGCAAGACAGAGCAGATGCAGCAGCCTCGGGAACAAGTCAGCAGGCTGTGGAAACCGGCTTCCAAAGAACAAGAAAAGGCTCCCGGGAAAAGAGCGGCAGAAATGAAAACTTCAAGAGGGCTTGAAAAGACAAGTAAAAAAAAATAAAAAATAAAAACGGCCAAGAAAGAACAGAAAGGTAAAGTGAGAGCTATTGGAGGAAAGAGAGAGAGGAGGGCAGCCCTGAGGGTTGAGCCTCAGCCTAATGGAAAGAACCCCAGAGGGCTGCGTCCACGTCAAAGAGGAACAGGCCCCGGGATGTGTCTGAACGTCCAATATGAGCAACTGGGAAACCAAGCCAGTAGATCAGCTGTGGCTGAACTGTTCACCATGTTTACACTGCACAAGGTAAACTCTGAATACTGGTTCAAGCAAAACGATTACAAACTATTCTGGGAGAAGGCTTGGTGCGGGGGAGGGTGGTGTATGAGCTAAATTCCTGTTTTTTATAGTAATGCCCGCAGCTAACCCAGAAAACTGCAAAGCCCATACACAGCACTGCAAGCAAGTGATGTGGAAATAAGAAAGAAAAGAAAAAGGGCTGGGCTGGGGCTCAAGTGGTAGTGCGCTCGCCTGGCATGCATGAGGCACTGGGTTCGATCCTCAGCACCACATAAAAATAAATTAAAGATGTTGTGTCCAACTACAACTAAAAAAATATTAAAAAAAAAAAAAAAAAAAAAAAACTGCTGAAAGAGGCGGTTTTGGGGTGAGGGGTGGTGTCTTCCACAGTGACCGTGCAGTCCCATCTGACCTCCTCGACGAGACATGTGCTTCACTTTAACAAACCTAACAATGAAGTGTCAATGATGCAAATGCTGCAACATTTGTTAGCTTCATTGGATTGCCACTCTAAGCCAAGGACAGTGCCTCCAGGAGCCTGGCATTAGGGTGCTGCTCCAGTAGAGGGTCACATACAGCCATGTGGCATGGGGGAAACATAAACAAGAGCCTTGCCCCCCCCCCCAACACACACACACATGTGGACCTCTGACAGCCCAAAGGGACACTTCTGACTCTCTGCCGTGGCAGACTGTGCTTGAAACAAAAGGCTACCGGCCATGTCTAGAAGCATTTGTTTTGGAGCATTTGACTCCAGCTAGACTTGACCCCAATGATCCTGCCCCAGGCCAGCCAGGAGAGAGAGGCGTCTGTCTGTAAAGACTTTGCTGGGCTCCCAACAATGATAAATGTATCCAGAACAAATTCCAAGTGGATCCAGAAAATGGTCCAGTTTAACACCCTGAGGGGTCTATCATTACTGAGGGGTTACATGTGCATGTGAGATGACCCAACACCACAGGGACTGAGACAGGGAGTAGCTGGGTGGCCTAGGAAATGCAGGAAGGCCTCTCTGACTGCAGGGGAGAGGCCCAGGGTGAACGCCCACGTCTCACTGAGTGAGGAACAGCCCCCATTTTGAGGAAGGGAAATGAAGAAGGCCGGTATGTCTGGTGCCCCCATGCGGGAAGGGGGTGCCTACTTGCAGGGCCGCCTGGCACTCCTCAACCAGGCCCTGGACCAGGTAGTACTTGGCTTCTGCTAGCAGCTCCTCGATCTCCCGGCGGCTCTCGGGCAAGGGGACGGCCCCATCTCGAAGGTAGTTGAGTATTGTACCAAAGTGCTTCCCACACCGGTCAATGAGGATCCAGCCTGCGGGGGGAGGGGGTGGTTATGAGGCACTGTTCCCACGGGAGGTACGGAGCAGAACTAGGGTGTCTCCTGGCTCCCTCCACCTCCTGAGAGCAGCAGCAGAGCGCTGCAGCCACAGCTGCCTCCTGCAGACAGCAATGACGCGGCCTGTGGGGCCTAACCCCAGATTCCTGCGGTCTTCTGCCCCTGGTTCCAAATGGGACTAAATGACCACATCCACTGACAGGAGGAAGGCTCCTGGGGATGGTGCCAGTCAGACTCTGCAGCAGTAGAGTCATTACTAGGAGAACACAGACTTGTCTCCAGACTGTGACGTGACCTCAGGCTCCTGAGGGTGACCCAGACACTCTCCAGACCACAGGAAATCCTATTTACAACTCCTGAAACGAGCACTTACTGACCAGGGACAGCAGTGAGACATAAATGGTGAACTCAGGAGATGGCCATCAAGCAGCCCGACACTCAGGGGATGGAACCTGCTTTAACTAGAAGAGAGAAGTGTCCCACTCCCACCTGCTGACCGGAACCAGGCATGGTGAAAGTTCTTGAGGGGCTGGGGCCAGGGAGACCACCCCGCTGTTTCCCAACATTCTCTAAATTTTGTCACTAGCTGCTGCTTTTCCACTAGAGAGCCTGAGGGGGTTCAAGATCTCTCCCCTGCAGTGCCACGCTCCTGGGTGGGACATCTGGTGGAGGAGCTAGGACTGAGCCTGGGAAGACGGCGATGGAGAAAGACCATCTCGAGAGACAATGACGAGTATAAAAAGAAGCCAGTTGTGAAGCCTCAGCCGTGCCAACCAGCGGGATGACGTCAGGCAAGGGGCTTCACCAACTCTGCCCCACCTCACGGGGACAAAATGCCAGCACCGAGTGGCTAGGAGGCCTAAACAGAATCAGGCCTCTGATTCCCCCCTTTCCTTCCCTTCTGCTCCCAGTTTGGGGAAAGGGGATGACACGTGCACTCCTGCCCGCCCCCCCTTCCCTTACTTGAGTCCTCCTCAAATCCCTGGGCCCTGGATATTAGAGGCAGAGAGCAGTACAAGTGGAGAGCAGCAAATCTGCCTTTTTCACATGCCAAAGCACAGCCTGTCCACCTCGCTGTACCCATCCCCCACAGCCCGCCCCTGCCTAGCCCCTCTCACCTTAGTGCACTTTCTCTCTCTCTTTTTTTTTTTTTTTGCAATAATCAGGAGTTTGGTAACAAGACTACTTCCATGTTCCTCTCCTGAAACTTACGACACTACTCAGCTCACTGGCCCTGGGCCTTCTGTGAAAGGGCTGTCCTCCTCCCTCCCAGGTATTCCACCTGGTCTGCCACCCACCGTGGTGTCCCGAGTGCAGCAGGAGGGAGAGTGCCAGCTGAAGGGAACACCAGAAGACACAGCCTGGAGCCACCCCGGGTGCTGAGAAAGGAAGAGGCCTTTGCTGGCAACGGTCGCTCACCCTGCCCCGACCGTGACCTCCATATGTCCCCCCACCCCCACCCCCCGCTTCTTTCCACATCTGAGGCAACAAAATATGGACTTAATATCCTCCTGATTCAGCTGTCCACAGGGGCCTGCAAGCTGCAGAAATGAGTGCAGCAGCTGGAGCACGGCCCCGCCCCCACCCAGGGGTGTTCTCACCTCTGGCCAAGGGTGGCCGGCAGGAATGGGGGCCAGGGATGCCTGCACCCTGCTGTTCCAAGAAAGGCCAGAAACCAGGTTCTTCTGTGAATCTCCTTTGTCAAGTAACTTACAAAGAAAAAGTCACCAATTGAGCAAGGACCACATGACAAACACAATGCAGGTCCAGGCTGAACTGGGCCCGTGGGCTACCAGCTTGTGACCTGTTACCCAGGATCAAATATTTTTTCCAAAAATCTGGCGAGGTGTGGAAAGATGGTATTATCTTCCCAACTGATCTTTTGGGGGAGGTTCACTCCCTGTGTTTCCACAGAGAGAGAGTCCCCGGGAGGTCAGTGGGGAGGTCAGAACCAGAACCATCAGGACAAGTTGGGAACTGGCAGAACCTTGGGCTTAAAGAGAAACGGCAGCCAGTTCAACTCGGCTGTCAGGAAGAGACCGTCCACATTCCGCCTCTGAAGTGTGGGCCACTCGGCTGCCAGACAAGAGCGAGGGCCCCGAAATCAATTATCCAAGTGACAGCCCAGAGTTTCCATAAATGAAGAGGCCGACCGTGACACTGGGCTCCGGCTCAAGAATGTCATCAGGAAATGCTTGTGGCGAAGGAATCATACTTTGGACAAATAAGGGCACAGGACTCAGGCGCTCTCTCCAGGAGGCTTCAGTCAGCACTCTGACTGGCTTTCAAGCAGGAAGCCGTCCCTTAGAAAAGCTCACAGGGCTGCGCTCAGAAAATCAAACGAACGTCGAGCAGCTCCTGTCGGTGGGGCGTCTGTCCTGGTGCCACGGAGCCACTGGCTCCTAAGGAGGTCTCCGGGTCCAGGCCAGAGGGCAGGATGGCTGGGCCCTGGAACATCGAGCAGCACTGCACAGTGGCTAGGAGCCCTTGCCTGTGCTGGAACTCAGCTCTGCCACCACCTGCCAGGTGGCATCAGCATTTCACTCAGGTTCTGTGCAGCAGTTCCTCCTCTTTTTTTTTTTTAATATATATATTTTTTTCATTTCTAGATGGATATAATACCTTTATTTTATTTTGTTTATTTTTCTGTGGTGCCAAGGATTGAACCCGGTGCCTCACACACGCTAGACAAGCACTCTACCACTGAGCCACAACCTTAGCCCAGGAGCAGTGTATCCCAAAGGGTCAGCACAAAGACAGGGCGCCAGATGTACACAGCGCACACGGCGCGTCTGTTGGCAGACTAAAATTTGCTCTAGGTCTTTGACAATGAGACCTTCACACGTCTCGTCATTGTCATTAAAGAACAGGGCAGCGGCAGCATCTAGAGGGGGCAAACCCAGGAGGGAGTGTGTGTGGCACCCAGAGTGCCAGGGCAGAAGGCTGCTCTGGGGCCAGGGGTGCTGGGGTTGGCTCCCGGCTCCCACCCCTACAGCTCGCCTCCCACTCCGTTCCCTGGGAGGTCTCGTCTCTGGTTTTCCTTTCTTCCTCTGGGGACAGTTCACAGAGCTCTCCTTGCCATATGGAAACACTTCTACATTTGTGTGGCTCCCAGGCTTACAAGTTACCTGAGCTGCTGCTTACAAATTCAGATTCCAGGAACCCGCCTCCTGCCTCATTCCTGAACACCGATATCAGGGGCAGGGCCTCCAAACTTGGCTCTGCTGACATTTGGGACTGGATAACTGATATGGGGGAGAGGGACTGACCTGGGCTTCTAGCAGCACTCCCACTCCCAGCTGTGACAACCAAAAATATCCCCAGACACTGACAATGTCCCATGGGTCGATAGAGAAGTCACCTATGTCTGCGCACCACTGAGGTGGTGTAGCTGGGGCTCAGTGATGGAGCCCTTGCCTGACTTGCCCAAGACCCTGGGTTTGACCCCTAGCACTGGAAGAAACAAAAACAACAAAACAAAACAACAACAAAAAATTTGACTGTAAAAACCAAGGACAATGTTGAGGTCTCAAAAGGCTATTTTAATTAAAAAAGCAATGACAGGTCAAGTCAGGCTGGGAGAGAAGCAACACACAACCACAAAGAAACAGGATCCAGAGTGTGTACTTCTGCAAAATAGTATGAAAAACATGTAAACGAGACATGGGCAGCTCAAAGATAAACCCAAACCACCAACAACCATAAAAAGATACTCGATGCACTAGAAATTAGGAAATGGGAAATAAAACAGGTTATCATATGAAAACCACCAGCTTGACCAAGGTTAAAAGGTTGCCAGTGCCCAGTGCTGGCGAAAATCCAGCCACTGTGAGGAGGGCAAGCTGACGCGCCACCTTTATGAGGCGATACCTTATAAAGTTGAAGATGCTGGTCCCAATTTGCCCTCTGGGAATACACTTTGGGGCAGAGCTCCCGGGAGTGGGTGAGCTCTTAACACTGCAACTCCTGAGCTGCCTCACCTCCCAAGGTGAAGACAGGATCCTCTGCACGCACCACAACGTGGCAAAGGCTGGGAAACGTGTGCAAGGGAGAATGTTCTGGAGCACTAACATTTTTCATGGTGGACGCTGAAAGCAATGCACACAGCCACTAACAGCATGTGGCTCTGTCGCCTTCCCCAAGTTTCTAGAATGGAAACTCCACCACAGGGAAATGATCAAACTCCATGGTTCCAAGTCACAAGCATAATGTTGAATAAGCAAAAGCAAAGAAAGACACACACAGTACACCGTTTATACAATTTAAAGCACACCAGCAGGACGTCGTATAGGGACAAACAGCTATAGTAAAATACCTAGAAAGACCCACACCTGTGGTCCCCAACCCTAGTACAGTAGTATCATCTAGAGAGCTCCTCAAGGTCTCAACGCCATAGCAATACTTGGCTCTCTGGGCTAGGACACAGGTATCAGTATTGAAGTCCTTGGATGACAAGGTTAAGATCCATCAGTGACCCTTAAGAGGTCACGTCTGGCAGGGAGATGGGTGAACAGACCAGTGGGGACAGGACCCATCAGAACAGGTGACACTTTCTACCTATTGCGTGGTTTCCTAGGGCTCTTCTTCAATCTAGCTCATGCGCTCCCTAATTCCAAGAGCGCTAGGTGAGACCCAAACCATGTGGTGGGAGGAGTGCCACACCAAGGCGCAGGGACCTCGGGCGACTGCAGGACAGTGCCAACACGAAATCTAATTCTTACTAGGAAAGGCACCACAAATCCACAGGACCCGGTGAGGTTGACAAGAGCTCAGGTAAAAATCACAGCACTGCAGGGTACAGCCTGCTGTCTGCCACAGTGGCCTCTCAGAAAAGCCACCCCTGTAAGCAACTAGAGCACACCACTCCTGAAGGCCAAGGTGGGCCATCCCCTCCTACTCTGCTTCTCTTCAGCGGGTTCTTCCCTCTTCTCTCTACACCCCCACCCCAGGGAGGACTAAGGCCGTCAATAATATCAATAATGATACCCGTTGATCAGTTTTTTTCAATTTATCTGGCACTGCATTTTTTTTTCCAATACTGAGGATTAAAACCAGAGTTCAGTGCATGCTAAGCAGATGCTGTACCACTGAGCTACACCGAAGCCCCCGTCCCCCTTTTTTGAGACAGGTTCTCATTTAAGTTGTCGAGGCTGGCCTCGAACTTCTCATCCTCCTGCTTCAGCCTCCTGAGTAGCTGGGATTACAGGTGTGGGCCACCATGCCCAGCCTCGAGCGTCTTCTAACATCCCCATTCAATCCCCGTAGCCCTGCAAAGCATCATGCCCAGCATTGCAAAATGAGGAAAGAGACTAAGAGACAAGGCCACTTGCCCCATGTCACAATTCCAATAAATGGCAAATAGTCAAAATGAGCACAAAATGCCTGACACTTGGAAATAACTCCATCAATGTCAGCTGTGATTGTTACCATGTGGCAGAGCCAGGACTCAGACCCGGGTCTAACTCCCACCCACGTTCTTCTGTTTAGGAATTACCTGTACATGGTTCAACGCTCCAACAGGCAGATGGCCAGAGAGCAAAAGGGGATGGAGGCTCCTCCACACACCCAGATGGAGCCCAGGTCCTTTCCTGAAACAGCCGCTCTCTCAGGCATCCTTTAGAGATGTCCGGCAACATGATACCGCACTGCTCTGGACCTTCAAAGCCCCTGTTCTTTCCTAGGCAACTGAGTCTAGCAGTAGAGCTTGCTAATCAAGTGCACTTGACATTGCTGTTTGTGGCAAACTTCACTACAGCTGACGGCTGCCCCCAGGCCAGGGTGAAGCTGTAAGATGCAGGAAGTGCAGGCCGTGGGTCAGGTGTGCAGGGTTTTCTCTGGGGGCAACAGGATTGCTCTGCCTGATGGGGATGATGGCCGAGGACCAAATATTCCACCTGACAGCTCAGGCCCTCACAGGGCCCCTGAAGGGCTTTAGCACAAAACCAGCCCGTGACCCATAAGGCTGCCACACATTCCAGTGGTTTGACTGGGGACCCAGGCCCATGTCAAATCACAGGCAGCAGATGTCACGAGAGTGAGTCCTGGGGCAGGCATTTGCCTTTCCAGCCTCATAGCCTTTTTTTTTTTTTTAGTTGTAGTGGGACACAACACCTTTATTGCACTTCTTTATTTTTATGTGGTGCTGAGGATCGAACCCAGGTCCCACCCATACGAGGCGAGCGCTCCACTGCTGAGCCCAGCCCCAGCCCACCCACAGCTTTTGAAAAAGCATTTTTACTTGAGATGCCAATTCCCCCCTTGGAAAGGCAGCCTCGATTTCCAAATCACTCAAAGGGTCACAATGAGGATTAAGTGAAATAACACCCATAAAATGCCATGCCATGTCAAGAGCTTTTTCTTGATAAGAGGGACTCATTATGACGTATGTGACCGGTGTGTCAGAGATGACACTGCTTCTCCTGAGGTGCTGGACTTTGCAGGCAGCACTGGGCGAGGCTGTTCCTCGGCAGCCTCTCTAGGAGCGTCCTGCTGGCACTGTCATGCTCTGTGCAACTGAGGGATGGGGCAGGAGACTCCATCTCATTTGTAATATGGCCACAGACTGCCCAGGTGAGGGATTTCTAGAAGAGCTTCCACTTGGCCTTCAAGTGGCTCAGCAGTTCTTCCTAAGCCCCGCCCAGGAGACTGGGCAGGGCCCAAGAAAAACCATAAGAATCCTGGGTTCTCAGATCCTCTGCTTCCTCCTGCTGCTTGGGGTCATTGTCTAGATTTCCCAGGCAATGCAGGGTGTGGCCAGCGCAGGGGAGCCGCCCACTCATAAAACACCAAGTGTTTTCCAGTGAGGTACAACAGTGGCCCTGGGGCTCTGATTTACCTGCTGCTTGACCGGAAACCCAAGTTCACGGGGAAGCAGAGCCAGTGCCCCGCCCCACTCCCGGTCTGGCCTTCTCCAAGGTGCAGTGGGAAACACCTGACGAGCCAGCGGTCCCCACAAAGGTCAGACAGTGAGACGTGGCCTAACAGGCTTAGGGTCTTGGTCTCACAGGCACGTGTCCAAACTCTCCCACTCTCCCAAGCCCACATCCCTGAAAGTGGAGAGTGGGGAAAACTGGCACAGAAGGCCAGTCTCAGAAACATAGGTAAAGCTATGCTGTGGCCTGGCCTAGTCTAAAGCATTCTCAGGTCAAGGAATGAAGGTCGGGGGTGTTTTGAAACTTCATATAACCTACCAACCAGGTAAGGACATACACCTGCTAGGTGCTTAGTTTCATTCAGGTGGAATACTTTTAAAATTTTATTTTTTATTAACAGGACTTCCCATAAAAAAAGCAGCACATACACTAAACATGCATGTTCCAGATCCTTCCTGTGGGCCAAAATGAGAGCTGGGCATTGATAAGGAAAAAGGCATCAGAAGGCTCAGCCACTTGGTGAGGATCGCTGAATACTAATGGAGAGGCCAGGGCTCAAATCCAGGTCTGTGAGTTTTTGTCAGGACAAATGCTTTTGTCCTAGGAGGATGGGGGTCCAGAGAAACTACTTATGCCTCTTCCAGGGATGACTGTCACTCTGAAATCACAGGACAGGAAGAGAACCATCGAGGACAGCTAGCCTAACCTCCAGTTTGCAAAGAATCGAGCCAAGGCCTGGCCCGGGGAGAGGTTTTCTCAAAGGCACACAGCAAAGCAACAACCAGATGGAGACTCTAGGAGTCCCTGCCCAGGTGACTCTTATTCATCAGGTCTCAGCTCCAATGTCACTTCCTAGGGAAGTCTCACCTTGACCACTCCCCACAAATTAGACGGGTCTCCCTGGAACTCTCGGGGCTCCCTGCACACTCTGAAAATGCTAAACACAGCTGCAAGTCATACTTGTGTGTGCAACTGCTCATTTAATATTGGTCTTCTGAAGCAGACGGAGGTCCCCAACCACACACACACATGCACAACCAGAAGCACCCGGCCGGTGGCTTACCTTCACTGTCGGTGAGCACCTCCATGCGCCCACTGAACATGGCTTTCAGCATGGTGTCCTGCTTGGTCAGGGTCTGCATGGTGGTGTAGTAGAGGGCTCCCCCGACATTCAGCTTCACGTACTTGGAGCTGGGACTCGTGCCCTTGAAGGAAGTGGTGCGGGTAGCAGCCGCTGGCACTGCTGAGCTCACCACACTTTCTCCTGACATCTCTTCCTGCCAGTGGAGAAGACACAGGTCACCCCATCACCCCTTCCAGCCCAGGGGCTCAACCTGGCCTCCAGGTGTGTTCCGCATGGTGCTCCCAATGTTGGCAACTCAGAGCTTACCACAAAATCTGGATTTCTGACTTCTCTTAAAGTCAGAGGCCAACTGGGTCAGGAGGGCAACCACTAGTGGAGCTGGGGCACTGGCTGTCCCATGGAGAGGGGCACGCATCTCCCGGTCTGCACTAACCTGCACACAGAGAGTCTCACGCACTGGCCTTGGCTGCTGACTCCACAGCTTGGGTCTGCCCTGACCCTGTGTTACAGGGACTGCCTAATACCCCTACAAAAAAACGCCCTCGCTGAATCCCAAACTGGCCCCAAACACTGCCTGGGTCTCTCTACCTGTCCTACTGCCACATACCAACAAGCAATTACAAGTGCATCTTGCAGTTGAATTTCAGATGAAGGAAGCTCACAAGAAGTTGAGTGGGATCCCAATTCCCAGCCTAACACTTCTGGGGCAGAGGGAGTGTTTCTGAGCACCAAACCACAGAAACTCTTGGAAGCAGGTTTCTACACAACAAGAGGCCTCCTGGACTAGTGCTGTCCTCAAAAGAAGATCTTGTGAGTCTTCTTGACAGCACTGCCAGCTCCTGTGCACACTCAGCCAATAAATGGACAGACACATGTCTGAGCTAAGCAGGCCTGGGAAGAGAGACTGCAGCCCGGATGCAGGGACTCCAAGAAAACATTTTTTGAACGAATAGATAAAATTCTAGAGCTGGGTATGATGCCCAATCTGGGGCCCAGCACTGAGAAAGAGAAAGTGGCCCTGACCTCCAGACGCTGGCCTGGCCCTCACAGGGAGGCTTCAGTGTTCCCATGGCACATGACCAGGTTCACAGCACTTCACTGTGAGGAGACCACTCTGTGACTGTGCTGCCGCAAGACAAGAACAAAACGATTCCACACTCATGTTTGGAGACAAGAACATGAACGTTATCCACAACAAACAACCAAACATCCCCCATCCAGCCTAATGCAGGTAACTGCTGCTTCCTTACCAAGGACAGACCTGGCCCAGTTCTGTTCTCCCACCTCCAGGACAGGAGTCTCTGAGACCTAATCACAGAATTAGTCACTTGAAACACAGAGCAGGGCAGAGTCCCACTTGCTCTTTCTGAGATGCCTTAGCTCTTCCTCAGTGCCACAAACATGCAAACCCAGACGCAAACCCAAACACAGCTGTGTGTGACCTCAGGTATGCTCCTGGTGAGTTCTGACTGGAGGGCACTGAGGCCACAGAACTTTTTTGAACTAAACTGAAAAAATGATCATTTTTATGTTCTTAATGCCTTCTATTTTTTCCAGGGACAGCAACGTGTTTTTTACATTTACACTTAGAACAGAAATGCTGGGGTTTTTTGTTTTTTTAAATGGGATAGAGGATGAAACAATGCCAACCTATAATAGCAGAGGCCATGACTGAGCTACATCCACAAGCAACATGCCAACCAAGGTTGCCCAACTCTTCTGGCCAACCCTCCCCAACTCCAGCCACACAAGAGGGGCCGGGGAACTTGCGTGAGATTTCTGCAGAGAAAAACAAAACAGCCTCCTGCAAGTAAGTGTTTTTTTAAACTGTTCCTGCTTCTTAAAGTGAAAACATACAAGAAGGGAAGTCTTCAAAGGTCAGGATGAACTCACCTGGGGTCTCTGTGGCCTGATGCCAGACATAAAAAGAGGCAACAAGGAAGCAATGACCTTTCCCTTCTAGCTTCCCTTTGAAATCAGTCCCCAGAGACCCTACACCATATCCTACAGAAAATCTCTGTCCATGTGATGACAGAAGTAGCTTATAGGAATAACAAGTTTCCCCAAATTTTGAAGCTTGGAGAGAAAAAGGCTTATGTGGCTTTGAGGAGTCTTTTTTTTTTTTTTTTTTGGGGGGGGGGGTAGGGAAATTTGCCCCAAAATGGAAATACTTTTCTAGTATCCCCAAATATGTTTATGGAAAATGGTCTAACATCTTACAAGGCAGCTACCATGAAGAAAAAAGACAAAGTATACTTCATACACTTTTCCTGGGTGTCCAGTACCTTCATAAAGGTAATTTGCGTATAATGAAGTGTATTTTAAGCGTACAGCTGGATGACGTGTAATCAATTTGTACGTCTGTGTTGTCCTGGTCCAGTCAAAACAGAATACTCCAGGGCTCTAGAAGGACCCTCCAAGCCCCCTCAACAATTCATTTCTATCACCTCATGACTTTTTGAAATGCTAGTAGACAGCTGTGATTTTTTTTTTTCCATTTTGTGGATTCAGATACCACTGTCCAGAGATAGTTGGTCCCTTCTCAAAGCCAGAAGGTGCATCAGTGATGAACAAGGGAAGGACATGGGCAAATCGTGGCTGGCCTGGGGCCTATCACCTGTGGTATACTTAGAGCTAAGGCCCACCCCTTCCTTAGATGTATAATATAGACCTCTGAAAAAAGGTGGAAGGCAATGTGTGGTTAAAGGTTAGGAGCCAGACCTGAGTTTCAGTCCCCAGCCCAGCCACGTGATGGTGATGGGAACACAAGCAGATGCATGAATCCAGTTCTATCTATCAAACAGAGGCACCAGTCTCGCCTCCCTGCCACAGGAAAGACACAAAGCACTCAGCACAACCTGGCTCAGAGTCATCACACAAACAGGAAACACTTAAATTGTGATTATTTGGGAATGTTCATAAAGGCTCAAATTATCTTCTCTCCAGAGACCCTTTCTAGCTTTAATGACAGACTGAATTACTATAAGATAAAGGCAGAAGCCACCCTGATGAAGCCAGAGACTCTAGATTAATCAAGGAGAGCTCTCATCAGTCAGCCCAATACCAGGAGAGGTCTTGGAGAGAGGGCCTGGGCTGTTGTTCACGTCCCTGAGCTCGAGTTTCAGTGAACTGGGGACACAAGCAGTGGACAATAAACCTCTCACAGCAACCCTCTCTACTGCCAGGTCTCCCCTTGCATCTCTACAGGGACCCTGCTGTTTTGCTCCTTTCAAAATTTTGATTTCATTATTAACGAGGTTGGGGACGTGGAACGGGAGAAAACAAAACTGGTTACAAGGCATAGAGGTAATTAATACTTGAGATATTGGTTTGGGACTCTATTCAATCAGAAGTTTATTCCAGTTAGATGGGTAAGTCTAGGCTTCTCTCCTTCCCATCTGCCCTGAATATACTGTTGCAGATTCTAAACAGTGGCTCTCTACCTAGTCACATATTAGAATTACCAAGGGAGTTTACAAATACTGATGTCTGGGTCCAACCCATGGTAATTAAAAAAATCCCCAAATGATTCTAAGGTGCAGCCAAGAATTGCAAGCCGCTATTTTAAGATGTTCTAGACCCTTAATTAGGCTATAATTAAGTCTTAGAGAAGCTCTCCAACTTCTGGCTCTATTGGCCCCGTGAATTTCTGACCCTCACTTAAAAACAAACCAAAGCACCCTAAATAAAAGCAAGGGCCCCTTCCCACTTCAGAGCTACAAGCAAGAAGTAACTGTATGCATGCTTGAAAAAAATAAAAATCAGCCAAAGGGAAGAAAAAGCATTGTTTTGAACAGAGACCCAAGCAAGTACAGTATGAAAAAAAAAAAGTACCAAATTCCTTTTACTATCTCATATGTATGTATAGGGAAACAAATCTGGACGGCAATCCCAGTCCACTGCCTGCATGACGTTCAGATAAGCTATTTAACCCAAGTTTCTGTTTCTTAACTTGTAAAATGGAGTGTTAAAGTAATAATCTTCAAAAATTCCCGCAGGGAATGAAAGTTAAAGCACTTGGCACCCAGTCCTTAGTTTCCCTCCTACCCTTCAAGCTTTAAGACGAGTTGTTCCTAACCCTGGCTAATAGAACCCATCTCCTGGGTGTACTTAATAAACACTGGTATCTGCCTGGGATAATCAGAATCTTTGAGAAGGGTAGAGGTGGCAGCTCTGTAACTAGAGTGTAAAAAATTCTTCAGGTGATTCAAATCTCAAACGATATCAAAAGTTCTTCAGTAGCTACCAGAGCTCAACCATTAAGTAAAGTGTTTAATCAGCTTGATCTAAGAATCAAGGGGGTTGTGAAGAAAAAATATGAGTGTGGGGATCCTTACAGCAGGGAAATTTAAGGAACTTCATTTAGATTAGGCCTGACACTTCTCCAAACCGAGGGCATTACTACAACTCAAGAAAGTCTGCTGTTCCATTTCAACCAAACTAAGTTGAATCAGCCACATAACTGTGGCATTATTTTGCATCAAAAACTTGCTTATAAGACAGTTACTGCCAATTCCAAGTGTTCCATGGAATGTGTTCCCATTTAGCACACAAACACGAACCATCTTTAGTTTAATGAGAGACTGTTCTCTCAACAGTCTAGTGAGGAAGATTTTACCATCAATGCCACGTTTTAGGGGAGAAAACTATAATCAAAACCATAAGCCCTCTGACTCCAACTCACACACCCTTTTCATTTCAGAGCTCAAATCAGGAAATCATTACTCTAAATCCCTATAGTGTTTAAGCCTTGGCCCTCGACCATATTGATAGGGCTCAAAAATTTGGTCATTTTTAACAAGTTCCCAGGGAGTGATGCTGTGTTGGTCTGGGGACCAGTTTAAGAACCACTGACTCAGATGGCCCTTATTTTGCACAAAATAGAGCACGTCGAAAAGGAACACAGATTGACTCATTTTTCTTCAGGGAGTGATATTCCCTAAAGATGGCAATGTTCTAGGGAAGTGACAAACAAGGAAAAAGAGGATCTGAGCTGATCTTTGGTCACCCTCACCCAAGGACAAGGAACAGACCCTGGAGGATCCCAAGTAAACAGAAACCTTCCCACAGGTGAGACAGCAATGTGAGACACACTCGGCTCCTGAGGTGTGGCCACCTAGGGCCTCAAAGGAAATGACTGGATAGGTGCCCAAGCGCCAGTTGAGGCTCCACTGCATGGTGAAGGTACCCTGACCTCAGACCCTGGCATCCCTGCCTGGAATTCCAAGCAATGACCTGCACACCCGCCTGCCGGCTCCCTGTTGCCTGTGCCCTCAGACCAACCTGGGAGCCCCTTCTCCACTTCCTCCAAACCCAGCGACTCCATCTACCACCTCAAAGACCCCCAAACGCTCTGCTCCAAGGACTCCCACTTCACCCTCTCCGAACCCCACCACTGTCCTTCGCAATGCCCCAAGTTCTCATTTCCCACCCCAAATGTGTTTACAATGACACCTCTTTGTTCCCATAGTACTCTATTCCCGTGTTCAAACAGCACCCAGACACCAGCACCCCAGACGCCACCCTCCACTCAGTCACATACGCATCTACTCCCCAAGCCCAAGCAGCCTGTCCCGGATCCGCGACAGCCAGAGACCCCCGCCCCTGCCAACTCGCCACCAAGGCCCTTCCCCCACCCGGCCTCGCCCCCATCCCACCCCCCACGGCCGCTTCTCCTCTCACGGCCACAGCACCCGCTCCCCGCGATCCCTTCCCCCTCGGCCGTTGTCCGGCTCCCTTGGCCGTCCAGAGACCCTACAGGATGGGCACCGCCCTCCTTACCATGAAAAGTCGGAGGACGACGGAGTCTCCAAATCCGGACTGAGAGAGGCAGGAAACACCCAGCTTACTTGAGCCGGGGGCGGAGGCGGGGCTGGGCGGGAACTTCCGCTGTCCACACCCCACTTCCGCCCCGCAGAGGGCACCTTCCTAAAGCGTCCGCCGGGGCCCCAGACGTCGACCACGTTCCTTGCAATCTCCTCAAACAGAATAGCTTCCACCTTCTCTCCTCTGGGACAGGCATTTATCCAACTCCTGAATGTGCCGCTTTTTCAGCTGCCAGAAGAGAGGACAAGACGCAGGGAGTTTCCCCCCCGCCCCCGGGCAAATAAGCTCGGGGGAACTGTTGTTTCCAGGAACCGGATACTGGCTTCCAGGCGGAGTTCAGAGAGCGAACACCCCGGGGCAAGATGGCGGTCGGGGTTCGGCCGCTGCCCCGGGTCTGGCAGAATTTTGGGGTGTTGGGTTGAGGCGGCGGCAGCTGTGGCCCGGACTCAGAGCGCTGGGGCCTCGAGCGGATAAAGGTCTACGACCTGCGGGTAGCGAGTAGAAACAGGGTCATCGGTTCTCTGGGCGGTGGGGCCGGGGACTTTGAGGGAGGTGTTCTGGGGCCGAGTCCGTGCTTGGACAGGTCGGAGGGGCGGGTTCTGCAGCTGCTCTGGGGTCTCCAGGGTGTTCCCCCCGCCCCCGTGGCTCTTTCCACTTGTTATCGAGGCGATAGGCGTTTATAAAGGTAGAAATTCTTGGCGAAAAGTGTGATTGTTGATATTAAGGGAACGTGCTGGGCCTCAAGGGTCACCTAAACTGGAGTTCGAACCCGATTCGCTTGTGGTGTGACTTTGTGTGAGTCCACTCACCTCTGTGACCCCCATTTTCCTTCTCTGTAAAAGGTAGTAATTGTTTCACAAGAGTGTTTTATATTACCTTTTAGTATCCTGCTTGACATTCAGCTCTTAATAAAGAGAAACCTGGTTATAATTGGACTCTAGCCCCATGGGCAGCCTCAGATTCTCAGCCTCTCTTTACTTTGTTTTGTAAATGGGGAGGCCTGGATCTTGTCTACTTACCAATAACTAATTGCTTTGGGGTTCAAATAAAGGATCCCAGAGGCTCTGGCAGGTCATGCCCCCTCTGTACATTTTCTCCCCCCACACACACAGGAAGGTTGAATTGATAATAGCATCCCACCTAGGCTATTAGTTTAGGCAATAGGCTGTAGCTTTCAGTAAATAATACCCAGTATTATTAATAGTTTCTCCAAGTTTTGTTGACTATTCTTGGATTTAAGAAATTATACTATTGAGGCAGGCATGGTGGCGCTGTAATCCCAGCAACTGAGGATTCTGACGCAGAAAGATGGCAAGTTTGAGGACAATCTAAGCAACTTAGTGAGACCCTAACTCAAAATTAAAAAGACCAGGGAATGTAGTTCAGTAGTAAAGTGCCCCTGAATTCAATCCCCAGTTTTAAAAAGAAAAAAAAAATAAGATTATGGAGACCTAATAAGAAGCAGCTGTTGAAGAGCTAAATATCTGTATATTTAGTGTAGTGTCTTCCCTTAACAAATGGTCATTAAACCTGGCAGCTCAGCTACTTCCACCATTCAGGAAAAAAATCACTCAGCAGTTGGTACTTATAGTACTTCACCTTGGGAATGATACTTTCTGGACTGTCATGTGCTTTTGTAGTTCTCCATGAAGTTGACCTCATCCAGGAAACACTAATTTTGAGCAGGTCTCGTGGAAATACAGAGGTAATGCAGAATCAGAACCCTATTGATATTAAAACCGTGATACTGCCACTTACTAATGATCTAACCTGTAATTGCTGTCTTTTAGATGAGATACTTAGAAAAGACTGGTACATGGGCTGGGGTTATGGCTCAGCAGTAAAGCGTTTGCCTAGAGCGTGTGAGGCCCTGGGTTTGATCCTCAGCACAACATAAAAATAAATAAATAAAGGTACTATGTCCTACTACAACAAAAAAATAAATTTAAAAAAAGAAGAAAGGACTTGATACATAGAGGGCACTTAACTTTCCTTTTTGAATGATCTTGGTTATCTATAACTTCTTTTTTTCTTATATTTTTCCCTCTATTATTTTTGTTTCCCTAACTGGATTATAAGCTTCATGACAATACAGTAAAACTCATATGCTGTTTTGGGATACGCCTTGAAAATATTTTCTTATTTATTCTAATCATGTTGCATACATCTTTTTAAGTTATTATCTGTGGCATTTGTCAAAATAAGTACCTAATACTTGATTGTTTTCTTTGACTAATGAGCTATAGTACACACCATGCAAATGGAAGAAGAGTACAGGAAAGAGTGAGGAAAACTGTAATAGACTGTTACACAGCGTAAACAGAAACAAACTAGTGACATTGCTGAGAGGATAATCTCAAGGAAGGGATTTAATCTTGGGAGATCTCCCCCCAGAGAAGTGAAAGTTCTGAGAAAGTCTGATAGATACTTAAGCACAATTTGCATGCAAATTTTTGTTTGTCCACTGTGAAGAGATGCCCTCTCCTGATCCCTGTGTCTCCCCTGTTAATAAAGAACATATTATGGGGAGAACACACCATTGTGCTCATGGCTTTGACCCTGCTTTCTTTTTCCTATCAAGGATGAACCCAGGGTTGTTTAACTGCTGAGTCACATCCCCAACCTTTTTTTTGTTTTGTTTTGTTTTTTGAGACAGGGTCTCACTAAGTTGCTTAGGGCCTTATTAAATTGCTGAGGCTGGCCTTGAACTTGAAATCCTCCTGCCTCCACTTCCCAAATTGCTGTGATAACAGGTGAGCGCCACACCCAGTCTAAGCAATTTTTTCACTTAAATGGCATAAAAATTTATGTATTGTTCAGAAATGTCAACGTTCAATAGCTTTTGGGGAGGCAGGACTGAATCTAGAGGTACTTTGCCACGGAGCTACATCCCCAGTCCTTTTACATTTTTTATTTTGAAACAGTGTCTTGCTAAGTCACCAAGGCTGGCCTGGAACTAGCTTCTCCTGCCTCCGTTTCCCAAGTCACAGGCATCATAGGCATGCGCTAACATGCCCAGCTTCAGTGACTTGTTAACATTCCATCACCTCTCACTGTTATTTTTGCTTAACATCACAGAGCATGGAAAACTGATTCAACAACTTCTTTGAGATTGTTTTCAATCTATTCCCTACAAATTGTGAGGGCTGAGGAAAGAGTCTAACATTTGGATGAGACAGAAGTGTTTCTTTTTTAAACCAGTGGGCACTGTATTATACTCAGTGAGGAAGATATATGATGCCACACCTATGAAATTTGACTCTAACCCTGGATTTTTGTTGTTGTTGTTTATCTTTCAGAAAATAGCAAGCTCCTCTGAAGCATCCTCGGCTGTGTGTCCTTCGGGAGATCACTAATGGTTACCTAGCATTTCTGCTACACAGGCGGGTCCTCAGGTGAGTTCTCCAGATTGGTAGGAAGAGAGAGAGATGCAGAAGACAGCACGCACTGTTGATTGTTTAGCAGAGTGGTTGGGCAGGCTTTGTTCATTATTTCAGGAGTTGCTGGTGATAGACCCACATGCTAGCAGAGCCCTGAAGTTGTTTGACAAGTGTGAATCAGTGTTGAAAGGGGGCTTCAGAAGTCCCTGGATATGTTCTCGTGACAGGGGCCTAGCCTGAACTTTTTATTCTGGATGATATTTCTTCATGGGTACTGCTTTGAGCAAAACTGGTAAAGAGATGGTTTTCCAAAAGTCTGGGTTTCTGTGTCATTCGTTTCTTATTAGTTTATTCATTTCTTAGTTTAGGTAGAATGACAAGAGTTGTCAAGCTGTAAAGATGCCACCTCAGTATGGGAGGCTCCATGGGTCCCTGCTGTGTGCTTTTGACTGCTAGCCAGAGCCACCCATTGGGGGATGGACCAGTCATGGTCAGATGATAGTTATCATATATACTTTAAAGCCTTTGTCCAGGAAAGTACCTGTCAGTGGACAGGAGAAATTCTGCTCAAAGTCTTCATTGGTTCTTGGCAGTATGAGAACAGTAAGGACCACAGAATAAGTGACACATGATGTCAGATGTGTTCAATTTAGTGGACTATCATGCATTCTGAAGTCATGTACAATGCCTTTCACTTTTTTAATGTTAAAATGTCCCTTTCTTTAAAAATGAAACTTCTTTGTGCTGGGACCACATAGGCACCAGGAATCATTTGTTGAGTGAATAGGTAACTAAAATAACAGTGATTATAATCATATTTGATTTTTTCCTTAAGTTTTGGCAAAATAGGAGTTTACTGCTTGTTGTTGGCTTCCCAAACATGATGGATTGCTCTAGAAAATTCAAATATCTGGAAATATTCGACTTAAAGGCTACCTGGTGTGAATTGGACCTTTATGGATGGGATTGTTTACTTGTTAAACTTATACAGAGCCTGCCTGTACTGTTTGCCAGGCACTGAGCTCTTTCTCTGAAGAAAATTAATACAGGATATAACACCCCTGATCTTGGTGAGTTGTATGAAATGAATTGATATGAAGTTGAAACTTGTGCCCGGAGAGGTATGAACCCCTTGGAGAGTGTTAAAGGATCCCAAGTATCTCTCTTCTGCTGCCCAGGTCCCTGCCCACCCTTTGCACTTGAGCCCTTTCTGTTCGAGCCCTTTCTTGTGTGTGTGTCTTTCATACAGTCTACCACAGCTTCTTGCTGTTTCCTTGCAGGGTTTGTGCAAGTTTGCAAACATGTTCACTGTCTCTCAGACCTCGAGAGCATGGTTCATTGATAGAGCCCGTCAGGCACGAGAAGAAAGGCTGGTGCAGAAAGAGCGAGAGCGAGCCGCTGTGGAGATTCAGGCCCACGTCCGGAGTTTCCTCTGTCGGAGTCGACTGCACAAAGACATCAGGTGGGGGTCAGAAACTCCCCCGCACATTTCTCTCACTCCCAACCAACAGGAAATAGATAAGTTTTCTCTTATAGGTCTTGAGGAGCCTTCCAGATGCTGTGAATTTTAAAATGCCTTTTTTTTTTTTTTTTAAATCCTTCCCTCCGTAGGAGAGAGATTGATGAGTTTTTTAAAGCAGATGACTCTGGGTCCAGTAAAAGAAGCGCACTTGGTATTTTCAAGATTGCCAGGAAACTGCTGTTCTTGTTCAAAATGAGAGAGGATAATGAGGTAAATATTAATAACAAACATACAGGGTGCTCCCCACATGCCAGGACTTTTTGTAAGTATTTTATAAATGTCAACTCGTTCTTACAGCAGCTCTGTGAGGTGCTTATTTTTGCCCACTTTGTTTTCTTGGGACCTGTTTTGTAGGAATTATGACCAGTGCCTCTGGGACCTTTTTTGCAATGGCTGTCCCAAGCACAGGTTGGACTCAAATGCATACAGGAGCTGGGATATGAGTGATGGCTGCTCTACGTGGGACAAAACATAGTCTGAAATACAAATCATAGTAAGCAGTGACTGACAGGCTGCTCTAGCAAGGACCTCAAAGGGAGTATTGCTACCAGGCGCCCACTAGTGGTTGACTCATACTCTGATTTTTTTTTTTTTTTTTTAAGAGATGCTGGAGATATGGGTCATTATGCTTAACGCTTAATTTGTAAAACTTCATAGCTAATTTGAAATTTTTTAAACATCCCACAAACCAAACAAAACACACCACTTGGTGCCTTGGGATTGGAATGATCAGCTGGAAAATATAATCCCTGTAAAGCAGTAGTGACAGTGGAGACAATACTAAGGATACCACTGGGGCCCTAGAAGGAAACAATATAGTCAGAGTGTCTACTCTTGAGGTGCTCTCAGCCCAGCAGGAGAGGGTGCATAGGCAGCGAACCCCTGTCTCATGGACGAGGACAGACAAGCCTGCGGAGAGGGAGTTCCCATCTTACAGAGGAGGAACTCTGAGGTCATGCTGTTCTTAAGGACGGGTCTGGTGTAAGCTGTTTTCTGGTTTCTACTTTTCTCCCTTTGGCATATCAGGGATGGTACAACAAAGCAGACGTCAGTGTCCACGGTGCTCCCCTAATGGCCATCTGGCAGGCCCAAATTAGGAGGAAGCTGCTAGTCTGCATGACTCCAAGCCCAGTTTTCCAGATGGATTTTGTTTTTCAAAAGAAGCTTCATTCTGGATTTTTATGTCAAAGACACCAACCTTTAAGCACATCTGTAGAGCTCAGCCAGCCTCTGGGCCACTCATTAAGAGCCTGTCTTTTGCCTTTCCGGTCCTCAGTTTCCACATCTGTAAGAAGCTGCACAAGCCAGGTGCCCACCAAATGTGTGCTCCCCTCTGTTCCTCACTTTTTGTAGTTGTGGAACTTTATAAGCTCATTTCTGCCTCTGCAGAGACTCGAGAAGTTGTGCCGTTGTATCCTGAGCAGCATGGATGTTGAGAATGAACCTAAGGTATGTGGGTTGGGGGCTAGAAAATTTCCATAAACTCCTGGGGGCTAGCTCATTTGGCTCTGAAAATTCCTGTTGAACGTTTGGGCTTTTGTTTGCACATGCAAATAAGAAATAGATTGGAAAACACTGATAAAGTGCAAATGATTCCTTTGTCCTTGTTGTCCAAGAAGCTATGTTCTGCTCTTGCATCTTACTCAGGATAGTAAATTCCTTTCCTAAGCTATTTTATCTTTGAGTTTGGTATAAAAATAAGTCCTACATGCTGCTTATTTTTCCGTTCTTCTCCATTGTCCTATCTGGCACTAGACCTAGCTCACAGACCCAGTTCTAGTTGTTACGCCATATGTAGAATGACTGCTGTAACTGCCCATGACATCCCTTTTTTTTTCCCCTGCTTGTAGGTGTGGTATGTATCCCTCGCTCTTTCCAAGGATCTCACTCTCCTATGGATTAAACAAATCAAGGACATTCTGTGGTATTGCTGTGAGTTTCTTGAGCAGCTCAAGGTAAAACACAGACACACACACAAACTAAAACTCAATCTGTCACTCTTCCCTGCAGCCTTTAGTGTGTACTTTCTAGCTTCCATCATTTCCTCATTGGTTATAGCTTTGAAGATCTATCAGAGTCTAGCAAAGAAATTTTAGTTGAGCCATTGTCCTGGGAGAAACTTGTAATCATTTTGAGCCCTTCTTGGGTATAATATGTTGGACACTGACTCATTAATTGCCTCAGTCTTGATGCCAGGGAATCCTGTCATCTTTCCCATCCTTTTGATATGGTGACTATTTTGTGGTCTGTCATTGTACTAGTTGGGCCTCCTGTTAAAAGTAATAGAAGCCCAACGTGAGTGCAGCGGGCAATCCAATAGGCTAAGCAAGGAAAAGGATGTTTGGTTATAGTCTATTGTAAAATAGCAGCAAGCCAGCAGCAAGCCACCTGCATCTTGTCAGGTGAGGCATTAGGACGTGGAGCAGAGGTCTTCAGCCTCTGGTCCTTGGGGTCCTGGGGTTCCACTGAAGTGCCTCAGGGCTAAGCAGATGGACTATCCCCTGCCTCCACTGGAGCAGGCAGACCTTCCTACTGCTGTCTGTGTCTGTATCCCACAGCAGCTTTCTCTTTGAAATGAAACCCTTCTACTTTGAAAATGTAAGTTTATGTGCAAAAGCGGATGCTGGGAGAAAAGCCACTGGATCTGGAGCCAGAAGTTCTGTGATTTAGTCCTAACTCGGCTGCTGAATTCCCATGTGTCCCTGAACACGCCCTGCCCTGCCCAGTGAACTATCATTGTAACAACAACAGTACATAGAATTATCTGTGCCAGGCACTGTTCTTGGAGTGTTGTGTGCATTAATACATTTATCCTCATAACAACTCTCTGAGGAAAATAAATATTACTATCCCTAGTCATAGATAAGGAAACCAAGACAGAGAGGTTAAGGAATGCCTGGGGTCCCACAGCCAGTGAGCCATGGACCAGGGCAGAGCCTGTTAGGCCTGGTTCTGTGTCTGCTGTTTGCTGAGTGTTCAAACACACAGGCAGAGATGCCCTTAGGACAAGCCATGCCTCGTCGCCTTGTTGCCCAAAGGCAACTCTCGGTTCCCGGGAGTATTTGATGCTGTGGTCAAGCAGTAGTGTGCTGAAGACTAAGGTGGTCCCATTCCAAGAGAAAAGAACAGCCGTGAAATTCTGACTCCTTCCTGTCTGAGGGCACCGAGGGAAGCTGCGACATGGGTGCTCCGCCGTTCGGGGCTGGAGGCCCCGTGTCAGTCTTGCCCCTTTTGTTGTTTCCAGCCTGAAATCTTACAAGACTCCAGACTCATCACACTGTATCTCACGATGCTTGTCACCTTCACGGACACTTCAACATGGAAAATCCTCCGGGGAAAAGGTCTGTAGAACTTATTTTCAAATTTTTCCCAGTTGTCATTTCCATAGTGAGTGCAGAGCACCTTTTCTCCTTCATAAGAAGCATTTTTGTCACCACAAGCCCCAAAAGACCTTGGTAGGAAATGCCCCTGACAGTGTGTTAGTAGTGTGTGTCACACTCTTCTCCTGTTTGAATTTATTTTTGGAGACATTGTACCTCTGATCTCATTTTTTGTAACTTCCCCAGTGCCTCAGCCTGCAAAGGATGGTAGTCACATGAGCCTTATCATTTCATTTTGGAAAATCATTAGCAAATAATTGTGTTTTGCCCATGAAACCTGCTTTGTAAAGCTGCCTCCTTCCCTGAAAACTTCTCACCTAAATGCATATATTCATGTCATCCATCCACTCAGCAAGTAACCTGCTATGTGCCAGACACCATGCTAGGTACTGGCCATGTAGTGATAAGCAAAACAGAAATGGTCACTGCCCTCTGGGGACTTCAGGTGCTCGTGCTGAGTCTGGTGATGAAACATACTGAATAGAAGTCACTTGTGTACAGTTTACTCTCCGTATCTCATATTCCATATTGTGGACTCACCCAAACTTGGGTCAGAAATACTTGAAAAAATTCCATCTGTATTGAGCACATAGAGACTTCTTTTCTTGTCATTATTCCTTAGTAATGCATTATAACAACTATTTACGTAGGACTGACATTGTATTAGATTTTGTAAGTAATCTACAAGTGATTTAAAGTATACAGGAGCAAGTGTGTAGGTTATATGTGAGTGCTGTGCCATTTATGTAAGGGATTTGGGCACCCACAAATTTTCATGTCGAAAGAGCGTTTTGGAACCAATCCCCCATAAATACCAGGAGATAACCGTATGTAAAATGACAGTAAATATGGTATTACTCAGAAGAGTCCAGAGGGGATGAGAGTGTTCAGCGGGATTGGGAAGGGTTCCACCTGGGACCGTAGGGCTCAGATGTTCCTAAGGGAGTGATGTCTGAGCTTAGCGCTGGGGAGAGGTGGAGTTCCCGTGGAGAGGGGTAGAAACTAGAAACAGAAGACTGCAAAAACCCCAGGTTAACAAGGAGAACCTATTTTAGGAACATTCTGGACTCTGGGAGGAGTCTAAAAATTGTTGAGTTCTGAACTTGGCCAGGAAGCTTGTGTCCCAGTGGGCACAGGAGGCACCCAGGGAAAGCATAAAGTGCCACACCATGGGACACAGTTGGAGAAGGTGTGACAGGAGCTCAGCAATGTGCCTTCTCACTAAGGGAAGGGAAGGGAAGGACCAGCTCCCAAGAGGTGGAACTTGAGTCATGCCTTCCAGGAGAGAGAGAATTCCAGATAGTGTCTTCCTATGCTCTGGTTCAGACCCAAGGGAATGGGGCAGCAAGCCAGAGACTACTGTGTTCCCTCATGGCCTTGGGACTAGGGCATAAATTTTCTGTCCCACATAAACAGGTCACAATATGCAAGAAACTTTTTAATTTTTTCTTCATTTAGGTGAGAACCTTCGACCAGCCATGAACCATATATGTGCAAATATAATGGGACATCTCAACCAGCACGGGTTTTACTCTGTGCTGCAGGTGTGTGTCCCCTGCCCTAATATGTGAGCTCCCACCCTCCAGTCCTGACCTGGGATTTTTACATTGGTTTCGGCAGTCTTACACCCTCCTCACAGAAGTACTTTTTGCAGGAAGAGCTAATGCCCAGTGTCCTCTGTATCTTCCACCTACTGTGGGTCACCTGTGGTTTAAGTATAGGGAGGATAGTGACCTAGGATCTTTTTAATGCTCTATATTTTTGGCTGCAGAGAAAATCAAGTCTCTTGAAATCTAAACTCAAGAAGGCCTCAGGGCTTCTTCCCTCAGGTTCCCGCTTTGTTGGGATCTGGAATTATATTTCTGGCGCTGTGTCCTCAAATGGCCTTCTGTCCACTGTGCACCTTATTGTGCCAATTTATACTCGCAGGAATTATCAGAGGCCCAGTTGCCACTGAGAAATACTGTGAAATTCTTAGGTCTGATAAGTGACGTTGGTTTGGCCCGCCCTTCTGCCTGCCACTGTGATGGGCCATTTCCTGAGTTGGTCGCATATTCTCATGACAGCCTTGCGAGGTGGTGTGCCAGCAAAAGGTGGTCTGTTAACACTTTATCCAGTTGAGGAGGCTTCTCCTCAACACTGTAACTCTGAACTGCTTCTAACTGCCATGGCATCTTGAAATTTAAGCTAGGTATTCTTTTTATTAACTGTAAAGTTTTTTGTTTTTTTTTTTTAATGACCTGGAGTCTTGCTGTGTTGCCCAAGCTGGTCCTGACTCCTGGGCTCAAGGGCTCCTTTTGCCTCAGCCGCCCAAATAGCTGAGACCACAGGTGCATACCTCCACATTTTTATTTTTTTTTTTGGTACTGAGGATTGAACCCAGAGGTAATTTACCACTGAGCCACAACCCCAGCCCTTTTTATTTTTTATTTTGAGTTGGAGTCTCACTCAGTTGCTGAGGCTAACCTTGAACTTGTGATTCTCCTGCCTCAGCCTCTGAGTCGCTGGGATTACAGGCGTATGCCACTGTGCCCAGCTTAGCTATTAAAAATTTTAACTGTGTATTTTTTTTTTATATTAACATGTAAAGCAGGGAGAGTAGTGAAAACAACTCCATGCCCAACAGCTTTTCTCCTTCCTTTTTAGGAGACATTGCAAATCAGTGTTTTTATCAGAAGCACTCATTTTCGTTTTTTAAATATACAAACTCACATAAAGTTGGTACTGTCCCCTAACCAGTTAAATGTTCTTTTCAGGTATTGCTCACCAGAGGCCTGGCCAGACCCCGGCCTTGTCTGTCCAAGGGCACCTTAACAGCAGCCTTTTCTCTGGCACTGCGGTAAGAAGTGGGGCAAGAGGACGGCTGCTTCTGACTGTGCCTCCTCTCGACTCTTCTCTGGTGGCGGGTTTAAGGTGTGGCCTTGTCCACCTCGTCGGGGTTCACAGGAAGTGCTGTTCTTCCTGAGCATAATGCATGTGTGACAGCCCAGGATTTTTCTTGGACTTTAGTCTTTACCCATAAATAATTTTCTAGTGTGATCTGAGGGGAAACAAATCATGTTCATTCTGCCAGCGGTTGAGATATGATCACTTTTGAATTCTTAATTGTTAAAAAGAGAAAAAGCCTATGAGAGCTGGAGGAGGTCCAGCTGGGAGCAGAGGAAAAGGGCCAAGGGAGTGGTTTTAGGAGCAGAGGCTGGAAATGCTGGGATCAAGAGGAGTTGTCATTTGGAGTAGGAGGTATGGCATTTGTCTTCACTTCATTGTCCTACATAAGGGACACCTATAAAAATCAATAAAAATTTTATGGGACACCTATAAATGGATCAGCATAAGTTTTTGTAGGTGTGTCACATGTAAAAGACCATGGGACATAATCGGTTAATCGGTTTGTCGATGTGAAATACATAAGAAACAAAGGATTTCCTTGTTGAGATTACACCTGCTATGTCATTGATGGGTCCAGAATATTCCTAAACTGTTGAGGGGTTACTGACTTAGAAAGAAGTCGATCAGAGCTCCTAGAGGAGAGACTCTCATGGTCAGACCAGCTTGGGAAGAGCCACGGCCCTCAGATTCCTGCTAACCCCTGCCCACCTTCCTGCCGAAAGCTCTGAGGAGTCCTGTGGTTGTCACCAGGAGTCCTGATCCTGTTTAACCTGATGTTAGTCCAGGCATATCTGCACTGAATGTCCCTGCCTCTTGTTTGGATGCAGAGCATGTCAAACTCCCAGGGAGCACCACTTTAGGAAATGATGGTATACAGCATGTGCTGGCATATGTTTTCTGTGGACAGGTAGTAAATATGTCCCACTCTGTGGGCCACATGGCCTGTCAGGACCACACTGCCATCGTAGTGAGAGAACTGATGTTCCCAGTGTGGCTAGTCAACGCAGTCATAACTGATCCTTTTACCACATTTCTTCTCCGTTAAGCTGTAACGGTGTCCGTCATTCTGTGCATTGGATTCCATTGACCACTTGTAAGACCAGGCTACTTTAACACATTTCTCCCAAATTGGGATTGTATATATTCTTCTGAATGTTTACATAATTGAACACAATCAGGATCTTTTAAAATAAGATGTTCAGTGAGTTGTCATACAGAAATACAGACGATGTCTATGAAATCAGAAATAATGTGTTGAAACATGATTACTAAATCCTGAAATCTGAATGGCTAACAGTCATGGCACAGTTGTTCTAAGACCTCACACATGAGCTGACTCCTTACCACCACATCATCTTAGCTCCATTCTATAGATGAAGAAGCTAAAGCCCAGAGAGGTAAAAATACTTAATCTTGGTCACACAGCAGGGAGTGGCCAGGCCAGGTCACCTGACTAGAGAGCCCATGCTCCACTCCTTATTCTTTATCCATTTCTCACACGGTGTTCATATTCTTATAGTCTAAGAACAATACGCACACCTTGAATAAATGGGAGCCTTTCCAGAGCCACACAGTTCTCTGAGCCCTGCCAGGTGCACTGCCACGGGCCTGCCGGCTCCGGCTTCTGCTTTTCCTGTGGGTTTGCCCAGCTCCTGGAATAAGGTGGACTTTATGGCCGACCTCGTTTTCACCCTGCAGTCCTTCAGGTGTCCTCCTGCACCTTGCCCTCGTCTTCCCTGGTCTCCCTGGTCTCAGCAGGTTGAGTGACTTAGAGCATAGGTTTCTATAGGTGGAGTCTTGGGTTTCTGCATGAGCCCCAGAGAAGGCACTGCCCCTTCTGGCCCTGTCATGGTGCTTTCTGTCCCTGTGGATTGCCTCTCCTGGACATTTCACACACTGGTACCCCACAGTGGGCAGTCTTTTGTTACTAGCTTTTTTCACGTTGCATAATGTGTCCAAGGCTCGTCCTGTGCTGTAGCATGAGTCCACACGTCCTTCCTGTTTATGACCAAATAATCTGTTGTATGGGATATACCACATTGAGTTGTTTGTGCTTTTGCACTGTTATGAATTTTGCTGCTGGAACACTTCCATACAGGTTCTTGTGCACTCGTGAGCTTTCATTTCTCTTGACGGTATTTCTAGAGTAGAATGGCGGGGTCGTGGAACGACTGCCAAACTGTTTTCCAGAGTGGCTGCGGCGGCGTGTGCAGGTTCAGCTTCGCCGTGTGCTCACCACGCTGTCATCATCTGTCTTTTTGAGGATGGCCATCCTAGTGGGGTTGCAGCAAAACCTCACTTTAATATGGTTGCAGTTCCCTGATGGTTAATATGTTGACCGCCTTTTTGGGTGATTATTAACCACTTGTATTATCTTCTCTAAAGAAATGTCCCTCTAGGGGCTGGAGTTGTAGCTCAGCGGTAGAGCACTTGCCTCATATGTGTGAGGCACTGGGTTCAATTCCCAGCACCATATATATAAATAAGCAAATAAAATAAAGGCCCATCAACAACTAAAATATATTAAAAAAAAGAAAAAAGAAATGTCCCTCTAGATTCTTTGTCCATTTTTAAATGGGGTTGTTTGTTTTTATTGCTGAGTTGTGTGAGCTCCCATCAGGTACATGATATACAAATATTTCCTCGCACTCTGTGTAGGAGGAAATATTGGGAAGAGCCACGGCCCTCAGGTTCCTGCTAACCCCAGCCCACCTTACTGCTGAAAGCTCTGAGGAGTTCTGTGGTTGTTTCCAGGAGCTTTTCGCTTTCTTGATAGTGTCTTTTGAATCACAAAACTTTTATTTGTGTTTTTCCTCTTGTCTCTGTTTTGGGTACCATACTAAGAAGTCATTGTATCACCTCAGACTTCTGTGCTTTCTACTGAGAATTTTATAATTTTAGCTATAAAATTTAGGTCATTTAGATCATTGAGATTTGTGATCTGCTTTTAATTCATTTTTGGATATGTTGTGAGAAAGAAGCCATGATCTTATTTTAGCATTTATCTTTTTTTGATTATGAAGGTAATAAATGTTTATGGCTGAAAACCTAAGTAACACAGAAAAGTGTAAGGAAGAAAAAATTTCTCATGATTCTACAACCCATAGGTGCATCGTTAACATTTTTTGATCTGTCTCCCCAGTCTTTTTTTGTATTAATATACATTTTTATTGTGCATATATTTTTAAATTAGACCATATGTATTCTATTAAATAAGCTGCTTAGTTGGTGAGTTCTTGGTGTTGTCACCTAGTAGACCCCTGGGTAAGCAGCGCTTGATTGAGGAAATGGGTTACACTGGGACTCTAGAAGCCCTTTTGTGTGTCCTTCCCATCATGAGCCCCTCTTCTCCCATCTATGTTGTTTTTTTATCTTGCTTTACTTTATAATTTTTGTAATATGGGCATTTTCTTATGCCAGTAAAACTTTAAGGCTCCTTTTTTCATGGCTGTAAAGTGCTGCATCATGTGACTGCACCGTCACTGACTTAACCATTCTTCCGGTGTGTCCCCGTTTTCACCTTTTAGTTTTCCTAGAAGCCCTGGGAAGCAGTTCTGGGGGTCAGAGGGCATTGGCAGGCTTGCTCTTTAGCTCAGGTGTGCCCGCGTACCTGTCTCAGTAAGCCCATCTGTCTGTGTCTAGCCCTGTGATTGCTGCACAATTTTCAGACAATCTGATTCGGCCGTTCCTCATCCACATCATGTCTGTGCCTGCGCTTGTGACTCATCTCAGCACAGTGACCCCTGAGGTAAGTGGGCTCTTTGAGTTTCCCCCCAAACCAATTCTGGTTTTGCTTTTTTCCTCACAATTTAGTAAAAGGATTGCTATGCTAGTTCTCACTCCTCCTGATTTTTCTTCTAAACTAATAGCCAGCGTAGACACGCTCAGGTTAGTAGCCCAGAGAAGCAGGTTCCTCTGCCTGGTGCTTGAGGACCTGTTCTGCTGTTTGGGGAACAGTCTGCGTGTGATCAAGCTCATGCTGTGCTGGGAAATTTCCTTGCAGTTTTCACTTTAACTGTTTGCCATTGTTTACAGCGTCTCACTGTTTTAGAATCTCATGACATGCTTCGCAAATTCATCATATTTTTAAGAGACAGAGACCGATGCCGGGACATTTGTGAAAGTTTAGAAGGCTGCCACACACTGTGCCTGATGGGTGAGTGCCCCACAGCAGTGGGGTTTAACTGGTGCTGGCCATCAAGGGAAGCCTGGGTGTAACTTAGTAACAACTAGACATGATTACCATAAAAAGCATGTACACAAATGCAGCAGGTTAAAATTTAAATTCATGTAAAGTTAAAAATCACACGGAACATATCCCTAGTAAGCTAGGTAGGTGACCGTAAGCGAACCTTGGATTTCAGCCCTGGACTTTCCAAGGAAAAAATGAAAATATGGTGAATTGCCTCTGTGGGTCTTACCTCCAGAGAGAAGGGAGGCCGTACTCAGGCAGGGCTTAGGGCGAGTTGTGCCTCGTCACCTGCTCTCCAGTGCTTCACTGCAAATGGAGAAGGGGTTTGTGGATGGAAGCACTTGGAAACAGTGGAGATGCATGATTCACGTTGCCTGACGAGAAGAAATTTACATAGGAAAAGGTCCTTGGGGCCAAATTTTATTGGGAATATCCTGTACAAGTCTTCACACAGTGATAATGAGGAACTCTGCAAAACCTTGGAGAACAGCGATTTCCCCAGGACATTCAGTTACTGTCATTTCTTGGCTCTCTCTTGATTTTTAAATATTAGTATGATATTAAAGTGTACCCCTAACTAACTATCGTGTGCCTCTGTGTGCACGACGTCTGTCGTTACGTCACGTAGTCTTCATAGAGAGGAGACCATGTTCTAGTCTTAGAGATGATGAGACAAAGGAGAGGCAGTCGAGAGCCACACAGCTCACCTGTGCAGAGCCAGAATTTGAAGTCAGGTTGGCCTATTTCTGGCCTCCACACTGCAGCTCCCGGCACTGGCAAGAGCCCTTCCCTGGAATCTTCCTGCACATGCAGCAGGGCTGCCCGAGCCACAGACAGAGAGCAGGACTAGGAGGCACCGAAGTGCTTCTGTCTGTCCCTTCTCACTTGGCCTTCTCTCTTCATAGGCAACCTCCTGCAGTTGGGCTCCCTCAGCCCCCGAGTGCTGGAGGAGGAGACGGACGGCTTTGTGAGCTTGCTCACCCAGATGCTGTGCTACTGTCAGAAGTACGTGTCCCAGAAGAAATCCAACCTGACCCACTGGCACCCTGTCCTTGGCTGGTTCTCCCAGTCTGTGGATTATGGGTAAGTCCTGGAGACACAGCACTGCCTTCTGGCTCTCTCCACGTCACCTCCCCTCCTTCCTTCTGTCTGTTGGCTTCTGTTTTGCTTCTTACTAAAAAATAAGATGTGTTTATTGAACAAGACAGGGATACCATCATGAGAACAAAACATCCCATAATCTCACTATCCAAAGATGACCTGAACAAACATCTGTTTAATGTTTACCTACATCAATAGTTTTGTATAAAAATGAGATCATATGATTTTGCATTTTGTCCTTTTCATTAAAAATTTATGAATCTTATCAATAGTTTTTCTTTTTCAATATCACTTTTATTGATTTACTAGACAGCCATATTTTGGAGATGCTGAAACAAGACAAATGACTTAAAGGGATAAAATCATCTGCTTTTCAAGACATTGAAATATGAATTTAAAAATTTTAAATTAACTCAAAAGCAGGGCTGGGGGTACGGCTCAGTGGTGGAACATTTTCCTAGTGTGCCCAAGTCCCTGGGTTGAATCCCCAGCACTGAAAACAAACAAACTCAAAAACCTTAGGAACACTAGAGTAGAAGACTAGAGATCAAGAAGGGAGCATCTCAAACGTGGAGAGAGTGCCTGGGCTCAGCTCTTTCCTCTCAGGTGTCCACCCCTGCGTGATGTCCACCCCTGCATGGTGTCCATGGCAGATACTCTTGAGGCAGAAAACTGAGGTCCCAGAGAAGGGCTCCCTCTTCCTTGTGCCTGAGTGGTATTTTTGAGTCCTGACTAGTTAAAATGACCGTTGCCGAGGAACCTGCCCCAACAGCCCACCTGGGCAGCGAGGCACCTGTGCCTGGAGCCTGGAGCCTGGAGGCTGTTCCGGGAGAGGTGCGGGCGGAGAGCCACTGGTGGCCACTGCTCTTCTCTGAGGGCCTTTGAACAACTTGCCTCACCTCAGTTTCTTCATCAGAGATGGGGGGGGGATCACAGTCCATCCATTAGGGCTGTCTTAAAGGACTGAACAAGGTGACGTGTGCCCACTGCTTGGCTTGGCGGATGCCCAGTGACTGGTGGCTGTCACCTCCATGACGCTGTGGTAGGAGCCGTCTTAGGGTCTTGAGTGGCAGGGGCATGCCAGTAGATGACAGGCGTGGGGTGGTGCTGGGGTGAAGCCTGAAGTGGGGACAGAAGCTCCAGAGGCAAGGGAGCACTCGGGTGTCATGTCTGCTGGATGTGAAGCCGCTGGCTGCAGCCAGCCCGGAGGAAGCAGGCAGTGCAGCTGCTTGAGGTAGCTTTTGCCTACTGGGTGGTGGATGTCCAAGATGACCATGGCGTGTGGACCTGGGGACCTGGAGAAGCAGTAATGCTGATGGCAGCACAGGTTTGGGTGTAGTGACAGACAAGGTTCAGTGCCTTCACCACACTTGGACCTTGGTGATGGTTTATGGGATCCACTTTTTTTTTTTTTTTTTTAATTTTCTGCTTTGTCAAGTCTAGGCCTGAGCTACACGTCAAGAGCATGGCCTTGAGGGGAGCTGAGCAGGCCCGTCCTGGCCAGCAGAGGCACTAATGCACTATTCTCTTGCTCTCCCCTAGCCTCAATGAGTCGATGTATTTGATCACCAAACAGCTGCAATTCCTGTGGGGCGTGCCTCTCATCCGCATCTTCTTCAGTGACATCCTAAGCAAGAAGCTGTTGGAGCACCAGGAGCCAGCCCCCACCCAGCCGGCGTCCCCACAGAACGTTCTCCCAGTGAAGAGTGAGTGGCCAGGGCTCTGCTGGGCCAGAAGGCAGCCCCTGCTTCTGCGCAGGGGGATGCTCTGTGTTGGGGGTGTTCTATCTTCTCCCACAGAGGTCCTGAAGCTGCTCAAGTCAGGTCCACATTTAGCAGAACAGTCCCAGGAACCCTGTACAAATGGAAAGCAAGGGCCAGGGAAATATAACTAGGTAACGGTATGTAGAAGAATGTTCACAGGTACACATTCCATGAGGGCCACTTCAGTTTGGCTGTGAATCTTCTAGTAGCCAGAGAGAACGGGGTCTTGCAGACCCTTTGAACTTTCATATTGCCAGAAGAGGGAAAGGAGCCATATCTTAGGGGACATAGAGCTGTTTTAAAGTTACTTGCCCACAGCAGTTTCTCAGTTCGGGGTGGCTTTTCTTCTGCCTCCCATGCACTGCACATCCGTGTCTTGTAGCTAGTTAGTGGGCACAGGCTCAGTAGATATAACTTCAGCAGGATGTAAATGGGAAGGCTTAACAAAGTAAAATACTGTTCAGAACCAAATGTCAGCACTTGAGGAGGTTACTCCTCACTTCCCTCCCAAAGCTCAGAAAATTCAAACTCAGCTGGCCCCCTACCCTGCACCCTCTTCCCCTCATATAGTCCTCTGAACTTTTCCTTTTGCAGCTTCTGAAAGAAGCTGTATAAAATTGGCACCAGAAGTCAAAGAATCCTGTGGTATATTCAGAGTTGAGTATACCTGGCTTAATCTGAGAAATTTTTTGATGTTCTGAGGAGGTATTTGGGTTATACCTAAAATCCAATAATTAATGTTTTTCTAAGTTATCCCAGAGAAATGTCTTGGGTCCAAGCACCAGCCCTACTTCCTGGCCCTGCTGTACAGTTGGAATTTTGTCAAAATGCTGTTCCCTTGACCAGGTGGGGTTTGGCAGATGGCTGAGCTTCTGCTCACAGTGCTCTTCTCCGTGCCAGGTCTCCTCAAGCGTGCGTTTCAGAAGTCTGCATCAGTTCGGAATATCCTCAGGCCTGTTGGGGGCAAACGTGTTGACTCTGCAGAGGTTCAGCAGGTCTGCAACATCTGTGTCCTCTACCAGACTTCGCTGACCACGCTTACCCAGATCCGCCTGCAGATTCTCACAGGTTTGGAGGCCCAAGTCTGCTGCTTCCATTTCGCCAATTTGCTAGACAAGTTTTCTTAGAAAAAGTTGATTTTCTTTCCTGGCTTCCTGATACAGAAGATAGATTTTTGAAGGAGGGTGTTTCTGAGTTTTTTCTTCCTAGAGATTGGTACACCGTGGTTAAATAGCTCAAGCCAGTCCTAGTAATAGCACTTCCATTTTGTTCCTGTCACCTGGCTCTTATTTTAGTTATGAAGTACAACTTTTAAAATGTTATTTTTTTCTGAGTAGAAAACTAGAAAACGAGGGGCTGGGGATGTGGCTCAAGCGGTAGCGCGCTCACCTGGCATGCGCGGGGCTCTGGGTTTGATCCTCAGCACCACATAAAAATAAAATAAAGATGTTGTGTCCACCGAAAACTAAAAAATAAAATATTAAAAAAATTCAAAAAAAAAACAAACTAGAAAACGTAGGGAGACAGGAAAAATACCACTCCTAATCCCACAATTCATGCCCAAGCATGTCATACATAAGTTATAAATATATTGAAACTGATATATTTTATCCTTCCTTTTCCATTAATCATTTTACAAACATTTTATCATGTCAACAACTCTTCAAAAACCTCATTTTTATTGGCTGCATGATACCTCATTGCATGGGGACGCTCAACACTTTATTTTCTACCTGAGCAAGGAAGAAAGTGCTTTGTGAGCACAGAGCAGCAAGGGCTTTGAGGGGTTCGTTAGTGTACATCAGAACCACAAGTCCAGAGGGTCCTTGTGAGCCATGAAAACTGGAAACTGCAGCAGAATCAGAACTTCTCTGCTGCACTGTATGACTTTTTAAAATCTTAAGTTGCTGCTGCTTCTGGCTTTCATACATTTTATTCATTCTTCAAATACTTATAGAGCACTTATATGTGCAAAGCACTGAGGATACAGAGGTGAACAAGACAGCCAAGGTCTCTGTCCCTGAGGGAATCATATTCTAGCATTGGGGAGACCAGCAGTACCCAAAAGTCGACTGTATAAAATTGGCTCTATGAAAATGAAAAGGCTTGATGCTGGCTTGGGCTAGGACTGGGTTTTCCTGCCTCAGTATCATTGATATTCGGGGCTGGATGATCTTTGTCGTAGGGGCTGTCATTCATCATAGGATGCTCACCAGCCCCTGGCCCAGCAGCACCTTCCTCCCCAGTTGTGACAGCCAAACATGTCTCCAAACATGGGCAAATACCCCCTGAGGCCGAGGTCATTGTGGTCAAGTACTCTGGCCTAGTGGTGGTGGTAAAGATGGAAGCAGGTGTGCTGGAGAGGGACCTCTGTGGGTCCTACTGGGGGACTGGACTTGATGCATGAGGACCAAAGATTCCAAAGGTGCTGCCTGTGTGGATGGCAACACCATTTGCAGAGCTGGGGAAGCATGGAACAGGGCAGCGGGGGTGAGGACTGCGGAAAGTTGGAAGTCGTGCTGGGCTGTGGCAAGTGTGAGCTGCTGGCTGGGCCTGCAGGCAGAGGTGTCCAGAGACCTTTGAGGACAGTGGGGGGCCATCAGCGGAGGGATGGAATGAAGGCTTTCTGCAGGTTCCAGACCCTGCCTGGCCGCACAGCACCTGAGGGCTTGGGAGCATTCTGGGTGAGAGGATTTCAAGGTTACCATCCATGTCCAGCTTTTAAGATGAGCTCACAACTAAGCTCATTTTCCCAAGTGAGAGAATCCAAAACTAAGGTTTCTTGGCTAATATGAAAATACACATTTTCAAGAATAAAAATAATCTAGTCTAAAGTGTATGAATGACATTCGGTCTGTTGGTTTAGCTGTACACATCTTAAATCAGATTATAGAAAGTAACATTTGTTATGTTGACCATGTTGTTTTTCTATTCTCCTACTTTATGAAGCACCTTTGTTCCTCTTCCCCACATGCCCTGAGGTCCTGGAGCTCCTGACACCACTCTGTGGGCACAGCTTCCCCACTTCTGTCTCAGCTGCCCAGGATGCAGCCCTGTTGAGTCAGTATACGAGGCTGTGTTTTAGTCTACACCATGAGTCCCATCATGGAATGTGAGGATAGCTGTTTTTCTCCTTTTGCCCAGGAGGAGCATATTTATGACCTCTATAGTATAATTACTTACTGTTTCTTTATTTTTAACCTGTGAGGTTCCTGTGTTCTTTGGTGTGAATAACCTGGGCTACCTAAAAACGAATTATAAGCTAGGTACCTATATAACCACTAACCTGGTCAAGGAACTTTTACTTTTTAAAGGTTTCTTTATAACAATACCATCCTTCCCTTGCAAGTGTAAGGTCAAACCTTTAAGAATAGTAACTCACTTGAGGGTACATTTCTTTGACTCCTGTACAGTTCCTTCAGTTCACCTCTCAGCATCCTAAAATAGCATTGATGGAACCCCACACCCTCCCCAGGCTCTTGTATCCTCCCCAAATAGCCCTTTATTCAAACTAAATTATAGACAGTGCCCTGTAAAATGAGAGGCATTATAAGGGCTCCAGTGTAGGTGACTGCATTTCTGAGAAAACACCATATATTCAGGGTCCTAGAATTTTAGATCCAGACTTTCTAAGTCACTAGCTGCGTTATTGGAATTAAAATATACTAGTGATGTAGGCCTGGGAAAGCAGACTTAGAACGTCCTCTGCTTCACCTTTTGCTTCCCTTGAGTTGATTTTGTGCGGTATTTCAGAGTGTCTCTGCTACAGTCATTCAGTGCTTTCTTATTTGTAATGTAGAGGAATAGAAGTTGATGGGAGGAGAACTTTGCTAAATGTGGGTGAGCCTGTAAATTGTAAATAAACTTTTATTAGAACACCACCAAATCCATTCATTTGTGTAATATCAACTGCTGTGGTGCTATAGCAGTAGCATTGAGTAGCTGTGACTGTTGAACTAAAACTTGGCCAGAGGAGGCCACCATACATTGAACCGTACATACCCTAAATTAATATATAAACTAACGGAAAGCCTGACTTGGGAAAATACTTTGATAACAAATTGCTGATTCTAAGCCAATCATAGCTACAATCTTCATTCAACCACAGCAGCCAACTGATCAGAAGGTGTTCACATAAGGAATAGCTGAGTCGTAATAAATCCTGCCTGCCTGCCTGCTTTCAAAGCAGAGCTTTCTGAAGCTCTTCTGGTCCTGTGGCCTGCCCCATGTGCCAGTTGTTCTTTGCTCAATTAAACTGCTAAATTTTATTTGTCTCAACAGAGGCCATCTGGCCTATAAAACCTAAAAATATTTACTCTCTAGCCCTTTCCAGAAAAAAACCTTGCTGATCCCTGATTTAAAATATAATTGCTAAATCAGACCTGGGTTCTTTTCTTGGCTCTGACACTTGCTGGCTGTGATTTTGGGCAAATTATTTAACCTGGCTGTGCTTCGGTTTCCTCCCTTATGAAACAAAGATGACACTGGACTTCACAGGCAGAAAGGAGACGATGCGTGCAAAGTGTTGAGCCTGTTATCTGCACTCAGGAAGCACCATTAAACGTTGGCTGTTACTATCATTGTGATTCTCAGGGCGACACTGCTTTCCTGATTGCACCTTCTTCTCATGCACAGTAAATATTCACTAATAGCTTAAGTGTTTCCTTTTCCCAATGGAAGGAGAAATATCAGACCAGATGGAGCCCCCACCTGAAGCTTGGGTTTCTCTATCCTTTTCCAGGTCTCACTTACCTTGATGACCTGCTGCCCAAACTGTGGGCGTTTATCTGTGAGCTGGGGCCCCACGGAGGGTTAAAGCTCTTCTTGGAATGCCTGAACAATGACACTGAAGAGTCCAAGCAGCTCTTGGCCATGCTGATGCTGTTCTGTGACTGTTCTCGGCACCTCATCACGTAGGTTGACTGCTGGGGGGCGGAATACTTTCCTAGGATTCAGGACACCAAACTACAATGTCAGGAGGCAAGGAACCTGCTGATAGGATCACTGCATACATCTGGGCCTGCGTGGCAGGGTCAGTATAAGCATTAGACAAGAGCCAGGCATGGGGGCATATGCCTGTAGTCACAGCTATTTGGGAGGCTGAGGCAGGAGAATCACTTGAGCCCAGGAGGTCAAGACCACCTAGATGACACAGCAAGAACACACCAAAAAAATGTAGACAAGAAAACATTGACAAAGCAGGCAGCATGCATGGGGTGTGCAGCAGTTGTTAGTTCTCATCCTTTCAGGACAGCTGGGTGGGACCCCCAAGTGTGAACTCTGGGGTCTCCTGGAGATGGGTTCAAATCATAGCTCCACTGTTTATTTACTATACTAGTTAGATTAATGGAAAATTCCAGAGTCAACCAGGGAGCAAAATCTGGCTCAGCAATTTACTAGGATACCCTGGGCAAGGGATCAAGGAATTCAATCTCTCTGCTACTGATTTTCCTCATGTATACATGTAGGCATTTCTGTGAGGATTAAGAGTAATCAATGCCAAGTGCATCACACAGTCCCTGGCACAGAGGAGAAGCTCAGTGTGTGTCGGCTGTTATTGTTACCTAACTAGTCCTGGGAAGGTTGCCTAACCTCTGTGAGCCTCCCTAGGAGCATGGAGACACTATTACCAACCTGAAAGAGCAAATGAGAAAAGGAGTGTCAGGTAGTACAGCACTAGACGTGAGTGGAGAACTAATAAGAGGCTCATCCAGTTCCTTGACTGTTCAAGCTTTTGTGTCTCCTGGTATCCTTGGCATTCCTCTAATCCCACGTTCTCTTAATATAGACTGGACCTCAAGCAATGAAGTTCAGCCTAGAAGACCATAGCAGGAAGGGTTAGGGGACTCGTAGGTGGCAGTTTGGGCAACATGAGGAGGCTGAGTGCGCAGGTGGAGGTGAGAGCAGTGTCTGTAAGGACCAGGAAAGACACCCTTAATGGTCAGTCACTGAGCACAGGGTAACCTGATAGTAAGTCACATTCTGAAGGTGCATGGAGTGGTTTTAGTAAAGTTTCATTTAGAACTGTGTCTCGTGTTCATTCATCCATTTATTCTTTCAAGCATTCTTTCACTCACCTATACTTAATAAGTACCACTAGTGTCTGTCCTCAATGTGGAATGAAGCTCTGCAGACTTCCTGAGGAGGAACAGACGCTCAGTCAAGAGCCCTTCATATCAGACAGGAATTTGGCACATTGAGGCAGGCATTTAGGCATGAAGGAAGGAAGTGTCACAGCCAGTTCCTTGTAAGAAAGAAAAAATGCAAGAGTGGGGCTTTTTTTCCCCTTTAATCGTATTTTAGATTTTTAGTATAGACAGTTTCAAATAAATAGAAAGTAGAAACAATGACGAACTCTCACGGCCATCACCAGCTTTAGCTCATGGCCAGTTTTGCTTCATCCGAACCCCTCCCTGCCCTCCTCTTCCAGTGTCTTTGGAGCCCGTCTTAGACATTAGATCATTTTAACTTTACAGGAAGTGTCTCTGAAAGTTAGAACTTATTTCTTAAACTGATTATTTTGTCTGATAAGCAGAAAGATCTTATTTCTTTCCCTTTCTCTGGGAAATGCTAAATAATTTTGTCTGATTTAGGATCCTTGATGACATTGAAGTTTATGAAGAACAGATTTCATTCAAACTAGAAGAGCTGGTCACCATCTCCTCTTTCCTGAATTCCTTCGTGTTTAAGATGATCTGGGATGGAATTGTAGGTAAGGTGGAGGTGCCCAGGGAGGTTTTGGTTTATTATGTACCAGAGTTAATAAAAATTCACATTTAAGCCAGGCATGGTAGCTCACACCTGTAATCCCAGCAACTTGCGAGGCTGAGGCAGGAGAACCACAAGTTTGATGACAACCTCAGAAATATAGCGAGACCCTGTTTAAAAAAATAAAAAGGGCAGAGAGTGTGGCTTAGTGATAGAGCATCCCAGATTCATTCCCCAGTATCACTCCAAAAGACCTAATTTATTCACAAAGCTGGAAGTTTTCTCTCTTACTAAGACCTCTTTAAGAGAGGAAGCAAAAGCAATGCGTGCCAGTTCACACTGCCGATGAGCGCCCCCTCCTGTGGTGTTCCCAGGTGTTCAGTGCAAAGGACCTTTGGACAGTGACTAGTGAGAGCCAGCATGAGGGTCTGAGACACCAAGGCCCTGCAGACGTCTACTTAGGACCTTCCCAGGGACCTTTTTATTCCTTTCATTCTGTAGAAATTCAGAGCAAGAGAGGTCAGGTTTGCTGGAGACCGCAAGAAACAAGCCATCCTCCCCGTCCTCCAGGTCCTCCAGCTCTGACCCTTCTCCTGCGAGTGTGACTCTCCTGTTTGTTGTCCTGCAGAGAACGCCAAGGGCGAGACCTTGGAGCTGTTCCAGTCTGTGCATGGGTGGCTGATGGTGCTCTACGAGCGGGACTGCCGCCGCCGCTTCGCCCCTGAGGACCACTGGCTTCGAAAGTGAGCACCATGGGGCCAGGGGCTGGGGGGAGGCTCACAGCAGCCAGGGGCCTCCATTTCTGTCTGTCTGTCTTACAGTCTCTCTCTCTCACACACACACACACACACACACACACACACACACAGCAGGTGCCCGAGCACTTGCCACTCCTGTTCCAGGATGGAGGGCCTTTTCTTTCTCCTCCATGTTGGCCATTCATCTGTGGAAAGAGCTGCTGTTCTGTAAAGCTCCTGTCAGGACACACCCCAGCAGCTACTTCTGTTACACCAGGAGGATCAGTTAATTAATGGCAACAAAGCCAGATCACATTCGGCTGCTGTTTCTTATTCAGACTGGGACGAGAGGGTCTTCAGCTGCCCTAAACAATGGGGTGGTAAAAAGTGCTTTGAGGGTTTGGATGGGGGAGGGCGCGAGGCAGCAGTCCTCCAGCAGCAGCTAAACTTAAGAGCATGTCCGCATTTTTCTCAGTGATGCATCAACTTTTAGGTTACCATTGCAGCTCTGGTACTAGAGCAAAGCTTCGCAGACTTTGGCATAGAGGGACAAATGGCTCTAGGCCCTGTGGACTCACGTCTCTGTTGCAGCTGCTACCTCTGCTCTTGCAGCATGAGGCAGCCATAGGCAGTACGTGCTGCTCCCACAGAACTTTACAAAGGCAGGCAGCCAGCTTGGCCTGCATGCTGTGGTTTGTGAACCCTGCACTAGTGTACGGTTTTCATAACCCCAGACCTGTCTTTCTTCTTAAGGGATCTCAAGCCTAGTGTGCTCTTCCAGGAACTCGATAAGGACCGAAAACGGGCACAGTTGATCCTGCAGTACATCCCACATGTCATTCCTCACAAAAACGTGAGTTGCCCTCAGCTGGGCTCCTGGTGTGTTGCTGTCCCGTGTGGTCCCTGACTCCCTCGTTGTTATAGCGGTGCGGAACGCCGGAATGAGGTGGTTGATTTTGCAAGTGCAGCGATGGCATTTCTTTCTCTGTGGCAGGTTACACCAAGTGCTGAGGGTGCCAGGTGGAGAAGGCAACGTGAAGTGGCATTTAGGTGCAGTGGGATGTGTGCCACGGGGCTAGGTGCCATGGGAGCCCAGGCAAAGGAACCTGACTCCTCAGTAAGGGGAAGGGATTAGAGAGGGCTCCAAGGCAGAAGTGGACAAGACTTAAAGGTCCAGGGTGAGAGAGAAGCCAAACAGCTGGTCTGGCTGGAAGAAGTCAAGAAACAACTGAGGAGTTAAAAGGAGTTAGAGCAGGAAGGGCCTTGTAAACCGAGGCTGGGAGCTTAGATTTTAGCCAAGGCCATTGCAGGGTTTGAAGCTTACAAAGTGCCAAGACAGAGCTGGAGAGGTGACTAGAGGTAGAGGGCATTAAAGCCAGCTGGCCTGCATTAGAGAGAGGCCTCCAGAGTAGATGGATGACCAAGGCAAGAGACTTTTAAGGAGCCAGCACCTAAGACCTTGGAGCCTGATTACATTCAGAGAGCAAGGAAAGGAGAAATGGAGGTACTCTTGAGCTCTGGCTTGGTGCTTGAAGCTTGGTGCTTGAAGCTTGGTGCTTGGTGCTTGGGTGGGCTGTCCTCTGAGGGAGAAACAGGTGAGGGCAGGTCTGGGATATGGTGGTGCATTCAGTTCTGAGTGAGTGGGTGCATGTGGCTGTGGCTCCTAATGGCTCTGGCGCTCAAGAGGGAGGCCTGAGTTGGAGAAAGCTTTCCCGCCTGGGCTTGCGATGTGGAAAGGCAGGTAGGGAATCAGATGGAGAGGTCCTGAGAGGAGAGAAGGAGGAATCTGAGGAAACAGGGGTCCAGGAGAGTGTGGTATCACTCCAGGGGACAAGAGAGAATTGGGAAGGCTTGCGTACCGTGGCAAGAGCTTCCAGGCCGTATGGGAAACGTGGCTCGCATCCCTGGGAAGGAGCTGGCACTCAGCAATACTGCTGGTGGGTGACAATACTGTGCCTGTCTCAGGAGAGACTCCTCAGAGTCCAGAGGTGCCTTTCTTACCCCTTTTTTTGATTCTTTCTTTTAAAATAGACATATTTTTAGAGAGCATAAATCCCATTTTTGTATATTAAATCTCAGAATTCAGAGGTACTTAATTCTCACTGCTCTGATACTGTTGTTGTTTGTTTTTTAATATTTTTTTTAGTTGTACACAATACCTTTATTTTGTTATTTATTTTTACGTGGTGCTGAGGATCGAACCCAGGCCCTTGCACATGCTAGGTGAGCGCTCTCCACTAAGCCACAACCCCAGCCCTGTTTTTATTTATTTAATTTTTAAAATATTTATCCTTTAGTTCTAGGTGCACACAATATCTTTATTTTATTTTTATGCGATGCTGAAGATCGAACCCAGTGCCCCAGGCGTGCTAGGCAAGTGCTCTACCACTTAAACCACAACCCCCGCCCCTCTGATACCGTTTTGACCTTGACTTTATTATTTTTTTTTTAAACATGAAAGAATTTTATGACATAAGACATCAGTGAAAAAAACAGGCTTTAAAATAACATGAATATTACTCTCTTTTCATGGGTAAAATACATAAACAGATACAAAGAAAAACGGTTGGAAAAGTTTATTACAATTGGGGAATCATATGGATGATTTTACTTTGTTTTATTTTATTGATTTATTGCTTAACTGTACTTTAATATTCCTATACTAAGTCTGTATACTATTTTATTTATTTATTTATTTTTGTCCTCTCCCACTTTTATTTTTTATTTTTTTAAAATTTTTTTTATTAGTTGTTCAAAACATTACAAAGCTCTTAACATATCATATTTCATACATTTGATTCAAGCAGATTATGAACTCCCATTTTTACCCCATATACAGATTGCAGAATCACATCGTTACACATCCACTTTTTTACATACTGCCATACTAGTGTCTGTTGTATTCTGCTGCCTTTCCTATCCTCTACTATCCCCCCTCCCCTCCCCTCCCCTCCCATCTTCTCTCTCTACCCCATCTACTGTAATTCATTTCTGTCTCTTGTTTTTTTTCCCCTTTCCCCTCACTTCCTCTTATATGTAATTTTGTAAAGGAAGGCTCTCTTTCCTTTACCATGCAATTTCCCTTCTCTCTTTCCCTCCCCCCTCTCATCCCTGTTTAATGATGATCTTCTTCTCATGCTCTTCCTCCCTATTCTGTTCTTAGTTGCTCTCCTTATATCAAAGATGACATTTGGAATTTGTTTTTTAGGGATTGGCTAGCTTCACTTAGCATAATCTGCTCTAGTGCCATCCATTTCCCTGCAAATTCCATGATTTTGTCATTTTTTAGTGCAGAGTAATACTCCATTGTGTACAAATGCCACATTTTTTTTATCCATTCATCTATTGAAGGGCATCTAGGTTGGTTCCACAGTCTAGCTATTGTGAATTGTGCTGCTATGAACATCGTTGTAGCAGTGTCCCTATAGTACGCTCTTTTAAGGTCTTTGGGGAATAGTCCAAGAAGGGGAATAGCTGGGTCAAATGGTGGTTCCATTCCCAGCTTTCCCAGGAATCTCCATACTGCTTTCCAAATTGGCCGCACCAATTTGCAGCCCCACCAGCAATGTACAAGTGTACCCTTTTCCCCACATCCTCGCCAGCACTTGTTGTTGTTTGACTTCATAATGGCTGCCAATCTTACTGGAGTGAGATGGTATCTTAGGGTGGTTTTGATTTGCATTTCTCTGACTGCTAGAGATGGTGAGCATTTTTTCATGTACTTGTTGATTGATTGTATGTCCTCCTCTGAGAAGTGTCTGTTCAGGTCCTTGGCCCATTTGTTGATTGGGTTATTTGTTTTCTTATTGTTTAATTTTTTGAGTTCTTTATATACTCTGGATATTAGTGCTCTATCTGAAGTGTGAGGAGTAAAGATTTGTTCCCAGGATGTAGGCTCCCTATTTACCTCTCTTATTGTTTCTCTTGCTGAGAAAAAACTTTTTAGTTTGAGTTAAGTCCCATTTGTTGATTCTTGTTATTAACTCTTGTGCTATGGGGTGTCCTATTAAGGAATTTGGAGCCCGACCCCACAGTATGTAGATCTACATATTGACCTTGACTTTAATGTCTGTGGTTGCTGTTCATTCCCCTCAGGCAGTGATGTGCATACAGTGTGGCTGTTAAAATTCTTATTGCACCTGACAGACTCTCAGGAATGAGGGACCTTCCTTGAGGGAATCCCTCAGCAGGACCCCTGAGCCTGTCTCCCATAGGGAAGGCACAGCTCTGCAGACCATTCTGTGGCTGTACTCTCCCAAGTGATGGGACAGTCTCCCTCATCTGAAGCTGATCTACTTCTAACTTCTACTCTTGGTCTCTGAACCACCCACAGGGGTGGCATCTTTAATCGGTGGAATAAATCTCTTGAGATTTGCACACAGGTCCTGCTTCTGAGTCCTCTGTTTTCCTAGTGGCTTTAGCTGCTCCAGCTATTCCTCATTTAAAGCAGTCTCTGACCTCTCATCTCCTGGTTTGGTGGTGGCTGATTTAAAACCCAGCACCTCAGCTTGTCCCTGTGTCTGTGAACTCAGGCTTTGACCCTGGCATTGCATATTGCTTAGTCTGGAATCTTCTTGCTGTATGTCTATGTCCACAGACAGTGTGCTGGGGCGCTGGAGTTACCGAAGGGTGTGTTAAGTATTCGAGAATGCATTGGAACACCCCGTGAACTACTAGTTCGAGGTAGCTTATGATTTCAACATTCAGTCACACTACATTCTTTTCCATGATGTCATATTTGCAAAGCTAGGTTTTCAGAATGAGATCAAAATGTTTTATATTTCAATTTATGTGCATTTTAAAAATACAACTACTAATTTCTTAGAATAGAAATACTTTTTAAGTTGTTAGCACCCAGCTACCTAATGAACTGGTCTAGTAGGCATTTTTGGTCAAGGAGGGCCAAAAAAAAAATTACTGCCATCCTAGGGGTGCCGTGAACAACCTAGTGTGGGAACGCTGAAGTGAACTGGAGTGACTTGTGAGTCCAAGCCATATGCTGACTTTTTTTTTTTTTTCTTTTGGGAATTTTGCTTAAGGTTATCATCAAGGTTATCTGTCCATGGCTCCTAAAGTTTCCTCCCTTTGAAGGGAAAGGAGAAATACTGGGGAATGATATTGACCAAAGTATGTTGTTGTGTCATGCATATAACATGATGTCATATTTGCAGCCTATACTCCCAAAGTCAAGTGGGAAGTGAGGCTGCAGGAGGAGACAGCAGGAGAATGTAGTGTAACTAGATGTTGAAATTAAAGCTACCTTGAACTGTATACATAACGTATGTACAAATACGTAACAGTGATTATTAAGTATAATAATAATGTACTGATGAAATAATAATGCACTGGGCTGGGGTGGGGCTCAGCCATAGAGCGCTCACCTGGCACCTGCGAGGCCCTGGGTTCGATCCTCAGCACCACACAGAATGAATAAATAAAATAAAGGTATTGTGTCCAACTACAACTAAAAAATAATTTTTTAAAAATAATAATAATGCACAACTATTATGTATAATTACAGCATACCAATAAAAAGTGGAAAAAAAATTTTCTCCTTGGGAGGACAGGACCCTTCCTCATCTCCTGGTCCCTGTCCTGCCCCTAGCAGTCCTGGGAAGGTCAGGCGTGCTGTGTTCCGAGTGGCGAGGGCTCTCCTGCTGTCTCCTCCCATCTGCAGCCTCACTTCCCACTTGACTTGGGAGTGTAGTCTGCCCTCTGCCACTGGCCTGGTCTTGCTGGGGTGCCCAGGAGGGAAGCAGGATCTCAGCTTTGCCATTGTGCCATCGCCCTTTGACACTGCACCTCCCTCATTCTTGCTCTTACTCCAGTAGGTGACTTGCTGTTTCCCTTAACATTTTTCAGAGACTCAGCTCTGCCTTGCTCACACCTGCATTTCACTCTTGGTCCTCACCAACTTGCTTTCACCTGTTTACCTGTGACTCATCTCCCAACTGGATGTGAGACTTTGCCTTCTTGTTTTAGCCCAGAAAACCTAAGTGAGGTGGGGTCCAGGCTGTGTGGGGTGGTGGTCTGTGGGTGGGCTCTGGATTTGAATCTGGCTCCCGAGCCATATGACCTTGGTTGAGTCCACATCCTCATCTGGAAAATGGGGGGATAGTGTCTACCCAGATGTCTGCCGAGGATTCCGAGGCCTCCCAGCCCCTTGAAGCTGGATAACGGTGTCTCAGACCTCCTTCCACACCCCAAGGAAATCGAGAGCTTCCCAGGTGGAACTCCAGAGGCCACTACTGATGTGGCCGGCTTAGTCTTAAGTCATGCCGTCGGCCACACTGGTTTGACTGGAGGAGACCCGCATCTTCACCTCATGTTCTATGGAAGAGCCTCTGTTCAGGTGGTCATGCTGGAGATTCACAAACCACATGACTCCATATGACCTCAGAACCTGTTATAGAAAGTCCCACAGTAGCCCCACCACAGAAGGGAGAGGTGGGCATGTTCTTTGGCCATATCGCGGGCCCCCTTCACTGGGTTTTTCCCTTCTGCGGGTCCTGGAGCCCTTAGAGCTTTTGGTGCTACTCAGAGCGCTTCGGTCCTTATTTCTAGACCCAGGGTGCCAGGGTGAATGGCAGCCCCATCCCACCCCCGCGTGCCTCCCACCCTGTGCTGCCACTGGCAGTTGCTCTTTCTGTTAACAACTCTGTTTATAATTTCCTAACGTTAATAAAAGGATTGAATAACACGAACTAACCTCCCCCTGGTAGATCCTGTACCATTGTTACAATTGTTTGTGCTCTTTTTTATATTTACTGAACTCCAGATTTTTAGGGAAATTCCTAATTATTAAAAAAGCAGGTGTGAAGCCAGGTGTGGTGGTGTATACCTGTAATCCTAGCAACTGAGGAGGCTGAGGCAGGAGGTTTGCAAGTTTGACACCAGCCTCAGTAATTTAGTCCCTAACCAACTTATTGAGATGGTGTCTCAAGATAAAATAAAAAAAAAATTAAAAGGGGTGGGGATCCTGGCTTGAATCCCTGGTGAGAAAGAAAGAGAGAGAGAGAGAGGGGGAGGGAGGAAGGGAGGAAAGAACAAGGAAAAACCCACTGTGATTGGTGTGTATATTCATTCAGCTGACTTCAGGTGAATGCTGTCATGAATTATGCTGTTCTGAAGGGGCTCATTGCCAGGCACAGTAGAGGGTGCCTGTGGTCCCAGCTACTTGAGAGGCTGAGAGACAGGATTGATTGAACCCAGAAGTTCAAGCAGTTTAGCCAACATAGTGAGATTCTGTTTCTTTAAAGCAAAAAATATAGTAAGCTGGGCACAGTGGTGCCCACCTATAATCCCAGTGACTCAGGGAGTTGAGGCAGGAAGATCACAAGTTCTAAGCCAGTCTCAGCAATAGCTAGACCCTGTCTTGAAATAGAAAATAAGAAGGGATGGGGATGTGGCTCAGTGATAAAATGCTCCTGGGTTCTGTCCCCAGTACTAGGGGGAAAAATACAATAAAGGGGCTTATCACAATCTTCAGGCTGAGGAGAAAGGGTTCTAGTAAAGTGATAATTGAGAAATATTACTGGTGGGACAGTGCTGTGTGCTTGAGGGCACAGAGGAGGCAGGCAGTGGGCCAGGGACCTTTTACTGAAGGATCATTTTTTACATTCTGACAGTAGGAAAAATTGTCTTTGAATTGTTGCTGTGTTTTAAATTCATAGTATTGATTTCCTCTGAGGCAGGTGCGGCTGTAGAAAGCAGCCTCTCACTTGTTCTACCGCCAGGTTCCTGCTGTGGATTATTGACTGCAGGAGAATAATCTTCTCCTGCTCTGCTCCTCTCTGGACTACAGCATTAGACACACCACTCCTCCCTTGGCCCAAGTTCTGCCATATTTCTAATTCCCAAAAAGTGCTGTTGGGGACACTTCCCGTCTCACAGGACCCCCCTGACCAGCAGCACACACCAAGGCATCCCATTCTGGTTGAATCTTGTGTGACTTAAATTTCAGTAATTTTGTGGAGTGGTTTTTATGGAAACATTAGTTGTTGATTCTTTTTCTGGTCTCATCTTTGCTCATTTCAGAGAGTTCTCCTGTTCCGAAACATGGTTACTAAGGAGAAAGAGAAACTGGGGCTTGTGGAAACCAGCTCCGCCTCCCCCCACGTCACTCACATAACTATCCGTCGTTCCCGGATGTTGGAGGTGAGTGGCGAGTCCTGCAGAGGCTGATCACGGAAGTGTGCTCCCATCAAAGAGGGTTTCCGGTGGATGGCCGACTGCCTCAGAACTGTTGTGATCACTTGTTGGTCTCATGGCTCTGAAATCAAGACTCCAAGAGTAGGAAAGGGGTCGTTTGTCCTGTTGACTGCTCAGAACAGCTGCTCAATTAAACATGTCCTCAGGGCTAGGGACCCATAGTGAGGGTCTCTAGCTAGAGCATCAGACTCCTGGTGTCTCTGAAATGAGGACAGATCTCAGCTGCAGCGGCCACCCCACCATCCTCAGACTTCATCATCCCAGCAGGCAGCCAGGCCACTACCTGTGAATGCAGCAGAGGGGGAGAGGCTGTGACACACCCACTGAGCCACACAGAGCTGGGGTCTTTGTAGATGCATTGTTGCCCTCCTAAGCCAAATCTGGACTCCAGAGTTAAGCAGAGACTTCATATAATTTAGAGCCTGGTACTCTGTCCTCAAGTACTTTACCTGTGTGTCAGGAAATTATATGCTGATTTGTTAGGATGTGAGTGGCAAGGCCTGTGGAAGCCTGTCACAAAGAAATATGCCCTGCAAAACAGGACTGTTAACACTGACTGCTGTCTGCTGGAGCACTGTCGTGGTCAGTGGGCCTCCCTGTCACAGCTGTGCTGTCCGAGCTCACCCTCCCCTGGGTCGCATGTGTGCATCCTGCCTGTGTGTGCTGGTCCTGCCAGCAAGGGCACTGATGGCTGAGCTGCCAGTCTCCATTCCCAGGAGGGCTTGGCTTGATTTATTTGCTGTTTGCTCTGCAGACTTTTATCACACTCTGGCCGCAGTTCCTCATTTGCATGTTCTGCCAGAGTGAGACAGACAAGGGGTCCCACCACAGCCAGGCCATTTAGCCAGCCACCAGCACATGGCGTCAAACAGCAGCCCTTCCTCCCATGTCTTCATTTCCTCCGGCAGTGGCAGTGCGTTTGCACCACATTGTATCACTCCTTACGGGCAAGCCTACTTTAGCTCCCTGACCGCTGGTGATTGACACCTGGAGCGGTTAGAAAAGGCAGTGGGTGTCAAACAGTTGATGTTTTTAATATTCTTAAAAGTAGAGATAAGGAACTTAAGTGCCCACAGGGACCCTGTGTAGGTCCTGTGCATGAGCAGAGCTGGCCGCGGGCGTCTCATCCCAGGAGTGTTTTGTTTGCATGCTGAACAAATGGAAATACCCTCCATTTTCACTCCCATTTTTTCTAAAACGTGACCTCTCACTCTGAGCACCTCTACCTAAGGAAAACAACCCCCACGAGTGACAAGTTTCATCCAGCTTAGTGTCAGGGAGCAGTAGACATGGGTGGGCAAGTGGGAGCAGGTACCTCTCCCCACAGAGGCCATCTCTGCTCCAGCCTTCCTGACTCACCACATGGAGGTGTGGGCTCCAGAATGCTCTGAAGTTTTGAAACCAAAATTCAGGGTTTCATTTATGACCCTCAGATCTCTTATGCTGTGAACTGATTAGATTCTACCGGGGGCTCAGAAGAACAGATGTTTCCCACTGAACTCAGCCTGTTTGCAGCCTCTACTTTGGCTTGAAGAAGCAACCTTGTCATGCTACAAAACTCCCTTCTCCAGCACTTCTTTGTCAGACCCAGATGCAGCTCCCCTGTCTGTAGAAGACTCAGGCCCACCACCCGTCGTGCCCAGTCACCCACCCCTGGAGGAGTTAAGTGAGACTAGTGTGTCCTGAGAGGGATGAATTCTTCAGTTCTCTGATCAAGCCTCCGGGCTCGTAGAAATTCACTCGGCACCCTGGTTCTGCAGGACCCACTTCTTAAAATACGCCCCTCAGAGGGACCAGAGGAGAAAGGCTATCTTAGTTCTAGGCATGGTCCTTTTTCTCTTTCCTTTCCATGAGATCATATTTTGTCATGAAATCGAGTTAGGAAGGGAGAGAAGTGTTTATTCAGTCACCCCATCGTTTTCCTGGTGTGCTAGTTTGGTTATTAGCATATGAGCGCCCAGTGGACCTTACTTGATGCAGACACAAGGGGGCATCAGGAGGCTGCTGTCAGACTCACGCTGTCCTGAGCTTTTATCCGCCTCCTCTTCCAGAGACTGTGGACGGCCTCTCAGGCGTCCGGGGTTAGTCCAGGGTTAGTCCAGGACCCGCAGGAAGCTCCCCATAGAGCGAGCCTGGGCTGGAGCGCTGGGATTTCAGAACTGGAAAACCTCACACAGACTCCTCCAACCTTTCCCCTTCCCCTGTCAAAGGCAGAAATGAGGCCAGAGAAATTGAGATTCTCAGTCAAGGTCATTTGGGAATCAGTGACAGAGCCAGGCCCGGGAACCAGGTTCTCCCTTTCCTAGCTCAGTGTTTTCTGCATCTGCCCATTGAGATGCAGTGGAGAAAGGAGCACCAGGCTCCCCTCGTCTCCCCGGGAGGCATATGTGTCACCTCGCACAAACACACCAGTTCCTGAAAGGCAGAACTGTTCCAGAGGAGGAGGCTGTGAATTCCTCTCTACAAAGCTTTTCCTTTTTTTTTTTTTTTTGTACTGGGTATTGAACCCAGGGACACTTTGCCACTGAGCCACATCCCCAACCCTTATTTTATTTTTTATACCTTTATTTTATTTATTTATTTTTACGTGGTTCTGAGGATTGAACCCAGGGCCTCACCTGCACTAGGCAAGCACCAGGCTAAGCTTTTTGGAAGGAGTGGCTAAGGCGGGGCTCACGAAGCAAGGCTGAGGTCTGGATCCAGCAGACGTTCCCGGAGCACAGCCACGTGCAGAAGGCAAAGGCCTCCCGGTGCCATCCTGGTCAGTCCCTGTGGCCCTGCACACATCTGCTGATGAAGGTTCAGTTAGGAAGCTGGTTTTAAAGCAGAATGGAAAGACCCCGCCGCTCCCCGGGACCATGTTGGCGTCTCTCCACCTCCTTCATTCACTGCAGGGCGCAGCTGTCAAGGTGGACACGGTGCTGCTGCAGCCTCACAGCGCCGTCCTAGTTCCCCCTTTTTTTCATCTACCTTAATGGTTCTCAGACTTTATATGCATAGAAAGTACTTTTCAAGTATGTGTGCACAAAACTGTGTTCCTGTTCCTACTGGTGACCGTTGACTTCAGAGGTAATTTCTTCCTGACACACTTTGGAGCCTAGGACCCCTGATAGGATTTGGGACACACATAGGGCAGTCCTTTGGATCTCTAAATGAGCATGGCAGGAAGGCACCAAGGGTTCCCCAGAACAAGTCTTGCCATTCTAGCAGATTGCTCTTTTGCACTGTGACCAGGTGAGCAGACTGATAGATGGGTGGATGGCTGGGTGCTGCAGAGATGGTCTATACAAATGTCATGAAAGCGTGGGACACGGCTGCAGCGGTGACTGTGGCGTGGCCTCAGGAGCATGTTAAGGTTGACTTGTAACTCATTGTGTGACAGTATGTAAAGACATCAGCTTCACTCTGATGATGGTTCCTCTTATGCTGGGCCAGACATCTCCTTCCTGGGCCCTGTCTTATTCCCTAATTTTTATAATCACTTCTTTGAAATAAAAATCTCAGCGCTCTGATTCGAGGAGTTCACTGAATGACCGAGTCAGAAGCCGGGATGACCTCGACAGGTGAGAATCCAGAGAGAAAACAAAATAGCCCAGTAGGAGAACTCTGAAACTCTGTCCTGGGGCCACACTTGCTGAGTTCTGGATGAGGGATATGGGCTAAGTGACTGAGTGACTGCTTTTTTTTTTTTTTTTTTTTTAGTTGGTTGGTTGGTTTTTTCCTGGTCCTGGGGACAAAACCCAGGACCATGTACATGCTAAGCCGCACTTTACCACTGAGCTACACCCAGCAGGTGCCTGTGTGTTGAGGGAGCTGACCGCAAGACAGAGATGTGCTGGCGCTTTTCCCCACGGCCCCTGCCCTCGCTGATGCCCAGCAGCTTTCCTGTACCCTTGTCTCTGCCTCCCACCTTGTCCTCTGCCATCTGCCTGCTCTGCTGCCAGTAGATCTTTCTAAAACAGAAAACCAGACTTTCTTTTTCTTTCTCTCTCTCTCTCTCTCTCTCTCTCTCTCTCTCTCTCTCTCTCTCTTTAAGTTGGTTCTGGGGATTGAATCCAGAGGTGCTTTCCCACTGAACCACATCCCCAGCCCCTTTTGATTTTTTCTTTTTCATTTTGAGACAGGGCCTCACTGAGTTGCTGAGGCTGACTCTTTACTTGCAGTCCCCTTCCTCAGCCACCTGAGCTGCTGGGATTACAGGCGTGCACTGCTGCACCTGGCTCAGCCTTGTTTCTTCCTGCCTAAATTCTTTGCCCCCCACCACCACCCCAGTTGCCCTCAGGATATAACCTTGATTCCTCAGCAAGGTCCTGTGTGATCTCAGGAAAAGCACCAGAGCTGAGCGACGTGGGAACTGCATTTTCCATTTTATAGTGTTTCATAAGTTTAGCTTTTTTGCCCATGAACTAAAAGATACTCTTAGCATTAAAAGGAAAGAGAGATCTATCTTGTCCCAGTTTTTTCATCCTTTGTCTGATGGCCAAGAGCTTGTCATGACTCATTTTGTCTAATCCCCTGTCTGGCTGCTGTGTGTCCTCTTGAGGGCAGCCTCCCCTGGCCAGAGAGCAAAGCTATCGCATCCCCCTAATAGAAATTTCCTTTTAGCAGGCTCTCATTCAAAAGCCAGCGAGGACCGTTCTTCCCGTGCCCTGCAGTTCCACCGGGAAAGCTTCCTGCAGGGGGGAGGAGCCCTGAACTGTGCAGCAAGCTGTGGGTTCCTAAGGGCCGCGGTTCTGTCTTGGCAGGATGGCTACGAGCAGCTCCGGCAGCTCTCCCAGCACGCCATGAAGGGCGTGATCCGTGTGAAGTTCGTCAACGACCTCGGGGTGGACGAGGCTGGGATCGATCAGGATGGCGTTTTCAAGGAGTTCTTGGAAGAGATCATCAAGAGGGTGTTTGACCCGGCACTTAATCTGTTCAAGGTGGCTGGGGCTGCAGGTGGGGTTGGCAGCAGCCAGACCTGGGATGAGAAATAAGAACAGGGCACTGACCTCTCTGCCCCTCCCTGTCCTTTTGCCTAACAGACCACCAGTGGGGATGAGAGGCTGTACCCCTCGCCCACATCCTATATTCACGAGAATTACCTGCAGCTCTTCGAGTTCGTGGGGAAAATGCTGGGGAAGGCTGTGTATGAGGTAGGCACAGTAGGGAGTGGGAGGCAGCATGGGAAACGAGGTGTGAGAGGACAGGGGCTTCAGGTACATCCATGTCGTCAGCCCGGCTATGGGAACAGCCTGTCATCAGGGTGGATTCCAGGAAAGGGGCGGGAACCAGGGGGTGGACATAAATGCTGGGTTTCTCCATGTGTTGTCTCTTCGAATCCTCAGCAGCCCTGTGTTGTGCTCTGCGTCCTCTTTATTGATGGATGAGAGAACTGAGGCTTGAGAAGCCCTTGTCTCGATAGTGGTAGGAGCAGAATTAGACCCAGGCCTGCAGGCCAGCCCCGTTCCCTGAGGTGTGGGGGGTGATGTGCCGAGCCCGACTGCCCTGGGAAGCTTGGTCTCTGTTGTAGGAAAGCAGCATTTTATGGGCTTTGATAGTTTTTTGGTTTTGGTTTTGTGGTGCTGGGAATGGAACCCAGGACCTTTCATGCTAGTGATCATTCCCTACTGCCGAGCGACACCTCCAGCCCAGTTTTTAAATCTTTTGTGATTTGAGCAAGTACTGTAGAGCCGTCCGGGGCTCCTGGAATTGGCCTGCAGGCTCGAGTGAGAAGGCTGGGTGTGCCTGTGGTCCCAGGACTGGGGCCCTCTGTAGTGAGTTAGCACAGGTGAAGCCCTCCCCTCCATCAGTGCCAGCACCCTACCCTGGCTCCGTCAGCACTCACCCTCTTGTCATTAGGAGGAACACCAAGTTTCTGCTGCTCAGGCCCCTGGGGTAAGGCTGTGTTGGCTTCTGCTAGCTTCAGGGGAGGCCCCCGCACAGCTCCTGATCCCTGTCCGTTGACGACAAGTCAGGAGAGCTTGGACTTTCTCCAGGCTTTCTCTAGGCTTTGAGAGTCTGCTCCCCAGGAAGGAGAATATTCAGCAGCAGCCAGTCTTTTTGGCCTCATCACAAGCCCTGGCCCTGGGGGGCTTGGTGTGGCACAGAGGACGCGAGCTGCCCGAGCTGCCTCATCTTCCCCATGATTCTAGACCACCACCCTTGACAGCTGGGCAAGTTGCGGGAGAGAGGCCTCGTGGGGAAACTGCTTTGACTCTGTGACTGTTCCCCTCTCTCCTTGGACGCTTCTGTGGCCCCAGACCCCAGCCGTCTGAGTCCCTGTGCAGACACCATGCAGTCCTCCTGCCCTGTGCTGGTGGGTGGCCTGGGTTTTCTTTGCCTCTGATTCCTTGTCTGCAAAATGGGAGCAGTTCCTCAGTGGCTTCCCATCTTAAAAACAGACAGACATTAGAGGCCACCTGGGCACATGCCATGAGTTTGCTTGTAGCTGTGATGGACCCCAGAATCCAGGCTAGCCAAGAAGCTTGGCCTCTGCCTTTTCTGAGCAGCCTCCGCATGTCCCAGGCCTCACCTCTGTCGCCTTCTCCCTTTCCTCTGACGGTCACAGCAGTGATGAGATCAGTTAGACAGATCTCATCAGGTCATTGTCACAATCTGAGTGACCCTACCTTCTGAATCTCTGCAGTCCACATGCCTCTCTCCATTCCTTTCAGCCGTCGTCACAGTTCAGTCTGTACACGTTTTCTTGTGACATTATACAGTGGCTGCCCAGCTGTGTCCCTGCCTCCTGTCCTCCTCCAGTCCTTTTCCTACATAAAGTGCAAACCTGTCACTTCCCTGCTTAGAGCCTTAGAGATAGAACACAGATGGCAGTGAGCTTACAGGGCCTTCCTGTCTGGCCTCGTGGCTGCCCTCCCCCCCAGGCAGGGCTGTGACCAGACAAACCCACACTCCACCCGGGGCGTGCCTGTGGCCTCACCCTAGGGCCTGGCGCTCCTCTAGGCCTAACTTAGAATCTCCTCTTCCTGGAAGCTTCCCTGCCAGCGTCCAAGAGCCTGTCTCTGTGCCCTCTGCCTGTGCCCACGGCCCTGCTCTGTCCCTGCAGCTGCAGAGAGCCCGGCAGAGGTTGAGGCTGTGCTTCGGTCCTGTACTGAGAGACTTACTCTGAGCCCATTCACAGTGAGAAAGCCGACACGCTGGCCTGGTGTGGCCGAGCTGGGATCTCATCCCTGGGCTGTGTGGCTTCAAAGCCTGCACTCGTAGTCCCCAGGGGCCCTCAGCTGTGTTTGTTTAACGATGGGGAGGCATAGCTCTCCAGTTGAAGACTGAGGTGGGACCTAGAGATGCCCTAGTCTGGTCGCCGAGTCAGAATCCTGGACAGTGAAGTCATAAGCTTCGTGTCTTTTGCCCCATAGGGAATCGTGGTGGATGTGCCCTTCGCCTCCTTCTTCCTGAGCCAGTTGCTCGGGCACCACCATAGCATCTTCTACAGCTCCGTGGATGAACTTCCCTCTCTGGACTCAGAGTTCTATAAAAACCTCACCTCTATTAAGGTTGGTGCAAAATGGCCGGTGACTGAGCCAAGCCCCCAGGGCTCAGCCTCACCCTGTCGTCATGGTCTCTCCCTGTAGCTGCTGGGGGCCCCACTTCCTCTTCTGGCACCCCCTCTCAAGGCTGAGACTCAGCTTCCTCCCTCTGGGTGATGAGTGGCCCTCGCTCCCAGCTGGGAGCAGCCACGGTTGTTAATGTTGCCCTAGCAGCACCTCAGGGAAGGCTTCTGGAACTCTTCGAGAGGCATAGGGTCCTTGACTCTGACATCTCCCCTTCTCTGTTCCCTTAGCGCTACGATGGGGACATCGCTGACCTGGGCCTGACACTATCCTATGATGAGGACGTCATGGGTCAGGTAGGTTGCCTTCCTGACTGGCCTCCTTCCTGCCCTCCATGGGCTTCCTGAGACCCGCCCAGCTTGTGTTTCCCTCAGAAAGACATCCAGGAACCAAGGTCTGCCCATTAGCTGGTCTCTTGTCCCCTCCCACATCCCTTCTCCCACCTGGTCAGGTGGGAAGGCTCCCCCTTTCCTTCCATGTGGACCTTGTGTGCTCATCCCTTGGGGAGGTCCCCACAGAGGTGCTACTTTGCTCATATGGTGTCTTAGGGCCATTCATAGGTGGCAGAAGATTCCCCACGCTTAATGTTGCTTTTCCACGTTGACTGGCCACTGCAAAGGGAGCCTTATGGCCTGAAGCTGGGAGATGCCACCAAAGAAGTGTCTCCAGGAGCAGCCCTGTCCTTGTTTGCATTCATCAAGAGGAACAGGAAATCGTGGCAGTGGGCTTGTTCCTGCCACAGATGCTCCTTTTGGCTTGTCTCTGAAGTAGTGTCCAGTGGAGACACCTGTGAGGCTCTCTGTGCACAAGGTCTGAGGGCTGCTCTGGAGACACACCATGAGCTAGTTAGTGCAGAGCTGGCTTCTTGGACTTGAGGCTTGTGTCACCTCAGAGAGGTCACATTTTGCTTATCTTGCAAAAGTATCGTCTACCAAACATGAATCCTGACTGGACTGTGGGAGCCTGCACGCCCACCCTCCCTGCAAAGGCCCTGAGCATGCTGCTGGGCAAGGGCCTGAGAAGCCTGGGAGACTGGAACCCTGGTTCTGTGTGTTGACCTCCAGTCCCCACAGTCACTTGGCCACTGAACTCTTCTTTGAAAGAAAGAAGTTGCCGTCTAACAGAATGATTCTCCCAGCTGGCTTTCAGTCGGGGTGTTCCCTAAAACCCTTCGTGGGAAACAGGTGAAACATGACCAAGAAATTCAACTGTAATATGAACATGAAGATGAGAACCACCTAGAACACAGTGCCTGGAGGGGCTCCCTGTAGGCCTGTGTCCCCCCTGGACTTTTTCCCATGGGCATTTTATGAATATTTTTTCACACCATGTATACTGGCATACCGTCTGTTTGTCCCTTTTCAATAAGTATACACTCACCATATTTTTTAATAGCTGCACAGTATTCCCAAGTATGGTTTACCAACATTGACTTAACATCCTGCCAGGGCCCACCAGGTTTCCCTCTGTGACATGCCGCAGCCTTCGTGCAAATATTGAAAGATCAGATGAGAAGAAACCTTTTATATTGCCCGTGGAGTTGATGTTTAGCCTGAAGGTTTTGTGAGAAATGATCGCCACCAAACACCTACCATCTTAATTCCGTCATTATCATGGACTTTGGTGTCGGGCCCTTTCAGCTTTACTTCCACATTAGAATTCTCTCTAGTAATCACTCCCATCTTCTCCCCAGCTTGTTTGCCATGAACTGATTCCTGGAGGGAAGACCATTCCTGTTACAAATGAAAATAAGTGAGTATAGCAATTAGATTTTAAGGTCACCACTTGAAAAGACTTCATTCTGGCTCTCTGGGCTTACATGAGAATTTATTAAGATAGATTGAAGTAGAAGGAGGCCATAAATATCATAATGGAATTTACTGGTTACAGTTCATAGGCCAGAATTGTATTAAATTCGATTTGCAAAATAAGAATTGACGATTTATTTTTTGCGGTAGCTCTTCTAAGGTCAGAGGCACCCAGGCCATGGCGTTGGTGGGAGTGTGATGGTGACCCTGGGTGCAGTCAGATGAGTTCTGAGGCACACTCTCCTGATCCTGGAGTGCACAGATGCAGGGATACCTTGGAGAGACAGCTCACACTGGAATGACAGCCTGTGACAGTTGTAGGAAATGCTGTTCTTAAGAAGACGCAGTGATGAATTCAGATGCAGCAGACACGTACTTAGACATGGGGAACCGAGGGAGAGCTGAGACCCCGCAGCTGTTGTCTCAGATAACGTGCTTTTTAGGAATCTGTCAGAAATGTCAAACCTTTGGGTCCCTAGAAGCAAAACCCCTCAGTGCACTCTCGTCCACCCAGCCCTGTTCTTGCCTAATTAAACAGTGGGACCTGCCAGGAGGAGTAGACGTCGGCCCTCTTGTCAGTCTTTGTGCCAGCTCAGCTGGGATTGAACTGTTAATCTGGGCATGAGTCTCTTCAGTGACAGGTGAGGGCTCAGTCCCACCTGGTGAGTCATCTGGATCAGATGGCTGTTACAGCCCAGTGTTCCCGAGCATCCTGTTCTCTCAGATTGGGTGCTTCTGTCAGTCTGCATGTTTGGGGAATTTTTTATCTCAACTGTCAGAATAGTCAGAAGAACAGACACCTGATTCATCATGATTGAAATACACCAGCTTTGCCACTTGGCCACGGGGCACCAGTTTGAAAACTTTGAAAGAACCAAGAGCCCAGGTTGAAGGGACTTCCCTGGGGAGGAGACTGGACCAGACTGGAGCGTCACCAAGAGCAGGGGGTCCTGGTCCTGCCTGCACGCCACCTGTAACCATTTCTTGAGAGGGCTACCTGAGAAATGTCTGCCTACAACAGCTTCCAGAACGTCTGGCTGAAAAGAAAGACTTGTCAGTGACAGCCATGGTCACATAGTATGGGTGTGGGGTATGGCCCCCCAGGGGGCCACCTTTGCTGGGAGCCATAGCATAGGGACCATGGTTTGAGCTGTGTGTACACGTGGCGTGCAGACGCTGGCCAAGAAGGTAGGTCTGTGCAGGCTGAGTTGGAGTGAGACTCCTCCCTTGCTGTGAAGCCTAACGTGAAACTCATTTCATAGACTCCTGTGTTCTAAGCCTGAAGCCTAAGTCAGTCCTGCAGACTGACCCAGAAACTTCCCCTGCTCACTTACTGGGTTTTGAAGTTTCCCATGCTCCAGCCCTCACCCGCCCCAGAAACTGAAACAGTATCAGTAGCCTGCTTCACAGACTGCCTGGGAGGAGTGGCAGTGATAGGAAGACTCGTATTTTAATATGTGAATGTTCAGGTGTGCTACCAGATTTTTTAAAATAGGAATGTTTTCAATGTCATTGTCTCACACCTGAGCATGATGGGGCAAAACCAACTTATTTGAACTATAGTTACTTGGAATTTGTGAGAGTCATAGCTGGGCTGGATTCATGTTCTTTAAGCCCTGAGTCACTGATGCCAGCCAGCTTGTTGGAGTACATTCAGCCTGCTCAGATCACACCCTGCAGTGCTGGATGAGAGCAGGTGTTCATAAACACCAACCCGTGAGACCTCCTCGACTGGGCAGTTGCTCTGATTTCCAGGTTGAACTGAGGTGTAACTTGACTGCATCTGTGGGAAGCATCCTGCGGGTCTGCCTTCTCATGACTTTAGACTCTTGGGCCAGATGAGCAAGTTTGCACTAAGGTTTCAACATGAAACCGTCTTTCTCTACTTTAAGGTTTGTTGGAGGACTTAATCATATCATACTCGGTTGTGTCCAGGAGGCTGAGATTAAATAGAAGTCCAAAAAGTACCTTTGGTACAAAAGGACCCTCTTCTTACCTGTGAGAATCTCACTTCAATTCCTGATGTAGTGGGAGGGGTCTCTGGGTGAGTGAATGGGAGCATGCCCTTGGGTGCACTCAGAGTGGCACAGAGTGTACTGTTCAGGAGAACTGTCACCATGGCTGTCACTGTTACTGGTCTGGAGAAATGCTCTGGTGTTATTTGTGTTTTGTAAGATGGTTCGGAAATGACCAGACTCATCCTTGAGTGCATTGATTACAGCCTGCCATGTCCTCTAATTCCCGTTCTTTTCTCTTTCTTGTTAACAGAATTAGTTACATCCATCTGATGGCACACTTTCGAATGCACACCCAAATCAAAAACCAGACAGCCGCCCTCATTAGTGGTTTCCGTTCCATTATCAAACCCGAGTGGATCCGGATGTTCTCTACCCCTGAGCTGCAGCGTCTCATCTCTGGTGACAACGCAGAGATTGATCTGGAAGATTTAAAGTAAGGGTGGTGGGAAGGGAAAGCTGAAATTCTTAGGCCTTCTAGAAGGCAAGCAGTTCCTTCACTGGGTTCCTCTTGGAGAGAATTCCAGAGCCCCTTGCCACACCGCCGCCTCCTCCCTGCAGTGGCGGGGCCGCTTTGGAGGAAAGCCCACCCACGTGTCTGCCCAGGTACTGACGATCTCAGGACTTGGCTTTCTGGAGCTCTGGAGCATGGTGTCCTGGGATCTCAGGTGGCTTCCACTGGGCTTCTGGGCTTCTCTGTGCCCGTCGAGCTTCCAGGGAGCTGGGGTCACCGAGGCGTGAACTTGTGCTCTGCCGAGGCTTGCTGTGCGGCTGTGCCACTCGCCTGTATTGGCCCGCCAGCCTGTGTTGACGGTGCCGACGACCGCGTGCTGCTGAGCCCTCTCTGGTTCTTTTCAGGAAGCACACGGTGTACTACGGTGGCTTTCATGGAAGTCACAGGGTCATCATCTGGCTCTGGGATATTCTGGCCTCTGATTTCACACCTGAGGAGAGAGCCATGTTTCTGAAGGTACTTTATTATTACCTGTATTTTATTATTCCTGGGGGCGAGGATAGTCTCATAAACCCTGGGCAGCTGATACCAATTTACACTGGAACAGGTGGGATTTTAGGAGGACCTCATGTCACCAGCTCCTCCTTTCCCCAGGCAGCCTACCAAGCAGTAACCAGAGAGGGGTTTAGAGTCGAGGCCTGTGGGACAGTCCCTGCACGGGCCACCAATGTATCTTCTGGGCTCAGGGCTCCCTCTTCCCTTCACCTGCGCTGGCCTCGCTGATATCATTTTTCCTTCTTTCCTTTCAGTGTAGAAGTAAATGATGCTTATTATCTTAAGGAAAGACAGACAAGTGATGTTTAAACAGCCCTACAGTCCTGAACGGTCCGGCAATGTAGGATTTTAAATGGTCTACATTCCTGCCTCCCCAGGACGACCTCCATGTCCCCTTCTTCTCAGTAGTGAAACATGTACATGCAACACACTCGGTGTCCCCAGGGAACACTCTCCTCAGTCTGGTATCGGTGTATATTTTGCAAACAGAGGGACTGACCTTGGCCAGTTCCGTGCTTCGGTGCCTGTGAACGTTGTGAATGCTCAGTGTTCCCTCCAGGCCCACCGCACTGTGTTTTGGTAACTGACATCTGCTGAGTGTGGGTGCTTTAGAACACTGGGTGGCACACAGACTTGTTCTGTGTTATGTATGTATATGTTTTTATGAAAACAGAGTCATTGTTTGGCTTCCTGTGTTTCTGTCTGGCAGCACACTGTGAACACCTTGCCAGACTCTGGCAGTGAATTAAGTGCCTTGAAATATTTTCCTCTAGGCATTTGGGTCTCAGTCAGTCTTTTGTTTTTAATATTTCTATTAGTTATTGATGGACCTTTATTTATTTATTTGTTTATATGTGGTGCTGAGTTTTGAACCCAGTGCCTCACACATACTAGGCAAGTGTTCCACCACTGAGCCACAACCCCAGCCCCTCTCAGATAGTCTTGTGTGGCCCCATTGGTGAGGCTTGTGGCACTGTCGCCACCAACTCAAATGGCTGCTGGTTTTCCTTTTCCTTGGTCGGGTGTTCCAGGGAAAGTTCCTTCCTGCCGAGACCTTCCCACCCATTCCATTCTCATTCAGGGACTCGGGACAGAAGGCGGACATGACTCCAGAAGTTGACTCTGGGAGCTTTGGCTCACGTTCCCATGCTTTGGCTTCCGGTGTGCGGGGCTTCACGCCCTTCCTCTTCTGGGGAGAGGACAGCCGGGGGCTCTTTGCTGTGCAGTCGCCAGCCCACACTGTGGGCGTGAGTGTGCGTCTGAGTAGCCTGTCACCAGACCTGCGCTCCTGGTTGCGTGTGAGCCTCCCTCGCAGGGACTGCACACAGGCTGCAGAGCCAGGTGGGGGAAATGGGACTTGTACTCTGCAATGATGGGACTCTGCGTTTTGCTTTTTTTTTTTTTTTTTGTACTGGGAATTGATACCAGCCGTGTTTTATCAATGAGCTATACTCCCAACCCTTTTTATTTATTTTATTTTGAAACAACTTCTAAGATGCCCAGGCTGGCCTTGAATTCATACCCCAGCCTCCTGAGTCACAGGGATCACACTTGTGCACCACCGCGCCCAGCTGACTGTGCGTCTTTTAACATCGTTAGAGCCGAGTACCAGGGCCTTCCTGTGGCAGCCAGCCCTGGCTTGCAGCAGGCAGCAGTTCTGAGTCCGCCTGGCTGGATGTGCAGTTGCGTGTGTCCCTCATCCTTAGCCCAGGACCACCTGCATTCTGGAGGTGCGGTGTCCCTGGAGTGAGAGGATGAGGTTGTGTTGGGAGTGCCTGACACAGCATGGGGGGACAGCCGGGGAGCACAGCAGTGCAGTCCACATACGAGCAGCAGCAGCTGCTGTGATGGTTTTATAGATAAAACAGAATAGAAATATATTCAAGACCTTTAACTATTTGAAGTATGACGTACATAAAACTGTCTTTGCATGATCTCAGGAATCTCACAACCCTGCATTGCATTGTTTAAGTGGTCATATTTATAAGACCCGAACTCCAAATTGGCCACTGAATTTTGGTGTCATAAGTAGCCTATGCCTGTATCCTCTAGAGAAGAGCATTTTGGTCACTGTTGAATTAAGGAGGGGCTAGTTCCCTCACGGACTTCAGGTTGTTCTGATGCATCTGTCCAGACAGGAGCCAGCGCGGTTGGGGCTCTAACACAGGTGCTGCTGTCTGGAGAATGCCTGGAGTCCATGCTGTGGAGGGAAGTGTGGGTGCCCTCCGCAGGGCCCACAGCCAGTGCCGGGTACCCTGTCTGCTCCTCAGCCTTGCTGGCTCCAGAGTCATGGTCCTTCCCACTGTGCTAAGAGCAGATGAGTGTCTTGGAGGGGGGCCGCAGGAGCCCCACTCAGACCACTGTGCACGCCAGCAGGCCAGAGCGTTCAGGTGAGCAGCCCACGGTCTCCTCGTGTGGCTGAGAACCCAGCAGGACACTGAGGGTGTCCATTGAGTGCCATTGAGTAAAGCACTGGTACCACTCACACCAGGCTCCCTGTGCCCAGCTCTGAGGCCCCAACTCAGGGGCACCCACGGAGCACCATCAGTTTCAGCCTGGCCCTTCTCAGTGCTGCCATTGTATGGTCTAAGGAAGGGTGTCAGTCACCATTCTGTTCCTGGCTGCGTGACAATCCCCTTTGAGCCCTGCCTCCTGGGGATGTCACACCAGTTTCCTGAGTGAGAGTTGGCGCTGTTCCTAAGCTCCCCTTAGTCACCCATCCTCCCAGTGCTGTCTGGTGAGGAGGATTTCATGTGCTTTCATCCCAGAGAGCAGCACCCTGTCACCCCTCCCCTGGTTCAACAGTGGTCAGTGATGCAGTGACCAAGAGGGTGCACGTGCCCAGGTGACTGGGAGCAGGGGCTCCTGTGCCCTCTGACCCCGTCTTCTCTTGCAGTTTGTGACCAGCTGCTCCAGACCCCCGCTCCTGGGATTTGCCTACCTCAAGCCCCCGTTCTCCATCCGCTGTGTAGAAGTGTCGGATGATCAGGTACCGCAATGGGGAAAGAGCGGTCTGGGGCGGTGCTCCCTGACCTCCCCCTGGTCTGCTGTGTTCGCTGTGTGGGGCCCTCCCCTGCTCTGCACGTCAGCAAGGTGAAGGCTGGGCTCCTGAGAGCTGGTGAGGTTTCACAGGTCTCATGGCCTGAGGGCCAGAGGGCGCCCGCAGACCTAGGCTGCGGTGGGACCCAACTGTCTGGAAGTCCTTTCTCTCCCTTCCTTGGTGATGGGCACCTGGGTGGAGGTGGGGACATGCTGTTTTTAGTGGCTGCTGGTCTGGCCAGGGCTCCGTGTCTGAGGGGCAGTGTGGGTGAGGACGGATGCTCAGGACGTGGACAGATACAGGCTAGCACACCGGCTCCTCTGCCTGCTGGCCATATGTATCTGGGCAAGTGGCCTCATTTCTTTGCTGTTGAAGAAGAGTGGCCTGGGGTCAGCTGCTCTGTGTCGTGAGTCTGCCCACTGTGTGTGTCTAATAGGATCCCATTCCATAAAAGCCCCATGGCCTCTGGGTGTGGCCACTTCTCCTCATGTACAGTCTGAGCACCTGTCCCTTCTTCATGTAGGACAGATGCAGTCCTCAGCCTGCATACATAAGGGAAAGCTGACACACGTTCTCGTCTGCCATGGGCCACAGTCCTGATGAGGTTAGGCAGGAGATGTCAGTCTGCATTCAGAAATGTTCTGCTCCCTAGAGTAATTGTCCAGTGTTCTGCTCTTTGAAAATTGGCTAAGTGGTCATCGGCCGGCAGCAGAGGGCCCATTTCTGAGAGCTAAGTCAGAAGGATTCCCCTGGAGCCCTGGGGGCTGGGCCTGCTTCCAGATCCTCAGCCTCTCAACTCGGTTGTCCTGAGTTTGGGGCTTGACCTAGCGCAGTGTTTGCTCGCCCAGAGGACAGCACCCATTTCTACCCCAGTACTCGGGGACTGCCCAGGTCCCCTCCCTGCTATGGGCCCTGCCACATGCCTCTCGACCCAAGACTATGGTGTGTGCTTACAGGACACTGGAGACACCCTGGGCAGTGTCCTTCGGGGCTTCTTCACTATCCGCAAGCGGGAGCCTGGGGGCCGCCTGCCCACCTCGTCCACCTGCTTCAACCTGCTCAAGCTGCCCAACTACAGCAAGAAGAGCGTCCTCCGGGAGAAGCTGCGCTACGCCATCAGCATGAACACGGGCTTTGAGCTTTCCTAGCTTCCACCCAGCCCTGCCCGCCTGCCCTCTCGGGCTCCTGGAGGCAGCACGCCCTGGGAACAGGAGCAACACATCAGGTGACATTGGCCCCCAAACCCTCTATAGCCATGAGGCTCCCCTGTGGCCTCAAGAACTCTAGACGCACAGGGCGATGCTACCAGCGCTCTCGGCGATGCCAAGGAGAAGGGGGTGTGGAGAATAAACCTCCCGATTCTGCCTATGTGGGTCCTCTTTCCTACTTTCCAGGGGCCTGAGGCCCAGGCCTGGTGATTGCAAAGGGGCTTCTTTTTGATAGTTGGGTCTCTTTTGAGTCTTTCCCCTCTTAACCCTCTGAGTGAGCTGCGTGTGGAGCAGCCCCAGGAACTGAGTCTGGAGTGGTTTCATGGGTCTGAGCACACGACGCCCCTACACAGGAGATCCTCTCCTTCCTTTCTGGGAACCCTACTCAGGAAAGGCCTTGCCAAGCCTCTATGCACCCCACAGAGTCTCTGCCCAGGCGCCTGGGCCCAGCTGCTGCCCCAGGAGGCCCAGAGCACCAGGAGTCCAGGTGCTCTCAATTCCCAGCTGAAGCCACACGCCCGCGCAGCCTTCCCGGGAGTCCTCAGCAGCAGGCCGCTGTCAGGGAGCCTCGCTGGCGGGCTCCTGTCCTATGCATTCACCTGGCATCCTGGCTTGGGAGAGAGCCCACTGGCACCCATGGCTGTCACATGGCCTTCTTGGCCCAGAGGTCCATGGCTTCTTCCCGGCTTCCCGGCTTCCCGGCCCCACTTCTTACCTAATGAGGAAGCACACCCTGGCCTGAGGGACTACTCCCATCAGCAGGGGCAGTGGCTTTGCTCCTGAGCATCTGGGTCCTGCCGCCCCTCGTCCTCGGCAGGGAGCGCAGCCTTTGCGCTGAGGGCTCGGGAGGCGAGGACATCACTCACCTCTTCACCGCCTCTGTGTGGACGTCCCTGTTTTCTTTCTGTTTCCATTTCATTTTCTTACTTCATTTCCTCTTCCAGCTGCTGTGCTCCTCTGCCTGCCTCTCCCCTTTATCCTGAGAACTTTCTTCAGATCCAGGGAATTGAGGCCGAGGCCCTGGGAGTGGTCTGTGGTGACAGCCACCCACCCTCCCACCTCCTCACGTTCCTCTTGCATCCCCACCACCCAGTTGAAGCCACAGTAGAAGCCAGGAGCACCCGGGCCCTCTGCTCCAGGCGCTGGTTTAGTGCCGACAGCTCTAGGGAGCGCGGAAACCCGCTCAGCGCCATCCTGCACATTGGTAGCAAAGCAGGCACGGCCTTCTCCCAGTGCCCGCTCGCCCCCGAGGGCTTCCGCAGGTGCTGCTTCAGGCCTGCAGGAGCCCCGGGCTTCTGGGGGATGGGCTTCTGGGGGACGATGTGTCTTCACTTTGGTGAAAAGGTGGTGAGGAATTTAAAGACACAAAGTTGTCATCATGGCTTAAGACTAGTTGGTGATCTCTATTCCTGTGGACCTGGCGCCTTCGGAGCTGTGCTCTGTGTGTGGAGGTGCTGGGTGGCGTGTCGCCTGCCCAGGGAGACGGGGCCCATCTTGGTTTGCACTGAGAACCAGAGTGGGGGCTTGAAGAGTGGTCCATAAGCACCAATGTCAACTTCACCTGTTTGTGTGACGAGGAGGGTACTTGGTGGTTCCACTTAAACGTTCCTCCTCAGCAGCTGGGACATTGCACTATAAAACACTGAGTCTACTTTTATAGCTGGTGTCACTGGCACCTTGATGGCTCTTGATGGCTCTAAAATGTTGTGGTTTTTTTGTTTTTGTAGGTAACTTATTAAGACATGTCAGAGACTTTATTAAATTTGTACTTGAGCACATGATGCCTGTTGTGCTTTTTATCCAGCTGGGTGCCTGGTTGGCTCAAGACAGGGTGCTGGGCCCCGGATGCACAGACATCCCACGTGGCGGGAAGACACCTGGTAGGAGCGTTGGCCCCTTGTTCTGCCTGCCCCCAGTTCTGCTGGCGGAGGTGACCCGTGCAGAGGAGCATCCTCAGGGCCTGTTCCTCTGCCTCCTTCCCGAAGGCCACCATCACCCTGGACTGGGTGTGTGTCCTTGCAGTGACAGTAACTTACAAAAGCTGAAATGCTTGTTGAAAAAAAGTCCAGACACCTCAGGTGCAGGCGGGCTGAGATTTGGCAGCCGCTCCCGGGAGCTGCCCAGCCAGGCCCGCGCTCAGCCCAAGGAGCCTATTCTAACCTGTGGCTTTCCTGACTCTGTTTGGGTGGCTCCTCCCCTCACCCCCCTCTGGATCCCAGCAGCTCTGGATCCCAGCAAGTTCTTTCTGCCCTCCCTGGCCGGGGAGCACCTGAGGACTGAACACCCGGGCAGGGCCTCGAGAGGCAGGCAGGAAGGCAGGCGCCGCCCTCCCCAAGGAGTGTTCTCCCACAGAACATCAGCACCTGGTGGGAAGTGGCTGCAGAGCCCCCGACATGGCAGCAGCTTCCAGTCGAAAGCCCACCTCTGTTCTGTGATGCTGGGGCTTCCCTTGCAAGCCATCCCTGCAAAGAGGAAGTTTGTCTTCATAACTGGGGAAAATGAGTGGGGTTTTGTCTCAATATGCTGACGGGACTTTAGTGCCTCCCAGCAGCCAGGCAGAACACAGTTTGAGACCCGCTGGCCCCGCTGTGGCCTGAGGTGAACGTGTGGGCGAGCAGGTGGGCACTCTGGGAGCTTGGTTAATGCATAAATCCAGGGCACCCTTAGGTCTCAGGATTATTTCCTGGAACTTCTTAAAACTTCTTAAATTCACCTTAAAACTTAAATCACTCTTCAAACTCCAGAATGACTGAGAGACTCTAGAAAATGGTTCATTCCGTGCACTGGGCCTGGAGTCGGAGAGGTGCAGACCTCCTCCCCACTCCTGGTCCCACGACCTGCAAGCCCAGCTCAGTGCTGTTTCCTTATGTGGAAATGGGCGTCTTGGGCCTGATCAGGAGCCCTGGAGTTTGATCAGGTAAATGTAAGACTGCCCAACTCAGTTCCTGGGCCAGACGAGTGTCTCCAGGACTGTCTTCCTGCCCCTTCTCCCTTCAGGAGGCCCGGGCTGCCGTGGCCCTGTCCATCAGGCTCTGACCACGCCTCCAGGGCAGCTCTCGTCGCTACCCCCAGCCACAGCAGAGCAGTGGAGAAAGTCCTCTGTGTTGTCTCCTTGGGATTCATGAGGATGGAGGGACGTCACACCCCTCCCTGCACTGCCCAGGGCATCATCTGAGTGGACACATAAGCAGGGGCGCTTCGGCCTGATGCAGGCTCGTGCGGCCCTGGGGCGCCTCACTGCTGCCCCCCACACCCTCGGGTTAGATTGACATAGAAGATGCTGAGCTGAGGCCCAGGCTGGACCCCCTGCTTCCCAGCCCTTGGAGCAGGGGTCAGAATGAAGTCGTTTCCATGTTGTCCTCGTCTGAGCTGACATTTGTTAAGACGTGTGCGTAACAGCACGCTCTGGCTCCAGAGCACCCGCTGAGGGTTCAGGTGCGCAGGCCTCGGAGCAGGGCATCTGGAACACCCGCAGCTGGCTCCTGGGCAGGCCCTGCTCCTTGCGCTGCCCTTTCCTCTCCCATGAGCAGGCCCAGCGGCAGCCACCATGCGGCAATGCTGTGACAGCAGAAAGGGCCCCAGAAGCCCAGGCTGTGCTATTGGTAAGCCGCCAGTGATCGTAGCTGCCAATACTGTCACCAGTACTGTCATCACAGGGGCCAAATAGACATTCTCTCTGCTTTGTTTTTCACATGCCTTGGTGGGACAGCAGGATGTCCTGGGGAGCTTCTGCCGAGCTCCACTCAACCCCAGGTTGGTGGGTCCCCTGTCCCTTAGCCCTGCTGTGCCCTAAGCTCCCAGCACCTCTCCTTCATGCTTCTCCAAACCCCTGGCAGCCAGTGGTCCTGGGGCCCTCGGGAGGGGAGCAGGGTCCTGGGGCAGTTGACAGACCTCCCAGCAAGGCAGCAGGACAGTCCCCCAGTGACCACGCCAGAAACCCCATGCTCCAAGGTGGCGGTGGAGGAGGCAGAGGCTTGAGCCCCCCTGCTGAGAGTTCTGCTCCAGATCCACAAATGTCCCTGTCCCAGGTCTGTGAGCAGGGCCACAGCAGGCCGCCTTCTCTGAGGGCCTCTTTCTAAGGCTGGTGCTTTCTGGGCGAGGGAAGTGGACACGGAAGAAAGGAAGACACTCGTCTGGGTGGCAGATGATCTTAAAACCTCCATGTGCTGGAAATGGCTGCCTTGGCCTCCAGGCCTCGGTGTGTGAAGGAGGCTGTTCTGAGGCAGCTGCTCCGCCCGTTCAGGAGCCGACCCTCCTGCAGCTCCCCTGGCCAGCCTGTCAGGAGGGCGGCGTCACCAGAGCTTGTGCAGTGCCAGGAGCAGGACCCCCAGGCTGGATGGCAGAGGGGAGAAGGCATTGGGGTCGCCAGTAAGGAAGCGCGGGTGGGCGGAGCCTGAGGGCCACCAGGGGCAAGGTGGGCCGCTCCTCTCTGGCCACAAGAGCCCTTCCTGCTTCTCTCTGGTTCTTTGTCCCTGAGGATCTCTCCAAGGCCACCATCTTTGCAACTCAAGCCTCACGACCAAAAAGGGACCTCACTCACTGCCTCCCCGTGACCAGAGGTCCTGGAGGAAGTGTGGGGAGCAGGCAGTGACTCTGCCCCCAGAGGCCCATCTGCTGGGAGCTTGGAGTCCTGGGGTTGTGTCACACTGGCGCAGAACATGGCCGGCCCAGGCTCATGGGACAGTCCTACTCTTCCCAGTACGGCCAAGCCCCCAGTCCCCCTCTCTGGGGTGTTTGGGGCAGTGTTGCTCAAACACCCAAGGGCACTCGAGTCACAGGGCGGCCCCGGCTCACTGGACTGGGATCCACATGCGACAGGCTCGGTGCTGCTGCGCACAGCCACACTTGGAGAACCAAGGGTGGCCCGGCGTTCTGGCTGGTTATTCAGGAACCGGGGATAAACCCTGAATGTGGCATCATAAACTGGCTCAGTTCAACTGAGTGACCCTGGGACAGTTTCTAACTCCCAGAGCCTTATTTCCTCAGTATTTGGTAACAGCACCTGTACGCTACTGCACAGCATGGGGTAGTGGTGGAGATGTCCCTGTGGACTCAGCCAGGCTCCTCATCTGAGGAAAGGTGAACAAGGGTCTCTACTGGCCGGATGCACAGCATACATCTGTCATCCTGGTGACTCGGGAGGCGGAGGCCAGAGGATCGCAAGTTTTCATCCCTCAGTCTGAGTTCACTGCCTTGGGGAAGGGTCTGTGCTGGACGTTGGGGAACCTGGGGTGCCCTCTCCAAGCTGGACTTTAGAAGTCAATGGAAACAGGCAGAGAGCCGGACTCTGGAGAGAGCGGTCCCCCTGGACAGGCAGGCGAGTCTAGAGTTGGGGCAGGAAGACACGCTGTGACGCTTTCCTGTTGGGATTACAGGCGTGAGCCACCACACCTGAGCGTCAGCCTCACCATCCTGGCCCAATAATGCTGCCCCATGGCCAGCCTTGACCTGTCCTGTCCACCCAGGACCCTGCCCCAAGGAGGGAGCAGCACCCTGTGTGGGGCACTCAAGGGCTTGGCATGCCGCCTGCTGATGGCTGTGTCATGTCACAGATGGTGCCAGATGGGCTGGGCAGCTGGCAGGAGTCCCAGTCAGGAGCCAGCCCAGGGAGCCCAGGCTCGCCTTCAGTCATCCAAAAAATGAACATGGAGGCCTCCCCACTCCAGGCCGTGCTGGCTGCCAGGGCCGCGAACACCACAGGCACCAGGGATGGCATCTATCGTCAGGGATCCCACAGGCAGTGAATGGCGAAGCCTGGGTCCAAACCCCGGCCTGCTCCACTGAGACCCCTCACCTGGTGTCTGCTGAGTGCAGACAGAGGTGACGGGCCTTCTAGGCAAGGGCCAGCTGGGGCACAGCCCGGGCTGCTCTCTCCCTTGTCTGGAGCCCACGGATCTGCAGCGCACCCCCGACCCGACGGCCCTTGGGAGGGCTGCTAGCCACCCGCATCACGCCCATGGTTCCCACAGGATCTCAAAGGACTTGCCGAGGACCCCAGAGCTCTGGTCTCCCGTGTCCTGTGAAACCAGGAGAGGTGGCAGAGGAGCCGTGGTCCCCAGTTACTCAGCTGAAAGGCCGGGTTGGACTTGGGGTGTGCCTGAGCACAGGGCCCCCCTTCTCTGCTGCACCCCTCCTGCCCACCCTGTAAATCGCAGCGGGTGCCAGGAGGGACAGGGACCCAGGAGGGACACAGTCGGAGTCCACTGCAGACTCCGACTTCTCTGACTTCTCTGCTGCACCTGGGAACACGGTTCGTTGAAGGGGACACCACAGGGGTCTCCTCTACGAATGCCTTGTCCCTCAGCCCCCAGGCACCGTAACAGTGACAGTGCATGTGCCACTGCTCAGTGGCCCGAGTCCCTGGCCTTCCCTCATGGTTGCTAGAACAGTGGTCTCTGGTGAACGGGCTGGGTGGCCTGTCCCCGAAGCTCACCACGTGCACCAGGAGGGGCTCAAATCATTAAGCTGGATGTTTGGACGCTTGCACCCCAAACCTCCACGAGGGCCTTCTGTTCAGATGGGGTCCCCGGCTGCCGGCAGCTCAGCCCCTCAGAAAAGAAATGTATGGGCAGACGAGGGCTGGAGGCCAGGCCATGGGCAGAGGGCCGCCAGGGACCCCGGGGAGCAGGGACAGAGGCTGGGCTCAGGACACCCAGTGACCTGTTCTCCCTCAGCGCACCCAGGAGTCTTCAGAGAGAATCCGGGAAGACAGGAGCCAAAGCTGGGACCTGAGGCCATTCTTTTTGTTGTTGTTGTTGTTGTTGTTGATTGACCTTTATTTATTTACTTTATTTACTTTATATGTGGTGCTGAGAATCGAACCCAGGGCCTCACACATGCGAGGCAAGCACTCTGCCCTGAGCCCTGTGCCGTTCTTTCACATTCATTCTGTAAATACTGTTGGGCACCTGCCCTGGGATCAGCCCTGCTCCCTGACACCGTCCAACCCAGAGCCAACGCCGCCTCCCTGAACCCTCCCAAGTCACCCACCTGTGTCAAAATCCTCAAGTCCTTTCTTACAACCTCTAACGCCCCACAGTTCCCCTTGACGTGTGTGTTTTCTGGAAAAGATACTATGAGTCTTCACCTACCAGGTTTTTCTTTTCTTTTTTTGTATATATTTATTTTATTTTATTTTATTTATTCTGGTTCTGGGGATTGAACCCAAGAGCTCAACCACTGAGCCCCATTCTCAGCCCTTTTTTATATTTTATTTAGATACAGGGTCTCACTGAGTTGCTGAGGGCCTCACTAAGTTGCTGAGGCTGCCTTTGAACTCACGATCCTCCTGCCTCAGCCTCCCAAGTTTCTGGGATGACAAGGCGTGCACCACCACACCCGGCCAGGGTTTCCTTGGTGATCTTTGACTGGAAGGCATTATAAACTGTAAACCCAAAAATGTCCCCCTGGAAAAAAGTCCCCCAAAATGCTGCCACCTCAAGTGAAGGGAGTTGGAAGTGGCTCCTCATACAGCGGGGACAGCACCCTAGGGGCGGTGTCAAAGCAGCCAGAGGGAGGCAGCTTCTGGAATGGCCACCCAGGGAGGAGACTGAGAGGGCAGAGGCTGGACGGAGGTGGGCTGGGGCGGGGGCAGCACGCCATGTCCCACTGGCTCGAGTCTTGGATCTGCACGCTTTCCTGTAGAGTGTGACTCAGATATTGAATTATGATGGTGAGCTCATCAGCTGCCTCATTAATTAGTCAGATTGGTAAGTGTTTGGCTCTCAGAGATCTATGGCCCTGATGTGGCACCTCAGACCACTGAAAAATTGCTCTGTTGCTAGTTGGCGCTCTTGGGGAGCCTCGGGCTGGGAGGGCCATTTTTAGAGGTGGGCTTGGAGGGCAGTCTGGAGTACCCCGCGTCTCCCTCGGGAGTCTCCCCTCCCTCAAAATCAGTAGGGCTTTGCCCCAGGGATGCCGAAATGTCGAGAGCTCGCCACTTATTCCAGTTCCTCCCTCTGAGGCCGTGGCAGGCATCACCACTGGGTCACCAGCCTCCCTCCTGTGACATCAGGCCCGGCCTGGGGCTTTTTCAGCTGGAATCGGTGTCTCTTTCCTTCCTGGGATAAGCCCTTCCCTGCTCCCAGCAGAACAGAAGAGACAGGAAGCTGGGGGGGGGGTAAATCTATTTTTTGTTTCTTTTTAGTTCTACATGATGGTAGAATGCATTTTGACATATCATACGGACCTAGAGTCTGACTTCCCGTTCTTGTGGTTGCACAGGATGTGGAGTTTCCCAGGTTGTGTGTTCATATATGAACATGGAAAGTTATGTTCGATTCATTCTATTGTCTTTCCCATTCCCATCTCCCCTCCTTTCCCCCCATCCCCCTCTGTCCCAATCCTGTGAACCTCCGATCTTCCCTCCCCTCCTCACCTATTGTGAGTCAGCATCCACATGACAGAGAGAACATTCAGCCTTCGGTGTTTTGGACTTGGGTTGTTTCACTTAGCATGATAGTCTTCCGTTCCATTCATTTACCAGAAAATGCCATAATTCCATTCTTCTTTATGGCTGAGTAATATTCCACTGTGTATAAATACCATGTTTTCTTCATCTCTTCATCGGTTGAAGGGCACCTAGGTTGGTTCCATTGCTTAAATATTGTGAACGGAGCTGCTATGAACGTTGATGTGGCCGTGTCACTTTAGTATGCTGATTTTAAGTCCTTTGGGTACATGCCAAGGAGTGAAATAACTAGGTCAAAGGAAGCTGGATTTTGATAGAGAAGCCCGGATGGAGTGCTGGTTCTGCCACATGCTGATTGCAGCACGTTGGGCCCATAGTCTCCCTTCAGGGTGCCTCTGTGTCTGGGGAACTCATGATGACCCTGCAGGATGAATTAATATGACAGTTTGCCGTCTACTCTCAAGCCACAGAGGGGGGAGGGCGGGGCAGGCACTGCACAGTTTGCTGAGAAGCTGGTGTGACCACTCCCTGGGGCACCTCCAGGATCATTTTCCTTCCCTCCTCTGTTGCCCTAGGGTGGAGGCCAGGTGGCCAGCTGTCTCCCTTGCAGCGGGCACAGAGTTGCTCTCCAGCCTTCCAACTTTGGACAGTCCCCTGGCTCTGGCTACTGGAGAGTCCCCCGTCCATTGGGCAGAGGTGGGGAGCCTGGGGGACTCTATCTTCCAGAGGCTCCTCTTATGTCTCCAGTCATCCCAGGGAGGACGATGAAGGACTTACCTGTGTAATAAACACAAAAACTTGTGTTTATTACACAGGTAAGTCCTTCTCAAATCTAACCCAATTTCATAGTACAAAACTTAAAAATTTCAGAAAAACTGAAACAGGCTAAAATCCCCCGCAGTCACATCCCTTAGAGGTGAGTGTCGTTAACATCTGGAAAGGACCCTGGAGATCTTTCTGTGTTTCTATATTTCTCTCCCAGGATCTGGATGATGCTTAGATCATTTGTCACCGTTCTTCTGCACTTCAGGGCTGGGGCCACTCTCCCATAGCGTCACCTGCCGGCACCACCGTCTCCAGTGGCTGCTGATGTTTCCTTGTCCTTATTCAGGGCTTTCCTTCATGAATTCTCCCGCACATTTCTGGGTCTTTCGTTCACGTTGCCAAATCGCCCTCCTGGGCTCGGTGCCCATCTCGGTCCCCCTCAACCAGCCGCAAGGGCCCGCGATTCTGTGTCCCCAGAGTCGCCAGGTGGAGAGCCGCAGGCTCAGACCGCTCTCCAGCTGCTAGGGTCCTGCATCTGGACCCGAGGCCATGGAAATCAAGTGCCCTCACCCCCTCCCCAACTCTGAAAGTCAGTGGCCCGGCTGGGGCGGGGTCCCCAGGCCACCTGGACGGGTCACCCGCAGCCCCACCCTCCTGCCTCCCACGGCCCGGCAGGCTGTCGCTCCTGCAGGCCCCGTGGTGGGACACCAGCTCTGAGTTATGGTGACGCTCATTCCCCCGTACAGCTCCCACGGAGTTGACAGATGTCTCACGTCTGAGGCAGTCATGCGGCAAGAGGCTTTGGGGCCAATCCTTCCCGTTTCGACAGTGGGTAATGGAGGCGAAGCCATAAATTTTATAAACAAGAATAAACGACCCTTAGCAGCATATGTCTGCTCGACCCTTCCAAGGTGATCATAAATACAGGCACCTGCCAGCCAGGGAGGGACGTGGGCAGTGCAGATGGCCAGCGACGGCGGCCCACGACCGGGCCTTGGGAGCAGCCGGTGGGAGCTGTTTGGTGGGGCTGGTCGGGGACAGGTCACCTTGTGTCCCCAGCGTCCTGAACCAGCCGGATGTCTTTGTGCTGTGTATTCAGGCAGCTCCAAGGGTGCCCTCACCCCCTCGCCATCAGGAACTGGCACTTGCTTCTCATCTCTCCACCAGGCCCTCCTGGCACAGGGGGTCTCTCCTGGTCCCCAAGTTTGGCCTTTTTCTTGCTGTGTGGCAACAGCCAAAATGCCATGTCTCTGTGCCTCAGATTCTGAATTTGGGACACAAAGATGCTGATGTCCACTTGAGGGGGCTGTCGTGGGGAGGACGTGCCGGGGGGGGTGGCTGTCAGGGTTTGCTGTGGTTGGGGGGTTAAAAGCTCTGTGTGTCAGAAGAGCTCCAAAACCGCCACTGGTCTACGATGACATCGTCACAACCATCATCATCACCCAGTGGACATATGGCTTTGGGAAAGCCTCAGTTTCCCTGCCCCTCAAAGGAAGGATAATTGTACATGGCCGTGCAGAGCTCTGAGGAATAAGACACATAACCCAGCTCTGCCAGGGGTGGCCGTGTGACCCTGTGGTCCCAACTGCTCAGGAGGCTGAGGTGGGAGGATCCATGGAGCCCAAGGGTTGATGGCCAGCCTGGGCAGCATAGCAAGGCCACAACTTAAAAAAATGAAGAAGGAGAGGAAGGGGAGAGGAAGAAAAGGGAGGGGAGGGAGAGGAGGAGGAGGGAGAGGAGGGGGGTCTGGAATGAGCTGCAGTGGGTGAATGAACGTCGTGTCTGAAAGTACCGGGTGCTGACTCAAAGGCTGGCTGTCCTCGAGAACGCTACTGAGGAAATCCAACCAACCACGGCCTGTGACGTCCTCGGTCAGATACTTGGACATAATCAGGGCTCAATCTGAGGTTATTACTGATATTTACCTATCAAGTTCCTCTCTTCAGGCCTCAGTTTCTCTGTCCATTAAATGGGGGCAGCGTTGCTCAGAAAAGTGTAAGACACAACTCAACGCCAATAGCTTTCTAATTTTTTTGAGCTGCTACCTTGTGACAGACCCATGGACTTATTCCCTGAACCTTTGGAGGTGGACATTTTTTAAAAAATTTTTTAGTTGTCAATGGGCCTTTATTTTATTTATTTATTGGTGGTGCTGAGAATCAAACCCGGGGCTAGGCAACATGCTAGGCAAGCACTCTGCCACTGAGCCCCAAACCCAGCCCTGGAAGTTGACATCATCATTCCCGAGTGTAGAAGATGGAGAGTGCGGCTCAGGGTGGCCAACGAGTTGCTCCAGGTGACCCATGGAAGGGGCCAAGTGGACTCTGGACTTGAAGAATAATAGTAAGAGCACCGTAACCATCAGTGCTAATGTTTGCCAGGGAGCTGCTAAGCCCTGGTAAATACTACCTCATTAAACTCTCGCAGTGAGCCCTGGGTGGACAGTGGATGCCATCATTCTTGTTCTACAGGTGGAGAAGCAAGTGAGGAAGACGGAGTGCCTGGCCCAGAATCGTGGAACCAGGACGAGGCCAAGCGGGTCGCTTGGTGCGCGCCATGGTTCTGCAAGCGTCAGAGGTCTCTCCCTGCCGGGCCCAAGTGCTCCTCTTCTCACCCTTCAGGGCTGGGCTCCGTCAGCCCGTCCAGGAGGCTGCTGGAGAAGGCGGCCCATGAATTTCCACCGAGTTCCTGAAGAGGGTGCCGCGGGCTGTTTCACTGTTTGTTTTGGAGACAGGGTCTTGCTGTGTTGTCCAGGTTGGGGTCAAATCCCGGGGTCAAGAGATTCTCCTGCCTCAGCTTCCCAAGCAGCCAGACTACAGGCAAGTGCCACCATGCTCCAATGGCCTGGGTTACTTTACCTGGGGACTCCAGGAATGGGTATGAAAATGTGTGGGCATGTGTGTGCTTCTATCTAGGGAGAGTGTGAGGGAGTTTTGTCAGAATTCAAAAGGTGACAAACAGCCAGGCCGGATGGTGCACACCTGTCATCCCAGTAGCCAGGAGGCTGAGGCAGGAGGACTGTGAGTTCAAGGCCAGCCTCAGCAACAGTGAGGCGCTAAGCAACTCAGTGAGACCCTGTCTCTAAATAAAATACAAAATAGGGCTGGGGATGGGACTCAGTGGTCGAGTGCCCCGGAGTTCAATCCCTGGTAACCCCTATCCAAAAAAAGGTGACACATGAATGACAACTTTGGAAACTGATTCTGAGGAGTGGATGGAACACAAGGGACATCCCCTGCATTCCTGGTCCCCATCCCCAGCCTGCCCATCCCTTGCTCTGCTTGGCCTGAAGTACCATCTTCCGCGAGGGGCTGTCAGAGAAGAAAAGCAACAGATCAAAGCACGGGCAGTGACGCTCCTGCCGGACGGCAAAGGGAACTCGCTTCCTTCGCTGATCAAGACAGGACAGCGAGGGCCCCCTATTGCCTCGTCATGGGGGAGGGACGAGCCACAAATCCTTCCAGGCCCAGATTTATGAAGCGTTCCTGTGGAATTTATTATACAAGGAATTTTATTCAATTAAACTTGAAATGCGTCTGGATCCTTAAAGGTTCGGTAGTGATCGCTGGGACAGAGCGATCATAAAACTGGAGGGGCTGTCGGAAGATGTCGGGGAGGAGGCGAGGGTGACATTGCAGCTGACGAGGGATTCGGAGCTGGGGACGTTTGTCATTGGGATGTGTTACAAGTTGGGGCTGTGGAAATTACTCAGTGAAGACCACACATTAACAATGGCCATGAAATATCAGTTAAGGGAAACCAGGCTGAGCGATGGGACAGCAGGATCTATTAGCACCTGGCACTGCTCGCCGCAGCCCAGGGCGTGATGAAGGGGACTGTCAAGGGGCGGCGGGCAGGAGCAAGGCGTGGGGCTGGGCGGCTCGACACCGCGTCCAAGGCTGGCTCTCGGAGCCTGTCCCCCACCTGCCAAACAGAGCCCCTAGGTTGCCTCCCTGGGGGGGGGCAGTGAGGCTCAGAGGAGACCGCAGGGGTGGGGCACTCGCTGGGGGCTCAGCACGTGGCAGACCCTCCACCAGGTTGGCTGGCGTCCTTATCATTCCTCTCCAGAATGATACCAGGTTCCAAGGAGCTTGGCTGGACGTGGCAGGGTGGGCGAGGCACTTTCTGGGGTGCACACTATGGGAGCACCATGACACTTGGTGATCAAGGTGAGTTTTCACGCAATTTATTTATATAATCAGGGCTGGGGCTGCAGCTCAGTGCATTGGGGGTTGAACCCAGAGGTGCTGTACCACTGAGCTGCAGCCCCAGCCCTGATTCTTTCTTACTTTGAGACAGGGTCTCGCTAAGTTGCCAAGGCTGGCCTTGAACTTGCCTTTCTCCCTCGGCTTCCCGAGTTGCGGGGACTACGTGTGTGCCACCTTGCTGCCCATCCCTTGCTCTTGCTCCTCCCCACCCTCCTGATTATTTTTGCCAGCGAGGCAGGTGCATTGGGCTCCACTGGGTCCCTCTGTGGCTGACGGGGGCGCCCCTCTGGAGCCTTGGACAGAGAGTGAGGTCCAGATTTCAAAATACGGAAACCCCCGATACCTCTGGTATTGCAGTCTGACTTGACTTTGGGCTGGAGGATGAAGGCAAGCTTGACCACTGAGCCACATCCTCAGTCCTTCTTTATTTAGAGACAGGGTCTCACTAAATTGCCTAGGACCCTGCTAAATTGCTGAGGCTGGCTTTGAACTCGAGATCCTCCTGCCTCAGCCTCCAGAGCCACCGGGATGACAGGCGTGCACCACCATGCCCAGTGGGTACTGCCATTCTAAATAAAACAAGCTGCTGTGTCACAACCCCCTGCTACCCTGTGAGGTGGCGGTCAGCCAAGGTCGCCGATTGTGCGCTAACACGTTGGGAAACCCGGGCTAGATGTGTCTTGACTATGAAACGTTTACTAACTTTTCCCACTTGGTTTGAAATCTGGGAGCTGGGAGGCTATTTTGATGAGTGTACCCAGTGGCACACATTTTTCCTTCTGCAGGGGGCCTCCGTGGCTTTGGAAGTCCCGCCCACTTTCAAACAGCCCACTCTCTGGGTCACCCAAGCCAGCCTGCTGCTTCGCCTGGGCTGGGGACACAGACTGAACTGCCTGCGTGTCCCTGGCTGGTCTCCCAGGGAAAGGTCTGCTGATGGAAGGGAAGATGGGGCCAGAGGCGGGGGCTGGGAACCTGAGGTAAGATCCCCCTGCAGGTGTCTGACAAATTCCCTTATTATTCCAGAATGTCCTAGGCCCTGGGCACTTCTTGGTCCTTCACCCTGGCCAGCAGCGTGGGTTGTTGCTTCATCAAGTACAGCGTGCCCCTTCCTGGTGGATCTGGCGCTGTGGGCAGTGCTGTGATGGCCGCAGGCTCTCGGACCCCTGCTCCCCGTCTGGGTGTGGAGATGGCACAGCAGTCAGGGGCACTTCCAGCTTCAGTCTTGTTGGCACAGCCCATTCTAACCAGGGGGTGGGGTGGCACTAGACGTGGCCGCCTCCTAGAGAGAGTGTTTCTCGCTCCTGGGCACCTGGACCTCACTCTCTGCCCAAGGCTCCAGAGGGCACCCCGTCAGCCACAGAGGGACCCAGCAGCACCCAATGCACCTGCCTCGCTGGCAAAAATAATCAGGAGGGTGGGGGAGGTGGGCACGGGCCCGCGGCTGGCAGCGGTGTTGCCACTTGCTGGAGTGACCAGCCGCCCGGGCCTCAGCAGGAGCTTGAGAAAGGACGGGTTGCGGGATCAGCTCACCAGGCACCTCAGCCCGGCCAGCCGCTCCTGTCCTTCTGGAAGTCACTTCCTGCGATGATGAGCAGCGTGACATCCTCAGGTTCTCACGGCGGCCTCTCCCCTTCATAAATATCCCTCTTCCCAAGGACACAGCTGGCACTGGCGGTGTCATCTCATAGCAGGAGGGGAGCGGTGACACACGCGATGACACCCGGCCTGGCACGGATCTCAGAGCGCAGAGCAGGCCTCGCAGTCTCCCTGGCCTTGGGCTGGCCCGGCCTGAAGGTCTCGTGTCCTTAAGCTGAACGGTGCCACCTCGCCCTTGGCACTCGGGCCCTGGGCAGGAAGGGGCGTTTGTATGTGATGCAGCATTGCTCTCCCAGGGCCTCCTCCCCACCATGGAGGGTCTCTGAGCTGCACCCCCACACTCAGTTCACGGAGGGTGGCGTTTCTGAAGCCACACCTGTCAATTTGCAGCTGTCCTTCCCCCACACGGTGGCAGTGATGGGTGGCTCAGAGGTGAACTAAACTTCCAAATCCAGCCTGCTGTCCCCTTTATAAATGTGACATTTAAAGCCCCGTTGGCGCAGGTGAATCATGATCACACTTCCAAGGGCCTCTGGTGCCACTGCAGGTCCTTGACAACCGCAGCTGGAGCGGGAGGCTGGCCCGGCAGCGCTCGCTGTCCCCGCTCCCTGTCCCCCTCACACCCGCACACACTGGCTCAAGCCTCCCCATTTTTATTCTTTTTCCCACGTGGCCCCTCCTCTTTGCGGCTGTCCTTGACCTTTCTGAGACCCAGGACGCTCTGGGGATGCAGGGGCAGAAATCTCAGGGGCCGTGGTCCTTCGAGGGAGGTGGCAGGGGCTTCGAGGCAAAGACCCTTGTGACGAGCTCCTCAGGAACCAGGACTCTGGAAAGCAAGCTGCCCCCGGTCACCACAGGGACCCACACCCCCCGCTGTGGTATTTCAAGGGGCCTGGGTCTCAGTTCGATGGGCCGTTCTCCTGTATATCTTCTCCTGGTTCCCCTCCTTCATGGCTGCGTATCTGGCCACCGTGAAGAGGTAGTCGCTGAGTCTGCGAGGAGCAGAGAGGAAGAGAGACGAGGTCAGTGCCCACGGGCCTTCCTCTGTGGCCTACGAGGAGGAGCCATGAAGCCCCGGGAGCACTGTGCGGGGACGGCATGTGCCCAGCCCTCTTGGGTCAGACGGGTGGCACCGAGGTCAGCTTCTGTGACAGCCAGGGTCCCAACTTTGGTACTGGATGGGGCAGTTCCTGCCAGACCTGCTGTTGACCTGCCCTGACCCCACGGGCAGGAACTCTGGACCACCCTTTGGGTTGGTTCGTGCACTTCGAGTAACCAGGACTGTACTTCCCAAACTGGAGGGTGCACGGATCACCCGGGGACCGTGTGACATGCAGATCCCCATTCTGGTCAGCACTACCACACTTTGAGAAGGGAGGGTTCTTGACCTTGGCAGTAGGACATTCTGGACTATTCCTTGAGGTCAGGTGGTCCTAGGCATCGTAGGGTATCAGCAGCCTCAGTGTCTACCCACTAGATGCTGGTAGCACCCCAACACCCAGCTGTGACAACTGAAGCTGTCTCCAGAACCATGATGTCCTGGGAAGCACTGGCCTGGAGTGTTCTAGTGACCAGGGCACAGTCACTCTCTCTCCTTCCTTTGCCCCAGCAGTGATGGCCTCCGGGCAGGGGGCCTTTTGCAGGGAAACTGGTGGAGAGCATGCAGGATGGGATGCCATGCCTGCCATGAGGTGCTTCCTCGGGTCCATCTAGGCTGTCCCCCTCAGCCGCTGCCACACCAAGCCCTCCCCCTCCCTGAGGTCAGCACCACAGAACTCTCTGACCATGCCCAGCCCCTGGGCCCACTGCTGGCTCTTTGGGGACAGTAGGGGAGACTGCTCTGGGTACTGCCCCCTCCTGTAACTCCTGGAGGGCAGCGACGTGCTGTTTCTTGTTGGCTCCGTAGCATCTGCCCGGGGCGGAGCAGCCTGGCCACATGCCACTGCAGACCTTAGGGGCTCGGGGGGGTGGGGGGGCTGCAAAGGTGGGATGGAGCTGCTGGTCGGGGGTCTGCGCCTCCCAGGAGGAAGGAGCTGATCAGGAGCCACCCGAGCCCAGGCCACGACCCAGTGAGAGGGGAGTCCACTGTCAGGAGCCACGCCTGCTATGCAGTCACTCACAGCACGGCGGGCACAGCTTCTGGGGTGCTGCCCCTGGGCTCTGGCCTCGCCCATGCTCATGCCACCCAGCGAATCCAGTGGAGCAGGCTTCAGGCTGCCGAGGCACAGGGAGTCCTCCCTGGGTCACTGGGTCCTGCACCAGGGCTCCCGAGCTTGGCCGGGCCTGCCTCTCTGCTGCCCTGGAGTGTCTCTGGGAAGGGAGACTGGCTGGTCTCCCTGGCGGTCACTGTCAGATGCCTCGTGAGGACTCCCCTGACCAGGCTTCCAGCCTGTCCCTCTGCTTATTCGTTTCCACTATTTTTTACAGTGGTCTCTTCCAACCAGATCTCAGCCTCGCCAAGGACAGGGACAATGTCTGTCTCCTCCACAGCTGCTCCCCACACCTGGCACCGTGCCTGGCACGCAGCAGACACCCACAAACATGAGCAGAGGGGTGGGCGAGTGAGCACGGCCCCTGCAGGGCTCCGCAGACCCAAACCACCGGGGTGCTGTCCCACAAACGTGCCTAGAGTTCAGAGCAGAGACCCGTCCGCCACCCTGCGCAAGTACCTGTTTAAGAACTTGGCCACATTGGCATCCGTCTCTCCCATCTGGACAAGAGGCACCACGCTGAGAAGAGAAAACACAGTCACGCCATGCTGCAGGACCCAGCACACCCAGGGACCTGGGCCTCTCCCAAACAGCTCTTCCCAGATGGCCCTGGTCGACTTCAGTCTGTGCAAACTTCGCCAGCACCAGAGGTGGAAACTGTCCTTGTCCCTGGTGGGCTTAATAGGTCATTCAATCCCCTTTCCTTGGACACATCAGATAGGGCCTGGCCAAGGAGGGATGGAGCACAGAGCAGAGGTTGGTGGGATAGCTGCCCTGCATCCCAGTGCACTGGTTTTGGGGCGACAGGGCCCAGGTCTGGGCCCCTAACTGGGTAGGACAGAGTAACCACCCCAGCCTTCCAAGCGGAAAGCTAACCCTTAATCCCCAAGGGGCTGCCAGTTTAAACTACAGCTTGGAGCAACTTCATGGGAAAGAAAAGACCCAAGCCAACCAAGCTCCCGGTTCCCCACGATTCCGAGTTCCCAGGGTCCCCGCCAGTCTGTGTAGACGTTTCAGACAGTGGACTGCAATCTGCTAAGCACTGAGAAGGTTCAGGGCCCTGCCAGGCCCCTCCTGCATATTTCTGCTGCTGCAGGACCCTTGCTGGGCGGCACTGTCCCCAGACCCAGCCTCGGGGTTCTTGCCCCCATCTGAGGTCACACAACTGGCTGATGGTCCAGGCAGGAAGTGGGTCCAGCCTGCCCCGGGGGGCGCCTCCCACTCAGCATGGAGGTTCTTTACCAGAAGTGTCCCAGCCACTGTCCTCCCCCCCCAGATAGTCTGCTGCTCATGGCTACAGCAGTGGCCGCCTGCCTCTGAGACCTCCATCTGCTCAGCCCTCCCCTCGCTGGGCCTCTGGGCGGTTTCTGACTTCTTGCTGCTATGAGCTCTACTGATGTACGTGACTTTGAACAAATGACATGTTTTGCTTTTTTATTTTTGTTCAATACTTATGAGGATTGAACCCAGGGGTGTTAAATCCCCAACCCCTTATTTATTTAACTTTTATTTTTAATTAATTTCTTCTGTGCTTGGGACTGAACTCAAGGGGACTTTAATGCTGAACTACATCCCCAGCCCTTTTAATTAATTGATTAACTTGGAGACAGGGTCCTCCTAAGTTGCCCAGGCTGGCGTTGAGCTAACCGTTCTCCTGCCTCAGCCTCCCGAGTCCCTGGGATGACAGGTATGTGCCACTGGGCCTAGCATATTTTTTTGCTTTTGAAGCTAAAACTTTCTGTTACCCAAGATTCCTTTGCCTGTCTTGGACCAAGAGCCTTTCATGGAGGACAGAGCTTTTGTGGTGTGGGGTCATGGAGAGCTCAGGGTTTGGCTGGAGAGACCTGGGCTGAACTACACTCTGCACTCTGCAGGGACCACTTGGTGACCCTAGCCATGATGTCACCTCTCTAAGCCATTTCCTGACTCCTATAAGGAGGGGCTGCCATGGATTTCAGGGCTCTGCTGAGGGACCTATGAGATCATGAGCAGAGCGCCTGGCCCACAGGTGGCTTGTACCTGGGGGACCTGCCTTTCTGTTCTCCAGGTGGGCGGCAGCCGGGCTGAGGAGGGGTGTGATTGGGCACTTCGCAAGTCCTTGAAAAGTCTGTTGGTGGCTTTCCATTCTGAGTGGGGGAAAGGCCCAGGCAGCTGGTGGCTGGGCTATGACCACTTCTACCCAGGGCCCCCGCAGCCAGGCAGCCCCCACACCCCTCCTTCTCTCTATGAGCTAAAGGAGTCCTTTATGCCACTATTTCAAGTAGCCGGGACCCATCACTGGCTTCTTCTTGCTTTCAGGAGAAAGGCAGGCCCCTCTGGCCCACGGGTAGTGAGCCCTTGGTTTCTCTGCCTCTGTCTCCCCTCTGCAGGTGGGCTCGGAGGACGGGGCTCGGGGCTGGCCTGCCCTGGCCCGCTGAGAAAGTCTCCAGGAGCAGAGCTGCCTCTGGACGGGGAGCCACACCTGCCTCCTGCCTGCCGTGAAGGCCCCCTCCCCGGGGCTCACATCTCAGCCAGGTGGGGGGGGCACGACACCTTACTCAGCTGGGGGGGCTTACCGTCTCTCAGCTGGGGGGGCTTACCGTCTCTCAGCTCGGCGGCAGATGGCCCGACAGAAATGCAGAGCAGAGCTACTCTTGCCTCCCGACTGAAAGGACAAAGTGGGTGTTGGCTGGGCGATATTTGGCCTGGGGGGCCCTACTGGGCAACCCTGGAGATGCAGCTCCATCGGGCACAGGGCTGGGGAGGGGTCAGAGAGGCTGGAGGGACCTGGGGCTGGAGGACAGCTTCTGTTGCTATTAAGGGCTACTGAGGGGGACGTGGAAAGGCCGCGTCTTTTCTCAGTACCCCTGGTCCGCAGCCCCCCCACCTGGTGGAGGCCGCCCGACACCTACTGGCAGGATGAAGGCTGTGAGCGGGGGCAGCTGGCGGGAGTACTTGTCGATCCACTGCTCCAGCTCCAGGGTGGGCCCCGCCTCGAAGGCTGTGTGTCCTGAGGGTCGCGGAGCAGGAGGAACAGCCATGAGGCCCAGCCCTCGAAGCAACACCCCGAGTCCCTTCCGCCTGCCTGGCCTCAGACTGTAGCCACCCTCAGGGCCAACCTCCCTCCGGGGGCCACGGGGCTTCATGGCCGACTGGCGTGGCCCTGGGCTCCCAGGAGACCCCCGCCCGCCGGGCAGGTGGGAGAGTTACTTAAGTGAGCCTCCCTGGCCGAGGAGCGTGGGGTGGCCAGGGCGGAGCCGACGTCCTGCAGCACGCACTGGATCTGGGGAGAAGAGGAGAGTGAAGTCGTACTCGTGAGGCTGGCCAGAAGTGACAGAGCCACACGCAGGGATGCCACCTGGCCACAGAGTGTGGGACTGTCAGGCTCTCAATGAGGTGACAAACCAACAGAACCTGCAGTGACCCCGTGGTGGGCCGCTAGCCCTGTGGAGGGGACCTGTGAGGCTGTTTCAGAGTCTGCGGGAGGACAAGGCCCAGTGTCCAGCGGTGAGCAGGGAGCGCCCCGGTGGAGGTTAAGAGGAACCTTCTGGCTCTGTCCTTGGCTCCCGTGCACCTGTGCCCTGTGCTGCTCCTCTCTGGCTGACTGCTCTGGTTTCCTGACTGGTTGGACTGAGACGCCAACGGGACGCTACAGCCCAATGTGTACAGGATGCTGCGGAGACACTCAGCTAGGGCACGCCGGGGCTCTGGAGCAGGAGCCTATCTGCTCCCCGGAGCCCAAGCCTGGGCTGTCTACTCTCAGGAGACATGTAGATGGAAACCTTGGGTACATCTGGAGGTGCTGTCCCCATCTCTGTGTTTGACATTCACTCTGGGAGTCAGAGACCCCAACTCTCCTTTTCAAGGTACTGGGGATTAAACTCAGGGGTTCTCTATTACTGAGTTGGACCCCAACCCTGTCCCCCTACCAATTTATTTTGAGATAGGGTCTCACTAAGATGCTCAGGCTAGCCTCAAATTTGTGATCCTCCTGCCTCAGCCTCCAGGCTATCTGGGCCACAGTCATGTGCCACCCCACCCGCCTGCTCCTTCTTAAGGAACATTCAGAAATGCTAGTGAGCAGGCCCAGCTGGGCTCACTGCTGCAGGGTGTCCCCGAGCTGTGGCACTTCATCGTGGGTTTCTCAGCCTGGGGGTTACTGCCTTTTGGGACTGGGTCACCCTTTGTGGAGGGGACAGACGGGTGCACTGTAGGATATTGAGCTGCGCTCCTGGTCTGTCCCAACAGATGCCAGCAGCAGCCCCACCCCCCAGATGTAGCATCACAAATGCCTCTGAGCACTGCCAAATGCCCCCCGGGGCAGAGCTGCAGCTGGAGAGGCTGCTGCACTTTGTCCTCTGTCCTGCCCGAGGAGGAGGGTCATCTCCACATGTCCCCTTTTCACAGATGGGGAAACCGAGGCATGCAGACAGGAGTGACCAGCCCCAGAGGCATGAAAGGGGAGCAGGAGCAGAGGAGGAAGTCAGTCATGGCCACCGGGCTGCCCCGACCTGGGGCGAGAGGACGCACTTACTTTCTGAAGCTCTTCGGCAAACGTGTGGCCCTTTTCTTCAATTAATTCCATGGCAAACCTGCGAGGAAACAAACAAAAAGGATGCGGCTCTAGGACAGGGCTGCGCCAACGCGTCCCCAGGTGGAGGCCATCCACTGGTTCAGCCGCAGCCCGGGGCCGTGTCTCCTGCCGACACCAGGGGTGTCCTTGCCTCTTCTCACACTCGTTTTCCCAGTGATTCCCTTTTGGGCACCTGCCCTGGCAGAGTCGTGGGGATTCGGTGAGGAACAGAAGGTGACACAGGCCTGTCCAGCAGTGGGGGGACTTCAGTTGGGGACCATTCTATCAAATGGGAAGCTGCAGGCCAAGGTCAGTGCGGAGGGAGATGAGGGAGCCCCAGCTGGCCTCAGCCAGGGCGCAGGAGGGCTTCCAGGGCAGCTGGAGGTGGGGCTCTGGGGGCTGAGGGAGGTGGGATGGGGGGGAGGAAACTGCCCAGTTGCTGCACCCCGCTCTCTCTTGTACCCCTCAGCGTCCTGGAGGGGACCGGGGTGCACTGGGAGGAGAGGCGGGAAGGCAGGGGGCTCAGAGGCGTGAGCGGTTACGGGAACTGGTGATCATGCCAGAGACTAGCAGGAGGGGGAGCCTGAAGGGGCAGGGGATGGGGAGGGCGCCCCCACCCTGCAGAGTGCTGGATTCCAGGCAGTGAGTGAGGCAGGAGCCCAGGGCCACCAGGCGCCACCCAGCTAAAGCGCAGGCTCCTGCGTGCCCTCAGACCTCTGCACCCTCTCTCCAGCCTCCTGCTGCCACCTCCCATGGGCTGGACCCCAGAAATCCAGGAAACCAGGGAGCTGGTCACCAGTCAAAAGGCCCGCTGCCCAGGTACAGAAAGGAAAGAGGAGGTGGACAATGGATACAAAAGGAGAACAAAAATGACCCGCGCGCCTGCCCAGCCATCGCCAATCAGCATGAAATGAGCACAGAATTCGGCCAGGCACTGCCAGTGCGAGGAGATGTCTGCCAGCAAGGGCTCCTCCAGTGCTTGTCCCCTGCCGGGTCCCACCGCAGGCAGCGCCCCATTGGCGTCTGTGGCCTCCTGGAGGCAGGGCTGAGGCTGTTTGCAGTGTCTGACACATGGAGGTGCCCGGTCAATATCTGACAAAGGACCCCAGACTTTGTCAGGGTTCTAGACTGACCTCTTGCCCCACATCGGTTGGAAGATGCTGCTCACTGATTGGCTAATTTTTTTTTTTAACATACCAGGGATTGAACCCAGGGGCACTCGAACACTGAGCCACACTCCCAGCCCTATTTTGCATTTTATTTAGAGACAGGGTCTCACTGAGCTGCTTAGAGCCTTGCTAAGTTGCTGAGGCTGGCTTTGAACTCACAGTCCTCCTGCCTCAGCCTCCAGAGCCCCTGGGATGACAGGCATGTGCCACTGTACCCAGGTCATTTGCTAATTCTGAATGGCCAATGTTAGCACCCATCCTGCCTCCACTGTGCCCACTTCATCCTGTCTCCCCAGCCCCATAGACAGGGTTTTGCCTTCTCTGCCTTGCTGGAAGACTACCACCCGTGACGTTATCTGCCTTGAAAATCTCACCTCGTCTGCACATTGCTGAGAAATGGTAGCCATGAACACATAAATTATCATGATAATGATAATAGCTAAGCTGGGCACTGTCCTAGGCAGGAAACATGGAATTATCTCACTTAATCGCATAAGTACACAGTGAGATGGGTACGATCACTACGACCATTTGACAGAGCAGTAACTGAGGCTCAGAGAGGCCAGGGGTCTGACTGAAGTCACATAGCTACCTGGCAGTTGTACTAAATTTGAACCCAGGTCTGCCTGGTTCCCGTGCCCCATCACCATAGAGCCATGTCAGACCTGGAATCCAGCACTCGAGATACTGTGCTCACACTGTTCACAGCGCTGAGCGTGGGGGGCTGTGCTATGATTCTCAGCAGGTGCTGCCCCTCCCACCCCACCCACGCCAGGCATATCCACAGGAATGGCTCTGGGACGTCTAAGACTCAGTGTGAGCTTCACCAGGACTCCTCTTCCCTCTGCCCTCATGACTGGTAGGGTCTCAGACAGATGCTGTCCTGCCCTCCTGGGTCCCCTAGTCAAGGCCACATGGAGCAGAGACACCAACCCACGACATGGGCTTGAGGTACGAGCCGAAAATATAACTTTGGTTTCTAAGCTCTGAGGTTTGGGGGACCTGGCCTGGCTGATCCCAACTAATTCTTCACGTCAACCTTCTAAACACTGGCTGTTTCAGAATTATCACTCACGAACGGGATGGCACTTGGCACACCACCCATCACACTAACTTGTCTCTGTCTCTTCAGAGACACAGCCCAGTGGTGCAGTGCTCACCTGAGCAGTGAGGGATCCAGGTAGGGATGGAGGGAAAGGCAGCTGCACCCGGTGACCAGCGAGACAAGCAGGAGCAAGCAGGGCCAGGAAGGAGGGTGTCTGCAGCCCAGCCACCTTGAGGGGCTGACCAGCCTACGCGCCCAGTCAGGCAGACTCAAGTGCAGACACTTCCATGGTAGTGGCCTTCACTCTCCCCCCATTCAGACCCGACCTCAGGGCCAGTCCCACCTCCCTTACCCAATGGCTGAACTTAATTCATCTGTAGTTCCCACGGCTTCAAAGACCTGGTCATCTTTGGGTCTCCTTTCTCCTGTGAAGGTGCTAGAAAACCCTGTGGAAAAAAACATACAGCCGCCCAAATTAAGGGCCCCCCCACTTGCTGTGTTCTGTTTGTTTGTTTGTTGCAGGGGTGGGGATCAAACCCAGGGTCTGTGCACACTAGACAATGCTCTACCACTGAACCCCACCACCAGCCTGAAGTGTTCAAAATGCAGTTCAGGAGACACAGAAAACGCTGACCCAGGGGCTGAGGTTGGGGCTCAGAGGCAGAGCACTTGCCTAGCTTGTGTGAGGCACTGGGTTCAATTCTCAGCTCCGCATATAAATAAATGAATAAAATAAAGGTTCATCAATGTCTAAAAAAAAAATTTTGAAAAAAGAAAGAAAAACGCTGACCCAGGTGTGGAGGCGCATGCATCCCAGCACGCATCCCCGCAATCTCCTATAATCCCAGGAGGCTGAGGTAGGAGGATGGCAGGTTCAAGGCCAAGCTCAGCAACTTAGTGAGGCCCTAAGCAACTTAGCAAGACCCTGACCCAAAATAAAAAAATAAAATAAAAAGGGCTGGAATACAGTTCAGTGATAAAGCACCCCAGGTTCAATCCCCAGTACCTAAATAAACAAACAAAAAAATAAAGAAGATGAAAGAAAAGAACTGAAACCTGAAGTGCACAAGTTCATGAATCGCTATTAACTAAATATACCTCTGTGATCAGCCTCCAGTTCAAGGACAAAACTTGACTAGTGCCCTAGAAGAGCCCCGCCACCACTTTCAGCCACCAGTCCTAGGGTGACGGCAAGCCTCACTTCCTCCCTGGTATGCTTCTAAACTTTAAAAGCATGTACTAAGCAGCCTGTTACGACGAAAACCATTTCAGACATATTACATGTCCATCATCACTGTATCTCACAGGAAATCAAAGTCCCCCGCACCTCTGCCTGGGCCACGGTCCCTGCCTGGGCCATGGTTCCTGCCTGGGTCACGGTCCCTGCCTGGCAACACTGGCCTGGCATTCATAGGTAGGTTGGCTGCTCTGCTGAACACAAATGACTTCACAGAATGCTATCGGATGGTCCACCATGACTGTGACAGATCAGGACCAAAACGAAAGAGGCGACAGCTGAGCAATTCCACAATATGAAAATACCCAACACCCGCTTTCCTGGTAAGTGTGAGTGATCACTGCATCTGTATCCCCTCTTCCTCTCTCCCACCTTCTAGGGAAAAATTAAAATACCCAATGACGTAATCAGCCCTGCCTTCCGACAGCGTCCCATCCAGAGCAGAGCCCCACTTCCCTGAACCCTCCCCCCAAGCCACTCATCACAAGCCCAGCCCTATGAGTCCTTTCCGCACCCTCCTTAAAAAATATATTTATATGTAAATACATCTGTACACCTATACAGATATACGTTGAGTTGTAGATGGATAATACCTTTATTTTATTAATTTAATGTTTTAACGTGGTGCTGAGGATGGAACCCAGCGCCTCACGCGTGCCAGGCAAGTGCTCTGCCTCTGAGCCCCAGCCCCGCCCCTCCACCATTCTTTTATGGAGTCGTCTCAGAGTCCCATGCTGGGCCACCTCCTTCCTGCTAAGGAGGCAACTGCCCCTGTATCTCACTGCTGGTGGTCCCTGGAGGTCCTTGGCTGGCAGTCATTGACACTACTGCCTGACCCTTGTCATCCCTGGGTACGTTTCTTTTTGTTTTGGTGGTGGTAATACATGCTTAACGTGAACTTCACCATTTTGGTCTTTCTTTTAGTCTATAGTTCAATGGCGTTAAGTATATCCTGGGTGTATGTGTATACTTTTAAGTATAGATCCAAAAAACAATGTGATCTGCATGGTTTTAAAACTTCAGGAAATGGTATCATTCTGATAGGCATAGTTTTTCCAAACCTAGATAGATCTACCACTGAGCTGTCTGCCTCTCCCCAACCCCAAACATGTTTTCATCACTTGACATACCTTGGGGGTTTTCATTTCACATCACATTTTTGTGATATGATTCAGATCTGTCACATAATTTTTTTTTAAACTGGGAATTGAACCCAGGGACACTTAACTACTGAGCCACAACCCCAGCCCTTTTTGTGATTTTATTTAGAGACAGGGTCTCGCTGAGTTGCTTAGGGCCTCGATAAGTTGCTGAGGCTGGCTTTGAACTCATGATCCTCCTGCCTCAGTCTCCTGAGCTGCTGGGATTACAGGCATGCGCCACAGCACCCAGCCAGTCACATACTTTTTAATGGCTACAAAGAAGTTAGAAGAACTTTGAAATGAGGTCAGCTGTATGTCTTTTGTTGCATTTTTCACCGGTCCTCACCCTACCTTTGTCTCCTGTCTTGGTGTAAATCTTGGGGGTCTTGGGGCTCTTCGATGGAGGCTGTAGCCTAATGAGAAACAGACACCAAGAGGTCATGAGTGAGATATCTTACACAGAGGGGCACCTCTGTGGGTCCCAGCTTTCTGCCTGCAACCTCAGCAGTAGCCCTTACCCCCACCCCACCTTTTGGGTGGCAATATCTTGTTGACCTCTGTCCCCCCTATTCCTTCTACTTCAAGTCCTTTGTGAACCAGCTCTGTACCTTGCCCACAGGTGTCTGGAGAGTAGCTGATGTAATGCATTGCTCAATGGAGATGTTCAATGAATATCTGCTGAAAGAACTGATTGACTAATCCCCCCATAGCTCCTGTACCACAGTGGATTTTGGGCATTCTCTCCTGGATTTATCCTGAAATCCTCCAGTAACCCCAAAGGTAGACACGACCTATTACCTTCATTTTACTATTGAGGAAACTGTAGCTCACAGTGAGACTCATTTTCCTAAGGAGGAAGAGGCAGAGCTTGGATTCACCTCCAAGACTGTCCTACTCCAGGGCCCAAACTGTTCTCTCTACCTTCCCCAAACTCTTTACTTTCTACCACTAAGTCAGGGCCTCCTGGAGGGAAAGAAAACTGGGCCACTTCCATTCCACAAGGCTTCAGGTACACTTAGAAATGAAGTATTACTAAAACAGGATTTGAAAATTAGCATTTTCACTTTTTTTTTTTAGAACAACAGCCTTTTATTTTTAAGTATTTATTTTTTAGTTTTAGGTGGACACAATATCTTTATTTTATATTTATATGGCGCTGAGGATCAAACAAAGTGCCTCATGCATGCTAGGCAAGCGCTCTACCACTGAGCCACAAACCCAACCTCTTCAGTCTTTTTTTAATTATTGGCAGTGCTGGAGACTAAACCCAGGTCCTCATGCATACTAGGCAAATGTTCTACTACTGATCTACATCCCTAGGATTCCCCCAAACTAACATTTTCAAACAGCAACATAAAACTTGGATAGTTTGGGGTTGGGGCTGGAGCTTAGCAGTAGTGCACTTGCCTGGCATGTGTGAAGTACTGAGTTCCTTCCTCAGCACCGCGTATAAATAAATAAACTAAAGAAAGGTCTATCAACAACTAAAAAAATTAAAAAAAATTTAAAAATAAAATTTACATAGCTCAAAATTAAAATGTGACATTATATGGTTATTCAAAAGTTATATTACTGAACCTATAAAATATATTAACCCATTATTAACTCGTGGTATTTTACAGGTTCTGAGGCTGGGGTGGTCTTGGGGAGCGGTGCAAATTTCAAAGCATATGATGAGTGCCATCTCGAGATAATGTCAGTGTGTCTGTATAAACTGCTTTGGAGACAGGTCAAAATCCGACTGTGGGTCCTCCTGGCCCACAAGGGACATGGCCTGCCCTGACTGATGACAGCTGGGCTGCATTAAAATCTGGCAAAGAAATCCTGGCTTCCACGTTGCTCACGGTGACGTCAGTACACTGGGGACGTCATGTTGACGTACCCAAGGTGACGACATCACGATGCACTCTGCAGGTGTTCGAGTTACCCACCCAGCCCGACACTCACCTGTCCCCGTCTTCCACGCCCTGAGGGCCGCGACTCTGAAAACGGGGACATAGCAGCTTGCTAGCGCCGAGGCACCCGCGAAGGCCAAAGCGGCCTCCCCGGACCCACACAGCCATGCCCTGGGCCGCTAGTCGGGAGCTGACCCAGCCAGGCCACCGTCCAGGCCCAGGGGATGACTCCACCCACAGCCGCCACGCCACCGCTCAGATGCCGTTTCCCATTGGTTCGCGGCTCTCGGACCAGGGCGGGACCCTCCTAAAGGACTTGTTTTCCATTGGTTCGCCTAAGGAGAGGGGCGGGAAGACCCTTGACCGCTTGGTTGCGATCCCTATTGGCCAATGCAAGCCAATTCGTAAAGGGGTTCCCGGCTTGCGTGCTCTGATTGGCTGGACGGAAAATAGAGGCCGCCTCCCGCGGGGCACTAGCTCTTGGGGATGGAGGAGACCCGTAGCAGTAGATCAGGCTTCGGAACGAAGGGGCGGCGGCGGCAGCAGGTTAGAAGCTGGGGTCTCAGGACCGGGTGGCGCGAGATCCGAGGCCAAAGTCGACCCCGTGTCGGGCGGCCAGCTTCGTTGGCTCAGTTTCCCCAACTCTGAGAGTCCGTCCTGAGGTGTGAGCAGCCTCAAATCTGGCTGTCCCCCTCCCTAAGAGCAGGGATCGCCGTGGTCCTTAGCTCCCAGTGCGACTGAGGTCTTCCGGGAATAAATAAGGTGTCTCACGAAAAGCCTTAAGCGAAGGGTAATTTTGCATTATTTGTAAAAGTGTAAAATGCTACATACCCGGAGACGCAGCAAGGCACTGGCTGCACTTGTTGCAGAAATCTCCGCTGAAGTGTGCAAAACGGGGCAGGACGGGTGTTTCCTGCAACCATGTTTATAATTGTGACACCTTGGAAACTGCCTCAATGTCCAGGAAAGAGTTCTTTTTCGTCCACGATTTCATGGGAATCAATCTCCTCCTCCTCCTCTCTCTCTCTCCCTCTTTCCCTCTTCCTTCCTCAATCCCTCCCTTCCCCATCTCCCTCTTCTGCCTGCCCCCCTCTTTCTTGCTGGGGATCAAACATAGGGCCTTGCTCACTGCTCATGCTAGGAAGGTGTTCTACCACTGACCTACCCTCCCAACCCTCATGTGAATTTCTGCCTTCAATAGTAATCGTGATAAAAGAACAAACTAGTATTAATTAGCTATCAGTAATCAAGTGATAACAGTATGCCAGACACTTCTATTTTCTTTAGATTAACTTAACTTTCCCAATGATGTGTTGAGGTAGGTTACATTATTGTCTCTATATAATGTGTGGGTAAACTGAAGTTTGTAGCTATTTAAGTGAGTTAGCAAAGATGATATATCACTGGGGAGTAGAAGAGCTGGCATTTGAACTCTTTTGTCTTTCTCATTTGTCCAGTTGACCGTATTACTGCACTACTTTCAGGTACATAGCAAGTGTTCTTTATGCTGTTGTGGTTGTTACAAAGATGTGCTTAATATGGGCTTCCTCTGAGATCTCTTCCTGCTGTCCTGACATCTAGGCACCTTTGTTCCTCTCTCTGGCTTTCCCTTTCAGGATTCTCAAGAGCCATGTTGTCCAGAGTCCTACTGGTGTCTTCTCCAGGGAAAGTCATCCTTCATGGAGAACATGCTGTGGTCCATGGCAAGGTAAAAATCCCCCAGAGCTTTCAAGGATTGGATCTCACTTCTCCCCGACACTGATCTGGCAAGAAGGCTCTGAGGCATAGCTTGGGAGCAGATCAGAGAGGAGGCTCATTTCTCCCCGGCCAGATGAGGCAAAGACAGATCTTATGCCCACTGAAGAGCTTCCCTGGCCTCACTCAGTAAGACAGCAAAAGACGATATATGTAAAGCCCTGCATGTGGAATGAAATCACTTTGGAAATGAGCTGATGTACAGGAGAAGATGTTTGAGGACTGAGCACAGGGGCCCTCCCATGTTTAGGAGTTGAAAGATGATCCAGCGAACAAGTCAGAAACATGCATCAGCTCATTTAACCTTTGCATCTACCCCTGGAGGGACATCCCTTTGTTTCCTATTTACAGATGGGAAAGCTCAGGCTTAGAAAATCAATACCCTGACCAAGCTCCCCGCAGCCTGGTAAATGTTGTAGTGAATCAGCTCTGTCTGAACCCAAAGCTCATGCTCATCCACTCATTCATTCCAAGGGCCATTCTTTATGTTCTTATTTATATTTCTCTTTGAGAATGTCGAGATCATGGGGAAGCAAAATTCCTTGGTGTTGAGAACCTCTGAAGTTTTCCATGGAGAAGGCAGATATAAGTGGATATAAACGCCTAATTCAGTGAAAGTGGCTGTGCCCAGGGTCAGTGGGACAGCAGGGCAAAGCTGATCCCCAGGTCTGCCAGGGCATGGGTGGGAGTGGCCTGCGTGCTGGTATTTGCCCTCACTTCCCAGTATATTGACTCTGGTCCCCTCCCCGCCCACCCTCAGGCTAACTACTCTTGCCCTTTACTATACAGGTAGCACTGGCAGTGGCCTTGAACTTGAGAACATTCCTCCGGCTTCAACCCCAAAGCAATGGGAAAGTAAGCCTCAACTTACCAAACATCGGGGTCACACAGGCCTGGGATGTGGCCAGGCTTCAGCTGTTGGACACAAGCTTCATGGGTAAGTGCAAGCCCCAGATGTGAGAAGAGCCTGGGCCCCGGAGAGGGGGAGAGAAGGCACCTGGGTGGGTTCCAGCTGTTCCAGAGGGAGCCAGAAGCAAGCCATTCCAGGGGTATTTTCTATTCTGACTCCGTACAATTAGCTTCACTTATTTAGTATGTTGTCTTAATTTAAAAGTGTAAAACTGTGCACCAGATATCTGTGGGCTATCGTGGGTATATTATCAAAGCCTACTGTTCAGTAAAAAAACACAGAATGTAAAATAGCATCCATGCACACTTACTTGAGAGTCAGTGTACGAATGCATAGGAACACATTGACCATGGTAATGCACTCCAACTACTCAGAAGACTAAGGCAGAAGTGCTGCAGGTTCAAGGCCAGCCTGGGCAACTTAGGGAGGCCCTGCCTCAAAATAAAGTAAAAAGAGGGCTGGGGGTGTAACTCAGTGTAGAGCTTGCCTAGTATGTGCAAGGCCCTGGGCTCAATCCGCAGTACTGCAGGGAAAGAAAAAGGGATAGAAAAATGTGTGAGGTAATAGACATCAAGCTGACCTCTGGGAGGGTCCTAGGGGTTGGGAGTAGACAGAGAGAGAGCCTTCTATAATGTGGCTTTCAACAAGGAACATGAATGTGTGAGCATTTTATGTGTCAATTTTTTTTTTTTTTTTTTTTTTGGTACGAGGGATTGAACCCATAGGTGCTTAATCACTGAGCCACATCCCCAGCCCATTTTTATTTTTTATTTTGAGATAGGGTCTTGCTAAGTTGCTGAGGCTGGCTTTGAACTTGCAGTCCCCCTGCCTCAGCCTCCCGAGTGGCTGGGATTACAGGAGTAGAGTGCACCACCATGGCTGGCAATTTAAAATTCTTAAAAATAGGACTGAGTGTAGCTCAGTGGCGCACTGTGTATTTAGCATGCATGAGGCCACGAGCTCAAACCACAGTGCAAAAAGAAGAACAAAGTATTAACAGTGAGAGTAACTTGTGTTTATTCCTAATAGTGAACCCAGCTCTGTCTGAACCCAAAGCTCATACTCATAATTAACAAAATGACAGATGACAAAAAAAATTCACCCATTATTGCTTTTCTCTTTCCCAGTAACCACTCTAAGCAATTTGGTATTAATCCTTCTGAGTTATTTTTTGTTGATATTGAAATATTTAGATTGATGGAGAGAGAGAGAGAGAGAGAGACCTTGTTTTTTACCCAAAATTGGGTGAGTCTGGCCTGGGGTTGTGGCTCTGTGGTAAAGTGCTTGCTTAGCATGTGTGAGGCACTGGGTTGGATCCTCAGCACTGCATATAAATAAATAAAAGGTCCATCGACAACTAAAAAAAATATTTTAAAAAAAAACGGGTCAGTCCATTATCCACTTTTCTGGAATGTGTGGGTTTTTTCCTTCAGTGTAGCAGGATCGTCTTTCCATGCCAATAAGCAAGGGTGTCGCTCTTGACGACACGGGAAGGCTGTGTCCACCCACAGGCTAGCGTGTAGTGGCTTGTTTTCCTCGGTCAGGGGAGCTGCCACCTTCCCAGAGCTGGAGCTAGTCTCTGCTCTCCCTCTGCGTCTCTCTTCTGGGCCGAGGTCTCATTGTTGGCCGCGACGTTCCACAGAAAGCCTTGGGCAAATGAGAATCCCCTTGGGCTTTCTTCCAGACTGTACTTGAACCCTGGGGAGCCACAGCTGCTCCCATAGGAGAGGGAATAAGAGTTGGAAGTCTTCGGGCTGTGAGTAGCTCAGTGGGAGAGCTCTGGGTTCAATCAGCACCACCAAAAATTTTTAAAAAATAAAAATAAAAAAATCGTACAGCAGCCAATTTAAACTGTCATGCCTTGGAATCACGGGAGGACATGCTTACTGTGATTTTTACCAGTATAGATGGCTTCCTGGCTTGTGCGTCTCCTTTTGAGAGTTGTCAGTGGTGGTAAGGGCTGCGTGTGTATATTTTGAAAGGGGTTCCCTGGGTGATACCAGGGACACCCTCAGTTAAGTGCCACTGCCTTGGAGCTTGCCTCAGAAGATGGCCAAGCACAGCACCTGGGACTTGCCTTCTCTGGTGCCCAGGGCCACCCAGCCAGGGCAGACATATTCCCTGAGAACCTGCTGCTGCTTTGGTAAATCAGTAGCATGAGGTGGCAGCAGCCTGGAGAGGCACCTCTCGGACTTCCTAGGTGAGCCTGGCAGGTCACTTCACCTCCCAGGCCCCTGCAAACAGGGTTGGGGGTCAGTGAACTCCAGCGGGGCTGGAGGCTGTGCTGCTGAGCTCGGAGGGTAGGTCAGGGCTGTCCATTGACTTCAGAAGGAGACACAGGAGTCTGAGCCCTTTGGAGACGTGTCTAAGAGGTTGCAAGCCTCTGCCACCTTGGGAAGTCCTGGAATTGTCCAGCTCTCCTGGAAGTGGGTGGTGTTATTCAAGCCCATTATATGGACGTGAGGATTGGAGTTCGGAGGTCCCATGGCCTGAGCCACCCCATGTGTCAGCACTATAGAGAGGACTCAGATCCAGTCTCCCTGAACTCTAAGCCTGTCGTATCTCCATGCAGAAGTCTGCAGTATCTAGGCCTCTGTCACACCTGTGCCAAGACTTAATAGATGCCTGAAGTTTCCCAACACAGGCACATCCAACTCCACTTGAGACTGCCTTAGAACTTAGCCTGAGGCCCAGAGAGGGATTTGTAAAGATGAACTGGTCAGACTCGCTCAGCCTCCTCGGTCTCACAGTCAGGTGGCCCAGGGTCCTGCCTGTCACTGGGAAAAACCTACAACCCCACCTTTCCCTCTTGCCCAACCAACACTGAGCTCAGAATTTCACAACACCTTTCCCAACTGTATCTCCACGGCAACCCTCTGACGAGGTCCCTTGAGAGCAACTGAGGTACAGAGAAGGTAAGTCACATGCTCAAGGCCACACAGCAAGTGGATGGCACAGTTGGGACCCATTCCCAAGCCTGCCCACTCCCGAGGGTCCGGGTCAGTGGGTAGACTCAGCTCTGCTGCTGGACTGTGAACGCATGTCTGTCCCTATTCTGCTTCCCGTGACTACTTGTGTGTTGTTTATAAAGGCACCTGAGGCCCCTGGCTCACCTGTGTTTGTGTTTGACAGAGCAAGGTGACGTCACGGTGCCCGTCGCAGAGCAAGTGGAGAAGCTGAAGGAGGTGGCAGACTTCCCTGAGAACTGGGCCGCCACCGAGCGCCTGGCGGTGCTGGCCTTCCTGTACCTGTACCTGGCCATCTGTCGGAGGCAGAGGTGCGCGGGGAGGAGGGGGGCGGCAGGTTCCAGGCACACCCCGCTAGGGAAAGCTCGGCCAAGCTCGGCCGCCGCCTCGGCCTCTGTGGGGGGCAGCATCGGCTGTCCTCACCTGTGCCCAGCACCCTCCAGATGCTCTGTAGATGGCAGCCCGAGGACAGGGCGCTACCTGTTTTACACCCGGGGAAGCCAAAACTCAGGGACATAAGGACACAGTCCTTCAGCACGTTGGGAGGGCACTGCTCCGCCTTCTGCCCGCTCCACCCCACACGTCCCTCCCCGTTCTCTTCAGTCAGTGGGGCCAGCGCCAAAGCCTTCTCGGGTCTCCAGGTGGCCTCTCCGTGGCTCGGCTGAGGGTCCACATCTTATTGCTCCAGGAATACTGGTCAGCAGAGCAAACCCCGTGTCCCTTCCACTCTTACCCTAAGATGTAGGGAAGCCAGCTCCTGAGGGTGACAGTACTGTTAGGCGATGTCACACTCGACAGGCAGACGGCGTGGGTTCAAGCTCCCCCAGAGCCCGCTCCCCTGTGCGCACAGTGGGTGTGGCAGAGGACCCGCTCCTGGTTGTTGCGGCTCAGTTTCTCTGAAGTGCTTGGCGCGGAGCCTGGCCCGGCGCTCCTCAATGCTATGTTATGGATAATCCCACAGAAAACAGGGAGGTTGGAAACCCATCAGGGCTGGGCTGGGGCTCAGGGGCAGAGCGCTTGCCTTGCATGTTTGAGGCACTGGGTTCGATCCTCAGCATCGCATATGAATAAATGAATAAAGTAAAGGTCCATCGACCATTAAAAAATATTTTTAAAAATCCACATAAAATGGACTTAGCACTGTGCCTGGCACACAGTGAGGATACAGTATTTTTTTTTTTTTTTAAATGCGGAACACAGCGAGCAGCAAATACCGGCTCAACTTCTGGCTCACAGTCTGGCTCAGCGTCCCCTGTGCTGAGGACACATTCGTAAATGCCAACACTTGCTGTCTCATGCAGGGATTTTTTTTTTTTTTTTGGTACTGGGTCTTAAACCCAGGGGTGCTTAACCACTGAGCCACATCCCCAGCCCTTTTTATTTTTTATTTAGAAACAGGGTCTCACTAAGTCGCTTAGTGCCTCGCTTTTGCGGAGGCTGACCTTGAACTTGTGATCCTCTGGCCCCAGCCTCCGGAGCCTCTGCTTAGCGCAGGGGTTTTCAGCTTGGGAGGGGCGTGTCCTTGAGTAGGTGGGAGTCTTTCAAAACCCCCCACCCTGGGAAGGGGCGGCAGGTGGATCTGAGAAGGCTCTTGGGGCGTTGTCATTTTTATATGTGGCAGATGCTTTACTGGCAGTTACTGAGCATGAGGTTGACAGGTGTCGCTTGGGGTACCCTTAAGATGTGTGAGTCCAAACTTTGTGGTGATCCACAGCAGACCTGGCTGCACGTGCTGGGGAGAGCTCTCTGGGGGACAGGCCTCCCTGGGAGTGTTCCACCAGGTGTGCCGCAATGAGGTGACATGGGGAAGGCCACCTGTGGGGATCCTGGAGGGCAGCTCAGAGTGGCCCTGTGGGTGGTCCAGAAGGATCACAATGGAAGTGACATCTGAGAGGGTCTTGAAGGATGGGTCGGGGTCTCTCGGGGGCAAGAAGAGGTACGAGGGCATCACTGGCCGAGGCCCAGCTGGGGCCAAGAGCAGGGCGGTGAGGCCTCGCAGGAGGGAGCAGGAAGGCCGTTGTAGGGGGCTTGGTGGTCAGGAGGACCTGTAGGGACAGCTCTGGGTGGACGGTGCAGTGGCTGAGTGGACCTGGTACAGATTTCCCAGTTGTCTGATCCACCAGGAGCACACAGCATCCAACCGGGAAGGCTCCGGGGCCAGGAAACCCTCCTGACTTCAGAAAACTGGGCCAGACGCAGAGTCTGAACCTGGTCCCCGGCCCTAGACTCAGCCTTGGCACCTCGCCGTCCGTCCTTGTACGAGAGTCCCACTTTGCACCGGCCTGTTGCAGGGCCCTGCCAAGCCTGGACATCACGGTGTGGTCGGAGCTGCCCCCCGGGGCCGGCCTGGGCTCCAGCGCCGCGTACTCGGTGTGTCTGGCTGCCGCCCTGCTGACCGCATGTGAGGACATCCCCAACCCACTGGAGGACAGCGCGCACACCAGCAGGTAACCGTGGTCCGCGTCCTTCCTGGGTGCCAGGCCCTCACCAGGAGTCTCCTCAGGACCTCGTCACCACCCTCTGTGGCACGAGGTGTCATGGGCACTTCACAGGTGACGAAGCTGAGGCCCACAGAGACCAAGCAGGGTCCACACAGCTAGAGGCAGCAGAGTGGGGTTGGAGCCCCGGCTGTCTGAACCCGGAGTCTGAGCCTTCACCCCTGTGCTGAGCCACTTCTGCGCCCACCCTCACCCCCTCTGGGCCCTTTGAGGGCCTGTGTGCGTGGTGGGAAGAGCTCGAGTCAGGTGTTGGTGGCCACAGGTCGGATGGACCCTCTCACTTCTGACTCACTTCCCGAGGCTGGGCCTGGTCACTCTGCCTGGTACGAGAGTGCCCACGGGTCACAGTGCGGTCGAGCCAGTCAGTTATGAAGAAAGGCATGACGTGCTCGAGCAGATCAGAAGGCGGCTGCTGGGGGGCGTCTCCTGGTGTCCTCGCCTCCCGGGGGCTGTGGCCTGGCCTCACTGTGGGGCACCTCTTCCGTCACTTGGAAAGGCCCCTTGAGACACCACCCAAGCTCAGCGGCCGTGGCCTCGTCCTGGCCTCGTGGGTTGTGAAAAAGGCCCCAGAGTCCCCACGGCTTCATCGTGGGGCATCCCCTGGGCCCATGTGGCTTGGGGACCCGCCCAGCTGGGGACTCAGGGCACCAGCCGTGTGGTGCTGGCCGCCGTGACCATCAGGTGGACTGCTGGGCTAGTCTGGTTCCTCCAGGTGCATGGGGCGTCCAGTGGAGGGAGCTGTCACCACCCCAAGTGTCTCCACACCTCGCGGCCCTCGGCAGGCCACAGAGAGGAGCGAGGCCAAGGACACGAGGGCCCCCTGTGGCTGGAGACTCTGTCCTCTGCCTGAGTTTGTTCTGACCGAGTTTTTCCCTCTGGCACAGAGAGGCTGGGTTTCTGTCCCCCAGCCCTGGAGGTTCCCTGTCCCACCCACTTGTCCCCTCCCGGAGACGTGCAGGTTGAATTCAGCTGAATCCAGCTGGAGCCCCAGGACACCTGGGTCCTCACTGCCCCCATGGAGCTGGAGTCCGACAGAAGGGTTCCCTGGGTGGGGACAGGGCAGCAGCCGCCGTGGGTCAAGGGAGAAATCGGCAGGAGAAGGGATGGCGCCTCTGGGCAGTGCTGTTCTCCAGGGTGTCGGTGCTCTGCCTGTGACCTGGCCGCGTAGCCGGGGTGACTCCTCTCTGGGGCTCCCTTTCCTCATCTGGAAGTCGGGGACGGGACCCGAGGCTCCCTTGTGGGGGTCTTCTGTCCTTGGCATTTGGCCATCCTGTGACAATTGCTGCTCATAACCAGATCAGTGAAGGCCGGTTCCCGGGTCCCTGACCACACGCAGGCCAGCAGTCCGGCAGAGGTGGCTGTGTGTGTGAGTGACACAGGCACAGGTGTGGTCTCTCATGCAGCCTTTGGCCTCTGTGGACCTGTCATTGCCCTGCCCCACCCGCACCCTGGCTTCTCCTGTCTGAAGGACAGGCCCAGTTCTCTCTGGAGCGTTGAGGCTGAGCCCCTGGGGCGGGGCCCGCAGTGGAGGGGAGGAGGGGAGGCCCACTTGCCCAGAGGGTCAGCCTCTGAGGGAGGTCAGCCGCCAGCTCCCGTCCCTCTCCATCCCTGCTGCTTCCCAGGCAGCCGCTGCCCCTCAGTCCCTGGCCCAGCTCCAGGCGTGGCACCAGCAGGGCCCTCTGGCTGGGGTGCCGTCCCCTGCCTCTGTCTGGCTGCCCTCTGCCCCCATTTGGCATTGCGCTTATCTAAGGGCTCATTTGGGAGTTAAATATTGCAATGTGACTCGTCTGTTTGTAACTAAAAATCGATTGCTTGCAGCTCCCTGTTCACCATCATGTTCCAGGCTCCAGGAAGTTGGCAGCCATGTCTCTTTTAGCTCCTGGCAGTGAACTTAGTTACGGGTCTATACTAGTTGCTCAATAAGTACAAACGGGTGAGCGAGCGGATCTCAGCACCATAGAGTTTCATGGCGCAGAGCTCAGGCTCCAAGTTGGCAGAGGTGATTCTGGTGTAGCAACAGGTACACTGCGATCTTGGAGAGGATATTTTGCCCATCTGAGCCTGTTTCCCTTCTGGGTGAAAGGGGGTCATAGTGGTAGCTTCCCTGCGGGGTTACTGAGAGGATGGCAGGAGCTGGTCCATCTGAGAAGGCACTGAGCACAATCCTCAGTTCTTGGTACTCAGTGGTATTGACCAGTGTTAGCTCATCTTGAGTCAGAGCCACAACCAGCGCATGAGGCACATGAATCCTCACTTGGCAGGTGAGGAAGGAGGCTCGGGAGATACGTGTATATACATATGTGTAGGTAGACTCAGGAGGGAGATACGTATATAGGTGGGTATACATACACACCCACACACATACATACATACAGATACACATACATAGACACATCTTGTGGGGCCGTACTGGGGATTGAACCCAGAGGCTCTTTATCCCCAGTCCTTTTTTTGCTTAGGGCCATGCTAAGTTGCTGAGGCTGTCCTTGAACTTGTGATCCTCCTATCTCAGCTTCCCGGGCCACTGGGATTACAGGTGTGTGCCACTGTGCCTGGCCCCAGTCCTTTCTTATTTTTGAGGCAGGGTCTTGCTTAGGGCCTCACTAGGTTGATGAGGCTGGCCTCAAACTTGTGATCCTCCTACCTCCGCCTCCCGAGTCCCAGGTTGCTGGCATGACAGGCGCATGCCATCGCCCCCAGCTCAGAGGGGATAACCAACTCAGCCAGGGCTCTCCAGCAAACGCAAGGCAAGTGCTGTCCCACTGGCCACGTCCCCAGCCCTTGAACTGGGTTTGAGGGCATCAGGAGCTGTGATCCCTGCTGGTGTGTTTTGGGAGCACCTACTGTCCCCTAGGCATATGCAGGGACTCATGGGTTCTTCCCAAATCACGGAGAAGTTGGGGCGAGAGCTGGAGCAGTTGTGGGGGACGCTGGGTTCCGGCCAGCTCGCCACATCAGCCCTGCCCTGCCCTGAGCCAGCCCTTCGCAGAGGCTGCACAACCGCCTTGGCCGCTGCTGTTCCGTGGGGAAGGGAATCCGCAGGGAGGAAACTGGTGGGCCGGGCTGCTCACCTCTCCTGTCCCCACGTGGTGCTTGGGGTCTGTCCACAGGGGCAGGGACTGAGCCCTCGCCCACTCTGTGGAGGGCTCCTTGTGCTTTGGGGAGGTTCAGAGACGGCGGGTGCCAGCCTGGCCCCCCAGGGCCTCCTGGGGCACCTGGGTGGGGTTGGCGGTGGCTGGTTTGGCTGCTCGCGGGGCGTGAGTCCTCCCCCTGCAGCTCTTCCTGAGCTCCAGCTCGGCTCAGGAGCAGGCAGGGGTCCCCCAGTGACAGAGACCGCCCACTGTGTGTGGACGCCTTACGGGGCACTGTGCCAGCCTTGGCCACACAGGTCCACAGCCCCAGGGAGGGTGGAGCTGGGCTTCTTCCACTGAGGGAGGCAAGGACCAGAGCAGTCAGGCAGCTGGCCCAGAGTCACTCAGCTAGAAAGTGGCACTGTGGGGACCCCAGCCGGGCTTCGCCACTGCACCGGGCAGCTTCCAAGGGAAGGGACAGGAGGTTCCGCCTGCTCTCGAGCCGAGCGGTCAGCGCCGTTGGCTCTGCTTCCTGGGTTTGGGGCCCAAGCCCTGTGCCTCTCGTGCTCCACCCTGCACGGGCCACCGCTCCGGCCCTCTGCTGCCCGAGGTCACCCCCGGTCCCCACTGACCACCACATGCTGAAGGTGTGTTTCTGTGTTGCCAGGTGGTCCGAGGAGGACCTGCAGCTCATCAACAAGTGGGCCTTCCAGGGGGAGAGGGTGATCCACGGGAACCCCTCGGGAGTGGACAACGCCGTCAGCACGTGGGGTAGGTGGCCTGGGCCCGCCTCCTTGCTCTTCGTGGAGTCTCGCTGTGTTCCCAGACCCCCGGCCCAGCGGGTTCTGAGCAAGACGGCGCTTCCCGCCTGCCTCGCACCCTCCCTCAGGGCCTGGTGGGGCCGGGCGGCCACCCCTGTGGGGAGCAGGCTGGGTGCCCCCTCGCCAGGCCTAGATGCCAAGGCCCAGGCTCCGGCTTTGCTGGGTGGCCCGTGGAGCCACACTGGGTGACGCGGAGGAGGAGGGGGCTCCTGGAGTCCCCGCAGGCCTTCCTGCCTCCTGGCCCGCTTGCAGCTGGGCTGGGGTGACAGGTCCCCTGGGGGCCAGCCTGGGGCACAGGCAGCACTCCCTCGAGCTCTGACGCTGGCTTCTTCCCCAGGGGGAGCCCTCCGCTACCAGCAGGGGAAGATCTCGTCCTTGGACAGGTAACTGGGCAGGGGCTCGGCTGCGTCCTTCCCCGGGCCATGCTGTGGGGGTGCTGCGTCTGATCAGCTGCACCCGGGCAGCTGTCCCTGCGCTCCCGCCCCTGCGTGGCCTCATACTGGCTGGCAGTGCCCTGGGTGCAGCGAGGAAGGCCTGGCTCTGGACCCTTAGCTTGCAGATGGCCACGCGTGGCCGTCCTGCCACCTTCCAGAAGGCAGCCATTCCCACAGACCCCTGGCTGCGGGTTTGTCTGTCCATTTACTAAACAAGAGTTGGGACTCTCCCCGTGCCCCTGGTGACCAGTCCTGGAGCCTGGCAAAATAGAGGGGACTCTCAGTCTGAATGGGGGATGGACAGACAGACACAAAGCCCTCTATGGGACAGCGAGGGTTCCGTGACGGGGCGCAGGCCAAGGCAGGACTGAAGCCCACTTCTGGGAGGCTTGAGAGAGGCGCTGACAGAGGGGACATTGGCGATTCACCTGTTTTCTGGGTCTTTCCCCCTCCTTCTGGAGCCACTGGAACCCAGGTGCGCGGTCACAGTTCAACAGCCTGCGTTCTGTGGGCACCCTGGTGAGGCGCCAGGTGCCCGGGCCCAGACGGGTGGCAAGCGGGGGACTCTGACCCTCCAAGTTGGGCAGCAGTGTGTCCCGGGGACCTTGCTGCTGCCTCCGGGCCCTTCTGTGTCCCTTCCTTCTTTACTCAGGGAGTCTTCTCTGCAGCTGGGCAGCAAGTCCAGGCCTCTGCCCTGGCCAGAGTCAGTGGACTGAGTGTCGGCCCCTGCCCTCAGGAGCCACGGGGACGGGCAGAGGCAGCCATGGCTGTTGTGGTCAGAGCAAAGGCAGCCGAGGGCTCGGAAGCTGCGGATGGCCCTTGGGGGTGGTGACCTTTCATTCACCTGGTTCCCGAGAGCCAGTTGTACCTAAGCATGGGACCTGCCCCATAGATGGACACCCCCACCTCTGCAGGGGACAGGGGAGCCCCTGTCGGCCGAGCCACGACAGAGAGGCTGTGGGGTCCCAGGCCTGGGTGTGCGCCCAGCCGTGTCCTGGGCAGCCGGTGCCCCTGGGAAGTCACTCTCCCGAGGCCCATCTTGTCACTTGCATGTCAGAAGCGCCATCCCAAAGTGCCTAACTGCTGACCAGACAGACCCACCCTTCCCCAGGTGTCACCGAGCACCTGCTAGTGCTGAGCGCTGCGGCCTCGAGGGAACTGCCTCCCTGGGCCTCACCTTGGGAGGAGACAGCCACCAAGTAAAATGCTCCCAAGGGCTTGTCGGGCAGTCCCCAGCGCCTGGAGGACACAAAGCTGGGCCAGGAGCTAGAGCTGAGGGGGCTGATGGGATGCTGTCCTGGGGGCCGGAGGGGCCTCTGGGAGCCACAGTGGACAGGGCCCCAGGGGGCTGAAGAGTGAGCCGCACGGCTGCAGGGGCAGCGAGGCTCTGGCAGAGTAAATGCAAGTGCCAGCCCCTGAGGCAGGGGACAGCCAGGGGGCCAGGGTGACGGGGAGTGAGGAGACGAGGCTGGGGGCGGCCAGGCCCACATTGCCGAAGCGCTTCCAGGGCACAGCCCTGAGCCATGGCCGCTGGGTGTTGGCCGCTGTGTTCGTGGGCTGGCGGTCCCTTGGCAGAGGACTCTGAGAAGGATGAGTTCCCGTGGGCGGGGACAGAGCGGGGACCTTTGCTGCTCGCGGCAGGGCACTGCAGTGAACAGATGGCAGGTCCCCTAAGGGGCCGGGAGGCCGGGCTCCACCTTGATCCCGGGGTGGCACAGAGGAGCCCTGGTGCCCCATCGGGGGGAGCTTCTCCCTGGGAAACGCACTGTCTGTGGGTCACCACGCCTCCAGGAGCTGCCCTTTTGAGCAACGACTTGTCTTTAAAGGGAAGAGAAAAGCCAAATAGAATGTTCATCTTTTGTAAAGTTAAAAACAACAACAAAGCGAGCCAGCCTGGGGCTGGGGATCGATATCAATTTCATGGGCTCCTGGCGGCGAGATAGAGCCGTCCCCGGCAGCCTTTCCCAGCCCCGTGGGTTTTCCAATCTGGAACTGTGAAGCCGTGAACCACGGTGTCGTGGGTCCCCGCTCCTGCAGCCCGCTCTGCCACCACGCGTCCCGAGGCTCCGCCCTCCGTCCCAGCCTGCAGCGCTCCAAAAAGGGGGTGGCTCAGGTCCCCGCGGACAGTGTCCTACAGAGCAGTTGGGCTCAGGAGGGTCTAGGGGTCTTGCTGGGCATATCCGTTCCCTTCCCTGGGTAGCCCAGAGGGAGATGGACTCCCTGTAACCACAGCCATTTGGTGCTTGGCCACTGGTCTGGGGGCCACCCGTCTGGGGGCCACCGAGGTCAGGTAGGGCTGGGCTGCTGTGCTGGAAGCCATCCTCAGCATCCGGCCTCCTGCTGCCGTCCTGCGCACCAGCTCCGTGATGCTGCTTCGGTTGGAGCATCCCTGATCCCAGACTCCGAAATCTGAAGTGTTCCAAAATCCGCCCTGAGCTTAGAAACTGCAGAGGTTGCAGCCTTTTGGATTTCGGATTCTCTGATCAGGGAGTTTGTGCATATTCCCAAACCTGGAAAACCTGGAGTCTGAGACACGTCTGGCCCCACGCTTTAGGAGAAGGGACCCTCGACCCGCACCCGCGCTAGCTGTTGTGCACGTACCACCTGCCACCCTGTACCCCCTGCACCTCGCCAGCAGGACCCGTCCTGGTCCTGTTGCTGCTGCGTCTAAATCCCCAGCACCCTCTGCTCCGCTCCCTGGTGGCCACGTGACTGAGCCCCCCCCTCTTGCACCCTCTGCTGTGGCCACTTGGAACTTCTACCTAGATGCCCCCACCCCCCCCCACCTCCTCCAGACTCTGCACACGGCACTCCCCTGCTGGAAATATTTGCCCCCCCCCCCTCGGCCCTGGGTGATTCTTACCCCTCCCATCTCAGCCACTTGGCAGCCGACTCCAAGGACCTTCGCCTCCCCTCCCTGCCCCCGGTCCCCAGGCTGAGCTGGGTTTCCCCAGGTGGCCCAGCACACAGGTGCCCCGCTGAAATTGAATGGATGACTGTGTGAGTGGAGAGCCAGGGGCGGAAGGGAGAGGAGCTGTGGCCAGGGACAGGAGCTCTGTGCCCCCCAATCCAGTGTCACCTCCCTGGGCCTCTACTTCCTCTTGTCTGTCAGGGTGGAGTTCTGGGTCACTGTCTGTCCTGGTGCAGCTCCTCCATCCTGTCTCCTCTCCACCCTGCAGGACCCCAGCTCTCCAGATCCTGCTCACCAACACCAAGGTCCCACGAAGCACCAAGGCCCTGGTTGCTGGTGTCAGGAACAGGCTGATCAAGGTGCTTCTTGGCCTCCTCCTGGGTAGGCTTCGGGGAGGGCAGGACACAGTCATGTTTGGATTTGGAGCTGTCCTTCTAGTTGATGGGCTTTGGAGGGGTGCGTAGGTGGGACAGGGAGACCTGGGGAGGCAGTTTTGACAGAAAAGGAGGTGCTGTGGGTGCTCACAGTCTGGCCGGAAGGCAGGGTGGGCATTCCTGAAGCAGGTGATGGGGGTCGTTGGCCACGTGAACTCTGCAGCCCGGAGCCACTCCTGACGTGGCAGCCTGGGGCAGGGTGGACAGCGGCCTGGAGGGAGAGCAGGTGGACCCGGGATGGCCCCTCACCGGCCGCCTACCTTCCCCGCAGTTCCCAGACATCGTGGAGCCCCTCCTGACCTCCGTGGACGCCATATCCGGGGAGTGCGAGCACGTGCTGGGAGAGATGGCCTCGGCGCCGGCCCCCGAGCACTACCTCGTGCTGGAAGTAAGAGCTGCGGCCGCCCTGAGGGACAGGGCGCAGGACAGCCGGGCCCGCTTGGGCTGGGGCTCAGGGAGACCCCGGCTGCTGCGGCCTCAGGCTCCGTCAGCCTGGCCCCGTCCTGCGTCCCTGCTGCCTGCCCGTGTCACCGGCTTTGGGTCAGGCAGGCTCCAGACCTGTTCTGTGGTCGGTCACCCCCGTCATTTGCATAATCCTGTGACCCCCACTTGGGACCCCGCTTTGCTTGGGGCAGGCTGCTGTCTGAGTCCCCCGCCCCCGAGTGCTCCCTGCTGGAGGCCACAGGCCCTGAGGTCCCACGGGACGCACCAGCACAGCGCCTGGCGCCACCAGCTCCGTGAGTCAAAGGGCTGCTCCCCTGACACGGCCCGTCTGGCCCAGCGGAGGTGGACTGCTGTGGACGGCCATCTGCTTCCCTCCAGCGAGCGCCCTGGCCCCAGCCCTGGCTCTGCAGCAGTGGTCACAGGGGTCCCTCAGATGGGGCCTTGGGCCCTGCGGCTCGCCATTCCAGGGCGCCCTGGGGCAGAGGAGCCACCGTCCACCACTCAGTCCCGTGGAGGAGCCGGTGGCGCGGATGCCCAGGGCAGGTAGAGGGCTCCGTGTGGGGTGCGCAGCGCTGAGGGGCACCTCCGGCCCTGACCCTTTCCTGGGTTCCCTGCCTGGCGCCTCCCTGCCCAACTCCTGCAGGTCCCTGGTGACCAAGGGAGGCTGCCCGGAGGCCGGGCCTTCACAGATGAGCTCTCCTTCTGTCAACCTGTGAGGCGGGCGGATTGCCCATGTGACGTGTGAAAACGGGGCGAAGCCAGGCATGGTGGGAGGCTGAGGCGAGAGGCGTGCAAGTTTGAGGCCATCCTCGGCCACTTCGAAGCTCTGTCTCAAAATCTTTAAAAAGGGCTGGTGACATGGCTCAGTGGTAAAGTGCCCCTGGTTCAATCTCCAGTACTGAAAAAAAGAAAAAGAACAAAAAGACAAACCCGAGGCCTAAAGAAAATGGCTTCCTCCTAGGTCATCCAGCCAGTGAGTGACCGAGCCAGGGTCAGCAAGCCTGGCTCATGCATTACTTCACTCAGCAGAGCTTTAATGAGCACCTACTATGTGCCAGGCTCCAGGAGTCTGTTAATTCCCCAGCCTTTGCCTTCCTGGCTCTCCATTCCTTCCACGTAGAAAGGAGGAACAGTCCCCTGAGAAGGAAATTAATAATGACAGAGCACTGCTCAAACGTACCCCGTCGGCCCCGAGAGCGCCGCGAACAGCGAGTTGATTATACGCTGTGTGTATTTTGGGCCGTGGCAGCTGCTGGAGTGTGCAGCTCTGCTCCTGGGCAGCTTTCACTCCAACCAGCGAGCTGTTCTCCTGTGTCACAACCTGTCATCTGATCCCTGACAGATTTGGGATCAGAATGTGACAGGTGTCTGGAACCTGCCTTGGCAACGTGACACCTGGCGCTCAGGCGCAGGGTGGGGGCCCAGAGTCTTCTCACATGCAGCCAGTGGGGCTGGTGGGAGGCGCGGGGGCTGCCACCGGGGCCATCATACCTGTCTGTCCATCTGTCACAAGTGCTGGGCGAGTGGGAAACGGGGGTGGGGACCCCAGCCTCCCGGCTGCCGGCTGGGCCCCACCTCCAGGTGGCTGTAGCGGAGATGCCTTGGTGGAGCAGCGAGCCCGGAGCTGCGGGGTTCCCTGGAGAAGAGGGGGCGGGAGCCCAGGGGCGCTGGCCAGCAGGTCGTGGGCTCCATGTCAGGCAGTAGCACTGAGTCAGCACCTGCTGGCACGGTGACCTTAGGCAGGTCACCACTCTACCTCAGTTTCCCCCTTGGTAGAATCAGGATGGTGGTGACGGAGCCTCTTCTCGGAAGACTCCCCGCAGTCACCTGTGGCAGTGAAGCAGAAGACCCCTGTAATCTCTGTGGCCCGGAGGAGACAGGCTCAGAGCCACGGACCTCCCCAGGGACACACGACCAAGGAGAGGCCAAGATGAGGTCCCAGAGCCCCAGCACAGAGCCCAGCGAGTGTGTGCGCTTGGCAAGTGAAGTGTGAACAGTGGAGCCTGATATGTCATCGTTTATCCACCTGCATCTTGCTGGGTCCTTGGAGAACAGGGATCTTATTTTGCATAATCGAAAAAACTAGACAGATATTTAGCTGTCCCCCACCCCCACCCCGCCATGAGCCTGCAGTAGATGCGGCCTAGTTGGTATTCTGCTCAGTCTCTGAGGCAGCTGCAGGGTGGCATATTATTTGTGACTTTTTCCTCTTGCAAATGACAGGAATCCGTCTCAGCCAGGTGTTAGCAGAAAAGATATTTATTGGCTCCAAACGGAGGAGACCAAAGCTTCAGGCACTGCTTGATCCAGCAGCTGAAACACTGTGTTGGGAACCTGTCTTTCGTGCCACCTGTGGCACATGGCAGGCAGAGAGCTCTGAAGGCCCGTGTCCCACGATCACTAACTTTAGCAGCTCTAGTGGAAAGAGGTAGAGAAAACCCGGTCGACCCAACTTGGGTCCCATGGCCATCCCTGAGCAGTTGGAGAGGGTCAGTTTCCTGGGCAGGGCCCGGATGAGAACAGGAGGGTGAGCTCAGCTCTTTTCAGGCCCCATGGGAAGTCCTGCAGGTAGGAGGGGTTCTTGGGGGCTGTGCCTGGTAGTCAGTGCCTTAGCTGGCTCATCAGTGGGCAGGAACCAGTGGACTGTCCTCCCCAGGAGCTCATCGACATGAACCAGCACCACCTGAATGCCCTGGGCGTGGGCCACGCCTCCCTGGACCAGCTCTGCCGAGTGACTGCGGCCCACGGACTGCACAGCAAGCTCACGGGGGCAGGCGGCGGTGGCTGCGGCATCACGCTCCTCAGGCCAGGTACCTGGGGGCAGGGCTTAGGCTTCACCTGGAGAATTCCCTTGGGGGGCAGAGGCCTAGGGATAGGTTTCAGCTCGGCTGTATGTCCTTGGGCAAATTAATCAACCTCTCTGGGCCTTTGTTTCCGGATGGTAAAGCATCAAGTTGCCCAGATTCAAAGAGAAACGTGCTGTTAGAGAGCCTGGCTCGGGGCTGGCCCGGGTAGTGCTCCTGTCATGGTGGCTGCTCCTGCCTGTGGCCTGAGAAAGAGCAAGAACGGGGTCTCCACCTTGTCAGCCTCTCTGTGCCCCACCCCACTCTTGACTTGGCTACAAGACGAAGGGGTCTCCTCCTTCTCCTTGGCCTCCGGGGAGGAGCAGGGCCCTGGGAAGGGCTGCAGGAGCCCCTGATGCTGGCTCCTGGTTCAGGGCTGGGGACAGTGACACTTCTGGAGCGTGCGTGGGGTCCCAGACACCAGGCCAGGCATGTCATCTGCGGTTATTCCAGCTCAGCCTCCCGGGAGGTATCGCGGTGTCATTGTCCCCATTCCCAGGGAGGAAACGCCACCTGGCCAGTGTGTGGCAAGGCTGGCTCCGTGGGACGCGCGCCTTTTTAAACTGTTTGGTGTTTTTTTTTTTTTTTGAGGGGGGGCTCTGCCACTGAGCTACATCCCCAGCCCTTTTTATTTATATTTTCAAGTTTCATTTATTTATTTTAGTTGTGGATGGATCTTTATTTTTTATTTATATGCAGTGCTGAGAATTGAACCCAGTGCCTCATGTTTTTGAGGCAAGTGCACTGCCACTGAGCCACGACCCCAGCCCCAGACCCCCAGACCCCAGTCCCCAGCCGCCCAGCCCCCAGCCCCCAGTCCCAGCCACGGCCACCCCCCGGCCCCCAAACCCCCCAGCCCCCACCCCTCTTTATATTAAGCCAGGATCTCGCTAAGTTGTCGGGGCTGGCCTCTGTCTTGTGACCCTGCCCCAGCCTCCCAGGTCACTGCGGTTGCAGGGTGGCCGTCACAGCCCGCTCCATGACCCCCAGGAGGGTGCGTGGCTCCGAGTGCCAGCACAGGGGGGCTGCGGTGGCCTCTTGAGGCCCAGGCCTTTGGCCCAGGACAGCAGGGCAGGAACTCTGTCCCCAGCCTTTGCCCCGAGTGGCATGATTGTCCTCTTTGGCGGCAGGCAGAGAACTGTCAGTGGTGACCTGCCTTCCCTCCCCCCAGATCTGGAGCAGGACAAGGTGGAGGCCACAAAGCAGGCCCTGGCCGCCTGCGGGTTCGACTGCTGGGAGACCAGCATCGGTGCCCCTGGAGTCTCCATGCACTCGGCCACCTCCCTGGAGGGACATGTCCGTCAAGGCCTGGGCATCCTCTGAGAGGGGCCCCAACTTCACCGCTCTGCAGAGAAGCCCCTCTGTATTTCTGCGGGAGCCACGGTCGGCCTCTGGGCAGCCCCACAGCGTCCAGCCTCCATGAACCCTCTGCTGGCCACCACCTGCCTCCCCTCCAGCCAGCCGGGGGGCCAGGAGCGGCCGCCGAGGCCTCCTCCCCCGGTCCGCTCCCATGGATCCATCTGCCCGGGCCACGCCTTCACCCTTGGACATCCCAGTGCTGGGCCAGACGGGGGCTGGGGTTGGAGCCCGGCCCCAGGGGCACCTCCTCTCTCCTCTGTCTCCCTCCGCCTTCTCCAGGAAGCCTTCCGGCCTGGTGGGCTGTCTTCACCTTCCAGGCGTTGGAATGGGCCGCCTGTGCCCCCTGCCCTCGGGGACAGCTGGCTGGACTTGCCTGGGGCCAGCTGCTGATGTCCACCTCCTGCCCCAGGCCAGGGCTGGCCGTGTGAGTGGTGCACAGCGTCCCCCAGTCTGGGGGCCTCGGACAGGAGATGGCCGCGGGGAGTTAACAGACTTGGGACAGTTCCACGAGGCTCCGCAGACCCCCGGCTCCCCCAGCTGTGCTCAGTGGAGCGTCTCAGGAGGGAAGGAAGCGGGGCCTGGTCAGCGGGCGGTGTCTCGGGGTCGGTGGGTTTCCCCAGGTGGCCCCTGCTGAACAGGGCCGGGTGTGTCTGCCGACACGGGACACTGTCCGCTGGCACAGCCCCAGCTGCTGTCTGGCAGGGAATGTCAAGCTCCTGGCCCCGGGGTCCCAAGCACCCAGCAGTGCAGTATCGTGGGCCTCGGGCAGGGAGAACGCAGCAGCCGCTGGGTCAGGCCCAGCTTCTGAGATCAGCCCCGGGCAGAGTGGACGCACCGGCCGCCCCGCCTGGCCCCTGCCGGCCCTGGGTGAGCTCGGTCCCCAGGCAACGCGGCTGATCCACAGAAGGCCCTGGAGCACCAGGCATGGAGGCGCACACCTGTGACCCCGGCGACTGGGGAGGCCCAGGCAGGGTCACAAGTTCAAGGGCAGCCTCAGCAAAGCGAGGCCCCAAGCAACTCAGTGGGACCTTGTCTCTAAATAAAAAAGGGCTGGGGTGTGCTCAGTGGTTCAGCGCCCTGGGTTCAGTCCCGGTACTGAAGAGAGAACCCGCGGAGCAAGCTTATTGCCAACCCGTGGTGCCCATTGCCACAGGGGTGTCGGGATGTGGTTCCAGGCTCACTGCGCGTCTGCCCTTGGCCGCTAGGGGGCAGCTGGCGCCTTTCCCAGCTCCGTCACAAGGAGGGTGGCTGGGAGCTGTTGGACCTGGCCCGAGGAGAGGCTGGGCACCACCCAGCACCAAGCCCTGCCCTGAGGGGTCACTTCCAGGAATGTGGGAGCACTATGGAGGCACCCAACCCAGCTTGACTTGTAAAGGTGGCCCCAGCATCATGGGACTCCCTGCCCCTGCACTTCAAAACAAATAATGCATAAACAATGCTAATTCTGAGCACTTCCCATGGAGCAGGCAGTTTCTAAGCACTGTACCTTCATCATTTCTTTTACTTTCTATCCAACTTCAGAGCAGAATCACTAGTGTCATCCCAATTTTATAGATTAGGAAACTGAAGCCCAGAGAGGTTGAGTAAGTTGTCCAAGGTCACACAGTCATCAGCATCAGAGTCAGGTTGGCTCCAGAGCCTGCCCCATCTGGCCTGGCCCAGCTCTGCACACAGGTGTCCTACCACACGGTTCCTCTTGCCTGTGCTCACGCTCATCATTTCCTCTGTTTTTTGATGTACTTGGTCAGGGTAGGTGTGAGGCTTGGTGGTTTCTCTACCCACATGATGTGGATGAGCTGTTGGTGGCGAGCATGCTGATTGACAGCCGGTCTCTCAACGGTCAGAGGCCAGGAAGATTTGGGGCCTCCCCAGGCATCCTCAGCGCCCACAGAAGCTTAGAACTGGAGGTTGTGCAGCGCCGAGGCTCCCAGGGCCTGCCTCTTTGCCATCCCCCAGAGACAGGACATTAGCCCTAGAGTAGGCTGGCCCCACCCACTTGCCCCAGTGAAGTGCCTGTAGGTAGGCTTACCTCAGCCACCACCTGCCACCACATGAGCCCAGTGCCGCTTTCCCTGGCCACATGGCTTTGATGTTACACTTGCGGACGATTCGGACGGCAGCCGTCACTGCCTCATTGCCTCCTGCGGAGTTTTCAGTCACCTGCACACTGAAGTCACCTGGGGAGTGCCCAAAAGACACCCAGGAACCCCAGCCCACCCCTGGTTAGTCTCCTTTAGCTGGTCTCCGTGGGACCTGTAGAAGCTCCCTGGTATTTTGATGTGCAGCCAGGGCTGAGGACACTGAACTAGGAGCCCCCCACGGTGGCCAGCATGGTGGCTGGGCACTGGTTCTGCCGGGCTCTGCTGCCCACAGCCTCGTGACCTGGGACAACCCAGCCCGACTGAGGAGGCTGCAGACCCGTCATCTAGAAAATGAGGATGACAAGAGTTCCCCTTTATAGAGGAATCGTGAGGACTGGAAGAGAAGACACCCGTGGACTCTGCCTGGCGCGTGGTAAATGCTCAATAAATGCTCAGGATCGCCCTTGTCGTCTGCTGAAAGATCCGTGAGTCACCAGGTTGAAGTGCCCCTCGCTGGTCCAGACCCCCCAGGTGGAGGCCCCAGGTTCACCGCAGCAACACAGCCAGTGCCGCTGCCCCTCCCGACCCCCTGCAGAGCCGGCACCTAGCCCACTGCCCTCTTCCCCAGGTCGGGGACAATTGGCAGTGGAGCTGCGCCTGCCTCTGCGGCCTGTGTATCCACGGCCACCCCTGAGACTCATGTTGCTGTGAACTCCCTGGCTCCGGCCCGGGTCTCTCGTTGGGAGACAGGGCTGCGGTGACCGTGCCCGATCTCTCCCAGAGAACGCTGCCCGCTCGGAGGCCGCCCCTGGTCAGTGGCCAGGCTGGTCCTGCCTTCAGGGTGGCCTTGCGCCCATTGGTCCCTCTGCCTGGCGGCGGCGGTTCCATTCTCGTTGGTGGGGGCCTTGGCTCCCTTCCCCAGCCCCCCCTGGCGTCCCGCTAGTTCTGGTCAGGGCCTTGGTGGTCTCTTGGCACCACTTACCAGGAGGGGCCGAGGGACTAGGCTCTGGGTCACCGCTTCCGTAGTGGGCTCTCTTGTCTTTAGCTGTAATATCAGAAAGTCGTTCCCCGTTGGGAGACAGCGAGGACACTAAAAAGAAAACACAGATGAACAAAAGTAAGAACAGCAAGGCCCCAAGTCGTCACCACGCGGAGGTCCCCGAGGAGCGCCCTCCTCCTTTCCCGGGACACGCGTGGTGCTGCTCAATGCAGCTGTGGGGGCCCCTTGGCGACCGCTGTGGCTGTTCAGGATTGGCATTTGTGACAACAGTTCACCTCCAGTGCCCAGGTGTGGCCACCTTGCCACCTTAACCCTGAGTGTCCAGAACCCTGTGCAGAGCCACTGTCTGGCTGTCACAGCCCCGAGTTCTCTTTTAATCCAACACCGCAGCCCAACAAGCAGCCCCGCCCACATCATACCCCGCCCACGCCCCGCCCCATGCACAGCACGCCACGCCCACGCCACGCCCTCCACACTCTGCCTTCCCGCCTTGCTGCCGCGGCTTGCTCAAGACCCAGGCCACCATCCTGCAGAACGTCCTTCTGCCCTGGCCGTCAGAATCAGACCCTCTGGAGCTCCCGCAGAGCTGACGGCCAGCCTGTGCTGAGCACCTACGATGTGCCCAACCTGGGCCGCTGGTTCCTGGGCCTCATCCCTGGGACTCCTCTCAGTCCACTGAGGCGGTTAGGATTCTGTGCCCGTTCTGCTGGTGCGTCAGCCGAGGACCAGGGCAGTGACTTATCCAGGGTCACAAGGCCAGCACGTGGCAGAGCTGGACGTGAATGCAGGTCTGAGTACTTCAGATCTGCTCTCAGCCTGGATTCTGGGCTGTTTCCTTGGGGGGAAGAACCGTCACCTCCCAAGTCCCCCTTGTCCAGTTGACATGATTGAATGGCCACATTCATCCCAGTGGCGCTGGCCCAGCTCACCCCCCACCCCGCCCCCCGGGCCCTTGCTGCCTTGCACACCCTGGGGCCCCTGGGGCCCTGCCCACCCGACCACAGGCACACGGATCCAGCTGCCAAATGCATGACGGGGACTGTCATGCCAAAGAGCATCAGGGGACTGCCTGGAGCCACCGCCTCCCACCACCAAGGGAGACCCGCACAGCACAGCATCTTCTCAGAACTGAAACAAAGTGCCCTCGTCCCCAGCGTCACTGACTGGATGTGTCAGTTGCTGGCATTAGAATCCAAAACATTGGGGTCAGGAGGACTCCTCGGCTGCCATGTCCTCTTTCTTACCTTTGGTTCTGTCATAGCTGGGGTGTCACAGGAAGAGCATCCAAAGGCCAGCGACCTGTCCGTCTCAGGGCCTGGCGTGGCACCTCGTGGCTGCGTGTCTCAGAGCAGGGATTTCTGCCCACCTCTGTGCCCTGGGTCTCAGTTTCCTCGAATGCCACATCCCAGGCAGGTGTCCTCAGACTCGATCCCGTGACAATCCCACGGCACAGGCACCGCAGGACCACGATGCCTGGTCCAAGGCCCCAGGCCAGATGCGGGTTGGACTGACGATGCTGCAGGCTTTAGTGTTGGCGCCCGCGTGTCTCCTCCCCATGGCATCTTGGGTAGCAGCAGCCACCCGACTGTTCCTCAGATGGTACGAACGGACCCACCAAGTGGGTAAAGTCCCCAAGTCCTGTGTCAGCCCAGCTGCATCTGCTGAGACGGGAGCTCCAACACCGCTGGGTTTCCACGCGTCTTGGATGGTGGGCCTGACTCTCTCCTGCTCTGTGGTGAAGCAGACGGACAGACACCCCCTCAGACGGCTCCAGGTACTTGCCTGGTTTTGAACCCCCTGGGTCCAGCTGCCCACAGCAGGGTCTGACCAGAGCTGGCCTCTGTCACTCGAGATACAAGGTGCTGGGCTGTCTGGTGTGGGCAGAGGGTGAGGACCCTGGGACCTGGGGCCACTCACGCATCCTGAACACCTGGGGTGCTGGGTCAAGCTTGGGGAAATGGCAAGCTATTAAATCAAGCTGGGGTCTTGCATCTGATTTATTTACTTTTGGGGGGGTTATCTGGGATTGAACCCAGGGGCACTCGACCACTGAGCCCCAGCCCCAGCCCTACTTTGTATTTTATTTAGAGACAGGGTCTCACTGAGTTGCTCAGGGCCTCACTTTTGCTGAGGCTGGTTTTGCACTCTGATCCTCCTGCCTCAGCCTCCCGGGCCGCTGGGGTGACAAGTGTGCACCACTGCGCCCACTGTTTACCCTTTCCCTCCACAGACCTCGTACTATGGCAGACAGGCCTTTGGGGATGGACCCCATCTCCAGCCACTGGGTTCCTTCTCCTGGGGCTCTGGGCACAGGGACAGGAGCAGGAGCCTCAGCCGAAGGACAGCAGAGGGTTCCTCCTCCCAGACCACCCCCTTCCCTCCAGGCATTGGGAGGAGGCCGGAGGCCTGAGTGCAGGAATCTGCCAACAGAGCAAGGGACAAGGTGGCCACACGGCCTCTTGTGACTGTTCTGCCGGACGCCCACCCCGCTCCCTCTGGCTGCAAGATCAACTGCGTCTGTTATACAATGTCTCAAATCTGATAAGGAAAGCGTCCATTTTGAGCCACTTGCAGAGTGTGGACGGAGGCCCAGGTGCCCCCCGGAATGCTGATAGGGCCCCAAGGCTGTCCTGGGACGAGCCTGGCCTCCTGGGGCCCATTGGGCCTCCTTCTTGCACAGGGAAAGGAGCTGCCCGCTGCCCCACCACCTGCTACTGCAGACAGAGTGCGCCCCGTAGCTCACAAACACCACCGGTCAGCACGTGTTAAATGCACACCTACTGTGTCCAGGGGCTGGGTGAGGCCCCAGGGAATTGAGGTGATAACTAGAGCTGCTCCTACCCTCACAGGCATGTTAGCTCCCGGTCCTGGAGGCTTTCAGGCCAGTTCCCTCCACCCATACCCAGAGCCAGCCCAGGAGGAATGTGTGTAAGTCCCCAAAAGGAAGTCCCTGGTGTAGACCCTGAGTCTGGTCTGTGGACTCCATAGTGCCCTTCCTGTGACACCCTAGCGGCCTTTGCCCCCTATGGGTGGGTGAGCATTTGTCAGAGAAGATAGACAAACAGGATGTGGATCAGGGAAGGAGAGGACAGGATGGCTTGCTGTGTGACCTGAGGCAACTCTCTTGCCTTCTCTGGGCCTGTTTCCCTATCCATAGAAATAATGATGTCTGTTGACTGTGCCAGGACCTTTGCCCTCATGTCTTCTTTCAAACCTCCCAGTGGTTGATATTTTGTAGGCTCTGGGCTCAGATCGATCTGATCCTGTCTCGTAGTCCAACCGTTTCCGGCTGTGGGACCACATCCCCCCCCCCCGAGGTCTGTGATATGGAAAAACTAGTGAATGATGAGTGTCTAACGTGGACCCCGGAGCCTGGCACAGGGGGTGAGCTCCAGTAAATGAGGGCTGTCGCTATTCTCAGAGGAGGGGACACTGAGGCTCCGACAGGGGACATGATGGCTTCAAGATGGCTGAACTGGAATCGGAGCCCAGGAGCGTTTGGCCCCAGGGCCTTGCTGACCTGTCCTGCCCCGGGGGGTGAAGGTCTTTGGGAAGAGCCAACCCTGCAGCCCCAGGGGCTCCGGTGACAAAGTGGACTTGTCCCCACTGCCTCAGACACTGCGGTCCCCAGGCCCACAGCGCCGGCCGGTCATTACCAGGGGCCTGGGGAGGACGTGACCTTGGGGACAGAGGCTCCCCTGGAGCCCGGCGGCTGCCTTCTGTTGCCAAGGAGGCCACATCTGCTCCACGCCCTTTTGACTTTCCCGCCATCTGCCTCCGAGGCAAGTCCACTATTTGGGAAGGGACGTCATCCATCAGGACTGTCCCTCAAGAGCCACCATGTCCCAAGCTCTGTGGGTGGGAACTGAGGCACGGAGCCAGGAAGGGCCTGCCGTGGCCACTCACCAGGTTTGCAGCAGAGCTGGGGCCTCAAGCCGCGCGTCCCCGACACCTGGGGTGCTGGGCCGAGCTCGGGGAAAGGGCAGAGGCTCCTAAGAGTCCCCACGGGCCCAGGAGAGGCCCGCGCCTACACTGTGACCTCAGGGAGCGCTGGGCAGAGCCGGCCCCAGGAGGGTGGAAGGCAGGAGTCCCCGGGCTCTGCTGGGAAGTGACGGGGCGGGGTGGAGGGGCCAGAATCAGGACCCGGCTTCTCTCCACCTGCTCTACCTCGGGTGCAGGAGAGCCGGCAGGCTCCTGTGATGCTGTGTGGCACGGGGGCAGTGGCTTCCCGTCTCTGGATCTCGTGTCCTTGCCGTTTCTGAGGCTGTCATTTACTGCTCTGGGGCTGTGACCTGGTCTTGTTTCCCAGGGCCACCGCCACCACTCGAGGAACTCTACCTGTTCTGGGGTCTGGAGTCAGCAGGTGGCCTAGAGAAGTCAGGCTGGGGAAGGCGCCCAGGTGGCCCCTGGCTCCTGCCACTGTCGCCCCTCGGGGAGGGGGCACCTGCCACCACGTCCTGCTGTCTAGCTGTGGGTTCTGTGGTGCAGGACAGAACCCCGGGCCTCCACAGGCTGCGCAAGTGCTCTACCCCTGAGCCACCCCCCAGCCCCATATGTAGTTTTAAAACAGGTCAATTTAGTTTTTATTTACACATGTCTAGGTTTTTGCCGCCCTGGGGGATGGAACCCAGGGCCACTCTACCACAGAGCCACATTCCAGCCCCTTTTTATTTATTTTTTTAACTTTGAAACGGAATCTTGCTGAGTTGCCGAGGCCGACCTCGAACTTGCGATCCTCCTGCCTGGGCCTCCCGAGTTGCTGGGATTCCAGGTGTGCGCCACGGCACGGGGCTAAGGTTGAGTTCTTAGGTGATGCAGAGCCATAAAGGAAAGCCGGTTAAGAAAACTGGGTGTGGTGGCACCCGCGCTTGAAATGCCAGCGACTGGGGAGGCTGACGAGGAGGACTGCGAGTTCGAAGCCCATCTGGGCCATGGAGGGAGACGGTCAGGCAACGAGAAAGAGCGAGGCTGGGGCTGGGGCTCAGAGGCAGAGTCCCCCGGGCGGGTTCAGTCCCCAAGTCGGGCCACGCTGCAGACTGAAAAGGGCCTGGGGTTGAGACTTCCTCGGAGACCCCCGGGGGCTCTGGGGGGACCTGACCCCTCCCAGATCCGCCTACCCCTCGGAGCCCTGAGTCGGCAGGCAGCGGGGGCGCCAGGGCCGGCCGATGTCCCCAGGGGGCACAGATGGCATTTTTTAAAATCAGTGTCAGCGTTGGCTTCTTTCTGCTCTGATGAATAGATTCTAAAGAGGCAGTGACATTATTGGAGACAACAGAGGGAGCGGAAAGAGGGTCAGCCACGAGGGAGGGACGGAGATCAAGGGGAGGCCCGAGGGGGCGGCACCCTGGCGGGGTCCCTGTCCCGGAAGGTGGCCCCTCCCCAGCCTGGCTCCCTGCAGTGGGGCTGCCCTGGGCCCGGCTGGGTGGGGGAGGCCGACAGCTGTGCCAGGCCTGCGTCCCCTGTCCCTCCCCGCTGCCCACTCCCCTTTCCGCCCTTTCAATTCGATTCAATTAGGGCTGCCGGTCGGAAGCTTGTCTCCTCCGATATCCAGCCTAACTGACAGGGGATGAGGGCTGTTTGTGGGACACACACTCTCGCTGCTCGCTGCCGGCACAGCCCAGGGACCTGGGTTATTTATGGAGCCGGCCACAGGACTGTCCCTCTGGGAACTGCTTCCTTTGGAGGGTGGGCTGGGGACCCTGTTTCTACTGCTCCCCTTCTGGATCCTGGGGCCTGAGGGCCGGGGGAGGGGAACCAGAACAAGAGCACGAGTGGAACTGAGTTCAAATTCCAACTCTCCCCCTGGGCAGCTGTGTGTCGTCGGGCAAGAAACACCACCTCTCTGAGCCTGTTTCTTCATCTAGAAAATGAAGGCGACTCATCGGGCATTGTGGGGACCCAGTGGGGTGGTGGGTGGAGGGCATTTAGCTCTGCCTTCGGGAAGGCTACATGGCAGTGCAGGAGCTACAAAATAAGTAGGGGGTCACTCCCATGGCGGGGGCTGGGGAGTGATGACCTGAAGTCCCCAGGCCTAAGAACTGTCCTCATTTGGGGGCATGTGCTCATCTGCACCCCTTTCTCGCACCATTTACCAGATCTTTGTTGGGGGTGGTGTGGCCCTGGGGAAGGGTAGGTGTGGACATTCATCAAATCCATTTGCGTTCAAAAATGGCCACTTTGGGGGCTGGGACTGTGGCTCAGCGGTAGAGTGCTCTCCTAGCACGGCAGGACCCGGGTTCGATCCTCAGCACCACATAAAAATAAAGGCATTGTGTTGTGTCCATCTACACCTGAAAAATAAATATTTAAAAAAATGGCCACTACTTACTGCCTGTGTCCTCCGTGCCCCACTGGACACGCATGACCTCATGGGGTTCTCACAACAGTTGCCACTGGTATTGTCTCCATCCTCCAGAAGAGAAAACTGAGGCTCAGACAGGGGCTGGGCCTTGCCCAGCGTCCCCCAGTCATAAAGAGCTGAAGCTGGGACTGAACCCGGGTCTCTGAGGTCAAACACCTGCTAATCCGTCGGACACTGCTGTGGGGCAGACACTCTCACGTACTTTGTCCCCTGACAGCCCGAGACATGGGTATTCTGTCCCTCATTTTGCAGAAGAGAAAATCAAGGCCCCGAGAGGGGAATGGCACAGTCTGTTAGAGGAGAGCTGGATGGAAACACAGGGAGGTTTGCCTAAGTTCACGTCCAGTTTGTCATCTCCATCTCCTGGTTTCTACCTCAGGATTGTTCCAGATTTGTATTAAGTTGTAGGTGGACAGTGAAAGGTCATACCGACCATCCAGGAGTGATTGAGTCCCTCAAGAGTCTCTGAAGTATGACACGGCCCCTACTGGTAAGAGAGATGCCATCTCCTCAAGAGGAGAAAAAAATAAATATGTAAAGAGTTACAAGAATTCAATGACAAGTAGGGTTCCTCACGGGCTGCATAGACAACCCACATTTCTGAGCAGTTGAGCAGAAGCCGGCCTTGAAAGACACATGTATTCTGGAGAGAGAAGTGCACATAATCATCATCACAATGACAATACGTCAATCATTGTTACAGTGACAATAATCCCTCAAATTCAGTCCCGTGTTGTAGGTCTTGCTCTTCCCACTTCATAGATGAAGACGATGAGGCTCAGAGAGATGAAGTGACGTGTCTGAGGCCAGTCATCTGGGGCGCAGTTCCTCTAATCCGAAGCAGGTTTCTGTCCTCTGGCCCTGGACGATCTCTCAGAGTGTCCTGAGCAGCAGGTGGTCTGGCCTGAGTCGAAATTTGTTCCTGGGGAGGCCTCTCGTCCAAGGCCTGAGACTCTCGGGGTTCCCGGGGGGTGAAGGAGACCCATCTCTGACCTCCAGGGTCTGCAGATGGGAGCCGGCTGAGCAAACTGGCGGTCACGAAGAGGGGCAGCAGGTTGTTCACGGGAACCCAGGAGGAAGGGGGGTGAGGGTCCCAGCCTGGAGTGGGATCGAGGAGGGCTTCCTGGAGGGGGGGCAGCGGGCCAGGGCTGAGGGAGGGTGGCCCAGGGGCAGAGGAACTGGAAGCCGCCAATGGCTCCCGGCCCAGATGGAGCCTGTCGTGGGAGGTGGCCTGGACCTGCCAGGAGCCGAGTCCATCCCCGGGGCCCCAGGGGGGTGTCAGGGTGGGAGGGCACGGTCACATCTCTGCCTTCGAGGGTCCTCTGGCTGTGCTTGGTGCCTGGGGGGCAGCGGGGGAGACGCATTAGGAGGTGCGAGGCACACTGGCTGCACAGGGGCATGAAGGTCACAAGGGGAGGAGGTGACCGGCTGGGGGGGTCCTGTTGAGAGAGCGGGCAGGGCCATGTCCCAGCAGCATCAGGAGGGGATGGGCTCGCGGTTCTGAGGCTGGACGCCCGCTCCCTCTGCGACACCCAGTGACGTCCTTCCCTGCCCACCCCTGGCTCAGAGGGACGGACGCCAGGAGAGTCAGGGTGTCCGGCGGCAGCCCCCCGCCAGCTTGGCATGTGGTCAGGGCAGCTGTCCCCGGAGCGCCTCCCCAGAGGCTGTTCTCCCCAAGAAGGTGTGGATGTCAGCAGGTGCCTGTCACCCGCTCCCCGCTCCGAGTCCCAACTGTCAAACAAGTGAGATAGTCGTCGCCTAGCTCCGCGCTCGAGATTTTATTGGCAGTTTCATTGTCACCCAAAATAACCTCTTTTTCTCGGCGGGCACTTTCCTCAGGTGGGGGCAGGCGAGGAGGCAGGGCGGGCTCCTGACTCGGGCTTTGGCTGGTGGTGGCACCAGTGTCCCTGGCCTGGGGACCCTGGGGACAGAAAGACTCCCAGAGTGGGTTCTGCTCCAGGTGTGGCTGCTCATCGCCCCTCCAGGGGACCAAGGGAGATGAGAGACAGGAGGGTGGGCGCCACAAGGGCCCTGGAAACACAGGAGCCGGACAGGGCAGCTCAGCCCTGCAGCCCTCCTGGTGGGCATCCGGGAGGACTCCCTGTGAGGGGTCAGAGCGTGCAGTCCTTAGCTCAGGGACGGGCACCCCAGGGCGAGCCTTCCCCCTGCAGGTCGGATGGGCAGGGGGCTTCCATTGGCTGAGGCTAAGCCTGGGAGAGCATGTCTGTCCCCCCAGAACCTGCAGAGGTGGGTGCTGTCAAGATACTCTTCTTTTTTTGTAAGCATTATTGTAGTGCTGGGGATCGAACCCAGGGACACTCTCCCACTGAGCTACTTCCCATTCGTTTTTATTTATTTATTTATTTTGAGACAGGAACTTGCTAAGTTGCTCAGGGCCTTGCTAAGTTGCCCCAGCTGGCCTCCAACTTGCAATCCTCCTGCCTCAGCCTCCCGAGTTGCTGAGATTACAGGTGTGCACCGCTGTGTCCAGATGCAAGACCCTGACTTTACTAATGAGGAGACCGAGGATCCCAGGTGTGAGGTAGCCTGGCCCTGTGACCACAGTGGAGAGTTGGCAGGGCCTGGGTTTGACCTTGACCCTCCATGGCCGGCTGTGACTCACCTCTGGCTGGGGGCTGCGTGTGGACAATAACGTGTCACTGCGGCGCTGGGCACGTGGGGAAAGCCATCTGTCCTTATTGTTGTCAGCCTGGGTGACATCCGGCTTCTCCACCATTGTCCCAAGGACTCCCTGGATGTCCCTGGGTGGTGACATGGGGCGGCCCATGTGACCTCCAAGGTCATGGAGTGAGCTCAGGGGTTGCTCTGGACCCCCTCAGGGGTTCATCCTGCTCCAAGCTGTGGCCCTGCCTATGCACCCCTTTCCTGCCCCCGGCAGGGCCACAGGCTCCTCTCCATGTCCGACCAGCGCCACTGGAAAACTGAGCCCCAGAGACCTGCCTCTTGCCAAGGGCCACGGAGCTGGCAGCCAGAAGAGTCTCTGGAGCCAGTGACATCAGGTTCTGGAACAGACTCCGGCCTCAGAGACGCCTTTGCCAAATCTCCTAAAGCATCAGTTTCCAAGATCAGACGAGATCAGACACATTCAGACCCAATCTCCTCTGGGTAATGGGACCATAAAGGATTTTTCCCCGTAAGGTTGAAGGGGCCAAGTGACATTGCTCAGAAAACACTGGAACACGGAGAAGACAAGAATATGAGTGTCTAAAAGACTCCTCATCCATCTCAGACCCCAAGCCCTTTTGGGGTGCAAGAGGAAATGGTGGCCCAGAGAGGACAGGGGGTCCAGGTCGCCACCCCTCCATGCAGATGCTCGTGCCTGGGCCTCTGGACGCCTGGTCCAGCCCTCCCGCCACCCGGCTGCCTGGCTCTGGCAGCCGAGTCCCCTCTGACCCTTCCACGCCCCTCTCCCTACATCTCCGGCCCCTGGTGGCTTCAAGAGCCGGCGCCCCGGGCCCACAGCGAGGAGTGCCACTCTCCTCTCCCCGGCACACTGAAGGTTTTGAAAGTTAAAGTATTACCGTGGGCTTTGTTGTTGCCTAACTACGACAGACAAATTGAGAACCAGTTGTCAAAATGTCAGCGCACAACAGATCAACATGCAAAACGAGTCGCGGTGCTCGGTGGTGTATAATTAAACAAAAAATCCCTTTTAGAAATTTCAGCGAGCGTTGGTTCCACTTTATATTTGTCTGTGTGATTAATAAAGGCGGCTAATTTTCAGACTTTAAAAACAGCCAGAAAATAGCTCCTAATTACATATTAGGTTCCTCGCGGCCCCCGCTGAGCTCCGCCGGCATTGGTGGGCCGTAGAATTTGGCACAGCTTTAATTGCCTTCTGAGCATCATCTAATTTTAGTTAAATGTAATGTAATCAGCAGCAGATGTCTGAAATAAAATATGAATTATGAATATGATGAAATTTCATTCTTGAATAAAAAAGTAATTTGCTATTTAGTTCATTAAAGTCTTAGAGGTTTATTAGGAGCAGGTAGAGAGAGCCTGGTGAGGTTGTGTCTTCAGTGATATCCAGGAGAGAGACAGAGACCCCCCCAAAGGGATGCCAAGCTTCATCCAGGGGCACCCAGTTACGATTCATTGCGCTGGGACCTGGGGGAGGCCTTTGGGGGCCCCTGAGTTCACCTGGACTCCCCCAGGCCCTTCGATGTGGGGCCAGAGCTTTGGGATTGAGAGCAGGGAGCCTTGGGGGACTCTGAGCCCCAGCACCCACGGCCCCTGCTTCCTGCCCGGGACGGGTGCCGCTGGCTTCTGACAGCAGGGCGCAGCGGTCAGCATCACAGGCCCCGAGTGCTCGGGGATCTGGGCTCTGTGACCTTGGACCTGGGCCTCAGTTTCCCTTTCTCTAAAATGGAGAAAATGATCGAACCCGTCAGACACTCCAGGCGCCAGGAACATGGCAAAACCCCTGCTGAATGTCAGCAGCTGCTGCAGCTTCTCCTGTTGGTTTAGAGGTCACCCAGAATCTGTATTAAAATGCCTCCTTTGTCTTGTCTTGGAGATGCAGAGATTGCAAACTCTATTTTGTCTTTCAGCTGAGGCTCGGGGAGGAGAAAAACCCACCCGCCGCGGCGCAGCTAGTCAGTGCCAGACTTGGGGTCTGAGCCCAGGACCATCCTTCCCCAGGGCTCCCTGCGGCATCCCCAGGTGCCGGGGAGTGAGCTGGCGGGGGGCCTGTCCTGTCCCCAGCTGGAGGCAGAGAGAGGCAAGAGAGGGGCAGGCGGTGGGCAGAGGGGCGAGGCTGGCCTCCTGGGCTCTGCCAAACGCTGCTCCAGGCAGGTTAGGGGACCGAGGCTGCCTCTGCAGGCCCCTGTCCACACCAACCAATAATTTCCTGCAATTATCTGGAAAAGATTAATTAGCCAAGTGCTCTCCATTGACTCGAGGCTGCCCCAGCTGATCAATAACTTGAGAGTCTCCAGGGGGCCGGGGGGAGGAGCGGAACTGGGAAACGGGCAGGAGGTCCCACCCCAGGTTCTGAGCCTCATGTCACAGCCCCGGGTCATCTTCCCGGGCCAGGCTGGGCCTGAGTCTGCACCACCCCTGGTGACTCTGGTCCTTCTGCCTCGCTGGTCCTCGGTCTCCCCACGTGGACCGGGTGCCGGCTGCCCCAGCTCAGGGTCTGCTCCCGCTCCCTGAGATTCTGGGAGGAAGGACTTTGCCCTTGGACTTGGCTTCCCTTTGTGGCGAGGCATCGTTCTGGGGGCCAAGGAAGCCTGTCAGGTGGCCAGCAGTCTCTGGTGGGGTGTCTCTTGGCCAGTCTGCCACCCGCACAGAGCAGGTGGGCGATAAGTGAAAGTTGCTGTCACAGGAGCTTCTAGAACCCGACACACCAGCCCCAGCTTCCAGCAGGACCTGGCGTTTCCCCCTGGGCTGCCGTCCCCACAGGGTCCAGAGAGTTTAGTAAAGGGTTCCACCAACACAGGCCCTAACCAGCCAGAGTGGGTAAGGACCCCCCCCAGGCCCTGGAGACAGCGGGACCTCCCGACACACACCCCAGACTGAGGGGGCAGAAATGGGGTCACCAGAGCCCAGCAGGAGCTAGAGCCATGGTGGGGTGGCACTGGGCACTTGGCGGGGGAGGGGGAGCTGTGGTCACCGAGGAACAAGATACTGTCAGGAGGCCACAGGGACCTCAGCAGAGTGGGGAGGAGTCCCCTGAGCCCTCTGTCCTCCCGCCCAGCCTCCCACCAGACAAGCCTGGTGGAATGAGAGGCCAGGCCCCAGGTGTACCATGGGGACACAGAGCTGGGCAGGGGAGGGGTAGACGGTGGCCAGGTCACCACAGCCCCCTTGGCTGGAACTGGGATCAGTGTTTTAGGGGGAGGCTTCGGGTGGCAGCAGGCAGCAGGGGTCCTGAGCAGGCTTGGGCCTCACCCAGGGGTGCCCATGCTGGGGTCTCTCCTGAGGCTTCCTCCCTCCCCAGGGGGCCTCCCCTGGCCCCTGAGAGACCCTCACCTTGCGCTCAAGGCTCTGGAAACGGTCTGCAGCAGGTGCCCGGGACAGCTAAGAAGGCCCGGTGCCCACCCTGCTTGCTTGCTCCTGCCCCAGCTGAGCGGCCTGCCCGGCTGGGATGACCTGAGGCTGCCACTGAACACCAGCAGGTCCCCGCCTAAGGCATCTCTGTCCTCCCCTTCCGCCCTCCTCCTCCTCAGCCTCCGGTGGCATCGGCCATTCATTTGACAGTGACTGGATCCCTGCCCGGTGCCAGGCCTGCACGGGGCCCTGGCCCAAGCTGCAGAGAAGCCGAGACTCATTTGTCCTGCCGTGAAACCTGTCTGAGCAGCCCCAGGCCAGGACACACGGTGGCCCACGACAGACAGAGGCTCAGGGAGGACCCTCGACGCACCAGTGTCTGGAATTCGGTTGCTGATGGGCTGGGTAGCGATGGCCCAGATGTGGGTCAGAAGAGAAAGAGCCCCCCCGCTGTATTGTCAGCCTGGGACCTAAGAAGCTGTCCATCAAGGGCGGGGGCGGGGCTTGGCGTGCAAGACCCCAGTGCGAGAGGGGAGACCCAGGCCTGGGCGGAGGGCTCGGGGAAGGCCGGGCCGCGCAGGTGCCTGCCCCTCCGCTCACCTCTCGGGACCACCTCCCACCCTGTCACCTCCCAGTGGGACCCCAGGGCGCCTGCTTGCCGCCCCCACTCCCCAGCCACTCCCAGGCCCCGGGTCAGCTGCCTGTCCCTGCTCCATTCATCAAGGGCATGACAGCTAAAATTCATTTGAAGATGAAGAAAGTGCCCGCTAATCCGTTCTGCGAGACATTGATAGACCAGCAGCTCGGGGAGGATTGCAGAGCTGTAATGAAATTAGGCTACAACTGCTGGCGGATTGCAGATAATTGCCCTTGTCTGTCACTAGGAATAACATCTCCCCAATCCAACACAATGATTGCTCAAGTTGCAGGAATTTCTTTTCTTTTCTTTCTTTCTCTTTTCTTTTCTTTAAAAAAAAAAAAAAAAAAGAGGCGAGGCCAATCCAGGGCGTGGAAGCTCTGCCTAGGCAGCCCCTGGATCAGAAGGGGGTGGGGGACACCACTAAGGCGCTGACGACCTCCCTGCAGCCTCAGCTGGAGGGACTAAGGGGCAAGAGGAGGAGCTGGATCACAGTCCCCAGACCTTCTCCCTAGGGCCCTTTATGGGTCCCTCCCCTAAGCCTTGAGTTGTCCTTGGATGTCCCCAGCAGCATCTTCCAGGTGGCAAGGACCTAGATGGAGAGTGAGGAACAGAGGAAACTTGGGGAGCAGGCACGGCTCTGGGTTTTTATGGGGCAGGGTCTGCTTGGAAAGAGGGTCCTGGGGCTCGTGTTCGAGTCGCACCTGCAGGGACGTTGGGACGATGTTAATTCTCCATATAAGGGGGGTGGATTATGGGGGGAGAAAAAGCCCCTCCCCCAAGCTGCCACGGGGTCCAGACACCTGGCTTAGGAGCTCACAGTTTTCTTGGGCTGCAGGTGTGATCAGCAGGTCGTCGGCTCTCAGTCAGTTACACAGGCTGAAAAATAGCCCAGGGAGTTCAGGGTCAGCGTGACGGCCTTCTGGCAGATCAGCGGTACCGTAGGTGTGAGGTCAGTGTCACTGGATGATGTCAGAGAGCGCTGGAAAGTCAGCATCACGCGAGGTTCGGATGTCAGCAGCCTGCAAAGTCTGAGTGTCCTGCTCACAGGAAGTTGGGATTTCGACATCACGCTGTTAAGGTGTGGCCCAGACTTCACTTGACACATGAGAAAACTTCAGTTCCGAGACGTTGAGTGACTTGCCCACGGTCACCCAGCAAGAAGGAGCCTAAATGAAGTTTCATCGAGATCACACTTTGGTCTTGTTAACCCACCCTCTCCTCCAGCCTGCATTCCAGGGAGCTGGTGAGGATGTGCCCAGGTTGGGATGTGTATCAGGAAGTCCCAGAATTCTGTGGCCCCTAATCTCGAATTAGTGTCATCCGTCCCAGCCATCGACAGAGCGACCTTCTGTTGAGGGCTTACCATGGCCAGGCAAGGTGCTGTCAAGGAGGCCAGGCTGTAAGGAGGAAAGTTCAGTGGGCTGCAGGTTCAGGGGGGAAGCAGATCTCCACTGAGGGCTCTTGTTTGAAAAGTCTTCCATAAGACGAGGCCTTGAAAGAACCAAAGGGTTTTCATTGCAGCCTCTGGGAGCGGGGGTGGGGTGGGTGGGGGTGGGTGGGGGGGTGGGGGGTGGGGGTGGGGTGGGGGGGTGGGGGGGTGGGGGTGGGCAGGGTGTGGGAGACAGCGCCCCCATGTGGACAGGAGGCCCAGGTTCTTCAGGTCCTTCCATCCATCAGATGGCACCTGCCCCTCCCCACATCCCGAGAGCCCCAAGACCATCACCCTGGACCAGGTACCCCCGGGATCCTGAAGTCCCTTTCGGAGGCTCTGGAAGGTGAAGACAATTTTTATAATAATGCTAAGGCACCATTCGCCTTTCCCGCTGTTGATATTTGCATCGATGCTGCAAAAGTAATAGAGGGCCAGAGCTCCTGACCTCGTGACGTGCGCCAAGCCACCCAGCTGTCACAGAAATCATGTCCTTTACCCCAACCCTCTCTCAGTTAAAAAAAGAAAAAAAACACTTTCACTTAAGAACGTCCTTGATGAGAGGAAAAACATTATTAATTTTCAAAAATTGCTACCGCTCTTAAATATTCTGAGACAGAGTGGAAAGCACCCCCAGGAAACCCCTCCACATTATTGCTGGTGGCCTGAGGAAGGTGGCCGGCCCTTGTCCTGAGCCACACCAGCCCCACCCCCCCTTTGTACGGAATGGCATTTTTTTTTAATTGAAAGAAGGACCCACAAACAAACTCTAGCCTTTCAGACGTGGATATCTGTCAGATATTTTCTCCGAAATGAACAAAGTTGCCTGTCAAATGACAGTATTTGTTGCCAACGATAAAATTTGACTTTCAAGCGAAAATTAGAATTTTGGAGATCTTGTATCTGCCACCGTGAGTTTGACAGCTTCCTACTTACATACTTTCCCCGAAGAGATGGGTGGTAATATTAGCGACGGTGGCTTTTTTTATACCGTATTTTGAAATCTGTCAACATTTGGAAGAGCTGCAAACCTCGGGGAAAAAAACTCATATTTTTCCCAATGACCAGTGCACCACGTCCCAGAGAGAATGACGGAGCCCATCAGGGTGCAAAATGGACGGGGGCGGGGGTCTCATTGAAGGAGCTACGGAAATCAATCCGTGTGGTTTCAGAGGCCACATTGTACCGAGCCACCAGGAAACTGCTACCGATGGAGTTCTGGTCTAGTATCAAAAAGAACAGCCACACTTATCTAGAAGATAAGTGGGGGTCCTGTTCCCTGTTGAAGCTGCAGATGAAGCCTGATAGTCTTCATGCACGTCAACCAAACCCACGTTGCGGGGCCAGGGCAGACAGGGGATTCCAGCATGTTCTGCACAAATGTAAATCCATGCACGAACCCCCTTTTCCAGGGGCAGAAACTGAGTCTTAGAAGAGGCAGAGCTGAGCAGGCCTTGGGTCCAATCCCAGTCCCCGCCGGACCTCCACGTCCCCATCTGGTCTTCTAGAATCTGAAGGGCAAAGGTGAATTCTAATGTCCCCCGCCCGAGCATCTGCGAGGTGAGGCCAGCACAGAGCCAGACCTGACCCCTCGGCCCCGTTATGTTCCTGTCCAGGGTGGATGGGGGACAGGCCCTGGGTGGCTGGCAGCCAGGCCTAGGTCCCCAGGCCTGGCACGGAGATGACCAGGGCCGTTTGGGGTAATGGATGGCGGGTGGGTGGCGGCCGGGTGAATGAGTGTGCGGGCCCCGGCCCGTAATGCCTCACTCGCCGGGTCTGGCACGGGTAATTTACTGCCACCGACATAACATATTTCACTTCCCGTCGCCCCGATGAAGATTAGTTGTGTTTGAAAGTGGCTGAGTACACAGTCAATGCCGCTTAAACGTTTACAGTCAACTGAGCACAGATAATGCCCCCTCCCAACATGTGTCCGCGCCTCCTGCAGCTTAGGGAGGGGCCGGGAGAGGGGGCAGGGGGTCCCCTCCCCAGGAAGGGGCTGCAGCTGCCACAGCAGAGAGCCAGGCAGGGGGGAGGGAGGGATCGGGAGCTGGGGACTGGGCTGAGATCTATGAATTCCCTGAACCCCCCTTTTTCAGATTATCTTTTTAAATCATTCATTCAACAAACATTTCCCTGGGACTGGCCAAGGACATCTGTGGCCTTTGGGTCCAGAGAGAGTTCAGAGCCATGATTTTATTTGATCCCAATAACATCCCTAGCAGGGAGGGTTTATCTCCAGTTTCCAAAGGAAAGGAAACGAAGGCTCAGAGAGACTGAGTGGCTTTCCTGAGGTCACACAGCTGGTACCAGGTGGGGTCAGGATTTGAACCCAGACCTGATGGCGTTTCTGAGTCTTGAATCATCTCTGGTGGACCACGAGCTGTGGGCTGGGTTGGACTGGGTCACTCAGTCCAGCAAGGACTCCAGGGCTCCTGTACAAACCTGACACTCACCCCTTGATCTCTCATGCTCAGGTTGACCAGCCTGGGTCAGCGTCTGCATGGAGGCCCAGCTCAGCCCACTGGGCTGCCTCCAGGATCAGAGGGGCCTCATGCACACACCTGGGGACCTGCCAAGCCTGGTCCCCACCCAGGGGCCTGGATAGGCTCCCAACACTGACAGGTTTGTCCTGGGAAGATGGACGTTGGGGTAGGGGGGGCTGAGACCCTTCCAGACCCCGGAAATAGACTCAGGCAGTCAGAGGAGGGGATTTGGGATCCCGAGTGTGGTCAGGAGGGGACGGGCTCCTGGAGGACACAGCCCCTGGCCTGGCCCAGTCCTTTCCCCGAGGAGGGGCTCGCTGGCTGCTAAGACGCAGGTGGCCTGGGTCCCCTGGGGTGGGACACGCAGCCAGCCTTGTTCCTGGGGGGTGGGTGAGTGGTCTGGCCCCTCCCTTCTGCTCTGCTCTCCCCACGACTGAGACCCGGCCAAGGAGGCTGTCCTGGTGCCCACGTCCAGGGCCCGGGGTGGAGAACTGGAGAGCGGCCATGTGTCACCTGAGGTGGGGCCATCTGAATCACATTACCCTAGGAACGGGGGCCTCTGCTGAGCCCCCCACAGTGCGCCAGCCTGCAGGCCTGGCACCCTGAAGCCCCCGGGAACCTGGTGGGCAGGGCCTTCCTCAGGGAGGACACTGAGGCCCAGCTGGGAGGGGACACACCCAAGGGGTTGGGCCAGGATCCAGGCCCAGGTGTGGGTCCCCCGGGAGGTCCTGGCCCTGTGGGGCAAGGGGACCTGTGTGTGTGGCCTGGCCACACCCGTGAGAGGCAGCGTGTGTCTCGCACTCCGTGGGACGCTGTCTCTGGACGTCACGCCAGCAGAGGCCATAGGACACTGTTGGCTGGGGCGAACTGTCAGGGTGACATGCTGTGGATCCATGTCTGGGGGACTCTGGTGGATGACCCTATTGTCTGTGTGACACAGTGTATCTGCATCAGTGTGACACTGCTGCCTGGCCCCAGCGGGTGCAGGGATGCTGCCCAACAGTGTCCACGTGGTGCTGCCCAGAGCTGTGGTCCCCTCTGCCTCTGTGTCACGGCCGATCTCTGACTGCAAGGAACTGCCCAGGTGACCCAGCCAGTCCACAGGGCACCGTCTCAGGACACCGTAGGTCACACTGTGTAACACGTACCCTGTGCACCCACACCGCCAGGGTCACACTGTTCACCCATGTGTGTCTGTGTGACACTGTTCACCTGTCTCTGTGACACCGTGTACGTGGCCTGTGTGTGTGTCTGTGTGACCATGTTCATCTGTCTGCATGACACCAACTGGGAGAACATTGTGTGTCTCTGTGACACAGTTTATCAGTCCATGACCCTGGGTGACTTGTGTGTGTCTGTGTGATTGTCCATCTGCCTCAATGGCATGTGCATGTCTCCACCACAATGTGCATTGTGCACCCCCCCGTAGACCACCCCGAGATGCAGATCCCTGTCCAGCCCCCGCCATCACACAGCCAAAGCCTCATGTTCTAGAACAAGAACCCAGGACTGTCTGTGAGCCTGGCTGGTAACCCCCTTGCTGTGTGACCTTAGGAATATTGCTTAACTTCTCTGGGCTGAGACACGAGATGACCTCAGCAAGGGCTTTGATGGTTTGGAAGGGTGGCAAGAAAATCAGGGCCCTGCAGTGGGGCAAGCTCCTCCGTGCACAGAGGCTGCTGCTGCTACAAGTGATAAGATGGCAGCTGCCGTCCCAGCCCAGTGTCCAGTCAAACACTGTCCGCTGCCGCTACTCGGGGGCAGCCTGTTGCCTTCCATGGGGCGGAGGTGGAGACAGGTTCACAGAGGACACATGGCTTGTGTTGAGGACACACAGGGAGAGAGTGACGACGCTAGGACCAGACCCCCCAGAATACCCTCTCAGTTCCCACCTGATCCAGTGTGGACGAGGCTTGGCGGGCGTTACCTCCCCTTTTACAGATGGGGAAACTGAGGCTCGGGAGGGAACACAACTCCTAACCCCATAGTCCCCACTCCTCCCCAATCTCTTTACCACCCTGAGTGCGAATCACACGGCTGGGTCGAGGGGAGGGTCCGACAGGCAAAGAGAGAGGCCTTTGGGGACAAAGGGCCCCTGTGGCCAACAATGGTGACAACCAAAGCCAGATGACGGGCACTGGGCTTCAGGAGCAGCTCGAGCCCACCTGCGTCTCCTCTGCACAATGGGAGCCTGTGTGGGGGCCCCCTCCCCGCACCCTCTGGGACAGGAGAGGGTCACGCAGCCTGTGCCTGGCCTAGGAGCAGGGGCGGGGCCAGCAGACACGGGGGGATGGACAGTCCACTCAGGTGCCATCTGGAAGGCCTCTCTCTTGGCCCAAGCAAGCCCTTCCCATCTCGGGGTCTCACTGTGTCCATCTGTAGGATGGAGACGACGGACCTGGGCAGAGGGGCCATGAGGGTTCAGTACGGGAGGCACGTCGAGTGACATGTGGCAATGGATGGATGACATGAAGGATGGATGGATGGGAGAATAGGTGAATGAAAGGGACATGTGGTGGATGGGTGGATGATGGATGGTGGGTGGAAAGATGGGTGGGTAGACAGAGAGGGGGACTGTGGGTGGGTGGGTGGAGGGATGAATGAATGAATGAGAGACAAGTGGATGGATGGATGGATGGGCGGGTGGATGGACAGATGGATGGATGGATGAGTGGATGGGTGAATGAATGGGTGGATGGATGGATGGGTGGGAGAGTAGATGGATGAATGGATGGATGGGTGGTGGACGGATGAATGGATGAGTGGGTGGGTGGGTGGATGGATGGATGGATGGATGGGTGGTGGACGGATGAATGGATGAGTGGGTGGGTGGGTGGATGGATGGATGGATGGATGGGTGGATGGATGGATGAATGATGGTGGATGGATAGTGGATAGACGGTGGATAGATGGTAGATGGATGGTGAATGGAGGTGTGGATGGATGTGGATGGATGGATGTGTGGATGGTGGATGGATGGTGGATGGACAGTGGATGGGTGGGTGCATGGTGGATGGATGGTGGATGGTGGATGGGTGGTGGATGGGTGGGTGGATGGTGGATGGATTAATGGTAGATGGATGGATGGACAGTGGATGGTGGTGGATGGATGGTGGATGGTGGATGGACAGTGGATGGTGGTGGATGGGTGGGTGCATGGTGGATGGTGGTGGATGGTGGATGGATGGTAGATGGATGGTGAATGGAGGTGTGGATGGATGTGGATGGATGGATGGATGTGTGGATGGGTGGGTGGATGGTGGATGGATGAATGGTAGATGGATGGATGGATAGTGGATGGATGGTGCATGGTGAATGGATGGTGGATGGTGGTGGATGGATGGTGGATGGTGGGGAAAGCCGACTGGAAGAATGGATGGGTGGGGGGATGGTATGAGGTGAGGATCTGGGTGGAAGGAGGGACAGCTGATTGGTCAGGAAGCCCCTAGGATGAGGCACCCTACAGATGTGCAGAAAGAGGGTTCTGTGTCTTCTGAAGGGCGGGCAGGGGGCATGTCTCTGCTCCAAACCCCCAGCCCTGGGTCCCCACGCAGCCCTGGTGCCCAGACATGTGCTGCAGCAGCCAAGGCAGTGCCCAAAGCCCTGTGGCTTCCATCCCCCCAGGCCCTTCTAGTGAAAGGCACGGGGACTCCAGGCCCTCTCTACCTTGACAAAGGTGGCCTAGACAAGAGACTTGGCATCAGGCGGCCGTGGGTCCAGGCGCCAGCCCTGTCCCTTACTGTCCGTGTACCTCTGGGCCACGTCTTCCCCTCTGGGAGACAGACTCCTTGACCCTGTGAACTGGGGATCATCTCTCCAGGTGTTTGGGCAGCGGCAGGTGGTGGAGATGGTGCCCCTGGCACACAGTGGGTGCACAGCAGGCGCACAGTAGGTGCAGGCTGGAGGGTGAGGCGGGAGTGGATCGTGGTGGCAGGGAGGGGACTCAGGGCCTGACTAATGGCCTCCGGAACCCTCCTACGGCCCCACCTCCCATCCTCTGGCCCCTGGTAGAAGAGGCCAAGGGACATTTCATCATTTAAAGAGCAGAAGCCACAGACTCTCAACCCTCGGCCGCCTCTTAGGCTGAATTACCGAAAAGGGCTTTTTAATTAAAACCAAGAAGTTGGGGACAGGTTCATATCCGTGATTCAGGGCCGGGCTCCGCGGCCTCCCACGGTCTCATTTCTCTCCGCTCACGTCTCCCCTCGGCCTGATCTATATTGTGAAAATCCTGCGTGAAAACCGGGCCCAGCTGCTCCAGTGGAGCCGTAAATATCCGCCCTTCCTAACTCTGGTCCCCTGTTTAGGGACACTTAGAGGCTTTTAAATGCAGCTTGAGACTCCCCGCCCCAGAGAGGTCTCATCAAAATTCAGTCTCTCCTTTTCCCCTGCTGGGGTTAACGCTCAAGGGGCACCGGAGAGGTGGCTGGGAGGTGGTGGGGACCAGGTCAGGGGACCTCAGCTGTGCTGGCCGGGGACACTCTCGTAGGATTTCCAGACCAGGGAAGGGCCGCAGGGCCCGGAGAGTGGCCAGGAGTGGCAGGGTCCGCTGAGCTGGCCAAGGGCTGCTGCATCATGTCCCCTCCCGGTCCCTCCTCACAAGCCTGGGGCTCTTCCTGAGCCTTTGTCCTCTTCCTTTCTTCCTGTGAAGATGTCACTGTCCTAAGCACCTGGCTGGATCCTTGGGGTGCCTTCCTGTCCCATCCTGGTGCTCCTCCAGCTGTGGGTACATTTCTTGGGACCCTGTCCTGAGCCCGGGCTGGGGTAGGGTCCGCTGTGACCCCCAAATGCCCCAGCTCACCTGCTGACCGTATTTCGAGGTGGCCTTTGGGGGCTAGTTTGGGTTACATGGATTCCCAAGGACGGGGGCGTTAGTACCTTTATAAAAGGAGGAGGAGAGACCTGAGTGGGCACACTTTACTGTCCCACCTTGGGACCCCTGTGCCATGTTCTGATGTCACAAGGAGGACCTTGCCAAGTGCCGGAGTGGTGTGTTGGGCTTCCCAGCCTCCAGAGCAGGACCAGAGGCCCCTCAATTCCTTACGTAGCCTCTCCCAGTCCCCAGAGTTGGTGGTGTTCGGTGGTGGTGACAGAAAATGATCTAGGTCAGGGTCCCTCCCTGACGTCTTGCCTTGATGGTAGCAGTGCCGCCCCGAGAGCCGCCTTCCTGCAGGTAGAGGCTGTGTCTTGCTCCCCACCATGTCCCCAGCCCCAGTGTGGGGCCTGGGCGCTGTAAGCCCTTAGCAGGGGACAGGCTTGTGAGCCGGGGGTCACTGGCAGCCCTTGCACCGCCACCTCCTGGCTGGGTCCCGTGGCCCTGCCGAGCTCCGGTGAGGCGGTCTGAAGAGCTGGGGGTGCCCCAGACCGTCTGTCCCTTCACCTTAGGGACGGGATGTGCATCGGAGAGACTCTGGGCAGGGGATTGGCCACCGAGGTAGTGGGTTTAGTGAGACTAATTCGCAGACCCTCTAGGTGTCGGAGAAGGACATCAGGGTTTCCAGTGTGTTTGGTTTTGCAACTGGACCCACACCAACTGCAGAACGTTTCTGGACATTTCCCCAAGAGGCCCCCACGGCACCCAGACCCGCGGACGCACAGGTCCTCGAGCCGCCCTGCGTCATGGGTTTGCCCAGCCCCCCGTCGAGGAAGCCATCCCTACGGTCACGCGTCTTTCACTGAGGGACGTTCTCAGGGGCGTCCACACCATAGCACGTGTGGACCCTCCTTTCTGAGGCTGAGGACATTCCACGATGGCTCGGTTTGCTTGTCCAGCCAGCAGTCAGGGGACACTTGGGCTCTGGTCACTGTTCTCAGTGGCGTGAAGAGTGCTGCTCCCTCGCACTGGAGGCCTGGCGTGGACAAGGGGAGACACTGAGGAGTGCGATGGCTGAGTGTTTGGGTTTTGTGACAGCGTTTTGGCATTTCCCAAGCTTCCCGGTGGCCTCCTGGTGGCGAGGAGGGGCTGTGCTGGAGGTGGGGACGGGGTGGGGAGTGCCCAGAGGAGACAGGGCTGTTTGGGGGTTAGGTGTGGCCCCATCTCTGAGCCTCGACTTCCCCATCTGCTGAAGGTCCTGGAGCTGCCCTCGTCATTGTCCTGATGAAGGTGCCATCGAGGTGCTTCCCAGAGTTGCCGGGGACCCGCGGAAGGACAATTTGGAGGGAGAAGGCTCACTAAGAGCCACTTGTCCTCACCAGGTGTGGGAAGGGGCTGGAAATGCAGGGTCAACTGTCGGGGGCTGCCAGGGCTCCTGCCTTCAGGAATGGTGTGGTAGGTGCCAGGCCCTCTGGGCACTGACCCTGTGGCCCTGCGAGGGAGGTGACCTTGGGATACTAGATGAGGAATCTGACGCAAAGTCACTTGCAGAGGTCACAGGGCCCGGCCCCCAGCCTGCAGGGGTGAAACCAGGACCAGGCTCTGATGGCCGTGTGAGGCCCTCGGGGCCAGGACTGCACTGGCTGATCCCCTGGCGTGGTCCCTCTTCTGCTTCGTCTTCTGCGAGGTGGCTGACGTCTGAGGGCTGAGCCTCTGAGTGCCCCAAGGTGATGTGGGGGGGAGGGGACAGCAGACTTAGAGGCCTGGGGCGGAGTTCCCTCGAAGGACATGGCTGGTCTGGCCCTGATGGTGTCCTTGCACGCAAGGTCTCTCCCTCTGCCCCGTCCCCCTCCCAGGCTGGGTGCGGTCAATCGACTTCTACCACCTCACTTGGGTGGAGGCCGTGGTCTCCCCACCTGGGGGGGCGATGAGTGCCCGCTCTGCCTAGAGCTGTTGGGGCCAATCACTAGGGTCAGAAGTTCTCATCTCCCCGAGTCCTGAGGACCACTGGGGGGTGCTCCTCGGGGGAATCCCTCACTGATCCCAGGCTCTGGGTGCCTACGTGGATCTGGGTCCTGGCCCTTCTGCCACAGGGGCCCCCCTGAGCAGCCTTGGTAAATCCCCCTCTGCCCAGCCCTGAGGGGCCACCTGTGTGGTGGGGGGACCAGGTACCTGCTGTGCTCGTCTTAGGAGGACGTCCTGTAGCGGGTGGCTCAAATGCACCAAGCCTCAGTTTCCCCATCTATAAAACGGGAGAATAATGGTCCCCGGCCTGAGTGGCGGTCCCCGCCTCTGTGTGGCAACCCCACCATGCCTGGCTCATAGCACAACACAGGGAAGGTGTGCAGAGGTGGCCTTCAGACCTGGGGGGGTGGGGACAGGTCTGGGGATGTGCCATGCAGCGCACCAAGGCGGGAACGGTTTAGCAGGGAAACAGACAGACAGACAGACAGACAGATCAGCACCGTCCTGTCTCCTCTAGGGGAAGCCAAGAGTGATTGACACAGACCCCAGACCTGAGGCCAGGCCTGCAGGACCCCTCGCCCAAGCGGCTGGCAGGTGGTCGTGTGGGAAGGTGTCCTCAGGGGCTGCCCGGGGCCGCGGTTGGAGCAAGTCCCCCATTTGTGTCACTTTCCAATCTACCACAAGGAATCAAAGGCTCTGACAGCCTGTTAACGCCCACCCTCCAGGGCTCACTCAGACAATGTCCCCAGCTCTGTGACAATGGGCGTAATTAAGGAGTCAGCGTCATTTACCCTTCCAGAGACAGGCTGGCGATCTTCAGCCTCTTCAATGAGATGCAGAGATGGGGGCAGAGGGGGCCGCGCACCAGGGGCCTGCAGGTCCCCTCCGTCCTCTCGGGGACTGGTGGGCCATTTCTCCCAGGAGGCTTTGCTGACCCCAGGGAAAGCAGGCACCCAGGGGGCAGGTGGGTGGACGGTCTCCGTATGGCCTGGGAGGAGAGGGAGAGGGAGGACCAAGGACAGGCGGGAGGCTGCACCAACTGGTTCCCGGGACCCAGCCTCACCCCACGGGGCCTCGCTCTGTCCCTGAAGGAAGGCCACACGTGCCACCCTGGCCTCGCGTCCCCAGCACAGAGCTTGGCAGAGAGCGAAACCCAATAGATACTTAAACTGATGCCTCGCTGAGGCCCCAGGGAGGCCTGGAGGGGGGCTGGTGGGTGTCCAGCCTCCGTGGGGGGAGGGCTGGACCAGATCCTGGTGGGGTGAGGAGTGACTGGTGGTGGGAAGGCACTGGAAAGATGTCCCAGGCTACTGGTGGACAACAGGTGGCAGTGGGGTAGGGACAAGTTTGAGCCACCAGATGTGGGTACAGTCTTCATGAGGGACAGTGTGGCAGCCCTATCTAGAGCTGGGGCCATGGGCAAGGAGACTTGGGAGGCAGGACATGCTGGTCAGCGGGGCAGTTCCCCCCATTGCCACTGTATGAGTTTGCTCGAGCTGCTATAACAAAGAACCCTGCAGAAGGTGGTTTCAATCAACAGTGATTTATCCCCTCAATGTCCTGGAGGCCAGAGTTGGAAATCAAGAGGCCAACAGGATTAGTCCCTCCTGGAGTCCCCGAGGTCAAAGCCATTCTGTGTCTTTCTCCTAGTCTCTGATGGTTGCTGCTAATCCTTGGCATTCCTCAGCCTGAAGGTGCGTTTCCCCAGCCTCTGCCTCCCATGTCACGTGGCTCTGTCTCTGCATCTGTGCTCACATTTCCCTTCCCTTTTAAGGACACCAGTCATTGGATCAGAGCCCACCCTAATCTAGTATGACCTCATCTTAACCGGATCCCATCTGCAAAGACCTGTCTGAGCTCATGGGTGCTGCTATAACAAAATGCCACAGACTGGGTAATTTATAAAGAACAGACGGTTTTTCCTTATGGTCCCGGGATTGGAGAGTCCAACATCAAGGGGCTCCACTGTGTGACGAGGGCTGCTGTCTGCATCCAGCGTGGTGCCCTGCTGGTGTGTTCTCTGGAGGGAAAGAACACTCTGTCCTCATGTGGCACAAGGAACAGGAGGACGAGGAAGCTCTTGATCCCACCGTGCGCCCTTTTGTAAAGGGGTCAGTCCTACTCAAGAGCCCTTGTGACCTCCACACACATCCTGAAGGTCACCTAATACTGTTGGCCGTGGGGATGAAGTTTCAACATGAATTTTGGAGGTAACACCGTCACTCAAACCCTATTTCCAAATAAGGTCACATTTACCAGGGGACCAGGCTTTGACATATCTTTGGAGGAGACACAGTTCCACCCGCAGCAGCCACTGTCACCCTGGCTGTCACCCCATTGCTAGAGGCTTCTGAGAAGCACCCGTCTCAGCTCTTTGTCGCTCTGACAAATACCGAGGAAAACCTCTTAGAGGAGGAGAGGTGTATTTGGCTCGTGGCTTCAGAGAGTCAGTGGGTGGCCAGTGGCTCCATAGCTCTGGACAGGACGAGAGGCCGAGGGGTGTGGTGCTGGCCTCAGATCTGGACCAGGGAAGGGAGCAGGCTGGAGGGGGAGGTTCAGCCTCTGCCCGGCCCTGCCCTCCTTCCCTGGCATCCGGGTGGATCCTGCAAGGAGCCGTGGCATCTGGCGCCTGTGTAAACGGAGCATAAATTAGCTTTAACAACCACATCTGGGGCCGCCAAACGGCTGTCTGCTTCCTGCCAGACCCTGGGTGGGCTGGGGTGGGTGGAGGGCCGAGGGTGGTCCACGGCGGGCCCCAAACCCCCACCGCCAGCTTCACTTTCTCTCCAGAAGGTTCCGGGATAGAAATGTGGCTGTGCCCATGGCGCCCTGGGCCCCGACTCAAGGAGTCTCTTCCTTGATTGGGGAATTGTTGGTGTGACACGGGGCTCTGGACAGGACAGGCGTCCTGGACACTGAGGTGCTTTCTGCCCAGAGGCAAAGGTGGCCGCGTAGCAGCTGGACCTGGCAGCCAACTGTGGTGGGTGTCCTAAGAGACTGAGGTCACAGCACCAGGAGATGGACTTCCTGGGGGAGGTGGCTTTGGGGACTCGAGTCTCAGAGAACAGACATCATGTCCATCTGGTTCATGCTGAATCCCAGCCCCCAGCAGGGCCGGACACACCACTGCTGCCCCCAACGGGGTCGTTGAGTGACTGTGGATTGAAAGATGGGCAGGTTCTCAACAGGCGGACATCCAGACGAGGGCAGTCAACCTGGCTGAGGGCCCAGAAGCCCTGAGGTGTCCACAGAAAGAGCCATTGGAGGAACCTCAGTTAGGAGAAAGAGCCGTGGCTAGCAATCAGACAGGTCTGAGGGCATCCTGGCCCCACCACAGGCACACTTGCTGTGCAAATCTTGGCAGATTTCTTAACCTCTCTGATCCGCTGCTTTCTCCTCTCCAAAGTGGACCCTCAAGTGACTTAGATTTGCTAAATACATCTGGAGGTGGTTCTTTTCTCCCCGCTTTTTATTACAGAAATTTTTTAAACATGCAGGAAAGTAGAAAGAACCAAGCCATAAACTCCCAGGCACAAATCACTCAACAACAACCAATATGTTTCCAATCTCCTTCGAAGACATGGAACCTGCTATTTTAACTCTGTGCAGAGTGAGGACAACGTGAAGCTGTGACCACGCTGGGGCCTCCACCCTCCCAGAGAGAACTCCTCGCAGGGTTATGAAGGTCCTAAGCAACGCTGAGGGGTCAAGGCCTCAGCCGGGGAAGGTTCTGGAAGGAGGCACCTCTAGGGCTGAATTCTAAAGGATGAGGTGCTCCAGGTGGAGAGGACGCTCCCAGGTGGACCTTAGGTTCAGGGATGGATGAAGATCCCCGAGCCCTGCGCCATGGGGGTGGCGGGAGGAGCAGGAACAGGGGCCAGGAGGGCCGGAGAGGCCACCCAGCCTCAGAGGCACAGGACAGGTGCCGCCCTCACCCGGAGCAGTGGGCACCGCGGGAGGGGTAGGTAGAGTCACGGCCTCCCAGAAGAGTGGCCCCTGGCCAAAGGGACTTTGCTGTTGTCACTCCGTGAAGGACTCTGAGATGGGGCTTTGTCCTTGATGATCTGAATAGACTCTGTACCCTCACAAGTGTCCTTATGAGAGGGAGGGAGCCAGGAGGGTCAGAGCCGGGGACCAGGTGACAAGAGTGACCTGGGGACATAAGTCAAGGCAGGCGAGTGGCCTCTAGAAGCTGGGACCCAGGAGGGAGGCAGAGCCCTCAGGGGGGAGCAGAGTTGGCACCTGGACCCAAGTCCCATCAGACCCACGTGGGCTTCTGTGACGGGAACCTTTGTACCCGGCCACGGGGTGCCAAAGAGCTGGTCAGTGTCCCGGATGGGCGTGCCCCTGGGGGTGTCCTGGAGCAGACTCCTGCCTCTGCCCCCCTCCCCGGGCGCTGCCAGCGAGCGTGGCTCTGCGGTAAGGTCTTTATCGGGAATGTCGCCTGATGCATTCATATCAAACAATAGCGCCTCATGCGCCATCCCTGCCAGAGGCCACCTCCGCTAGGACAAGCACAGTCCATACACAGCAGATAACAGGTCCCGGCTGTGCAGGGGCACACGGGCGGGAGTTGTCACGGGCCCGGAGAGAGCCCTGGGCAGCCAGGGCCTGGGTGACTGAGGTTCCAACCTGATAAAGCCGTAGAGAGGACGTGGGTCGAGAGCCTGGCTCTGCGTCCCCTGGAAAGCGAGTCCACCTCCCTGAGCCTCCTTGTCCCATGGTCTCCATTTGTAAAAGGAGAGTTGATGACACGTGTGGGCTGGGGCGTGGCTCAGAGGTAGGGCACCCACCCGGCCTGCGCCAGGCTCTGGGTTCCATTCCCAGATGGCAAGGAGGGAGACAATAGGACTTGCCTCTCATGGGGTTATTGGGGGGCTTAGGAAAAGAACCCTCCACCGGCACCGTGGTGCCCCCCTGTCATCCCAGCACCTTGGGAGGCTGAGGCAGGAGGATCTCCAGTTCCAAGCCAGCCTCAGCAAAAGTGAGGCCCTGAGCAACTCAGCGAGACCCTGTCTCTAAATAAAATACAAAGTAGGGCTGGGGGTGGCGTCCTGATGGACAGGCTCCCACCTCCCGGGGCAGGTGGCTCACTCCAGCACTCTGGGTGGGCCGTGCGCAGGTGGCCTGGTGGGCTTCGCAGGAGGACTCAGGGCCCAGGAATGTCGGGGCTATGGGCACTGTGTCCAGGGGCACGTGGATGGGGCAGTGCTCTTGCTGACCGTGTCCCCCTAAATTCATGTGTTGATGCCCTGACCCCCTGGGACTTAAGAACGCGACTGCCTTTGGAGAAATGATCTGATATCTTTCAAGAGCTAATGTCAGGGCTAGAATCTTTTTTTCTAAAAAAAACTGGGGATTGAAAGCGGGAGGCTCAACCACTGGGCCACATCCCCAGTCCTTTTTATATTTTATTTGGTGACAGAGTCTCACTATGTTGCTTAGGGCCTCACTGAGTTCTGGAGGCTGGCTTTGAATCTGCGATCCTCCTGCCTCAGCCTCCCCAGCCGCGGGGATGACAGGGGTGAGATCTCCAAACTGTTGCACTGGGTTGATCTGTTGCACTGGAGTTCAGATGAGCAGAGCGGCCGCTGGGAGGTGGCAGAAGCTTTAGGAGGCGCGGCCTGGTTAGAGGAAGTGCGGTTCGTGCAGGGGCCACTGGGACCCCCGGCTCGGCCTCTTTCTTTCACCTCTGGTCCCCGAGGTGAGCCGCTGTCCTTCCCCGTGCTCTCTCCATCGACAGGGCCAAGGGACCAGGGACTGGAACCATCAGCCGAAATAAACCTTTGCTCCTTTTAAGTCATAGTTATTAGTCACAGTGATGAAAAGCGAGCACAGCTAATGTCCCATGAGGTCTTGGGGTGGGCCCTCATCCAATATGGCTGGCATCCTCCTCCAGAGAAGATGCCAGAAGATGGTCATCCCCAAGCCAGGGAGAGAGGCCCAGAAGGAGCGGCCCCTGCCACCTCCAGAACCGTGAGAGACTAGATCTACGGTTGCAGCCACAGCTGGCAGCCTGAGGGAGGGGTCACCCTGGCCGGCCCTCCCCCTGCTCATCCCTGCAGAGGTCCTTTCTGACCCCTTGATCGGTCTCTTTCACGTCAGTCTGTTTCCTTCTCCTCTGTGCGCTGTGCTGGCCCTTCCTGCATTGAAATGCGGTTAGTGACGGCGGGAACATGGTCTGTCTGGTTCGCCACTGTCGCCCCGGGTCCAGGGTGATGTTTCACTCACAGTCGGGGCTCCGCAGGGTTTTGGTTAGTCTGCATCATCAGTACAGGGGTGGCGTCTGACCACCAGATGCCCCATGAGGAAGCTTTATCTCCCGGGCACATGGTAAACCCTTGAGAGCATTTTAAAGCATTTTCTCTTTTCCTTTATTGAACACTTACTATGCACAGTCCAGCTGTGCAATAGGTGTTCAATAAATCATTAAAAAGGAAGAAAAAGGTCTGGAGGGAAATCTGTCCGTATTCATTTGCTGTGAGTGGGGGGTTTTCCTCTGCTTTTCCCCTGGGAAGTTGGAGGCTGTGGATGTGCTTTAAGTTTATGGATTTCCCCACTCCAACCTCTGCTGGAAGAGGTGGCCGGCTGGGTGCTGGGTGCTGGGTGCTGGGTGCTGGGTGCTGGGGAGGCGGATTCCCACACACCTGGACCAGGAAATACAAAGGGCTATCGGGTCCTCCCGGAGGAACTGGGAGAAGAGATGAATTAGATTATTTTTGAGTCACCGAGGATCAAATCAAGGACCAGGGAGAATCTGCGGGTGCCCCTGAAGGGGGCTGGTGACATGGGAGCCCAGGATTAGGACCCAAGAGGACCTTGGTGCCTGCTCGTTTCAGGTCCGCACTAAGAGCTTTTTATCATCAGCTCATGGGTCCGCCCTGGCAGGCGTCTGGGTGGTGGGTGACAGACGGGGCCTGTCCCCTGAGCTCAAGTCCCGGCCCCTCACTTGCTGGCTGGGAGACCCTCTCTGGGCCTCAGTGGACCTGGTCTGTGACACGGGGCCATGTGACCTCCCGCGGTGGCTGTACAGGGCTGGATGGGAGGCCTGGTGGCCTGAGTCGGGATCACAGCACAGGCCGTTCACAGGACGTGCCTGTGGCCCCCCTGGTCACTTCGTCACTATCACACGGGGCTCTTTATGTAATGGAGAGCTTTGGGCCCCGTCTCTGTCCTGGGCAGGGCTTCTGCTGCCCCTGATGCCCCTGACCAGTGATAACAGAAATGGCAGCTTGATCCTTGCTGATCCATTTTACAGATGACGGACAGGGACAGAGCCGGCAGCTGGCACAAGCTCAAGGTTAGGAGAGGGCACTCGGTGTCCCTGAGGGGGAGGACAGGGTGGTCCTGACACTCGGCCCTCCTGGGGGGCCCCTGTTGAGTCCAGATGGGCATCAGCCTGGCAAAGGGGGATGGGCCTGGGGAAGCAGGGCAGGGCCAGTTGCCTCCTCTGGGCCCAGAAGTGGAGAGTCCACGGCCACTGCCCCCTGGGCCCGAGCCCCGGAGGGAAGGGACGGGTGATGGGGCGGTGCTGGGACCCAGAGGCAGGAAGGAGGGCCTGGCTTCAGGGTTTGATGAAAGACTCCAGTGATTGTGTCTGACGGGACTCGTCCCCAGGGCGGGGCGACAGGGGATCCCAAAGCCCAGCTGTGGCCCAGGGTCAGAGGCTGGGGGGCAGGGAGCACCCCCCGGAGCTCCTGGGCGGGAGGCCCGGCTTCCTGGAGATGCCGCCATACATCACTCGGCCCGCCTTCCCGTGGCACCGGCCGGGCTGACAGCAGCCATTTATCTGGATGTCACTGGCAGTAAACTGGCGCAGGGAGGGGTGGGCAGGGCGGGGCTGGGGACCGAGAGGGGGCAGGGCGCCCCTGGGAGTTTCCCAGAGGCCCGCGTCTTGGTGAGGTGTGTTGGGGCGTCTTACAGGCTGCCGTGGGAGGAGGGGCCACCTGTCAACCTGCTGGCACCTCCTGCCTTCTTGCTGGGACCCTGGGGGTGGGATGGGAGAGGCCTTAGGAGGGGTCTGGGGTGCTGTCCCCAGGAGCCACTGTGAGGGGAGGGAGGCGAAGCCGCAAACCCTCCTCGGTCCAGGCAGAACCTGAAGTTTGGAGTCACAGCCCTGGTGTCCTTTCCTAGGCAAGAACAGGTTCCGGGGCCAGGACGAGACACAGTCCCTGTGGTTCGCAAAATCACACAGCCCAGATGAAAACTCCACCACCATCGGGAGCCGTGGTTCACACCTGTAATCTCAGCAGCTCGGAGGCTGAGGCAGGAGGATCACAGGTTCAAAGCCAGCCTCAGCAACTCAGTGAGACCCTGTCTCTAAGTAAAACATAAAAAGGGCTGGGGATGGGGCCTAGTGGTTAAACACCCCTGGGTTCAATCCCTGGTACCAAAAACAAAACAAAACAAAAAAACAATCAACCATTACCATCAGCTGTGTGACCTTGGGCAAGTGACTTAATCTCTCTGTGCCTCAGTCTTCCTTTGCAAATTCACAGTAATGGCCACTCCCTAGAGCCATGTGAGGGTGAGGGAAGCTAATGGACCATAGCAAGTGCCAGATAAGTCTTGTTGGTGTTGCTGTCATTACTAACGCTGCAGTATATGGGGGTCCTAAGAGGCAATAACAGGGGGAGCCGAGAAAGACTTGAAGGACAATTGAGGTTTGTACGAGGGTAGAGGGTAAAAGCCTTTCAGGCAAAGGTAGAGGTAGCATGGGCAAAGGTCCTGGGGTAGGAAGGGGCAAGACCACATTTAGGAGCTAAAGGGAAGTCAGAGGGTTGAGCTATGAGCATATTCCCTGGGCAAGTACCTAAGCCTTGGTTTGTCAATCTGTTAAATAGGCGTAACAGCAGAATTTCTGTTCTTGGAGGCTGCGTGTTTAAATGGCAGAGTCTGAGCTCTCCTTAACACTGGCTTATAGGATGGTTGGTGGTATTCCCAGTTCCAAATCCAGGGAGGCCCAATTCACTTTCTGACACCCCACTTTGGGGCTGGAAAGGACCCCAGGAACTTTCACTTTATAGGGAGAAGCAGAGAGGACATAGGACACCCACTGAAAGGGGAAGAAGCCTCCATGGGGTGGGGGTGCACGGTGAGAACAGAAGGGGAGGGGGCTGAGGCTGGGGCCGAACCCTGATTCCCAGGCAAACTTCGCGGCTGTGGGGTTTGGTGTGAAGGATCCCAACTGCAGGAGTCCAGTCTTCTCATCTGTGAAAGGGGCGGGCAGCGGAGGCCAAGCAGGAGGGTCAGGAGGGGAAAACACAAGCCCGGCCTGAGGGGCTCACCCAGCAGCTCCCGGTGTCGCCTGGTCTTCCAGCTGCTCAGGAGAACCCCAAATCCGGGTCCTAGATGGCATCTCCCCCCTCGTGTTAGAAATGAATACAAGCTCTGGAAAAGCACGGGGAGAGTTTGCAGCCTCAGGTGGACGGTAATGCATTCAGTAGGTGCTCAGTAAGTGGGGTCTCTTTCCCTTGGGGAAGCTCTGGCTCTTCCTCCCCTTCTCTCTGTCCCCAGTCCCCAGAGCTTCCCATCTCTCTGCCCCCACCTGCCTGCTTGGACTCGCACCTCCCAAGACAGGCAGGAACCCAGGACCAGACTCAGAACCCTCCAGGCCAGGAAAGGGGAAGCCCCACCCAGCCCCAAGCCCCGCCCACCCCGCCCAGACCCAAGCCACGCCCACCCCATCCAGACCCAGCCCCACCCATCCACCCAGACCCAAGCCCCGCCCACCCCACCCAGCCCCCAAGCCCCGCCCACCCCACCCAGCCCCCCAAGCCCCGCCCACCCACCCAGCCCCCAAACCCCGCCCACCCTACCCAGCCCCCAAGCCCCGCCCATCCACCCAGACACAAAGCCCCGCCCACTCCACCCAAATCCAAGCCCCGCCCACCCCACCCCTCCTGTCGGCCCACGGACCAGGATCAAGAGTTACGCAGGTGGCACCTATCGCTACTGTCACCACTGCTGCTGCTGCTCCCTCCTGTCTGTGGCATGAGGAAACCCCACGAGCCAGGTGACACAATTCCCTGGGGGCTGCACGTGCCTCAGGGGAGGCGGCTGTGATTCAGAGGCGGGACCAGGCTCAGACGCTGTGCAGGCGGAGAAGGAGGGGTAGGAGTCAGAGATGGCCGGGGCCCTGGAGGTCAGCCTGCAGGGTCCGTAGGGAAACCGGGGCCTGGAGAGCAGGTCACTCTGCAAGGTGGGGGACGCAGGTCTGCTGACCTGCGATTGAACGCCTTCTGTGAGAATTTCCTGCCATCAAGACTTGGAGCAGGGATGTTGGAACCTGGGGCAGAAGCCACTCTGGTCCTTCCCTATCCCCTGGGTGACGGAAAGAGGATGGCTCTGCAGGCTTGAGAACTGTGTGCCCATTCTGGTCTGCCACTTACTGTGTGTCCTCAGACAAGTCACTTACCTTCTCTGGGCCTCGGTTGCGTCATCTGTAAAATGGGAATAAACTCGTCACCAATGTTGAATGAAGACTTACATAAATCGCCTGGTTCATAAAGAGTCTTTTTAAAAAGGTGTTTTATCTGCCCTCATTTCAAAAAGGCTTAGAAGAGGCTTACAAACACCAACCACCAAACTGGAAATATCCAGATAAGGGGATGGGGTGACTGGCTGGTAGGAGAAGGTCCATTCTGATTTCCAGCAGGGGACACTGTACACGGGCTCAGAGTTTCCTGGCAGAGAAAGGGGACTGTAGTCAGTCGCTTAAAAGAAGCAATGGACTTTTCTTAGGGTGACAGGTGAGTAGTTTCTGGGAGTCTTCAAAAATGAGCCTTGTAGGAAGGAAGGTGTTCATTCCCTTTCTTCTCTACTCCCTCCTGTCCCCCACACCTCTGCCCAGTTTCTGAAGATGAAAGCAGTCTCTACGGTGTGCAGCTTTGGGCTGGAGTCCTCGCTCTTCTGAGCCTCAGTCTCCTGCTCTGTAAAATGGAGCCATGATGAGACCCTCCCTGGCCAGGTCGCCTTGAGTAGTCCAGGAGGAATCTTCTGGAAAGAGCTTGCAGCAGTGCTTCGCACACAGTAAGTGCTCAATAAATGGCGGCTGCCATTCTTTACAGCAGGAGCTCAGCAAACGTGCAGCGACGGCTCTCAGGAGGGGAGCCACGCATTCCCCCCCCACCTCCCGCCCTCCCTCCCGCGCTTCTCGACAGCCCCCCCCCCCCAGCGCACGGAAGCTGCGTGTGTGTTTAATCAATTCCACGGTTTGTGGCAGCCAAAAAGCCCAGGTTAATGGAACAGAGCCGGGTCCCCCGCGATTTCCAAACCCTCCTTGAAAGGCCTCGGCTTGCTCCCGAGCAGCCGCTGGGAAGCCGCAGCCTCCACTCCGGGAGGAGAAATTGAATAATTGATGCAATTTGAATAACACTAGGATTTGTAATGATATTGAAATGTAAAGATAAAAAGGGGCGGGAATGGGCGACGGCGAGGAAGGGGAAAGTTGTTAATCGGCACTTAGGGCCGGCATGGGGGGCTCCCTGCGAGCGGAGGCCTTGCAGAGGGGAGGCTGGGGAGGAGGGAGGCTGGGGAGGAGGCCGGCTGGGAGACCTCCACCCCACGAGGGGGAAAACCATCTTCATAAATAAGAGGCGGAAATTTCTCCCGACTCAGCAGCGCTAACAGTTAGAGAGTGATAATTATTTAAATGCCAAATCATTCCGTTCATTAGAATCCCAAATCATCTCAGAAGAAACTGATTGCCCAGCACAGAATCGCGGAAGGGGCGGGGAGGCAGGAAACCAGGTGAGCCTCTCCCCAGCCTCCGTCCAGGCCAGGGAGGCAGGAGAGGGTGCAGGTACCTCCATTCCAGTGTGAAATTATAATGCACCAATTAAAAAATAAATAAAATGTGGGCTCAGATGCCACACAGAGCTGGTTCAAGTCCAGGGCCTGATACCTCCCGGCTGTGGACATTTACCATCTGCCTCTGAGCCTCAGTTTACCCAGCTGAAAAAATGGGCCGACATGAGGATCTTCTTTGTAGGCAGTGAATGTCAGCTGCTGTGACAGAGGTTCCCTAACTTACAGCAGGCAGGGCCACGACCCCCCTAAGCCCAGCATGTGTGGAACCCTGTGGTTAGGTTGACAAAGACTTGAATATACCCGACCTACAAAGTACCCCAGCTTAGCCTGGCTCACCTTCAACACACTCACACACTCACATCAGCCCATAGTTGGGCAAAACCATCTAACATCACGTCTCTTTGGTATAGCCAGATGTGGTGGGGCACACCTGTAATCCCAGCAGCTCCGGAGGCCGAGGCAGGAGGATTGCAAGTTTGAGGCCAGTCTCAGCAACTTAGCAAGGCCCTGAGCAACTTAGTGAGACCCCGGCTCAAAATAAAAAATAAAAAGGGCTGAGAATGTGGCTCAGTGTAGAGCTCCCCTGGGTTCAATTCCCAGCATCATCATCAACATCATCATCATCATGGAAAGGTCCCATAAGGTCTTTAAAAAAATATTCAGTGGAACCTTTGTAAATTGGGGACCGTCTGTGTCTGTGGCAGAGGGGCCTCACCCACTGTGCCATCAGCTGCTGACATGGGTCCAGGAAGGAGGCAGCTGGGCTAAGGAGGCTAGGAGCCCAGGTTGAGGCCCTTCTCCCTCCTTTCTTATAGGTAGGAGCTGAGACAAGAGGCGGAGCTTAAAGCCCAGAGACACACCACCTGGTGACAGAGCCAGGGACCCCAAACACACATGCAGCCTAGAAGCCTCTGCAGGTCCCCAATGCCCAGCAGGATGTGGCCGCCCTCAGGGTGCCTGGAGGCCTCCCAGTGGACCCCAGCTAGGCCCCGGAGTGACATCGTATCCCTGGATGTCACAGGGCCGGTCAGTCGGTGACAGTTCAATCATGCGACAGGCTCTGGGCTGGCTGGTGCCCCTCCCTGCACGGAGAGCCAGGCTGCGCCTCACTCACACGCAAGTGGGGGTCCTGGGGCCAGGCTGTGCTGGGACAGGAAGTCCCCAAATGTGTAAGCAGGATGCACTTAGGGGCTCTCCATGTCGAGGCCGCAGCAGCAACAGGACCGCAGGCTGTGCCCAGGCCACCCTGTCTGTGGGCGCAGTCCCCGTCGGGCCCTGTGCTGAGCATTGCCCCGTGACAGGGACAGAGGGCACACTGAGGCCCCGAGAGGGCAGGTGGAGCGTTCCTGCTGCCCCAGAGCTGGGGGGCCAAGGCCTAAAGCGCCTGCCTGCAGGAGGAGTCTCAGAGGAGTTTGGGGGCTCCCAAGTCCCCCCGGCTGCCAGCACAGTGGCTCTGGGGGACAGGTCCAGGTGGACCCACAGAGCCATGGAGGGCCGCTGGGATTCTCAGCCTGCACCCCCGCTCTCTGCCTTCCCCTGAGCCTCAGGTCACCCTGGTCCCAGCCCAGTGCCCTGACCACCCTGCCACACCCTCCCTGTGGCCTCCTGGTCACTGCAGGGAGCTGCTTGGGCGCCTCTTCTTCCCCAACTCCTTCCAGAGGACTGCTTGGGCCACTTGCCAAGTCTAAGAAACTTGGGGAACCAGCCACAGGACTCTGATGGGTCCCCTGCTTGCTAAGGGGACCCACGGGCAGTGGTTGGGGTTGGGACCAGGCCCGCCCAGGTACCCTTAACTAGATTTGCGACATTAACTGAGTATTTGAGTGGCCCTTTTCCCGTGCGCAGCTCTGTAGGCTGAGGCAGCGCCCCCTCCCTCCGTTCCCAGGGGATCCCCCGGGAAGCCCTGGAGCCAGAACCAGCCAGAGGTCAGGGGAGCCTGTCTGTGGGGCTGTGTGAACTGGATCCATTCCTTCCCGCCTCTGAGCACAGATGGAGCCTTCAATCCTTCCTAGGATTATTAGGATTACCCCGGGGCCTGGCATACAGTAGGTGCTGAATAAGTGTTTGATGGTATTTGCAAGGTGAGCTGCCCGTAGTCCTGCTGCAGACTGTGGACGTTTGTCACAACTACAGACTCCCGGGTCCCCCCCCCCACAGTGGTCGGGTAGTCCTGGGCCCCCGAGCATGCACTTGTGACATGGGCCCCTGCTGAGTCCCAGCTGTCACTGCCCAGAGCCGAGGCTCAGTAGGTAGCCCTTGGGCTGAAGTGGGAAAAGAGAGAGGTGTTCATTCTGGGGTGTCTGGGAGGAGGGAGGGGGATACAGAGCGTGGCATGCAGTAGGTGTTTAATAAATGACATCCCCTTCCCCCACCCTGTGCCTTCGGGGGGGCAGGGGGCGCTGAGGATCCCTCCTGCAGGGTAGGGGCAGGGTGGTGGCTTGTCCTGCCCCAGGGGAGCCTCGTCAGCAGGACCTGCTGCAGATCGATCTTTCCCCCCATTTTCGCGGAGGCGTCAGCATCTCCTGGGAGGGCGGGAAATGCCGGCGTCAGCACGCGGCGCCCCCAGCCAGACACCGCTGCTCTTTATTAATTAACTGCCAGATGTTAGCTTTGCATCTTTTATCAGAGGGAGCTTTGTCACGGGGACCTCCTCTGTCAGGCCATTAGGGAGAGGCAGGGAAGCATCCCGGGGGGCCCCGCGATTGGCAGGAGCTGGGGGGGGGGGCGAGACACTAGATATCCGCCCCTCCTCCCTGGGGCACACAGCCCCGGCCCGGAGCGTCCCCTACCCTGGTGGCACCCCACGCCTCCTGGGAGGTGCACATGGCAGCCACTGGGTCCTTCAAAGAAGGTCCAGGAAGCGGCTCCTCATGGGCCAGTTCCCTGGGCCGCCGTGGGGAGCAGAGCACCCCCAGACCACAGCCACGACCCCGGGAGCCCAGATCCACAGCGTGATCAGAAATGGGGACCTGTGTCACGGAGGAAGGACGAATAGCAGGCCGAGGACCTAATTTAGATGGAGCAGTGTCCCTGGGGAGGTGACATTTAACTGGAGTCATGAAAAAGAAGCCAGGGGCAGAAGGTTCCACGCAGAGGGCAAGGCGGAGCAAAGGCCCTGGGGTCCAGCCACGGCTTGAGAAGGACATGACACTCACGGGGTACTTACAGAGGGCCAGGCAGGAGGCAGATGTGACAGGTCTTGGGGCTGCATGGGATGTTGAGGTGAGGAGGGAGGGGCCCAGGGGACTCTAAGAGTTCCTGGCTGCAGCCACACCTATGTGGTCTCCCGTCCTCGACACCCTGCAAGACTGGAACCACAGATCGTCTGCATTCGCAGACACAGAAATGGAGGCCCAGAGACATGCAGTAGCATGCTCAAGGTCACCCAGCAGGAGAGGCCGGTCCTGCGTGGAACCTGTGTCTTTCCTACGAACAGCTGCCCACGCTGGGCCTGTGTTGTCCTCCCCACTGACATGGTCAAAGCCACAGAGCAGAGCAGAGGGGCCACAGCTGAGCTGACCGGGCAGAAGGTCAGTGGCCCCAGTCGCGGCTGCCCAGCCCACTGGGCCCAGGCCCTTGACTCATCGCGGGCACCGTGAATCCAGAGGCGGGTCGGGGTCGTGTTCCTCCCAGAGCACGGGGCGCCCTCAGCCTGGGTATTATTTCCTTTCTGATGCACTCACCATCTGATAAGCAGGAGAGATTATTTCTCCCCCCAGTTCAGTTCCTGATTTGCATATAATAAATATCACCCCCAGGAAGCGTGCGCGTGTGAGGGTGGGGGGTGGGAAACGGGGCTCATGTCTTATTTATGAGAAATAAACAAGAGAGCAAGCTGCCGCATCAACCCATATTTAATCTGGCTCTTACCCTTTTGACTCTAATCAGGCAGGGGCTGCGAGTGTGTGTGTGTGTGTGTGTGTACATGCATGTGTGTACACAGGCTTCAGGGGGATGCCCCCGCCGAGAGCTTCATCCCACCCCAGTCCAGGGTAGTGGCTGGGGACATAGCCTGCCTTAAAGGACTTCTGACCCCAGGGACCCTGGGAACCCACCCATGCTCCTGAAAAGGTAGTTTGGAAATCCAGACTTAAGGTATGGGAAGAAGGCATTTGCTCCCTCCAACACAACTTTGAAGAGGCGAAAGTCATTTTTTAAAAAATATTACTGAAATACACCAGGCAAAGTGGTGCACACCTGTCATCCCAGCAGCTCTGGAGGCTGAGGCAGGAGGATGGCGAATTCAAAGCCAGCCTCAGCAAAAGTGAGGCCCTAAGCAACTCAGTAAGACCCTGTCAATGCAAAATAGGGCTGGGGATGGGGCTCAGTGTTGAGTGTCCCGAGTTCAATCCCTGAACCAAAGAATACACACACACACACACACACACACATCCAAAAAAAAAAAAAAAAACACTGAAATAAGACTGAACCATTAAAAGTATTTGAAACAAGAAATATACATTGCACATCATTAGTGGCAGTTCTGTTTGTGGTGACATTGAACACCACGCATTTTTCAGCAAGATAGGGAGACAAAATTGGAGAAGAGAAAAAAAAAAAAAAAAACCACCAAACCCTGCATTGGGAATTAAAGTCCTAAGCTCATCCTTGCCAGAGCCAAGACCTAGAAATCTGTCTGGAGTCCCAGTCTGGCTGTCCACTGGGTTCCTTGGTTCTTAAAGTTGCATGTGCTGGGGCTGAAATGCCCGAGGTGGCTCTTCCATTCACACACCTGATGCCTGGGTTCGGGGACTGGGGTGGCTGGGCTGGACATGTCCTGCGTCTCCATGTGGCCTCTCCCCGTCACCAGCTTGGGCTTCCTCACAACATGGCGGACTCAGCGTCATCAGGCCTCTGACTGGGTGGGTGGCTCCCACCAGAGTCATCATTCCCAAGTCTCCGCTGTGTGTTCTGTTCTGGTGGGCTCGTTTGTTTTTAAAGAATACATTGATTTTGTGCAAACAGAAGCGATAGGTGTGTGGTGCAAAATTTCAAGAAAAATGCAAAGATTAGAGCAAAAAGAAGAAATCGCTCAAAATTCCAACACCCACAATTAACATTTAGTGAACCTCGATCAACAATCTTTCTATAGGCCAGGGGTGGTAGTGCAAACCTGTAATCCCAGCGTCTCTGGAGGCTGAGACAGGAGGATTGCAGGTTCAAGGCCAGCAAAACAGACCCCACCTCAAAGTAAAAGTAAAAAGCACTGGGGAGGCATCTCGGTGGTAAAGTGCCCCTGGGTTCAATCCCCAGGACCCCCCACCAAAAAGTAACCTTTCTACAACAAAGTTAAATAAAGAAGAATGGGTGGATGGACAGACAAATGGGTGGATGGATGGATGGATGGGTGGATGGATGGGTGGTAGGTGGATGGGTAGGTGGTAGGTGGAGGTAGTGGATGACTAAATGGAGAGAGGAAAAGATAGAAAGATGAAAACAGTCTTGACTATTGTGCATTCTACGAGTTGGGGAAGGAGGCAAATAAGTTTCTGTGGAAGCCAGAAAAATGTCAGAGACCTGCCTGCGAGACCCTTGCTCCTGCCTCTCAGTGCCTGACGAGATGTTGGAATCTTCTGGAAACAGACCGCTTCCTTCAGTGAATCATCTACGAGGAGGTGTTCGGGAACTCAGTGCCTCACAGGACTAGGACGGGTCCCTCCCCACCAGGCCTCCATACAGACCCCTGCCTGGGTCTTCCTAGAACTCCAGCTCTTCATCCTCCCTGTCCACAAGGTGAAGTCCAGCGATGACAACTATCACCTCCACCACAGTGACCACAGCACTGTCATCACCACCATCGTTGCCACCGTAACTATTGATATTGCTTCCACCGCCATTATTATCTCCTAGTATTGGGAAGTACAATGGAACGTGAGGTTGGGCCACCTCTGGCCACCTCGTAGGGCCTCTGTCACCCTGAAGAAACGAGGCCTCGCATCAGCCCGAGAGGGTCTCTTGGAAGAGGCCAGTTCCAGTCACACTGTCAAAGGTGGCTGGGGACACAGAGCTCTCAAGGGACGGGGCAGCGGGGCTCTTTGTGACCTGGTTGACGGGTCCTCTACATTGACTTTGATCTGGACTGTGCCCTGGCCCCCGGGGTCCCACCTATGCAGGTCCACCAGGCTCCGGGGGGCCTGGTGCAGGAGGCCGGGCCTCGGACGGACACCCCCAGGCCGAGGAGCAGGCTCCCTGGTGAGCATTGATTTTTCATCACCACCGGTGACAGTCGAGGTGAGCAGTTCACGTTTATGAATCCTCGTTAACAGAGCAGCAGGAGATGTTTCACTTGAAGTGTCCCCTTCCCGCTGAAAAAGAAAGAAGAGAAAACGCAAAGGTGTCATCACTGGGGGAGGCCGAGGGCTGAGACCGGCCTTCCCAGGGGACAGAGCAGAGGCTGCCGGAGTTGAGAAGCCAGGCGCTCAGATGCCCCCCACGTGGTCAGGGCCTCCTTCCCACACTCAGGCGAGGAGGAGAGCTGGGCCTGGGTGATGGTGTCCATGGCGCCCTCTTAAAAAGCCTGTGAAACTGGACGTGCCCATCAGTCGGGCCCCCTGTCGGCTTTCCGTGACTGTAACACATTTCCCAGAATATCAACAGGAAAGGTTTATCTGGGCTCACCGCTTCAGAAGTGTTTGTCCCTGGTCTCTTTGGCCCTATGGACTTTGGGCCTGTGGCAGAGAGCGTTTGGGAGGAAGCTGCTCACCTCCCGATGGCCAAGAAGCGAAAGAAAGAGAGGAAGAGACCAAGGTCCCACTGTCCTCATTGGGGCACATTCCTAATGATCCCAGAACTCCCAGTGGCCTCACCTTTTAAAGGTTCTCCCCCTCCCAATAATTCCAAGGGCTGGGGACCCTAGAGGCTTGGGGGACACTTATCCAGATCATAGCAAGACTGAATAAGTGAAAATCATAATACGTCCGTTTCAGAGGAGTACTAGGCAGCTAGGAAAAAGGAGGCAGCATTTTGTGAGAAGAATGTAGGACCAGTTAGCACAGTGGTGTGCTACCACCGATGTTCAGGAAACCATCTATGTGGTCCATGTGCAGTTGTGGTGGGGGTGGCTCGGTGGTAAAGTGCTTGCTCAGCATGCCCGAGGCCCTGGGTTCCATCCTCAGTACCTTGAGAAAAACAAAGACCAAAGATATTTAAGGGTTTCTGCAAAGAGTTACACCAAAAAAAACTATTCACAGTGGTATTCTCTGGCGAGCGAGACTGCAGAAGTTTTGATCTTCATTTCCTGTACTTTTGTAATTTACTTGCCTTTTTTCTGGGTGTAATATTACTTTGATAATTTTAGAAGCTGAAACATAGTAAAGGTTCCTTTGAAAAGGGATACATCACAATTTTCCTTTAGATCCTTCTCCGTTGCTGGAATATTTTTTTTTCAACCAACAATTATGTCTGTAAATATGAATGCAATCCAGAGTTTAAAAACAAAAACAAAAACAAAAAAAAACCTTGGCTTTGGTGTCAAGCCGATCTGATTCTTGTTCTCAAATCTTTCCTTGGCTCGCTGGGTGACGTTAGGCAAATCACTTGACCTCTCTGAGTACCAGTTTCCCATGCAGTAAAATTGGATCTTAACGGGAAGTAGAGAGCAAGCCTGCGGTAGCTTTATCATGATAATTATTATCCTCCCCTCAAGGGAGAGAGCGAACCCTCATATGTCATCCTCGTGGGTGAATTAACGCCATCCTCGCCACAGACTCTGAGAAGCTATTTAAAATGTTGTCGACGGGGGTCCCGAGGAAGTTTCTAGAAATGTAATTCAGTTAGAAATGAAATCTTGGGTGCAGACCCTGGGGGTGTAAAAACAGGGACTGGGACATTTTATAAGCGTTTGAACTTGACATTTATACCCAGAGCTCTTCTGCACCCGGCCCCACCCCCACTTGGTGACAGTAACCTTCCTCTGGGGAGATCATCCCACCCCTACTCTCTCCCTGTCCCCTGCACCAGAGGTGGCATGGCCCCAATGCCTGAGCCATCCTCCAAGCCACAGGGAGAGGTTCAGGGGCCAGATCATGGTTACTAAGGGCCAACTGTAGAGAAAGAAGAGGTCCTCGTCCCCCTGGACTTGAGCCTGAGATATAGGTGCAGTCAGCCTAGAGCTGCCAGAGGCCACCCTCAGAGCCTAATGAAGCCAATACTGTCAAAGATGGATCTGAGGGACAGACCTGGTGACAACTGGAGAAAGCCCCTGATCACACTGTGCCTGAAGCTGTCTCTTTGAAGTTTTTTTTTTTTTTTTTCATGTAGGAATCATCATGTTCCAGCCATTTAGGTTTTCTGTCACTTGCCCCCACCCCCCAAAAAGTTAATTATGTATTTAGTTATAAAACCAGTTAGGAATCACAACAAAGGCACTTTGACAGATAGAAACATTTGAAATCAAAAGTTAGGGCTGATAGCCACTGTCTTATCTCAGGTCTGCATCCAATTTACTTCTATTTGGCTTTGGTTGCCCAGTATCAAGAAGATCTCCATGCACGGTGAGTGTCTGGTGTAGGGCTTTGGAGCCACTACAGAGAAGGACCGTCTGAGTGGAAGTACTCAGAAGCTGTGGGTTGTGGGAGAAGTTGCTTGACCTCTCTGAGCCTCGGTTTCCTAGCACCGATTTCACTGGATGGTTGGGAGAAGCCGAGGTGATCTACGTGAAAACACTTAGCTAGCGCCTGACACCTGGTTTGGGAAGACTCTCATTAATATTCTGCCACATTCGCTCTCTCTGGAGCACCTGGGTGCCACCCTGGGCTGACAGCGTCACCAGAATGAAATCAATGAAGCTAAGTTGGCTTCATTAATAAGCATTCGGGGTCGGCGGGGAACACCTTAATAAGACACCCTTGCCACTGCGCACCTCTGGCTTCGGGCATTGCTGATAGTGACCTCCAACCACGCTGGCCGGGGAGGGGGAATCTCTAGAGAAGTTTTGGGGACATGAGTTGAGCTCCACCTGTGGACCGGGCCGGCCTTGAGCAGGAACAAGGGGCTGGGGGAGGCTGAGGTCCCCACCAACTCAGCGTGGTCACCCACACACCATCTTGCTAAGGACACTCTCTGCCAGTCTCCTGGGAACGGTCGTCATTTTTAAAAGGAGGTCCAAGGTCAACACTTAAGGAGTGGTTTCTAAGGTGGACCCTTGGGCACCTTTGCATCTTCCCTGTCCCATGGGGGCAGAGTAAGGGGAAGGGACACGCCATGCCCATCTCCCTATGGGGGGCTTCAGACCAGTTAAGCCGCGGGCGGACATGTGATCTCATTTCTTCTCACCTGGGGAGAGGTTTGGAGGTGGACAGTCCTGCCGATTATCCTCCCACTTTCCCACACATTCACCAGGACTCCTAGGCCTGCTCCACCCACAGACTGGAGAGCGGAGGCGGGTACCAGGGACAGGGAGGCAGGTCAGTGGAGTGGTCTGCACAGACAGCCCGTGGTTCGTGCTGGGAGACGGCATCAGGGAGGAGCAACCGTAGGCCCTGGAAGGTCCCAGCCGCCTGGAACGGAGGAAGATCTCTCCGCTGAGCATTTTCTGTGCCTAATGAGGATGGCGGGCATTGATTAATGCCTGCTGGGTGGCACACCTGGCTCAGCCCTCCCTGAATTTCCGCGGGGCGGTAGGGATCCTCACTTGGCCATTTTGATACAAAGCCTGAGGCTCAGAGGAGCAAAATCTCTTGCCCAAAAGGCGGCGGCCTGGGCTCGGAGGTCCTCCCGCCTCCTGCCACCCCTCCTCCCTAGGCCTCCCCAGACCTCCAAAGCGGGTTCCTGCCCATTTCACAGACAGGGAAACTGAGGTCCCCAGAGGCACCCTGGACCTTGCCCCTAGTATCAGGCCGATCAGGACCCCCTGCCCAGTGCCGGGGACCCTCCAGTCCTGGGGACTCCCCTGTCCTTGTGGCCTTGCTGAGGAGACAGACTGGGTCCTCGGGGAACCATTTCCGGCTCAGGGGACAGTATGCACCGTGGAGGAAGCAGGCTGCAGACCCCCTCTTCCTCTGCAGCCCCCTCAATCTCTCCCCCACCCCCCACAGGTGCCGCTGCAGTAGCAGATGAATCATTATGTCTTTCTCTTTAAGTGACATGGAAAATGCTCAAAAAATGAAAAGCCACACACACGTCATTTGTGTTCGATGTGTGTGTGTCGCTCTCGACAAAGTCCCCAAGGACTGTGAGTTGTGGGAGAAGTTGCTTGACCTCTCTGAGCCTAGGGATTGAACCTAGGACTCCCCAGCCTCAGGTTCAATTCAGGCCTCCATCCTGGAGGCTGGAGTAAGGCTCACCAGGGGACGAATGGGCCCTTCCTGCCCCACCCACCCCACACACCTCCCCTGACCCTCTGCTCCTCCCCGGCCCCCCCCCACCCCTCTCTTCTCTCTTCCCCGAGAGCCCTGTTGGTGCCCTGCGCGGACAGGCCGTTTATAGAGCCGTGTTTACTGCAAGGTTCGGCCTGAGCTCGGTGCGGCGCCAAGCGCGATAGTAACTGGAGGCTGTTTGATTACTGATCCACGTAGATAGGACGAGGCAGGCCTGGAAAGGGCCTTTGGTCCAGACTTTGCTCCATGCCTCAGAGAAGGCAAGGGCCCCAGCCCTCCGGGGCTCAGCCCGTGCCCAGCCAAGGCCTGGGCAGTGGCCACAAGGGGTGGTGTGGGTTGGCAATTAGACCCTGGCTCACGGCCCCTGGGAAACAGTAGTGGGAAAGGAGACTAGCTTTGCTATGACCATTCCAGGTCTTGCTGCCCCACCGTGGCTGGTGCCTGTCTTCTCGCAGGCAGGGCGCCAGGCATGGGGTCACAGAGATGGATGGATTTCTCCCAGTGCTTGGGCTAGGGGAGGTACATATGTCCTCATGCAGAAAGAAATGATAGCCAGACTCCAAGTGCAGAAGTGGGACTTCCAAGGCTACGACCACAAAGACACTGCGGCCTCTGTCAATGCCCTCTTTGATCATTTGCTTGGGGGGGGGGGGGAAGCCAGCCGCCATATTGTGAGGACCCTCAAGCAGCCCCGTGGAGTCTCCTCACATGGGGGAAAATGAAAAGTCACCTGGGGGACTGGATCCTCCAGCACCCAGGTTAGGTTTTAGATGGCTGCAGCCCCGACCAGCATCATGACGGCAATCTCAGCAGATTCCAAGCCAGGGCCTCTCCAGTAAGCCACTCCAGCTGCTCAACCCACAGAAACGCTCAGATACTAAATATTTATTATGTGAAGTCCCTCGTTTTTAGAGCAATAATCAACTCACGCAACCTCCAGGGGAAAGGACACATAAAGAAGCCTGATAAACAGGGAACACAAATCATCATGGTAAGAACATGTCTAGTCAGCCAGGCATGGTGGTGCATGCCTGTAATCCCAGCAACTCAGGAGACGGAGGCAGGAGGATTGAAAGTTCAAGGCCAGCACTTGCAATTTAGCAAGGCCCTCGCAACTTAACGAGATCCTGTGTCAAAATTTTAAAAAAACAAAAAGGGCTAGGTATGTAGCTCAGGGGCCAACTGCCCCTGGGTTCAATCCCTAGTTTGAAAAGAAAGGCCATAGAGTCACAAAATTATGTTTTATCTATCTATCTATCTATCTATCTATCTATCTAACTAATATATAGATACACAGATTGATATAGATATGGATATAATGATGATACATATTTTATATATGATACAACCACAATAAATGTGAATGAGTTAAATTCATTAATTAAAAGAACAAATATTATTTTCTTCTTTTTTTTCATAATAATCCCATGAGATAGGCCTTATTATACCCACTTTACAGATAAAGAAGTTGAGGCTTAAAATAGGCAAGAAAGTTGCCCAATCCATCCCAATTCAAGAGTGGTAGGATTGGGATTCAAACCCAGGCTCTTCCGACTGTACAGCCCAAAGACTTTTAACACCATACTGTATTATTATTATTCCCTTCGGGTAGAAACAGAACCAGAGACTCAGAAAGGGTGAGTGACTTGCCCAGGGTCACTCCACAAGTTGATTCAAAGGTAGAGACAGAGCCAGGCATCTGGCTTCTTGTCTGGTGTCTGCCCAATGGCCTTTGGAGTTCTGTGATCAAAGCACATAGATGTCAGGGGTCCCGTGTCTCCCTGCTGGTTTAGGACAGCTGAGCCCCTTGAGCACGGCCAGAGACACCCTATGAGGCCAGGGGGTAGGGCCTCCTCCGGGGAGGATGCCTGCACAAAGCAACATGCAGGGGTGCAGGGCCAGGGGGGTGGCTGGATGCATTGAGCTGAGCTCCAGTAATTACATCAAGGCCAGCAGTGTAATTTGTATCTGGGTGATGAATGTCTGTGTTTTCGGGCCTGATTGCCCTATTTACATTTGGAATTTGCTGATCTATTATTAATGTCTCCTGGAGGCCAAGACCGTGTTTATGCAGCTGGGGAGCCCCAAGCCCCTGGATCCAGGGGGATGAGCTCTTAGGCCCTGGCTACCCAGAGCTCACGCCACTCCCTCCTTGTGTGACCCTGGCCTTCCCACGGCTCTCTTCAACCTACTGGCAGGGAGGCTGGCTTGGACTGAGATCTGCCACCTTGTCAAGACCTGTACACTCACTCTGATGTGCATACGCTCAGGCAGGGCAATTGCACACACACTCACAGGTACACAGGCACCCGCATCCTGTATGCCCACAGCACCTGCACTCTAACATGTTGTACATGAAATGCATGTGCATGGGTGTGGAAAGCCCATGTGTTCGTGCACAGCTAGGTGTGTACACATGCACATGCACCCCAGCCTTATACCTGCCACGCTGGGAGCAGCCCAGCAGACTGCCAAGGTCTCCTGACCTGAGTGGTAATGGCTGGATCCATGGACATGGGCCCAGATGGCACTGCCCAACTCTGCCACTTACCAGCTGTGTGACCTGGAGCACTTTACTTCACCACTCTGTGCACTTCATCTCTCCTTAGGTAAGATGGGGATGCTAACCTCACCCATCTCACAGGATGGTTGTGAGGCTCAAATGAGTTCTTGGAGCCCACTTCCTGGTGCATGGTAAGCACGAGACACTTACTTGCTATGTCATAACTTATTGTCACTTATGTGCCTTTAAGGTAGTGGTCCTTTTGTTGAAGGGATCAACATGCTCTTTTCCACACCCATGTAACATACACACACACACACACACAAGTGCTCACGCATGCGTGTGCACACACACAGTCCCCTGCCCCTCTTCCACAACCTTCCGGATTATCAAGGACAAGCTCCGCCCACCCTCTCTTCCCCCTGAACCCTCACACCTCCGGGTCCACCTTGAGGCTGCAGTCAGGGGACAGTGCTGCACGTGCAGTCCCCAGGCTAAGAATCAGAACCAAGCTGTGCCTACCGTGGGCATGTTGGCAGCAGGACCCTGGGGTCATGCTAAGCCTCAGTTTCACGGGGGTGGGGTGGGGGTTGGGATGGGGGGTGGGGACTGCTCTTGGGTGGATGGCCACTAGTGGGGGCGCAGAGCGTAGGAGGTCAGCATGCTCTTTCCCTGGGCTGAGCCCTGCTGGGAACAGGTTGTGGGGGAGTGACTGTACTGTCATGCAAATGAGCATGCAAATTAAGTTGATTCCCTGAGACAGGGAAGCCAGAGACCCCCTCCCTTCTCCACCCAGCTGTTTGCTTAAAGGCGCAGCAGCTGCATAAGAACGCTGGGCAGGGAATCCGGAGACGTGTTCCATGGATAGTAAGCACGAGGACAGTGTATTGCAATGATACCCCACTCGCACACGCAGGGACACCCGCACTCTTCTCTGTCGACTTCATGCAAACATGGGCATGCACCCACGAACATGCGGATGCCCCAGGCGCGGCCCCGCGGAAGAATTGGAACTGGGAGGAGGTGTCACTGTGTAGCCTGGCCTGAGTCTCTGCACCTCTTTAAGCCTCAGTTTCCATCCTTGTAAAATGCAACGAGCCACAGCTGTCCCCTATTTGGTTGTAATGAGACTGAATGAGGTAATGGATGGCAAGCTACGACCACAGTGCTTAGTATACAGGAAGCACTTAATAAATGGCAGCCGTATTATAAGTGAAACCGAGGGTACTCCACCATTGAGCTACATGCCTCCCCCAGGGGCCGCTTTTTATTTTGAGACAGGATCTCCCTAAAGTGCCCAGGCTGGCCTGGAACTCGAGATCCTCCTGCCTCAGCCTCCTGAGTAGCTGGGATTACAAGCGTTGGCCACCTCGCCCAGCTTCCAATCCGTTTAGATCTCATGTCAGGTCCTCGTAGGCAGGAAGTGGAGACAAAACTCAGGCTCAAGGTCACACAGGACGCGAACTTGGGTCTGTTTGACTCGGCATCTCTGGCCATTAGTCTCTAAGCTCCGGTGTCTCCCCAGGGAAGGAAAGCACAGAGATGTGGGTTTGCGCACGGCCAGGCCACCTGGGAGCAGAAGCCTCCCGGGCTCCTGGGGACCCTGGGAAGGAGCTCGTGGCTCGGGGAGCCACAGCAAGAATGCCCTCTGCGCCCTCCAGAAAAGGCGCCGCCCGGTTTTCCCGCGATGCAGGGGAAGGTCGCGCTGCAAGCACATTAAATAAGGCCATAAATTTGTCATGAAGGTCTGGAAATGAACGGAGCCTTTATCATTTATGGATGGAGTAATTAAGCCACTACTCTCAGCGGGCTCACCCAGGCCTGCGTTTGGATGCCAGGCGCTGCCAGCAGATGAGCTGGGGACCAATTTGGAGCCTTGGCTTGTCAACCCCTGACCCAGTGGCTCTCACACCAGCCCTGGGGCGTGGACTCTCCGCCCGCGGCCCGGGAGCTGCCAGCGCTCTTCAATAGGGCTGCCCCGCCCCCGTGATGTCATAAAAGCCTTGGCCAATCCCAGGGAGACTCTACCTGACGCCCCGCCCACGTGTGGGCGTGCCCACCTCCTTACAGGTGGTGGGACGGGCTCCTTGGGACCAAAAGAGGCCCAGAGATGTGAAAGGAATTTGTGGGGAATCTGGCCCAACCTGGGTTCAAGTTGTAACTCTGTCATGCTTCGGCTGTGTGTTTCCGGGCTAATCACTTCTCATCTCTGAGTCACATGTCTGTAATCCCCCTGGCTCAGGAGGCTGAGGCAGGAGGATTGCGTGTTCAAAGCCAGCCTCAGCAACTTAGCAAGGCCCTAAGCAACTCAGTGAGTCCCTGTCTCGAAATAAAATACAAAATAGGGCTGGGGGTGTGGCTCAGTGATCAAGTGTCCCTGAGTTCAATCCCTGGTACCTCCCTCTTCCCGCAAATAAAAGGGTAAAACCGACAGGTGTGGTAGCGTACCCCTGGAATACCAGAGACTCAGGGACTGAGGCAGAAGGATCCCTAGTTCGAGGCCAGCCTCAGCAATTTAGCAAGGCCCTAAGCAAGTTTGTGAGACCATGCCTCAACAACGACATAAAAAAAAAAAAAAAAAGGAAAGAAAGAAAAAATTAAAAAATGCCCCTGGGTTCAATTCCCTGCACAAAACAAAACCATGGCCAAAATAATGTCTCATGGGTTATATGTGGGATCAAATTAAATAATAACTATAAAATACTCTGTGAGGGTGTGGCATGCAGTACTTACTCCACAGATCCAATATCTCATTGCTTTCTCCCAGCGGAAAGGTCAGGCAGTACTTCAAAGTTCAGAGAGGCAATGAGACCTCACCAAGGATGCACAGCAAGTGAGCACCTTCTTGCTTTCCTCTGGCTGGTCATCTGTCACTCAAGACAGGGCTCAGCCCATTTCCCAACAGAAGACTGAGGCCTCCGTCCCTTCCCTGCCCCCAGGTCAGCAGAGAAGAGAGATCATGGTAAAGGGGATCATAATTGGGAACCTCTCTAGAGCTCTGGCCGTGGGCTGGACACCGGCCTAGGTGCTGGGCAGTCATGATTTCCTTTTGTTCTCCAAGCCACCATCAGAAGTGGGCATCATTGCTTTTCTTCCCATTTTAAAGGTGAGGAAATTAAGGCTTCTGCTCAGCCTCTTGAGCTGAGCCACTCCGTCAACAAGTGGGATTTGCGGGATTCCTGGGCCCCAGGGGTGCTTGGCCTGGGGAAGACGGTGAGTCAAAGACTGTTTGGACTGTGGGCTCCTGTCACATGGCGGAGCTCTGGCTTGGATGTCCATCCTCCCTGAATGGGTTGGAGCCCCTGTCTCACAGACGGGAAGACTGAGGTGCAGCCACAGCGCTCCCTCCGCCCCTGTTTCCTGGGCTCTGGGCCATCCCAGGCGGACACCAGGGTTGGTGGGATCAGAGGTGGCCTCTGCCACCTGCCGGGGGAAAGGTCTGGACCCTGGGCGCCTTCTCACCCCACCTACCCTCCGTCGCTATGGCAACCGCGCAGGTGAGCCTCGTGGCTGCTAATCCTCTAATTACCAGCCACCTCTTCAATCGGCTGTAATTACTTTGGGGACACAGTTAACCTCTCATTAGGAACGCACGGCCGCTTTCTCCAAAAGCGCAGCAGTGACATGCCTAGTAATTTACCGCCCCGGCTCCCGGGGCCGCTTTGTGTTTAACTCGGGCACCATCGCATCCCTGTCATTACTCCAGCCTGGTTGTCATGACGATTAATCATTCAATCCCTCATCAGCAACTTTTGCCAAATGTCACCCGGCTCCCGATCAAAATCCATCCTGCGGCCCAACACTGGGGGACTAATGACTTGGAAATAGGCTTCCCGGATCCCGAGAGCGTTTCCCCCAAGACCCGCCTTCAGCCCCCTCCAGGAAAGGGAGGGGGGAGCCGAGCCGCGGGGGTAGGCTGGGGGCTGGGGGCTCCCTGGGTGCCAGGTGCCTGAGGGACACGGGTAGGCTTCACCTGGTGGAGACCCACTTCCTGGGAGGGGAAGCTGAGGTTTCGGGGGAGCTGAGATGCTTACACCTGGCTCCAGGACTGAGCCCTTTCTACTAGACCTTGAGAATCTTCCTCCAGCCCGAGTCTAGCATCGAGCTGGCCCAGGACGCTCAGGGCACAGAGCCTTAGGACAGCCCTGGCTTATTCACAGTCCGGAGCCCAGCCCGGGGCGAGCAGCTGACTGTCACAACACCTGTGCCTAAGCAACCCGCAGCCACACTGCCACACAGCACCTCAGGATCCGGAGGGAGGAGATGGAGATTGTTAGCAGTCAGGCCATGAAATTATCTGCACTGAGAAATTCTTTTTTTTTTTTTTTTTTTCGGTCCTGGGGATTGAACTCAGGGGCACTCCACCCCTGAGCCCCATCCCCAGCCCTATTTTGCATTTTATTTAGAGACAGGGTCTCACTGAGTTGCTTAGGGCCTCCCTTTTGCTGAGGCTGGCTTTGAACTCGAGATCCTCCTGCCTCAGCCTCCTGAGCCGCTGGGATGACAGGCGGGCGCCACCGCGCCTGGCTTTGCTGAGATTTTTGACCTAAGCTCTGGGGGCTTCATGCTGGACGTCAGTGTGTGAATTGCTCCTCTAACACATTTCCCTCAGCTTCCCCCACACCCCTATTCTGTTGACAGGAACACGGAGGCCCAGAGAGTTCCACAGCAAGGCAGGGTGGGGCCACAGGTTCCCACGGGAGAGGTCACCAGACAAGGAGGGCTGCGCAGGCTGCAGTCTGTGGGGTGCACCACCCTAGTTTTTTTGAGGACAAGGACATGCCGGGCACCCCCCCCCCAGGTCCTGCTAGATGGAGGGGGACATTTTTTTTCTCCTTCACAAAGGCCTCCAGTCCCCCGGGGCCCCAGGCTCCTGAGGACACCGGGCCCCCCACCCCACTGGAGGACTCTGTCTGAGGCTCCTCCCAGGACGGTCCCTGGCTGCGCCACCAGCCTGTGTGAGACGCGATTACGGCACGTGTAAAGGGCGTTAGCAGACTGTCACAGCAGCCACACGGTATTAGCACCCGGCTCTGCCTTCATCCTGCAGTCACCACAGCCCCCAGGCTGAGCGCTTCCCAAGGGGTCGTCTTCGAGGTCCAGGTTGCAGAAGTCTCCCGATGGGGACCCGGGGTGGGGACGATGGTGGGATTCGACTCCCAGAGGCCTGGAGATGCCCCGTGGCTTTGTGGAGGCTCAGCAAAGAGATGAGAGGGCAGTTAGGAAACGTGAGCGGTTGGTTCACCTGGTTCCCCCGAACCTTCTGTAGGGGAGGAACTAACCTTTATCTGGCAGTGAATCCTGTGCCAGGTGCCCTTGAATGTCACCTTGTGTATACCCCATCGCCACACCCAGAAATGCGATTCCCCACTCCTTCACTGAGGCTCAAAGGGGAAAGGTGACCTGCCAGGGTCCTTTCAGCGACTGAGTGACAGCTCTGGCACATGCCTGTAGCCCCAGTGACTCGGGAGGCTGAGGCAGGAGGATCTCGAGTTCAAAGCCAGCCTCAGCAAAAGTGAGGCCCTAAGCAACTCAGTGAGACCCTGTCTCTAAATAAAATGCAAAATAGGGCTGGGGAGGGGGCTCAGGGGTCGAGGACCCCTGGGTTCAATCCCTGGTACCCACCCCCAGGAAAAAAAAATCAAATCAAGACCCCTATGGTCCCAGAACTTGGCCTTTTCCATGTATAATGTTGCCGGCTTGGAAAATGCTTTGATTGGTTTTCTGCCGATAGATGATACAGCCTTGAAAGTCATTCCCTAAAACCTCCAGCCCACAGGAAGTTACTGGCCCCGTGAGCTCTGCTCAGCCTGTCTTCCAATGGCCCCCTGTAGTCACAACGTAGCAGTGAGTGAGATGATAATAAATACTTTGCATTTCCATCCAAGTTCTCCTCTGATTCTTTGTAACAAACCCACCAGGGGCAAAGGAACCATGAGGCGCATTTGAGACGGTTCAGAACTAAGGCCCAGAGAGGGAAAGCAACTTGTCCAAGGCTCCACAGCAAGTCTGGCGAAGAAGCCGGATGAACTCCCCTTGTCTCCTGGTTCATCCCCAGACCTGGTTATTTTCCACCAGCCCCTGAGAAAGATGTCCTGGAGCCTGTGCTGGGGGAGACGGAGCAGGCAGACATTCACAGTTCGGGGTGCTTCCTGCCCTCCCGCCTGCCTGGTGGGCGGTGGGATCTGTGCTTTATCTAAAGGCCTCCAGACAGCAGGATGGGCAGCCTCTGACGGGTGAGCAAATCCCTGGCTGAGCAGGTCCTATTTTATCCAGGACACCACCTGCCAGCTCATTTGCTCACAGACACAGGTGCTTCATCAGGGAGGAATTAGCGGTGACTTAGCCCAGAGACCCGGCTGACGGCGGGGGGGGGGGGCAGGAAGCGGGTGCTGTGTGGGAGGTCCCCAGCTCCTGCCAGGCCCCTTATTTAGGGCTGCTCTGGAGCCAGAAGAGGAGTCAAGGCCCCAAGGGAGGGGCCTCGCTGAGTCGGAGGAAGCCCATCCTGGTGTTTTCAAGGCTGCGTGCCAAGATCCCTGTTTCCTGAAGGGTCCCGAGTTTTCCTCTTACTCTGCCAACAGTGATGATCTGTAAATGGACCCGCCCCAGGGCAAGTGTTGATGCCCACGACCCCAGACAGGTTGCCTCCCTTCATCCAAACCCAGAAACAGCGCGCGTTTTTAAATGCCCATTTTACATATCGAGAAAACTGAGGCTCAGAAACACGGAGACACTGGCCATATGGAGTATGGGACCCCAGTCTCTCTGATTTCAGATCTCTCCTCCCTAGCAGGACCTAGTGCCACCCCCAGGCTGGTCTCCAAACCCTAACCTTTGTTTTTTTTCAAAGATTATTTACTTGTTTATCTAATTTGCTTTTCCTTCTTTCTTCAAAATAATTTCTTTTTTTTCCTGTAGTGCTAGGGATGGAATCCAGGGCCTCACCCATGCTAGGCTAGTGCTCTCCCTCCGAGCTACACCCCCGCGTCCATTTTATGTTTTATTTTGAGACAAGGGCTGGCTAAGTTGCTGAGGCTGGCCTCCAACTTGTGATCCTCCTGCCTCAGCCTCCCAAGGACCTGGGATCACAGGCATGTGCCCCCATGCCTGGCTTCCAAATAACTTTTTAATTTCAGATTTGCAGAAGCATTATATAAACGGTACAGTTTCCAAACACTCCGCACCCAGTCCCCCTGTTATTGACATCTTACATTGGAATGGTCTGTTGGTCATAGGAATGGACCCATCTTGATGTGCGGTTGGTTAGCCCAGGCCACGTCTGCCCTCCGGACCTCCTCCTCCTTCCCCTCGGCCCTCCCTGGGGATCTTTGTGTCATACTTGAGCTCATCCCCTCCTCCGCTGCACCTTCTAAAGGACTCTGGCTCGTTCCTTCTTGGTTTATCAGCTTTTCCCAAAACAATCTGCTCGCAGGCCATCTCATTCCATGGGAGTTTAACAGACAATCGTCTTAAAATAGTTTCTGGAAGCGAGGCATTTGAGGTCCCAGGGTCAGAGACGAGATCTGGACTGCAGGACGCGTCAGATGGTCCAAGGTGCTAATGATGGGAGTCGATTAAATTAACCACTGAGCCACATCCCCAGCCTTATTTTGTGTTTTATTTAGAGACAGGGTCTCACTGAGTTGCTTAGGGCCTCCATAAGTTACTGAGGCTGGCCTTGAACTTGCGATCCTCCTGCCTCGGCCTCCTGAGTCGCTGGGATGACAGGCGTGTGGCCCAGCGAATGTAAGTGTCTGTACCCCTGGATTTCCCACAAGGCCCTGGGTCTGCAGCCCCTTAGTCGTCCCTCATGCTGGGCTCCACCAGGTCGGTGGGAAAATGACAGACACCTTGAGGGACCTGGGAAGAGGGAGGCAACAGCCCAGGACGGTCACACCTCTTCATCCCTGCTCCCAGCTCCAGAGGGCTCCCCGCTGACAGAGGGCAGGACCCAGACAAGGCAGAATCCCAGGAAGCCAAGATCAGGGTGACTTGAGACCAGATGTGCCCGTGTACACGTCTGTGCCCGCCCTCGTGAGAGTGCGTGTGCGCACATTTAAAGATAGAGAGCGTGTTTAATATAGCTGCCTGGGTCGCTTCCAGAAAATGATTTGAAGTAGTCGACGTTAAGAAAAAAAAAATATGCTGCCTAGTTAAAATTACACCATTAAAATTAGAAATAAAACACAAGGTCTAAGTATAAAAGGAACTGAGAGCAGAGTGGTTGCTGGCTCTCACCTCTGCAGGGGGAGCCGGGGAAAGGCCGGTGCGCTCAGGCAGGGGTGAGCGCCGTGCACCCCAAAGGGCTTCGCTCTCCGCCTGGCTTCTCCCTGCTGCTCTTAGTCGTACAAGATCCACCTGTTCCCCTGGATGATATTTAAAAGAGCCAACTGCTATGGCACACTCCTGGCATCCCAGCTACTTGGGAGGCTGAGGAGGGAGGATCGCATGTTTGAGGCTAGCCTGGGCAAATTAGCAAAAAGTAAAAAAGTGGTGGCGTGCCCCTGGGTTAACTGTCCAGTATGGTGTGTGTGTGGGGGGGGGGGAATTAATTATTTAAAAAGCATCTTTTTGTCAGGCATGGCAGCTGGTGCACACCTGTAATCACAGCAACTTGGAGGCTGAGGCAGGAGGATTGCCAAGTTCAAAGCTAGCCTTAGCAACTTAGCAAGGCCCTGTAGCAAAATAAAAAATTAAATTAAATTAAAAAAAAAATACAGTCTTGGGATGTGGCTCAATGGAGAGATGGATTCAATCCCAGGGTTCAATCCCCAGTACCAAAAAATAAAAAGCACCTTCTATTTATTTCTTTATTCATTTTTTCCTACCAGCATCGGAGAAGTCAAATGATATCAGAAAACCTACCAAGGTAAATGAGAGCATTTATGTCTAAACTGATCCTGAGCTTCCTAGCAGCCATGGGAAAAGAGAAAACAGGTTAGTTTTCCTTGTATGATTTTAACTAGGCAGCATTTTTTTTTTTTTTTAATGTTAAAAAGCAAAGCACAAAGGAAGTAAAACCATGAGCTTTTAAGAAAGAGATTCTCCTCGGGTGCTGCATCCTGAGCAGATGTTCTCTGGAGCCTTCCAGATTCCACACGGCATGGAACGGTCTTGGCCAGAGTGATGGATTAGCTTCTAGACAACAGATTCGCCTTCCCCCTGATTCTCTCTCACACCAGCCCTCTGACTGCTCAGGGCTCCAATCAGCCTGGGCGCTGGGGGCAGTTCTGGGGAAAGACTGATTTTATCGGACTTGATCCGGACTCCAAGCCTCGGTAATCCAAGGACAGAGGGTGGATGTCCTCTGCAAGTTGCAGCAGATAAGACCTTAACAGCCCTGGGAACCTCTCCCCGTGGTTCAGGATCCAACCAGCGAAGCCAGGCCTCTGGTGTCTTTCTGGAAAGGCACAGTCAGGGCCGTTGCCAACCAGAGAAGGCCTCGGTCAAATCTGCTAGGATGAGTTTTGATGTCAGTCAATCAAGACTCTCAAGTCCTGCCAGCTCAAAGGCACAAGCCTCCCGGGAGGCTGAGGCAGGAGGATGGCAAGTTCAAGGCCAGCCTCGGCAATGTAGCCAGGCCTTCAGCAACTGAGCGAGACTCTGTTTCAAAAAACAAAAAAACTGGGGCTGGGGTTGTGGCTCAGTGGTAGAGCACTTGCCTAGCATGTGTGAGGCACTGGGTTCGAATCTCAGCACCGCATATAAATAAATAAAATAAAGGTTCATTGACAACTAAAAAATATTAAAAAAAAAAAAAAAAAAAACTCAAGTCCTGGGTCTGTCACTAGCTATGTGACCCTGGATAAGTCTCCAGGCCTCCTGAGGCTCAGCTCCCTCGTGGGTGACATGGGGACAGTCACTTCCCCTCGGGGTTGCTGATGGCCTTAGTGGTGTAGGACTCGGGGGTCAGCAGAGTTGATCCCAGTTCCCTCACTTTATTCTCTGCTTGTCCTGTGCCCTGTGCCCTGACAGTCCCCTGTGGGAGAGCAGAGCTGGATGCAGGAAGGATGGGCGAAGCTGTGTGTGAGCAGGTTTGTGGGTGTCGGGTCCCTGGTTCTATCCAGGCCCGAAGGGCTCTGTGGCCCCAAAGCTGAGGCACTGCTCTGAGGGCTGCTCTGGCCCGTGGCCCTGGCTTTGCCACGGGGAGGGAGAGGGCCCCACCTGGTTCTGAATATCTAGGCCGGTGCCAGGAAAGAAGGCCCAAAGTGTCCCCAGCGCGTATCACGGGCCCACGTGGCCGCACACATGACCCCCTTTCACAGTCCCGGAGCTCTGGAATGGAAGAGCTGTGATGGTCCCTGTGCTAGAGATGAGGAATCTGAGACTGGAGGAGGGAGTGGAGGGCACACACAGAGCTAGGATGTGGACCGAGGGCTGGTTTATTCTGGAGCCCGAACTCTTTCTGTGGTGTCACAGGGGACCCAGGCTGTGCTCAGGGATCTGAAGATGGGAGCAGGTCCTAGGGTGCCGTTATCCAGGTTGTGCACTGCCCAAGGACGCCTGGTTAAGGAGGAGGGGTTGGTGGCAAACTGCACTCGAAATCCAGCCCAAGGTCCACTACGGAAGCTGGTGCCAAGCGCCTTCAGCGGTCTGGATCAAGGGCAGTCCAGAGCCACTTCTCCTCAATTCCTCATCCTCCACCCCCTCCACCCCAGCCTGATTAATTCCCCCGAATCTGCCCTGGCACAATGACTCAGGGCCCGCTAATTGGTACTTAGAAACCTGACAGATAGTCACTGGAGTCCGGGCTGGGCTGGGTAAACTGCCACACCCAGACAACCCCCAGCTTTGTTCTGAAGACAAGCAGCCTGGAGCACAGGACTCAGGACAGAAGGAGGGGCCTCTCCTCAACACCTCGGGTTAACCCAGCTCTTGGCTGTGTGACTTGGAGCAAGTTGTCTCCCTCTCTGGGCCTGGCATCCAGATTCCTGCAGAAGTGTCCAAACTGGGTCAGGCCTGCAGCCTTAGCTCCTCAGTTCCCCCACCTTCAGCTCCATCCAAACTGCCCAGTTCGAGTGGCCTAGAACCAGCCGTCTGGGGGGAGAGGCACGCATCATAGGTGCGTGTGCGAACGTACGTTTATTACAAATCTTATTGCTATAAAGGACGTGGAGCACCCAATCGGAACTCCTAGTGGGCCTCTGGTCTTTATTGTCCATCCTGCAGAGCCCGCGGGTGCTCCTCCAGTGCCTTCATTGGCTTTTGCCCATCTCTGGTGTCAGGAGCCGTCGGACGGTTGGAGGTGATGGACGAGCACAGTGTGTGGGCCTGAGTCCTGGCCCGTGTTCTCACCTCGGTGTTGACAGGAACTGAAAGTGACAGGACGGACGGGACGTCAGGGCTTCACCCATTCATCCCTCGTGAGCGACGTCTTCCCTGAATTGCATCATGGCCTTTGAGCACTGAAAAAATATCTCCTTGATTTTTTTTTTTTTTTTTTTTTTGGTGTGTGTGTGTGCTCTTCACCTGCAGTGACCCCAAGACATGCCTTATAAGTTCAATCTCTGCTGTCAACATTTCCTCCGTTACTTTCTAAGCTCAGGCCGTCAACCCAGCCATGCACCGGGCCCTGGTTGGCAGCCCGCCAATTGCTGTGGTGTGAATACTGTAGGTTCACACCACCAGGATGACAGATGTGTGCCACCACGCCCAGCTCCCCAGCTCTTTTAAAAAATTTGATAAAGAATTGGGGGAGGAAAAAAGAACTTGCGGAGACAGGGGCAGTGGCCCACGTCTGTCATCCCAGCGGCTCAGGAGGCTGAGACAGGAGGATCGCGAGTTCAAAGCCAGCCTCAGCAAAAGTGAGGCCCTGAGCAACTCAGGGAGACCCTGTCTCTAAATAAAATACAAAATAGGGCTGGGGGTGGGGCTCAGGGGTGAAGCATCCCTGGGTTTAATCCCTGGTACCAAAAAGAGAAAAAAGAGAGAAAGAAAGAAAAGTAAAACCAAGGTTTATCCAGAAAAAGTGTGGAGAGAGCTGCACACAGACACGTGGTTGTTAAGAGTAGGGTTGGTGCGTAGTAGATGGTCACTAAACAGCGGTTGGGTGAGGGTGCGTCAGTGAGTAGATGCGTCCTTGTTGCTGGGGAGCAGAAATGAAGGCAGGAGAGAGCTCCCTTGTCTACTTGTTTATCCTGCACACCCCGCAGTGAGGAACTGTTTTCTATTTGATTGTTTTGTTCCCACTTTTATATTTTTAACCTTATAAAGCATCATTTACATTCAACAAAATTGACTGATTTTAAGCTCCTATCTTTGATGAGTTTTCATACACGTTTCGGTGAACACCACCCTGGTCACAAGGGGGAACACTTCCCCCCAATTTCTCCCCCCGCCCCGGGTTCCCAGCTTTGCCTCTTTCTGAGTTCCAGCCCTAAGACAGGAAGTGGGCATCCCCCTGGCTCCCTGGAGGGCTGCCGAGGCACCCAAGTGCCCCTGAGAATGACCTTGTTCACCCTGGCAGAGTGTGAGGGTTCCCATTTGGCAAATCAGGGAAGAGATGCTCAGAGACGGGCAGGACTTGGCCAAGGTCACACAGCTCAGACCCGGGGAAAGCCGGGACTCCTCCTCCTCCTCCTCCTCCCCGGAGCTCAGCTACGGAGCTGCTTGGAGGTCCTGCAAGATCCGGATCGAGCCGGGAAGAAGACACCGAGAAGAGGTCAAGACACTGGGAATGAAGGGACACAGCTGGCCAGGGACACCCTGTCTACTCACTGGGGAAGACCAGGGAGCCCGGAGCGCCCCCATTTCTCTGGACGACCTATAAGGGTCCATCTCCTCGCTGCCCCTGTGAGCAAGCCCCAGCTGACTTCAGGGTAGGAACAAACTCAGGTCGCCCCGCAGCAGGGGAGACCTCAGGGGTGGGAGGAGTTTCTGGAAACCCCTGACGTCCCCACGGCTGGGCTCAGAGACGCAAGACAGCAGCCTGTGGCCGTCCACGATCATGAGAGACGGAGGGGAGACCAGAGAGGCCTGGGGTGCGCCTGGGGCCAGAGGAATGTGCCCGGGGAAGAAGGTCCCCACCTGCCACTCACCTGGACAGGGGCCACTTCCACAAGGAGGAGGCCCCCGGCCCTGGCCAGGGCTCCCAGGCTCAGAGGCCTGTTGGAGGGGGGCTGAGGGGCGGCTGCCTACCAGGAGGAGACTTCAAAGAGTCCCCTAATCCCTGTGACATTTCCAGACCCAAGAGTTTGCTTTCTTATGCTGCAGATCAAAGCTCAGAGCTTTACAAATAACCTTCCATAAAAGCCCAGGGGTTTGTAGAGTTAAACCATAAGTCAAGCATTTGGGGCAGGAGAGAGGACCAGGGACTAGCTAGCCCCCAGCCCTGCTCTGTGTCACCGGATGTCCCCCACCTGAAACCCCCCGGGTAGCCAAGAGCGGGAAGGCCAGAAGGCAGGAGCCTGGGTGGCCTGGGTGGGACTTGAAGCCCCACAGCCACTCCCTGCAACGCCTTGGCACACCTCCTGGAGCTGGCCGTCCATTCATCTAACACTGGTCACTTGTTCACCGTGTGGGTCAGCCAGTCAATCAACAAACGTTTCCTGATGCCGTTCCCATGCAAGGTCCCTGACCAAGGCACGGCTGGGGTTAGAATGTCGGCATCACCCCTTCCTAGCGGGGTCCGCCATCACCCACGGACAGCTGTTTCCGAGCCTGATCTGTAAAATGGGGTAGAGGGGGGGTTTGCAGCGAGGGTGGGAATACCCAGTGCCTGGCACATAGTAGATGCTCAGTAAATGACTCTAATCCCTTTCGCTTTTCTCCCGGGGGATTCCCAAGAGGAGCTCAGCACCGGTGTAGGAGGAGCCAGGGGGGCAGCTGGGGAGGGTCCCTGGAGCTGCCCAGGGCCCCTGGCCCCCATGGACGTGAGGTTGGGAGGTGGGGGAGACTCTAGGCCGCCTTCGGGGCCAAGGAGGTGAGCGCACTTGGGCTGGGACCAACCACTTCTGGCTCATTCCAGACCCGCTCTCCTGCTGCTCCCGTGGGTGCCAAAGGTGGGCAGCCCAGGGCCGGCGTCTCCCCAGTGCCACTCTGACACGGCCATCGGGGAAAGCAAATGAGCCCCGGAGCTGAGAGGCCGCTCTGTGTTCAGGGGGGATTCAGATGTCCCGCTGCCACGGAGCTGCCGCCCGCCCGGTGGCCCTCTGCAGACAGATGGGGGTGGGGAGCCAGGAGAGACGGGGTGCGAGGGGCCCGGTTCCTTGCTCTGGTCATTCACTCATTCAGTGACAGGGGAGTCATTCGTCCATCTAGCCTTTAGCAGGCCTACCACGGCCAGGGGCCCCTGAGGCTCAGAGAGGTTGAGTGATTTTCTCAAGGCCACACAGCTAAGGCATTTTGATTCCAGATCTTCCCGGTGAGCTGTTTATCTGGGCACCCTCCCAAAGCTCCCAGGTTGCACCCCTCTTGGTAATTCACTCGCCCTCACTGAGCCTTAGTGTTCTCATCTGCAGAATGAGGGCCCTGGGGGGCTGAGTGAGCCCCAGGCACGCCCCTCAACCCCCCCAGCAAACTCTCACAGCCACTTCTCCCACTGACCTCTTTAGGGCAGGTGGCCTGGAAGCAGGGGTCTCTGGGGAAGGCACAGCCACAGACTTTGTCCCAATTAGGGCAGAGACAATGGGACCCCCCAGGGCTGTCTGGCCTAGTTGGCAGCGGACCCCGGGGAACTGTGCCAGCTTCGTTAAGACCATCTCAGGATTCAGGAAATACCGCCGGGGTGTCCTCCAAGCCAGACCTGTCGGGACCTGTCCATCCGTGGCCAGAGGGTGGCCTCAGACACCTGAGGAGCCCTCTACCTGCCAGGCCTGCACTGGGTGCCTCTCAGGGGATGCCTCTGCTGACTCCTCTTGTGGGCTCAGCACCTCAGGGCCCAGTTGCCAGGGGTCCCCCTGAGGATGGGGTCGGGGAGCGCCCACCGGGCCTCCGCATGTTGCAAGTCGTTCTTGAGGAGAACCCTGATGACCAGGGTCTTAGTTCCCCCATTTGGAAATCAAAGATGATGCGGCCCACCCCATAGGCAGGGCACGGGCCCTCCCTGACCCTCAGTTTCCTCTTCTGTAAAGTGGTCTGCATCTGACTTGCCCGTTAGTGGAAGAGTTAACGGCCAAATCCTAACAGTCGCGCACAGCTATTGAGCACTGACTGTGTGCTAGTGTTGGGGACTCCACGTGGTGACTTTCCGTTCCCGGTGACCTGGGGAGGAGGTGATTTTTGCCACTTTCTGGGTTTTACACCTGAGCAGACAGCGGTTCCGGGAGGTGAAGGAGCTCGTCCAAATACAGACCCAGGGCTTGGCCGGGGGAGGCCCAGAGGTGACCTGTGATTTCTGCTCCCTTCTCCATCAGACCGAGACCCCGACCCTCACTCTCTCCGCCCTTCTTCTAGCATCTTCTAGCTCCATCTAGACAGTGACAAGGGGGGGGTCCTCTCCAAGTCCTCCTGGCTCCGGGTCCTGGCAGTGGGACTGAGGTTGGCCTGAGGGCTGCCATCTTTCTTAGGGCACCGGGGATGCCAGGCTATCATGGGACCCTGGGGGGGGCAGGTCCTCGGTGACAGGATCTGGCGTTGGCAAGAGCACCCCCTCCCCCGCCCTGCACGCGCACCAGCCCCCCAGAGCCGCTGAGCGGTTTCCTGCCTCATTCATCATTCCGAGGGGGCGTCGCTGCTGTGAGGTCCCTGGGGACAGCTCGCCACGGCCCCATCTGATTGAAATCCAGGCCCAGCCAACACTCGGCGTGGGAAATGGCCGCCTGGAACCCGAAATAAATAACACGGCGGGCAGGAGGCACAAATCTGCCGCTAATTACGGCACATCCTGATTAAATGGGGTGCGCAGAGAGAGAGTTCAGCTCAGAAGACGAATCGGCCCCGAGGGCTGCGCGGCCAGCCAGGCTGGAGCCCTTCCTCCTCGGTCCTCCTCAGAGGGGCAAAGGACAGGGCCTCGGCTCAGCCTCCGCCACCCTCTGTCTGCGCCTCAGTTTCTCCTTCTGCAAATTGGGTGGATGTGGAGAGGCGAAGGGTGCTCTGAGCGGGTGGCACCTGCCGTTGATGGTGACCAGCACTACGCACCGGAGTGCTGTGGGTTACTGTCACTAAACGTGGTGGCAGAAGACTCAGCCCTGGACAGGGCCCACGCTTTCCATCACCCCACCTCCCCCCCCACCCCCGCAGCTGCCTGAAAGTCCTGCTAGAGATCTCTGTGCTGGCCGCCACAGATGCCACCTGGTCATTTCCTTGAGCAAAGCCACACCAGGATCGAGGGCCCAGGGGAGGCCGGGAGGAGGGAGAATCATCCTGGAAAAGTTTAAATCAATTAACTCCCTTCCAGAAAGCCGGCTGGGAGGTGGAATGGAGAAATAATGACGCTTCTCCCCAGGACTAAATGACACAGCCCAGGCCCAGAGAGGAACCGGGGACACAGGCTCGGGGGCCCTATTTTGGATGGCCTATGTGGCCTTGGGAACGTCTGGGTCCTTCTCTGAGCCTCCGTTTCCCCATTTAGAAGGAGATGGCGTGAACCGTTGTCAGGAGTGGCTAATTGGTGGCACCCCTCCCCCACCCCTCCCTTGCCGGTGGCAGGCAACAGAGGTTGGGTTTAGGACTTGGTCCCCAAGACCTGCACTAGCATGAGGCCAATTCTCAGCACAACGTTCTTATTGCTATTAGAGACCGGGCGTCCATCATGGCCCTGATGACAAAGACGAACCTTCCCTGAGAGCCGAGAGCCGGGCTCTGTCCTACCTGATCTCATATATCAACTCTCTGCAACATCATGACCCTCAAACGACGAGGCAGTTATGGTGAACCTTATTTTAGAGAGGAGGAAGCCAAGATCAGAGAGGGGAAGAGACAGGCCTAAGGTCACACAGCGAATTAATGATGGGCTCAGAATTTGAACCCATGCTCCTGTCTTACCTAAAATGATCCAGAGGAGTAAAGGCACCCCTCTCTTCTCTTACCATCGGAAGTCTGGGAAGAGTGCCACCATTTTTCCATGCGAAGGTCTGTGCCATTTATGCAGCACACGTTATCCGCTCAGGGCTGTGATCATGCTCATTTTCCAGACGGGAGACTGGGGCTCCAAGGGATGGTGGGGTCTAGCCAAGGTCATGTGGCTGATTATTTGGGAGGGGTGGGGTTAGATGGCTCTGGTCTTCATCTCTCACCTGTCCTTGTCCCTGTAAGAGCCCCGGATGGTGCCCATTATCCTGGGAATTGGTGGCGCCTCCCCCAGGACCATGTGGACTGAGTGGCCGGTCCAGCCTAGAGGAGCCCTGAGTTCAGGGCACACCCCAACCCTCCCACACTGCCAGGCTTCAGATGCCTGAGCTGATCCCTGTCCCTGTCCTTGGCCGACGCACCTACTCTGGCTACGTGACCTCTCCCCTCTGCTCTTGGCCCCGGATGACCCTCAAGGGTTTCTGATCAGGGTCCAAATCCATCATTCCCGAGTGGACTGACCCAGTCCTGCACCCCCCATCCATCTTCCTAATGTAGCTTCGGAGGAGGGGGAGGGGCTGGTCTGGATGGGGAGGGGACGGTCCCACTCCGGGAGTCCTCGCCCAGCGTCCCCAGGGCACCTCCACACCCCCACTCCCCACCTGCAAAACACCACTGACCCCAGCAGACAAGAGACCCCCCAAGCAGAGGGCTGTCCTCCATAGGCACCGGGGTCTGGGGACGCTCCACCCAGTGCCTCCCTCTCTGCAGCCCCCCACGGGGGGTTCTAGAAGCCACAGAGAGAAACTGTCCTCAGGCCAGCAGCCACTGGCTCCTTGTGACCTGGAATCAATCTCTTCCACTCCCTGGGCCTCAGTTTCCCCGTCGGTGACATGAGAAGTCTGAACCAGTAGCTTTCCAGCCTTTACTGTTGGAATACCGTTGTTGGAACTGTAGAAACTTATTTTTTTTTCTTTTCATATAAACTCGCACTGCGAACTCCAATATGAAAAGGATGAACTGCAACCTGCCTTGGCTGAAGCCGGCTGGCCCCGGGGCGGGGTGGACCCCAGAGCGCTCTCTTTTCCTCTGCCCCTGGCCCAGCCACCAACCCATGACCCCTGAGGCATCTTCTAGGACCCTCAGGTTCCTAGAAAGAGTTTGAAAATACAGGAAGAGCTATTATCCGCCAGACACGCCATCATGAAAATGCTCAAACAGAAGGCAAAGTCTAAAGATGTTTCTAACAAACTCTTAGATACCCCCCACCCGGGGCCCCCCGTTAATATGGAACTGTACTCACTTTATCAGGTTAGGGCACCCTCTCAGCTCCCCCCGATCCCGTGACTCAGAAAGGTCTGTGCTAGGAGCACTGAGTCCTCGTGCGAAGCTCTGGGAATGGGGCTGTCAATACCAGCTGCTGTAACAAGCAGACCCGGGCGTGTGGGGCGGAACTCAAGAAGAGTTCGATTCTCATGCTACGGTTCAAGGCCTGGGTCCCCGGTCAACAGGTGGGCAGCTTTCTCCCACAGGTGACTCAGGGGTCCAGGCTCTGTCTATCTTGTGGCCCTGTCCTTGAAGGGTCCATCCTCCTCCTCCTGGAGTGGATGGGGAGGCTGGTGGAAAAGAGGCACCTCTTCAACCACGCTGTCCTGCACTTCATTGGCAAGAGCACCCATTCCGCCCCGGGGCCAGGTGGCCGTCTCTGCCTTATCCACTGTGGCTGTAAGCCCTGTCCCAACATCCTGAATCATCTGTCATCCCCAAGGGGCTAACTGCATGCCCAATCAGAGAGGGCCTGTCCAGCTCTTCTGAGGAGTTTGACTTTGCCCAACAAAAACATATTAAGCATCCCAGCGGCCTGGGAGGCTGAGGCAGGAGGATCTCGAGTTCAAAGCCAGCCTCAGCAACCTAGTGAGGCCCTAATCAACTTAGCCAGTTGATAAAATGTCAAAAAGTGCTGGTGAGGTGGCTCAGTGGTTAAGCAACCCTGGGTTCAGTCCCTGGTACCACTAAAAAAAACAAAAACAAAAACAAAAAAAATAATCATTAAGCTTTTACTAAATACCTTTGCATCTTTCTGCTCTGTCAGGGTGACCGCTGGACCCTGTAGTGAAAGAGACACAAGCTAGAAAAGAATTCGTTGGTCCCTCAGCTCTGCGTGTCCCCTCATTTCCTCCACATCGACTGGCCCATGAAGTTGGTGCTGTGATTCTTGCCATTTTACAGCACAGGAAGCTGGGGCTCAGAGAGGTGAAGTGACCAACCCGAGGTCACACAGGCGTTTGGTTTCACATCCCGGTCTATTGAACTTCTTTCAGGCACACCATGACGTATCAGTGGTTTTGATGGCTGACCATATGGGCAGCAGGACTGGTCCTCACCACAAGGATGGCTTGAAAGGCGATAGGAATGCCCTCTCCGTTAACAATGGCTTGATGGTGTTTTAAGGCGTCTTTGAGTGATCGTGGTTTACAAAACAGCTGCCAACAGTTCAGCAGATGCTGTCACTACTGGATCCCAGCCAGAAGGGGACAAGGGCAGGGCACTTTCCTGCAGCACTCTGGGTCTGAGCCCAGGACTCAGGATCCAGTAGGTACCCCGGGGGGGTGGGGGGGGCGCTGGGCAGGAAGTAGGGACCCGGCCTATTGACCACGGAGGGCCCAATCAATGCTATCTCTTCAGGCCATGCCTAGGCAGCCATCGATTTCCCCGGCTGCTGTTAAGCCCCTGTTTATGTAACGCCTGAACTTTGCACAACTGAACCGTTTAATGTGCGGAGAGGCCCGTTACCATGAAAACCAGCCGCGCCTGGCAGCCGGGGCCCGGCTCCCTGTGTTATTGGCCGGCACTGAGTGTGTTTCAACCTTGATAAGTCAATGACTTTTTGTACTAAAGGAGATCTTCCAGGAGGGCTTGGGGGGACCCGGGAGGGCAGGGGTGGGCGGGGGCTTTAATCCCCTGGAAGCCTCCCTGCCACTCAGAGCCTGGGAGAACCAGGCCCAGCTGGCCAGGGGACAGAGCCCACCTTGGGCATCGGGTGGGGCGGGGACCACCCCATCTCCAGCCCCTGTTCCTGGAGTGCTAAGGCCTCGGGCACAGCCACTGCATGGCACAGAGACCCTCCAGGATCCAGAGCCAGGCTCCACCCGCTTGGGAGCTGTGACTTTGAGCAAGGCCCTGGACATTGGCCTGCGAGTCCACTCGTGGGCCTGCTGCCAGGTGGATAGGTCCCGTGGTCACAGCAGCTGGGGCCGTGCCTGGTCCCCAGAGGATCGTGGAGGGATGTGATTGGTATCGTGGGTCCAGATATTTTACGATAATGGCCACTGGTTGTATCTGCAGATGCCAAGAGGCTTGGGACATGCTCTGCCCGTCGGCTCATTCTGGTCCTCGAGATGGGCAGGGCTGGGGGCAACTGCCCCAATTTTCAGAGGGGGGAAAGGGAATTGAGTTGTCTCGTCTGGGGGGGTCCCATGATCAGAGGGTGGCACAGGCCGGAAGAACCGCGCTTCCTAACTCCCAGCCGGGGGTTCTTTCAAACTCAAAAACACAGACAGAGGAATACCTCGCGTGAGTTGCGGGTTCTCGAATCTCTAGTCTGAGATGCGTGACAGACATCACCAATCAAGGGCAGCACTGCCCCCCTGAGCTGCGTTTGAAATGGGGCTCACATGGAACTCTGTGCCCCTTGCCAAAGACTCTGGGTTCAAGTTCCACCTCTGGCCCCCACTCACTGTGTGACCTCAGACAAGTTCCTTCCCCTCTCTGGGCTCGCTGATTCCCCACAATGAAACAAGAGGGACATTTAATGTTTCCTGGATTCTCTGAAGGGGTCTCCCAGGGTGAAGGGACCCCTCACTACTTCCAGGTTCCCACCCCTGTCTTCCTCTTGGATCCCCCTGAACCTTTTCCGACAACCTACAATGTGTCAGCAACTGGGCAAGGTGTTCGGGACACCTTGCAGAGAAGAAATGACCAAAAGTCTCTTCCAGAACAGAGTCGAGACAAGGAGACCCCCAAAATGAGCCGAGCCAGAAGGGCTCGGGAGGTAACAAGGGCCAGGGAGGAGGAGATGGCTGAGGGAAAGACCACAGATGGGAGTAATCAGGGAGGGCTTCTCTGAGGAGGTGCCGCCCAGCTGGGCCTGCGGGGCCCAGAGCAGAAGGAAGGGAACAGTTTGTCCCCGGCCTTGAACTGGAAATGGTACAACAGCTCAAAACAGCCCAGAGAAGGCTGCAGTGGCTGGAGGGGGTGCGGGTGGGCTGTGGGTGGGAACCGTGGCAGGGGTCCGTCCCCCTGGCTGCCTGGGCCTCCTCAGTCCCCCGCCACTGCCTTTCCTCCCCTGGTCTCTTGTCCCCAAGCCCCGGAGGCCCGCCCCCGCCCCCAGAGGGGCTCCAGGCACTGGGGGGCAGGGCTGGTGGATGACAAGGTTACACGTGCCCCTTTTCTCTGGGAGCAGCATAAAGAGCTCTTTCTTTCCTGCTTATTAATAGCTCTGATTAAATTATCTCTGAGCAACCTGCGTGGTGTGCACCAATGGGGCCGGCTCCCTCCAGGCTCTGGCCTAGATTACCAGGGCAGGTGAGGTGACGGGGGCGGGGGGAGGCTGGGCCAGGTCTGTCCCCCACCAGGAGCAAGCCCCGGCTCTCTTGGCTCTCCTGAGACCCTGCTCAGCCTCGGAGCCCCGACCCTCTGCTCTTGGGAACCTCTCTGGGTCCCTCCGTTGGAGTGCCAGGCCTTTGAAGGGGCAGGTCCCCTGCCGGGGACACACCTCTTTCCCCACATCACCTGTCTTCTGCTGGGTTGGGTCCCTGAATGACCCCTGGTTAGTCTCCTTGTCTACGTCCCCATGACACTGAAGTTCCGTAAGACCTCTTTTTTGGACCAGGTCACTGTAGAATCCCCCGTGTCTGACACCAAGTGGTTTCTTAGGAAATACATGGATAAAGGAATAAGCAGGCGTGGTTGGGCAGTGCCAGGCCTCCCTAGGTGGGAGGGCGGGAAGCCAGGTGCCAGACACCCCCCCCCAGAGCCGTGCCTATGTGGCAATCAAGCCTGCTTCACCGATGGGGGGAAACTGGGCACAGAGAGGGGGAGTCACACGGCTGGTGACCCAGGCCATCTATTCCACTCCCTCCTCTTCTTCATGTTCCTCCTCTGGAAGGAAAGAAGGTGGTGGTCAGGGAAGGCTTCCCAGAGGAAGCGAAGCCCTCGTCGCAATCTGAGGGAGGCGCCTCCTAGACGGTGGGTGGGAACCCCTGTGCAAAATGCCAGAGTCACACGGAAGCCTGGGTAGATGTTTTGGCAAGGTTGGTGTTGGGGCACCAGGTGACATCCTTCCTATCCTTCTGGGGCCTCTTGACCCCTGTTGGAGTCAGTGATCAGGCTGCTTCATGGACTGTGGCAGATGCACATTAACAGTCTCCAACCACATAATGCAGAAGTACTTTTTTTTTTTTTTGGCACTCGACCACCGAGCCCCATCCCCAGCCCTATTTGGTATTTTATTTAGAGACAGGGTCTCACTGAGCTGCTTAGGGCCTCACTGTTGCTGAGGCTGGATTTGAACTTGGGATCCTCCTGCCTCAGCCTCCTGAGCTGCTGGGATGACAGGTGTGCGTCACCACGCCCAGCAATGCAGAATTACTGGACATAATCAAGAGCAAAGGCATGAGGCCCTAACCTCAGGGAGGCAGGTGTATTGGGGGGCTGTGAATGTGTGTTTGGGGGGGCATAAATGTCGGCCCATGGTGGAGCCTCTTCTGGTGCATCCACTTGCCTGGGGGCTGGGGGAGGCAACTGGAAGACACCTCTCTACCCAGGTAGCTACCTTCCAGCTAAAATCCCACCATTAGCACAAAATGGACTCCCCAATCTTCAGAGAAGGGGGTCCTTCCAGATCTTGGGAATCCCTGGTTGTCAGCCCTGTCTACACTTTGAAATCTTGGGGAGACCTTTGGAAACGACTGACCCACCCCCCAGAAAGGCTGATAAGCAAACTGAAGTTCAGAAAAGAGGAGAATCTTGTCCTCTTAGTGGCTGTCACGGGATGCAATAAATCAAGGTCCGGGGAACTGGTGTTTGGGATCCAGTTCTGTCATTGTGTGACCTTGGGCAAATCAGGTGGCCTTCTTCTGATATGTGACTAATAATCTTAAGTCCCTTAGGGAGTGTGTTACGTAAATAGCACGGAACACACACCCAGCACCTAGTGTGTCTGTCAAGTCATAGTGCCCTACAACAGGAAAAAAAAAAAATCCCAAACTTTGGAAAGACGAGGGTGAGGCCCTTCCGGCTCTTTTTCTTTCCAGGTTTTGGTTGACAGTGTCCCTCCTCCTCCTCCTGTCCCCAGCTTGAATCGGGTCCCCCTACCTGTCCACGCCCTGGGTCCACCCAGCCAGTTGCCAGGCAACCGGCCCTGACGTCAAGGCAGCTCTGGCAGGTGGCCGGGACCTGGAGCCGCTGGAGGTCGGATCACATTTCCAGGTAAATCCCCGCCCCCAACCCCTGCCCGCACTGAGGGTGGCCAGGGTGGGGGGGTGGGGGGCGGCCGCGGAGAAATAGAGCGGGGCACGGGGCCAGGAGCTGGAAACCGCATGCGTGGCGGCTCCTGGCCTAGATAAGGTGGTGGGTGGCCTACTTGGGCCGGCCTCCGAGGTCCCTGGCGGGTTCTAGGCAGGTGCGGGATGAGTCCTGAAAGTAGGCTAGGGCCCCATAGTAATCAGCACGTCCTGCTGGATACACTCCCTGGCCCTCCAAAATGGAAGATCCCTGCTGGCATTTATTAAGCACTTCTAGTGTCCTTTGCATGCAATAATTCATTTCGACTTCACCACAAGTTTATACGGTGAGAATTAAGATATCCTATCGCCCCCCCCCCCCACACACACACATTTTGCAGACAAGAAACGGAGACACGGAGCCACGAAGATAAATGGTCCAAGCTGACAGCTAGAATGGGCAGGGCTTGAATCCCACTCGGGTTCTGTGGTACTCTGCCGAGCGTCACCCCTGCCCCCAACTTGCTGGTGTGGTGGAGACTTAGCAACCCATAGATCTGCCCCTCCCAGGACTCAGTTTCTCCATCTGTAAGTGGGAGTCAGTTTTATACAGGCCATGCGTAGCTATCAGGCAGACCAGGTCAGGACTTACGCAGCCACTTAGAAAGTGAAAACCACTGCAGAGTTTGACAGACCCAAATTTGGACCTCAGGTTGACGTGACTCTGTGCTTTGGTTTCCTAGTCTGTCAAGTGAAAGAGAATACCAGGGCCCTACCAAGGTGATGGCACACATCCATAGCTCAGGCACCAGAGGGGCTGAGGCAGAATGGATGGCTTGAGCCCCGTATGCAGCTTGAGAACAGCCTGGGCACCAAAGCAAAACTCCCTCTCAAAAAATGCAAAGAAAGAAAAGAGCAAAGAGTACAAAAAGAAAATAATCCAGGATGCATAGTTTATAAAGAGCTGAGCTAAAGAGCTCAGCTCACTGCATATTGTGTATGCAGTTAATGCTCCACAGACCTCAGCTCTGAGGCCAAAAATCCAACACTGCCCAAATTGTGCCCTGATAAAAAAACATTTAAGGACACTTTGCATCTCATGACCTCAGTTTCTTCTATAAGTTGGGAGTATGATCACAATGCCTACCATATCAGTTTTCTCATCTGTAAAATGGGCGTGGTAATACCTATCTCAGATGATTGTGAGGAATAAGTATGTATCGTGCTATGTAAGTGTGGTAGTTACTGTTACTGATTGATATTAGTGTCAGTGCTGGGGATTGAACCCAGGACCTTGCCCACCTATGCTGTACCATTGAGCTACCCTCCTGACACTTTTTTTTTTTAAATATTTATTTATTTATTTTAGTTTTTGGCGGACACAACATCTTTGTTTGTATGTGGTGCTGAGGATCGAACCCGGGCCGCACGCATGCCAGGCGAGCGTGCTACCGCTTGAGCCACATCCCCAGCCCCCCTCCTGACACTTTTTGTGATTATTTTTAACACATTCCTCATAGGGTTGTTCCCAAGGTTAAATTAAACAATGCAGATAATGTACTTAGCATAGAGTCTTGCCTCAAATATGAGCTCTATAAATGGTAATTAGTTTTTCCATGCCGGGTTCCTTGACAAAGGGACTACAAGTACCAGCATGCCCTGAGCCCCTAGTCGGGTCCCCTCCACCCAGTGTTAGCGCGCTGCACGCCGGGAGTTGCAGTCCTCGAGAGGCAGGTCCCGCCTTGTCCCAGCTTGGGGGAGGAGGTTGGAGAGCCGCCCTGCCGGCCTTTGAATTTTGCCGCGAAAAGCGCGCGTGGCGCCCCTCGGCCCCGCCCCCTGGAGGACGCTGCGCCGCGTCACCGTGGTAACCGCCTCTTGGCCCCTGCTGATTGGGCTGGGATGCGGGGGGCGGGTCGGGGGCTAGACGCTGCGGCGGCCGCCGGCGCTCGCGCCTGTCAGTCGGGCCAGAGCGGAGCAGTGGGCAGCAGTACCGGGCCGGCACCTCCGCCGAGAGGCTGCGCGCGCCGGCCGGGGAAGGCGGAGAGCCGGGCCCGCCGCCTGCGGGGCGCGGCGCGCGGCACCCGGCCCTGAAGCAAGGCGAGACGCCCGCGCGCACCAGGCGGCGCGAGGCTGCGGCCCCGGGAGCCCCCGCGCGGCGCCCCGGGCCATGGGCGCGTGAGAACCCGGCGCGCGCCGCCCCTGCTGCAGTTCGCGAGCTCGCACGCTCGCTGCAGAGTCCCCCGGGCCGTCTCCGCTTCCGCCCTGCGCCACCTGGACTTGCTATTCCTTGGCGCCGAGGCCCCTGAGGCTGCATCCGAGCCTCCGACACCCGCTGCCGCCCGCCACCGCTGCTCGCCGGCTTCCCCTCCCCCCACACCCGGGGCCGGGAGCCGGAGGAGGAGGGGCCCGTGCATTCTCGCCGCTGCTCTTTGCAACCTGCGGGGGCCGGTGCATGTCTGGCGAGGAACCGGGGCCGCTGCAGGTGCGTGCAATCCCGGGAGGAGACGACCCCACCCCCACCCCCCGGCGAACCCGGGGGCTGCGAGCGGCGGGCGGGCGGGCGGGCGAGCGAGAGGAAGCAACAAAGACAGGCTGCAGCTGGGGCTGGCGAGAGGGGCCGCGGCCGCCCGGCTCCCTGCGCGGACGGAGAGGGCGCCCTGGGAGCGGCGCGGGGCGAGCTGCAGAGGTGAGCGGGGCCCCGAGGAGAGGCGCAGCGCCTCCCGCCGGACGCGGCGAGCACAGACTCCGGCGAGGATGCGCAGCCTGAGCGCCCTTGCGGCCCGGGTCCCGGGCGAAAGCGACCCTCGCTGAGCAGAGAACCTCCCAGCCCCGACTTCGGACGGCGCACTCCGGAGTCTGGATAGCTCTCACCGACAGCGTCCCTTCCCACCCGGAGAGAAGCATCGGCTCCCGAGCGGGGCTTCCTCGGGCAGCCTCTGCCACCTCTGCATGGCTGCAACCTGTCGAGTGGAGCGTAGAGGCCGCTGAGACCCGGTGCCCTACGACCCCCTGGCTGATCGGGTGAGTTGCGAGGGGCCGGATTCCGGGCTAGAGCTGGGGGCTCCTCTTGGTATCAGGGCAGCCCGACTAGACCTAAAGGAGACCTATATTGTTGGGGGCGCTGCGCCCCTTGCCTGTCCCTTTCCCTTCCACCCACAACTTGTTTGGACTGGTCAGCTGACTTGAGTGGAGGCTGGGGTCCCCTGGTGTCCCCCGGGACTAAGGTAGTGCAGATGCCAGAGAGGAAAGGTCACTCCACCCATAAAGCTAACAGACAAAGGTAGTGGCTCCAACGTCTGAAAATTCCTGGGGAACTCCCGCGTCTTGGAGGAAATGAGGGGGCACCCAGGTTGGGACAGCATTGAGGGTCTCCACAGCATCGTCTGAGATCTTAAAAGGGAGGATCAGAAGGGAGGTATGAGGTCCTGGCCACGGTGGCTACATAGAAGATTTTGCCCTCTGTGGACGGACAGTAGGGTTCCCACCATTCTGGCAAGTGTTCCAATAAATAACTTGCAGAGAGACCTGGTGTTCAGTGGCCCTGGGAGGAGACGTCACTGCCCAGCCTCTGATGTCACTGGAGTGGTCATGGCAATGAGACTTGCCTTGACCCAAGGCTGGAGGAAGCAGGGCCAGATGCCTTTGGGTAGTGGAGAGGTAAAGGCTGACTCCCCCATCCTAGCAGTCTTTTGACCTAAATCCCCAGCCACCACATGAAGTGGGGGAGGGAGACCGTGCCAGCTGTCCCTGCTGATGCTCCTCCCTCCAAGGACAGGTATTTAGAACTTTGCCCATGTAGACTGGCAGTGCCTGGGGGTTTGGGACTCCCAGATAGAATAACTTCTGCTTTCAAAGAAGATGCTGAAGAGGAGGCCTCCCTGAACCCCACCATATACCTAGCCAGCAGGCTAAAGCTCCCGGGGTCCCTAGAGAGATGCGGGCCCTCAGCCTTCCAACAGGCCACTTCCGCTCAGGAAAATGTGAATGCCTGCTCCCAGCCAGGGAAGGTGCAGAGGAGCCGCTGCCTGCCATGCTCCAAGGCCAGGGGATCCCCTGCTGTCCAACCCCAAGGGAAAGGGCTTGGCCCAGCCTGTCCCACGCTCCCTTTGGTGTTTAAGATGATTTTGACAAGCCTAGTGTGATTGATGCTCATTACGTGAACGGAGGGCAAGTCAGTGTTAAGGTCTGAATCTGTCTCGGCCAGGGCCAATGATGAGCAGAGGGCACCCACCTGTTTTCCCCTCCCCCCCCCACTGGCCCTGTAGTTTGCAAAGACCTGGAGAACCCCCAGCCAGCTTCCTGCTGGGGGCTCTGAGATTCTCCCGTGTCCCTTCCCTCCCATGACCCACTGCCAGCGTCGGCTGTGGGCGCAACTGCTGTGACCACATTTCTAGGAAAAGGTTTGAAAACCGTGTCATTGCTTCAGCTGTGTGGGGCGGGGTGAGAGCCCAGAAGGGTATGTGGGGGGCCATTCTTAGAAGCGAGGCCCCTGTCTCTGTGCAGTGAGCATTTCCCCTGCTCTCCTACCAGACTCTCTGGCCAGATTAACAGGTCTAATAAATACTGGCGGAACTGCTTTGGGGGGCTTGGCAGGGAGATGGTATTTCCAGCTGAAATGGTGTCGTTAAACACACAAGCTTCAGAGGACAGAGGAGCAATAGCAGATTGGGGGAGATGTGGGCAGAAGGGCTGTTTGCACTGCCTCTCGACGCTTCCCAGTTTAGAAACAAACTCAGAGTGTGCGCCAGAGATCCACAAACAGGCAGTTGGAGGCCCTCCGTCGAGTATTTACACTTCCTCAGCCAAGGCGGAGGGAAGGGCTGTCAGAATTGGGCAATTCCTTCTGTTCCCTTCCCTTGGCTCCCTGGGCTTGGCAGTCGGTGCCAGACGAGGAACGGGGTGGGGAGTACCGGCTTCTCCGGAGTCTCCCTGTGGGCCAGGCATTTTGCTCCAGGATCTCCTTGAAGTGGCTTATGAGCTATGGCCCATTTGATAGATGAGGAAACTAAGGCTCAAATCAAGAAAGGGATGGTCTACAGGTGCTCAGCCAGGTAGCTGCAGAGGTTTGGCCCTGAATTGCCCTGGCTCCAGATCTCCAGGACCTCCCCGCCCTCTTGCATGGGTCCAGGGGAGCTTCCCCTGCTTGCTGGAAAGGGGTCCGTGCAAGAATTAGGAGCTCTTGGTAATGGAGGGAGGCTGGCTCCACCAGGATGCCTTGTCCACACCAAAACCCAGGTTTCAATCCTGGTTCCCCCTAACCTGCAGGCCAGTGTTGGGCAGAATGGCAGCTTATGCCCTGGGCCTTGTAGGTGGCCTGGCTCCCTAACCCCCCGGAGCCCTCTCCAGCCCTGGGTGGTGAGGCCACCCTCAGCCATCGCAGGGACCCTGTTGGTGGGTGGAGCCGGTGGGGAGGCAGGGATGCAGACAGCAGGGACACCTAGCACAAGAGTGGGAGGGGCCCCGTGGAGTGGGTGCCATATGAGTCTCCAAAAGGACCCCTAGGGCTGCTCCAGTCAGTGGGACGGGCTGGGAGCAGCGAGATGCCTGTGGGCCCTGAGCCTGCTGAGCTCAGTGGGGGACCTGGTGGCCAGGAGGTGTGTCCTGGAGCTCGGGTCACAGGGGAGGTTTAAGCAGGGAAGGCTCCCTCCACAGGGACCGTCATCCTGGACATCCTTTGGGTCAGAAAGGGAGCTCTCCTTGGTCCTCTGGGCAATCTCCTCTCAAGGTTGGCTTCCCATCCCGTCCCCAGTAATCCTTCTCACTTGGCTAATTCCGCATAAGCGCCTCCATGGTCCTCTGAGCCTCCGGGTTGCTCTGGACCAGGACCTGAACTGGGCCAGGCCCGTTTGCTTACACCCCTTGTAGAGAAACCTGAGGCTCCCTGGTGAGCAGTGGCTCCCAGGAACTGTGCCCTGCACTTGCTGACTGTGTGACCTTGGGTGAGTAGCATTGCCTCTGAGTTCGTTTCCTCTTCGGTGAGCAGCAGCTGCTAACAGCACCCACTGCGGAGGGTCATGATGAGGATTCAACTGAGGGCTTAGTACAGGCCGCAGCATGCAGCAAGCGCTCCATAAATGCACAGCCTTATGGCTCCTCTTAGCTTTATCCTCAGAACAGGGCCTTGCATGACTCTCCCAGTGAAAGGTGGTAGGCTTCAGCCCAAGGCAGGCACCTACCTTCCCTTCTGGCCTGCTCTGCACCAGGGCACCTCAAGTCACCCGGGGGGCCCCCACGTGGTGCGCACACGTGGCTCCCATCTGAGTTCTGGCCGGGCTGGGGCTGGGGCCCAGCCGGGGCCTCCCCAGGCTCCCCTGCCTCCCTTCCCTCCCAGCCAGGAGGCGAGCTAGCAGCTCATATTCATGAACCGTAATTCAATCAGGCGGCGACTCCTCTGGGCCCGGGCGGGGGTGAGAACGAGGAGGCGCGCACAAAAGGGCCGCTTTATTACCTCCCGCGGGCCCGGGAATTGCGGCTCTCCCCCGGCAGCGGCCGGAGCCGCCTTTATTGTGTTAACCCATTTGCGTGTCAAGAGCTATTGTGCGCTTTCCCCGCCTGTGCGGGCGCCAGGGAGGAGGGCTGCGTGGCTCTGCCGGCCGGTCACCTCCGCGGGCGCCGCCCGCCGCCCTGATTGGTTGCTAAGTGATTTGCATCCAAGGTAATCACTTTTATCTCAGAAGGATGTCGACTATAATTATAAGCTACTGACATCTTTTGAAATCTGCCTAATGACTATTTTAGTCTGCCCGGGCTGGGGGTGGGGAGGCGGGTTCCGAGGGGGAGGGGGATGCTGAGAAGGGGGGGGATGGATTCCTTCCACCTGGACCATTGGTTCCCCAGTTGCCAGAGACATCTGAGGGCCTCGAACAAAAGGCCAGGAGGCTGAAGGGGAGCTGGCATTCCTGTGGGCGGAGTTAGTGCCATTTTAGAGATGGGGAAGTGGAGGCCTTGGGACGGAGTCACCTGCCAAGAAGACACAGCCCTGACCCATAGGTACCTACCTCATGGGCTGCTCTCTTAGTTGGGGAGCAGACGGGAATAATGTGATGGTGCCTGGGTAGAGGGCAGTGGTCGGGTACCTTCCAGGGTGTTGGTATCCCCGTTTTCCTAGGGAGGAAATGGGCACAGGGTAGGCATGTCACTGCCCAAGGTCACACAGCCAGCAGAATGAGGTCAGGGTAGAAGGGGTGGCATGGGCAGCTCCCTGGCCTCTCTCCTGCTTCCTGTTGTCCAGCCCGGCCACGGTACCCAGGTGCTGGCCATGGTCAGGTGGCAAAGCTCTGAGGGCCCACAGCCTCCCCGCAGCCAGCTGGGACCCTGGGCAGAACTGGTGCGGGGCTGGGAGGAGGGGAGACTGGCCGTCGAGGGCTCCTCACTGAGGGGCTGGTACTCTGGGTTCTGAGGACTGAGTGGATTTGCCCCTATGGGATGGATGAGGAAAGTCAGGGGAGCTTATCAAAGGGCAGAGGTCAAAAGGGTGATGAGCCAGGAGGAACTGGGGGTCTTGAGTGCCAAGCTCAGGAGCCGATGGGGTCCGGAGGAGGAGGAGGAGGACACCTCTCAGAGGCCAGGCGGATAAGGTGTGCTGGGAAAAGGGCTGCCCTATGCCTGGGTGCTGGGTGCTGTAGAGTCAGCAGGGGGCTTGGAACGCTCTCAGACCTGGGCTCCCACGCTGTTGCTGCCTGTGTGTCCTCAGACAAGTTACCTCACCTCTCTGGTCCCTGGTTTCCTCGCTTGTTGAAGAGGGTGATTGCAGTTGCCTTATGGGTTTCTAGATAGGAAGACCTTGTGTGTCTAGTTCCTTTGAGCTCTGGGAACAGAGGGACAGAGAGGAGGGAGGGGCTCAGCAAGCTGGGTGACATGGGCTCAGACAGAGGCCCTGGCCATCCCCCTGGCCCCACAGCAAGTCACTGTTCCAGCTGCAGCAGCTGTTTGGGGCCCTGGGAGCCCCTGCTATTGTGCAGAGAGCACAGGGGACAAAGGCCTGGGAGGTCAGGGGGCCAGGCCATAGCTGGCTGTGAACAGGCTCCCCTGGACAGGGACTTAATGACACAGAACTTAATGACCCAGAATGCATGGGGAGAGGGCCTCCCTTGGAGGAAGGGAGGCGGGGGAGGTCAGCCACCAGCTGTCTGCCCCGGGATTCACTGCCAGGGCAGGGACACCTGCCTCCAAAGTCCAGGCTGGGCTCTGGAGGAGGCTGAGGTGGTGGTCCTCCCCAGGCCTGAATTTGGGGCCCCACCTCTGTGTGACCTCAGTCTCCCAGTTTGTCAGATGGGCCCAGGGTCCACCTGGGAGGGTGGCTGTGAGGCGTGGCAGTGCAGAGAGGAAGTGGGCAGGAGCCAGGAACGGCTATTTCTGCTTTTTATTCGTGCATTCATTCAGAGGTTTGCTGCTCCGTGCCAGGCTCCCTGCCAGGTGCTGGGGACACAGAGATGAACAAGAGCCCCAGTTACTTTGAAAGGTGGCATGCACCGAGGGAGAGGCTACAGACAGAGTGGAGGGGGCGGATCCACCACAGAGGAGTCCACAGTGTGCGGCCAGGAGCAGGGACACAGCAGGGATGTGGTCCCTGCCCTTGGGGACCCCGGACTCTCAAAGTAGGCTAGAAATTGGGAGGTGGAAGCTTACTACTACCTGGGGTGACCATGCAGGTTCCCCGACGGGGGAGGCACTTGGAATGGCTGGCTTTGGGGCTCCCTTTAAACACTTGCCTATTAGGAGAATCATGGGACACTATTGACATGTACCGTGGGCCACCGAGCTCCCTGCCCTGGCGTTTTGTTCTCATTTAATCCTCTAGCACTCTGCGATGGGTGTGTTTATTCCTATTGTGTAAAGGAAGAAACGGAGGCTCAGCAAGATGAAGTTACCACCCAGGTCCTGGGCCACATGACAAGGTCAACACACTCCCCTTCATTATCCACAGGACTTTGGCCTCTCTTCCTCCTCTGAGGGCACTGAACATTTTTTTAGGGGGGAGGCAGGTAACCCGGGATTGAATCAGGGGCACTCGGCCACTGAGCCCCTCCCCAGCCCTATTTTGTATTTTATTTAGAGTCAGGGCCTCACTGAGTTGCTCCTCATTTTGGCTGAGGCTGGCTTTGAACTCGCCATCCTCCTGCCTCAGCCTCCCGAGCTGCTGGAATGACAGGTGTGTGCCACTGCACCCAGTTTAGGGCATTGAACTTGAGAGGTACTATTCTGGGAGGGTCCTTGAGCAGGCACTGAGGGAGACTTGTTTTGGGCCAGCTGTCTCCTTTGTGAGCTGCACGCCTTTGAATAAGTCACCCCCACCTGACCCCAGCCTCAGCCATGCCCTTCCGGAGACGTCAGCTGATGGCAAGTCCAGGCAGGCGTGACCTCCCTTATACTGCTGTGCCCTTGACAGACATTGCCAATCAATTGCTGCCCTCTTCCCTCGCTGAGTTCCTCCCCTGACCTTGGGTTCTCTCCAGGGCTCTGGGCAGGCAGCACCAATCAATCAGCAGGGCCTGTGAGCTGAAACTGGTCGCCTGCCTGGCCTTGTTGAGCTCCCGGGTCCCTCTGCCACCTTCATGTGGTTTGGAGGACCAGAGTAATCATAGCAAGAGAATCTGGGGGAGCTTCTCTAAGGATATGAGAGGTTCTTCAGCCACGAAAACCATTGAAGTATGAGAGTCAATTACCATTTTCCAGTTCTGACTCAGGTCTGTCCACGTGCAGATTTCAAACATCTGTAGTCTGGAATTTATTTGCAGTTAGCATTCATTGAGCTGCTCCTGAGAGAGAGGTCCTTGATGGGCGCCCTCTGACTCCCCAGTCTACAGAGCCTGTCGGCACCTCTAGCCCATGGAGAGATGAGGAAACCGAGGCTCAGCACGGTTAAGCAGAGTAGGTTTGTGAACCCGCGGAGCAGCTTAACTGGCCTTCAAACTTGTCTCAAGGTCCCCAGACTAGGGGTGGCAGGCAGACAGGGCAAGCCTGGACAAGGTGTTGGTCCTTGTGACGCCCTGAGGGCTGGTGGGCTTCTAGCAGACAGAGCTGGGCAGGGTGGCCTGGGTGGAGGGAAGAGCCCAAGAGGCAGAGCAGCAAGTGTTTCTGTGGAGGGACCAGCATGTGGCCTGACGTGGCCAGGATGTGGCGAGAGGGGACTTTGGAAAGATCCACAGCTGTCCTTGGCATTTGGACTTTGCCCACTCACCATAAGGTGCCACAGCTGCTCTTTGAACAGAGGAGCGATGCGGTCCCATCTGTGAGAATCTCTGACCCAGGGTGGGGTGCGTGGGGCTACCTGCCTCTGACCTACTGGGAGCGTTAACCTGGAACGCAGTAGGTAGGCACCCCAAAAGTGTCTGTTCAAAAAGAGTGAATGCTCCCCCCGACTAAGATGCTCCTGACCTGCCTCCCCAGGGGCTCAGCTGCCAGGAGGGAGAGACACCAGAGTTCCTTTCTCCAGGGACAGTGGAGCAGCAGGCCTGGTGGTGAGGGACACGCAGGTACCCTGGCAGGAGCTCCCCTCTCAGCACTCTGCTGCTCCCCAAGACCCTTCCAGACCTTCCTGTGGGCTGTCCACGCCTCACTAGCCACGCCTGGCGGGCAGCGTGGGCCCAGCGCTTGGGGGGATGAAAGATGAAGGTTCGTGACCATTTTTTAACTCAATAAAGGGAGAGACAAGCGGCAGGCTGCAGGCTGGAGATATAATTAGTTCGCAGCAGTGGCGCTTTCTTGATTTAGCTTCTGCGAGAACAAGACAAGGATGTTATACCCAATTAGCAGTAACATCCAGTCGGAGCCTCAATAGGTGAGATAACAAGCTATTTTTATGACTTTTCTTTCCCAGCTTGGAGGGGGCGGGGGAAGGGGGCATGAGGGCCTTATTTCTTTTCATCGGGGAACAATTATGAGCGATCTCAGGATTTCCCAAATCCAAATGATGCATTTGTTAACCCAAACAAGCAAGCCTCCCAGGGCAGCAGCGGCTGGGGTGGCCAGCGGGCATTTTGAGCCCAGGGGGTGTGGCCCCTCGTCCACTTTCTGGGAACCTTGGGAGAAGGCTGCCCGTGCAGAGGCCATCAGTTTGGCTGGGGAGATTCAGCTACTCAGAGATTCTTAGTGCCTGCCTTGATGGCCCTACCTGCCTTCAAAGGGACGCAGGAGGCCGGGTGGACTTTTCTAAGGGTGAGGGAGGAGCCACTTCTGGCCCTTGGCGCCCTTCCTGGTACTGCCCTCAATCGCTTCTGCCAACTGGGCCAGAGGTTCTGGCTCTTCCACCCGGACCCTGCCAGGGCACTCTGCCTGGTGGGCCCCTTTCATGGCGCACGCTGCCTACCCACCCTCCTGCCTGTCCTGGGTCCCAGATCTGTTCCCTGGCAGGTCCCGAGTGTGATTAGCTGCACTCTCTCCACGCTCATTACCCCACAGCCAGGCACCCCGCGCCGGCCAAGTCCCCGCTGGGCAGGGAAGCCCTGCCAAGCCCCACCTCACTGCCTGGCTGTACCCGACTTGGGGCGAAGGCCAAGGGATGCCCAGAGAGGGAGCTGGCCCGGCTGCTGCCACACCCCACCATGCCAGGACCCCAGCCCCGCCCCCCCAGCAGGTTGGTCCTGAGGAATCTTGCGCTGCCTTGTCCCGTGCCGCCTCTGTCACTGCGGAGCTCATGGTTCAGATAACTGACAAATCCAGCCATGCAAAGTGGGAGTTTAATTGCAAACAGTTTTTATGGATCATGGGCCCATCTGTGCCACCATATGCAAGAGGGAAAAGTGCCCCCCTCTTTTTTCCCCCCCTCCCCATCTCACTCTCAGAGTAACTCCAAAAAAATATGGCAGCCTTTTCTGAGGGCTTCCAGAAGGCAGGATATTTTTTTCTGGCTGGAGCCAAGCACAGAGCAAGTGCCTTCCCAGAAGTGAGACCTTCTCTGGGCCTGGGCATGGGCCTGGCTCAGCCTTTCCCAGCCACCTGGCTGGTGCTCTTCCCGTGGCCTCTGGTGGCCTCAGCCTGGGGAGCACACTGGGTGGAAATGTATGAATGACCGGGGTTGGGGGGGCACTTCCCCTCCCATTTCTAGCACAGGAAATGGAACCCCAGGAGGATGGGGCTCCCCAAGCCTCCGACTCCCTCCTTCTCAGTGGTACCTCTTACCCTGGTGCCCAGCCTGACTCTGCAGATGAGCCCCACCCAGGATGGAAAGGCCATCCGTGGGGGGCCCTCGGACAGCACTTCCTCAGGGCCTGAGGGCTGGTCTTGGCAGACCTCCCCCTGAGGCTATGGCCTGGGTTTAACCCCCCCCCCCCCCCCCCGCAGTGCCACATGCCAGCCGGGTGACTTCAGACTATTTCTCTCTCTCTCTGCCTCAGTTTCTCTCTCCATCAATCAGGGGTGAGAGTTGATGGATTGCTGCCCTTGGGGTGCGTTTGTATCTATCCTCTTCCCCCCTGCCATGAGGCTGGGGGCCTTGTGAGTGAGGGTCCTTGCTATGTTCCCTGGGACACCCCAGGCCTCTGATGAGGACGCTTGATGGCTGTGGGAACACTTGAGGGAGTGAATGAGCGAGGGAGGGGACACGGGCCCTTGGCTGGCCAGTGATTCAGGGATTCTACTGCCTTTCTCTCTGGAGTCTGCGGGGTCATGAACTCCACTCTACCCGCGAGGAAAACCAAAGCTCCGGGACAGTAAGGGACTCTCTCAAGGTCATGCAGCTGAGGAGAAGCCAGAGCTGGGACCGGAAGCCTGGTCTAAGTGACTTCCAGCTGACCAGGTCCTGCCCTGCACATTACAGGTGAGGAGGGTCAGGCTCAAAGTTGGGGAGGGACTCGGCCGAGGTCACACAATAAGAAAACAGCAGCCAGGGTTCGTGGGGGTCCTTCCTGTCCCTGTCGTACAGATGAGGAAACGAAGACCCTGTCACCACAGAGCCAGGCCAGACTTGCTCCGCCTCTCTCCTTTCCCTGCCCCCTCCCCTGGGCCTGGGCCTGGGGGCTTCACCATGAGCCTTATAAACTGGCAGCTTGGGAGTGCGGCAGCCAGGCCCTGGGCGGGAGTCCCTGTTCCCCACTTGGGCGCTTGGTACAGCCCACCCACAGCAGGTGGCAGGCAAAGTGGGGCAGGGGCTCCGGCCCCGGAGGAGCACAGGCCCGTTCCCCGCCCGGTGGTGATCACCAGCTCCTGTTGTAATCATTAAAACTATTAGAAGGAAACGTTCGCTTGAAGCAAGTGTCAGGCTCCGAGTTGTGCTTTGTAAACGCTCACAATTAATGCCAATCAGGCCCGGAAAAAAGCCGGCCCGGAACCCTGTCTGTTTCGTCTCATTTGTCAGCTGGTGCGCGCCATGTTGCACATTTTCATACAATTGCTATAAACATAAAAGGGAAACTCCACAGTGTTCCCGGGCGCCCGGATGGTGCGCGCAAGCTTAATGACTTGGTGTTCCGCTGTGCACTTGGCGGCCCAGAGCAGGTGGGAGGGAGGGAGGGGGACTTTGTGTGGCAGGACGGGGACTCCTGGGGTCAGCCAGGGAGGTGAGTTGGGGGGGGGCTGGGCCTCTTACCACACGCTCTGCAGGCTGCGTGGCCCCCAGAGCCTAGGACATCTGGAAATTAAAACACCTGCTGGAAAGAGTCGGTAAGCTCTTCATATAGAATAGCGGGTCCACCAGGCCTGGCTTCGAGTCCCCTAGAATGTCCCCTAGGATGATCGCTCCGGGTTTGTTGCTGCCCCGTCATGTCAAGCACTTACCAACAGGGCTTTGGTTTTCCCCTGTGCACTGGGGGGACAGCCCTGGGGTCAGGATTTCAAGCCAGCGGGGGCCTGGGAGCATCACCAAGTTGTCTTACATGGTTGCTGCCTAAACTCTTTGAGGGCGAACCGTCCCTCTGAGCTACAGGGAGCGCGAGTCCGTAACCATTGTACCACCCTGCCTCATCCTCCCAGGGTAGCCGTGGGTTTAGGAGGAGATGATAGAGCTACAAGTCCCAGCACACAGTAGGTGTTTAATAAACAGTAGCCCCTGTCGTCCCACTGCCTGGAGATGGCCTGGGGCAGAAGAGACCTCACAACCTCAAGGTCAGCACCAACAGACGTGGACCTTGCCGGGGTGGAGGGTGGAGATAGAGGGATCTAGAAAGGAGTACTGTCTCCCTTCCTAGGAGGCTGGGCCCACAGCCTTCTGGGGTGGGACTGAGGAAGGAGATGCTGAGGACATGGCTGGTCAGTCCCCAGGGCTTCCTGCCCACCATCCCTTTCCAAATTTCACACCAAGCCCCTCATCACCTCTCTGAACCCCCTGACAGTCCAGAAGGTTGGCCACGTTGCTGTCACAGTCCCCATTGTACAGATGAGGAAACCGAGGTCCAAACCAAGCCACGGGTACACAGCTACCAGGTGGAGCTGGGGGCAGAGCCGCACCTAGGCTTGGCACCCCGGAGTCTTCCCTGCCTCGCTAACCTGGGCGTGAGGCCTCGCCACACATCTGTGCTCTCCCTTCTGAGCTTTTGGCTCTCTGTGGGCAGGGTCCTCTGAGGCCAGCCTGGCCCGGCAAGGACACACTGGCCTTTGTGTAGGCTCCGGCCAGGCTGGGCAGCCAGCAGAGGAGGAGAGGGTGGTGTGGCCCGCTGGCTGGGACAAATGCACACAGCAGGAATAGAGGCCCCTTTGTGTGCCTCTTCGTGGGGGAGGGGGTGCTGCCAGCTGCCACCCCGTGTGACCGGGGAAGCCCGAGCCCTCTGTAAGGTGGCCCCCCAACCCCGGGGGACCATCCAGGAAGCCTGTCCTCTCTCTCTGCCACTTCCTGCTCTTGTGTGTGGTCCTCTTGTTTGGAGGACTGGCTCTGAGAGGAGCTTCAGGCGGCCACTCACCTGCTCTGCTGTGGGCCCACTGTGTGCCGGCAGGGGCCAGGCACTCCGCAGGCCCTGAGGGTGAGGTGCAGTAGTCGCTCCTACAGACTAAGACACCAAGGTCTTTGTGCAGAGCGTGGCTCACAGTAGGCCTTCAACAAAGTCCCAGCAAAGATGTGGGCAGCCCCGGCCCCCACCTAGGGGGAGAAACAGGTCAGTGACCAGGCTGCGTGTCCAGAGGGGGTCTGACACTTTCACAGTCTCTCGGGGCTCCTGGGGCCCGGTTGCAGATGAGGAGGGACCCTCAGAGAGCCAGGGACCCGCTGGGCTTCCACAGCTCCTGAGCCCAAGGCCAAGGCAGGTACACCTGTCCCTGGGAATCACGGCCTCGGTGCTTTCAAAGCTGACAATTTTCTTCCCCAAGAGACCTCGCAATGAGAATTTGAGGTAGGATTTTAGTTTTGTTGGTTTTTTTCTTTTTAATGTTGGCAACCACTTTTCTTTCTTTCTTTTTTCTTTTTTTTTTTTTTTAATGCAGCAACAGGGCAAAGAAAGACGTGTGTGGGCAGGGCTTCCCGTGGTGCTTGGGTGAGGGGCACGTCTGGGGTCCCCGATGGCTCGTCTTCCCCATCCCCGGCCAGAAAGAGCCCTCAGAAGCCACTTGCACCCCCGGAGCCCCTCCTCACACCCCCAGCCGCGTCTTCCCCGCCTGAGGCAGGAGGCAGGGCCCGCGCCCGCGAGGGCACCACCCAAATAGCTATAATCAGCAGCCTCGCCAAGACTTCAAACTCACCCAATTATCCTGCGAGGGAAAAAAAACACAAAATGAAAACAAATTAACATGTTTGCATAGAAGCCGCCGCGGCAACACACACAGACGCGCACGCACGCTGGTGCTGGCGCGCGCCCCAGCCAGGCTGGGAGGCACCGCCGCCATCCTGTCCCCAAGCCTGGCACCCACCTGGACCACGCCAGCCCAGTGACCAGATAGGCCCTGAACCTGGGGCCACCGGTTTCCTGATTCTTTTCCTGCAGCTTTGGGGACGGAGCCAAGGCCCGTGCACGGGAGGCGAGTGGCCCTGCGCGGAGCCCGTGCCCTGCCCTTCAATGGCTGCCTTTTTTCTACTTGACAAACTTGGGTGAAGGCTGGAGTCCCTCCGCGCTGAGCTGGAGCTAGGTGTACCGTGAGCCGCGCTATGCAGATGGAGACGCTGAAGCCCAGAGAGGCTAGTGGGCCCACCCTGTGCTGCACACCCCGCAAAGACAAGAGCTGGCTGGGGCGCAGCCTAGACGGTCCAGCGCCCGAGTCTGTACTGTGACAACTGTGCCTTCTGGGTGGCTCCTTGTCCGTGGGTGATGTGCCAAAGCTACAGCCTGGCCTTGGAGGCCCCTCTGTCCTGTGGCCCTCTCTCAATCACCCGGGAGCCCACTTCTGCCCTGCAGGTGGCCCTCCTATGGTCATGGTCCTCATGTGGGGTCAACTCCTCGATCCAGCCCACCCTTACCAGGTGGCTTTGGGCTCTGGCTTCCCCTCTGTGCCCTGCTGGGTGCCCTTCAGCTCTGTATCAGGCACTGGAATACTCTTCAGAGGGGCTCAGGTGACCCTTTCCTGGCCTGGGGACAGCCCCTCTCCTCAGGGCTCCGTGAAGCTCCGTCTGGCCTAGGGTTGGGGATGCTGGGCTCCTGCCTGTGCATCCCTACGTGTCTGACTCTTCTGTCCCCAACCCGGCATGCTCAGGGACTCGGTGGGGTTTGGCGAACGTGCCCCTCGGAGCCATCTCCCTGCTCTCGCCTAAGCGTACCTGGGGCCTTGTCCCTGGGGCCTTGTCCCTGGGGGTTGGAGAATAACTGCAGCGATGGGGAGAGGTTTAGGTCCTGGGGCTCAAAGGTCCACAGCAGCCCTGCCCCGTGCTCTGGGTGACTCTGGGAAAACACCTTCAGCTTTCTCAGCCCTGTGCTGTCACCTGTTACCCAGACCAGTGATAAGCAGGTACCATGCCCTGCACAATCCATTCTGGCCTAGTCCCCACCCTGGCCACTGAGGGAGGCGTGGCTGGAAGGACCACGGGGGACAGTCCCTCGTGGGGCTAGAGTAAAGCCAGCAGGATGCTATTATGGTGGTGGCCTCTGGGTGGCCCCTTTGACATCAGCCTTGAGTTGGCCTAGAGTCATGCCAGCAGCCACTCAGGGCAGGGCAGTGGTCAGAGGTGACCCAATGCCCACCCCAGGAGGGGCCACCCCTGTCCTGTGGGTTGAGTGCCCAGTTGGAACCCAGCCCACCCTCAGCATGGCCATGTCCTGGCTCTAGAGTTCCAAAGACCCAGGTTCCCATCCAGACCCCAGGAGATAGCCAGGGACAAATCCCTTTTCTCTCCTCCCTGAGCCCCTGCTCCCCCCTAGAGGACAGGAGCCTTGGATAGACTGTGTCCCAAATAATGGGCTTAGTGCCCGGTGTGCTGAGGCACGGCACCCAGCAGCCCTGCCCAGGCCTCGTGAAGTGGAGGCCCTTTCCCTCTTCCAGAAGTTTCTGGACCCTGAGCCTCCGAGACACAACCAGGGGCTGGGATATGCACCATCTCCTGCCCCCTGCCCCCTGCCCCACTGGCAGGTAACCAGGGGGCTGAGAGGAGGCTCTTGCCCACCATTGACAGCCCGGCCCCCCGCCCGCCTTGATGAGTGCTCTCAAGTCTGCAGGGCCTGGTTTTCCCAGGGGGTGTGTGTAGGTGGTGGTGGCAGGGTGTCAGGTCAAGCTGGAGAGAGGCCAAGGGCCAGACCAGGTGACTAGGGAGAACTGTGAGCCCTGGGCCACACAAGGGACCAGGGGAACAAAGGTCCCAACCCTTCCCTCTGTTGTCCCCCTGGGATTTATCGAGCATCCGCTGGGTGAGCCGCGTGGCCTGGCTTCCTCGATGCCGGTCCCCTGGGTGAGCCGTGAAGCCTCCCTGGAGTCAATGTGCTCAAACAGGGCTTCGGTGGCAGTCACAGCAAGGTAAGGTTCAGTGCCAGGTGCCTGAGAGCCCGGGAAGGGGAGTTGCCCCCCATCCTGAGAGTAGGACGGGGCTGCTTCCAAAAGTGACTGTGGAGCTGGGCACCGCGGGTGGCCCTCTCCGATCCACCCTTGTGAGGTTGTGGAAAAGAGGATTCTTCTTCCTTCCATTACGAAAGTAGGATTCAGAAATGACAAGCTTTGCTTCATGTTGGGGACATTCTGCCAGGTGCTGGGCATTTGGGCAGTGTCTGGTCTCACCTTGGGTAAGTGACCAGCCTGGACAGGCGGGCTCCCATGTCTTTCCTGGGCTCAGGCACGTTCTGAAGTGGACTCGGAGCCACCTGCCCAGCAGCCCGGCCTTGGGTGCGGAGCAGCCGTTGTGTGCACACATCTGAGCCTGTCTCTTCCACATCAGGTCGTTTGTAACCGTCACCAGGCCGTCGGGCCGTCGCTGATCCAATCTTGGCTTTGTGCTGTCACAGCCGTTTTTCTGCGCCGGGCTGATTTTCAAAGGAGGCCCATCTTCTGGCCCACTTTTCAGAAGCGGGGGGTGGACCCGGGAGCTGTGTGTGCGTGTGAGTATGTGTGAGTACGTGTGAGTACGTGCACACGCTCTCCTCCTCCTCTGAATGCCCAGAGTGGGATTTGGGGTGAGGTAGGCAGACAGGGTCCCCCCAGGCCTGCTGCCTCCACTGTCACCCCAGCCCCTACCACCTGCCCACTTGAGCACCTACTGTGTGCCCCGCTTGCAGATACAGCACAGTCTGTGCTCTGGTGGAGGAGAGATACTCAGCCATTCATCAATAAATAATCAAGGTAACGACAGTGAATGAGCCACAATGGTGACGGAGTAATGGCTGGGCAGAGGCTGCCAGTCCACAGGGTGGTCAAGGAGGGCCTCTTGGAGGAGGTGATGTTTGAGATGAGGCATAAATGAGGAGATGGGGCTGGCACAGAGGGTGGTGGGCAGTGGGCAGTGTTGGGGACAGCACAGCTGTGCACTGGCCACAGGTGGTTACTGAGCATGTGCAGGGAGGCCAGGCTGAACTGGGGTGCCCTGTGGGTATACAGTGCACCCTGGATTCCAGAGATTTAGTATGAAAAGAAGAACACAGCATGTCTCACTGATAACTGGGAATATCGATGACATCTTGAGGGGGTACTAATTTGGATCTATTGAGTTAAATAAGATACATTATTAGATTTAACTTTCTGCTAGAAAATTTCTGTGTGGGGTTCCTTCTACTGTGTATTTTCATTGGCCAGCACTGGCATCAAGACAGAAACGTAAGTGCAAAGGCCCTGGGGTGGGACTGAGGTTGTCCTATTAGAGAATCAGAAGACCCAGTGTGGCTGAGCAGAACTAGGAAGGAGACAGGAACAGTGCAGGTAGGGGGTGGGGACAGGGTTCCCATGGGGCCTCCGAGGATATTGTTACAAATGCCAGGAAGGGAGTTTTGAGTGGAGAGGAATGTGAGACACACATGACCCTCTAGGGTGGGGAAGGGCGTGGAGGCCAGGAGGCCCCCAGGTCTTGTGGACAGCAGGTTCCATTGCAGAAAGCATTGCTTCCTGGAAAGATCTCTGCTTCCTGGTGGTCCTGGGTTTCCCGGACTTACGTCCCCTCTCCTCCCACCTGTCCCCTCCCCCTCCCCCAAGCTGTTCCCTGTCACAACAGGGAATTCACCATGAGCACCAGCCTCCTGTCAGGTGGTCAGAGGTTGAAACATTCCTGAAGATAACCAGAAGTGTGCGTGTGCGCTGTAGAGAAACAACAGACACAGGCAGGCACGGAGAGGAAAAATGGGACTTGGGAGATGAATGGTCCCGCGGTGGGCAGCGGCAGACAGTCGGCCCCGCGCCCCGGCACTTTGTAAACCGCATGCTCTGTGGCTGGGTGACACATGAAGGGGTCAGAGACACTCCCGCCAGCTCACAGCCAGGGCGAGGGCTGGAGACTGGCCCGTCTCTCTTCAAGGGATGAGTGTTTGGCCTCAGAGGTTTAGACAACATTGGAGGAGACCACTCCCTGACCTTGAGCCTCTGTCCAAACCCTGCATCCGTCTTTCTCCCAGCCCCCGAAGCGTCTGTTGGCCTTGGCTTTGGGCTACAAGTCAGAGCTAGCCCTTCCCAGCCTCCGTCCACTGTCAGCTGTCTGTCCTCCGGACACTGCTGGACCTTTCCTCCCCGGGGCCCAGTCTCCCCTCCCCTGGGTGACTGAACCCTAACCTTCCTGCCTTCATCAGCCCCCTGCCGTGGCCCTGGAGGCCGCTCCCGCCCTGCGTCTCCTCCCAGGTACCCAGGTACCGCACAGCTGTCATTCTCCAGGTGGAGCGTGGGTTAAGTTAGGTGGCGTCTGTAGAGTGCGGAGCCCGTGGGGAACACTAAAAATAAAGATCAGCGCTCGCTATCGCTCTTACTACCGGCCTGCCTCCTTCCCCGCTGCCTGGTTTAACCCTGAACTGTGGGTGCAGGGCCGGGGGTATGTGGGGGGGGGGTGGCTGGGACACTGAGCCCCTCCTTCTCTGTCTCACCTTTGCCCTCTGCACAAGGTGCTCCGTCTTTGGGGACCCCTTACATCTGGTCTCACCTGATTACACCTTTATTTTGGTCTCTGTTGACATGTTGCTCCCCCAGAAAGGTCCATGCCCCCCCAGAAATCTGGATGGGGGGCCCTTTCCTGCCAAGCCCCCCCACCCCCCAGACCCCGTGGCCTCACAGCACGGTATTTGGTTTTGATTCCCAGTGTCCTCCACCTTTTTGGGAAGGTGACGATGGAGACTTGGCTGCCACTTTTAATTCAAGGGCTGAGACCAGGACTAGGAGAGGGGCGGCCTCTTCAAACTTCTCACTTTGGGGTCTGGCTCCTGGAAAAGGGGTGTCTTAGGAGATGACAGCTGGGTAGGAGGCTGAGATTTGGGTCCCCTCCCCTGCCACCTAGAACCTGCAAGCAAAGGCTCCTTACATGAGAATGAGGAGTCCCCGCATCCACTCCAGTGGCCAGTAGCCAGTGGCCACGACTGCCCCCCAGCCCCGGAGGGGCTATCGAGCATTCCTATGAGACCCTGATTCCTATTCTGCGTCTCTCCCTGCCCTAAGCCAGCACTGAGGGCTGGGAGGGCGGTCTCTGGAGTTGGGGGGCTCCACCTGGATGAGGTGCTTTCAGCCCCTCACCTGGAGGGCGGGTCCTGCTGTAGCCCGAGCTGTCTCGGGCCTCCCCACTCCTTTCCGTCCATCCTCCATGTGCTCCCCATGGGGTGCTCCTGTCATCTTTGCTCTTCCCCCTGCCTCACTTCTTCCTCCTCCCTCCTTCCTGCTCGCCAGCTGAGAATGATCCCACGTGATGCTAGAAATGGCTACCATTTGCCACGAGGACCTGGCCCCGTGTGTGTACAAGTTCCTGGTCAGAAATTAGCCTCCTTTTCAGATAAAGAAACTGAGGCTCAGAGATGACGGAGGGATGTGCCCCAAACCAGAGTTCAGGGATAAAGGTGGGGTTTAGGCAGAGGAGAAGGCTCAGGGATCTGGCTCCAAAGCCCGGGACTGGATGCTGTCACTCTCCTTGTGAGGCAGCTGGGGTGTCCCCCCCTTGACACCCCTGGGCCGGGCCGATGGTCCCATCATGGCCCCTGTCTCCTTCCCGCCTTCCGACGGCTCTTACCCCATCAGGATCTGTGACTGCCCAGCGTGTGCACAGGACCTGGCACACAGTAGGGGCTTGTCAGGCCACCATCACATCCCAGGCTAGTTCCCATGGTGAGCGAGGTCCCTGTGCTTGAGACCCACCCCTTCTTGGCACGGTGGCTGGGAGCTGGCCGTGGTGCTGAAGGGCTGTAGGACAGCCGCCCACCCCCCAGAGCCTGCCCTGTGTCCCATCCTTCCTGAGCCCACCTATCCGTCAGGAGCTGTGTTTCTGGAACCTGCAAAGCACAGGCACTGGGTCAGCCTTGGGAGCTGGTGGAGGAAGGGTCAGGAGGCCACATGAGGAGGAATCCGCCCCCCGGCACCATCCTAACACACTCACATGCACATGGGTCTTAGGAGCCCTGAGGACCCTGGGCTTCCGTGGAAGCCCAGGTGGATTCTTAAGGGGGAGGTATTTCACAAGCCGTGGTCAGTAAGCGAGCCTCGCCCCTGGGGATGCCCCATTGAGGACCCTGGCTGCGGCCAGAATTCAGGATTGTCACCATAGTGTTTGCTCATCTCTCTGGCCCAGAGCTGCCAGCACCTCTAGCTCTAGTGCCCAGCCCAGACCTAGGCCTCGGTGAGGCTGTGAGAGCTAGGTCCAAGATGATGTCTCTGTCCTGGAGCAGATTTGCATCTTAGAGCCCTGGCTTGGGGGCTTGGATGCAGCAGTAGCTTGTGGGGAGATGAGGCCTCGGGTTGAAGGGCGCAGTGCTCCCCCATACCAACCTTAAAAGAGAGTAAAAATCCCCTTCTGGTGCTGCGGCCCAAATAGCGGTGGGAAATAATCACTTTTCACAGGCCCCTTATCCACGGCCAAGCCCTGCGCGGTTTAATCAGCAGTGCCCGTGTGACTTGAAGATTCCCCGGCTGGAGAGATCAGGAGAGGGGTTAAAGAAAATTACCCTGGCCTCCTCCATGCTAATGTAATCTCTAACCAGATCTGCCTAGCCGCAGCTCAAATTGCTTTTTAGATTAACATTTAATTATTAACAGGGTCCCCTGGCAGGCCTGGGGCTCTCAGAACAGGGATGGGGGAGGGAGCCGCAGGAGGGAGTGGGGGTGGGGTGGGCTTCAGCTCTGGCTGCCTTGCAGAGACAGGGTGAGTGGGGGAGAGAGGGGAGGGAGGAAGGAGAGGGTGCGGGGTCAGGCCAGGAGCAAGACAGACAGACGGCTGGAAAGAAGAAGAGACACACAGAGGCAGGGTTGGAGCCAGAAGACAAAAAAGAAGTAGAGGGTGATCTTCCCATCATGGGAACCTCAGAGTGGGGCCGGGAAGGGACTGTGCACCGAGATTCCCAATGACTTTTTTTTTGGGGGGGGGATACTGGGGATTGGACTCGGACCCTTGACCACTGAGCCACACCCCAACCCTATTTTGTACTTTATTTAGAGACAGGGTCTCACTGAGTTGCTTAGGGCCTCACTGTTGCTGAGGCTGGCTTTGAACTGGTGATCCTCCTGCCTCAGCCTCCTGAGCCTCTGGGATGACAGGTGTGCACCACTGTGCCTGGCCCAGTGACATTTTTGAGCAAGGATCCTGCACCCTTTCTTCCTTGGCACGGGAAGGCTGGTTTCTGGCCCTTTGCTGTTCAGAGAGGGCTGTGCTTTCTGAAGGTTTGTGCTGGTTCAGCTCATGATACAGGGACCCGACCAGAGATGTGACTCCCTCAGGTCACATGGCCAGGGCTGACCCAGATCCTGCAGGTGTGCTCCTCCTAGGCTTGGGCCTCCCCACAGCACTTTGGGATCTACCCTGAGTGTGGGGGCAGCTGGTTACCAGGCCAGGGGATGGAGGTGGGTGGGGGTCCTGCCCTTTCCTGTGCAGGTTGGGAGGCCCTCGGGCCTAAACCAGATTTCTCTTTCACTCAAGTCCTCACTGGCCACCCGGCTCCTTGTACGAGCCTCTGGGTTGTCCCAACTTCTTGTCCCATCTTCACTTCCAATTCTAAGCCTCTCAAAGGTAGGGACCGCAGCCACGTGTGGTGACCCACGTCTGTAACCTCAGTGACTCGGGAGTCTGCAGCAGGAGCTTCACAAGTTTGAGACCAGCCTGGACAACTTGGTGAGACCCTGTCTCAAAAACTAAAAAGGGCCGGGATGTGGCTGGGGTAGAGCACCCCGGGTTCAGTCTCCGGTACCATCAAAAATTAAAAAGGAAGGAACAAGGGGACTGCATGTAGAATCCTGAGGGTCCGCCCGTGCTGTGGGCTGTGTCTGAGAGCCCAGTGGTGACATCCTCCCGTGGTGCGAGCTGGGCAGTCCTCACGTGTCGGCTGGCTCTCTGCCCACCCCGGGTCAGTTAGGGAGCAGAGACTCAGATGCTGTGGTTTCCCCAAGGTCACTCAGCCAATAGGAACCCCCATGCCGGCTGGTGACACAGGACCTCTGGGGCCGGCTCTCCTCTCTGGGCTCTGAGTCCTGTGGGACACCAGGAGGGGCCTGGTACGACCTTCCTCTCAAGCCACAGCCGGTCTTTGGCCTGGCTGTGGAGCCTGGCTGCTCTGGGGACAAGGGGGAGGGGGAGGGCTGGAAGTGAAGGCCACAGCCTTGTCCTGCTGCCTGCTCCAAGGACAGCCCAGCCTGGCTGGGAGACCAGTCGCTGATCTGTGGACCTAGGACAATGCAGGGGGCAGGAGGGAGAGGCTGGGAGGGAAAGTCCCTTTTTACCTGGAGCTGGATTGAGCCATGGAGGGTCAGTTCTCCTGGGATATTGCCCTGGGGCCTTCTGGCAGGACACTCTTGGCTTCCACAATGCATGGCACGGGCTCCGTCTCCAGAGGTGCTTGGCGAGTGTCTGCCACCTCAATGGAGGGGTGAGTGAGTGTGTGCATGGGTGTGTAAGAGCCAGGGCCTGGGCCTTGCTGTCTCAGGATTTTTCGGGGAGGGGTGGGATGCTGGGGGTTGACCCAGGGACGCTCCACCGCTGAGCTACCGCCCCAGGCCTTTCATTTTATTTTGAGACAGGGTCTCACCAAGTTGCCGAAGCTGGCTTCGAACTTGTGACCCTCCTGCCTAAGCCTCCTGAATCGGTGAGATTACGGGCCTGTGCCAGGGCGCCCGGCTTCCTCTCAGTACCGCTGTGCCCAGCGCACTGGGGTTGACACCTTGGCCCCGGCCACCTCAGAGCTGTGTGACCTTGTACAGATTGCTTCCCCTGTCTGGGCCCATTTCCTCATCTGTGAATGGGGCTAAAAATAGACACCCCCCCTGCAGAGCCTGCTATGCGGATGCACCCAGATGAGGGCCCCAGTGCACATGGGGTGTGGCCCAGAGGGGACACTTGGGAAATGCTCGCTGTTGGTATTAGTACCAAGGTGCACATTGCTATTTCTGAACTTCCCCCTCCCGCTGGTTGGGGGGCTCCTGGACACCCTCTGCAGCCAGTCAGGCAGAGAAAGGTGACAAAAGACAGGACCAAAGGCCCCAATTCCCTGTTCTTTTAATAAAAATAAAGATGGCCCGTAGACATCCCTCTCTTGCTCATTGTTCTGCCAAGGCAGGCTGCAGACCCATCCCTCCTTGGACTTGGGAAGTTCCTTCCTTTCTTTCCCATCCCCTGTCACATTTCCTTTATCTAAATCCTCAGCTATGAAAGGGCATATCGACAGCTGGGGGCGTTATCTGGTGGAGGGGACCTTTTCCTCGGGTGTCTCTGAGATAAGGCGTCTTATCAGCCCCCGTGTCAGGGACGGTGCCAAAGCATTCTAATCATTGAGGCTTGCGACATTTTTCCTCCCTCCCTCTCACCCCCCTTTTTATTATTAAAGCCACAAAAGACCTTGAGCTTATAAACAGTCTGATTTGCAGATAGGATTTCAAAATGAGCAGCTCTCTGGATGGTCCCCAGCAAGGCTGGGGGAGTAATGAATCCATGTGGGGACACTGGGGGACTGGCAGTCTGCAGCTGGGATGTCCCCAGGCAGTGAGGGGGGTAGGGTGGGGGTCAAAAAGATCATGAGTGCTTTAAGCGCCCACCCACTCCTGTCCCTGGCTTGCTGTGTGGCCTTGTACAGGAGACTTGGCTTCTCTGGGCCTCAGTTACTTCACGTGCAAATAATCAGTTCATTGATGGAGCCATTCAGTCGACACCTGTTTATTAAACGGTTACTCTCTGTCAGGTACAGGGGACAGAAAAACAAATAAGACACGCACAGTCCAGTAGCCAGAAACAGATGTGAAAATTGGCCATTACAACGGGGTGTGATTAGGGCTGTGGTGGGAGGACCCAGAAGAGGGGGCGAAGCCGAGCCAGGACCCAGAGAGGCAGATCTGAGCCAAGAGGGTCTTGGCGGCAGCACAGTCCACCCAGGGGCCACACAGGTGACTGTCTGGAGGCCTGGGGTGGCTAGCAGAGGCCAGGGAGACAGGTGGGCAGGCCTAGGGCCTTGCGTGCCCAGTGGAGACGGTCAGGCTGGGTTTGAGGCTCAGGAGAAGGTTCTGGCTTGTCTGGTTTGCAGGTGTCGGGATGTAGGTGTCCACTGGTGTTCCGTTGGGACTGCCCTGGAAAGGCCAGCTGAGGCCTCCTCCCAGAAATGCCCTCTGGCCCCTGAGCTCAGTCACCTGGTCCCTATCGCTCTCTGCACTGCCTGGACGTCCACTGCGGCAGCCCCCAGACAACCAGAGCCCCTGGGGTGTGGCCCTGGGACCCTAAGGGCCCCCGGGGGAGGCAGCCTGAGCATGCGGTGTGGTCCCTGCAGCACTGGGGCCAGGTCTGGAGAGGGACTGAGTTTCTGGCACCTGGTGAACAGCTGCAGGTAGAAAGAAAATGACCTGGGGGACCAGAGGGACCCTGGAGTGACTTCAACAAGCCACAGAGGGGCAGTAGCCCTCCTGGGGTTGCTGAAGGGCTGGGATGGAGGACACTCAGTTTCCAGCCCAGGTCCACGGCCAGCGCCTTCCTCCCCCGCCCAGCACTGCCCACCGTGGGCGGCAGCAGAGCCCGTGGTGAAGGGCAGGCTCCCCGGGGCTGCTCTGGGTGCCCTGGGCTGGGCATTGTCCCTCTCTGGTCTGCATTTCCCATTTGTTAGAAGGGCGAGTGCAGGCTGGCTTTCTCGGGCTCTCCCCGCTGCCCCCAGCCCCTGAACAGGAGGGCAAGAGGTGGTCACCTCTTGGAGCAGGAGGTGGCTGCCCAGCGTCCCTGTGGACCTCCTGCCTGCAGGTGCCCGGGAGGGTATTGCGGCCCCGGGAGCTGTGCAGGGCCCCAAGTGGGTGCAGAAGCCCAGCTCTGGGTGGGGCGGAGCGTGCCCATGTGCCTGGCTGTGTCCTCCAGGCCTGTGTCCAGGGACACAGGAGCAGTGGCCCAAGCCAGGCCTGCTCCCGCCACCTGCTCACGTCCCAGATCCCAGAGGGAGCGGTGCCGCGTGCCACTGTCAAGGACTTTCCTCCCGCCATCAGCCCACTTCACTCCCTTTTGAAACCGTGTCATTGCTGCCTGATTGTAATGGCATATTTTAAAATTACCAGAAATCAAAGGCGGGAAGTGGATACTGCGGCTCTGAGGGCCTCGATGGCGATCGGGGAGGGGGGAGGCTCCCCTCCCCTCCCCCACGCCACCCCCCACTCTCTCTTTCTCTCTTTTTTTTTTTTTTTTTGAGACAGTAATAGGAGAAAATTGGTTTTGAAACTGAATAAAAGTCCCTTTCAGAGGAAATCATTTCTTTCAGGGTACCTTGGCTGAAAGTAAAATAGAACATAATGAAAGGTGGTTACTGATTGTCTTTCACGTACCAAGAGGCCGGGGACAGACGGAGGCTGCCACCGTCTCGGGGAAATACAAGATTGGAATAATTGCGCCCTAACAAGGAGCTTGTTGTGAAATTAGTATCTTAAGAAAGTGGCGAGAAAAGGCTTCTCCTCATGAATACTTCATTATTAGAAGAAAGCGGCGGGATTTGGGCTCAGACACCTGTTTAGTATTAAATAACTCCCCTCTCTCCTGTGGCGCCCCCTCCCCTCCTTTCCTTCTCTTTTCAAACCAACATGAGGGTGGAGGTGACCTGGCCCAGCTGCTGGGGACCTAGCCCGGGAAGGGATGGCCTGTCTGGGTGGCCCTTAGGGGTGTCCTAGGTTGAGCTCACACCTGGACCCGCCTTCTCCACAGCAGGGAGGGAGGGAGGGAGGGAGGACGGGGCCTGGCAGGAAAACGTCCACCTCTCCTGGTGGCCTACCAGGCAGGCCTGTCCACACCCCACTCCTCAGGGACTCCTGGGAATGTGCCTCGCCTCCAGTGTCCAGTGTCCAGCCACATCTGGCTGCCACCTTCTGGGTAAAGACTGCCTGGCAGAGCAGGGCTGCCGAGGGTGACCCTTCCCTTCCCGTTGGGGTGAGGCCCTCTGGCAGAGGGTGACAGAGATTGGGCTCAGAGCAGCCTTGGGGGCCTGTGGAGCCACTAGGTACCCCCCAGCCTCTAACATCCCGGGATCTCCACTCCGGTGGCCCTGGGAGAATCCCCCAGGCAGGGACCAGACCAACACTTGAACCAAGTGGGACGGTGAGAGGCCCCTGGGGTTTCCTGGGCAGCCCTGTGTAGATTCCAAAGATGAGCAGATGGAGGGAGCGTCCCTCCCCTGGGTCAGCGGATACTCAGGGTCACGTGCAGCTGAGTTCCACCACCAGCCAGGACAGGACAGCCTGCCTTGGGACACACAGGGCAAGGATCTGCCCCATCTCTGGGGCTGTCAGGGCAGCCGGCTAGAGGAGGGGACCTGCAGAGGCACATCTGCCTCGTCCTGGAGGGAGACCACCACTCAGGAGGCAGGGTGCTTTGTGTCAGCCTGTGAGGCCGCAGGAGAGCTTCCAGGTGCGCAGCCTGGTCTCACTTGCCTCTGGGGAAGGGATGTCTGCACGGTCTTACGGTCTCCACCGTCTTGCAGGATGCTGGGAGGGTGGTGGAGGTGGGCGTGGAGTGGTCCTCCAATGACAAGCACCTCGTCTCCCTCCCCACAGGGACCCTGCTGCAGAGCGCACCCGGCGAGGACCCCGGCACAGCCATGCTGGCCTGTCTGCAGAGGACCCAGAACCCTCCCGGCCAACACCTGGCCTGCCCAAGCAGGAGCCTGGAGCTGCGCAAGTGTGAGTGTCCTCGCCCAGCCTCCGCGCCCTCTTCCTCGCCTGCTCTGTGTCCACGGGCTTGCTTTCTGTTCCTCAGGCTTCCATGAAGCAGGTCCTGGCCTAGGAACGTCATTTGCACCCCTGATGCCAGCCAACTCCATCTTTTGGGGGATTGAATTCAGGGGCGATCGACCCCTGAGCCACGTCCCCAGCCCTACTTTGCATTTTATTTAGAGACAGGGTCTCCCTGAGTTGCTTAGTGCCCCGCTGTTGCTGAGGCTGGCTTTGAACCGGTGATCTTCCTGCCTCAGCCTCCCGAGCTGCCGGGATGACAGAAATGAGCCACTGTGCCCATTACCCAACCCCATCTTAAAGCCTGTGTGTTCTCTGAGGCCTCTCAGCCTTTGCCCATGCTCTGCTGTCCCCTGTGGGGGGTCTCCCTCCCCACGGTGACACCCACTCCCTGTCTGGCCGACTCCCACGGGGCACGGCCTAATCTCCTTCCCTGAAGACTCTCTTCCCTGCACCTGCACCGAGGCCCAACCTCGCTCTGGGACCCACCGCCCAGCACGTCTGTGTGGCTCTCTCTCATTTTCCTGCATTAACTGAAGGTAGCACAGCAATGCAGCCAGAATCATCCTGGACAGGAGCCCGGCCCCGGGCCTCGAGCATGTCCTTTCCCTGGGTCTTGCTTTGTCAATGTAGCAAATTAGGGAGCTGGACGTAGTGACCTTTGGGGGTCTGTCCTCCTTGACCATTGAGCACCAGGTTACTAAACTCTCTGACAATTTTTAGCCTCCACAGGGTTTTGGGTTTTTTTTTTAATTTTTGAAGTACCTGGAAACAATTCAAAACAGGGAGATTTGCATAAAGAGCTGGATTTCTAGTGTTTCCTGAAAAACATCAGAGGATCTGGTAACAGGCCTGTGCAGCTGCTGGTTAGAGCTCAGCTGCTGCCTCTTCCAAGGCGCCATTCATCTCTAGCCTGCCACAGTCCCCACCACGCCCTATCGCTTCTCCTGGAGCTAGAATCGGTTGCCACATGACGCTTTACATTTTTCTTGTACTTGCTCATCTCTAGACGAGGTGGCCTTCTTGTCCAGTATTCACAAGGAAGGAAGGGTGTGCAGACAGAGCTTCCCTCTGCCAGAGGTGGCCAGTGCCATCAGCTTCCTGCGTGACCTCCCAGATGTGCTGTGTCCCAGCATGTGTGTGCGTGAATGTTTTACACATCATCTTGCATCCTGCTTCTTTTTTTTTAAATTGTCTTTTTCAGTTGTAGATGAACACAATACTGAGGTGTCACAACTCCGTGGTTTTTAGTATGCATCGAATGGTGCACCATCACCACTATTTTAGAACATTTTCATGACAAGAAGAAACTCCATGCCCATGGACAGTTCCCCTTGTCCCCCACCTGCCCCCTCTTCCTCGACAGATTTCCCAATTCTGAACTCAGATTGTCTGTGGTCTTTTTGGCTCCTGGCTTCTTTCACTTAGGGTGATGTTTTTAAGACTCACCCAGGTTGTAGTGGGCATATAATACATGTTTTTAAAATTATCTATTTATTTTATGTGGTGCTGAGGATCGCCCAGGGATTCACATGTGCTAGGTGAGTGCTCTACCGCTGAGCCCCAGCCCCAGCCCTATAATACATTATAATATACGGTGGAGCTTGTTGCTCCCTGTTATTCCCACCTCCGAATCTCCTGCTGTATTTATTTTCCCATCTAGACTATGGAATCCATTTATAGAGCAAAAACAAAAATCCTGTTTTTTACTGGTATTACATTATACTTACAGATGAATCTGGGAGGAAATGTCCATTTTACAAGGCCATCTTTTCCTCCAAGAATGTGCTACGCCTTTCAGTTTTATTTGGAATTCCTTTTGATGTTTGCCTCATTTAGATCTTGCACATTTTCTGGTTATGTTCACTTCTGCATAGGTTTAGCTTTTTTTGATTCATTTTCTTCTTCCATAAGTGGAGGCTGTTTCTAGGAAGGCTGTTAACTTCTGCCACTTTACTGAATTCTTTTTATTGTTTATAATGGCTTTTCAATTTCGTCTCTGGGGTTTTCAGGGTATCACTGCAAATGGTAAATTTGCCTACTACTTTGTTCTATCCCTTCATTTCTTTGTTTTATTTCATAGAGTTGGCTGTTGCCCCTGGAACAGTGAAAGTAATGGTGGTAATGGACATTCTTACTTTGAAGTTCTAGATATGTCTCCATTGAGGAAATGTAACTTTGGGCAGGTATTTGATTGGATGAAGTAAGTCTTCATCTAGTCCTGTTAAGGTGTATTAAAATCAAAAGCATATGTTGAACTTTGCCAAATGATTTTTTCATTTTATGAAAATGAACATGCGGTTTCTTTAAACTATTAATACAAAGGACACTATTAGAGTTTTTCATATTGAACCATCCTTGCATTCCTGGTTGAACTCCACTTGGTCATGGGACCTTTATTATTATTATTATTTTATAAAATACTTGCTGGGTTGGGTTTGTTATTTTACACAGACTTTTGCTTCAGTTTCATCAGAGATTGTTATTTTTCTAAAATGATTTTTTGTTGGGTTCTGCTGTCTGCAGTCTTTTCCCTGTGCTTTGGGACAACTTGAATAGACATGAGATGATCTGTTCTTTAAAGGTTGGTTGGTTCCCCCATGAAACTGTCTGGAGTATTGCATTTATTTCTGGTGGGTTGGTAGCTCCTTGATGATGTCTTCTATTTCTTCTGCGATAATTGGTTAGTTTCAGTTGTCCTACTGCCTCTTGAATGAATTTGGTAAATTATGTTTGTCTTAAAAACTACCCATTTTACTCAGGTATGTATGTGGGTATGCATGTATGTCTTTTTGCAGTCCTAGGGATTGAACCCAGTCCCTTGCACATGCTACTTCTAAACTACATCCCCAGCCCTTTTTATTTTGCGACAAGGTCTCACTAAGTTGCCCAGGCTGGCCTGGGGCTTGCAATCCTCCTGTCTCAGCCTCCCCAGTAGCTGGGATTATGGACGTGCACCACCATTCCCCACTCAGGTTTTCAAATTTGTTTGCATGAGACTAAATAAAGTAATTTTTTTTTTTCAGTTCTTTCAAGTGGCGATTTTTACCCTTCTCTCTTTCGTTCTTTCTTATTTTCAGTACTGGGCAAGCCCTTTACCACTGGGCCACATCCCCAGCTCCATCTTAATTCCTTTATTGTGTATTTTGTGCTTTGTTCTCATTTTTCTTGATTGGGTTAGTTAGATAATGATATTATCCATATCCCTTCCCCAAAGATCCATCTTCAGGATTTTTTTTTTTTTTAGTAATTATCTTTTTCTGGTTTTTAATTCATAAATTTATACTTTTAGCTCATTTAAGACTTTCCTTCTGTTTTCTTTTAAATTTTGTTAAGTTACTTAAATCTTTATACTTATAAACAGAAAATAACAAAACAGGAACCTGATCAAGGCTGTCTCTGAGCACTTTGGCCATGCCCTGTAGGTTCTCATATGTGATGTTTTCAATTTCATCATTTTCTAGATACTTCAACATTTTGGTTTAAGACTCATTTGAGCCCCACACATCTGTTTAGGTAGTAGATGCTTTTCAATGTTTCTGATTTCTAGCATTTTATTTTATTTTGCATTATGAACAAAGAATCTTATCTATTTCTGCTTGTTTGGAACTTTATGGAAGTTTTCTGTGTGACATAATCTACAGTAATTTTTGTGTATCACATGGATTTTTTCTTTTAAATGGGGACTTAAAAAGAGGTGTGGCCCTGCTTTGGGGATTCAGAGTTTGGTATCTACCGATTATATGCACCCCAGTAATCCTGTTTATCAGGTCTTTGGAATCTCCCCCATCATGGATGAAGAAGGAATCAGACACCTTCTGCTAATGTGTTCCAGTCTGGTTCTTGTATCACCTGCAGCTTTGGCCTTATGAGTGATGATAAGTGTTATTTAGTGCTTAACTATCAGGGCCTTAAATCCATAGGGTATTTTATGCTTTTTGCTCTGGATTCAGTATTATCCATTAAAATGGCAACCTGGCCAGGTGTGGTGCTGTAGGCCTGTAACCCCAGCTACTCAGTAGGCTGAGACAGGAGGAGAGCAAGTTTGGGGCCAGGATTGGCAACTTGGTGAGACCCTGCCTCAAAATAAAAAATGAAAAGGGGGATGGGGATGTAGCTCAGTGGTGGAGCACCTCTGGGTTCAATCCCTGGTACTAAAGGCGGAAAAAAAAAATAGGAACCTCTACTGTTTTATTACATTTTTCTTGAAATCCTTGCCAATCCTTTTATCTCAGCCTTTCTGAATTAAGTGTGACTTGTGTACTATAGAGTGGGATTCAGCTTTGTGATCCAATCTAAGTACCTTTTCCCCCTTTTTTATATACATGTTTTATTTTTTAGGTGTAGATGGACACAACACAATGCCTTTATTTTTATGTGGTGCCGAGGATCGAACCTGGGTCCCGTCTGTGCTGGGCGAGCGCTCTACCGCTGAGACACAATCCCAGCCCTTTTCCCCCTTTTAATAGGAGAGTTTAGCCCATTTACATTTATTGCTATGACAGATGTCTGATCCTAAGTCAATCATCATGTACTTTGAGTTTAGAAGCCTCTCACTTCGTGATCTGGTTTCATGTACCTCCTCGCCATAGGGCAGGTTGGTGCTTTTGCTCTGGTAGCGTGATTTTAAATAACTTTCTCTGAGACAAACAAAATGATGAAATCAGTGTCCTCCATTTTCCTCTTGACTTTGTGTTTTTAAACCTCTGTTACCTGACATCAGCTTGAAAGGATCCCTTTTGATCCTGGCTGCTAAAGATGAAGGTATCATCTACTTTACCATCCCCCTGGTGACCCGGCCTTTCCCTTTGATGTCAGTGATGCCATTACTTAGAAAGTGGGCAGTTGGCTACATCCCCACATCTGCCTCCATCTCAGTCTCCTTGATAAATAAGCTCAGTGCTTGCCACGGCTCCATGTTACATCCTGTCGTTCCAAGTGGGCCCTCCCGTGTAGCCGAAGCCTCCTGTGAACACCACTCCTGCCCATGTGGAATGTTCTGTTTCTCGTCTTTCTACTTGAACAGTAAAAAGAAGAAGTTGTTTGTGGGTCACTTGGTTTCCTTGAGGATTTTGTTTTCCTCGTTCTACTGCCTTCTGTGGTCACATGTTGCAAGGGAGTCGAAGCTGATTTTTCCTCCTTGAACTCGATTTGGATCTTTCTGTACCTTTCACGGCCAGTTACTTCACTAGGATACCTCTGCGGGTTAATCACCTTGGAGTCTGTTTCCTCTGGAACATGGTACCGTGCCCCTTGAGCCTGTGAATCCGGGGCTTGTATTATTCCGTTGAAGACTCTGGTTAAGCATATACTGGCTGTCTTTCACTTGTCTTCCCTGGGGACCCCCTTCTGAGTAAGCCTAACTCCCCATTTCCTTTTCATTTTTTAACTCATTTTTTTAAATGTGTTTTGACTAGGTCCTATGCTGGTCTAATATTAATTACTTTTCCTTTGGAGGAAGTGAGTTTTTCCCAGCCTTGCTATGTGCAGGAGGTTCGGGTTGAGGAGAGGCCAGAGCCACGTCCTGGAGTTCTCCTTAGGACTATGTGTGAAACTCATTCATTCTTTATTTCCCTCCAGTTGCCTCAGAGACAAATAGGTTCCCACAAACGTGGCTACTCTGTGTGATTTCTTGTGCAGCCCCCTCCTCTGTTCTAAGCCAATTTGGGTCTATCACCAGACAATGCACCCCTACTTTTGCAGCTACCAATAAAGGGTTTAGGTTTTATATCTCGGGATGTACACCTCACTGTTGGGAAGTGCACTACTGACTTTTTTGAAGCCTATAGCTGCAGGATCTTTCCGCTGCTGCTTCCCGCAGCCTCACTTGACCTCTGCTGCTGTTTGGAGCTTATTCACCTTGTTGGTTTAGGGGTTTATCAGTATTTTGCTGCAGGGTTTAAAGAATGACATTTAACTATATCTTTGCTGATGAGCATTGAGGTTATTTCTAGTCTCTCAGATTGAGTCCAGGGTGCTCTACCACTGAACTCCATCCCCAGCCTTTTCTATATTTTATTCCAAGACAGGTTCTCACCAAATTGCTGAGGCTGGCCTCAGACTCTCAAACTGGTGACCTTCCTGCCTCAGCCTCCCTTGTTGCTGGGATTACACATGTGCACCACACCCAGCTTCTCTCAGTACTCTAAATATCTTTGTGCACAATAACTGTGCAAAAAGAAAAATAATTCTCCCAGGAGGAACTCACTGCCTCCAAGAGTCATCGCATTCACCTCTGGTTGCTGCCACACAGCTGTCAGGGCCTCCCCACCTTGCCTTTTGCTTCTGGAACTGGAGACAGGAGCTGAGCCTTGTGACTTGGGCTGGACCTTCCCTTCTGCTCCCAGGCTGGAACCAGAGAGCATGAAGGGTCACCACCCCGTGCACGGGTCCTTTCTCATCTCTGCGCTGATTGGAAAAGACAGACTCTGCCTGTAATTGAAAAGCACAGGAAAGAGGGAGGGAGGAAGGGAGAGACGCAAATTGAATCCAGTGCCCCGCTGCCGGTCAGTGCCTGGACACTGGGCGGAGGAGGCTCCTGCCCCTTTCTTCTGGGCATGACCCTGGGGTGATGGAGACCTTTTGCCCTGGGCAGAACCAGGCAGGCAGGAAGGGCCAGCCCTGCCGCTTCCCCCCAAGGGAGAAAAGTCTACCAGGCCTTGGGCAAGTCAGTCGGCCTCCTGGGGCCTGTGTTCCCCCTTCAGAGGGTCAGGCCATCAGAGGGTCAGATAGGGTGAAGCAGACAAGCCACCCAGCTGTGCCCATCTGTGGTGACAATGGCTAAAGGTCAGCTGGAGAAGGGGGCACTCTGAGACCCCGTCCTCCTTTTCCTATAAAATGGGATCAGAGCAGTCGGACCACACAGAGCTCCCGAAGACCAGCTTCCGTGCATGCCCAGAGCATGGTGAACCAGACCCGGCCGCAGGTCACACCTCTGGGAGCTGAAGGGGCCTCATCTGTGTGTCCAGGAGCCTATTCCAGGTGACCAAAGAAAGTGACCTGGAGAAAAAGAAGAAAAATTCAGGGAGGGGGGAAGTCCCTTCCCCTCCCCTACCTCGGGCCTTATGCTCCTCCCAGCTGGCCAGAGGCCCGGGGTCCCAGGCAGGGTCTGCCCACCCCTGGGACAGAAAATGATTGATTTCAGCTGCTTCAGAACTTCCCACTGATAAATATTTGGCTTTCTCATCGTGTGTTAATACACAAACTGTGAGTCACCACTGCTGAAAGACGGGCTGCGCAGAGTCCCAGGGAGGCACGGGGGGCCGTGGACGGGGATCCAGGGACTGGTCTCTTCCGCCTCCAAGGGGGCTGGGGGTGGGGCAGCTGCCCAGGAGGTAGGTGGGAGCTTCCTCTGTCCTCTGCTGGACTCAGGCAGTGGTGCGGCCCTCCAGCCTCAGTTGCTCCTCAGTAGGTGGGGGGCGCACACCTGCCTTCCTCCCGTTGACCCCCAGGGCACGGGCTTGCAGGCTGAGACAGGTCTAGGGGTCAAATTTTGGCTGTGCCTGAATGGGCACCTGCATGGTCTTGGGCAGGTGAGTGGTTGGGCCTCAGTTTCCTCGGCCATGATGTGAGGGCAGGCACAGAAGAGGACAGCCCGCGGGCAGCAGCCCCAGTGCTGGGAGCTGGGGGCTGGGAGCCCAGCCCAATGCCCATACTCAACAGGGGGACATGGGGCTCCCTGACCCATCTCTCATCCTCAGTGATAGACCAAGGCCAGCTCATGCCCAGCGCCCACCCTCCCCTGACCCCTGCCCTACAGGCCCCCCGAAGCCCCCAGCTGGAGCTACTGCCCAAGGGAACCAGAGCCCCTGAGCATCCCAGCAGGACCACTGCTTCACTAACAAAACATGGAAGAAAGGGGGCCATTTAAATTCCAATAAAATTCAGAACAAACCTTGGCCTCTGCAGCAGATTCGATGATGTAGCTGCTGCCAATTGCAGCCAGAGGGCCCCACACCGCCCCACTGCAGGAGGAGGGCCAAACCCCCACCTGTGACCTCACAAGTGAAAATAAGCTCTGAGCCAAGCCATCGAGAGGGCAGGCAGCCTCCCTCATCTGCCACAGTGTCGAGCCACATCCACTAACCAGTACTCCTGAGCAGAGGTCCAAGTCATCGCCTGTTCACACTGCAGGAGTCCCAGCCAGCACAGCAAGACAGGAAAAGTGAATTAAAAGATGGAAGGATCAGCCGGGCAAGGTGGTGCACACCTGTCATCCCAGCAGCCTGGGAGGCTGAGGCAGGAGGATCGCCGGTTCAAAGCCAGCCTCAGTAACAGCGAGGCCCTAAGCAACTCAGTGAGACCCAGTCTCTAAGTAAAATACAAAATAGGGCTGGGGATGTGGCTTGGTGACTGAGTGCCCCTGAGTTCAGTCCCCAGTACCAGAAAAAAAAAAAGGATCAGAAAACTATTTGCCCAGGGAACCCAAGAGAATGAGACTTCAGCCAGATCATGAGACCAACATACGAACACAATCGCACTGTACCACAGAGGTGGGCACACATTCCGTGCAGAGTACATACTTTCAGCCTTGCAGGGCATTTAGTCTCTGGTAGGATGTATTAAAGTTTTAGGGTCCAGTAGGAGACAGGCATAGACTCCATAAATGAACTGTGGGTGTGGCTGTGTTCCAATAAAACTTTATTGACACAAACTGGTTGCAGGCTGGAGTTGGAGTTTCTATTCTATCCACCGAGTCATGCAATCTCCCCACTCTGAAATTCAGGAACATTTTCTCAACCCCGAGAACTAATTAAGTGGTCACTCCCCATTTCTCCCCAGCCCCCTCAGCCCCAGGCAACCACTGAACTACTTTGAGTCTCTACAAAATTGTCTGTTTTGGACACTTCTACGCTAATTCCTTTATCATTTCCAAAGTTCATCCACATCATGGTGTGTATCAGCACGTCCTTCCTTCTTATTGATGAATAATAATCCATTATATGGTTATGCCATGTTTTATTTATCCACTTATCAGTTGATGGACTTTTTTGTTGTTTGTTGTGAATTATGCTGGGAACATTTGTGTACAGGTTTCCTATGGATGTATGTCTTCATTTCTCTTGTGTATGTACCTAGGAGTGGAACCGCCAGCTCACGCGGTCACAGTTGACTTTCTGAGCAGGCGCCGGGTCTTCTCCAGAATGGCTGCCCTGTTGCCTGTTTGATCTGTGTCTGCACACCTTCACCCACATGCGGTATCCTCTGCCTTTTTGTTTTATGCCATCTTAGTGGGTGTGAGGTGGCGTCTCAGTGTGGTTTGAATTCACATTTCCCTAATGACTGAGGAGGTTGAACCCAGGGGCGCTCACTTGACCCCAGTCCTTTTTACTTCTTTATTCAGGGACAAAAGTCTTGTGAAGTTGCTGAGGCTGGCCTTGAACTTTTGATCCTCCTGTCTCAGCCTCTTGAATGGCTGAGATTACAGGTGTGGTCCACCACCCCTGACTTGTTGCCCCTTTTAAATTCAGGTCTCTTTCTTATCAAGTTATAGAAGGTTTTCATGTTTTCTAGATACAAGTCCTATATCATACGCCTGATTCACAAATATTCTCTCCCATTCTGGGGTGATCTTGTGCATTTTCTTTATGGTACCCTCTGAAGACAAAAGTTTTTAATGTCACTGGTCACTTGGGTTTTTAGCGTTTTATCTAAGAAGGCTTTGTATAATCCAAGGTCCTGAAGATGAACCCCAGTGGACCCCGTGTTTTCTCCCAAGAGTTTTCTAGGTTTAGCTCCTCCATTTAGTCTTTGATAGATTTGGGGTTAATTTGTGTGTGTGGTGTAGGAAGGCTGCCCACTTCCTTCTGTTACACGTGGACACAGTTGTCTCAGCACCCTTCCTTGAAGAAACCAATTTTCCCCCCATTGAGTTTTCTGGAAACCCCGGCATACATCACTGTGAGGGTGACGATTTATTTCTGGGCTCTCTGTTCCAATGTTCTCCATTCCTGTCTCTGTGTCTTGATGAGTGTGACTCTGCAGTCAGTTTGAAAGTTAGAAGGTGTGATTCCTCCGACTTTGTCCTTCAGATCTGTTTTGGATGTCCTGGGTCCCATGAATTTTAGGATCAGTTTGTCAATTTCTGCTAAGAGGCCCGGTGAGATTCAAAGAGGGGTTGCCTTGGGTCTGTGGATGAATTTGGGGAGAACGCCATCCGACACCAAGCCTTCCAATTCACGTTGACAAGGCATCCTCCCACTTATTTAAATGATTTCTTTCAATAAGGGTTTCAAGTTTTCAGATATCTTGCCCTTCTTTTGTTGAAATTTATTTGTACTTTATTATTTTTGATGCTATTGTAAATGAAATTGGTTCTTTTTTTTTTTTTTTTCTTTTTGGGCTGGGGATCAAATTCAGGGCCCTGTGCATGCTGGGCAAGATCTCTGCTACTGAGTCACAGCCCCAGCCCCGGGATCGATTTCTTTTCTCTTTTTTTTTTTTTGTGGTGCTGGGGATTGAACCCGGGGCCTTGGGCATGCGAGGCAAGCACTCTACCAACTGAGCTACATCCCCGGCCCATTTCCTTAATTTCATTTTTTAATTGCTCCGTGCGAGTGTGTAGACGATGCAGTTTATCTTTGTGTCACGATCTTGTGTCCTGCAGCCTCGTGGGACTTGTGTATTCGAATGGTGTTTGCATCTGTGGATAGAGATGCCTTCCTCCTTCCCTTCTCATAGGAGGGTCCTTCCTTGCTTTTCATCTAATTGTCCTGGCAATGGAAGCCCCCTGCGGCACACGTGGGACACCAGGTGTCTCTGTCTCCCTCCTCATTCCGGAGGCCACATTCAGACTTTGACCATTAGGTATGAAGTCGGCCCTGGGATTCTCCCAGGGCGTCGGTGTCTTTGACTTGGAAGGATGTGGAGGGGGACATGCTTTTGCTGCCTCCACTGAAGTGACCGTGGGGTAGCTGCCCTTTATTTCTGTGGATCTGGTGTTACCTTAATTGATTTTTTGATGTTGAATCAACCTTACATTCCTGGGACAAGTCCCACTTGGTCACAGTGTGTAGTTCTTTTTATGTGACTGGATCTGGTTTGCTGGTACGTTGTGGATTTTTCTATCTCACAACGCAGAGAGGTTTTGTGTATATATACAGTTTTGTGGGTGGGGGAGAGGGGTCTTCTGTTTGGGTATTAAGGTAATAATGCTGGGTTCCCAGGATCACTTTAGGAGTGTTCCCTCTTCTCTTTGGGGGAAGAGTTTATAAAGAACTGGTAATAATTCTTCTTTAAACCCTTGATAGAATTCGCCAGCAAACCCATCCTGGCCGGGGCTTTGCGTGGTGGTGGGTAGTGTTTTGATTTCTAATTCATGCTCTTGCTATTAGGTCTGTTCTGATTTCCTGTCTCTCAAGTCAGCTTTGGTAGTTTAGGCCTAGGAATGTGTCCATTTCATCTAAGTTCCTGGTATAACATTTAAAATTGTAATAAGTCGGCAGAAGACGTAAATGGCATTTGTACAGAAAAATAAAAGTTTATTCCTGCTATCTTTAAAAGGCCTAAATAAACTTAGACGTGTGCCATGCTCAGGGACAGAGATCCAAGATAGAAAAATGTTCAATCTAACCCCTACATTTGTTAATGTTGTTGTTGTTTTGGTAACAGGAATTGAACCCAGGGGCACTTAATCACTGAGCCACATCCCCAGCCCTTTTTTAGATTTTATTTAGAGACAGGGTCTTGATAAGTTACTTAGGGCCTCATTAAGTTGCTGGGGCTGGCTTTGAACTCACAATCCTCCTGTCTCAGCCTCCTGAGCTGCTGGGATGACAGGTGTGCACCACGCCCGGCCTCTGCCCTACATCTTAGGTGTGTGTGTGTGTGTGTGTGTGTGTGTATGTATGTGTGTGTGTGTGACTTGAAAAGCTCACTTTGAAGTTGAGAAGGAAAGACCTAAAGTCCAGTGTGGCACTCTTGATAAGGTACGGGGCTGGGCGTTGGGCTTTACTGCCGTGGTTGAAGGCTGGGACAGGGCAGGACCCACAGCTACAGTGAGCTCCATCTAGGAGTAAGTGGGCCCCGCAGGTCACGGGGAATCCACCCCAGTGCTGAGACAACTGGCTGTCCTTCGGGAATAGGTGAAGGTGGAGCCTCCTCGCACCGTACACACGGAGAAACCCCAGTCAGACAGCAGCTCTAACAGCCAGAAGGCAGACCTCCCCCTTGTGGAAGGACAAGGATGGAGAGTGTCATCCCCGGGGTGGGGAGTGCTTCCAAGAGGAGAGAGAGGCCACAACTAAAGGACGCATCAGACCACATGAACACTCAAGAGAGGCCACACATCAAGAGAGGTGTCCACAACACTGCCACGGACCGTCTCCCGGGAAAGAGCCCCAGAAAGAGAAGGATGGGGACCGGACCCAGAGGAGGCTGGAGCCCCAGGCCAGGTGGGCGGGGCAGACAGGCGCCAGGCCAACACAGGCGAGGACGGAGACCCGTGTGACATATGGCCAGAGGGGCAGAGACCAGGCAGCAGCGGTCCCTGAGCACTGGGGGAGGGGGAGTGGGATCTCCAAGACTGAGCCCAGGCCAGGGCTGAAAGTCAGGCCAAGGGGGACAGGAGCACCCCCCAGGCTCCCCTACAGGGTCCCTCAGCCACCCCAGGGCTCTGGCTGGGCCTCGGGGTGAGGAGGCGTGTGTGTGGGTGTGAGTGGGTGTCTGGGCACCCCTGCCCACCTCTGTATGTGCAGGATCCCTGAATGTCCGGGCACATGTCTGGGCAGCGGCCTCTGCTGAGCACCTTCTGTATACCAGCCTTCTGACACACACACACACTCATTTGATCTTCTCTCCTTCCCCCAGGGGAACAGAGGGCTGTGGTCACTTCCCAGAGGTCCCCTTCTGGTAACTGGAACAGCTGGTTTCTAACCAGGTCTGACCCTCAGACCATTACCCAGGTCAGGGGGCTGGGGCGGGCCGTGTCCCTGGGACATCCAAGGGCTGAAGAGCCGCCCTGCCACTCCAGCAGCGGCCAGAGAACAGCTGCATCTGCCCTGGCCAGGCGGCCCCCCTCCCCATCCCGGGCGACCTCATTAGGGATTCTGCTGGTGCCACCAGCTAATTAGTGTCACGTTAATTGAGCATTCAGGAGGCTGCCACCTCCAAGGGCGGAGTGTCACCGCGAAGGGGAATGCAGATGTGGGGCCGCTTCTCCCTGGGGGCTGGGGCCAGGCCCTGTGCCCAGGGGCCCCTTCTGTCCTGAAGCCTGAGACATCCTCGCTCCCCCGTTTTAACCCAGATAACACCCCGTGTGTCTTGGCGAGCCTTCGTGGAGGAGGCAACAGGTCTGAACACCTACTATGTGCCACGCACACCTGTCATTGTCTCCTGTGGGAAAGTGACAGGCAGCCCCACTCTACACCCAAGGACCTGAAGTCACCCAGGGAACCACTGCTCCGGGGTCACACTCTGTGAGCCAGTGGGAGCCGGGGGGCCACAGAGCCATCCAGGAGGTGGCTCCAGAGCCTGCAGCTCGCCACTCCCAGCCCTGGGACCTTGGGCTAGGGACTTGTCCCCTCTGAGCCTCAGTCTGCTTCTCTGTCACTTGGGGCCAGCTCCAGAACAAAGGGTGGAGAGGGCTGGACAGAACACGCCTCTCCCTGGAGGGACGGACCCAGGTCCATGGCTGGTGCCTCGGTCCCCAGGGGACAGTGAGGCCAGGAATGCTGGGCTGGCGTCCCACCTCGCCCTGGATGAGCAGTTCTGTTAGGGGCTCCAGGGGGCATCGAGCACCACAGTGATTCGGCATCCCCTGTGACAAGGCCACCCCTTCGTCCCTTCTTGCAGATGAGGACTGGAGGCTCCCGTGCCCAAGGTGACCCACAGCAAGTGGCAGAACTGGTGACTGGTCTCCAGCGGAGCTTAGCTTCTCACCACGGTGGTCGCCACCCACCCCCTCCCCCCCAGCCTCCAGCAGGCAGCCATGCAGCCAGGCCCCCTCCCGTCTCCCTGTGGCGACATTAAATCCCACTCAGAGGGCTGGCTTTAATTGGCTTAATATACTCGTTAATAACCGCGTCTATTTAACGCACCTGTAAAAGGCCCATAACATTAACTTAATGGCGGTGACGATTCTCGGCACTTCCAGCCAGCCTTTTACATTTCCTGACAAGCCCTTAATGGGGGCCTCGGTGGGCAGAGACGGTCAGGGTGAGGGACAGCACGAGGCGTGGCCTGGTTCACAGCCGGGCACCTTGGTTTCTGCACACCCCAGTCCCCCTTCTCTCCAGGTCACAGTGCGCCCTCCAGGGGCCTGAAAGGGAGGAGGCACCGAGGGAGGTCTGAGCCTGGCAGCCCAAGGTGGTGGCGGCTTCAGTGAAACCAACACCCGCAACACCCACGGTGCCCATGGGCTAGGGACCAAGCCAGGCCAGCCCTTTACGCTCCCCAGGAAGCCCCCCCCCTGCAAGGTCAGCAGCAGCACTGACCCATTTTACATACTAAGAGAAAACTGAGGTTCAGAGAGGGGCATTCACATGACCGAGGTCACACAGCAAGTGTGTAGCTGAGCTGGGATTTGAACCAGGTCTGTGACTAGGAGCCTGCATGCCACTCCACCCCTCAGGTGCCATAAGGCCATCTGCCACAGCCTCTCCTCTGCCCTGGGCAGAAGGGGCAGCTGGAGTGGCCAGCAGGCTGCTCGATGCCAAGGGTTAAGGAGGATGTTTGGAAGAGGGCCAGATGCAGAGGTTAAGAGCATCCCCTCCCCCAGGACCCAGGGGGACCTCCCCCATCCTGAGTCAATAGCGGTCATAGCTGGCCACTGGTGATGACAGAGAGGCAAGGATAAAATTCCCTTCCGCCTCGGGATGCTCTGCCGCTCCTCGGGTGGCCCCTGTTGATGCCGGGGGCTGTTTCCTTCAAGTTCTGGTTCCACCTTGGAGAGGGAAGGAGGGAGACCAACTCCTCTCTCCACCCACCTATCCCCCACCTCGTCAGAGCCTGGGAAAGCTCACTCTGGTGCCCATCCAGTCCCTGCTGCTGGCCGGCTGAGGGGCCCCTCCCCCATCACCAGCTGGGTCCTGTGACCTGGGTCTTCCCCAGCCCGGGCTCCTCCATGGGGTCCACACCCAGGTCCCCACAGTGCCCCGAGGTCCCCACACCTCTAGTCTGCCTCCAGCCGTCACCCCAGTCGCATGGGCTTTATAGCGGGCTGTGGAAGTCGCGTCACTTCTAGGCTCTTCAGTGGACTCCAGCAGCCACGCCAAGTCAGAGGCGCCAGGCTCCGCTCTGCAAGAGTCACGTCACTCGTCCTTCCTGCTTGGTCCCTGTTGGCGGGATGGATTGCTGCCCCCCACCCCCAGATGCCAGCTCCACCAGGCAGGGGGGTTTTATTGGCTTTGATGGGTGCTGGTCCCCGAGGCCCAGTATGCTGCCCGCATGCAGGGGGACCAGGAGATGGCAGGCGGGGCCTGGGGGACAGCTGCTGGGGCACAGGGAGCGGCGGGATGGTGCACCGGGTCATGGCCTCGCCATTCCTTCACTGTGGTGTCTTTGAGCATCTGCTTCTTCCTGGGAGCACTGGGGACACAGCGGTGCACAGCAAGCCGACACAGGAGCCCGAGTCTGGAGGGTGTGGGGGACCACTGGGGTCTGTCCAGGCGGGACTCTGCTCCAGGCCGCCAGAGGGGCAGGGCAGGGCAGGGGCCTGGGCAGCAGTGACAGCTGCCTGACTGGGGGGCTTCCAGCGGGTCACCTTCCTGCCTCCGCCAGCCCCTGGGCTGACTCTGGTCCTTTTAATTCTATTGAAGAAGAGTGAGGCTCAGGAGTCCCCCAGCTCTCCGTGGGCCCTGCCTGGGTTGGGCAGGGTGACTGTGACCCAGAAAGTGGACAGAGGACATGGGTCCCAGCTCGCTCTCCTGGCTGTGTGGGAAACCTGGTGTCCTTGCCTCATCTGTATAGTGGAGACCCTGGGTGTTATCTCTTCTGTGTGGCAGGTGACTCCAGAGCTCAGAGGCTTAAAACAGCAGCCATCCTCTGCTCTCTCCCTTGCCTTGAGTGGCTTGGCGTCTCTCAGGAGGATATGGTCAGCACGTCACCCAGCGCTGCCCTCTGACCTGGAGACCAGAGGCCTCCACTCATCTCCCTTTCTCCAGAGGCTGCTCCAGCATCCGCTTGTGACAGAGGCTCCCCCCTAAGCAAGTGATGCAGGCAGAGCCAGAGGCAGCCACGACATCTCTTGTGACCAAGCTCCGGCAGCCACACGCCCCCATCCACGTGTTCCAGCCACACGGTTCACCAGCCCTGCTTGGCGTGGGTCCGGGGTGCCACAAGAGCGCGTGAATTCAGGGGTCAGAATCACTGGGCAGTGGTGGGTCTCGGGGGTCAGTTCCCGAATGCCAGGACCTGTTTCCTATCTGTGACCCCCAGAGCTGCCAAGTCCTCCAAACAAGAGCCACCAAGAAGAGCCCTGGGCACAGAGGCTGGCATCTGTATGTGCCTGCCAAATGGCACCATGTCCTGGCACCACGGTCATGTCCCACAAGAGCCAGAGGGTCCGCACCACCCTCCAGGAGCCCAGCTGGCCAGGTGGGGGCAGGAGGCCCCTTCCTTGAATGAGTGGAGGCCGGGAACACTCGTCGCTTTCTTCCCCCTTCTTAAGGTTTTAAACACCTAATTTATTCCATCCATTAGATAGATTTTGTAGATTTAATCATTTTCACAGTTGGTGGCTCATTGGATACTCAAGATAAACTCCAAATGGAAGTATAATGGTGAGGACAAATGAGTTTTCACACCACAACGGCAGAAACTTGCTTGGGAAGAGACTTTAAGAGGAACGAAAATACATACAGATATAATTTTTTCCCCGGCAGCTGGTTTTGCTGACTCTAGTCGGGTTACCACAGCTAATTTCACCAGTTTTGTTCATCTGTAAAATTGCATAAAAGTGACATTTTTGTGCTCATTATAGCAACTGCTGATTTATGGCTGGCAAATGAAGAACGGGTCCCTTTTTTGAGGGACTCTCCGAGCGGCGCTAAGTGTCCATGAAATTGCTTGTATAATGTAGTTTAAATCCAATCTCGGAGAAAGATTCCCCCGTTGGCCAAAGTGACATTTCCATTCTCCACACTGAGTTTATTTGAGGCCACTTAGGAGGGGGCTGCCCCAGGCGGGGTCAGGATGGGGACCCACCGTGGGCTCACCTGCCCTGCCCAGGTTAGGACAGAGGGACATGGCCCCAGCCCCCGCACGGTGTGTGATGCCACCTCCTCCCTTCCTGCTGCCGGACTCCGCCCGTGGCTGCCCGCTGCCCCCAGGCAGGGCTTCTCCATCCTGCTCCCGCTGACATTTGGAGCTGGAGGGGTCCTGGTGTGTGGGGGTCTGTGCTGTGCATTGTGGGATGTGTGTCTACCCACCAGACGCCAGCAGCACCTCCACCCGCTGCTGTGACAACCAGACATGTCTCCAGATGTCACCAGTGTACCCCTGCAGCGAGACCCGCTGCCCCCTGTGAGAGCCCCTCCCTGGCACCTCTCTGTCCCTCCTCCCACGCAAGCCTTCTCTGGCCTTTGCGCTCATCCTAGGTTACTTACGGTACCCACCCGGGACGTCCTCCCTCACCTCTGGACCTCTGCCCTGCCATGTCCACTCCCCTCCCTCCTCACCCCTGCCACCGTGGATTCAGCCCTTCACTGGGATCCATTCCCTCTGGAGAGCTGCCTGCCCCCCTGGCGGGATCCACTCCCTTAGCCTACGCGCCTCCAGGGCAGGCATTTCACTCAGATCAACTGGGAGCTGGCAAACAGGGGAGGCTCCGGGAGGATCAGTGAGGAGGCCGACAGTGGCAGGGTCTGCAGCAACAGCCCCACCTGTGCCACCTGGAAGGGCAGCACGAGCCCCTTGCTCTGCGGAGGGGGTATTAACAGCACCAGGTTCTGCTAAAACTGCCCCCTCACAGGTAGCCTTAATAATAGCATTGCACTATCTTACAGATGAGGAAACCAAGGTCCAGAGTGGTGACCTCATTCCTCCAGGTCACCCTGCAGACCCATTCCACAGGCAGGGAAACTGAGGCTCAGCTGGGCAGCCAGCTTGCCCAGGGCCACACAGTCCCATCCAGCCCCAGAGCCCAGGGTCTTTCCATCTTGTGCAGCCCCTGTCCCTACTACCTTGGCCCCAGAGAGGCTGTGAGCTGCACTCAGAGATGTCTCGGGACCCAGGAGGGGCTTTAGAGGGGTGGGGAGCTCCACCCATCATGACCCACTCCCCTGGGGCAGAGCCAGTTGTGCCCACCCACTGCTAATAGCAGTGAAGGAGTGACGCGGCCCTGATGAATCTCACCAACAGCGTTAAGTGACACAGGCACTAGGACACCAGCGACACCAGGTGCGGTGTGGGGCTCCATCTCATCATGGGTGGAAACCAGAAATGAGCAGCCTGTCCTGTTAGGGCTCAGGAAAACTCGGGTGTGGTTGGGGACTTTAGGGGACGCAGTGCCGCCTGTCGCCTGGGTGTGCTCCATTTGTGACAGTCCACCAACCCCATGAGGCCTGCACTTTCCGTACATCACAGCTTTAATTTTGGAAGGAGTGAACAGACAGGGCAAGGGGGCTGGGCGGCCCATAGCTGTCGTGGGCAGCAGGAGGGTGCAGTCTCTGGGCCTCACCTGTGCCTTTGTCCCCGCAGGTGAGACGGTGGCCAGCTCCATGCATTCCTCCCGCTACCCGAGCCCGGCCGAGCTGGACGCCTACGCCGAGAAGGTGGCCAACAGCCCGCTGTCCATCAAGATCTTCCCCACCAACATCCGGGTGCCGCAGCACAAGCACCTCAGCCGCACGGTCAATGGCTACGACACCAGCGGCCAGCGCTACAGCCCCTACCCGCCGCACAGCAGCGGCTACCAGGGCCTGCTGGCCATCGTCAAGGCCGCCGTGTCCTCCTCCAGCGGGGCCGCACCCGCCGGGCCGGCCAAGGGCGTGCTCAAGAGCGCAGAAGGCAAGCGGACCAAGCTGTCGCCTGCCACCGTGCAGGTGGGCATTGCGCCCTACCCAGCCCCCAGCACCCTGGGGCCCCTCGCCTACCCCAAGCCCCCCGAGGCGCCTGCCCCGCCACCCAGCCTGCCCGCAGCGGCCACCACGGCCTCGGTGATCCCCCTGCCCGGCCGCGGGCTGCCCCTGCCGCCCTCCAACCTGCCCTCCATCCACAGCATCCTCTACCAGCTCAACCAGCAGTGCCAGGCCCCCGGCGCTGCACCCGCCGCCTGTCAGGGTGTGGCCGTCCCCCACCCCAGCCCGGCCAAGCACGGCCCGGTGCCCAGCTTCCCCAGCATGGCCTACTCGGCCACCGCGGGGCTGCCCGACTGCCGCAAGGGCGCCGAGCTGGGCCAGGGAGCCACGCCGGCCCTGACCCTGGCGGGGGCCACCAAGCCCGCAGGCTACGCCGACGGCGGCCTGGATTACCTGCTGTGGCCCCAGAAGCCGCCCCCGCCGCCGCAGCCCCTGCGCGCCTACAGCGGCAGCAGCGCGGCGGCCAGCAAGTCCCCCGAGGCGTGCGGCGGGCGGGCCTACGAGGGGCTGCCCGCCGGCTTCGCCGTGGGCCAGTACTTTGCTGCCCCCTGGAACAGCGTGCTGGTGACCCCCACCAGCGACTGCTACAACCCGGCGGCCGCCGCGGCGGTGGCGGTGACTGAGCTGGGGCCCGGGACGGCGCGCGAGCTGGCGGGGCCCGCGGCCGACGGCCTCTCGGGCCTGCCCAGCAAGAGCGTGTGCAACACGTCGGTGCTGAGCAGCAGCCTGCAGTCCCTGGAGTACCTCATCAACGACATCCGGCCGCCCTGCATCAAGGAGCAGATGCTGGGCAAGGGCTACGAGACGGTGGCCGTGCCCCGGCTGCTCGACCACCAGCACGCCCACATCCGCCTGCCCGTCTACAGATAAGGCCGCCCGGCGCAGGCGCGGACTGACGGCCCGACGGGGCGGGGACGCAGGCTGCAGGCGGGGTCAGGGGCCGGCCCTGCGCCCGCCGAGCCCGCAGGGAAGCCTCGGTGCCGCGCACCGGGAGAGGCTGGATGACCTCGGAGGCCCCACCCCATCGGCTACCCCAGGACACGGGGAGGGCCGGGGATGTCCATGCCTCCCTCCACCTAGGCCGGCAGAGGCAGGGAGAGAGAAGCCACGGCAACGCAGGAATGGTTCTTTCTGGGTCTCTAGAAGAGGGGCTCAGACGACCAGGGTGGGGTGCAGGAGGAAATGGGGTGCTCCAGAGTCTCTTCCCACAGTCTCCCGGAAAAAGGAGCAAAGGGGGGCCTTTAGGAAGTCATGGGGTCCAAAGGGCCCCCCTGCCAGTTGATCCAGGTGAAGACCACTCCGACCCCAGAGTCCTACCGTCACCCCCACCTCAGTCCCTCCTCCCTCAGTCTCTCTCCCCCCCGCCTCCAGATTTCTTCTTAATAGAATTGCAGCCCCCCCCCCCACACACACACACCATTCTCTGTACCCTGGACCGACATCTACCCCCCTTCCCTCCAATACATCTTATAGGGCTGCTGGGCACAGTTGTGCAAGCTGCACACTGCACAGGGGACCTCCTTCGAGGACACCACCTGCATCTTAGATTTGTATATTTATTACAATTTTCTGCATCCTGAGGAAGAGGCACCATGGGGGCTGGCAATGGGCCTGCAAGCTTAGACCCCACTCAGAGGGACCCCACTTACCTTCTTTGGAGGGAAGTTTCCTGGGAGCCAGCAAGGGGGCAGCCTACTGATTGTACTTGGGAGACCCCATCCGACTCCTTTCTGGCAGACTGGCCTCCAGGGCCTGGCCCCCCTCGATCATGGGGGGAAGGGAGGCAGGGGTCCCCAGTAAGTCCCCAAGGCCTGAAGTCCCACATGTCTCGGCCCTCCTGGCGCTCGGGCCCGGTACTGTATCTCTCCAAGGCCTGTTCAAGCACTAAGTGCATTTACGAATCTCTGAGAATGTTTTTTTTTTATACTAAAATTGACCATTATATTCTACTGTGAGAAGTGCGCTCCGCACTATATTGTTTTAAAAATGAAGAGAAAGAAAAAAAGAGGAAAACGCAGAATGGTGTCTGCGCCGTCCGCTTGCTTTGGAGTCTGGGTTGTGCTGCTCTTTCTTCCTGCCCTCGGGAGTGAAGCGGGCTGTGTCCTCCCCAGCTGGGCTGACCTGCCGTGCCTGGAGCTAGTTTGGGGAGCCTCAAAACCACCTTGCAAGTGGGGAGGTGTCTGAGAGTGAGAAGCTGAGGATCAGAGACATGCAGTGATCTGCCCAAGGTCACACAGCAAGTCTGCACATCCTGCCTCAGCTTCTCCAGGCGCTTCTCCCCTAGGCTTACCAGCCCAACATCTGGGCCAGGAAAACTCAGAACCTCCCCCAGTCTGAAGCCAGGCATCCCTCTTATGTGCGGGGCCCTGTGGCCAGCTGGTAAGTCCAATGCAGAGGAGGGAGCGTCCACCTCCCCAAGACCAGGCCCCCAAGTCTGGCAGCACAGGGAGCCAGTCCCCAGGAGGGTACTGGGCTCCAGACCCTGGGTTCTCCAGCAGCTGCCCAGCCTCCGTGGAGGGGGAAACCGAGGCTTTGGGAGGAAGCAGCCGCTTCGGGTAAGACCCAGGCCCTTGAGAGCCGGTCAGTGAGGCAGCCCAGCACCCAGCCGAGAGGCAGAGCTGGGGGGACCTGGGAAGGAGCATGATAGTGCATCATTAGCACCGGCCCCGGATGCCAAGGGGACTTTATGAGCCACTCATTTGTATCTCACAACCACCCATTTACACATGGGGACACAGAGGACCTGTGGCCACCATCAGGGCCAGCCCAGTGCCAGCTTGTTCTCTGGTTCACCCAGAACCCACCTGGAGAAGGGCAGAGGCAAGACCGCAGCCGAGCTCATGGCCAGGTCCCTCGCATCCGAAGGTCTGGGCAGCCCACCACTTACATCTTGGAAAACCTCCTGGCCCTGCCAGGGTCTGTACCTGCCCCGACATGGACTCCCTGGGTGCCTCAGTCTCCCCATCTGAACCCTCTGGCATGGGTGCTGTTCCAGCATGTCTAGTCCTGCCCGGTATTTCTACAGTCCCTGGGGATTACAGGGCAGGACGTTGTTGCTGTCACCGGCACAGCTCACGGCTGGTGCAAACAGCCGGGGCACCAGGCTCAGAGCTGAACAGCACCTAGTCCTCTGGTCACTCAGCACGGCATGCTGCATGGTCGCGCTTTACACGCGAGGTCCTGAGGGCTGAGGAAGGACCGTCACTTTGTCCAGCTGAGGCCCAAGGACGGAGAGGCAGCTGGCAGAGGACACAGGCCTGTCCAGTTCCCAGCCTGAGCTCCCGATTGCCGCGCTCTGCAGACGACCCCTGCCCGTGGCCGGTTCAGCTCCAGAAGCCAGGCCCATGGGTCCGCGGCCCGGGCACCCCGCTATCAGGCTGATGAAGGGGCTCCCTGGCCCGCCCCTCCTTCGGAGCCGCACCCTTCTGTGTCAACCCTGACGTCCTCCTCCCCAGGGAACCCTCCTGGGCTCATAGCCTCAGTAGCCAGGGGTGCCCGCACCTAACGTCACTATTCCTAACATGTCCCGACTCGGCCACCAGGAGATGGCCTCGTCCTCTGGCAATCAGAGCTGCCCCAGAGCAGAGGGGGCCCCAGGAGCAGAGGGCAGTGGAGGGACCCGAGTCAGCAGGCACCCACTTTTCCAGGGTGGCTCCCTGTTTTCTGGACTCAGATCCATGTCTTAGACCTGTCCCCCAGGAAGCCAGGACAAGTTCAGGCTCCTGAGCTTGACCTCCAAAAAGCAAGACCTTGAACTAGCGCCCGTTTGGCCTCAACTCCAAGCCGGAGACCCACAAGCTCCCGTGAGGTCCCACGGGACTGCGTGGCCTCTGAGCCGCCAGGAGGTCTCTGAGGGGCGTGGCCCGCTCCAAGGGGGCGTGGCCCGCTCCAGCCCGCCCCCTGGAAGGTGGGGCTACAGCAGCCAGGTAATTTTCTCTTTAAATCGCCACCATCAGCAGCTTACCAGAGTGGCAGGGGGGTGGGGGGAGGCAACAAAACTGTCCTCGGCATCCCGCCACCACCACCACACGTGACCCTGGACAACTTGGGGGACCTCTCAGAGCCTCAATTTCTAGATCTATCAGAGGCAGAGGTGGCCCCTGAATTAGTACAGTGAGAAGGGCCTCCCCAAGGGCACTGGGGCTTAGTGGTCAGACCGAGCTAGTCTGCCCCCATGAGCAATGTGGCTTGGGCAAAGTGATGGTCCCTCTAGCCACCTCTTTGTCAACTGCAACCTGAGGCTGATCAACACATGAGCCCAACTCACCAAGGCTACAGTATCTTTTTTTTTCTTTTGGTACTGGGGATTGAACCCAGGGTGCTCTACCACTGAGCCACACACCCAGCCCTTTTTATTTCAAGACAGGGTCTCACTACTTTCCTGAGGCTGGCCTTGGACTTGCCATCCTCCTGCTTCAGCCTCCGGAGTAGCTGCAATTACAGAGGTGAGCCACCAGGGGGAACCTGACAACCTTACAATTTTTGGACTTTACAGGGGTGCAAGAGCCGCAGGCGTTCAGTAGAAACTACTTTGAATTTCGATTCTCCTCCCCCAGTAGACTTGAGGAAACTGAGTTCCTTCTCTTCAGGCCTCAGTTTCCCCAGTTGCAATGATGGGGTTTATTTCTGGGACTGCCACATCCTAACTGGTCTTCATCCACCACCTTAAGCGAGGCACAAAGCATGGGAAGACCCTCAGGGAGAGTGAGGAAACCCACCATTGAGAAGTGGGGGTGAATACCCCTATTTTGAAAAAAGAAAACTGAGGTTCAGAGAGAGGAGGCAACTTGTCCAAGGACACACAGCAGTTTGACCCTCCAGAGGCGAGTTTAGGCCACCTTCTGCCCTTCTCGGGGATGGGGGTATTTCCTGGGTCTCACAGACTCGGCTCACCTAAGGAGGAGCTCAGGAAGCTTCTTTCTGACGAGGACCCCAAGTTCCAAGTTCCCCTCAGGTCTCTTCTGCGGAGGCCCCCAGGTGTGACCACAGCGACCCCTGGTGGCCAGTCTCCAGATCTCAGCAGCCCCGCCCAGATGGAGGAAGGGCAGATCTGAGGGAGTGCGGGTGCCTTTGCATGTGGTGCTGAGAGCAAGCAGGACCCTCTGACCTCACAATCCGACCCCTGCTCCAACACTAAGGACCTCAGGGTGCTGAGAGCTGTGGCCCTGGGTTGAGTCCCAGCTCCACCCACCCTAACACAAGGCCCTCTGTAGAGAAATGGCAAGTGGACACGTTTGGAAAGGCCACCAACACTCAAAAACTATCCTACCACCCCTAGAAAATTCATATTAAGGCATTCTAGGTTCATACCAGGCTTCATTTTCTTCATCTGTAAAATGGAGGTAAAAATTTGTGCTTGCATCTGTATGATTTTAGCTGATAGAAAATCCGGATTCAACTGAGAGAAAGACAATGTATTCTCTCAAGTAATCATAAGAAGATATAAGGTCAGGTGGCCAAAAGATGGCTAAATTCAGCAGCTCAGTAATGTCATCAAGGGCCCAAGTTCTTTTCATTCTTCTGTTTTGCGGATCCTCCTCATGGCCACAACATAACTGCTGCAGTTCCAGGCATCACATCACGTCAGACCTGACAATTTCAAGGAAAGAAAACAAGCCTTTTCCTTTATTCTTCTGACTTTCCCAGAATTTCCCCTCTCCTAGTAGACGTGTCCTCTTCTCTCATGGATCAGAACTGAGACATGAATGCCAGCACCAAGCACAGCACCTAACACAAGTCAGGAGCCTGATGGGGGTTCATTGGCTTCCTCCTTTCTGAGATTCCCTTGAGAATACAACACCTCCTGGGCTGGAGCTCCCCGGTCCCGGGGAGTGTGCGTTCCCACTGCCCACGCCTCTCCCATCCCATCCTCTGCTCCATCACCACCTTCGTTTTTTTTTGTCTCTATCTCAAAAGCCTGGGATGAACCTTTGTTCTCCATTGTCCCCAGTGACCTTGGATTCCTAAAAACCAAAGGCAGGAAGCGTTTGGTTCACACAGAAATTCTTCTGCCAAGGAGCCAATCGTTAATCACAGCCTGAACGGAATGATCCAGTACCCGGGAATCTGGGCAAGGTGTGGGGACTGACTGCCCACCGGGACATTACCGCATTCAGGAATGTCAGAGACCCATTCAGTGTGGCTGTTCATCATCACGGCTTTTGATCAAATAAAAAAAAAAATCCTCAGCATTCATCTAACACAATCATCACAGCGAGTAATCACAGGGCGTGTGAGGAGGAACGCTTTGCAGGCATGAGAGGTGATTGTTCAATGAAGACCTGGGAATCCCCGAGTCTGTCTCTCCGGATGGGATCCCTTTGTTTTTGACTCTGGTACCACTGATGGTTTCCCAGTGGTGCTTTAAACTCAGGAGGGAAAAACCCTCCTGTCAAGTACGACACACAAGTGCTTCATCATTACTAAACACACACACGCGCACTTAATGAGAGACCTTGTTGGAGGCAGCGAGGGGCTCATTCAAAGGCAAAGGGCACAGAAGACAAGCTGGCAGGGACTTGGGGAAAGGTGGCAGGTGACAGCCAGGGTCTTTGCCACAGAAGTGACTGGGCCGTCACCTGTCACCCCTCACCTCCCCAGCATGCCTGGGCTCGAATCCCACCAGTGTCAATTACCAGTGGGATGTCCCGGAGGGGGGTTCTCACTGCTCTGATGGGCAGGGGGAGGCAGGCATGTCCGCTAACATCCCAATAGTCACACAGGTCACATGATCAAGCGCAGATGCGGGAGACTAGGCTGTGACCCAGCGAGAGGGCAGCACCAAGGTGGGACTTTTAGGGGTGGGAATGGAAAGAGGAGTGGGGGCCTGGGGATGGGGCTCAGTGGTTGAGTGCCCTGGCTTCAATCCTTGGGACCCCTCCCCATTAAAAACAAAACCTTTATTTGAGGGCACTATTAATCTCGAGAAACATAGCTTGCTTCAAACAGGTCTTATAACTGAAAAGAAAAAGAAATTCAAATGTTTTAAACTACTCTGTTCTTCCAGAAGTTCAAAGCCAAAAGATCTTTCACTATTTAAAACAGAGATTATTTAAAGAAAATTTAAAATAAAACCCAGAAGCACCAAACTGAGACCTTGACATAATCGGGAGACACGGATAATTGAAAAAAAAAAGGTTTTTAAAATGCAATTTTGGAACAATGTGTCACCTGAAAATATTTTGGCATATAACCAGTACCTGCCCACAATGGGAAAGGGTATTTTAAAGATCTTACTGGACTTAAATCTCAAAGACTTGAAAACTTTTAAATTCTCTTAAACAGCTATTGAGTCAGAGATAATTAAGACTAAAATCCTCTAATTTTTTTTAATTTGAAAAAGTTAACATGTGGCTAAAAGTGTATTCACAGGAAAATTCATAGCCCACATTATTTCACTGTAAAAATGCACATTATGCACTGGAGAAGTCACTGCATCTCGGGGTTGGGAGGGCTTTTGACCCTGTGGGTAGGCCCAGGCCATAGGCCCCTAAAAAAGTAACCTATTGATGGCTCCACAATGAGCCTCAGACCTTCTTGGTGACAGTGAGGGCACCCCACCCTCTGGAGGACATTTGGAAAGAGACCACAGCAGACACTATTGGTTGGCCAGGCAATATGGGCATGCTCCTGCATCACAGAGCTCAGCCTGTCCAGGGTCACTTCCTTCCTCCATATTGCCATCTGCTTTTAGGCCAATTGCTACTTCCTGTCTGGCAATTGGGTGGAGCATGAAAGAGATGGCAAATTCTGGCCAACAATAGGAGAGGGGAGACGAGCTGAGGAACTTTAGGGGAAAGTTTCCTTCTCTATAAAAAGAAAGGAGGAGCCACTCCCCTTCTTCCTATGGATGTAATTGGATCTGGATGTGATGCCCGGATTTGGGGCACCACCTTGTGTCCCGGAGGGAAGCCAGTGTGAGGGAAATCCTGTCCCTCATCTCTAGCATCCACCTTCCAGGGAAGACCCAGGCCACCATCTTGTCTTCTGACCAACCCAGGGCAAGCGTCCAGCACCAACAACTCAGGTAGGAGAGTGTTTCCCCTTCCCAGGGGTTGAGGAAAAAGGAAACTGGAGTTCTTTTTTTTGGGGGGGAGGGGGAGGTAACTGACGATTGAACCACTGAGCCCCATCCCCAGCCCTATTTTGTATTTTATTTAGAGACAGAGTCTCACTGAGTTGCTTAGGGCCTCGCTAAGTTGCTGAGGCTGGCTTTGAACTTGCGATCCTCCTGCCTCAGCCTCCTGAGCGGCTGGGATGACAGGTGTGTGCCCCAGGCCCGGCCATGATATCTCCTTTCTGACCCAGGGTCCTTCCACGCTCCTCGGACTCAGAACCCAGGGGTCCCTACCTGGATCCTTCCTGAAGCCTGACCCGAGTGAAAACCACTCGTCTGTCACCTCCAGAGCATGACCTACCACTGTCACCATTCTGGTCGGGCTCCCCGTGGTCTGGGGAGGATGGGCCAAGGGGGGGCCATCCCATTCCCCTGGCCACGGAACACTGTGCGCTGGAGGAGAGCCTCGGGCTCCGGAGGCCCCGGGCAGGGAGATGAGAGCTGGGCCCTTGGCCAGGCTGGTTCCCTGGAGCGTGGTACCTTTGTCCCTAGCTTCCCAACCACCACTCAGTCTCACCCCCATCTCTCAGGTCACCATGGCCACCACCATAACCATGGCCGGTCCAGTCCCATACCACTGATACCTAATGCCACCTGATCCCTCCAGCACGCACAGTATCTACTCTCCTGCCTCCCTAGTGTCACCCCCAGGCCGGTCACCGTCGCCCCACGCCCACCACTGGTCCCGCCATCTCCACCATCAGTGAGTGGACGTTTATTGAGCACCGACAAATCCCAGACCCTAGAACACACCCAGGGCTCGCCCCACTCCAGGGCCCGACCCCCGCGGTAGGTGCTGGTGCGTGGAGGGTGGGGCTGGGGGCGTGGCCGGTGGGCGTGGCCGGCAGTGCACCCGCAGCCAGGTGCTGAGGCCTCAGGGTTCCGCGTGCAGGACAGGGTTGGGGGTGGGGTGGCACATGGCTTTCCTGAGAGGACAGCAATAAATAATGGAGAGGGGAACAGGTCTGCCCCTCTGGGTGGAGGTGACTCCATGGGAGTGAGACAGGCGGCCAGGAGCCCGTCCCCAGGGGCAGGTGGAGCCGGGGCAGGAGCCTGGGGACCAGAGGGTCCTGGGGCCTCCCGGCATCTCCATCAGCCCTCGCCTCTAGGAGTCACGGGAGGGTGTGGGGACACCTGGGAGGAGCTGAAATGCAGGTGGACAAGGCAGGTGAAGGGCGGGATCGGGCTGCAGGCGGGAGACCCCAACCCCGCCCGCGGCCCCTAGAGGGGGGCATCGTCAGTCCTCCACTTGGGGGGATAACTCTGCTGGTGGCTGTCGCAGCTGGGGTTCCCCAGGTTGTCCAGAGGCACCACCACCTCATCCGGGCTGGAATTCTTGTTCAGCTCCACCACGCGGGGCACCACCGAGGACCAGCGATCTGGGCAGGAGGCACAGCGGGGGAGCGGGGTGAGCTCGGTGGGGCTCGGCACGTGTATTGAGCACCTACGTGAACTGGGCGCTCCCGATCTCATGGGGGGGATTATTATGCCCATCTCATAGGAGGTAGAAACTGAGGCTCAGAGAGGTCAAGGCTGTGACGGAGGATTGCACAGGAATGCAAAGAGGAACCAGGCTCCAAGTCCAGGTCAGAACGCCAAGTGCCTAAACTCCAGGTTTAGTGGAAAACAAGGGTTCTCCACCCTGGGGCGGGCCCAGGGGCTAATCCTGCCTCCCAGGCCAGTTTGCATCTGGGTGCAGGGAGGGCCGGGATGAAGCCACAAAGACGGGGTGCCCCAGGCATCCACATCCCACAGCCCCATCCTGTAGACCCTGAGTCCAAGCTGGGGACAGGGCCCTCTGGGCACACAGGTGACAAGCCTGGGCGGCCCCTCGGCTCCCCCGGCCTTGCTCACCCCTCCGGAGGCGGCCCACGGTGTGCGAGAAGCCGTAGTACTGGTAGGTCTCGCTCTTGCCTGGATCCTCATTGATGATGCCCAAGTTCTGGTTCCAATGAGACCAGTTCACCTCGTCCACCCTGGTGGGGCCGAAGAAGAGGGTTGGGGAGACCCCGCCCCAGACTTCGCAGCACGCCCTCCTCCTGTTTTTCCTACTGTGGTCAAACACATACCGAACTGGGTCTAATCATGTTAAGCGCACAGTTCGGCACATTCCCGATGCTGTGGCACCAGCACTCCTACCTACTTCCAAAACCTTCCCATTGCTCTACACAGAAGCTCTCTGCCTAGTCAGCAGTAACTCCCCGTGACCCCTCCCCGAGCCCCTGGCAGCCCTGGGTCTGCTGAGCAGCCGCTGCCCCCGACCCCAGCACCCTGCATTGGCTCTCTGGTTTGCCCCAGTTCCCAGCTCTCTCTGTGGCCTCTGCTGAGCATGCGCACGGGCCCTGGGCGGGGCCTTCCTACCTAATCTGCTTTATGGTGTTTGCCTCCTCTGGAAGCTTCGTACAAGTGCCATCATACAACCTGTGGTCTTTTGTGTCTGGCCTCTTTATCTGGCATTATGTTTTCCAGACACATTCATGCTGTAGCAGGTATTTGAACTTCATTCTTTTTGAAGGCCAAATAATATTCCAGTGTGTGGACATACCACATTTTGTTCATTCATTCATTCATTCATTCATAGATAGACATGCTGCTTGATATTTTCACTTCTTATTGGAAAACTCTGGTAAAGTCAGATTACAACCTCTTGGGTCAAATTAACCCAAAATAATTTTGGGGTTTTTTTTAACATCATTTTTAAAATCATTTCTCATACAATCTCTCTCTTTTTTTTTTTTTTTTTTTTTTGAGCAACTGCCACATGTCAGAACTTGGCAAAGAAGATGCATTTCTGGTTCCTCTTGTTTTACCGATGAGGAACTGGAGGCAGTTTGGGCGGCTTCTGCAAGGTCACAAAGCTGGTAAGTTAAAGGGTCAGGATTTGAACTTTGGGTTCAGCGTCAGCAGAACTGAGCAGCTGACTTAGGAGGTAGTTGCCTTTGTCCCCATATCACAGATGAGGAAACTGACTCTGCCTGATTCCAAATGTCACCCTTATCTTCTCTGCTGTCCATCACCAAGGAATGAGTCATTTTAGAAGAAAATACCATGGGGGGGGGGGGCGGGGCTCCCCGAGGAAGCCGGCATTCTCCATCACCTGGAGTAGGGAGTCGCTCTCCACGTGGATGGGGTGAGGTCCCAAGCCCTGGAGGATGCCCACTCCTGGGTTTTCCCACTAAGCCCTGGCGCTGAAGTCCCCCTGGTTGTTTGTGGATGGGGGACGATGCCCTGAGGTGAGATGAGGCCGGGTCTCTGCTGTCCTGTCCCCACGAGGGTCAGAGGTGCCGTCGGCATCCAGACCATGCGCGGTGTCTGATGCTGACCAGCACCTCTCACAGGCTGCACAGCTGGCCAGGGAGGTGGCACCATCACGGGCCCCAATCCACAGATAAGAATCTGAGGCCAAGGGAAGCCAACCAGTTTGCCCAAGTTCACGGAGTGGGACCCTCGGTGGGCGCTGAGCAGGGCCTCTGTGGCTCCGGAGGTCTCAATGGAGGCAGAGGCTGCGGGAGCCTCTACCTCCCAGGACCACGGGGCTCTCCCGCCCACGCCGCCTCACCTGAAGCACCACCTGCGGTCCGGAGTGCCATCCGAGCTCTTGCCCACGGTCACCATCTCCCCGGAGCGGAAGGCCTTCCTCAGGAACACGGGGAAGGAGCGCTCGATGTCCAGGATGGTGGTGGCCCACTGCAGAGAGGGAGGCGGGGGCGGGAGGTAGGGGAGCCAGCCAGCCGCACCCACTGCCCTAAAGGCAGAAAAGGTGACAGGCCAGGGTGGGCAGAGAACTAAGCCTTCCAGTTCCTACTGTCCCTAGGAAGGAGCTTTGTAAACTCAAACACCCAAAGTGGCCGGGGCACAGTGGCGCATGTCTGTCATCCCAGCGGCTGGGGAGGCTGAGGCAGGAGGATCGCCAATTTAAAGCCAGCCTCAGCAACAGCGAGGCCTTAAGCCACTCAGTGAGACCCTGTCTCTAAATAAAGACAAAATAGGGCTGGGGATGGGGCTCCGTGGTCGAGTGCCCCTGGGTTCCATCCCCAGTACCCCCCCCTCCACCCGGCAACCCAATACCCAGCTCAGGTAGGAAGGCCCCGCCCGGGGCCCGTGCGCATGCTCAGCAGAGGCCACAGGGAGGGCTGGGAGCTGGGGCAAACCAGAGAGCGAATGCAGGGTGCTGGGGTCGGGGGCAGCGGCCGCTCAGCAGACCCAGGGCTGCCAGGCAGGAAGGCGGCCCAGCCCCGCAGGGCTGCCCACTGTTCACAGAGGGACAGAACGTTTTGAATTTTTATATGGAGTCTCTTCATTTTTAAAATGTTGCATTCACCTTTTTTGAATTTGGAAAAAATGAATCTTGGGTGGTTGAATCCAGTTCCCATCTCGTGGGTTACACTCGGCGGGGAAACTGAGGCCCAGTGGAGTTCATGGTGGGGTCAAAGTTCCGGGGTGAGCCCCACCACGTCCCCTCACACTCAGACCCAAGAGGACGGACGACCTTGGTCTTTGCTTCTTTTTTAGTTTTTTTGGTACTAGGGATGGAAGCCCGGACACCTGACCACTGGGCCACATCCCCAGGCCCTTTGATTTATTTTTAAATTTTGAGACAGGGTCTCCCTAAGTTGCTGAAACTGGCCTCGAACTTGTGATTCCCCTGCCTCAGCTGGAATCACAGCCAGCTGCTGACCGTGGTTTTAAAAAAAAATTTTTTTAATACCTTTATTTTATTTATTTATTTTTATGTGGTGCTGAGGATCAAACCCAGGGCCTCACACATGCTACGTGAGCGCTCTACCACTGAGCCCCAGCCCCAGGCCCTGACCATGGTCCTTGAAGCCCTGAGTCAATGTGAATGTGGGTGCTCTGGGGCTTTGGGTTTTTTTATTTTTTATTTTTTATTTTAGGGTTAGGTGAATTCATGAGGATGGGACCCCTCTGATGGCATTAGTAGCTCTTTACGGAGAGACCTCAACTTGCATGCTTGCTCTATCTTGCCACGTGGTGACCTCCACCATGTCATGACCCAGCAGGAAGGCCCTCAACAGGCACAGCCATGCTCTTGGACTTGCCAGACTCCAGAGCTGTGAGCCAAATTTAATTCTATTCTTTATAAATTACCCGGTCTCAAGTATTTTGCTATAGCAACAGAAAAAGGACTAAAAGACTCTGAGAATTTCCTGTGCAACAGAGATCACTCAGCCATGCTGGATGGAGACAATTGGGACCTGAGAGCCACACAATGTAGATCTCCAACCACAGCTTCAGACAAGAAGTCCCCTTAAAATTCACTAGGTTACCAGAAGTGGTGGCCCATGCCTGTCATCCCAGTGGCTCAGGAGGCTGAGGCAGGAGGATGGCGAGTTCAAAGCCAACCTCAGCAATGGCGAGGCGCTAAGCAGCTCAGTGAGACCCTGTCTCTAAATAAAATGCAAAATAGGGCTGGGGATGGGGCTCAGTGGTGGAGTGCCCTGAGTTCAATCTGGGTAGCCTCCCCCCAAAAAAGAAATTCTCTAGGTGGCCCTAGGAAGTGGGCAGTGGCCTTTGCTGCCCATTTTACAGGCAGTGAAACAGGTGGAAGGAGATGCCAAGGCCCCCCAGAGAGGGAGGCTGGGGAATCCTGTCTCCCCAGCTCCCCACCTGGGAAGGAAGGGTGGCTGGGGGCAGGGCAGGGTCCAGGGGCCTCACCTGCAGCTTCCAGATGTGCTTGCTCTCCTTGGAGACCTGGCCCACCGTCTCCCCCATGAGGGCGATGAGCATGTTCAGCAGCAGCACGAAGGTGAGGATGATGTAGGTGACGAGCAGGATGATGAAGACCACGGGGTACTTGGTGCTGCTCAGCATCTCCAGGTCGCCCATGCCGATGGTCAGCTTGAAGAGGTCCAGGAGGAAGGTGCTGAAGGTCTCGCTGTCGCGGCACGACGGGTACGTGGGCACCGTGCAGTTGGTCTGGTCCTCGTCGCACACCTTCATGTTGGCACACGGGTTCAGGAGGGAGACCAGAGCTGCAGGGGGGGACAGGGGTGGCCTCTGTTGAGTGGGAGGGAGGGAGTCAAGGCCAGAGCGCAGCCCCAGGTCACCCAGCGGGTTAGCCAAGCCAGCAGTCAGCTGGGCCTGCGTGGCTGCAAAGCCTCTGTCCTTTCCACAGACCCCCTTATAAGGACAAAGCTTTTAGGATCTAGGCCAGGGCTTCTTCACCAGGGGCAGTCTCCTCCCCAGGGACATTGGACAATGTCTAGAGACACGGCTGGTTGCTGCAGCCGGGAGAGGGGGTGCTCCTGGCATCTAGTGGACAGAGGCCAGAGGTGCTCTTGAACACCCACAGGGAACAGTTCAGCTCCTCACGACAGGATCGTGTCTGGCCCAAGAAATGCCAATGTAGCCTGTCACTCACTGGGTCTTGGATTCACTCCGAGGGGCACACTGTCCCTCCACACCAACCCAGGTGCAGATCCACGGTGTCACAATCCTTGCTCAACAAAGCTCAGCAGCAACAAGCTGACCCTAAACCAGCCAGGGCAGGGGTTCCAATTCATATGCTAATGTTATTTAATTGTACCATTAAAACTTGTGTTGAGAAGGATTCTGAGTCCCGGTCTAAGATGCATCAGAAAAATGACTCTGTGATCCATTAGCAATGTCTGCCATGGGCACAAAAATGGGAAGCAGTAGTACAGGGGCATCGTTTGTGTCATGTCGGCCTCAGACTTGGGATCCAGTGACCCTAGACAGAAGCAGCCTCGGGACCTAGCTGATCACTAAACTGCTGCTTTAGCCTCCATTGCTTCTGCCTCCTTTTCTATAATTAGGACTTCAGTGGGGCTGGACCCCCAACCTGCTGCTGATCATTGACACGGTTAGTTCTTCCCGGCCCTTCTCTGTCCCAACCTCCACAGCCAGGACTGTCCAGCTCTGCTTTCCCCCAAATAATCCACACAGAGCTTCAGGACCATCTGGGATAAAATGTCTCCACCATCAGGTGCCTGCTGCCAAGCAGGTCCCCCCACGAAGCTGCTCAGAATTTAGTGTAGCCTGGTCCAGCCTGAGTTGGCCACTCCCCATTGGATATGGGGCATTGAGAGCAGATCAGCCACTTCTCGGGGACCAGTCCAATGACTCGGTCAGTTTCCCCATCCTCGGCCCCTCCTGAATGGCCTATGCCAGTGAAGTCCCAGTGTGCCTCAGTTGGGCATGATGACATCACCGAGAGGCACACTAAAGGAAGCTGATACTGGACTTGTATCCACGCCCCTTCAGTGTGGCCTATGGCCCCCCCATCAACAACTGGAGTCTAGCCAGGTACAGTGTAATCCCAGCAGCTTGGGAGGCTGAGACAGGAGGATCACAAGTTTGAGGCCAGTCTCAGCAATTTAGCAGGACCCTGTCTCAAAATAAAAATATTTTTAAAAGGGCTGCGGCTGTGACTCAGTGGTAAAGGGCCTCTGGGCTCCATTCCCAGTACTGAAAAGAAAAGTGGAGTCTGTTTCTCCACCTCCTGACTCAGAGCTGACCTTGGACTTGCTTAACACAGTGAGGCAGCCGGGATGCCAAGCCAGGCACTGGCCTTGAACACTTCTGCTCACTTTCTTGGGCCCTGAGACCACCCCCATCAACAAGCCCACCCTGGCTGGAAGATGAGTGACCATGTGGAAAAGAAACAGGCCCCACCACCAAGCCCACCCGGCTACCCCTGTCTGTCGGCAGCCAGCCTTCCAGCCTTCCACAGACGCAGGGGCCCCCGAGACCGGCCAACCCGGCCCCAGTCAGCACCACCACCCAGCTGACCCACAGACTCAGGAGCAGATGGCTGTCGTTGGAAGCCACTATGTTTCATGTGTCTCCCGTCTTATCACTAGCTTTTGAAGTTGGTCAAATTATCTAACCTTCCCGAGCCTCAGTTTCCTTATCTGTGAAATGGGAGAATAAGGACAGCAGTCTCACAGGCTTGTCGGGAGGACGGGACTCGGCCCCGGGGCCAGCGCACAGTGAGAACTCGACCAGCCTGTGATGGCTGCCTTTCTAGGCCCTGGCCACCCGCTCCCCCCAGGGTTCCCAGAACTCACCTGAAGCGTAGCCGATCATGAAGAGCAAGTAGACCAGCAGGAAGCGGAACAGGTCTTTGAAGAGGATCTAAAGCCCCCCCCCCGGGGGATCACGGAGGCAAAGAGGAGACAATGGTTTCTTGATCTGTGGGCACCTGAGACACCCAAGCCCAGGGGACCCTCCACCCCATACCTTCTGGATCATGATGCTGTAGGTCCCCGTCAGCTTCAGCCCCCGGGTGAAGTACAGGGCATTCATCCAGCCCAGGACCAGGGCAAAGACCATCACAGCCAGGTAGGCCTCGATCCCCGCCAGGTAGAGGGCCGCGGACACGATCACCAGCACAGAGTAGATGAAGCTACAGAGACCACGAAGGGGCCAGAGGGAGTGGGGACAGTGAGGCCCTGGAGGGGGAGATGTATCTCCCAGCCCTCCAGTGTACCAGGACATCCCAATGTCATCTAGAGCCTCAAAAGAAAAGCAGAATGGATTAGCCGGGTTCCCCAATGTTGAATGCTCTGATAACAAAACATTAGTTAATTAGCAATGAATCGTATGTGTCTTGCCCCCGAGGCCCTAAGAGATCCCAAAGGGATGACTTTGGAATTGCTAGAGAAAGATTCGGTGGTGTTCAGTGGAGATTTTTGTGGCCGAGTGGATTTCACTGTCCTGTAGCTCTGGGGTGGGGGGGGGAAGACTAGCAGAGCTGCAGCGACCCTCAAATCCTGTGCCCTATGCAGACATCACTAATCAATCACAGCTCTCTTTCCCACTAAACCCAGAGAGTTTCACACCCCTTCTGAGACCCAGCACTCCAGGAAGACATTAGCAATCCATCACTGGCAAAAGAGGCCAAAATTTTTCTATAATTTTGGTACATATGGTCACCCCTTAGGAACTACCTTCAGATTCCAATCTGTGAATGGTACTGAGTCACTGGCAGTATTTCTTTAACCAGAAGACTCCACCGCCTGACGTTGCTTTGTCCAGTTTGGATTAGTGCTGCCCAGCTGAATGAATTCCCTCCTAATAGGGTTACCTCTTCCCCCAGTCTGGATGGCCCCTCAGCCCAACCCCGCCGTCCCCACCCAGACGCTGTCCTCCCGGGACTCACTAGAGCAGCTGGAAGGAGCCATCGATGAAGAGAGAATTCACGCCAGGACATTTCTTCATGAACAAGTCTTTGATCTGAAAGAGGGGAGGGAGGGGGCCCGCGGCAGGTGGATCAGGGAAAAAGGTTGAGGACGGGAGAGAGGGAGGGACAGAAGAGAGGGAGGCGGAGCATGTGACAGAGAAGGGACACGGGCTCTTGGTTGCAGAAGAGAACGTGGAATTGGAGAAGGAGGTGGGAGAGGAGCAGGAGGAGGAGGCTGGGTGGGCTGGTGGCACGGGGACCAAGCACTCACGTTGGTGAAGAAGAACAGGACCCCGGTGAAGAGTGTGATGACCTCTCCTGCCAGTCTCAGGTAGTCCATGGTGGTGCGGTAAGGGTAGGGTGGCTGGAGAGCAGGGCACAGGGTCCTCACCCACCCTCCGCCTGGATCCTGCGCCACCTCCTCCCTCCATCTTCCCACAGGTCTCCCATCTCAGAGCCACCCATGTAGGGGCACCTCCTCTGCCTCTTGCTAACCTTCCCCAGGTCCTTCCCCCAGGGAACCCAGATGGCTGGAGCTGCCGCCCCGTCCCCGCTCTGCCTGACTCCCGAGCACTCACAGTGCCCTCTAGTGGCTGGTAGTAGGCAGTGAGGGTAAAGATGACCATGGCACACAGGTAGGAGACCACGTTGATGTAGAAGGAGACAGCCCCGAATTTGCGCCACTTGTCCCGCAGCAGTTCATTGATGGGTTCCACGGCCAGCATCTCATGGCGGTTCTGTGAGAGGCAAGAGGGTCGTGGCCACCTTCTGAGGCGGGGAATCCACACGGGCTGACGCCAGTATGCCCTCCTCCACCCTCGGCCCCAGAGCACTTCCCCTCCCCTCCCATTCTTCAGCTCTGCTCAGGATCTGGGCGCAACTGGACAGGTCTTCAGAACCCACCCCAGACTCCTGGGCTCAGAATTCAAGGCTCTGCCCACTCCTGCCTCAACTTACCCTTCCCACCCCAGTCTATAGACCAGAGCTGGAAAGCGCCTTAAAGAACATGCATCCTGGCTGGGCACAGTGAGGCACCCCTGCAATCCCAGTGACCTCGGGAGGCCAAGGCTAGAGGTTGCAAATTCGAAGTCGGCCTCAGCAACTTAGCCCTAAGCTACTTAGCGAGACCCTGTCTCAAAACAAAAAATAAAAAAAGGACTGAGGATGTGGCTCAGCAATAGAGTGGCCCTGGGTTCAACCCCCAGTACCAAAAAAAGAAAAAAAAAAAAAAAAAAGAGCAACTATCTTCAAATTTTAATCTGTGAATGGTATAATGAGTCACTGGCAGCAAAAATCCCGTCTGCAGCTTGTTAAAAATCAAAGTAAAAATTCCTGGGCTCCATCCTCAGAAATTCTGATTCAGGGAGCAGGACTGGGACATTGAGCTAAATGATGCTGAGTGATTAACTCATCACAATGCTCCAATTTGCAGCCCAGGGCAGACATCAATAGTTGATCCCTGCACAATATCACTCTATGCACTTGTCTGGTAGACACTACCCATCAATCAGAGTTTGCCCCAGTGATGCTAAACCTGCAAACCCCAATTTAAATCAAGTTGACCCCTAAGTTTAAGAATGAGGTCCTGCAAGGGAAGCCAAACTGGAGCCAGTAAGCCACAGGGCAGAACTGGAAGGGAGGTCATTTGTACCCATTCTCAGCTGCCCCATTTGATTATCATCCTTTCTAATGACTTGAGTTTCTTCCTAACTGTGGATTTGTGTGACAGTAAAGCATTAAAGATGCAATTGTAGCATTTTCCTCATAGTTAGAGGCAGTAAACCCAAACAACCAGCAGTAGAAAAAAGGTTCATTAGAATGGGGTGCATTTGTGTTCAGCAACGATGCTGTGCGAGAATATCTAACAGCGCAGAATGATGTTCGTGAAATACTTCTAAGTGAAAGAGAAGGGGTTTCAGCACTTCATAGGACGCCCGCTAACGATAATGGCTGGCACATCATGGTTCATCTCTGCCAGGCTGTTCTAACATGAACCCATTTGGCCCTCCCCAAAACCCTATCGGATAGACATGATCCCTCTCTTCAGTTTGCAAATGAGGAAGCTGCACCTGGAGAGGTTCAGTCATTCATCCTGAGTCCCACAACCTGGAGGTGACAGAGCCAGGATCCCAACCCAGCCCCCCAGCCCCACAAGCCTTGGTTATGTGGCTAAATGCCAGACACCATTCTGGGCTCTTCGTCGGCACCAACAGACCTGCCACTCTGGGTCACAGACACCTATCCACGACTCCCAGCCACCCCCCCTGCTCCCCCTGTGGCCCAGCCCCTGCCCCTGCCCCCACCTCGATCTTGCTGTTGTACACCAGGATCTCCAGCACGGAGGCCTCCTCTCCACACGTGTCCAGGGAAGAGAGGTCGTACAGCGAGGAATACACGGGCCCGTAGGCCCAGTCCTTGAACTTGCGGGACAGGTGCCGCGTGTCCTCGTCTGTCACCTCTCTCCGGATGATGTGCTGAAAGATCTGCAAGGGGGCAGGATGTGGAGTCAGAGGGCCCAGGGGAGGGGTCCCGATGCTCAGCCCTTCGAGTCAGAAGGACCCTGAGACCAGGCACACGGAGCACCCTCCTCACCATCTTGGTTTGCAGATGAGCCAACAGGCTTGGAGAAAAGGGGCTTCCCCTGAGGCCACACACTCAGTGAGCCCAGGCTGGCCTTAAACATGGAGGTGACAGTAATGGACACCCTCCGCACGGCCTTGGAGCAGCAGCAACTCCATCTTGTTAACAGACCGATCAGAAGCTCGTTGATCCTATTACCACCCCTTTATTTTGGTTCACACACAGGGAAACTGAGGCATGAAGAGGGAGTGGGAATTGCCCAAGGTCACACAGTGTTGTACCAGGACAAAGCCAGAATCTAAACACAGGCCTGCTCTACTGACTCAAGACCTTGGTATAAGCCGGGCGCGGTGATGCTCACCTGTCATCCCAGCAGCTCAGGAGGCTGAGGCAGGAGGATCTCGAGTTCAAAGCCAGCCTCAGCAAACACAAGGAGCTAAACAACTCAGGGAGACCCTGTCTCTAAATAAAATACAAAACGGGGCTGGGGCTGGGGCTGAGTCATCCAGTGCTCCGAATTCATTCCCCAGTACCCCCCTCAAAAAAAAAAAAAAAACCTGGTTTAACTGTGACTTTAGTATTTTTGCTGTATTTTTAAGAGTCCCATCCCTACCATTTAGGAATACCTGATAACCTGTCCCCAGCTCCTTGTGGATGGTCGTTTTTACTGGCACAGTGACACTCACCCAGAGGGCACTCTTATTAGCCCCATTTGATAGGCAAGGAGACTGAGGCTCAGAGAGGGGCGGGGAGGTGCCTGAGGCCGCGCACTGGCAAGAGGCAGATTGGAGTCTGGACCGAGTGTTCCTAACTGACTCCAGGGTACTCCAGGCTTGGCTTTCAGTCCTGACGATGGAGCTCCCCAGGGGACAATTTGGCAATGTCTGCAGGCATCTTAGGTTGTCACAAGTGTGAAGAGGGAGGGTGTGCCACCAGCATCTAGTCCGTCAAGGCCAGGATGCAGCTAAGCATCCTGCAATGCACAGGACAGCCCCACAGCAAGGAGCCCTGGAGCCCGCGGGTCCCAAATGTCTGCAGCATAGATGTCAGGGTCTTGCTGAGTTATTCAGGCTGGCCTCAAATTTGTGATCCTCCTACCTTGGCCTCTGAGTTGCTGGGATTACAGGTGCGCACCACTGCACCCAGCTCTGGGAACTCATTTTTATATCAGCGGCTTCTCCTGGCTGGTGAGAGTAGGGAGGTGAGCATCTAGTGAGGTGGAAAGAGGTGAGAGGCTCTGAGACGAACTTGAGCAGCCTGGCTGGACAGTAGGGAGCCTTAGCAGATTCTTGAGCTAAGACGTCTGTATGCTGGGGTTGGCATGATGACTGCCGGTCACACCCCGTCTCGTGTGTGTGTGTGTGTGTGTGTGTGTGTGTGTGTGTGTGTAGAGGGTAAAGAGTCAGCTCCCACTCACCCCAATCTTGCCCGTCTTGGCAGCCATCATGAGGGGCGACAGGCCATCGTTGTTGAGCACGGCCTCCAGGTTGCTGTCAGGGAAGAGGCGGGCACACTTGAGCAGCAGCAGGTCGTACATCTTGGTGACAAACTTGGTGTTCTCGCGGGTGTTGTCAGCGATGGCCACGAGCGCGTGCAGCACGGTGTTGCCCCGAGAGTCCTGCCGCCGCATGTCCGCCTTCTTGTGCGGGTTCTCGGTCAGGTAGTTGACGATGTGAGGCTGGTTGGTGCAGGCAGCCAGGGACAGGGGCAGCTCCCCTGCAGGCCAGGACACACGGTCAGGGAGAGGAGCCCGGCGCGGAATCCTGCCTGCAGACACTTGGGTGACAGGACCCCCCGGGCGCAGATGGACACAGCGCCTACAGTCACGTGACCGTGACCCTGGGCCCCTGTGCGCTTTCCTGGGGGATGCTAGGGAGGTGGGTGTGGCTACTGGGGGCGTGGCCACAGGGTTTGGAGGCTGCAGGGGATTGGATGGTGGAACTCCCTATGGGACTCACCGAAGTAGAAGTAGCCGCCCTCGTCCTTGGGCTGGAAGAAGCGGCCTCGGGCCTGCGCATGCACATCGGCTCCCTGGGCAACGAGGAGCTCCACATAGTGTTTGCAGCGACGCTCGATGGCAATGTGCAGGGCGGTCTGGCCTGGGGAAGGGGTGACAGTCATCCGGGGCTCCAGCAGGCCTGCTGGGGGTATAGAGTGGGGGACGCAGGCCAGAGTCCCGGTCAGCCACCAGCGCCTCAGACGTCCCCCGGGTGTGGAATTTTGTGTGCACGAAGCCCCAGATCTGCATTAGAGCAGGATTTTTAAAAAATATTTTTTAGATATTGATGGACCTTTATTTTATTCATTTATTTATATGCGGTGCTGAGACTCGAACCCAGTGCCTCACACATGCTAGGCAAGCGCTCTACCCCTGAGCTACAACCCCAGCCCATTGTAACAGAATTTTAAATTCCAAAGAGGCCCAACTTGTGGGATCCCCAGGTCTAGAACTTTCCAGGCGCGCATGCTGCTTTCATCCAAGAGGAAGGGCCTCACTGAATTTTGGGCTTGGGATATCAAATCCACGGACTTGGAATCTTAATGCCCAGGATCCTGAAGGCCAGCTTCCATTCACAGCTCCGAGTTGAGATCCGTGGACAGGTGTGGCCTTGCCTCTCGGAGCTGCTGGTCACCGACTCCTCCCGCAGAGCCGGGGAGGTCAGGCCCCCACACTGTGCAAGTGCGGGATCCCAGGATGGCGAGGCGCCCTGCAGCCCAGTCTCGGGGTCTTGGATTTTGCCACAAAGACCATCAGAGTGAAGGGTTGGGACAGGTCCCCGTGGGTTCAGTCCCTGACTCAACAGGCAGCTCCAGGGCACAGTGCAGCCACTTGAGACCCAACAGCCCTCCGAGGGGTCCGATCGGGTGCCCGGCCGTCACCCCTGTCCCCCGCCCCCGCACCTCGGTAGTAGATGTCCCTGAAGGGCGAGTTGATGAACTCCCGCATGTTGCCCGTGCGCTCGGCGATGTCCAGGAGCACGGGGATCGTGTCGTTGCGGCCACTGCTGAGGTTCAGCAGGGCCTTGGGCAGGCACGTCTTCCCCGTGGACGGCTCTGGGGAGAGAGTACAGGTGAGGGCCTCAGCCCGGGCCCTGAACGCTGGGCAGCGGGCGGCGCTCACAGGCCCCTACCCTGAGACTATTCCCCGCCCATCTGCTGGGGACACAGGAAGGCGCTATCTGCCCATCGCTGGCATCAAATCTCATGCAAATGGAAATGCTTTGAAATGTAGGAGGCCACAGTCATATTTGTGGGGATTTTTTAAAGGGTTTTGTAATCAAATCAATAGGAATGCAGGCTGGGGGTGCCGCTGCCCGGTACAGCACTGGCCTAGCGTGCACCCCTGGGTTCCAACCCCAGCCCTGAGGGTAAGTGTCGCCATATGTTTTTACCGCAGGACTTCTCAGAGCCTTTATTATGCTAATGGAGACTGTGCACCTCTGAAAGCAAGCGGGTCAGACAGCCTTGCCCACCTTCTGGAACACAGAATCCTTTTCCCATTAAGTTTTTGTTTGGGGGTTTGCTTGTTTGTCTGGGTACTGAGGATTGAGCTCAGGGGCGCTTAACCACTGAGCCGCATCCCCAGCCCTTTTTTGTATTTTATTTAGAGACAGGGCCTCACTGAGTTGCTGAGGTCGGCTTTGAACTCGCGATCCTCCTGCCTCAGCCTCCTGAGCCACAGGGACCAGCCTCCCATGAAGCATTTACACTAGTGCTTCCCCAGAGGAGCTGAGGGATACGGGGTCCCCAGAGTGTGGAGTGGATGCACAGGGGACGTGAAACTGCCTGCCGAGGAGCGGGAGCGCTTCTTGGGGTTCCGTGGATGCAGCAGGAAACTGACAGCCTCCTCCAGTCTCCGCTTGGTGCCACGGGTCCTTAACGCCTCTCCCTCCGCTTCTATGTCCCTGAGGCCAGTTTCTTTCCCTTTTATGTTTACAGAGATTGATTTATATCTCAAAAGAATGTATCCACGAAAAGAGAACCCTACACATTAGGCCCCGGGGCAGAGCCGGGCTGGGGGCACAGGAATGCCCGGAGCACAGGGGACACGGGTGTGGGTTGAGGGGACCATTCTGCAGCCAGACACCTCAGGATTTGTGACAAGACACTGGTGTGAACCTTCCTCCGCTTAGTTTCCTTTGTAGTTAAATTGAGGATGTGAAAGGAAATTGATGAGCTCATCAATACGCATCGATTAGCTCAGTACCAGGCAGATAGGATCCCTCGATGACGTGACTGTCCTGGTTAGTCCCCCAAGGGAGGGACTTTAGATGCCAGGAAGCCTTGTGCAGACCCCAATTGCCGCCCCAGCACCCCCCCAGGAGCCTCAGCTGCTCCCCATCGAGCCCAGCCCCCGGCCCAGAGGCAACACCAAGTAACTATTTCTCAATGAACAACTAACTGTAGTTGAGGAGCCGCCCCCAAAGCTGGCCAAGGCTCTTGGGGACTCTGTGCAGACACAGACACCCCCACACACAGCACAGTTCAGGCCTTGGGGCATCAGCCCACTTTATCAGCAAGGGATGGTACCCCCACCCAGTCCAAAACTGTGATGTCATCTTAATCTCTGCCCTCCCGTCTCTCCTCCGTCTCTCACATGCCCAAGACCCCTCCCTGGTTGTCCCCCAGTCCCTCCGTCCTTCCTTCATCCACTCTCCACATGACAGCTGCAGTGGTCACCTCAGAGGTATAACTGATCACAGCGAGCCACAGGGCCTTTGAACATGCTCTCCCTGCACCGTCTCCCCGATCTGAAGCACTCCCTGCTCTTCTTCTCACCTGGTTAGTACAACTCATTCACATAGATCAAGTGTCACCTCCTCCAGGAAACTCTCCTAGATTTTCCTAGACTAGTTCAAGCCCTCCCATACAGCCTCTTGTTGACACCCTTCACAGTTTGTAATGGTGTGTTTATTTCTGTGGTTGCCTGGCCCATGCCAGTCTCCCCTAGGAGTCTGGGAGCAACTCAAAGGCAGGGTCACATGTGCCTCAGTGTCAGCTCATCACTGTTGGTCCCAACCTAGCACCATGCCTGATGCTTCACGGGTACCCAAGGGCCATTGGCTGAGTTAATAAACATCCAATGAAGGCAGGAAGCTGAGCGCGCCACATAGCCAAACCACAGGTGGCCCAAGTGGAACTAGGCCCTGGATTTGGGCTTGTGCCCCCAAACACAAGCTAGAGTGGGGGCGGGGGGCCGCCAGCCTGGGAGTCCTGGGCTGAGAGGCAGGAGCAGGACGTGCAGTTCCAGGGTCCGACCACCAGATGGCGACGTGGTTCTGCCCGGGGTGGGGGTGGGGCGCAGCAGCTGGAGCCGCGGCCAAAATTGGGAATGGCCAATGGGAGCTTGCGAAGTGCGCAGGGGTGGGAGTGGGGGTGGTCTCAGCCTCCCCTGGAAACGAGATGAGCTCATCCGCCTCCAGCCAGAAAAACATGCAGGGACAGCCAGGTTCTGTGGAGCCTGAGGTTTACACAACCCGGGGGCCTGTTTACCAAAATGGGCTGGCCATCATAAATACCCCACAGCCCAGGACCTCAGACGGCGCCTTGGCAAGCAAGGGCCCTGCACCTCATTAGCAGCGTGGGCCCCGAGTCAGTCTCCCCTCCCCCAGCACACAGGGACCTCTGCAACTGCAGGTCCCTGTCCCCCAAACCCAGCAAGTGCCCCACCCGAGCTCCTGCACCCACCCACCTGCCTGGGGTTTCAGGACCACCAGAGATGCCCCCCAGCCCCGGAGGCCTGGCCAAGTCCAGCTGGTGGGGCGGTGCCATTGGAAGCATCCATCTCTCAGGACCCACCCTGCCCTACAGTCCGCCCCACCCCCACTCTGCCAGACCAGTGCAGTAGACTGAGGGTGGGGGTGGGGTGGGGTGGCATTTACCTCCAAGGAGATTGCTCACCCTGCCACCGAGATCGTCTGCGGGAGAGAAGGACCCTTAGCCCCCCAGACTCCAAGCTTGTGCCCCCAGTCAAGGGCACCTTGGCTAGCCCAGCAGCAAGGACGAATACCTTTTAGATCAGTCCAGAAATTCTCTACTGATGGCCACAAAGACATTGTGTTGGATTGTTTTCGGGTTAAGCATCAAATTGAGCCAGGCCTGGAGGCTGAGGCAGGAGGATCGTGAGTTCAGAGCCAGCCTCAGCAAAAGTGAGGCGCTAAGCAACTCAGTGAGACCCTGTCTCTAAATAAAATACAAATAGGGCTGGGGATGGGGCTCAGTGATTGAGTGCCCCTGGGTTCAATCCCTGGTACCCTATCCCCCCCACCCCCCAAAAAAAGAATCAAATTGATAAATGTCTATGTGGAAAATGAACCATAGACTCTAGCACCCCCTTTTTTATGTTGTTGTTTGGTTTTGGGTTTGGTCTTGCACATGCTAGGCAAGCACTCTACCACCGAGCTACATCCCCCAGCACTTCTTAAAATTCTGTTTCGAGACGAGGTCTTGCAAAATCACTGAGGCTAGCCTCCAACTTGTGATCCTCCTGCCTTAGCCTCCTGAGTAGCTGGGATCACAGGCATGCACCACCATGTCCAGTGGTCACCCTGTTCTGCCACTTAATATGCTTAAAGTACCTGAAGTCTTCAAATATGTCCTCTTTTGACCTTCTGGAAGCTTCCTTAGACCTAAGCCACAGACCACTCATGGCCAGCCTTTCTGAGACGGTCCCTTCTTTATGGGAAGTGCCACAATTTTGACATTTTGTACTGGTTTGTGGGATCATCTGGCCAGTTAATTATGGCTCCTGGTAGCCAGCACATGGGGTGCAGCTGAGTTGGGTGGAGGGGCTCACAGGCCCAATTCACAGCGAAGGCCCGGGCAGTGGAGGGAGCTGGTTCCTAGACTGGGGGGGAGGCTGGAATCTCTGAGCTGCTAGAATAGGGAAGGGGATCTGGGGCTCGGGCCTGGGGAGGTGTCCTCCTGGGCCGGGTGGGGCAGGGGCAGAGGCACCTGTTGGCCCTGCCCAACCCTCAAAGGCCCTCTGAGAGGGAGCAGGGGCTCCAGGACTCCAGCCACCTTAGGGAAGCCACACACCCCCATGGGTCCTGGCAGTGATATTTAAACCCTGTGGGTAGACGCCGCTGCACTCACCCTTTCCAAAGTAAAGACTGACCGAGTGCATGAGTGGAGGTAGCCAAGGCCCAGAGAGGGTAAGTAACACAGCAAAGGGCACACAGGAGCAGACTTGCTACCCGCTGCTCTTCAGGAGTGCAGAGGAGAGGCAGAGAGAGGGGAAAGGAGATCCCCAAAGCCAGGCCTCCCTCCACCTCTGCCGCCCCCCCCCCCCGCCTGTCTTCTCCCGTGGGTGCTCACCCCGGAACTCCTCATCCGTCAGGCGCTTCTTGTGGGTCAGCAGGAAGGGGAGCAGCCCGTCCAGATCCGCGGTGGAGCCCCGGGACACGATGTCGAAGAGGATGGGCCGGTTGAAGACTTTAAGGATCGGGGGCGGCTGGGGGGCAGGAGCTTTGGGGCTCTGCGGCTGCTTCCTGAAGGAGACGGGAAATGATGAGAAGCGCTTCCCGGGCCTGACCCACTGCCCTGACCCCAGGAGGCCCCACTGCCCTGACCCTGGGAGATGTTCATTCAGTCATTCAACAAACACAAGTGGACACCTGTTGTGTGCTGGGTTCTGGGGGTGGTGGGAGCTGAAGTTCGAGGGACATGGAATCACCAAGGGCTGTTTTACTCGGCAAACCAGAGGTAGACCTACTATGCACTGGGGAAACAGACGAGCAGAAACACACAGCCCATCTACCCACCCACCCACCCATCCATTCCCACAGCAACCCATCCATCCACACAGCTGTCACTCACTAAGACAGACAGACTGAAAGAGCGGGAACGCAGGAAGACCAAACTGAACGATGATGCATCTCCTTCATTCACTCCAACACTCCTTCATTTATTCATTCAACAAACGTTTGAGACAAGGGAGGCCTTGCTCTTGCTCTTTGGTACTTAGCCGAGGGCCCACCACACAGTAAACACTCAATAACTGTTAGCTGAGATGACCTTTCTTAAAAAGCCTCCTGTGTCTGCAGCTTGTGTGTGCACGGGAGAGAAGCTGAGCAAAAGGCAGGCAGACCAAGGACTTGGCCCAGAGAGGGCTAGCAGAGGAGAAGGGGACAGAGAGAAAGTCAGGGAAGAACAGATGCTAAACTAAGTGCAGTGGGTCACGCCTGTCATCCCAGCAACTTGGAGGCTGAGGCAGGAGGATTGCGAGTTCGAGGCCAGCCTCAGCAACTTGGTGAGACCCTAAGCAACTTAGCAAGGCCCTGTCTCAAAGTAAAAAATAAAAAGGACTGCGGATGTGGCTCAGGGGTCAGACACCTCGGGTTCAATTTCTGGTACCCAAAAAAGAAACCCGGATGCTAAGAGGAGGGCTTGGAGACGTTCACTCAGTCACTCAACAAATGGCAACGAGGCACCTGTTGTGAGCTGGGTTCTGGGGGAAGGGCCAGGCGGGGACGCACTGAAGAGGAACCCCCCTCCCTGTGCGTTCTCACCTGCACTCGGCCCCAGAATCTGTGAATGGAGAGAAGGAGAGAGATGGAGGCGGAGGGTCTGGGTGGGGGGGAACAGGAGCGAGGAGGGGTAGAGGCCTGATCCACAGAACTGAGGCCACAAGGGGAGCGGCGTGCTGCTGGGGAGACCTGTCTGCACCCAGCCTGTGTCACCAAGAGAAGGGGACAGAAGCTCTCCCTCTTCCTCTGCCCAGTGCCCAGAGCGGGTTCCAGGGAAGGGGGTCTCTGGCACCAGCCATGGGGTGAGGGGCTTCTTGGGCCTGGCATAGAGGCTGTCACCCCTCTGATAAAGGCCTTTGGTGGCCCCCATCATGCCCATCTCTGAACCTGGACCTTTGAGCCCCAGAATAAAAAGAACACTGTCCCCACCAGACCTCATGGGGTGGCCTGTGGGGTCTCAGCCGCTCAGACACCCTGGTTCCCCCTAACGCCTCCAGCTCTGCCTCCCAGGTGGGAGAGGGCAGGAGGCTGGACGGGGGTCCAAGGGAGGGAAAGAGGGGACCCTGAGCCACCAGCATCCAGCAGGATCTCAGGGCGTAGGGTGCGGGGACGCTCTGCTGCCCTGGGCGTCAGTGTCCCCCTCTGAGCAGAAGTCCTGTAGGTCACCCTGTAGGGGCTCTGGTCCTTGGACCCCAGGACCCCCAACTCCCCCAACTTGACCTTCTTTTCCTTTCCTTCTTATTCTGGGTGATAGGGGGCTCAAACCCAGGGCTCTGGCGCAGCAGGCGGCTCTCCCGCCAAGCCCTCCAGCGCCCCTTCTAGCCCCCAGCCATCAGCTTCAAACCATCTCCTCGCTGCACTTCTGATGCTCAGAGCTGCCTCCCTCCCTCCCTTCCTTCCTTCCTGCCTTCCCCTTCTCCTCCCTCCCTCTCCCCCCTTTCTCTTTCTCTTGCAAACACTGATTCATTTCCAGCTGTTTTCATTTGTTGGTCACTGAGTCATTCAATTTTTCATTCACTCACCCATCTTTCCATCCATCTACCTTTCCATCCATCCATCCACCCACTTTCTTCTCCTGGCACAAACCCAGCTGTGCCCCCTGCATCACTTTTATTCTTGGCCCCCCATTGGCTTTCTGGGGCTCACCAAGAGTTGGAAGCCTCATTAGGCACGGTGGCTCATTCCTGTAATCCCAGGGACCCAGGAAAGGAAAAGAAGGGGAGGGGAGGAGAGGGGAGGGGAGGGGGAAATAAAGAGAGAGAGAAGAGAAAGGGAGGCAGTGGTGGACTGCAGGATGTAGAGACATTTGGATAAGCAGGTGGCAGAGGAATGGAAGGCTGGCTGTATGGGTAGATGGCTAGACAGACATAACGGACGGACAAGTAGATGTGGATGATGGATAGATGGATTGAATAAGTAGACAGACAAGTGGAAAGATGGGTGTTGGGGTGGGTGGATGGATGGTAGGAGGTGGGTGGACAGATGGGTGAATGGATGGATAGATAGTTGGGTGGATAGGTGAACCGATGAATGGATGGATGAATGGGTGGTGGATGGATAAGTGGATAGATGGATGGATGGGTGGATGGATGGATGGTGGGTGGGTGGATGGTGGATGGATGGATGATGGATGGTGGGTGGATGGGTGGATGGATGGATGGTGGGTGGATGGATGGTGAGTGGGTGGATGGATGGATGGATGGTGCATGGATGGATGGTAGATGGGTGGATGGATGGATGGATGATGGATGGATGATGGACGGATGGATGGATGGGTGGATGGATGGATGGGTGGATGGTGGATGGTGGATGGATGGATTCTGGGTGGATGGGTGGATGGGTGGATGTGAGGATGAAACTGAACAAACAGAAGCCTGGTTGTGTGGGTGGATGGACAGGCGGTGGTGGGCGGGTAGGTGAGTGTAAATATGGACGAAGGAAGGCAGAGTCAGCCGGGAGGAGCTGGAGGACAGATAAGGAACGACCGCAGTCGCTGCTGGAAAAGGGTGGCCAGTGGCTGGACAGAGGGACACGTGGAGGGATGGACTCGGGAGGGGAGGAGCCGTGGGCTGGGCAGCCAGCAGTACTCACTCCATGACCTTCCTCCTCCACCGCCTGTTGTCACTGGGGTGGTGACGATAGGTGCCGTAGTCGAAGAGCGAGTCCATGGGCGCCTTCTTGGGCCCGGGGACCACCGAGGCCTCGTACAGCGTGGACTCCAGCAGGTCGATGGGGTTGGGCACGCCCTTGCGGAAGGCGCCCTGGAACTTCATGCGCAGGTTCGGTCGCCCGTCCCCGGGGCCCGCGGGGCGAGCAGTGTCGGCAGGCGACGGGGAGGGGGAGCCGTCCTCCCCCTCGAACAGGTTGGCCAGCGAGGACAGGGGGAAGGCCTCGCCCCCGGAGGTGCCGCTCTCCTCCCCGGGGGGCTCGGCCGGGTCCCCAGGCCCTGCGCGGGGACTGTCGCTGGGATCTGCCATGCTGGCCCCAGACCCGCGGGCAGCGCTCGGCCTGCGGGGGAGGGAGAGGAGTCAGGGAGGCCGGCAGGGGCTCCAGGAGGCCCCGCCCCCTGGGCACGCAACACTGCCGCCAGCACTTCAAAGCCACCTTGTAATGACAGGGGCTGGGTGGCCACTCCCAGATGTGGTCAGCGGCCAGCGCCAGGCGGGATCTGCAACAGGGGCCTCTTTCAGGAACCTGAGACGCGGGTCTGCCTCGGCCCAGCTACCCCCGACGCCCGCTGGAGGAGGACGGGCCTCGAGCCCCCCTGGACACCCAGCCTGGCGCCGGGGTCTACTCTGAGCCACCTGAGAGCCCCACAGAGCAGGCTCCAAAGCCACCCTGGACCTTGGCCCCCGCTCGGCATGAAGCAGCGCATTGCAGCCTCCGTTTCCTCACCTGTAAAATGGGGGCATCTGAGCCTCAGGGGAGAAGATGCTGGCCAGGGCCCCACACAGACAGCCACCCGCCCAGCAGGTGCCCAGAACAGCCACTGTGTGTGGCCCAGGGGTCCTCGGTTTCCTCCTCTGGCACCAATGTTGTGATCCCAAGGCCCAGACTCAGGTGGGCCTCCCCAGCAGGGGGCTCCCGGGGCTGGCCATGCCCTCTCCTCTGCTGGCCGACCCCAGCCCACTGTGCTCCCACACAAGGAGACTGAGGCTGCCAGAGGGGACAGTCACATGACTGGTCAGTGGGGTGGGGACTCTCTCAGGCTCCCAGCCCCAGGGCTCAGCCAGGGCAGGGCAGGGAGGCCCTGGGTGGCTGTGGCTCCCGCCCTCTGCAGTCCAGTGCTGGCCAGGCAGCTGGGCCCTGAGGACCGAGTTCCGGAACTCTTCCCATTCCACCTGGGAGGCTGGGACAGGTCTGAAGAGTGACCTCTCGTGCGTCCCCACCACCCCCACCGCCCATCACGTGTGGAGAGGGACACATTGGTTCCCACCTTATTTGTTTTGTGGCTTCTAGGAGGAAAACCTTGGACCAGAGAGGGAAAGACACCACAGGAGGACACACAGGACCGGGGCCAGCTCCCCGCTGGACCTCGACAGGGAGGGAGAGCCTGGACTTCGGAGTCATTCGGGTCTGGGTTCTAACCTCAGTTCTGCTAGTTAATGGAACGTGGCCCCGGGCTGGTGGCTTGAGCCAACGAGCCTCGTTTCCTCTCTGGAGAATGGGTACAGCTGTAGCAAGTGAGGTCAGGCACAGCCACACTCCTCTCTGGGCCTTAGTTTTCCACCTGTAAAACGGGGGTCACCACAACCCCTCCTGGGGTCCTTGGGCTTGAGAGGCACCCACCCCATAGGACCTCTGAGATGTTAGGTCTCCTGCCAGGCAGGAGAGCCAGGCCCAGGACCCCCACGACACTGGAGAAATGCGGGGACATGTTTGGTTGTCCCAACTGTTCAGGGAGAGAGAGCTACTGGCATTGAGTGGATTGAGGCCAGGGATGTCACAAAGCATCTTCCAATACACAGGACAGCCCTGAGCCACAGAAAGACATAGGCCAAAACGCCAACAGGACTAAGGTTCTGAAACCCTGCCCTAGGTGTGGATTTCCCATTTTATGGATGTGGAAACTGGTTCAGAGAGGTTAAGTGACTTGCCTGAGGCCACACAGCACATTAGGGACAAGAGCAAGATTCAAATGCAGACAGTTGGCTGCAGAATGCAAGATACCCTGATCCCTCAGTTTACTGGACATGGCCTGGATGCTGGACACCATGGGAAACCCCTTCAGTGACCCATTCAAGCTTCCCGACCACCTCAGAAGGTAAGGATCCTAAATACCAGCCCGTGCTAATCTCTGAGCCTCTGTTCTTCTACCTTTGAAGTGGAGGTCGAAATGGCAGCTCCCATCTTGCAGGGCTTTTGTGACATCCAGTAGGTCCAGCGTCTGGTGAGCACTATAAACACTCAACCAACGCTGCCTCTTGTCCTGTTGGCTCATCAGCACGGTGAGGACAGGGTCCCGCCTCCCCACGCGGGGCAGGGCCACAGGCTGGCATTCACCGGCCCTCATTAAGATCCAGGCCCCTCCCTCATCGAACCCCGCCCCCCCGCCCCACTTTACAGGTGAGGAGACTGAGGCGGGAGGCCAGCCAGGGCGCAGGAGGACCTGAGAGGCGTCTGAACCCTCCTGGGCCCTTCCACCCCAGCCCCCCAGCAGTGTGAGCACAGCAGTGAGTGGGTGCACACGTGCACACACACACACACACACACACACACCCCCGGCTGTGCTGCTCTGTGGCCTGTGCTCTGTGGCCAGCTCCCTCCCTGTCCCAATTTGCCCTGAAGGCTGTTATTACACATTCCAGACCCAGGCCAGCGGGGAGGGGGCCACCAGGAGAGTGGCTGGGCGGGGACAGCCTGGGTCTCTTCTGCGCTTGTGTCTTTGTGTGTGTGTGTGTGTGTACACGCGTGTGCCCCAGGGTGAGAAGGCACCCCAGGGGCCCGTGGGCTCACCAGCACCTCCCATGGGAGGGGCTCTGCAGCCACAGCACCTGAGGCCACCGCGTAGCCCTGGGGGCGCCACCAGGAGGCAGGGGCAAGAGTGACTGACCCCACCTGCCCACAGCTCCACAACTGCGTCCTTGGGAGCAGCGGTTTTCCAACGTTTTTGTTTCAAGTGTGCAACACCCTTTTTTAAAACGCAAGCACCAGATGGGAGGGGACAGTGAGGGGCGCTGCGGGCACCCAGGGCAGAAGGGAGGGCCGGGCTCTCAGGCCCGGGCGGGATTGGAAGCCCCCTGCTGTTATTTGACAAAAGTGTGTTCGGTGCCCTGTGTGCCAGGCCCTGGAACACACTCCTGCGCAAACCTGGTGAGATCCCCAGGGCTGACCTGTGGGGAGACCGAGGAACCGGGCAAGGCCACCCACCGCAGGGTCACCACCAGGGGTGCTGAGCACTGCACTGGCCAGAGTGGCCCCGCAGAGGCGTGGGGGTCCCGAGCAGGGGGCAGGAACCTGGTGCCCAGCCAGAGCCCCCGTCTTCCTATGAGCCCCAGAAAGGGGGCCCAGGCTTTACGAGGACATGGTGACGTCACAGATCCCAGGCACCCGCTGGGCAAGCTTGAGCAGGTCACTTGGCCTTCCTGAGCCCTCTCCTCTCCTGCCCCAGGGACCCTCAGGGCGCTGTATTAGTCCCCAGCAGGGTTGGCACTGCAGATCCAGGACGATCCCGACTGGGGGGCCCGGGCGCCCTCCCCATTCCCGCCCCACCTGCAGGAAGGAGATGGCTCCTCCTGACCCCACGGAAACCCTGGCACCGATCTGCCAAATCCCAGCCTCCTGACGAAGGGCCCAGGAAAGCGGCTTAAGTCGGGGCAGGTTTGGGCATGTGGGGCGGCACCCCAGGGGAAGCCTCTCAGCTCCCTCCCTCCAGGATCAATTCAGCCCAACAGGCAGCCATTGGGCACCACCTGTTTGCAAGGCACAGGGCGTGGGGCGGGGGCAGGAGGTGAGGTGGACACAAGAGAGGGGGTTCAGAAATCTCAACCTAGGAGGGAAGGCGGCAACCTGGACGGGGCTGCCTCACAGCCTGGCCTCCCCTCTCTCCCATCTGGTGGATGGGGTGGGAGACGCAGGGCATGGACCCCAGGGCCTTGCACATGCTAGGCGAGCGCCAGCCCTCCCATGATTACACCTTTTTTTTTTTTTTTTTTTGGTACTGGGGGTTGAACCCAGGGGTGCTGAGCCACTTCCCCAGCCTTTTTCATTTTTTTGTTCTGACACCGGGTCTCACCAAGTTGCTTAGGGCCTCGCCAAGTTGCTGAGGCTGGCCTCCAACTGCTGGATCCTCCTTCCTCAGCCTCCCGAGTCACTGGGATTCAATTTTTAAACTTCCTCTGTTCCCTCATCCATCTTCCTTCTTCCCCTCTAGTTCTAGGGCCAGGACGTGGGCACCGCTCCGTGGCCCCTGTGCACCTGGCCTTCAGCACCATGAGGAGGTGGACCAGGGCAGGGATGAATGTCGTTGTCTTGGTGGCACTGATCCTGATGGGACGGGGAGCCCACGAGGAGCAGGAGTCCTGGGGTGACACCTGAGCAGGACAGGGGGCACCAAGGACCAGTGTGGCCGGGGCAGGAGGGACAGAGAGACAGGGGCTGGGCAGGAGCTCGGGCTCCTCACTGAACCGTGGGGTCCCGGCTTCCTGCAGGACCGTGGGCCCCCACCTCCAGCTTGGCCTTGGAGTGGGTGACGTGGGTGGGAAAGGGACCGGGGGGACAGGGACCCCAGGGTTTGTGGGGTCAGAGTGACACCTGATGTGTCCCCATCGCCTTCCAGAGAGGCAAAGCCACCAGACCAGTGCGGGGCACTGGGTCTAGAGCCTGGGTGGCCCGGGGTCGTGGGTGTGGACTTGGGGAGGGGCAGGGGAGGGGCTGGGGAAGACTGGGGGGGCTGGGGGACACCAGGTCGCCAGGCGGGTGACTCTGAGGCCTTCCTGTGTCCGGCCATCCCCACCTGCAGCAGCCTGGGGGAGGGTTAAGTGTCCCCTGGGCCCAGAGCGCTCTCCTGGCCTCCTCAGCTCTCTTGCCACAGTGTCACAGACGGGGACGAGGCAGGTGTGACTGCCAGGGCTGGACAGAGCCCGGGGTGAACTTGGCAGCTGCCGCTGGGGCTGGAACGCGGCCCCTTGGCCGGTGAGACCCGGTGGCCGCCAGGCTGCCCACGGCTCCAGGGCCCGGTGGGCGGCGGCAGGGCACCGGGCCATGGCCGCCACCTTCCCAGCCGTGTTTACCCAGCAGGTCTCGCCCTGCCCGCTTCCTGCCTGAACACTGGCCGCCTGTCCCCGCACACAGAGCCCCAGTGTCCTGTGGGGTCGCCCCCACCCACCAGGGTGTCCCCCTCGGAGCTCACGCCACCCAGGCGGGGCAGGTGGGGTGACTCAGCACCAGGCCCCCCGGAGGGCAAGGCCCTGGAGGTGGGTTCTGAGCGGGGTCCAGACGCTCCCAGGGGACCCCAGGCAGGGGGGTGGGAGGCTGGAGAGGCTGGGGAGGCCGGAGGAGGCTGGGGAGGCTCAGAGGTGAGGAGCAGGGACGTCCTGCAGGATTCCAGGCCCTGAATGCCCAGAACGGGCAGGAAGCAGACTCGTCACCAGAGGTGGGACGCGGTGCCGTGGGCTGGGGCGTACGGGCTCCTTTCTGGGTGAGGAAAGGTCTGGAGTTGGACAGTGGCCCTGTCTGTGCCACTCCACACACGCTGAGGGACTGCGTCACACACTTTAAAAAGCCGATTTGTGTCCTATGTGAATCACAAATGAGCCTTCCAGCCAGACGCTGTGGGACACACCTGTCATCCCCACAGCCTGGGAGGCTGAGGCAGGAGGATCAGGGGTTCGAGGCCAGACTCAGCAACTTAGTGAGGCCCTGAGCCACTCAGCGAGACCCTGTCTCTAAATAAAATGTAGAAAGGATGGGGCCGGGGCTCAGTGGTTGGGCACCCCTGGGTTCATCCCCAGCACCCAACAAACAACAAGAAACCCAAGGACCTTTCCAGGCCCAGTGACCCTGGGCAAGTCACCTCCCACCTCAAGCCTCAGTTTCTGCTACGTCACCGGATGCTCGAGGATGAAAGCCCCGTGAAGGTTCAGCACAGGGTCCCGCCTGAGGATATGAAGCCCCTGCCCGGGGGGCTCAGGGTCCTTCTTCCCTTGTCCTCCCACCAGACCCCGGCCCAGGTTCCACCCTCTCAGACTCAGCCTTGAGGCCCGTGGGCCTCCCTCTCCTGGAGGATCACCCCAGCCCCCAGAGAACCCCAAAAGATAATTTTTTAAAAATTTTACATCACTGGAGATTGAACCCGGGGGCACTGAACCACTGAGCCACACCCCTACCCCCTTTTGTTTTTTTATTTAGAGACAGGGTCTCACTGAGTTGCTTAGGGCCTCCCTAAGTGGCTGAGGCTGGCTTTGAACTTGGGATCCTCCTGCCTCAGCCTCCTGGTAGCTGGGATCACAGGCATGTGCCACCACAGCCCCCAGCCCAAGAGATGACTCTGTAATCTTGAAACATCACCTGATCTATATTCTGCTCCTTACCTGCCTCCTCTGGGTCTCAGTTTCCTCCCCTGTAAAATGGGTGTGATAATTACTACCATCCGGGAAGGGGTGGCCCATCTTCACTCCCTAATTATTTGGAGTATTGAACATTTAAATTAAAAAATAAGATCACAGCTCCCACTTACTCCAAAGGCTGTCGAGGGAACTAACCACGCTGATCCAAGAGTCTGACCTCCCGTCTGGCATACGGTAAGCAGGAGCCGGGCTCAGGGCAGGGAGCTCAGGGAACAGAAAACCAGTTCGGACCCTCCCTGCCAGCCTGTGCCGACGGGGGCTGCTTGGAACTGGGCCTGCAGCTTGGGCAGCCCCAAGGCACCCTCCGTGGTCACGCAGCGCTAACCAGGCAGCTGCGGCCACGTCTCCATTCCCAGGGGAATAAACTGAGTCGTGGGAGAAAGCCAGACGGGGCTGATGATGTTCCCCAACACCTCGAGCCTGCTCAGGGCCGCTACCTTGCTCATCAGACCCAGGGAGGACGCAGTCCCCTTCCACAGAGAAGCAGACTGAGGTCAGAGACCAGCCGAGGTCACCCCGAGAGGGAAGGGGGTGTTCCGAGGGATGAGCTCCGAGTCTTGTCTGAATCTTGGTTTTGTCCCTGGGTAGCTGTGTGACCTCAGGTGGGTCACTTCACCCCTCTGAGCCCCCAAACTCCTCCTCTCTACAAAGGAGCTCATGACAGTGACCCAGCACGGGGTCACCTGGCACTGGGTGTAGAGCGGTGTCACTCAGGAAAGTATCAGAGGGACACAGACTCTTCTGTCCCCCAGGCCTAGAATGCGGCCTGGCAGATGAGGAGGCAAAGACTGGCTGAGTCATCCTCCCCCCGGGGCCGATGGCCTCCAGCGGAGCCTCTACCCAGGGAACCTGGCCGACTTTCTCCTTCCTGGCCCCGAATGGGCGGCGGTTTATTGAGCACCTACTACATAACAGGGTTCTCTGACCTGAGATCCACGGCCATCATGAGCCCATTTTACAGATGAGAAAACTGAGGCTCGGCGAGGCCAGGCCCCGGCCCAGCCCGTTCCTTCTGTGGCCTGCCTTGCTGGTCTGTCTGTCCCTCCTCCTTCTCTCCCCCTCCTCAGCCCTCCTCTGTGCCACGGGGAGATGGAGAAGGACCAGGGGTCCCCACCCGAGGGCAGCAGCACCGTGCCTGCCGTCCCACGCACACCTGCCCACCCCGTCTCACACACACACACACACACACACACTCACACACGAGCAGCTGTCCCAGAAGGTGGTCAGCTCTCCTGGTCAACTGGGTGGAGCCCAGGCCACGGCACTGTCAGGGAAAAACAGGCACCGGGGACACTGAGGAGCCCTTTGTCCCGGGCAGGCAGGGCGGGAGGGCAGCCGTTACTCACCACCCCAAGAAAAATATGAGTGCTCCCGTTAGACTCGGGATCCGCACCCCTGCCACCCTCTGAGGCCTTTCCAACACCCTGACCTCATCTAGAGCAGACCCACAAGGGCCGCCTGTGTGCCCAGCATGTCTTGAGGGACCCTCCCTTACCAATGAGGAAACATGCTCAGAGAGGCATAGTGACTTCCTTGGGGTCACACAGCCAGCAGTACCCAGAACTTGGGGCAAAAAGAAGAAGCTGATGGTCAGGAAGGAACTCAGGAGTGGAAGTTAGAGTCATAGTGAAAGTGATGGCCAATCTCCCTTCCTCATTCCTTCCCGGCCAGACCACAGGATCCAAATGGCTCAGTGGCTAACTCATGGGACACAAGGGAACTTGAGGCAGTGGGAGCCAGGCCAGTCCAGGGGAGTGGCATCCAAAACAATCTAAGTGCCCTCAATCTGGCAGAAGTCTGACCTCCAGGAAACTTTGGGTGGCAGCCCCGGAACAGAGAGATCAAGCCACCTCCTGAGGTCACACAGCAGTGAGTGGCAGATCTGGAAGGTAAACCAAGGTGGGGTCAGACTCCAAGATGGCAGGAAGCTAAAACAGTCATTGGCTTTTCTGGGACCCAAAGGGGCCAGAGTCACTTGGATCTGACTTCCAGATATTCTTTTGCCATGATCCAGGTGACTTGGTAAACTACTTCCTCCTCTGAGACTCAGGTCCCTCACTGTCAAAGGGGTCTCAGCTTTCAGATGCCCAGACATCTCCAGTGGGGGTGGGGCTGTGTCACCTGTTCACAGGTGACAGATGTTGCTTATAAACTGAAGAATCAACGTTGGGCTGGAGATTGTCCCGAACCACCCCACGGAGCCAGGCACTCTCCTGTCCCCACCGCACAGAGGAGAAACTGAGGCCGAAGTGTAAGGAGATTTATCACCACGATCAGCCCCTGGGCCGCTGGACTCTGGCCCTCGCTTTTAAGCATTAAAATCCAGAAAGCAGGCAACGCCGGGTCCCTGGCGCTCAGTCAGCACCCTGGAGTCTTTCATGGCTGAAGGAATCATCCTCTGTCCAAATGCAAGTCTAGCTCTGCCCCTGCTGGTGCCTGGCACAGAGGGGATCTCGGAGGATGCCCTCCCGGGAAGACACACCTCGCTGGAACAGGCCGGGGCCAAGGAGCCAGCACCGGGTGACGAGAAGGCCTGAGCTTCAGCCCATCTCTGTGCCTTGGGCATCCTCGCAAAGAGGGGACCCAGAGTTTAGCAGATGAGGAAACCGAGGCTCAGACAGACCAGTCACTTACCCCAAGCTCCCCAGACTTTGGAATCAGACAAACAGGACTCAGATCCCAGCTCTGCCTCTTCCCAACTGAGGCGCTTAGCCACCTACTTCATCCTGCAGACACAAAGTTCCTCCCTCTGAAAAATGGGTACAATAACGGTTTTGTATCCAAGTGTACTCAAAGGGCTTGGCTCAGTGCCTGATGCACAAAAAAATTCGAGCTCCCATTAAATATCTACCAGCCCAGCCCAGGTTTGGCTAAACAGATTTGCATCTAGAGTTCAAGCAGTGGCCACAGGGGCCCCGGGACCACAGGACCTCCAGAGATCTGCATTAATCTTTAACCGAATTTAATTCTGCTCCAAATCAATGATGCAGAGCATTCTCCAGGGCCCTCTGGCCTGAAATAAATGTTCCCTGGTTCCCTAGACCCAGGAAAACACAAAGAAAGTTGTTCTCTGGATCCCTAAAACTGGAAAGAGAGTCAAACAAGGAGAGATAGAGGCACACGGCGGGGGTCAGGGGACTGTGAGAGGTAGAGACGCCAACCCATGCTGGGGGGACCCCATCCCCCTAGGAGCACAAGAAGGAGTTCAAAGGCTCAAAAGTATTTGTTCAGGGACTGGGGATGGAGTTCCTAAGCTTCATCCCCAATGCCTACCCCCCAAAAGGATTTGTTCAATCAATCACAAAAGGGATATTTACAGAGTCCCTACTGCGTGCCAGGCACAGTGTTTCCATTCCACATCCAGGGCATGATTGACATCTCTGCCCTCCGAATACCAGGCTCTCCCACTGGGTGACAGGTAAAGCCATGTCTTGGCTGGTGCATTTCCTGTACCTCAATGCCCTTTCCTCTAGCTCTGCATTTGCTCTCTAAGGTACAGCGCAGTCACCAACTTGATCAAATGTTCCTTGACCCCCCCCCCCCGTCTGCCCCCCTCCCTCCAGCATTACCTTCTGGCCCCATTCATTCAGCAGCGCGCATTGACCAAGCACCTACCGCACACTCGCACGCTCATCCACTCATCCTGGGCTCAGGGAGGGACGGCTCTTTCTCCATTTGTACCTTCTGGGGTACAGCTAGGCTGGGGTCCGGGTACCTGGGTGCTCCAGGGCCCAGCCTCGCTGGCCCGACTCTCAGGGAAGATTGGCTAGCACCGGGTCAGGCCCAAGGAGCCTCTGAGTTCCTTCCCAGAGGAAGGTGTCTGCATTTCCTGTGGAATTCCAGGCATGTTCTCAATAGCCAGTGTCCATCCCGGGGACCTGTCCTCTTCTCAAGGGGCCATTCATTCCCTGGAGAACTCCCTTTCCACACCTCCCACCCTGGTTTCACAGAACGAGGCAGATGGGCCATGATGGCCTTTGGGATTTTCTCTGGGACACGCCAGAAAGGTGGGAAGGAAGGGTCCCCCGGCCTTTCAGGTCCCCACCATCCTGCACGCAAAGAGGCCAGAGGAAGGACAGGAAATGACAGATTGTCTTGTCACCTTCTCCACTACAAACACGTAACAAGAACAATGGGCAGCCCTGAGCCTGACGGCCAGGCTTCTCACAGGACACTGTTCCGTGTATTAGTAGGAAGGGAGGTCAGACAGCTGAGGGACCATCCCAAGGTCACACAGGAGGGACTGCAGAGCGCACCTGGAGCCCACCAGGGCGGGCTCCTCACGTGGCAGGTGACAGGGCTCTGTGACTTTCACACCTCTCCCTGAAGAGACCAGCCCCTCACCTTTCTCAGGACAGGGCTGAGTGGCCCCCTGCCCTGGGTGGCAATGATTAACTCCTGACGATCCCCAAACCAAGCTCACACATGACATTTCCTTAGAATTCCAGGGGTTCGCGGTCCCCCTCCCCCAGCAGAGGCCCTTGTTTTAGAAGAGGAGCCAGAAAAACCACAGGGTCCACCTCCTCCGGGTCACTTCCTGGGCACTCTGTGAGCGCCGCTCTGTGCAGAGCTGGCTTGGGGACAGGACACCTAGTGTGGCGAGGAGGGCTTTGGAGCCAGTCAGTCCCTGGGTACAAGTTCACTTGGCTCTATCCCCACCCTGGAGCCAGCCTGAGTTTCCTCATCTGCAAAATGGGAAGGACAGAGGCCCTGTCTGGGGCCAGACTGGGGCAGTCAGTCCTTCCATCAGCGCTCGGTGCTTGGTGTCCCTGGGCACGCAGGGATGTGGGTGGTCTCCCTGTCCTCAGGAGAAGACATGCTGAACCGCAGTCTCCAGGGTGAAGCTGGGGGTTAAAGATTTCCCTGCCTCTGGGGGGACAGGGCCATCTTTCCGGTACTCAGTAACCAAGAAGTGGCCTTTGGAAGGTCCATGTTTCTAGTTTCTTCCAACTTGCTCAGAGCCAAGGGCCAACTGCAGCTCCCCCTGCACCCCACGCCCCGCCACCCGGCAGAGCAGAATCCCGCCTGAGTGGGCCACGGGGGCCTTTGGTTTGGGGACTTGGGGACCCGACCCACACGACCCCAAGTGATTCGCCCGAGGCCCGCGAGGTGATGCGTGGCCCAAGGACATCCAGTCGCGCGCCCAAGGGACCGGCGCCTGCCCTCTCCTCCCGCGCGCCCCGGGGGGACTTTGGGGTCCTCCGGGGCCGGATCGGCCACGGAACGGTCCCCAGAGGCGCGAGGGGACCTCCGCTGGGCCGAGCCTCCCGGGCCCCGACGCACTCACCTCCGGGACGGCTGGGCGCCGGCGGCCGGGAGCGCGGCTTCCTGAATCCCGGCCGCGGAGAGCCCGGCCCGCCTCCCGGCTCAGGTTCCAGGCCGCGCCGCCCCAGGCCACCACGCCCCCCGCGCCGCCACCGCGCCCCGCGCCCCGCCGCCCCCGGCGCAGGCGGCCAGCGCCCTCCAGGCCCCGCTGCAGCCCCGCCGGGCTCGGGATGGCGTCGGCCTCAGTTTCCCCCCCTGGAAAATGGGCATCGCGATCCCCGGCCGCAGGGTCCCGCGCTGGGGGGACACCAGCTGGTCCGGGCGCCGCCGGCCGCTTGCTCGGTGACCGCGGCGGCCCGGGGAGCGCTTCCTCGGCTGGTCCCGGGCTTCCTGGGTGGCTCTGCAGTCATTCCGCTCAGAGGATGGCCGGCCGTGGGTCCCTGTCCCCAGCCAGCTCCCAGCCGACAGCAGAGGCACCTGATTGACACGCATGTCCCTCACGTCGTTAGCCAGCTTGTAGCCCGAGCCTGGCACGGAGGGGACGACCAACGCCTGTCTTTTATTTGGCGGGGGGCAGTGACAAAAGTGACCCCCATCTACCCAGCCCTGGGTCCACTGGAGCACCCCCACGGGCGGGTCGGAAAACGCAGGGGTGCTGGCCCTGGATCAGGCTCCCTGAGCCCAAATGGTGCTCCACCCCTCAGCGGCCCAGGGGCCCGGGCAAGTCCTTCCCCGGGGCCCAGGTTTCCACACGGGACAGCGGGGACTGGGAGTGCACTCCTCCCGGCACAGCCCCGCTGGGGGGAGCACCAGGTGTGAGCAGAGCCGGGGACACTCTAGCCATCTTCGCTGGAGGGGGGCTGCAGACAGCAATATCCCCCAGGAGGCTCAGCAGTGGAAAGTGGGGTTTTAGAATTGTTGGAGACAGACAGACAGACCCAAACCCTGACCAGAAGCGATGCTTTCAAGCCACCAGGGTGAAACATCTGCAAAGAAACCTTAATAGTCAACTCCCACCTCGGGGAGGAGGGGGCGTGGCCCAGGAAGCCCCCCACACACACCAACCAGGCTGTGAGGTTGGGACTGTGTGCCCGAGCTGCAGATGGGACACTGAGGCTTGGAGATGACAGTGGCCCCTCCACAAGTGGCGGCCTCCCTGGTGGGGGTGGGGGTGGGGAGCCCAATGGAAGCCTTCCCTCCTGGGTGGCCCGCAGAGCAAGCAGCAGGAGGTGAGGAATGTGTGCAGGGCCCCTGGCGCCTCCCTGAAGCTGGGCCACTGGGGGGGCCTTCCCCAGGTGGAGCTGGGGCCAGGGCTGGGGCTGAGCCAGGTTGGAGACCAAAGGATCTGGGGCCAGGGTTGGAACTTGCTCCTCTCCCAGGTGGGAGGAAAGGGGCAGCAGCCCCATTTGACAGACAGGGCCACTGAGACCCCCCCCCCCCATGCCAGAAGACGTCCTGGGCTGGAGGCCAGAGATCAGCCTCTGGTCTGGAGGCCTGAATTTCAACGTCTCCCTGCCTGCCGGGGATCACGTGGGAGCTGCAGGCAGGAGCCGCCCTCTCAGACCCCCTCTGAACATTGCCCTTCACTTCCATGAAGCAGGGGACACAGGTGCCCCGTTCCAGGAAACAGGACCAGCACCTGGAACTTAGCAGATGCTCTCAGAGGTGCTGGTAGAGCTGGGCACGATGGCGCAGGCTTGGAATCCCAACCCCTGGGAGGCTGAAGAGGACCCAAAGTTGGAGGCCAGCTTCAGCAATTTAGTGAAAAAAAATTCTTTTTTAAAAAGGGGTGGAATGTAACTTAGTGGTGAGCACCCTGGGATTCAATCCCCAGTGTCCCCTGACCCCAAGTGCTTGTCCATGAAGCTGTGGGGAGGCGAGAATGTGGCATTCTCCTTTATTCTGTATAGTTTCACTTTTTTTTTTTTTTTAAATTGAACTCAGGGGTTCTTAACCACTGAGCCACATCTCCAGTCTATTTTTATGTTTTATTTTGAGACTAAATTGCTTAGGGCCTCACTAAATTGCTGAGGCTGGCCTCCAACTTGGGATCCTCCTGCCTCAGCCTCCCCAACCACTAGGATTACAGTGCTTCCACGCCCCGCAGAATTCCAGTTTGCAAGATGCAGAGTTCTGGCTCTGGTCAGTGGTGATAGTAGCACAACATGAATATACTTACTACCACTGAACTGTGCACTTAAAAATGCTCAAAATGGCCGGGTTCAATGGAGCATGTCTGTCATCCCAGCATCTCGGGAAGCTGAGGCAAGAGGATCGATCGCAGGTTCGAGGCCAGTCTGGGCAACTTAGTGAGACCCTGAGTCAAAATAAAAAAATAAAAAGGGCTGGGGATGTGGCTCAATGGTAAAGCACTTGCCAACCATGCACGAGGCCCTGGGTTCCATCCCCAGCACCCACACGAACACACACACACACACACACACACACACACACACAATGGGTAAGATAAAGTCTTTACCACAATAAAAAAAAAGTGGGGGGAAATTGGGTTCTTTGGAACCTTTCTGCCTTTCAGAAAGGATGAGTGGAACAGAAGAGGGACTTATAGGCAATGTCCACAGGAGGCAAATCCATAGCTTTAGGTCCAGGGTGATGACCAAAGAGTTGGGGGTTTTATTTTAGGGTGATGTGTTCTGAAATCAACTGTGGTGATGTTCGCTCTCATCCCAATATACTACACAGCACTGAATAACCACCCTGGATGGGTGAGTTGCGTATCTCAATAAAGCTGTTATAAAGGATTAAAAAGAACGTGGTCTCTGGGGTCAAAATGTTCTAGGTGTGTTTCTGCTAGACTTCTAAGCTGTGTGACCTTGGACAGGTGACCCTGCCTCTCTGAACCTGTCTTCTGAGCCTTATCTGTAAAAATGAGGGATGGGGCCTCTGCTGTGGGAGGGGGCCTCCTGCCCATTTTGCAGAGAGGCAAACGGAGCATCCTCGTTCCAAAGAGGTAGCTGCGGCTGGTGGTGCAGTTTGAACTCAAGCTCTTCTGAATTCCAACCACACCCTCCAGCCGCTAGAGCAACACCCGCCCACACCTGCCTGGATGAGATGGAGAGGGGGCTGGGGGAGGAATTCTAGTTGTGCCTTGGATGGGCTCCAGCCACGCCAAAGGAGGTAATTGGGCAAAGAGGGCTGGGGAAGTACTGGAGCTAACACGTGGGCACTTATGTAGTGCTTACTGTGTGCCAGGTACTCCTGGTCTTCCAGGAGAGGAAGCATGCTCAGAGAGGTGAAGACACCTTCCCAGGGTCACACAGCTGACAAGGGGCCGGGTCCTCTGAAGCCTGCCTGAGGGGACAGCAGTTCCCCCCCCCCCCTTTCCCAAGAATCCCTGGAGTTGGGACAGGAGGAGGCTGGAGACAGTGAGCTAGTTTGTATACCTTGGTTCCTGCAAAGAGTTGGCTTCTGTCCGAGTCTGGAGGCCCCACCCTGCCCAGGACCCACCTTCAATGAGGCTCTTCTGGAATCTCCCTGGGGCAGAAACCTGAGGCCAGGTGCCTTTCTCCTCGGATGACCGTTGCCATGGGCACAGCCACTCTGGTCGCTCAGGGGCTGGCAGTGAGTCTCTGGGCAGCTGGCCTGGCCGCCTGTGGGTGTGGCTGAGCCACAACCGGGCACTTCAGAAAGGCCGCATCCTAAGCTGTGCCCCTGCGAAGGGAGTGTGGGGGCAGGGCCTGCCTGGTCCCGGGAGGGCCAGGGGCTTCTCCTGGTCTCTGGGTGGGCAGCTGGGCCCAGGGAGGCCCGGGCTTTGGTGCATGGGATTGCAAAACTTAATGAGCCCTTTCTGGAGAGAGAGTGACTTCCACAGGGGTGAGGGGCCCCTCCCCACCTCAGCCCCCCCAAAACTAAGGCACAGCGCATTTCCTTCCTAGATTTTTGGCGTTCCTCCTACCCGGACCCTGTAGAGCCCCTGTGTCTTACAGGGTCCCTGGGCCAAGCTGAGGAGCCCGTTCACAGCAGGAGGTCAGCCGACAGGCTGAATGACTCTGACTTTCAGAGAATCCCCCCGAGGTCCAGGGCTGATAAACAGTTTATCTAGCTGCCCTATAGCCAGCCCCTGGGGGTCAAGGTGCTGAGAAGCTGGCCACTCATCCCCTTCAATGCAGACTGTTGGTTTCTTGGGGTCATGAAAACAACCAGGGGTTGCTCACAAGGCCAAGAGTTGTCCCCGGTAGCCAGTCAGAGCTGCAGAGGGGAGGGGAGAGAACACCAACCATCTAATGCCCTGATGTTAAAGATGAGGAAATTTGAGGCTCAGAGGGGAGAAGTAATTTACCCAGAGTCACACAACAGATCTGGGCTGAGGGAGGGCAGAGGGAGGAGTAGCAGCCAGATTGCAGGATGTTTTCTGGGACATTCTTCATCATTGTGTTTGACACGGGCCTCCCTGTGTCTTTAAGAACAAGGAGTGGGGCTGGGTGCAGCTGGGTGGCAATGTGCTTGTCCAGTGTGTGCCAGACCCTGGGTTCCATCCCTGGTGAGTGCGTGTGGCCATGCTGTGACTATTGCATTGGGACATTCAAATATGCTGCTTCCCCTCCTGCTCCAGGGCCTCTTTGCACCTCCACAGTGGGTTGTCCTCTTTAGGAACCCCTGGCCAGATGGTAGGACCATAATAAATAAAGATATTAGTAAAAGCCACTTGATGAACACCTCCCGTGTCAGGCGTCCCCCCCACACTGCTTTATGTCATCCTGGAAGGCAGAGGTGGTCTCCTGGCATTTATAGATGCAGAAACTGAAGCTCAGAGAGGCGCACTGACATTTGCTGGGTCACACAGGTACGAAGTTACAGAATCTGAGCTGGAATCCAAAAATTGTCAGGCGGTGGCGGGGCAGGGAGCAGTGGCAACAGTAGTGATACAAGTGACAAGACACACCAGGGACCCCCATACAGAGCTGGCCTGAAGGCAGGAACCCAGAGGGGGTCTGGAAACTTTCCCAAATGTTCACGCAGGACTCCTCTTTGGCCCTCGGGGAAACAAGTTGTGCACGCGGGGAGGGCACAGGCTCCCGACCCAGTCGCTCTCCCACTGGGGGCGGGGGCTGCGGGCTAGGGGGCGGGGGCGGGGCCTGCCTGGGGCTCCGGCTCGGCGGGGTGGGGGGAGGGGGTGGAGCGCAGTATGTATAGCGCCACCTACCGGGCCCCGGGGGAGCTGCAGGCGCTCAGGGAGCCGGGAGCCACAGCCACCAAAACCGAAAGGAGCCTTCCTCCCGTTCCTGCTGAACCTCCTGCCAGCGACAACGGGTCATTGGACGATGACTCAGCTAAGCGCCTGCCTGGGCAGTTTCATTGACTGGGCGAGCTAGGCTCTGTGAGCATCTCCCCGCTGTGTGCACCCCCACCCACTGTGTGCACCCCCACCCACAGTGTGCACCAGGAAACTGAGGCTCAGAGGTCAGCGATTTGTGCAGGACCACCTCGGTGGCAATCAGCAGCTCCGACACAGCAGACGCGATCGCGGCACCTAAGCCCCCATCGCAGAAATATATGCTTGCAATTCTAATCAACACCAAGTTTCTAACACGCTTGTCTTCAAACACCGCTCGAATTGCTTGGTAAATCCTGTAGTGACGGGGGCGCGAGCCTTAGGGAGGCCCGGTGAGGCCGCTGTTAGGAAAACAGGCTCGTCGCCTCCAAAAATGCTTTATAATGGTTTGAAATAGCGTCCTGGGCCAAAAATATTTTTTTGGTTGTAGATGGACACAACACAGCTCAGTGAGTTTTCATGGAATGAATCAATAAGCAAATACGTGACTCAATCTTGGTACAAACTTTTGGGCTAAATCTGGTTTCTGTGGAGCATGGGGCTCATCCTGGGAATGCGCTGGCTGATGAGCTAGACCAAGGAAGCCGCGGATTGACAGGTGATCTGGAATAGATATGTCCCCACAGTTTCCCCACACCTGCTGGGTCACCCTGGGCCAGTCCCTGCCCCTGGAGCAGAACCACAGCATCGGGGAGTTTGTTTTCCTCTTCCGATGAGTGGATGGTTCCCGGTGCCCACAGCCCAGGAGGAAGTGAAGTGGGGGGGCTGGGCTGTGTGTTCTTTCTTCTGGCCTGGGCACGACTCAGTTCCGCTTTGACAAGGATAAAATGGGAAGGCCCAGATGCACAGATGTCTTTGTCTCTGAGGTCCAAACCCCAAATGCTCCCAGAGACTCGGAGGGTGACAGGCATGAAGGAGGTGACCCTCCTGTGAACAAAGTGCCCCCCCCCCCCCGCATTGTGTTATATATTAGGGATATGAAGAGAGAATCATTTTAATTTGCTAGCACAACTTTGCATCTCTAGGACACCCAAAGGGAGAAACCCTAAAAAGCCATCAGGGCTGAGGAAAAAGAGCAGCCTTCCTAGGATCAGCCTTGAAGGCAGGATTCTCAGGGTCAAGCTCAGGTTGGTCAAGGCAGGGCGTGCTGCCTGCTGTGGGCCAAGTCATCAGGTCTCTGCTGATGTCTTGGAGTGTCCCCTCCCTCTCCCCTGCGTGGAGGTCTCTTGCAAGCTGGACTCAGCCACCTGCCTGGTGTGGCCCTCTCATCTGCCCTGGGCTCCCTCTAGGGCAGACCTTCTGCATCACCAGTTGACCTACTGGCCCATCCTGCCCACTCGACCATCAGCTATGTAGGAAATGATACTTCCCACTTCATCAGCATCAGCCGGTGATAGAGTGCGAGTAACCACTGGCCACCAGGTTGGTGAAGCACAGAGACAGGTGGGGTCTGAGTCCAAGTGGAAAGTGAGCCCCCAGGCCCTGCTCCGCCTCCCCAAGGGGGCCTCTTCTCTCAGCTCCTGCGGGGAAGGCTGGTTCTTCAAAGGAGGCTAGGGTCGGGAGGAAAGCTCAGTGGTAGAGCCCTTACCTAGCAGGTGCGGGCCCCTGGGTTCAAGCTCCAGCGCCACAAAAGAAAGAAAGAAAAAAGAAACCCAAGTTATGTGAAATCCCTGTTTTTCAATGTGGCAACAAGTTCCATTTTTTCAATACCACGGAAGATAGAAAACAGGTCCTTGGCAGGATTTGGTAGCAGGGTCCCAGTTGTAATCTCTGATGCAAAAAATGAATGAACCACGGATTGCTGAGTGCAGTGGCGCATGCCTGTCATCCCAGAGGCTTGGGAGGCTGAGGCGGGAGGGTCCCGGGTTCGAAGCCAGCCTCAGCAACTTAGCAAGGTCCCTAAGCAACTTAGCAAGACCCTGTCTCTAAATAAAAATAAAAAGGACTGGGGATGTGGCTCAGTGGTTAAGCGACCCCTGGGTTCAATCCCTGGTACTAAACAAATAAACAACAACAAAAACTGAAACAACACACAGATGTGATTCCAAAATAGACATTTGTTTATTAAGGATCATTTAGTTTCTGCATACAAATCACCAATTGTTCCTCATTGGGTTTTTAAACACACACCACTTGTTCTGGGGTTGCTTCGTTTGCCCCCACTTTAAAAAATAGAGTTCTTTTTAGCGCCAAAAAGGACAGTTAAGGCAGCAGGGTGTTTCCTGGGTCTCAAGGGCTGGAGGGCTCCCATCTCCCCCTCCAGAAATTCATGTGGTAGGTAGTTTCTCAGGTTGGAAAACCTGTCCCTGAAGAAAATCATCGTGCAGAAGAATGCAAATACAGTCATCTGTGGTCAACTGTGTGCCCAACAGCTTGAAAAGAAACACCCTCTCTTGGTCATCAAAGACTTGCTGGTTGGTTTCGGCTACTTAAAAAAAACAAAAACAAAAAAACCCAAAACTGTCTGGCAGAAAGAAGCCAGTCAGAGAGCAGGGTTCCTAGTGACGAGCTGTGATGTCGCTGCACACACCACACAAGGACACACACCAGTTTGCTTTTTGAAACAACGCAGTAGGGACCCTGCATAATTTCCTATCAACTCTTCATGGTCCTTAAAATACCCATAGCTTGGTTCAGCATTATCCTCCAAGGACACCTGCTTCTCTATAAAGAGAGGCATCCACCCTCCCCCCAGAGCTGTGCTCCTGATGGGGAAAGAACCAAAAACCAAAAACCCTAGGACTTGACTGATTAGAACGGTTAATGGATTTTTTCACACTGACGCAGGGGTCCAGAGGGTCTACCTGCGGTGAGATCCAGAGGAGATTTGGAAGGAGGATCATTGCTTATTGCTTCATTAGAATAGACCCCCCCCCCCCCAAAAAAAAAATGACTTTTAAAAGCAGGGCCGACGCCTGCAGGCCCCAGCTGGGCTGGGGGGCTCTGAGGGCCCAGCCAGCCCGCAGCTTGATTCACAGTGATCGGGTGGCCGGTGGCCGGTGGTGCTGGCCGGCGGCCATGGGCGGGTGCGGCTTACACCTTGTAGTTGAGCTCGGCGTTCATCTTGGTGTACATCTCGTAGATGACGTCGATGGTGGCCGTGTAGTTGACCAGGAAGAGGCGGATCTTCTCCAGGCACTCCTCCTCTGTCACGTTCTGCCCCTTGGAGAGGGCCTTCAGGAAGTCCGACTTGTAGGGTGCTGCGTACAGCGCGGCCTTGAGTGGGCAAGAGGGGCACCGGGTTAGTGGGGCACAGCCGGGACCCCAGGCCTGCGCTGAGATCTGGCCGGGCTTCCCCAGGTCCATGCGGGGCAGGGTCTGTGCTGTCTGTGGTGTTGGGAAGGAAAGGAAAAGGGAGGTGTGTTTTCCCTTCTACCCCCGTGAGGGACAGCAGGAAGGACACCAACTAGGGGGACGGACAGACAGACCTGGACGCACACTCCAGCTTGTGCCGCCGACTAGCTGTGAGCCTTGAGCAAGTTACTTAGCCTCTCTGAGCCTCAGTTTCCTTGTCTGTAAAGTGGGGATAATAATGGCATCCACCTGAGTCACTTCAGTAAAGATGAGGGAGATTATGCAAAGTGCTGGGCAAAGCACCAGGCACAGGGGCTGGCGCCGGGCACACGCGAGCTTGTGGGTCGCATGCTCTGGAAAAGGGGCACAGCTTCTTGGGGAAGCCCACTGAGTGGGCACAGGCTGCTAATCCAGGCTGCAGTCTTTCTTTTATCCCCAGCGGGTGACACTACCCCAAATTTCAGGACTTAGAAAGTGCACTTGAAAAGCACTGAGAAGCCAGGAGCAGTGGCACACGCCTGTGATCCCAGTGACTCGGGAGGCTGAGGCAGGAGGATCCTGAGTTCAAGGCCAGCCTCAGCAACTTAGCCAGGCCCTAAGCAACTTAGCAAGACCCTGTCTCAATGTAAAAAATTTTAAAAGGGTCAGGGATATAGCCGAGCGTAGAGCAGCCCTGGGTTCAATCCCTAGTACTAGAGAAATTTTAAAAAATAATAAAAAATAAAAAATATGAGGGTACTGAACTCCAGGACTCCCAGCCCCATTTTAGTTGTTTTTAAGAGCTGCCTGGCTGTGTGGCCTAGCTTGGCCTCAGACTCCTGGGCTCAAGTCATATTCTGCTTAGCCTCCTGAGTGGCTGGGAATGCGAGTGTGAGCCACCACACCAGTCCCCACTCCTGCACCGTGGGCTAGGACTTGACTTATGGGAGCCCCTGTGTCCTAGAGCACCGGGGGCTGCAGTCACAGGCAGCTCCCTGAGCCAGGCATGCAGGCCACTTGTACTCTGTGGCGACAGGGCACTGAGGGGAGGGTGGTCTCTCAGGGTGCCCCTGGGAACTGGCCCTGTCCCAAGCCATACCAAGGGGGCTGTGCCAGAGGTGACATTTCCTGCCCCGTGACTGGCGCTTCCTGCCTGGACCTGGCCTGGCTCCTGACCCAACTGCTCTCAGCATGTGCCTCATGGGGACGAGACTGGCCACCACACCCTGGTTTTGTGGCAGTGAGGATGAACAGGCAGTTGAACTGGGGCAGGAAGCTAGCCACGGCAGGCTGCAAGTCCTCGCTGAGTGAGACCGAGGGTCAGCAAGAGGCAGGTGGCCAGCAGCAGCCTGCAGGGGACATTCCCCCAGTGGGCGTCTCTGCCTGGTAACCCCAGGGACCCTCCGCTAGCCAGGATGGCGCTGGAGCTCTGGTTCCAGGAGCCCTGTCAACATCACCCCAACGCAGGCCACCAAGAACCCCGTGGGCCAGTGTCCTTCCAGCAGATGCCTCAATGGGGACAGGGGTTGTTGCTCCCTCCTTTCCAGGGTTGGGAATCCAGATGGAATCTGGGGGGCTGTGAGGCCAGGCCACCCGCAGTCCCTAGGGGCTCTGCTGAGGTTCCCCAGTCAGGCCGCACAGGCACGGCACCTGTAAATGCCACTGCCCAGGGCCATGAGCAGGGCTGGCCAAGTGGGCGGGAAGGGACCCTCAGTGCAGCAGCTTGCCCCAGAGAGGACACCCCAAGGGGCAAGCGCAGGCCCCCAGGGGAAGCCTGGGGAGTGGAGCTGCAGTGGGTGGCCCTCCCGGCTCCCCAGCCCTGGAGGGTGGCTCACCTGGAAGATCTTCTGCACAATCCAGCCGTGGTACTTCTTGAGGGCCATCTCGTAGGCCTTGGTGGCATTGACGCGGATGAGGTTGGGGTGGTTCTCGTCCCGCTCGCCATCACAGATGCTCTGGAGGAAGACCTGGATGAAGCGAAGGCCTCTGTGGCCCAGAGAGGGTGGCTCTTTAGGACCCGTGTCCACAGCCAGCGCTCCCTGCCATGGTGGGGCTCCTGCATCTGAGTTAGGCACCTCCTGTGAGCCACGTGTTCATGGGGCACTGCCCTCGGCCAAGCCTCACTCCTGCCATGAGGACGTGGCTGCCAGGTGCAGCCTGGTCCCTCCCGAGCACCTTGCCTGGCTGTGAGACCCCCAGGGGTGGGTCTGGGCCTGCTTTCTCTGTGTCCATGTCCACGTGACCTCTCACAGGTTGGCACATGCCAGGCAGCTGTCAGGGCCTGAGGGTGAAGCCACAGTGCTGGCCCTCAGAGGGAACACGTCAGGGGGGCTGCAGAGCCCAGCCCCCGCCCCCGGGCTCGCTTCTACCTTAATGCCCCTGGGACCCTTCTGAACCTGCCACACTGCACGACAGCTGCCCAGCCCCTGCTCCCGTCACGTCTGCGTGATTCAGTAGCCACAACAGATCCTCCTCAGAGTCAGGAGAAAGGAGTACCAGTCCTTTAGTGTCTCAATTCCTGCCCCGCACCCCATCCCCCAGGAGGCTGAGTGGGGCGCCATTAGCCACTTCACAGAGAGCTCTGAGGTTCCTCCAAAAGGCTCCTAAGCCAGGACCCTCCCAGCCTGCGTCACCCCCAGCTGGGCTCCTGCCTCTGCTGTCCCTCACTATGCCAGTAGGTCCCCAGATGGGCCACTCCACTCCCTCCCTGCAGGATGGTGGGGGTCAGCTAGAGTGCAGGGCCCTTACAGGGCAGGAGTGCTGGGTTTGGGCACCGAAGAGACCCTCACTCCTCACCCTTGAGGTGAGGCGGACCCTCCATGTTCAGCCCAGAGCCCACCAGGGATCGGCCTGGAGCCTGGAGCTGAGGATAGCTCGGTTGTGGCCTGCCCTGGACAGAAGTTGCTCTGGAGCCCTGGATCCCTGTCCCCTGGCAATGAGGATGGTATCCCCTGAAGCCCCCTGACCCACTGTGACTGCTCCTGCCCCCGGGAGGCTCAAGACCCCCCCAGGCTTGTGTCCCTACCCAATCTGTCTGGGCTTTGCAGGCTCCGGCCTCACACCCACCCCGAGGCCTGTGTGCCAGGTCTGCGGGGATCCAGAGGCTCCCTGGCTCCCTGCCCTTCCCTCAGCAAGGCTGTGCCCTCCTCCGTGGGACCCTCCTGCCCAGCCTGGGAGACTCCACGTGGCTCCGTCCTCCAGGAAGCACCCCCTGCCCTGTCTCTGATACTCTGCTGCTCGGATCTGCCCGCCATTGACTCCCCCAGACAGCGATGCCAAAGGAGGCCGTAGAACGTGCCTGGTTCACCCTCTTGGCCTCCTGGTGACCACCAGCGCCCCTTGGCCTGGCCTAGCTCATATCTAACAATCGGGACATCTCTAGCAGCTTGCTCCTCCCCAGAAACCACAGCACCTGTGAGGTGGATGGACCCGAGTCTCTAGTGACCAAGGCAGGCAGCTTGGCAGGGACACTTCCTAAAATGCGCTATAGGGTGCTGACTGCAGACCTGCTCCTGCCCAGCTTCACCCTCCCCGCTGCATTTCACCAAGACGACGGTGTGATGGGGCTGGGGGTGGCAGGAGGGCTCCAGGGGACCAGTGGAGAGAATGGGGCAGGCTCCCTCCCAGTTCTTGGTCCAGGCCTCCAAGGGAGGGCGACCCTGGGGACACCTGTGGGGCCAAGAATGGGCCTCTGGCCTCATAGCCACTGCTGGTACTGCACAGGTACAGGAGAATTCTGGAGACCCAGTTGGTTCAAAGCACAGTGTCTGCAGGCCCCGGTCCAGAGGATGCCCATGTGCAAATCAGACAGAAATCCTTCTATTCAAGGCTGTTGTTTCTCGTGAGTGTGGTGGTGAGCGCCATGATCCCAGCGACTCAGGAGGCTGGAGCAGGATGATCCAAGTCCCAGGCCAGCCTGGACAGCTTGTTTTTGGTACTGGGAATGGGACCCAGGGGTACTTAACCACTAAGTGACATTCCTGGCCCTTTTTAAAAATTTTTATTTTGAGACAGGGTCTCACTAAGTTGCTTAGGACCTTGCTAAGTTGCTGAGGCTGGCTTTGAACTTGTGATCCTCTTGCCTCAGCCTCCTGAGTCACTAGAATCACAGGTGCATGCCACTGTGCCCCAGCTGGCCTGGGCAACTTAACAAGCCCGTCTCAAAACAACAACAACAAAAGGTGGAGGGGAGGGGGTAGAGCTCAGCGGTAGAGCGCCCTGGGTTTAATCCCTAGGACATCCCCCGCCACACAAACACGGCTGTTATTTCTGTCAAGAAACTAATATAGAAACCCACCTTGTGCATTATTGTGACCAACTGTGAACAGGACACCTCTGTGTGGTGCACAATTTGCAACTGTGCTTGGAAGATCTGGGTGTGCGACTTGGCCTCCAAATGTCCCTGGAGCCTCCTCCACGACACGGGGAGACAGCACACCTAACCCACAGCCTATAAAACTCAACCCGAGTAGGAAGAGCTTAGCCCAGTGCCCGAGGACGGAAGAGACACTTGCTATTCTGCTCTAGGGACTAGAACAAGGATGTGTCTCCACTGGACAGGCTCTGGCCCTTGGGAGGCTTTTTCTTGGCCATTAATAAGCATCACACGGGCTGGGTTGTGGCTCAGCGGTAAAGCACTTGCCTAGCACGGGCAAGGCCCTGGGTTCGATCCTCATCACCACATAAAAATAAATAAGTAAAATAAAAGTATTGTGTCCAACTACAACTAAAAAATAAAATGTAAAAAAAAAATTTAAAAAGTCTTTCAACTTAAAAAAAATAAGCATCCCACTAGAAGGGGGTGTGGACCCCACGCGGTGTGGCAAGGCTTCCCCCCTGCACAGGACCGAGCCCTGGGCCCGCCTCTGCCCCGCCATCACCTTTTCAGCCACATCAGTGCCAGCGTGGCCCCCACTTTGGGCCATTCTGCTCCATACATTTCCTTCTCCACCTCCAGGATGTTCTGCAGGGTCCGGAACTTGGCTGGGTTGGTGTCATACACGGCTTTGATTTTCTGAAATGGAACACAAGGGGTTTTCCACTTGGAAAAGCTGCTCACAGCCAGCCATGCTGCTGCTGGGAGGAGTGCCTGTGGGAGCTGCGTGACTCCAGCACCAACTCCCCCAGGCGCTCCCGTCTACTGCGTGCGGTCTGCATTCCAGGCAGAGTCTCATGTGGTCCAGTGGCAACCCTGAAGTTCATCAGTATCCCAATCTGCAGATGAGGACACTGAGGCTCAGAGAGGGCCAGTGACATGCCCAAGGCCACACAGTATGCAGGTGGAGCAGGCTCCAGCTTGCCTGGCGCTAGAGTCCACCTCCTCCAACCACCACTGACCCTGCCCCAGACACCAGGTGCTTCAAGTTCACTTCGGTGAGACAGTAGACATGGGCTCGTAGGATTCTGAACTGGAGCCAGGTCGGGCTGGGTGGGAATCCCAGCTCTGCCACTTTCTTTTTTTTTTTTTTTGGTACCAGGGATTGAGCCCAGGGGCATTTACCCACTGAGACACATCCCCAGCCCTTTCTTATATTTTATTTAGTGACAGGGCCTCACTAAGTTGCTGAGGCTGGCTTTGAACTCATGATCCTCCTGCCTCAGCCTCCCAAGCTGCTGGAATTGCCATCACGCCCAGCTGTCGCTTTCTAAGTGACCTTGAGTGAGCCTTTGACTCCTAACCCTCAGCTTGCTCATTTGTCAGAAGTCCTCAAAGGGCCACTGGGATGAAGAAATGAGTTCACATGGTAAGCCCCAAGACTGTGTGGGCCCTGAGTGGACCCTCGAGGGGAGGGGGTCTGTAGCTGGGGGATGGCACCAGAAGGCCCAGGGCCAGGGAAGGAGAGAGCTGGGCCAGTGCCACCTGTGGACTTTGGCATTGACTTGTTTGGTGGAGGTGGCAATATCCTCCTGCTTGAGCCCTGCCCAGCTGCCGCTAGGTGGCGCTATTACAGAGGAGGACCAGGAACTTCAGGCTCCAGTGCATGATCCTGGGGCCAAGCCTGTCTTCCATGACAGCCTGTCCCTGGGCTGGGGAGCCTGCAGCTGGGAGCAGGGTGCCGGCAACGGGAGCAGGTTTAGATTACTGTGGGCGCTGTAGCTGCCAGGCCAAGTACATACCGTGATGTTGCCACTTATGTCTGCCTTGATGGGTGTAAACACGGGGGACCCAAGGCAATCTGGGGGGAAAAACGACAAGAGAGATTTAGATTCCCAACAGGGTGATGTCCAGGACCGATGTGGGCCACAGAGGAGTGGAGGTCTGAGGAGAGGCCACCGTGTTTAGGGGCAGGCAGAGCTGTTCACAGGAATCAGAGATGTTCTTGGACAAGTCCATCTGGGGAGTGCTGGGACCAGGTAAGACCAGGTCACGAGAGCAGGACTTTTCAGAGCCTTTAAATGGAGGCTGAAGGGCTCAGAAGCACATCCTTCGTCCACCCTACTCTGCCTCGCCCAGCACCTCCCACTAGAACTTTCTGCCATCCGGGCCCCGTTCTGCTGCACTGTCCAGCGTGGCACCCACATGACTTGGGCTTGACTCAGCTCTGCACACACTAGGGGGCAGGGCACATCCCCTCAGCTTTCTGAGCCCACATTTCCTGTCTAGCAGGTGACACAACAGACCCCAGGGACTCGATGACTTGAAGCACCTGATGCGCACTTCGTCCCCCTAGAAGTGCCCTGTGCTTCCCAGCAGGCTTCTGGCTCTTCCTGGCAGAGCTTGGCCCAGCAGGCGACCCCGCCAAGCTCATGGAACACAGATCTGCGAACTGCTGCCTGCCTCCCCTTCTCCCCCATCCCCGGGCAGGCTGTCACAGGGCCAGGGCCAGGACACAGGTCAAAGAACCCTACAGAGGGCAGCGCAGGGAGGACCCATGGGGCCCACAGGTTCTTCTCCACAAGGCTCAACACAGACCTTGCCCTTGGGCCTGACGCAGGCAGCTGCATGTCTTCTCCACCTATCACCAGGCTGACACACAGCCGGGGACCAAGGCCCCCGAGCAGGACAGAGGTGGGTGTCAAACTATGGGCAGGACCCTCAATACAGGTACCAACTGACCTCCTGGGTGGGGCTGGGGAAAGTACTTCTGCAGGCCAATTCCAGCCAAGGTGACCCAGCACACCTGGCTGGCCATCTGGAATGTTCTAATTGCACCTGTGAAAGAAGGTGCGTTGAGAGGCCAGCTGTGGATGCTTTAAATGAAACACCCTGTCATGAGGGCTAGGGTGCCAATGGATGGTGCTGGAATTGTCAGCCGGCCACTCCTCAGCTGAGCACATCTCCTTGCCTCTGTGTTTCTCTGTCTCCTAGTGTGTCAAAGGGGGCGACTACAGTGCTTATTTCATAGGGTTGTCATAGGAATTAAAAATAGTGCGTCAGCTGGGACGGGGCTCAGTGGTGGAGCCCATGCTTAGCATGTGCAAGGCCCTGGGGTTCCATCCTTGGCATGAGTGTGCATGTGTGAGCTGTGTCACACACTACATATATGTAAATAAATAACACATCAAACACCCTGAGGGCTCCGTGAGGTGAACCCTGGATAAATGGGCTTTAATCATTTTCATGACTTCATATCATCATGACCAGAGTCAGGATCCTTAGTCCAGGGGCAAAGCTGCTCACCAAGGGCCACACCAGCACCTCCCCTAGGTGGCCACATCAGAGGGCGGAATTCTCAGTGGCAGAATGCTTGCCTAGCCCATGGGAAGCCTGAGTTCCATCCCCAGCACTGTGAACAAACAAGACATAGGGCAGAGGCTGCTCAGGTGCTGTGCTGGGGGTTCAGGCCGCGGGCGGCCTGCCAAGGGCTCTATGCAGTAACCGCTCCATCCCACCCTTCATCCCAGCCTGAAGCACCACTGAACTCGCCCTGGGTCATGCAATCTGTTAGTCCCAGGAGACGCTCCCTCCTTAACAATTCGAGAGAGCCGGGATTTTCTTTCCTCTGCTAGTGAATCTTGATAGTGCGGCCGGGGATCACCAATTCTAACTCGCATGCCTGTCATCCTAGCAGCTCGGGAGGCTGAGGTAGGAGGATTGCAAGTTCAAAGTCAGCTTTAGCCACTCAGGGAGGCCCTCAGCAACTCGGCGAGAGCCTGTCTTGATATAAAAAATCACTTGTCCAAAGATTCGCAGGGGACTCATGGTTGGCCGGAGGAATGCACAGACAGGTGCAGCAAATTATGGTAGAACCTAGGGCTGGGGATGTAGCTCAGGGGCAGAGCCCTTGTCTAGCATGCTCAAGGCCCTGGGTTCAATCCCAAGTACCATAAATAATAAATAAAATCTAAAATTATGGCAGAATCTAGGTGGTAAGTGTATGAATATTCACTGTGAAATTCTTTCACCTTTGCTGGATGCTTGAAATTTTTTCATAGAAAGTATTGGAAATGAAGATCAGGTTTGGGGCTTTCTGCTCAAAGTCACACTTCTTTCTTCTATATTTTTCTTGCAAGTGCCTTTCACCATCCAGCGATCATAGTTACACGTGCAATGCTTTGCTTACCGCTGTCTTGCCCACCATACAGAGCTCTGAGAGGGCGGGCACCAGATTGCCTGCTGGGCCTGGCACCCAGCTCAGTCAGTGACCCCACCAGGTGCGTGGATGATGTCTGTGCAGTGAACGAGGGAAGGACTGTGGGAAACATGGAACCTACCAGGCTATTCCCTGCGAGGCGCCTTAGACCCCTCCCCCCCAGATGGTGAAGGACTCATGAAGGTGGGGACCTCAGTTTCCCTGCCTGTAACAGGAGGACCTTGCAAGACATCCCAGACGCTCTGAGGAGGTGGCATCCCTAGGTCAAGCCAGTGCTCGGAGCCAGGCTGTGATTGCTGACACTGCCCCAGGCTGATCTACCGCAGTTTTCAAATGCCAAGACTGGAAACCAGGGCTTGGGGACAGGGCAGCAACAATCAAGGGGGTGGCTTCTTAGCTATTCTCAATGACTCAGGTTGCTCCACGTTAGATGCAGAAAAAAATGTTCTCAGCATCCTGGTCTTTGAAAAATGGCTTTGGTGCCCTTCTGGTGGCCCTGCCCTGATGGCAGGGAGAAAGGCTTTTTGTCTGGGGTTCTCCTGACAGTGCGCTCCGAGGGTCACGGGGCCGCTGTGGTCAGCAGGAGCCGGGACCTGACAGTAGGCCTTATTGTGTGGTGGCGGGGCCCAGGACCAGGGCTGCTCAGCTGTGGGGGAAGGACGGCCATGCTGAAGGGCACTTCTGAGGCTGGGGACCCGCAGAGGCAGAGAGGGGGTTGAGACAGACCTCAGCAGAGAAGAGGGGGAGGGTAGGGGCTGGGAATGGGTCCCCAGCATCCACAGGAAGGGGCCACACACAGAGGGGACCGCGGGCAGGAGCGGCGCTCCCCCGCACATCTCCAGCTCCGCGGTCTCCACGCATGCGCAGTGGGCAATGGTCACCGCAAGCATCCCTCAGTGGCTTCTGGTGATCAGAAGACAAGGGCGTGGTGCCCTACAGCCAGCCAGTCATGGGCTCAAAACCTGACTCTGGTGTGGCTTTGGCCAAATGACTTGACCCTCTGGGCTCCAGCCCTTCACTTCCTATCGCCCAGAAGTGCTGCCCAAAGGGCACCAAGCCCAGAGAATCCAACTGACTTGCTCAGGGCCACACAGGAGCACCAGGAACTCGGACCCATTACAGAGCCAAGGCTGCTTCCAGTACACCCTCGTCTTTCTTTCTAGAGTGCTCCCATCTGCTTGTGTAACACTCGTGAAAAAGAAAAGAACTCTCACAGACAACAGAGGAGGGTTTAATTCCCAAGCAACAGTGGCTTTTTGGACAGGTTGAACTTGGTGCTGCTCAGACAGAGCAGGGCATACTTCTAGTGCTTCCTGCAGCCTTACCTTTCCAACAGAAAGCAGCCTGCCACAAAATGACCTTTCTTGTTTTACCAGTTTTTAAGTTACCCTAAACTTGTTTTAATCGTTGTTAGCAAACAAGCTCCTTAAAACGTCACCAGAACCTGTCTGCCTGGAGGGAGGGAGGGAGGGAGGGGGCTGGGCTGGTTTTCTAGTTCATCATCCTACCTGGGGCGAGGGTGGGGAGGTCGTCACCAGCCAGGTATGATCCCACCATCTTATTTTGTGGAACCAGCTCAGATGGGCACAGATTCTAATACAGTAAAGATGGGGTTATCGGCAACACCTGGCCAATGGCCCCTGCTTTTTGGTGGACATATTTTTTTCCTCCTAAGCATGCTACTTAATGCTGAAGGTATAAGGAAAAGACCAATAAATTTGATTATAAAATAAAGACTATGAGGCAGGGGGAATCCTACCACTAATCAAAGCCAGACAGTAAACCGGGTCGGGAGGTAGCATCTGTGTAACAAATAGAACAGATAAAAAGCCATTATTCCTAGTGTGCAAAGTGGTCTTACAAATTCATAAGGAAAAAAATATAGAACAATGAGTAATTCACAGAAGAAATGAAAAAGATGCTTAATCTCAATAATAAAAAAGAAAAATTAAAACAGGGTAATATTTTTCTTTTTTTTTTTTAAATAATTTTTTAATGTTTATTTATTTATTTTAGTTTTCGGCGGACACAACATCTTTGGTTGTATGTGGTGCTGAGGATCGAACCCGGGCCGCACGCATGCCAGGCGAGCGCACTACCGCTTGAGCCACATCCCCAGCCCAAGGGTAATATTTTTCATCTACCATATTTTTTTTTTTTTTTTTTTTTGTACTGGGTCTTTAATCCAAGGGCACTTTACTGCTAAGTTACATCCCCAGTCTTTTTATTTTGAGACAGGGTCTTGCTAAGTTGCTTAGGGCCTCGATACATCACCAAGGCTGGCCTCGAACTTTCAATCCTCCTGCATCAGCCTCCTGAGTTGTGGAAAGACAGGCATGTGGCATGGTGCCTGGCTCATCTACCAAATAACTTTATGAATGTACCAACCTTCTCTGTTCACCTGTTCTGGATGGAATTTGTCAAAATATAACACAAATGTCCCTGCTTTCATATAACAGTGTTTGTAACTTTCTTTTTCTATTCTTTCTTCCTTTCTTTTTTTGGTATTAGGGATTGAACCCAGGGGCGTTTAACCACTGAGCCACATCCCCGGTCCTTTTGATGTTTTATTTTGAGACAGGGTCTTGCTAAGTTGCTTAGGGCCCAAGTTTGCTGAGGCTGGTTTTGAGCTTGGGATTCTCCTGCCTCAGGAGCTTGGGATTTCCCGAGTATCTGGGATTTTTCGGCCTGCACCATGGCACCCAGCCTCTTTGGGTACTTTTAAAATCTTCTCCTGATGGTTGGGGGCTATTCCGCCTGCTCTGTGTGCAGCGCTTCTATTCTGATAGATACTTGAAAGACAAATAGCCCACAGTGTCAGAATCACCTGCAGAATAGGAGACAGACACCCACGAATCCAGGGGAAGGACTTGTGCATGATGTCCAGGACTACTCTGGCTGCCCAGGGGCCATTCAGGGCCTCCTGCCTGGGTCTCTGCCACAGTTCAGATGGGTGACACTGCCCAGAAAGCAGAATTCCCCATAAGCTAACAGTTACCAAATGCCACCTGGAATCAGACTCATTTCCTTTTTTTCTAGCCTTGGCAGAGTTGGAAAGTACAGTTCTTGTGCTCTGAGCAAGGCCACAGTGCAGCTGCGGGTCCAGCCCTCTGGCAGAGCGCTTGCCTAGCACATTTGAGGCCCTGGGGTCCTGCCTGGGTTCCTGCCCTGAAAAAACAAACCCACCAAACAAAACCACTGCCAGCACATATGTGGAAATTTCCATCCAAGCTGCCTGGCCCTGGCCCACCCTCTCACTGGATCTCAGGAGTGATTGCCATTGAGAAACAGATGCACAGTTTTTGAGATGCACAGTGTGACTCAGGATGGGAACACACCTAACCCCAACCCATAAATGCTTATTTCGAAAAAGGAGGAGGAGAGGCCTGTGTCGCAATGCCCCCAGGTGTGGGAGGCTCCAATCCACACTCAGTTGTTTTTTTTTTCATAGCTGGATAATAAAGTTCAGTTGTTAAAGACACAGGGCAGATTAACTTTACAGGCTCTGGGTTACAAGGATCATAATAGGAGGCTCTCAAATTCCAGCTGATGGAGATGAATCATTTATCAATTTCAGGGTAGGGGTTGTCCAGGCTCAGGTCACAGTAAGGCCTGTTTTGAAGGATAAGAACCCTGGAAATGTCCATGTTCCTAAAACTGGTTTGTGCTTGAATTTTACTGTTTAAAAAACGTGTTTATAAAATCCTTCACAATATTGCTTTTAAAAGTCACCCCAGGTGGGGCTGGGGTTGGGGCTCAGTGGTAGAGCACTTGCCTCGCATGTGTGAGGCACTGGGTTCGAGTCTCAGCACCACATATAAATAAATGAATAAAATAAAGGTCCATCAACAACTAAAAATAAAATATCTTTAAAAAAGGCACCCCATGACATGCTAAATCTTTGTCCACAATGACCGACTTTTTTGGCAAAAACCAGCCATGAACTGGGAATGCAACTGGGAAAATCCCTTCTACTTGCTGTGTGGCTTGGCAGAAATTAGTTAACCTCTCTAAGCCACAGTTCCCTCGTTTGTAAAACGAGGCTGACAATGACCTTACCTCATAGGGTTGTTGTGAGGTTTAAATGAGTTTTTATAGTAAAGGGCTTAGCACAGTTTCTGGAACCCAGTAAATACTCAATAAAAACAAGATATTATTATTTATGCTTATTATTATACATTATGTCATCAGCTTCATCCTTCCCAAAGGTAAAGCTTCTCTTTAGGGAGGGAATCCAGAAGACAATGAGTAAGAAATCAAAGGAGGGCTGGGGGTGCAGCTCAGCAGCCATAGTACCTGTCTCACATGCACAAGGCCCTGGGCTCAACCCCCAGCACCAGAAACAAACAAACAAACAAACCAAAGGTAGCTAGCGTTAAAGAGCTGGCCTAGCATGTCCCAAGCCGTGGGTTCAGTCCCCAGCACTGCATTAGAAAAAAAGGAAAGAAAGAAAGAGAGAAAGCGGAGGAGAAGGGAAAGGAAGGAGGAGGGGGAGACGGATTGACTGATAAGGGCGAAGTCACCTGTCATAAAATCATAACTTCAGGTGTATTCAGACCATTAAAAAGGGATTTCAGAAGGGACTGAAGTAAGGAACTTGGAGGAACAACAAAGCAGAGAACAAATCACTTTAGCGGGGAAGTTTGAGTTGCTGCTATCTGCCTGGGCGGACATGGAGGTTTTATAGGACCCTGGAGAGGGCCGTCCACAGTAAGGACTTTGAAATGCTCAGATACAGTTAACACTCCATCCAAAAAAGAAAAAAAGACCTTGATACAAGTAACACTGTAAGAATGTAACAAAAGGACTCCCCATCCATCCACCCAGGCCATTCCCAAGCTTAAAACAATGAAACCCAAGCCATCATTTCCATTCTAATTAGCCGGTTGAAATAAGCACATTGTCTTGGGGGGCCAGGCCTCCTATCTGGTTCCTCCCCCACAAACCCAGCAGACAGGCGACAGGCCCTGTTCTGCCCCAGAAGCCTTCTTCCCCTATTCTCCTGTGTCCTGATACAGGGCTGGTCTCCCTGTTACGGGCTGGACCTGCTTCAAAGCCCCTAGGCCCCTTCTAGTGTCATCAAATCCCCTGCCTCTCTGAACCTGTTTCCTCTTCTGCAAAATGGTGCCCTCCTCATATTTCTTTTTCTTTTTTCCCTTCTCAGCTGCAGATGGACACAACACCTTTATTTTGTTGATTTATTTTTATGTGGTGCTGAATATGGAACCCAGGGCCTCACCCATGCTAGGTGAGCACTCTACCACTGAGCCCCAACCCAGCCCTCCTCATATTTCTTAAGGTCCTTGATCTTGGGAGCCACTGGAAATAGGGGCCACACTCGCTGACCAGGCGTCCTGCAGCAGATGTTATCAAGCTCTTTGTCATGCATTCTTCCCATTCCTTTTCAGCCGGACAACAGCTGGCCACCTACACTCTGCAGGGCTCTGCCACATGCATTGCTAGGTCCCCACAGGGCCTGACTTCTGCCCCCAAGGGAGTCATCATGGGGCGCGGAGAAGGGGCAGATGCTCTGCAGACCAGAATGGAAGCCAGATTTCCTTCCTGCCTTTCACTCGGTTCCCTCTAGCAGCAGAGGCTGGACCTCGGGCCTTGACCCCAAGGCCAGGCTTCCTGGAACGCAGAAAGACCTAACCCCATCATCAAGGGACACAATAGGTGTGCACGGTTGGTCTGCACGCTGCGCTGGCCTCCCCGTGTTGTGGAGGAGAATGCTGCAGAAATTCCCAGCATGGAGCGGCCAGTGGCAGGCCTGAGCCCTGACAGCCGGTCACAAGACTCAGAGGTGGCTCCTTTTTTGCAGATCCCTGTTTCCCAAGGGCTGTGTGCAAGAGGTCCAGTTTCTAGGGTGACTGGCCTACCGGTCACCCTAGAAAGAGGGGGTGGGTCCAGGCCTTCAGCACCAACACCATCTGTGATGCCACCTCCATGGACCCCCTGGGGGGTCTCTGCTGTAGGCTGGTTGGGGGAACGCTTGTGCCTGAACGCACAGTTTCAGTCCCACGAAACCAAGGTCAGGCTGGCTCAGCTGGATGTGAATGTCCACGTTTCTCTCCACTCAACTGTCCAGCGTGCTCAGGGCATGGATATCAAAGAAAAGTAGATTCAAAATGACTTTTCCCCTGAGCGCAAAAACAGCCACACAGAGGCTGTTAGGTGGATTGACAGGAAAACATATCCGGGTCAGCGGTGGCTCCCTCCCGGCTTGCTGAGTGGACTCAGGCCAGGTAAGATCATGAGCGTGCACCACCAGCACCCTGCAGGTGCTCCTCAAGGTCCTGGAGCCTCACCAATCGCGCCCTTGCAAATGCACCTGCAGCCGATGCCAGGAGGCCAGAGGCAGTTCCTGAACTGTGCAAACCATCGCACAAAGTGTCTGATTGACCCGGTCTCTCCGCGAGGGTCCCGCCCAGGCCACAGTCCACGTCGTCTTCCTCTAGAACCCAGCTAGTTCCTCTAGAACTCAACCACAACGGGCACTGACCTGCTGTTCTGGGAAGGTGAATATGATTTCACTTGACTGTCTTGGGCTATTCTATACAACGATAAAACTCAATGTATATTTGCATTAACATAAAAAACAACAAAACAGCTGGGCATGGTGGTGCACGCCTGTAATCCCAGAGGCTCAGAGGCTCAGGCAGTAGGGTTGCAAGTTCAAAGCCAACCTCAGCAAAAGCAAGGCACTAAGCAACTCAGAGAGACCCTGACCCTAAATAAAGTACAAAAAAGGATTGGGGATGTGGCTCAGAGGCCGAGTGCCTTGAGTTCAATCCCTGGTAACCGCCCCGCCCCCCCCCCCAAAAAAAAATAAAAACAAAAAACAAAGCATATCAGGGATGTGGTGGTGAACCTGAGTTTCAGAAGTGCTTATTGCAATAGGGGCAGCTTCTTACAGGACAAGGGGTAATAAGGGGCTGCTTCCCAGGCAGGAAATGGTGCTGGGAAAACTGGAAATCCATATGCAGCAAAATGAAATTAAACCACTATTTCTCACATGCACAAAACTCAACTCGAAGCGGATCAAGGAACTAGGAATTAGACCAGAGACTCTGCACCTAATAGAAGAAAAAGTAGACCCAAATCTTCATCGTGTCAGATTAGGTCCTGACTTCCTTAATCAGACTCCTAAAGCGCAAGAAATAAAATCAAGAATTGATAAATGGGATGGAGGGCTGGGGTGGTAGCTCAGTGGTAGAGCACTTGCCTAGCATATGTGAGGCCCCGGGTTTGATTCTCAGCACCACATATAAGTAAATAAAATAAAGGTCCATTGACCATTAAAACTATTTAAAAAAATAAGTAGAATAAATGGGATGGATTCAAACTAAAAAGCTTCTTCTCAGAAGAGGAGAACATCTTTACTACACGCACCTCAGATAGAGCACTTAATCTCCAGGATATATAATGAACTCAAAAAACTTACCACCAATAAATAAATAAATAACCCAATCAATAAATGGGCTAAGAAACTGTGAATAGACACTTCTCAGAAGATGATTAACAAATATACGAAAAAATGTTCAACTTCTCTAGCAATTAGAGAAATGCAAATCAAAACTACTCTAAGATTTCATCTTCTCCAGTCAGAATGGCAATTATCAAGAACACAGGTAGGGCTGGGACGTAGCTCAGTTGGTAGAGTGCTTGCCTCACATGCACAAGCCCTGGGTTCAGTCCCCAGTACCACACACACACACACACACACACAACGAATACAAGCAATAACAACTGTTGGTGGGGATGTGGGGGAAAAGGTACACTCATACATTGCCGGTGGCACTGGCACTGCAGATTGGTGCAACCACTATGGAAAGCAGTTTGGAGATTCCATGTCCCAATTAAAGGAAAGCTGACCTGTTTGGGACTCCTTCCACAAAGGGACTTCCACACCTCCGCCATTCCTGTTTGCATTCAAATAAACAGGAGTTGCAGACCCAGACAGGCAGGCTGCCAGCCTCAGAGGAAATGCGCATATCTGCTCTGGCTCCCAGGCCACTTGCCATGTGGCAAAGTTACCATGGTGCCAGCAGAGCCCCGGATTTCCACAGCAGCCAAGCAGCCTGGAGAGAAGCCAGGACAACAGGCAGGGCTTGGCAAGAGCACTACACGAGGAGTCAGAAGGCCGGATCCCAGCCTGGTTATGCAGACGCTCACTGGCTGTGTGGCCGTGGGCAAGTCACCTTGACTCTCTGGCTTAAGAGTTTTAGGGCAGCAAGAGAGGAAAATAACTCTGAGTTTCTAGGTTGCCACACACACACATATCCCCCACTCCATGAAGTAAGCATTGAACCAAAAATTATAGCAAACCAATCTCTTTGGGCTCACTCTAAGACTATTGAATGAGTGCCACATACCTGTATAGTTGGATTTTTTAAAAAATTATATATATATAAAATTGTTGATGAACCTTTATTTTATTCATGTATTTATTTGCAGTGCTGAGACTCAATAGGCAAGTGCTCTACCCCTGAGCCACAACCCCAGCCCCTCTATGACTGAATTCTATGGACATCCAATTTAATTATGCTAGGAGGCATTAATGAAGAAAAATCATGCCTAGAATTTGGATCTCAAGAACTGAAATAATCCAATAATCTAATCAGTAAATAGACAGATGGTTTACACAGATACTTCTTAAAAGAAAAAAGTACAAATGACTAATAAATATATGAAAAAAGGTTCAACATTCTTAGCAACGAGGGAAATGCAAGTCAACACTACCCTGAGATTCCATCTCCCTCTGGTCAGGATGGCAGCCATCAAGAAAAACAACAAATGCTGAAGAGGATGTGGGGGAAAGGAACTCTCATCCATTACTGGTGGGACTGCAAATCAGTACAACCACTTTGGAAAGCAGTGTGGAGATTCCTGAAAAACTAGGAAAGGAGCCTCCGTATGACCAGCGATGCCACTCTTTGGTATTTATCCCAAAGAACTAAACCAACATGCTAGAGCAACACATGCATCCTACCGCTTACAGAAGAGCGATTTACAACAGCCAATCAGGTTATGAAACCAACCTAGGTGTCTGTCAGCAGACAAGTGGATGAAGAAAATGTGGTGTATACACACCACGGAGTTTAACTCAGCTATAAAGGGCAATGAAATTCTGTCATTTGAGGTCAATGGATGGAACTAGAGACCATCATGCTAAGTGAAATAAGCCAGACTCAGAAAGCCAAGGGTCAGATGTTTCCTCTCCTATGTGAAAGCTAGAGAGAGAGAGGAATAAAAAGGGGACATCATAAAAATATAAAGAAGACCAGTTATGACAAACAAAAATATTTCCAGGAGGGGAGGGAAAGACAAAATCTACCAAAGTGTGCCATGTCCATTTATGAACCAGTCGTAATGAATCCTGCTCCTGTGTATGATTATAACACACTAATTCAAAATAATAATAATAGACGGGAGACAGTAAGTAGAACAAAGAGATCAGGAAGAGGGAGGAGGGGAAGAAAAGGGGAAGTACAGGAAGCCAGACAGATGAGACTGCTATGTTCATGCATGGACATGGTATCATGAATCCCACCGTTATGTAGAGTTATAATGCACCAATAAAAATAGAAAAAAGAAATGGCATTATACACGTCTAATGATTCTTGGATATAAAAGAATAAAAGAGGGGAGAAAAAAGAACAGAGAGTGGGGGAAATCTCTGCTCTTCCACCTCTGGTCTCTCCCCTAGATGGTGAGAGCAAATGCGGTCATCTCCCGCACCAACTCTGATCTGGAGTGGTTGCTGAGGAGGATGCTGAGGCTGGGTGAAGCTCAGAGGAAGAGAGCTTGTCCGGAATGACACCAGACTGCAGGAAAAGAAAAAGAAAGATGCCAAGGCTTCGTCTAAGCTCAAAGGGGAAAACGGTATCGTGACTGATTAATAATTCTAGCATGAAGACAGGCTATAAAAGGGGTTATATATTTTAATTCAGTCACGTGTTTTAATTTAATCATGTGTTTTAATTTGGAAAGAGAATGGAAAAGCAGTTTCAGCAGAAATCTAGAAGAATGGGAATGGAACCAAAGGTCTTCATTCAGCAAATGTGTTAGCTTGCCAAGTGCTGGCCCGGAGGAACTCAAGTCACAGAATGGGATGGCTTCTGCGAGTCCGGGAGGTCAGGGAAGGCTTTCTGGGTGAACTGACCACTGAGCTAATTCCTTAAGGGTACGTGGAACCCAGCCAGGTGACAGGTGGACTAGGAGTGGAACTGGGCCCCGACAGAAGGACCGACGAAGGGAAAGCCCCAGAGACATCAGCACAGTGCCACTGTGGGCCTTAGGGAGCCACTGAGGCTGCTAGGCAGGGAGTGACAAGACCAAATGGCATCAGTCTCCCCGCCTCTGCCCTCCAAGTGCTAATGCTCTAGAACAACCACATGATTGACCTAAAAAATGAGAAAGTCAGCCTTGCAAACTGATCAGTTAGGTGAGATCTGATTACTGGGTCAAGGTAGAAGCTGGACAAAGGCTGGCCTCTAAGAGAATGCAGTAAAACTTGTACAACTCAAGAGATCCGAGCTAGAGATACGCAGGAAGGACAAGCCCCAAATGATGATGCTCTAAATCAGAGGAGCAGAGGCTGATCTGCAGCCCACACCCACTGAGGCAGGAAGAATCAGTATTCGTCAAGCCAAGCAATTGTGTCGTAAACCACACCTGGCAAAGACTGAAGGGATGTGGCTGCTCTAACAGGTTAAAGCCTCCTCACTCTTGGATGCAGCAATTTCACTTAGGAAAATGAGAATCAGGGCTGGGGTTGTGGCTCAGTGGCAGAGCACTTGCCTGGCATGTGTGAGGCATTGGGTTCAATCTTCAGCACCACATAAAAATAAATAAATAAAAATTAAAGGTATTGTGTCCATCTACACCTAAAGAAATTATACACACACATACACACACACACACACGATGAAAAACATCTTTTAACAGTTCTTAAGAACTGTGGAAAAGCATAACCCACAAAGATGTTCATTGCAGCATTGTTTACTAGATTAAAAAATATAAAACAATGTGAATGTCCTATACTAGGGGATTGGTTGAATAAATCATGGCCACATGGAATCCTAAGCAGCTATGAAAAATGATGACTGACATGAAAAGATGGTCACGTTGTTTTATTAGATATAAAAAATAGGTTATACATATTTTCAAAGATGAATGAGTCTAGAAGGAAAATACTCTAAAATGCCAGCAGTCTCTCTTTAAAAACCTTATTTCACATGGTACTACCATATGATCCAGCTACACCACTCCTAAGTATGTATCCTAAGGAATTAAAGTCATCAAACTATAGTGAGACACGTTTATAGCAGCACAATTCACAATAGCCAAATGCGGAGCCAGCCTAGGTGTCCATCAAAAGATGGATGGAAAGAGAAACTCTGGTGTACATACACAATGGAGTTTTTGTTCAGCCATAAAGAAAAATAAAATTATGTCATTTGCAAGAAAATGGATGGAACTAGAGACCATTATGTTAAATGAAACAAGTGAATCTCAGGTCAAGGGCCATAGGTTTTCTCTCATATGTGGGAGCTAGAGAGGAATAAGGAAAAGAAAGGTAGAAGCAGATCTCATAAAAATTAAATCAGTAAAGGAAAGGGACCAGGGGGTGGGAGGTGGAGAGGGAGGGGTGGGTTCTGGGGAGTGATATTGATCAAATTATATTATTATATGTGTGCGTGTATGAATATGTAACAACAAATCCCATCAGTATGCGCAATTACAGTGCACCAAAAAAAAAAATGTGGGAAAAGGAAAAAAAGTCAACCCCTTATTTCAGAAGGTTGTGATAGGAATAACTAATCAATAAATGACAGACATGATTTGTATGTGTTCAATTTTCCTTCAATTAACAGATCTTCCTTGCAGAATTGAATATTTTTTAAAAATACAGTTTGGGGCCCTTTGTGGTTTACATCTGTATCTAGAGTTCTCCACCGGGGATGACTCTGGCTCCCTCGAGATAGTTTTGGTTGTCACAACTTCAGGGAGAGGTCTGGACGGCTGCTCAACATCTCACCATGAACACGACAGCCCCACCACCACCAACAATAATCTGGCCCCCAAAGTGGGCAGTGCCATCGTGGAGACTCCCCGATTGGGAGGAAACCACACAGCAGTGTTTTTCAGACTCCTCACATCCACCGCTCTAGTCCTGCTCCAACTAAGAGAGATCTGTACCACTCAGCTCATCCAGGTGGCCAGAGGTTCCCTGGATCTAGGCAAAGCCCTGCATTAGGGCTGACAGCAGATCTCAATGGAACCCTGAGCCCTGGAGAGAACCCTTCTGAGACCTGTGTCTTAAATCCACGTGAGAACGTTGGTCCCCAGAAGCAGCATAATAGTTCAAAATGGATTATCACTGCTTCTTCTTCTTCAAGAGCACTAAACGATATCCTCCTGGGTGGACAGTAAGCAGCTCTGGTGGGCACAGTGCCCTGTAGTGGTTAACACTTTGTGGGCAAAACCCACTGAGGCTTCTGTCTAAATGATGCTTCTGTCCACAGCTGTGGGGACAGCCAGCGTCACAACAAAGACAACAATCCTTTGAGACCAGGGAAAGGGAGGTAGAGATGCTCTTCTGTCCTGCCTCCAGCTGCTGCCTGCCCCTTTCCTCCCAAACTAGCCAGACAATTGTATCCAAAAAAGGTGCCCCTACATGCAGAACCCACAGGTGTGCAACCTTGTTGAAGAAGAGGAAGGAACAGGATCCTAGCCTGCCTCACCATGCTGACATTTAGGGCTGGACCATTCCTTGTGGTAGGAACTGTTCTGTGCCCTGTAGGAGGTTCAACAGTACCCCTGTAGCTCCCACAGCATCCAGTAACACTCCTGAGTTAAGACAAAAATATTTCCAGACATTGCCAGATGTCCCCTAAGGGGAAAAACCATTCTCAAAATCTGGCTTAAACAGATTCTGAATCCTCCAGGGTAAGCTAGCTCTGACCTGCAAATATTCAGAGGACACAACTATCACAAAAATAAACAACTCCTCAAGGCTCAAACCAGTTAGCTCCCAAGCCGCTGCCTGGAGATGCAGTATTACCTCAAGCTAAGATACAGATAATAAGGAAGTTTTGACCATTCGACAGTACTAACTGAGCACCTATTATGTACCAGGTACTCTTCTGGGCACTGGGGACACGGCAGTGGATGTAAAAGACTGAGACTCTGCTCTCAGGTTGTTTACCCAGATCTGAGAATCAAAAAAGCCAGGCAAGTGCGCTGGCCCGATTAATTACCTGCTATGAGAAGGAACCAAAATTACTTCCAGGAACTTAGAGACACATAATTATTCCTCACACAAGGAGCAGTTTGGCCTCTGTGCTTTACACACACCCTCACTTACTCCTCATGGCTAGCCTAGGAGACCGGCATTCTCATTTCACAGATGGGGATGCTGAGGTTCACAAGGCTAGGAGGAAACCGGGAATACAAATCTGCATAACCACCCCTGTGGGAAGTAGTGCCCACAATAAGCCCTGACCACCCATGGGGGCAAGGTAAGAGGCTGCCCTGGGTGCCAAATCTCTTCAGTCCAAATTAGTCTGAAGGTTTTGCCTCCTTGTGGATTTCAGGCTGGACTCTGCCCTGGAGGCTGGTATCTTCCTGTAAGGATACCAAGTGAATCAGCAGGGCAGGCACTGGGAGAGTCCCCATGGAAGAGAAGAAAGCAGAGGCTCGGGTTGCACCCTTTACTGGGAATGAAAGGCAAAGGGCAGGAGCAGACGCTATTAGCTTCTAGTTCCCGGTTTCCATCCAGGGCCTGTGCTGGGGGGAAGTGAGGGAAGGAACGAGGGTCTACAACTGGCTTAGGGACCACCTCCATCATGATATAAGGAGAAGGTTCTTCCCCTTTTAGAGCCCAAAATGAGGAAGGGATTTGTACCAAGCACTCTGAGTCTGACATCACCCCATAACCCAGCAACCACTTTCCCAGCCCTGTCCTGAATGGAGAAAACACTTTAGGTGCTTTCCCCTAGAAAAAGGCCCAGAGTTTTGAAACTCCATTTTCAAATTCTCCTCTCCCCCCGCCCCCTCCCTACCCTGCCCTGCCCCACCCTTGAAGGTGGGGTGGAGGTCTTTGGAATGGAGGAATTCTGAGGGAAAGGTGCACAGGTCCCACGAGGGAGAGGCTGAAGAGAGGGGATTATGCATTTTAAAGGGAGGAGTTGAGAACCATTCTAAAGGGGAAGAAAGATGGGGGAGGGACGAAGGGATTGGGGACTGAAAGAGTAAAGGATGCGTGGGGGCAGATGGAGGAGGGAGCCCACAGAGCAGAGGTGCCTGAGTTAGGGGAGCCTGGGAAAGATGGACAGCTGAGGACAGGGAAGGACTGAGATGCATCTGAAGGACAGGGAGGAATGTCGGGTGTCTGGGGTGCATGGAAAGAGATGGGGTCTGTGACATGTCAGGAGAGAGGATTTAGGAGCAGTCTGGGAGAGGGAGAACTGGGGATGCTTGGAAGGAAAGGGGATGGCGGAGGTAGGAGGCAGGACTCGGGATGCCCTGGGTATGCTCGGCGGCAAAGATTCAGGTGTGTCTGGGAGCGCTCTGGGCCAGCTCCCACCCTCACCCCGGCTCACCGAAGAAGGGCGGCAGGTGGGACACCGCCTCCAGGAAGGGCCCGGTCTCTATCTGCTTGTCCGCGGGTAGCGGCTTCAGCAGGTGCTCCGCCAGCAGCGCCATTTCGGGGTCGAGGCCCGCGGTGATGCCCCAGCCGGCGCCGCGGGCGTCCACGCCGCCCCCCGGGCCGCCGCCGTCAGCGCCGGGGCCGTCACTGCCGCCTGCCGCAGGCTCCGGGGACGCCAGCGTCGCCACTTCCGCCCGCGCCGCGCCCTCGTAGCCGAGCGCTCAGCGCCGCCCGCCGGCGGAGCGACTAAGCTGCCCGGCTCGCCGCCCCGCCCCTCCCACAAACGTCCAATCCGCGCTCGCCGCCGCGCCCGCCCGTCCAATCCGCGCTTGCCTCCGAGGAACTCCGGGCCGCCATTGGCCGGAAGGCGGGGCAGCATGGAAGCGCGGGACTCGCGGGTCCTGGTCCGCCCAGGTGAGCAGCTCCCAGGTGAGACTTTCCCAGGTGTGCCTCCCGCTAGGCTCCTCAATCCTGGCTGGCCGGCTCGGGCAGGGGCCTCGCTCGCAATCCACCCACTTTCCTGGTCACAGTCCAACCCACAGCTAGTGCTCCTCAGGACCTCCTGCTTCTCCCCAAAATTAGGGCCCGTCCTCCAAACAGCGGCCGATGACCTTGTTGGATACTCCTGGGGATATGTGGTTCTTTTTAGCTATTACCAGTGGAGACTCTTGACTGCTGGGTTCTTCATTTTCAATGACTTTACACCTGTTGGATGATGCTAAGGTCACAAGCTACCTCCGCCCCTTCCCAACAGATTCCTGTTTCCCCAAATCCGGAGTCCAGTCTCATCTCAAAAGTCTGATGTTATCTGTTGGACTCAGCTCAGTTTATTCCTTAATCTGATTAGGCGCTTTCCCCCTCAAGCTAACACTGATCACCCAACAGCCCAAGGTCTATGCTTCTTGGAACCTGGGTCAGAAATCATCTAGACTGCAATCCACTAAGATGTTCATGTCCTAAAACTCATTGCACACCTTATCCAAGAATCCCAACACACCATTGTTGGATGAATTTATTCATTCCAGAATAAATATTCATCGCACCCCCAACTATGTGTAATATACTGTAATAGGCATTGAGGATAAATTGATGAACAATATATAAAAATCCCTGCCCTTTTGGAGCTGGCATTTAGTTGGGGATACAGTACAATTCAATATGCAAATAAATAAGACAATTTCAGACACCAATGAGTACAAGTGAAGAAAACAAAACGATGTGGAATAACAGGATGATTAAAGGGTACAGGCTGGGTTAGGACATAGGTCTGTAGGTGCAGTACCTCTGAAGAGGTGACATTTGAGCTGAGACCTAAAGAAGAAGTAGGAAGTAGCCAGGCCAAACACCATGGGAGGTTTTGCATGAGCAAAAACCTTAAGGTGACAAAAGATCTTGGTGTGTACAATGGACCAGAGAGAACAGGGGAGGGGAGAGCCAGGGAGTAAGCAAGAGATGAGTGGAGTCATAGGATTGAGGTTAGGGAGGTGAATAGGGGCTAGGGAGTGGTGAAGATTTTGCATGTTGTGATAAGGGCCATAAGAAATCACTAGTGCCAGAAAAAATATCTGTCCAACCTTATTAAATATCTTTAATTTAACCTTTTAGGGAGCAGATGAGAGAAGAGATTGTTTCAAATCACAGGCTTGACCCAGGCAGGAGGGACAAAGCCATCATCATCTCTTGCACATAACTCAAGCCATGACATGTCCCATCAAGTCAGATCTCCCACTGATAGGAGCCCAAGCCACCAACTTTGGCTTGTTCCCACCCCACCCAACTTCACCACCATGGGCATCCTGTGATATCATCTCCTCAAAGCCTCCTCAGCCTGCCCTGCACCTTGCACCCCAACTCAGTGCCAGAACCCCACCCATCTTTCAGACGCCTCCATCAATTCCACAGAGATATCACAACCTACACAGGGGCCTCTGGCATCAGGCAACATCCTGATTTCTCAACTTCTCCATCTAGCTAAGACATTGAGAAATGATGGCTGAGAGAAGAAGCATCTTGACATAGAATATGAGCCTGATGTACTGAGATGGTCCCTTGCTCTGGGTTAGTGGTGTAGTTTGGAAGTTTAGCCATTTTTATATTTATCCATCCAACATATATTTTAAGTGCCTGCTCTGGAATGGAGTTTTGCCTTCCCATAACTTATTCCAGATATTGTGCTAGTACCAGGGGCCACTCTGGTAGCATAAATGGATGCTGTGAACTGGGTTCTCCACTTGGAGAAGTGGAGGTCCCACAACCCATATAAAAGGACTTATGGTGCACAGAATCCACAGTTTGCATCTAATCTAAGATACACAACCTGAACCTAACTGTGAGGAAATATCAGTCAAATCCAAACTAAAGGACATTGTACAAAATAACTGCCCTGTCCTCTTCAAAAGGGTCAAGGTCATTGGGTACCATTTAATTTTTTATTTCCACCAGTCATCATCTTGGGTTGTTAGCTTTTCAAATGCTTCAAGCATGAAATCTAGATTTGTAGGTAAAAAAAAAATCACTTTTTAATGTTGGCAACAAAATCAAAATTTTAGAAAACACTTATGTAAGCCTATAAAATGTTTATTTTTGTCACAATTTCAAGCTTGCAGAAAAGTTATATGTATCATATAAATAACTCTTTTCCCCTGAACCAGTTTGTATACCAACACCACCATAAAAACTTCAATATGTATTTCCTTCAAACAAGGATACTCTCCTGCAGAATTATAACTCATCTATCAATGCAGAAAATTAACACTGATATATTAGTACCATCTAATCTTCAAGCCTTTATTCAAAGTTTGACATTTGTCCCTATAATGTCCTATATAGCATACATCCCAATTCACGATCACATGTTGCATGCAGTTGTCCTGTCTCTTGAGTCTCCTTCAAATCTGGAACATTCTTTGGTCTTTTCCTGGACTCCAATGACCTTGACACTGTTGAAGAGGACAGGGCAGTTATTTTGTACAATGTCCTTTAGTTTGGATTTGTCTGATGTTTCCTCCCAATTAGGTTCAGGTTGTGTATCTTAGATTAGATGCAAACTGTGAATTCTATGCATCACAGAATAGTGCAGGAAGGAGGCTTGTCCTTCTTGCATCATGACAGATGACACATGATCTCAATTGATCCCATTACTGAAGATCTAACATTGACCACTTGCATGAGTTCGTGTCTTCCATATTTCTCCACTGTAAAGCTCTTCTTTCTTTTTTTTTTTTTAATGGAGGTTTGAACTTAGGGATGCTTTACCACTCAGCCACATACCCAGACCTTTTAATTTTTGTTTATTTTGAGACAGGATCTCACTAAGTTTCCCAGGTTGGCCTTGAGCTTGTGATCTTCCTGCCTCAACCTCCTGAGTCACTGGGATTACAGGTGTGTGCCACTGAACCAGGCAGGCTATTCGCTTCCTTTGTGAAATCAATAAATATTTCACAGAGAAGTACTGTGATATTTGGTAAATATTCTGTCATTTATGAATCTTTGCATCTATTTATTTATGCTAGTGTAGACTTGTGATTCCATGGTCATAATTCATTACTGATATGATTTATTTGAGTGTTCAAATTATCCCAGGTTGGGCTGTGACAATCACTTCAAGCTGGCTTCTGAATCCATTCAATGTGTCCCCATGGTTCTTTAAGTACGTCCTTATTCTCTGGCACAAGATGTTCCAGGTTTGTGATTCTCCTCCTTAATCCCCAAATCAGTCATTTCTCCCAAAAATACCTGGTTCTTTTCAGTGGCATATGGCATTTAGAAACCAAGATCTACATGTGCTTATTGTTGACAGGATGTCACTGCTCCTGGATCCTCTCAGTGGGCAGTTTTACACACACACACACACACACAAACAAACACACACACACACATATTTGTATCTATATTTTCTGTGGTCATCCCTCTATACCGAAAACCGTGGTTTTTTGCTCTGATAGATCCATTTCCAATCAAATTCCACAGTGTTCATTCTGTCTTCTCCCTTTCCCTAGCTGTAGATCCCAATCGTGAGAAACTCGGTGTTCTCGTTGTTTTTTTATATATTCAATTATTGACCAACGCTGATATGGAACAATTTCCTGTCATGGCCGCCACCTCACTCCCCAACAAGGGTGCTCTTTATGCCCCATTGAAGCCCTGATGCTTGCACCACCCCCCTGATGCCACCCTTCTTCTCCCATTCAGTCTCTGACCTCTCTTTGGATCAGCGTGACCCATCTCCCCACCCTCATTGCTGATGCTTAGCTTTTTTGGACCCGAGCTTTTGGTTTGAACTGCTTAAGAATAGAAGGGAGGGGCTGGAACTGTGGCTCAGCGGTAGAGCACTCTTCTAGCACGGGTGAGACCCAGGTTCCATCCTCAGAACCACATAAAAAAAAAAAGGCATTGTGTTGTGTCCATCTACACCTAAAAAATAAATATTAAAAAAAAAAAGAATAGAAGGGGGAAAAGGAGGGGAAGTGGGGAGAGGGGAGGAAAAAGAAAGAGCCACATAAACCTTTAGCAAGTTGGGTTTAGCCACAGCCATCATTCCTACCTCCAGCTTAACAGAATAGGATGGACATTCCCCTCTGAACCAAGAGGCCAGAAGATTACATAAAAACACCATAAACTGTTGTGGGGTAAAGTACTACCAGATATGGAGGAGCCCCTTCATCTTTTTGGTTTATTGGGCCACCCTGCCTCTCCGTGAGTTGCAAACTCCCTCCCAAGTTGATGGGCAGGACCAGCTGGTCCTGTGAAAGGAATTCCAGGGGTGAGTTATTCAACCCACGAAGTGTGTCATTTTCCCAAGCTGGCTCCACCCAGCATTAATAGCCTCTTCCCAAACTGAATCATCAAATCCCGTCTCTCCCCAACAGCATCTGGTGGGATGGATGAAGTAGGCCAAGTTCAAGCGCACAGTCTATTTGACATTTCATCCTAAACCCGGGAGCCTCTCTGCGTGCAGCACAGTAATAACAATACTAGCAGCCAACAGTTGTAAACAGTTACTCTGTTTAAAGTACAGCATGTTTATTTTCTGACCACGTAGCCTTGAGCAAGTCATTTCCTGTGGCTGCTGTAACAAATGACTACCACTTGGTAAACATTTAAAACGACCAACATTGGTTATCTCACAGTTCAGGAGGCCAAAAGTTCAAAATCAGTATCACTGGGATGAACTCCGGGTATGCTAGACCACACCCTCTTAGGGTAGTCTGCAGAAGAATTTATCCCTTCCCTCTTCCAACTTCTAGGTGGCTACCTCACACCAATCTCTGCCTCCATCTTTCCTCAGCTCTCTCCTTGTGGACATCTGAAGTCTCCCTCTCCTCTCTGTTAACACACCTCTCAGGATGGTGTGTTAACCAGTTTTCTGACACCATAATAAATACCAGAGATAATCAATTTATGAGGTGAAAAGTTCAGCTAGACATGGTGTAAAAGCTTAGCCACCCACCTGCAATCCCACATACTTGGGAGGCAGAGGCAGGAGGATTCTAAATTTGAGACCAGCCTGGATCATTTAGTGAGACCCTGCCTCAAAATAAAATTTTAAAAAGGGCCAGGGACACAGCACAGGGTTGGGTGTAGAAAGCTTGCCTAGCACCTGCAAAGCCCTGTGTTCAATCCTCAGTACTACAAGAAAGAAAAGGAGGTTTGTTTTGGCTTATAATTTTGGAGGTCCATTCCATGATTGCTTGGTCCCGTTGCTTTGGGTCCACGGTGTACATCATGGTGGGAGTGGGTATTGGACCAAACCATTCACCTACCTCATGGCCAGAGAGTGAAAGAGACTAAAAGGGACTAGGGTCCCATCGCTCCTTTCAAGGGCTTGCCCCAGGGACTGAAGACCTCTTACTAGGCCTCACCTCTGGAAGGTTCTAATACCTCCCAGTAGTCCTACAGGCTGGGGACCAAGCCTTGAACACATGGCCTTTTGGGGACATTCCAGATCAACTCTAACAAATGGCAGTGAGGGCCCACCCAGGTCATCCAGGACCAAGACCTTAACTGAATCACAACTTGCAAAAGCCTCGTTTCCCAATAAGGTGACAATGAGAGGCTCCGTGATTAGGATCTGGTACTTTCAGGAGCTATTCATCAGCCTCTGGCCCTTCCCTTCTCTGAGCCTCCATCGGTCGTCTCACTTGTAGAGTGTGGATGGTCTCAGGGTGATGCCAGTTTTCCTGGGTAAATCTGAACTGGGCCGTTGGCATGCCAGCAGCTGGGCAGCCCTCGATGAATGGTGTGGTTATTATGAATCGATTTCTTGAGTTATTTCTACCGGGGACTGGCAGTGGTAGGGGTAATTGATTCCAGTGATATCACCTCTCTGGCTGCCAGGTTTTCAGCAGGATTAAATGTGCCAAATGGGCTTTGTTGAGCCAACTCCTCTGGGTGTGAAGAGCCGCCGTGCCAACCCTCCTGGCTGTTCTGCGGGCCCGTCTGCCACCTCTCCCTAATTAACACCAAGGCGACACCAGCCAACAGGGCTTGCTGCCATCCTGGGAAGCAATTCGGCAGGCAGCAGCCAAATATTTGAACATTTTTTTTCAGTGTTTTTAGATGAAAATAGTATTTTTGGTCACTTAAACAGCACAGCGTAGTGGAGAAGGGGACGCGCCACCTCGTCTTCGTGTCTGCACAGGCAGGCCTCATGGGATGAGAACATTGCTTCCTTGTGGTGGGCGGGCCAGTGCCAGGTGACCAAGCTGTAACCAGGTGGACCTGTCTTCGGGAACTTCTTTCTACTGGCCTATGCCCCTGTGGCTCTCATCTCACCTGTGTCCAGTTTATTCCTGACCAGGTAATATTCCTCTTTGTGTCCAATGTGTATCTCCTAGGTAGCTGCTCTCTAGGAGAGCCTGACTAGGAGGACAGGTAGGTTTGGTTGTGCCAGCCAGGTAAGAAGCAAGAGGGGCCAGAGAAAAAGTGGAAGCAGCTTTTTGTGAGTTCAGGGTCCCAGAGAGGAGCGAGCACCAGGACTCACAGGGTCAGTGGGAAGATGGGGCCATCCAGGATCTGTGAGCTTCACCAGTGGGTGAGGGGCAAGAGAAAGAGAAGGTGGGGAATCTGGGGTGACCACTTTTTTACTCAGAGTCCAGGGTTACCCAGTAGTTTTCTGAGGGCAGTTCTAAATGGTGGGTTTAGAGCAAGCAGAGTTCCAAGAGGTCACACTTGAGAGGTGGTCACTTTGGCATAGCTGTGCAGCCCATGCAGGAGAAGGGGATCTGTGGGGTTAGACAAGTAGATTGTATCTAGCTGTCCCTAGGGAACTGGGCACCAGGTGCTGGTGGTATCAAGCAAAGATGGGAATTGACCACCTTGAGGGATCAAGAGGAGTGGAGAGCTGGAAATTGTGCCAAGGGTGACCAAGCCCTGTTCCATTTAAATTCACAGTGGATGCCTAGCAACAAAAATAAGAATCCATAAGAGTGTGCAGGCCTTCCCAGGGGCGCGCTCCACCCTGCCCCGCTGCGCCCGGCCCGCGAATCCCAAGTCTAGGTAACGCCCGGGAGGAGTCGGGAGCGGAGGAGTCGGATCTGGAGTCCCCAAGTAGGAGATGGAGGCCGGGAGGCCGCAGCCGGTGCTGCGCTCGGTGAGCTCACGCGAGCTCTCCAAGGTCACCCTCTGCGACCGCAGCCCGAGCGCGTCCTGCAGCCGTGCAGCCTGTGTGGCTCAACTTCCACGGCACCAGACGGTGCTGCAGGGCAGGAACCTCAGCATCCACAGCTGCCGAGGTCACCTTTGGCTCTTCAGAGATGCAGGCACAGACGACGGGGCTTCTGGTTAACCTAACTGAGCTCTTTGTGCCATCTCTCAACGTGGATGGACAGCCTATTTTTTTGCCAACATCACTCTGGCAGTGTGTATACCCTGAAAGAGCGATGCCTGCAGCTTGTCCGAAGCCTAGTCAAGCCCGAGAACTACAGGAGACTGGCCATCCCCAGGGCCCCTCTATGAAGATCTGGAAGACCACCCGAGTGTGCGGAAAGACCTGGAGCGGATGACACAGGAGCGCCCTGAAAACCAGTGATTGGAAGAAGAGACTGAAAAATGTAACTGAAATTAGCATTCCTGCATCTCAGCTTTTGATCACACTGGCGAGGCTTGATCTAGATACAGGACTGGTCACTTATTGTCCACTTCAAAATCTCTCATTTTTTTTTGGAGTAAAATGAGTTCCCATTGCCCGTAAACTGACTTCACCAGGCTCTGTGATGTTAGGAAAGAATGTCAGGGAGGGTCACTTAGTACCTGCTCTTTGGAGAAGTACTCACCAGGAGAAAATACTTGCATTTTTGCCTCCTAATGAGTCAGGAAAGTTTCAGTGTAAGGATGTTTGTATAAGAAATTCAGTGAGAATTGCAGCATGTCTTTTAATTTTAAGAAAGTGGCAGTACCTGGTGTTTTTTTTTTTTTCTTTTCTTTTCTTTTTTTTATTGGGGATTGAGCTCAGGGACACTGCACCACTGAGCCACATCCTCAGCCCTAGTTTGTATTTTTATTTAGAGACAGGGTCTCACTGATTTGCTTAGCACCTCGCCATTGCTGAGGCTGGCTTTCAACTTGCGATCTCTCCTGCCTCAGCCTCCGGAGCTGCTGGGATGACAGGCCTGCACCACCATGGCCCTGGCACCAGTGTCTGCTTTTAAGGGATACATTGTAGTTGGGGGATGTGTCCACCTCCCACTTTTGGAAGACCTCGATGTCCTTGAGACAGGGACAGTTTTTCTCCACTGTGAGACCAGCCGCCTTCCTCCAGTCTCCACTCAATTCAAAACTTAGTTCAGACTGACTTCTTGGCATTTAATAGGTTTTAAAAAATAATCCTCGAATGGGATTGTGGCTCAGCAGTGGAGCACTCGCCTAGCACGGTTGGGACCCAGGTTCGATCCTCAGCACCACATAAAAATAAAGGCATTGTGTTGTGTCCATCTACACCTAAAAAATAAATATTAAAAAAATAATAATCCTCCAGGAGAGCTTTTCAACTATTTATTTCCTTTCAGCCTCTTACAGGTCTGTACAGTTTTGTATCCTACTTTTTTTTTATTCAACTTTATAACTTAAATATTCGTCCACACTATTGTAGCTGTTCATAAACATTAGCATAGTCTTTCTTTATAATTAACGTTTGGGATTTCTTGGCACCATTAGTTCTTTGGGGCACAATCCTATGTTCTACAACCAAAATGAAGCAAATGGGACAATGGTGAAGTGTTTTCCAGTGCCCTTTATCTGTCACCTAATCTTAGTCCCCTCTTTCAGCTTTCAACAAGTCGACTTTTTTTTTTTTTTTAAAAAAAAAGCATGTTGTAGTAGTTTTCATTCAGTGACACACCTTTAAATAATCTAATCTTTTTGTTGAAATGTGGGGTGAGGGAAATATGTGGAAGGGGAGGGTCCCTGTGCAGCTGTGGGTGGTGTCGGTGTGCTGTGGGACTGAAAAGAGACTGGAGGAAGTCAGCCGGTGCCACCATTGTTTAATGTTACTTGTATTTTTTTAAACCTGTCTTTGTGGGAAAATGAGATTTCACATTCTTCTTGTGAAAACACTCAAGTTGAGTACCATGTTTTGGTTTTTTTTGTGTGTGTGTGTTTTCCAAGGAAGATTGAAAACGTGTAGCATGAGTAATATATGTTTTTCATTTGGAATCCTGTGAATGTATTAAGTGTATTGTTCTTAATAGAGAGAAAAAAATAAGAATCCACTGCAGTTCCCCTTGATGATATGGTATATGTCACTCAAGAATTACACTCTGAAGCTGGGTACAATGGCACATGCCTGTCATCCCAGCCACTTGAGAGGCTGAGGCAGGAGGATCTCCAGTTCAAAGCCAGCCTCAGCAACTTGGTGAGGCCCTAAGCAACTTAGCGAGACCCTGCCTCCAAATAAAATACAAAAAAGGGCTGGAGATGTGACTCAGTGGTTAAGTGCCCCTGAGTTCAATCCCCAGTACAAAAAAAAAAAAAAAGAATTACACTTTGAGAGGACTCCATGACATTGTGAATGCCACCTGAGTTGTACACTTAAAACTGGTTAAAGGTGAATTTTGTTCTTGTTGTTGTCGTTTTTTTAGCCAAGAAAAACCATAAAAAATATTACACTTTGAGTATTGCTGTTCTAGAAAAGTTTACCTGTGGGAATGCTTCCTGGTGATTCAAAAATGATTTAAACAGGTGTAGGACACGGTGGCACACACCTGTAATCCTAGCCACTGGGGAGCCTGAGGCAGGAGGATTGCAATTTCAAGGCAAGCCTCAGCATCTTAGTGAGACCCTGTCTCAAAATAAAAAATACAAAAGGCTGGGGATGTAGCTCAGGGGTAAAACGACCCCGGGTTCAATCCCCAGCACCCCATCCCCAAGATTAAGCAATACAATCCTTTATCTTAGTACATAAAAAGGAATCCCAAGCTCTGGAGTGAGGGCCTCTGGGGTGGGCCAACCCTGACATCACTTCAAGCACGGGATTTCCCCCTCTCTCTGCTCTGCAAAAAGGGACTGTGCTGGATGACTTCCTCCTGGTGAAGTGGCAGCTGTGTGGCAGGACCACAGGTCTCCTGCAGATGTGACAACACCCAGTGCAGCCATCCCTTCAGCAGATGCCCCCTCTGATATCATGAGTGGAAGTGCACTCCAAGCCCACGCCCATCCCTGTCACTCACAAGGGGGCCCTGGGTCCACTAGAGCTGGCTCAGACTAACCCTAACCCTAACCCTAACGCGTAGAGAAGGGCAGATACCCCACCCTGACTGGGGTGCAGCTAGGGCAGGGAGGTTCTTGGAAGTGCTATTAGCTAAGCAACAGGGATAGGCAAATAATCAATGACTTCGAGGCCCCTTTCTTTAGCAGATGGGAAACTAAATCCTCAGCCTGAGGCAAGCACCATGCAGAAAACTGCCAGTCTAGAGGCAGGTGTCATGCCAACAGCTGTCAGGACCCCGTGCAGCTCCTGTGCCCGGCACTGAGTTGCAGCAGCTGTTATGAATGAATATTGTCATCCCCATTTTACAGATGAGGAAACTGAAGTTCAGTGCTAGGAAACAATTTGGAGCCCATCAGAGACTCTTTCCTTCCCATAAAAGCTGGCCTCAGAAAAGAATACGAATATCAAGAAATGTTACATTATATCAGCCATTTTATCCAATAAATAGATTTCAGCAGATGGAGGCAGGTGGAGTTACATGTAAGCTCCGAACAGAAGGTTCTGGAATGGAATTCCATGTGTGGCCCTCCTCCTATGCAGACAGAAGCCAGCCTGTTAGAACAAATTCTGATGAGCTCATCCGATTTCCGGTTGAGGCGTCACCTGGGCAGTGCTGGGCACACACCTGAAGATCACCGGGCTTTCCTGCACGCTGGGGTGGGGAGGGGTTGAGTGCCGTGGGCTGGGAGCCTTGTCTGCTGTGGGGAGCCTGTGCCAGGTACATGTGGATGGGTGAGAAGGTACCCTCCTGCAGGGGTGGTGAACAGCATTCAGGTGGTGAACTACATCAGAGAGACAATGACCCCAAGTGACCCACGATGAAGCTGGAATAAGTGACTTCAAAAGCTGTCCACCTTACACGGCCAAAGGGACTGTGCAGATGTGACAAATGTTGAAGTCCTTGACCTGCGGAGGGAAACCAGGATGATCCCAGTGGGTATGTGGATCCTGAGAGCACAGCAGCGTTCCCACAGTGTTCAAAGCGAGCCCTGCCACTGAAGAAGAGCCAGGGGGGTACTTCCCTTTCTGCCTTTGAGGATGAAGCGGCCACACCCTGAGCCACCGAGGAGTACGGAAAGGCTGGGGGGGGGGGGTGCTTTTGTCTTGGATCCCTCAGCAAAGGATGCAGCAGCTCTGCCAACCCCTTGATCTCATTAAGTTGCCCAGGCTGGCCTTGAACTTGTGATCCTCCTGCCCCAGCTTCCTGAGCAGCTGGAATCACAGGCTGTGCCACCACACCCAGCTTGCCAATCTTTTCATTCTTAAAAAAAAAAAAAAATATACAAGTAACAGTGAGCATTGTAAAACTAAAAACCCAGAGAGAAATAAAAATGAAAATCACCCCTACTCCTGCTCCTGTGCCCAGCCACTGTTTTCAGCAAGTGCCGTCTTATACTTTTTTCCTAGGATATTTACACTTATCGGAATCAGGAGGCGATTCTGGTTAATATTGTCATCATCAAAACACAAAGCCAGCAGCCCTATGGCCAATCTTTGAGCCCAGTTGCGTCTGCCTCTCAGTCTTCTGAGAGGACAGAGCCCAAAGGTGAAGAGTTAAGCTGGGTGGTGGATGTTGAAATGCTGAGAAAACCCACTGTAGGTAAACACATCTTGGCAATGCCACCTGCTAATTAAGCGAGGCTGTTGTGTGGCCTCCCGTGCTGTCACATTTCAGCTGATGGAGGGCCACTGTCATGTCATTACCTCCTTCCCCGGTTTTCTCCTCCCTTGCTGGATGATCAGACACACAAGTCCAAGAGCAGCTTCCTGCAGCCATCTAAGGGCCGTAGTCATTGGCCGGTCATGAAATATTGAACATTGCTGACCTCCTTAGATGGCACCCAGCTGGTCCACATTTGCAGGCCTCTTTTAAGAGTTTCAAGTTGAAGTCTGAAGTTTGAAGAGTTGCAGGTTGCAGGACACAAACTCATGAAACTCCTGGGAAAACAGACTGAAGAGGGGGGTCATAAGTTTCGCCGACTGGGTGTTAGTCTTGGCTTTCTTGGTCTATGCTGTGTGATCTGAAGAGAGCTGCTTCACCTCTCAGCGCCTCAGTGTTCTCATCTATAAAAGGGGAGCAGGAACCCCTGCCTCCCATGTAGGAGGGAGGCTTAAACAAGGTAATGTGTCTAAAAGCATCCTGCACCTGGTAGGTCTTCAAGATACGCTCGTTCCTGTTCTTTTTTCTTGCTTTCATCACATTTCCTTTTTTATTTTCGAGAAGGGCGGGGGGAAGAGTGCAAAGACGGGGACCTACTCACTTTTCCATTCTTGACACATGTTTATTGCCCGTCACGCACCACACATTGGGGATACAGAAGGGACATGGTAATGGAGAGGGCCCAGGCTCTGGAACCAGAGGAGCTGGGTTCAAATCCTGACTCAGCGACCTTTCAGCTGTGGGTTTCTCAGGCAAGTAATGGCACCTCTCTGAGGCTCAGCTGAGGCTCAAATAGGTACAATAAAATATTTCACAGTATGTGTGCGAGGAACGAAGGAAAAGGTACTTGTCAAGATATATGAGCTTCAGGCTTCATCAGTATAATCTTGAGGCTGTGTGGGGTGGTCAGTGAGGATGGCCAGCCAGCAGAAGAGGCCCAGAGGCCATGACCTGGGGCCTTCAGGCTCAGGCTGCTTGGGAATGGCCGCCCTCTGGTAGGGGCCCTCGAGTCTCCCTTCGGGGAGCTTTTCCTGTCCTTTAGGCAACTGTGTGGATGAGGAAACAGGCCCAGAGAGAGAGACCCAAAATCAGGACGTGAAGCCAGGTCTCCCCGGACCCCATTCACATGAAGTCCCTACCCTGCTCCCCGGGGCCTGGCAACAGACACGCGCTGTGTTCCTTGCTGCGCTGATCAGAGCAGGCAGCTGTCTCCCTCGTGCACTGGGGATACAACAGGTGAGAATGGCCGTGAGCTTGGCCAAGGATCAGGGCCACCTTGGGGAGTCTCGAGCACAGAGCAGGTCAGCTCCTGAGGAAACCTTATCAACTAAAGAGAGGTGGGATGGGGGGGCTCCTGATTGTGGGCCCCTAGGTCTGACCCTGTGAGTGCTCCATCTTTATTTACTCTCCCAAGAGCCACCCACAAAGCAGCACAATTGTTAACGCTATTCCAGAAGCAAGGAAACTGAGGACAGAGAGGACGAGACCTGTCCAGGACCATGCAAGTAGCAAGGTGTAAGTTGAACATGAGCTACACCCCCCAGCCCTACTTTCTATTATTTTTAATGGAATAGCTGCTACGTAAAATAACTCATGTGAATTATAAAACATAGGAAGTATATGAGTAGAATGAACTAGAACGAAAGCTCCTGATCCAGTCTAAGACTATCATGGAAAGTTACCAGGAACTTGTAACTTTTAGGTTGGCAGTTCTTCATCCCAGCTGCACACTGAATACCCCTGGGGAACTGGGAACAACACTGACACTCTCAGAAAACCTGATTTGCTTCGCGTTTGGTCTGGGCATTTGGATTTTTAAAAAAAAGGCAAGTGGACTTTTAGAAGCTCCCCCTGTGCAGCCATGTTTAGGGGCCCCTGTCAACCTTACTATTTTTCAGTACTGAGGATTGAATCCAGGGCTGCTCTACCACTGCCCTACACCCCTAACCCTCTGTATTTTTTATTTTGAGACAAGGGAATCTACCTAACTGCTGAGGCTGGCCTTGAACTTGTGATCCTCCTGTCTCAGCCTCTCTGGCCACTGGGAGGTGCACTAGCGTGCACCACCATACCTGACTTTGAGGACCGCTGCCATATTCTCCTCTTCTATCGTATCGCCTTGATTTCCGCACGCTCTTCTTCACCTTCATCCCACCCACGTAACCACCCCGCTGGGTTTTGTGTGGACTAACGAGGTTTGTTGCTGATCTCCCGCCCACCACAAGGGGGCGTCAGAAGAAAAAAAACACAGTCTTCTTTTTCTTCGCGCCTCCAAGATCGCGCGGAGGTGGCTTGGCCCTCGTGGCGTTCCGTTGCCCAGAACGTTACCCAGGCAACGAGCCGGAAAACGGCCGGCATTGCTGCACCGCGGGCTGGAAGGGAACCCTCGGAACTGGCCCGGCCTGGTCGGGGCCTGTGGGAGCTCGGGCCGGGTGACTCTTCGGAAACTTTGGGGCACAGGAGAACGTGAGTCGGGAGGCTGGGCTGGTCCGGGGGAGCCCGCTGTAGTTCGGGTCCCGCAGGAACCCTCCGCAGGCGGCGCCGCGCGGGCAGGAACTCGGGCGGGGAATCGGGACGCGAGCCCCGGGCGCCTGGGGGCCGGTCCTCTCTCTGCTGCTGGGGCGCTGGGTGTGACACTTTGTAACTGCTTTTGTTAGATGTGGGTGTTGGAAGCTGAGAGGGGGATGTGGTTTGTTAAGGGAAACCGCCCTTCCTGGGGGTCTGGAATCTGAAGCTGTGACTCGGTGCAAAGGCTTCTCCACGGCGGCTTTACAGGACCGAGGACAGAGTGCGTTAGACCTGCCCCCGTCTCAGCACAGGTCATACGTGGGTAGCAGCAGGCCACATTGGACCCACGGATGAAGATTATGTGCCCTTAGCACCTGGAGGATGATGCCTGGTCTGTACACATCTTCCCAGACGTTCTCGTTCAAGCTCTGTGCACACCTTCTGCACGGCAGGCAGCTCTTGGCTCAGGAGGAATGGCGACCAGAGATTACCCTTTGCTTTCCAGGCTCCAACATTGTAGCCAGGCAACTTGATTTCCTCCATGCATCTCTTTCCTCAGGGTCCCACATAGTAGCCCGAAATACTTCCAGGTGCTACACCCAGGCTTAGCTCTTCCTGGGCTCTACCAGAGCTAAGGCATGTTGGAACCGAGCCTGTGCAGTTGGCTCATTTTCCTGCCATTGCTGTTCCTCATAGATGGCGCTCCCCACTCTGCCCTCCTACTGGTGCAGTAGAAGGCTTCTGGATCAGCAGGCAACTCGGCAGCGACAGAGAGAGCAAGAAGCCCGGCTTCGGCAGCAGTGGGACCAGAACAGCCATTATTTCCAGAGGTCTGACATCTATACCTCCAAACAGGCAGAATGGAGCTCCAAAGCTTCCTACCTGCGGAGGTAACTGTGCAGTAGATGGAGGTGAGGGGTGGCACTTATTGGTCAGGGGATGTGACCTTAAGGGCCAGGGGAGTGTGGTTTGATGGCATGTTTTCTTGAGATTTGCCCGACAGCATGGATGACCCATGTGGTGATATATTTTTCAAGCTGGAAATTGGGGAAAAAAATCAGGATTGAGGTAATACATTTGCACTGGAAAAGATAAAATGATATAGAAGTGGACATATGGTAGAATCTGGAATTCTACCCACATCCCAGAGAGAAACATAGTCAACAGTCTGGTACATATCCTTCCATATTTTTCCCTTTTTGTGTTTAAGTACATACACAGACACAGCCCATTTTATAGAATAATCATAAAAACATGGAGATTAAAAGCATAAGATTTAGAGTCAGACCTTGGAAAGCCTGGCTGTGTCATTGTTGTATGAATAAGCCTCAGTTTCCTCATCAGTTATTTTATTTAGTGATTTTGAGACAGGATCTTACTAAGTTGCCCAGGCTGGCCTCAAACTTGAGATCCTCCTGCCTCAACTTGGCTAGGATTACAAATGTGCTCCTCCACGCCTGGCTGGTGATGATTAAAGTGAGGCCCAAACCAAACCTACTTCATAAGGACTCAAGTGATAAATAATGTAAAACTTCCATGTGTATATTACCTGGCACATAGTAATTGCTCAAAAAATTAGCTATTACTACTATCACATGTGTATATACGTCCATTATGTTTTCTCTTTGCAAAAACAAAATATGCATCTTGTTCTGTGACCTGCTATCTTCACCTTGGCTTAGAGCACCTTCCTGTGTCATTGTTGTGTTTGCCTCAGTCTCTCCTCTCCACGGTGGAGTAGAGCATGCCACCTGGGGCTGTAGCACGATTGATGTTTCATGGGCCTCTTCTTACCCAGCATGCATGCCTACCAGCGAGAGAAGATGAAGGAGGAGAAGAGGAAGAGTCTGGAAGCGCGTCGAGACAGACTCCGGCAGCTTATGCTGGAGGAACAGGACCTGCTGGTCAGGGAACTGGAAGAGCTGAGGCTGAGCATGAACTTGCGGGAACGAAGAATCCGGGAGCGGCATGGGAATCTGAAATCTGCCCAAGAAGAACAGAGGAAACTGGTAACTGTCATAGCCCTTAGGAGGCTGTGGAGGAGTAGGAGCATCCCCACCTGTCAGTGTAGTGACATGGGGTCACTCACTCCTGGGAGCTCTGGTCTGATGAGATGCCAGTTACCCCCAGAGCCAGCCTGGAAGAGTGCCCCCTCCATTCTTGTGCAGGGAGCATTCCTCTCTTTGGCCCCTTAAAAGGTGACAGCTGATTCCTCTTTCCTAATTCCAGTTTTGTGGTTCCACAAAGGTCTGGGACTGCTGTATTTTATCTTCCAAAGCAGTTGTGGAATGGTGAGCCCCAGGCTGCTCATAGCCTGCTGTGTATTTGGGACCCCCTAGAAAGAACCCATCTGGCATCAGATTTTGGCCCCCTTCATCACCACCATAAGCGTCACTTGTCAGAGCCATCCATTCTGTTTGGATGCCTGGCTCCCAGTGCTGTAGGTGCAGGTCGGGTGGATTTGAATGATGGGTGCAGTGACATCTCATAAGCGGGAGGACATCTTGGCCTGAGCTGACTTCCATTGTGCATCATTCAGAATATGAATGGATTGGAAAAGCGACATCAGACTTCCCCTTTTGTGTTTTCAGATTGCTGAACAACTTTTGTATGAACACTGGAAAAAGAACAACCCGAAACTCCGAGAGGTAATCCACTGATTTACCTGAGTAGATAAAATCATGAAGCCAGATTAAAAATTTTTTTTTTTTTTTTTTTTACCATGCGTCTTGTTCTGGGTTGAAATGGGAGGGAATCTCCAGCTCCTAAAAAGAGCACCGGGTCGGAAACCTGGTCAGATGAGCAGTTCATTGGTTTGTTTTACTATGTGTTCATTGACGTTCATGGTTTGCTGCTGGGGTGTGGTCCTTGCCCTTAAGGAGCTTGCTGGCCAGTGGGGGAGCCAGTGGGCAACTTGTTCAGTGCAGGCTACAGGGAACTGGGCAGGTGGTTGTGGGAGCCCCACTGTTCAGGGGTTGAGGAGGCATCCCAGAGGAGTTAATAGGGTGGTGGGGTCCTAACTCGACAGTATAATGTGGGGGAAGAACTTCTAGTAGAGGTGACTGCGAGAGTCAGGCCTGAGTTCTGAGAGCAGAGTAAGTCCAGGGGCTGTAAGAGGCTGGGACATCACACTAGAAGCGGCAGTCCCCAAGAGATGAGGCTGGTGAGGCAGACAGAGTCCGACAGTCCCCTGGAGGCCCTGGGGATACCCAGAGTGCTTTACCAGGGCATACCCAGAGGAGGGCGTTGAAGGGGCTGTTGCGTAGCCCAGCTGGGGGATGCTGAAGGCCTGAACTGGGATGGCAGGAGACAGGTGGATGAAACTGCAGGACCTGGTGACAGGGAGAAAGGGTGGCATCCAGGCTTGGTGGCATCATTTAGCAGAGACTGGCTGAAGGAAGTTTATCCCAGTGGTGAGTGATATTCATCTACTTCAACTTAATGGTTTGAGCACATTTGGCACTATTACTTCATTTGTAGTCACTTTCACAAGCTGGCGGTTGCTAAGGGATGGAGTTTCTGGGCGCTTTTGAGTGTCGTGTGGTTAGCATTGACCTGTGGGAAGACTCCTCTCCGTGGCTGTCTGTCATCTAGTGTGATGTCCCAGCCTCTTGCAGCCCCTGGACTTACTCTGCTCTGAGAACTCAGGCCTGACTCTCGCAGTCACCTCTACTAGAAGTTCTTCCCTCACATTGATACTGTCGAGTTAGGACCCCACCACCCTACTAAGTCAATAACTAAAAGTTATTCACAACATTCAGTTCATCACAGTGTTTACAGTGTTGGGGGGAAAATTTAAACTGTATAAATAATTTCAAATGAAAGAGTGTCACATTCCTTTTCTAATCCAGAAGATTCTCTAAGCCCATATCTCTGATAACCCCAGACTTGTTGGACCTGCTTGTTGCATCATTTGATAGAGGGAGCACCTGTTTTAACAGTTATTACTTTGCAGAGGAAGTTTTGGGGACCATGCTCATGGTGGGCTCCCAGGGTCTGCCCCATCCAGCTATCTCTCAGAGCCTGGGAGTCTGGCACTTGAGGCCAACAGAGGTGGCTTTTGAAATTGTATTTCTACTCAGTGTTTGTGCTTGCTTCCTCCTCTGCCCCACTGACAAGAGTTCCTGTTACTTTGTTTCAATGCTGGAGTTTGGTTTAGAAGCCCCTGGTCCTTTGGTTTTCTAATTGACAGCATCCAGCCTATGTCAGAGCCCCCCATGCGCCCTTACCAAGCCACTCAGTCCTCAGACAGAAGTCATGATCATGTTCCAGCGGGTGGCATGGAAGGTACCAAAAACTGTTCCCAGCAGTAGTATGTGTCACATAAGCCAACGAGGAAATTAATATTGTCCCCCTCTTATCCTCAGATTGAGTTGGACCTTCACAAGAAGCATGTGATAAACTCTTGGGAAACACAGAAAGAAGAAAAAAAACAGGTGTAGTATGTGACTCTGGAAATAGCCACATGTGTGGTGGTTGAGAGTGTCTTTGTCTCTGGATTTTCTTCCTGTTTTATATTATTGACTTAGTGACGAGGTGCAGGCCAGGTGATCAGGGCTAATGGGTGGAAAGTGACACATGTGTCTTTAAGGGCATTTATTGTTGCTGGAGTTTGTTTTGATAACATTTATATTATAAAGACCCAGGGAGCTGCATGTCACAAGTATTGGCTCTCAGGTTAATGTGGCTTCTTGCAGGAGGAAGCCACCAAAGAGCAAGAGAACAGACGCTATGAAAATGAATACGAAATAGCTCGGAGGGAAGCAATGGAGCGGCTGAGAGCCGAGGAGGAGCGGAGGCACCTGGAGGATAAGCTGCAGGCGGAGGCGCTGTGTCGGCAGATGGAGGAGCTGAAGCTGAAGGAGATGGAGGTGAGTGAGAAACAGGCCTAGGACAGGTCCTCAGGTGGCTGGGCGGGTGATTCCGGGCACTGCAACCGCAGACCGTGCTCCCTTCCCATGTACTCCCATCCAGGTCCTCCGTGCTCTGAGGTCGTGTGCCTAGATTCTAGAACATTGGCCAACCAGCGATAACACCTGTTCTCCTAGATGCAGTAGCCATCTCTGGGAGTCTTAGAATGTGGGTTTCCCGTGTGCTAAGCAGACATGACTCAGTTGGATGAGGCAGCACATGGCTTTCCGCTGGTAGCTGGTCTTGGGTCTCGGGAGTCTCGGAGCCTGTCTTTTTTGAGGATACTGTGCTGAGTACTCGGAGGGGGCTGGATCTTCCCCTTTACATGCAGGGAGGCCCCATATCCTTTGACCTCCTGTCCTCTTCCTTTGCCTTGCCTAAATGTTTTAATGACTGGATACTTTGTGCCCACCACGAATTCTGGATGTGAGAGTAGAGCCTGAGCAAGGTCCTCACCCCTGGCCTCACGTGGTTGCTGGTCAGGTGGGGAAGCAGCTGTTAAGGTACAGTAAGTGTGGACAGCACAGAAAGTTCAAGGGGCCAGAAAAGACCCTTGCAGGAAGTGACTCAGTTGAGATGGAACCAGTGGACAAGTTAAGCTGAGAAAGGGGCTGAACCCCAGAGGTGGAGGGGATTGTGAGCCATGGGGGCAGGCCATGTTGTGTAGTTCCTGCCAAAAATGGAGAGGAGAAATCGCGGAAGATTTGGTTGCCATGATCTCATTGGCTTTACCCTTAAAACTACAGGCAACCAAACTGAAGAAGGAGCAGGAGAATCTTCTGAAGCAACGGTGGGAACTGGAGAGGCTGGAGGAAGAGAGGAGGCAGATGGCAGCCTTCCGGCGGAAGGCAGAGTTGGGGTGCGTGTGGGGAACCCTGCCGTGGTCCAGGCAGGCAGCCTCTTACATCCACAGACTCACACTGGAGTCCCTGGAACCCATCCTCTCCATCCACTAGAGGATGTCGCCTGAGTGAGCAGTTGTCTTTCTCCATTCTGTTGTTTGCAAAGTACTGAAGCAGCCCACGGTTTGTCATTTATAGGCGTTTTTTGAGACATCAGTACAACGCACAGCTCAACCGACGCACCCAGCAGATCAAACAGGAACTGGTGAGTCTGAGTGGATGTCTTGGCATTTTTCCACCCTTTTTTGAAAAATATCTTCCACTGCTCAGTAGACACTTGCATTCTCTTAAGAATTAAAAAAAAAAAAAAATGAGGGGTGGGGAATGGGGAGATGTTGGTCAAAGGATACGTACTTCCCATTTTGTTTAGGTTTTTTTTTTTTTTTTCCTGCAGTACTGGGGAGTGAACCCAGCGGTGCTCTGCCACTGAGTGACAACCCCAGTCCTTATTATATTTTTGAGAGACAGGGTCTTTCCCAGTCTGGTTTCAAATGTGATCCTCCTGCCTCAGCCTCCTTAGGATTAGGAGATTAGGAGCATTAGGGGCATATGCCAGCATGCCTGGCTCTAGTGACAGAATGAATCAAATGAACAGTTTGGGGATTATAGCTCAGAATACTGTTGCTGTGATTTGAAATCTGAGGATGCAGCGCAGGGTTAGGGCATAGGTTTGACGTGCATGAGATCCAATGTTCAGTTCTCAGCACCACCTAGAAAAAAAATATTTGTCAAGAAAGTAGTGTTCTGGGCTGGGGATGTGGCTCAAGCGGTAGCGCGCTCGCCTGGCATGCGTGCGACCCGGGTTCGATCCTCAGCACCACATACAAACAAAGATGTTGTGTCTGCTGAAAACTAAAAAATAAATGTTAAAAAATTCTCTCTCTCTCTCTCTCTCTCTCTCTCTCTGTCTCTCTCTCTGTCTCTCTCTCTGTCTCTCTCTCTGTCTCTGTCTCTCACTCTCTCTTTAAAAAAAAAAAAATAGTGTTCTCACCACAGGAAAAGGTAACTGTGAGGTTATGTATGTTAATAGCTCGGTTGTAGTAATTATTTGCCATGTACCTATGTATCAAAATATCAAATTATATTTCAAGGACTGGGCTTGGTGGCACATACCTGTAATCCCAGCTGCTCAGCAGGCTGAGGTAGGAGAATCACAAGTGTGAGGCCGGCCACAACAACTTAATGAGACCCTGTCTCAAAATGGAAAGTTAAAAAGTGCTGAGGATGTGGCTTAGTGGTAAAGCGTGCCTGGTCAATTCTCAATACCAAAAAACCCCCACAAAAATTATATTTCAGTGAAACTATTGTTTAAAACAACAACAACAAAAGAAAACCTAAACAGCACAAAGATTCCTCCGTGCTGCCCCTCCCCTGGGATGTCCATTTGGTGCCTGTTTGTCTAGATACACATACCTATAAAGAGTTAGGTGCTTTTTTCCTTTGGCTGTTTTTGAATACGATTGAGGTTGCATTCTTTTAGCATACTCAGTAGTACATACATAACTTTAAAAAGAGCCGTATATTTAGATTGAGCGTGGCTTTTTTATTGTAGCTGCTCAGTGGTTCCTTTTAGGTTCTTTACCGAGCCCCCCATGAGCAAGGGAGTCAGCCCTGCATTCCACACCCTCCCGGCCTTCTCTATCAGGGCAGCTTGTTGGGACGCAGAGTCACCCCTGTGCATGCTGCCCCTGTGCGGGGCATGGGCCGCCTCCAGCTCCTCCCTCCTGCGTTGGAGCTGCAGGAGCGGTGCGTGCACAGCCTTGGCGATCGTGTCACTGTACTCGATATTCTTAAAAGTGGAATTGCTGTCAAATTATGTTCTAAAAAGCTGTGCTCTTCCTATGTCCAAGGGCTTGTGGTGGCACAAGGTGGTGGAGAGGGGACTCTGCTTTTAGGCAGCAATTCCACTTCTGCGAACATGAACTGCAGTGACAGATGCGCAAAGAAACGCACACACTGCTCCCTGCAGCTTCAGTGTGAGAGAGAAGACCCGAGAATGACCTGGTGCCCCTGGGCAGGGGATGGCCTATTGCATGGCTGGACCAGGGCACCCGCACTGTCTGAACCGCCCCTCCTGGTTACCTGTGATGTCTTCTGGAAACAGTCCAGCATCTTCCCTTCTTCGTCTTGGGAATGTGGAGTCTCCCTTTGCAGCTTGTGAGGAAGGGATGGGGGAGGGGACGTGTCCCTGTGGGAGTGGCGCTCACGTGCTGCACCTGGGCTCTGGCCAGGCGCCCACTGCTGCACCTGCTTCCTCTAGGAGGCAGACAGGCGCATCCTGCAGGCCCTCCTGGAGAAGGAGGACGAGGCCCAGCGCATGCACCTGGCCAGGCGGGAGCAGGCCCTGGCTGACGTGGCCTGGATGAAGCAGGTCATCGAGCAGCAGCTGCAGCTCGAGAGGACGCGGGAGGCAGAGCTGCAGATGCTGTTGAGGTGAGAGGTGGCAGCTGCCTGGCTTCATGTTCCTGCTCCCTGCTCTAGGACCTTGAAATGTCTGTTAGGTCACCAAAGGGCCACCTTTGGGTGTGTGTGTGTGTGAGTGTGTATTGAACCCAGGGTGCTGGGAGCTACACTCCCACCCTTTCTTACTTTCTATTTATTTATTTGGGTTGTTGATAGAACTTCATTTTATTTATTTATGTGTGTGCTGAGAATCGAACCCAGTGCTTCACAGATGCCAGGCAAGTGCGCTACCGCTGAGCCCCAGCCCCAGCCCCTTTACTTTTTATTTTGAGGGGGGTGTGTTAAGTTGCCCAGGCTGGCCTCCAACTTGCAGTCCTCCTGCGTCTGCCTCCTGAACTGCTGGGATCACAGGTGTGTGCATGCCATTGTGCCTGCCTCCACTTTCTTCTTTGAAGCATTAGTCCCTGTTAATTTGGCCATTCCCTTGTGGTATTCAGTACCCTGAGGTATTCAAAGTGGAAATTATTAGGATTTAAAGTAATGATGTGTTCATTTTAAATCTTAGAAATCTGAAAGGGAATTGTTATAGATCATGGAAATGTTGAATGCTTCTTGGGTCTATTAAAATGGGCCTGAGTCTTGTATGTGTGTATGTATAAATAATGCATCGTATGTGATATACGTCAGACATTATACCTGTGTCATATACACATACATACACACATGTATGTGCACACGCACCTCTTTTTGAGATGAGGCCGTGCTGTGTTGCTTCAAACTACAGGGCTCAAGCAATCCTCTTATCTCAGCCTCCCAAGTAGCTCAGGCTATAGGTGTGTACTGCCACACCTGGCTTTGAAGCCTAAAAATTAAGCAAGTAAATTGAAATAATTTAATAATATGCAGCATGCACTGAGCACTTCCTGGGTGCCAGACACTGTGCTGAGTGCTTTGCAGCCCTCCTGTTCCTGCATCCTAACGTCCAGCTGAGTTGCAGGTGTGCGGGACATGGATACTAGAGGAGGTCATTTGTGGGAAGCCATCTGTGAAATACATGACGACCTTCTCAGGGCATGGAAGCCAGGGAAGGAACGTTCCGTGGTTCTACCCCAGTAATAGATGGCCCAGTGCACTTGACCTTTTCCTTCGCTCTGCTAGAAAGTTCCTCATGTAGAACTGAGATGGGCATATCCCGTGAGGAACTGGACAGCTCACCTTCATCCTGTTTTGGTGAAGAACATTCTATGGAAGGCCTTTGATGTTTCCTGATGTAAATAAAGCAGGCTTGGACTCCATCTTTGTCCAGAAGCTCGATCATGGTCAGCTTGCCCGCCCTGTCCCCTCTTTTGAAACTACTTTCTGTGTTCTGTGGTTTTTTCACTGTTTATTTCTCTTAGCTTTAATTTCTCAGCCAGCCCATTTCACCCAGGGGAACTCGTGGATGCGGGTGGGAGTCATTTCCCTGCAACAGGGTGAGCCAGCTGTGACCCCAGATGTAGGGTGACAGGGCTTGCTTGGGTACAGTGGTGCTCTCCCGTCTCCATGTCCTGATGGTCTTGTTCATGTTAGATGGCTGCAGTGCAGGTCAGCACTAGTGCTCTCTGTACGTGGTGTGAAGCCTCTGTCATCCACTTGTGTTTGCCCAGGGAGGAGGCCAAAGAGATGTGGGAGAAGAGAGAAGCAGAGTGGGCCCGGGAGCAGAGCGCGCGGGACAGGCTGATGACCGAGGTAATCCCAGCTGCGGGGGGCTCGCCTGGCTACTGGTCCTGGCAGTGTCTGGAGTCGGCCGTTGTATAATGATCCTGCCACGCGTTCTGGGAATAGTCTCTGGTTATTTTAAGTGGGCTTTAAAAAGCATTGTAAAAGTCATACAGGCTTTTTAGAAATTCAGTACAGAAAAACACAATTGGAAAGTCGGGGCAGAGCGTCCCTGCCCCCGCCCCCCAGCCACGGCCGCTTGGCTCCTTCCACTCTCCTGTTTCTGTGCAGGGCGTCTTGCCTGCATAGGTCGTTTTTTTGTTTTGTATTTATTTTTTTGTAAATACTGTGCTACTTGATTTCCAGTTTCCACCTACTAGTTCATCTGGTAAGTGTCATGTTGATGGCGTCGTCACGAGGTGCACCCTGGTTGGCTTTCCTTTTCCCTCTGTGGACATTCTGTTGTTTTCTAACTTTGAGTCATGATAAGGAATGCTGCGTGGAGCACCTGTGGGAGGCTCTCCCTGCTGCGGGTGTTTTCCCTGGGTGGGTCACCAGAAGCCCACCAGAGAGCATGTGTGGAAGGTACACCCATCATGGGTACTCTTCCTGCATCAAAGGTATTTTTCTTTTTTTAAATCAATGAATTTTTCTTTTAGGAATTTCCCATTGTGGTTCCTTTGCTGTCCATCTCAAGGATGCCCTTTTTTTTTAATTGTTCATGTCGTGGACCTTTATTTAATTTCTTTATTTATATGCAGTGCTGAGAATTGAACCCTGTGCCTCGAACATGCTAGGCAAGTGCTCTACCCCTTAGCCCCAGCCCCAGCCCCAGGATGCCCTTTTAAAATAACTGATGCTTAATCCAGTCGTCCCATCAGCCCGCCATCCTTTTTTGGCAGATGGCTTCTGTTTGAACTTCAATTATGGACATACTGAGAGGCTCTCCCACTTCTCCCTCCAGGATATTTGGGATCTGATTTCTTCAAGTCATTGACTTTAGGATCTCTTTTGGGGTGAAGGGATCTACCTGGTTCTCAATTGCTGACCCCTCTAGACATCAGTATTCACATCATCCTCATCGCTGTCATCACCCTCAGGAGCAGTACAGATGTGGGACATGCCAATACCTAGATAAAAAATATAGAGGTCTCTCTTACTTTCCATTAATTGCCTAGTAGTTCCTTCCCATTGACCCAGCAAATAGTCCTGGGAGTAAAGCTAACCACAGAGGAAAACACTTGAAAGTGGTTCAGAATAATGCAAGGTCGCACCTTGTGCCTGCCAGTATGCCACATTTTTAATCCCTGGGAAATTGGGTCGCAGTTGATGATTTTTCATTTGTGAGTACTAAATATTCCCCAGTGGCTCTGATTTTCTCCATTTAAATTCCCCTCTTGGTTGTGGCCACTTCATGTGTCCTTGCAGAGAGTAGAGCCGGTGTGTGTGTGTGTGTGTGTGTGTGTGGTGGCTTCCTGGCCACTGAGTCTCGGCTGTGGCCTGGGCCTGTGGCGGGACTTGACGTTGCTCTGGGGCCCAGTCTCCTACACAGCACTCCTCTGGTTTCTGCTGCATGGAGAAGTCGATTTGAATCCAAGCTTAGGCTGACCAGGTTGTCCCTGGTCACCTGTGTGGCTTCTTTCTTTATTTCAGAGCCCGTCTGTTGTGTGGGCCTGTTTCTATTCGTTTTCCCTGGTCTGGGGAACGGGCTCCAGCCAAACTCTTTGGGATGTCTCTGGCACCGAGCCTGCATCTGGGTGTGAGGAGAGGGTGGGAAATGCCTTTGTACCTGGCAAACATGGCCAGCACTGGTCTGGCTGGACCCATGGCTGGGTCTGAGTCCTCCATCTGGGTTAAGGTGGGGTCTGAGGATTAGGCTGGGCCTTGAGGCAGCTGCAGCCTGTCTGAGGCTCGTAGGACGACAGGTGTCATGAGATTCAAATCCTCCTCTTCCTCTCCTGAGGATAGGTTCTGATGGGGAGGCAACAACAGATACAAGAAAAGATTGAACAGAACCGACGGGCCCAAGAGGAATCCCTCAGACACAGGGAGCAACTCATTCAGAATCTCGAGGAGGCAAGAGAGTCGGCCCGCCGAGAGAGAGAGGAGAGTGAAGAACTGAAGTCAGCTAGGAAGCAGGAGTTGGAGGCCCAGGTGGGGCTGACGTTGAGGGCAGTAGCATCTCTGCCAGGAGCCTGAGGCAGCAGGCCCTGCCTGGGTTCTGCATCCATGGGACAGAATCTAGAGACCCTTGACTTGGTCTGTTGCCCGCCCACTCTGGCTGTTGAGTTCCAGCAGAAGCCTGGTGGGCTGGGGTTCACTCCTGCAGGTCCCTCATCTCTGGTGGGCACCAGGTGACATCCCTGTTTCTTTGTGCTGTCTTCATCTGGAAGCAGCTGGCTTACTAGACTACAGGTCTCTCTTTGGTACCTGATGTATAACCCAGAACATTCTCCTACACACGTAGCCTGTCCAGAACTTTTTACCAGGTCCATAGCACCACACAGATGGCTTTTTCCATCCCCTGAGTCCCATTCCCTTTTACTGGCATTTGCCATCATTGTTTCTTAGCTCTGACCCGCAGCCGGGGTAGGACCACAGGCTTTCTCTCCCAGGGCTCTCACCCATGGGCCTTTTCTCTGGTGATTTTGTTCTTGGTGCCCAGGTGGCAGAGCGCCAGCTGCGGGCATGGGAAGAGGACCAGCAGGCGGAGGAGGAAGAGGCGGAGACCAGGCAGGCAGAGCAGCTCTCTGATGCTCTGTTGCAGCAGGAGGCGAAGATCATGGCCAAGCAGGGCTACCGGCCCAAGGTAGGAGCCTGCCAGGCGTGGGCCACTGAGCCCTGTGCTTGCCCTGTCCTCCCTGTCCCCGGGTCTTCCCCGGTCCTCCTCACTGATCTCTCTCCTGACTGGTTAGCGTCTGATGGTCTCTTTCAGTCCTTGGTTGGGCCCAGCAGTCCTCTGGGTGATTTTTCTATGGCTCCTGCTGCTATATCCCAAAGACAGGGTCTGGACTGGGAGTTGTGTGCCTGTCCACCCTGTTTGGGGACAAAACACAGTCTAAAGAGCTGTGGCCACAGCTGGTGAGAGGAGACAGTGGGGCCAGGTTGCACCTGCTCAGTAGCCAGGTGACCAGGAGACCCCCTGCTGGCCTCTTCCCTCTGGCTGATCCTCTCTTCCCCTCCCTCCTGTCTCTTGCCGCACTTGAGTGACCCCTATGGACAGCACCCTGAGAAGCACCTGCTTTGAGGGAGCTGACTAAGGGAGGGCACTGCCTGCCTTTCCTGGGGCCACCCAGGCCTTTGGTACTCTAAGGGGCACCCTGTGGACACCTGCTGCAAAGAAAGAGGACTGTCTGCTTCATGGTCAAACAGAACTGAGCGCGACAGAGTTGGCGCAGGCCCTCATCTGCAAAGGGCCTGGAGGCAGGGATGGGCAGGGATGGGGAGGAGGACCAGGGTGTCACAGAGCACAGGAATGGCAGCTTCTAGAGGGCCTTCTTTAAGGGCTCAGGTCAGAGCTCTTTCAGCTGTAAGTAAAAACCAGCTCTAATTAAAATGAGGCTACTTCCCATCTTCCAGAGACTGCTGATCTGATGGTCTCCTGCCTGCTTTCTTCCCTCAGGCCTACGGACATCCCAGAATTGCTTGGGACTAACTTTGCTGGTACTGTAGGCACAGAGAAGAATGGTGCTGAGTTCTTTGACCCGCAGCTGCCAGACAGTGTTTGGCTCTGCTCAGGGTTCAAGGCAACACCGGGAGCTGAGCTCTGCATGCTCAGGTGTGTGGTCAAGGGCAACTTGAAGGGCCTGGCGTCCCCCGGAGTGGATGTGCAGAACCCTGGTGTGACGCCCTCTCCCGCCTTTCTCATCCAAGAGCCTCTCACAGCTCCCGTTCACGGTACTCTTGTAAAGTATTCATAAATAACTTAAGGTTCTGGATCAATACTAAGAGGTACAAGTCGTATTTCATAACAGGATATGTGGTTTCTCGTCTCCCCCGTGTCAACTCCAGAGAAGACTAGCCAGGGCGTTGCACATGCTAGGCAAGCACTCTGCCACGGGCCAAATCCCCAACCCCATACTTTAAAATTGTCATTTAAATTTAACTGTTGTATTGAAAACAAACTTACAGGTCTTGGTGTAGTTTATTTCAAGGTTTATGAATTTAGTAGCCTGAAAGGAGCACATCTTTTATATTTGGGAAGCAAAGAACTAGGAATAATTAGGACCTTCCAACAGTCTGACGGTCTCTGAATGCTTCTGGAAAGGTGGTGAGAAATGAGTCTTCCTCCTTCAGGAAGTGTTTTGTGAGAATTTCTGCAGAGTGTGTATGCAGGGCAGTGATCACAGTGTGTGTTGCTGACCCTGCAAAAGAACCCCAAACGGTCCCCTGGCTGACTGGTCTTTTAAAGGCAGGGCCCTGACCTTCTAGTGTCTGGGGAAGGTCTCCGTTTCACGCAGCCACCTGGGACTTTTGTGCCCAGAGAAAGGGGCTGAACCTGAAGAAACCAGATGGACTCAGACCACGGACCCGCCCCCCCTCTTCTCCCACTGTTGTGTCAGTGTGACATAGTCCCAGATTTCTCTCTACAATAGCTACAGTTCCTTGTAGTAATGATCATATTTTTATGACTGGTATTTTTTCCATACTCTTCCTCTGAGAAGTCATTTTCATGACATTGTATTCAAGGTTCCATGGCTCAGGAAATGACAACTAATTATTGGCTATTTTCCTATGGTTATTAAAAACCAGAGTTTAGTAAAATATTTCTGAGTCTCAGGGTCACATTTCCTCTCCCTTCCATCATGTTGTGAAAACAAATTGAGCTGCAGACTGCATCCTGAACCCGATGTTCGTCCTGTGTCTTGGGTTCTCCAGGAGTGGCCCCCGAGCCCCGCTCGTGTCGTGCTTGCTCATTTTTATCCCCCAGATGTTCATTAATTGTGACATAAAGCCCTGCTTGACAGCGCCACTCCAGGCTTTGTCCCTGTTGCTCTTATTTATCACTGCACAGTGCATTGCTCGTGGTGGCTCTTTACAGATTTAACCCACCTCTCCCACAGGTCTGGATGTTTTCTGTGACTGATCATTTATTGGTCATATTCATTTTTCTTGTCACAGGACTGTGTTCTCCCTTTAAGTTTCCTTGGGAACTGCAGAAAGTTATTAGCAATCATATGCCGAGTTCCCATAGAGACCTGATCTGGACCGAATTCCTGGTAAATAGGTCTTCGGATTTTTACTGAACAAATCTTTTATTATTTTTGAAGCCTGGCGGTCATCTTCCCATTAGCATTACAATTCTGTCACATTGGCTCTTCCTAATACATTTTAAATATTTCTTCACTAAACTGGACTAAAATACCTATTTTGTAAATCTGGACGTTCCACCGTCTTCCTGTCCTTGTCATCTCCTGCACCTCTTACTGCATATGGGTTAGGGTTGTGACTATAGCTGTGCATAAGCAGATACCACCCGGTGACAGGGACGCCTGTGAGGAAAGTGTCACGCAGTCTCATCGCTGGCCAACAGTACTCATCCAAACTAGTTGGCCACCCGCCGAGGCTCTGCTGCCTTGCCTCGGGTGTGCAGTTGCCGCTGACCCACACCTCAGTTATGTGGCGTGACTGTATATTGGTTTTAATGTTTTAAAGTCCCTTTTTTTCCTAATTAAAATTAATGATTTCTAGGGCTGAGAATGTAGCTCAGTGGTCGAGCACTTACCTAGCATTCTCGAGGCCTCGGCTTTGGTCCCCAGCACCGCAAGATAAATAAATAAATAGACAAAGAAATAAAGACTTCTAGGTTATTCTTCAGATTCTGCTAAAGGTCGATTCCTTCTATACAGGACGGTGCTGAAGCCACTAGTGACACGAAGCGATTCTTGCAGCGCTCTAGAAATGGCGGTCTTCCTCTCTGCTCTTCATTCAGCACACATCTCTCTAGGGATGGTTGAGTGCTGGGTCTGGGCAAGGGACAAAGCTGAACAAGAACACTGACACTGGAATGGGACACAGATGAGCAGACACGACTGGCCGGCACAGAGCCAGTTGCAACTCCTGGGGTTGAGAAGGCCATTTGTGCAATAAGTACACCCGGCACCAGCAGATTCTCAGTGGATACAATGAATTTTTATCACCTGGATTTTTTAGGTAGTTGTCAGTGAAATCGACCTTTAGCAGAATCTGAAGAATAACCTAAAAGTCTTTATTCTTTATCTATCTGTTTATTTATTTATACGGCATTTTGGGAGTGGGGGTATAGCTTAGTTGGTAGAGCACTTGCCTCACATTGCACAAGGCCCTGGGTTCAATCCCCAGCACCACCAAAAAAAAAAAAAAAAAAAGTAAGAAGGAAAAATATATGGTATGGCATCTTTTTTCTTTTCTTTCTTTTTTTTTTTTTTTTTTTTTAAGCAAGTGCTGGGAGTTGAACCTAGGGCCTCGCACATGCTGAGCACATGCCTACCACAGCGCTACGCTCCATCCCAGGGCATCACCTTAAAACCGTGTGACACCTGTGAAACCATGGCGTTATGCTTCCCAGTGGTCTTGACCGACTCAGCATGAAGCCACGTGGAGTTGACACTGCAGTGTCTTCCTTCTAGAGAGGCATTCACTTTGTGACCTAATGTTGTGATCAACCCAAAACACTGTACCTACTTCAGAGGATGGATGCATGTGATTTTTTTTTTAAACATGTAGTTGCGGTTTCTATATTTTCACTCCTATATGTAGTTGATTGTGTAAATACACTTTCTTTATTCTCATTTGTTTGACTTCGATTTTTTCCTATTAAAAACTTTTCTAAGCCGGGTGCAGTGGCACATGTTTGTAATCCCAATAGCTCGGGAAGCTGAGGCAGGAGGATCCTGAGTTCAAAGCCAGCCTCAACAACTCAGGGAGACTCCGTCTATAAATAAAATACAAAAACAGGTTGAGGATGTGGCTCAGTGGTTAAGCACCCCTGGGTTCAATCCCCAGTACTACCCCCCCCCCCAAAAAAAAAAAAAAAACCTTTTTCTAAACCTCTGCACATAACTTCTAGTGCCAGGTGATCTTGAAGCTGGGAGTGGACCTTTTTCAGCATCATCGCTGTTCTGCAAGTGACGAAGAGCCTTGGTTCAGGACGCGGACTGCCTTCTAGCTGCTTCGGTACCCTTTCCTCATCGTACTTTGCTTAGCCAAGCAGAAAGACCACAGCTCCTTTTTGTTTATTTTTCCCTAAACACTGGGCCTCCATTTCTGTACAGAAACATTCATAGTGGAGTGAGGTTGGTGAGAGATTGCCTGAGCGGTGTGGTATGGTGGACTGTGCCACTGACCTGTGGCTCCTGGGACAGACACTGCACCTGAGTGGCTGCCCCACCAACTCGGGTTTCCAGTTCATCCAGATGTTTCTTGATCCTTCTGGTTACTGACACCAGTGGGGTCCTTTTGCAGTTTGAGCTTCTGCCATTTGTAACCCAAAGAGTGCCAGCCTTTAGCCCCAGGCCTCTCCGCCTCCCAGCCCCTTCCAGGTGAAGCGAGGTGGGCCCCCCTTCCAGGCCCCCTCCGAGTCAGTAACTCCTGCATCACCACCACACCGTGTGCTGCCTGCTGTGTCCCGGAGCCTCCACTCCCAGAACTCACCAAATGAGCCAGACTCCCATCCCTAAAGCCCCAGCCAGGGCCCTTCTCCCAAGTATAGTCTCAGAGAAGTGACTGGTGACACTGTCCTGCCAGCTGCACAAACCATGGACCTACAGCCGAGTTCTGCTACTGACCTGGAGTATGAGTCCATCTTCACCCCTCTTGTCACCACCTTTTGTGGTGACTTCTGTTTACCCTATATCTTCTTCATTCTGCAACCAGAGATCTTTTACAAAGGTATCTGAAATGAAAGTCATTCGCCTTCTAGAGCGCCCTCCCATGATGCCTAGGGCCAGTACCGGGCCTACCCTGGCTACACAGCCTGTAATGCCTGCCTCTCTAGAAGGCTGCCTGGGACCAGGCCCGAGGAACAGGGAGAACACTGGGGCAAAGACCTTGCTCACTACGTTGGTTCAGGTTGCAGACCCTGCTGACCCAGATGTCCAAGACGGGAGGCTTCTGGGTTTGGGATGTTATGCACACCTTGAATTCGGATGGAGAGCTTCCAAACCAAGTTCTGGAGACATTCCTGCTCGGCTAGGTTAAAAGGTGTTCAAAAGTAGTTATTTTCATAATTCTATCTTAAGGAAATAGTGCTACCATGTGGTTATTTCCCCCCTCTCTCTCTCTCTGTGTGTGTGTGTGTGTGTGTGTGTGTGTGTGTATTGTGGATCAACCTTTATTTGTATGCTGAGAATTGAACCCAGTGTCTCACACATGCTAGGCAAGTGCTCTAACACAGAGCCACAACCTCAGCCCACCAAGTGTTTATTTCTAACAGTATAGATGGTAATTTTCATCTGGGATGTTTTTCTATATTTTTCTAGAGAACATCTATAGCTTTTGAACTCAAGGAAAGTGATATTTTAAAAATAAAGTGGGGCCAGGGAGGTAGCTCAGTGGTAGAGCACTTGCCTAGTATGGGTAAGGTCCTGGGTTGTGGGTGGAGACACACACACACACACACACACACACAGGTGCTGAGGCCTGTAGTTGTACCAGTGTCAATGTCCTGATTCTGATTTTGTGTTATAGTCAGGTGTGGCCATCGTGGGAAACTGAGGGAACAGGGTCCTATTATTTGAAAGTAAAAAAAGTGTAGGGAAGGTTTCTTGAGAAAGATTGGCAAATAGGACTATGTTAAGAAGGCTTATCTTCAAGATACCTAAGAGGAAGAAAACTGACCACAGAATAAGGATGTTTGTAACACAGAAATCTACCAGGGGATATGTTAATGTTCAGGACATTTAAAAAACTCCTATGAATAATCTTTTTCTTAAAAGAACCCAGTAGAAGACTGAGTGTACACCCCAACAGGTACTTCACCAAAGAGGAAATCAAAAAGGCTAAAAACATGGAAAAGCAGGCAACCGTATCATCAACCAGAGAATGTAAATTAAAACTGCAGCAGGGCCCCAGGGTACAGCGCTCGTCTAGCTTGCACAAGGGCCCGGGTTCAGTCCCCAGCGAAACAAAACACTGCAGTGGGGTAGATCCCATTAGCAAGCCCACCGTGTCAGCCCAATGAAAAAGGCTGTTAATCAGTGCTGGGGAGGGTGTGGTGCATTGGGATTCTTCATGCTGCTGGACCAAGATTTTGAAAACCTGTGAGGACAGTGAGCTTTGGAGATGCATACCCTGACCCCGAGGCCCCCTCCTAGGTGTATACCCTACAGAGATGTATTTCCACATGTACTGAGATACAGATGTCAAACAGTTTTACTCAAGAATCAGAAATGCTCGCGTGTTCATTCAGTGGATACCAAGCAGCATTGATCATGAACCACACAGTGTCCCCACTGAATCTTACGACATTGAGAGCAAAGAGAAGGCATCCTGAGGGAACGGGCACGTTTCAAAAACAGGGGAAAGTACGCTTTTAAATTGGGGACACACGAGGACTAGGGGAAGGAGGGCCCATGGCCATCTTCTGTTTCCTTACCTGATAGTCGGCACACAAATGGCCACTCTGTCATTCTGCAGACATGTCAAGACTTTCAGAAAGGGGTGTATAAACATGTGAGCCACAGAGAAGGTGAGGCGAAGGACCATCTGTGGGTTCCATCCTGAGGCCCAGGTGTAGCAGCCTAGTGACCGCTCTCTGAGCCCAGTCCCTCATCTGAATTGACTGCAGAGACTCGAGGGTGTGGGAAGATGAAGTGCAGGGAATACAGAGCTCAGAAGCCCTCATTATTCCCGCAAGAGGATGCCTCCCCACAGGAAGTGACCTGCCAGTGGTGGACTGGATCATGGCCCTGCTGCTGGACTTGGGCAGGACTTTCACTGTCTTAATCAGACGCAGGTCAGACTCACACCTCTTTCTCCAGTTCTGGGTCAGAGGCTCCCTCTACTGAGGGGAGGCGCCTGTCCTGGAGGGAGCCCTCCTCCCCCCGCAGCAGGCACAGGGCTGCTCCCTCAGTCACTGAGCTGTGGAAATCTGTGAGGTCCTCATATCGTTCCTGCCCTTGAACTGGGCAACCACCACAGAAAGATCAGGGCCTGGTTGAGCAATGGTTCCTGAATATCTTGGTTTAAAACAAATAGAAAAGATGAGAAATATTTGTGAAAATATAGAAAAAACAGACCCAACTGCCCAAGCGGTTAAGCCTCCTCCTAAAGCAAGTGGAGACCCTGAGCTGGGGCGCGCTGGGCAGAGGCTGCATCTTGGCTCAGCTCCACACTCCCCCCAGAAGCAGTGCGAAGGAGGTGGGGACCACAGGCTCTGCTCCGGCCCTCCTTCCTGCTGGGCCTTGGCCAAGGTCCCTTGCCCCTCCTAGTTCCCGGAGGTCTGCCATCCTCATCTGGGACGTCCACTGTGCACGTAGAGCCCTGGCGTTCAGAGCCCAGGCTCAGAGCTCTGCCCGGCTGTCGCTACCTGGCTGTCGGGCTGAGTCTCAGCTTCCCCATCTGCAAACTACCAAATAGGTCCCAGGGAAAGGCTGGCTTGAGACGGGGACAGCCAGGCAGTTAAGGGGAGAAAGAGGCCACTGTAGTCTGATGGGTGCATCTGCAAGACCAAGTCAGATTTAAAACTTCCCTGTCTGTGAGGTGTTGGGGCCAGAGAGAGGGCTTACAGGACCACGCCCAGGGAAGAGGCCAAGGCCAGGTGAGTGGTGATTATCTGGGCTTCCAAAAGGGAGAGACAGTGGCACGCAGGCCAAGGTGGGGCTGTGGGGTCCAGAGGGCAAGGTGTTGGAAGGGGTGAAGAGAGGGATTTTGGAGGAGGAAGAGGCACCAGGGTCCTTGGAGAGTAGCTGCACTGGGGAGAGAAATGGGGCTAAATGGTTTGGGGACTTGGGCAGAGAGGGGGCACCTGGGCTGTGATGTGCCCAGCAGGGGCCTGGGGCAGAGACAGACATTGTGGGTGGATGGGAGGGTGAGGTGAGAGTCCATGCGGTCTCTGACCTCCAGTGGCTCTTCCTTCCAGACCTAGTTTGTGGTGTGACCTGCACATCTGTGAAGTGGATGGATGGCCTCTATCTGGGTGGCTCTGGCTTCCGGCCAAGAGGAGCCAAAGTCAGTTGGCAGCAGTGTGGACCCTCAAGAGTGTAGTTCGCCAAGACTGGCTCCTGGACAGTCTCATGCACCTTGACTGCTGGGTAGCAAGGCGGTCCCTCCTCTGATGGTCACCAAATGTCTCTGTTTGGTGGGGTGGTGAGGTGGCCTGAGGGGTGGCCTGTGCACAGCCTCGTGGATGGAGGATACTTCTGTCAGTGTCTTGAGCAGGTGGACAGAGGCCTTGGTCTGTCCTGCTAGTTGGCCACTCGATACTGGAGAGGTCCAGGTGCCAGCAATTGAGGGATGCAGCCTCCCGCTGGAGGGTCACAGGGATTTGGACTCAGGCTGACAGGGCCCCTTGTCGAGATGTGGCCTTAGCTGCCCACCTGCCTCCTCTGGGCTAGAGGGGAAGGGCCCTGAGGCTGCTGCAGGAAACCAGCCCACCCGGCATCCCCACCCCAGAAGGCCACATTCTCTGCCATTCCTTGGTTAAGGTAGTGACTTGGCAAAAACGAGAAAATAGGGACAGGCCGACACCGCCGCCTCCCCTGGGCTACGGGCGTTTCCCTCATTCATGGGGTGCAAGCCAGCTCTCCTCCTCCCAGGGCCTGGCAAGGAAGCAGATGGAGGTGACATTCCTAGTGGCGACCTGCAGTGAGCGCAGCTCAGACCAAAGCGCATTAGGAAACCATGTTCAAGGCAGAGGCGGGCAGTGTGGGGGGGCCAGGAAGAGGCCCACCTCAGCCTCTTGGCCCCACAGGGCAGAAACATCTGTTCCCAGGCCCCTGAGGCTCCGGCTGGGAGGTGGGGCCAGCGACCTCCGCAGGAAGCCCTGCTCCGAAGGCCTCCTGGGTGGGAGCCTCCAGCCCAGTGGTTCAGGGACCTCCACAGCAACCATGCTCCACTTCTCCAGATTGCCTCCTTGGAAAACGTCCCCAAGATGGTAGCCCTTACCCCACCCTTTTCTCCTGTCCGGAAGGAGCGTCTCAAGTCACCTGTCCAGAGGACAACTGGCTGGCTCTGCGGAACCCAGGTGTAAGTCTCTGCCTGATGTAAGTTATAGCAGACCCGTGTGAACCTACACAAGGCCTTCCTCTGAAAGTGAAAACTGGTGTGGCCTCAAGAGATGAACTAATCCCTCTACCTGATCACCTGTTGGGAAAAGGACAGGGCATCCATGCTGGGCTGGCTTTGGTGGACCTAAAAGTTAGAAATTTTAAGGAGAAAATACATCATGAAAGATTCCTGGAACTAGGATCTCCCTCCCCCAGCACAGAGAGGTTTATTAGGAAAACAGATACATATTGAGAGCACAATGCAGACTATCCCCAGAGGGAGAGACAGCCTGGAATGGAACCAGGACCTTGATGCCTTAGACCTGGCTCCTCTGGAGGCTGAGGCGGGAGGATGATTTGAGCCCAGGAATTAGAGACCAACCTGGGCACCACAGCAAGACCCTATCTCAAAAAAACAAACAACCCACCCCCACCCCAAAACAATAGAGCAAGGGAGAAACCAAGAAAATTGATGCAGGATATCCTTTTCTTTTGTCGTACTGGGGATTGGATCCAGGGTCTCGCGATATTAAGCAAATGCAGTACCACTGAGCTATATCCCCAGCCCTTTTTATTTTGAGTCAGGGTCTTGCTAAGGATGGCCTGGAACTTGTGATTCTCCTGCCTCACCCTCATGAGTTGCTGGGGTATAGGTGTGTGCCACTGTGCTTGGCTAGAATTTTTTTTTAAGAAAGCTATTTGCTAATAAGAACAGAGGAAGAAAAATCTGGTCATTATTGACACTGTCTTTAAAGACGGCGTTATGTGAGAACAACTCTCTCCATGCTTCTATGAATATTTGGAAATACCACTAACTGGCAGAAAGCACAGCATGACCACAAGACATTTATAGATAAGCCTGTTTATTGCATAACTAGCAGGCACAAATCCCAAAACGATTTTACAACACGTGAAGGGTACAATAATTACAGGAATAGGATGTACAGTAAAAATGAGAAGTAAGCACAGTCATGAGGGACACAGAGAAAACACATCTGAATAAAAGGCATCTCATTTTTTTCCTATGCAGCATTTTCTTTTGTAAGAACAAAGATTAGCTTCAACCAGGACAAGGAGGAAAACAAAATCCTACTATTGGGAAGCTCACGGGTGCTGTCGAGGGTAAAAACATGCTAGTTTCACTCTGAGTTCTGCGACTGAAGTCGCCTGGGGAACTGGGTAGTAGCTCCCAAGTTGTGCGCTTCTAGTTCCAATTTCATGAAATGCTGTACTTGATCTTTGGGCCCAATCCATTGTTCTTTGGCAAATAAGAACTATCTGCATTCCCAGCTGGAAGATGATTTCAGGGCAAGGAGCGGGGGCTTGGGGGTGGAGCTGCTTCCTCCTGCTTAGCACAAGTGCTTGTTCATAAAGTGCAACTCTGTCCTGTTGGCTTCAGGGAAGCGGGGTGCACAGGCGGGGAGGGAGAGTTGAGAATAAGGGCGAAGAAACACTTCAGGATGCAGACATGACTCGTGAAAGGCTGTGGAATCCATGTGCAAAAAATGGCCAGGACAAGTGCGCAGACAAGGTGCGGTTTGCCAACAGGAACAGAGAACTCTGGCGCTAGGAACAGAGGAACAGAGGTCTCACACAAGGGAACGTCATGAGGAGGGCAACTTGGGGCTCTCCTACCACTGCCTGTCACTGCACTTGGGAGCCTCTGTCCAGGGTCTGGCACTGGGGGTCACTGAGCCAGCTCTCCAGGTGGTATTCTCACAGCTGGAAATACTTTGTTGGTCCCACAATCCTCGACTCTCTCTAGGGTATAAAGACAACTGCTGCAGGTCCCGAGTGTTCAAGGGAAGTCACCACTTCACTTCCTGCAGACGACTCTACGGAGACCTGTTCTCCCTGGGAGCCAAGGGTACCAGCTCAGCAGGCCACTGGGTCTTTCCCAAGGATGACGGGAGCCTGGGAGTAGCAGGTATTTGCAAGTCCATGAAGCACACAGAGGGGGCCAGCCAGCACTGGAGCTCAGACAGGAGGCCCCTTCTAGAAGGCATCTGCTGAGCATCCAGCACTCCTGTGGCACTTAGGGCTGTGCAGACAGTAAGCAAGAAATCTTCAGAGACATGAACCCTTTTCCTGTGCTGTTCACACTGCAGCGAACCAAAGGTGTCCACAGGCCATGATGTAGCAAACCCCACAGCACCATAGTGACACTGCTTCCAGGACAGCACAGGTCAAGGGGTAAAAGTGTGGGAGTTGGTTCTGTGAAAACAGCCCTGGTCAGCACGCGAGGTGACCTGTACTTTTATCACTTGACTTCCTCAGGTATGATCACCATGGCACAGAACATATGGGTAAAAAGAGGGCAGACGGCGACATCAGAGGGTGGGACCGCCACCTTCTGGGTCAGGCTCAGAGGCCAGGGAAAGCCAGGAGCTCCCGTTTCAAGTTCATAGCCCCGGGTAGAGGCCGTTAGCCCGCAGCTCACCTGGGAGTAGCCGCCTGTGGATGTGTCTGGATTGGCTGTCAACATTTCTAATTGGAGAGATGGCACCAAAAAAATTCAGATTTCTGGTGCCTCTTGTGGCACAAAAAAAGCTCTGGCCACACCAGGCCCACTTTTCTACTGGTGACGAGTGCGGTGGGGGAGCACCTGTCCCTGCCTGGGTGGCCAGGGGTCCCGCTGTCCCTCTTCAGACCTCTGCTGTGCTCTGGCCCACTGCATTCACGGGTACTTCAGGTCAGTCACTGACGAGCCACCCCCACAGGAACTGCTGCTCAGAGCGGGCTCTTGAGCCGCAGCATGTTCTAGACTTCAACCACTCCTTTCCTAGGAGCATGCGAAGGAAGTCCTTTCCTTTTTTCCTTTTTTTGGTGGTGCTGGGGATAAAACCTGCATGTGCTCCGCCACTGGGCCCTGCCAGGAATTCTTGAGAGCTGGTGTCTAAATGCCAGTGAGGTGAAGGGGAAGACGCTGACTCGGATGACATTCACCTTACCTTAGAGGAGGTCCCGACAGAGGATGGGACACGTGAAGCTGTTCATGTGAGGAAGCTGTCGGCGGTGAAAGGAGAACCAAGGTGTGGATGAAAGGGACATGCAGTGTCAGTTTGTGGCAGTGACATCTGAGTAGGTGGAACAAAGTTAGTTATGGCTTGTTAAACTGATGCTTGTCTTTGCCGCACGTTCTGAATGAGCCGTGTGGTTTGGGGTAAGGCAGAGTACTTGATGATGGGTGACAATGGGTAGTGCTCCTTCCTGAACATGGCCACATGGGACACGGTGTGGAAGGTGAATGCTTTATCTGACTGTAAGGAGACTTCAGAATAATGGTAAAATATAAACAGATAGAAAATAAAGACAAAAAATTAAATAACAGAACATTCAGACATGATAAAACAGACACGGGCAATTCCTTGTTCCCTCCTACACGAGGTTGTTAACACTAATTTAGAACATGGCAAAGTCCTTTCTCTACATACATGCTTGGAGATACCCCAAACTTAAGATACCCCAAACTTGAACTTGTTTTGCAGTTGGTTGGAAAATCCACTTATTGCACGATGCTTGATAGGGAAACAGGTGGTGTTCACTTTTTTTTTTTTGATCCAACTCTCTCAAGAAAACGTTTTACTAAAAAAACTCACTTATGATCTTACCTACAGGTAGGGAGCTTAAAGGGATTTTAACGAATTCTGAACAATGAAAGTACTTTTGGATGTGTATGATCATGGTCTCTCAGTCACCAACAACACAACGAGACATCAGAAACTAAACGGGCAAACAGGCACGAAATAAGGCAAGTGGGTTAAATTAATAGTTGAAAATTTGTTAGAAAACATGCAAAAATAATACTGAGTTTTCTTTTAAAAAGTTTTAAATCGTCGTTAAATGTTTTTGTAAAAATCTGGAGTTCCATGTCTAAATTTGAATCGGACTTTTAAGAGTCTAGAAAAAAGAAAGGACAGCACTCCACTGTTCAGTTGTTGTTCTCTTTGGTGGTGATGGTGACCAGCTGCTTGGCGGCCTTGGCGATGTCGTAGGCACACTGGATGACCTGCTGCGTGACCAGCTGGACGTCCGTGGGTGAGCCCGAGTCCCCAGGGAGGGCCTTCTTGCACTCTGACTGGAGCCGGTAAGCGCTGGATGTCAGCAGGCGAAGGGAGGTTCTCACCATGTCAGATTTGGGTTTCTAAACGGAAAAACCACAGCCGGTCACCAGGGACTGCATGCTAGGCACCCACCAACAAGGGACAAACAGGCCTGGAAACTCCTCTGGCTGTTCCATCTGGCCAGAGGCACATTGATTGGTTGTTCACTTCTTAACAGGGTTCTTTTTTTTTTTTTTTTCCAATTTATTTTTAGTTGTAGTTGGACACAATATCTTTAATTAATTAATTTATTTTTATGTGGTGCTGAGGATCGAACCCAGGTCCTGCCCGTGCTAGGCAAGCACTCTACTGCTGAGCCCCAGCCCCAGCCCTTCAACAGGGTTCTTTAAACGCTATAAGCCCTGCAGCCCCTGGAGCAGAAGATGCAGAACCGCCTTGACTCCAGGCGTTAAGTGCGTGCAGGGTGATTTTAGTAGTGTGGGCTATTCTGAGAATGTTTTAAAAATATTAACTCGTGCAGTGACAGATTCCAGATAAAATTTTATTCTGTTAATGGTCTGCCTTGACTTCTATATCCTTGTCTTATTAAAATCAATATTTATGTAGAATGAAAACAGTCCAAAACACAATGTGACTGCATATTTAAAAATTCTACAGATTATAAAATGGTCAATATGACATGAAGATCATAAAGAAATTTCTTGCAGTGCAATTAAAAGGATCTAGCTGGGCACTGGGGTGCACACTTGTCATCCCAGCGGCTCAGGAGGCTGAGGCAGGAGGATCGCGAGTTCAAATCCAGCCTCTGCAATTTAGCCAGGCCCTAAGCGACTCAGTGAGACCCTGTCTCTAAATGAAATACAAAATAGGGGCTGTGGATGTGGCTCAGTGTTTGAGTGCCCCTGAGTTCAATCCCTGGTACCAAAAAAACCAAAACCAAAAACAAAAAAACATCTAAAGCAAGTGAGTAGAAAGTGACTTACTTTGGGGAATAATGCTGCCATTTCTGTAACAGCTACATGTATCCTCTCTGAGCAGGGAATATAACTGCAAAACAGTGAAGAGGTTATTCAAAGACTGTCAAAATGATCTGGAGGCAGACAATTCTCAGGGACCAGAGAGGTTCCATGTATATTTCTTTGACAAGGCCGCCGAGCATCCTACACCAACAGAAGGCACAAGGTTATATAGCAGGGTCTCCGTCCTCTGGTGAAAGTTCAGTCAATCTGTAAAAATAGACTCTAATTGTGAAATGTGGCAACATATACTACTGGCCAGGAGAAGCCAGAAAACAGGATAAAAGCCATTTATACCTCAAGTTCATCCTTTACTCCTTGAATGTTTCCTCTCCCTTATTTCTAGAAAGAGAAACAAGGATTTCCATGCCCAAATCTACAAAGGTAAAAAATAAAGGACTGAGACAAATTCCTTAAAGTTATAATCGGAGCTCCTACTTCAGTATCCAAGGCCATTTCATCAGTGGGCCCTTCTAAATCCCTTTCACTCAAATCCATCTGAATTGTTAGGGACGCGTATCTTTCATTTTGGATAAAGAGAAAACACTGAGGTCTGCCTCATATACCATTCAGACACTCATCTACTTTGTCACGAAGTCACCATGTGCTTGTCTCTGATAAAATGCTATTACACGTCAGCACTTTCTCGTATTTTGATGAGCTCTAAGAAAACAGCACACACCCCATCTGCCACCCTCACCCTTTCTTCCGTGCTGTCTGGCTGCCTGGCCTTCCAGGGCTAGAGACTCACTTGACATTCCCTGTCGCCTTAGAGAATGGAAATTTTATCACACCCACTTTTCGAATGAGAAAGCTGCACCCCAGAGAGGAAGACAGGTCCAGATCCCACAGAGGTCAGAGGAGGACTGAGCTCAAACCCGCTGGCCACAGATCCACATCATCCTTATGGCAAGACTCTTTCCAGCCGTGAACAGTAATCTGACTTCTTGGGATGAGAAAGGAAAGAGTTAAGACTGTTTTTACCTAGGATTCTTTTTTTTTTTTTTAGTACTCTGGCAAGCAACAGATGAGGCCAGTTTCGTATCTTAAAAAAATGTTAAGTTTGCATCCTGAGGAGTGTACCACTGCAGTATGCACAAGGACAAATACAGCCGTGGTGGCTCAGCAGGCGAGCATGTGCTGAGCACGAACAAGGTCCTAGGTTTAATCCCAGCATGGAAGAAAAAAGAAGCAAAACAAAATTGATGAGGCTGAGTGACGGTTGTTAGATACGACACTGCCACCGGGCCTGGGCTTGTGTCTTTGAGGACTGATCCACAGCGCAGGAGTGATGCTGGGTATGAGAGAAGCACTTTTGGAGCAATGCTTAGTATGTTAAGAGACATGCCACAGATGGGTGTGGCTGGCTGACAGAAGAACCCAGGGAGCTGGCTTTTGAATAAAGATGATATAAGCAATCTCTGTTTCTCCTTTGTAAGACATTTAGTATCAAAACTATTTTAATTAAGACAGCCTACACCAGGCATGGTGGTGCACGCCTGTAATCCCAGCGGCTCTGGAGGCTGAGGCAGGAGGATCATGAGTTCAAAGCCAGCCTCAGCAACTTAGTGAGGCACTTAGCGACTCAGCAAGATCCTGTCTCTAAATAAAATATAAAAAAGGGCTGGGGATGTGGCTCAGTGGTTAAATGCCCCTGGGTTCAATACCGGGTATCCCTACCCCCCAAAAAAGAAAGATTATTTTAATTACATCAAGAAAATGGTTTATATATCTAAACATGCCTTCAAATTGAAAATCCTGACTTTAATTTTTCTTTTCTTCCTGGTACTGGGGATTGAACCCTGGGGTTCTTTACCACTGAGCCACATCTCCAGCCCTTTTTTTATTTTTAATTTTGAGACAGGGTTTCACTAAGTTTCTTAAGCCCTCACTAAGTTCTGAAGCTGGCTTAACTTGCAATCCTCCTGCCTCAGTCTCCTGCTTTGCTGGGATTACAGGCGTGCACCACCATGCCTAGCCTTCTATTTTTGAGAACAATTAGAATCATATATGATATACCAACAAACAAAAATGCCAATGAATAAGGAGTTAACTTGCAAATGTGAAGGGACAATAGCCTCCCTGGTCCTACTGGAAGAGCCACATCCACAGCAATCATTTCTATCACTCAAGAATGTTCCCAATAATATCCCTGCAGCTGAGAACCACACCTAGAGTTTTATGCTTTGCTGGTTAGGGTTTCATTTTGAGAAACACAATTCACCCCTGGGACATCCTTGACAAGCCACACGCACAACAGGCAGGCACATATGAGTGAGGAGGTCGTCTTCCTGTGTCTGAGGGAGTTTATGTTCACAGTATCAGATTGGTATCTTTCAAAAAAATAGATAAAAGCTTCTGTACATGATCTGTTTGAATCCCCGTGTGCACGAACATGTGCGTGTCAAAGAGAGAAGAGCTAACGAGGAAGTGGGACTTGCAGGCCCAGGAGACAGCACTAGGCAGCAGGAGGTCAGGGGCTGAGGGGAGCTTGCTGGGCCCAGGGAACCAGGAGAGAGCCTCAAAGTGGCTGCAAGGTCTACCTGAGATGAGGTGAGCAACAGATTGGCAAAAGGAGAAACCACCAAAAAAGGCTTAGGTTTCATTAGTACAGCGCCAGGCTGCAAATGGAAGCGTCTTGGATACAGGAGTAGCCAGAGACTTTAACAGAACACGCAACAGTTTATAAAGCATGAATTCTTTAGACCAATTCCAGTTTAAACCCAAAGCATAAGTTAATGATTAAAATCTCTGCATCATTCTCTCATGGTCTTAAAATAAAAAGAGATCAGATCCTGAAATATGTTGAATGGATTTGTACATCTTTTTTTTTTTTTTAAAGAGAGAGAATTTTAATATTTATTTTTTAGTATTTGGCGGACACAACATCTTTGTCTGTATGTGGTGCTGAGGATCGAACCCGGGCCGCACGCATGCCAGGCGAGCGCGCTACTGCTTGAGCCACATCCCCAGCCCCGGATTTGTACATCTTAACAAAGAGAACCAAGCACCATATTGAAATCTCTGAAGCCAGAAATGGCCTCAGGGCAGATATTTATATTTTTGACAACTACTAAAGAAAGCAATACGATGTAAGCACATTTTTAGTTAGAAATACCAGCACAGCACTTCTGAACTGGAGGAAACAAAAAGTGAAGAACACTGATAAATGGGGTTGGGGGACTGAGGAAGGAGTCGTTTTTGTGTCAAGATTACTTGAAACACTGTCAAGACTGTGTCGTGGGAAGCTGCAGGTCACTTCACTCTACAAGACAGAGTTACTCACTGCCAAGACTGTAGCCCCAGGCAAAGGGACTGTGTGCTTGTAACACGTGAAGTGCAAGCACCTGGGAAAGCAGGAAGCCAGACAGCTCGGTGGCTTCTGCAAAAGGAAGCTGAGGAAAGACAGGTTCCTCTTTTTCTCAAGGAGCTTGCAGCAGCCCACCCAGGAAGGAAAGCTCTTATCTTTCAATAAACGTACTGTTCTTTTCTTCTCCAGTGGGAAATAGTGCTACTGGGAGAAGTGTGAGCTGCATAAAAAAGAAAAAAGGCAGAGAAAGGGGAGGTGGCCCAGCAGTGTCAGGGGCACAGGGGAGGGTCACAGGTAGGCTGTGGTGAAGAAGAGGAAGAAGAGGAAGGAGCGGTGCTGTTCCTCGAAGGGGTCAGGAGGACTTCTCTGCATCCTCAGCTCTGCTGACCTAATGCATGAGACTGTTCTTGGGATTGAAGAATTTCTGCTATTTTCTCAAACCTGGTGGGAAGCTGCTAAACAATGTTTTATGAGTGTGTCTGTCTAATCCCGCCTGCGGAGGGAAACTAGGACATTATGCAAAACAGTTCACAACCACCAGAATTCTCAGAGAACAAAAGGATCAGCTACTCAGTAGGAGCCAGTAATCTTACAAGCGTACATACGCACACACAGGGGAGCCAGGTAAGAGGTAAGAAATCAGGTCCCTCTCGGGACACTGCCGGCCTGGGTAACCTTGCCCCTAGTGGAGGGCGACTTTGGAGCAGCAGAGGCCAGAAGAATCAATGGAAGGTCTGGAGGCAGCTTCTTCCCCTCTCCATCAATAATCAGGACTGCTGCCCCAGTACACTGACAGCAGCTTTATTTCTGGAGGCATTTATTTTCAGAGTTTGATAACATGTTGAAAAACAAACAAGTTTCAACTACCTTAAAGTCACAAGGTAGAAGCAATTCCCTTTCAGGGCTCCCTGTGTCCCTCTTGTCCCTTTCGGAGCATGAACACACATCCTCCCAGCGCAGGACTCTAGCCCACTCACCTGTCATGTTTATTTTCCTGGGCCGCTCGCAGGAGCTCCTGTATGTTTTTGGTGATCTGTTCAGTCTTGCGGATAACATCCTCGGTGCTGGGGAGCGTGGGGCTTGGGGCCGTGTGGGGCTCTGGTGGATCTGGCATTGAGCACTCACCTGGCCACACCATACTCCTTTGCCTTCCCTTTCGGCTTGACCTGTGAACAGTGAGGATGTGGCTAAACAGGACAGGCGCATATTAGCTGCTTCAGTTTCCAGGAGCTGCCTCTTGTGCACCGGCTGAACACACAGGCAGGCAGATTTTGTGGTTTCCTTCATCTGTTTGCAGAAACAGGGGAGGCTCCACTTCATCCTGTCAGCTCACCTAGAGGCTACTTCCTTCTGCCTTCAAACCAGAAGCCAGGACCCAGGCAGATGGGTGCAGAGGGAGAGGGAGGGAATACCTGGGGGGTGTGGCATTAGAATCCCTGCAGAGCCAACTCCTTAGGTACTGTCAACTTAACATTAAAGTAAAGCATTGATTTTAAGCACAGAGCAGATACCCAGACATGTCTAACCAGCTGGTAAAAGGACAAAAAGCCCCTCTGGCAATAATGTGAATTAAAACCTGTAAACTGTGAGTCTGTGCCTGAGTATCTTAAGACCTACAGGTTTGAAAATAGGCACAAGGGATGCAGACGGCCAAGGCCTGCCAGTTGCTGGTCCTCGAGAGCCCACCCCCAGCACACTCTTCCCTCAGATGTACCCTGTGTCATCTGGCTCCGTGTCATTGGGAGTGTTGTCATAGTCACTCTCAGGTGTGCTGTTCTGCTTCTCCAGCCTGGAAGCCTACAGGAAAGAACAGGAGACCCCCATTAGTGCAGAACACAGGACACTTTGGAGTCTACCTAGGGAATCAATTACCTGTGAGTCTATGTGGCCTTCATACCTACACCTCATTTGGGACAGGAGCCAACTCTTTACTGAAATTTAGTAAAAATGAACAGTGGATTCAGAAATGTTTTCTTTCTCCACAAACAGTTCCACAAACTAAGCTGACACAGATGCGCAAGACTGTCTCATTTAGTTCTCAAAGGAATATGAAATTCATAATATAATGGATGCAGTCAATAAGCAAACATGCCAGCATTTATATGACCACAGACTTTCAGTGCTGGAAGTTACGGGCAGATGATCTGATGGTTTAACACCAGAAGAGAAAATAAAGGGCCAAAAAAGACGGCTGACCTACCCAAGGACACGGAGGCTCCTGAGAAACAGGACCAAGAGCCCAGGCCCCCATATCCTGCTACAGGAATTTCCAACCTTCCATGCCTGCGCTCAGATAGCTGTTGCTGCTCTCCAAGAGTTGCCTTCAAAGATGGTTTTTATGAGCCACCTGAGAAAACTGGCATTATTAGTTTACACCCACATGTTGTTTGTCAATCAAAATGGATAACCCAGTTTGACATTTGGTTTTAAACCAATTTTGTTTCCAAAAGTATCTGCCCCTTAAAATAGAGAGATTTGGTGTAGTTGTAGAGATGAAAAAACGGAATGCAGATTTAAAGGAGGAATCTTGGAAATGTTCTAAGAAAAAATGGCAGCATCACTAAATACAGTGCACTCCAGGGTGACAAAATGTGAAGGGGACTGGATCACACACCTTAGAAGGGGTCTGTGTTAGTTCCAGGATGTTTAGTGAAAGCTAATTTCCCTTGGAATGCTTTTCTCCATAACGTTTGAGGATTTCTTTATCTAACAGAAATTGATGTAAGCTATTCAAATCTTAAACTGATTACCTTACAAAATGCAAGTACGAGGCTACTTCCAGCTATATACCCTGAGTTTCATTCAAGTTAATCAAAACATATGACTGAGAAATTTTATTGATGCTGCAATAAAATGTGACTGTATGCTTGAACACATGCAGACTTGTACCTTCATCCAAAGCATAGCTACTGGAGAGTAAGTTAAGCCAGGCACAGTAGTGCACGCTCATAATCCCAGCTATTCAGGAGGCCTAGATAGTAGGATCACAAGTTCAAGGCCAGCCTGGCAACTTAGTAAGACCCTGTCTCAAAATAAAATAAAAAAAAGGCTGCAGATGTAGCTCAATGGTAGAGTTTTTGCCTAGCATGTATGAGGCCCTGGGTTCAAACCCCAGTAGAAGAGGAGGAGGAGGAGGAGGATGAGGAAGAGGAGGATGATGAGGAGGAGGAAGATGAGGAGGAGGGGGAGGAGGAGGAGGATAAGGAGGAGGAGGATAAGGAGGAAGATGAGAAGGATGAGGAGGAGGAGGAGGAAGATGAGGAGGAGGAGGAGGAGGAGGGGGAGGAGGAGGAGGGGGGAGGAGGAGGAGGAGGGGGAGGAGGAGGAGGGGGAGGAGGAGGAGGGGGAGGGGGAGGAGGGGAGGAGGGGGAGGGGGAGGAGGGGGAGGGGGAGGAGGAGGAGGGGGAGGGGGAGGAGGGGGAGGAGGAGGAGGGGGAGGGGGAGGAGGGGGAGGAGGAGGAGGGGGAGGGGGAGGAGGGGGAGGGGGAGGGGGAGGGGGAGGGGGAGGGGGAGGGGGAGGGGGAGGGGGAGGGGAGGAGGAGAAGTTGTTGTTCATCCAGAGCTGCTCTAGTGGAAAGAATAAAATAAAATTAAATCCAGAAAAATCACACTTTTTATAATGGATCTTTTTGACTTCCTTGATGTAAATTTGATAGTTAGAGATCAAATACTTTATCCACAATGATCAACAGTACCAAGTTTCGTTTAAACATTTTAGAGGAGTAATGACTCACATACCCACTAAATGTCCTCAGGAAATGTTCCTCAAGTACAGAAACCACCATGCACGGGGAAATCAGTTACTTACGCATTATGTCCTTCATCGTTGTCAACAAAAGCAAACAGGTTTCAATGTAGCCATTTAATTTTATGAGAATTATTGTGAACATGCAGAGCCAAGAGCCATTGGTTAAGTGTTGCTCTCTCAAAGCTGTTAATAGAAAAGTTATCTTATAGCTGGTGCTGGTTCAGTTTATTTAAGAGATTTACAGTTCTCTCTGAATAAAGACATGTCATGAATATCTAAACCTAGGATGAAGCTGTCATGAACAACTAGGTGGTCAGTTTAAATGACCTCACTGTTAATTTTGTATAAAACTGTCTCTCACCAAGCAGTGTTTGCAATGATTTCTGAAGCTACCAAAAAAAAAAAAAAAAAAAAACCACAAACATTTTCTAAACCCACAAAATTTCACAGTGGATGAAAGAGGTTTACTTGACTCTTACAAAATTTCAAATGAGATATTTCATTACTGTTTTGCTGTCTTTTAGTTTTTTACAGGAATAACAACATTACAAATCAATTTCAGGACTGCTCAGAAGACTTTGAGTATGATGAATCAAGAATTCTTTTTTTTTTAAGTTGTAAATGGATCTTTTATTTTATCTGTTTATTTATATGCAGTGCTGAGGATCAAAAAAACCAGGGCCTCACACATGCCAGGCAAGTGCTCTATCACTGAGCCACAACCCCAGCCCCTCAAGAATTATTTTTAATACATAACTTCAAAAGTACAATAAGGAATTTCAAAAGGGCCTTAGCTAGTTGCATGCCACTGACAGTGGACAGAAGCTTCTCCATCATTCCTGAGTATAAGGGAATGGACAAAGGCTCAGTGTAAATTCCACAAATTCCCAGGCTCACTGACACCTTCAATCATTTCACCTTTTCTACAGTATCCTTTACTGAAAAAAAGACTGAGCCAGAATCTGAATGCAGGTCTTCAAACTTGGGCTCTGTTCAGGGCTTCCCCAGGTGAGTACCTGCTGCAGTCATGTTCTCTTAGTACATGAAAAAAGATTTTTTTTTTTTTAAACTAACAGAGCCTTTGGGAACAGGGACTATGCTACTTATAACTGATTTACCAAAAGGATGGGTAAAAAGAGATGTTGAATACCTGCTGCCTGGCTGTACTAAGAGGCGCTTACCTGGGTCATGTTCTGCTCTTGGGAATGTAAACTACACACCATCGGCCTGGGTCCGACCAACTAGCACAGGTGAACAGCTATCTGCTAACAGCTACCTGTACCCTCCCTGGATGCTAAGTGTTACAATTCTGGTTTAGGATGCAGGGTCTGTAAACCTTGGTTTGTAAAGTATAGTGCTGACATAAAATATGCCAGCAGTTTAAAGTTTTCATGCTGGTCCAAATGGAACAGTTTTAATCTGTTGACAACAGCTCTGAATAAATTGGATAGATGTGCCCTATTATAATATTTAACCAGCAGCCAGCTAATTCTATGATTATTTAAAAAGACAGTATGCTCAGAATAAATGTTGTAGGGTGATTTGCGAACTGTTAAACATGATGTGAAAGTGAGCAATGTGAAGTTAGACAAGAGGGAGGCCGCCTCTCCACGGTATGCGTGCATGTACGTGTGCATGAGTGCGCGTGCCCGCTGCACTGTGGGAAACCAGGAGGGAAGCCAGCACTGCCTCATGCAGGACAGAGGGTAGTTAGCAGGGGACAGGGACAGGAGGGCCAGCGCCCAAGCACAAAGCGCCCAGGAGCACTGTCCCTCCTCCAGAGCAGACCATTCAGAGTGTACTTAACCCTTCGGGTGCTTTCGTCCCTTGACCAGGAAAGTGTGGAGGGGAAGGAAGGCAGAGATGAAGAGGAGGTCACAAGCGCACTCCTCCCGATCTGGAAGGGGAAAGAGAAACACACTCGGGAAAACACAAAACAAACAAACCCAACCGCCTTCCCTGGCTTCAGGAAAAGAGTCCTAGAAGACAACATCCTATGTGAGGTGAGTCCTGAACTCTAGGTGACAGCCCAAGGCCACGTCCCAGAGGTGTGGAATCCCCTGGTGGAACACCTCCTAGAAATTACTCTGAATTTAAAGGACTACTTTTTTCCGTATGGGAAAAGAAGACCTCGCATTTGTGTCACATTTGCCAACAATTATTTCTAATGGATTGTCGAAACCGAACGTGTCTTTCAATCAGGACTAATATGAATGAAATGAGAGACTACATACATGACTGTAGGTGGTCCATGCCATTACTCTAACCTTGACACTGCAATCACAGAGCTTCTGCAATAATATGACTTCCTTACCTTCTTAACTTTTCTAAAATAGGAAAGTACACTGTGAAAGCTAACAAAGGTTGCTTTTCCTCATTTTTTTCCAGTTATAAAGAAATAAGTTCAACAGCATTCCTTTACACTAAATGTATCAAATCAATTGCCTTAGAGTTTTAAACTCAAACAACTTCAAGCTGAAATAATGGACTCAATTATATATAACAACATTGCAATTTTACCACTGTGTAATTTAACACAATTAAACTAGAGTTTAATTTACTCGACTGTATCCTTTACTTTGCATTTACTCTTGATTTTTGGAACTCCTATATGTTTTGACTGAAGAAATTATAACTGGATGTTCAAAATGATAAATATTAGTCTCCAAAGAAAGCAATGTGTAAAGTTCAAAACTTCTGTAACAGTTTTTTTTTTTTTTTGGCAGTTCTGGGGAATCAAACTGAGGTCCTCACGCATGCCAGGCAAACACTCTACCACTGAGCCACATCCCCAGACCCCAAACCTGGATTTTTTTTTTTTTTTAATAAATTTATCCAAAAGACAAATAACTTTTGTAAACCTCAAAACACAATACTTATCTCATTGCAAAATGAGATTGTCAGACCTCTGATATAGAATATAGTCTTTGGAATTCAACAGTTTTAAAGTGGATGAAGAGTTCTTATAATAATTAAGTTTGAGGAGAGGACAAGGCTACACTTCTGGTGGGAAGGGGAGAAGCAGGATGCAGAGCCTCACAACGAAGGTGTAGGGAGCCTGTGAGCCAATGGACAGGCTGCAGAGCCTGGGGTCTTCTGCACTTGGCTGGTGTACTGGCCACAGGTGCCACCTGCTCATGAGGGAGCAGCCAAAAAGGCATCTTTACTCCTCAGGCTCCAGAGATAAAGAGGCTCGACCTTGTCTACCGCAAAGATGACACCTCTGCTAGCAACCTTTACCATTTGCTTTTGTTTTTGCAAGTGGGGAAGGAAGGAAGGAAGCTTTACACAAAAGGTTCCAACAGGAACTGACTGGGAAATGTATCATGGAAATGAGGAGGAAAGGGGAGTAGGAGCTGAGCAAGAGCCCAAATCCCCAGCTGGACCAGAAAACTTTCAGTCTATGGTCCTGTGTGCTGCGGGAACACCGCACCCACCCGTGGTGGACACATTCACACAGCAAACACAAAGCCGACTCTCAGAGCCCAGCTTGGCCAAGCAGAGGCACAAAAATCTGTGGGTTCAGAAGAAGGAACAGAGCAGTCAGGCTATGCAGAGGGAACAGTGGAAGCGCCAGCGGTGCTACTTACGTGTGCAGGGAAGGGCTGGAGTCTTGTTCTGCTCTCCTCAGGGTGATTTGCTTCTCCCATTGGGAGATATGGTTTCTGACCTGATCCCGTCTCGTACATGGACATGGGCCTACTGCCCCGGGCAGACGGACGTCGCTTTAAGGAAGAGTGGTTGGAAGTGTCTGGGTACTCAGAACCAGTTTGCACCTGATATACATTGGTTGTGGCCTGTTTCCTGAGGTTCGAATTCTCACTCTGGAGTGTTTGAAGCTGAAAGAAATGTTTAGCGAGGGACTGTGTTTTTCCATAGCAAGCAGACAAAGCAAACATCAAGTGAAAGAATACGATACCAGATCTAAACAATAAGAACAAAAAGGACTAGCTGGATTCAAAGTAAAAGGCAACCACAAACAAGGACTTTTTCTTCCAGAATGAGTGAAATGCAATCAACTTACTTCATCATGCAGCTAATTGAATGGTTTAATTTCTGAATGTGGAAAAGTTGCAATCTGGGCTTTTTAAAAACTAATCACCTCACTACTTAAAATCTGTGATAGCGGGGCTGGGACATGTTTGCAGGCAAGCTGTACTTTGGATTATTTTAAGGTTGGTTCAGCTAAGAGCTTGAGACCATTAGAACATCACTTAGGTAACTTGCTTTCAAATGAGCCCTGAGCAATTGCCAATGCCCAAAATGACAGCAGACACCATGGAAGCAGCACAAAGGTAACTAGAGTTGCTCTGCAAAGCAAGAAAGACAGGGAGGCTCAGCTTACGAAAAATCAGATCAGCTACTGCTTTCCAAGAAGCCGACGAGAAAAATCATGATCAACAAGTTTTTATTATATAATAATACTCTTGATATTCCAAACAATTTAGCACTTTTTAAAAAAAGTCAGAGGGAACTGGATTATGGTTAAGTTTTCTTTGTGATATGTCAACATAGCAAACTGGAGACCTATGGGACCGTTAGCCTCTTCATAGGAAGGAATGCTCCACGTAGCACACTCGCTCGCTTCTTGGTCATCGGTCATCATTCGGCTGGGGCTGGAGTATTTGGCCTTTCTCTCCTTTGTCTTTGTGACCCAAAAACCACGAGCATGGTGGGGCTGGCTTTGAACATGCTAAGCTGCCTGGCACCACCCCGTTCTAGTTAGACACTGTCACTGGAGACCCCAAATGCTCTCTCCACTCCTCATACGCAGGCTGCTTCATGGTTAGGGGATCAGCAAGGAATCCTGGGGCTCTTTAGCATCTGGCAGTTTAAACAAATAACCGTGGCCATCCTGCACAAGGTCCTTCCCCTCTGGTGCGCCTTCATCCTCCACGACATTTTATAAGCAGGGTGTAGTACAAGTTCAGCTGTCTACTCTTTGACAGAGACTGTAAAATCTGACCAAATTCCCTTCCAGTGCCAGGGTTAAAGTCCATAAGCAACTGTCTCTGCATCAGAAGATCCTTACTCTTCCAATAGCAACCCATGCAGTGCTAGGAGGAGTTACTTTCAATTTCTATTTATAAAGCACCAATCTGGGAAAAACACACCAATAGTGGCTGCTCCTCTTCATTAATTAGCATCCTTTCCAAGCAACTGTTAAATGTGAAAGATCAGATAAAAATCATGCTACTTTGTCAACTCAATAAAGAAAAAATTTCGCCTAGATTTAAAATAAAACAGATTCCATACCTTGGTATTAGTAGTGCCAAACCTCTGTGATAGTGTGGCTAACTGGCACAGGAAGGCCATTCCTTCTCAGCCTCCTTGAAGTACAAGCCATGGAGTGACAGACTGCTTCTACACCACAAAGTCTTTGAGGGTGTAACTTGTATTTGCAATCTTCTTTCCAACAAGAGACATTTGCAAGGTACATTCTGGGGTACAGACAGGCTTGAGGCACCTGTCAGAACTACTTATTGAAGAACCTGTGACCTGAGTAGTCAAGGTCCAAAGAATGATCAGCATAAGGACTCATGTCCCAAACATGACTTCGAGTGTTTGCCTATGTGAAAGCCTCTGTTAAGAGTTTTCACAGACTGGGCCTTGAAATCAGATAATCTAACACTGTTCATGCCTGTGAAACATCCAGCTTAGATTTTGCTGGAATGTGTTTTGAGATGAGCACGTTTCTGGTTTTAATTAAAAAAAATTTAGTGCTCTGTATTTAGAGAGATGTCCTTGGATAAATTTGATGAAGTTTATCTTAGTAAGAATCAGGCTCCATTTTTTGTTTGGAAGGAGTACGGCAGGAAATAAAAAGTTGAAGATAATTCAACAGTTTCAGAAATCAAAAGCATTTCTAAGAATTGAAGAGATAATCAATGAGTAATAGCAAGTAATTCCACTCTGCATTTCTTAAAGCTCAAGACATTTGTTCTCAGAGATAACAAAGTTATCTCTGGTGATTTCAACAAATACCAAAAGGAACATTATAGAATAAAAAAGGTGATGCTTGGAAGACTGAATTACAATGTCAATGTTAGGAATGTTTTAGAAAAAGTAATTCCAAGAAAATTTTTAGTCTGATTAATGGGACAAACTATAATCAATTAAACAAATCTTATTTCAGAAAAGGCAAGAGGAAGTGCAAGTCTTGCGTGTTACAGCAAAGGGGCTCCTGGTCTGTCTCAGTCACAGCTGCTCCCCAGCCCACATTGCTGGGAGGTACAGTGTCTGTGTTTAAAGGCAAACTGATCTGCAAGTGTTTTCGCTCCCTGAACTGTAGGTTATCAGAGCCGCTGATTTCCAAAGTTATCAAAACACGTCCCCAAACTCAACACCAAAAGAATCCTAGATCAAACCCCAGAGAAGGTACACAGCAGCTTACTTCCCTAGCGAGGATTGAGTCGTAGGCCTTCCTTTAGGAAGCCACTGAAAAGCACCCAGCCAAAATGAAATGTACCTTGTGACCAAGTCTTGAAAATAAATCTGCAACATTATTCCTTAATGACAGTAAAAGACAGATTATAGTCTGCTTTTAATAGTTTCTATTTAAGGGAAGCATTAAAATGTCATTTTTTTTAAGAGAACTGGATGATGGGAGCAATACCCATGAAGTCTGGGCAACATGGAACTTTTCCATTTCCTTCTCTTGGCCTCCTCGTAAAGAATTACATGTGCGAGCCCCCTCTTCAGCGAATGCTTTGCTACTAATGGCCAGACTCCTTTAGAGATTAGTGTACTCATGTGGTTCTGATTCTCTCAAAAGGTAAGGAATGAGAAAATTCTGAACTGATGGGATCATCTCTTTCTAGTAGTTCTTGCTGGTACATGGAGTGAGTGTGTTCTTTTATTTAATGAGAACCTACTCTGTGGCAGGCTCTCCTCTAGGCTCTGAGAATGCCGCAAATAAGGCAGGGATCTTGGGGAGGACTGCCAGGCTGGGGTGGGCTGGGACTAACATGTGGACAAACATACACATCTGTCCAGGATTTTGGCCTGCTCCATCTCCATGGTGTGAGTACTCTATAGGACCAGCAATAGAAAGAATCACACCCATGCAGAGGATCCAGATACCGAAGAAGCACAGACTAGGTGTTAGGATTCTCCTACTTGAGGAATTTTCTCTGGACGTACTCCTAATGAGAGCTATTTCGTTTCAAATATGCAAACACATCCTGCTTCCAAAAAGACAGCTTGGCCCCAAGATTTCTAGGTCTGTTACAGTAACTGTTTTCCTTCCCTCTGATCAAGCATGGTGTCTGGGATTCTTCCTTATACTATGGGATTAGAGAGTCAACCATCCTGTCATTTATTGACATGTTACCTTTTTCTGCATAATTCTCAGCTCGTCACTCAAGTTGTTATTCACCTTCATTAGCTGTTGTATCTTGGCCTCAGAAGCCACTAGAGCGTTTTTGACCTCCATAAATTCCTGTACAGTGACTGGTCCATCTGATAAATCTGAATCTAGGCTCTAAAAATAAATTGGGGAAAATGTTCACAATCTGAGATGATGATAACATTAAAGACTAACAGCTAAAGAATGTCCAATTCTGGCCATGCCAACTGAATTGCAAAATTAAATCAAATCAAGGCTTCTGAGAGAAATGTAAAACTGAAACACAAAAGTAGGGTCACTGTGATACTCAATAATTTTTCAAGTCAGTATTTTCTAATGGAGCAGTCAGTGGGGCTACTTTGACTGTCTGAGGAGGTTTGTCCTGTCTTGCGTACGTTTCTCTTACTCTGTCATTTTCTTCTTTTTTTTAAAACATTTAACTTTTAGTTGTAGGTGGACACAATACCTTTATTTTATTTTTCTATGGTGCTGAGGATCGAACTCAGTGCCTCACCCATGCTAGGCAAGTGCTTTACCACTGAGCCACAACCCAGCCCTGTCATTTTCTTTTTTATCCATTCTTTCATTAATTCATTCATTCCAACACTTTTTATTGAACATAGGCAATTTCTAGGTGCTTGGGATGTATCAGAAAAGAAAATAAGACAAAGATTCCTGCTTCCATGGTGTTTACATCCCAGCCAGCCACATGACAGAGGGAAAAAATAAAAATAAGTAAATATACAGTACGATTGAAGGTGATTAGTGCTGTAGAAACAGACAAAATGGAGCATGGCAGGGGTGCAGGAGCTGAAGTAGGGGTGCAGGTGGGCTGCACATCAGGGAGCTGAGGTAAGCCTTTGAATAGAGCCTGAGCAGGTGAGGAATCAGTCAGATGGTGTCTGGAGGGAGAGCTTCCAGCTGGCAGAGAGCTCAGCTAGAGGAAGCAGGTGTGGGAGGCGGAGGGGTGGGAGCCTGCTGGTCAACAGAGGGCCCGTCCTGGAGGGTCCCATCATGGCCTTGGCTTTCACTGAGGGAACTGGAAGCTTTTGCACAGTCTGGCAGAGGTGTCCTCTCCATCTGCCAATGGTATTACAATTCTCAGTCATGGAAGACAGAAGACTCCAGACACATGTTCTGTAAGTCCATCTTCCCTCTTTGAACTTCCAGACCCTTCCTGTCTACATTCATGCATTCTCAGTGTCTGCAGAAGATTTCTGAGGGCCAGTCCTGGGGATTCACCAGTGACTGGACTACCCAGGATCCTGTGGTCCTCTCCTCCAGCTCACACTCTGGTGCCTCAGTATCTCCCCCTGGGACTCTCGTAGCCTATGTGCTGAGGCATCTCCCATCAGCCCATTTGGACTTCTTCAGGAGCATCCTAACTGGGTTCTCTCTCCGCCCTCTGACCTTTGTCCTCCTTCCTGCCTAAAGCTTCCAAGGCTCTGAACTGCCCGGGAGGCCTTGGCTCTTCAGTCTGGGTGTCACATTCCTCCTGCTGCAGCTCTGAGTCCCGCTCTTTTAGACGGTCCTCTCTTGTGAGCAGCTTTCCTGCAGACACCCCAGGTCCACTTTCTCTCTGCTCAGCATCCTGCCAGGCCTGGCTCACGCCCCTCCTGGGTCTTAGGTGCATGCCAGGAACAAAGCCTCCTCAGCGCTCCTCAGCACTGGATCTCTCCTCTCCCTCCCTCGGCTTTGCTCCTGTTTGGCCTGACACTTGTTGCTTTGTCATTTTACTGCAGTCATCACTCCTCCCAGGCAGCACCATCCTCATGGGACAGAAACTAGGACTTGTCTGGGAGAGTTATGATCCTGAGAAGGCTCTTAGTAAACGCCCGCCTCACAAGCTTCCTCAAGTCACGACAGCAGCGAAGCTGTGACTCGGTACTTGGCTAAGGGAAAAAGGACCCTGTTCTAGAGCCATTGACCTAGTGTCACCTTCGCTTGGCCTGAGCTAAGAGTGAACCTGACTTTACCTCTACAGCACCTCTGGTAGGGCTCGCCCTCGCCTGACAAGGTAGGCAGTTCTGCAGGAGGAAGGTGTGGTAAACAAACATATCTGCCCTACTGCGTCAGGCATGTCCTCTCACCTTCTGCCGGTTTGCCTTGCTTGCTGTGGTTTCCAAATCTGTGTCTTCATCAGATGCCACACTGTCATAGTCTGGCTGGTCATTGTCTTGACTCTCAATACTGTGCTGGTTATTGATTGTTTTCAGTATGAGCTCCACATTGTCTGTTAAGAGAAGCAAATAATTTACTTCAGGCTCATTTTTTTAAAAACTGTTTTTTAGTTGTAGATGGACACAATACCTTTATTTAATTATATGTCGTGCTGAGGATGGAACCCAGTGCCTCACACATGCAAAGCAAGCGCTCTACCACTGAGCCACAACCCCAGCCTCTCAGAACATTTTTTCCCTTCCAAAAAATTACTGGGATGACTTTTTGGCTTAGCCATTTAAAGGTCTGAAAGAAAATAGCAGAATGGTAACATTATGTTTATACCAATAGAGGGACAGCAGAGAAAACGATCCACCTCATGGGCAGATGCATGAGGGCCTCAAGCATTCATCTGATTTAGAGGCCCAAGGTGGGCAAATTAGGGAAGCTTAGGAAGAAACTGCCAGGTTGAGGAGGCGGATGCCCAGGAGTGGCTCCAGACCATAAAGATGTAAAATAATGTAATATGATTTGATTCCACTTGCAACATGTTCACAAGGTAAAACTGAAAGTAAACTGTTAAACTAGAACCTAGAAACTAGGTGCTCAAAACACTGGCAGTTAGTCACCAGAATCCAAGGAAGGGGCAGGGAGAGAGTGGACCCAGTAGACAGCCATGTATGCACTATTAGGAGTGTTGATTCCATGGGGAGGGGCAGGGACGATCTAGAGGTTTTGACATATTTTGAATAAAAAAAATCTCATCTCACAGACTACCCAGGTCTTTCCTGTTTCTCTCAGGCGACTCAGGCTCACCTCTGACTACTAATGTTTTAATCCAGATATCCTGAGGGTTGGTATCTGGGCTACGGATTACAGTTTCTTAAGAGAACCAGGTTCTATTTTAACTTTTTAAATTAATATTTAAAAACTCATAAATATATGTGATTACAGAAGTAATAAAGATTCAATATAGAAGCCAGATGTGGTGGTGTATACCTATAATCCCAGCAACTTGGGAGGCCGAGACAGGAAGATCAGAAGCTTAAGGCCAGCCTTAGCTTAGCACCTTAGCAAGGCCCTAAGCAACTTAGCAGGAACCTGTCTCAAAGTAAATAAATAACTAAATAATAAACAGATAGCTTGATAAAAGGGACTGGGGGTGTAGCGGTGTTAAGGCACCCCTGGCTTCAATCCCCAGTACCCAAAACGATAAAAAGACTCAAAATAAAGAATTGGAAACCAGTGAACAAAGAGGACAGAAATTACTCATGGTCATCATTACGTGCTGATTTCTCTCTTTCATGTCTGTTTTCTACATATGCACACAGTCAATTCTTGTTAATCTCAGTAGTTAAGTTCTAGAAAGCTGCTGTGAACACTGAGCCAACACCAAACCACTGTTCCCACGGCAAAGTCAGGCTTAGGGCCTTGTGAGCCTCTGGTCACATTTTCACCAACTGATCAACACACAGTCTTGTTTTGTGTGTTTATTTTATTTAATACACACTGTTGAGTCGTAACACTGAACCTCTGACCACTAGCACTCTTAAGTCCTTCTAGGACAATACTCACTGAGCATCATTTTCTCTGGAAGGCACATCTTGGCCTCCTCCTTTTAATGTTTTTCAGTGCTGGGATGGAAACCAGGGTCTCACATGTGGTAGGCAAGTGCTCTACCTCAGAGCTACATCCCAACCCCAACTATCTAAGCCTCCTTGTCCTTAGAACACTAGATAGCACCCTTGGCTCTATGTTTAAGGGCTACTTTTTTTTGTTGTTACCAAGGATCAAACCCAGAGGCACTTAACCTATGAGCCACATCCTTAGCCCTTTTTATTTTTTATTTTGAGACAGGATCTCACTGAGTTGCTTAGGGCCTTGTTAAGTTGCTGAGGCTGGCTTTGAACTCACGATCCTCCTGTCTCAGCCTCCCTAGCCGCTGAGATAATAGGCACCTGGCACTATATTTAAAATATTAGGCATCCGGGCTATTGTTTTTTTTTTTTTAAATCTTATTTTTATGTGGTACTAAGGATTGAACCCAGTGCCTCACTCATGCTAGGTGAGCACTCTACCACTGAGCCATAACCCCAGTCCCCATCCAGGCTATTTTTTAAAAGCAAAACCACCACCACCCACACACACACACAAAAAAAAAAAAAAAGCACAAAAATGTGAAGAATATGTCATGAAACAGGAGGCAAGGAGTTGCCTGGCTCCACCTCAGCCAGGAGTGTGTTTTAGATGTTTGAAGTTTTTTTGCCACTCAGCATATGTTTGAGAATGACCTCGAGGTGCTTCAAGTAGTTAATTTGGGGGTTACAAATAAAGATGAATTTGCAAATATGGACTATGCAGACGAAGATCAATTGTGTGTGTATTGATTAACATGTGATATACACTTGCACATATGTATGCATATAAATGTTTTCCTTACAAAACTGGGATTATACTAAACCTTTAAATATTTATTCCTTTATTCCATAGTCTCTACAAAAAAGATGTTTGTATACCATTCAAATATGTAACTAATCACTCTCTACTGATGATTATTTAGACTGTTAAGTTGGATGTTATACATAACATACATATAACATTTCTGATTATTTCCCTTCAATTAAGTGTAGGCACATTTTCAGACTTCGAATTTATGCAAACTCTTGGCACTGCACCTTCACCAAAACTGAATACACCTTTTTAGAACGTCTTTATTCCTGGGTGACCTGATAAAATCAAACTCCTGAATAAGCAAGAAGAAAGAACAAAATGTTGTTGGATAATGATTCCTATCTTTGGTGAATGTGATACTGGCTAGAAACTTAATTTTTATGGTACATACCTTTTTGTTTAAATGCCTTGCAATAAGAAAAGTATAATTTCTATAATTACAGGCAGCAGCAACACACAGTAATGGGCTGCAGAGGAAGCAGCTCCCAAGTGCAGGGCCCTGAGCTACTGCGTGAGACCTGACAGGGCACTCTGGAAACAGATGGTCAGTGTTCTCTTCATAATTTTGAATCATAAACTTCTCACTGCAGACATTTAAAACTAACAGCAACACATTTTAATTTTAGAACTTTAATTTTTAGAACTCAGTTTTGGAGATAAGCAGTAATAGATGAGATGTCATTTAATTAGAAGAGTTTCATTTCTTATATCCTTAGTAAGATTTAAGTTAAACTCTTGGGGTACATTTTTATAGGTAAAGTAGTGACTCCAAAAGAAAAAATCATACTTAAGGTAAATATGAAATAGTTAATAATTTTTAGATACCGTTAATTCACCGGGGCTGAACTTCTTATCATACTGTATTACCAATAAAACTTATAAGATTGCAAGCTATGTGTCAATGACTGCTTTGATTCATTTACAATGTAAATTTTTTTAAAAAACTATGTTTTGGTTGTCGATGGACCTTTATTTTATTTACTTATACATGATGCTTGGAACTGAATGCAGTACCTCACACATGCTAGGCAAGCACTCTTCCACTGAGCCACAACCCCAGCCCACAATGTAAAATTTAACCCCTGAGTCTTACAAGGCCCCAAAAGCACACAGTCAGAGGTGAGATGCTTACCTTTTGAACCAGAGAGAGAACTGCCCTGCTGTCTCCTCTTGGCATCACTGAGAATGTCGATGACCAGTGTGGCAAACTCATGGGCATTAAACCGAGCTAATTTCTGTCTGCCCTAAGGGTGAGAAGATAATTGGAAATATTCCCCACTGTAAAAATATAGACATGAACAGCTATCCCAAACTAGTCAGACTACTGACAGGATTCTGCAAAAATCTTCCAGCCCAATCAAAGCATAATCAATCATAGCCATAATCAAATCAAAACATTAGTATTTTCCATGAGACTAGGTTAAAACCATTTATATAAAAAACGTTTACATTTAAATTCTCACAATACATACTTGTTTTTGTGAACAAGAATACAATGGGTTTAGCTGGGAATGCAGCTCAGTAGTAGAGCACTTGCTTAGCATGCACAAGGTCTTGGTTTCAGTCCCCAGGACCACTTGCCTACCTACCTACCTACCTACCTAAACAAATAAAATGGTTCCACTTAATGCTTTTCTTCCACTAATGATTTAGTTTTGAAGTAGACAGAGTAGTGGAAAATCAGTTTGAAGGAAAATTTCTAAATTTCAAGATATAGTTGTGGTCCAGATGTGGGGGCTCTATCTTTATTTATAGCCACTAATCATAAACACTGAAACACCTTCCTCATTTACTCACTGCTTCTCCTCTTGATGGATGCTGAAACTATTTTTAATGCTCTACATTTATATATATAGTGATTTGATGAAAATTATTGTGTGTAAATATATTTTAATTTTACTAAGATATTTTCCCAAATGAAGAATTCCTCTGTAAAAGATATGCTTAATTTTGAGTCTTGTGAGAAACTGGTAAGCAAACTGCTTATTTCTAAAGTCTACAGCAACTTTAAATCCTATCTGTAGCATGACCAAGCTCATCCCACATTGCCAACTCAGAGGACCTTCATTATACATTTGGCTAATCTGCCTTTGGCCTGCTTGCTTCAATTACTAATAGGGTCAAAGATTTCTTCATAAGCCATTTATATTTCTTCTGTGAATTGTTTTATATTCTTTCCTAGTCAGCTATTTACATCTTGTAGGAATGCTCTACCACTGAGCTACATTCTGAGACCACCTACCCCCCCGCCTTTTTTTTGGTATTGGGGATTGAACTCAGGGGCACTCAACCACTGAGCCCCATCCCCAGCCCTATTTTGTATTTTATTTAGAGACAGTGTCTCACTGAGTTGCTTAGTGCCTTGCGATTACTGAGGCTGGCTTTGAACTCGTGATCCTCCTGTCTTAGCCTCCGGAGCCACTGGGATCACAGGTGTGTGCCACTGCGCCCAGCCCCAGCCCTTTTTGAGACAGGCTCTCGCTAAGTCGCTGAGGCTGGCTTTGAACTTTTGATCCTCCTGCCTCAGCCTCCGGAGTTGCTGGGATCACAGTTATGCATTACTGCAACTGGCTCTTAGGGCGTTGTGAATTTTGTGTTTATGCATAAAAAGGACATTCAATTTTAATCAATCAAAAAACACTTAAGATACTCATCCTGGAAATATCAAACACCATGACATCAGCCATTCCCCAAATAATACCTCTAATTATTTTTTAAACTGAGCTACTTGCCTGGTTTCGTGTTGATGAATACTCGGGATTGACCGGAAGAAAGGGGACGACAGTTGTCTCGGTTACCAGGGTGCTGTGGTTTTGCGTGGCAAGCCAGACTAGCCAGAGGAAAGAGCCAGAGACAGAATCTCATCACACCTGGGGTGCCACTGCTCTGCTGGGAGGCACGGCTCACGCGTTACTAGGGAGACTTAGGGAAGCACACTCTGAAGCCAACACACGCAAAGGTACACGTCGACACACGAGTTATCAGGACAGTAGAAATTGGGCAAGTAAAACACTGAGGCTGGCAGCTTGTCACTGCCCACTGATAACAGAAGCTTAGTAGATAAAGGCACATGTTAAGTCACCTGCATCAGTCTCTCGCCTGTCAACTTCATCGTACACATCCATGGCAAGTTCTTCAAACAAATGATTACTTAGCTGAAAGTAAAAATATCAGGGACACAAGGGACAACGATTAACACCAGGAGGACGAGAGGGGACTGTGACTTATTCACCCTTTTATCTCCAATGTCTAAGCCAGGGCCTAGCAAATGTCCTGTTACACAGACAACATGCCACAATTGTACAGAGCCTTTAGAAGCATCTGCCTCCCGCAGCAACCTCACTATTCTATGACACCCGGCAGGGTCGCTGCTACAAGAAGGTTAGAGGTGGCTAATCTCGCGCTCAGAAGTGGACCCAGTCCTCTACTCTCCTTGGGGAGCCCCTATGAGTGTCTTCCATCTTGACAGCATTTGTCATTTCCCCAAAATGTAAGGGCTCCTAAACCCCCGGGAGGATTAAGAGGTAAAAACATGCCCTTTGACAGGATAATCTGCACCACTGCACAAAAACTCCAACCAGAACTGGGTGAGGCCTCTTGGCTGTCTTGCTGGGAGCAGTCCTTCAACCCCAGGGCCGAGTGTCCCTGACAAAACACCACCTGACTCATCAATACTCTGAGCAGTGTCAGCTCACAACACAATCACCATAGGCTGAGGGGTCTTACTGGCTGCAGGATCAGGGAGGACAATCAAGGTCTTTCCAATTCAGATGAGGTTAGACCCCTGACAGGTGGCACTGGCTGTCTCCGCACTTTCTACCTCAGGAAACTCACTCTGGCACTTGGCCGTTGTGACTCTTCCCTGCTCTGTGAGGGCAGATGCTCAATTTGTTACATTGCCAACCATCCTCCTCACATCCTGAAGCAGTACCAGATACTCGGCAGGGGCTCAGGAATATCCACTCACTAACCGACCTGAAGGTCTTCTGTGCAGCAATTTAAAATGCCTCCCACCGCACCTCACAGGAAGGAATAGTGAAAGGTATATGATACATTGTTGACTGAAAAAAGCAGGAGACAAAAGTGTGATACACATGAAATAAGACTTGAAAGAAATACACCAAAACACTGAGCCTGAGTCCACTTACAGGACTGAGGGTGATTCTCCCCTCTATTTTCGATACCTCTAGCATGGTCACGCTGTAGTTACATTAAAGATAAACCCTGAAAGCCTGCTGCTAGATAAGAAAATGAAGGGTTGGGAGCTTGAACTTGCTTGATAAACACTCATCTCTTCCTCCAAAGGACTACAGGCCTTATCATTATTGCTATCACTAACAACGACAGCACTGGTCAACACTGACTAAGGGCTCACATTCCAGGCACTGTGCTAACAGCATCCTATTTAATACTTAAAACACCTCCATGAAGATAGGGTTTGCTATTGTCCCATTTTACAAACAAAGAAACTGAGGCATAGAAGTTAGTAGCTTGCCTAAAGTCAAAAGCTAATAAGTGCCGGACCTGAGATTCAGGTTTAAGTCTACCAAAATGTTAACATTTACTAATTCAGGAAAATACTGATCTTTGTTTTTCATTAGGGAAGGAGGGAGGTAAAGAGAAAGAAAGAAGAGAGGATGGTAGGGAGGAAAATGAAAGGGGGAAAAAGGGAGGGGAAAGAAGGAAGAAATGAGGGGGGAGGGAAGAAAGGAGAGAAGGAACAAATGGTGACCCGGTCCAGGTAAGAGCAGCACCTGCAAGGAGCCGGCAGGGCAGGGTCCACAGGTAAGAGGAGCAGCAACCCTTCCTGAGCAGCTCTGCTGAGCACTGCCTCCCTCTTCTGGGGAAGGACACCGAGGCACTGGGAGGCTACGGCACCTTGCCTTGCAGAGAAGTGAACCTGACCCACCTGACTCACAGACCAAGTTCACGAGAGCTCTACTATGTTCCCTCCAAGCTATTTACTTAATGCCTGTGCGTGCAGGATATTAGATACAACTTTAGCTTTCATGCAGCTTCTAGCTGAGCAAATGCAAGAGAGTCAAAGGGAATCTGGGGTTTATCTAGGTTTAAATTAGTTTCAATAAAAATTTGCTCTTATATTATGAACAATTAAAAGGAAAGCACAAAATACTTGGTGCTGACTTCAAAGCATATCATCTTAATACATGGTCTCTTTAAGAAAGGCAGTAAAACACACAGACACACAAAACCGTAGATATAGAACACAGAGACGCCAAACAAATTGCATAAAACACATTTATTTCATAATACAGTTAAGTACTAGTAAGGAAAGGTTCATTTTCTGTAATATTTAATACTTAATGTTATATGAGGTTCTAGAAAAGGGTCTTCTCTGAGAAGGGGAATGGGAGGAAGTCACAAATAGGGAAGCTGCAGTTTCAGAGCTGGGCTTTGGGAAGGCTGCTGCCCACGCTGGGGAGGTGGTCAGATTCCAGCTCCTTGAATGAGAAAGGCAGGGGAGCCGCGCGGGGCAGACACGTGGGCAACAGAGGGCCTCAGAAGAGGACACGAATACAGCAGCTCTTGGTCTCAGAGAGTGTGAAAACAAACACACACACACACACACACACACGGGACCAGGGCAGGGTCTGAAAGATGAGTTGGAAGATGCCCTTCAAGGTTATGAAAAGAAGTTAAGAGTCTGATTCAGAGAGCAATGAGAGGAGGTCAAGAGTAGAGTCTGGGGTTAAAATAGCTGGGAGGCTCCCCTTGAGGCAGCTGGACCAGGGGAAATGGTTCCCAGAGAAGTCAGTCTCCAAGGGACCTGACTACAGCTGGCTGGGCCAGCTGCAAACACACACACTGATCACAGTGAGGCTGTGACCCGTGGGGCTCCACGAGCTGTCAGGACACAGTGGGCTGGACCACCAGCTTTGAAGCACGAATCTGAAAACCTCTGATGAATGGCACAGGATGGGTGAGAGAGTCACCATCGTGGCAGTGAGTGAACCTGCAAACTCACCAGCAGGCCAGCACCAGATTTTGTCATTCCCTGGCATCCAGCACGGCTAGACAAAACTCCAGGAAGGGTGCCCACTTACTCATTTACATGAGAGAACTAGGCAACTTTCACAAGGGGAAACAACTTCCTAATGTCACAGGCCCTGTCTTTAGTTCTCAATATGACAGAAAAATGGGGATATTTGAAGCAGAGCCTATGAACTAGATATACTGAACTAGATGTACTTTCAGTTTTCATTGCTACATACTCAATGGTCTGCTTCTAATTTATCATCTGAAAGTATGAAATAAAGTAATCTGATGCAGTGGGTAACTTGGACTGAGAACAGGTATTGGCAGAATACACTGATTCCCACACCGGGTTCACAGTAAAGAGATACTCACAGACTGAAGTTTCTTCTTAGCAGCTTTTGCCAATTCAGACAAATCCAGGCTGCTAAGAAAATGTACAAAACTAATAAGCAAATAAATAGAACCATGTTTGTGAGCTCTGTAGATTAAGATACCCAAGGGATGAAAATATTAGTTATAGTTCATGGACACACTGAGTCAAGCATTCTATGGCCCAAAAGAGTTCGTGAGGAAACCGAAACAACATGTCAGAGTGATTCATTTCAGAAGTACAGTAGTCATATCATATATGATAAAGAGAAAAAAATCACCCACCAACTAAATGACAAAAGCTACTGTCAGGTTAATTTCCAGGTCCTTATTATGTGAGGAGTCACAATTATTATCTTTTTGGTACTAGGGATTTAACCCAGGGGTGCTTAACCACTGAGTTATATTCCCAGTCCTTTTTATTTCTTAGAGACAGAGTCTCATGAAGTAGCTTAGGGCCTGGCTAAGTTGCTGAGGCTGGCCTCAAACTTTCAATCTTGTTTCAGTGTCTGGAGTCACTGGGGTTATAGGCATGTGACACCATGCCCAGCTATAATTTTTGAAGTACTAAAAAAAAAAGAAAAGAAAAGGCAAGATAGAAGAAAATACGAAAATATGAAAAACTGGAATGGCAAGATTATATCTGGAACAGCAGTTAATTATTTCATAACTCTTGACAGCATTTGTGCAAAGGTAACTGGCTAAATAGGGCTTAAGGTTCATCCCTATAAAAGCAACAAACTCATCTGATGTTACAAATCAGGGGTCGGCAAATTATGGCCTTCTTTTTGCTTAGCCCATGAGTTAAGAATGCTTTTTTATATTTTTAAATGATTGGGGATTAAAAAAAAGGAAGAACAACATTTCATAAGATATGAAAATTATATGAAATTCAAATTCCAGTGCCTGGAAAAAAAATTTCCTTAGAACAGACATGCCCATTCATTTAGTGTACCCAGATGCTTTCATCTAAAATGGCAGAATTGAGGGGTTGCAACAGAAGCTGCAAGGGGACCTTGATAAAGTTTGCCGACCCCGGTTATAGAAAAAGAATATCATCTCTAATGGTACAAAAATATTTTGTGAATATGATCTGTTGACACAATGTACTATCACAACTGTGTAAAACAGTGACACTGACTCCAATTTCCTTATCAGTAAATTTGTTACTTGTGCTCTTTTGAACTAAAGTTTGATAGGTGGTTTACTTACAGACGTCTTATTTCCAAATTGTATAGCCATAAAAGAGAAAAATGTATGGGCTTTGTTAAACACAAAAAATATGATATATTTAAATACTTTATTACCGAGGAAATACTGGGGGCAGATACAATTGATTGATCTTTTGAGGGTCTTACCTGTCTGCCATTTGAGGTATTATAAAGTGCTGTCCGTTTTTGTGATCTGAAACAAAAACCAAAGTTTTGGTCATATAAAATATGAATAGGACCTATAAAGGAATACCACCATTATTTTCTCAATATAAGCTTCACAATTAGCATTTTTTTGTAATTATGAATCATGTGGGGAAAAGAAGTTGCTGGATTGGCTATAAATTCCTGAGGACATGGGTGGTACGGAGGATACAGTCTTGTTTTCCTTAGTGTGCAGGTCTAGACACCCAGTAGAAACAATGCTCACTCTAAACCTTAGGCTTGTTCACCCCAGGGTGAGCGATGGTCCTGAGCTGTGGAGGAATGATGAGGGGGTAGAATTAGCTCACAGCAGGCTTCTATAACCTCACTGTGTGGGACCCTGGTGCTTCAGTGAGCTTTGGTAGCTTCTTCAAATTATTCAAGACAGGGCTTAGGCAGGTGGCCTTTGCAGATTCAGAGAGAAATTCCATCTCCCAAGATGCTGACTGACTTGGTCCTATTCTAGCTTTGGAGATGCTGGTCCACATTCCAAAAAATAAAGCTGTTATAGGCATCTACACAGGCTTTTGTGTAAGTTGTATTTTTCTTGAGTAAATACCTAGGAAGGGACTGCTAGGTTATATGGTAAATGTGTGTTTAATAGGGTAAGAAGCCACTAGACTTTTTCCCAGAATAGCTCTTTTATTGTGTATGTGGTGCTAGAGATTGAACCCAGAGCCACTCTACTGCTGAGCTACATATCCAGCCCTCTTAAAAATTTATTTTATTTTGAGATGGGTTCTTACTAAGAAGCCCAGGCTGGCCTTGAATTTGTGATCATCCTGCCTGAGTTGCTGGGACTGTAGGCATGTACCACTACACGGGGCTAGCTCTATCATTCTGTATTCCAAACAGCAATCTACGAGAGTTATGGTTGCTCCAGCTCTTTCCCACCACTTGTATTGTCAATTTTAGGTTTACTTTGTTTTAAAAATTTTAGTCATTCTAATAAGTATTCTGTGGGACCACATTGTGGTCTTAATTTGCATTTCCCAATTGGCTAATGATTCTGAGCTTACGTTCATGTGCTTATTTCTTTGCTACCTACATACTGTCTTTGCCCAAGCTCTCCTTTCTCCTGGTGTCTGTGTTCTTAAGGCTGGTACTGCCTCAGCTTCCAAAGTACTGGGACTGCAGGTATGTGCTACCACATCTGTCTCTGCCCAAGTTTTTACTGGGTTGTTTTTTTTTCTTACTATTGAGTTTTTGTTTTTTTTAAGAGAGAGAGAGAATTTTTTAATATTTATTTTTTAGTTTTCGGTGGACACAACATCTTTATTTTATTTTTATGTGGTGCTGAGGATCGAACCCAGTGCCCCGCAAATGTTAGGCGAGCGCGCTACCGCTTGAGCCACATCCCCAGCCCCTTACTATTGAGTTTTAAGAGTGCTTTAAATATTCTAGATACAAGTTCTTTCATTTTGTTTGTGGGCTGGGAAAAAATTCTGGGCTTACACATCCTATCCCTTAGATACATATTCCTTATTGAATATGTGATTTCCAAATATTTTCTTCCAGACTGTGGCTTATTTTTTTCATTCTCTCAATCACAGTTTTCTCAGAGTAAGTGTTCAATTTTGATAAAGCCTTCCACTGTGAGCTATATTCCCAGCCTATTTTTTTTTTTAATTTTGCTAATGCATTTATTAGGACATTACAGCTATACATAGTAGTGTGGTACATTTTGACATATCCATAGATGCATATAACACAATTTGCTCCCTTTCAATCCCCAGTACTTCCTCTTTCCCTTCCCCCTTCTACCTGATCCTCTTCCTTTATTCTACTGAACTTCCTTCCACTTATTTGTTTTTTTTAATTGATACATTGTACATAAAAGTAGAATTCATTGTGATACATTCATACATGCACATAGCATAGTTTGTTCAATTTCATTCCATGGTTCCTCCCTTTCCCATCCCTCCTCCTCCCTCTCTCTCCTTCTTCCTCCATTCTATTTTCTGCCTTCTATTTTCACGAGATCTCCTTCTTAAAAACTCCTTATTTCTCTCTAGCTTCTACGCATAAGAGAAAATATCTCACTCTTGAGTTTCTTATTTCACTTGGCATGATATTCTATAGTTCCATTCATTTATCAGCAAATGCCATTATGTCATTCTTCTTCTTCTTTTTGTTGTAGTGCTGGGGATTGAACCCAGGGTCTTGCGCACACTAGGCAAGGCTCTACCACTGAGCCACATTCCCAGCTCAAGTTCATGCTTCTTCACAGCTGAATAAAACTCTATTGTGAATATACAGGTGACATTTTCTTTATCCATTCGCCTGTTTTTAGGCATTTAGGCTGGTTCCATAACTTGTCCATTGTGAATTGTGCTGTTATGAACACTGATATGCATGTTTCAGTTATATAGTTATATAGCCTATGCTAATTTCAGTTCTTTTGGATAAATACCCAGGAGTGGGACAGCTGGGTCATATAGTGGTTCTAATTCCAATCTTCTGAGGAATCTCCATACTGCTTTCCAAAGTGGTTGTACTAATCTTCAGACCTTATATTGTTGTTACAATACAGAAGTGTAGCTTTCTCCACATCCTTGCCAGCAATTATTGCAATTTGTGTTCTTGATGATTGCCATGTTAACTGGAGTGAGAGGAAATCTCAATGCAGTTTTGGTTTGCACTTCCCTGATTGCTGAGAAGCTACAGTAATCAAAACAGCCTGGTATTGGCATAAAAATAGCCATGAAGACCAGTAGAATAGAAGACAGAGACAAATCCACAGAGATAGTCATCTGATTCTTTTTTTTTTAATACCTTTATTTTGTTTATTTTTTATGTGGTGCTAAGAATTGAACCCAGTGCCTCACACATGCTAGGCAAGTGCTCTACCACTGAGCCACAATGCTGGCCCCCATCATCTGATTCTTGACAAAGTGTTAAAAATATAGGTTGGAGAAAAAATAGCCTTTTAAACAAATGGTGCTAAGAAAACGGATATCCATGTGTAAAGGACTCGCTCTCTCAACCTGCACCAAAGATCAATTCAAAGAGGATAAACACCTAGGAATTAGACCAGAAATAATGGAACCACAGTTAGAAGAAAACTAATGCAATGGTCAGGCACCATTCTTCCTGAATAAGACTCCTAAAACTCAAGAAATAAAACTGCGAATCAATACATTGGATGGTCTCAAATTAAAAAGTTTCTGCACAGCAAAGGAAACAAGATGGTAGTAACAGATCCTCCAGAATGAAAACAAATCTTTGCCAGCTATTTTTCTGACAGGGGATTAATATCCAAAATATATTAAGAACTCAAAAAAAAAAAAAAAAAAAAACCCCTCCAAATAACCCAATCAATAAGTGGGCAAATTAGCAGATATTTCTCCAAAGAATAAATACAAATGGCCAAACGAATACATGAAAAAATGTTTGACATCTCTGGTTCCTATTTCTTACTAATCTTTTAATGTTTGATTTTATTTTATTTTAGCAATATTCCCATCTGTATATTCTTTCCTTTTTTGCTAGTATGGCTAGACATTTATCAATTTTACTTATCTTTTCAAAGAATCAGTCTCATTAATTTTTCTGCTTTCTTTCCTCTTTTGATTTCACTGATTTATGCTATTTATCATTTCTTGCTTTCTGCTTGCTTTGGGTTTATTTTATTCATCTTTTCTAGTTTCTTCAGGGGGAAACTTTTGATAGACGTTTCTTCTTTTCTAATGCAAGAATTAAAGGTTATAAAATATTTTTCTAAAGCATTATTTTTGTTGTATTCCACAGATTTTGATAGGTCATGTAGTTGAAAATATTTTCTGATTTCCCTCAAGACTTCTTTTTAGACACATGGATTATTTAGAAGCATGTTGTTCAATTTCCAAGCACCTGAGATTTTACAGTTTTATTTTCATTATCCCTTTCTAGCTTAATTCTATTATGATCAGCAAATATATTTTGTAGTATTTTAAATCTTTTAGATTTGCTAAGTTTTGTTTTATGACCTAGGATATGGTTTCCCCTCTTAAATGTTCAATGTATACTTGGAAAGTGTGGGTATTCTGATGTTGGGTTCAGAATTCTAAGAATGTCAATTAGATTGAGTTGATCTTTCATTTGGTTTAGATTTATATCCTTACTGACTTTCTACCCACTAGTTCTATTTATTGTTCAGTCTCTAACAGTGTTTGTGGATCTGTCCGTTTCTATCAGCTTTATTGAGGTCTGCTTCATATAACTGGAAGCTCTGTTGCTGGTTATGGACAATTTAGACTTATGTCTTGGTGAACTGACCCTTTGATCATCATTTTATGTTCTTTCTATCTCTGCTAATTTTCCTTGCTCCGAGGTCTACTTTGTCTGACATGAATACATTCTTTCTAGCCATCTTTGACTTACGGTTTGTATGGAATGTTTTTGTACATCTTTTGGCATTTAATTTTATCATTATATTTAGAGCAGGTTTCTTGTACACAGCATATAGCTCAATCTTTTTTTTAAAAAAACTGGTGTATTTAGAACATTAATGTAATTATTGCTATATCTGGATTTACGCCTATCATTTTATTATTTATTTTGCTTGATTCTCAGATTTCTGTTTTCCCCTTTTAATTTTTTTTTATGGCGGGTGGGGTGTAGGGGTGGGGATTTTGCTATGTATGTTGCCCAGGCTGGTCTTGAACTCCTGGGCTTAAGCAATCCTCCCAGCTCATCCTTCTAAGTAGCTGGGACTATAGGATAGCCATACACCACCATGCCTGGGTTAACTATTTTCAATCAAAATATTTTTGACCATCCGAATAATTTCTAACATTCCATTTTAGTTTATCTTTACAGTTTTTGACAACTTTTCTCTTTTAAGTGGTTGTGCTAGGGATTACAATATATTTACTTAACTTCTCACAGGCTACTAAGAAATAATATTTTACCATTTTAAGTACAATGTAGAAATATTATCATCGTATTTCTTTATTCTTTCCCTTTTCCTACTGTAGCACGATAATGACATATTCTATACATCTACCTGCTAATCATGTCTTTCAACTCTCACATGTATCTTATAGAATTTAAGAGAAAAACACAATCCATTATATTACCTTGGTACTTATTTCTGCTGATTTTTTTCATTCTTAAAGTTCCAAGATGTCTTTGGTATCATTTCCACCCAAAAAATATTCCCTAGAATTTCTGTTAGCACAATAAATTATTATTTTACTTCACCTCAGAATGTCTTTATTTTGACTTCAAAAGGTCATTTGCATTGGATGTAGAGTTCTGGATTGACAGGTTTTTTTTTCCTTTTTTGGTACTGGTGACTGAACCCAGGAGTGCTGTCCCATTGAGCTACAACCCCCAGTCCTTTTAATTTTTATTTTGAGGAAGGGCCCCACTAAATTGCTGAGGCTGGCCTTGAACTCGTGATCCTTCTCTCTTAGCCTCCCAAGCTGCTGGGATTACAGGTGAGCACTATAACATCAAGCAACAGTTTCTTTCTCTTAGAGCTTTAAAAATATTTCTGCATTTTCTTCTCATCTTCATGGTTTCTGATGAGAATAAGGATGATGTTCAAAAAGTTTGGTGTTGTGGGACATTCTGATTACAGATACTTAATTGGTGAAATCTATGCAAATTTTCTCAAATCTAAAAGCTTCCAAAATCAAAAACATTTCTGTCCCAGATAGTTTGGATGAGGGATGCTTAAGCTTTAAAGTGTGTTGGATTTTTTTTTTTTTTTTCTGGCTGCAGTCAAGAAGGTTCCTCTAAAATCTTAGCTTTCTGCAGTTTGGTTTTGAAGTTCCAAACGCGGCTTTCTTTCAGTTCATCATCTTGGGGGTTTGTTGAGGCTCTTGAACCTGTAGTGTCTTTGACAAATTTTTAGAGTTTTTGGCCAATATTTCGTCAAATATTTTTTCTGAACAACAGTCTTTCTCATCTCTATTTGGGAGTCCGATGATACCAATGTCAGATCTTCTGGTACTTTTTGATTCGTCTCTGAGGCTCTGTTCAGGTTTTTCTCCTTCCCACTGCTTTTCCAATTGCTCAAACTGGATAATTTCTAGTAATTTATTTTCAGTTTGCTGACTTTTTTTTTTTTTTTTTTGATATCTCTCAGCTGCTATTAAGCCTACTCAGTGAGTTCTCTTATCTTTTTAGAGCATGGTTTTACTAGCTTCTTTAATAAGTGATAATTTCAACACCTACGTCACCTTGGGGTTGCTATCAATTGACTGCTTTCCTGAGATTTGGTTCTTCATCAGTTCAGTCTCTACAGATGGTACTTGGATATTTTTAATATTAAGTTGTGAGATTCTGGGCCTTCTTTAAACTCTATGGAGAATGTAAACATTTTGTTTTAGCAGGCAGAGCAGGTTGGGTTCTGCCTGTGGGGCAGGGTGAGAGAATTGGGAGAAAAAGAAGAGCAATCTAGACTTCCTAATGCCTCTATCAGACATTTAGGCAACTGTGTAGCCACAGGCTTGCTCCTGGGATGGGAAGGAACAGAAAAAGGAAAGAGGAAAAAAACCCAGGGGAATCCCCTACTCTCAGTCTTGTATGAGTCCCATTTACTGCTCCTTAGACCAGAAAGAGAGGGCTTCTTTGCACTTGTTATACAGTTCCAGGTCTCAGGTTGCCACTCACTCATATCAGAAGTAAAACAAACAGGACCCTCAATACCAGCTTGATGGCACTTCAAGTTCCTTAATCCACCACTTGGATTTTACTTACTCTTCGGAGTCCTTAGAGAGCTGCCCTGAGCATTTGGTCCAGGGTTTTTAGTGCCAATCCCCAGGAGACAGGATGGGGTGTGACTACTCCATCTTACTCAGTGGTGAAACTGCACCAGGGGCTCTTAACTCTACAACCAGGGTGGATAACCACCATGGACATGTGTGTGGACGTTATGATCAGGTGTTGGCAAACTATGCACAGCTCTGAACAGTAAATATTTTAGGCTCTGTGGTGTCCTGTGACAATATATCCTATTCAACTCTGCCATTGTTGTGTGAAAGCAGCCACATACAAGATGTGAGTGAGTTGGTCCGTCTAGTTTGTAATTAAACTTTTTTTTTCCGGCAGGGTGGGTGGGTACTAGGGATTGAACTCAGGGTTACTCAACCACTGAGCCACATCCCCAGGCCTATTTTGCATTTTATTTAGAGACAGGGTCTCACTGAGTTGCTTAGCGCCTTGCTTTTGCTGAGACTGGCTTTGAATTCACGATCCTCCTGCCTCAGCCTCCCGAGTTGCTGGGATTACAGGTATGCACCACCATGCCTGGCTTGCAATTAAACTTTAATGAAACAGGTGACAGGCTGGGTTTGGTTTACAGACCATGGTTTGTAGATCCCTGTTCCCTATCACAAATAAGATGACTAGATACAGGTAAAATCACATTTGGACTTTTTTCTATCCTTAGCAGAATTCTTCAAATCAGTACAAAAGCTGTTGTTTTGCTCTTCCTTTGCTAGTTCCATGACATTCAAGAACTGTGGAGCACATTCAACACTGGGATGATTATGCTCTTTGATTCTGGAGAAGCCACTTCTCCAGAGCTAAAAGGAAGTTTTACAAACTAAAAGTTCAAAGGGATTTAACCAACTTTGTATCTTTTACATAGAGCTGAAAATTCAACCATCATCTTTTCCTATAAAGAAATTACTCCTAATTTTCTGAAGGACATTAAAGAAGAGGAGGTCATAAAAAATAGTGTCCTGTCTTGTTTTCCCAGAACTTTCCAGAGTGGAGGTGTGGCGAGGCCATTAGCCTTTCACTTACCCGGTTTCCTGCCGCAGAGATAGAAGGCCAGTCTGTCTGTTAGCTCGTACTGTATTTCCACAAGGCGTTCTGCCAGCTCATGGTGCCCTCCTTGCCTTCCAAGAGAAAACAAAGTACCATTGATATTGCTCAGGATTCACTGGCTGGAGAGTAGGAAAGTACAAAGACATCCCCTGAGACACCTGAGCAGCTTAGCAAACATGACTTTTTAGAATAATCAACCTTTTTTTTTGGTGAGGTAGATTGTTAAGATCTACTGTGAGTCATATTTTTATAAATTGTTTATAAAACAATTTAAACTACCCTTTTCCTTTATTAATGCTCAAAACAGAATACTTAATGGGAAATTCAAAGACTCATGAGAGATTTAAAGAAAGAGGTTCCAAAAAATTAATTGGAGTGTTTCTAGAAACATACAATGTCCAGACCTCACCCTTGGAAATTCTGAATCATAAGGCTGGGATGGGCCTGGGCATCAATATTTTGAAGAAGGCCTTTCCCTTGGATGATTCTGAGGCAGCCAGTCTACCTCTGGATGAGTCTAGAAACCACTTCTAGAGCTACAATTTAGGCAGAGACAAATCAACCAAATGCAAAGCTCAGATCTAAGCTACTTTTATCTTTTTCTTCCTTTGTCTTTCTTCATTCATGAAATAAATATTGAAGCTACTTGGAACCTTTTAGTAACAACACTTATAAATAAATTATTAGATTGAAAGACTATTATATGTGAGGTTTGAGGAAATTCCAAAGTAAATGATAAAGTACTTAGTGCAGACTCTTTCCCTCTTCAAAGATCAAATCTAGTTTCAACCAGTTTCTTTTCCTACTATTCAAAAAACTATAAAATACTCTAACTTACCACACATCTTTGATTTATTTTTACCATTCCCATTTCTTTTGTTTCACTTTTTAAAAATTTGTTCTTTTGTTAGAAATATGTGACAGTAGAGTCTGTTTTGACATATTGTACCTACAAGGAGTATAACTTATCCTAATCAGAATCCCATTCTTGTGGTTGAACATGATGTGGAGTTTCACTGGTCGTGTATTCATGTATGAACATAGGAAAGTTATGTCCAATTCATTCTACTGTCTTTCCTATTCCCATGCCCCTCCCTTCCCTTCATTCCCCTTTTTCTAATCCAATGAACTTTTCTTCTCTCCCCACCTTTATTGTGTGTGAGCATCCACATATCAGACAGAACATTCAACCTTGATTTTTTTTTTGGCATCAGCTGATGTCAATTAGCACGATAGCCTCCAGATCCATCCATCTACTGGCAAATGCCATAATTTCATTCTTCCTTATGGCACAATAATATTCCCTTGTCTATATGTACCACATTTTCTTTAACTATTCATCTGTTGAAGGGCACCTACACCACATGTTTTTTCTCATTTTAAAAAATCTGTAAATCACAAAACATTCTATAACCGATGGTATGTGATAATTTAACTGGCAGAGCTTTTTTCTTTTTTAGTGCCATAAAAAGTAATGATGCACTGTAGAATCAATGAAGTTGCAGGTCTGGTGAAGTATTGTATTGCTGTGGTCATTCTCACATGTGCTTGGATGTCTTCAGTAGAGTCTCCAGCTGTGCTGAATGTGCCTGTCTGCCCATCTCCAGACCTTGACTCTGCCTTCCCCTCCCCTGGATCGATGTAGTTCCTCATCTGCATGCCCACAAATAACCCATTCTTTAACTAAAGGAATTTCCTAATCTTTTGGGCCACAATGAGGAAAACTTAAATATGCTCTTTAAGACCTATTGTCCATTTTGCCAATGAATCACATATTATTTTGCTTCAGTGAACTCTTTCAGGTACTTATAAATCATCTCTTCCAAGAGACAATAAATTCTTGGAGGACAGAGTTTATTCATTTATCCTCATTTACTCTCTATGTAGCAAAGTATGGCACTTTGCAGTTAATAAAAGAAATTTGAAAAAAGAAGGAAAGATGATTGATCTTCTATCATTTAAATGATACTCAAGGCTAACTGATGGATTATTTGTTTTTCAGCCTTTCACAACCTTTAAATAAAGAAAAATTACAAGGATTTTACAGTGAGAACTCAGATGTTCTATCTAAAAATTACAACTAAACATTTATTACATTTGTTTTATTACATATGCATCCATGAATTTGCTTTTAAGTTCAAGCAATGATTAAGAATATTAAAAAATTGAGACAGGTATGGTGGTGCAACCTAAAATCCCAGCTACTTGGGAGGCTGAGGCAGGAGGATCCTAAGTTTGAGGTCAGTCTCAGCAACTTAACAAGACCCTATCTTAAAATACAATAGAAAAAGGGCTGAGGGTGTAGCTCTGTGATAGAGTGCCCCTGCGTTCAATCCCCAGTACTGCATAATAAAACAAAGAGTGGGTCTCTAATTCATGATACCTGATTTGCACTCTAACTATGGCTCAAATAGCAGGCATGGTAAAGGACCAAGTTAAAGACTAGAAGCTAAGCACATGAGTTTTATGATTCTACACTTCCCTGATTTTGCCAGGCTACTCTAGAATGTGTTTGAAATGCCTTTTTTTTTCCCTGCAAAATAATAGAATATAAATCTTCAAAGGGGCTAAACATTAATCATACACAACTCATGACTCATACCGAACACACAGAGAAGTGTCAAGAGAATTTGTTTCTTTTTTTTTTTTTTTAATTTTTTTTTTTTTTTTAGTAGCTGACGGACCTTTATTTTATTTATTTTATATGTGGTGCTGAGAATAGAACTCAGGGCCTCACACAGGCCAGGCAAGTGCGCTACCGCTGAGCCCCAGCCCCAGGCCAAGAATCCCAGTTTCTTACCTTGCATAATCAACAGGAGTTTTCCCACTAGAATCATGCGTGCCTGGGTCTGCTCCATATACTGCCAATAATTCAGCCTGTAAAATCTGCCCTGCTTTGGAGGCGACATGGAGTGGGGTGTTTCCTTTTTCCTAAGAATAATTAATAAAAAGTTGTCAGAAAAGCAAATTAGACAAACTAAAGGCTATCTGAAAACAACTCAGTTTCAATTTAATATCTGAAGCAATTCACGTTTTCTTACAGGATGAAAGAAATTGGCTTGGGCTCCTAAAGACAACAGTCTCAGACAGGTTTCAAGATTTCCAGTTCTCACACTTGAATGGAGTTGCTGAAAAACACATAAACAAAAAAGAATTTTCAAAAGCACCAGGAATGAGATAGTAGAGCAGCTGGTAGACTATTTTAACATACACAGCTTTAATAACACATAATCTTTATTTGGCTCAGTACCCTTTGCTGGTTACAACCATTCCTGAATTGGAGGGTAGATCAGGTTGACCTGCCCAAATGCAGGACTCATTCAAACAAGTGGCAAAACCAGAACCTGAGTGAGAGACAATATGAGGAGGATGGTTGCATGTGGCTTTGAAGTTTGACAGATCTGAATTTCAATCTCTTGCCCCTTCAACCTGTAGGACTTTGAGAAAGTTCCTTAAGTAAGCTGACCCTCAGTTTCCTCATCTTTAAAATAGTGATAACAGCCAGCCATGGTAGTACACGCCTGTAATCCTAGACAGAGGCTTGGGAGGCTGAGGAAGGAGGATTGAGGGTTTGAAGCCAGCCTTGGCAACTCAGTGAGGATGTAAGCAACCTAGTGAGAACCTGTCTCAAAATAAAAAATAAAAAGGGTTGGGAACGTGGCTTAGTGGTTAAGCACCCTTGGGTTCAGTCCCTGGTACCAAAAAAAAAAAGGAGTGATAATAATGCTACCTATTGACAAGGTTATTGTAAGGATTCAATGATATAATAAAGTGCTTGAAGAGTTCAGATGCCGTTATTAAAATAATAATTATTAGTTGCTGTCATTGTTACCGAACCTAGGGATTCAAATTCTATGCTATGCAAGTTACAGGTCTCTGCCTTACACTGTACCCTCTCCACAATGCTATTCCTGACTTATACACAATGATTTCCAGAAGTCTCTCAGGGTGGGAAATAGGGCTGTGACACACCAAATCTGTACTATTGCAGAAAAGTTCATCACCAGTAAGAAGATGAGCTGACTTCCTTAAAGGCTCTAAGATTCAATAACCCTCATCATAGGAAAGGAAAAACTACTCTAGCACTCCATTCAAATACCTTTATTTTTTTGAAAAGCTGGTTAAAAAGAAAACCTCCTGAGTCTTATTAACTAGAGGAAGTAACAATTATACACTTCTATGCAAAATTTAATATTCTGAACTGTGAATCATCGCCCCTGCTCCATGCAGTTGGATTTGTCAGAAACAATGTTTTGAGAATACAGATGTGCATTTCTTATGGCATCCCTCAAAAACATGCTGAAGCCACATAAAGAAAACCATCTATTCATTCCACAAGTATAATGAACGATTCTGTGTGCTATAGCTTTGGGTCACACCCTATTTTCTGAAGACCATTCTTACTGCTCAACCTGGAAACCCAAGGAAGTTAGCCCTGTCTTTACTATGTTTTTCTAGTACTTATTAGAAACAATGGTTTAAAATTTTTTCAGTCCCTTCTAGAAACAAATTTTCACATGGTTCCAATTCCAAACATAAATAAAAATTTATCAAAATACAGTTTAAAAACCATATTGAGAAAACAAATAGCTTTGCATATACTTATTTCTCCCCTTTACCTTTGTACCCCATTACAATAAATGGCTTCCACTCGAATTAAAATTAGAGATGAAGCTAGGCGTGGTGGGGCAAGCCTATAATCCCAGCAGCTCTGGAGGCTGAGGCAGGAAGATCACAAGTTCAAAGCCAGCCGCAGCAACTTAGCAGGCCCCAAGCAACTTAGTGAGATCTTGTCTCAAAACAAAACACAAAAAGGTCTAGAGATGTGGCTCTGGGTTCAATGTTGAATCCCCAGTATTAAAAAAAAAAAAAAAAATTAGAGATGAAACTGATTACAAAAAAAAGCTGATACTTATTATTTAATGTACAAAAATGAGTTTTTCTTTTTTCCCTTTTGAGCCCCCCCCCCTTACAAAAATAACAATATGCTGTCTCATCCAGATCTCTTAGGGACTTTCAAAAGGTTATGACCCACCTTACTAAGATCTTTGGCAGTCACACTATCATCATCCCGGCAGGGTAAGCGGTGGACAAACGCTAACATCTGATACTTGGCTCTGATGAATTCTGCTTTATTGGGACTGGTTCATAAACAAAAAAAGAAAACAGTTCATTCACAGTTCAGATACAACATTCCCCATTCTTTATACTGTAAAAAGAGAGGAAGTGGCCCACATCCCCCACTAAGTGAACAATGCTGAAATAAGTTTCAGGAGCAAGACCTGAAGTCTGAAAACACACATTAGTCATAATGACTGGGACTGCAGAATACCTGCTTTTTATAGCAGTTTTCTTCTCTGTGTAATTTTCTCAATTGATTGCAATCCTGGGAGGAAGTGGCATTTAGTCTCATCTTATAGGTGAGGCCTACGGCAGACTGGTGCCCAGCGCATAGATTTCTGATCTGCTTGCCCCTTGCTTGAGTGCTGAGGTTTCAATTTGATTACATCTATAGCCTCCAAGTCGTGGTCTCCAACTGGAGTAACCATTAACTCCTGTCCAGTAATCATGCAAAACAGACGGTCCCCACCTGCCTCATTCTGAGTTTCTACCAGCAAAGAGCTCATGTGCAACTGGGGTAACTACCTCATGCACTGCCCTGATGGAGGCTGATCAATAATAGCTGTACTCCATTTAGTGGGTCCCATTTGTTATGAAGAAGTAGAAGTATTTATAAAGATTCCACTCACTGTACTTTATCCTGTGGATTAGCTTTACGTCTTCCACTCGTAATGGAGGCAGGGTCCAGTAAAGAATGCTCCCATATAGAATTTGCACCATTGTTATATAAGGTCTCAACCATCTAAAATCAAGCAATATGAAATCATATTTTAATTTTTTTACATAAATATTAGAAGAGAATCACTGACAAGTAGAAAACAAAGCCCCTATACATATACTAAGATGTTTTGATTATTACTCATGTTATTGTTTTCTGATTTTAGAATGAGAAAGATGAACCTGTATTCGGGATCCAGTTTTGACCAGCAGGGCAGTTAAATCTTTAAATGGGTTTGACTGTACTGTAGTCATATATTGAGGGATGAGGAACATTTTAGGGCAGTGTTTCCCAAGCCTGAACAAATACTATTTTACGCACATATTAGCTATACTAGTCACAACATTTTTCTTTAAATATGCTCATTTTCAAAACTTATATTGATAATTATGGTATGATGTGTTAGTTGCAGTTTTCTTATATACACTAACATAGCACAACTATACAAATGCATATTGGATTATGACCTACATCTGTCTTGAGTACCACTGATGGCTTATGTTCCATATTTTGGGAATTGTTGCTTTAGAATCAACTCTGGCATTTTAATTAAAATACTCATCTCTGAACTTAATTCAGATTCTATAATATAGTATGACTTTGTAAACGAAGACCTGGAACAGTATGCAATCCCTTTCATAGGACAATGGGCTACTGGAAACTTCTAAGCAAAAATTATTAATAATCCACACCTCCCAATTTCATCTCAAAGCAGCCTCCTAAAATGTTTCCATCTTCTTTTTATATTCATAGAGATATTTTCACATCAGAGATCCAAACCTACTTGTTTGTGCCCCTTGGTTCGTGCAAGCAAGTTTAAGGGCTATGCAGCTGCCACAGATTTAGTGATGTGTACTCAAGACAAATGAAGGCAAAAAACACACTTAATCCTAAGTTCCAGGAGAACTTGAAGAATGTGTACCCCAAATAAAAGTACATGTAACATGACATCAGACCCCAAATAAGACAAAGAGCCCACTTAACACTCAATAGAGTGTTAGGCATGCAATCAAAACACATTAACTTAATTTGGTCTGATTAGTAATGACAGCTTCAAAAAATGTAAATAAGATACTTCAGAAATTTCTAAAGAACCCCAGTCCTCCTATTAAAGCAAAAAAAAAAAAAAAAAGTTCTAAAGATATTAGTAGGTACTCAGGATTAGGTACAGTAATGAAAAGTTTTTCAGGCAGCAGCTTTTGGAAACAAAAGACGGGTTATTTAAAAATAATTTCTGGGGATAATCTAGAAGGTCAGCAGCGAAATATTACTAGAAAATTTTAATTTTTATCTATCTATAATTGAGCTTTTGGAACAAGATTTATGTTAGGAATGGAAAAAATTTTTAAATGATAAATTCAATATGGAGAGTACTTATACTCTATATCAATGGGCAAAAACCTCTATTGGATTATGATCCAAACATTTTATAAGATTTAAGAAGTATACTAGGAAAAGTAGGCATAGTGGCACAAGCCTGCTACCCCAGCTACTTGGGTTGGTGGGGCAGGGGGATTGAAAGTTCCAGGCCAGCCTGGTCAACTTGGCAAAATCCCCAGGTTAAAAAAAAAAAAAATGTGTGTGTGTGTGTGTGTGTGTGTATATGTATGTGTATTTATTTATTATTTTAAAAAAATATTTGTTTTGTTAGTTATAGGTGTATACAATTATTATTTCATTTTTATGTGGTGCTGAGGATAGAACCCAGTGCCTCACGTGTGCTAGGCCAGCGCTATACCGCAGAGCCACAACCCCAGCCCTGTATGTGTATGTATATATACACACACATATATACATATATATACACATATATATACATATACACATAAACATATATTTTAGTTGAGAAATTTTATTTGCTAAAACATAAATTACAAACTGTGTTCTTCTTACCCCTTACCTGAAGCAGTGTTGGAGGCCACGGTGTGTGTTTCAGATGCCTTACTTGGGAGATATGACGCCCTAGACTCCGATGGACACTGCAACACTCATCACATATGAAAGTTCCCCTATTTACTGATGCCCAGGAAGGATCTGGAAAGATAATGAAATCTCAGTGACAAGAATACCAGCTGGTAGCTATACGACAGAATGGCAAAAGATATCTGATGTTTGGTTTTTCAGAAAAGCAAACCATTTTTGTTGTTTTAGCACGCTTGTCAACATATCGTGCTGATAATCACACCCAATGACACTACCTACCTGGCTGATGAAGCACAATGTTAACTGACACCAAGGGCCCTAAATGAACAGTTTCCTTCTTTCTGGTTCAGGGCTACAATCTATAACCCTAATGTGGATCTACCATCTTAGTTAGATGCTCTTTCATTCAACATAAGAAAAGCAAATTGAGAGAGTACAGATGAATCTCTGCAAAGAGCAAGATAATATAATTTTGACAGTGAATTATCCACACAGCGGTACCTAAAGTAAATGAAATGACTACTGTCCTAATGCACTGCTACAAATCAACATGTCTACAAGTTAATGGAAAGCTGTGAGTGACAGGATTACTGAGTTGCTAGGGTTCTAAGGACAGGGAAATTTGGCCTCCTCCCATAGAAAATATTCTATGGTATCCATCAGTTGTTTATAACAAACTACTGAGTCCAAGCTTGCAAGTGATCTGAAAGAAAAGAAGCTGCTTCATGGAGACAAAGATGTAAGATAAAAATAAGTAATATATTTGATGTGTGTATTAATATTTTTTTCTTTGAAGTTCCACAGAGCTTCAATAGACATCCTTTCAAACAACAAGTAATACATACTTAGAAAGCAGGATGGATCTGCATAAATAAACTGAACACCCAAAACCCAAATAAAGACAAACCTCTACCTTTCAAAAGATTCACAATAGGGTGACAACAGGTGCCACCCAAGCTGTCTGGTCTAAGGATTCTATTTTAAAATTCTTCAATGTCCTCAAAAACCTCTAAAATGCATACATATCATCTTTACCATTTTTAACAGTTTATTCAAACCCTCTCAAACCATATAATAAAAAGTTATGGAGGGGGCTGGGGATATAGCTCAGTTGGCAGAGTGCTTGCCTCGCATGCACAGGCCCTGGGTTCAATCCTCGGTCCCAACAAAAAACAAAAAAAAAAAAAAAAAAAAAAAAGAAAGAAAGAAAAGTTATGGGATTCCAATCAAAGACAAATACTGGGAGCCAAAGAGTGTGGTGGTTAGGAGGGCTGGCTGTGGAGGCACACATTCATGGTTTGAATCCCCATAACTGTCATTTCTTGCACAATGACCTCAGGCAAGTTACTTGAGTATCCTCACCATGGGTGAGGTGGGAATAAAACACATCTCCAGGGTGTGAGAATATAAAGTAGCACTCCTATGGTAAGTATTCAGAAATATTAGCTGTTGTAACTTTTCTAAATTATTTTCTTATTATCATTCAAATATTTTAAAGAACTCACTGAAATTCATGATCACTGGAAAAAGTTTTTGACTTGAAATACTTGTAACATCGAATGTTTCACACAAATACTGTGCCACTGTAATAGACATTTCAGCAGTTTTTAGGCAACTTACGACTATGATATATTTAAAATGAACTAGATTCACTAAAAAACAATATTTAAGAAGACATGCTTGCTGGGTGCATTGGCACACGCCTATAATCCCACCAACTTTGGGGGTTTGAGGCAGAAGGATCACAAATTCAAAGCCAGCCTCCACAACTTGGTGAGGCCCTGTCTCAAAATATAAAATAAAAAGGTCTGAGGATGTGGTTCAGTGGGTAAGCACCCCTGGGGTGAATCCCTGGTACCAAAAAAAAAAAAAAGGATATTATTGTAATTAAATGTTCACCATGAAAGAAACAAAGAAGTAAAATACAACAATTCAGCAAAGTGTAAATGTGTCAGTACCACTATGCTATTCTAAAGAGCAAAAACCAGAAACATCAAGATGAAAGATCCCTATGAAGATACATCACACAACACTGCTAAGGACACAACAGGCTGAGAGCAGAGCTTTGGTTTTCACATATCATTCAGAGAATTCACAGTATTCTTGGAGGAAATTAAACAGGAACAAGACAACATCTAATTGTGGTTTTTGAGTACTTCTTTAAACATCATGGATCAGAAAACCCACAGAAAGAATATCAGAATATTAACAACCTAGAAAAATTAAAACTGAATTTGTAGTAATGAGGTTGGATAAAACCCTTCCAGTTTATATGGATGCCAGGGCTTAACTTAGGCTCCATGGTCACTATAGATTGACTTTGAAAATGTCTGCATCCTCCCCGACAACTTAGGTAAATTCTGTGGGAAAGAGTAAGTATAGGTTCATTTTTCCAGGGAGAAGGCCTTAGTGTTCATCAGACTGTCAAAAGGGTCCCCTAATCCTATAGGTAACTCTTTCACCAGGGCATGTAGAAAAGGGAGCACAAATCCCTAGCTGTTCAAATTCAAAGAACACTTCAAGGTAGCCTCATTATGTTCAAAACAGGAAGGAAATGACTCAAGTCTCTGTAGGTTTGGTATTCAAGGCAACTAAAACGATACAATGGAAGAAAAAATGTTCTGAAATGCACAAAAAGCTGCAAAAATACAAGACAGTATTTAGAGTGGCTACAGAAGAGCAATTTGCTTTTGCCCCATATACTCCATCAGGAACCAAACAATATGCATCTCAAGAGGAAGTTTGAAGCCAGACACATGTGAATCAAACTGATCACAGAAAGCTTGACTGAAAACGCGCAAGAAAAGAAGGAAGTGTAACAAATGAACATTTTTAGAGAAAATGACAGTCTGTATAAACTTGATCTATAAATTCTCTTCTTAAAGTCCTCCATTCCCATCTTCAAAGGGAATTGGAAACACCACCTGTACTATCCAATTCATGAAATAACCATATAAGGTTGAGTTATCACAATACTATTTAAAATCAGTCTTTGCTTTCAAGTGACAAGATGAAAATTGGAACAGTTGCAAAGCCACTGGTTTTCAAAGATTTACTTAAGATTGCTAATCGGACCCTGTGGAACCATAAAAAAAAAAAAATCATCTGGCATTTGAATTATTTCAAACTCAAAGTAGCTAAATCCAAGGACCAAAACCAACATGTAATAATCAATTGAGTTCCAATTACTAAAACAGATCAGATTTTTAAATCTCAATAGTATGTGTTGGGAGAAGGGTTTGGGCCCTAGTGCTCATATATGCTTATATTACCAGTGGCTGTGTGGGTGTCTGGTAACTGTAATGCATGTACCATTTAGAAATTCCACGCTAGTTTTAGGGGACTGCAAGGGTTCTGAACTGAATAACAGAAAAAATAAAAAAAAAAAAAAAAAAAGAAAAAAAAGAAAGAAAAAACAGTAGCTGCAGCTCAGGTGAAAGAATTCTTAGAAGAACCACTGAAATCTCCCTAAATGTAGAGCATGGTACTCATCAGGTTATTCTCATCAGCAAAATGAGGAAATCAAGCCTTGGACAAGTGAAGTCACCAGTCCAAGGTCATTCAGAGGCAAAATCCAGCGTGAACCTAGGCCCTTGGGATCTCCAAACTTGAGACTCGCACTGACTCCTAAGAGCTGGTAGTGTGTGCAAGACCTCGTCCTGCAGATTCTTCCCGTGGAGCGGCTGCCGGGATGTCAGGAGCAGAGACGTCATCCACCCAGACCCTCTGGCAAGTGTCCAAGAGCTGAGCTGGGAGTGTCGCCCACCCTGGGCTGGCGGGGCGGGGGTCTGGCGAGGGGTGACACCTGCAGCCTCTGGGGGCCGCAGCCGGGAGGACGCTCGCATTACTTCTGTAATCGGGTCTTCCTGTGGATTGCCCAAACCCCTTCCTGTCGGGGGAGCGGCCGCGAACCCCGCCGCCGGCCGGACCCGGACGAGGGGGCGAAGGGGAAGGGAGGGAGCGGAGGGCGGCGGCCCCCCGCCCGCCCGGCTGACAGGCCCGGGGCAGGTCTGGTTCCAAGGCCACCCCGGGGCCCCGCTCGCTACGACCCCGGCCGCGGGATGCGGGATTCCATCTCTGGAACTCGCCGGCCTCGAGGGGGCGGCTCCGGGACAGGGGTCCCGGCCAGGGGAGCATAGGGGAGCGGGCCCGGCCGGTGCGACTCACCCGGCCCGCTGCAGTCAGCGCACAAGTCGCTGCTCCGGAGCCTCTTCGACATGGCTCCCGCCTCCACCTGCCGGGAACCAGGGGCCCGGGAACCGCGAAGGCAGCGGCAGCGGCGGCGGCGGCGGCGGCGCTTCCGCTCTAACGGGTCCCCTCAGCAGCGCTGGCGGCGGGCGCCTCTCCCCTCAGCGCCTCGCAGCCGCGGCGCAGCACGCAAGCGCGGGGAGGGGCTCTTCTGCGACTGGCAGGTCATGTGACCGGAAAGGGCAGTCTTCCTTGTCGCCATCTCAATTAAGGGCAGGTACCTGCCCCAGCATCCTCTATCCTGCTCCAAAATCCTCTTGCATTTGGGTCATCCTTTCTGGAAAAGATTCTCTTCCTCCCAGCACTGATTAATACCAGTCGAATCAGCAAAATCTCATGATTAGAACTCTGTATCCACGACCTCCCTGAAGCATTAAGTGGTTAAATCAGGTTCGACCATTCATTCCTGTAGTCAAGAAATATGTATATCCCACACACTGTTCCAGGCACTGGAGAAAAGTCGGTAAGCAAAGAAAATAGCACTTTTGGTCCTAATGGAGCTTACGTTCTACTAAGGGTAGCTTATGCCAAAAGAAAAAAAAAGAGTCAAATAAAGATATATTAGATAATTTCTGTAGGCTACAATACTAATTTTGTTTTAAAAATGTAGATAATGCGTTATCTACAATATGTTTTTGTATAGCCCGTCATCTAAGGATTTTTTTTTTGCATAAAAAAAAGAAGAAGAAAGAAAAATAAGGTGTGGTAGCACATGCCTGCTATCCCAGCAACTCAGGAGGCTGAGACAGGAGGGTCACAAGTTGGAAGCCACCCTGAGCAGTTTAGTAAGATCCTGTTTCTGGTGTAGCTAGGTGGTAGAATATCCTTGAGTTCAATTCCCAGTAGGACAGAAGCGGGTGGGGGTGCTGGAAAGGAGGGGGGAGAGGAGGGGGAGGGAGGGGGAGGAGGGGAGAGAGACGGAGAGGGAATATGAATGAGAATGAGAATGAATGGGAAAGAAGAATATGTAACAAAATTTGTATGTAACCAGCAAAACTAAATATTTACTAGCTGGCTAGAGAAATGGATTAAGCTGTGGGAAAATGTGATATGCCTGCTCCGTAGTAAGCCTTCAATAATTAGTAGCTTTTTTAAAAAATATATTTTTTAGTTGTAGTTGGACAAAATACCTTTATTTTAATGTGGCGCTGAGGATGGAATCCAGGGCCTCACATGTGCTAGGCGAGTGCTCTACCGCTGAGCCACAACCCCAGCCCCTAATTACTGCTTTTCTTCATAAACTTGGAATTTGAAAATAAGAATAGCTAATCTAGAGTAATTCACAGAATGTCATGAGATGAATTAAATGAAGTGAGGTTAATCAGAATGAAGGAAAAAACAAGTGTGACTCTAACAGTAATGGCTGTTTATTGTTATATGATACATAAACATAAAACTATGATCTCCATTGATCAAATGTTGGATGCCTGTTGTGGGCCAGGTATTATTTTGGTTATCTGGTAAGCAAAACAGATGTGGTTGCAGCCACTGTGAAATTTTCAGACTGAGATAGGAGAAATGTTCAATAAACATGGGATGTTGAAGAGAAAAAAGATCAAGTTTCACGAGACTTCTAAAAGAACAACTCCTGAAGAGGCCTCAGAAGCATTGGTGTTAAGTCCTTCTCTTCATTGTGATAAATGTGTAATGTGGACATCAACATGTAATTCCTACACATCCCTCGGTTAGAGCTCCTGGTGTCATCCTGATGCTCTTGTGTCCTGTTTTGGTTCAACAACTCACAAATTTTCTGGGCTTCACTCCACACGTGTGGAGAATGGATTAGGCCAGGATTTTTGAACAGCTGCTGCAGGCATCTGAAAAGCTGCGTGCACATACAAAAGGAAGACAGAGGGAATGTTTTCAGAATGCATTGAATAACTTTGCCCAGTTATGGGATCTAGTTGTAGACAGGTGGGCAGAAATGGTGATTGTTTCTTCATTAAGACAGTGGTGCCTGCCTATAACCCCATGCATATAACTGGGGAGGCTGGGGAGGAGGTTTGCAAGACCACTTTCAGCCTTGGCAACTTAGTGGAACCTTGTCTCGAAATAAAAGTTTTTAAAAGGGAAGGGGTGTTGGCGATGTAGCTCAGTGGTAGAGCACGCCTGGGTCCAATTCACTGTGGGGTGTGTGTGTGTGTGTGTGTGTGTGTGTAAATGGAATAAACCACCACTATAGGCAGCTTTGAGTCATAACCCGGTTTGGAATTCAGAGAGAACAGTGATTCTCAACTAGAGGTGATTTTTCTTTCCCAGAGGACATTTGGCAATATCTGGAGACATGTTTTGGGGAGTGCTATTGACATTTAGTAGGTAGAAAAACCAAGGATGCTGCCCCATATCTCACAAAGCATCTTATAACCTCCACACAAAGATTTATCCAGCTCAAAATGTTCCAAGGTTACGAAATCCGGAGACAGAATTATCCCCTTACAATGCAAACATCTCAAGCCACCTCTCTCTAGGGTTGGTAGTAACTCCTTGAAAATTATTTGGTGTTGCCCACTTCCAAAATGGCTTCTGACCAATCGTAGCAGGATTTGCCCCGGTCCAAAAAGGTTGCAAGGGAGTCAGTAGCCCGAATGGTTTGGTCCAGGCTCCTGTCGTCTCCCCCTGACTGCAGAGCCAATGGAAGAGGCCCAGTTGTGGACCGAACCACCTCAAGTCGCTGGAGCAGGGGGAGAGACGCTGATAACGGCGAGATAGAGTTTCTCACGCTGAGATCGTAGGCCAAAGGAGAGAACCGCAGCTCTACTCTGTGTGTGTCACTATGTTTCGCGGTGTGGACGTGGAGGTGGATGGGACCTGGCGGACCTCGGACCCGTTGCCTGTCGTCGGCCCCTCCTACCGCGGCGCGCGGTAGTACGCCCCTCGCACTTCCCTGTTTGGGGCAGTTCGGCCCGCAGAAGTCGGTTCGGGAGCTGTCAGCGCGGGCGCGAGCACGGCGGGGCGCGGGGTGGGCGCGGCCGACCCGGTCCCCGACCCGGCCCGCGACCCCAAGACCTCACGCGCCCCACACCCGGCCCGCTAGGCCGCCCGGCCGCCTACCGCGTCCCTCGCTCGCTCTCCCGCTCCTCCTGTTCTCTCCGCTTGCCAGCCGCCGGGCGGACGGCGGAGACCCCGCCGGGACCGAGGCTTCTGCCTGGCGGACGGCCAGACCCCGGCCGCGGCCTCCTCGCCATGTCCTCGACCAGCGACGCCAGCAGTCACTTCCCCCTGCACCTCCTGGTCTGGAACAACGACTACCGGCAGCTGGAGAAGGAGCTGCGGGGCCAGGTGAGCTGTGGGGCGGAAGGAGTTGGGGGGTCGTTTCGTCTTCCTGAGCCCATTTCCAGCGCTCTCCCTCCAGGGACCCTCAGACCCTTTCAGCTTTGCAGCCGTGGGACAGTAATAATAACAGGATAAGTGTCGTGTGTTTTTTGTAATGCCAGGCCAGGCCCGGCCCTGGGAATTTTGTGTGTCATCTCTTTTGACCTTTTCTGCTAGGAGGTAGGTATTATTATTATTTCATTTAGTAGAGAAGGAAACTGAGGCTCTCAGAGCACTTGCTTTGCCTGAGGCTGCCCCCCGCCATTAATACCGGAATTTTAACTCGGGGGGCTAGCTCTAGAATGCATCACCTTTACCAGTTTTAAGCTCTGTTGCCTCAAAGGCATAAGAACAACACACACACCCTTACCCCACCCACCCTTGGGAAGAAGGGCTTGGTTGGTTTTATAGTCCAGGCTCCAACTTGCCCTGTGACCTTGGGCAAGGCATTTTCGTTCTAAGGTCCACGTTCATTTATCCTTAGAATGAGGATGTGGGTAGTGATGTAGGCGAACCCAGTACTTGACAATATTGATAGTTCTTGGGCGCGGCCTGGGAATCAGCATTTAACAAGCTCCCCAGAAAGACTGATACATAGTAAAGTTTGAGAGTTCCCGGTGTTTGATCTCCTTAAAATTCCGTCTTGTTCCGAAGTGCCTTAATTTTTTGTTTTTTATTTATTGCCATCTATTCACAGCAGAGGTTCTCAATTGGAGGTGACTTTGCTCCTGGTGGTGGTGGGGGGGACATTTGGGAAAGTATGGAGACATTTTTGGGTGTCTGTGAGGAGTGGGTGCTACTGGCATCTAGTGGGCAGAGGCTGCCAGGCTGCCGGATCCTACAGTGCACAAGACAGCCACCCACAACAGAATTATCTGGCTTCAAATGTCATTTGTGTCTTAGTTGAGAAATCTTTCTTTAAGGGATCCTGACAATTCTAGGAAGTTCTGGTGTCCTCAAGTTACAAACCAACAAATTTAGTGAGTAGGATAGGGATTTGAAATTACCTTTGCAATCTGGTGTAATTGTTCTTGTTGGTTTCATTCATTTTATTCAGCATGTTAAAGATCTAATTTTTGAATGCCTCAAAATTGACCCTGTAATTGTCAAGAAATTTTAGAGGAAAAGGAGCATTGGTCCTCTTTTTGTTGGCAGGAATTGAGGAAGATCAGCCTTACCATGTTTGAACAGTTACTGCTAAGTGCATGCTTGCAATTTGCTATATTTAAGTTGGTTGAACATCCACTGGAGTTCAAAGTTGCTCTTTTTTCAATTAAGAAAAGAACTCCAGCTGGGTACATGCCTGTAATCTCACCTACTGGGAAGGCTAAAGCAGGAGGATTACAAGTTTGAGGCCATTCTGGGCAATTTAGAGAGACTTTGCCTCAAAATAAGAAATAAAAAGATCTGGGATATAGCTCAGTGGTAGAGCACCCCTGGTTCCTTCCCCAGTAAAATGAAAAATAAAAATAAAAGATAAAAAAGAACTCCAGACAGAACAAAGTTTTGTAAGAGTCATTATTCTTAATTAAATGACACAGTAGCTACTTAAGAGTTAAGGAGATATGACACATGTTCCCAGACAAAGTGATTCACCATTAGGTATCCCAGTATACCTGATGATTTAATACCCTAATACTAGATGTGGCTCAGAGGTAGTCTCTACCATTTTACTTTTAGCTCTAAGTCTCACGAGGGGCATTTTAAAAATAATTAGTTCTGATTTTTAGGGGTCTGCTTTTTGCATCTGCACTTTTCAATATTGTAGCTGCCCAATTATGTAACGCAGAGAAAAAGTACAAAGAAAATCACAGAATTAAGATCCTATCACGAATGAAAATTCTGTATCATAAAAAGAGTCATCATCATTAAACCACACACTTTCAATTCCAGTTTCTGAAAACAGTGTGCTCTCCACTCATTGGAGGTGAAGTAAAAAGTTTAAATTTTTATAAAAAAAGTCTAAACAAAGTCTTGGTTTATAATCTATTTTTTTAAAGTGGTACTAGGGAGTTAACCCAGTGGCACTCTACTAATGAACTACATCTCTAGCCCTCTTTTTTATTGTTTTTTTTTTGAAATGGGCTTGACAAGTTGTTAAGGCTGGCCTCAAATTTGTGATTCTCCTGCTTCAGCCTTCTGAGTAGCTGGAATTCCAGGCATGGGCCACGCACCTAATTCTGGTTTTTTATTTTAAGTGTATCAAAGTTATCTCTTTCCTCTGCAAACTATGATAAGAATGTCTACTGAAAGTTTTTTGTCTTTTACCTTGAAAAAACTTAGGACATTTGTGATTAGAACTTGGGAATTAAAATCTTGCCGCAGACTTTCCCCAAGTAAACTTTGGGTCCTCAATGCTGTCAAGGAGGTCAGGAAGAATATTCATACATGCAAATTCTTTGGTTTTGACTCAGTTCTCAGGAATTATTGTGCAGCATTTGAGGAGGAGACAATTGACATGTATTCATAAGGCAGGTCTCCACTGGGAAAGTTAGTATAATCCAACTTCAGTCTTGAAACTTGGCCATTGGAAGGGCCCTGACAGGGCAGTTGCACAGCTCCTCTCCATGCGTGGTTCAATGCTCTGCTGTCACCATCTTGAAATTCTTAACTATTTTGAATAAGGGGTGCCTTGCATTTTTATTTTTACTAGGCCCTGCAAATTATATAACTGGTTCAGGGTGAAGAAGTGGATTATCAATATCATTAAACTACATTAAAATACATGACAGCAAATATTTTATTGCCCTCCTGTTTATCTAGAGTCTGTTGATTATGAAATAACCACCTGCTTCTGTGACCCATTGGCAGTGGGGGTTAATGGCCCCCACGAATGCTGATTAATTTGTGAGCTTGGGTGTGTTACCTCTGCTGAATCGTTTTATCACCTGTTAAGATGGGGGACGCTGAAAGCCTGCTGTTTTATCAGGTGTTGCGCTGAGATGTTTTATGTGTAATCTTAGATTTAATCCTCACACCAGCTCTGGGTGGGTGCTACTATGATTCCCACCTTATAGATGAGGCAATCGAGGTGAAGAGAGGCTTAGTCTGAATTAGGGTTTGTCCAAATCCTGTATTTTTTTTTTTTTTTGTACTCGGGATTGAACTCAGGGGCACTCAACCACTGAGCCACATTCCCAGCCCTATTTTGTATTTTTATTTAGAGACAGGGTTTCCCTGTCTTAGTGCCTTGCTGTGGCTGAGGTTGGCTTTGAACTCGTGATCCCCCTGCCTCAGCCTCCAGAGCCACTGGGATTATAGGCACGCACCACTGCGCCTGGCTCAAATCCTGGATTCTTAACCCCTCTGCTCTTTCAGTAAAACTGGAGAATAAGGAAGATAACAGATTTGAAAGTGCAGGCCCATAGTAAATGGGAACGGTACCATTTGGAGTAGCTACCACTATTTTTAATTGTAATTGTCATTTATAAACCTGGGAATTTAGCTCTTTTTTTAAAAACATTTTTTAAAAATGTTTTTTTGAGTTGTTGGTAGACCTTTTTTTATTTATTTATATGCAGTGTTGAGAATTGAACCCAGCGCCTCACACATGACAGGCAAGCACGCTACCGCTGAGCCATAGTCCCAGCCTTGAATTTAGCTTCTTTTAAGTGTGTTCTATTTTTTCTACAAGGAACATGTATTGGCTGCATAATTAAAAAGAGAAAAATTCCCTTTCACCTCAGCAATAAAACCTGCCGTTTCCCTTAATGTTTTGTTTGCTGTTGAGATTCTGCCATCTACTTCATTCCTTCCATCACACTAGGGGGACTTGAAGCAGGCACAATGGTAGCTGGAAGGGTTTAATTTGTTTCAGGAACTTCTGCAGCACAGAAAAAATCAAGTTTATCCAGATGAAGAGAATGAGCACATTTCAGCCACAATCCCACAGTGGTGCTAGTAGCTGGTGTTGGTGTCACTTTGCCAACTATGCAATTGTTTGAGGCCTCCAGTGCTTGCCCAGCAGAGGCACTTAGTAAAGTGCCTCTTAACCCATCCACTCTTTAATGTTCAGTGGGGCCTTGACATTGGAAACTGTGTTCTGGTTATGTCATTTAGCTAGAGTGTTCTGTTCAACTCCTTTGGCCTTTTTACCAATGCTGGGGACTGCGGGATCACTTATGGGGACAAATGCAAAGGTGAGTTCATGCATTGCAGGGAGTATAGGGAAAACTTTGGGACCAAGTGGGGTGAAGGGTGGCAGATAAGGCCTGATGTTAGACTCCAACACCCTCCTTGGAAGCCAGCAAGTGAAATATAGCATCCAGGCAGGAGGAAGAGAATGTTCCAGGCATCAGCAATACCTGGAACCCAGCAGGGAACCACCATGGGGTTCCCATTTGCAGCCTGTGGCAGGCCAGATGAGACCACTGGGCATATATTCAAGTCAGTGCCAGTGGGGAGCCATCCCTGACGAAGTGCCTAGAAATAGAGTGTAGGGTGTTGGGGACTCAGGCTTACCATAGGAAACTGGCCTGTGGATCCCTTTTCCCAGCTGACTTGAGGTGTTGAGGTGGGGGGCTGGGGCTGGGTCTGTCTGTGAAGAGGAATCAGGGAGTTTATCCTATTGGGGGAAAGGAAGGCTCCTTAGCCTCTTGCCAGAGGTCCCCAGAAGAAGAGCCTACAGCAGGCTAGGTAGGGGTATGGAGGGGCTGATAACTCACCTGAGGCTGGTGGGGAAGCTAGAAGTGGTACCCTGTCCGGCTTTGCAGCCTATCCTCAAAACTTGGTTATTTACTCCTTTTGGAGGACAGTGGCATAGTAGAGAAAGCGTTTGAGCAAGAAAAGTCCATGGGCATCACTTAGCAAGCAAGAAGATGTGTAGACACCTCATTCCTTGACTTTTGAGATACTCAGTTAAAAGGGGGTGTCTGAAGAAACTTAAATGGATAAACCTAAATGATCATCTTTAAAAGTGAATTCCAGTTAAATTCTGAAAGCCTGGGTCTGAACTATATCATTAGTTGATGATCCTAAACCCCGCTACTGTGATGAAGTTTGAACAAATGTCTTTTAAGAAGAGAGTGACAGCTAATATGAAACTCCATTGTGTGGGTGTATGCTAATAAGAGCTAACTTTTCTTAGTGTGCACTGTAGTGTCAAGCACAGTGCCAAGTTAAGCCTTTACTCTCAAAAGAATTATAAGGGGGGGTATTTATTTCTGGCTCTCATTTTATATGCTAGCAGACCAGAGCTCAAGAGAAATTAAGCAACTAGTCAAGCAGCAAAGCAGTATCTAGATGATAGGTTAATTTTATGTATTACATATAATATACTACTGTTTTCTTCCAGCAGCTTTATTGAGATATCATTCACTTATCAGACAATCTACCCATTTAAAGTGTTCTATTTAGCGATTTTTAGTATGTTCACTGAATTGTGCAGCCATCACCACTGTCAATTCTAGAATATTTTCATCACCCCAAAAGAAGTCTCATCTTATCCCCCATTTCCTGCCAGTCCCTTCAGCTCCAGGTAACTGCTAATCTTTGTAGATTTGCCTATTTTAGACATTTTGTATGAATAAAATCAGGTGACATATGACCTTTTCTGTCTGGTTTCTTTCCCTTAGGCTGTGTGTTTGGAGGCTCTTCCATGTTATGGCATGTATTAGTTCTTCATTCTATTTTATGACTGAATAACAATCCATTGTATGGATTTTTTTGTGTTATTTGGACATTTGGGTTGTTTTCACTTTTTAGTTATTATGAGTAATTCTGTGAATATTCCTTTATAAGTTTTTAGATGGTGTTTGTTTTCATTTCTCTTGTGTATAAATGCTGGAGAGGAATTGCTGGATCATATGTAGCTGCACTAGTTTACATTCCCACCAGCAGGGTGTAAAGGTCCCAGTTTCTCCACGTCCTTGGCAACACTTATTATTATCTGTCTTTTAGGTTTTAACCATAATGGGTGTGAAATTGTATCTCATTGTGATTTTTATTTGTATTTCCCTAATGATTTGTGATGTTAAAGATCTTTTCATGTTCTTATTGTCTACTTATATGTTAATCTTCAGAGAAATGTCTATTTAAATGCATTGCCCATTTTTAAATTGAGTTATTTGACTTTTTATTGAATTATAAGAGCCCTATCATATATTCTAGATAGAATATATAAGAGCCCTTTCATATATTTTAGATAGAATATATGAAAGGGCTCTTATAATTCGATATAGAATGTGCAATTTTTTTTCTCCCATTCTGTGGGTTGTCTTTTTGCTTTCTTTGTGTTATCATTTGAAGCATAAAAGTTTTTAATTTTGTTAAGTTCATTTTTTCTACATTTTCCTTTCCTTTTTTTTTTTTTTTTGTGGGTGGGGGGGTGGGTGGTGGTGGTGCTGGGGATTGAACCCAGGGCCTTGTGCATACAAGGTAAGCACTCTACCAACCGAGCCATAGGCCCTAGGTTCAATCACCAGCACCCCGCCTCCTCCCTGCCAAAAATACTATCATCATACATGTTCCTTTTATACTGATCAATGCTTTTGAAAAATTTGTTCTAATTTGTTATATATAACAGCAGAATGCAATTCAATTCATATCACCTGATCTATGTTTTTGATGTTACAGCTAAGACAGCCTAACCTGTGTTTGTGAAGCTATACTCCTATATTTTCTTCTGAAAGTTTTTTTAAAAAATCATTTTAGTTCTCTGGGGCTGGGGATATGGCTCAAGTAGTAGCGCGCTTGCCTGGCATGCGTGAGGCACTGGGTTCGATCCTCAGCACCACATAAAAATAAAATAAAGATATTGTGTCCACCTAAAAGCTAAAAAATAAATATTAAAAAATCATTTTAGTTCTCATATTTGGATTTTAAGATCCATTTTGGACCAATTTTCATGTATAACGAAAGAAACTTCAGTCTTTTGCATTTGAATGTCCAGCTGATCAAGCACCATTTGTTGAAAGGACTGCTTTTTTCCCCCACTGAATTATTTTGGCACCCTTGTTGAAAATTGATTGACCATAAATATGTGGGTTTATTTTAGGACTCCTAAATTGTACTCCATTGAGAAAATATCTGTCCTTATGCCAGTACCACACTGTCCTTATTGCTGTAACATTGTGGAATAAATTTTAAACTTGGGAAATAAAAATCCTTGAACTTTTCTTTTTTTGATGAATATTCTGGGTTCCTTGAATTTCCATATGAATTTTAGGATCAATTTGTTAATTTCTGCAAAAAGACAACTGGGATTTTGATAGGAATTGCATTGAACTCCACCTTAGTTTGGAGAGTATTGTCATTTTTTAAAAAATATTTTTTAGTTGCCAATGGATCTTCATTTTATTTATTTATACATGGTGCTGAGAATCGAACCCAGTGCCTCACATGTGCTAGGCAAGCGCTCTACCACTGAGCCACAACCCCAGCCCTGTCATCTTAATAATAAATGTTTCTGAACCATGAACATAGGGTGCTTTTACATTTGTTTCAATTTTTCTTATATTTTAATTATTTCTGTTTTTTTATTTTTGATGCCATCACAAGTGTATCATAATTATTAATTTTGTTCTTGAGTTCACTACAAGTATATAGAAATACAATTGATTTTTGTTTGTTGATCTTATATCCTGCAGTGTTGCTGAATTCATTGATTTGTTTTTTGGTGGATTTCTTTGGATTTTCTGTGTACAAGATTATGTAGTCTATGAATAGAAATACTTTTACTTCTTTTAAATCTAGATGCTTTTTATTTCTTTTTCTTGCTTTGTTACCCTCAGACAGTGTTAAATAGAAGTGTTGAAAGAGGATATCCTTGTCTTGTTCCTTATTTTAGAGGGAAGCATCAGTATTTCACTCCTTCAAGTATGCTGTTATCTCTGGGTTTTTATAGGTGTTCTTTGAGGATCTGCCTTTTATTTCCAGAATGTTGAGAGTTGTGTGTGTGGTGTTTTTTTTTTTTTTTTTTTTTTTTTTAAGGGGTATTGGATTTTGTCAGTACCTTTTCTCTATCTGTTGACAATCATGTGGTTTTTGTTTTATTTTATTGACAGGTATATTGTAATAATTATCATATGTTAAACCAATCTTGCAATTATAAGATAAATCTCCCTTGGTTATAGTATACAATGGTTAACCTTTTAATATGCTTGCTAGTGTGTTTTTGAAAAATTTTGCATCTGTGTTTATGAGAGATTGATAAATTTTTTTTCATGACAGATTTATAAATTTGGGCTCATATAATAAGTAGGAAAGCTTCCCTTCCTCTTCTGAGTCTTGAAAGAATTGGTGAATAATTGATATTAATTTTTAAAATATTTGATATAATTCAACAGTGAAGCCATCTAGGCCTGTCTTTTTTTGAGGGGAGAGGGTAGGAGTTATTTTTTTAATTGGTTCTCAAAACATTACAATGATCTTCACATATCATATATCATACATTTAATTCAAATGGGGTATGAATTCTTATTTTTACCACGTGTACAGGTTGCAGGATTACATTGATTACACATCCACGTTTATACATACTGCCATACTAGTGTCTGTTGTATTCTGCTGCCTTTCCTATCCCCTTCCTATCCTCCCCTCCCCTCCCCTCCCATCATCTCTCTCTACCCCATCTACTGTAACTCATTTGGGTAGGAGTTTTTAAATTGTGCATTTAATCTCATTATGAATTTATTTGGATTTTCTATTCTGTGTCAGTTTTGCTGGTTTGTGTCTGTATAGGAATTTCTTTTTTTTTTAATCTAAGTTATCAAATTTGTTGGCATGTTCATAGTATTCCTTTATAACCTTTTTAAAATTTATGTAGAGTTGATAATAATATTCCTCCTTTCATTCCTGAGTTTAGTAAAATGAGTTCTTTTTTTTTCTTGTTCAATCTAACTAAATATTTGTCAATTTTGTTGATATTTTTAAAGGACCAACTTTTGGCTTTGTTGTTTTTTTTCCGCTATTTCAACATCTAATCTTTGTTAATCTGTTTTATTTTATTTTAATTAAAAATGTTTTTTGAAGTAATGGAGAATGAACTCAGCGCCTTGTGCATGCTAGGCTAGTGCTCTACTACTGAGCTACATTCTCAGCATCCTTTCCACCTTTTTTTTTTTTTTTTTTTTTTTGGTACCAGGGATTGAACCCTGGGACACTTAATCACTGAGCCATGTTACTACATTTCTAGTCCTTTTTTAATTTTTTATTTTGAGACAGAATCTCACTAAGTTGCTGAGGCTAGGCTTGAGTTTGTTGTCTTCCTGCCTCAGCTTTGCAAGTTGCTGGGATTATAGGTCTGCACCACTGCATTTAAAAAAAATTTAGAGACAGTGTCTCCCTAAATTGTGGAGGCTGACCTGAAATTTGTATTCCTCCTGCCTCAGTCTCCTAAGTAGCTGGAATTACAGCCTCCTGAGTAGCTGGTAGCTGCATCACCACGCTCAGCTTTACAACAGTTTTTAAATCACGTTGTCACCATAATATATTTCTTCCCTGTCTCTCTCATTTCAAGTGAGACAGACACAGGAGGAGGCTCTGAAGAATTATAATCAGACATACAAAGCTCTTTGGCTTATGCATACATTTCCCCCTGTGGTCCAAGGTAGAACAAAGTTAACAATTTAATATATTTGGATTTTATTTTATGCATCATATCTGAGAGTTGTCTAGCAGTTTGAGTGTTAATCCTTAGTCTGATTTGTTACTTTCATCCTGGAATGTGAATTGCAGTAAGTAGAATTTCTTTTTTCATGTGATAAATGTTGTTAAGCCCCTCCTATGTGGCAGGCAGTGTGCCAAACCTAGCACCTTTCATGTAGACTGAATTTGAATACTGGTTTATATAATAGAAGTGTAGGAAGGTAATGACTTTGCTGATTATTTCTTTCTTGCTAAACATAGCTCATAAGTTCATAGTCTTGTTATTTTAAGAAAACAATTATTTAATGCAAGTTAGTGTGTAGGGTGACAGAAGCTAAGAAATATAATGCTTGAACTCTGCCTTTTAGAACTCTCAATCTCTTTGTTGTGATAGACAAGCCATCCCTTAGAAAAAGACAGGGAATGATGGGACAGTGTTATGGACCACGTTCCAGAAGGCTTTTTGGTACAGTAGTCCCTCCTTTTCCAGGGTTTTACTTTCTGAAGTTTCACTTACCCATGGTCTATACACTCTGTAAATATTTAATGGAACATTCCAGAAATAAACAATTCATATGTTTTAAATTGCATGCCATTCTAAGTAGCAGGGTGAAACCTCATACCATTCCACTCTGATGTGAATCACCGCATTGTTCAGTGTATCCACGATGTATGTGCTACCTGCTCATTAATCACTTAATAGCCATGTTTGTTATCAGATCCACTATTGGGGGGCAGTATTACAGTGCTTACGTTCAAGTAACCCTTGCTTTACTTAATAATGGCTCCATAGCACAACAAGAGCATTAATGTTGGCAACTCAGATATGCCAAAGGAAAGCTCTAACGTGCTTCCATTAAGTATAGAGGTGAAAATTCTTGTTTGTTTTGTGATGCCAGGGATGAAACCTAAGACCTTGCACATGCCAGGCAAGTGCTCTGCCACTGAGCTACACTCCTGTCTGCAAATTCTTGATTTTGTCATATGCATGTATGTAGGAAAAAAACATGGTATAGGGGTGGGGCTATGGCTCAGCACCACATAAATAAATAAAACAAAGGTATTGTGTCTATCTACAACTAAAACAATATAAAAAAAAAAAAACCTGTGGTATGTATAGAACCAAGTACTGTCCTCTGTTTCGTGAGTCCACTGGTGTCTTAGAACATGCCCCCCATGCAGAAGGGGGGGACTATTGTATTTTAGCACCTGGGAGGACACTGAAGTCTGGGATTTGTCTAGCAAGCTCCGTGTCAGCTAGCAGAATGTTTTCAGCTGCTTCTATTATTCTGCGACAATAATTCGTGTGCTGCACAATAGCCATGATATAATTTTAGCAAACTTGGGAGGTTCCATAGTTGTCGGATTATGGTTATTTACCCACAGTTCCATTTCGCCTCCCTTCCTCAGTGGCGTGTGGTGTTTGTCTTTGGAGACTGAAGTTAGTGCCTGTACAACAACTAGCATCTCAAATCAAGATAAAGCACATTCCCTAAGAAGTGTTATGGTGTTCCGAAAGGTTTTACATTCCGAAAGTCCCATGCAGTTCATTTTGTCCTTGGAAGAACTTTCAGAGCCCCGTTTTGCAGGCAGTGCTCAGTCGGAGACTCATGCCAGAGAAGCTGCTGCTTGGCTCTGGCGACCCGAAGCATTTCTGAAAGGCGGGCTTCAACAGCTGAGCAGGAATGAAGAGGTCGAGGCCAAATGTGTATGTCTGTCACAGAGAAGAAACCTTCCAGGGGATGCAGCACACAAGTGTGCGGGTCCATGGCAGGTCATACTCCTTGCCAGGGGCTGCTGGATATTGTGTGTGACTTCAGGGCACTTAGAACTCAGTATGCAATCATGAGAGAGGTGTTTTGGTGCCAGTCCAGCTACACAATGTAATTTTATTCTGACCCGAATTATCTTTTGTACTTTCAGTTTTGATTAACGTCCTGCACTTCCTGTTCTAGACCTGAATGCTGATATGTGCTTGAGAAATCCCCCATGTTCTGTGTCACAGGGTGCTTGCATTTCATCAAAGTCCCTAGCCTTTTTTAGGCTTAACTGGAGTGCTATTTAGAGCTTAGGTTGGGTTTGGTGGTCCGAGGCCTAATCATTCTTATTTATTAGGCACTTAACTTTATAGAGAAAGGAACTCATTGCTTAAAACATTTTTTAATTAAAAAAGGAACTTGAACTATTATCTTTATAGTCCTCAAATTCATATTTCAACTGTGCTCACATGCAAACATACCTTTTTATATATTTCTGTAATTAATGTATAAATATTGTTTTCTGCTTTTTATACTTAATATATCTCTCATTTTCATATTCTTATGCATCCAATTGTATAAATACCAGTGTTTACTTCACAGAATGTGGAGGCTCTGGATCCACGAGGTCGAACATTATTACACCTTGCAGTTTCTTTGGGCCATTTGGAATCTGCTCGAGTCTTGCTCCGGCATAAAGCAGATGTGACCAAAGAAAATGGCCAAGGATGGACAGGCAAGTATACTTGTAAAATAATTTAAAGTCACTCATTTCAGTTTCTCTTTCTGAAAAAAAAACTAGTTTCAATCATGATTTTCCTTTGAGTCAGCTGTATCCTTCTTGGGAGGGATGGGGGATGGGAGCCAGAGATGCTGGCTGGCTAGTCTGTTGCATAGAGTCACCCTTAGTAGAGGTGACTCGACTCCTCTTTCTGAGACAGCCTTCATGCAAACCTTGCCCACCAAGTTGAGTGTGGAGGCCAGTTTTGCCCTATGAGTATGGCGGGGACTCCACTGAGTCCAGCAGGGTAGGGAAAAAGAAAAAAAAGCAATTATTGGTAGAAATAGGCTCTTTTGTTAAAATCCTGTCATTTCAGTGTTTGCAAGCTCTCTTATTATCAGTCAGAGTAATTTTCTGTTGACTAAGCAAAAATACTCAAAAGTGCAAGTCCTCCTGCTAGTTCTACATGTAACCACAGGGAAAGCTAGCTCTCAGGATACACTGTTAGGACTTCAGAACCAGTGGCAAGAGCGCAGGGAGTGGAGAGGAGGAGAGGTTTGACCAGCAGGCTTAGTATGCCCTGTCTGCTTCTCTTTAGTGATGAGCTAGCCATCAGAAGTCATGGTCATACCTCTGTTGGACTGCAGCCTCATTCTTTCTTTGAAGCAATATTGGTCTTTGATCCATATAGATAAATGGGCTTTGGGATTTGTCAGAAAGTATGAGGATACTCAGTGATTAAGTTTCACTCTTTTGTTTCCCAGTTTTACATGAGGCGGTGAGCACTGGTGACCCTGAGATGGTGTATACAGTTCTTCAGCATCGAGACTACCACAACACGTCCATGGCCCTTGAGGGAGTTCCTGAACTGCTACATAAAATTCTCGAGGTATCCATAAAACCAGCCATGCCGTACATGGTTTAGCACCACGCTGGTGCAGTCGTGGGACACAGTTTGACATTGTTATGTACCTTCCTGAAGAGTTTCATGGATAGCTAATATGATATTTTGATTGCCTGTCCACCTTGTGGAAGTGTGGGGGCTTCTAGGTCACTGGGATTATCTTTTTAAGTGCTATTTTGAAATTATAACTTAGGAAAATGGACATCAAATACAGTCAATTTGTCTAGGTGCCTGTTTTCTTAAAAGCAGCAGCGCCCTGTGCAGAGCAGAATGAACGTTGGTTACTGTGTAGGCATTTTCAGGCTAGCTAAGGCCTGGAGGTCTATGTGCCACTTCTCCTTGCCACTCTTTTGTCATTTCTAGACATTAGTATTTTGCAACTTCTAATCTATTGCCTCAATTTATTTACAGTTCCTGGCTTTGGGGAAGTTTATCTGGCTTATGAGTCAAATTTATGAGCTCTCTGACTCTCATGCCTTTCTTAAAAAATATTCCTGCTAGGCTCCTGGGTTGTTTTGGATGATGGTTGCCATTCTTCAGATAATACTTGTTATTTGAAAGAACCATCTTATCAGTCAACCATGTGCTGTATTCCCAGGGTAGTAGGAAACAAGAAAGTAGCAGTGGTTCAGTTTTCAACATTCTTCATTCTCAAATTAAGCACAGAGTTGAGTTCTCTCAAATATCTCCTAAGATGTTTGCTAGTTAAATCAGCTTTACAACTTTGGGTAAAGCACATTTCTTGAAAAAAGGAAAAACTTTGTTATAAGATAATCGTTGAACCCAAGGGTGCTTAACCATTGAACCATATCTCCAGCCCCATTTTAATATTTTATTAGACACAGGGTCTTGCTGAGTTGCTTAGGGCCTCGTTAAGTTGCTGAGGCTGGGTTTGAACTTGAGATTCTTCTGCCTCAGCCTCCCAAGCTGCTGGGATTACAGGAATGTGTCACCACACCTGGCTCCTATTTGAGCACTCTTTAAATTTTTTTTCATTGGTATGAACCTAAGCCATGACCAATATATTCATTTTCATGTACAACAAAGAAACTTCCCATAAAGTATGAAGTGGTTGTATGCATTGTTTTAAAAATAGATGTATTGGGCTGGGGTTGTGGCTCAGCGGTAGAGTGCTCGCCTAAAACATGTGTGAGGCCCTGGGTTTGATCCTCAGCACCACATATAAATAAATAAAATAAACATATTGTGTCCAACTATAACTAAAAAATAAATATTAAAAAAAATATATATTTAGGAGTGTGCAAGGGTCACATGAATTTATTTTATCTAACTGTAGGAGGAACAACATCATTTGCTGATTTGACAAGGGCAGAAAATGATTAATTATTTAATGTGGAATCTTGCATTTAAAAAATTCACTGTAAAGGATTTACTTTTTTCACCTGTATTGATTCACAGCAGTGGACCGCATGTATTTATATTCTCTGCTTGAGGTTATAGACACTAACTACAGGTGCCTCCTATTGTTAGTGGCACCAGAGGCTGTTGTTGACCTGTGTTTTAACAGTGTCTCCTTAATAACTTGTGCCAGCCTTGCTTATCCACTCTTGAAGGTTGTCCGTGCCTCTCACCGAATCCTGGCTGGTTTTATGATTCCAGGGTAGATTCTCAGCTTTCCTGCCCTGTGTGTCTGTAAAAACCACAGCAAAACCTGGACTTGTGAGGGCACAAGTAAACAAATAACATACCTGGAATTGTAGTATTTCTCTTCTTGAGTGATAACTGTTGGATTTCCTAAGAAAAGAACTCTAAACAGGCTGCTCTGCTGGTATAGAACTTCAGAAAGCCTAATTCTAAAAATTTAAGAGAAAATTAGGGCAAAATCTTCAGTTAAGTGGAGGGAAAAATCTACTTCCTATGGAAGTGATGTCTTGCAGTACCTGAGCCCATCTTTCTATAATTGTTGGGAGACTGACTGAACCCCCAAATCAGATTTGACTTGTATTCCCTTCCAACTTCATTGCTGTTAACATTCTTAACTGTATGGATACATTTTATATCAAGATAAAAAGTAATGGCTTGAATATAATATTTCAGTGGATTTGTACTTTGTTTCTTCTTATTTTCTCCATTTTTCCTTAATTTTTTAAAAAGCCATCTTAATCCTTGCTGTGCTCGTGTTTGGTTTATAGTGCCAAAGGTCATCTATTTTAACCCTTTGTTTGTCCTCAGGCTCCGGATTTCTATGTGCAGATGAAATGGGAATTCACCAGCTGGGGTGAGTGACTATGGGCTTATAATTTATTTTTGTTTCCATATTTACAGTACCTGTATTTAGGTTTATTTTTCCTTTGTAAAAGTTATGTATTTTTTAAAAAATCAGATACAGGAAATGCATACAGAAAAATGCACCTCTAGCCCCCCTTTTGTTTTCCTTCCAGTCTTTATCCGCAAGCATTAGACTTTTGCCCCCAAACATGTACACAGATAGTATATGGACATTTGCTTCTCCTTTCATTTATCTATGTTATTAGTTATTTTTCTTTTCTTTTTTTTTAAAGAGATAGGGTCTCTCTGTCATGCCCAGGCTGGCCTTGATTTCCTAGGCTTAAGCAATGCTCCTACCTCAGCCTCCCTGGTAGTTGGGATGACAGGCATGTTCAACCAAGCCAAGTTATCTTATTTGTTTTTATTTAAGTTTTTAATATTTATTTAGTTTGTGGCATCTAGCACTTCATTAGTGGAGGAAATCACTTTAGTCTAGGCAGAGAGGAAGAGGAGATGGACAGGACTAGTACCCATGTAAGGGGATTTTCCTGGAAATCAAGTGGTTCTCTATGCAAGTTAAGTGGAGAGGAAATCTACTTCTTATGGAAGTGATGTTATGGATGAGAGCCTCAGAAAGCAGCAGGCAGCCAGGTGTGGTGGTGCAGGCCTCTAATCCCAGCAGCTCAGGGGGCTGAGGCAGGAGGATCATGAGTTCAAAGCCAGCCTCAGCAAAAGTGGGGTGCTAAGCAACTCAGTGAGACCTGTCTCAAAATAAAAAAGGGCTGGGGATGTGGCTCAGTGGCTGAGTACCTCTGAGTTTAATCCCTAGTAACCCTCCCTACCCCGCCTCCCTGCCAAAAAAAAAAAAAAAGAAAGCAGCAGGCATATGCGAAGTCAGAATAGGAGGGTTGCCCTAGGCATGGTTGGGCCACTGAGACAGCACAGCTTTGATGTCAGGCTGGATGTTGATGATTCAAGTTCTGCAGCTATACCTCTATACTGGCACAGTGGCAGGACCCACCAGGAACTACTCAAAGTTCCAGCCAATGTCATTGTGGCACACCAGAGACCACATGATGAACCAGGGTTGGTCCTGAGGGCAGTGGAGTCATGGCTCCGCACTCGCAGGGTCTCCCACAGGAGTGTGGAGAGTGGGTGCAATTGGTGTCATTCACCTCACATTTCTCCATAAAGGTGAAATTGGGCTAGAACCCACCACCAGGTTGGACGTATTTGAGGGAATTCAGAATCTCTTTGTAGTTGCTTCTCTGATGCCCAAACTGCTTGCAGGGGAAGCCAAGCAAGACTGGGCCAGGATCCAATGTGCCCTTGCAGCTCATTCTTCTGGGTGTAGTCCCAGATCACAGTGCCTCAGAGGGTGCCCTGGGAGCATGGGCACCCAGGTTCCCTGCTGGCCAGCAAGCAGACTGAGAAAGCATCAGTGGGGATAGGCTGCTGCTGTCCCCAGCTGAGCAACATATGTGGCTTGGGTATTAGGGAATTGAGGGGAGACATCAACCAGCGCAGCCATCTTATTAGTTTTTAACATGTCACTGTAAAATGCTAAAATTTTAGTAATTTTGGATAATTTACTTGCATAATTTACTTACTCATTTCTATATATGGTTCAGCTTGATTCTTTCAAACTTACTCTAGGGAAGAAGATGAGGCAAATATTGGAATGGTGTGTGTTTCACCAAATGGATATATTTCTCCAGAGTATTATATAAGGCAATTGGGTATATGTTTTCATAGGTGTTCTACTTTTACTTCTTGTCTGTCCATTAACAGTAACTCCAAACTCCCAGGATTTCATCTATTTTCATTTCCAGACTTTTTTTTTTTTCTTTGCAGGCAAAAAGTTCTATTTGTAATGAAACAAGTGAGGTAAAAAGTATATAAAGGAAGAGGATGGGATTGTTCTGAGAAACTAAGGGATTCTTTTCTCATACAGATAGCCACTCTGATTTCAGGTTTTGTTGAAGAGTGATACGTTTTAGACATTTGATATTTTGAATGGTGGATATGTCAATATGGAAGGCCGCGTCCATATGGCAAGAGTAGGACGTGTGTGAGAAAGGCCAGATGGACCTACTCAATAGCCCTGGTGGGGGTCATAAGTGGAGTTCACTTTGGAATTGAGAATACTCTTGGGATATTCATTTAGAGTTTTCTCAACAATGGAACAGAAGGTCCATTATTTTATTTATTTTTAATTTAATTTTTTTTCCTTTTTTTTTTGGTGTTGGGATTGAACTGAGGGCCTTGTGCATGCTAAGCACACACTCTACCATTGAGCTGCACCCCCACACCTCCATATTTTGTTTATTTGGCACTGGAGATTTAACCCAGGGGTGCTTTACCATGGAGCTACATCCCCACCCCCACCCCCAGCCCCCCTTTTTTAAAATTTTGAGACAGGGTCTCACGAAGTTGCTGAGGGCCTTACTAAATTGCTAAGACTGACCTTGAACTTGTGATCCTCCTACCTCAGTCTCCAAGGCACTGGGATTACAGATGTGCATTACAGTGCCTGGCCAATTTTAATTTACTGTTATTTATTTATTTATTGAACCCAGGAGCAGTTAACCACTGAGTCACATCCCCAGCCTTTTTATTTTTTATTTTATTTTGAAATAGGGTCTTACTAAATTGCTTAGGGCCTTGCTAAGTTGTTGAGACTGGCTTTGAATTTGTGATTCTCCTGCCTCAGCCTCCTGAGTTTCTGGGATTACAGCCCATTTTTATTTTTAAAGGTGACTTCCTATATGATAAGTGGGATACAGGGGCAAGAAATCTAGTTCTATTTAGCAGTCACAATCTTGCCACTCGTCTCCTTTTATTAAAGTCATAATCCTGAATTCTTGGCCTGGGTGTTCTGCTTGGCCTTTAGGTTTTCTCAGTAGTACACTTCTCTCCTCCAGTGCCCTTGGTTTCCAGAATATGCCCTAATGATGTCTGTCGAATTTGGAAAAGTGGTGCCAAACTGCGTGTTGATATCACATTGCTGGGATTTGAAAACATGAGCTGGATAAGAGGGAGGCGTAGTTTTATATTTAAGGGAGAAGGTAAGTGATTCCATTGTAATAATCACTGCTTGAGCTAAAATTACAGTGATTTCTCACCATCAAAATGTGTTCATATTCTTGTGCCTAGTCTGTCTGATCCTATCTGGGACCTTTGTTTTTGGTTATTCTTATTAAGTATTCAGCTCTCCATCCCTCTTAGTTCTTTTCTGGCTAGTTCTCTTGCACATGTGATTTGTCATGTACCAGTTAACCCTTCTGACCTGTGGGACAGCTCAAGGCTTTGAGTGCAAGTCTCTTGTCTTGAGTGTCTTTATATTGAGGCCCGATCCTTCTAATGGAGGATCACCCAATGGGATACACAAATAGTTTATACTAATTCCGTAATAATGTATTTTATAAAGATCATAGACAACTAATGTGTTCCTAATAAAGAAAGCAAGTTATTTAAAAAATCTATGTCTTTGGGGAAGATGGCCTGGAGACACCTAGGAGTTGGGGAAAGCTGGCCAGATAATCCCAGTGCCAGTAAGTAATTGATGATCATTACTCTTTAGGTTTCATCAGATAGCATCTGGGAGGAAAAAGTGATTGATGATACATTTTTTTTTTTTTTAACGAGAGAGAGAGAGAGAGAGAGAGATAATTTTTTAATATTCATTTTTTAGTTATTGGCGGACACAACATCTTTATTTGTATGTGGTGCTGAGGATCAAACCCAGGCCGCATGCATACCAGGCAAGCCGCTACTGCTTGAGCCACATCCCCAGCCCCGATGATACATTTTTAAAAAATATTTATTTACTTTTTTAGTTTTCAATGGACACAATATCTTTATTTTACATTTACGAGGTGCTGAGGATCGAACTCAGTGCCTCAAGCATGCCACATGAGCACTCTACCACTAAGCCACAACCTCAGCCCTGATAATACGTTTTTAAAAAAAACTTTTTAGTTGTAGATGGACACAATATCTTTATTTATTTTTATGTGGTGCTTGCAGGCAGGGCAAGTGTGCTACCACCGAGCCTCTGAGCCCCAGCCCCAGCCCCAGCCCCAATCATACATGTAATACACGGCCATCCTTTTTTGTGCCTCTTCCTTGCATTGCCCGTAGTTATGTCTTTGTTTCTATTAACAGACAATTGGGCAGAGTTGATGGAAGTCAACCACGATGACAAAGTGGTCACCTCCGAACATTTTGATCTTTCCCAAGAAATGGAGCGCCTCACTCTGGACTTGATGAAGCCTAAAAGCAGGGAAGTTGAGAGGCGGCTCACAAGCCCAGTCATTAACACCAGCCTCGATACTAAAAACATTGCTTTTGAAAGGTATGAATTTAGACTCCAAATTTTAATGTCTTTCCTGTGCTGCCATCTTTAGTGACATGTATGTGTTAACTGGAAATTATGGACAATATAGGATTTTTTTCTATTATGATGTAATAACACTAGTGGGTTTTAAGATTGATTGCTAACCAAATATAAACGGTAGTGGATATATCCTACCTTGCCTGTCATTTTTATAGTTCAGCATTGGTTAAGTCTTGGGAAAGTGTCTTCATGTTCTATTATGGGCCCTGCCTAGTAGATTTTAGTTGGATCTTATTTTATTTTTTGGTATTTTTGGATCCACAACACTCTTTAATTAAAGTGTGGAGTTCTGAGTTTCAGGAAGTTGAATTGACCCAGTATTGAATTTTGTTGTACTGATTTTAGCCAGTCAGATTTACACATACCATATAGTTAAGTATGGTTCTTTTTTCTGCATGTAAGACCTGATAGTTTGGAGCAAGAGTCTGGAGGGGATTCAATTCTCTTCCAGATTCTATGGAAAAAATTCTCTAGATAGGTCTGTGTCTTCATTAATCCAGATGAGAGCACCATTCCTGTTTATCTAGGTCTGGGTCCCACAGAGGGAATGGAGAGCATTTAAGTGTAGGGGAGGTAGAATCCGTCACAGTGTCTTTACTGTGGAACACACTGAGCTGAGGGAGCCCACAAGAGCCTTTAGTGTTTGCCTAGGATGTCACATCCAGCTCTCTGCAAAACAAAGTAGCTTAACCTGAGCTAAAATGGACACTATTATCCTGGATTTAGATGTTATATTCTCTTCATAAGTATGTTCACTGTCCTCTTAAAATTTTTCTTTTCTTCATTTCCAATTAAAAAAATGGTTAATAAAACTAAGAGATTTCTATTTAGTCAAATAATTTCTAATTTCGATTGGGCTGTGGAATTAGGGTATCAATAGCAGAAAGAAAAACCAGAATGTGCAGCCTGTGTGTTGTCCAGCAACTCTTCTGTGTTGGTAGGAGCCCATAGTTGGTAGGACTATCCCCTGAGGCAGGGAAGTCCCCTCATCAGCCTCCTGGTACCAGTCTCACCATTGATAGCTGTTGTTGTCCTGGGACAGTAGGGTTTAGGGACTGGTGATAACTTTACTTGGAAGAGTGTTGGAAAGGTATCTCTAGGCTTCAGCATGTGCCTCTGCAGACAGGAGGGTACCTTCAGTTCAGGGGTGCTCGTGACCCCAGAGTGTAGAGGAGGCTGCCTTCATCACCACAGCCCTGAGAAGAGAATGGGAGAGACTGCGTGCTTCAGCAGGTATAAATCACTGTGGCTTTGGGCAAGTAGCCTTATCTCTGCTTTTCTGTTTCCTTAGCCAAAAGAAGAAAATGAATGAGTCTTGAGGTGAAGTCTGTAAAGTCTGTGACTAAGAGCCATTGTGTCTAATGTAGCTCATTAGTGGAGTTGCTGGAGTCATTGTTTGTCATGAAGTGTAATTTCTGAAGGGAGTGTGGCAGTTACCGGCTTTACCCCCGAGTACAGATGAGAAGTGATAGCCACTCCACTTGTACTGAGGAGGAAGGTACGCTGTGTACAGCATGGTCACAGGGTTTTCAGACCTTCTGCCAATTCTCCCTTCACAGCTGACAGTGGGCTGCTGAGTGGGGGCTCCTGGAAGGAGCTGCTTTTTTATGGTGATCAGTGAGCTTGTCAGGCATCGAGCAAGGATTTGAACCACTCTTAAGCGTGCGGTTTGCTAATATGAAAAGTCTGCTCAACTTCTTCTAACTTGAGTTGTGAGTGTTCATTGATTGAGTGTGGAAGGCGTGGCTTTCTCCCATTTTATGATAGTCACTTTCCTCCATTTCTTTCTTCTAGTCTGTTACTCAAGACTTGATGCTTGAAGAATTTTTGGCCTGCAGCATGTGCTCTGGTTGCCCTTTGGATTTTTCTCTTCTCTGAAAGATTCTGCTCTTCCCACCTCAAATAAAACATTCCCTGCCACCTTCAGAGCTTTCCTTCAGATTGTGGAAGGATCACCAATCCACAGTGCCTGCCAAGTGGCCTTTGGTGTGGTTGTCTCAGGGGAGATGTGCAGAGGTGGAAAGGGCATGAGAGGGAAGCAGGAATTCTGTCATCTTCAGATGCCTGAGCTGCAGGGTCAACCAAGGCCCAGGAGTTATTAGAATCTTGGTTTTAAATCAGGCATAGCCACTGAGTTCATTAACTAAACTGCTGTCAGAGTGGGCAGTGGAAGTCAAGATGGCTCAGAGTAGATGTGGATGACTGAAGAGCTTGTGATCCTCCAGGGCACAGCGCAGCTCCATCTTCTCAGACACGTGAAGGATGAGGTGGAGCAGACGGTGTCACTCTTTACTCCCTCAGAGGACTGTGTGCCAGGGAGCAGTGATTTCCCACCTCAGACATCAACTGACATCGTAAAGATGAGGAACCAAGGGTTGAATTAGTTAATTGAAAGAAATATCTTGATTATCAATTATAGTGGTTCATTAATCAGTCAGGTATAGCTCCTGTCCCCTGTCCTGTGACTGTTATTTTGTTTCTGAAGTGTAAGTTAGAGATAGCTAGCATTTGGGGTAATCCCTTTAGGATTCCTGTCCATCCCTGCTGGGGTCATTTTTCACTTATTGTAGACAGCAAGGGGAATCTTGAAGCCTGGTCCCTCCTCCTGTGTTGGGCTAAAATACACACATACATCCCATTTATGTTCCATCTGACAAATTTGATAGCTGTTGTCAATTACCAAATCTCATTGGGAGGAAAGCAGACTGAAAACACAAAATGTAAATGACCACATATGTTCTTTGTGACTTGGATAACCTGCCTGTTCCCTGAGCTTCCTGCACAATGTCCTGCTTCACTAGGGGTCAGAGAAGGCACAGGGCCAAGTAGAGCTAGGATGTGATGTCCTAGACAAATGGCAGGGCTGCTCAGGAGTCCCCTCTGAATGGTAGCATTTCCCAGGCAAAAAGCTGCTTTGAAGAAGAATTAGAACCTCTTGGCTCTTCCTGGTTCCTAATCACCCCTTCCCAGGAGTACAAAGTTGAATAACTGGGTTTCTGGGTGTGAAACCAATGCTGCAGCTGCCCCTGGAATGCTGGGCTACTTTAGAAGAAATTCCATAGACTGGAGTCAACAGCTGGGCTGCAAAGCCATTTTTAACGTCCTTTGCCCCTGTTGTACTAGGCCAGATAGAATGTGTGATACACAGGCCGTTTCACAGCTCTAATGGCTTCTCCAAGCAGCTCGCCGCAGTGATGAGTTCCTGCCCATCCACGTTCCTCCAAAGAGCAGAATGCTCTGTGCTTCACTGTTTTAAGATTCCTCGATGGAGATGTGGCTGCTAATGCAGACAGAGCCTCTGCTCATACTCATAGTTAAGATGACCCAGATAAAGGCTCTGACCCAGATATCTCCTTGTGGCAAGTCCTTGAATGCTGGTCTTCTCCACTCACTTCTTTAGGACAGCTGTCCAATAAATGTCACCACCCTTGTCTTCTTTGCTGGCAGTTTTTGTAAAGAAGCCAAGAACAGAGGCTGTCTGCGCCTGGAGTGAGGCAAATTGATTAATAACTGTGGGTGGGGGATGGGGGTGTTTAAGCCATCTGTCATTGATAGCATCCTTTGTGGACAATAGGACTATGATTTCCAAGTGTCCTTCACTAACTTAAGCTGGGGGAAAAACTGTAAAGGCTGCAGGGATAAATCTGAATGGCATATTGTACATGTAGAAATTTGTGGTGTTCACTTTTTATCAGAACTAAATCCGGATTCTGGGGCTGGAGGACAGATAAAGCAGAAGTTGTTAATGGTTACGAAGCAAAGGTAAAAGGAAACTCTTAAAATAAGATTTAATATAGCTATTTAGCTTCTATGCAAATGAGGAGTCTGTTCAGATTTTTTTTCATGCATCTGTGCCATGAAGGTCCTCTGGGGATTAAATACTGTTTAATGTGTCTCTCACTTGGATGTTTGTTTTATTGACTTTCAGAAAAAGGGATAGCATGTTCTGAGGAGGTCTGTAGCTATGCCAAAGAGAAACAATGTTGTAGAGAAATGAGTATAGGTACCAGTTGTCCCAGTGGGAAGGACAAGCTAGTCATTAATGCTTCGAAAAAAGAAAAGGGATTAGATTTCACATGCTTTTTCATTTTTAAAAATAACCTGAGTGCTTTTTTTTTTTTTAAATCATGATAGCTTTTGTGTCTCTATTACTTGTATTTTTTTCTTTTTTAACTTATGTCTTTAGCTGATTCTAAGCCTCTATTTTTAAAAAATCAGCCTAATTGTAACCAAAGGCTCACAGCCTATTTGCATGACATCAGTGACTTTAAAGCGCTGTAATGGCGGAGATGATTGTCTGTTGAGTCATCTGGCCTTTTGTCAGATGGAAGGAAGGCTGTTTGCTGGCCTTCCCTTAGTTTTGCAGTACAGAGGGACTGATGGCTTGTGGGGATGGTGCCAGGTGCTGCAAGGTCCTCTGGTGGCCTCTGAGTGAGCAGAGAAAGCTTATGTCATGCTCAGCAAGATGCATTTAGAAATAGTCATTCTGGTGCTGAGTGTACTTTCTGCAGCTTTCAATGTTGGGAATCCACACATGGCATCTACAGTTAATTGTCTGTTAACTGTTATATTTGATTTTCCTCAGTCATTCCTGTTAACAGCATTTCCTCTGGCAGTTATAAAATAGATATATGTGTATATTTTGTCAGTACACAGAATACCTTTCCAGTAGTGATTTGCTGGTTTTCCCTGCCTCTCGCAGGTCTAGAGAACCTGTGTTCTTTCCTTTTCCTTTAAGGCAGTACTGTCAGATTACCACAGATCAGTGGGAGTTTGGGAGTCAGGTTTGGGTACCTTAGTACAGTAGGAGCCCAGGTGGGAATCCTAGTTGCAGGACATTTGAGACTGTTTAGCAACAAGAAGGCCAGGTAGGAAGATGCAATCTGTCGCTGTTCACTCCTCGGTGTTAAACTGTCAAATATGGAAAGTATCTGCTGATGCATTTCTAAGTGGTAGTTACATATTTTCTCTAAAGGTTCCTAATGATTGTTAACCATTTATCATTTTTATTTTGCTAGATTTTTTTTTTTTTTTGGCTTCAGCATTCTTGTTCTTGCTGTGCTTATTTTCTGAGATTTGATTCCCTGTGTCACTATTTTCTTTTGCACACATCTCTCAAGGTCTACACAGTAAACAATGTGAATGTGATAACCAAAATACGCACAGAACATCTGACTGAGGAGGAAAAGAAGAGGTACAAAGGTAATCACCGCCACCCTCCTGCCTCTTTGGTTTTCTTCTTCTCTTTTTCCTTGTATTTTTCAATCTAGAGAGAGCCTTTGTTTGTTCTGTTAAGTTTGCAGTAATGTGATCTGGACATGCTAATCCTAAGCCTGACTTCTTTTTTATGAAAATTTCCTGAGACTGACTCATTCTTGGAGTGTTTCCCCGTAGTTGTTTCAGCTGTAATTAAAGCCATTCATGAGGGTTTGTTTATGTGTTATGATGAACAATTGTTATATTCAGCCAAAAAAATGTAGATAAGGATGTGGGAGAATAGTATCTTGGGAATAAGTGATTTAGTCTTAACTATTGCAGTGAAAGATTTGGATGGAACTTGGGCTCTGAGCCAAACAGTTGCCACATCCTGACTCTGTCAGCTCTGTGGCCTTGTGAAGTTACACATGCTCCATGCCTAAATTTTCTTGGTAGTAAAATGAATGTGATACTGGTCCTTTTTCAGTTATTGAGAAGAATGAGATGAGCAGCCACGTGCAAACCTTTAGTACGGCACGTGCAGCATGTGGTAAGCATGTGGTAAGCATGTGGGTTGCCGCTTACCACCAGCACCACCATGACTGTGCCCATTGCTCAGTTTGACAGGAAACTAAGGCCCAGAACATATGGCAGTGAGTGACCGAGGCGGGATTAGAATCCAGATCTGGCTCACTCTTAAATCACGACTCTTTCTACTATTCTGCTGAATTCTTTCTACTATTCTGCTGAATTCTTGGTTTAGTGATCTTAATAAAAAATGTTCTGTAAAGGATAAATTAGAGTTATGGATGATTTTTATCAGCCTGACTATAAATGGGTTTCCTAATGCAGGTAGTTTGGATCCAAACATTAAAATATGATAAGGAACTTTTTCTATAGTCATAGTCAATTGTAATATTAGACATTAAACATTCCCTCCCTCTGCAGCGGACAGGAATCCACTGGAATCTCTGCTGGGAACTGTGGAACACCAGTTTGGTGCTCAAGGGGTAAGTTGAAGCCACATGCTTTCAGCTCAGTTTAATGAAAAAAAAAATTATGTGTGCTTGTGATGGATCCTGATTAGGCTGCTCTCTTCAGAAATGTTAGAGAACTCCCAAGTTGGAATTGGAGGTATAATTTTGGATGAGAATTAGATGAGGGAGTCTTTGAAAATAAAGGTTTTGGAGGAGGGGTAAGAGTATAGAAATCAGGTGTTCTTGCTCTCGATTTCGCAGTCACTCATCCAGTATAAACTATGGTCCTTTCTATTAAAATGGCACTTAAAAAAGGGTTTGGGACCGTATTGTAATAGAGCATCTTAACAAACATTTTCTGATTTGTTCCTCACAATAAACTATGTGCAGTTGGTACAATCCATGTTACTGGGTGAAGTTCCAAAAAAAAAAAAGAATAAATTTTCTTTGCAGTGTTGAAACTCGAGAATGATAGAACTAGCACTTCAAGTCTTTCATGTCGTACACACTTTCAGATATTCTATCTCCCTCTCTCTTTTCTTTTCATAAGCAGGAGGAGAATAGAGAAAAATTTAAAGTTGGGAAACATTAGACTTGCCATGGTAATATCTTTATAGACTTTCTTGTTCCATGCAGTAACTTAATTTTAAAAGGTTAATGACTGGAACCTCTTGATCTGTAGTTGGTTAACATATCCGCCTCAGAGACCTGGTACACTAGGTGGAAACCTGTATTACTTGGCACTTCTGACTCTCCTGAATTCTGGCTCAGCAGGACCTCACCACAGAGTGTGCCACTGCAAACAACCCCACGGCCATCACGCCTGAAGAGTACTTCAGTGAAGAGTTTGATCTGAAAGACAGGGATATTGGAAGGCCAAAAGAGCTGACAATTAGAACACAAAAGTAAGAATGATTTGGTTGCTACTTTGAACTGATGGATTTTTCTCAGAGGTGCTGTTTTATGGTGTTAGGTTGTCATTCCTCTGCTCCTTTCCTTTCAAAAGAATTTTTAAATTACTTTGTCTGATGAAAACTAATTGTAGATTGTCCCTTTTCCAAATGGACTATAGAGTAGATATAGGAATTCTTTCTGCCGGGTGCAGTGGTGCACACTGTAAAAGTAGCTACTTGGGAGGCTGAGGAATAAGGATCGTAAATTTGAGGTCATCCTGGGAAATTTAGAGAGATTCTGTCCCAAAATAAAAAAAATAAAAAAGGGCTGGGGATGTAGCTCAGTGGTAAAGTGCCTTTGGGTTCCATCCCCAGTACCAAAAAAGAAAAGAGAAAAAGAATTCTTTTTTCTTATTTAATTTTTTTATTATGAACAAATCTTGGCCAATCAAATGAAATTATTTCCATCAGCTATCAATTTCTTCATGCTTATTATCAGTTAAGGCTGCTGTAAGAGTAGGTTGTAATATAGACAGTTTTCCCCATTGCCCGATTCCAGGGTGATCTGAATTCCTCATGGGTCCAGTCCCTCAGTAGTTCTGAATTAAGAGATAATGGGGGGGCGGGCAGAGAAAAAATGGAGGAACTTTGACTGGGCAAAGGGCAGGGTGGGGTGGGGAGGAGGCATAGGGGCATGAAAGATGGTGGAATGAGATGGACATCATTACCCTCAGTACATGTGTGGCTCCACATAAGGTGCGATGCTACGTCTGTTGTGTACAACCAGAGAAATGAAAAGTTGTGCTGCAGTTGTATACAACAAATCAAAATGCATTCTGCTGTCATATATACCTAATTAAAATAAACAAATAAGTAAATTAAAAAAAAAGAGATAATGGGGAAGAATGTGGAATAAGGAGGCTGGTGTTGTCTAGCTTACTGCATAGCAATAATGTGCTCTCCCCACGTGGTGGAGGTAGCCTTAGTATTTCTTTTGTTGTTGTTGTTGTTGTAGATGGACACAATATCTTTATTTTTATTTATTTATTTTTATGTGGTGCTGAGGATTGAACTCAGGGCCTCATGCGTGCGAGGCAAGTGCTTTACCACTGAGCTACAACCCCAGCCCTGGCCTCAGTATTTCTTTGATCGAATTCTACAGGTTTAAAGCAATGCTGTGGATGTGCGAAGAGTTTCCCCTCTCCCTGGTGGAGCAGGTCATTCCTATCATTGACCTTATGGCTCGAACTAGTGCTCATTTTGCAAGACTGAGAGATTTCATCAAGCTGGAATTCCCACCTGGATTTCCTGTTAAAATAGGTATCATTAAATAAAACTCAGGAACACTTGTAAGTTCTGCCCATTTTTGTGGATGACAGAATCACAGAACTGGAGCACTTTTGGTACAGGGTAGCACACAATAAACATAATGCAGGGATCTGAATTATTCTCTGGTTTGATTTGATTTAAAGAAGTGTCATGATGCTAATAAGTTCATTTTACATAACAAAATTTGGGGATCTCCAACCATCAGTTCAATTTATATATGGTGCTGACAGATTAAAAAGGCATGGAAGAATTCATTGTTTTAATGTCAACTGTCAGCGAAACTTCAAATTTGATAATTACTTAAGACAATTGACACCAAGATCCTTTGATAACATAAATATATTTTAGGGCCTGAACTAGTATGTATGATGTTTTATATAATCCATATGATTTGTGAGGAATTTTAACATTCCTGACATTTGAATTCTGGTCAGTCACTTAATCGCTGTGATCAAGAAGAAAATGCTTAACTCTGAATCTACTGTTTTCCCTGTATGTTGTTAGGAGGTTTCAGTGAAATCATAATGGTAAGAAGTGCTTGGCATAGTACCAGTAAGGACACAGTAAGGGAATACTTTCAGTATTCTTCTCAAGAAGTTTATTTATAAGAATTTTTACTTTTTATAGAAATTCCCTTGTTTCACGTCTTAAATGCACGGATTACTTTTGGAAATGTTAATGGCTGCAGCACTGCTGAAGAAACGCAAAATGAAGGGACCCAGGCTGATTCAGGTAAGAAAGCAAAGTTGTTTTGTGATTAAAAGAAGTTCATATATTAGTCATTAAATTAATTATTCAGTTTGAAATGGGGGTATCTTGTGAAGTAGATCTCTGTTGGATAAGAAAAATTAGATTTAGTTTAAATTAAATGAAAAAAATGACTTGTAGAATATGTATGACCCTACTCGTATTAAAAAGACAGTATATTCTTAAAAATCAGCTTTATTAAGAGTGATGTCGTACAGTCTAATGCTCCCATTTAAAGTGGATTTGAATGAATGTGTACTGGACACCACCACAATCAAGACAGAGAGCATTCCTAGGTGTCTCCATTATTTATTTCCTCATGTTCCTTTGCGTCAATCCAACTCATATTTGGGATACTATTATAAATGGATCTGTTTTATTATTTTGTCCAGTTATATTATATAGAAATTGATTTTTAAATTTTGACCTGTTATCATGTAACATTACTGAATTTACTTGAATTCTGGTAGTTTTTTTTTGTAGATTCCTTAGAATTTCTTATGTACATGATCATTTTGTCTGTGAATAAATACAGTTATAATTCTTCCCTGCCATTCTTTAAGCCGTTTATTTCTTTTTCTTGCCTTGTCAGACTGGCTAGGACATCCAGTACAGTGTTGAATAAGAGTGGTAAGAATGGACATCCTTGCCTCGTCCCTGACTTTAGTGGAGCAAGGGCTGTTTCATTATTAAGTATATTAGTTGTAGGTTTCTTTGTAGATGTTCTTGAGTAGGTTAAGGAGATTCTCCATTTGTATCCTTAGTTTGTTGAGAGTTGTTTTTGTTCTGTTGTGGTTTTGAGGTATTGGGGATCAAGCTCATTGTTGAGGGTTTTTACCATTGTTAACTGATTTTTATTAAATGCTTTTTCTCCAACTATTGAGGTGGTCATATGGTTTTTCTCCTTTTAGTCTACCAGTCTGATGAAGCATTTTAGTGTACATAACTTAAAATTTGAAATTAAAAAAGTTGTGGAGTGAACAATAATATACAATTTTATACTCCCATGTGGCAGTAAAGTTGGGTAATATGAGGTTGTGCAGCAAAGGAACATTCATTTACTTTTGGCAGGAAGTGTAAATTGGAATACTTTCTTGAAAAAAACAACACCTGGCATTAATTAGTAAATTAAGATGTGACACTCTATGATCTAACAATTTTTAGGTATCTACCCCCAGATAAACTCATTCATATGGGCATCTGGAGACGCCCAGTAATGGCCAACAGAATTGCTTACAATAGTGAAAATCTGAAAACTACATAGATGTCATGAGATCACAGAATGTGCTAATTGTGTTACATAATACAACAGAATAAAATACAGTAGTGAAAATAAAAATTTATAGCCAAGTGTAGCAACACTTAAAAACATAGTGTTGAATGAAAAATAAAACCAGTTTGAATAATTCTATATGATTCCATTTAAGTCAAGTTGAAAACGGGTTAAACAAACCACTCAGATTTTGCACATATAGTAAAATTCCATAGAAGAGCAAGGTAGTGAAAACTGCAGTTGGAGGAAGGGGATATTAAGGGATGTACACTTGGGATATGCATGGGCAGTATTCCATGTCTTAGGCTAGGGAAGGAGACACAGGCATTTGTTTTATGGTTGTCATTTTTAAGTGTTTAGATAGTTCATATACTCCCTTTTTTATATGTTTACCATATTTCCTATTTTAAAAGGAAAAACACATTAGTGTGACTCCCTGTATAAAGACACATAAACACTCCCATGTAGACATACATATAGCGCAGTCCTCAAAGGACACACAAGGAAACCCTTGTTACCTCTGGAGTTTGGAAATAGAATTAAGGAGAGAAATCTTCACTTTTCATTCTGTAGTCTTCTATTTTTTTTTTTTTTTTTTAATTTTTTGGTACTTGGGATTGATCCCAGAGGCGCTTTCCCACTGAGCTAACATCTCTAGCCCTTTTTATTTTTTATTTTGAGACAGGGTCTTGCTAAGTTACTGATGCTGGCCTCAAACTTGCAACCCCCCCACCTCAGCCTCCTGAGTCCCTGGGATCACAGGCATATGCTACTGTGCTGTATTTTATTTTTTATAACTGCATTAATTTGTTTGCTAAAATCAAGGCAAAAGAAAAAGGTGCATTATGATATTTTTTATTGTCATAATTATTTTCTCAAAATCTTTTACATAATAGCAAACCTTGATTATTCAACTTTGATCCTTTCATTCTTTTATTTAATTAAATTTTTTTTTTTTTTTTAAGTTGGCATGGTGGTGAGTGCCTATAGTCCCAGATACTTGGAAGGCTGAGGCCAGAGCACTGCTCTGAGTCCAGCAGTTTGTGGCCAGCCTGAGCAACATAGTGAGACCCTGTCTCCAAAACAAAACAAACTCCCTACCCGCCTCGAAGTTTGACTGGAAAGTTGTTATAATTAACTTGGACGCTGGATGGTTGCCTTTTGTGTTTCAGCTTCCCAGGTCACCAATTTTGAGGTTGATCAGTCTGTGTTTGAAATTCCCGAATCTTATCACATTCAAGACAATGGCAGAAATGTGCATTTGCAGGATGAAGATTATGAGATAATGCAGTTTGCCATCCAGCAGAGCCTCTTGGAGTCCAGCAGGAGCCCGGTGCGTTTGCAGGATAAATGACAGGGCTTTGGAAGTGTTACCCTCAGGTTTCAGCTATCACCAGAGACTTAGCCTAAATAGCAAGTCTGGTGCATCGGGTATATCCAGAGATCATTCAATGTTCTACAAACCAGGTCTTTTACAAAAGCTCGTCATGTTCGAGACCATCTACGTAATCCCAGTCAGCATCACTCACAAGGTGCCTTCAGACAGGCTTTCCTTTTTCTGTTGTGTTCACCCGGGTAACTAATGATTATGTACATTTCAGGGTGTGCTTTATAATTTTCTAGTATTGAAGCGGTAATTTCAGGGTAACTTACACTATTGTCTTTTTCCTGAGATACTATTTGTCAGTAGACTTAGATGAAGGTAGTAATGGGCTTTTAATCCCCACCTCCTCCCCAAGAAAGAACAACATGGGGTGGTGGTTCCCCAGTAAGTAGGTGATGAAAATGGCTCTTAATTCTGAAGTATGCAAATTTTTTGACTCATGAGAGGCGTCATCCCCTTAAACTCTCTGCTTCTCTAGCAAAAAGTGGAGCTAGGAACAGGAGAGACCTGGGTAAGAATAGTGGCCTTATGTCCTGTTGGTGGTGTCTGCAGACTTCACCTGCCCGGGACAGTCTGAGCCTCAGCTCCTCCCCCATCATTGGCTCCTTCTGTCCTTTCCCTTCTCTGGTTCTCTGCTCTACTCTGCTGGGTCTGGTCTGCTTTTTCCACCTTCTGATGGAATCCCTGGGCTCCTGCTGTCCGTTGGTTTGGTTGCTGCTTTTTTCTTTCCTCCCAGTGTTCTCTCAGCAGGTATTTGCAGAGTGTGCTGGGAATTCTTTGGTGAGGCAGCCCTGTCCCATCCTCCTGGGGCTGCTAAGCTTGGAGAGTAGTACCCACATTTTAGCACCTCTACTTATTGAGTTTATCAAGTCTTAAGCTTGAGTAATCCGAGTCCCCTCCTTCACATTCCCTGCTACCACCATAGACCAATTCACAGACCCTTCAGTTTTCTGAGGCTGCTGGATTGAAGGCCAGATCCCAGAGCAGGCATGTTTCCCTTGGGAGGCTCCCTGGTAGATCTCGGCCCCAAATCTCAGTGCCAGCCCAGCACACCCTTCCTTCCGTCCCTTCTGTAAGTAGGATTAGCTTTTCCAAACCCAGTATCTATGGAAACTTTATTGACCTAAGTTTTGAAAAGGGGAGTAGCCAAAGTTCAGTATGACAAATATTGAATTATGTCTTCTGCCCTAAAAACCTGCTTTGGTCATTTAAATGTTGCCCAAGTTTAGCTGTTTTCATTAGATTGATTTTTGTGTAAAGTATGGTGGTAGTTGTTCATCAGGGTAGCACTGCATGGTGGTACGGTTGTGACCTGACATTTGGTGTCATTGTTGAGGTAACCCAAGTCCTTGTCAGTATTTCACACCAGACTACCAATAATAGGCATGTAAATATTTAAAATTTTGTTTCTTGCTGCTTTGGTTTCCTTATCAGTGTGGTAACTATTCCTTCTAAGAGGTATTCATGTCAGTCATGTTTGATTTTGCTAGGAACTTTCTGGACCAGCTTCGAATGGAGGAATCAGCCCAACACAGAGCTATGAGGCCCAGTACGAGAGGTAATTGACATGAGTCTTAATGATGTGGCTCTTGTCAAACCAAAGTTGACAAAGGCACTTAATAACGCAGGCAGACGCATGGCCCAGCCCCTAGCAGGAGAGACAATGTGTAAGCTCTGCTGCTTCCTCTTTGGCAGTTAGTCGTTAAACCAGCTCTGAACCCTTGACAGTGCCTTTCCAGGAAGGGGTGGTAATGCCGACTGGTTCCCAGGTCTGTGCCATTGGCAAAAAAGATCAAGGAAATGTTTTCTGATTGGTTTGATCCTCTATGAATGTCTGATCACAGGGGAAGTTTCTCTAGTGGGAAGTTTATACAGTGTTAAAGATCACCACACTTGGAGTAAGAGCTACAGAGATGATTAGAATCACTTTTTAAGGGAAAAACTGATTCATTTTCTTATACTTTAAGGATGTATGAGAAACTGTTATGGAGAACCTGGGTTTTGCCTCACAACAGACTCAAATTTAATTTGCAGCCCCATCACTTAGTAGCTGGATAAGCTTAGGCAGTCTTCTTTGAGTACTGGGTTTCTCATCCGTGTTCAGCACTGGCACACCTCAGGTTAAGATGGCGTTGTGCACACAAAACACAGCATGAACCTGGGAAGCAGTTACAAAATGCAGCTGTCACCATGACCTTAGTAATAAGCATCTCTCTTCTTTTTCCAACACAGAGCTATCCAGGAGAGCCTCCTCACCAGCACAGAAGGCCTGTGCGCAGATGCCCTGAGAGACACGAGCCGGTTCGACAGCGACTTGCAGCTGGCCATGGAGCTCTCTGCCAAAGAGCTGGAGGAGCAGGAGCTCCGTCTCCAGGAGGAGGAGGCTGAGCTCCAGCAAGTCTTACAACTGTCACTCACTGAGAAGTAGAACTTGCTGCCCGCGGGCTGCACAAAGCAGAGGCTCTGGGCTGCACATTAGTGCTGTGTCAACTGAGGCCTCAGGGCTGAGGACCTACACTTCTGCAGATGACAGCTGCCCCTTCTTTACACAGAAGTGCAGGACCAGGGACTACCAGGCCCATCCAGGACATTCCCCAGAGTGGAGAAGAGTGGGGGATTGGCAGGCCCCATCTCCAGGCTAAGGGGAGAAGAACATTGTCACTTTCCATTAGTTGTATGGCTTGCAGGTCACATTTTTACTACCAGCTTTAGACAAAAACCCAATCCCTGCAGGTCTATAGATACATTTTTATCAAGGAGTGATAACAAAACAAGTTATTGCAGAGTCAGGGTGCTTTTATATACGAGAGCAGCAGCAGCAGCAGCAGCCTCTGTAGAGTGGTTTATGAGAATCTGAGACCTTCTTTACTGTTCACCAAAGAAATGGGTTGTGCGGATCTATTCTTTATTTTTACCTTTATATATAGGGTTTTTAGAACATTGTCATTATTCCTCCTCCATCTCCACCTTATTCCATTCCTTCCACCCCCAGCTAAAGTTAAAGAGGAGATATGTACAGGATCTATTTTAGATTATGGTTAACTATTTGCATCAAATTAAGATATACAGATGACCACGGATGTTGCCTTAGCCTTAAAAATCACTAATAGTTTGAAACCACCTCACTCCATGTATTGAGGGATCTGATTTGAATTTGTAAAGGCAGCTCCTTTGGGAGCAGGATCCTCCAGGCTAAATCAAAGGCAGCTAATCCTGTCCCTGAAGGAGCTGCTAGAGGAAGCCATGGCTCGTTCTTGAACTGGGGGAGCTGGCCACAGTATCAGAACAGCAGAGAACTAAACCAGGGTGACTTCTGCACCTCGTCTGGTAAGAATTTCCAGAAAGACACTTAGGAAAAACGGGCCACATGTCACCCAAAGGATAGGGATGGATTTGAAATTAGAAAGGGAGTTAATGTAGAGCTCAAATGGTTCTTCACTCAAAAGGGAAAAAGGGATTCCATGTTGCTTTTTAGAGTTCAAATCAACATCTTTCTGGATGAATATATTTTTTAACAGAATCTTTTTATTATTTTTAAAAGATATAAAAAAAATGACTACTCCCATCAGTAGCAATACAAGGTTATACATTTTAACCAGATTTTCTCAGGCCTTTTTTGGATACTTTTAGTAGTTAACTATTTTGTCTAACCCTCCTGTAAATACCCATCGCATAACAGACAGACCCCTGGGGAATACAGCTGAGGGCACCTCTCCCTCTGGCCCATGTATTTATTCCCACAGGCTGCACTGAAATAACCTGGTAAACAATATCCTCCTCTGTTCCACATCTATTTCCTGTTGCGCTTCTTTCAGGATAGGAAGAGAAACATACTACCGTTCCAGTTAATGTCTGTATCCTACAGTTAGTGTTGCCAGTAGAAGGTTTCTACACACAAAGAATTGTGCTTTTAATTCCATATTGCCATCTGCCTTTTTGTCACGGTCTGACCAAAATTCCTTCTCTGCACAGGAGGCCAGTACAGGCAACATCACTTTTGTTTCATATGCAGCTTGGCGTTTTGTTTACTTGGCATTTACTGTGAGCGAAGACACTTTTGGGGAATGGCTCTAGTTAGGCCACGTCATTTACTCACTAAGGTGAATCATAGGCAATTTCTGTGTTTGCATTCCATTGCTCTGCTTCCCAAAGTCTTTTGACTTTCTCCCTAGGAAGTCACTTAAAAAGGGACTGAGCAACATGTCAACCTGTCAAAGCGTTTTTCCTATGTGTTCTCTTAAAATGCAAATAAAGACTGCTTCTGTAGAGGGTGCTCATCCAGTATCCTATTCAGTCCGAGTCTTGTCTCTTTTTTAAAACATTTTTTTTTAAGTTATAGATGGACACAATATCTTCATTGTGTTTGTTTATTTTTATGTGGTGCTGAGGATCAAACCCAGTACCATACATGTGCGAAGCAAGCACTCTGCCACTGAGCCACAACCCCAGCCCTGAGTCTTGTCTCTTTTTTTTTTTTTTGCATTTTCTTCTCATCACTGGAACAAGTTGCTCGGTTGTATACCATGACAAGGTGGCACACTTCTGTCAACCTTCCTACCAACTCACACAGACCACATGTGCCACACAAATTGTTCCAGATGAAAAGGAAAAGCATCCACATTGGATTGCTCAGCCAGCCCTGCAGCAGTGTCCCCAGGCGCACTGGCTCTGGAGGAGGACAGGAGGGCCCGCTGAACACTCCTTCCCTGGTGTGCTTTGGGAGGCTATTTTTACACATTCAGATGATACTTAGGGCTTCCAGACTCATCTTACACTTAATACGTTTTACTAAGTCACAAAAGGTAGTTTACGGCCAGTAAAAATTGTTTGGGTTCTGGAAATGAGGCTTTGATATTTCTGGGAGGATGTGAAAAAGCTGCTTTGCTTTTGTGGGAAAGTAGATACCAATTCACTGAGCCATGAGAGCACTGTGAAGAAAAGAAAATGATTCTCCTTAGGTCAAGTGGATGGATGATTTAACAATAGTTGATAGAAGGATGATCAGATGATGTAACAATAGTTTTCTTTTTCTTTTTTTTTTTAACTCTAGGTTCATTCAAGTTTGAATGACCCAATATCAGCAGAAACTTTAACTAAGCAACTTTTAAGTTTCTAAGACTTTCTGTTCCATAAAGAAGCCTGTCACACTGCACATGATGTGAGGTGTCAAAGAAATAGAAAAGTCTGTTCTCAATATCGAAAGGAAACGTAAATTTTCCAGCCTCCTGCTGACCACAGATGGCATTAAAAAAGATGGGCTATGAAAATTACAAGTGACTGGTGATGGGACTCAAAGTCCAACCTTGACCTATGTCTAGAAATAGGTAGGTGTGGGTTAAGATTAACGTCCAGTTGAGAAAAGTGTAATACACGAATGGTACCCAAGAGTCTTCAGACCTCAATCGGCACTGAGAGCCTTCTGAATCTCAACTTTAAGAAGTTTATTTAGTGTTTGCTAACATGTTCTTATTGGTGCAGGTTAAACACGTGTTCATCCGGCTACACAGGTAGTATTCTGAGAATGGTTTAGTTATGTGGTCTAGGGTTGACAAGCATACCTTCAGAGATGAAGACTAGGGAAGTAATCTGTTTGAAAGTACTAGTTGGCTAGTCTTGACTGCATAAAAGTTTTGGGGATAATTATCTCCCCCCAGAATTCCCTCTACAAAAGGCCTCTTTCTGCAAAGATTATTTTGTTGAATTGATACAGATGATGAAACTGGAACATAAATGTAGACTGGGTCTTGGATTTGTGTGTAGAATATCATTATTGCACAGTTGTTTCAGAAAACTGGAACAGATGAGTGGTAATTCTAAGCGAAAAGCAAGTCACAAGATTTAACTGTTTGACAAGTTTTTACTGTTTCATTTTAAAATTCTAAAAATGGCAATGAACATCATAGCAGTATTTGAAGATGTTCTTCCAGATGAGATGGTAATGGTTATGTATTCCTAGGACTGGACTCTTGTAAATGCCAGTCTCTGTATCCTACCCCCTTCTTCCTCAGTCAGTAACCTAGGACTTCTATGGGATGGTCCAGCTGTGGTGATTCTTCCTCCATTTGTATTATTTTTCACATCATTGGATTTTTACAATAATTAAGAGAGTGTGTATATCACCACTTTACAGATTAGAAAGTTGAGGCTCTAGAGAGGTTAAGTCTGTTTATAATTGGAGATGGGACAAGAATCCAAGCCTTACCTGGATCCAGCCTGAGAGTTGATTATGGCCTAGTTTCCTTTTTTTTTCTTTAAAATTATTATATTTACTGAAACACAGTCTCAAATGCATAAAGTACGCATTAATTGGTTAATCAAAGGAAATTTTTAAAAAATGGACTTCCATTTTGTGATACTTTAAAATCTTTCTTGGTGATTGATAGATTAAGTAGATGAAATGAATTAAAAAACCCACTAAGATAAGGGCTGGGGTTGTGGCTCGGGGAGAGCACTCACCTAGCATGTGTGAGACCCTGGGTTTTTGACTTTTATGCAGTCAAGACTAGCCATCTAGTACTTTCAAATAGATTACTTCCCTAGTCTTCATCTCTGAAGGTATGCTTGTCAACCCTAGACCACATAACTAAACCATTCTCAGAATACTACCTGTGTAGCCAGATGAACACGTGTTTAACCTGCACCAATAAGAAAATGTTAGCAACACTAAATAAACTTCTTAAAGTTGAGATTCAGAAGCCTTTCAGTGCTGATTGAGATCTGAGGACTCTTGGGTACTATTCGTGTATTATACTTTTCTCAACTGGACGTCAATCTTAACCCATGCCTACCTATTTCTAGACATAGGTCAAGGTTGGACTTTGAATTTCCATCACATACTGCACCACATAAAAATAATAAATAAACATTGAGGGAAAAAAACCCACTAAGATAAAATAAAGCAAAAGGCTGTAAATAAACTTGATGTAACAGATACAGAATATTAGAATTAATTTTCCTAAGGTCACCACGGAGATCAGAAACCTAAATCAATTTTTTTCCAAGAAATTAGCAGTATTCAGATCACAGTTTGTAACCACAAAGTCATAAAGTTTGAATTTTAAATCCTTGGTAAAACGCATACATTTGAACATTAAAAATACCTTCTAAGTACCTGTATAGTCAGTCAAAGTAGAAATCAAAATCAAAAAGGTGAGAACTGTTAAATCTTGACCCTGAAGTACATGGTTCAGTTTTTTAAAATTAGTACCTTTGTCTAGTGGCAATAAATTGTTTCACATGAATTTAAAATTCCACTTCATAGTGCTTCCTTAAGAAATCAGGTTCACACATACATACCCACACCCACACCCACACCCACCCACACACATCCCTACCTGCACTTTAACACTTGGGAAGTAATTACTAAGAGTAAAACAGCACATAGGGTTTGGCTTTCATTTTAATTGACAGTTTGCTCAAAAGTACAGAACGAAGAACATCTCAATGGCTCAATGTTACAAGGTTAAACAAAGTCCTTAGGTCACACTGTTACAGTATGCCTCATCAGTTATTTCACATTAAGTGCAGGTTGTTGAGAAAAGAAAATATCAGTGCTGTGCTAAATAAAGCACAAGATAAGCATTTCAACTTCATAACAAAATTAAATCTAGCACCTTTAAAATAAATACTAATAACCAGTCTATAAGTGTGGAAGTATCATTTCTATAGGGGTAAAAAATCCAGTTTACCAGCAGTGCAAACTAACTAATCTCAGCATTTTCAAAACTGAGATTGAATTTATGTAAACACACAGCAGCCCACAGTGGAAATGTACTTCTTGGTTGAGCCCCCCCATACCCAGGGCTGAACAGGGTTCCTGCTGAGTCTCGGTTCCCCATCTGAAAAGCTAACACAAGTTTTAGGGCTGGAAAGACTTAAGTACTAAACAAAGGGATCACTGTGTCTGAACAGGATGGAGTTCTTTTCCTGAGGGGCCACCTAAACACTTCCAGTTCAATCCCAGAGCTTTCTATGCCAAGGGTGCATACAGTAATAGGCCTACCTGATGCGACCCTGACTTCATTGGGGGACATCCACATACAGAGTTGGATGCAGATAGAGAGTCACAGGCTCAAGTTCCCTACAGTGGACACTGCTTTGCAACCAGGGCATTCTAAGTCAACTCAGTATAATGAAAATTGTGATTCTTAATCTGCTGTGAGCAGATGGCTCTAGTGCAGGCAGTGTCTCTACAGGTTAAGCCTTCCTCTTACTACTATTTCAAGCATTAATGGTAGTCCTTTCCAGTGTGGTTCTTATGGGTACAGGGTTACCATGTTTTCTTTCTTGTGAATACTCCATCTTTGCCCTGAACCTTGGAGCATCAGGTCTTTTACAAGTACAGTCAGACATAAAAAGAAACATCAAGAAGCAGCTCAGCAGCCAAATTACTTGCATTAGGATGTTAGGGGAAAAAAAATCACTAGTAGATTTTTTTTCTAAACCATTTAGCTTTTAACAAATGACCAAAGGTCATTTCCAAATAGAAAAGTTCTGATTCCAACTTCTCCATTGGCCCATGTGCAACACAACTTATCCTGTTCCCAAAAGCTTGTGGCGGAACTTGCTTGCTTGGCTGTTATCGACGCCGAATGGGCTTGTAGACACAAAATGCCATAAGGATGACGGTCACCAGCAGGATGCTGAAAATGGTTCCCATCAACACTGCAAAGAGAAAATATGTTACTCCTAAGGGCACACAGATTCTGCAATTCATGCATTTGTTGACTATGATTTTTCAAATGCCACTTACTGCCAGGCACTGTGCCAGGAGGAGGGGAGAGAGCTGTGAATAAACCCTTGTGCAGTGAGACATAAGTAAAAGCCTTTCACATACCTTGATAAGCTGTGAAGAAAACAGTGCTGTGATGGTGATGGGATGGCGGGCAACAGCAGGTAGGGTGGAGGAGGAAGCTCAAAGGTGATACACAAGCTGAGCCCCTGATAACAGGAAGGAGCAGCTGTGTGCAGCTCTGCAGGGAGAGCATTGCCCTCCCAAGGATCAGAGAAGGGCCAGAAGAAAAGGAGACAAATATGAAGGAGTAAAGAGAGAAAGGAAAGAGGCCAGACAGGAAGGCTGAAGCCAGTTTATGTAGGGCCCTGGAGCCCATGAAGAAAATAAGGACTTCCCTGCAAAAATTTAAAGAGGAGCTTCAGGAGGACTGAAGGCAAAGGGAGACATGCTTGGATTTTGCTGGGGAAAAGATCCCTCTTGCTGCTGTGTGGAGAACCATCTGACTACAGACAGGTAACAGGTGCAGGGAGCCCAACTATGTCTGGAAAGCCACTAGTAAGACCTGGAAATTCAGTAAACAATAAAATATTTCAGTCTCTTAATATTGTCTTGACCAGGATCTTCTCACCAAAGAAGCAATTAACCAACTGCACAAACCTATTATGTTTTTGAGAATAAAGTTCACAACTAAAATTTTCAAGGTGCTCAGGTGAGAAGTGGGATCTACAACTATTTACTCAAGTTGAGCTTTGCTGGTACAGGATGATAAGGACCAGTGCTTTAAAATATTAACCAGTCACCTGCCAGAAGGTTTACTCAACAGCAGTAGTGATGTGCAACCGTGTTTCCATAACAGAGATCTTAGGAAGCATTCAAAATGCTGTTACCATTAATAAGCAAGTATATTTATATGTGCTTGTAAGTAAGTGGGCCCAACTCAAATTCCAGCTGGGGCCTAACCATGGTTGTTTTCCAATCAAGTTACTGTTCCTCTGGAAAACCAACATTTCACCAGTTTTCTTCGAAACAGTAATTTCAGAGTATTTCCCCCAGTGCCCCATCATCATCCACACTTAACCCAATTATTGCATGGGAAGCTCATCTTTTTAGGTGAGTGAGGGAGAGCAGAAGGGTAGAAGAGATGACAAAGACAGTGTGCCATAACTCCAAAAGGTTACAAGTAACTTTAATGTCTTTATTAAACAAAATCTACATCTTATGTGAGCTAAATATCATATCTCAAATAGCCCTTGTTTCCTAAACACCTTCCCCAATTTTCAAAAGTCTTGAATTCCAAGTTCCTAAAATTCCGACTGTAATTAGATTCAAAACCGTCTTATTCTGCTTAAGCCATTTTCTTGAATTTAGAAGGGATCTAAAAAATTTAAACTCCCAAAGCAAAAATTCTGAGGATTGGAATGGGGGATGGAAATCTACTTAAAATAAATTAAAAACAGCTTAAAAGCATGTGTTATGAGGTATACAATGTCCATTGGGACAGCTACCAATCCATCTGGGGCTTGATTGATTCTCCTGCTCACCACCTCTCTCTGCACTTTCCATGTAATATCAGTTATCTGACTGGCAGGTCCAGACAGAACCTATTAGACTATTTCACTCCATTCTTATGGGTCAGTTCCCATAAGGGAGCATGATTTTCTGCATCCATCAAATGGGACAAATGACACCCACTTAAAAAGTTTGAGGGCCAAATAAAAAAGTGCTCAACAAACTGCTGGACATATAATAAGCACTGTTACTATTGTCAAGATCAGCAACATGGCACAGGTTTGGGTTTCCATGTATGTTTTCAAGCTACATAAGCTTACACAAGTCATCCAACCTCCGTGTCTGTTTCCTTGTCTGTAAAATTAGGTAAAAATACCCACTGCACAGGACTGTCTAGGGCCATGTTTCTGGTACTACCAATGGTAAAGGACTAGTTTTTATGCTTTATGGCCCAGACCTGCAGCTCCCTTCACCTGCGAAGCGTTCCAGGTTAGAGATACCTAAAACTGTTCTCCACTTGCTGGGATGTTACAACATCACTGTGTTAAATTCTGAAACACTCAATTTCTGCAGTCATCTCTTTGAAGATAACCTAGATTGCAGACCACCCTCGGAGGAGTGCTGATCTACAGCACTGGTCTCAGCGCTGGGGATGTTCACCCAGAGGTCACTGGTAACCACTGGAAACATTTCGATGATCTAAACAGGGTGGGCTATTGGCATCTACAGGGTAAAGGGTGGGGGTATTGCTAACCAACCTACAGTGTTCAGGGTAGCTCCCTCCACCTGAGAAAGAATCTTTTGATCCAACATGTCAGTAGTGTCCAGGGTAAGAAATCCTGACAACGTGTGGAAGCGACTTCGCAGGGTGCTCAGGGGTTTAGGGCGCGCCTCATTGCCTAGCCCTCGCAACCACACAGGAGGGGGCCCAGGCTGAGATGCAGGCTGTTGTCGATTCCGGTTCATTTAGGCACAACCAGCACATTCCGGGAAAATAACAAATTACCGGGCCTTGTGCTGAGCATCAGGCCTTCGGAGACAGGGTCTCGAGGCTCCTGAGAGTCCCCACCTGCCCCGGGGCCCTCACACATCTCCCACCCTGTGTGGCAGGTTCCTGCGGACCGAAGCTGCAGAAGCGGAAGTGCGACCCACCGCCTGTCGCCCGCCGCTGCTCACCTAGGTTCTGTCCGCGCAGCACCGCATACGGCCGGCTCCGCTCCGACGGCTCCACTGGGCTTGGGGCCTTCGCCTGCCCCAGCAAGAGGCTGCACAGGCCCAGACCCAGCCACAGCCACACCGAACGCAGCATCTTCCGCGGCACTAGTGGTAAAGAGGCCACTTCCGCCGTAAGTCCCGCCCTTGCCTCCAGCCGCGGCCCGCTTTCCGCAGCCTGCATCCGCCCGGTGCGTGTCGTTGCTAGGGTGACAGTACCTCCCCGCTAATGTTCCGAACCTGCAAGGGTTCCCTATGGATTAACGTTCCGCCCAGGCAAATTTTCCGCACGTTCCGGGCATCATTCCACTGTCTTTACCGATCCTCCGGGACCCACGTCGCCCCGTGCGTTGGGCTGCAAGAGGCATCATTCGGTAGGAGTCTCTTAGGTCCATTCTGGACCTATGGAAGTGTGTGTGTGTGTGTGTGTGTGTGTACCAATCCATGCCTTTTCTTACTAAATCTCCACCAGACCTGAAAAATAGTGTTCCCATTTTACAGATACCACCTGAGGGAGTCCTTAGCTAACTCTGCAACCCTCCCTCTGCCTCAGAATGCACACTCCTACCCTCGTTCTTTCATCCCCAGTGTCCTTAAACTCACCACCATTTACCTTTTACACTTGATGTACATTTTGTGATATTCCTGCCCTCCGCTCTAGAATGTAAATTCCAGGAGGCAGTGGTTTTGTTCTTGCTCACTGCTCTATCGCAGAGAGAAGAGTAGCACAGGATGTGCAATGGATGTTTGCTGAACAAGCGAGGACACTGCGCTTAAAGTGTTTTGCCCCAAGGCTACATATTGTAAGCGGCAGCGCTAGAACTTGACCCCGTTATTATACATTCTCAAACTGGAGGCTTTTCCAGTTCACCCACTGTCTCATGTCATTGTTCAGGTTTGACTTGTGGTAGGATTAGTACTATCTACCTCACAAAACACAAGGCATGCAAAAGAGATAATGGAAAGCATTCTGCCAACTCTAACTAGTTATACCCAAATGCATGAGATCTCACAGGTCTTCATTTATATATTTATTTTAAAATTGGATTGGGAATGTAGCTCAGTGGTAGAGCATTTACCTAGCATGCAACAGGGCCCTGGGTTTAATCCCTAGTACCGAAAAGAAAAATTAAGCGCTTACCACTTGTGTGTCCTGATGTAACTTTTAGTCTAGTTAGGAAGGCAGATCATCAAGGATCACAAAGAGAATTATATGATTCAAAATAGCAATGGATGCTATAAAGAGAAATAATAACAACAGGGTACTGAATTTACACATCAGGGAGGCAATTCCCATCAGGCTGGTGGAATAGCTTTGTGAGATCTGGTCCTGGGAACTGTGGAATGTAGGGCACTAAAAGAACCTCCATCTGAGAGGAGGATAGAGAATGGTTCTCTTTAGACAAGTTTAGGACCCTCTTTAACTTCTTTGGGATGTTTCCTGGCAGGTCAGTTATTTCATGCTGGGTTCTAATGTATTTAAAAGTAGAAGCAAGTCGTGGAATGGAGTAACACCTAAGCATTAGTAGTTAAGTGAGCACAGTGCTCACCTCTCTGAGCCTCAGTGCCTGTATGTGGAAAATGAGGATAAGAGAATTGATCTCTGTTAGAGGACTGAATTAAGAAAATGCTTGTAGTTGACATCACACAGTGTAAGTGGCTTACATGTTAGCTATCATTTTTGTTTGTTTGTTTGGGGAAATATGCCTTAGAAAACTGGGTTTGGAATGGACCCTAGAAGTCATGTAGTCAAATAGTTTGTGTCTTATTGAGATGCCTCGATTTCTATTCTTTCTTGTGCTGCCCATCATTGAACTATTTCTCAAATTCCCTTCAATTAAAGGATGTGCAAAAGAGACATAGGAGGATAAGCAGTTGTTTAAAGAAAATGTGTTATATGGAATCACACTGCATGACCTTTCTGTTCTCACCTCAAAAATCTTGAGGCGGGAACAGAAAGGTCATGCAGTGTGATTTACTTACAGTGCTCTTTCTTGAGAACTGTACCCAGCAGGCCTCTGCCTGAAGCACTCCTTAGGGTGCCCATGCCTCAAACCTCAAAGCCCTGCAGTCACTCTGTCTAGTTTTCACCACTGTCTGCATTTTATTCTCTCATTTTTTTCTGTTGTCATTGTCTCCCTCTCTTACCTCTGAACCCCACAAAGGGAGAGACAACATCGGGTTCACTATTCTGTCCTCAGTGCCAGAGCAATGCCTACAACAGAGCATATCTTCAAATATGTATTGAGTGGATGTGAAGCAATAATGTTGAGGAAGTAAAAGAGAAACATGTTTGTCAAAAAGGGTTGAAGGAGGGGCTGTGGCTGTGGCTGTGGCACAGCAGTAGAGCACTCGCCTAGCACGTGCAAGGCCCTAAGTTCCATCCTCAGCACCACATAAAAATAGAGAAATAAATAAATAAAATAAAGATATTAAAAAATATAAGCATAATATATTTAAAAAACAGCCTGTTTTCTCCACTTATGAACTTCACATATGTTTGCACACTACCAACAGAGTGGACCACTCAGAATTAAATATAATAATCTTGGCTACAAAATTCTCACCGCTCTTGATCTTTTGATGCTTGGTTCATTATACCTTGCATTTTGGTGATTTCAGAACAACTCTTATCTCCCTAACTGGACAATAAATTCCCTCTATCAGGGTTGCAGGACATCCAGATTTGAATTTCAGATAAACAATAAATAATGTTTAGTAAAGATACATCCCAAAGATTTGCATGGGGTAACATATTCTATATTTTTTATTTGCTCAATCTGGCGACCCTACCTTCAGAGCATAATCTGGAACTTATTCACCTCTCTACCCTTCTCTTCCCATGTTCAAGCTGGCATGTGTTTTACACACAGTAGGTGCTCAATAAACTCTTGTGCAATGAATAATTGCATGACTACAGACTGAGGGACTTATATTCAGGTTACAACATTTCAGGAGACATACTCCCATTATAGTTTTTTTTCTATAGAAACAAAAGAAAAAATGGAGAATCTGGTCATGTGGTAGCTTCCAATTAATTAATTAGTTAATGTTAAATAAATATATAAAACATTACATTTTCATTAGTTGTAAGCAAACAATTCAATGGCATCAAATACATGAAATACATTCACAACGCTGTGTGACTATCACCACAATCTAGACCTAAAACCTTTCATTATTGCCAAGAAAAATCCTCTATTAAACAATAACTCTTCCTCCTTACCCTCAATCTCTAGAAACTTCTTTTTCTGTGTCTATGAATTTGACTATTCTCAGTGCTTTGTATAAGTGGTATCATATATATTCATTCTTCTATGATTGGCGTATTTCACTAAGCATGTTTTCAAGGTCCATTCATGTTGTTGCATATGTAAAAGGTTCACTCCTTTTGTGGCTAAATATTATTCTGCTATGTGCACATACGTATCTTGTTTATCCATTCAACTACTAATGGGCCCTTGGGTGGTTTCCACCTTCCAGTTACTGTGAATGATGCTGCAGTGAGCGCTGGCATATAAATATCTGTTAGAGCCCCTGTCTTCAATTCTTTGAAATATATACCCAGGAGTAGAACTGCTGGTCATGTGGTAGTTCTATATCTCAACTTCTGTTTTCCACAGTGACTGTACCCCTTCACACTCCCTCTAGCAATGCATGTGTGTTCCAGTTTCTCCACATCCTTTGCCAGGACTTGTTTTTATTTTTTTCTTCTCAAGTTATAGCCATCCTATTGGGTATGGAATGGTATTTCTTTATGGATTTGATTTACTTCAGAGGTATCAATTTTAACTTAGGAAAGAAATGGTTTGTAACTGGCTTAGAAAAATAGTTTTTTAAAAAATATTTTTTGTTGTAGATGGACATGCTACCTTTATTTATTAATTAATTTATTTTTTATGTGGTGCTGAGGATCAAACCCAGTGCCTCATGTATGCTAGGCAAGTGCTCTGCCACTGAGTTTCAGCCCCAGCCCATAGGAAAATACTTTTAGCAGATTTTTCAGTTATAAAGGCAAAGCCCAGAACACAGTCTGCAACAGAAAGTTAAAGACAGCTAAATTATTCCACATTTTTATTGTGTGTAATACTGATTTTTACCTGGTATCTAATAAGAGACATGTGGTGAGGGCCTCGAGAGAGGATGATATCAAAGATGGGAGAAGGCACTGGATTGGGAGGAAGCCAAATCCAGCATCAAGATATCAGGAGGCTCACAGGATGGACAGTCAGTGATACCTGGTATTTGGGTTTCTGTGGCTTCCTATGCTGTTATAATTCCAAATCCATCTTAACCCCAAAAGTTTGGTAAAAGGGGATTATGTACAACACCTTAGATTAAGAGTGCTTTAGGGAGTGAAAGGGGGGGATTGTGTCTGTATCTGGGGTGAGTCACCTTCAGAATGAACTTCAGCCTTAGGAAAGTTGAAGATACCACCAGGAGCCAGGAGAAGATACAGAAGGAGTACTGGGCAACAAGTGACCACCAGGAGAAAGCTCAGGGGTGCTAGAGAAAGCTCCAGACATCTCATCATCACCACAGAGCTGACGCTGTCAGGTTTTGGATGCCCGGGATCTGTTCCCTCTTCCTCCAGCTATAGCTGGTGACCAGTGGGAAAGCACCGCTTCCTCCTAGCCTATGGGGTCCTCATGCCTTTGCTCTGGGGGTGTGCACATGATCTGCACCTGGCCAACCTGCATTTTCCATCCCTCTGACTGCAGCATTGGTTCAGGACAGAACGTGTGACCAAAGTTGGACCCATGAGAGGTATCTCTAGGCCTTTTTCCACAGCTCTTGAGGATTTCTGCCTAAGTTGTTAAGGGCCATCTTTGCTACCCATTGAGCCAATACAGAAGCAAAGAGGTACAAGGGATCGGAAGATAACATGGTACGAAGTCTGATGACACCGAGCATCTAGCCTCACACTCTTGGGCCAGGCATTGAAGTCACATGAGCCAATCAATTTAGTTTTTGCTTTAGCTTATTAGTTGATTTGGGTGGCTCTGATTTTCACCCAAAAAGATCCTGACATGAGAGAGCTGTAAAAACTTGAGTTGAACCATCTCAGCAAAGGAAATTGCTGCTTCAACTATTGTCCTTTTGCTTTGGCTGAAGGAGGACGCGATCATCCTCGCTTTCAATCCCTCCTTCTCACGTCCTTAGTTTTCCATACTGCATTTAGGTATTCCTTGTACCACCATGCTGACATGAAGCAGAATTCCATACAGCCCTCGTGTCCTTTGTGTGAAAAGGCTCATGTCCATGGAGATGGCTGGTCAAGGGCAACGGTATTTGAAGAAATTACCCTGATTTCTGATGTTGCTGGGTGTTGAGTAGTTCCTTAGAGGATGCATCAGGTACTTGTCTTTATATTTTATGAATGTTAAAACCCTGGAAACAGAGTGTCAGAGGATGAGAAGAGACTGGCTTTTAAAGATGTTCTATATTTAAATTATAGCTGCAAGCTGCGTATTTTCACCTACATTAACAGCAGGGAAGCAGCTATACTTTTCTGAACCATTTGCCTCCTTAATTGGTAACTAAGATTGTCTTTTTCCATTTTTTTTCCCCTCAGAAAGAACCACATTTATGCTCTTTTGGTCTGTAACAGGGTCGAATTTAGTTACATCAACATCCTAATTTTAAAACCATCAGCTCAGCAACTTTTGTCCTTAGTCACTTGAGCACAGCTACTTGGAACACATCAAAAATTACCCTGATTTTTGCTCCTGCTGGGCATTCAGAATTTCCTTAGAGGATGTGTCAGGTACTGTCTTTGCTTCAAGATCATGATGAATAGAGTTGACTCCTTCACTGAATGAGTGACTAAAGGATACATTAAATCCCAGACTTGAAGAGTTAAATGAGACATTTGAAATGCATCAGGAATTGGCAAGCAAATGATCACCGGCTGGATTATGTGTCTTGAAGTTACAGTTTTTCTGTATCTATTCCAGGGTCTGGAAAGCTGCCAGACACCATCAATTTCATTACTACATGCTTCAAATTTTCCTATTGGAAAGTATTTTCCTCTTTCTCTACCCTACACTGCCCTAAGCAAAATTTAGAACGAAGTGGTTATAAACATGGAATCCAGAGCCAAGATGTTAGAAAGTGAACTTACCCTGTTACTTTCTGACAAGGTGACTTGACTTCTCTGGGACTTGGTATTCTTTTCTTTAAAATGGATATAATCACAGATCCTGCTTGGGAAGGATGCTGTAAGGGATAAATGAGATGATACTCATGCCTGGTATAAATGTTGCCCCGCCAGAAACTCACTGCTGGGTTAACTATGCACATCCTCTGCTGAGAACCAGAGGTTTGGAGTAAGGTTATGCATCTGTGACAACGTGTATTAGTTTGTACATACTAACAGAGACTAAGGGTGTCTTCTGTTCTGTGTCAACAGTGCTGGGCTTCACACTCCTTTGAGTCTAAAAATTTGGTAAAGCCAATTGAAAGAGAGATACAGCTTACTGGAGTGGCCTGGACATGGCAGGAGGGAGGTCAGGGTTATGGTGTGGTTGTGGGGTTCACCTCTCTCTGTCTCACTCAGTCCTTTGGCTCAAGTACCAGGGTTCCTATTTCTCCTTCTGGGAAAAGGAGTCAGTTAGACCCAGTCGGGCTTTGAACCCTGGTTTGTCTTCTGTGACCTCAGACACAAATCTGGGTGCTAGGGGTTGAGTACTAGCTAGGGGTTGAGTACTAAGATCGGTAAGTCACTGCTGGTATTTACTCAAGCAACAGGCTCTCCAGTTACTGTCCTTTCAAATTTTGAATTCTTTCTCTACTCTAATATCAAGGCAATGATCAGTGGCAAACTATTCCTCCTAATTAAAGTTTTGTCTTTTACCAACATCTTCTCCACCAGTAATTACCATTTTACTCTTATAAGTCTGATTTTTTTAGATTTCATTTATAAGTGAGATCATGTGGTGTTTTTCTATGCCTGCTCTATTGCACTGAAATAGGATCCTATTTAATTAATTAAAAAAACATTTATTTTTTAGTTGTTGTTGGACACAATACCTCTATTTTGTTTGTTTATTTTTTACGTGGTGCTGAGGATGGAACCTAGGGCCCAGCATGTGCGAGGTGAGCGCTCTACTGCTGAGCCACAACCCCAGCCCCTAATTTATTTTTTTCCATCTTTTTTATTAGTGCATTACAATTGTACATAATGGTACAGTTATTGGGGTTTGTTGTTACATAGTCACCATGCACACAATATAACAATATAATCTGGCCAATATCACTCCCCAGTATTCCCCCTTTCCCTCTCTTCCTCCTTCCTCCAGGTCCTTCCCCCCTACTCTACCGATCTCTCTTTAATTTTCATAAGATTGCTGTCTACCTTTCTTTTCCTTTTTTTCTCTCTGGCTTTCACATATGAGAGAAAATATAACCCTTGACTTTCTGAGTTTGGCTTATTTAATGTAACATAATGCTGTCAATTCCACCCATTTTTCTGCAAATGATGTAATTTCATTCTTCTTTATGGCTGAGTAAAACTCCTTTGTGTGTACATGTGTGTGTGTGTATATATATATGTGCCTATATACATATGTGTGTATATATACATGTGCATATATATATATATGTGTGTGTGTGTGTGTATATATATATATATATATGACATTTTCTTAATCCATCTTTCATTGTTGGACATCTAGGCTGGTTCCATAATTTGGCTATTGTGAATTGTGCTGCTATAAACATGAATATGCGTGTATCAGTGTAGTATGATGACTTTAATTCTTTTTTTTAATTTATTTTTTAGTTGTAGTTGGACACAATACCTTTATTTTATTTATTTATTTTTATGTGGTGCTGAGGATCGAACCCAGGTCCTTGCATGTGCTAGGCCAACGCTCTACCGCTGAGCCACAACCCCAGCCCTGATGACTTTAATTCTTTAGAACTAAGTGGTATAGTTGGGTCATATGGTGGTTTCATCCCTGGTCTTTTGATGAGCCTCCATACCAATTTCCATAGTGGTGCATGAATTTAAAGTCCTACTAACAGTATAAAAGTGTTCCTTGTTCTCCACATCTTCTTCACATGATCCCACTTATATTATACAAAATTTGTATTTTTCTGTGTGTATCAAAACATCTGGAAGAATATATCTGAAATAATAAGATTATCTCTAGATATCAGGCTGGTTTCTATTTCTTCTTTTTTACTCTTCAACATTGTCCAAATTTCTCTATCATTATCATACATTATTAACTTGGTACTGGAATACAAAAAATAGTTATTTCCTACTAGGGAAACAAAAAAGGAAAATATTCAAAAAATACTTGTGAACATGTTAACAGTGTTTGTCTTTATTCAGAGATTTCTTATACTTTTTCATTCTTATTCTTTATACTTATTTTCATTCTAAAATTCTTTAATGAAGATACATTACAGTAGTCTCATTTTATTCTTGGTTTTTGCTTTCCAAGATTTCAATTGCCTGAGCGCAACCAGGGTCTAAAAATATTATGTACCAAATTCCAGAAATAAATGCTGTTTTGAGAATGTGATAAAATCTTATGCCATCTTGCTCTGCCTTGACCAGGACATAAATCATTCCTTTGAAAAGGACATGAATCTACACTGTTTATTATACCACCTACCAAGTAGCCATCTCAATTATCAGATGAACTATGGAGGCATCTCAGTGCTTGTGTTCAAGTAACCCTTATTTTACTTAATAATGGCCCGTAAGCACAAGAGTAAGGATGCTGACAATTTGGACATACCAAAGAGAAGTCACAAAGTGCTTCTTTAAGTTAAAAGGTGAAAGTTCTCAACAAGGAAAGAAAAAAAAAATCATATTCTGGGGTTTCTTAGGTAAGTTATTATGGTTAATTTCTTACTATGCCTCATTTTTAAATTAAACCTAATTTAGGTATGTATACTAGGAAAAGTCATAGTATACATAAGGTTCAACAGTATCTGAGGTTTATGGCATCCACTGGGGGAAATATTCTCTATAGATAAGGGGGATTATTGTTCTGCTTTTGTTTTTATTAATGGTTGTTATTCCTTTTTTTTTTTTTTTTTTTTTTTGTGGTGCAGGGGGATTGAACCCAGAGCCTGGTGCAGGCAAGGCAAGCACTCTACTCACTGAGCTATTTGACATTCCTACAACTACACCAGCTACAGTTTGGCTTGTATCTGCTTATTCCACAGTTTTGCATCTCTTTATTTATTCTTTCTTTGTTTTTTTGAGGTGGGGATCTTACTATATTGCTGAGGATGGTCTCTAATTCCTGGGTTCAAGGGATCCTCTTGTCCTCCTCTTGCCCCAAGTAGCTGGGATGACAGGTGCATGCCACTGTGCCCAGCTACAACATCCCCCCCTTTTTTTTTTTAACCTTTCTGAGCCTTTTAAAAAGTTTATCTCTTATATAATCTCAAAATTATGTTGACCAGATAATTTTTCTTTTATTATTGTGGTAAAATGTCCTTAATATAAATTTTACCATTTTAAGTATTTGTAAATGTACACTTCAATGGCATTAAGTACACTCACAACATTGTGTGATCACCACCTCATTTCCAGAACGTTTTCATCATCCCAAACAGAAACTTCATAGCTGTTGGACAGTAAGTCCCCATGTCTTCTGTCCCCAGCCCCCAGGGACCTCTGTTCTACTTTTTGCCTCTATAAAAGTTGTATCTCATAGAAATGGAACATATAATATTGTCCTGCTTTTTTCTACACCCTTCTTTATATTTATTTTTTAGTTATAGGTAGTCACAAAATCTTTATTTTATTTTATGTGGTGCTCAGAATTGAACCCAGTGCCTCACGCATGCTAGGCGAACACTCTACCTCTGAGCCACAACCCCAGCCCCTCTACACTCTTTTAAACAACTATTTTTATGGTTTGTAGCCATCTCAAAAACTAGCAGAAATTACATGCACACTTGAATGCAAAACTGTCATTTTCTGTGACCACGTATCCTAACATCAGTCACTCATAAAATATGAAACAGTGTCTGCAGTTTCTCGAATTTTAATAACTGCACAAATTTCTTTATGAAGAAAACATTCACCTGTTGAAAGGGAGCACTATTTGTCCGACTCGAATGTGAGTTCATCCTTTTCAGATTCTCAGATCAAATGATTAGCAGACACGTGGAATCCTTGGGCTCCGGGAGTCACGCACCCGCCCTAAGACCTGAACTGGGATCCGCAGGGGCCGCCCTGGGAGGCCGAGTCCAGGGCGGACAAACCTCCGCCTTCTCCTACTTGGGCCCTGACACTTTCTCTCCAGTCCATCAGGCATCATTAGACAGAGACTTGGGGAAAGGGAGTCTTCATTCCTCCGCGCACACGACGATGCGTCCTGTGAACACCCCCAGCGATAGACAGCCCCGCTCACCACGTTGAAAAGTGTCGGGCGACTCCACCGCACAGAAGTCCCTGCTGAGGAGCCCCTCGCCGCCTCCTGGGAGAGACCACTTGAGAAAGACACGCGCGCAGGGCTAGGGAAGCAGCTCAGTGTGGAGCGCGTGCCCAGCAGGCGGGAGAGCCCAGGTTCCTGCCCCAGCACCGCAGCCAGCGAAAGACATAGGCGTGGAAGTCGTCGGCCCCGCTGGGCCCCGCCCCCAAGCCTGCCTAAGCCAATCAGGGCCAGACAGCTGAGCGGCCGCGCCCCCTCGCGAGAAGTAGCGCCCACTCTAGGCACTACTCTGCCACCTGGCGCCGCCTCTGGCCGTGCTGAGTAATGCAGAGGCGGGGTCGGGGACTCCAGTTGATGATAACTGACAAAGCCTCTCTTAGCTCAGTGGTAAAGCGCCCAAGAGTTCAATCTCCAGTCCCAGCAACAATTTAGGGAATCAGTAGTAGCAGTTCTAAGATTCAGAAAAAGGGAAATAAGCAACCTATCAACCTGTCTGCAGTGTTCAAGGAACTAGAAAAGCAGGACCAAACTGGGCCCAAAGGTAATAGAAGGAAAAAAAGTAATGATTAGAGCAAAAATAAATAAAACAGAGACTTGAAAGATTATAGAGAAGATAAAAAAAAAATGAAACAATAAACCGGTTTTTGGAAATGGTAAACAAAATTGAAAAAACTTTAGCTAGACTGAGAGAAAACTCAAATAAAAATTATAAATGAAGGAGAAGACATTGCAAGTGATACCCAAGAAATAAGATCATAATAGACTCTACTACCAGAGTGGAGTCATCTCCTGGGCACCATCCTCCGGGGCTTCCACAGGGGCTCAAGACCTATCTCAGGGATACAACAGGGCCTCTCATGGTTGACTTCACTCCTCTCTCCCTGGTCTTGTCCTGTCACCCCTCCTTCACCTACTCAGACTTTGACTTAATTATAGCAGAGAAGAGATTTTGTTTGGTGATATTTCTCCCACTGCATCAACTTAAGTCAGATCCTTACAGTGTCTTTTTCTTTAATAGGGAGACACCATTAAATTGCCATCACTTTATATTAGATTAGATCTACCATACTGATTTCATGAGTTTTTCTTAGAGATCCTCCTGTCATTTGTGAGAAAGGATGGCTCTTTTGATATATGGGATACAATTATGTCTTTGTTTGTAATCTTAAACTAGATTATTCAATATGGTTGCATCTGCAATTTTATAAAATGGTATAAATTCCTCATATATCAAAACCAAAGATCACAGATGTGTGAATCCCATTGAATAAATTCAGGTAAAAAATTATTTACTTCTATTTGCTCATCTCTGATGCTGAAAATTTTGAGAACTCCTGAGAAAAATAAAAAATGACCATTCTTCTTCTAATGGGTTTAAGGTACTTTACAGGGTGCCATGGATGAGCTGAGTCAAAGGGTGGGGAGCATTTTCTCAGAGGCTTGTGTGGGCAAATGGTGCATTATGCTTTCTTCATTGACATCAACCTGGAGTCATTTCCTTTTTTTTTTAAACAGGCGCAATATCTTTATTTATTCTTTTTTTTTTTTTTTAAAGAGAGAGTGAGAGTGAGAGAGAGGTAGAGAGAGAGAGAATTTTAATATTTATTTTTTAGTATTTGGCAGACACAACATCTTTGTTTGTATGTGGTGCTGAGGATCGAACCTGGGCCGCACGCATGCCAGGCAAGCGCGCTACAGCTTGAGCCACATCCCCAGCCCATTTATTTATTCTTTTTAATGTGGTGCAGAGGATTGAACCCAGTGCTCCACACTTGCAAGGCAAGCACTCTGCCACTGAGCTTCAGCCCCAGCCCCTGGAGTCTTTTAATCCCCTTCTGTATACTGGGATTGAATATAATCTTACTATTTCCCCCCTCTTTGCAACTGACCACAAATTAAATGAATTTTCTCTGTTTCATAAAAAAAGAAAGACCTAATTTTGATCCTTTTCAACCATGTCTCCTCATGGGATGAGATGACTCAAGAGAGAGTTGGGTCTTGATCAAAAGGACTGATCTGTCAGCAGGGGTCATAGAAGAGGCAAGGCTCATTCAAGTCATTGTATTAACTTGCACTGAACTTTTAAAAAAAGCTGTGTTTACCAATTTCAAATATGTGGGATGTAAAATGTATCTCGAATTAAATGAGTTTCCTTTTTTTTTTTTTTTTTGAGATTCTGGGGACTAAACCCAGGGCCTCACCTGTGCTAGTTAAGCACTCTACAACTGAGCTTTAACCTCAGCTACATTTACATGTTTTTCAGCTCAGTTTGTAAAGAAAGAAAAGTCTACATTTTTTCCATCAAGAAATTTCTGGAGATTCAGGAATAGGGGGAAATGTGTAGGGTTGGTATTTCAAATCTGGAATGGAATTGCTTTTGGCTCTCAATATGTTAGATTTGACTCCCTTGTACCATGGGCTTTTATGATCCAGGAAAATATTTGTGGCGGGGAAGTAATATTTGCTCACTTGTTTTCATATATAGAGTGTTAGAGTCTGTAAACAAGTCAGGATGGCACCTGGTATTTTGCCAGGGGGAGTGGTTAATGTTAAGGTCTGTAAACAAGTCTGGATGACGCCTGGCAAAATGCCAGAGGGAGTGGTTTGTGAAGTAACGCCAGAGAGCCATTAAGTGTGGCGATTTCTTATTGGTTGACTGCTGTATCACCTCTGTTGTCCTACAATAAACGCTTCCACTCCTGCTGTATCAATGTACACAAGTTGCTCGTCACCCCCCCCCCACCCCCAGGTTATTTTGCCCAGCCAGCCGGGCTGCGGCAGTAGAGGATAAAATGTGTGGGTCTGGGATTCAGGTTTTTAAGCAGAACATGCTGCCTTACACAACACACCTGGCATTGTAAAATATACTTGTCTAGATAGCAGAGGAGCAGCATCCTGGATAGCATGATGTGTGCTCACTCTAAAAATCCTGTGAGAACCTGTTGCTCTGGCAATTGGGGATGCATATCTTGCCTTCCATTCTGTCAATCTGTGATCTGAGGAGGTTCAAACTTGAGAGGAGTTTGACGGTTGTCAGGTTCTTACCCAGCGTCCTCCAAGATGGGAAACCTGAACTGCTGATGCAGAGGTATACCACCATTGAGCTTTTGAAGGCCGTTTCTTCTAATGGGCCGGCTAGCTCCTACTCAGTCTATTGCTTTCATTCCCCCACTCTGGTTTCTCTACTGATTTTGAAGTGTGTTTTATGATTTTGTATTATCATTCCCCATTTGGATTTTTCATTCTTCTATCAGCTGGTTGCCTTAAATAGCTTCCTACCTTAGAAAAATGTACATTTTCTAATGTCAATTTCATAGACATTTTTTTAAGAGAATGAAATGCCAGGACTCACACCCAACTGCTTTATCAGATCAGGAGACTTTAGATGCTATATCTGGCAATAGATGTCCTACAAAAGGAGAATTAAAGGCCAAACTCTTCTGAACATAGACGTCAAAATCCCAAATACTGGGAGGTCCTCTGGGAGGGTAGTGGGGTGGGACTGACAGACTATGGTTATGGTTGGCCCACTCTAAGGTAGATAAGACTCTGTCCCCTGGCCCTGCAGGATCAGGTGGGGGATGGGGAAGCACATGAGCAGGAATCTGCCCTATGAGAGCTGGTGCCACCGGGCAAGTTCTCAGCCAGGCAGTTGTCCAGCTGCTCAGACAGTGGCTTAGATCAACAGTCCCCAGACATGGCACATGCCAACTTCTTACTCTGAACCAGTCCAGGGGGCCCCTTGACCCATTAATAAGCATTATCCGCTCATTTGGGAGTGATTACAAGGAAACAAGTTAATTCTCTAAACAGCCATCAAGAAGTGGCAGTTGGTTTGGAATGTAGCGAGATCTGAGTGAGGCTGGGAGCCCCGGGGTTGTCAACTGCTCATCAGGAAGGTTCACTGATTGGCAGTTAACAGCGAGAAGATGCTGGGGCAGGATGGTCACAAGTGTGGACCTCCCCCTTGTCCTTCAGAGAGGCTTCATTTGGATGAAATGATCATATTTCAGGTGAGGGATGAAATCTAAAGACAGTTATGATTTCAACTTCTTTTAGCTCAGATCTTCCGGGGCTTCAGACTTCACTAGGAAACCTTGGGGTAGGAGGATTTGAGAGTAAGAGGGGCTCTTGGTTCATGGTTTTAAGCCATCAGCTTGAGGATGCAGATGTTCTGGGATCTCTAGGGAAAACATCCGAGGGAAACATTTCCACTCCTGCCCCAAATCTACCACCCATCAGTGTGGTGAATCTGGGAAAATCACCTAAAATCTCCTAGTTCCAATTCCCTAAATGGTAAATTTTGTGTTACAGTCTCTGCTCTGCCTATCCCTTGGGTAAAATATGGGGTCATAGGCAATAAGAGGTGCTCTCCACAAGCTACAAAGATTATTCCCGTGTGAAGGATGAAGAACAGACTTTAATCCTCCATTGCTCTGTAGCCATGTCTGTGTTCCACCCCTATCAAAGATTTCGCTTATCATCCAGACATTTTACTTATTTATTTATTTTTTAGTTGTAGTTGGACACAATACCCTGATTTTATTTATTTTTTTATGTGGGGTGCCAGGGATTCAACCCAGGGCTCTGCCTGTGCTAGGTGAGCGCTCTACTGCTGAGTCACAACCCCAGCCCCTTCTTCCAGACATTTAATGAGTGAGTATTTTATTGCATTTCAGAAGCACCTGTTTTCTTAAAGCTTTGCCTGTACCTAATTATTGTTAGCCTTTTAACATAACATAGGCCAGATGGACATCTCCACATCTCCAAACAGGGAACTAAGGCACAGGCGGGTTTGTTTCGCCTTCTCAGGTGCGCCCATCTTCCACACTGGATTCGAACTCAGCCCATATGGCCCGAGCCCTGTGCCCTTGGCCACTGTTCTCTCTGCCTTTCTGTATATCTCACCTCATTGAAGGCATTTTCTCACACAACAGTCTGTTTAGTCAAACTGTAGAGATTTTTTTTGAAGTCCAGCTCTGACTCAGGTGCTTTGCTGTCCCAGTGGTGAAAAGTCAGATCAAAAGTTTGAACTCTGGGGCTGGGCTTTTTTTTAGGTGTAGATGGACACAACACAATGCCTTTATTTTTTTTTTTTTTATGTGGTGCTGAGGATTGAACCCGGGTCCCACCCATGCTAGGCAAGCGCTCTACTGCTGAGCCACAATCCCAGCCCCTGGGGTTTTAGCTCAGTGGTAGAGCACTTGCCTAGCACGTGCGAGGCACTGGGTTTGATCCTCAGCACCACATAAAATAAATAAATAAAACAAAGGCATTGTGTTCATCTACAAGTAAAAGAACATGAAAGAAAGTTTGAACTCTTAAGAACATTCAAATTCCTTTATTCTAACTATATAGAAATATACATTGCATTGTTGTTAACTCTAGTCACTGACTGTAGAGAGAGCATAGGATGATACTGTTCTATTCTTAACTTCTATGAGATTGATTTTTTTTTCCATCTGTGAGATGGTACTGTATTTTTCCTTGTGTTCCTGATTTATTTCACTTAACAAAATGTCCTCTAGATCCATCCACACTGTTGCAAATGATGGGACTGTTCTCACCACACACACACACACACACACACACACACACACACAAAATAGAAATATCGAGGAGCTGGTTGTGGTATAATTGCATAATATTCATATGTAGGGAAACTTCACGTTGTCCCCCCAAATGCATGAAATTATCACGTTGATTAAAAAAGTTTTAACGTTGGGGACTGGATTTGTGGCTCAGTGGTAGAGCACTCGCCTAGCATGTGTGAGGACCTGGGTTTGATCCTCAGCACCACATAAAAATAAATAAATAAAACAAAAGTATTGTGTACAATTAAAAATATTTAAAAAGACAAATAAGTAAAGGTATTGTGTCCATCTACAACTAAATTTTTTTTAAAAAAAGGTTTGAACATTGAATCAATGATTACTAATTACCCTATGGTCTTCTGTCAACAGCTGTCTCTATTTTAATACATTTCCCAGGATCTTGCCTCAATGACCTGGTTACTCCATGATCAAGATATCCTCCTGACCACTGCAAGCCACAGTCCAGAGGAATTCACTTCTGACCACCCAACTTTGTTCACCCTGCTGAGGAATCAGATGAAGGTATGCTGGAGATTCAGTCTTTGAATTCAATCATCAATAATGATTTTACTTTATTCAGAATTCCACAGCTCAGAGAAAACTAAATGTTCCATGCCATATTCTCTTTTTATTTGATGTGTACAAATTTAAATTCATTAAGTTGATCAGCATTCCTAAAACTCCAGAAGTAAAGATCTTGTTTTATGACTTAGTTTTGTACACTCTTCATAGTAAATAGGTCTCATTCTGCAACAGTGATTCCAAATTCAAAACCAAAGGAATAGAAATTATTTAGAACAATTTTAGATTAAAATAATAATTGAATAGATAGGGCAGAATGTTCCCAAATTTACTTCATAACACCTGTTTCCTTTTAAAAATACAGTTGTTTTGGGTGTGGTACATTTGTTACAAAGGTTGAACCAATATGGATAGGTTACATTAGCTAGAGTTCAAGTTCATCCAGTGTTGCACAGTTCTATGGGCTTTGACAAAGGCCTATTGTCATTTATCACTATTACAGATAGGTCAACATCATGGGTGGGAGCATCTTGGGCTCGTGCTTTCCTCTTTGAAGTTACTGATTTTTTTTTTTTTTTTTTGGTACTGGGGATTTAACTAGGGGTGCTTAACCACTGAGCCACATCTCCATCCCTTTTTAAATATTTTATTTAGAGACAGGATCTCACTAAGTTGCTCAGGGCCTCACTAAGTTGCTAAGGCTAGCTCTGAACATGCAATTCTCTTGCCTTGGCCTCTGAACCGCTGGTATTTCAGGCACGTGCCACTGTGCCTAACTAAAGTTACTAATTGTTTTTTTGGTGTCAGGGATTGACCATTGAGCCACATCCTCACCCCTGTTTTGTATTTTATTTAGAGACAGGGTCTCACTGAACTGCTTAGTGACTCATTTTTGCTGAGGCTGGCTTTGAACTCAAGATCCTCCTGCCTCGGCCTCCCGAGCTGCTGGGATGACAGGCATGTGCCATTGCGCATGGCCTGAAGTTACTAATTACTGATTCAGTTTCTTTAATAAATGTAGGCCTATTCAGATTATCTTTCTCCTGGGGTAAAATTTAGTCTTTCTGCCTTTGAAGGAATTGTTCTATTTCCTTCATGCTCTCAGACTCATCAATAGAGGATTGTTCAGAGTATTCCTTTATCATCTTTTAATGTCCATGGAATCAGTAATAATTTCTCTTGAATTATATTATTGGTCCATTGTGTCCTCTTCTTTTCTTTGGGGTTAACTTGGTTTGAAGCTGTCCAATTCGCTGATTATTTGAGAGAACTAGATTTTGGGATTGTTTAATTCTCTGTTGATTTCCCATTTTTTTATGACATTGATTTCTGTCATGATTGCCATTTTCATTTTTTTTCCTGTGGGCTTTCCATTATATCTCTCTTTTCACCCTAGTTGCCTGAGGAGGAAGCTTAGATTTTTGAATTCATTTCTCTTTATTTTCTGTACTGTCACGTTCCACGACTAAACACTCAAGGTCGCTCCAGGTGAACTGGGCTGCACAAAATAATCACACAGAGACAGGGTGCTTAACCACTGAGCCACATCTCCATCCCTTTTAGAATATTTTCTTTGGGTCTTGTGACAGCTCCTCTGACGTTAGGGGTCCATGGAAAGAGAGAGAATGAGGAGCACATGCTGAACCCTTTTACTGGGGAGAAGCCATTCTGATGAGGCAAGGGGTCAGGTTTCAGGGGGTTGAGGCTAGCTTCCTGAAGTCTGCCGGATGTTGACATCTAGGAAGGCCACACCCATCTCATGTGCTGTGTGGGGATCAAGAGCAGAGCAAGAGAAGGGGACATACAAAGGGAGTTTCCATGGAACATTGTATCCCAAACAGGGCAAAGGGGTAGGATTACAAAGAAATAGGTGAGTGGAGCTCAACCCCCGCAGGTGACCCCTACACCTTGGAACCATGCCTTGCTATCGGAGCTGGGACAAAGCCCAAGTCACTAAGAAATGTAGTGATTGGTCAGAGCCTCATGCATCAGAACTTGAAGGTCATCTGCACCCAGGGCAGCTCCCGTCACTATACTGTTGTGTTCAGTGCTCCAAACTTCCTTCTGAGTATTGCTTTCACTGTGTCTCACAAATTTCACAAGGTGAATTTTAATTTCCCTTTGTTCAAAATATGAAATAGGCCTGATGTGGTGGTGCATGGGGAGCCTGAGGCAGGAGGATCTTGAGTTCAAAGCCAGCTTCAACACACTAGTGAGGCCACAAGCAACTCAGTGAGACTCTGTCTCTAAGTAAAATACAAAAAAAGCGCTGGTGATATTGAGTGCCCCTGAGTTCAATTCCTAGGACCCCACCTGCACAAAAAAAAAAAAAAAAAAAGAAAGAAAGAAAGAATTTCTCTGGAGGCTTCTTCTTTGACCTGTGTGTTTTGTTGAATGTATTGTTTTAACTCCAGACATTTGGGAGTTTTTCAGGTCTCTTTTTCTGTTGCTGACTTGTAGTTTAATTCCATATTGACATGAGAGCATATTTTGTATGATTTGTATTCTTTTAAAAAATTCAAGGTATGTTTTAGGACCCACAATGTAATTATCCTGAGGAATGTCTCAAGTGACCTGGAGAAGAAAGTGTATTTTCTCACTGTTGAGTGGAGTAGAGAACAAATGCCAATGAGACCTGGTTGATTGGCAGTGCTTGTTAGCTTCCTGGGCTGCCATGGCCAAGGGCCACACTGGTGGGCTTGACATACTAAGTGCATTGTCTCAGGGTTCTGGAGGCTGGAAATCCCTCATGAAGGCGTAGGCAGGCCCGCGCTCCCTCTGACAGCTTAGGGAAGTCTCTTTCCCTACCTGTTCCTAGCTCCTGCAGGTTTGTGGCCATCTGTTCCTTTCCTGGCCTGCAGCCACCCCACTTCACACTCTGCCTCCATCATCCTGGGTGTGTGTCCCTCCTGGATCTTTTCCCTGTTCTTATGAGAACAGCAGTCCCACGGAAAAGGAGTCCCCTCTGTTCCAATAGGATATCACCTTAACTGAGTCTATTTCCAAATAAGGGGAAGTTCTGAGGTTACTGGTGTCAGGGCTTCAACATGTATTAACAGAGCTGTTGTGTTCAACGCTGTCCCTACTTGTTTTCTTCCTGATGATCTGTCAAGTTCTTAAAAATAGGTGTGGAGGCCTGGGGCTGCGGTCAATGGTAGGGCACTTGCCTGGCATGGGTGAGGCACTGGGTTCAATCCTCAGCACCACATAAAAATAAGTACATAAAATAAAGGTAATTGTGTTCATCTACAGCTAAAAGATATTTTTAAAACCTGGGTGTTGAATTCCTCCACTGCAGCAGTGGATCAACCTATTTATCATTGTTGTCCCATCCATTTTTGTGTTTTTCATTCTTGCCTGGCCCACTCCTTTTCCTTCTCTCATGGACTAAGAAATACGTTCCCGCAGCACTGGAATCATCCACCTTCACTTACCCCAGCCCCGTGTTCACACCAAGAAATCTCCCTGAGTAATTCTTCAGCAGCACCAACGCCCTGGCAGATGTACAGTTTTCTGCCAGATCCCCTAGAGGTCCTGATGGAGGTGATTCTGTTTGACAAGGGGGAGCACCAGGTCCCATCTGTTGCTGAGGTAAGGTGGCCCTGGTGTCTAAGACATAGATGTCGATGTTGTGGTTTCTTCATTTTTACTTAAATCCCTACATGGAAATCGATGACCACGCACACTCTAGATGACATGTCCAGTTTCCCTCAGCTGCAAGTCTATTCCCAAAAGATGCCCAATTCAAGATGGTTGCAGTGGGGACAGCCTCAGTTAGTGCTGTTTGGTAGTGAGCCTTCTCCTCAGAAGCACTTTTTCCTGGTTGAACAATAATTTTGTGTGTGCCAACAAAATGGACCAGGCCAACCTCCAGTGAGAAGCCAAGTGTCCTCTAGGCTTTATTTGGGTGGGGGCCATTGCCTCCATCACTGAGTCCCATCCGTTTTCTAATGTCCCCATAGTGAACAGTAGACCTGTGCACACAGGACTCGGCCTGACAGGACCTCCCAGTGTCTTCCTGTCTGTAGGCGCAGGTGGACTCCACAGCAAGTGAAAACTGTATGTGTCCTCCACTCGCTCTCCTGTCGAGTGAATGTGTAAGTGCTGAGAAAGGCTGGGCTTTCCTGGCCTCTTTTGTCTAGAAAGCCCTCCTGATTCCAGATGCCTGACAGAAACGGGGACTGAGGTGTGGTGAAGGAAACTGATAATCCAGTGAAGAATGCTGACCACTAACCACTCTTCCTAAAAGTTATAATGTTTGGACAACAGGAAGGACTGTGTCCTTGAGGCACAGTACATACTTGAGTGTTTACTCTTTTTCTTTCTTTTTTTTTAGAATGACTGCTTCACACTGACAAGTTACCTTTATCTGGAAAGTCAAAGGTCCTCCTTCCTATTTATCTCCTGCTCCTCTTCTTTGCCTTACACTCTTGACCCATGTCCACATGAAGTAATATTCCTGAATGATTCATGAGCAACACCATCCATGTATTACCAGTCACTCTTGTGTTCTCCCAGGTCCATCAGTGGACTTGGTAGAGTTCGATTCCCCATCATGAGATGGATAAGGAGGACCCATCTTATGCTCTGGTAAGTTTTACTACTTTATGTGAGAAATACAAGTATTATTTATTTGGATTGTCTTCTATTGTATTAAGTCATGACCATCTGAATATGTATATCAGGGTTGGCATATACAATTTCCTTTGTTGGGAATTTCAAGGGACAGTTGGTTGCCAACCAAGACTTCATTGAAGACAAAATTTAAAAATGAGGGGTTGAGGATGTGGCTCAAGCGGTAGCGCGCTTGCCTGGCATGCGCAGGGCGCTGGGTTCGATCCTCAGCACCACATAAAAATAAAAAATAAGGATGTTGTGTCCACCGAAAACTGAAAAATAAATATTAAAAAATTCTCTCTCTCTCTCAAAAAAAAAAAATTAAAAATGACAGCCTTTGGGCTTGGGCTGGGGCTCAGTGGCAGAGCGCTTGCCTTGCATGTGTGAGGCACTGGGTTTGATCCTCAGCACCACATAGAAATAAATAAATAAATAATAAAGGTATTGCATCCATCTACAACTAAAACAATATTAAGAAAAATGACAGCCTTTCTCCACCCTGTATGGTAGCATGCTTTTCCCTCAGCAACAGTTTTCCCTCCTGGCAAAAGAAATTTGTAATTGTCAGCCAACATGGACTTGAAGCATCCACACCCCACGAAGAACTGTGTCTTTCCACAGGAGTAGGCTGGCTCTGTTCTTGCCTTTGAGTTCCCTTGACTTGACTGCTGGCTTTCCTCTGGTTTTTTTAATGTTACCAAGTGAATAAAAAGGTCTATGCACACAGGACAGAGTATGGTCTGATCTTTATAGTGACTCATTTTTCTTTAAGTTCAGGTAGATCCTCGCTCACTTGCTGAGGATGATCTAGATGATTAGAAGGTGGGACAGTTTTGCTGGCTTTAGTACGCAGAGCCCTGGTAATGAAAGCCTCCTGCTGTGATTGAGGATTGGGCATATGGTTGTAGAACTTGATTTTCCAGAGAAAGCACCATGGCCATTCTTTGTAGTCCATAGAAGCAACTGTGTTTCCTTTAGGTGGTGTGGGGTTGGGTCCATGAGGGCAACGTATGTCTATGTGGGCATTCATGTGGCACAATCCAGAGTGGTCTGTAGGTGAGCTTTTGGGTTTTTATTTATTTCTCTAGATACATATTCCCCTAGTCTCACTATGTCAATGTTTTCATCCAAAAATGCCATCACCACAGAGCATGATTATGGATGCATGTAAGTTAAAGTGTAAATTTGTTTATGTGCAGGTCTTTTTTAAAAAAAATGTCTATTTTTTAGTTATAGGTGGACATAATATCTTTATTTTTATGTGGTGCTAAGGATTGAACCCAGTGCTTCTTGCATGCTAGGCAAGCGCTTTACCTGTGAGCCACAACCCCAGCCCATGTGTGCAGGTCTTTGCATGCCAATTAAACATCAGTTAACATGGGGGGGGGAGGTATCCCATCTGAACCCAGGGCTTGACAAGGTCAGAGTTGTGTTTCCTAATTCCTGTTTATGGGCCAGTACTAACTTCGTTTAATAATGAACTTCATCTGTCAGTAGGTGGCTATATTGCTCCTGGGTCGTTCATGATGCTTCACTCTTGACACTTAACCTCATTCTCGCATAGCTTTTCTGTGAAAGGTAGAATTCATCTTCTACAGTCCATCTTTAGCAGAGAGTGCTGGGCATGACCCTTCCTTTGCAATGATCCCCAGGTCTGCTTACATGCCACACCCAGTTCTGGAAAGAATCTGAGGCAGGAAAGCAGACTTCAGACTTGCCAGTTTCTTGGTTTCATCTGCCTCTGGAATCTGCCTGGCAGCAGGTTGTAGTGACACATGACTAAACCAGGCAGGGTCACTCCTGGTGAACTGGGCTGGCACGAAATAATGACACACAGACAGAGAAATACCTTTTTCTTTGGGTTGTGTGATGGTCCCTCTGACCCAGCTCCCACAAAGGAGGCAAGGCAGGTAAGAGAGAGAAGGAGCAGGCCTCGAACCTGGGTTTTATTAATGGGAGAAGTTAATCCAGGGAACATTCTATCCAAAAATGGGGAAAAGGGTAGGATTGCAACAAATAGGTGGGTGTAATTCAACCCCATCGGGTGATACCCACTCCCAGAGCTGCACCTTTCTATCCAAGCAGAGGCAGGTCCACATGCATTGCAATGCGTGTGATGCCAGTCCAGTAACTCCTCGCTCAGTACTAAGGTATTTGGAAGAGGCAGAAGTAGGAGAAAGCAAAATTTCATGAGGAAGACTGAGTTTAGCTACCAAAGCAAAAAAGAAAAAGCTATAAATAGTATGCTCAAAGCCAGTAGACAGACTAGCTCTTATTCCTATGACCTCAAAATAGGAAAGCAACTCCTGTTCAGGGTGGCCCCCAGTAGCAGGTCACTGTTAACTGAAGGTTGTGTGATCCAGAGACATGTTTAAATTGGAGGGAGGGCTGAGGATATAGCTCAGTTGGTAGAGTACCTACCTTGCATGCACAAGGTCCTGGGTTCAATCCACAGCACCACAAAAAAACAAAACAAAAAACCCCAAACCAACCAAACAAAAAAACAAATTGGAGGGAGCTTAAGGGACATAGCCAGCACGGTCACAGCATGTCTAGCTACAGAGCAGGGAGAATTCAGCATGGATGGGGACTGATCCCACAGTCTAGGTGGTCCTGGAAGACATCACTTGGAGACTTGTCTCTGATATGTCTCCTCATTGTCAGCCACAAATGCTATACAGGTCCTTCCACTCTTGGGTAAGCAGATCCTGGTCTTGACTTTTCCCAGTGAGGGCAGGGCCTGTGTCCTCTTCATTCCTGGGCTGCTTTTTAAAGTCCCCGTGAGCATCCCCCCTTTGAGCCGAGATCATGCTCGAGTGTGGAAAGGATTCCTCCTTGGCTTGTCCAGCCTATGGTGCCCCCATTGAGCCAGGTACTCATACAGGCTCTGACCCCAGGATGGGGGCACGAGAACAGACTTACAAAGACAGTGGCTATGTCCCCCACTCTGCCCAGTTTTCGCATCACTCTAGACAAGGTACCCCAGGTCATGTTGGGAGCCATGTAGGCCTGAAGGTTGACTTCATTGATGGAGTGTTTCCAGGACATTTCAGAACTCCTGGCTCCTGTGCATGTGCCCAGGGACTGTTTGTGAATGAGTGAATATATTAGGCCAGCTAACTCCTCTGCAAGGGAAAAACTAGGTAAGGGAGGCCATATCTTCCTCCTCTTTGGACTCTACAATTAAATACTCAGAACTTATCCCACTAGCCATATTTCAAGTGCTAACATATGTGCATGCATTGGATTCATAATGGACAGTGAACATTCCCTTTATCTTATGGGTACCTGCTCTGAGTTGGGCACAGGGCCTGTTCACTGGGTTCATAACTACAAAATGTGTTTGCCTTGGCCATTAATTCAGAAAACTGGTGAGGGGTGATGGGAGATGAAGAAAAGACAAACATATACACACAGAGAGAAAAAGCTGGGGCCAGAAAAAGCTGATGGAGTCTGACTGACCCAGAGCCAGGACAGCACATTTATCATATAGGTTTCATCAAAAGGTTATTTGTGGGAAGTTTCTGCAGAGCAGGCAATCTGAAGGACATAGGACTGGGGAGACATTAGGGTTATATTGTTATGTTCAGATTTCTCTATACCTGGGTGTTCGTGCCTAAACTCAAGTTTCCGACTAGATAAAGCTCCACACCTTTGCACATAACGTCCTCTGGCTGGCATCACCTTGACCTATACCATCACACAGGAAGTTCCCAGCGTAAACACAGCCACTCTCCACGTGGGTTCATCACGGTTGCAATTCCAGGTTGATATGTGTGGAGAAGAGAGCAATTTGGGCCCGTGATTCCTTCAACTCCTCTCTTTCCCTTGAAGGCTGGTGACTGGTTGCGGTGCCTTGTTGACTGACTCCACCAAACCCAGGGAGAGTCTGAAAACACAGAACAGATTCTGGTGATCCTGTGTGATTTAGGGTATTTGTTTATTTTCTATTCCTGAACAAAACACCTGCAGGTGGGGGCATTATAAGGTAGAGGTGTGCTTAACTCCCAGGTGTGGACATTTGACAGCATGGTCCTTGCATTTGCCTGGCATGATGAAAAGCCCACTGGGCTGCATCCCAATATTATGGGTGACGTGATGGTGGGTGCACATGTGAGAGGCAGGTATCACGTTGTGAGACCGGAGCACGGGGTTTCAGAGACCTGGTTTGCGTGTTTTGTGACACATGTCCCTTGAGGGAACTGACCAGGGTGTGAGGAAACTCTGTGAGTCTCTCTGAGGATGGTGCCCTTTGTGACCCTCCACCAGTCCCCACCTCTTACAGGGTTCACACCTCCCAACCAGGCCAAACTGAGGACCAAGCCTTAAGCACATGAACTTGGCAGGCAAGACACATCCAACCATGCCACCCACCTTGAACCCAAGGGGTGTGGAAGAAAGGGGTGAGGCTCTCTCAATTAACATTGCTACTGATGTTTGTGTCTCTAAAGATTGGATCATCAGCAGAAGATAGGATTTGAGCAGTGAGGATGAAATCTGTAGGTAGGTACCTCAGAGGAGTTGAGTCTGCTTGTTTATTTGGAGATAAAAGAGAAGGAAACAAGAAATGTGTGTTGCTTTCCTAATTTGAGGTCATAGGTCTGTCTCCTGGCTTTGAGCATACTATTTATAGCTTTTTCTTTTTTTGCTTTGCTAGTTACACTCAGTCTTTATAAGATTTGCTTTCTCCTACTTCTGCCTTTCCAAATACCTCAGTATTTGACTTTAATTAGTCAGAATCTCTTGGAAACTAGGCTTTGGGTACTGAACCACAATGGAAGGCATCTGATAGGACACCCTTCCTCGGAGGTACTGCGTGAAACTAGACAGAGTTCTTAATTGAGCCAGGTGGTGGTCAGGAGTTGACCTTCTTCTCTGCACATTTGGCCCTATACCATCACTTTCTCTTCTGTCCTCTTGTCCACTCCTTGGTTTCAAAGGCTGTCCCAGGTTCTGGGGAGTTCAGGAATGTTTCCTTTGGGCTTCCCACACATGCTTCTTGGTGCCTCTGGAGAAGAGGGTTGAGAAATATATCCTTGACCACATTTCTCACCTCTTCTTCGCTAATTTCTACATCCTGGGACTAGAGTGAAAACCTGAATTTGCTTTTATTTGAGAGTCCTGTGTCCATCTGTCTTTCAAGCCCCTCTGGGCCCTCATGACCCTGTTGGCTACCTGTCCTAGAACTGGACAGGCTCGGGAAGAAGCCTGTGGGATGTCACTGCTCTGGAGCGTCATTCAGATCCAGGATGTCACTGCTCCTTTCTCTCAACCGCTCCTTCTGGACACCAGTGCCCCATTCCTACACTTCAGCTGGGCCTCCGCCTGGTCCCTGCTCTCAGGTGTACTGGGCGTCTTCCCTCTCAGTCCCCCACAGCTGGCAGATCCCATTTCTTTTATATTGCCACCAACACACCTGTTTTCACTTGTGTACTTGCTACTTGTATACTTGGGGACTTGGACAAGTTACTCTTATGAACTTGGGTTCATCTTCTGTAATCAGTTATGGAATTTTGGGGAAAGATAAATGCCTCCCACAACCCTAATGTCACCCCAGGCCCAGAAAACTCACTTGGCATGTGTGTTGGTTGTCATTCTTTCCCATAATACCAGCACAGTTTTGGTCCTGAGAAAGGTGCTCCTGGGCTTGGATGGAGTGGTCAATTGATTAATTAGGGAGGGTGGTAGTGTATCCTTAATCTTTCCACCAATGACCCCATAGTGGACACACACATGAGAGTGGAATATGACAAAGGGAAAGGAAGCTGGAGAGAACCAGGGAAGAGGAAAGAGACAGGTGGTGTGAGGGAGGATGTCAGGGAAGGGAAGTCAGGAACATGCCCAGAAAATCCTGGAGACAATGGCAGCCTCTTAGAGATGTGAACTTGGGCTGGAAAACAGGGCCGGAGCTTCTAGACCTCATTGCAGTGGTGAAGTGACTGAGACCTGCACACAGGAGTCCAGAAATGAGGAGAATGGAGCTGTGACTGTGGGTTCTAGAACACCAGGAGCAGCAGGGGCCCAGGTTCTTGGCTTGACTTTAACTCTGTCCTTCCTTTCTCCAAGGCCACACCATTATCATCGCTGCCCTTGTGCATGGGGAAGTCTGTTTCACAGATCCTGAGGATGAGGATAATGGCACCAGCAATCTGCATGTAATTTATTTCCTCTTTGTGTCTATTTCTTATCTATAAACTCATCTTTTCTGCCCTTCCTAATTCCCTCTTTGCCACTTTTTATGCCTTTTCCTGAAGGCGCTGGTCTTATCAGATACCTGAGGTCTGTGGGTCTTCAGTGTCTGCTACATTTCTCTGTAGAGCTCCTTCATCTCCTTCTTAGCTGTGCCCTGGTTTCTTCACCTGGTTGTACTGAGCAACCCTGTACAGCCAGGCAGGATGCTGGGGTTGTAGTAGAGAAGCTAGGTTCCTCCTTACTGGAGGGGGCCTGGAGATACCTGTGGCTGTGCTCTGGGCACCCGATACCTCAGTTCTTCTGCCCTGGGTGACTCTGTTAAGATTATGCAATTAAAAAATGATTCTTCCCCAACAGGCATCTAGTTCCAGGAATCCTATCCTGAATTGAAAAGAAAGGATCAAGGAACTCAAAGGGGATGAAGAGGAGGAAGTGTGAGTGTGGAGAGAGCAGGAGGGGGAGCGGAAGTGAATGAGTGAGCACATCCTCCATTGCTTCCTAGATGTCTCCCCCCTACCCTTTTTTTTTTTTTTTGTTTTGCCCTATTGAATCAATATTTATTTCAAAACCTACCATGTCAAAATGAAACAAAAGGGTCACTCCTCGGTCTTATCAATGGTATCATGTTATAATAGCACTTTACAACTCCCTCCCATTTTTTCAGTGTAAGTTACAGGTATGTGTGCTGCTTACCTGAAAGCATTGCTCTATTCAGATCCACAACCCAAGCACTCTCTGAACATTACAATAAGGGAGAAGGGGAGGGGGAAGAAGAGGGAGTGGAGTGAAGTTTTCCCTGATAAGGGTTTTGGAGCAATAAGGTCAGGAAGTATGAAGTTATTTTTGCTGTCTTTTCATCTCTATGTTGTATGAAATAATACTTACCACACAAGTCCAGCAGGCCTCTTTTGGGCTGTAACTCAGTAATTTTCTTCTTGCAAGCAATGCATTTACAAATATGTTTATTAGTGTACTCAGCAATCGCACAACAACTAGTAAAGATTAAAAGTGTGCCCCCTCATATGTTTATCTACAGTGTTTAAAGGGGAATATATTTTGCCATGAGGACAAAGCTCTGAACAGATTTAACTAAATATGTAAAAATTGAGAGTATAAAAGGAAAACAGAGAAACAAATATCATCAAAGAAAACAATTAATAGTAGCTTAAATATAAAACTAAATCAGTAGTTTATTAACCAAACTATAAGAGCTAATAAAAAGCAAAATCAGCCTGAAGTATTAAACACTTTAAAAACTAAAAAATAAGGCAGTAATTTGCATGGTATTGGCTTTTTATTTCCTTTCTCTTCTTTCCCTTTTCAATGTTTTCATCTGCCTGCAGGGGCATACAAGAAATTATTTGTATTTGACCTCAAATGTCTAGAGTAGAGTGTTTGCTATTCTGTGAGGTTCTTCATTATGTCTGCTAGTTATAGTACTGACCATGCTGTCAAACTCAGATTCTTCCACTGGTTCTCCTTAAGGAAATTTGACTTTTACAATCCCTTGCCTGCATATTACTTGTTTTTTGGTACCAGGGGCAGAAATGTCTAATTTGATGCTGTCCCACTTATTGATTTTTGGTTTTACTTCCTGAACTTCAGGGGTCTTATTAAGGAAGTTGGTGCCTGTGCCAATATGTCACAGTATTTAACCTGTTCTCTTATAGCAATCACAGTGTTTCTGATCTAATTCTTAGTCTTTGATCCGCTTTGAATTTTTGTGTAAGTTGAGACAGGAATCTAGTTTATTCTTCTACATATGGCTACCTGTCCCCCCTGCCCCCTGCCCTTTATTCCAGCACCATTTGTAAAACAGCTCTCTTTTCTTCAGCATGAGTTTTTGGCACTTTTGTCAAGGACCAGATGACTATGTCTGTGGACTTGTCTCTCTGGCTTCTGTTCTACTCCGTTGGTCTTCATGTTGGTTTTTATTCCAGTACCATGCTATTTTTGTTACTGTGGCTCTGTAGTATAATTTGATATCAGAATTGTGATGCCTCTAGCATTGCTCTCATTGATCAGTTTTGCTTTGGCTATTATAGATCTTCCTTATGGATTTTAGGACTTTTTTTTCTAGTTCTGTGAAATATGTCATTGGTATTTTGATGAGGATTACAGTAAATCTATACGTTGTTTTTTTGTAGTGTGGCCATTTTCACTATTACTTATGTCTATCCAAGAACATGGGAGGTCTTTCCATCTTAAATTTTTTAATATCTTGCTTCAATGTTCGACTTTTTTTAAAAAAATATATTTTTTAGTTGTTGATAGACCTTTATTTTATTTATATGTGGTGCTGAGAATTGAACACAGTGCCTCACACATGCCAGGCAAGAGTGCTACTGCTGAGCCCCAGCCCCAGCCCCCTGTGTTCTAGTTTTTAGTGCAAAGGTTTTTCACACCCTTTGGTAGGTTTGTCCACAGGTATTTTATTACCTATTTTTTGAGGATTGTGAATGGAATTGTTTTCCTGATTTCCTTTTCAGCAGATTCATTGTTGGATTATTAGAAAGCTTTGAGTTTTGTATATGGATCTTGTTTCCTGCTACATTCCAGGTTTTTAAAAATCAGCTCTGTAAGTCTTCTGGTGGAATTTTTTGATATTCTAAGTATAGGACCATGTCTTCTGCAAACAGATAATTTGACTTCTTTTTTCCTACTTATATCCTTTAAATTTCCTTCTTTTGCCTAATTTTTCTTGCTAGGGTCTCAAGAACTATACTGAATATGTAACGATGTAAATGGACATCCTTATCTTGTTCTTGATTGTAGAGAAAACAATTTGAGATTTTTTCCTTTTCACTATGATGTTAGTTTTGGGTTTATCATTTATAGACTTTATAATGGTAAAGTAAGTTCCTTATATCCCTAGGTTCTTCAGTGTTTTTAACATGCATGGCTGTTGCATTTAGTTTTTTCCTGCATCTATTGAGATGAAAATGTGATTTTTTCCCCCCTTTATTCTATTTATGTCATGAGTTACATTTATTAATTTGCATTCCTGGGATGAAACCAACTTGATCATGGTGTACAATCTTCTTAGTGTACTTTCAAATGGAGATTGTTAATATGTTAGTAAGGATTTTGCCTTTAGGTTCATTAGGGATATTGGTCTGTAGATTTTTTTTTTTACATGATTTGTCTTTATCTGGTTTTGGTATCAGAGAGATAGTGGCTCCATAGAATTAATTTGGGAGTGTTCCTTCCATTTTTCATGGAGAAGATTGCCATTAGTTCTTTAAAGGTCTGGTAGAACTCAACTAAGAATCATTTAGTCCTGGGCTTTTCTTGGTTGGAAGATTTTTTTATTACTGTTTTAAATTCTTTGCTTATTATTGGTCTGTATAGATTTTCTATATCTTCCTGGATTAATTTAGAAAGGTCACATGTGTCTAGAAATTGCTATCTTCTAGATTTTCTAATTTATTGGAATATACATTTTAAAAATTTCTTCCTGATGATCCTCTGGATTTCAGAAATGCCTGTTGTGATATCTCTTTTCTCAACTATAATTTTGTTGATTTGGGTCATCTCTCTATTTTGATTAGTTTGGCTAAGGGTTTATCAATCTTGCTTATCTTTTCAAAGAACCAACTCTTTGTTGCATTGATCCTCTTTGTAATCTTTGGTGCATTTTTATTTTCTATTTCATTAGTTTCAGCTCTGAACTTAATTATTTCCTGTTGACGGCTGATTTCAGAATTACATTGTTGATATTAATTGTTCTTTCTCCTCTAGGACTTTGAGATGTAATTAGATGGTTTATTTGGGATCTTTCTGATTTTTTATTTAGTCATATAGTGCTATAAACTTTTCTGTTAGAACTGCCTTTACAGTATCCCAGAGATTTTGCTATGTTATGTCTCGTTTGATTCTAGGAATTTTTGTATTTCTCCTTTTATTGGTTCTATGATCCATTTCTTATTAAAAAGGGTATTGTCGGGCCTGGGGTTGTGGCTCAGTGGTAGAGCACTCGCCTAGCACGTGTGAGGCGCTGGGTTTGATCCTCAGCACCACATAAAAATAAATAAAATAATGGCATTGTGTCCAACTACAACTAAAAAATGTAATTTTTTGCTTGAAATCTGTTTTGTTTTACATGAGCACAGCTGCTCCTGCTTGTTTTTGAATTCCATTTGCATGGCATATCTTTTCTCATCCTTTCACTTTCAACCTGTCTTTGTCTACAAGATGAATTTCTTGCAAATAGCAAATAGTTGGTCTTGGTTTTTAAATCTACCCTGAAAGTCTTTTATTTGGAGGGTTGAGGTGGTTTACATTTTGAGTTATTATGGAAATATGTTTATTATTTCTTGCCATTTTGATTTGGTTCATATTTTTAAATTTATTTTTAGTCATCGATGGACCTTTATTTTATTCATTTATTTTATGTGGTGCTGAGAATCAAACCTAGGGCCTCACACATGCTAGGCAAGTGCTCTACCATGACCCACAATCCCAGCCCTTGGTTCATATTTTTAATTCCATCTTAATTTTTAGGGAGCTCTTCTAGTGAGTGTAATCAATTTGGAAGTTCTGGGGTTTGTTTTTGTGGTTTCTATTTGTAATTCAGTATTTTCAATAGTGCCTGCTTAGTGGTCATGAATTCTTATAGTTCAACCTCATCTTGGAAAGTTTTTATTTCTACTTCAATTGGGAAAGACCTTGCTGGATATAGAAAACTTGGTTGGCAATTGTTTTCTTTTAGAGACTAGATTTATCTCATTCCAGGCCCTCCTGGATTTTAGACTCTGATTGAGAAGTCAGTTGTGAGGCTTATTGGTTTTCTTTCAAATGTGATCTGATTTTTTTCTTGCAGCTTCAAATTTTCTATTCTTATTCAATTATTTTGTTTATAATGTGCTTTGGGAGAAGTTCTTGTCTGTTTGGTCTTCTATATGCATCCTATATGTGGATGTCTATCTCATTTCTAACATTTGGGAAATTGTGTGTTATTATTTCATTCAAAAGGGTCTTAATGCCATTAGCCTGTATCTCCATGCCTCCTTCAGTTCCAATGACTCAAGACTTCTTGTACATTCTGATCATTGTCTTCTTTTTTCTTTACTGAGTGTTCAAGTTTGTATGCCCTGTCTTCAAGACCTGAGGTTTTTTTTTCCCCCTATATGGCTTAATATGTTGGTGATGTTTTCAAGTAAATTTTGTATTTGATTGATTGTGTCTTTCATTTCTTAAAGTTCTGACTGGTGTGTTTTCAGAATCTCTTTTTATTGAAATGGTCTTTCACCTCATGTGTTTGCTCCTTTAATCCATTTTTTGGATTTTCTTTAAGCCCATTAATCATTTATTTTTTTAATATTTATTTTTAGTTGTAGTTGGACACAATACCATTATTTATTTATTATGTGGTGCTGAGGATCAAACCCAGGGTCTTGCACATTTGAGGTGAGCTCTCTGCCGCTGAGCCACAACCCCAGCCCTCATTAATCATTTCAATAATAATTTTTTGTAGTCTTTCTCTGTAATTTCACCCCTTAGATATCTATGGATTCCTTTTGGAGGGATTGTAAGTGAGGGGCTTGTTTGCCTGTCTCCTTGTTTTAGAGCTCTTAGATATACTCATCTTCCCCTTTTCTGTGGGGGTTATTTCTGTTTATCTCAGCTTTACCACACAGGTTTCCTGTAGTCCATGTATTAATTCAACCTCCAACACCTCTCAGTTTGCTGCTGCAGAACTGATTATTTAATTCACTCTTGGGAGCTGGTTTAGCACTATTGATTCTTCTGAACTGCAATATTCTTCTACCTCTATGGTCTATATTAGTGAATGTTTCACTGACATTGTGAAAGAAGTGTATTCTCCCATTGTTACATGAAATTATGTGCAAATGTCAATTAAGTCTAGTTGATTGATAGCAATTTTATTAGTTTCCTAGGATTACCATGACTAAGGATCAGATTGGTTGGCTTGTAATACTAAAATTGCATTGTTTCAGCATTCTGAAGTTTGTACCATACTCCCTCTAAAAATCTCAAGGAAAAATCTTTCCTTGTCAGGAATTTCCTAGCTTCTGCTGGCTTGGTTGCCATTCTTGATTTTCCTGGCTCGCAATGGCAGCAGTTCATTTTCTGCCTCCATCATCACATGGCTGTTGTGCCCTGTGGATCTTTCTCCTATGCTATGAGAACAACAGTCTTATTGAATAAGAAGGTCACCATATTCTCATATATCCTATTGGCAATTTGACACATAACAGAGATGTGTGGCTCTATACTCATCTCTTCCTGATACATGTGTCAAGTACTTATAAAGGGGTGTTCACTTCTTCCACTATAACAGTAGATGATGCATTTTTGTTTGTTTTTCATCTTTTTTCCTTGTCTAGTCTTTCTCATTCTATTATCCACTAAAGAGCATATTCTAGAAGCAACTGCATGTAAATCAACAATCCTCATCCATTCTAACCCTTGTCCACACAAGAAATCCCCTTGAGTATTTCTTCAGCAATACCAAGGTACTGGGATTTACATGTTTTTTTTTTTTATTGTTGTTGTTGTTGCTAGATTCTCATGAGGTCTTGATGGAGGCGATTCTGTGTGACAAGGGAAAGGATGAGGCCCATCTATTCACAAGGTAAGGCATCCCTTCCTTGTCTAAGATATAAATGCTGTTTCATTGGTTACTTTCTTTTCATTCAAATTCAGACTTGAAAATCTGGACATGCACATTATAGATGACTTGTAAATTTAATTCAACAGCAACTCTATTAATAACTGATGCCTGATTCAAGGTGATGATCACTTATGGCAGACAGCATCTGTTGCTTACTGAATAGCATTGAGCAATTTCCTCAGTAGCACCTTTCCTGGTTGAAAAAAGCATTTTGCATGTGCCGACCAAAATGGATTGCAAAACCTCCCATGAGAAGCTCCTGTCTTTTCTGCAAGTGCCCTCTGGGCTTTACTTTGGAGCCACTGACCATATTACTGTTTCCCATCTAATTTTCTAATATCTTTAGTGAACAACAGACCTGTGCACATAGGACTGGACATGATCTGATTCTCATAGTCTGTCCCTTTCTGTTATTGCAGATGTATTCTGCAGCAAATGAAAACTGTACATCTTCCCAACTCCCACCCATGTAGAGGAAAAAAATCTTAAGTACTGGGATAAGTTGGGGTTTCTTATCTGTTTATGTCTAGAAAGCCCTCCTTATTCTAGAATAGTGTTGGAAAAAGGAGTGGGGTATGGTGGTGAAGGAAACTGATAATCCAGTGGAGAGTTTTGCCCATCTATCATGGTCCTTAAATCACCTGTTATTTTGGTGGTATGGATATGTGTGCATAAGCATTGGGAGGTATCTCAGAGTAAATCCATGTGTAGTGATTGTGAATGTTTGTGGAAATGTGTATAAAAATATTGTCTTATATGTACAGCTCAAGTGTCAATTTTATTTAAAAAAATCCAACACTACTGTACACTTTACATCTCACACTTCAAATCTCACTGTAGCTGAATATTTATTGTTCACACTGCCTACATGGAGATGTCAGAGTCAAATGATCCAATCTCTTGACTTTGTAAGTGGAAGGGGCAAGTGTGAATGTAGGAATGGTTGATGCCCAGAGGACAAACTGACCTCAACTGATGTAGAAAAAGGGGTGATTTATTCTCTCAAAAGATGTTGTTGCTGATGTTTGTGTCTCTACAGATTGGATCATCAGCAGGTGATATGACTTGAGCAGTGAAGTTGAAGACTCAGTAGGAAAATTTCCCTGGGAGAAGTGAGTCTGCCTATATATTGGGAGACAGATACATGGTCTAGAGGGTGAAAGAAGCAGGGATGCATGTTTTTTTTTTTTTTTCATATTTTAATGACATGAGCAAGAGCTAGTAATTCTATTTGCTTTAAGCATCCTGTTTGCAACCTCTTTTTTGCTCTACCAGCTAAACAATTTTCCCCATAAGACCTGCTCTGTCCTGATTCTCTGCCTCTCCCAGACATGAAAGCAGTTGGTCAGCATCTCTTGGGAATTATGAACAAGAGATTTTGTTCTGGGTTTTGAGTGTTGAACCACAATGGAAGAAATCTAATGGGATACACTCCCTCAGATGTACTACAGGAAACAGGATAAAAGTTCTTGTATGTGCCAGATGGTGGGTAGAAATCACCTCTCCCCTCTGCACTTTCAGGTCTTATAGTATCACTTTCTGTTCTGTCCTATTATCCACTCCTTGTTCAAAAGATAATCCCAGGTATGGGGAAATTAAAGGATATTTCCTCTGGACTTCCTTCACATTCTTCTGGGTCTGTCTGTAGAAGATTGTTGAGAACTACATCCTTGGAAAGGGTCTGTCTGTAGAAGATTGTTGAGAACTACATCCTTGGCCATTTTCCTCACCTCCACTCCTATCTAATTCCAAAATCCCATTAAACCTTTTTAGACCTCCTCACCCTCTTTCTTAGCCTTGCCCTGATTCTGCACTGTAATGAGAAATGCTGCACGGCCAGGCACAGAGCTGCTCTGCTCTGGGGACCCCACACCTGGGTTCTTTAGCCCTGGTTGGCTCTAAACATGCACAATCGTTGTCTTCTTTCCCTCTGTCAAAATTTAAAAAAAAATTTAAATACTTCAGCCAGGAATCTGGTTCCAGGAATCCTGTTCTGGATTGAAAAAAAAAAAAGGGATCATGGAAGTAAAACAAGGTGAAGAAGAACAGAGAGAGGAAATGTGAGTGTGGAGAATGGATGGGGTAGCAAAAGTCAAATAAATGCACATATTCTGCATTGCTTCCTGAAGATTCTCTGTTGCACTTAGGAAAACAAGCAGAGCTAATAAGAGCATTGCAGTGCCACTGCTGCCTGTCACCATGACCACACAAGGGCAGATAAATTTATGGTTAAAATCAGTGCAGGCAAATGAAGGGTGCCCTGAGAGCATATCTCAGTGAATGGATATTCATTCCTTGGAAATCCTTAAGATTTTTAGGCCAAGTCCTGCACTGCCTGTTAATTAGGAGAGGTTGTAGGTGTCCATAGGGCACCATGTGCTCGCCCCTTTGTTTTCTTCGTGGAAGGTATCTTTGGAGTGGGTCATCATCCTATCCCTACAGGACCCAGGCCCGCATCCCCAATCCTTCCAAGGAATATGGGGAGCACCCAACTCACGGATGGATGTTGTGGGATATTGTGGAATTGATGCTCCCATTTCAGGTCTCTGGGGATGAGGTGAAGAGGAGACAAGTAAGCAGAACCCCTCAGGCAAGCAGGGGAGTTCAGTTAGTCCAGAAGTGCATCCCTGTGGACTGGAGAGATCCTGGCACTGCCCCCTATAAACCTGGCTAGGAGTAAACAGCTCAACTCCTCAGGGCCCCTCCGTCTCTGAGGAGCTGTGTGAGGGTTTGTGCTTTATTGCACCATTTCTCAAACTCAGGTTATTTGGATGGCTTTTGGTATGTATATCAAAGGTGAAAAACACACAAACTCAAAAGGAAATACACTTAATTATCCAGAATCAGTTTAGATGGTGTAATTACAAGTTTTATGTGTGTTATATTTTCTAATTTTGTAAATTTTCTAATTTTGTAAAACAGAACTGGCTTCATGATGTTTTAAAAAGCAAAATTGTCTGTGACCTTATCCAGTCAGAATTGTGAAAATCCCCAAATTTATAGCTTTATGATCAAGCATAGTGATTTTCTTTTTCTTCTTCTTTCTTTGGTGTGGAGAGTGGACTCAAGTCTCCTGCATGGTCATCTGATCCAAGAAGCAGTTGAAGGATGGGTCCTCCAGAGGGCAGGGCTAGAGGGGCAAGATCCTGGCACCACCCTGTTTCATCAGACCTGCTGATCCTCAGGGGACCCAGCTGTGTGAGACTCAGCCTTTCCACCCCAGCATCCAAGAGACCCCCTTTCTTCTGCCTCACGTTCACTGTCCAGGGACATATCCCCTGAAGGGATGCTAAGGGGAATGTCCAGGGGAATCCAGTGCTGGAGGACATTCACAAACACTAGAGAATTGGGTGGGCTTGACTCTCTTTTCAGGTCTCTGGGGAAAGGGTGAAGAGGAGGCAGTCGGGGCAGGGCTTTTCCTCCTGCAAACAGTGCATCCCAGTGGGCTCTGCAGAAGCCTTGGCATCAGCAAGGGGACACTGCACCCTGCAAACCTAGCTGAGATTAAGTAGCATACAGACAACACACTCAGCAGAGGGCAGCAGGCAGGTCTCAGTACCCGCTGACCTGAGCTCTGAAGATCTCAGGTACCAAGGTCACCTAAGAGGGCCTAAGGAGCCTCCTGGTTTTCCACACCCTCCCCAGTGAGCACTTCCTCCCCTGTCTAGGTGTCTTCCCAGGATGGCACACCTGGGTCTGTGTTGCAGAATCCTACACTGACACCTGGAAGGACAGTGATCTATGGTCCTGGAGCTCTGGGGCTCAGAAGAGGGCACTGGGCAGTGTCTAGAACCAGGCCACAGAGGAGGAGCCACTTGGCTGCTTTTCCCCTCCCACATGTAAAATAGTGTATACAATTGTGCACATTTAAGTTTACTTTGTACATATATTGGTCCTCTATTTAATGCTGGATGTTTTTGTATTAAATATTTGCTTGGTACCCATTGCTTTTAAAACCTTTTCTGTAAAAGAAAACACATTACAGGAAAACACTCTAAAGAGAGGTAGTGCCCCCCGCCAGTGACCACCACCATGATCACTCCCTGCCTCCTGTCCCCCTCATTTTTCCTTAATTGAACACAGTAACTTCTGAAGTAGCACTTCCTAGCTGTCCTTGTATCAGGGTCCTTCTAGGATTTTGTTCATTGAATTCTGTTTGTTCCTCTGGAAGGGAAAATGGGAACAGGATCACCCCAGGTCTTCCATGACACCTGGGATGTCAGGGCTGTCTCATCCATGGCTACCCATGTCCTTCATGGAAGATCTTCAACATGTGGCTCTGTTTCCTTTAGGGAAAGCTGACTTCTCTCTGAAGGAGTAAAGCTATTCTGCTTTTCATTATCTTTGCGCTTTCATCCTAGAAGCCCCAAGGGATTTCTTTTTCTGTAAAGCCCAGGATTTTACTAGGATATCCGTTGGCTTTCATCAGAATTCTTTTGAAGAAATGACTCCAAAGCATTGTTTCATTTCAGGAAAAAAAATTGAATTACATTTTTAATATTGGCCTTGTATCTTTGCTTTGTGTTCTTTCTGAGACCTTGAACATTTCTATAATCAGATGTCCTAAGGTGATTTTTTTTCTCCCCCATTTTTTTTTTTTACCACCTCTTGCTTCATTTCTTTTGAAATATTTTTCTCTCTCTGACCTTCTGTTTCCCATGAGGCACAGCCCTTCACTGCGCTGCTGCTTCTTTACATCTCCTTGTGGAACCTACTTTCCAGTGTTTATTTCTTCTCTCCTCCCTGGTTTCTATGCAAGGCTCACAGATATGCCACCCCAGTTCTACGTTTGCTGACTCTGGCTTTTCCCATCCTTTAGTGAGTACTCTCCCTCATCAATGCCCTTGTTACTGTCCTTATCTAATCTTGAGCTTGATGTTCCTGTATTGGAAGAAGACAACTGCTACTCTATTACCCAAACCAGTAGTCATTCCCTTTAAGTGGCTACCCATTTTCTGAATCCTTATTTAGTTATTGTCCATTATAAATATAACAAATTACCTCCTTCCCAAATTATTATTTCATTCTTGTAATTATTGTTTTTCAGTTTCTTCAGGTTTAAATAGTCACAGTATTTGTCTTGGATATTTACCTTTGAGTCATTTGATATTAATGAGTCATGAATTTTCTCATTCTTTCCAGAGTGATTTGGTTTGAGCTCTGGGAATTTATTTGCAGTGAGTGTGTGGTTTTTAATTTTCACCCTTTAGATTTCTCGACATGCCTGTGCTGGCTCGTGCTCAGCTGGTTCCACATCTCTCTGGGCCAATGGCTTTTGCTGTTTTCAGGCATAGGCAGCATGCCCACCTTGATACCTTTTCTATGTCATAGCATGCCCAAGGATTGTCCTTAAAGCCTTTCCCATATTATCCTAAAAAACCACTCTATTGAAATAACCTCTGTAGAAAAAAATTATTAATTTTCTTGACTGAGTTTTTAAAAATTATGTGTATGTACCAAAAATGTTAGCCATATTATGCTAAGAATGTCATTCCACCTTAGAAATAAAGAAATCCTGTTATTTACAACAATATTGATGAAACTAGAAGACATTATGCTAAGTGAGATAAGCCGATACAGACAGTATGATCTTCTTTGGATATGGAATCAGAGTGGAATGGTGGGGGCCGGGGGCTTGGTGTTTGGGAAGATGGGAAACTATTATTTCATGGATGCAGGATAAGTAAGTTCTGGAGAGTTCATAGGTAGCAAGTTTCCAACAGTTAATAAAACTGTATTGTAATGATTGTAGAGAGTACAGATCTTAAACGCTCTCACCAGGCACACACACATAGAAGGTAAAATGCATGAATAGGTGGATGTGTCAATTAGTGTAACTATGGCAATCATTTCATAGTGTATATGTTCATCAAAACACCACACTGTATGCAATTTTTTATTTGTCAATTTTATCTAAATAAAGATGGAAAAATATTTCAGTTAAAGCTAAACTTTCATGAAATTATGGGTTTGGAGAATTTAATAATTTTAGAAAATTGACTCCATAAGTGTGATCAGCTATAGGTATAATAAAATTTATAATTTGAATAAAAATACTTGATCAGAAATGCCCTTAACAGCTGCACTCATGGTTGAAACAACAAAAGATCCTCTTCAAAGTTATTGAGATTATTTATGATCATATAGTTATCAGGAATGACTGATGCCACTTTCAAGTGTATGAATTAAAGTTGTTAAAGGTATAAAAATATATAATATTAAAAATTAAGCCAAAAGTCTTACAATTTATCAAGATAAAATATTGAGGAAGTGTTGTATTATATAAAAGTGGGACCACACCTGAACAGAAGTGTGTGCACTTTTTGTAATGTGTAAATTTATGTTGCTCATGTGTCTTTGTCACTTCTGGTATGTTGTATAAATAATATTTTAAGGGAAAAAGGTATTTATAATTGAGTACCAAATTTTTTGCATAAGGGCTTCTGAATTTTTTTGCCTTGGTTCTTTCATGTCTTAAATCTTGAGCTACTGTAATGCAATACCAGAGGCCTCCTGCTGCCTCATCTAGTGGCACAAGGTGAGGGGACAAGAGGGTGTGTGAGAGAGGTTTTCATCCCAAGGTGATGGCATTAATCATGGTGGAAACTTTACCAGTGAATGGGCTCTGCAACATCCCACTTCACCACCATGTGGCACCGGGGATCTTGTTGCCGACACATGAACTCTAAGGACCCTGTCAACCATAGCAGCCTAGGCCATAAAACGTAGCCAGTCCTGAAGGGGGGCAGAGGTTTGTCAAACCACTGGTGTGACAGCCCTGGTGAGAGGATGAGTGAAAGGAACTAGCAGGTCGGTTTCTATCCAACTTCAGGCTGAGAGTCCACCCGAAGGGGCCCTGCCATGTAGCATTCAACTTAGCCAAAGGGTCAAGGATAGCCCCAGCCAACCCATCACCAGTGGTCATGCCCGGACAGGCCCATCGGCAGTGGGGAGGACACTTGGTCAACCAGACACCTCCATTGTGGGAGGACAGGAGGCCTGGTGGGTGGGGGGTATTTTATCTTTTTGAGTGGGGGTACAGGGATTGAACCCAGGGCACTTGACCACCGGCCAAATCCCCAGCCCTATTTTATTTAAATCCCCAGCCCTATTTAAAAGGGTCTCACTGAGTTGCTCCTCGCTTTTGCTAAGGCTGGCTTTGAACTCGGGATCCTCCTGCTTCACCCCACCAAGGGTATTTTATCTTATGTAACAAAATTTGAAGCTTTTTTTTTCCCACCCGGATTCTGCTAAGAGTGGCATTTACTTGTTCCCAGAACAACCACTTAACAAGCAAGCTCACTAGAGAAACTCTGCTCAGAAGTCCTCTATAAAACTAAAGCCACTAAAATATTCACAAACGGGTTTTTGTGAGATGAGATTTTATTTCTCTTGGTTAAATGCCCAAGCATGGAATTGCAGGGTCATAGGGTAGGATGCCCTCCCAGCCTGCCCTGCTCCATTCCTGGCCTGCCACCTTAACAGGCCCCAGGTGGTGCCCCTTCACGTGTTCCAAGGTAAGGGCGGGACACAGGTGTGGGTCCCACAGCTGCTGCCTCATGCAGCAGCTACTTATCCAGGAAACTTACTTGCCAGGAGTCACCCCTCTACTCCTCAGGATTTCTGTCCTGAGTCATGTCCCTGCAGCTCTGGGGGCCAGACTTGCTCTCTAGTTCAACACCCTGAAGCTAATCACCCTCAGTTCTCAGCAGGAGATCAAACACCTGGGTGGGTCAGGGCTGGTCTGCAGCCTGGGCCCAAGTCAGCTCTTTGTGGTGCCTCTTACTGGTGCGTCTCTGCAGGGCGTGCCAGCCTTGCACACCAGACGGTTCCTCAGAAATTTTTTTCTGCACATGCCAGTTAGTGTGTTCTACGCACATGTACCCATTCTTTGCTTGTGCATTCCAAAGATGCGTCCCAGCCACAGGCCAAACAGTCACTTCCCTATGCCCAGCTGGCAGCTAAAGGAGAGGAACACTCAGAGCTCTGCTCTCCAAACCAACTAACCAATTTTACCCAACTGCTTCTATGGGCAGTTACTGGCTAAAATTTGCCCCTCATCTGTGCCCATGGCCCTAGGGGGCAAGGATCTGCCAGAAGGACTCAGCTGCCTGGAGCCTGCTCACTGGGCCCACTACTCTGTTCCCTTGGCTTGTGTGGTAGCACAGACGCCCCTGACCCAGCATCAACTTGAAGGCCATGCTGCAAGTGTCCAGTGACTTTGCCCTGGCAGTTTGCCAAAGCACCTCCAAGAAGCTACTTCTGCAGACACAGTGCTCCTCTCAGGGGATCCCTACCTCCATCAGAAGAGGCCGGTGCTGTCTGCTGCCAATTCCAAGATGTCCCACAGATCGGTTAGTGTGCATTAACTCCATTTTTGGTCCAGGAGCAGATAGTCACCCCTTGCACACCAGGTGTGCCCAAGACCCCTGCACAGGGATGACTGTGCTCAGAGACCTGGGAGAGAGTAGGAAAGAGCTGGCTGGCCGGGGGAAGACCCCATAGTATAACTATGGAGAAGCAGGACCATCAGAGAAAGGGCCCCCATGGCACTAGAGGCCCACGGTTTGGGCCCCTGGTCCATGGCAACCTCTCTTCCTCAGTGCTAAAACCTGGGTCTCTACAGAGAAACCTCCATGCCAAGAGCTCTGAAGCCAAAACCAACAAGGAACTCCACACCTCATACGTGACTTCCCACCCCAATGAAATGCCATCAACTACCCATATAGCTACACCCAAGTTTCCCACCACTGCAGGGGAGGGGTCAAGCCTCTTCAGGTTGCTCCTCAAGTCTTCAAGAAAATACTAGTCACTGGGGCTCTTGGTCTCCCTCTTTGGCTTCTGAGGTTTCTCAGTGGAAGACCTGGTGTACAAAGGTGTCAGACTCTACAACAGGGAAGAGAGCACCCTTGAGTATCTGAGCACCCACATCCAAAAGTTCTAGGCTCCTAAAAAGCAAGATTCTTCTGTTGTCACACAGATGGGGTGGGGGGGTATCCATCACTTTGGGGTCTAAGAGGCAAATGCTGACCTGAGAGAACATCCACTTCGTCCCATGCTAGACTTCGTGTGAGCTCCCTTTAGATGGGCACCTGAAGTCTTGCCTAGACCTCTAAGATCCTGAGAAAAACTGGAGGCTCAGAGACAGCACTCCATTCCACCTACTTATTGCTGCTTTGTCCTCAAAGATCAATTCTTTGAGGATGTTTTGGTCTAATTCCAGTAACTGGGTCCTCATGACAGAACACAGAGACCCTTGGCCCATTTCCCTCTAGTCCTAGACTAATTTCCCCATCCCCCGAGACAGTGGCGGGAAGAGCCACCCAATGGTAAGCCCTGCTGAGCCTCATGATCCTTACCCACCAATCAGAAAGCACCCTGCTCTGTTGAAACGCTATAAATGTGCAGAGCTGTTCCTCAATAAATGGGCATTTTCTCCGACGTCGAGTCTTGTCCGGCCGTTCTTTCATAGGTGCCGAAACCCGGGGAGGGGGAATGCCTCGCTGCTCGAGGGCCCCCTCTCTCAAGGCCTGCTGTCCTCGTACACTCTTTTGAGTGCTGCTGCTACTCACACAACACCGGCTCTTCAGTAGGTGAGTTCCCCTATCAGGATCCAACTTCAGACGGGCTACGCAGGGGCTTTGACCATGATCTTCCGGCAAACCTCTGACACCCAGTCTGGAGGAGAGAATGCACCCCACCACGACCTTCACGGTCATGGTGGACTCTGTGGAGCCCAGTTTGTGAGCAGGAGGTACTGAGGGGTGGAAGAACAGGCACTCCTCTCTCTCTCTCTCTTCTTCTCTCTCTCTTTCTAACCACCCTTGTCCCTCTCCTGACCAAAAACCTGAAAATCCTGGTGCCAGGTGATCCGTGACTTCTGGCCTTTCTGGGCCTGCCGGCTGGACTCTCGGGTGACGACTCCACCGTCCTCCCAGCCCCGACTCTCCCGAGTCATATTGGTCGAGCTCTCCTTAAGGGGACGCCTATGAGGAGGCTCATCCGATTCTGTTCTGGTCCGGACCCTTCCCACCTTCCCACTTCCTTCTTAAGGTTATACCATTATGGGGGCCTCTTCTTCCCTCCCTGCAGACTCCCCCTTAAAATGCCTCCTGGCTAATCTGGACTGGCTATCCCTCACTCCTGATATAAAACCCAAGACCCTCATTAAATTCTGCACACAAGATTGGCCTTACTATCAATTGGACAATCAAAGTCAATGGCCCCCAGGAGGATCCCTAGATCCTGCAATTCTCAGAGATCTGTTTAACTTCTGCAAGTGCTCGAAAAAGTGCAAGGAGATCCCCTATGTTGAGGCTTTTTCTCTTCTTCGTTCTCACCCCGACCTATGCTCTTACCCTAACGACCCTACTGACTCTTTTTTTGATCCAGCAGATGAACTACCTTCCCTACCGACCTCCCCCGTTGGCTCCGTCCAGCCCCTCAGGTGCTCCCCCTGACTCGGCCGACACCTTTAGTCCCCCACAAACTAGGTCCCACTCCCTAGTCCCACAAACCATGGCCCCCTTAAGAGAGGTTGCTGGACCTGAGGGCATTATCCCAGTACATGTCCCGTTCTCTATGAATGACCTCACGCAACTCGAGCGAAGGTTGGGCTCGTTTCACCACAGATCCCACCACTTACATGAGAGTTTCAATGGTCCTCCAGGCTTATAGCCTCACTCACCATGATAATATATATATATATATATATATATATATATATATATATATATATATATATATATATATAATTGGCTAATACTCTCCTTCCTGAGGAATGTATCAGAGCCCATGCAGATGAAACTCACCGACTTAATCCCAATCACCCTCCAGGGCCACTTGCTGCCCCAGATCAAACTCCCGACTGGGATTATCATACACAAGCTGGCATACACAGTAGGGACCGATTCTCCCTATGAATTATTGCTGGGCTCACAAAAGCGGCACGTAAGTCTGTCAATTTCCAAAAATTATAAGAGATTTTTCAAAAGTGAGAGGAGATCCCATTGGAATTTCTGGATCGGTTTACAAAAGCCCTTTAGCAGTATACTAACCTAGATCCCAAAACCCCAGATGGCCGTCATGTCCTTATGACATATTTCCTCTCGCAGAGCTATCCCGACATCCAGGCCAAACTAAAAAAAGCTAGAACAGGGCCCTGCCACCCCCCCAGACTGAGATCTTGGTGGTAGCCTTTCAGGTTTTTCACAACCGGCATGAGGAAATTGAGCGCTGCAAGCACACAACAAATTTCAGATGCTCGCCCAGGCCCTGCAGGGTGCTTCCTCGGGTCGCCACCCATCACCTCAGGTCAAACCCCCCCCCCCCCCCCCCCGGGTGCTGCTTCAAGTGTGGCAAGGAGGGACATTGGGCCTAGGGCATGGGACATTGGGCCTAGGGCATGCCCTGCACCAAGCACTCTGCGAACCCCATGCTCTAAATGTCAAACAACAAGGTCACTGGGGCTCTGACTGTCCTAGATCCCGTAGGGGGCCTATGGCCAGGGAGCCCTCCGACCTTCTGGGCATGGCAATTGAAGATTGATGGATCCTTGGATCCCCGGTCGTAACAATCAATAGACAGGAACCCAGGGTGCAGATTCAGGTGGATGGGCACAAGGTTGACTTTCTCCTTGACACCAGAGCTACCTTCTCAGTCCTGAAAGAATTCTGGGGGCAAACAGTGCCGTCTACCTCTCCAATTGTCGGGGAAGGAGGAAAGACCATCTATCCAAGAAAGACTCCCCTATTACTCTGTTCCATATACAACTTCCCATTCTCTCAGATGTTCCTAGTTATGCCCCAATGTCCAGTTCCTTTGCTTGGCTGAGATATTCTCTCTAAATTCAATACAACAATCAACATCTGGGCTCCTGGCATCAGTCAGGCCCCAGAATCAGCCTGTTCATCTTTTCTGGCCCTTTTGGCAGAAGACTGGCCATTCTGCTCCACTTGTGAGGCTGACATGAAATACCATACTAACCTGGTTGACCCGATTGTATGGGATACCCACACCCCCTCCACCATTTCCTGCCCACCAGTTAACATTCATCTCAAAGATCCTAACACCTTCCCCAATCGGGCTCAGTACCCCCTGTCCACAAAAGCTCTTCTGGGCCTACAACCTATTATTCAGGACCTTCTTAGCAAGGGGTACCTCCGTCCTGCTCATTCCCCTTACAATACTCCCATACTAGCTGTAGAAAAGCCCAATGGGTCCTATCGCTTAGTTCAGGACGTACGACTCATCAACACCTCCATTAGGCCCATACATCCTTTGGTTCCCAACCCATACACCCTGCTGTCTCAGGTCCCCCACACTGCCACCCACTTCTCGGTCATAGATTTAAAGGATGCTTTCTTCTCCATTCCCCTTGCCCCCGAATCACAAGATCTTTTTGCCTTTACCTGGACAGATCCCACCACCAGACATTCTCGACAACTAACCTGGACTGTACTTCCTCAGGGATTTCGAGATAGTCCATACCTCTTTGGATAAACCTTGGCCTCCAACCTTCAATCTTTTCACCCCCAGTGCCCCAAGTCCACCCTCTTGTAATATGTTGATGATCTTCTCCTCTGTAGCCCATCCAAAGGGCACTCAACAGATGACACAGTTCTCCTACTTAATTTCTTGGCCTTAAAGGGATATTGGGCCTCTCCACAAAAGGCCCAAATAGCATGTAAAGAGGTCACATATCTAGGGTTCTCTATCTCTCAAGGGAAAAAGGCCATTACAGCAGATAGAAAACAACTTATTGTGTCTATACCTACACCAAAGACCAAAGATGACATACTCTCCTTCTTGGGTTTGGCTGGGTACTTCAAGGCCTGGATTCCTAATTTCTCCCTCCTTGCCAGGATGCTATATAATCTGTCCAAGGGTCCCCAAGATGAACCCCTACCTTCAGCGGTAGGAAAGCCCTTTACAGTCCTTAAAAAGGCCTTCCTCCGGGCACCCGCCCTGCATCTCCCTGACCTCTCCCGACCCTTCACCCTCTATGTACGTGAAAAACAGGGACAAAGTCTGGGCATTCTGGGTCAGGAATATGGCCCCACATTTGCACTAGTGGCCTACCTATCCAAACAGCTCGACCCCACCGTCAGGGGCTGGCCCCCATGCCCCAGAGCCCTAGCAGCAGCCCAAGACCTCCAGAAAGAAGCACACAAGCTTACCTTTGGCTCCCCACTAACCATCTCATCTCCTCACCGTCTAAAGGATTTCCTCACTTACAAGGGGCTACAGTCACTTCCTGCCTCCAGGGTTCTATCCCTCCTTGTCTCTCCTTGGAAATCCCTCCATCTCTTTTCAGCCCTGCTCTCCATTAAACCCTGCCTCCCTCCTCCCATCTTCTGCCTCACAAGATCCCGTCCACAAGTGCCTGGAGGTATTAGAGACGATTTTACCCTGTGTTGGAGGCCATAACCAAGTCAAGATGGTGCCTGGCAGTTTGCCAGGAGGAGTGGTTTGTGAGGCAATGCCACCGAGCCATCAAGATGGTGGGGACTCCTTATTGGCTGATTGCTGTATCTGTAGGAGGACCATGCTATGATTGGATGATCATAGATTTAAATATAGATTTATATTAAATTAAATATTTTAATTTCAGTTAGATATATATACCTCTGCTGTTCCACAATAAAGCAGTTCCTGCTTCAACCTTCAAGTTGCTTGTCACCTCTCGGTTACTTTGCCCAGCTGGACTGCGGCAAGTGGTGGCCCGCATGGGGAACTCCGGGACGCTCGGGGGTAAGTGACAAGGTAAGCTGCCTGTCCCTAGAAATAAATAGGACAGGAAGAAAGCTGCTTGCTCCTGAGGAGCAGATAGGGCGAGAGGACAGATGGCCATTTCAAGAAAATAGAAAAAATTGATAGTGTGTTTTTGTTTCGTTTTGGTTTCGTTTTATCTTAGTGTGTTGTGTTGTCTTTGTTATGAAAATATGGGATCAGAAGTTAGTAAAAATCCAACCGAAAGGGTGTTAAGTAAATTGCTAAAGGAAGGAGGCACCCCAGTAAAACCAAGAACAGTTAGGGCATACGTTGATACAATACAAAAATGTAGCCAATGGTTCTTAGGGGAAGGGTTGTTAAATATACCACAATGGGACCATCATAGTGAAGATTTAAAAAAGATAGAAAAGAAAAGCCCAGGAACTCTGCCAGTCGGCACATTACCATTATGGACGTTGATACGATCTTGTTTGCTTAGTCCAAAGCCTTCAGTTCAGACTATGGTAGAGGAAGGAGAAGACATTTTAGATCAAGTAAAAGAGGAAGTCTCTTGAGCTAGTCAGAAAGGGGAAGAAAGTTCAGAGGTGGAAGGGCTATCAGGGGAGGAGTTACAACAGGAGGCTGCTACTAACCCCTTTCTATCACCAGAGGGCGTAAGTATTCAACCAACAGCTCCACCTATGTATATGGGGACAACATATGCTGGGTGGCCCCCACCCCCCATAGTTGATAGATGGGATCCTGAGACAGGACCTCGAAGATTAGCATGCCCTGTACTTGAGGATGCGGGAGGGCAGCAATATCACCAGGCTTTGGATTTTAAAACTGTAAAGCAGTTAAAAGAAGCTGTAGCAGCCTATGGTCCTCAAGCCCCTTTTACCATAAGCATGGTTGAATCCATTGCAAGTTTAAACTTGACACCAGCAGATTGGGCAAGCATGTGCAAAGCTGTGCTAAATGGAGGGCAATATCTGTTATGGAAAGTTACTAATCAGGAATTGTGTGTGGAGACGGCTAAGCGAAATGCAGCAGCCGGTTATCCTCAGAGAAATCTAGATATGTTACTAGGAGAAGGACCTTATGAGGGTCAACAACAACAAGCTGGATATGATCCTGCTGTATATTTACAGATTGCTTCAGCCGCAGTTAAGGCATGGAAAACCCTACAAGGACAAGGGGGTTTACAAGGTCAGCTATCTAAGGTGATACAAGGAGCCAATGAACCTTACGCTGAGTTTGTGGATAGGCTTATGCAAACAGCAAGAAGAGTCTTTGGGGATGTAGAACAAGCGATGCCATTAATAAAACAACTAGCTTATGAACAAGCCAATAGATGGTGTAGGGAGGCTATTCGACCTTGGAAACAAAGATTTAAATGCATACATTAAATTGTGTAGAGATATTAATGAATCAGTGGTACAGGGGCAAGTCTTGGCAGCTGCAGTAACCCAAGGAGTACAACAGGCTTTAGGTGCCAGGCCAAAAACATGTTATAATTGTGGTCAAGCAGGACATTTTAAAAGGAGTTGCCCCATAGGAGGAGGGCTTAAAACAAGTAACAAAACTGGGGATGATCAAAAAAGAAAAATACCAGGTGTTTGCCCACGATGTCGTAGAGGAAAACGTTCAGCTAGTGAATGCTGTTCTCAGACTACTGTAGAGGGTACTCCATTGCCAAAAAACGGACAGGGGGGACCAATGCCCCAGGGCCCACAACTACAAATATATGGGGCATTGAAGGAACCCAGAAACACCATCAGGGTAGTGCCCAGGACACATTATGTGTTAACTCCCTTATCAGACAAACCAGAGGGAGTGCAGGACTGGACATCTGCACCTCCACCGGAGCAGTACTAACTCCAGAGATGGGAGTTCAAATCATTCCCACAGGGGTAAAAGGACCTCTTCCACAAGGAACAGTAGGCTTATTATTAGGACGCAGTTCTTCTACTCTAAAAGGACTTATGATAAGTTCTGGGGTAATTGATCCCGATCATGAAGGTGAAATAGAAATTATAGCCAGTTCTCCAAGGGGTATATCAGTAACTTCACCAGGAGATAGAATAGCACAGTTATTAATAATACCCAGCCTGCATGATAAATTTTCACCTGTAGGATTTATAAAAGGAGGATCAATGTTTAATGGGTCTTACAATTATAATACTAGGTACTACGTTTGAGACCAATGTACAAATAAATAAGACTAAATATATAGATTTCAAACCTACTCCTGTTTTTACTTTCACCTTTCCTTTTCATTATATTTAATAATTCTGTTCAGGATAATGTACTAAATTGTTCAGAAAATTGTTTTCTTAGTGCCTGCTGGACTGTTACACAATTTTCTTTAGCCATCATTGCCAGAATTCCTACCTTCATTCCAGTGCTAGTGAAGACAAAAATAGAAGAATTTCCAGTATTACTGAAAACCAAACGAGACTTTGGAATTACAGCTACCATCATCACAGCTATTGCTGTTTTTGCGGCTGCTGCTGCAGCTTCTGCGATAGCTATCACAGAAACTGTAAAACTGCTGCATCAATAAATAATGTAACTCAACAAGTAGCACAAGCTTTACAAACATAAAACATTATTAATGATCATCTTAGAAATGGAATTCTGATGCTCAACCAAAGAGTCAATTTACTTCAAGAAGGAATAGACATATTAATGGATTCCTCTGCTTTAAGCTGCTTACAGAACTTACCTGGACTGTGTATCACTTCTATGCATTATGATAATATTTCTCGAGCAGCAAATCTTTCCAGACAACTAGGAGTCATGCTTAATGACACATGGAATGTAAAGTTTCAAAATTTAACTAATCTATTGAGACAATAAATTGTAACTCTTAATAGAACCAGGGTATCTTTGGTGACGGTGTCATTGGTGGTACAATTTTTCCAAGGGCTTCTCACTTGGAGCCGTCAATGGCTTGGAATTGTGGCATTTTGTATTCTCCTCCTTCTGCTTGTGGCAGGTTGTTTATGGTGTTTGTGTAGATTACACAGATCCATAAGTATGGCTAAATATGTTGGGCCAGTAGTCAAAGACAGGTAAGTTCCAATAACAATGGTACCAACCTAAGCCAGGAGGCTGACAATTTGAGGGGTAAGGACCATATGTAGTATTGGACTACCTAAGACAGGCACGATCCCTAAACCACATACTTGTTGTTTAATAAAACAAAAAGGGGGAGATGTTGGAGGCCGCGACCAAGTCAAGATGGCGCCTGGCAGTTTGCCAGGAGGAGTGGTTTGTGAGGCAACGCCTCTGAGCCATCAAGATGGTGGGGACTCCTTATTGGCTGATTGCTGTATCTGTAGGAGAGCCATGCTATGATTGGATGATGCTGATTGAGTCATGCTTTATGTAAATCAGTAAGATATATATACCTCTGCTGTTCTGCAATAAAGCAGTTCCTGCTTCAACCTTCACAGTTGCTTGTCACCTCTCGGTTACTTTGCCCAGCTGGACTGTGGCAACCCTGCCCTACCACCATTTCTGAGGGACTCCTGCCCTTGGACCTTGTCTGGTTCTCAGATGGTAGTTCCTTTATACATGAAGGGGTTAAAGTGGCGGGGTATGCTGTCATTTCCCTCTCCCACCCAATACCACCAATCAACAAGCTGAACTCATAGCTGCCACAAGGGCATGCGAGCTAGTGGAGGAAAAATCCTCTCCCTATATACAGATTCCAAATACGTCTTCCATATCCTGATCTCCCACGCAGCCATTTGGAAAGAAAGGGGGCTATTGAACACCAGAGGGACAGCAGTCATTAATTCCACACTTATTTCTGGCCTACTACAGGCCTCCAGGCTGCCTTCCCAACTGGGAATAATCCATTGCAAGGCCCCAAACTGACTCTTCCCTTACTACTATGGGGAATTCCAAGGCCGATCAAGTGGCTCGATCAGCCGCCCTACAGAGCTTCACCTCCTCTCCGCTACTCGTTACCACCGGGGATCGGCCCAAAGATCCCCAACACTCTTCCAGTTTCTTCACTCTCTATTCCATTCTAGTCCACAGAGTCTCACTACTTTCCTTCACTCCTTTTTCACCCTTTCCCCATGCGATAAGACCCTCCTACAACAGATCACTTCTGCTTGTCAGATCTGCCAGAAAACCAACACCAATACTCCATTAAAACCCAAACCTTTCCCTTCTCATCAGGCCCACGGTCATATACTTTTTCGGGAGAGTTGAAGCCTTTCCCACTTCTAACAAGTGGGCCTCTATGGTAGTTGCTCTGTTGCTTACTCACATAATCCCCCGTTTTGGGATGCCCACTTCTATCCAATCAGACAATGGCCCAGAATTCACCTGGCAGGTAACTCAGGGACTGGCTCATGCACCATTTCTCCCTTGGCATTTCCATTGCCCTTACCACCCCCAGGCTTCTGGAAAGGTTGAAAGGACCAATGGGTCCCTTAAAGAGACCCTCACCAAGCTCACCATGGAATTAAGCCTGGACTGGGTAAAGGTGCTCCCCTTGGCTTTATTGTGCATTAGGGCCTTACCAAAGAAGCCTTCTAATCTCTCACCTTTCGAAGTCATGTATGGCCTTCCCCTCGTTCCTCCCAGATTGCCTACAGAACCCCTACCCATCTCCAAAACCTATGCCCTGCCCCTCCTCTTCCATCTATGCTGTGAACTCTGGTGCTATCAAGACTGGCTCCTTCCTGACCCCAGTCTCTCCCAAAACCCTACCTCCTTAACACCTGGTCAACTTGTTTACTATTGCCCACTGGGGAAAAAGCCCCCTTTAAAACCAAACTGGGGGGGGGGGTCCTGCTCAGGTGATTATGTGCACTCCCTTGGTGGCCAAACTCAAACTATCTAATAACCAACTTACTCTGTGGATTCACATATCCAGGCTTCAGCCTGGTGCTCCAGCACCTTCATCAGAAGAGCTAACGATCCTCACCTGTTATTAAGTACTCTTGTCAATGCTCCCCACAAGATCCCCTCAAGCTCCACCTCTCCCATGTCTCCATTCTTAGCCCAGTATGTTCCATAAATGGGTTCTCCTAATGCTCCCCCCCTCATTTCTGGCCCTCTTTGGTCCTCTCTTCGCCTTATGTCTGGAGATTCAAGGCAAGTGAACCTGCCTTGCAGCCACCACTGATTGACCCCTCTTGAAGGTGCACTTACATCCACTGCTGAATCCCTGGCCTCCCTAATCAGGCCTTGTGGAAGAAAACATTGTCAAATTCACTGACTTGGCGGCTACCCTAAGGGCCCCCTCCAGCCAGACCCCCTTCTCCTCCTTACTTGTTTGTATCTGGCCAGTAGGAGGTCCGTTGTGTGTTGTCCTCCTTATGTGCCTGTTCCTTCCCTTTATCATAAAGTTCATTCAGGGTAAAATTTCTAATCAAGCTTTTAACCAGCTTCTCCTCAGGAATTATGAACCAGCCAGATCTTCTAGAGAACACCTCATAAGTCCTGGAACACCTACTTACAAGCTCTGGCTAGCGATGCCTGGCTTATACCTCCAGTCGAGACCTATGCCGAATGGACTGACATCATCACGGATCTGTGGTGGCAAGGAACCTTCATCGATCTGATCTGGTTCCTGAAGTTATACCAGTCTTCTCTGCCCTCCTGTGGGGGCTCCTTACTTCCCTCCTCTCTCATTCTCCCACGTCGCCCCATCTCAGCAGGAAGCAGCCAGAATGAGTCGATGCCCACTCTCATTTAATAACAAAGAGGGAGGAATGTTGGGAGTTGCCTGGCTCCAAAGATGACGCTGACTGTGCTTCTCTTCTGGTACTAACTTCCCCATCCCCTGAGACAGCAGCGGGAAGAGCCGCCCAATGGTGAGCCCTGCTGACTCTCATGATCCGTACCCAACAATCAGAAAGTGTCCTGTGCCAACTGTTAAATCGCCCCTGGCTCTATAAAATGTGCAAAGGTGTTCCTCAATAAATGGGTACTTCTCCGACGACGAGCCTTGTCTGGTCATTCTTTCAGACAGGACATCCCCAAAGACAAAAAGAAAACCTTGAAAGGGGCCAGAGGAGGAGAAGTCATCTTATCTGCAGAGGAATTAAACAACAAATGAAATTGGGTTTCTCTTCAGAAACCAGGCAAGAAGGGATTGGAGGAAAATATGTAGAGTTGGAAAGGCAAAAGAACCTCACTACCCTAGAGTTCTTTATTCATAGAACTTATCCTTCAAATAAAAACTTTCTTAGATTAAAATAATAATAATATTGAATTTGTGGTCAGCAGACCTGCCTTGCAAGAAATTTAACATTTCTTCAGAGAGAAGCCAAATGACAAAAAGTCATAAAGAATGGAAGATTGTGAGAGAAGAGGCTCATGGAGGCATAGAAAAAGGGCTTTTTACTTTTCTTGTTAACAGATACAATTTTGCTTAAGATAATCATAACAAAAATACATCTGGTGACAGGGTTTACGGATAAGGATGATGGGAGAGACGAATCGAGCTCACTCTTACAGGCACCTGCAGTTACATGGAGCAGTATAGTACTTGCAAATGAACTTAGGTTACTTGTATGTTTATGGTATAAATTTTAGAGAAAATGTTCAAAAATATTTTAAAGTATAATTTATATGCTCAAAGAAGAGAGAAAATGGAATCAAATAAAATATTCAATTAAACAGTGAAAGGCAAAAAATGTGTATGAACTAGAAAAGATCAAGGGGAATAAGTAGAAAAGTGCTATCAATTATCACTTCACTTCTTTCTTTTTGGAATGGGAAAGGAATTTTATTCAAGAGGATCCCTCATGGTGAGCAGGGAGGGTGGATGCCAACACTGGCATCAACTCCATTAAAAACACTCATCTCCTGGCCATCTCATTTTACAGAGAAGGGAAGAGAGCCTTGGAGGAGTTAAGATATGCCCAATGTCACAGAAACTTGGGAAGTGGCAGGGCTGAGACTCAGTCACAGGTCTGGCAAAATGCCAAGCTTGTGCTCTTTTAAGCACCTGCTCCAAACATCTCAGGTCAAGAAGGGATTTATTGAAGAGTCAGGTTAGAGTTAGTCCTGGACCTAAAGTGGGCTGACTCTGAAAAGCTAGAAATAAATTAAGACTGAACAAGCATACTAGAAAAGAACTGGCCCCGGAAGAATTTATGATATAAATTCTGTGAGGTGTGACGACAAACTGAAGTCAAGAAGTTGACTTCACAAGCCCTACCTGATAAGTCAGTCTTGCTGTTTTTATTTACAATTAATTTATTTTTAACTAGGTATATATGACAGCAGAATGCATTTTTATTCATTGTACATAATTGCAGCACAACTTTAAATTTTTATGGTTGTACACAATTTAGCAGTACACCAGTTATAAATGTACCTAGGGTAATGATGTCCATCTCATTCCACCATCTTTCCTGCCCCCAAGCGCCCTCCTTACCCTCCCTACCCTTTGTCCAATCAAAGTTCCTTCATTTTTCCATTGCCTCCCCCTTTCCCCATTATGGATCAGCATTCAGTTATCAGAGAGAACATCTGGCCTTTGTTTTTTTGGGATTGGCTTACTTAGCATGATATTCTCCAATTCCATCCATTTACCTTCGAATGCCATATTTTTATTCTTTTTTTGTTCTTATGAAATCATGACAGCAAAATATGTATTTGCAATTTGTAAGTCTTTGTTGTTACATGTCACTATTGCTTTTTTACATGTGTGAGTCATAAAGACCACCTGTCCCTTGAGGTAAAGTGGGGGCTTAGAAGATCTCTAAGATCTTTTCCAGTTCTTTGACTCTGTGGTTCATCCTTCAGTTAGTGTTCATGATAGCTTTCAAAACTCAGCTTGCAAACCAGTTTCCTCAAGTAACTGAGCCTGTCATCACTTGTCAATGCTATATACACAGAGAATTGTGGCTAATGATATGGCTATTTATTCTTGATCCATGGATCATATAGGACTGAGGAATCCTCCCCCCCCATCACTTTAATTATGAATATCTTAATATACCAACTAAAAGAAACTACCAGAATATCTTAAAAACAAAAAGAAGACCCAATAATATGTTTTGTACAAAACACCCCTATTTTAAATGTAAAAACAATTTTTACATTGTTTTTACATTTAAAATAGGGATTGTTAAGGGATGGAGGAAGATATACTTGCCCTGTTAACACAAACTGAAAGAAAACTGAAGTAGCTATGTTAATTTTCGACAATGCAGACTTCAGAACAAGAAAAATTATCAGGGCTAAGATGAGCATCACATAAGGTTAAAGGAGTCAGTTCCCTTAAGAGGTTACAACAATCTTCAACACATATGCACCTAACAATAGAGCTTCAAAACAGAAGAGGGCAAAAATTGGTGGAATTGCAAAGAGAAATAGACAAATCCACTCTGAGCATTAGAGACCGCAACGCTAACCCCTTGTGATTGACAGATGCAGCAGGCAGAAAAGCAGTAAGAATACAGTTGACATGAACAGGATCACCGATCACCTGGATCCGATTAACAGTTCTAGAATACTGCATTCAGCTAATGAAAAATATTGAAATCCTTCTCAAGCCCACATGGACCATCCACCAAGATAGATCACATTCTGGGTAAAAAGGTGAAAAAGGGAAAAAAAACCAACCACATCTCAGCAAGTTTAAGACAGTAGAAATATACAATATGTTCTCAGGTCAAAATGGAGTTCAGAGAGGAGAAACAAAGACCTGAAAAACGCCCAATATTTTAAGCTTAAAGGACACATTAAAAAATGGATCAAAAAGAAACCTTAAGAGAAATTAAGGATATTTTCCACTAAATGAATACACACAACACGTCAGGATGTGTGAATGTGATGTTGGCAGAGCTGAGAGAGAAATTCATAGCATTGAGCGTTACATATTAGAAAAGAAGAAAGACCTGAAATCAGTAATCTAAACTTCCGGTATGGAGAACAAGTTCCAGAGGCCCAGGGAGAAGCTGCAGTGCCTCTTATGGCCTCACCTTGAAAGTTGCAGCTACTTCTACCATAGTCCACTGACCACACCTGCCAGCCTTTATTCAGAGAGGAAGGCAACTGTGTAAGTGTGTATTTGCAGGTGTGGGTTGCAGGGGTCATCTGAGAGACAGGCTTCTGTTCCTGAGGACACTGTTGTGTTCCAGGCACCTTGCTGGACATAGGCATCTCCCACTGGATCCCTGGAACTCACCCTCACTGCAAAACATTTCACACCCCACACCTTGAGTGCTCAGCACCGTCTATAGAACCATCTGTGATGATGGAAATGTCCCGTCTTTTTGTGTCCACTAGGGCAGCCACACGGAGGTAATGAGACCCTGAAATGTGTGACTAAGGGACTGAACTGTAATTTAATTTTGGTTGATTTTTGATAGCACAGCTCTAGAGGGAAATGCTGACCACTAGCCAGGGGGTTTACAGTCTCTCCATGACACCCCAGCACCCTCAGGGTCAATCAAGTCCAGCCTCCTGACAATGGCCTACAGGGCTCTGCATGGTCTATGCCCCGCTTCCTGTCAGGCCAGGCTCTCCACTTGCTGCCCTGCACGCTTAAGTCCGTGGAAGCAGAGCGCTTGCCACACCTCAGGGCCTTTGCACCAGCTCCTCCCTCCACCTGGAACATTCCTTCTCTGACTCCCATGAAATGACTACTTCTTTACCTCACTCTTTAGAGCTTTGGATTGTGGTGTTTAGCTGTCTACCAGCGATATTCCCCAGGGAATCCCCAAGGGTAATGCAGGAAGGGGGCCTCAGGGATCTGAGGGGTAGTGATCAACCAGAAGGGGCAGGATCCCAGAAAGCCAGGGGCAGAAAGGGAGAGATTCTGCCTCCTTCCATTCAGACCTTGGGACTAGTTGGTCCTCCTTGGGGAAATCAGAGGCTGAGACACCCCCTCACATCCCCTGGGATGGCATAGGAGAAGATGTACCTGGAGGCCTCAGTCACACAGGTTCTGCAGAAGAGCCTTCTCCAGGAGGGGGATGGGCAGGGTGTGCAGATGCCTTTTTTTGGACTGTCCCATCCTTGGTTTCATCTGTAGAGTAGCCCTCAGCTGCAGTTCCAGTTCCTTGATCTTGGCAATCAGCTTCGCCAGCTGCTGGTGGGGCCTGGCGTCCTTCTTCTGAGAGACCACAAGGTAAAAGTAGCCCTGCAAAGCCTCCCCGTGGGAGTGAATTGATGCACTTGTGGGATAAGATGCATCCTGTGGTTCAGGTACATTAGGTTTGCAGAACAGGCTGGGCAGATGGGACATTCTCTTACTTCTAGTAAGAGTTCTGCCATGTCAACTGTCTGGGGAAAATGTACCCTGGAGTGAGTTTCCATAAGTTGAATGACTGCTGTGACAAGTGACAACCTTTGCATGCTCAGGGCCATTGGGTCATAACATTGTCATCAGTAGAACAAGATTGGAAGAGTACGAATGCTAGCTCACATGCTCTCTGTTTTCAGAGATTTGAAGTTCTTGAAGGAAGGTTACAGATGGTCATTGTACTTTGTGCTGAAGTGGAGGAAGTGTCCACCCTTCTAGGCACCCTCTGGCTGTGCCGATGGAGGTGTCTGGGCACATTATCCAACAACATCAATGTGAGAAGCATGAAGGTGGTTTCATTGCACCATCTCGTAGAGTGACCCTGGTGGTGATCCGATTGAAACAAAGGAGAGATTCATCCTGTCTGCAGCCCTGCCACTGAACACCAAGATGATGCCTAATGCGTCTAGTTGGGGGATCCAGTATGGCTGATTATAAGTCGCTGGGTCAGCAGGCAGATAGCACTTGTTCAATTCATGAGTTACCAAATTCTTTTTCCCACCTTCTCTTATAATTGCCAATTCTAAATATCTGAGAACGAGAACCAAAAGACCACAAGAATGGGTTCACCTTGTCTGATAGAATCTCCAGGAGTTTCCACAGCCAACTCAGGAACATACCAGGGCTTTTCATTGGTGAGATTCCCTCTTCCCTCCACAGTACAATCCTGCCATACATCTTTAACTTACTTAGAGTTCACTTAATTATAGCAGAGAAGAGGTTTTGGTTGGTGATATTGTATTGGCAGTAAATCCTTAGTCCTGAGAGTCCATTTAAAACATATTTTTAGCTGTAGATGGATGCAAATAACTTTTTTATGTGGTGCTAAGGATCAAACCCAGTGCCTCACACATGCTAGGCAAGTGCTCTACCACTTGAGCTACAATGCCAGCCTCCATTTTTCTTTAATAGGGAGATAAAATTATGCTTGCTTTATATTACATTAGACTCAACTAGTATACTAGTTTCACAACTTGGAGACTTCTCTATCATTTGTAAGTAGGGATAGATCTTTTGATATACAGGATACAGTTAAGCCTTTGTTTATAATAGTAAACTAGATTCTTCAATATTATTGCATCTGCAGTTTTATAAAATGTAATCAGTTTATATATATCAGAACCAAAAGTCATAGATGTGCGCATCCCATGGATGCCATTTTAGATCATTTTTACTTGTATTTGTTTATCTCTGATGTTGAAAACTTTTGAAAATTCATTTAAAAATTTGGAAAAAGGAGCTTCCTAATGGATTCCAGGCACTTTGCAGAGTGCTGGGGATCAGCCAATCCAGAGGACAGGGAGGATTTTCCCTGGTTGCTCCTGGGATCAGACACAAATTGTTCTCAGTCAGCTGAGTTGTGATTTCTTTGTTGGAAACAACCCAGAGTCTTTTCCTCTTACTCCCCTCTGTGTCCTGGGGTCTTCACAGCTTTGCTTTTCAATTTCAAGTACTTTGAATATAATCTTACTGTTATCCTCACTCGTCAGTTGATCACCTATTAAATGAATTTCCTCTCTTGGATTTTTTTTTTTTTTTTGCACCAGGGATTGAACTCAGGGATGCTGAACCACTGAGCCACATCCCCAGCCCTATTTTGTATTTTATTTAGAGACACAGTTTCACTAAATTTCTTAGTGCCTTGCCTTTGCTAAGGCTGGCCTTGAACTTGTGATCCTCCTGCCTCAGCCTCCCAAGCCACTGGGATTACAGGCTGAGCCACTATGCTTGGTGAAGAATTAATTTTGGTCCTTTTCAACCAAGACTCCTCATGGGTTGAGATGACTCAGTCAGGTCATGAGCAAAAGGACTGTTTTGTCAGCAGGGGTCCTGGGAGAGGCAAGGCTAATTCAAGTAACTGAACTAACTTGTACTGAATTTGTGAAAACATTGTGTTTATCAATTTCAAATATGAGGGATGTTATCTTACTGCTCCCACGACCTTAAAATGTATCCCATGTTAAATGATCTTTCTATGTATTTTTAAGCCTAATCTGTAACACAGTTACTTTTTTTCATCTAGAAATTTCTGAAGATTCAGGAATAGTGGGAAAAGGGTAGGGTTGATATATCAAATCAGGAATAGAATCGCTTTGTGCTCTCTCTTTATTAATTTGACTCCCCTGTATCATAGGCTCTTATGATTCATGAAAATATGTGTGTGTGTAATTTTGTTTATTTAACTTATTTTCAAAATGTGTGCATCTGGGATTCAGTTTTTCAAACAGAACGTGCACCCTTACACCACACCCCTGGCATTGTAAGTGGTATTTGTCTAGATACCAGAAGACCCTCAGCCTGTGGTATAACATGTGCTCATGCAAAATCCCAGAAAGACCGGTTGCCATGACGATGTGAGGATGCACATCTTGCCCTCTATCCCGTCAGTCTTGTGAGCTGAGTGGTTCAAATTCGAGAGCAGTTGGGATGCTCCCAGGTTCTTGCCTAGAATCTTCCGAGGTGGGAAACCTGAATTGCTGCTACAGTGGTCGGTCTCTCGCCATCGAGCTTCTGAAGGTTGTGTCTCCAAATGGACCTGTTGATTCTTACCAAACATATTTTCTTCTTATTTTCCTCATTCCCCACCACCCCATTTTCTCTGTTAATTTTTAAATGTGTTTTATGGTTTTCTTTTAGGAATCTGTGTTTTTGATTCTTGCATCCAACTGGTTACCTTAATATCTTACGAAATTTAAAAAAAAAAAAAGTATATTTGCTAAGGTCAGTTGCACACTCTTCAGAAGAATAGATTCAGGGGAGCATACTCACACTGATTTCATCAGACCAGGTGACTTTTGATACTATATATGGCACCATGGAAGAAAATTAGAGGCCAGATTTCTGAATGTAGATGTCAAAACCCAAAACCAATGTTAGACATGTCCCAATCCAGACATTTTTAGAAAAAGGAAAAATAAAACACCCTGGGATTTCCGGGTGAAATGTGCATGTGGTTGATAAATAAAAGGGTCTCTCCTGTGTGGGGGCTGCTGGAAGAGTGGTGACAAGGGACAGTGCCATAGGGTAAGTGAAGGGCATGAGAGCCTGGGCAGTCCTCAGGGAGGGTCCTAAAGTGAGGATTCACAGGCTGTGACTATGGTTGGGTCCCTCTAAGGCAGACAGGATCTCTGCCCATCGCCCTGCAGGATCTAGGGAGGAATGAGGAAGACATGAGCTGGGACAGGCATGTTCTCAGCCGGGCAGTGGGCCAGCTGCTCCGACAGTGGCTCAGGTCAGCATTCTGCAGAGACAGGGTCATGCCAACTTCATAAGCAGAATCACAAAAGCACCAGCCTTGCAGGCCACTTTGCCCCAATAAGGAACACTAATTGATCATTCAGGGATGATCACTGGAAAGAGATTAAAATCTAGAGGCAGGAGACTGGGCTACAATCTCAGCCCTTCTCCTGGCTCATTCAAATCTTCCCGGACAGTTTTGAGAAAGAGTGAGAAGACCTCATGGTTCAGCTTCTATGACCTCATCTGGAGGACTCAGGTGTTCAGGGATCTCTGTCCCCAGGGAAACAACTCCATTCCTGTCCCAGTTCCATTACCCATCACTGTCGTAAAAATCTCCCAATTTCAATTCTCTTAATGGTAAATTTGGGGTCATAGTCCCTGCTCTGTTCATCTCTCTCCATGAGCTGCAAAGTTTCACCCCCATGTGAAGGATGAAGATTACACTTCGATCCTCTCCTGCTCTGTCATCCTGTCTGGCTTATTCTCCCAGACATTTTAATGAGCGAGCGCTTTTGGGCGCCTTTGAAGCATCTATCTTCTGAAGGCTTTGCCTGTCAATCATCACTGCTAATCTTATAACATAGGCCAGATGGACATTTCCACATCTCCACACAGGGAACTGAGCACAGAGGGGTCTGCTTCACCTTCTCAGGTGTGCATAACTTCTACACCGGATTTGAACCCAGCCCATGTGGCACCAGCCCTGTGCTCTTGGCCCCTCTTCTGCCTTTCTGTATGATCTCACCTCAGTAAAGGCATTTTATCACACAATGGTCTGATTTTAAATTCACACCAGAGTCTCTTTGAAAACCAACTCTGACTCAGGTGCTTTGCTGTCCCAGTGGTGGGGAAAAAAAAAAAAAGTTTGACCTCCAAACATTCCAATTCCTGCAATTATATTGAAACAAACATTGCCTTATTGTTAACTACAGTCATGGGAGGTGCAAAAAAATTCCAGAATATTTTCTTATCATCTAATTGTAACGTCATCTGTCACCTCTGGTAACTGCTATAATACTCTCAACTTCTAGAAGAGCAAATTTTTAGATTCTACCTGTGAGAGATTATACAGGATTTGTCCTCCTGTTCCCAATTTACTTAATGTCCTCCAGGTCCATCCACAAATGTCAAAATTATTCTCACCACAAACAAATAATACTCAAGGTGCTGGGTATACTATCATTGCACAATATGTACATGTATGGAAACATCACATTGAATCCCCAAATATGTAAAATGATCATGTGCCCATTTAAAAAGTTTGAGCTGTGAATCAATTATTACTAATTATCCTATGGTCTTCTGCCCGCAAGATGCCAGCAGCTGTCCCTATTGTATTCCATTTCTCAGGATCTTCCTTCCCTGACATTGTTCTCCATGGTCAAGATATCCTACTGCCTGCCACAAGCTGTGGTTGGAGGAATCTGTCTCTGGCCACCCAATAGTGTGTACCCTATAGAGGAGTCAGATGAAGGTGGAGTGAAATTCATCAATGATGATTCTGGTTCATTCAGAGTTCTGTAGTTTAGAGAAAGCCCTAAATGTGCCACACCATATTCTTTTTCTATTGGACATGTACAAATTTAGATTCATTAAGTCAGACAACATTGCTACAACTCCAGAAGTGGAGTTTTGTGCACGGTTCATAGTGAGCAACCTCTCAACTGAACGCTTACACATGCAGCGGATTGTTGACCGTGAACTGAAAGGCCTTCTTCTGGAACAGCGATGCCAGATTTCATAATACATGGAAATGAGTTAGGACAACTTTAGATTAGAATAATCTAAAGTTGAACAGATAGGAGAGAAGGCTCTCAAATCCAACCCTCTACCCTAGACTCCTTTTTAAAATACTGTCTTCGCAACTAGACATCATCATGTTAAGTGAAATAAGTCAAACTCAGAAAAGCCAAGGATCACATGTTTTCTCCCTTACGCACAAGCTAGAGAGGAAAAAGGGAAACAAAGATGGGGGGTGCACCTCTTAAAAATCAAAGGGAGATCAGTAGAGGAAAGGGGTGGGAGATGGAGAGGGAGGGGAAAGAGCTGGGGAGTGATATTGGCCAAATTATATTGTTATATTGTGTGCATGTATGCTTCTGTAACAACAAATCTCATCAATATGTACAACTGTAATGCACCGATAAAAACAGGTGGGAAAAACCCACAACATTTTCCATAAAATAAAGTAAAATGAAATAAAATACCATCTTCTTTTAGTGTGGTACATTTGTTGCAAAGGCTGAACCAATGCTGACATGTTACCATTAGCACAGTTCAGAGTTTGCCTTGAGGTTCACCTCCATGTTGCACAGTTCCGTGGGTTTTGATGAAGGCCTAATGTCATTTATCACCATTACAAGTAGAGTCACTGTCCATTAATATTCCCTCTGCTTCATCTGTAAGTCTGCCTTCTGTTTTCTCAAGACCTGGAAACAACTGGCATTTCTACTACCCTCTATGGTTTTTCTGTCCCAGAATTTCAGGTGGTTAACACCATGGAGCATGCAGCTTTTTTTGGACTGGCACAAGGGCAGGGGTCCCCAGGGGGTTCCGGGTCCAGGTTCTTGGCCTCTCAAGCAAAGAACTGAGGAAGAAATGAGAGGTTGGCAGGCAAGGTAGAGGTTTATTGAAAGCGAAAGGAAACACTCCCAGAGGGAAGGGTGGGCTGAGCCGCAGTCTGCACAGCTGAGCTTGGCTTCTATTGGATTGTGCTGTTCTACCCCCTTCTCCTCTGGGGGGTGGATTTGGGGTTGATGGACAGCTGAACTTCACATGAATTTTTTTTCTACTGCCCCTGCCTAAGTTTCTCCCCCCCCCCCCCCCCGCCCCTGGACAGAGGAGTAGCAAACCACAATATGTTAAGTGGCAAGAAGTTGACTTTAGGTCAGTCCCTTGGGCTAATGTGCATGCCTAAAATTGGGGACTTTCCCTTGAGGGGACTGTATTTCCCTTGTAAGTTGTCTGGCTTCCTCCCTTTAACCTCAAGATCATCCAAATTTCCCCTCACAGGAAGTCTGAGGCAGATTTTTCAGATAGAGCTTACAGGTTCCTCACCCTTCCCCATGCTCGGTCTCCTACCTCGAAACTTGACTTAGCTGTATAAATTTAAAAAAAAAATTTTTTTTTTAGTTGTAGTTGGACACAATACCTTTATTTTATTTATTTTTATGTGGTGCTGAGGATCAAACACAACACTTCACATGTGCTAGGCAAGCGCTCTACCACTGAGCCACAACCTCAGCTCTTAGCTGTATAAATTTAAGATTTCTTTTACGGCTTTATGTTGCTTGATATTTCAATGACTTTTATCACTCAATAATATCCCACTGGATATGCATTCTAAAGTTCATATAGTTCTCTGTGGTAGGAGATCTTGGTTGCTTCCAGATTGGGCAGCTGTGAATAAAACTGTCATAGTAAACATTCTTTGCAGGGCTTGTTAGTTTTACTGGATCCATACCTAGGATTGGGATCACTTGGGATTATTTTGCATGGTAAGTTGTGTTTCCCTTTCTAAGAATTTGGTAGGAATTACAGGTAGAAGCATTTTGGTCTGGTGCTTTTTTTTTTTTTTTGAAGTTAACTGATTACTGATTTAATTTCTTTAAATATGGACCTGTTCAGATTATCTTTCTTCCTGGATAAGTTTTGTTTTTTTCTGCCTTTGAAGGAATTGGTCAGTTTCCTCTAAGCTTTCAAATTGCTGGTAGAGAGTTGTTAAAAGTATTTATTTTCATTTGTATTATTGGTTGTGTCTTCTCCTTTTCTTTGTGCTCAGCCTGGCTATAGAATGACCAATTTTGCATTTCAGAGAACTGAATTTTGGGTTTGTCAATTTCCCATTTTGGGCTAATGTGTATGCCTAAAATTGGGAACTTTCCCTCTAGGGGACTGGATGTACATTGATTTCGGCAATAATTGCCCTTTTCTTCTTCTTCTCTCTCCCTTATATTCCACTGTTTGTTTTTTTCTTCTCTAGTTTCCTAAGGTGGAAGCTTAGATTGTTGAATTCAGTTCTTTTGAATTCAGTTCTTTTTATTTCCTATGATGTTGTATGCAATGCTACAAATTTCCCACTGAGTACTATTCTCACTGTATCCCACAAATTTCAGAAGGTGTATTTTCATTTTGTTCATTTTGTTCATATGTAAAGAATTCCCTGGAGGCTTCTTCTTGGACCCATATGTTTTAAAGAGGGTGTTTTTAAAAATATTTTATTTTAGTTGTAGTTGGACACAATACCTTTATTTTATTTTTTATGTGGTGCTGAGGATTGAACCCAGGGCCTTGCACGTGCCAGACGAGTGCTCTACCGCTGAGCCACAACTCCAGCCCCCCACCCCCCAGGGTGTTGTTTAATCTCCAAATATTTGGTGGTATTCCAGATGTGTGTTATTGAATTGTAATGCAACTCCATATTGACATGAGAGCATATTTTGTATGATTTGTATTCTTTTAAAAAATTCAAGGTATGTTTTAGGACCCACAATGTAATTATCCTGAGGAATGTCTCAAGTGACCTGGAGAAGAAAGTGTATTCTCTCACTGTTGAGTGGACTAGAGAACCAATGCTGATGAGACCTGGTTGATTGGCAGTGCTTGTTAGCTTCCTGGGCTGCCATGGCCAAGGGCCACACTGGTGGGCTTGACATACTAAGTGCATTGTCTCAGGGTTCTGGAGGCTGGAAATCCCTCATGAAGGTGTAGGCGGGCCCGCGCTCCCTCTGACAGCTTAGGGAAGTCTCTTTCCCTACCTGTTCCTAGCTCCTGCAGGTTTGTGGCCATCTGTTCCTTTCCTGGCCTGCAGCCACCCCACTTCACAGTCTGCCTCCATCATCCTGGGTGTGTGTCCCTCCTGGATCTTTTCCCTGTTCTTATGAGAACAGCAGTCCCATGGAAAAGGAGTCCCCTCTGTTCCAAATCACCTCCTGAACTGAGTCTATTTCCAAATAAGGGGAAGTTCTGAGGGACTGGGGTCGGGGCTTTAACATGTATTTGGTGGGACAAAATTTGACACATGACAGAGCTGTTTGACTTCAACTCTATCCCTACTTCTTTCCTTCCTGATGGATCTGTAAGTACTTAGACAGGGATGTTGAAATCTTCCACTTACCAGTGGATTAGCCTATTTTTTTATTGTCTTCCCATTTATTTATCCTGGTGCTTTCCTTCTCCCTCCACAATCTGCTAAGAAGCCTGTTACAGCCGCCATTGAGTCTATGCATGTTCATCGACCACCAGCACCCACCCTCACCACACATCCACGCAAAGAAAGTTCCCAGAGTAATTCTTCAGCAGCACCAAGGTACTGAGAGTCACACCGTGTTCTCCTACATTCCTCTCAAGTCCTCATGGAGATTGTCTCATTTGACAAGCAGAGGGTGAAACCCCATCTATTGCCAAGGTAAGAAAACCCTTCTTTAAGCTATTAAGGTTGATTTTTTTGTTTCTTTTCATTCAATATCCTACATGAAAATCTGACCACGCACATTCTAGATGACATGTCCAGTTTCCCTCAGCTGCAAGTCTATTCCCCAAAGATGCCCAATTCAAGATGGTTTCAGTGGGGACAGCCTCAGTTAGTGCTGTTTGGTAGTGAGCCCTCTTCTCAGTAGCACTTTTTCCTGGTTGAACAAGAATTTTGTGTGTGTGCCAACAAAATGGACCTGCCCAACCTCCATTGAGAAGCCCCCATCTTTTTGGCAAGTGTCCTCTAGGCTTTATTTGGGTGGGGGCCATTGCCTCCATCACTGAGTCCCATCCGTTTTCTAATGTCCCCATAGTGAACAGTAGACCTGTGCACACAGGACTCGGCCTGACAGGACCTCCCAGTGTCTTCCTGTCTGTAGGCGCAGGTGGACTCCACAGCAAGTGAAAACTGTATGTGTCCTCCACTCGCTCTCCTGTCGAGTGAACGTGTAAGTGCTGAGAAAGGCTGGGCTTTCCTGGCCCCTTTTGTCTAGAAAGCCCTCCTGATTCCAGATGCCTGACGGAAACGGGGACTGAGGTGTGGTGAAGGAAACTGATAATCCAGTGAAGAATTCTGACCATCTACTATGGTCCCTGGAGCAGCTCTGTGGCTTTGGTGGTGTGGCGATGCATGAGGAAGGCTGGGAGCATCTCGGAGTCCACGTGTAGTGATTGCGCGCGTGTGTGAGTATGTGCATTTTCTCAGATGCACAGTACAAGTGTCACTTTTCTGAAGGGAAAAAAACCCCTCCACTCATTGCACACTTTACATAAATCGATTCCTTCACCTGTCATCACAGCCATATCTGAAGGTTGGGGCTACCCGCCCCCACCCCACTGTCTAGATGGAGATGGTTCAGAGTTGCATGATCCAGCCTCTTGACTCTAAGTGGAAGAGGCAAGAAGAGTTTAGGAATGGGTCCTGATGTTGGTGCTCTGGGCTGCAGAGCTCTCTGTATTTATCACTCAGCCACGCATCGCCACGCCAGGTTGTTCCAGAATATTTGGGTACCTCTGTGGGATTTTACGTTATAGATACTCCAAACGCTGTCCGTTGGTGGCTTTAGTGGTCACTTCTGTTGGCTACAGTCCCCCTCAGAGTACAGAGTGTGAAATACACATAGGCTACCTGGTACTGGTCAAGTGACATATTCTGAGAGTTGTGAGGCTCCACGTGGGACCACGAAGAGCAACAATTTGCTAATGCTGGGGTCTCTCTGGAACCCCTCATTCATAGCAGAGAAGAGCCAGGGAGTTATTTTATCCTATTTAATCACATGATCACTGCATGCCTTGGAGATGCTCGAATTCATTAGCACACAGACCCAAAGTACAAATGAAAATAAGAACTCAAAGTACAACTGGGTTGTTTGCCCGAGGTCTACCCTACTTGTTGCAAATCTCTTCTGCAGCTGGATTACAGTGTCAGCATGCAGGCCTGCTGAATCCTATCAACTCTCCTATCGTCACGGGTAGTGTGAGCCTGGATAGCCAGTGTTAATACACACACACACACACACACATACACACACACACGTTGCACAGAAAGGAAGACAGGAAGGGAAAATGTCATGTGATTACTAGTGGTTATTTTTCAATGGTAGGATTCCAGTACAGTCAAGCCTTCTGTACAAATTATTGTAAGAAAGATTAGATATATTTATAAATATTATAAATGTATTATATATCTATTATATGATAATATAATAAATAACAGACTATTTATGTAATATAATAAATCTAGAATATTTCCTAGAATTGAATCCAGTCTTCCAATGACTAATACTTAAATCAAATACAAACTCTTATAAAAAAGAGGTAATATGTGCATAGCCTCATATGTAGATGCAGGGGAAGATATGGTCTTGGAAGATAGCAAGAAGATAGTGGCAGATGAGTTCAGTTACTGAATGGGCAGGAGGAGACCTCGGACTGTGTCGTTGAGGCACAGCATGTACATGAGGGTTGACTCCACGCCTTTTTTTTTTTTTTAGAATGACTATTTCACATCTATACTTTGCTCTTAGCTGGAAAGCCAAAGGCTCTGCTTCTCATTTCTCTCCTGCTCCTCTCCTCTGCCTTACATTCTCACCCCTTGTCCACATCAAGTAATGTTCCCGAGTCATTCACCAGCAACATCCGTGTACCGACAGTCACTCTGTGTCCCCCCAGTTCCCTCCCACACCTTGGTAGAGTCACTTATTCATGACAAGACGGATCAGGAGGAACCATCAAATGCCCTGGCAAGTCAGCTTGAGTTCGTCCCATATTGAAGTGTTGCTTTTTGCTTTCTTTCTCATTCCATTGCACAAAGAGATAATAATCTGAATATATGTGTATTAGAGAGGCCATATACAATTTCCTTGGTGGGGGGGCATTTCCAGGGAGGGTTGGGGGCCAGCTAGGACCTCACTGGAGGCAGCACTGACAAACGTCAGCATCGGCTACACACTGTACAGTAGCAAGCTCTGGCCTCAGCAGCACTCTCCCCCCACACCCCCCTGCCCCCGGCAAAAGAACTTTGTAATTACCAACCAGAATAGAGCAGAGTGTCTTGTGGCAGGGAAAGGTTTTGAATTGACCCCTGTTTCCAATCTGATTTTCTAATGTCTCCAGGCCAACAAAAAGCCTGTGCACCGGGACAGGGCATGGCCTGATCCTCAGAGTGACTCCTTTTCTATAGTTACAGGTGGACCCAAGAGAAACTGAAAATGGTATGTGTCCTGGACTCACTCACTTGCTGCAGGATAATCTAGATGATGAGAAGGGTGGGACAGTCCTTCTGGCATCACTAGTGTCCGGAGCCCTAGTGATGCAAGCTTCCAGCTGTGGATGAGGATTGGGTGTGTGGTTGCAGATCTCGATTTCTAGGTAAACAACAATGGCCATTCTCTAGTTCTTGGAAGCAACTCTCCTTCCTTTGGGTGGTGGAGGGTTGGGTACATGGGGATGGTGCGGGTCTCTGTGTGCATCTATGTGGTGTGGTTCTGAGTGTGCCCGTGTGTGAGTTTGGGTGCGTTTCTTTGTTTCTCTAGATACAGATCACCATAATCGCATGATTCTGGATGTATGGAAATCCATGATCAAGCTGTGCAACTTGTTGCATGCCAAGCATGCCTCAGTTTACATGGGAAAAATACCCCATGACAACCCAGGACCCATATTCAAAGGGTTGGACCAGCGCAATGTTCACAGGGCTGGACAAGGACAGAGCTGTGCTTCCTGATCCCTACTGGTGGACCCGTAACACTTCACTTCATAATGAACTTCACCGTCAGCAGGTCTCAGTATTTGCTCCTGGCACTCGATTGATTGTGATGCTTCACTCTTGACTCTTTTCTCACTCACATGCCTTTTCTCTGAAAGGTCTCAGAATTCATCTTTTACAACCCATCTTAAGCAGGGACTGCCGGGCAGGGCCCGTCCTTGCAATGATCCCCAGGTCCACCGACATGCCACACCCCATTCTGGTAGGAGTCTGAGACAGGAGGACAGACTTGAGGGTTGGCGCCGAGGCAGAGGTGCCCTGGACTCCTGTTTCACTGGATTCTGGAAGCTGCCTGACAACGGGTCTTTGTGTAGACCGGCTGGCCAATGGTCATCTGCCTCAGAAACACATTTAAATCAGAGGGACTCTGCACATGGCCTGTTGAGCACAGCTGCTGTGTAGGTGTGGAGCAGGGAGCGTGGCTCCAGGGCAGGGCAAGCACAGCGGAGGGGGGGACGCGGGCTGATCCCTCACAGGTGGTCCTCGTGATGCCCTCCTACGGTCCACAAGACATCACTTCGACAGTGTCCCTGGTTTGTCTTCACCTGTCAGTTGCAAATGCCATGTATGTCCTCCTGCTCATGGAGGGATTCTGGCCCTGGCTGGTCACTGTGAGTGCAGGGCCTGTGCTGTCCTCTTTCCTCCACATCCCTGAACCCAATCCTGGGAAGACTGTGTCAGGACCTGTGAGCCTTTGAGGAACACCCCACTGGGCAGGAATTAGCCCAGGTTCAGAAAGCTTCCCTCCTCCACTTGTCCACCCCGTGGTGCCCCACACTGAGCCACGTACCCACATGGGTCAGGGGAACGAGAGTGGGCTCAGGAAGACAGCATGGTGTCCCCCTTTCCCGTCACCTCTCCTGTTCCCATCACTTCTATGCTGGGCATAGACAGGATACGCTGGGCCCTTCAGGGAGCCAATGAGCCTCGACCTTGACCTCATTCGTTTCGTGTCCCCAGTGGCTCACAGAGCGCCTGGCTCTTGTGCATGTGCTCAGGGACTACTTAGGAGTGATGGGGTCAGGGCAGCAAACTACACCGCAAGGGAAAATCAAGGGAAGAGAGGTCATGTCTAAAGCCCTCATCTTTAGAACTAAGGGCTTTGTCATCCAATGTGACAGACACTACCCTGGATGTGTCGTCCATATTTAGATTAAAGAAAACGACACGTTCAGAGCCTCGTCCCACCAGGCTCATTTGGACGTCCAGTAGACACGTGCATATACGTTGTGTGCATGGCGCAGAGAGAACGTTTCTGCACCTGCTCTGACCCTAGCATGGGATCATCAAAGTGTGGGCATCACAGCTGCAGTCCCAGGTTGATGCGTTTGAAGGAGGGGATGATAATGGGCCAGTGGAAGTGAGAATTTGAAAGATGAGTCCTTCATCTCTCTCACTCCGAGGCTTGCAATTGATGGGGGCGTCTGTGGAAGTTTTCTGATTCCACAAAACCCAGGGAGGATCTGAGAACACAGAGGACAGATCAAGCTGATCCCGTGTGACCTTCTGTATCAGTCTGTTTTCTATTGCTATAACAAAACACCCGAGGCTGGGGAATTTATAGAGGTGTGTTCAGCTCTCGGTCGTGGAGATTCAAGAGCATGGCACTGGCATCTGCTTGACTTTGGTGAAGGAGGCCTTCTTGGCTGCATCAAAACATGATGGGTGACATCATGATGGGTGCACATGCAAGAGGGAGAGGTCATGCAGTGAGACAGGAAGTCAAGGGGATTCAGAGGCCTGCTGTGTGTGTGTGTGTGTGTGTGTGTGTGTTTCATAACACGTCACTCTGGAGGCATCTAACCAGGGTGTGAAGAAACCACTCAAACGCCTCTGAGGGTGCTGCCGTCAGTGAGCCCACACCTTCCACCAGAGCCTTCCTCTTACAGGTTTCACACCTCAACATGGTCACCTGGAGGACCACGCCTCAGGCGCACAAAACCTTTGGAGGACAAACCACACCCAAATCATGGCATCTACCATGACCTCAACTGGTGTAGAACAAAGGGGGGAGACTCAAAAAACATCATTGCTGCCATTTGTGTCTCTAAAGACTGGATTATCAGCAGAAGATATGATTCGAGCAGTGAGGACGAAGACTGCAGGTGGGGAGCCACCCTTGGGGGGCCACGTCGTGGGAACGGGTCCAGGGAAGAGTGGAGTCCACCCGTTTACTTGGAGTTTGAGGCATGGAAATAGAAAGGCGTAGGAAATGTGTGTTCTTTTCATATTTTAATGACAGGGCTAGGAGCTCATAAGTCGGCTGGCTGTTTGTGACCTCTTTTTGCTTTGCTAGTTGAATAGTCTTCCCCATAAGACCTTCTCTGTCCTGCTTCTGTGTCTCCCAAACATCAAAGCACTTGGCTTTGACTGGTCAGTGGAATCTCTTGAAACTTGTTCACAAAAGATTTCCCTGTGGGCTTTGGTGTTGAAACGCAATGGAAGTGATCTAGCAGAACACTCCCCCTCAGAGAGACGATGTGAACCTAGAGACAGAGTTCAAGTGGGTGCCAGGAACTGGGTGAGGACTCAGCGCTCTGCTCTGCACCATCAGCCCCAGAGCAGCACCGTCTCTTCTGTCCTCATTGTCCACTCCTGGTTGAAGAGACACCCCCAGGTTTGGGGGAGTTCAAGAGCATTGCTGCACACACTAATGGGTCCTTCTGAACAGAGCGTCGGGGACAGGGACATCTCACCTGTTGTTCTCACTCTATTCCTCTTCTCCTTCTCCTGTCCTCACGACTAGGAGGAAAACCTGCATTTGTTCCCATTTGAGAGATCTGTGCCCAGCTGGCCCTCAAGCCCCTCCCAGGCTGGACAGGAATGCCAGAGGACCTGTGGAGACAGGCTGCGCACAGCCCAGCTGTCCATGTGCCCTGGACCTTCTGGGCAGCAGGACCAGGATGTCACTGCTCCCCTCTTGTCCACTTGTCCAGCCAGACAGTAATGCCCAGATCCTCCCCTTCAGTCAGGCCCCAGCCGGTTCCCTGTCCTCAGGCCTGCCAGGCGTCTCCCCGGCCACTCCTCCACAGGTTGGTGAAGTCTATGATGCTCATTGTTGGTATTTTTTTTTTTTTTTTAAGTAGAGCTGTAAATCCTCCTGCTGTCACTTGTACATGAGTGGAATCGGGACAAGTTACTTTACCTCTAAACTTGGGCTGATTCTCCCTAATCAGTTATGGAATTGTTGTGAAGATCAAATGCTTCCCAGGCCCAAGGAACTCCCTTGACATGTGGTGATTGTCATTCCCTCCCACAGACGCCCACCCAACCTTGGGTCCAAGACAGACGCCCCTGGGTTTGGACGGAGTGGTTGATTCAGTGGTTGACCGAGGAGGATCCAAAAATAGGGGAGGGTGGCACTTTCCACGGATGTCCCCATATTGGATGAAAATAGGAAACTGGAAAGAACAAGGAGAGAGAAAAGAGGCGGTATGAGGAGGACAGGGAGGTCAATGTCATGCCCAGAAGGTCATGAACACAGTGGCTGCCTCCTGGAAGAACAGGAGGGCGTGGGCATCCCTTCCTTTATACAGGTAAAATTTGGGCTACAAAAGAAACCTGGAGATTCTAGACCCACTGCTCCATGCAGAGGTGAGGGCACCGAGGCCAGGAGATAGGAGTCTAGAGATGAGGAAGAACCGAGTTCTGACTTGGGGCTCCACACCAGCAGCAGCAGCAGGGGCCCGATTTCTCACCTTGACTTTAACTCTGTCCTTCCTCTCCCCAGGGCCACACCATCACCATCACTGTCCTTGTGCATGCAGAAGCCTGTTTCACAGATCCTAAGGATGAGGATAATGGAACCAGCAATATGCATGTGTTTTATTTCCGCTTCCGGTCTCCTTTCCTACAAACTCTTTTTTGTAGCTTTTCCCCATTCCCTCTTCCCATTTTTTTTTTTGGCCTTTGCCTGAAAGTGCTGATCTCATCCAGATACCTGAGGTCCTTTGATCTTCAGTGTCCGTTTGTCCCTCTGTAACCCTCCTCACCCTCTTTCTTAGCCTTGCCCTTGGTTTTGACCCCAGGTGGCCGGGCAACCCTGGGTGGCCAAGCAGGGAGCCATGGTAGGGATCAGGAAAGCTGGGCCCCACCTTGCTGAGTGGGACCCAAGAAGCCAGGCTCTGCTCAGAGCACCCCACCCTTCAGTTCTCCTGCCCTGGGTGGCCCTGACCAGGCACGAGTGATGTCTTCCCTTCCATCTGTCAAGGGGACACAATCTTAAAAATAATTCTCCCAACAGGCATCTGCTTCCAGAAATCCTGCCCTGATTTGAAAAGAAGGAATCAAGGAAGTAAAAGGAAACGAAGGAGAATAGAAGAGGAAACGTGAGTGTGGGAGGGAGAAGAGAAGTCAAATAAGTGCACATATTCTCCATCGCTTCCTTAACTTTCTTAGCTGCCCTTTAGGAAATCCAGCGGAACCTAGGGCAGCACTGAAGTGGCATGTGACCCTGACCGTGCAAGGGGAGGTTGAGAAGTTCATGGTTCAAATCAGTGTAGACAAGTGAAGGAGGCCCTGGAAACACATCTCGGGAATCTCTCTCTGCGCTTGCCAGGCCAGCTCCTCCCCTTAACCAGGAGAGGCTGGAGGGCCACCATCCGCTCACCCCATTGGGTGTAGCGCACATTAGGTTCTTTGTTCAAAGTGTCCTTGGAGTGGGTCAACATTCCAGTCTTGCAGGACCCCATGCTGCACTCCCAGTCTTCCCAAGGGGAACAGGGAGTACTCTGGATGGATGTGGACAGAGACTTTGGGTGAGACCTGACTATCCCATTTCAGGTCACCTGGGAAGGGGTGAAGGGGAGGCAGGCAGAGCAGCACTCCTCCTTATGAGGGCCTTGGAGCGGGGTTGGCCCAGCTGGGCATCCTGGGAGTGCCGTAGAGTCCCTGTCATCAGCTAGTGGATCCTTCACCCAGCCAACTTGGCCGGGAGTAGGTGGTTCAACTTCTGAGAGCCCCTGGGCCTGCGTGGAGCCCTGAAGGGGAGTGCATCTCATAGCCCCGTTTCCGAAGCTGAGGCTCCAGGGGTTGTTCCTGGTATGTGAAAACAATGTGAACAAAACACAAACCTGAAGGAGAGAGTATTTCTAAGTCTGTTCAGAGGGCAGAATTACAAGTTATTGGCATTTCTTTCAATTTCCAATTTTAAGAATTAATAAAAGTGGAGGTAGGTAATGTTTCAGTTCCATTTTAAAAAGCCAGATCATCTGTATGTAACCTCATCCGGCCAGAATGACTAAAGTCTTCAAATGTAGTTTTCTGATCACAGCATAGTGATCTTCTTGTTATTTGTCAAAGCCTCTGGAATGGACACCCACTGGAAAGTCACTTGAGGATGGATCCTACCACACAGTAGGACTCGAGGCACAGGGGTCCTGGCATCACCCTGTGTCATCAGACCTGCTGATCCTCAGGGGACCCAGATGTGTGAGACTCAGCCTTTCTGCTCTGGGTCCTAGGGAACCCCCCCCACTTTTCCTCTGCCTCAGATTCACTGTCCAGGGGCAGCCCCGGAAGGCTGTCCAGGTGAATGCCCAGGGAAATTCTCTCCTGGAAGACATTCATAGACATTCTCTGCCCACAGACAACACACTCAGCAGAGGGCAGCAGACAGGCCTCCGTGCCCCCTAATCAGACCCCCTAGGCAGATCAGTACCCAAGGCAACCTTGCAGGCCCTGAGAGGCCCTCTGGTCCCGTAACCCTCCCCAGGATGGACCTCCTTTCTCCTCTCTGTCTCCCCAAGGGATGCTGCCTTGTCGATTCCTATACTGACACCTGGAAATACAGGTGGCTCTGTGGCTCAGAGGAGGAAACTTGCAGTGTCTAGAACTGGAATCAGACACCAAGACACAGGGCAGGAGCTGCCTAGCTGTTTCTCCTCTCCCATGTGTAAAACAGCGTATAGAATCAGCCTCTATTCAATGTTAGATATCTTGGTATTAAGTAATAGTCACTTGCTACCAGTTGCTTTTAAGACCTTTCCTGTAAAATAAAACCTATGCCAGGAAAACACCCTAGTGGTAGACCGTAGTGAATTACAAAGCAGTCCCTCCAGGGACGCCTGCCACCACCCGTCCCCGCCTTCCGTCCCTCCCCCCTCCTTTCTACCCCCCCTCACTTTGTCTTTATCGAACACAGTAACTTCTGACTTGGCACTTCCCGGCAGCCCTGTGTCAGTGTCCCTCTGGGGATTTTATTCTTTGTGTTCCTCTGGAAGGGAAACACAGGGTCTCCATGATGAATTGGGATAACAGTCAGTTTGACCGCTGTCCCATTCACGGCTCCCCATGTCTTTCCTGGAAGATCTTCAATACGTTGCTCTGTTGCCTTCAGGGAAAGCTGGGTTCTCTCTGAAGGAGTAAAGATATTCTGCTTTTCATTTTCTCGTATGTCATTTGCGCTTTCATCCTGGACACTTCAAAGATTTCTCTTTTTCTCTGAAGTCTCACTAGAATATCACTTGGTCTTCCTCATTCCAAGTTAGTGCTCAGAATTCTCTTGAAGGAATGACTCCAAAGCATTGTTACATTTCCAGAAAAAATTCAACTGCAGCTTTTCATGTTGGCTTTGTGCTTTGGGTATTTCTCTTTCTGACCCCTCAGTCATTTTTGTATTCAGGTGTCCTGTGGTTATCTTTGACTTTGGGCCTTTAGTCAAATCTCCTACCATCTCATGCTTAATTTCTTTTCAAATATTTCCCTCTTTTGACTTTGTTTCTGTAAGACACAGCCCTTTGCTATTTTTCCTTCATCAAGACTGAGTTCTTTTGTGTTTTCCAGTGACATGACTCAGTACTTATTCATTTATTTCCCCTCCAGTACCTTTATATGGAATTGGTGCCAGTATTTTTCTGTTGCTCATTGTGCTATGAAATTTGTTTTTGTGCATTTTTATGAGCATCACCTTTCAGCAAATCTTCTCTGACCTAACAGAGCTTTCTCTGATGCTTCTATGCAATGCTTGTGAATATACCACTTCCTTTCCTCCAGTCACTGCCTTGGGACTTCTTTAATGATTCCTCTCTCTAACCACCTCTCTCGGACCTGTGATCCCGCACCTACTGTTGTTCCTGTTGGTAATGATGTCTTTGGAAGGGGACAACTGCTACCCTATTACCAAAACCTGTGGTCATTCCCTTTAGGTGGCTATCCATCTTCTGTATGCTTTCTGTGTCCATTATATATCTAAAAATCATTTCTTTTCCTAATTATTATTTGAACTTCTCTTTATGGATCACTATTTTTAGCTTACAATTATTGACTTTCATTTACTTCTGGCTTATTTCAGTTTCAGAAATCCTTTGTCTTGCATATTTCCTTTTGAGTCATTTGATTTTGGGTTTGTGAATTTTTCCTTTTATTTCTAGTTGCATCTTCATTCAGAGGGATTCGGTTGGAGCCCTGGGGATGTATTTTTAATCATGGTGTGGCTTTTATTTATTTTGGACCCTTTATATTTCCATTCATGCCCAGGCTGGCTCGTGTCCACCTTGGCCCACACCTCTCTGGGCAAATGTTTTTGTTTCTGTTTTCACCCATAGGCCCACCTTGATGCCTTATCTCTGTCGCAGTATCTTGAAGAATAAAGATAAGGACACTGTTAAAAAATAACCTCTGTAGAAAAAAAGCTTTTTAATTATCTTGACATTTTCAAAATGTATAAACACATGCAAAAGCACAAAAGCATGACAGCCATATTATGATGAGAACAAAGAAGCCTCGTGATTCACAACAACATACACGAAACTAGAGGACATTATGCTGAGTCAGACAAGCAGAAGCAGAATGGAATCATCTCCTTTGGATGTGGAACCTAAATCTGTGTGCACAGAGCAGAATGGAGTTGCCCAGGGCCTGGAGTTTGGGAAAACAGGGAGCTGTTGGTTGCAGGTCTCCATGTTTCCTGGCTGCAGGATGCGTAAGCTTGGAGAGCTTCCTGCAGGGACACTGTCCTGTGTCCTGGGCACTTGTTCAGAGAGTAGATCTTAGTTTCCTCAGGACACACATGGAAGGTAAGCATGAGTTGGTGGCTGTGTCTGTTAGCTCAATTCTGACAACCAGTGTGTATTGTGCACCAAAACACCACGGTGCACTTCTTTAAGTATGCAATTTTTCCTTGTGAATTTTACCTTTATGGAAAAAAGTTTTGATTAAAACTAGACTTTCATGAAATCATTTGGAGAATCTATTTTAGGAAAGTTGTGGCACAAGAATCATCAGCTGTATGTACAGTAAAATTTACATTTTGAAATAACTGATCAGAAATCCATCCATTGCCGTTAAAGCCTTTTAACCACTCCACATCTGGCGGAAGCAACAGAAAGATCCACTTCCACATTGTAAACGACCGAGCAGGTCTGTGATCTCACAGTTGCTACAAGGGACTGATGCTACTTTCAGTTACATCAATTAGACAAAATTGCTCCAAGTATACATTTTCTTAATGTAATTAACAAATGTACATAAATTTAAGCAAAAGTCTTATGATTTATCAAGATGTGGTACTGAGGAACTCTTACTTTTGTATTATAGAAAGTATGCCACCAAAAATGTTTGTTTTTTGGGGGGTACTGGGGATTGAACCCAGGTGCACTCAACCACTAAGCACATCCCCAGCCCTATTTTGTATTTTATTTACAGACAGGGTCTTGCTAAGTTGCTTAGCACCTCGCTTTTGCTGAGGCTGGCCTTGAACTCATGATCCTCCTGTCTCAGCCTCCGGAGCCGCTGGGATTACAGGTATATACCACCGCGCCCGGTCCAAGAATGTTATTTGTGATGTGTACATTTACATTGCTCCTCATGCACCCTTATCACTTGTATTATGTACTATAATGTTTTAAGATAAACGTTCCTAATTGAGTATCTGTCACCACATTGTTCTTATGTGTTTTTACGTGAGGACTTTTGAGTTTTCTCTTTGCCTTGACTCTCTTTCCTAACCTGTTTTATGTGACTGTAACAGAATACTAGAGACTGGGTAATTTAACAAAGGAAATACGTTCATTTCTCAGTTCTACAGGCTGAGAGTTCCAATGTCAAGATGCTGGCATCTGCCGAAACCCTCCCCGCTGCGTCCTCTGGTGGCTGAGGGCTGAGTTCACCTTTATAACAACCTCATGCTGAGAATCAAGAACCAGCTCCCCAGAAACCAGCACTAATCCTGACTGCAGAGTCCTCATGAGCAAATCACCTCTGAAACATCCCCTTTCTCAACTGTCACTTTGGGGCTTAATTTTCCAGCACATGAACTCTGGAGACCCTTTCAAACCATAGCAGTGTGTGACATAGTACACAGCCGGTCCTGCAGAGGGCGAGGTGTTGCCAGCCTTCCTGCACGACAGCGCTACTGAGTGGAGCCAACAGAGGTGCCTTTTATTCAACCTCACAGTGACAACAGACTGACCCTGTCACCTAAGAATTCCCCTGCCTTGCAACACCCTGTCTCAGTCGAGGGGTTCATGCAAAGGCACCATCTGCCGAGGGCAGCATGGATCTACCACCAGTGGTCATTCTGGGGCAGACCCCATGCCACAGTGGGAGGACTCAGGATCCCACGGAACCCCCTCCGTTGTAGCCCTGGAGCTCAGGGTGACAGGTGATCAACTGCAGAATGTGACTTTAAACCCAAGAGGCCAGAGAAATCCCAGAGTTTGATTAGATTTTCCTGTCTAAGCCTAAATGGAAACATGAAATGGAAATGGAATTTACTGGAAAATTTACAGACCATGCGTGACACCTTGGGGTCTGGTGGGATTTAGGGGAAGCCTACACGGGTTATTAGGGGGAGACATTTATCTTAAAATGATGTTTTGATGTATTGTTTATAGTTCAGAAGGATCTAAATGCAAATATAAAGCTCCCCTTTACCCACCCAGAAGTAGAATCTGCTAAAAGCAGCATTTACTTATTCTAGAACAAAAGCTGTAAACCTAGGGCAAACTCACTAGAGAAAAGTTTGACAACTTCCGTAATCCCAATATCTAGAAAACCAAGGCAGCTAGAACATTCACATTCAGACTCTTGTGAGATTTTATTTCTCTTGGTTAAATGCTTTGGCGTGGTATTGCAGGGTCATAGGGTAAGAAGATGTCCCTCCCAGCCCACCTTGATCCCACTTTGCCTGCCACCCTCCAGCAGGCTCCAGGAGGTGCCCACACTTCTGTTCTCAGCAGCTGCCCCCCTCCCATGTTCCCAGGGCAAGGGCAGGACCCACAGGTGCTGAGCACAAAACGGCTGCCTTTTACAGGAAGGCTTAGCCAGGAAGCCTACTCCCCAAGAGGTGCCCCTCTCTGCCTGCCAGGTCCCGGTCCTCAGTCCTTCCTGACAGTTTGTGGGGCAGACCTGCTCTCCAGCTCAAAGCTCTGAAGCTGAAAGCCCTCAACTCTTAGCAGGAGATCAGATGCCTGGGAGGGTCCAGGGGGTGGATCTGTAGCCTTGGCCCATGACATTCCCTTGTTTCTCTCCCTCCCACATCTTATATATGGCGCCTGGGCCTTGTGAGCACGATAAAGGCACATATCTGTTATGTGTGTGCAGATTAGTGCTTTCTGTGTACACGTGCCTGTTCTTTGCTTACAAGTTCCAAAGATGTGTCCCAGCTACAGGCCAAAACAGTCCCCACTTCCTGTATGCCGAGTTGGCAGCTGAAGAAGAATGCTCAGAGCTCAGCTTTCTAAACCAAGGAACCAGCTTTGCCCATCTGCTTTCCTCATCACCCCTGCCCGTGACCTTGGGGGGCAAGGACCTGCCAGAAGGGCTCAGCTCCTGGAGCCTGCTCGCTGGGGCCAACCCAGTTCCCTTGGCTGGTAAGGTCATACAGACGCCCCTGACCCAGCATCAACTTGAAGGCCGTGCTGCAAGTATCCAGTGACTTTGACTGGCAATTTGCCAAAGCACCTCCAAGACGCTACTCTGTGATTCTGCAGACACAGTGCTCCTCTCAGGGGATCCGTACCTCCATCAGAAGAGGCCGGTGCTGTCTGCTGCCAATTCCAAGATGTCCCACAGATCAGTCAGTGTGCATTAACTCCATTTTTGGTCCAGGAGCAGATAGTCACCCCTTGCACACCAGGTGTGCCCAAGACCCCTGCACAGGGATGACTGTGCTCAGAGACCTGGGAGAGAGTAGGAAAGAGCTGGCTGGCCGGGGGAAGACCCTACAGTTATGGAGAAGCAGGACCATCAGAGAAAGGGCCCCCATGGCACTAGGGGCCCACAGTTTGGGCCCCTGGAGATCCATGAAGGCCTCTCTTCCTTAGTGCTAAGGCCTGGGTCTCTGCAGAGAAACCTCCATGCCAAGAGCTCTGAAACCAGAACCAAGGAACTCCACACCTCCTGTGTGATCTCTTGCTCCAAAGAAATGCCATCAAGAGCTCATACAGCGTCACCCGAGGTCCCCCATCACTGCAGAGGAGAGGTCCAGCCTCAGTGGGGTGGACAGTAACCCTCAATGATTTGTGCTCCCAAACCTGACAGTTCTAGGCTTTGAAAAGGCAAGTTTCGTCTGCTGCCACACAGGCAAGGGGACCGGACCCTCTGATGGTGCTGCCACTTCCAGAGCTGGGATTTTGTCCGGGAGAAGGAAGCCATGCTCCAGAGCATCACCACTGAGGGGCGAGGCCCAGGCCGTCTGAAACCGCAGCGCCCACAGCCTTCCAGCTCTCCTTCTGCCTGCCCAGGTGCTGTTCCTCCTCCTGCGGGTCCTTCCAGCACCCGGAAGGCAGGCGTGCACAGCCCAGGAGGTGTGGGAGAGAGCAGGGGCCCCGGGATTGGCTACAGTGGCAGCTTCTGTGCATCCTGTGTCTGGCAGGAAGTGGGGCTCTCCCTGTCACCTCCTCTTCCTCAGAGGCCCTTTCAGGCTCCACTTCCCGCTCCCTGGTGACAGCCCCCAGTCACTTTGCTGATGCTTGCTCCCTCTTCTGCCCCTGTCAAGGGTGACATCACAAGGCCACATTCTGCCTTGCTTGCCTCCTTCAGCTCGGGAGGCCTTTCCCCACTTCAGGTCAAAGCCCCCTGTCAGAGGGAGGGGGGAGGAGCCAGGCCCTTTGTGTCCCAGGGCTTCAGCCAGAGCTTCCCACCATCCCCAGCACCCCCCACCATGAAGCCTCCTAGAGTCCTCCTCTTCCCCAGTCTGCCAATTGGGGCCTCTTCCATCAGTTCCAGCCCCTCAGTCAGCACATGGGCAGGCTGGGCTCTAAAGACAGTGTCTGACTCTAGGGCCACTCCCTCCTCCTCCACCCACCTCCCCGCCTCAGCTCTTCTCCTGAGATGGGCTGGATCCAGCCAAGCTTCCTCCCGCCTGCCTAGCTCCTTCCACCCCGCTGCCCCCAGTGTCAGCATGGCTTCAGCCACAGATGCCTCCAACCTGCCTGGCAGGAAGTCCTGCTGCCCCACCCAAACTTCAAATCTCCCCTTGACCCCTGGAGTCTCTGCCTAGAGTCCTCACCTTTATGGCTGTCTTGAGACCTGGCAGCTCCAGCTCGGTTCCAGGCCCCAAACTTGACTGCAGCATGGACACGCCTGGGCAGCCCAACGCAGCCAGCCCCTGGTGATTCCTTACCCACAAATCCCACCTTGGACACTGTGCCAGCACCCAGCCTGCCTTTGCTGTCACCTGAGCTATATTCCCAGCCCGGCTCCGGTTACGGGCACTGCCTCTGGTTCTGTAGCTGGCCACCCACATGCCCAGTACTTCAACCCATTTTGGCCCCGCCATTGGCAATGCTGCCCAGTGTTTGCAGACCAAAGCCCAGTCCCCTTGGGGTTGGCAGTTTCAGCAGCACGTATGGGCTTTGGAAGGAAAAAGTCGGCTGCAGATCTGATATCTGCTTTGGGACACTAAGCATCTCTTCAGAATGAAAAGGTGCCCTGGATGCCGTGGCTCCCCCACCCCACAGCCAGAGAAATCCCCATGACCACCACCAGGGGACCAACGCCCAAAATAGTTCCGTATTTGGCAGCACTATTGTCTCTAATTTTAGTTTCTTCTCTGGTAGCCCACCCAAGCAGAGCCCCCTAAATTCTATTCAGGAGCCTAGCGCCTCCAAAAATAATCCTGCCTCAAGGTTTTGAGGTCCACATAGGCCTCAAAACCTGGCAATTCTGCTTTTCTGGGGTGGGTAAAGCAATGACACTCATCATGGCCCTTAGGGCCCCTTGGTCCGTTGTCCAGGACTCTGTTGGACACAGAAGTGCTGGGCCCTTGACCACGTCTTCCTCGTCTGGGTTGGGGACCCATTCCTTTGGGATCTAAGAGGCAAATGCCAACCTGAGACAACATCTACTTCCTCCCACGCTGGACCTTGTGTGAGCCATGCTTAGACGTGGCCTCCAGGTCCAGACCAGAGCTCTGTGGTCCTGAGGCAAACTGGAGGCTCCGGGACCCAGTATTCCGTTCCTACCCACTCCTGTGTGGCTTGGTCCACAAACGTGGGTCATTCGAAGCTAACGTTCCATCTAATTCCAGTGGCTGGGTCCCCATGTCAGAAAACCGAGAACTGTGGCCCATTTCCCTCCAGTCCTAGAGCAAGCAGACAGCCCCTTCCACCAAGACTCGACTCCCGCCTTCACCTCCCTCTCAGAACGCTTGTGTATCTTATGAGGATCTTAGAATAAAGCCTGGTTCTTACTATTTTGTTCTCAAGTGTCTGTGCTCTCTGGATCCAGAGTGAGAAAGCACCGCTTTGTATGTGTGGTGACATTGAGGTCAGACCTGTTGCTGAAAGTTTCTGTGGCCCTGCCAATGGGCTGTGGTCAGTAGCACCCCTCAGTGGCTACAAGGACTGACACCTGCATAGCAAAAGTGTACTTTGAGTTTGAGGGATGGTGGCCCTGGATCAAGTGCCTCCAAGGGAGTGACAGACATGGATATGCCCCTTTGCTGTTGAGCAGACACCCGCCTGTCTGACCTGGAGTGGGCATTTTCGTCCCCCGCCCCCCATCCACCAGGTGTCCACACTCACTACATTTAGTCTTTCTTAACGTAGTGATTTCTGTTTTGACTTTTTTGCTTTTAATGAGTCTTGGGCTAATCACCGACATGAACATCTCACCCAGAAAAGTGTGGGCCTGGCCTCAAGGCTCCTGGGCCAGGAAGAACAAGGAAAGAAAACTCACTTCTGTTCTGTAACCAAGAAAAACTTCATGACACAGTGGAACATTCTTGGCCGATCTGTGTCATCTTGCTTTGAAAAAGCTTAAGCTCTAAGTACATCTCTTCCCCTTTTCTAAAAATCAGAAGGAAGGGGATCAAGGGCTCAGAGACTTCCAGCTTGCTGTCAGAGGCTAAGACCTCCAGCGGCCCCCCGGAGCTGGGAGTCCATTCACTGCTACCCTCACAACAAGAAAGAAGCCGAAAAAATGGATCATCAGCCAGAGAATTGAGATCACAGAGCAAACCCTGGCTCTAAACATCGGAGAGCGAGGCTGAGGGGGCAGTGAGCTTCACTGAGCAGAGCAGGAGGCAGTGCCCAGGCAGGAACATTCAAACCGTGACTGATTAGAGGAAGGCCTGGTGTGGGTGAGCTCCGAGACTTCACAGTCTTATCAAGTTTTACCTCTAAGAACCCCACCACTTTCTCAGGGTGAGGATCAGAGAACAATTCCCTCATGCTTTCCTAGGAAGGAGGGGGAAATTAGCCATTTTGGAAGCACACCAAGAGCATTCTGTTCTCCTTCACAAAAGCCCACCCTTGAGGGAAACTAGTTTACCAGAGCATGTCCATCTTAGGGTCTAGTAACAATGCACCTGCCCAAGGAAAGGAAAACATGTAGCCACCTCTAGACTTCCACCTGGTAGAAGGGAAACAGTCACTCTCTCATCTTAGTGGTAGAAAAAAAAAAGCTTAGAAGCACTTGTGATGGTCAAAGCCCTGGGACACAGGGCCACTGGAAGTCTTTGCCCTCTGACAACAAACAATAAAGACAGCATGACATCTCAGCCAGATAGACGTACATCTCACATTCAGGGACTGTTCCTCTTGGGTGTCTTTGCCTGTGACATCACGGAGGGCTTTTGACAACAGAAACATTTCTAAGGAATACTAAAAGGGAAAAAGACAGTTTGAAGGGTTAGGGCAAGCATCAAACCAGACTCAGATGGCGGACAGAGATTTTGGAATTAGCAGATGGGGGATCAAATTAACTAGGATTCATAGGCTAAGAGCTCTAATGAAAGAAGAGGGGAACATGCAATATTCACAAGGAGAAAGCACAGCGTGAAGAGACAGAGCGAGCTGAAGAACCAGGCTGATGCGGCAGAGAGTGGGATCATGAGACCAGGAATTTACAACTACCAAGATGGATACTGATAGGGATCGGATGGGAAATGTATAGACAGCACGCCAGAACTGATAAGAGGCGTAAGCAGGGAGATCAGAACTCTAAGGAACAATCAAAGAAATGCTAGAAATGAAAAGCATTGATATACATGGAGAATGCCTTCTGTGGGCTCCTCAGTAGACAGGTCAGGGTGGAGGGAAGAACCCGTGAGTTTCAGGAGATATCCATGGAATCTTCTTGAACTAAAATTTGAGAGAAAACCAGACTGAAGAAAACAAAAAGTACTGTAAAAGAAGAAGGAGACAATTACAAAAGATGTACCATCTTCGTAAGGCCTGAGCAGAAGGTGAGAGAGGAGGTGTTTGCGGTGATGATAAAGGACAGCCTTTTATTAAGGTCCACCAAACCCCAGACCCAGGGATCTTCGAGAACACCAGGCTTGGTGCAGCCTATTCAAACGTTAGAGGATCAAAAACACAAGCCTTGAAAGAGGCCAGAAGAGGAGAGATCATCTTATTTGTAGAGGAACGAAAATACAAATAAAATTGGGCTTTTTCTGTAGAAACCACACAAGGGAGAAGACTGTGGAAAGCAGTATGTAAATGTCGTAAAGAATCTCACCGCCCCCCCGCCCCCCCGTAGAGTTCTATATTCATTGAATTTATCCTTCAAAAGTAAAGGACCAATAAAAATTTTCTATAATAAAAAGAGAATCTGTGGCCAGCAGACCTACCTTGCAAGAAATGTTAAAAGAAGTTCTTCAGAGAGGAGCCAAATGATAAAAGTTTGGGTCTACAGAAAGAATGGAAGAGTGTTAGAGAAGTTATGCATGCAAGCGAAGGAAAATGGTGTTTAATTCTTACTCTTCTCATCAACAGATACAGTTTTGTTCAAAATCACCATGACAACAATGCATTTGGTAATGATCGCTTGGGGACAAGCCAAATGTAGAATGGCAATTTCCTAAGCATTGGGAAGGACAAACTGAGCTCATTCTTATAAGGTACCTGTGCTCACTGTGGAGCCATATTTAGCTTACTGGCATATTTAGGTGAATACAAGTGAAGCCATTTTTAAAGTTTTCTTATGCTAAAAGAAGAGAGAAAATGGAATCACATAAAATGCTCAATTAAAACCCGAGAACACAAATAAATAAAGAAAAAAAAAGTTAAGCGTGTGTATATGCGTGCGTGTGTGTGTGTGTGTGTGTGTGTGTGTGTAAGAAATAGAAAAGGACAAGGACAATGAATAGAAAACAGTTTTAAATATGGTAAACATTGATCCAACTATATCCATAATCACTGTTACTAATAAATCAGTATTGCTTATATGAAATCTTGACAGCAAAATATGCATCTGCAGTTTGTAAATTGATATTGTCATTCGTGTGTTCACTATTACCCTTTTACATATATGAGTCATAAAGGCTCCTGTCTCTTAAGTGGCGACATAGAAGATCTCTAACATCCTTTCCAGTTCACAGACTCTGTGGTTCATCCACCAATAAGTGTTCACGACAGCTTTTAAAACTCTAACACCAGCTTCCTCAAGTGGTGTCTCCGCTTAGCTTTCTGCCAGTCTGAGTCTGTCATCAATATTCATGAACACTCTAGATGCACGGTCTGTGCCACACCCTCTGCTGGGCCAGGCTGTCCACTGGTTACCCTGTCTGCTTAGAGTCTACGGAAGCACAGTGTTCCCCCTGCCTCAGGGCCTTTGCACCATCTCCTCCCTCTACCTGGAGCATTCCTTCTCTGACTCCCCCCATGCAACCCCTCACTTCTTCACCTCACTCCCAAATCAGGGTCACTGCTAAATTTCGGAGACAGGGCCTTTCTCCCTTGGGTTTGAGAGCCTTGGGTCATGGCCTTAAGCTGCCCACTAGGGATGTGCCCCAAGGAGTCCTAAGAGTAGTGGAGGAAAGGAAGGATCCTTGATGGACCTGAGGAGGGGGTGAGCTCTGTTTCTGCTCTTCTCATCCATTTATTATTATCTCAGTTTTCATTACCAGTAAAATGCTAATAACACAAACAGCCGCATCTCCCTCTGGAGGGTGTCTACGTCAATTGGATACTGCAAAATCACAGGGGGCTCCGAAATTGGGGCTTGAGGGAAGGGGTCAGGGTTTGCATGACCAGAGGTTGTCATTATAATTCCAAGGTGGACACCTCCTCCCACAGAAATGAAGCTCCTCTTTGAGTTTTAGGGGTAGAAGGTCAACGTTCACTCAGAGCAGAGTTGAGGAAAGCGAGGGCCAAAGGTGGCCAGAAAACCACCAGCAGTCACAGGGCCTGGGGCGGCAGTACTGTGGCGTCTGGTGGGCCCAATGGAGGGAGGGCGTCCCCAAGGCCGGTCATCTTTTTGGTGGGGGATTCTGCTTTCTTTGGGCCAGACCTTCCGGGGGGGGACTGGTTGGTACCCCCGGGGGAATCAGAGGCTGAGACACCTCCCCGTATCCCCTGAGGCTGTGGAGAGATTATAACTGGACTTTTCAGGCATATGGGTCCTGTAGAAGGGACCCTCCTCTTGGAGTGGGGAGGGCACCAGGAGGTCCAGGCAGCGAGTTCTTCTCCATACTAGGAAGTGCCACACAATGGGACCCACTGAGGCTCTGGGTCAAGGCCAGGAACCTGGAGCCATCCCGGGGAGTCCCAGGGAGGAGGACTGGTGAGTGGCCTGGGGCCTGGCTGCAAAGCCAGGATGGTGGTCTGACAGGAGCCTGCAGGTGCCTGGAGTCGGCTCTCTCCCTGATGCCCATCTGCTACCCCTGGGGCTGAGCGCGGGCAGGGCAGGTGTCAGCCAATCTGAGCGGAGGTGAAGTGGGGGTGAGTGGGGCCCTCGCCTCTGCAGGGTTGGGAAGGCAGGCTGAACCCCCAAAACACAGAGTGCGTCATGCTCCCCCGGGCTGGGAACAGGCCTGGGCGGGGGACACCCTTTCTCCCACCAACATGTGCTTTAAGGAGCAAGTGGCTTCACTGCTCTGACCCTCAGTTTCCTTATGTGTAAAGTGGAGACGACAGAGCTGCTGCTTTCCAGGCGTTTTTGGGGTGTCGTGAGAAAGCCATCAAAGCGTTTGGCCTGTCGGGGTGAAGCCTCCTCCCCTCCCCCTCCCCCAGCCCCCACTCTCCGGCCTCCTCTGTGGGGCTCAGGCAGGGGGTGGCTCTCCCGAGTGGCTGGTCCCCTTGGGCGCTGGGCTCACTTTGGAGAGGCTTCCGGGGGTCTCCCTTCAGCCCTCCTCTCCTCCTTCCTTCCTCCCCAGCCTCCTGGGCTCTCCTGGGGCAGCAGCTGCCACCAGCCTCCACCAAACTCAGCACAAAAGGCCACAGCGGCTGCGGCTCTGTCCCCACCTAGCCAGGAAATGAGACGGGAAAACACGTGAGGGTGGCCAGCCTGGGGGGCGTTCCGGGCACCTGCGCTGGCTCTGCGCCTGCAGCCCAAACGGGGATTCCATTCCTTCAGCTGTCTGTGGCCCTACTGTGTGCCTGGCACTGAGTGAGGCCCTAGGGAAGGGGTGGGAGAAGGGACACATGTTTGTTCCATCCGAGCGCTCGCCCTAAATCACAGAAGGCCACTCTGGGACATTCTTCTTGACCCACCCTCACCCCAGCAGTCAGCACTCTTATTAACCCTTAATGAGGCACCTGGAAAACAAGGTCCAGCCAAGGGAAGAGATTTTTTTCTGAGTTTGCACAACTAGTTGGTGCTGGAGCTGAGAATCGGAATTCTCTTTGAACCGTTGGTTGATGGTCCTTGACCTTCTGAAGGCAAACCAGTTCATCACATTTACCCTGCTGTTTTCTAATGAAGCTTCCTCATCCTTCTGTCTCACTGGTGTTTGTCCCGCACATATTTCTGGCATTTTAACAGAAACATGCACTGATCTTTAGTTATGTCTCTATAATTTATCCAGTCTTAATTATTTAGCTCTTGTGTTGGAACCACTGGAATTCACCATGGGCAGCGGTACATTTGCAGTTATTTCTACTAAATTTTTAGCTGGGTGTCCTAATGGTTCCATGTCTCCTTCCTGTGTTTTCTCTTCTTTTGAATTGACTATCAGTATTATTTCGGACATTCTTACTACTGAATTATTATGGAATTCAAACTCTATGCTATTATTCCTACTTGTACCATTTTGATACCCCAAATTAACTTACAGTGGAAAAGGATGTGCCTACCTCACTTCAAACTAAATGAAGACACCAAATCTTGTCACCATCCCTCTTACCCTATGTCACTTTTGTCTTATAATTTACTTCTAACATGTTTTATTCACCCACCTCTTTGAAAACTGTTATTTGAGGAGTATTTCATTTCTGTTTATTTACCCATGTCATCTTTCATTCCGAGATGATCCTTCCTTCATTCCCTCAACTCCCTCAGGCTTTCTCTGAAGAGTCCTCTTTATTTTCACTCTGGCCTGTGTGTAACACTGGGGGTGGGGGGAAGCTTTGGGAGCTTTGGGAGGTGGGGCCTAGCGGGAGCAAGGCAGGTCATTGGACAGGCTCCGCCCCTTCCTCTCTCTTTGCTTCCTGAGCATCTCACAGGGAGCAGCTTGGCTCCACACACGTTTCCTGCCATCATGAGCTACCACAGGCCCTCAAAGCAGTGGGCCAACCCACCCAAACTGAACCAAGTAGGTCTTCCCACCTTTGACCTTCTTGGGTCACAGAAACATAGGGATGGATTTTCTGGTCTAACTCATGAAATGAGTTATCAGTTTTAATTTCCGTATTTTTCATTTCTATGTGTGTATATGTGTGTGTGTGTTGCATGCTAAGCACATACTCTACCACTGATTCTTTGACCCTGTTTTTGATTTGATATTTAGTAGAATCTGTGATAATGTTATTAAAATATTTAAAACATCATATGATTCTGACGATTATAGAACCTTAAGCCCTTGGATGGCTAATGTAGTACCTGAATATAGAAGAATTTCTAATGATTTGAAAATCCATGGGTTCTATCTTCCCCAGTAACCTCAGTCCTATATATAATTGGCTCCAATACTTGTTTTCTTTCTTTTATTTCCATTATGAAATAAGATGAAATTGCAAATATACACTTTGTAAAAGCATATGTCACTCATTTGAATATACATATTCAAGACAAAATATACATATTCAGAAGCCAAAAAATTATTTGGTTTTGATATCATAAGCAGACTAAGCCAATCAAAGCTCTCAATAAATGTAGACTTCTGCCAGCCTTTATTTTAGATGAGAGCATATTGCCTGTGTACCTCGCACTGAGTGAGGCCCTAAGGGAGGGGTGGGAGAAGGGGCACACGTCCGTGCCATCCGAGCGCTCACCCTAAATCACAGAAGGCCACTCTGGGACATTCTTGATTTGATATTTAGTAGAATTTCTGTTTATTTAAAATTAGGATCTTCTTATTAAAGAAGAAGGGGGAAAGAAAGAAGGAGTGAGAACCCATCTCCACCCTACTAGGGAGTCCTCAATTTATGACCATGTGAGGATTCCTTGAAAGTACAGCATGCATGCCAGCAATCTACTCCACAAATGTGGATATGATCACTGAAAACTAAACTCTAGTAGATGGGTAAGAAGAGCTCTCCAGCACAAAGAAATAAGATTGAAAGTACATTTTTAGAAGTGTTCCCCAGATTTATACCACGTGTGCACAGGAGACTCTCCTCAGGATCCTGAGCATCTTAGTATTGGGCAGGGCTGCCCTGGGAGGGGCCCCATCCTGTGGTTAGATGTGAATACATTTCAGGTGGCTCCTGCAGCCACCCGGGGCTTTTTGATGCTGTAAAAATGGTCACTGTAAAAGTCCTAATATAACCCCAGCACTTGGGTTTAGTTGAATGATTTTGAGGTTTGTAATAGATCACTCAACTACTCTGTGTGCATCTATCTATCCCCTCACCACTTTTAATTGAAATATTATTTATATATTATCATTTTCATATCCTAACTGTAAAGTTCAATGAACTTTCACAGGCTGTGTAGTCATCACCTAGGTTGAAACAAAGCCCAGACATATGCCTGGAACTCACACCCACAGAGCTCTCTGAGGCCTCCTTCTGGTTACAGGTCCCTCCCCCAGGGTTTAACCATAGTCCCTTGCAAACCTGGATTCCTTTTTGTATCTGCATGTGCTTCCTCTACATTTAGTGAAACTCACCTACATTCTTTTATATACTTAAGGATCACTCTTCCCATGAAAATATAGCATGCAGTTGTTGAAATATGCTGGAATTTGTTCACACGTTCTACTGCCAACAAGGGGTTGGTAGTTAACAGCTTTGGGAGGTGATGGATTATGCTGCCGAGGACCTTCCTGCCAGTGACCACCTGGGACACACACGTTGATGTCTGTATATTTCTCCCAGACAGGAATCACTGGGATATAGGGATGCTTTTGTTCACCTTCAGGGGATGCAGAGTTTTCCAAATGGGGTGCAAGTCAGATGCTCACTCCAGCTGCAGAAGAGAGACCCTTGCTTCACAGCCTCACCAACACTTGGCATTTTCTACCTTCTTTATTCTAGCCATGCTGGTGGCTTTCCCCCAAAAGCAAGAGAAAGGGCAGATGCTTCTGGGTACGGTAGCTCATAGATCCTGACAGTTTGGAGGTAACAAGAGGGGCAACTTGCTCCGCCTCTGTCAGTGCTGGGGTTATTTTAGCGTCTGATCCAAAAGAAATAAGAACAGAGGAGGTTTTGAGTGGTATTGGATAGCACTACCACCACGAGCCCTAGGAATGCTCAAATCCCGGGAGCTAGACATCCTAGGAACAGTGTCAAATATGAACTCGAAGGACCAGTTTATTCTTGGTGTGCAACACACATGTTGCAATCCCCTTGAATACTGGGTTAGGGCAGTGCACAGCTCCACCACCAGTGAGCTGGCCACTCCCCTGTTGGACAAGCTTCCCAGTGACAGGGCAAATGAAGGGCCTGTTGAATGCCCAGCTGAGATGAGCTGTCTCTGTCTGAGATAGAAGTCTGTGCCTTTGTCTATCAATTTAGTGAAGATATGAAACCTTGATCGTCTCTTGCTCTGAGCCTCTTTTGAACAATGTTGAATTTCCTTTGTTTCATAGTCTGCTTACTCATGCCTTTACCCTCTTTTGTCCCATTTGTGTCAAAGAAATGGGTCATTTTTACCATCAGGTGGCTTTCCTGCATTCACCCTTATCCCATCATTTTGGCTGGTTGGAGTGGAAACACAGGTCACTCACCCACAGGGACTCTGACATAAAAGTTAAAAAATATAGTCATGGTTTCTTGTGGAATAATTATCCCTGCTTCTGATGGTTGCAGTTGGGGCCCTGCTCCTGGGACCACTGCACCAGTTAAGAAACAGAAAGTAGAGGTGACTTGGGGAACAAAGAAAGAAGCATATTGTTCCCCCTCTTCCCTCAAGGGGAAGAACCACAGACGTCCACATCCTCTCCACCCTCCGCCCCCGCCCCCCACTAGAAAAGCAGAGGCATCTGCCTAGTGGGGGCACCCCCTTGGTGCCCCTCTTGGGACACATGGGCACACAGAGGTGGAGACAGGTGAGCAAGCCCATTGACATCTGCATCTCCTGCTTCAGACCACGCCTGCGCCATTGACCACTACTGGGAGGATGAACACGTGTCCATTGGTCTAGCAAAATGTGTTTGGTGGCCTGAATTGGTGCAGTGCCTTCTGCTTTTCTGTTGCAATCTCAGCATTCACAGGTGGCTCCTGGTATCCACGGTGCAGCCCAGAATCCACATGTACTATCTAAAACCACAGGTAGCCTGCTGGGGCTCCAACACTGGTTCAACACCACCCACTTGCTGGCTCTGTGTGGAGTCTTCCCTACTGCCATCTGAAGTCTCCTCTTGTTGGCAGACAGAACACTTCTGATAGGCACTTTGGGCCTTAGAGGTTGCAAAAGCAATACTTGGAGATTCAGCCCATCTTTGCCTTGCTGCAGCCCCGAGGTTCCTCATTGCGTGGACCCACGTGGCCACCTCGAGCATGCTCACTGGCATATCGGCTCACCAGTTTCAATCACCTTATGAACTTTCTGAAGAGCCACAACATGTTCCTGCGAGTGCCATTCAAAAGTTGTCCAGCTCTTTGTTGGCCAATCAAGAATGATTTGTAGGGTACCATTCAAGTGAACTAGAAGCCAGGTGCTCCTCAGGTGGTTCCAAAGTTAGTTCTAGGGAAAGAGTCCACTAGCTGGCGAATGCCCTTAGCTGTTGGCATTGCCTTCTAGCATGTTCTGCACAAACCATTTCCATTTTGGAAATGTACTCTTCTGGGTACTTCCCTCCCTATTAAAGTCTTTCTCTGATATCATCCAAGGTATGATGGGTATTTCAGATTTGGGGTCAGTTTTAATTTATGTCTAAGAGAAAGTTAATAATTGCTTCCTAAATGGAAATTTCTCTTGTAGTTAATCCCACAGTTGTACTGGGAGTGGTTCAGGGGATTTCGTTGTAAGTTCTAGTCCACTCTGCATACAAGGCTATGTACATACCAACATTCAAGCTTCTGTTCTGTACTGTGTGGGCCTCAACTGTTTCTACTGATTCCCATTTAACCTGTCCAATGAACGTTGCTTGAAAGGTACATTCCCATGCCCTAGTCAGATACAGTATCAGTATCCAAAACCATAATGCCTCTAGGTGAAAGACACACAACCACTTCACATAAATCCTGCTTAAACATTTCAATTTTTGTCTAAATTTTTCATCTCGATCACATTGACCTTTGCATTTCTGTATTTTCTCAATTTAATTGTCAATCCTGTTAGGACCTCACAATAGCTTTTGGTACAACAGTTGTGGGATGATTTCCCTTGTTAAGGAGTCCAGATTATTCGACCCACTCGTGTGCATAAAAGTTTTCGGGTTCCCAAGGGAGAAACCCAAGATTCACTGGCTCTTTTAGTTTTTGATGAATCTGCTTGACGATTGCCCCCAGGAGGTCCATTGACCCACCCAACCTTGCACAGGGCTCCATTAAGATCTTTGTTTCAGCGCCTTGGGATCAGGATCATTCATCTCAATCCTTAAAGATCAGGTAAGGATTTCCATCCCGCTGGGGTGAGCCCCTTGATTCTCCCCCTTTGCCTTTCTCCACATTTTCCCCTTCGGGTTGTTAATCAGCCTATTTTTGACATCTATAAGACGCATCATGGGAGCTGAGCAACACAATTCAGTGAGTCCTTTCAGACTGGGGCTTGGTTTTGTAGTAGTAAGGTTCCGTTGCGTGCCCCTGAGACTGGGGCCTTTAATCACAGCATTGGCCCTGCTCTGGATAAAAGGGTGAATTCAGTGGATTAATATCATTGATCAACATAAAGCCAGGCCACCAGGGCTGGCCCACGAAGCACGTCAAAGGTCTGGCGTGTACAGGGGCAGTTGGGCAGTCCTCCTTCTCAGGATGAACTTTACAGTGGCTTTTATCCGGCCCGCCATGCCCCTGTCCCCTCCAGAATGATCTGCTGTGTGTCTGGACCATGTATAGGTAGTATCTGTGATTATTCCATAGAGAAACGTGGGTCCCGCATCCACCCAAACGTGTTCTCCCACCCTGCCACATTCAAACCCAGAAGGTACTGCCACTGGTCAGCCTGACAATCCATTTTAGTGCTGCTTCTTCAGCAAGTTGATGATACCAATTTTACACACACCCAGTTGCAAAAGTTTTTTGGTTTTTACCTCCCCTGGTCATGACTCCCTCCCCTTCCTTTTGGGGACAGCTTGAGGCTAGTGGACATAGCTCAGATGGACTGAAATTTGACCTTGGTCTAGCATCAAGATCCGACCCAGTATTCTCTTTTATAATTTTATTTTAGTTCCTAAAAATAACAGTAATCAAGGCATAACACGTTTCATGTTTTGTTATTTTTCATTTTGTAATGCATCCAGGGAACCAGCTCCCAGAGAGTTCAATCTTCTCCCTGGTAAATTGTAAACTTTAGTCATTGATTTCCACACAGCTGCTGTTCCAAACCCGGGTGACTTCATGGCTACCCAGGAATCAGAAGGATACTTGAACTTTTCAACTCTTCTCTTCTCTGGGTCAGAGAACTCCACATCTACGATTCATCCCCCCGCCCCCCCCCCCAGCTGGGAGTTATTGCAGTGCAGTCCTGACACTAGACGCCACAAGTTGAGGATAAAGTCCCACATGAGACTATGCTTACCCTCAGACACCAGTTACGATTCAGGAGTCCTTAGCCCCCAAAATGCTAGGTGGACTGGCTAGGTTCCCACATGAGGGTTCCCACACGCCCTCAGTTTCAGTAGTTCAATAGAAATGATTCAACAGCACTAAGGAAGGCACTTCCCTTGCAATTACGATTTTGTCAAAGTATGCACACAGGTGAGATCTGAGTCCTGAACTTCTCGGGTCATAGGATATCACAGTCCCATCCCACCAGTTGCTCACCCACCAGCCAGGAGTCTCCACTAAGTTTGAAGTGCAGAGTTTTTATTGAGATTTCATCATGAGGTGTGCTGGGTTGAGGCCCTGGCCTCCAGCCTTCTCCCCTCCCTGAAGGTCAACTTTGGACCAAAGTTACTGCCTTCTAATCCTGAGGTTGGTCTTTCACTCTCACCCACAGGCTGTCTTCAGCCCTGCAAGGAGCCACCTCATTAATATTACAAATACAGTCCTATTAGGCAGGAAATTCCAGGAGGTTTTGAAGCTCCAGATACATTCTTTGTTATACTCTTTGTTATACTGCAGCACTTTCTTGAAATCTATGCAGTTTCTTTTATGTCAAGTAGACCTCCATAAACAAGGGCAAAAGATACCCCCCCCATCCCAGGAAAGTGTTCATAAGGTTCTAAATGAACAAATGATATGCCAGGATCCCTATTAACAACTTCATTTAATGATATTACCTCCCTTCTGAGTAGACCTTTATATCCCTCACATGGAAAGTTGATTGATCACATAAAGAACTCACGGCTTCAAACTGTGGAAGAATTACGCAGAGTTGAACATCCAGGGCACCAGAAACCAGACCTTGCAGGCGAAACTCTGATACCAAATCCTATGCGGTTTCTTCCTGCCTCTACTTCCTGGGGGACAGACTCTAAGCTTCTACTATGAGTTTGGCATCGATCATAGTTTTAATCCTTATTATCGATTCTCTCTACATTGGGTGCTTGTTGGGACACAGTCTGCAGCAATAGCAGAGTTCCTGTTCCCTCCAGTACTTTTGTCATTTCGAGGGATATTTTCTCCATTCCTGCTTCATTCCAGGCCCTCTCCATGTTTCCAAAGCCTTTTTATTACAAGAGGCTTCAAAATGAATCCTCAGCCCATCTTAAAAGCAAGGAGAGCTGGGGCAGGGCTCCTTCTGTAGTGAGCTCCCGAGCCCCCTCTCCCTGTGTAGCCTCAGGCCACACCCAGTTGTGGCAGGAATTAGAAGGAGGAGCTTGAAGGCAGAACTGGGGTAATTTCACTATGACTTTCTCCATGGAAGTCTAACATTTATCTTCAGATAATGTTAAGAATAGGGAATTTCATCCCCCACATGGAAAAATCTGTGTCCCATCATTTACGCCAGCCATTTTTTCCCCCCCTGTATGATGGACAGCAACTACTATGTCAAATGGAGAGAGAAGCAAGAGATCATCTTCAGAGACTGAGGACCAGAGTGGGCACATGGCTCCCTTTCTGGGAACATGAATTTCAAGGTGGGGGAGAGAAACTCAGCCCTGGGGCCGGAGAATCCCCAACTCTTGTCCCTGGTCAAACCTACCAGTGGAGATATGTTCTAGGTTGCTTCTGAAGGCCTTTGTGGAAAATCACGTCAAGACATTTCTTTATGTAAACAAAAATGAGGCAAGCACTATCTTGACGAGCCTTTTGGATCATGAATACTGTGTGAATCATGTTGTATTTTAATAGAATTGGATTTTCCCGGAGTTGTCAATATTTTCCCCCACAAAACCAAAAGATGGGACTGCTCAATTGAAAGATGTCCCTTTACCTCTTGGAATCAAGTTTCTCATGAGATCGCCCTAGAAATCCCTGATCTCTAGAACGCAGTTTCCAGTGCTGTGTGATGCGAGATCTGTGATCCTTAAAAGGAGAGCTACCAAGACCAGGGGCTCTGGGAATCCAGAGGTAGCTGCCCAGTGGGTTCCATGGGGTTTGAAAGCAGGGCTCAAGTCCATGGGGCTGGACCTTATGAGGGCGAAGATATGGAGGGGGCAAGGGAAATTAGGACATTGAGGATCATCAGCTGAGTCCAGACATGGCCATCTACACATTGAGCTTTGCACTCCTTCCAAGTGGGAATGAGCAGGATGTAGGTGCTGTGGCTGGAGTGAGCCCCGCACTATGTGAACGTCTTCTGAGGTGTCCAGAGATGGGACTCTTTCCTGTTCTGTTGCTTCTTCAACTACTGTGGCAAGTCAGGCACTTCCCTTTGTGGAAGTTGGTGAGAGGCAGAGAGTAGGAGTTGGGTCTCTGGTCCTCAGACCCAGACTAGAAGAACATAGGTCATCAGGGATAGGCCAAGTCTTAGGCCAGACACAGAGAGGTTCCCAAGCCTGACAGTCACCTGTCAATAGCCCTTATATAGACACCATTAACCAAGGACTGTTTGGCCCAGAAACACATTTTAAGTGAAAACAGTCTGACACCGTTCAACCAGGGAAGTCGCAGAACATTCCAATTGCAGAGAAGGTAGCGAAGTGCAGGCTCTACCCGGGTGAGCTCGGCACAGCCACCCGCGGGGGCTCTAGACTGGGGCTGGAAGGCATCATCTTGTCTAACAGGTCTTAGCATCATCTTGCTCAGTCCTTTCTCCTACTCGTGGGTAGAGTAGGGCTCTTGTCCCCGGCTGGTCACTGCCAAGGGAAAGGGCTGTGTCCTCATCCCTGGGCAGACCATCTTATTCCCAATGAACATTAGGTGAATTCCCCCCACAAACATGCACACTGTGCTGAGATCTTGCTCAGATGCGGAAAGGTTCCTTCCTCACTTGTCCAGCCTGTTGGACCCCACACTGAGTGGGTAACTTCCCAGGCTCTGATGTAGGGTCAGGGGCAAGAGGGTGGGACCCTGAAGATGGCACTGTGTCCTGCCACTTCCCACTGCTCTGATTTGTGTCTAGGCAGGGTTTTCAGGGCCTTGCTCATCACCTCTATTTACACCTGGAGGTTGATCTCAGTGTCCCTAGGGCCTCAGAGTGCGGGATGCTGGTGCTTGTGCCCAGGGAGCCCCTATAAATGAGTGATCCAATTCAGCCAGCAGATTCCTCTACAAGGGAGCCCCCTCAGGAGGAGTGTCAGATTTTCCTCATCTTTGGACTCTAGGTCTCCGCTATCCTCTGTGGTAGTTCCACTACCCAGATGTGCTGCTGTTTGCAACTACTGTATTTCACTAACCCATTAATTAAAATGAGACATCCAGTCCTTTGGTCACACGAGCCGCATTTCTAGTTGCCCCATGGAGTTATATGCCACTGGACACCGTATTTCACAATGCAGAGAGAACATGCACAGAACACTGTCTTGGGCCTCCACCCTTCTGAGCCTGGCACAGGGTCTGTTCATTGAACTCATCTAACACAAAGTAAATCCATCATAGTTGAAATTTCAGGTTGATGGGATCTGAGCTGAGAGCTGCAATGATCCAATGGGATCTGGGGAAGTGAAAATTGAAAGGTGAATTCTTCGACTCCTCTCTCATTTAGAGATTCGCAACTGTTGGAGGCCTCTGACCCCCCCCCCCGCACAAAGGGAGGGTGTGAGAACCCAGAGGAAGGGGGCAGGGGGCAGGGTGACGTGTGAGCCAACATAACCTCAACTGGTGTAGGCAGGAATGGGAGCTCTCACTGTCTTAACAACTTGCAGTTTATGTTTCTATTTCTAAAGATGAGCTCCTGCACAGCATGCATGACTCCACGATGAAGACAACGACTCTGGGTAGGTTACAACACTCCCAGCAGAGCCAGTGGGCGCAGGTGCCTGGGGCCGTCAGGTTACACCTGCTGCTCTGCAGATCCGAGGAAGGGGGGTATGAAATCAGAAAGAAAAAGGAAACGTGTGCAAGTGTCCGACTCGTTTGGACAATAAATATCCCAGTGGCCTAAGAGGAAGAGGCCGGGACCTCTGGGCTCTGAGCGTGCTGGGTGTGTGACCATCTTTGATGGCTCTGCTTTTTCAAGATGCTCTTTCCTGGAAGGCCAGGTCTTTCCCGCCTTGGCCACAGGCTTGGGTCATGTTTGGTAGCACCTCCTGGGAACTGTCCCCCAGAGATGTTGGCCAACAATGGAAGCCCCAGGACTCTATCAGGCCAAGCCTGAGCCTGGAGATAAAGTTCCTCTGGCACGGGCCACACGGCGGTGAGCAGTCGGCCCTCCCCCTCTGCACTCCCAGGACTTGCAGGTGGGGACTTGGGTCACAGGGCACTGCCAGGGGTGGGTGGGTGAAGGAGCATGTATTTCCTCTTGGATTACTGCTTGTGCACCAGCATCCTAGAAGGGAAGGAGAGGCTTAAGCTTGGCTCATGTCAGTCTCTCCACTTCGCCCAAGGCCAGTGCTTCAATTTGCAGCTATTTGTGAGGACTCTACTCTGTCCAGCTGCCCCATGAGCCCCCCCCCCCATGGCCAGGCAGGAAGTGGCTGCTGGGCTTGCTACACACCCACCCTCACAGCCCCACTGGCTTCGTCTCCTAGGATTGAGCAGGCCCGGGATGGAGCCTCTGGGCAGCAGGGCCAGAGGTCACTGCTCCTTTCAGACACTGTTCCAGCTGGACAGGGCCACAATGTCCCTGTACTCCAGCCATGCCCCTGCCTGTTCCCTGTTCCTTCCTTCCCAGTCCATCCATGGCTCGGTGCTAACCCTGATAGTCCCCATTTATTTACATGGCTCCAATTTCTTGCCTCACTTGAAGACTAAAGGGGTTTGGACAAGTCACATTACCTTTCAACTTGGGTTCACTGTTTCTAAAGGACCCCAAAAAATGCATTGGGGCTGCTGTGAGGATTCAATATTGAATATTGATTCAACATTCAATATTCCAAGCCCCTAAGCTCATCCCAGGCATCCAACAGCCACTTACTACATGAAATTGGTTTGTCATTACCTGCCACAGGACCCCGCACTGCCCCCAGGCCCACGGCAAAGTGTTCCCACCATAGAAAGGGATCCATCCACTTACTTCTTCAGGTTCTTAGACTGAAGCAAAACATGACCAGAAGAGATTGGCATGAGGATAGGCAATGGGCATTATTCGGGAGAAAGAAAACAGGTAGTAAAGGGAGCAGCAGGGAGGGAAGACCAAGTCATGCACAGAACGTTCTGGAGACAGTGGCTGCCTCCTGGAGGATCAGGATGTCAGAGGCTTCCCTTCTTGTCACGTACTGGAATTGGAGGGCTGTAGATCAGAGACCCCTTCTTCCCTCACTGCAGAGCCGGGGCCACCCAGGCCCTAGAGATGAGGACACAAGAGGGCCCCGAGGTCAGACCCCATGGATCCGGAGGCCCCACGTCCTCACCTCCACTCTGCTCCCACTTTCTTTCCCGTGGCCACCCACCCCTCATCACCACGACTGCTCCTAGACACTCAGAAGACTACTTTGCCAATGACGAGGCCTGAGAGAGCGACAACCTGCCATTTATCCCCCCTTCTCATCTCCTTTTTATCTTTTCTTTCTGAGCACCTGCTTTGAGCTCTTGCCACTTCCTTTTCTGATCTTCATCCTGAAAGACCTAGTAGGCCCATCCAGGGAGCTGAGATCCCTGGTCCTTTCACTGTCTATATAACCTCTCTCTGGCTCTCCTCTTTTTTAAATAAGGCTCTGGTTTCTGTCCCCAGACCGCACCATTGAACTGTGGGTGCCGAGGCAGGGAGCTGGGCTAATGGCCAAAAAGCTGGGCCCCGGCCCTGATGCTGGGGGCCCCAGATATATTCTATTGTTCTCCGAGTGCCCCACGCAGTTCTGCACTGGGTGGCTTTGGACATACATGGTCATTTTCTGCCGTCCAGCTATTAAGAAATTAATTTTGAGTCCACAGAGAGGAGCCAGGATTTCAATGGATATGAAAAGAAGGGAGAACGAGTGTGGAGTGTGGAGGGTGCGGCCCAGGGAGACACGTGTGCTCCACTGCTGGCCTAACTGTCTTTTTGGCACATGAGGAAAACCAGCAAAAGCAATGAGAGGACTGGCATGGCTACCAGCGTGTGTGAGCACCCAAGTGGAGATAAGAGGAGCAGTGAAGACCCATTCAGGCAACTGAAGGGAGCCTGGAGAGTATTTGCCAGGAAATGGAAACCTACTTGTGGGAACTTCTGCCATCACCTTCCACGGCTCCTTATCTGGAGGACAGAGCTTATGGGTGCCTGCAGGGCTACCACATGCATGACTTCAGGGGGTGAAGAGTGCTCCCAGATTTACTCAGTGACTCACTCTGCAGGACCCAACTGTAAGCCACCAAACTTCTTTCATTCAAGAGGAGAGTTAGTGCTAGAGTCCTCCATCTCTCTGTGTGTGTGATGAAAAATGTAGGTTGGTCTTGACCACCTTCTCTTCTGGCCTCCTGGGAGAAGGGTGGGGTGGACAAGGGCAGCACGGGCTCCTTCTCCTGCAGGCACAGCTTGGCTGGTCCTGGCATCTGGTAGAAAACATGAGAGGGTCCAAGACCGGTTGGGATCTGCCCAAGCCCTGGGAACCCTTAGAACTAGGGTGGCCTCACGGCACTGTACCTTAAGTTGAGCTTCTATGGGATTTATCCTTCCATACGCTTTTCATATGTAAAACTCAAAGAGCGTGCGCGTGCGTGCATGCGCGTGCACACACGCACACACACACACACACACACACAGGAAATTCGATGCCATGCTAACTGGGTCTATGTTAAGGTCAGGATTACAAGTTGCTTGTCCCTTTTATTTTCCATAGTGATAAAAGAAATACAGTTGAATTATTACAACTTAAACAGAACACGGGACTACATTACGCCCTAAAATTTATTTTTTAAATTTGCTACAGCATAATGATCTTCTTTTGGTTGAAAGGCATATGCAAGGTTTGGTAGTGATGGAGAGAAGAATGATCATTTCCAGATAAAAGAAAGCTCCAGGAAGCTGTCCATATTTAAAATGGGGGTCTCAGGAGGATGCTGCTGAGGGTAGGGCTGCAGGGCAGGGTCCTGGCTACCCTGGGTCCTCAGGCCTCCTGCTTCTCAGGGGGCCCAGCTGTGTTATCCTTTGCACCCCCCCCTTTCCCTCTGCCTCAGGTCACTGTCCAGGGGAGCAGGCCCCTCTAAGGCTGCCCAGGGGGATGCCCAGGGGAATTTACTCCTAGAAGACATTCACAGACTCTCCGCCCACAGACGACACACTCAGCAGAGGGCAGCACACAGACCTCGCTGCTCTCTGACCTAGACCTTGGGGAGGTCAGGGTCTGAGGTCACCAGCAGGGTCTGAGGAGTCCTCTGGTCCTGCATACTCCCAAGCTAGCACCTCTCACTACTCCCTGCTGTCCTCCTCCACTCCCACCCATGCCATCCCCCCGCAACCCTGCACCAGGGTGGGTCTGTGTTACAGATTCCCATTTGGACACCTGGGAGGATGGACCGTGGCCACGGGACCCAGAGGAGCTGCAGCTTGCTGAGTGACGGGAGGGAGGCTGGAATCAGACAGGACATCCAAGGACAGAAGCTGCCTCCCGCCGTCCTCTCCCACGTCTGAAGAGGGCGCTCAATTTGAAATGGAGACATTGTTCTGAAATGGGAAGCTGCTCCAGTCAGACAGGAGGTCAAAGGACAGGAACTGCCCTGGGGCCTGTCCTTGTGACAACTAGAGGCAGTTGATTTTGGATTGTATGATCTCGGATCAGATTCAGAGATGTGCTCCCTACTCGGTGCTGGAGGTTTGCATCTTAGACCTTCTGCTAGCCCCTCCCCCCTCTTTTTGAACTTTACCTAAAGCTCATGGGGAAAAGTGGCCTAAACAAAGGGGACCTGGGGCCCACGCTCCACGCCCCGAGAAGTCCCCTCAGCCTCGTGGCCTGCCCCAGTGAGAAGTCCCCTCAGCCTCGTGGCCTGCCCCAGTGAGAAGTCCCCTCAGCCTCATGGCCTGCCCCAGACTTCTAGCAGAGATCCCTGGACTCTGCCTGTCCCCGCTCAGCTCCTCCCCCGGGAGGGCACCGCCAGGCTCGAGGTGCCAATTTTGTGTAATCACTGTGCTCGGAATGGACACTAGTGACTGACGTCACTCTTTAACCTACTGAGTCAGGCATTACCTGATCCTCCTAGGAGGCGACTGCGGTGCTTGAGTAAGCAGGGGACGCTGGCCTGGGGTGGCCACCGGAATGCTCATGAGGAGCCACATCTCCTAATGCGCTCACTGAGCCTTACTAAAAACTTAGCATCAACTTAAAAGCCAGGAATACAGGTTTTTGTTTTGTTTTGTTTTGTTTTTTTCTCTCTGAAAAACAAATAAACAAATTCAAGCCCAGGGAGCTTCCTCTGAATTCTACCAAATAATTCGCCGGCATCAGGCCGTCCCCTGGCCGCTCCTCCTGAGGTCGCCGCGGAGCCCAGGTGGCCGCACAGCTCTGCACCATTAGGAGAGCCCTGGCTCCACCAGACAGGAAAGGGGATTACAGACCAAACGCTCCTGAAGGCGCTGCCGAGGCTGCCACCAAGCAGTGGCCACATGAGAGACAGGAAGGGAAAGGACCTGGGATTTCAGGGCAGGGACCCTGGGCTGGTGAGGACAGGATCCCGCCCTTCAGGTGCTGTGGGTGGAGGGGGAGAGGGACAGTGCCATCGGGTCAGTGGGGTGGACATTTGGTGACAGAGGGTCGCTGAGACTGGATGCTCCTCGGGGAGGGTGTGGGGTGTGGTCACAGGCTGTGGCCATGGAGGGGCCCCTCAGGAGGACAGGGTTGGAGATGCTGAGTCGTGCCGCAGACACGTCCCCTTCTCAGCAGGTCCTTTGTCCTCCTGCTCAGTCAGTGGCTCAGATCAGTGGTCAGCAGACCTGGACGCAGGCTGGACTCTTCCACTAAGCCACTGAAGCCCCAGCCCAGCCGGCCACGGTGCCCCTGCTGGCTGCTCCCCCAGGACTGGGCTGCTGGACACCAGGCCAGCTCGAGGTGGCAGCACCACATGGGCAGGAGGAAGGGCCCCGTCCTGAGCCACCGAGGGCAGCTGATGTGTGAGGAGGGGACAGGGGCTTCCTTTCAGGAAAATGGCATAGCGTGCGGCAGGGATGGAAACCCGGAGGCAGGCGCCTCCCCTGGACTCAGGTGCCTCCCTGGGCTGGGTGCCTCCCCTGGGCTCAGGGGCCTCCCTGGGCTCAGGGGCCTCCCCTGGACTCAGGTGCCTCCCTGGACTCAGGGGCCTCCCTGGGCTCAGGGGCCTCCCCTGGACTCAGGTGCCTCCCTGGGCTCAGGGGTCTCCCCTGGGCTGGGCGCCTCCCGTGGGCTCAAGTCAGGGGCCTCCCCTGGACTCAGGGGCCTCCCTGGGCTGGGCGCCTCCCTGGGCCAGCCTGCAGCAACCTTGGGGTGAGGAGAATTGGGAATGAAGTGAGGGAAGCCCTTGGTTCAGGAGTCCAGAGCATGTAGACCACGGCTGACTTGGGTTCAGGATTTCTGTCGCCAGGAAACCAACGACATTTCCCTGTCTCGGGTCCATCACCCTCAGTGTGGGACTCTGGGCAAGTCACTTCCCTGACCAAGAGCTGCGGGGCAGAGCCTTGCCCTGCCGTCCACGGGGCTGACGGGGGGTCGCAGGAGAAGGTAGGGGACAGTCGCCCACCCCACAGCAGCCTCCCCAGGTGAGGGCTGGAAAGGAACTTCCCGTCTTCCATGACTTGTAGCCACCCGAGTCTCCTCACTGGAGGCCGCCGTGTGCGGCTGCCCTGGGCCTCCGGTTACTGTCTGAATTCTCTGCACGCTTACGAAGCACCGGTCATTTTCCTTCAGGTTTTATTTTATTTCTGTATTTGCGTCTATCTGATAGGCAGGCCCTGTGGAAGTCCCCTATAACAGAGCAGGGGACCTCCCAGGACGGAGAACCCTTTCCCGGGTTCTCAAGCTTCTAAGTGGATCTGAGTTCAGCCACTGGCCCCAGCACGGGCGCTCGGTCACCGTACCGCCATCTCTCAGTAGAGCTGTGCCCCCCATCAGCCCAGGGGGCACCACAGCTGCCCCCACCCCAAGACAGCGGGGGAGCCGGAGAACAGAAGTGGAACCCAGGAAAAGCTGACCCTTTCCCATGGCCTTCTGCCACCAGGGCGTCAGTAGCCCTCCCTCCTGAACACATTTTCTAGGATTAGGGTTCAAGGGACAGAGAAGATCACAAAAAGTTTTCAAATGCATAATATAGCACATAAGGGACCGAAGTCATGGAGACCCCCTGCCCGTGTCCCGCAGAGGTTCTGCAGCATCGAAATGGGCATCTGGCCAAACGAGGGAGCGGCAGGCACCGTCCCTCTGACTTCTGCACTGAGGCCCTACAGGGGACCCCGCGGTGGCTGCAGTCTGCACAGCAGGGGCTGAGTTTGGACGAAGGTCGCGGGCAGGAATGTGCACGCTCAGAGCAGGGCCAGCCCGGCCCTTTCTCAGCCGGTGAGACAGATCTTGTCAATAAGACCCTGGGAGCCTGGAGACCTTGACAGAACCGACTAAGCACCTGCGCCAGCAGGCCACCTGCCCAGCAGCCCCTCAGTCTGAACTAACTGCTCACCACCTGGGTGTGGTCAGTTAGGGCAAAGCTGATTATTCTGCAAGTGTCACGGGGGCAGTTGGCTTGGAATGTTCCGAGTTCCTAGTCAGTTAGGAGTCAGGCAGACTACTGGGGGTTGGGGTGGTCACATGACCAGAGAGGAGCCAATCCTGGGGGTAGGGGGAAATTTGGACACCTCTTCCCCCCACACCCCCACCCTGAGCCTACAAGAGGGCTTTATCACAGGCAAAGGCATTTATTTGCCCTTTGTGTCAGAGATTGAAAGGTAGAGCCAAGAACTGAGTCAGAATTTGGGTCATTCTCTGGGGCCAAGCACTTCCTCTAGGACACCAAGTTATCTTCCTGTAGCTACATTGGGGTAGGAGGATTTGGGAAAGAGAGTGAGGTGAGCCCTTGATTCAGTGTCCAGGGCATGAGCTGGTGGTCTCAGGTGGTCTCAGGTGTTGTTTCCCCAGGAAACCAACTATATTCCCTGCCTTAGATTCATTTGCTCCTCAGAGACGTGACACTGGGCGAGTTAACATGTCAAAAACTTTAGTGCCTTAAGCCATAAAATAGACCACAAGCTCCTACTGTGCCCACCCTACATCACATGAGATAAGAGATTGTTCTGTGAGCCATAAAGCATCATACCCATGCCAGTGCGGGAAAGGGAGGAAGGCTCTGGACTCCCCTGACTTGTTGCCCTCCAGGTACCCTCTCTGAAGCCCACCAGGATTGTAGATCCTGCTTGTTCTTTCAGACATGTAATAATCGAACACTTGTGTAGGTGAACTTGTGAAGCACCAGTGATTTTTCTTCAGGTTTTTTCTGTATTATTTCAGCCTCCTAAAAACTATGAAGCACATCCTATTAACATTTCTGACATCACAGAACAGGAAACAGCAACAGGAGCCAAGGAACGGTCCCAGCTCCATGTGGCTTTGATTCCAGGGCCTCAGGTACCAGCACCCATGCTCTTGGTCACTTCCTGTAGAGTCTTTGGTTGTTTTCAATGCACACAAGAATGCAAGATCTATCTTAGCCAAGTCCTATTTTGAACTGGATACCAGTTAAATGATAAGAAGGTCTAAAGTTTGACTTGGGATTAAATTATTAATAATACCTTTATCGGGAAGATGTCAACAGCTCTCCCTTTTTAAAATATTGTCAAATATTAAAAAAGAAGAAAAAAAGATAATACATTGAGATAAAAGTTGCACACAGGGATTGATCCTGGGTGGTGTCTCCAGGAGTTGTTCAGCAGCATCAAAATGAGCAACTGGCAAATAACAGGGTTGAAACTCAAGTATCCATCCCACGCAACCCACTCCATTAAAGTCCCTGTGGGAATATTCAGTCAAGAAGCTGACTCAAGAGTAGTAATTGTAGTTTATTTGGTGCGTCATATTTAGAGACAAGCTATAAAAATGTCATGCCATATTTTGTAATTGAGATATAACTCACATTCCATAAAATTCATTTTTTAAAAGCGTATAATTCAGTGACTTTTTTTTCTTTTAGAATCTATACAGGTTTTGCAATTATCATCACTACACAGTTCCAGTAACTTTCATCACCCTGAAATGAAAACCCTATACTTAGTACCAGTTAGACTTTTCTCTCCACCCACCTCTCAGTCCTGGAAACCTCTGTTCTACTTTGGTTCTATGGATTTTTCTCCCCTAGACATTTTATATAAATTGAATTACATGACGTGTGCTGTCTTTTGTGTCTTCAATAAGCCAAAGGTTTTTCAAGATTCACCAGCCTTTGTAATGTATCCATACTTCACCCTTTTCATAGCTGAATAATCTCCATTGTATGGATGTAACACCACGTCCCTATGTACTGGTTGATGGATAGTTGGGTTGTTTCCATTTTTTTGACTGTTATTTTGGCTCTTTGGCTGATGTGAACATTCACGCACAAGGAAACAAGTGTTTTCAATGAAATCTAATGGATCTGTTTTTGCTTTCCTGGATTGTGCCACAAAAGGAAAGACACATCCTATCTAAGAAGTCATAGCCAAACCCAAGATAACTTAAGATTTTACTCTTCTTATTTCTGTGTCTAAGATTTTGATAGTTTAGAGGTTACATTTAAGTCTCTGATCTATTTCTAACTTCTGTGTTTGGTGTGAGGTAGAGGTCCAACTTCATTCTTTGCATGTAGATATCCAGTTGTCGCACAACATTTGTTGAAAAGACTGTTCTTTCCCCACTGAATGTGCTTTGTGTCCTCTTCCAAAAATCAATTCACCATAAATGGAAGGGTTTATTTCTGGACTCTGGATTCTACTCCCTTGATCTTTATGTCTATTCTTACAACAGTACCCTGTGACCTTGAATATGGGAACTTTACAGTAAGGTTTTAAATTGGAAAGTGTGATTATGTCATCTTTGTTATTTTTATGTGTCTGGTCCCATGCATTTCCATATGAATTTTGTGATTGTATCACTTTTTGCAAAAAAGGCGGCTGGAGTTTTTATAGAAATTTGAATCTGTAAAATGATTAGTAGAGCATAGCACCTAAACAGAAATATTCAATTCTATGAACATGTATTCCTTTACATTTACCTTACAATTTTAAACCTTACTTGAGGTATAATTAATACCTCACAATTTTTCATAAATTACACAATTTAATGTAAACATATTGGTGAGTTTGAACATGTGTATATGCTTGCAATTCTATCACCATAACTGAGATATCAAATATATCCATCAAGTCCAAAAATGTCTTAGTGCTTTAGTTTTCCAAAACAAAGTTTTTCCAAAACTTAAAAAAAAAACACAAAAAAACCTTTGAAGGTGTACAGTGCAGTACTGTTCATTACAGGTACAATGTTGTACAGTTGAACTCTAGAGCTTAATTCATGTCACTTAACAAACTTTATACCCACTGAAGAACAATTCCCCATTTCCTCCTCCTTCCAGCTACTGGCAATTACTATTGTATTAATTGATTCTATGTCTTCGATGGTTTTAGTTACCTAGTTAGCCTAGTTAGTTGTGCTGGGGATCAAACCCAGGGCCTCAAGCATACTCTACCACTGAGTTACACCCCCAGCCCTTTACTTTGAGCCAGGGTCTTGCTAAGTTGCTGAGAGTCTTGCTAAGTTGTTCAGGCTGGCCTTGAACTTTTGATGCTCCTGCCTCAACCTCCCAAGTAGCTGGGATTACAGGTGTGCACCATCGTGCACTATTTGTCCCTCTGTGGCTGGCTTACTTAGTATAATGTTCCCTAGGCTCATCCATGTTCTTACAAGTAGCAGGATCTCATTCTTTATTAAGGGTGAATAATATTCCATCATATATATCTCTATATAATGCACATATAATGCAATCTATCCCATTTTCTTTATTCCATTCATCTATTGACATATAGGTTGTTTCCACACCTTGGCAATTGTGAATAATGAGATTAACGTGGAATTGCAGATTTCTTCTTGACATACTAGTTTTAATTATTTTGTATATATACTGAGTAGAGAGTGCTGAATTGTGAAAACATAAGAGGGAGTTTTTATTTTTTGAGGGACCGCCATACTGTTTTCCGTAATGGCTCTACTAATTCATATTGTAGCCAACTGCACACAAGTGTTCCCTTTTCTCCACACCTTGCCAGCACTTCTCCCTCTTTGAGAAGATGCCGTTTGAACAAGTATGAGATACCTCATGATGTTTTGATCTGCATTCTCTTGATAACCGGTGAGGTTGAGCACCTTCTCATAGATACGGTGGTACTTTTGGAGAAATGTCTTTTCAAGTCCTTTGCTCATTGTGTGTGTGTGTGTGTGTGTGTGGTGTGCTGGGATTGAAGTCATGGCCTTGTGCATGTGAGGCCAGCACTCGACCAACTGAGCTACGTCCCCAGCCGTCCTTTGTTCATTTTTAAATTGAGTTTTCTCTACTGAGTTGCAGGAGATGCTTCTGTTTCATGACAGTGATACAGATCTTTCTGTGTCACTCACTAGGCATCAGGCATTGCTCACTTTATGAATATAATTCTCTCTTCTGGTGACGTAATCCATAATTATAGTTACATTGGCATTAATGGAATGAAATAGATTATACATCTCTACATGTATTTCTAGTCAAGCTGTTTAGTTTCAGAACTGCATAATGTGTTTTTGAAAATGCTTCATATATCTACCTGAGTGATTTCGTAGAAAGCAGTTCAATGTGTCTCACAGACTAAAACCCAAGGTTGCCCATGATCTTGATTTTTGCTTCTTCATTATGGGACTAAACCCCTGGAGAGTGATGACATTTAGTAGTTGTTCAAAAAGTATATTTGAACAAAAAAGTGAACACAAGAAAGAAAAAACTATGAACATTTACCTGCTCAAACCTATGGGCAAACATGGTTGAAAACATTTCAGGGTTTTTAATTTTTAAAAAATTTTTAGTTGTAGATGGACACATACATTTATTTATTTTTATGTGGTGCTGAGGATCGAACCCAGTGCCTCACATGTGCTAGGCAAGTGCTCTACCACTGAGCCACAACCCAGCCCCAGGTTTCTACTCCTATATTGGAACTTTCCATCCATATTCCCACGTTCCCTGTCATAAACATGGGAGTTCTTAGAAAGAGCCACATAAAATGATCTCCACGTCCAGTTAATTCCTGTTTCATCTTTACTCTTCTCCCATAGTGCCTATTTGGTGGCTGGTAAAAACAAGCAAACACAGAGTGGTAAAGATATAGTTGACAAAGTTTTTGTTTGATAAAGAAGTTTATAATTGCATATTAGATAATATGACTTGTAAATATTTTCTCCCATTTTGTATGTTGTTCTTTATAGTGGCTATTTGATGCTCCCAAGTTTCAAATTTTTTTCTAAGTCAGATATAAATGTTTTTTCTTAAAAGTGTTGCTTATGCTTTTGATGTCATTTCTAATGACACATCGACAAATTCAAGGTTATAAAAATTCACTCCTATATTCTAAGAATTTTTCCCAGTTTAAGCTATTACATTTAACTTTTTTAATGCTTTCAGAGTTAAATTTTGTAGGTAGTGTGAAGTATGGGTCTAATTTGTTGTCCATGAATATCCAATAGTCCTAGCAATATTTGCTGAAAAGACTATTCTCTTTTTTTTGGCACTGGGGATTGAACTCAGAGGCACTTGGCCACTGAGTCACATCCCTAGCCCTATTTTGTATTTTATTTAGAGACAGGGTCTCACTGAGTTGCTTAGTGCCTCACTTTTGCTGAGGCTGGATCTGAACTCGAGATCCTCTTGCCTCAGCCTCCTGAGCTGCTGGGATGACAAGCATGCACCACCACACCCAGATGAAAAGACTACTCTTTGCTCCATGCATAGTCTTGGCACCCTTTGGAAAGTAAATTGACCATAGATAGAAAATTTATTGTTAGACTCTCAATAATTTATGAGGCAAGAGGATACATACTTATTTATGTATCTTTCTTAATATAGCATCACACTGTTTTGATTACTACACCTTTGTATTTAAGTATTGAAATGGGAAAATGTGGACCTTTGTGTAGTCAGCTTTCTGTTACTGCTAACAAATACCCATGATAATAGGCATAAAAAGAACAAAAGGTTTTAGGTCTTTTGGATATATATACCAAGGAATGGGATAGCTGGAAATATGGTGATTCCATTCCTAATTTTAATCTAACATTTGCATAATACAGGAATATAGCTACATAAACATTTATAGCAGCACAATTAACAATACCCAAGCCATGGAATCAACATAAGGTGCTCTTCAATAGATGGATGGATAAAGAAAATATGGTATGTCTATCCAATGGAGTATCATTCACCCATAAAGAATGGAATCTCACAGCATTTGCTGTTAAATAAGCCAGATCCAGAAAGCCCAAGATCAAATATTTTCTCTGATATGAAGAAACTAGTCCAAAATAAGAGAGAGTGTGTGTGTAGGGGGGGGCGGAAATTAGGGGGGGACTAGGTTCCATCAAGATAGAAGAAAGATCAGTGGACTAGAGGTAGGGGATTTAGGGGAAGGGGAGGGGGGACAGGATAAGGGAAGAAGAGTGAAATGAATCTGACTTAATTTTCCTATGTACATAATGGAGACTCCACAGTGAATCTCACCATTGTGTATATCCACAAGGCACTAAAAACCGTATGAGTAAAATAGCAGCAGATCAGTGAGTGGAGGGAAGGGAATGGGACAGTGGAAAGGAGGGTAGGGGAGTGCTGGGGACGGAATTAGAGCAAATTATATTCTATATTTTTATAATTATGTCAAGACGAATCCTAATGTTACATATAATTAAAAAGAGCCAATAAAAAAGAAAAAGGTTTCTTCTGGCTCACAATTTCAGAGGTTTCAGTCCGTGGCTGATGTTTTTAGACCATCATGGTGGGAAAGCTTGGCAAAGGAAGCTCATTTGCCTCATCATGGTCAAGAATAAAAAGAGAGGAAGAGAAAGAGACTGTGGTCCTGCAATCCCATGCAAGGGCATGCTCCCAGTGACCTACGACCTCCCACAGGCTCCTTCCCATAACAGGTTTTCACCTCCTCCCAACAGCACCAAGCTGAGGTCGACCCTTGAACACCTGGGTCTTTGGTGGGCATTCCAGATCCAAATTTCTTCCTCTTTTTCAAGATTGTTTTGGCTATTTGGGATTTCTTATAATTCCCTATGATTTTCAGGATTAGCTTTTTAAATTGCAAAAATAGTGTCAGAATTTTTAGTGTGTGCACTGGGGATTGAACCTATGGCCTCATGCATGCTAGGCAGGCACTCTACCACTGAGCTACACCCCTGGCTCAGTACTGAGGAATGTCACTGAATCTATAGATCATTTTGGGAAGTCTTCCAATCTATGAATATACAACATCTTTCCAATTACTTAGGTCTTCTTTATTTTCAATGTACCTAGTGTATCAGACTTGTACCTTCTTGGTTAAATTCATTCTTAAGTGTTTTAGTCTTTTGGATGCTACTGTAAGTTAAATTGTTTTCTTAACTTCACTTTGGACTATCCATTGCTAGTGTATGGAAACATCCACACACAGTTACCTCACTTAAGTATGGGAACATGTTCTGAGAATATGGTTAGGCAACATCATCATTTACACAAACTAAGATAGTTGCAATGTCACTAGGTAATACAGTTTTTATGGGACCACTATTATATATGCAGTCTGTTGTTGACTGAAATGTTATGTGGCATACCACTCTACTTTGTTGTTCTTATTTTTTTAAGTTTAAAAAATCAGAAATGAGTGGTGAATCATATAAATTGTTTCTAGTATGGATTAGGAAAGGTATGTTTTCTTTCATGATGAGGTTATAGCAAAAAAAATTCACCTAGATGAGAATTAGGGGTCACCAGGATCAGGAAAAAGTGTCACGTCTAAGGACAGTCAGAGGAACTAATCCAGGAATCTGGTGTCTGCAGGTGAACCCCCTAGGGAATCCCCAGAAGGTCTTTTACAGTATAACTATTCCGAGAGTACTGGAGACTAATCTCTTTCGGGTGAGATTTGTGTGTCTCCAAGTCACTTTTGATTATATCACTTCACAGTTCTATGGATGATGCTTTGGCAGCATTTGAGATCATTTGTTCTCCATAAATAAATACTCACAAATCTTCATCCAATGTGAAGGTACATAGAATTAAAAAACCACATCCCTCTGCACATTGTCTCCCACATAGATTTTGTGTAATAACTGTGCCACTTACAAAAGCACTGTGAAGAGAGATTCCAGAGGCAAGGATGTTTCAAGAATGAGAGGGTTGGGGGCACACATGGATGGAGTATGGAACCTGCAGAAGAGAAGAGGGGGAGGGAAGGTGACCACAAGGAAAGGATCTTTGCATGTGCCTGAGGCAGTCCCATGTATGATGAAAAGATGGGGAAGGAGCAGCAGAATTTTCATGGACCATGAGAGCATCTGTGGCTGGTAGTGAGTGAGACTTGGTTCTTGTGATAATTGCCCATGGCTGAACATGATTATTCCTGATATTGAAGTCATGCAAACAAGATAAGGCTTTCCATGAAGCAGCAGTGCTCCTGCAATCCTGTCTGTATATTAATATGTATCCCAGGAAGTCAAGAATATTTTGATTCTTGTGACCTGTTTAAAATAGGAAAGCCTTGATCAAGGCTTTTAGGTTTGGCACAAAGATGAATGGTTGGCTAAAGATCAATGTCAGATACTATTAAATTCTCCCCAGAGAAGCCTCACGTGGCTGGGCAAGCTCATAATGGATTCTAAGAGTGGTGATTGGGTCCTGAGCAAGAAAGACACCATGGGAGGCCACTAACAGAGATTTCGACTATTGTGAAATATGGCATCCGGTACAGCCTAGAATCTAGGGAGCACAATAATCACAAGTTAATCAAAAAGCAACAGTAACCAAGAACTATAAGATTCCATTTTAGGTTAATAGACAATGTAAAATTAAAGAATGAAAGAAATGATACAGCATGTGCAAGAGCTGGTGGAAAGATGTTTGTCAGCTTTCTAGTACTGTAACAAATGCCTGAGATAATCAACCTATAAAGACAGGAGGTTTATTTTGGCTTACAGTTTTGGAGACTCCAATCCATGATCAGTTGCTCACATTGCTTTGGGCTTTGATGAGGCAGCATGTTATGATGGAAGCATAGAGCAGAGCAAAACCACTCACCCCATAGTAAGGAAACCAAAAAGAGGCAAAAAGGAAGGGCTGAAGTCTCCCCATCTCCTTTGTGGGCATGCCCACTGATGACCTTGAGACCTCCTGTTAGGCCCCACCTCTTAAAAGTTCCATCTCTTCCAATTAGGCGCCATGGGCTGGGATCAACCTGCCAACACAGAAGCTTTGGAAGGATCTTTAAGATGTAAACTACAGTGCAAGACAAAATAGATTTCAGAAAAATATCATGACCTATGAGGAGTGACATCTCACTATGATACACAGGTTGATTCATCAATATGACATAATTCTAAATGCATGTGGACCAAATAACACAGCTTTAAGATGCAAGACAGGATTTTTTGATAGCAAAAACTCAAAAGCAAAGTAAAGCCAAGTCAATGATAATAACTGAACACTTCCATATTTCTCCTTCAGTAATCACAGGAAAAAAGTAGGTAGAAAATCAGTTAGAATATAGAAATGCAAACAAACTAGAACAGCTTGACCTCCGTCACACTTAGAGCATCCTACACTTGAAACAGAGGTCACACTTTCTTTACCAGGGCACCAGGATACCACATACAGAACAATTTACATGAACACATTTAACGTAAGTGAAATTAAACAAGGTATGTTCTCTGACCACTGTGATTTTAAAATAGAAATATATTAGGAAAAGACACCTGAAAAATTCCCAAATATTTGAAAACAATAAAAGAAACCGACACACTTTGAAACAACCTGTTGTTATGGTTTAGATATGGTGTCCTCCAAGCTCACGTGTGAGACAATGCAAGAAGGTTTGGAGGAGAAATGATTGGGTTATAGCCTTAATCCAACCAGCAGATCAATCCTGATGGGATTAACTGAGTGGTAACTGGAGGCAGGTGGGGTGTAGCTGGAAGAAGTGGCTCATTGTGGGTGTGGCTACAGGGTATATATATATATATATATATATATATATATATATATATATATATATTATACTGTCATGTGAGCTGCTTCCCTCTATCACACTCTTCTGCCATGATATTCTGCCTCATCTTGAGCCCCAAGGAATGGAGCCAGATGTATATGGACTGAGACCTCTGAAACCATGAGCCCTCAAATAAACTTTTCCTCCCCTAAAATTGTTGTGGTCAGATCTTTTAGTCACAGTGGTGAAACAGCTAAGACCCCGTGGATCAAAGAGAAAGTCACATGAAAATGTGGATGATATTGCAGATTAAATATATATATATATTAAATACATATCAAAGTTTGTAGATTGAAACCAAAGCAGTATGTATGGGGAGTTTTAATATTAAATTCTTTGAATCAACCATCTAGGTTTTAACCTTAAGAAAGTGCTAAGAAGAACAAGAACATATTGGAGCCAGGAAAACCAGATGGAGGAAATGATAGAGAAAAGCATCAATCAATGAAATTGCAGCCTCCTTAGTTTCCTATTTTCATCAGGGCAGCATGCTGGCTAGTAAGTGGATGGACCTGGACTATCCCGCTAAGTGAAATGAACCAATCTCAAAAGATCAAAGGTTGAGCGTTTTTGCTGATATGTGGAAGCTAAACCACAATAAGGGGTCAGGGGAAGAAGAGAAGTTCAGTACTTTAGACAAAAGTGAAAGAAGGGAAGGGAGTGGGGTTGGAATAGGAAAGACAGTGGAATGACCCTGACATAATTTCCTATGTCCATATATAAAAATACCTAAACGAATCCTACCGTTGTGTACATCTACAAGAATGGGGTCCTAATTAGAAGAAGGTATAAATATGCATGTATAATTTTATCAAAAGATTGTACTGTCATGTATAACTTAAAAAAATAAAGAAATAGGAAAATGGTAAAAGGAGAATCAATGAAGCCAGTTACTGATACTTTCAGAAGAATCACAAAAATTGACAGACCTCTGGCTATGCTGATTGAGAAAGATTATTACTAGAGATTTAAGAGGGCTGGGGAGGAAGCCCAGTGATAGAGCACTTGTCCAGCATGTGTGGAGCCCTGGGTTCCATCCCTAAAAAAAATAATAATTAAAAAGGAAATGTGAGGAACAACTATATCCTTAAATTTGATGATTTAGATGAACAGTCAAGTTCCTTGTAACCCAAAACCATCAAAAAGCTCAATCCATGTAAGAAGCTCAATCCATATAAAAATTTTGAACATACTCATTAAATAATAAAAAAGCATCCCTAATAAAAGTTAGGGATGGGCATGGTAATTGCTCTGTATTGATCATTGCCCAATGCATACATGATCAAAGCATCACATTGCACCTCTTAAATATGTACAAATACCATGTCAATAAAAAAATATATATATATAAACTCACACTTGGAGTTAAAATCTTGCCCATAAAGGCCCAGCTGTTTCTGATTCCCCCTCTTCCCTCTTCTCTCTTTCTGGTTCTTTTTAGGCAGTACTAGAAGTTGAACCCAGGGCTTTGCACATTCTAGACAAGTGCTCTACCAACTGAGCTACACCCCCAGTCCTCCCCTTATCTTTCTGGATCGGGTACTCCCTCTCCTTCCCCTCTGTCAAGCCATTTTTTTCTCCCCATTTCCTGCCAAGAAGAGCCCCCCACTGACTGGCAGGACCGAGCTGCACCCAGCACCATGAGTGAGATGTGTTGCTTACAGGGGACGCCATCACAGGACTGGACTCAGGGAGGCCAAGCCTTTATCCAGGAATCCATAGAGGTGACTGAATCCTTTTGAAGAACATCTGGACAGTCACACTATTCAGAGAGACCCTGAAAACAGTGCAAGAATCAGAAGAAAGAAAAAAAAAAACTGCTGGAAAAACAAGTTTATACCTAAGACTCCAAGTAAGGAAGAAACTGAGAAGGGGGGGGGGGTGGAGATACCAGTTTGCATCAGGAAACAACAGAAGTGGACATTCAGTCATGATCTTGTCTGGAGAAGGGGTGGATCTAACTCTAAGCGTTGGGCGCAGCCTGCCATTGTGGAGAAGTCCCTCAGATGACCTCACCTCCCTGAATGCTATTAAACTGCCTATTTGGGGATGGACCACGATGTTGACCAAACTGGGAAAGCAGTTCCCATCCACAAAGCCAGTAACATACAAATCCCTGATCAGAGGGTCTCAGAACATATAAAGGATGAGAAGAAGAACACAGAGACCTGCGGAGAGATTCATTCTCAAGAAAGATGGTACCCGGGTGGGCTGAGATGATAATGAAGGTAGCCAGAACTGGTGTCTAAATGACATCAGGCAAGGGCTGAGCTGCACCTCAAGCAGCCACTGGAGCACAGTAGACACGGGAACTCAGGTCCCTGGAGCCACCACCTTGGAGCAGCATCGACTCTGATGGTTCTGTCATTGTCACCAGAAGCTGCAGTGGAATCTCTATCCTCACCCAGGTGACAGCATTGGTAAGCAGTCAAGGTGGTAGTGCAGGAATGACCTCCAGGCCAGCGTGGCACCAGGTGCCCCAGAAGCATGCAGCCTGGTTGCCTCTGCCCAGTCTATCTGGTGCCTTCTCCCTCGTGTTTTTCCATCCAGGCCTCTCAGTAAGTCATCTTGGAATAATCTCATGATCTCACAGGCAGATGGCCTCAGCAACCTCCCTAGATAAGTGAGCCTTAGCCACCAAGGTGCGATTGAAGCAGCCCACCCACTTACCCTTGGCTCTGTCCCAACCCCTACTATCTCCCAGCATCCTCAGCAGACAAGCTTCATTGTGGCTCCTGCAAGAAAGCTCCTCCCACTTCTGCCTCTTCTGCCTCTCGCCTTGCACCACCTGTTGCAGTCCGTGAAGTCCCCTGCCTGAACAGGTCTGGGTTTCTTGCTGTCCCCCTGGATAGTATCCTAACCCCAACCAGCAATTTCAACCTCTTCCTCACATTCGCTCAGTAGTCTACTGCCCCCAAAGCGAGGAAGAGCTGCCTTGGCCATCCTGGTAGCTGCTTAGTGGCCCATGAGGCCTAGAGTGGATTAACCCCGGCGTGATTGGGGATGACATTGTGAGTCCTGCTCAGCAACCCAAGGGGCAGCATGGGAGCAGGCAGATGAGGCTTGTGGTTTGTATTCATCAGCACCTTCTTCCTAAGGTCCATCCTAGTGGGTGATGACACAATATGTGGTCCAGATGCCTTTCCAGCAACCCATGCTGGTCTCTGAGAGCCAGTCTATGCAAGAAGGCCTCTGGGAAGTGGCTGTACCCGTGTGGCCCAGCAGGGTCCTCCAGCTCAGCAGAATGGTGTGAGCCGTTCTGTGGGGTTTCTGTGACCTCCCTGCTTTGAGCAGCCCCAGGATGCCTCAGTCTCCCCTCTCTCTCTGTGGTCCCTTACAGATGTCAGAGCTCAGATACTCAAGAGTACCACCCTCTGGACCAGGCGTGCTGGTCATGGAGCCAAACATCTCTAATGGACCCTAGACTCCTCCAGAACCGTGGTCTACTGGGCTCACTGGAAATATCACAGCATGGACTAGTGGGGTCAGACACCTGGAGGCCTGTATCATCCTGACGGGAGCCCCCAGGCCAGCGCTCAAATGAGTGGCACCCCTGTCATACCTCCTAGCCAGTCTCTAGTACCCTTTCCTTGATCAGCCTCAGCGGCCTCAGCACAGGACTCAGTCCCTTCCTGTTCTCACACAGTCTCCCCACCTCGGGGTCCAGCACAGGATGGTGGGCACTACTCTCTTTTGGGCCAGCCCATCTGCCCTCCGTTGCTCCAAGGTCAGTGGACTTACCATGGACAGAGTGAGTTGGATCATGGAAACCGGAATAAGAGACAAACATACAATTCTGCCTCCAGTGACCTGGGGATGGCAGGTGTTGCCCTGAGGTGGGTGCTGGAGGTGACTGATCTCCACGAGGCACCTCCCTTACTGAGCTGGACACACTTCACTCAGTTCCCCAGGTCTGGTACCACGATCCAGTGACTCCAGGATGCTGGGGTGGAGGTGGGGGTTGCTGAGAACCCGCGGTCACTCAGATAGATGTTCCTGCTTCTTTGTACACTACTGTGGCCATGTCCCCCTCCCCCCAGCTCCACGTTTCCCTTCACCTCAACAACTCCATGAATAACTTCAAAGTTCAAGTGATCCCCAAAGAACAAAGGTCTGAGGATCCTAGAGCCAGCCACCTCCCTTGAAGAGGAGCGGGCAGAGGTTCAGACAGGGTAGAGAAGGCCTGGGGATCGTGGCTGACCAAGGCGAAGAGTCGTACGTTGGAGATGCCACGCTGGAGCCCAAGGCATGAGGGACGGAGAGAGACAGATTCTCACACTGGCACTCGACTCTCCACCCTCCTGCTGCCAGGGTCCCCATTTTCCCCTGACTTGTCCTCTTCTCCCATCTTTAATCTCTTCTCCCACCATGAAATTTCTTTCTCATTTTCTGGTGTGGTAGAATTGGGAGGGTCCCGCAATCTCCTAGGCTCTTATTTCTCAACAGTCCAAGCTTTTTCCTTTGTTGTAGTCTTTAAATTTTGTTTTTCTTAATTCTTTCTCCCTCCCTCCATCTTGGCCCCCCAGACCTCACAGAGTCAAACCCTACCTCGGATGCACTCTACATTGTTTTCTGTTTATTTGGGAGATTATTGGGGGAAAGGTTGAATTTTTGCTTTTAAATATTTTTTTTAAAAATCTGTCACTGGGAGGAAGAAGATCTGGCTGGCTTTGTGAATCACACCAAACATTCAAGGAATGATCACTACTAATTCTACCAAACTCTTCCATAAAACAGAAGACTTCCCAAATCAAGTGCAAAGTCAGAAAAAAACAAAACATGAAAACAGACCACATGGACATACCCTTATGAACATAGGCACAAAAATCCTAAATAAGTAAAATCAAATCTAACAAAATTTAGAAGTGCAATTAGGACTTATCCCAGAAATGCAAGAGTTATTCAACATCCATTCAAAAAGAATCCATCAGGAGCCTGAGGCAGGAGGATCATGAGTTCAAACCCAGCCTCAGCTACTTAGCGAGGCCTAAGCAACTCAGCAAGACCCTGTCTTCAAATAAAAAAATATTTAAAAAGGGCTTGGGATGTGGCTCAGTGGTTAAGTGCCCCTTGATCTAGGGCTGTTCCTCTGATTGGGACTCAAAGGGGACTATTTCTGGGGCTGGCGGGGCTCCAAGAAGGCAGCCACATTACTGGCAGGGGCTGCGGCAGGGCCAGGCAGGTCCTCGGTGTCCAGCACTGTTGCCCCCAAAGCCCGAGAGCTCACACCTCCCAGCCATTGCCTTTCACCTGCCCCGTGGAGAAGGGAGATGAGCATGTTGAGCTCGAAGAGCACTGAGAAGCGAGGCCGGGCAGGCAGCCTCCAAGGGAGCCTTGCTCAGTGCTCATCTCAGAGAGAGCTCAGGTCCAACCAAAGGGAAGAAAAACAGGGGCTCTGCCAAGGCCCGGAAAACCACCACGGTTCTGGGAGGAAGGAAGCCCAGGGGCAGACCCATGGACCCGAGAGGGCACTACGCAGGAGTCCTTCCAGGAGGGGCAGGGACCGTGCAGCGTCCCCTCTCTCCAGGAGCAGTTTCCTTCTGGGACTGGACTGCTTGGCTCCTCTTGTACTGCCCACCTCTTATCCCAGATGCACAGACATGGCCCCCGGCCAGACACCTGTGCCCTCGCCACCATGGGACACAGCCCAGCAGCTGCTCCAGGGCCTCTGTGGATCCAGTGGGGAGCGATTTTCCTCCAGCTTCTGTTCCCAGCCATGTCTGTCTGTCTGTCTGTCTCCCTCTCACATCCTGTGCCTGCTGCATCCCCATTCCCTTGGTGGGGGACATTGCTGTCTGGGCTATTCTCCTGTTCCCTATGGCTTCCCATACAGAGGCCTAGGAGGGCTCCTCTGGCCTTAAAAAGGGCACAAACCTGGTCTCCCTTTGCCATATGCCCCACTCTGCTGGACCGGAAGTAGGTGGAGTGGCCAATGGAGGAGAAGTGCTCAGCCCCCAGGTTGCTCCAACCAAACTCCTTCCTCAGGTGGGGCTCGTACCCACGTCTCTTGCCTCCTCGCTTCATCTGATTTGCACTTGGTTGGGTACAGGAAGGAAGGCTGGAGTTGGAGCCCCTGTCCCCTGGTCGGAGGTCCTGCACACCTGGCCTTCACCCTGGGATCTGAGTGTCTCCTTCGGTGGTGGAGATGAAGTCACCTACTTCCCAGGTAAGGCCCAGGTTCCCTGAGCAGCCCTCTAAGGCAGGCCAGGGGCCCCCTCACCCCTCACCCATCCTGCCCACTTCCACTCTAGGCTGTTCCCTTCTTCCTCAGATGGGTGCTGACAAGGGCCAGTTCTGCCCGCTCCTGCCTTTCCCACCCCTCCCCAACCGGCAAGGTCCCTCTGCTCACAGACTAGACTGCCTCTGACCAGTTGTCGTTTGGCTCAGTGTTTCATCAGTTGCTGCTGCTACCAGTCCATCCTCTCCTTAGGGAAGGCAGGCTGGGGTGCAGCAGGCTGGAGTACCTACTGCCCAGCCCCAGCAGAGGAGAGGGAGAGGGTATTGTCCATAAAGGCTGTAGGGGCCACTTTCCCCATTGTTCTTGTCTGGGAGATTTGTCCCAGCCTAGGACTCCCCCCTCTGGTTTCCTATTTTCAGTTACTTGAGTAAAAAAATATCCTTTTATTAAAAAAAAAAAATCCAACTTTAATTGTGGTAGCAAACTACTCACGAAAAGATGTCCGAGTCCGAATCCTTGGAATCTGTTAGAATGTTGCCTAACTTTGGAAGGTTGCAGATGGAACTAGTCACCTGCCCTTAAAATAGGGACACTGTCCTGGATTATCCAAATGGCATGAATGTGAACACCGGTGAGTGGAAGTGGAAGGCAGAAGGAGAGTCACTGTCAGGGTGACAGAATGTGAGACTGGTCAGTGGGTCCTTGCTGGCTTTGAGGAAGAGCAAGGCCCCTGAGAAGCTGGAGAGGACAAGGACCCGGATTTTCTTGTAGCGCCCCCAGGAATGCAGCCTCACCAGCACCTTGACTTTAGCTCCTCCAGATCCGTGTCAGACCTGTAACTTTGTAAGATACTACATGGACACCAGTTGAAGGTGACAGGTTTGCAGGCATGGTTACACCAGGTATGGGACTCTGATAAAACAGCACTCCATCACAGAAACAGACTTAAGTAAAATCATGGTCATTTCAATAGAGGCAGAGAAAGCATTTGGCAAAAATTTTGGCATCTACTCATGATAAAAAACTTTTGAGAATTAAAAAGGACCTTGTCAACCTGTGAAAGGCACAAAGAATATAGTGAACCACACGTTTAATTATAAAAAACGTATTTCCTTTTCATTGTTCAACAGTGTACAAGACTTGGTAACTGCCATCATTGTTTTAAGCAAGAATACTCCGTGGGTGACACACCAGTGAGTATAAGGAACAGAACACTTGGGCTTAAAATATCTTCCTATAGGATACTTACTACAAATGGAAATAGTAACTTCAGAAAACTTAAAGTGATCCAAGCTGTCATGACTAATGGGATACAGCAACACCATGTACTTCCTGATAGGAAGATATGGCATCACTTCTGCGCTATTTCTACCAAAAATACAAAGCATGGATTTAATCATAGCTCTATGATGTGTTTTTTAAAATATGATTTCCAGCCTGTCCTGTATTTTTTACATTTGTATAACCTTTATTAAAATATAATTTTTGTTAATCTCTTACCATTTTTATTTCCCCCCTTTTTGTTGGTGCGTTACAATTGTACGTACTGATTTGTTGTTCCATGTTCTTCCCTGCATGCAATGCCAACAATATAATAAGGCTAATACCACTTCTCATCACTTTTGTCCCATCTATTCTCCTTGTGGGAACAACTATGTCCAGCAAATTTCTAGAAATAAAAAAAATGAGAGATTCCCTCTTTATATTCTACATTTCCTATCTTTTCATTTCATGGCTTTAGTTTCTTCTGATCCGCCTACCATTTCATGAGTTCTCTTAAGCTGTGTCAAACGTGCTGCTACAGCCATCCTCTGAGTTATTCTAGATACTGTTTTTTAGTCTTAGAATTGGCAAGTTCTTTTCCACAATTTCCTTGAGATTCCTTTTAATTTTACCTCTCGTGTTATTCTGGGTTGATAACTTGTGTCATTTTAGCCCCTACAATTCCATTTACATTGTTTCTGATTTCCCTCTTATATCCAGTTATTTTTCATATTATATATGGAAAATATAAGAGACTGGTGTTAAAGATGTTATCCTGCAGAGAGACTTTGCCTCTGGTGGATGTCTGTGGGGTATTAGCAGTCTGGTTTCTGTTCCTGGATGGTCTTATCTACTTCACGATTCCCCTAGGGTATAGGCCACAGTATTTTAAACCAAAGATTGTATAAGTCACCAATAACCAACTCTCCGTGCAACATATACCCGCACGTCTATCAAAATAAATCCAACTTTTCAATTGCCTACTGTGGACTTTGGGTATAAAAAATACCATTTTTCCAGATTTCCTTCTAAATATTGGTACAGTTTGCTTTGCTATCTCTTTGAACATATGATTTGTCCAGCTTTTTCATCAGTGCTCAGGGAAATAGCTGACATACAGCTTCCCCTCAATATCTATGGGAGATTGGATCCAAGATCTCCCAGGACACAAAAATTTGCAGATGCTCAGTCTTATATAAAAGTGTTAATTTGCATATAACCTTTTCTTCGTATATTTTACCTCCAGATTACAAATACCAAATACAGTGTAAATAAACAATTATATTGGATTATTTTGGTTCTACTGACAAAGAATTCTTAAGTCTGTTCATGTTCTGTACAGAGGATGCCTTCCCCGCCCCCCCCCCCCCCACTTATTTTCAGTCTGAGGTTGTCTGAACCACAGATGCAGAACTCAGATCTGGGGTGCCAACTGTATGTTATTCACTATTGCCAGAATTAGGAAGTGCATTTTCTCCTAAGTTATTATTGTATTGCTACACAGGATGCATTCCTGATAGGCCTTTAATTTGCACTCTCCAGCCCCTTCTCAACAATGTAAAACAGACATTGATGTGTATGACACATTTACAGAAATTTTTATAAGCCTTTGGAATGGTAAGATTTCCTTTTTGCACATACTGAATACCCAACTTCCTTCACCTAATGCTCCCCCCTGCCAATACTAGGGATTTGAAGTCAGAGGGGCTCTACTATTGAGCTACATCCCCAGCCCTTTTATATTTTTATGACAAGATCTCATTAAATTTCCTAGGCTGGCCTCAAATTTGCAATCCTCCTTGGGCTCCAGAGTAACTGGGCATATACCAGCATGCCCAACTTGCATTTCACACAGTTTTATAAAAGACTAATAGGCTAGTGAAATGAGATATGCCCCAGTTTCAGTAATATTTCCATTCATCTTAGAAAAGCAACAATTTAATCAGAACATATTAAGGTACTCAATGACTTTAATCTGAATAGCTTTATTGATATCATTTTAAGTTTAATAGCATTAGGAATGACATTTGTATATATGCAAACTTTTTCCTATAAATTAATAGCAGTGTTCTACTCTTTCTTTCCAAATTAATCTTTTAGATTTCTAGAAACAACATAAACCAAATTCTAACTTCAAAAAAAGAACATTTGCCTTAGCCCTTGTTTAATTATGGGCCTATCTCCTCTATCATGGTTGGCTGTGTATCTCACTAGAATTTCACCTATATTACAAAAAATTTTCTTAAATAATTATTTTTAATAAGACAGGCACAAATCGCAAAACAAAATCAATTGCCATATAATTAAAGCAAGTTATTTCCTAGCATACCTTCTGTTATATTTGAAACTAATCTCTGCCCACCCTGCCTTGCCCAAGTACCATTGTGTTTAAAGGAGTACGAGAAAATAAAGTTCTCATACATTTGTTTTCCTGAGTCTATTCAAAGAATCCTGTTAAGTGGAAAGAGTAACCTGTGTGGTTCCCGAGAAAGCATGTGCCCTCATAGGTAAGGTTAAACAACAGATTGAAAACTCTGATGATGGTGCAGTTAATATGGCATCACACTGGGACAGCAAGCAAAAGAAAGGCTAAGAGATGTTAATATCCTTTGTGGTAGAAGTGGCAAAAGCTGTCCATGTTCCCAAATTGCCAATTTAAATCACCAGGTTCTCTATTACCTCTCCAAATAGACATCTGTTCAAAGATATAATCCATAGATGACTAATGCCCCCTTCTTTTCAATTATCAGCACACCACTTGGAACGCACAGTGTTTGGGCACATTTAATTACTTAAGCTTTGCAACATTTGAAAGGGAAATTGCAAGACAATCCTCTGTCAGTTCTTTGCAGGCTGGAAAGGCAGCCTTGGGTCAAGTCAGGGGTAGTATTTTAAGCAGAAAGCACCACCGATTTGGACCCATCAATCTGTCAACATAAATTCAACTTCTCTCTCAATTGTCTCCTGTGGAATTTGTGGTTTAATAAGCAATCCCAAATACCAGAGTTAATATTTCTAAATTTCTTTCTGCTAGATATTGGTTTGGTTTTCTTCTTTGCCATCTCTGATGCTGTTCAACATTCTCCCATGTGCAATAAAAAATGATTACAATTTAGCTATGAATCTATTTCAGATATCCAGCTTCAAAAAAATTTTTTTTAATGTACGAATTGTGGTTTTCAATATCACATCTTCTGCAGCTCAAAGGTAATAGAGAGAGTTAGCTAGTAAGCTACTTGGCTGATCGTGAAGACTCTGGCCCACAAGGTAAGCCAGTTTATGGGCATAGTGGCAAGGAGCAGGAACTCGGATGATGCCCTTTAGTAGAAAGAAAAAAAAATATTTTTTTTACTTTACACTCAAATGGACATTTACTATCTCTAAGTTTACATTGTCATAGATATCAATTCAGAGGTTGAAAAGTTGCTCAGTTTTAAACAACACATTTTACAGATTTGAAGGGAAATCACAATAAAATACTCACTGGCAAATTGTAGTACATGTGGCACAGTTTGTAAGTTAAACGCTGGACTGTATCCGGGTCCAAGCAGACGGTGTCATAGATAACATTATAATGAGTGGGAGTCACAGTACCAACTGTAGAAGATTGACTTACAATGTAAAAGTCATACCTGCAATTACAGAACACGGGGGTCTCTGCTTATTTTAGAGTAGAATATGATAACCCTAGTATCAGATGAAAATATTTCATTTACTAATTTACAGAAATCTGTTCTATAGACAGAGTTTCCTTTCAATTTAGAAGCCTGTCTAACTAACAATGATTTGATAAAGCAAGTCCATAAAGGACCATTAAGTTCAGGTAGATAATAACTTTCCTGAGATGGAGACTTGAAATATAGGTACTGATGCCCAGGAAAAGAAACAGAATTGGCACATTGGGTGGCAACAGGTAATTAGATGCAGAAATTTAAAGATGAGGCTTCTTGGGCCGGGGATACAGGCTTCTGTAAATGACACAACTGGCAAGGTTAATCTATTTCCATTTGTTGTAAATACTGAATTTTATTTTTATGTGTACAGTCCTATGTAATGCTTTATTATACTTTTGCCTTTTGAATTAGTTCTTTCCTGTATTAGACTATATTGATCAATGTTTCTGCCCTTCCTTAATGTAATTTCATTTCTTCCCTCTATTCATATGTTTTATTTCCCATTCCAATTTCATATAACTCAATTATGGAAATGAAACATCTACATCTAAAGTTAACCAGAAGCTCTTGTTTTCCCCAGTAACTGAGAACCTTAAAATGTTTTAATTAAATATGATTATAGTTTTATAGATCTACTATTTAAAAAAACACACACAGACATCCATAAGAATGGAACTCTACGATGTTTTAATATACCTAGCAGTTATTCATTACTTATGAAGTCAAGGCTTTCAGCGGCTGGGTAGATCTGCTCATGTGGACACCATATGTTTACCTAAGCATGTTTGTATTTTAGGTACGCTTGTTGATAGCTTAGGGGGCTATCAAATTCTAGTTTGATATTTTGGAGGCAGTTTGAAGATACAATATCACTATTGTTTCTATTACTGGTACTGAATAATTATTGTTTATAAATATAAATAATAGTATTCTTCTGACTGCTTTTAAAATTTCTTATTCTTGCTGTTCTTAAATTTCAACTAAATGGAGACTCATTTTTATTGTTGCTCAGATTTTATTATTTTCAAACATGAAGATTCAGAATCTCAGTCTGTCTTTGCTTATTACTTCTACCCATGTTTTTCCTGTAGAACCTTCTATTTGATATACAGCAAGTCTTATTTTGCCTCAATTTCCTGAGCATTTCTTTCTTAGCTTCCATATTTTAAGGCTCACTACTGCATCATGGATACTTAATGTATTTTCTAATTAACCATTTTCTTTCCAGGTAAACTTCACTTTGATACTTCCTCCAATTTCTTTATTTTTGTAAAGTTTATCATTGTTAACTATCCAAGTCCAAATTGACCTTTTAATTCAACATTTCTTAGTTACTTTTCTTATGACTTTTATTCCATGACTTCATTCCATCTTCCCTTTTAAGCATACTTTACTATGGAATTATTGCAATCATTTCATTGTCTAAAAGTTTTGGATGTCTGATCCTGTTGTCATTTTGTCTGCTGATTCTCCCTCATGGTGGGTTGCTTCCTTATATGAAAAGAATTCATAAGTGACTGCTCCGATTTATTGCAGATGTTCATGGATAATAGAGCTGACAATATAAAAGGATAATAGAGCTGACAATATAAAACTATTTTATGGCTTATCCAATATTACTTTATAATGCATTATTTGTCCATGTTCTTACAGGATAAGTGTCATAAGAGAAACTTTTTTTTTATATTGCCCCCTTTAAAAGCATCAAGACATTTTTAAAAGCTGAAAACCTCTTCAGGTTATTACTTAAATAGACATTCTCATAGGGCATATTTCATATTTGATTTGTGACAACTCCCAGCTGTCAAACACAATTTGCTATTCTTTAAAAAAATTTTTTTAGTTGTAGATGGACACAATACCTTTATTTCATTTATTCATTTTTATGTGCTGCTGAGGCTCAAACCCAGTGCCTCATGCATGCTAGGCAAGCGCTCTACCACTGAGCCCCAGCCCATTTACGACTTTAAATGAAGGCATTTTAGGCCACAATAAAATTACTTTTATTTTGCCACAGACAAAAAATACTTAAGAAACAACCATAAGACCAATCACAATTTCTAAATCCAAATGAAGAGTTCCTGGCCAAGTGTGAAAAAATATATAGATCAAATTAGTTGTCAAGCATGAGAAAATGCTTCTAAGGTGAAGTTACTGGGATGAAGGGATTTTGCCAAGGTGAACTGAGAACGTTATAGATGCAGATATAAAAGGAAAACCCTCTTACCATTGCTCCCTGGTTACCATCATGTCAACAACAGTTCCTGGAGCTGGATTTCCAAGTCTTCGATTGTGTTTAAGAAAAAACCTGGTGTTTATTCGTTTCTTCACCACAATGAAAGTTAACTTGATACTTGAAAAATTAGGATAAATTAGGATGTTTACTCAATCTCATCTCAGAAGCATTCAGGGTGCTAGAACCTCACACGCTTAGGACCTATTTAAAAGCCTGTGGACAGCAGCCCCCCTCCATACAGCCCAGTTTAAACACTTGGTTGCATGTACCCAAGTGGGGCAGTAGAAGAGGAGGAGTCTCTTTAGAGCCACCCACATCCTAGGTGAAGGGACCCTTCCTCTGAACCTCAGAACCAGTCCTGCTGTCTCTGCTGGGCAGCAGGCCCCCCAATCAGAAGAGGCTGCGGACACAGCTAGGAGGGAGCCCCAGCACAGAGACTTAAAAACTCCAGGATCAAAGGAGTGACATCTGAGAGCCATGGACCAAGTGCTCATGGACATCTGTGAATCTGTAAGGCAGATGAGCACTCCACACAGTGCTCCATGAAGGGAAACAGGCTGCCACCACACTCTGCACCCTGACTCCGTGTGAACCACAAAGTCAAAGGGCTGGGGCTGTTAACTGCCCACCCAGCCACTGAAGCCCACTGTGTGAATCAAGCCCCTTTTTTTCCTCTTCACATGTCCCTTAGATTTTTTTTTTTCCTTCCCGAGAACAGCTTTTTCTTACATTATCTGAACTGGACAATTTATGTACTCACCTATATGGGCACTCATTTTCTAAGTAGCTCACGAGCTCAGATATTTCATGGTCAAGCAAGGCCTGAAGCTGACCATCTCCCACTCCATCCCGATAGACCACAATAGATTCTGGTGCATATGGTACATTTCTAAGCCAGGAATTCAAGGCACCTGAAAGGAACCCAGAAACATGTAAGCACACCTCAACTTGGGACAAACTGGCCTCTGCTCTTTTTGACAATGTCAGGGTTCACCTTTCAACACTGTAGCTTTCAGGACAGTTTCGCTCACAGACTCCAACTTCAGAATAGTCCAGGGGTTCTCAATAACAAGTACCATTGAAATTTGAGTGGTATGGGTGTGGGTGGTCATGTCATACACAATGGGGTGTTTTGCAGCATTTCTGGTCTCTACCTGCTGGACTACATGCCAGCAAACCATCATCCCAGTGTGGCAACAAAAAACTGTTTTCAGTCATGAATGACTGGTCTCTGGGGGCACTATCTCCACTTGTGAAGAACTACTGATGTAGAACGATGGTACACCAACCCCAAGGCTGACCTTGCAAACAGTTCTTCAGTCCATCCACAAGCTCCTCTCCTGGTGCCTGGAAGATACATTGAGAGTACCACCTATTTTCAGAAAAAAAAAAGAATTAACTGGAATCTTAGAATTTCATCATTTGGATTCTGAGTTAAACTATGACAAGAATATATACATGTGTATATATGCGGGCGCGCGCGCTCACACACACACACACACCCCAGTAGCCAAAGGATCCAATTAAGGATCAATCCCTTCACATATCTACAATGATCAAGTATTAGTCTCTTTTGATATCTTAGGCATCTTATAAGGGTTTTTGAATACACACAAACAAGAACTGTTAAAATTATTATGAATTACTCATTTTGGGGCTGAGGTTGTGGCTCAGTTGTACAGCACTTGCCCAGCAATTGTGAGGCACTGGGTTTGATCCTCAGCACCACCTAAAAATAAAGGTATTATGCCCATCTGCAACTAAAAAATCATTTTAAAACATTACTCATGTTGTCCACATACATGACTACTCTAGTTTCATCTGCTGGGGAATGTGACCAAGTGAAAACTCTTCTCCTGGAGATTTCTGCTTTGGGGGTCAATGTCTTAGGCAAAGGGCTCACCCATAATAATAATCTGAGGAAGCAATTTGATTTGCAAGACTGACAGCTATTATGACAACTTCAACATGTCCAGTAAAATCAAAATGGCTGGGCACTGTGGTGTACACCTGTAATCCAAGTGGCTCAGGAGGCTGAGGTAGGAGGATCATGGGTATAAAGCCATCTTAGCAAAAGCGAGGTGCTAAGTAACTCAGTGAGACCCTGTCTCTAAATAAAATACAAAATAGGGCTGAGGATGCGACTCAGTGGCTGTGATCAACCCCTGTTACCACCCACCCACAAAAAAATTCATAAAATGTCTCAAGTTGCTATCTCTTTACTGTTTACTTCATGAAGGAGCTCACCTGACCACCTGACATTATGTGCTCTACTTATTTGTCTGCCTCTTTATTAACCTCCATGAGTTACCATCAGCATTTGGTTCTCCGTTTTCCCTGCTGTACTGCCAGTATTTAAATCTAGAAATTACTTCAGAATGTCCACTGAGTGACACTGTCTTCCCATTATCGCAACATTTTCTAATTCAAAGAAAAAGCAGTATAAAATGTTACTGTGTGGAAATAGAGAATCACTGGGGGAAATGATGTCATCTGTGGAAATGAGGATGGATTTTCTCTAAAAAACACTCTGAAATCATCCTCTAGTGGGCCACAAACATCAATCATGGGGGCAGGGGTAATCTGAGGGCCACATATCATGTAATACACAAGGGCTACAAACTCATTTTAAGGTGTGGTGTGTTTTCTACTCTAAGGATGGGGGGGGGAAATGGCTCCAGAAGAAAAGGGGTGTTGTGGAAATACAGATGCACATCTTCTTTTGTGGGTACATTACATAGAAAGGCCTGAAGAAGCCAAGATTCTATACCTCCAGGCCTCTGGTTGGAAGATGGGGGGGGGGGGGGCGCATGTGGAAAGGAATGTGCACGATCTCTAAGAGGCTAGACTGGCCTGCAACTGACAGCCAGCAAAGCATCGGGACCTCTGTGCTAGCACCACTAGGAAATGGCCTCTGCCACACCCACGAGAGCCTGAAGAGGAGAATGTGGCTCGGCTGAGATTTTAATTTCTATCTCATGATTTCAGAGTCTCACCCAAAGAACTAAATATAAGCAGTTATTGTCATCTGCTACTTTTTGCTCTGTCAGATGAAAAACAAACAAAAAAACCCCCCACGAACTCAACCATTCATGCAAAATATTTTGGGAGCATAATTTTGCCAGAAAATTGGGACAGCTCATGGCTAAGAACTACTCGTCCGAACTCCCAATAAGTATGAGTCAGGTCGCCTCTTTGGTTGGGTGCACAGACAGCTACCAATCAAATGTCTACCAAAGCTTACTCACTTGGTTAATTCCTCATCGGTGCTTGCCACAAATCCTGCAATTGACTTCTGACGACTTACAATATCGTGGAAACAATCAATACCGACGAACATTGTCTTTTTCAACTTTTTTTTAATAAAAAAAGTAAATTTAGAACAGAATATGAACAAAACTTAATGGTTAGATTAAAAAACAGACTCTTAAATTTCACTATTCACAAATAAAAGAGAAGGTAATGAAATCCTACATACTCCTGTCTCCACCTTCCAGAGGGCTCCTCCCATCTTGCAATTCATCTGCTGGGCAATCTTTACGACCATGGTTTTTAATGTCCAGGTTTTAGTCAGGGTATGTGCCACCACACACTGGCTTGGAATTGGAGATTTAACACACAAGTATTTTTTTATTTCATCATACCTGTTTTTCCTATCATCAGGCAATATGCAAACCACCTTAAAAGCAAGCAGACATGAAACTCTTTAAGACAGTAATGATAAGAGAAATGAAAGCCATTTCAAGGCAGAACACTAACTAGAGTCTACTAAGTGACTAAGTCTAAGGAAGTAGAGAGTGTAGAATCACATCACAAGGAAAAGGCTGCAGAATTGGCAAACTGGGAAGTGTGCATCCAATGCTTAAGCTTTAAAAATCCTTTGTTCCATTGACTCGATTTCCAAGAATTTAGGGTGAAGTTAACAAGGATGGGTTGAAAGTGTCCACAGAAGGATACCAGGATCAGGAAAGCCACCATTTGCAGGATGATCTTTATAGATAGGGTACTTGCTAGGTACTCTACTTGTCCCAGTTCATTTAAATCAACATCCTGTGCTTCCTGATATCATGGATTGAGAAAAACCCACTACCACATCTATGGTATTTTGCAAGAATGCATGACTTGAATCTAATTATGAGGAAATGAGCAAATCCAAATTGAGAGAGATTAGACAAATGGATTAGTCAGTGGATTAGACAAATATTTTTCTGTCTTACAACTAAAATCCTAAAATGCAGGCATAAGATTTTGTGTATGTATTTATGCATGTTTCACAGGTGTACCTGGTATGTGTTCAACATGACTAATCATCAGGGAAATGCAGATCAAAGTCATATGAGGCATCACCTCACTCCATTGAGGATGACTGTGATCAAAGGTGTGGAGTAGGGCACCCTTGCACTCTGCCAGTGGGAATGTCAACTAGTACAGTCTATCATTGGAGACAGAGGGGAAGTTCCATGAAAACTAAAAGCAGAACTGCCCTTTGGTCCAATGATCCCATGCTAGGTATATATGTAAAGGAAACAAGTTCATGAAAGAAGTATCTGTGCTCCTATGCTTACTCAGCACTATTCACAATAGCCAAGATATGGCATCAACTAACATGTCCAAGAGATGAATGGTCAAAGAAAGTAGTATATATAAACATAGTGAATGCTACTCACTATAAAGAGGGAAATCTGGTCATTTGTGATACCACGGATGAACCTGGAGGATATTAAATGAAATAAGCCAGGTACAGAAACAAAAAGCATCATATAAACTTAACTTGTGTGTGTAATCTAAAAATGTTGATCTCAGAAGTGGAAAGTAGGACAGTGTTTACCACAGGTGGGGTTGGTTACCAAGAATGGGGAGCCTGTAGGGGTGTTGGTCAAATAACACATAATTATAGTTAGGTAGAAGGAATGAGTTCCAGAAATCTAGCAGGCAGCACGTTGACTGTAGTTAATGGTGTATATAATATTCTTGAAAAAACTGTCACGAGAGTAGATATTAAGTGTTCTCACCATCAACACAACTATTAGGTAATGCATGTTAATTAGCTAGAATTAACCATTCCACAATGGAAACATACTTTAAAACATGTGGTATCCAATAAATATATATCTCTATTTATTGATTTACCTCTTTTTCTGAAGAGCTAAGACATTTCATTTGAAAATGGATATTGGCTCAGAAAAGGTGTTTGCCTCCCAAGATTCCCTATAGCAATTAAAAAAAGAAAGTCTAGGCTTCATATAAAAGGAAGAAAAACATACTGGCCTCATGATTAAGAAAGCCTCCCTGGTCAAAGATCATCCTGAGGGAAGGAGGAGGATGCAAGATGAATTAAGGAAAAGAATTCAAGGAAGGGAGAAAGATGGGATATTTCTGTAGTAACTCAGACACCAGGTAATGACAACTTGGTCTAAAACAATGGATGGAAGAAACATTGAACAAGAGGAAGGACTCGAGCTAGAAGAAATACTATACTAAATAAACATTTACTTAGATCATAACTGGAGATGAAAATCATGATGATTTTTATAACCCATTTACATTAAATTTATATGTCATATCACTTTATAAAATAATTCCAAATTCAAAAGCCTGAGAAGGGGCTAGGATTGTGGCTTAGCGGTAGAGCGCTCGCCTAGCACGTGCAAGGCCCTGGGTTTGATCTTCAGCACCCCATAAAAATAAAATGAAGATATTGTGTCCAACTACAACTAAAAAATAAATATTTTAACAAAATAATTGAAAACTAGAAAAATGTAAATGTCCAAGTATAAGACTATTAAAAAAAAGCCTGAGAACATTAGCAAAAGGAATAGCTAAGCCCTGATAGTGCACATTCAGCTACACTCTAGAGATACATTGGCAGTTGTTGGTTAGTTTAGGGGAACATGGGCAGCCTTCTAAATGTTAAAGTACATGTAAATGCAGATTTAGAACTAAAGAACACACACCAACTAGACACTTACCATTTCTGGGCCATCTTTGATAAGCGTCTTTAAAATGTCTATGTAACTAGAGATAGTGTTACCAGGTACTTCTCTCCTAGAAAATAAACATATCATCAATCCTCCAGTGGAAATGAATAGTGAAACACAACAAATATTTCATGCAATGAATAAAAATAAGCCATGATAAAAATGTCAAGATTTCCATTTTAGTTGTTTTTCAAACTAATTTGTAGGTCTGGTTTCCTTTGTAATGAGCTGGGATGTCACCATTTGGTCATCAGAAGTAAAAAGCTAAATAGACTGAAAAAAAAAAAATCATTCTAGGATCCCTAAGAGAGGTGAGGACACAGGGCAAATGACTGCCCCCAAGGAAAAAACACAGGTGATCCCAAGAGTCAGGGCTTGCCCGAGAGGCTCAGAGCAAACAGGCCCAAGACAAAGCAGAGACCTAAATTGTCATTGACAATTTATTGAAATTGGTGGATGCTCAGTGTGGACAACTGGGGAAAATTAAAAAAACTGCAGGTGTACCCAGGCCCAGGGAGGACCCTGTAATTTGGAAGACTCACTTCTAGGAGATCAACCAGGTTCTCTAAAATATCAGAAAAATCCCCTGGTGATTCCAAAAGAGGAGGGGAAGAAGAATCCTTCTGAAATATTTTAGAAAACTCTTCTTCCCAGCAAGGCTGGCCTGCAGGGAAAACCAGTTACCAGAGCCTGATCTTTTGGGGAATTATCAGCTAATCTGCATGAGATAAGGGAAATAGCAACTCTAGCACACTCTAGCCATCTGGTCCTGCCTGACCAAGGAGAGAAGAACTTAAGCACCTGTGAAATTCACAATCCACAGGCTCAACCTCACCACAGAATGACACCTCATTATAGGAGTCTAGTTTCCCTTTAACTTACTACCACATGACCATTTACAGCACACACTGACCCAAAGCATCATATCCAGCCATCAAGGAAAAATTACAAGGCACACCAAAATGCAAAAGCACAATCAAGAGAGAGACAGCAAACATCAGACAAAACTCTCAGATCAGAAATTGAGCACAATTTTTCATAACTAAAAGGATTGATTAAAAAAAAACTTAAAAATCAGATGTGTCCCCAACATAAAACTCCTTTAACATTTTACTCAAAGTTTCTTACTAATGTGATTATAGAAGAAAGTCAAAGCAATAAACCTCTTTTTGTAGATGATATCTGTGAAGAAAATCTGAATCAACAAAATCCTGAAATGAATAAGAGGTTACAGTAAGGTTTCAGGATACAAGGCTTAATATATAAGAGCTAAATGCTTTTTTAAAAAAAATACCAGCAACAAAAGTAGAATTTTAAATGAAAAAACAATATTCACACCTCAAAATGAAATACTTAGGTATAAATCTAACAAAATATGCCTAAAACCTACGTAAGGGAAACTAAAATCCCAATAAATAAATAAATAAATAATAAAATGGAACAGTATTCCATGTTCATAGACTCAACTTATAGTTGATGCAATGCTAATCAAAAATCAGTGAATAATTTTGTGAATATTGGCAAACTAATTTTTAAAACTTATGAGAAGCAAAAGACCCACTATAACCAACACATTTTTTTTCTCTTTCCACATTTTTTTTTTAAATTGGAGCATCACAGCTAACCAATACAATATTGAAAAAGAACAAAGGTGGAGGAATGACCTATCCAACATCAAGACTTAATAGAAACCTACAGTAATGAAGACAGTGTGTGGTTCTGGGGACGGCGTAGACAAATTGGTCAATGGAAATTATATAGCCAGAAATAGACTCAGGTCAATAATCAGACAGAGGAACAAAACCAACACAATAAGGAATCTTTTCAACAGATGATCCTGGAACAAATAGACATCCATGTGCCAGAAAGAAAATCAGTCTAGACACAGACCTTACACCCTTCCCAAAACTAATGCAAAAATGGATCACAGACCTAAATGTACAACCTCAAAATTAAAAACTCCTAAAGTTTTATAGGAGAAAATTTCCATGACCTTGGTTATGACAACAACTTGATACAACATCAAGGGCAAAATTCATGAAAAAAAAGAAATAGATTAGTAAGACTTCATTAAAATTAAAAACTTGTGCCTTGTGAAGGAAACTGTCAGAGATGAGAAGACAAGCCACAGATTAAAACAAAATATTTGCAAAAGACATCTAACTAAGAGCTGTTATCTCAAATATACCAAGCACTCTTACAATTCACCAATAAGAAAACAAGCTGATTTTAAAATGAGCCAAACATATAAGACCTCACCAAGGAAGATAAATATGGAAAGATCTAACAAATAAGCATGTGAAAAAATGCTCCATATTATGCTATTGAGAAAATGCAAATATAAACAACTTAGAGTCAATGTCACCCTAGAATCACCTGATCCCAGAACACCTGTAACATCAAATGCTGGTGAGAAATTGGAGCAGTAGGAACTCTGATCATTGCCAAGGGGAATGCAAAAGGTACAGACACTTTGGAAAACAGTTGGTGCTTTGTTAAAAACACTTTTTTTATGATATGATCCAGTAATTGTGTTTCCTGGTATCTATCCAAAGTTGTTAAACACTTGTGTCCACACAAAAACTGGCACATAAATATTTAGAGCAGCTTTATGCATAATTGTCAAACCTTGGAAGAAAACAAGATGTCCTTCAGTAGGGGAATGAAAAAAAACTGTGGTACATCTAGACAACATAATAACATTTAGCACTAAAAAGACATGAGCTATCAAACCATAAAAAGAAGAACTTTAAGTACATTATTACTAACTGAAAGAAGCTAATCTGAAAAATTTACATACTATATGCTTCAACTGTATGAAATTCTGGAAAAGTGAGAACTATGGACATAGTGAAAAAAAATTAGTTGAGACTACTCTGCTTGGTATTGTAATGGTGGATACATGTCACATACATTTGTCCAAATCCATAGAATGAATTTCATTCTTGATTTTGTACAATGTAAACTATAGATTGAGCAATTGTAATGGATTAATATAGGTTTATTAATATAGTTTCAATTATTTTAAATGCACTGCTTTAGTGGGAGATATTGATAATGGAGGAGGTAGGGAGTACATGGGAAGTCTCCATACATTCTCCATTTTTCTGTGAACCCAAAATTGCTACAAAAAGATTAAACCATTTAAAAATAAGTTCAATTTTTAGAAACATGATTGGGACCTTGGTTCTTTTTAAAAACTTTAAGTTGTAGATGGATACAATACCTTTATTTCATCTATATATTTTTATGTGGTGCTGAGGATCAAACCCAGTGCCCCATACATGCAAGACAAGCACTAACAATGAACCACAACCCCAGCCCCTTGTTGTTCTTTTTTTTGTACTGGGGATTGAACCCAGGGGCATTAAACCCCTGAGCCACAGGCCCAGCCCTTTTTATATTTTATTTAGAGACAGGATCTTGCTAAGTTGCTCAGAGGCTCACTAAGTTTCTGAGGCCGACTTTGAACTTGTGAGTCTCCTGCCTCAGCTTCCTGACCACAAGGATTACATGCGGTGCCACTGCATCCAGTGGGACCTAGTTCTCAACAGTCCCCATCCAGAACTGGAGACTATCATGCTAAGTGAAATAAGCCAATCCCCCAAACCAAAAGCTGAATGTTCTCTCTGCTTTGTGGCCCAAACAAAGGAGGCTGGGGAGGGGAATAACAATAACCCATTGGATTAGACAAAAGCAAACAAAGGGGTGGGTGGGGAAAGACAGTACAATTTCATCAGTCCTCACTTTGCTAGCCTTGTATTTGTATACATGACCAGTGTAACTTCACCTCGTGTACAACCACAAGAGTAGGATCCTAAATAGAATAAGTTAAACTCTATGTATGTATATTCTGCCAAAATACATTCTCCTGTCATGTATAAGTAAACAAATTTAAAAAGTATTCCCCATCCATTCACACCAAGTTGCTCATTCCCATGTCTTCCTCAACATGTATCCTAACAGCCACAAAGCATGTCACAAAAGTCTGTTCTAGTGTTTGTTGACTATAAGAAATTAACATTTACTTATAGGGTTTCAGAGTTTTGATAAAGAAAATGATTCCTCCCAGTTGATATCTCAGAGACTCTACTTTCAGATTGTTAACAACCGATTTCTAAATTGGAAATTGCCACTCTACTTACATTTTTGCTTTTTCTAATGTAATGCCCATGGCAGGGGTGACCGAGTTTAGATTCTCCTCTAAGATCTTGGCCTCAGAAACACAGTTCCTAGTATGAAGTATCACCCAATGTTTCAGTGACATCCTAAGTAAGGATGTACTTTTTGATCCTTTTAACCAGTCTGCTGGTGGATCAGCCTCAAACTAGAAAAGAATGATAAGACATAAATCATTTTTTTTCGACATCAACATTATCCAAGGGCATTTCCATTGTATACCTGTGCGATTTCTATTGAAATCTCTCAATTCTTAGCTTAAATAATGTGTGGATCACATATTTAAGATCTAGATTAGCAGAACTTGGATTCTATCTTGGGTGTCGTGAAGTTTTAGTTGAGAGTTCATTAGACTAAGATGATTCCAGGATCTCAGTTTCCTCAGAGGTACGTGGAGACCTAATGTAAAAAGTAAAATGAAACTAGGAAATTTACCAACCAGAAACTGCCAACCAACATCTATGTAGGGTCTTTCGACTCCAGTCAAATATATCGTTTTCATTGTACTTCTACATCAGCCTGTGGCAGCTCACTGCCCACACTGCTGCCATGAAACTCTGAACCTCTTCTGGTTCCGAGTGCTGCCGGATTCATTAATCCTTCTTTGCTCTAATACTGTTAAAACTTCAGTCTTTTCCTTTATTACAGGTTCCTCTGCATCATTCCGATTCTATGTATCTGGTCCTTAAGAATATACTTGGAAGATCAGTCTTCCAACTGCCAGGAGCAAATGTCCACAGATTTAGATAAAGAGATGAAAGAGCTCACTATAGCCAAGTGCTTCACACATATCCTTATGCAGTGTTTGCCTGTCATCTCACTGAAAGAATAGGTATACTGAGAAGAGCAACAGGCATAGCTATAAACATGACTGAATTGGTTCCTTTGTGTATTACTCTATTTGACTCCACCATGACATGCAAATCCTGACAATTCATCTTACCGAATCTTTATGTTGGAAGATTCTTTCTTCTTTCAAAGTTCTTCCTGAGATAGACAAAAAGTCTGGGTCAAGCACAAAACTCCAGCGACTAAGTTCTCTTTGTGCATTCTGGTCTCTGAAAATATAAATATTCCCATTGTGATCAGATCAAGGAAAATAAGCAATGGCAATTAGAGATATGCAAATCAGGACCATTTTCCTTGAATCCATTACTGCCTGTTCTCAGGGTTGAAATATTGAAATTCAGCAGTGGAGGTGTTTCTGTTCATGGTGGGAGTTGTTGAGATTTTAGAAACTGGAAAACATCACGATTTGGATATCCATTATTCAGCCTTCCTGCTGCAGGATGCCTGACTGTCTGGGAACACCCGTCAATCACTAAGATAAGCCCCCCGAGATCAGCTTCCTAAGAGGAAGGGCTTTGGGCAGAGAATTCCCTCTTTCTTCTCACTGAGCCACTCTTTGAATAAAGTCATTTGCCTTGCCTCAACTCCTTAGCTGTCAACTTAATTGGTCAAGCAAGGGGCAAGCAGCTGGAACTTAACAATATTGCAGATAGAACTGTGAAATAATCTTGCCCCTGGACTCACATTTCCATAGGCAATTTAGAGCCTCTTTCATTATTCCTGTATCTTGGTCCTCTAACATTGCCCAATCAGAAAAACTGGAATTGCTCCCCCTCTCCCCCAAAGAATAGCATTTTTTTCTGCAATAGTCATTTTTTAATAGAACAATCTGAGATGTCAAGGGATATATACACAGAGCTCAAACTCAGTGCACACGACACTCAAGCACAAGCACAGTCAGAAAATTAGCACTTACACTTGTAGAGAGTCCCTGAACTCCTTCAATACTCTTGACCTGTTCATGGGACCTGGTCTCATTTTTGCAGACAATTCTCTCATTATTGAAGATCCTCTTTGTATGGTACCTGTTAGACCTTTTAAAAAAGATTAAAATACAGCTACACAAGCAAGAATAAATTTATATTAGAGAAGACCGAGGTAGTGGAGGTAGAGGGAACCACACCTGACCAACTTAGGGGTTGCAATTCTGGGTCATAGGCTTCTGCAAAAAGACTATTTCTACATCATAATTCAATCAGTGACTTTTTCTCTGGTATTAAAAATTCAGAGACTGAACTGGGCAAGTGCTCGACCACTGAGCTACATCCCTACCCTTTTTGTTTTTAGGGAGGGTTTCACTAAGTTGCCTCAACGCCTCAGATTTGCCACCCTCCTGCCTTGGCCTGTGCTGCTGGGATCATAGGTGCGCACCACGGCACCAGCTGAATCTGACTTTTAAAGACTTGGGTTGTCTTCCACAGAGACTCCATCAGTCAGCATTACCTGTCAGGTAGCACAGCTGAGGGACCAGACGTATAGGTGAACGTGGCATGAGCCTCCGGCCCTTTTTCCATCTTCCTTGGCTGACCAAGAGTGGCTGTTTGAAGTCAGTGATATATTCATTGTATTTCTGCTCAAGAGAAGCAAGGAAGACGGGTGTGACTATCAGAAAAAAACAGAAAACCTGACATAAAGAGATACAAAAGCACGTGTTTTTGATCACATGGTGCCTGGAGGTGTGCTGGTGATTACTTTTCCCTTAGCTGTTAAGAAAGCATGAAGAGGACTTTTTAAGTTTTCTTAATGTTGATGTCCCAGGGACCACGTCGCTATGGTTCCTATAAGCAGACGTGGCAGAGAGAGTCGGGCTCCCACAAAGCATCACATTGAGGTCACTGTTCTCTTCTCTGCCCTTATACACAGCGATGGCTGAGAGACTTAGGAGTATACAGTGATCACTGACCTTGCCTTGAAAACTCCTAATGCACACCAAGAACTTTTAAGACGACTCACACTAATGGGGAAGGGCAAATCCTGACCCCTTTTAAAAATTTCTACATCCAACATTTCTTCTCAGTCTTCTCCCCTAAGCTCATAGTTCCTGTTTCCAGGAGGAAAAGACATTTTAAAAACCAGATGTCACAAACAACTTCTTACACTGATGCTGCAATTCTCAAATAGTGTGGTGCCTTTCCTCCTGAAAAAAAAAAAAAATAGCAATCCTGCTAGAGCCTTCCACATCACTTATCAGCAAGGTCCTGGCTGATGACAATCTGTCACATGGATTCTGGCATCAGGTGTTTCTCAAGCACCTGGGAATTTCAAGAAAGTTCCCACACTCCGAAGAAGACAACCTCAAATTCAGCTTTTGTGACTATTCTTAAGAATTGAAACTAGGAGGCTAGCTTAAGACATTGATACAGAAGAGAGATGTCTTTTCCTTAAAGAGGCCTGTAGTTATTTAAAACGCACCTGGGATTTACCTGTGTCCCTGTCCTAGAACTTTCTCATGGTTTGGAGTTCACTGATTTTGCAGTTTGCCGCTCCATCAGAGCCTCTCATACCTCCAGCCCACCCAAGCCAGCTTCTTCCAGGCTCCCCCATCCCAGAGGATGATGCCATCATCCACCCATTTTTCTCTCCTTTTTCTGGCACCCATAAGATCCACACCATCCACAAGTCCTGCCCATTCCTATTCACCTCTCCAAGCCAGCACACCACCATTTATGTTGAGTCCCTTTAATAAACTCCTCGCTGGATTCCTTGCCTCCATTTTTACCTGCCTGTGCTCTCTCTGTATATATAGATGAAATAGTATTTAAAAACAGATCACTTGAGCTGGGGATGGGGCTCCGTGGTAGAGTGCTTGCTTAGCATGCTCAAGGACCCAGGTTCAATCCCAGGGCCACAACAAAATACCAAAAGCCCCCCCCCCCAAAAAAAAAACCCCAAAAAACAAAAAATAAAAATAAAAACAAACCAACCCCAGATCACTTGATCCATCTACATATTACCATTTGATCACAGTAATCTTCAAGTTTTCCCAGGGCTCAAAATTCTATACAAGGCGTCCCCTACCTCACCCTCCAATAAGGGTGCAGCCCCAGCCCTGTTGACACAGCTCCCTCTGTGAACCACCTTAATTCTCCAGAGAACACACCAGCTCCGAAATAGGGAAACACCGTGAGAAAGGGGCCTTCGCTGTCCCCTTCCTTTTCTTCTCCCTGATCTGCACACAGCTCACTCCCTTATGACATGCACATTTCAGCTTCTCAGGAGCTTCCATGTCCACTCAATCTACGTAGCCACAAGAGAGGCCCCATCTATGTTAGAGGATCAGAATAGTTTTTTCTTGTCTGCCTGCTGTGAGAACCCAAGTTCCTCAAGATCAGGAGGCTCCACTGTCCTAGCATGCACAGCCAAGAGGCGACTGAGGCACTGACTGCTTTCTGGATGGAAGACACAAGGCTGAGGGTGGCATTCACTCCAGGGTACTATTGTTCCCTTGGACACCCACCAGAGTGCAGTCATTATCAATGGCTCCACGTGGCTACATTTTGGGTTCTTATATACAAATATAAGCTTTTCTTTATCATCCATCTGCAACTTGTTTCTAGTTGCTACAAGTATCTGGCATTCTTTAAATGATCATTCTTCATCTTCCCAAACTAGAAAGTCGATTGTATCAACTGGTGCTCCCTGGTTTACTAAGTTTACTTATTTCTTTGTGAACACTCACATTTGAAATTGTGGAACCCATGATGTGCCTTAGCACATCACTGAGACATCACATCAAGTGTAATTGATCATTTTTATTCTTTTTGCACCAAGTACTACAGAGTTGAGACTTCTAGACAAGTACATTTTTCTATCTGAAGACTGACCATATTTTATTTTTATCCAATAGTCCATCTACATGTTGAAAACTACTCTAGCCACTTCTAAGGCTGACAGAGTGGCCCTGCTAGAGCTGTCTAATGATGCCACTTTGCCCTCTACACAGGCACTTGAACACATGGATAATAGATGAGGCAGCCCTAGTCCCCAAAGGGGAGTATATTCATACTGTATATCTAAGGTTCCTAAGTAAGACTTCTGAGAAGTTGATTCTATTAAGTTTGAAAAATTTTAAGATTCAAAATTTTTAAAATAAGATTTCCTACCTGTTTGTAGTATTGCACATAGGTGATTTGGCCACCATCTGATTTTGGAAATGTATCTCTGGGAGTCTGATTCCAATCGATAGCATCCACCCTGTAGGTTCTGTTGTTGTATCTGTGGCGGAACCACAACGTAAGAGGGTATTCCTGACTTAGTCATTGCACACGAAAGTATTTTTAATCCTCCAAGTAATTGTAGGATATATCAATACTAACAAGATTTGATTCACATACTGTACAACTCACCCATTTAAGTGAATGAGCCAATGGTTTTCATTGTATCTGCAGAGTTGTACAATCAACAATCTTAGTATATTTCTACCTCCCCAGAAAGAGCATCATAACCATAAGCAACCATTCATTTCCACCCTAGTCTCCCAGCCCTAAGGCAGCCAAAAATCAACTTCCTGCCTCTGTACAGCATGTAATCTTTCCTGGCTTTCACTTAGCTTAATGTTTTCAAGGTTCATTTAGGCTGTAGAAAGTGTTGGTAATTGATTTTTTTTTTTTTAATTTCCAAATAATATTCTACTGGAATCAGAAGCAGTGGCCTGTGCCTATAATCCCAGTTACTAGAAAGGCTGAGTCAGGAGGATGGCAGGTTCCAGGCCAGCCTGGGAAACTTAGCAAGACCCTGTCACAAAGGAAAACAAAGGGCTGGGACTGTAGCTCAGTGCTAGAGCACTTGCCTAGCATGGGTGAGGCCCTGGGTTCCAAAATCTTTGTAGTATATATATTTATACACATACATACACACACACACAATACATATGTATATGCACAAATACACACATTTTCAGCTGGATGGATAAACATTTTGTTTATTCATACACCAGTTGAGGGACCTTAGGGTTGTTTGTTTATAGTTGGGTTATTATGAATTATGTTATGAACATGCAAGTATGAATTTTGGCAGATAAAAGTTTTCAGTTCCCTTAGGTTTATAACTAGGAGTGGGGTTTCTGGGTCATGTGGTATGCCATCTTTAGTCTGACACTTCCTCAAATGACATTTTACAAAGAAATTATATTATTTTACATTTCTACCTCAATGTAGAAAGTTGGTTCTACATTTCCCAGATCCTTACCAAGTTGTTGATATCTGCTTTCATATTAGCCACCATCATGGATGTGAAGTAGTACCTTATTTTGAGTCTCACTGGCTTATGATGTTGAACATTCTCTCATGTGCTCACTGGCCAGAATATCTGCTTTGGAGAAAGGTCTCCGTAGAAAGGTCTACTCCGATGATGTGTCCATTTTTTAAAAAATTGGTGGGCTTCCTTGTTGGGTTGTGTCCTTTATATATTCTAGATACTACTACTTCTAATACATGTGACTTGCATGTATTTTCTCCTTGTCCGTCAGTTGTCCTTTCACTTTTTTGACAATGTACTTAGAATAAAATTTGTTAACTTGAAGTCCAATCTACCTATAATGTTCTTTATCTCTGTGCTCTTGATGTCCTATCCAAGAAGAGTTTGCCTAATCCAAACTCAAAATTTACTCCTAGCTCTTATATACGTGTACACATGGTCTATTTTGAGTTAGTTCTTGAATTAAATTTGGGTAAACTTTGTGCATTGTGTGAGGGGTCAGGTGGATATCCAGTCACCCCAGCATATAACTGAGAAGGCTTTTCCCTCTTGTTGAATTAACTTGACATCCCTGTAAAAATAAGAAACTGCAAGGGTGAGGGCCGGCTTCTGGAGTCAGCTCTGTAACAGTGGTCTGCGGGTCTATATTTGTGCCAGTATCACCCTGTCTCAATTGTTGTCACTTTTTAATAAGGTTGCAGTTGGGAAATTCGAGTTCTCTAGCTTTCTTTTTAAGACTGCTTTCCACTGTCTTATCAAGTTAATACTTCTGTGTAGAAGGAAAATTAAGATAAAAACTTCCTTCCAATAAAATGTAGCCAATGGATTATATGTAAGAGCTAATTTTTAAAATAGCTTATCATTCACCCAAAAAAATAAAAGGGAAGAAATGCAGAAAAAAACATGCTGCTCTGGGCAAGCAGACCCAATGAATGGGCGTCAGGGACTGAGGGACAACAAGAGCCTAGAGACTCTCTCCCAGGCTGTAACCAGATGGGAAGTGCAGCAGATGGTTCTTATGATTTTCATGCTATTTCTAGTCCTAAATGTCCACCTTCAGTGATTCAAGAAGTACAGGAACATCTTGTGTGTGGGGTGAAGAGAGTAATCAAATTGATGATTATATAAATTTGTTTAAAAAGTAGACTTACCTTGTAAAAACAATTGACCCAACTAATTCTTCTTTGATTTTGGCAAATTCATTGTTCTCCTTTAGTCTCATTATTAAATCATAAGCAGTTTCCAATCAGAGTAGTTTATGGCTCAGGTCAGCACACAGAGTAAGGCTGTTTTCATATGGAAGAATGGAAGTAATATAACCAGGCAAGACTTCCAACCTGCAGGCACAAGAAACCGCATGAGAGTATGATGGTCAGCCTCTGCGCAGGAAGCAAAGTGTTCAAGGCCTGAGCTCTGGGTCTAAAATAGGTACAAGTCAACTGGTTTTGATCCCTTAATTTTAGCAATAGTTGATCTTTCCAAGGACCTTCAAATAAAGATGACTTATAAGTAGCACATCTCTTTGTTAATTGTTATTACTACATACAGGCTTAATGCATCATCTCTAACTTTTAAAATAAATTTATATACACACATATCCCAACAATAGAGATGCATATAATATATAATTGCTACTAAATTTCAGACATTTATCACTCAATTTTTAATTGATTTAGGCTTCCTGTATTGTTTATACAATAACTGAATACTTTTAGGTTTATGTTTTTCATACTAGGTTCCTACCCCCCCACTTTTTTCTAATAAAACCAAAAGTTTAATTGCTTTGCTAGGAAAGGAGAAACACAGGGGGCTCCTGTCCCAGAGACCGATTCTGCCCATCATAGGGACCAGAGGGTTTTGACAGAGGCAATTCCAGGTGTTCCTGGTCCTACTTCACTTGTTATTTTGGGAGATAATCATTTCTTAGCTCTTCCGGTGCCATCCCCAAGTCTGAAATTCTTCACTCCTGTAGTGGGTATACACTTAAGGACAGACAGATAACTGCATGGGGACCAAGAGTAAACCTGTCCCCCCGACCCCAGGTTAGGGAGGTAGAGAGGGAGAAGAGAAAAAAAATGTTCATTTTAAAATAAGCCTCAGTGGCAGAGCATCATGCTGGGTTTTTTAAGGTTAATTTTTCTTTTTAATTTATACTAAATTGAACTTTAGTTGATCATGGTGGGTGGTACAATTTAAAGGGTATATCACTTTAAAAATCATACCAGTTCAAATAGAGCAACTTTCTAAAAACAATATATTAAGTCTATAGAACATTGTATTTTCTACTTTATACAAACCCATGGCCCAACATAACACATTTCTTCCTGTAGTCATAATAGTGGCGGCCGATTTGTTTCAAATTCATCTGCCTCAGAGTTCTAGAAGTTGAAACAATAGAATTTATTGAAAAGAGTGAATGTTACTAAGCATTTGGTCACACGTAAGATACATTAGGAAAACAGTCTGCCAATGGTTTTGGTTCTATTATCAATTAAGACAAAGCACCCGATAATAAATTACATGAAGATTATATATTCATATTCTCATACATGCATATATATCTCAAAAATATGTGTATATAAATACAAAAAATATATATTGGTTATATATATATATATATATATATATATATATATATACACACACACACACACACACACACACACACACACCAAATTTATATATTATACATTTTTGATAGCAGGGATTGAACCCAGGGGTGCTTAGCCACCGAACCACATCCCCAGCCCTTTTTAATATTTTATTTAGGGACAGGGCCTCTCTAAAGTGCTGAGGCTGGCTTTGAACTCACAGTCCTCCTGCCTCAGCCTCCAGAGCTGCATGTGCCAATGCTCCCAGGGAAGATATAAAGGCTCATGTAACTTAAATTTTTCTGGCTCTTTTTAAAAGATAAATTATATGAATCTCAGGAGAATGTCCTTCATTCCCAGAACTGAACTTAAACTTCTTAAAACTTGGGACACATAGTTTGTAATTCTGAACATCTGGTCAACATAGTGACTCCAGAAGGGGCAAGCAGGTGCTCCAGATAAAAACACCCATTATGCATGTGATAACTCTGGCAGGTACCAAACACCGGAAATGGGTGTGGGCAGGGAGAATGAGTGTTGGAGATGAGCCACAGAGCTTGCCCCAGTGTCACTTCTTCCCCAAGACTTCTCACCATTTCAATACATGGAGGCTGTCAATTCACAAAGTGTGAGAAGCACACAGCTCTGTTCACCAGCACTGATGCCTAAGTGAACCATGAGCGCAGCTCATGGGAACTCAATCTTGCCAACACACCTTCTGAAGAGAACGTTGTAATAGCGCACGCAGTCAGGGTGGTTGGGCAGCAGTTCCTTGGAAAGCTGGAGTGTGATCTTCACAATGCTACGGCTTAGGGTATAGCTGACAAATTCCATCTCCTAAGGAGTACAAAACAAAAATGTTGCAGACGTTCTTTCAAGAAAGAAAAGTTTCATTGAATAACAAGCCAACATGACCCTTAGATATCCAACACTCCACTATGATGCCTGTGTGTAGAAAACACGGTTCACAAAAGCCAAGCTTTAGAATTTTTAACTTAAGCTCCTATAAATAATTTATTTGGTTAACTAATATCAAAATTTATTGATGATGAAGTTCAAAGAAGATAATGAAAATGCATAAAAGGAAAATATGTCCTTATCCAAACATTTTTTTTGGCTAAAGTTTGAGAGTAAATGAAAAAAAATTTTTAATCAGCATTTTCCAGCCACATTGTGCTTCAATTCCATTTAAAGTCCCCTTAAGCACTAACATCAGAAGCATTATTGATCATTCATATTGATCAAATGTGACACGCAGGTTAGTTACAAGTCCTGTGGGCAAGAGATCCTCAAAACTTCTCTACACGCTCTTGTACAGAAACAGTTTTGTGATAGCAAAGTGTAAATGCAAGAAAAAGAAAAGAAAACGTCAGATATTACTTAACCTGATTTGTTAGCCTTCGAGATAACAATAAAGAGTTTCCATCAAATATATGGCTTATTCCAAAAACGCTTTCATGTTGAAAAAGTAACTGTGAACGCAGATTTGTATCGTCTACATCTGGTTTGAAGTCAACGTTGTACTTATATGCAATCCACTGGGGACATGTCAATCGGAAATGGTTTGTTACGAGTTTTACCGCTTTACCTTCTGAACCTGAAAAAAATAATGCACATGTCGAAAATGGGACAAAGTGACTGACTTGACCCCAAATAGTCTGGACACTATGATATTCGGAAACAAACTTAGGTCAATCACGGAGATAAAGAGTAAACAAACATTTGTACACACCTGATCTCCAGAGTGCCTGTCAATTTGGTGAGAACTGATGTAAATATAAATTTAGAGAGTTTTAACTTTAAGATTAAAATATTATATAAATCAAACCCCAAACTAAATCTCTACAGCTACCAAAAGGAAAAATAAGCCACTATGGATAACAGTTGTAATTTTTTAAAGCTCAGGACAGCCAAAGAACTGAGTCATTCTATTTTATGGGCTTTTAAGGAAAGATAAGCAGTCTACCCAAACTCTACAATGAATGGTCATTTCTGCAAAATTGAATCAAAGGCGAGTGGCAGCCCGAGTGAAATATGTCTACGTAGAGTGATGGTGTGAAGCTGTGCAGAATCTCTTAAACACACATTATTGGTAATCAAGAGCTTAAAATGAACAGCTCCATAAAATGTAATGGTCATAGGCCAACACACCTGTTTTTGAGTGTCTAACATGCTCCAAGTTCTGCCTGGTATTCACCACAAGATCTTGAAAAACTCCAGCACGCCTCTTAGGCCTCACAGATAATGCCTGCAGTCCAGCTTCCAGTTGAGGTTCTCCTACATATGAATACATGCAAAGGCTGCAAATTTATACAGCAAAAAGGGAAAAGAACAATGTAACCCCAACTATCAAGCAAAACAATCAAGGTTTAAAATGATGCCACTGAAAGATCCAAACGTCATTTCATGGACAGGTTGCAAGAAGTTTACTAAGAAAGTTTCCCAATAATCTCTTTTATTGGCACTTGATTTATTCCTGTTACACGATTTGTTCACCCTCACAAGATTTGGAAAATACCCTGATTTCTGGTGGCAGAGCTTCATAGCTCAGCGCCTGGCACTATGTGCTGCCCTCTAGTGGGCAGCAGAAAGTGCCGAATGAATGAATGAATGAATGAAGTGAAAAAAAAAATTATATCTATCCATCCATCCATCCAGGCAATTCCCTTTTAGTATGGAGGAACTGACATTTCTATGTAGAAAAACTGGAAAGGACCTCAGCCTATTTCATTACCTTCTAGGATTTATTTAAATATTCCACATAGGCAAGATTTGAATGAAAGTGTGAATAGTGCATTGTGAAAGATATCTGTAAATCCTGTTTCCTTGAATGGCCAAGAGTCCATAGTTTGGATGACCAAAGTGTTTTACTTCTGAAATGTTACTTCTGAAAACTATTATTCTTAGTTTATGGTGCTCTTACACAGTATTAAGAGTCTGTATTTCTACAGGAGAATGACTATTCACTATATTTTATGTATAGAATTTAGAACTAGCTCCTGACACATCCAGCAATCAAATTCATTTTCAGTGGAAGAAAACAGGAGTTATCAATTATTGGCATTTGCTACACACCACATACTTTATACATGATATTTAGTCACACCTGCAGAACTGTGATGGGGGATACAAGTGTGTTTTAATGTGATGTATTCAAACTTCACTTTCTTGGTTCTGGATTTTGTATATTAAAACATTTTTCTGTTTCTTATTTAATGTTCATAGGTTTAGCCTATCACAAGTTATTTGGCTATAAGAAGCGAGGCAGAGAATGGGGTCTGAAGTTTGATTGCATTAGCCACACCCTTGGCAAATGACGACAGCTGAGCCTGAGGGCTCACCTGTATAATGATGAAACCTGTCACCTGCAAGGATGCTGAAAGGCAGGAAAACACCCAGTGGTTAAAGAGCTGCTCAACCTTCTCAACACAGCAATTTATTTTATTTTTTAAAAAAATTTTATTTTGGTACATTTATGTGTGTATTGTCCTAAACAGACAAAAGAATCATGTTCCCAGAACTCCTGGCTAACTTAGGGTTATCTCTATAAATATATTATCTAACCTTGAGAACAATATTGAATTGGCTCATGAATAATGTTCTCTGCTTCTTTTTCATTAGCTTTTCAAATGTGAGGCAAATAAAACACCGACAGTCAAATAATTCACTGCAGGAAGGGAGATAGTTATAAGCTGCCCATGCTCCCCATCCTGCCAAGCATCATGGGAATACTGGAGCTTTCTGTTGGTGTGTGCACCTTCCCCTGACAATCCTCCCCTGCCCCTCACACACTCTCCTTCCCTCATCTCACCTGGAGCCTGGACCCCTCCTTCTGCACCTCTTGGCTGCCCATGTGCAGCTGCTTGGACCTCCTCTCGTGGTGGGTAGGGGCCACGCTGCCACGCAGCAGCCTGAGGGGCCTGCAGGATTTTAGGAGATAGAAATAAAAAGTAGTGTTGCCCAGATGATATATGCTCGGGACCCAAAGAAAGCCTCTCCCTTGGAAAAGCTTACATTCCAGTAAAAAGTAAATTTTGAAAAAATAACTTCTGTTGCACCTTGCAGCTAAGAAAATGAAAAAATGCAGAGCAAAACAGAATGGGGGTTCTGGGAAGCTGGGTGGGAGGGGAAGTCTGCTCCAACTCATGGGGAGCAATGAGGAACCTCAGGGGACACTGACATGGGATCAGACTTGAAGAAGGTGAGTGAATGAGCCAAGTCCCATCGGCCATAAATAGAGGCGGGAGGGCAAAATTTCTGGGGTGCACAGGTAGAAATGTTCAAGAAGAACGAGGATCCAGTGTGGCTGGAAAGGTGAGACACAGGATGAGAAGACAGTGGGATTTAAAAAAAAAAAGGGAGGCCATTTGAAGGAACTTGCCTTTCACCTTGAAAATGGGAGCCTTTCCAGGGTGTTGGGCACAAGAGCTACAGGACCTGGTTTGCCTGGTTCCTTGTTAGGAATAGATCAAGTGGAAGACAAGGGCAGAGGCAGGAAGACCAGTTAGGCCACTGCAGTGTCCAGGGAGGGTTGCGGACAACTGGGACCAGAGGGAGGGATCCAGGTGCTGAGAAGCTGGTGGATACTAGATAGGCTTCCATTCCTGGCTTTGGGTGGGAGTGAGAGACAGTATTCCCTGGTGGTCTATGGGACAGGTTTGCCATAGAGTCTAGGATGAACCCAAAGATGTTGGCCTGCACAAATGGATGAACGGAACGCCTTTGAATGAGGTGGGAATGACATGTTTGGTCGGGGAAATTGGGAGTGTGGTGTGTCCATGAACATCTGTGAGGATCGTCGGGCAGTGCAGGAGAGGTTCTGGCTGGAGATCTAGATATGAGGACTGTCCACATACCAGACATTTCAAGCCGTGACACTGGCTAATATCGCAAGGGAGTGAGTCTAAATGGAAGAGAGAAGAGGACCCAGGGCATGTCATGGGAGCAAGGAGGAGAAGCCAGCCAAGAACAGTTTAGAGGGGTGGCAGTGCTGGAGGAGGAGAACAATGGTGTGTATGGTGGCTAGAGGGAGTTCATCAAGGAGGGCACGTGCAGGCAGGACAGAAACAATCTGCGGATTAGGGGAGGCAGAGGGCACCATGGAGCCTAAGAGCAGTCTCAGTAGAGCCCTGAGGAGAGCCCAGCAGGAGGAGAGAGAGAAAAGAGAAGAACTGGGGGTCAGAACGGAGACAGTTCTGCAGCAGGAAGTGGGTGGTGAAGGCGGGACTGTTGGGGAGATTACCTGCTGAACAGGAGGAATCTCATTTGAATGCAAATGCTTTAGATGAGCAATACCCAGCTGCCTTGAGTAGCTGACAGGGGAGTTGCCGGAGGGATTCCTGGGATCAAGGACTGCTGAAGGATCCCCGATGAAAGCCAAGCTAGTGCCTAGGGCCTCAGGGGCTGAGACCAGGGGTTTTGATGCTCCTGGTTGAGGAGACAAAGTTAGGAGGTCATTGACATTGAGGTCAATGCTCTGTCTCAATGACCTGGGAGTCAATGTCAAAGACTTGAAATTAGGACTAGAGAGGAGATGGTGAGGCTTGAGGGCAGCAGAAGAGGAGAGGAATAACACAGAATGGGCAGGTTCAGATGTGTCTTGCCAATGCCAAGCAGTACCCAGTCCCACTAGAGGTCACCAAGCTGGACTCCATCAATAGGGATAGGGTTCTCCTTCACCAGTGCAAAGTTGATATGCACTAAAAGAACACAGAACATATCCACATAGCAGGGATATCAAGTGTTAAACAAGACTGCAAATTCTATCTGGTTCAGGTGGTTGAGGACTTTAATGAAGATGCTTGTTTCCAAGTCGTTTCCAAAGAGGTGTCCTGGGCTCAAGTCAAGAAATTTAGAAACCTTTGTGATCACTCTGGGTTGAAAGGAAAAATCCATTTGCATGTGGTAAAAACCAGGCAGGGAAACAGCAGAGAGCTCTGCATCCCCTCAGCCAAGAAATCTGACTTTTCTTAGAAATCTATCAGTTCTCACTTAACAGAAAAGAACTCTATACTGGACTATAGTGGTAGAACCTGGGCTTTTAAATTCTTTTCACCTCCAGCAGGGATCTCTAGCATAAAAGAAACAACTAACTTTACAGCACTCATTGCAGCAGCTCCAGGTGCCTCACGTTGGGGGATAGGCTGATCGGCCCTCCTCCTGGCTCTGCCAGGCATGGTGTTCCTGGCCCTGCCAGGCATTGTGCCCCTGCCAGGCATTGTGGTCCTGAGGGCGTTGACCCTGAAGGAGAAAAGCCCTGAAAGAACATGATTGTAACAGATATCATTGGAAAGTCTCCTGGCAATTTAAAACAAAAAACAAAAGCGATTAATTAGGTTAAAAAATGAGGCACGGGGTAACTAACTACACACGTTTTCCAATCACACCAATGAGACGGATTGCTCCAGAGTTGGCAGAGAAGTGACAGAGAACCTGCTAAAACACTGCTGGAAATTGAAGAATCAAACCTGGCTTGGTGGCCCAGTTTGTAATCCTGGTGACTCGGGAGGCTGAGGCTGGAGAATCTCAAGTTCAAAGCCAGTCTCAGCAATTTAGTGAGGCCCTACGCAATTGAGCAATACCCTGTCTCAAAAAAAAAAAAAAAGGACTAGGGATGTGGTTCAGTGGTCAAGTGCCTCTGGGTTCAATCCCAATGGACAAGTCAGTACCGGTTCTTCCCACTTACCACACATTGGCATAGCACAACATCCTCTGTACCCCTAATGTACCCAACACATACACTTGAGCTGCTGCACCCCGAGTTGGCCCTGCACCCAGGCATCCTCTCCCCTGGCCCTTTGGCCCTCACCCTGAAACTCACCTGGGCCAGAAGAGGTCCAACCTGTGCGCTATGCAAACCTGCCCAGGTTTCCTTGCCTGAACCTGCAGCGTCTGAGCACCTCTGATGTGGGTCGATTGGGGGGCGCAAAGCTCCTCTCCAGGAGAGGTGCACACTTGGCTCCCAGCCTGTTCAGGGTCAGCCCTGTTCCAGGCAGCGGTCAGAAAAATGGCCGGCGGCGGTGGTGGGGGAAATGGGAGGACCTGCCTGGCCTCCCGGGGAGATGACCCACGCAGCAGGGCAGCCGCCGGCCCTTGCTCGCTCGCTCAGCTTCAATTTCAACCCTGCGGGGCTGGCCTCTTCCGGAACCGCCTCCACACGAAGCCCGCATGGGAGCTGCACCTGGAGGACTCGGAGGTGCTGAGTCTAGTGGATGGGAGAGGGGATGGCTCTCCCCGCTTACCTGTCCCACCTTGTGTCCCCTATTAAGCATCCCCGGATTTATCTGCCAGGTCACTTTACAAAACGATATGCACGTGGGCCCCAGAAACTTAGCCCTTAGCACTGAAGAGCTTTAACCTGATCCCTGCAATGGCCAGCACAACTGAATGCAGCTGCTCCGACCTCCTTGGATTCAAAGAAGATATCCCAAATCCACTCCGGGGCACTGATCCCTATGAGTGGATCTGCAAGCTTTTTGAGTATTTTGTGTCCCTTAAAAATAGATCTGTAGTATCAGCCTCACTGGTTGTTTCCGGGTTTCTGTCATTCTTTGGCTTTGCTGCTTTATTATTATTTTTTTAATCACCAATCCTTTCTTCTAACATTTTTACAGTTGCATTGTTGTGCATTTAAATCCTTGACACACACACATCAGATACTCATTTTAATTATACAACCATTTTATTTATGTTATATTGAGACAGTTTTTTTTTTTTTTTTTTTGTATCTGTATTGGTACATGTGGTAATTCAGTAAATATACAGAATGTGTAATAATCAAGGTAATAAGCATTTCCATCTATAGGGAAAATGGCGTGAGTCAGGCTCCCTCACCCTGATGTCCAGGAAGCAATGGTAAAGATGTCTTATTAAAGTCAAGAACAAGGGTGCACGTGTTTTCTTATATAGCCCTTGATATCATACTTGGCAAGCTGCTAGCTTCGTTTTAATCCTGTATATAAACTAAATGGGACTTTCCACTTCATAGATTCCCACCTACCCATCAAATAAAAGCATGTCAGATCGCCCTTCTGCTCCGTGTACCTTCTTAGGCTGCCTGAATCTTAGGCTGCCTGAACCTGCCTCAGATTGAAGCAGTTGTACTACACGATCTCTTCAACCATTAATTTTTCTGTGCTTGGAAAATACCAGATTGTTTTAACCTACAGTTACTTACTCTGCTAAAGAAGAAGCAGAACTAATTCTTCCTCTCTAGGTTTTGTTACCCCTACTTGAATTTCTCTGCATCCCCTGTCTCATTTCCTTCCCAGTCTCTGGTACCACTATCCCTTTTTGTTCTTTTTGAGACTGATTCATTAGTTTCCACAAATGACTGAGAACTTGTGGCATTTCTCTTTCAGTGTCTGGCTTATTTTACTTAACATGATCATCTCTAGTTCCATCCATGTTAATGAAAATGACAGGATTTTTATGGCTGAATAATGGTTCATTGTGTGTATGTGTGTGTGTGTGTATAATTTTCTTTATCCATTCATCCACTAGAGGGCATCCAGGTAGGTTCCATGTTTTAGCTATTATCAATTGTCCTCCAATAGACATGGGAGTTCAGGTATTTTTTTTGGTATAATGAGTCCCTCTCCTTTGGCTCTATACCTAGTAGTTGGGTTGCTGGATCATATGGTGGTTCTATTTTTAGTTTTCTAAAGAATCAACCTACTGTTTTCCATAATGGCTGTACTAATTTATGTTCCTGCAGTATGAGTTTTCTTTTCTTCTTGTCCTCTTTAGCATTTGTTATTTTATAAAGTAATCTTTATATTACCCACTACTTCGAGATTCCACCAATGTCCTATAGAAAACTTCTACAGGTCTAATTCTGATGTCAACTATGCACTGTACTGTCCGTAGTACGCCGACAACACATTGTTCTGTTTATCATATCTTGAAAATATTCTAAAAACTAGGAAAGCCTAACTCTTCTTGAAATTGACTTCAGAATTATTGCATTGGGTTGCAAAGTATAATCAGTTATGGTGTCCTCTTAATTTGGGGCTTTATTGAATTTAGACATTGGTTTTGTTCCTCTACATTTCAGAGTCCTCTCTCTGATTTTCCAGAAAAATCCCTGTGCTCAGAAGTGATTATAAGAAAGCTGTCCATGGAGTCAAGTTGCTGCTGAGAGTTAGTCATGGAAACCAGCCTTGGGAGTCTGCTGCATAGTGACATTTCTCATTGAATGTTCTAATTTAAGATTCTGATTCATCTGGTGGAGAGTAAGCCAGGAAGGAGAAAATGGAAAGAAGAGGAGGGGAAGAGGATAAAATGCTAGTGCATTGGGTTGGATGAGACACTCCCAGATATCACGGTATCCAGTGCAGCATCCATCCCAGTATCCAGCCCAGGGCAGAGATGGAGCCCGTTCTCAGTACATGTTGCCCGAACCTGCATTAATCACAACTGGTCTGCCTCTTTCAGTAAGTACTTACCTCCTTATGATACTTACCAATAGGCCTTCTTTAATGTCTTTGAGAAAAGTGGTACGGTTTTGCTGCTCACTGGTATTTCAGGTCATGGTACAGAGTCATTCATGGGAACCACATATTTCTATATCTATTTATTATAGTCTTTCACCAATAGAATGCAAGGGTCGCCTTGGAGGGAATCTGGTCTCTCATCTCACAGTCTTTGGCAAGCAGTAGACACTCCATTAATGTTTAGAGAGAATAAATGGATGGATGATTAAACTTAATATGGAATTGAACAGGAAAGCAGTCTACATTTTAATTCTCATATACATCCCCATATGTCATGCAGTTATGATTATTGTTATTTCTGAATGAATTAACACCCCCCCAAAAAAAATGCTCTTAGTCTTCTGTCTGGAAAAAAATGAATGGGGAGAGAACAGTGGGAGCAAAAGTGTCATTTAAGCTGGAAAAATTATGAATACATGGAAACAAATGGCAGATGACTAAATACAACTCAAGCATGTATCAGAACTAGGTCAACTAGATGCACACAAAAATTTATTTATACTTCTAATTAGAAAACATATTTAAATACCAAATAACCCTAATAAAAGCCACCCAATGGAGAATAATAATAAAATCGAAGGTGAAAATGCATGGAAGCAATAAATAAAATGAAGTGATGTTTCTTTAAGAAACTAATGTAGTCACTAAACCACCAGGTAGCCTAATTAAGACAAAAAGGAGATTCCACAAAGTTGAATAGAGAACGAGGAAATGATCACCAAGGAAAAATTATCAGAGGATAATTAGTACATGTCTGCCAGTTAATGGAGAAACCTGGGTGAAATGAAGGGCCTGCTACCAAATAGGCTACAAAGAATAAGCCTTGGCTGACCTTCCTGAGAAAAGTACACCCACAACTCTCTCCCATTCCCTGCTTCCTGTCGCACCTCCTCACCAGGTGAAGTATTGAAAGTCATTAGTGAGAAGTGACTGTCCTGATCTGTGGGCAGAGAGATTCCTCCACCACATCCCTAGGACTCACCATAGTGGTGACCAGGTGGAGGACACTCAGGGTAAGAGCACTGGTCAGGGCTGGCTCTTGTCTATGGTGTTTGTATTTAAGAAGAGGAAACTGAGACCCTCATGTGTCAGCAATATGTTGATTAGAACCCTCATTATTAAACATAAGGATGAGAACTTCTGAAATAATGGCCACCAGTGATTTTCGACCCTGGCTCTACATTGGCATCACCTGGTAGCCTTTAAAAATACAAATTCCTGGAGCTAAGGGTGCAGCTTAGTGGTAAAACACTTAGCTAACTTAGCTAGCATGAGTTTAGGCCTTGGATTTATTCCACACCCCCCTTCTCAGTACTCATTCTGCAGAGCTCCTGCCTTAACTGGCATGAGGTAAAGCTAGCCACCTGCATTTCTGGAACCCCACAGATGATTCTGATGCCTGGCCCAATGAGGAAAAAATTGAGTTAATTGTAAAAACTGGGATGAATCCATTGTTATGGGTGAGTCAGAGATACCACTGGCCCTGACCTTGACTCTGGGTCTCATAGTTGACAGTCCTCAAATGCCAGGCAGTGCACTGCTCTTCTGATCACAGGAAAGCTGTGAGGATAATGTGACTAGCTATTCCAACAGGTCTCCAACTTGAATACATAGCAATTGTGATAATAATCACCATTACCCAGAAGGCTTGGGTAAGTACAGATTCCCAGGTCCTGTTCCTCCTAGTTCCTGATTCAGAGATGGAGATCATCCAATGAGGGCCACGAAGCAACCAAGATAAAAACCACCATATCTGCTACAACCTGATCTAGGAAGTGCTCCACAATAGCCCCGCCATGCTGTCTCTCTGTGCCTGTCTCTCTGGCTCACTTCACTAAAACAATGACCTCTGATTCCATTCATGCTTGTTGCAAATGATAGGATTCCATTCTTTTTTGTGACTGAATTGCATGCTGGGTGTATATGTACCATGTTTTCTTTATCCATTCATCAGTGAATGTACACCTGGGTTGCTGCAATTTCTTGGCTATTGTGAGTAGCAAGGAACATAGGAATTCAGATGCTTCTCTGAACTACTGGCTTCATTTCTTTTGGACCCAATAGTGGGATTTCTGGATCATGGGGTAGTTCTATTTCTGGTTTTCTGAGGAACCTCTATCCTGTTTTCCATAGTGGCTGTACTAATTTACATTCCCATCAACACTGTGCAAGTGTTCTAGTTCCTCCACATCTCCACCAATATGCATTTTTGTTGATCATTTTGGCAATGACCTTTCTTGCTAGGGTGAGTGATGTCTCATGGCAGTTTTGATTTGTGTTTCCCTGATTATTAGTGATGTAGAGAATTTTTTTCATATAATTATTATTTGTATGCTTTCTTTTGAGAAAAGTCTGTTTAGGTCCATGGCCCATTTTAAAATCAGGTAATTTATATTTTTGCTATTGAGCTTTTAGAGTTCCTTATATATTCTGGATGCAACCCTTATCAGATGTCTACTTTGCAAATATTTTCTCATTCCATAGGTTGTGTCTAGACTCCGTTGATTGTTTCCTTTTCTATGTAGCATTGTAGTTCGATGTATTATCATTCATCTGTTTTTGCTTTTGTTCCCTGTGTTGCTTTTGGGGTCCCCTTCAAATCTTTGCCTATTCTAACATCTCACAGTCTTTCTCCATGTTTTTTTCTAATAGTTTTATAGTTTTGGGTTTTACATTTAAGCCTTGAATCCATTTTGGGTTGAGCTTTGTAATTGGTGAGATAGGGATCTAGTTTATTCTAAATCTAGCCTACTTCAAATACCCGATGTGATGCAGAGACAATGACAAGAAAAATATGTATACATTCTGTACAGACACAATTTTATTTTATTTTTTTAGAATATTTGGACCTGTGGTTGGTTGAATCTGCTGTAGCAGGACCTGCAGATACGGAGGACCAACTGTCTGTGGATGTATGAGAGGGGATATATTGGGGAACTTGGCAAAGTCTCTGTGAGCTGTAGAGCCAGGGAAGCCAGTAGTGTAGCTCAGTCCAAGTCTGAAGCCACAGAACCAGAGAGGCAGATGGTGTCCCTCTTAGTCTGAGGCCAAAGACCTGAGAACCTGTGGGGCCACTGGTGCAGGTCCCAGAGTCCAAAGACTGAAGAACCTGGAGAGTAATGTCCAAAGGCAGAAGTGTGTCCTAGCTCCAGGAAATAGAATGTCTCCCCCTCCTCCTCCTCCTCCTCCCCCTCCTCCTCCTCCTCCTCCTCCTCCTCCTCCTCCCCCTCCTCCTCCTCCTCCTCCTCCTCCTCCTCCCCCTCCTCCTTTTTGTTCTATTGAGGATCTTGGCTGATTACACCTTGCCTGCCCTCACTGGGGGAGGATGGGTCTTCCTTACTCAGTCTATTGACTCAACTGCCTTTGCACTCAGTGGACCCCCCATTCTCCCCTTCCAAGTCTCTCCCCATTTCTGGCTCCTCACCCCTCATGCTCACAGGCTACCCAGAGCCAAACTGACTCAGGATCTCAGAGGGATCTCAGAGGGATCTCAGAGCCTGGCTTCAGAGGAGAGGGTTAAAGTTTCCCATGCCTAGGAGCCAGCTTCACTGTCTCACCTCACTGCCCAAGGCTGATCTGTAACCCACTGCTATATAAACAGGTGGCCAATCCTGGGACAGCAGTGCCTGCAGCCATGGCCAGCATGTTAAGCCTCGGTACCAGAGCTGGGACCCCAGAGCTGCCTATATTATCTAAAATTGCTGATATTCTGTCTTTGCTGTCTGTTGGGTAATGGTGATGACCTTTGGGCTGAGAGCACGTGAAAGCCTAAAGGGTTTTCAACATGGACATGAAGGTTAGAAGAAAAAAGCATCTTCAAGTGACAGAGGTGTGGCATAACACAGAGAACAGTAAGCATGTGCACAAATGTCACTGTCTTTCTATCGGAGTCGTTTTCTCATGTGTGACATGTGCATTTGTGGTCTATTTCTATCTCTTCCTCATGGGCGAACAACTTCAAACCTTGAGCCAACCATTTTTCCCAGTTTGCCTGAGAAAGTTCTAGGGATAGGCAGCTTGAAACAAAAACAAAACAAATCAAAACAAGAACACATTGTTTTTTGAAATGGTCACCCATTCTGTCGCCTTCCCTTAGGGGCAAGCAATTCACTTACCCCCAAGCTTCAGGCATTCCCCCCACGGGCCACCAAAAGCTGCAGTCTGGCTGGGCACAAATCACGAGCCACTGAAGCAGGAACAAACTTTATTTCTGAACTCCACCAGCACGCTCCACACATGCTCCCGTGAACTCCTCCCGATAGCCACGCGGCTCGTCCAGGAAGCAGCAGCAGGAAATATCCTCCAGAAATCCCTCCTCCTGCACTTCCCTAACCAATGGGAACTCTCCAGGAATCCCCGGGAATCCCCAGGAGAACTCCAAAGTAGCGGCCAAGGCGGATAGAATGCCTCTCCTGTCAACCAATACTATTTATAAAATGCCAGGGTCATTCCGACTCGGCTGTGGCTCTCAGCAGCTGGGGAGGGTGGGGTCCTGTCACACGGCCCAACCTGGCAGACGGCCTAGTGCCCCTGCAGAGGCCATATCGGGGGTGGGGCAAGCAGCCGCCCATTAGGCTCATGGCCAGTACAGGCCTGGCTATGGGGATAGCATAAGGTCCTGGGCACCTGCCTGGGTACCGCCACCTCCCATATGTTGCTTCCTGAGCAGGCCACTCTGCCAGGAGCAAGACAAAGGCTTGGAGCTGCCACCACAGAGGCCATCCCAGCTACTGGTCAGCATCTCACTCTGACACCCACTGCCCCACACCCTTGCCACCGCTGCGAGCCCTGACACTCTTGGCTCCAGCCTTAGGACTCCCCATGTGGCCACCGGATGCCACCTTCATTGCCCTGCAGCTGGACTCCTGTTCCTGCTGCAGGATGAAGATGCTCACTACTGTGCACCTCTGTTGTTGCTTCCCCTGCTTCTGGACTCTTCTGGTGCCTCTGCCACTGTGCAGCAACTGAACTCCCAAACCCCAGCTGGACTCTGACGCTGCCCACCCAGGCCCCACCGTCACTGCCATTCACCCAATGCCTGATGCCCCACCCCTATACCGAGCCTGGAGCCCTGATGCAACTGAGTGTTGCTGCTGCCCCTGCCAGACTCTGGAGCTCTACCCTGCTGCCACCAGACTTTAACATGGACACCAGACAGTGACACTCAGCACCGGGGCCAACTTCATTGCAAGTGCAGCTGGACCCTTCTCACTATGGCAGGACAAAAAGTCTTAAGGCTGGATGCCTCTGTTGTTGACACCACTCTTTCTGGATTCTTCCATTGTCACTGCCACCATAAGTAGGAAGCAAGGGAACTCCCAAATCGCAGCCGGATGTTGACACCTCCACAGACACCCCCACCCCACACCAATACTCAACTCCTGACCTCTGACACCTGATGCCCTATGCCCAAAGCAGCTGCATGTAGCTGCTATTGCTACCAGACGCCACCATTCCATGATGGTACCATTGCAGTGAATTGACCCCAAGGCTGCTGCTGTGCCCAAGACCACAAGAGCTGGGAACCTGGGCATTCTCCATCACAGTCACCTCACCAGAGTCCACTGCATGCTTCCTGCCTTTCGTCCCCAGGACCATCCACTGGTCCTTCAGGACCCTTGAGGAGTTGCGGTGCTAACTCAGGGAACTCATTCAAGGATAAAAAGTGAGTACTTTAAATAAAGGTTGCAGTCCTTACAGCAGGCAGTGGGCGGGGCTAGGTAGGTCCAGATCACTGGTGAGGGGTGGGGGCAGAGCCTGGGGGCTGTTGGTCAGGTTTGGACCTGACCCTGTGGGGCAAGCTAGAGAGAGATCTCTGGTGGCTCTGGGAGTCCAGGCCTGGGAGCACCTTCTGATTCTTTCTCCTGAGCTTCCCACCCTGTCTCCTTCTCCCATCTTCCACTCCTCCCTGAGGGGACTCTGGCTCTTGGAGACAGGGTCATTGGACACTGGGTCTCTGGGGCAGTGGTGTGAGACCCAGATACATTGTAGCAGGTTGAGGACAGCCAGAGTGACTGGACTCTACCCACCTGGACTTGGGGCAAAGCAGCCTCTTTGGAAAATAACCTCCTAGATCTACCAAATTTAGCCTGACATTGGCTTCTTCCAAGAGATTATCAAGAAAAGAAAAAAAAAAAAAAAAGTTTGTCTTGCTAAAGGGTCCTGTGAGGAGAGGCAAAGACTTCAGAGTGGGTAGAGCTGGATTCAAATCCCTCTTACCTGGGTGAACTTGACCAGGGTACAGAACTAGGTACAACTTTGGGTTTGCATCTGGTAAAGTAAATATGGTGAGAAGGATAAGCCAGAGGTAAATGAAGCTGTTGAGAACTATCTAAACTTTGGGAGCCAGGTTGGCATTCAGCATTATTTCCATGCAGAAATATATTCTGAGATTAAGGTTAACTCATTTAGAAATGGACTTTTGGAAGGCAATATTCCTGTGAGGCAGGGAGTTGAAATTTACGTTTTTAGATGAAATATTAATATATGGAAGATCATAAGCCAAAACATAAGATGTTGGATCAGAATCATGATATTATATTTTATATATTTATATTTTCAAATTTGTTTAAAGTTACATTGAGATAACTCTATATATTTCAAGCCTCCTGGGATATCCCCCACCTCTGCCACACACACATGGAGCACTGTCCACAACCCCTTACTCTTCTTTAGTGTCACCAACTATCAGAATACATGTATATATACCTACGCAGGTATACATTATGTAATATTTTGTTCCTTTTGGCCTGTTTTGGAACCTCCCCAAAATAGAATCTCATTCTCACATCCATTCTTCTGCAACTTTCCCTCCTTAATTTGCACTCCTTCAGCTGAGCATCAGGAATAAAGAACCAGCAGACAAGCTTTCAGAAGGACACCAGCCCTGCTCCAGTCACACTGGAAGCTGACTAGCCTGCACACGTCCAAATCTTGAGGAAACATCAGCCCTGCTTCAGCTACCTGGGGGCTGGCTGATCAACACAAGGTGGAAGATAAACTAACCAATAGGAAAATGGACTGTTTTATCCTCTAAGTTGGCTCTTACAGTGTGATTAATTGCCACCCATTACTTCTGTCATATAAATAGTCCTTTCTTTTGCATTGATTCTAGGACAGATAACAATCAAACATGTAGGTAACAATATGAGAAAACTAACCCATTTACCAGTTCAAACCTGAAAGGGCATTATAGTTGGGGTCCAAGCTCACTATTTGGAGGATGGTTTCCTATTCTTAGTAGATTCAAAAGCTTAATTGATATAGAAGGGATTATGCTGTTAACTTGTTTATTGCTTCCATGTTTGTTTCCCCTTTACGTTAAAACTAGTGGGTCTATTATAGAAGCAGCTGTTTAAAAAAAAGAGAGAAACAACAACTACAATAGACATTAGACAAAGCTTTAAAGCAAGAAGATAATGATGCTCTTTGATTTAAAGGATTAAATAATGAGCATCCAAGGGGGTAATGATGTGGTCCCCCAAAGATCCCCCACTTTAACTGTAACACATAAGCCTCTCTTCTAGTCAAGGATATATTTTTAAGAAGTCAGCAGTATTTCTAGAGTGCTCATTGTGTTTTGAGCTCCTCTTTGTTGTGAAGGCCAGGTTTCTTTCTTGTAAAGGCCTGCAAGGCTGGGGTTGTGGCTCAATGGTAGAGCACCTGCTTAGCACATGAGGCATGGGGTTTGATTCTCAGCACCACGTAAAAATAAAGCAAGAAAATAAAGGTACTGTGCCCATCTATAACTTAAAAAAAAATTTAGGTCTCAAATCAAGTTTGTTGATGTGTAAGTTTCTGTTTTCTAAGAATACGGAACAAAAAGTAACTGTTATGTTAACCATTGTGTTGTGTAGCCACCCACTGAGTAGAAATCTCAGAGAATTTCCAGACATGGAGTCCAGAGATTGTTTGGCATTAACCCCTTTGGATTGCTTCAGCTTAAACCTACTTCCTGCAAATTCCTCAGGTGTCCAGCCTCATCTGTCCTACATCAATGCCTGCTTGGAATGCTACAGTGTCCCCATTCTTGAAGGGCATGCAGAGACAGTCTCTCTGACTGTGCCACAGTATGAATTCTATGCAAAGTCATTCATCACAAAACACTAAAGGCAGGTTACACTACAGTGACTCCCTGGAAGTAACGTTAATGTTGCATGATAAAACCTGTACACCTATATTGAATTGCCATGCTATACCCCATAAAGATATACAAATAATATATATGAATAAAAATTTTTAGCCTGGTAGAAAATGTGAGAACTCTGAATGCCATGTTTGATTTTGTGTTATTTTAAATATTATGCTGTAATAATATTTAATATCATTACATTTTTTTAAATCTCAAAAAAATCAGAATTTTGTACCATAATATTGTCAATAAAGCAAACAATTTATTGATTAGGACATATGTTTTCCTGTTTTTAACTCTAACAGTTGAATTAAAGTTTTGTACCAGACACCAACTCCATCAGAATCTCAGTCTGGTGAAGCCACAGCTTGGTGCCTGCCCAAGCAAGTGCCCACATGTGCCTGGCTCTTTGTCACTCAGTAGATAGGAGCTCTGACCCAGGGTGGTGGGACCTGCATTCCAGCCCCCTTAGTGCTCTGCTTTAATTTCTTATCTGTGGGGACTTGTGTCCAATATGCCCCTGGGGCTGATGAAGATCAGTGAGGAACTTCATCAAGTTAAAGAAATCTGGCTGGTCTACTGTGTAAGGAGGGGCATCCTGTCAAAGCTGTCTCTGTGGCTGACTCCCACTCTCTACCTGCTTTCCTGTGTGGTCTTTATGGAAGGCAGGGGAATTTTGTTCACTTGTCATGTAGCCTGCTAGCTCCAAGGCAAAGGGACCCTCCTCTGACCTCTATCTGCCAAACCAAAGAAGATAATTTTTGTCAGTTCTCTAAGGAGATGAGAGAGATTAGATCGCAGTTAATAGTGAGCATTGAAACGCAAACCAATAACAGGGCAATGTCATGGGTTTTCTTTATGTGGTTTTTAAGATTTTCTTTAAATACATTTAAGGCAAGTGGGTAAACAGATAATGGTATACAAATAATCAGAACAGAGGAAGCCAATTAAGAAATACACCAAGAAAAATTAATGGAGTCCTTACTAACTCTTGACAGGATCTGTTGGGGTCATTGAAAAGCTAGAATTTATGGCCATAGGTATCTCAATCTATATCAGAAGAGAAATCGTCTCAGTATTGCAGGAGAAAAAAGTTAAATTCTGTCTGGCCATTGACCCCAATACTCATACTAACATAGCATTTATTTGTAAATGAAGGACCCCCTTAATAGGATGGCCACCATGACAGTTCTGGAGAGGACCAACTAAGGTCAAAAACTCTACTCTTGACATGAAGGAGTGGGGCAACTGAAAGAGTGGTGAAGGTGGACCCAGTTCTCAGGGCAACCATAAAACACCAATGAATTTGGAGACAGCACTGTTTCCTTTGTCGTTCTCTGCTGGGAGCTGATGTACTCTCCTGAGAGTGCTCTTTATTTGAGCCTTACTTTACTTTTACTTATGAAAAGAAAAGTCATCTTGCATGGTTTTTCATGTCTGACTTCAAATTTTCTTTCTTTGGGTCACAAGAAGTGAGATTTGAAGCTTCAACTCCTCACTCTCCTGTGACATCTAACCTGGTGCTTCCACTCAGACTGACAGCCATCTACAGGACAGGCATTTGAACTTCACCCTGTTCCTCTCCCAGCTCTGTTTGAGATAATGACTAACTTAGCCTCTAATATCTTGCATTTTGCTTTGGGATTCTCTGTGTACTCCTTTTCTCTGCCAAAACCTCTTCCATATGTCACACCCGTGCTCTGTTTGCTTGATGTTATTTTTGTTGTCACTGTTCATCTTTTATTCCTGTTAATAACTGTAGTGACAACTTTTTTTTTCCTGCTGACATGCAGATGTACACTCTCTCTTGTTTTTTTTTTTTTTTTTTTTTTTGGTGGCATTCTTTTGAGCAAGGCCATCAGAGAAGCATTGAGGCTCCACTGTTGTGGCTGTTGCCTTATGGTGTCCCCCTGACTCTCTTCAGTAATGAGCATCACACCACCTTCTTTTAGAGGCTATTCCCAGAAGCTGCAGGGCAATGAGTTCCCCATCTTTACCTACGTACAAATCACCTCATGGGGCACTAGTTTAAGATATCTCACAGCTAGGAAAACTTTTCTCAGCTGATGTCTTTTCCTCACCAAAATGGTAGTTATTGCTCTTTCTCTGTGGTACTTTTGCATGAACCCTATGTCCCCTCACATTTATTATTCCAAGGGAAAGCCAAGGAATGCAATGATCCTTGCCCTTTTCTATGTCACTTATCCTATTGTTATTTTTGGACTATGTTTTCAACAGAGTGACACAATAACCCCCGCACCCCCCCCACCACCACCCACTTTTCAAAATCATGCCCATCTTACTCTTAAAATTCTCTGCAAAAGGATTAAGAGTCACTTCTCCAAGTTAAGTCAACTGGCTGGCATAAAGGCATTATTAAACATCTTTCTTCAATAAGATTACCAGCTTCAGCAACAGAGGGTTCAGCAAATGATGCACAAGTAAATATACACACTTACATACATATATAATTTGGACAGGCATTCTACACACAGAATTTTTAAGGAACCACACAGGGATGCCTCCTGGTTCTGGGTTTAAAATGGAATATATGGGAGGGACGCCTTCATACATTCATCTCTCTTGCCTGTCAGTACTGCTGAGGGACTCCTGGGGTATTGACAGACTATGTTTAGGAAGTCTGAACTACAATAGTCTTTCCTTAGTAGACTCATGTTGCAGAGAGGAAGGAAAATGGCCAGAAGTCCCCTACATACAGGCTTTTTTACTGAGGGATCAAAAAGATTTATGTGCTATGTACAGCACTGATGATGCCTTTCTAGCAATGATGAGTCAAAACATTACCGGCTTAGAGTACCCCCCAAACCACACCTTCCTTCCTTTCAACAGTATACTTTATATATATGTCAAAATAGAATTCTCCCACTCTCCTCTGAACTCACCATTATGTACTGCTCCCACTCACTGCCATACTGGTATCCCTCATCATAATCCTGTCCCTATTCAGCCCATTGCCAGGTTACACCCATTGCAAGAGACAAATGGAGAATCTGGACTGGTAGGAATGCAGGTACCTTTTTCTATGCAAGATATAAAACAATTCCAACAGGATTTAGGAAGGTATACTGATGACCCTAATGAATATATAGAGGGATTCCCACATCTGACCAAGGCTTTTGAAGTAATCTAGAGAGATGTAACAGGAATTTTGAGTCAAACTCTAGAAAACAGAGAGAGTCATCAGGAGACAGAAGCTGCTAAGGTTTGGGAGATGATCTATGTAAATATATGACTAACACTGTATACCTGTGGGTCCTTCTGCCATTCCAATTGAGCATCCTCATTGGAATTATGATGAATCACCTGGAAGGTGGCACAGGGATCATGTGATCATTTGTCTCAAGGGAGGACTTAAAAACAGTAGGATGAAACCTACTCCATGCCATTGGCATCAATTGATAAGGAGTTGAGGTGAAATCCCATGGCTTTTGTAGAAAGATTGAAGAAAAGATTAGTAAAATATACAAACTTAGATCCTATATCTCTGGAAGGGCAACTTATTTCAAAAGACAAATTTATTCTCCAATTTGCTCCAGATATTATAAATTACAAAATTGGTAGCAGACCCTGGGAATTCCCTTAAAGGTAGCCATCCAGGTCTTTTATGATTGAACCAGGAGGAAACTTTAAGAGACCTATGAAAAAAGAAAAGAGGAACAAGAGACCAGTTCAATTATTGACTGCAGCTCTTAATGGCCACCCCCTTTTCTCCCCACAGGACCTTTGAGCCTCTGAAGGCATCTGTCATCATTACAGAAAGTGAAGGCACTAGAAGAAAGATCACCCAATTGATGGCAGGCTTCCAAAGACTTCTTGCCCTATATGTGGCAGGAGAGGCCACTGTACACACGCCTGTACTCCCAGTGGCTGGGGAGGCTGAGGCAGGCAACTTTGCAAGTACAAAGCCAGCCTCAGCAAACCATCAAGGCCCTAAGCAACTCAGCAAGACCTTGTCTCTGAATAAAGTATAAAAAATGGTTGGGGATGTTGCTCAGTGGTAAACTGCCCCTGGGTTCAGTTCCTGGTACCCAGCCCCCACAAAAAAAGAGATTTGTGTTTCCCAATAGGTGCCCTGTCCTCACCACCCTTGCCACAGAGACAACTTTTTAGTTGGTGGTTTTCTAGAACTTTCTGGTGGAGGAAATTGCTGGTGTCTGGATACAACTCATTGTATCCAATATTGCTGTGTCTCCTGTTGTATCAATCTTATTGTGATAGTCGTGTCTTCTTGTTTTTCTCACAGGGCATTTGCCTCTAAGATGGTATTAGAATCTGTTTCTCCTACATCAGATATTGTGGCCCCCTGGATAGGCCTTAACTCATAATCAAGAGCATTTCGCTGGTAATGATTTGATTTAATCACCCTTGTCCCTCATATGATTTTGGGTTTCCAACCTTGGCAGGGGTATTAGATAACAGTTAGTAGTGAGCAGTGGAATGCAAACCAGTAACATGGCAAGGTAATGGGTTTTCTTTAAAGTTATTTTTAAGGTTTTTTTTTTAAGTTACTTTTAAGGCAAGTGGGTAACCAGATAAATAGAAAAATAACAGGTATGGAAACCTTAAAGAATAAACAGGGAAAAAAAGACCCCATCATGATACACATCCAGAAAGGAAGATTAATGCACAGGACTTAATGCAGCCACAGTGAGTAAACAGGCTACACACAACCAGATGACGACTCACAAATACTGAGTGGAAAGAGCAAAATGTGCTGTATGTTCCCATCCTTGACACCTTCAAAGCCAGGAGAGACCAACTACTCTTTGGGGTGTGAGGACAAGGTAATGACAAAAGCCAGGGCCAAGGCCATCTTAGGGGTGGAGCAAGCAGGTCAGGAAGAATGTGTGTGTGATTCCATGGTGCTGGGGAAGCTGCAGGTCCTGATTGGGAAGTGGGTGTCAGCCACATTAATGGTGCAATTCGTCAGCCCCCACAGATATACTGTATGTATTTTGCATATATATTTTATTTCACAAAGATCACACAAAAAGGAACCACTCCGACCCTAGGCCTGTGTTGGTCTTCACAGGGCACTGGATCACTCATGTCTTGCCCAGATTGTCTTAATGGGGAAGACTGGGTAGGGAGCTGCCAGGGCCAGAGGACAAGCCACTCAGGTGACCCTGAGCCAATGACCATCAAATACCATTTTCATTCCTTCCCCTGGGGTGTCCTCCTGCCCCCAGCAGTGCCATACATGTGCTCCATACCTCTTGTGGTCTGTTATGTTGACCTGGGGACCTGGCTTCCTGGCTCTGTCAGGCTGCCTGGAGTGGCATTATCTGACCAAGATTTGTTTCTTACAAAAGGGATTGGCTCTGATGAAGTGAGCACCCCTGCATGCATGGTTAATGGACTCTCTGGAATGGTGTCTTTAGTATTCATTTATGTATGTGGTCATCTGCTCACTTACTTACAGTTGGGAAGAACCTTTGACTATGTGTGAAGATACCAGTCATATAACAGTGGGAACTCCATCTCCATGTCAGGCACCTCATCAGGGATACAAGGTAGAATACTTGTCCTTGTGGAGAAGACAGGTGTGAGAACAGAAGACAGGTTCATGTGATGAATGCTGCAGAGCAGTCTGGGGCCCTGTGGGAGCCAGCAGTGAGCAAGGCAGGAAAGGGATCCCTAAAGAACTGATGTTTAGCTGGGCACCGTGGCACACACCTGTAATCTCAGAGGCTACAGAGGCTGAGACAAGAGGATGGTGAGTTCAAAGCCAGCCTCAGCAACGATGAGGCACTAAACAAATCAGTGAGACCCTGTCTCTAAATAAAATACAAAATAGGGCTGGGGATGTAGCTCAGTGGTTGAGTGCCCCTGAGTTCAATCCCTGGTACCAAAATAATAAAAAAGTCATGTTTATATGAAAATCAATAAACCTTACATTATACTACAGAGCAATAAAAGCAAAACCAGCATGGTATTGGCACCAATACATACATGTAGATCAATGGTATAGACTAAAAGACACAGAGACAAACCCACATGAATACAGTTATCTCATACTAGACAAAGGCACCAAAAACATATATTGGAGAAAAAGATAGCCTCTTCAACAATGGTGCTGGGAAAACTGGAAATCCATATTTAGCAAAATGAAATTAAACTCGTATTTCTCACCCTGTGAGAAACTCAACTCAAAGTGCATCAAGAACTTACAACTAGAACAGTGGTATATATACATAATGGAATATTACTAGGCCTTAAAGAATGAAATGATGGAATTTGCTGGTAAATAGATATAGAGCTGGAAAATATTATGCTAAGTAAAATAAGCCAACCCCAAAGAACCAAAGGTCAAATGCTGTCTCTGATATGTAGATTCTAATTCACAATAAGGGAAGGTGTCCAGGGAAGAATAGGGACACTTTGGATTAGACATAGGGCAATGAAAGTAGGAGAGGGGTATGGGGGTAGGTAGCGTAGGAGAATAAATCACACATTATTACCCCATGTGCATATATGATTACACAACCAGTGTAACTTTATATCATGTACAATCAGAGAAATGAGAAGTTATTCTGAACTTACGTATTAAGCGTCAAAATGCATTCTACTTTCATACATAACTAATTAGAACCAAAAAAAGGCAATGTATTTAAGCATGCTAAAAAATTTTAAGATATTTTCACTGGCCCTTTAAGTGACTGTGGACCCTATCTATATGCTGCAGAATCTATATGGGTCAGAAGGATTAGCTGGCCCTCCTTCTGGAGAGTCCACAGTCTGTACAGGAAGGAGAGGCCTGGGATGCAGGTTGCTGGGGGATTTCACTACAGCTGCCAACCTGAGGGCTGAAGGCAGTGCCCAGGCCTGCAGGGTGTGAGTGGCCTCCTTTATGAATTTCCTGCCAGTGTCCATTCTCTACAGCAGCCCCTATTATACACCGTGGCCCATCAGAGTTCCATGTGTGGTGTAGATGGCATTTTATATTACTGGTAGACTTGTTTATTTTCTAACTTTTGAAATACCATATATATTTTTTCAAAATCACCAAATCAAGATAATTAAAATTCTTATTACCTAATTCATTACCTAATAATGAAAGTGACAAAATCAGAAAGTGCCTCTAATTTGTTACACCTTCGTAGAAACCATTATTAACAGCAGCAGCAGCAATGGACACACACAGGCACATCCAAAAACAAATGGCCCCTTTAACAGGCCATGTTTTAACTCCAGATTTGCAAATCTGAAACTTTAATTTTGGTGTAGAAGAAATAAAACAACTTCTGACCTCCTTGTAGTTCTTCTTCAGATAGGCCAGCTCTTCAGTCAGGTTCTCAATCTGCATCTCCAGGTCAACTCTGGCCAGGGTCAGCTTGTCCAGCACCTTTATCAGGCCATTGATGTCAGCCTCCACAGTCTGGTGTAGAGCCAGGTCATTCTCATACCTGAAAATCTGTTTATTCTTTTTTTTTTAATTTTTATTGTTGGTTGTTCAAAACATTACATAGTTCTTGATATATCATATTTCACACTTTGATTCAAGTGGGTTGTTTAACTATTCAACACAATGATTTGGACAAGGCCAACATTTCCAATGTTGGCAAAAATTATCTGACAAAACAAAGGGAAACATGAAAAATGAAGTCCTAATATACATGTAGGTTACAAATATATTTTTGGCACAAAATTCAAGTGGTAACATTAAATTCTCTTTCATTAAGAATTTTCTTTAAAAGTGATATTTAAACTACAGCCTGAGGATGCAAAATCAAGGGATGATGGTAAAACTCTACTCTCATTTCAAGTTCTAACAACAACCCTTTAAGACAAATAGTATTATTCTTATTTTATAGAAGAGGCAACTGAGGTTCAGAGAAGTCACCCAGCTAACATGTGGCAAAAGAAGGACTCAAATTCCTGGCTGCATAATGTAAAAGGGAGGAATTGAAGAGGCTGTGGTCAGTCATGGCCAGGAAAAATGGTAACATCAGTGGAAAGTGCCTATGTAGGCTCAAGAGAGACACTGATAGTAGAAGTGATAGGATATTAGAGAGGTGTCAAAGAAGACTCCCTGTTTCTGTCTTGATAAATGAGAAGGACAGTGATTAAAAAATACCAAGGTGGAGAAAAGGGAGAAGCAGGTTAGGAGAAAAAAAATAATTTATCTAAATTTGGTGCATTGTACTTCATTAAAAATAATAAAATATATGTATATATATTCATATGTATGCAACACACACACACACACACACACACACACACACACATACACACACACACAGTTGATTCAATGAAATTACAATGAGGATAATTCCCTGCCTAGAACCCGTGCCTTGTGTCCATCCCTTCTTCAATACCAGCATTCTCTTGCACATTTGAGTCTTTGTTCCTCCCAATAATTAAATAAATTAAATAATTCTGATTCTTGGGCCCTCCAGTACCCAACCCCAGGCACATCAGGACCAGGAGAACCACTAAGGAGGATTCTGTCCTTGGCCACCCCACCTTTTCCCTCAGAAGCCACCCCACAATTTCTCCTCATCTTCTCACAATCTCCATTGTCTGAAGAGGCCAGGCAAAGGCAGGAGTCTGCTCAGGGGCCTTGTCCTTCTGCTCCTCAGAGCATCCTGCGTGTGCAGATCTGGCCCCACAGACATGCCATCTCTGCAGCCACCCAGCAAACTATTCAGAAGTTCCCTACCTTTGGTTAATTCACATCTGTTGTAGTCTTGAAATTCCTAAGATATTTAGCAGGAGGTTTCATATGCTCATTTTGCACCAGGCCCCACAAATTCTGCAGCCACCTGTATACAAATGTCCACATCACACTGGTACAAGCTACTGAGGGGCAGCCTCTCTGATCTGTGAGTAGCAACCTCATTTCTAGCTAGGAAGACCCACTGCCTTAAATTACAGGGAGGTACAGGGGGAAAAAAAAAAGCTCAATTTCTTTGTTTCTATGAAACACACAGCTTTAGGTGCGATTTTATGTTTCTTTCTAGGTAATAACTTAGGAGGACCCCTTGGGGACAGAATGCAGAAATAACATATTTTGGACCATTAACTGTGCCTTATTGTTTTTTTATGGCTTAGAGTGGAGTCTGCTCTGAGTTTTTGTGGCCCTAAGTTACAGGCAGGAAGCGTGGGCTGCTTAAATATGACAGGGAGCCCTGGGGAGGCAGAGGAAGGAGTGGTTGAAGGATCCCAGTCTGGCTCTTGAAGCCCCAACTGCCACCCAGCTCTAGCCAGGTTTAACAATCTTCTGTTACCAGCTTGGGGGGGTAGAGGGCACTCACCTGTGCTCCTGGCTTAGCCCTACTTGACATGAAAATCTTGAAAATTCACATTACCAATACATCATGTCGGAAGATTCTTACTTCTTTCAAAGTTCTTCATGAGACAGACAAAAATTCAGTGTCAAGCCTGAAACATGAGCATTTAAGTTCTCTTTGTGCATTCTGCTTTCTGAAAATTTAAATATTTCTAGTGTGATCAAAGGAAAAAAAAGAAGTGTTGCTAATTAGATATTTGCAAGTCAGGACTACTTTCCTTGAATCCAAAATTTAATACTACTTATCCTCAGTGTTGAAAATTCTGAAGTTCAACAGTGGAAATGTTTCTGGTCATGGTGGGGGTCACTAGATGAGGAAGGAGGCTCTGTTTTTACTGCTGGGGAGTTTACAGCATGTAACTAACTGAGGAAGGATGTTCTTCATTTCAGGGACTTCCATGAGCAGCACAGCTGCTCCCAGTCCTATCATTGTATAATACCCATGCCCAACTTGCTTTCACCCAATTTATAAAAGATTAATAGGCTAATGTAATGAGATAGTGCCCTAATTTCAGTAATATTTCCATTTATCGTAGAAAAACAATAATTTAATCATAAAATATATTTTTAAGGTACTCAATTCAATGACTTAAACATGACTACCTTTATTGAATTACATCATTTTAAATTTAATAGCATCAAGAATGACATTTGTACACATTTCATTTATAGGGAGCATTCAGAAAGTTTCATAACAATGTTCCATTCTTTCCTTCCAAATTAACCTTTCATATTTCTAGAAAATTAACATAAACCAAATTCTAACTTCAAAAAAGAACATTTGCCTTGGCTCATGTTTAATTATGGGCCTAGCTCCTATAGTATATTCATCACTGTTGGCCATGGATTTTACCTGTTTAAAAATTTTAAATGCTTTGTCATTTTTAGTAAGACAGGCACAAATTGCAAACTTAAATCAATAATTAAAGCAAATTATGTCTTAGCATACCCTCTGGTATATTTGAAACTAATCTCTGCCCCCTGTCCAAATACCACTTTGTTTAGAAGAGTACAAGAAAATATAGTTCTCCTACATTGTTTCCTAGGTCTATTCAAAGAATCCTCTTAAATGCAAAGAGCAACCTGTGTGGTTCCAGAGAAAGCATGTGGCTTCACATAAACAATGGATACAAAACTCTGCTGATGATGGTTCAGTTACCATGGGATAACACTTGGAACATCAAGCCAACAAATGACTGATCTGAATTTTTGCACATGTTCATGGATAGTAGAGATGACAATAGAAAACTCGGTATTTTTAGCTTATCCAATATTAATATTACCTTGTAATGCATCATTGTCCATCTCCATGTCATAAGAGATACTGTTTTTCTATATTGTCTCCTATAGATGGACACAATACCTTTATTTTATTTATTCATTTTTATGTGGTGCTGAGGATCAAACCAGTGCCCCATGTGTGCTAGGCAAGTGCTCTATCACTGAGCTATAACCTCAGCCTGTTTGCTATGTTCATATTCATACCTGAAGTCATTTTAGGGCCACAATAAAGTTAACCTTTATTTTGTCACAGACACAAAAGCTTGATTAAGAATGTTAACCACAAGACCAGTCACAATTTCTAAATCAAAATGCAGTGTCTCTGGCTAAGTGTGAAAAATATATAGATCAAATCAGTTGTCAAGAATCAGAAAATGCTTCTAAGATGAAGTTACTGGGATTAAGTGATTTGGCCAAGGTGAACTGAGAAGGTCATAGATTTAAAAACAAAACTGTCTTACCATTGCTCTGTGGTTAACACCATGTTGATCACAGTTCCTATAAATGGATTTCCAAGTCCATTATCATTTTCAACAAAAATCCTGGTGTTTATTCATATCTTCACCACAATGAAAGTTAGCTTGATACTTGAAGAAAAATTAGGATGTTTACTCAATCTCATCTCCAAATAATTCATGGCAAGAGAACATCACACACTTAGGACCTGTTTAAAAGCCTCTAGACAGTATCCACCTTCCCAAAAGCCCAGTTTACAGTCTTGGTTGCACGTTACCAAACAGAGCAGCAAAGGAGGAGGACTCTTTTCAGAGCCACCCTTATCCTAGGTGAAGGGGCCTTTCCTCTCAACCTCAGGACCACTCCTGCTGACTATGCTGGGCATCAGGCCCCACAAACAGATAAGGTTGAGGAGACAGGGGAGAGGGAGCCCCAGAGCACAGAGACTTAGAAATTCTGGGATCAAAGGAGTGATACCTGCAATCCACAGAAATGTTGTTATTCACAGAAATCTATGAACCTCTAAGGCTGATGAGTGCTCCACACAGTGCTCCATAAAAACAAACAGGGGAAAGATGCTGCCACAACACTGTGCTCTGCACCCTGACTCAGTGTGAATCACTGAAGCCCACTGTGTGCATCAAGCCCCTTTCTATCTCTTCACATGTCACTTTGTTTTTTTTTTTCCCTCCCTGAGAACACATTTTTCTCAGTACAGCTTACATCATCTGAACTGGACAGTTTATGTGCTAACCTATGTGTGCACTGATTTTCTAAGCAGCTCATGAGCTGGGGTATTTCATGGTCAAGCAAGGCCTGAAGCTGTCCATCTTCCACTCCATCTCAGTAGACCACAAAAGATTGTGGCACACGTGGTTATGTTTCTAAACCAGCAACTCAAGGCACCTAGAAGGATGTAAATCAACCTCCACTTGAGACAAACTGGCCTTTGCTATTTTTGATAATGTCAGGGTTCACCTTTCAACACTGTAACTTTCAAGACAGTTTCAATCACAGCCTCCAACTTCAGAATAGTCCAGGGTCTCTTTCATTTATTTACGTATTTAGTCTATGGTTCTCAACAACAGGACTATTGAAATTTGAGACACACAACTCTTGGTGATGTCGGGGGGTGTGGTTGTGTCATGCACAGTGGGGTGTTTTGCAGCATTTCTTATCTCTACCTGCTGGACTACATGCCAGCACACCACCATCCCAGTGTGGCAACAAAAAATGTTTTCAGTTATGAATGAATGGTCTCTGGGGGCACTATCTCCACTTGTGGAAAACTACTGATGTAGAGTTGGTACCTGAACCCCAGGCTGAATTTGCAAACAGCTCATCAATCCATCCGCAAGCTCCTCTCCTGGTTCCTAGAAGATACATTGAGAGTACCACCTGTCTGATGAAAAAATAAATGAGCTGGAATCTTAAAATTTCAGAATCATTTCGATTCTGAATTAATATATGACAAAACCTATATGTGTGTATATGTCCATTATACATACATACATACACACACCAGTAGCCAAAGAATCCAATTAAGTATCAATTCTTTCACATATCTATAATGATCAAGGTATCACTCTCTTCTGATATCTTCATCACCTTAGAAGGGCTTTTGAGTACACATAAATAAGAACTGTTAACATTACTACAAATTATTCATGTTGTCAACCTGCATGACTACTGTAGTTTCATCTGCTGGGAAATGTGACCAAGTTCCTAGAGATTCCTGCTTTGGTCTCTGTGTCTTAAGCAACGGCTCATCCAGATAATCATCTGCGGGAGCAACTTGCTTTGCAAGAGTGACAGCTATTGTGACAACTTCAGCATGTCCACTAAAATCATAAGATATCCCAAGTTGCTATCCCTTTACTGTTCACTTCAGAGTGAGCACACCTGACCACCTGACATTGTGTGCTATCCTTATGTGTCTGCCTCTTATCAGGATTTAACCTCCGTGATTTACCATTGGCATTTGGTTCTGTTTTCTCTGCTGCACTGCCAGTATTTGGACCTAGAAAATGCTTCCAAATGTCCACTCAGTGCATGGTGACACTGTCTTCCTATTATTGCAACATTATTTTCTAATTTCAAAGAAAAACGCATGCAAAATACTGTGTTGAAATGGAGAATGCCTGGGGAAAATGATGTAAACTGTGCAAATGAAGATGGATTTTCCCTAAAGAACACTCTGGAATTATTCTCTAGTAGAACACAGACATCAATTGTGGTGGTGACAGTGGGGAATCTATGAGGACCACATATCAAATACACAAGGGCTACACACTCATTTTAAGGTGTTGTATGTTTTCTACTCTAAGGATGAGGGGGAAATGGTTCAAAGAGAAAAGGGGAAGTGTGGAAATACAGATGCACATCTCCATTAGTGGGTACATTACATAGAAAGGCCTGAAGAAGTCAAGATTCTATACTTACAGGCCTCTAGCAGCAAGGACTTGATGTGCCCTGGCTGGTCAGAAGATGGGAGGTAAGGGGGTGTGCAAAGAAATGTGGACAACCTCTAAGAGCCTAGATTGACCTGGAGCTGATAGCCAGCAAGGCATTGGGACCTCAGTGCTACCGCCAGAAGGAAATGACTTCTGCCCCACCCACAAGAGCCTAGAAGAGGACCACAAGCCTCCAGATGAGAATGTGGCTTGGCCAACAACTTAATCTCTATCTCATGATATCCTGAGAGCCCTGTGGTGCCAACTGTCTCACCCAAAGATCTACACAAAAGCAGGTATTGTCAGCTGCTACTTTTGTGCTCTGTTAGAAAAAAATGAATTAATAATTCATGCAAAATATTTTGGGAGTAGGGAGTATAACTATGCCAGAAAACTGGGACAGCTCATGTCTAAGAACTACTTGTCTAAACTCCCAATGAATATGAGTCAGGTCCACCTCTTCTGTTTGGTGAACAGATGGTGACCAACTAAATGTCTGCCAAAGCTTACTCACTTATCTAATTCCTCATTGGTGCTCTCCACAAATCCTGCACTTGCCTTTGTCTTTTCCAACTTTTTTCAAAAAAGTAGTACATTTAGAACAGAATATTAACAAAAGTTAATGGTTAGATTAAAAAAAGTAGACTCTTAAACTTCACCTTGTACAAATAAAAGAGAAGGTAATACCTCCACCTTCCAGAGGGCTCCTCCCATCTTACCATTCATCTGCTGGGCAACCTTTGTGGTCATGGTCAGTAGCATCAGTACCACATGTACTGGCTTAGAGTCGGGCTATGAAAACATAAGTTTTTTTTAAAAAAATTTGTATAATACCTGTTTTCCCATTATTGGGGAGTATACAAACCACCCCGAAAGCAAGCTGACACTAAACTCTTTAAGACAGAGTAACAATAAGAAAAAAACCATCTCAAGGTAGACCACTGAGAAACTAGAGTCTGTTAAGTGACTACTGGAATCTAAGAAAGCGGAGGGTATAGAATCACATTCCATCCCACAACTGTGAGGAGTGGAAGAAAAAGGCTGTAGAATTGGCAATTTGCCAGCATGCATCCAATGCTTAAGTGTGCAAAATCCTTTATTGTGGGCTGGGGTTGTGGCTCAGTGGTAGAGCACTTGCCTCGTATGTGCAAGGCCCTGGCTTTAATCCTCAGCACCCCTTAAGAATAAATAAATAAATTAAAAAATTCCTTTGTCACAGTGACTCAAATTCTAGGAAATTAGGGTGAAGTTAACAAGAATGGGTTGAAAGTGTTGACGGAAGGATCCAGGATCAGGAGAGTCACCATTTGTAGGATGATCTTCATATGTAAGGCACTTACTAAATAATTTATTTAATGCAGCTCATTCCTTTTTTTAAAAAAATACCTTTATTTTATTTATTTTTACATGGTGCTGAGGATTGAACCCAGAGTCTCACACATGCTAGCTGAGTGCTTTACCCCTGAGCCACAACCCCAGCCCTGACCCAGTTCATTCTTTCAGTGATCCACTAAATAAGTATTATTATCCCCATTTTATCACTGAGTAAATAAGGTTGGGAGTTCCTAGAAACTGCCTGGTTTACAAGGTGTCCAACACTACTTAGAACACTAAGCCATTAGGAAGAGTGTCTTCCACTTAATCTGTACCTGACTTTAATGGGGAAAAAAAAATCTTTGGTTTTTTAAACCATATGAAACCTTAACATTGAATGAATAAAATACATTCCAAAGTTGCCTATGTAGACTACAATCATGTTGTACTATTTAAATATATATGGTTATGTAAGTTACATAAAATATTCATAAATATGAATGAAGTGATATTAAAAATATGTAATAATCTGAATAGCACAACTAATGACCAGTTAGAATAGATACCAGTTATAGGGGACAAACAGAGTCCTGAGTCCTGGAGATTGCTTCTGTAGTAAATGGTAGTTTTGGTTTTTTTTTTTGAGGTAGATTTTGGTAAAATCCAGAATGTTCTAGGGGAATGTCCAATGTAGACAAAGTTACTCTGAGAGTTTGAGGCAGCAGCTATTTACCAATAAGAAAAAATTTTAATATTACAATGCCTGATGAAAATGTGCCAGTGCTTTCTGGCTGAACAGCAGCCGTGAATATACAGAAATACCAAGGACATACATGAAAAGGAAATAATTCCATTAGGTACAGAGGTATAACTTGGGAAAACATACTTTTTTTAAAAAAATCTTTAAATGTTAGATATATGTATCTAAAAAGTCACAATATACATAAACTATTATAGGTTGAACATTCTTATTAAAATAAAAAAATTCAAAAGAGATTGACAAAAATAAAGCTGGGCACCGTGGCACATGCCTGTCATCCCAGAGACTCAGGAGGTGAGGCAGGAGGCCGACAAATTCAAGGCCAGTCTCAGAGCATAGCAAGACCCTGTCTCAAAATAAAAATTATAAAGGTCTCAGGATGTGACTCAATGGTAAAACAGCCCTGGGTTCAACCCTCAGTATCTCCCCCCCCCCCAAAGAGACTATTAGGAACAGATGAAAGAACATAAAACACACTGTGAAGAAATATGAATGTTTCACTGAAAATAAAACAAACACAAAAACATCTGTTTTCCAGCAGTAGAAGATAATAAAGAAACAAAAAAGAAAGTGTAATCACCATTTCAGACGTGTCATCCGAGGTTCATCCTTTCATTTCATCGACTTCGCTCTTCAGTGCTGATACCCTTTGTAGCTCTTCTTGGGTGTAAATATATCAGATATAACCTTTTTCTCCTCAGTAGTTTGCTGTAAGTAAGATACAAAAAAAAAAAAACAACACAAAATGCGTGTCAATATTTTGCAGGAGCCCATATGAAGTATGCAGACTTCATATTTTACAAAAAAATTATAAATAATAAGTTTGTTTAGAATTTTAAAGGACAATCTTAATGACTTTAAATATTACTTCATTCAATTACTGCCTCTCCATGTTACCAACCTATACTAGATTTCACTATGGTACCCTCAGGTGCAGAGGTGATATTTCTAATTGTTGTCTTTACAATAACACTACATATTAGTACAGAACCTGAAACAGGGTCATACTCAATAAATACTTGATGAATGAATGAATTCTCAGGTGATAAGTTGTTCTTGCATTTGCTCACTCACCCGATATTTACTGTATGTTTAACTGTGCCAAGCACAGCTCTAGGCACCAGAAGATAGCAGTGCACAAAGAAAGCGGGGGCGGGGGGGGGGATCCCTTCCCTCCACTGAGCCTACTACTTCTAGTGGGAAAACTAAGCAACATGCAAATAAATAAATAATAAATAAATAAATACAGATTGTGTGAGGTAAGAATGGGGTTGAAATCTTAAATCATAAGATGATTAGAGAAGGTTTTCCTGAAGTGATATCTGAGCAAAGTCCTGAAGGAAATGAGGGAGTAAGTCTCTAGCAAAGGAATAGAAACAGGAGGTATAGTTTAGGAGAAAAACCTAGAGAGTACAGCACCCTAGAAGACAAGGGAGAAAAATTTATGGGAAGAAGTAGTGAACAACTAGGTCAAATATGAAATATTGCTAAAAGATCAAGTAAGAAAAGAACTAAGAACTGATCATTGGAGTTAGCAATGGAAAGGTATTTGGGATCTGACAAGAAAAATTGCAGTGGAATGGTTGGTTTGGAAACCTTTCTGAAGGTGGTCCCAAGAGAATGGAAGAACCAAAAGGTGAGAAAGATAAAGGAGGAAGAGTTGGGATTTTAGCCTGGGACTTAGAGGGATAGAAGGGAAAAATAAAAAGAAGGTAGAGGGAAATACAAAGAATTAGCCAAAAATTCTAGTGTGATTTCCCCTTTAGGCATTACCAAAATCCTAAGCTGTGCACAAGCAGAGTAGGACTCTCAGAAACCAAACGGAAATCAGCAGATGATTGTTAAAGAGCTGAGCAAGGATATCAACAGTTTCACACTGCTAGGGAAATGGTGGTAGGGATTCAAGCCTTGTCAAGGTGTAGAGGCCTTGCTAAATACCCTAGGCTATCAGCTGAAGTCTCAGAAGAGCTACTTCCTTAGAAGTATGGTAAGAGCTAGGTTCTACAAGTCAAAACCACTGTCTAAGTAAGCTTCTGCCACAGATTAGGAGTAAGCTACAACTAAAAAAAATGTCAACTCTAACAAAAACCACCCTCAAATAGATCAAAGTGATCTTCCAGAAAAAAACAACAACATTGCATTCTCTTTAAAGGAAGACAAAAGGATGAGGTGTAGCTCAAGTGATAAAGCACTTGTTTAGCATGTGCAAGGCTCTGAGCTCAATCACCAGCACAGGAAAAAACAAAAACAAAAACAAAAACCAAACACAAATACAGCTGGGCCTTGAAATTTCAATCACATTTAACGCCTTAAATTTTGTATGTAAGCAAAGTAACAGAGTCAAATGACTGAAAATCAAGAAGAAAAAATATAAGACAATAGGAATAGATGCTCAAGTGAAATAATTTATCTGATAGGTACTTTAAAATAGTTGTGATTAATGTACTTAAAAAAATAAAAGTTGGAGATTACGAACGACTGGAATCTAAGTAGAAATAGGACCAAATGGAAAACCTAGAACTGAGAAACATAACTGACAATAAGAATTCAAAAAATGGATCAAATAGCACATGAGGCTCCTCCTACCAATTCTCCCTCCTCCCTCTCCCTACACAGGTATTGAAACTGTATCACAATCCGAAGGCTCTCCTGGTCTCTTTCTCTTCCTTTCCCTTTATTCTTTACAAGTGTTCCCCTCAATAAACATCTAATCCTATTTTGGTGTGTGCTTTTTAGAGGATTTGAACTGATACAAGGATGGGTGAACTAGCTTTTGAGGGGAAACGGTAACACTACGGACAATGGAATGTTGCTAAGTTCTATGATGGTTGAAGAAATAAAATGACAGGTTCATATCCATTAATCAGTAAATTAAAGCAAAGTCAGAGAACCTCCTTAGGGGGTTTTAAATAAGCCCTCATTTCTTATTGTTGAAGGGCAGAGGGAACTGAAAACTGGACACAGTACTTAACTATAAGACAGGCAAATTTTCAGAGAAAGCTGAGCTATATAAGTCTAGGAAACTATTCTATGCCAAAATCAGGGTCTTGATGGAGAAGAGAACAGGTGGAGATTCCAGGATGGGGTATCTCCACACACTCACTTGAGATGCTTCAATCCCATTTTAACCTGTATGCTCTGGGGAACATCAAATAGCTAGATTGCTGGTCAGGAGTTTAGAAGAAGCAAGATAGCAATACCGGAAGTCTGAGGACAGGAAGGTGTAGGGAAGAGGCATGTGAATGGACCTATGGGAGTAGGCACTTAGTGTGATCACCTTTTCATCACATGTCCACCAGGGAATGCCCACTGCAGAAAAGACACTGAACAACCAGAAGGAAAGGATGACTTGGCCAGGGATGTCAACCAGTTTCTGTCACTGACCACTCAAAGCTTGGCTAATGGGCTCCTGAACAGAATCACTATGTTGGCAGGGATGGAGACTATGTCAGGGCCAAACAGTCTTGGGCTCTCTTTCCTCACCAGTGTTCATGTAGCCACTGTCAGTGTCTGATGTACCAGCAACAGAGACCGATCCTGAGCTCCTGTGGGAGTGGGTTACTGATTAAAAGGATGAGTTTGACCTGATTTTCCTGTCTTTTCTGTATTTGCTTGCCTTTTTGCTGTGTTATGACACATCACAAAGGCATTAACAGATGCAAGACCCATCCATGCCTTTGGACTTCCCAGCCTTCAGAAATATGAGCCAAATAAACTTCTATATTTCTGATTTACCAGTCAGTGGTATTCTGTTCTAGAAGTAGAAAATGTATAAAGGCATGTGTTCAAGGCTTCCCTCACCTTCAGCTAGAACTGCCTCTCATCTAGATGACTGCTTCTGATCAAGATGAATTACTGGTAGGATGACCCAGTCCTTCAACCTTGGGAGGTGGGAGACTATAAAAACTGTACCCTTATTAGGCCATGATTGCTGGACTTGCCCAGTTACAGTTAAAATTTTGCATGACAGTAGCAAGATGTCTCAACAAATTACCTAAGTACCAAATGATTTATTTCTGTCTCCATTATATAGCAATGTGTGTAACACCTTATACACTTTATATACTTTATAATATTCTGCCAATATAACATTTTTTACTGGATTGTTGGCATGAAGAGCCCAAGTAATCAGATGGTAGTCAGAGAACTAAGTTTTGTGGGGTTTTTTGGTAAGTATGTGTGGTGCTGGGGATTGAACCCGGGGATTTGTGCACAGAAGGCAAACATTCTACCAACTAAGCTATATCCCAAGCCCTAGAGCACTAAGTTTTGAGAGCCTTATAACACAAGCATACCTACTCTGGGGAGCAGAACATCTAAACCCACAGAGCTTAACATTGTCTGGAAGGGAAGCATAATTCCCTAAGTGAACCAGTAATGACAATATGAATCCAGTCATGAGAGCAGAGACCTCATGCATTCTCTAATCACCTCATGAAGGTTCTGCTTCTCGACACTGTTGCTCTGGCAGTTAAATGTCAACCTGAGTTTTGGAGGGGACATTCAGCCATGGAATAGAGGAAGGAGATGCTGACTATCTATTATGTCCTCAGGAACAAATATAATAAGAAAATTTCAATTTGTGTACTAATCTTCCTACTAGAAATTTTGACCAATCAGAATCTTGTAGAAGGTATATTTTGTGCCATGAGTTTAATGTGAGAAATAAGCCGATTTCCACAGTGGAAGAGGTGGACTTAGTGGATGTTGTTCTCCACTCATACCTCACCTGCAAACTGTTGTGCTGACTGCTAATGGTTCACAAGTGCCCACTTCTGCAGAGCATGCCCTCAGCCAACTGGGAACTTCCTCACTTAAGAAGTTTTCCCCTATCAAAGCTGATGACTGACTGACACGGGGCTATGAATGGCCAACCTCCTTGCCTCAAAGTATAATCAACTCTGTGGTGCAATTTGCTCAGTTTCCTCCAGGGATCAGAATGAATTTGACTCCAACTGAGACCTGGTCCTTAGTGGCTATTTTGTGCTGATCCATTTCCTTCCTTCTGGAGGCACTACCTCACAAAATCACTTGTATAGGAATTCCCTTCTTGGCTCTATTTCCAAGGAACCCAACTTAAGAAAAAAATATAAAACAAAAAAGTTGTGTCAAGAACGTAAAGTCAAAATAGATAAGCAATAATCACAGTTAAAATTTTTAAGAAATTTCTCTCCATACTGATGCAAGAAGCAGACTAAAAAATCAAAAGGGGTATGGACAATTTGAGTATGAGGGTTAACACATTTGTTTAAATTTACATATATAGAATATGATTCCCAACCACTGTAAAATATACATTCTTTTCAATTGCACATAGAATACTTACCAATGCAGACCATGTGCTGGGCCATAATGCAAGAATAAGCAAATTTCCAAGGACTGAAATCATAAAGTATGTCCTCTGGTTACAGTAGAAATGAGCTGGACACCCATAACAGAATAGTAACTTGAAAATCTCCAAATGTTGGATTTGAAGAAATAATTATAGGTAAATCAATAACAACAACAGCAACAAAAACACACAATGGAAATAAGAAAATAATTTGAAGTCACAATGCAGTTGCTACTATCAATTTTAAAGTTAGTGCTGTTAGAACCTGTTTGATAAACAGTAAATTTTCACTTTTACATTTTCTAGAAGAAAACAATTATTAATCAGCATGAAACAGAAAAGTTCATCTTGTCAGCTAAAAGGAACCACAACTGGTTGAAATTCCATTTACCTCTACCAGCTATTGCTAGCATGTGATCAGCATCCTAATGAAACTGATTACCCATGAGTGGCGAAAAAAGTCAAACCAAGAAAACTCAAAGGCACTGGCATCCACGGGAAGAGCTTTGTTCATTACTACTCTGGGTTTAACTTTTTTTCTGATAATTACACCACAAACACATAAGGGATAAGCCTCCAGGTAAACTTCCACAGAGCACCCTTCCTGAATATTTCTTTCCAAAGCTCCTTGGAAGTACATGCTTAGAAATTCCTACCCAGGAGGCCATGATAAATAAATATTTTACAGTCATTCTCTTCCCATATTAACTAGTTAACAAAACAAAAAAACCTATTTGGACTTCAGCTTCTATTAGTAACCCTAAAGTGAGAACACATATTTTTAACGTAGTACTGTTGTGCTTACTGCTACATTAAAAATAAATGAATTCATTTATATGACATCTCTGTAGTTAATCAGAGAAAACTAATAATTTTTATGTTTTTTTCCCAGTAAAAACAATGACCTCAATATAAAACTGTAACCCATAAACCACCTGGCATTTTTATTTACAGCAGCCCAATATAATACCATATGACCAGCAGATGTTGGATATTTTCATGATGTTGCTTAAGAAGTTCTTCTGTCCACTGCAACAGGCCACATTCTGCTTTGAATTCAGCTATTATTTGATGCTTCTTTTTGAAAACTGTATACTTGCTTCGAAGTTTACGGACATTGTTTTAACTATAAAAACATAATATGTAATTAAATGAGTAGACTAGTAGGTAAGTATTATATATACCTAGCTATTAGTATTATATGTACCTTGATGTGTTAGAAAACTGTTCTCTTCTCACCAACACATGTGTAACAAACATATAATAACTTAGTTTTATTAGAAAACTTGGAATGTTTAACAGCTCAATTAAAACACTATAGGAAGAACCTGTATTTAAATCCCTTCAAAACAAAAGCAAGCTACTATATTACTGTACATAGAATAATTATTTGGGAATCTTCTTATCCTTTTTAATGCCCAGTGCTTCTTAAAGCTACTTTGTTTGGGGGGCTTAATAAATAATATTACAAATAATGAAGTAATGAACATAATATTGAAATTTGGGGGCAAAATGGGGGAAAAAATCACTCATGTTAGCTCTGTTACCATGTTGGTATTTTTCCTTCCAATTTTTTAAAAAAATATTTATATTAGTTATAGATGGACACAATTCCTTTATTTATTTGTTATGTGGTGCTGAGAATCCAACTCAGTGCTTCATACAAGTGAAGCAAGTGCTTAGGCAAGTGCTCTGCCCCTGAGCCACAACCTCAGCCCTTTCCTTCCAATTTTCAAGGCTAATCAGCATTTCTAACTTACAAGGTAGCAAAATAGATTACAGCATTTCTAAAATCTATTTTTTCTTAAAGACCAGAATGTTTCCTGAGTACACAAAGAAAAGCCTTAAAAATAGTAAGATTAAAAATTCTTCTCATAAAAATAATCCTTCAATTCCTAGTTTAGATTTTTTAATATTTGACTTTCACTTTGAAAGAACTGGTGAACACATGATGTTTTAGAGCAAGGAAGTCCAAAACACTTTTCCTACCTGAGTAAGTCAGTTTGAATACTAAGGAAAATTCAGCCCCCACCCAGAAAATTTCCATGGCTGGATTACAGTAACTGCTGTAAAATATGAAGTCATAGCCACATACCTTGCAAATTTTCCTTTTAAAGAATAAACATGGCAAAAGTCATTTGCTGCTGGTGACCTTGGGCGCGGGCGGAGATCGGTAGAACCCAGACTCTTGGAAGAGCTCTGCAAACTCTCTGGTCCTACAACTCGGCCTCCAGGAGCCTGCGTGGTCCTGGGTGCTCTTTGTATGGCCCATCTAGCTGCTCTGAGGAGCGCCCTCCGCCGCGCCCCCATGCAATAGGAGGGAAATCGGACATTCTGGGAGTTCACCTTCACTGCCATGCCCAAGAATGAAGGTAAAGGAGGAGGAGGACAGGCAAGAGTGCGCTCAGGGAATCAGAATGATGGGAAATGGACCATTAGAAGCATGAATTTCAATGGTGTGAAGAGGTTTGTCACATCAGAGGGAAATTGAGAAAAACGGAAATCCAAGACAACCAGAATAACAAAGCTGATGTAATTTTAAAATACAATGCAGTTGAAGCTAGAAGTCTGGTGTTTACGTCGAGCTTCCGGAGCAGGCTGAAATCAATGAACCTGATACATTCGGTCCTGGAGATGATGAATTCATTTTCATGACATTGGAGATGATGATGAAGACTTTGATGCTATTTTAAATTGAACTCAATGCTTTACATTCCAATTTTCCTAAAGATTGTCCTGCAGTTTGGATTTTGGCCATAGCTCTCAAAAAGATTAAATTTTCATTAGCATGATTATACTTTGTTAAGGCAGACTGTGATTTGTTTCTAAGGTATTTGTTTTCTTAAAAAATGATAGTGCTGAATGACCTGAAGAGAAATATTAAGCCCACTTTGTGCTATGCATAAAATGGAGCTTACAGATAGATGAGCACATCTATTGAAAAAAAAACCAAAACAAACAACAACAGCAAACACACACACACACACACACACACACACACACACAACATTACTACCTTTCCTACTTTGACCACTTGCAGTAAGTAAATGGAGCTTACAGATAGATGAGCACATCTATTTGAAAAAAAAACAAACCCAAAACAAGCAACAAAAACAACACACACACACACACACAAAACAAACATTACTACCTTTCCTACTTTGACCACTTGCAGTAAGTAAATGGATGTTTTGAATAAAATAAAAAAGGAATAAATATATAATCCTGATATAACCACAGCCTCAAAATCCCTAGAGTAACTGTATGTTTTATTGAAAGTGTCCTGGGCAAAGTGCCCCAAATGAACTCTACACTGGGCATGTGCTAGTCTCTGGAACATCTAGGCCAATCTCCCCTTCTGTCTTGCTGTGGTACAAAATTGTTTTTAAAAGCTAAAATAAATGTTTCTGGTGAAAAAACAAACCCACAAATTACTCCATGTGTTGTATCTGACTGTTTATCATTTGACATTTATTATACATGCTACGTAAAGAAATGATAGTCAGGTTCGTATTAATCATAGTTCCACACAATTATGCATTAGGTGGCCACCAAAACAGCTAAGAAAGAAAGGAAACACTTTAGAAGTACTTTTCTTCCGCTAGAAGTTTCTTCTTAATATCATCCGGATTTTAGAAAATTTCTGAATTTTTAATATTATACAAAAAACAAAACATGATAAATACATTGACTCTTCAGACACAATAATTCAATAATTTCTGTAGAACATATTTCCAAAAAGAGTCAAAAGAAACATAAGCTTCTGATCTATTCTGCTAAAATGCCTTTCAACCAGCTATTTATTATACTTTTATTATCAATTTGATAAATAAGCAAAATAGTATCTTGCTTTTTATTTTCACGTCTTTATTAGAAAACTACACTTTTTAGTTATGTTTATTGTGTATCTGTAGAAATTTTTTAAAAATGACTTGCCTGTCTTTGGCTCAAATTTTTATCTTTTTTAAAAAAATCTTTTTCTTGTACATATGGAACAGTGACTCTAAAACTTTCTGATCTCATGAACCTTTTATATATTCCTAAAATTATTGAGGATCTCAAAGAAATTTTGTTTATGTGCATTTTATTGCTATTTATCACATTAGCAATGAAAACTGAGAACATTTTAAAATACATGAAAATACAAGTACACATTCCATTCATGGCCAGAGAGATGGCATGATCACAATTGAGCCTCTGGTAACCTGTACTGTGCACTCATGTGAGAATGAGAGTAACAACTTCCTCTCCTTCCCCTAGTGGTTTACAGGAGTGAGCATAGTGCTTGGAGAGGTGGCAGTGAGGAGGATCACGAGCTGTACACAGGCACAGGTCAGAGGGCCCAGAATCTAAGGAATCTAAGATTCAAGAATCTTAGATACAAGAATCTAAGGAATGAGAGGCCTTGGGAGTTATGCAGAGAGTAAACCACTGGGTGGTGACTAAGGACACAGCAGAGTGAGAGGTGAGTTATGGAGGTACAGATCAGTCAGCTGAATGAATAACAATGTGGAATGATGAGGTTGGAGGCTGAGGAACATGGAGGCACAGCTAGCAGGCATGACAGCTGAGGACAGAGGGTAGTGGTGAGCTACGGCACTGATGAAGATGCAGGTTGGTAGAATGGGGATAGAAAGTTGATGTGAGGCCACAGTAATTGGTAGGTTGACTAAATTGAGGTTAAAAAAAAATGTTAACTGACAGTGCCAATAAGTAAATACAATAGGGCCAAAGCAGCCATATTTTTCAAGAAATAATACTTTAAAACTAACAAAGGGCTGGCTGCAGATACATACCTATAATCACAGTGTCTCTGGAGGCTGAAGCAGGAGGATCCCAAGTTCAAAGCCAGCCTCTGCATAAGTGAGGTGCTAAGCAACTCAGTGAGACTCTGTCTCTAAGTAAGACACAAAATAGGGCTGGGGATGTGGCTCAGTGGTCGAGTGTCCCTGAGTTCAATCCCCAGTATCAAAAGGAAAAAAAAAAGTATCCATCACAGAAGATAATTTTAACTGTTCAAGAAATTCCTTTGTCAGAATGTTGGCAGAATAGGAGATAAATATCCATTTCTGTGATTATTCCTGAGTATTGCCTCAAGTATAGCAATACAATGAAAATGATAACCAGTTAAAATGATATCCAAAGTGCAATGGGAAAAAAGAAGCATTTTTAGACACTTCTTTTATTAATAAAGAAAATAAAAGAGATACTAATTAAAATGCCAAATTGCCGCAGTCTGGCTGGGCACAATTCAGGAGCCACTTGTCATAAGAAATGAACTTTATTTTTAGAACACACACACCACACCACACAGCTCCTCAGGAAAAACCCTCAGAGCCCAACTGCCACCACCGGCTTCCCACAAGCCTCTCAACCTCCCCTACTCCTCCTGCTCTTGAGGACTATTGGCTGGGTCTGGTGAGCAGAGCCAAAAAAAGTCCCCCAATGAGCAGCTCCGTGGTCTGAAAGGGCGGGGAAACAGCCCAATGATCATCACCGCAGAGGAGCCAATCAGTTGGCAGCTACAAGTTTGCTGGGGCTGCTGTGAGCCAATCATCAGCTGGCAGCTGGAAGTTTGCTGGCAGCTGGAAGTTTGCTGGGGCCCCTTCAGCTGTGGCTCTCAACACCAAATGAAAACCAAATATGTATAGCACTTGTAATCAGCAATCAGAAGAACTAAAATTCAGAGGTCAACTGTAACATCTGGAATATTAACTTTTATGGTAGTAGGAAGTATAAAAATGAATATACTTCATTACCAAAATTCAAAAACTCCTAACTGACCTCTAATAGAAAATTCCAAAGGAAGATAAATCACTGTGTATGTCTAGGGCTTGTGAAATACATCCTTATTAATATAGTCACGTTCGTAAATCAAGGAATGAAGTTCTACATACAAATAAATGGCTTCACAGTTTCTAACAAGCCCTCAATTTTAGTTCATTACATCTACCACATAGTCCTGTGACCATTAGACACCTTATCCATTCTAACAGTGCCTCACAGCAGTCAGGGTATTCCCTCTGAGGAGCATACTGCAGAAGTGTTCAGACGTGCCTTCAGATCTCTGCAGCACACTAACTGGGGAATTTGGGCAAGTTATTAAATTCCTCTAACTCTATTTTCTCACTTAAAATAGAAATAATACTTACCTCATAGGCATTTTGAGAGGATGAATTAGAATAGACTGTATGATGCGAAAGATAAATTTTACCATTTAAACCATTTTAAAGTTACAGTCCTATAGTATTAAGTACAGTCACATTGTTGTGAGTTAGTTACCAAGGATGTTTTAGAAGTACTCAAGACTAAGGGCACAGAAACTGCTCAGTGAATGGCTGCTAAAATAATGCTAATTAGTCCTATCTCATTTCATCTTGGATCTGTGTAAATTATTAAGCCTTAAAGATAAACCATTATTTCTGCTAAATGGCTTCTATTTCTGGTTTCAATTGTTAAGCTATGAACTATATTTCTAGCTTTCAAATTCTTCATTCAAGTGAGTGACATAAACATAAAAACTTTAGAAGTTAGCACATTGCACTTACAAAGGCCTATCATGGTTCTAAGAATGTTACAGGTATAATTCTTCTAGGAGGTGTATATATAGCAACATTCACATTTTACAGCTGAGTGCAAAGAGATTAAGAAATTTACCAAAGTCACTCAGTTGATAAATGACATGGCCAGGAACAGCATTCAAACAACTGAGTTCTAGAAAATGTGCTCTTTAAACATTCTGCTATCCTGCCTCTGGGCACATAATAAAAACACAGGAATTATTAGGAAAAAATGCCAGATATTAGGGTTGAATGAGCCTTTGAGATTTTCAGAAGCTTTAATATCCATTATTTCAAAGAGGCAGAGGCTTCAGGAATATGTGAATATATTATGATTTTAAGATCAATCATAAAAAGTAAGTCAATTAATATAATTCATCACATTAACATAGTAAGAGAGTAAAATCCAATGATCACCCCAACAAATGCAGAAAAATCATTTGATATTCAATATCTAAGAAACACTTAGCAAACTAGGACTGAAAGGGAACCTTCTTAATCTGATGAAACATGTCTATTAAAAACTATAAAATATATCACACTTATTTGTAAAATTTAAATTACCCCTAGATAAGAAATAAAGCCAAAATATCTACTATCACATCTATTCAACATTGTCTGAAGATCCTGTCCAGAACTGTGAAGCAAGAAAAAGCAAATAAAACGTATTATGATTGAAAAGAAACAAAAACTGCCCATATCCACAGATACTATGATCATGTGTGTAGAATAATTCTACAATTATTAGAATGTGTAGGAGAATTTAGCAGATAGTTTAATATAAAAACCAATATAAAATTTAATCAAATTTCTATACATAATTAGAAAAAAATTAAAAACATTTTATAATAGTATAAAATTATGAAATATCTAAAAATAAACTTCACAATGTAAAGGATCTTTCAGGAAAAAATATATTATTGTGAAGCAGTGAAATCTAAAGAAATTGATCAAAAGACTTCTTATTGTGATGGTATTAATTCACCCTATTTGGTTTATAAATTCAATACAATATTAAAAAATGCCCAAAATGTCCTGAAAAAAAAGTTTTATAAGAATTGTAATGCAAAAATAAATAAATAAACAAATAAATAATTAAAAAATAAATCACAATTCTAAAAAAATGTTTTATAGTTCTGTTCTACAAAATGTAAAGAATAAGGCTGACTGAGACACTCTGGTAGAAGAACAAAGTAGAAGGATCTGCTCTACCAGATTTTAAAAGCTCGGAAAACATCTTGTTCACACAGAAATATACTACAACAGTACAGAAAAGAAGAGCCAAGAAACATGTTCACAAATGCTTGATATATCACACATGGCACAGCAGATCAGTATATAAAGCGATTTTTTAGGTTGGGGGAAATACTGGGGACTGAATACTTGGGCGCTCTACCACTGAGTTAAATTCCCAGGCCTTTTTTTTTTTTTTTTTTTTGAAACAAGATCCAACTAAATGGCTCACCTTGAACTTACAAATATCCTGCCTCAGCCTTGAAAGTCATTGCACCACCACACCTGGCCAAAGGTGTTCTTAAATGCTGCTAGAGCAACTGGTTATCCATATGAAGCAAAACATAAAATGGACCTCTACTTCCACTAAACAAAAATTAAGTGGAATAAGATCAAAAAAGCATAAACCATAAACAAAAAGTATTGATAAATTTTAGCATGTTAAAATCTTCATTCAAAGAACAAGCTTTTTTTTTTTAAAGTAAAAACACAAATTAGAAGATATTTGAAACCCATATAAAACACAAAGAATTAAAACAACAAATGCATGGAAAACACCTGTAAAGTAATGAGAAAAAAAAGATATATGATCTAATAGAAAATATGCAAAAGACCTGACTGAGTACTTCACAAAAAGAGGAAATACAAAAGATTCTCAAAATCATAGTATGCCGCAGCCCGGCTGGCTGGGCAAAATAGCTGGGGGGTGATGAGCAACTTGTGTACGTTGATACAGCATTGTTTATAGACTCTAACAATAGTAACCAGAGAAATGCAAATGAAAACCACAATAAGATACCATTCATTAAATAAATACCCTTCAGATTGACAAAAATAAAAACTCTACAATAGGAAGAGGTGGTGAAGATATAGAGCAACAGGAACTCATACTCTTCATGATGGTGCAAATTGGTACAACCACTTTGGAAAAGAGTTGGTAGCATCTAATACTACTGAAGATAGGAATGGTCTGTGACTCAGCAATTTCACTCCTAGATTCATCAACCATTTTAAAAATACAAGTAACCATACACCAGAACTCATAAACAAGAATGTTTATACCTACACTTTAACAGTTCAAAGCTCCAAAAATCTTCATCAGTGACTGAATAAGTAACTGTGGAATATTCATAAAATGGACTTCAATACAGCAATGAAAATGAACCACAACTCATTTGAGGAATCTCACAAACGTTTAAAAAATGAAGCAAAACTCAAAACAATGCATAATAAAAAATAAGACCAATAGTGTCAAGTTAAAATAAATTTAGGAAGGCATACATATGTGGTAGAAGTATAAAGATCAGCAAGGAAACTACCCCAAAGTCAGGAGAATGGATGATGTTAGGTGCAGGACAGGCTGAGTGAGCTGTCTGCAGGGCATACCAAACAAAGTTAGCTGCAGGGTGACCTGGTCACTCAAACCCTCTGTCTGGCTATTTATCACCTGTTTGCTTCAAGCCCAAATGTCCAAGCCCCTGCTCAAGGCTGAACACTCAGCCCCCTGCTCAAGGCCAAACACGTAACCCCCTTGTGTGCCAACAAGGCAGCTTGCAGACCCAGAGACCTCATTAGATTTGGGCTATAAAAACTCCCTCCTGCCAGGCCCCTCTCTCTCTTGCTTTCTCTATCTCTCTTGCTATCTCTCTTGCTTTCTCTATCTCTCTTGCTATCTCTCTTGCTTTCTCTGTCTCTCTCTCTCTGTCTCTCTCTCTCTCTCTTTCCTCTTTCTCTCTTTTCTCCTCTGTTGCACTGCTGCAATGAAGATCTCTTGGTTGCTCTGAGTGTTGTGGTCACTTTCCTTTCAGATGAGATGAATGTAACTGGAAAAGGACATGGGTGGTGTCAACATTGCTAGTATTCTACTTCTTCCCTGGGTGAAGGTTATATCACTATTTGCTTTATAATTGTTACTGTTCATGTTTTTATACACTTTCTGAATGTGTACTTTAAAATAATAATAGGAATACAAGGGATCTTCATTATCAAAATATTTGTTATCCAGCTAGGTGCAATGACACATGACTGCAATCCTAGAAACTCGGCTGAGGCAGGAGGATGACAAGTTAGAGGCCTGCCTCAGCAAATTTGCAAGGTTCTGTCTCAAAATAAAAAAATCAAAGAAATTGGGGTGTGTGTCTGTGTTAAAGCTCCCCTGGGTGCAATTCCCAGTACTAGAACAATTTTTCGGATCCCAATGCCAGCAACTCTATGGTTGCTTAGGGAGCAAAAGCCATCATGAAAGGACATTTACTAATGTGCTGATCACTAAATGCAGTTTCTTGATTAACAACAGCAGTTTCTCTTATTGTAAAAATCCATAATACAAATACATTTGCAAATTCATTCCTTCAACAAATGTTTACCAAATTCTAAAGCTTGCCAAACACTGTTTTCATGGTACCAGCAAGGTCCAAGATAAGTAAAAGGCCAGAGAGAGAACCTGAGAACTTTCATTTCCACCCCCATTTGGCCTTGGCCTTCTTACTCTCCTACCAAGTTTCACACACCTAGAACCTAAAAGCAGCAATCCAAGGCACACATCAAGTCATTATGAAAACCATTACCCTAGGGAGGAATCACCCCTTGGATTCACTTGATAAAATCATGGTTTCCTGTTTTAAGTAGGCAGAGATCCCCTTATCAAGAACTCTCAGTCAAGGCACTAGTTTTAACAATGGTGATGATTTTTACACTGCCCAAAGTGGGGTTAAAAACTTTCAAGGATTGCTTTGCCTGGGATCCAGAGACCAGAGGCTTCTGATATTTCAGAAATTATATACTAGATATATAAAATGATATACTAGATATATAAAATGATATACTAGATATATACTATATAGATAAACTATAATTTTTCTCAGGTTAAAGTCCATACCTTCATGGGATTCTCAAAGCTGTTCAACCAAAAAGAAAAGCTGTGAATAAGAACAGCTCCCAACAGTTGAACAGTCCAGCTTTTGAGGGACAAGTCATGTAGTCACTGCTAGGTAATCTGAATTGAAACCCAGCTGTTCTGACCCCTAGGCCTGTTCTCTCAATGCCCAATACTTACTCTTAGTTCTTTGAAGGCTTCACCTAGAGTGGAGAGCTGGTGGCCCTGGTGAGCCTCAATGACTGGACACAGGAAACAGATGAGCTACCTATCTTTCTAGCAATTAGGGCTCAAATCAAGCTCCTGGTCTGGACACTTCCTCTGGGGCACTCTCTGCTTCCTATTCTATTTCTGGGTGAAATTGGCTTTCTGCCTTGGTGGCATCTCCTCCCTCCTCAGACTCTCCTTGGTTGTCTTCCTCTGCCTCCTTTTCTTGTGCATCTTCCATTTCCTTCTCAGGGCCCTCCTCACTCTCTTGGTTGTTCTTGCCCTCACTCTCTTCCTCAGCCTCACTCTTTTCCTCTGAGTCATTGTCCCCCTCCTGCTTGCTTGCTACCTTCCCCTCCTGTTCCACCTTGGCTGACCTCTTCCTCTAGGCCCCTCCCTGCTGCCTGGCAGGGTCCAGGCCTAGGTTTCATGAATGTGCTCAGCCAGGTAGTGACCTCGGAACTTCTGCCTGTGCCTTTGGCATTGCGGTGGCAGTAGCAGAGCCCCATTCTCTGCATCCTTCCTTGCCCCAGAGCCTATTCTGAGTGGCACTTGTTGTCTTGTGCTATCATGGGGCAGATTCTTCAAGGCCACACCTACTCAGGAGGCCAGGTGGGTGCTGTGCTGCTGTGGCCTAGGCCTTGGGCCACAGGCTTCTAGCTTCCCTTCTCCTGGAGCTGGGTCCCAGCGGGAGTTACCACCATGATGGGCCATGTGGGGTCCTGGTGCAGGACCTAGCCCATAGGGGCTCCCCACTGGCTCCACCTGCTTCCTGTGTGCTGTGTATGTGTGTGTGTGAGTGAGTGTGTGGGTGAGTGTGTGTGTGTGTGTGTGTGTGTGTGTATTTTGCGGGGATTGGAGCCAGGGCCTTGTTTATGCAAAGCATGTGCTCCAATAGTGAGCCACACCCAGCCCTATGTATAGCTTTTCCTCTCAGCATAATGTTTAGGAGACTTAGCTGTGGTGTTCTGTGTACTAGTAGTTTATATTTTTATTATTGCTGATCATGGTCCATTGTACGATTATATCAAAAATGTTTTGTTTTCTGTTGATGGATGTTTGTATTTTGTCCAACTTTTGGCTCTCAGGAATAATGCTGCCAGGAATGTTCTTGTAGAAGTCATTCATGGGCAGGGAACTAATCTCTCTTGAGCATGTGGTGTAGTCCTGAGTCCTAGAATAGGTGTATGTTTGTTTCATAAGGAACTAATAAATTGCATGCATGAGAGTTCCAGTGACTGCATATCCTCAGCAATCCTGATTGACCATTGAAATTGATTAACCATTTTGCTGAGCATCTGTTTGTGGTTTTAATCTGCATTTCTTGGGTCATATTCTGAGCACCTCTTAGGATCTATGTTGATTGTTAGAATGTCTTTTGTGAAATGCTAGCTCAAGTGTTTTGCTCATTTTAACACTGAAATGTCTTTTGCTTATTGATTTGTAGGGTTCCTTTGTATATTCTCTGTACAGATTCTGTATTAGTTGATAGCTGATGTATTTACAGCCTTAAAGATATCTTTTGATAATGAAATGTTTATGATTTTAATCAGGCCTGATTTATCAATTTTCTGTTTTGGTTTAATGCATCGCATAGTGCAATATAAACAATCCTTACCTACAACAATCCAATATCAGAAAAAAAATTTGTTTTCGATTTTGAATATAGATGTAGAATAAATCTAAATACACAAATTTTTGTGTATAGCTTGGATGAAGGATAAGAGTTGATTATTCTCCATGCTTGTGTTATTCCGACACCATTTTTTAAAAATACCATCTTGCCCTATGTGATTGCAGAGGTGATCTTACAGGTAAATTTAGAAAACATACAGTAATCCCCTTCCTCTTGATTTCCCTGGTCCTGCTGCAGCCAGGGGCGACCTCTGCAGAAGGGGCTCAGCTCAGGGGCAGGGTAAGGGGACTCCATGTACAGTTTGTTCCATTTTCATAATTACACATGGAGGGCCACTCGTGGGGAAGAGGTGGGAGATGCCCTGGAAGACTGAGGAGCTTCGCCCTTTGGATCCCTAACTATCCTTCTCTTGGACCCCAGGTCCCTTCAGAGTCTAGTCAGCCCTGGCCCATGCCGCACTGCGCTGGCCTAGGGTCTCTCTGGGACCCCAGCCCAGTGGCCCGTCCTAGGAGACCCAAGGTCCCCGGGGACCTCACCTGCCCAGCTGTCGCCTCACCTCAGAGGGCAGTGCCGCCTCAGGAAATCCCAGGACTCTGTTGTCGCCCTACAGGTTACCTACAGGCAGCCCCAGACGCCACCTTCCCTATGCGGCCGGAGCTTGGTGCGGGTCCCTCCAGCCCAGGAGTGCGACGCGAGCCCTCAGAAAGACGGGAGAGAGGGGGCAATGGCTGCTGGAGGACTCTGTACTGAGAGCTGGAGCAGGCTGTGAGGGGCCCCGCCTGGCTGGAGAGCGTTATCTGCCACTCTCCTCTGCTTTGCATATTCATGAGACTGATCTCCGCCTCTGGTTCCTGAAAGCCCAGAGACAAAAATACATTATTCATGAGGAAGCGTCGCCCCGCCCAGGAAGGCGGGGCTGATTATTCAGGAGCTGAGAGGTCGGTTTGGAAAAGGCCCGGGAACCGGGCAATGGGTGAGAGGGGGGCTTTGACTGCTGAGGTGAGCACTGTCCTAGGCCCTGTCTCCAGAGAAAGGGCGCTTGGGCCCTGTTAGTCCAGAGCTCTTCATGTTGAAATTTTCTTCTTCCTGAAATTTGAAGTTTAATTTTAAAGTTTTCCCCAAGGGCACTAAATTTTCTGAGAAGCAGAAACACGGGGCTGAGGGGGCGACAGAGGAGAGGCCGTGGGTGACCCCGCGACTTTCCACCAGGAAAAATTCCAAACTACAGAAAGGAGACCCAGAAGGAAATAGAAACGCGGTGGGACCCCTGCATCCCGCCATCTAGCAGCTTAAGGTTCTGTTTGGAGGCGCTGCAGGGACAGGCCTGGGTGAGGACCCCACAGCAGCCATCATTAGGCGCCGGGCAGCCAAGGGCTGTGCCCAGGGAGGAGGCTCGCATGTGGAGCTTTGGGGGTCTTCCTCGGCCTGCTAGGTTCTCTCTGCCATTGGTGGGTTCCCCTGTAACCACTGCCTGGTGCAGGCCAAGAGATGAGCCAGGTGGCGCCCCCCAGTCCCGTGGGACAGCCTGCGCTCCTCTCTCACCTTATGGAGGGTTTGCCCCTTAATCTCTGTAGACTTCAGTCCTCCCAACAGACCAGGGCATCCAGTGTCCTGGACCTCAAGACTGGCCAATCACCAAAATGTGCCAGGTGTGCCCAGCGCTCCACTGGCTGTGCTCACCTGGTGAAAAGGAAGGAAAAGCTGGTTGTTGCCCCTGAAGGGGTTTAAATCTCATTAGAGTGAGACTCCACTCTCTCCCCCATGAACTCTGAGTCCCTTGAGGTGGGAAACATGACTTCAAGCTTCTAACCCTGCAGGATGGCTGGCACAGGGCACTTGGCTAGTGAAGGCTGATGAGTAATTGAAGAAGCATGAATCAGATTTTTCAAGACCAAAAGAGCATGAACAAATATCCAGTCAACAGAGTGGCAACCATTTACTCTGATTGAGCCTGAGTAGAGAATTATTAGGGCCAAATGGAATTTGCTAAGCTCTGTGACAAGTCTAAGTCACTGGATGAACTTTGGCAAACCAAGTTCCGTTGCTGAGCTTTGCTTTCCTTTTCTTTATGGCTTTATGTTTTACATTTTAATCCATGATCAGTTTGAATTAATATTTGTACCTGGTGTGAGTTTTAGGGTGAGGTTCTTTTCTTCCCCCCTTTCCTTCCTTTCTCTGTGGCTGGGACAACCTCTTGTTCTACAACTATTTCTTGAGAAGACTGTCTGTCCTTCCTTTGCTAAGTTCACTTTCCTCTTCTTTAAAATGAAGGGGTTGAACTTATAGTAAAGGAAATCAGTTCCCCTCTAGCTTTATGAATCTTTTCAACCCACTTTTCCTGATGTGCACTTCCTTTGAGCAAAGCTATCCTTCATATCATATATATGTAAAAAAAAGGTCATCTAGTTGAAATTCAGAATTCATCTGTTGGATATTGTTCAGTTGATAGGAGATTTTCCTGTAAAAACTATGGTTTTAGATATTTGGTGAAAATGTATGGAATTTCTTAGTATTAAAAAAAAAGAAATCATTAGACAAACAATAGATTGTGGGTTTTGCTTCATTTGGAATGGAGGGTGAAAGATGGTTTACTTCTCAATTAAAAAAGCAACAGCTGGTTAATCTTTGTATTGGATTCACAAACTGGAGGGGTAAAATAGTAATTGTGCCATGATTATAAAATAGAGTGTTTGAGGTGGAGTTCAAGTGGTAAGGCTGGAGTCAATTTTTTTTTCCTCAAAGGATCACAGAAATCTTTATTCTCAAGAAGATCATCAATCTTCGTCAAGGAGAAAACATCAAACAGGAGTGTATAATTTGGATACACTGTGGAGTTTCACATGTTTGTGGATCCAATATCCAAACAAATATATAAGCAAAAGTCATTTTAAAGTTCTGTTCCTAAAGTCCATAGTCGTGAAATATCTTTCTAGTCTTTAGATAATGCATCAGAACAAGGCAATACAATACATATCAGAAGCTATTCTCTGAGAATGAGTGAACTCTAGAGTCATACTTCCTGGGGATGTCAGCTTGTGAGCTTTCAAAATTAAGCAGGGCTTAGCAGCAGATCACAAAAGGTCAAGGTTGCTCAACAGAGCCAAGGTGGTTCAGGCTCTGCCTTCCAAGAGTCCACCACGAAATCTCTGTCAATCATCTTCCTGAGAGAAGCTCGGCTGCCAACCCCAGAGAGGGCCTGAGAGCCATGCGAGGCCGTCCTGCCCCAAGCCCAGGTGCTGCACCTGAGCCCAGGAGTAGTGAGACCTGCAAGGTCCAGTGAAGAGCCTCGAGGGTTTGGACTCCTTGACAATGACTGTGGCTGACCAGAAGATACTGCCTATAGGGACTTTTCTTTGGTCAGGGAGCACTTTGTCAGTGGGGAGCAAACCATTCCTTATCTTCTGGATATATTGTCCTCTTTAGATCTCCACATGTAGGTACTGGAGAAGTTTGAAAGCACTGATCCCCTGGCCACCATTGTGGGTGTAACATATTTACTGTAATGTAAATAGTGCTGTATAAAGTGTTTTGGTAATCTATTAAAAGTAAATGGCAAGCATCATAACAACCTCTATTTGTATGTAGATTTTAACCCCCCCCCCAAATGCAATCAACAACTCCCAGGAAAATGCAAAATTTTACTTTATACCCTTTCCTTTACATGTGTTAGGCATGAAATAGTTCTAGATTGAATTTCTGTAAGCTTAGTAAAATGAAAGAAAACCATGCTATGTTTCTAAGGAAAACGTGTACATTTGCACACGTGGGTATGTTCATCCTGTTCTTCCAATGTGTTTTAAAAATCATTGCTCATATAGCCTGTACATACATGTGTGTGGGGGGGTACTGGGGAGGTGTGTGTGTTTATTTCTTAGTCTGTTGTAGGCTTCTTAGAGGTGTACTGTATCATGATTTCTGTCATTGTGCTTTCTTCATCTTAAAGACTATTATAGTTCTTTGGTATGCATTGTCACATCTGGTTTTGTATTAAAATATGGCCTTTTCTCCCTCTGATTAAAAAATTAACTTCGTGTTTAAAAAAAAAACACAAAAAAAAATTAAGCAGGGCTTGTATTTTAGTAGGAGATCTCCACAAAACAGCTGCTCAAAGGGAGAAACAATGGTAGCAACAGAAGACTAGAGATTGAAAGGGGCCTGGTCATATTGAGAAATGATTTGGGTCTTTTTCTTGAAACAAGTTCATCCTAAAACACCAGAAAGAGACCCAGCCATGTTTAGACACAAGCAAGTAAGCAAGCCCTACACCTAAGGAGGTACTGATCACTGCATCATATTAGATGAAGTAAAAGAAAAAGGGAACTTTTATTATGGGGAGTCAGTCTACAAAAACTTTAAATATAGGGAAAAAAACTCCTACATTGTAAATCAAAACTTTTGTGTTTTAATTCTCACTTCTATCACTCTATGTCTGACTAACCCTGGGTCAGTCCAAGATTTTGGGGGATCTAGATTTCCTTATCGAGAAAATTAGATATTTGGACTAGATGACATTTAAAGTTTCTCATACCTCTAAAATTGTGTGACCTTTTCCTAGACCATAAATTCTTTCTATACTGCTTCTCCACTGGTTCAGCAAATATTTATGGAGCCACTATTTTGTTCCTGTACTGAGACAAAAAGTGTCACGTCTTATATATAATTTATAAGAACTGTTCAAAATAGGCAAATCCATAGAGATGAAAGGTAGATTAGTCGTTACTGGGGGCTGAGAGTAGAAGACAGTGAGAGTGATTACTAACGGGACTGCAGTGTCTTTTAGGTGTGATGCTGGGTTTGGGATGTTTCCTATGAACAAAATCATAATATGTGGCCTTGTGTATGCTTCTTGTACAAGAGTGTAATGTCGTCCTGGTCTGTTCATGTTGTAGCATGTAGCAGTACTTCATTGAGTAATATTCCATTGTATGGACACAGCCCATTTTATTTATCCACTAACATGTTGGTTATTGTTTCCACATTGGGACTATTAGGAATAATACTGCTGTGAATATTATTGTGCAGGGTTTTGTAGATATGTTTTCTTCCCCCAATATATGTCTAGGAATGAAATCACTGGGTCATTGCCACATGCACCCATTCTGCACTCAGGCCTGTGATCCCTGTCATCCTGCCTGAGAAACTACCATGTCTCACAGAAACAGGTCATTATCTCAACTTCCTTTGTTATAGTTAAGAAGACGAGCTTACAAGCCCCTGAAACCAATTACTTATTGTTAATGTGGGATTTATATCTGTATGGGTTCCTCACTTACCCAATCTAGTCCTTGGTTGAGCTATACTCTAGCCTCACCTGCCACATCCTCAGCTCTCTGAGAAAGGTTCAATAGTGATATGGGAAAGATTGGGTAGTGATCTGAGTTTGACTTTCATTTGCAAACCTTTAGCTATTCTGCATGGCAGCTCCTACTGCTTCTTTCTTTAGTTTCCCAAATCACTGCTTCCTGACCCTTTTATATATATATGCCTGGCCCCATTAAAGGGCCTCTCCATTATTCAGAGAGGCAACAGGTCCTGTAGAATTCGCAGAGGAATAGAGTGCCTGGCTTCAAGATGCTGCAACGTACCTGGCACCCAGGAATGGGTCTGCAGCAACAAAGCTGAGGAGTGGACACCCTTCCTCTGCTGCTAGCTGTTTTGCATTCTACTGCAGTTTCCTTTCTTTGCACTGCTGCACATAACCCCTCCAACCCCCTGTGCTGGCGCTGCTGGTCACAGTGGAGAATTTTGACTCCCATGGAGTCAATGGCCTGTCTAGTAGTTTTTATTGACAGCTTTTTGTCTGCTGTGCATCTCATTGCCTTGCTTACCAACACCAACCAGATTTGGTTTCTTTCATACCCAAACCAGAACACAATTGTGTATCCAGAGATTTTATAGAGCATGTAATTTTTGTTATACGAACCCAACCTCTAACTTGTATTCTCATATGAAGTAATGCAAATCTACTTTTGTTCTAGTGGAGCTATTTTGGTAACATATAAGCAATTTTGGTTCAGTTTAGGGGGTGAATTCAAGGTTTTTATAACTCAGTTTGAGCTTCATTTCATATCAGTGACAGCCATTTTAACTTATCTGAATTAAACATTTTGTTTTTCTCTCACTGTGTCTTACAAAGCCTCCCCCCACTCCCTTGGTTGTTAAGAGAAAGAAAATATTCTTTGATTTATGTTTATGGCTTCTATCCTCCTTTGAAAGCAGGGGCTACGTAATTATTGGCACAAATCAGTGTTCTAGAATCTACCTTCAGGATCAGAGACTTGGGTGTGAAGAAGTGAAGACTATTGGTCATGGACTTTAGGTCTCTGCAGGGTTGAAGGGGGCAAGGTGAAGAGGGGCCAAGGTGAGGGAGACGTGAACCTCTGCCTCTGTTCTCCTAGAGAAGATCTGCTTAGTCCTGTTTTGTATTTTGAGATGCAATATAAGATCATGTTTACACAAGGAAGAAATGGTTCCCCTTAACTTTAAAAAAAAAGAAAGAAAATGGCTTAAAATATATTGCTAGAGGTCACATAGATAGGACTCAGGCTTTCTTTGCAGTTGCTGGATCTAAGCCCTTCAGCCCAAACACAGGGGGAAAAAAGGAATAAAAAATTAGCTACATGTTTACTAACTTCTGAGAATCACAATCACATGCACCACAGACCACAAAATAGGCAAAAACAGGCACTTCTCTCAGGGCCGTGTACATTTAAAGTTTAGATGAAATATGGTAAGTGGGTTTGCTCATTTTCAAAGTAAATGGGAAAAATTTGTGTGACAGAATCAGGCTTTCTTATCTTTAAACTGACCCAAATATCTCATAATTATCTTTGTGTCTCCTTTTTGGACCTTATCCAGAAAGTATAAAAATTATTAATATTCTCATGTAGTGGAAGGACAGGGGACTCAACTTTTGTGCAGCCATGGATATCTTAAGATACACGCTTTGGAGGTGTTACTCCATATGATATTAGGTAGTTGCCACCAGCCCTTCCAGTAAGCAAATCTGTAGACCAAGCTGATGACACTTATACACAGTGAAGCATTCGTTCACCAAGGATGTTTTAAGAAGACATGATTAGGGAAGGGGTACCATGGGTGGAAAGACCAGGAACTGTATTGCCAGGCATATGTAAATAGAAGAGGCTCAGCGAAAATAACAACAAAAAAGAAGAAAACGGCATAAGCCCTTGGAACCTGTCTTCTCATCAGTAAAAGAAAAATCATAATAGCCATTTTGCAATGTTGTTCTGTTAGAAATAATGTAGAGAAACAACCAGCTAAGTATGGCTACACCATAGGTATCACCCAGTCAGCGCATAGTGTGGTGTGGTTCACTGACCTCATGATGACTTGTTTGGCCGGTGGATAGTCACTGTGGACTGGCATAGCTGTGTGCCCCCAGCAACTGTCACTCTTGTGGCAATTTTACTTCCCATCCTGCAGAAGAGCAGTGCCTTTGGGGACCTAGCCCAGGGTCTTGAACACATTGAATACTTGATGGAGGGAATTGAGCTCATCCACAAGTATTGGCTCAATGTGTCTCCTCAGAGCCAGCCTCCAGTTCTCATTTTATTGGTGAGACTTGTGCCACCATGACACCGGGGAAGGACATTGCCTTCCTACTGGCAAATGAGATGCAAACGACTCTGACTTTTCAAAAATTTTACTAATTAACACTAAATGGGCTCTGACCTCTGTGTCATGATCAGATGCTTGAGGTTAACTCCTAATACCTGGCCCCTGAATCTCTCACTTTCAGTGAGAGGAGTCTATGACCCTGAAGTAAAAGTATTCACATTGGGTCAGTTCACCCCTTGGGCCAGTGTGGGAAGGGAATAGAAGACCTGCCTTTCAGGACCCTCAAGAAAGGGGTAGGAGGCAGAGTGGGACATCATGGGAGGAAAGTTCAGGGTGCGGAGGGGTGGGGCAGAGGGTATCTCTGGAAAGACAATCGGGAAAGGGGATGGGGTCTGGCGCTCTGGTATCCCATTAGGTGAGGGCTGCGGTGGGACCACCAGAGCAGGTTGGAGGGAAACAGGGGCTTCTGTCTCAGGGCTGCTGCCTCTGAAGGCATGACGCCTGTCTTCATGGGGGTGCGGCTCTGATGGAAGATCCGGAATTTGGAGTTGAATGTCAGTATTGGCAACAGCCCTGGTAGGGCCTATTCTGATCGCAGCAGTCATGCCATATCTGCGTCGTTTGTTGATCCAGTATAGCAGGGGACTGTAACTGAATGTGGCAGCTCTCATCACCTCCACTCACTGCTGGGCACGCTCCCTCCTCCTCAGGTTCTTCCTCCAATGTATTAAGAGGACGCAGCCACCAGTTATCAGACTGCACAGCCCCAAAAATCCGAAGTACCATGGGATCCACGCTGAGGCAGTTAAAAAAAAGAAAAGAGGCAAGTTGACTGACAGCTGTAGCTTGGGGCCTGAACTGTTTCTCATTCCTCTCCTGGATTTGGCTCATTCATCCTCTCATTCTTTCCCACCCTTATCAAAGACATGCCTAATAATTTCCTGATTCAGTCAAAGGTATATTTGCAGGGCACATAAGAGTCCCCATTAGCCTTTTTTTTTAAGAGAGGGAGAGAGGGGGAGAGGAGAGGAGAGGAGAGAGAGAGAGAGAGAGAGAGAGAGAGAGAGAGAGAGAGAGAATTTTTAAATATTTATTTTTCAGTTTTTGGCTGACACAACATCTTTGTTTGCATGTGGTGCTGAGAATCGAACCCGGGCCGCATGCATGCCAGGCGAGCGCGCTACCGCTTGAGTCATATCCCCAGCCCCCCCATTAGCCTTTTACAGATAAGGAGCACTAGGTGTACAGGGGCCATGACCTGCCCAGACTCAAGTCAGGCCTTCTGGCTACTAGTCCAGGGCCCATGCAGTCATTCAGACTGAGAAGCCTCACTAAGAGCAAGGACCTCAATTGTATCTTTTCTGCTTGGGCAGAACATGGTCTCTGCCTTTGAGGAGTCCTTAGTTTCCTAGAGAAGCCTGTCTCTTAACTACATAGCACTCCATTCAGGCAGCCACCACCCCATCCATGCAGAGGATCTTCCCTGAAAGTTTGTCCCCCACACTCGAAGGACTAGGTGTACTTACGGCCAGGAAGGCCCAGGTCCTCCTTTTGAGAATCCATAAGGTTCACTCTGGTTACCAGGCCTATGGCTCTGAAAAGAGTGAACTCACCACTACTCTGCCCACCAATGGGAGTCCCCAGAATGCCCCAGACCCATTGTTCTTTAAAGATGAAGTCACCAGGTTCTGAGCAATCAGGAATTGTAGGGCTGGTGCTGGTAGAGTGGTTGGCAGTTGATGGAATAAGGGACTCCATCTTGTGACATCTCATGAGCATGTTGTCTTCCATGAAAGACTGGTCCACCATAGAATTGTCTGTACCCAACTTTGTGTGGTAAACTCACAGGACAGCCCCCAGGAAAGGGTCCTTACACCCTCAGGAGGTTCTACTTGTGTTTTCAGTTGTTAGGGAGCTATTTTCCAGTGGGGAGTGGGGCAGGGAGGACAGTGAGCATTGGACAGCCCTACCCTCAAGAAGTGTCTTACCTAGTTGTCAGGGAACAAAAGGGCTCAGAAGAACCATGTGGTCCAAACCTCCCCCTTTGGCTCCTACCATCTCTGTTTTGTTTCTTCAATAAACGTTTTTTGGGCATCATCAGGTCCTATGGGAGCTCCCCGCTATGTGATCCTGCTTCTCTTTCCAGCTCCATCTCTCTCCCCATCCATCACACACCTTTCAGCCCTGGGCATGCCAGTTCCCACAGACCCTGCTTATTCCCCTCTGGACTTTGGCTCAGACTGCTCCTTCACTCAGGAGTGTCTCTCACACATTTCCACCACTGAACACCTCCTTATCCGGCCAGGTGGTCAATTCCCCAACTCTGAGACAAATAGTTCTTTCAGTTGATTCCACAATTTCTAGAACTCTGAAGCAGATGAATTCAAAACAAATTGGTCCCAGGGACAGGAATCAAAGTCATTTCAACAACTCTAAACTTGTATAAAGTGGAAAATATATAGTGTTCTACAGATTTAATATATTATTTTTAGAAAGTTGTTCTATTTGAACTGGTATAAAAGCGATGCCCTTTTAAATAATACCACCCACCCACCATGAACAACTAATGTTCAGTTAAGTATAAATTAAACTGAAAAAATTAACCTGAAAAACCCCAGCATGATGCTCTGCCACTGAGGCTTATTTTAAGATTGATGTTTTTTTTTTTTTTTTTTAAATCCCCCTTTCCCTGTCCCTAACCTGGGGGGAAACAGGAATACTTTTTGTCCCCATTCAGTTATCTGTCCTTGAGCACACACCCACCACAGGAGTGAAGAAATTCAGAGTTGGGGATGGCACCAGAAGATTTAAAATTGATTATATCCCAGATTAACAAGTGAAGTAGGACTGGACACACCTGAAATCACATCTTTAAAAACCCTCTGTTGCCCCTGATGTGCAGAATCACAGCCTCTGGGACAAGAATCCCCTGGGTTTTTCCTTTGCTTGTAAAGCAATTAAGCTTCTGTCTATCAAATGGTATACCGATAAACAAATGGGATATGTCCATCCAAAAGAAAATATGTATGGATATGTGTGTATACATATACATTGTATTTATATAAGATTTTGATATTAGGGATGGACCCCAGTATTCAGTTATTGAATAAACAATGTAGGAAGCCTAAATCAATTAAAATTGATTAATAATTTTCTCTCTGAAAAACATTTTAATAGTAATTATACTTATTTTATGTATCTATATTATTTGTTGATATGTACATATATGTGTATATATGTATAATATAAAATATATAATACATGTACATATGTATATATCTACATATATCTATATCTATATCTATCTATCTATCTATCTACATATATGTATATATATTAGGGCTGATGCATTAAGACTGTCTGGGAATGACAGTTAACAAAGTGATATGCTCCTTATAGGTAATCTTTATTTGAAGGTCTTCAGTATGAAAACAGCCTTACTCTGTGTGCCAACCTGAGTTATGAAGTACTCTGAATGGAAACTACTTATGATTTTGTAATGAAGATATTTGAAAAAAAAAATGCAAGAAATACCAAAGAGAAAGTAGACAAAGAATTAGTTGGGTTAAATTTTTTTACAAAGTAAGTCTAATTTTTTGTTTTTAAAATTATGCAATCATCAATTTGATTACTGCTTCTGCCCAAAGAAAAGATGTTCCTGTATTTCTTGAATCACTGAAGGTTGCAGTTTAAGACTAGAAATAGTGTGAACTATACATCATAAAAACTATTTGCTGCTCTTCTCACCTGGTAAACAGCCTGGTAGAGGGGCTCTAGGCTGTACTCTCCCTCAGTCCCTGATGCCCATTCATTGGGTCATCTTGCCCAGAACAGCATGTTTTTTCTGCATTTCTTTTCTCTTTTTATTTTTTGGGTGAATGACAGGTTATTTTTAAAATCAGAACTTATGTATAATGCATTGGCTACTTTTTATTGGAACATTTTATCTTAATTTTTATTCTACACAAGTAGTATTAACTTGATAAGACTGTGGATTTGAATAACCAATTACTTTACCAAAGCAATCTTCAAAGAACAAAGTTGGAGAACTCACATTTCCCAACTGTGAACCTTATTAAAAAGTGACAATAATTGAGCAGGGTAATACCTGCACAAAGATTGACCTGCAGGCCACTGTAATAGAGCTGAGTCCAGAAGTTGGCCTTTATCTTTGCAGTTACTTAGTTTGACAGGAATGTCAAGACAATTCAACAAGGGGGAAACGTCTTCTCAGTTATATGCTGGGGTGACTGGATATCCACCTGACCCCTCACATAATGCACAAAGTTTACCCAAATTTAAATCAAGAACTAACTCAAAATAGACCTATATGTATGTAAGAGCTAAAAGAGGAATTTTCTTTGAAGGTATAGGAGTAAATTTTGACTATATTAGGCAAACTCTTCTTGGATAGGACACCAAGAGCACAGAGATAAAGAACAATATGTGTAGATTGAACTTCAAGTTAACAACTTTTGTTCAAAGTATATTGTCAAAAAAGTGGAAAGACAACTGACAGACAAGGACAAAATATGTGCAAATAACATGTCTTAAAAGAAGATATATCCAGAATATATAAAGAACAGAACCCAACACAAAGACAGCCAATGTTCAAAAAATGGACACATCATCTGAGTAGACCTTTCTCTAGAGACCTTCCTCCAAAGCAGATATTCTGGCCAGTGAGCACATAAAAAAATGCCCAACATCACCTGCCAGTGAGACTCAAAATAAGGTACTATTCACATCCACGAGGATAGCTAAAATAAAACCAGATATTAACAACTTGGTAAGAATTTGGGAAATGTAGAACCAACCTTCCTACATTGCAATAGAAACACAAAATAATATAGTTTTTTGAACAATATTATTTGAGGAAATGTCAGAATAAAGTTAGCACACCATATGACCCAGAGATTCCACTCTTAGTTATATACCTAAAAGAATTGAAAACTAAAAATTTTTTAAAAAAATATTTTTATTAGTTGAGAGACCTTTATTTTATCTATTTATATCCTTTGCCTCACACATGCTAGGCAAGTACTCTACCACTGAGCCACAGCCCCACCCCAAGTAATGGAAATTTTTGTCTGCCAAATTTGATACTTGAATGGTCCATAACGTTATTCATAATAACCAAAAGTATAAATAACCCTAAGGTCCATCAACTGGTATATAAACAAATGTGATATATCCACCCAACATAAAATATGTGTGTATTTGTGTGTATACATATGCATTGTAGGTATAGAAGATTTTGATATTAGAGACAAAACGCAGGGCCTCACCCATGCTAGGCAAGTGCTCTAACACTGAGCTAAGGTCCCAGTCCTTTGTTTTCTTTTGTGACAGGGTCTTGCTAAGTTGCTCAGGCTGGCCTGGAACTTGCCATCCTCCTGACTCAGTCTTTCTAGTCTCTGGGATTACAGACATGGGCCATTGCTTCTGGTTACAATAGGACATTACTTGGTAATAGAAAGGAATCAGTTACCAACACTTGCTACCACCCAAATTAACCTTGAAAACATAAAGCTAAGTGAAAGTCAGGAAAGATTACATGTATAGTTCAATTCACATGATCCTTGAGAAGGCAACTCTTAGGAGGTAGAAAGTTGATGTCTAGCTGACTTAGGGTTAGGAGACTGTGGTAGAAATGACTGCTTGCTTATGGTTATGATGCTCTTTCTTGGGAGGTAGAAATATACTAAGATTGTTGATTGTACACCTCTGCAGATGCAATGAAATCCATTGGCTAATCCACTTAAATGGGTGAGTTGTACAGTATGTGAATTGAGTATCGATAGATCCTACAATTACTTGGAGGATTAAAAATACTTTTGTATGCAATGACTAAGTCAGGAATACCCTCTTATGTTGGGATTACACCACAGATACAACAACAGAACCTACAGGGTGGATGCTGTCAACTGGGATCAGACTCCCAGAGATACATTTAAAAAAACACATGGCAGCCAAACCAGCATTGTGGACCTCTACCAGCAGGTAGGAAATTTTATTTATAAAATATATTTGAACCTTAGAATTTTTAACCTTAGTAGAATCAAATTCTCTGAAGTCTTATTTAGGAACCTTAGATATACAGTATGAACATGGTCCCCTTTGGGGACTGAGGCTGCTTCATCTATTATCCATGTGTTCAAGTGCCTATGTAGGGGGCAAAGTGGCATCATTAGACAGCTCCAGCAGGGCCGCTCTGTCAGCCTTAGAAGTGGCTAGAATAGTTTTCAACATGTAGATGGACTATTGGATAAAAATAAAGTATGGTCACTTTTTAGATAGAAAAATGTTACTTGTCTTGGGATGGGGATGTGGCTCAAACATTAGCATGCTTGCCTGGCATGCACGGGGCACTGGGTTTGATCCTCAGTACCACATAAAAATAAAATAAAGATGTTGTGTCCACCAAAAACTACAAAATAAATAAATATTAAATAATTCTCTCTCTCTCTCTTTAAAAAAAGAAAAGAAAAATGTACTTGTCTAGAATTGTTAGCTCTGTAGTACTTGGTGCAAAAAGAGTAAAAATGATGAATTACATTTGATGTGATTTCAGTGATGTGCTGAGGCTTACATTTCAATGGTTCCCCAATCCCAAATTTGAGTGTTCACAAAGAAATAAGTAAACTTAGCTCAGTAAACCAGGGGGCGCCTGTTGACATGGTTGACTTTCTAGTTTTGGCAAATGAAAAAATGATCATTTAAAGAAAGCCAGACACTTGGAGCAACTAGAAACAAGTTGCAGATGGATGATAAGGAATAGAACTTCATTTGTTTATAAGAACCCAAAATATACCCATGTGGAGCCATTGGAAATACACTGCACTCTAATGGGCAACAAAGGGAATGGCCCAGTGACAATGTTACCCTGGCATATGGGCCACCTTCAGTGCTTGTGTACTTTCTCCACAAAGCAGTTAGTGCCTCAGTTGCATCTTGGCTGTGCATGCTAGGACAGTGAGTCTCCTGAATGAGGAACTTGGGTTCTCACAGCAGGCAGACAAGATGAATCTATTCTGATAGTATTCTGAGTTATGGGGACTCTCTCATGGCTCTTTAGATTGCATGGTCAAGGAAAACTTCTGAGAAGCTGAAATATACATGTCAGGAGTGAGCTGTGTGCAGATCAGCGAGAGGAGCATGATGGGGATGATGGAGGCACAAAGACACACTTTTCAGGATGGGCCTGGTGTGTCCCTATCTCAAACAGCTGGTGTGTTCTCTAGAGAAGTAAGGTGAATACAGGGCAGGAGGTGTAGGAGCAGGCAGGGGCTGCACCCTTATTGGAGGGCGAGGCAGGGGACACCTCGTATAGAACTTTGTTCCCTGGGACAAATTGGACTTTTCTGAGATCATGTGGTGTTATGTAGATGAATCAAGTGATCTGTTTTTTTCTTTTTTGGGGGGGAGTTTTATTGTTTGGTTTGTTTTATTTTGTGGTGGCCCTGGGATTGAACCTGGGTCCTTGAGCATGCTAAGCAAGCACTCTACCACTAGCCACATCCCAAGTTCAAGTGATCTGTTTTTTAATACTATTTTATCAATATGTACAAAGCGTGGGCAGTGTCCACATAAAAATGGAGGTAAGGCACCCAATGAGGAGGTTGTTAATGGGACTCATGTAAATGGTGGTGTCCTGGCTTGAAGAGGTGAATAGGAATGGGCAGGACTTGTGGATGGTGTGGATCTTATGGGTGCCAGAAAAAGGAGAGAAAATGGGTGGATGATGGCATCATCCTCTGGGATGGGGGAGCCTGGAAGAAGCTGGATTGGGTGGGCTGGAGGTATGAGAGGCTCTGATGGAGTTGCAAACTGCAAAATCAGTGAACTGCATACCATGAGAAAGTTCTAGGACAGGCACAAAGTAAATCCCAGGTGCTTTTCTAAATAACTACAAATCTCTTAAAGGAAAAGACATCTATACCTACATCAGTATCTTAAGAATTGAAACTAGGAGGCTAGCTTAAGAAGAATAGTCACAAATGTCAGATTTGAAGTTGTCTTCTTTGGGGTGTGAGAACTCTTGAATTTCCCAGGTGCTTAAGAAACACCTGGTGCCAGAATCCTGTGACAGTTTATCATTTGTGAGGTCCTTGTTGATGAGTGATGTGGAAGGGTCTAGCAGGATCACTATTTTTGGTTGGGAGGAAAGGCACTTTGCCATTTGGGAATTGCAGCATAAGCGTAAGAAGGTGTTTGTGACAACTTGTTTTAAAAATGTCTTTTCTTCCTGGAAAAAAGGAAGTATGAGCTTAGGGGTAAAGACTGAGAAGAAATGTTGGGTGTAGATCTGTAACTGAAAATTTAAAAAAGGGGTAAGGATTTGCCCTTCCCCATTAGTGCAAGTGTTCTTAAAAGTTCTCAGAGTGCTTTAGTCAGCCAAAGCAGATGGAAAAATTGCCAAAGGCTTATGCCCCGTTCACCTGTACATCTTGCTGAGCTGTACTACCTGGCAAGTAATGCTGACTGATGTAGTCTCTGTAGAAGACAACCCTATCTTTAAAAGTTAGATTTAGCTGTTGTTATGGTGTGCACCTATAATCCCAGCTACACAGGCTAAGGCAGGAGGATAAGAAATTTGAGGGCAGTTGAGGCAACTTGGTGAAGCCTGCCTAAAAATAAAAAGGGCAGGAATGTAGCTCAGTGGTCGAGCCCTTGCCCTGTTCAGTCCCTGAATATTTAATATCAAAAAGAAAAAGTCACTGATTTAATTATGATTTAGAAATAGTGTATTTTCAGAAGTCTGTGACCCAGAATTGTAACACCCAAGTTGGTTGGGTGGGGCTCCCCCACCACCACTAACATCGTTTTCTCTAATATAAATTTATTCTTGCTTGTGTAGCTGTATTTTTAACTTTCTATAAAAGGTCTAATAGATGCAATGCATAAAGACTGTATAATGATGAGATCCTGTCTAAAGATATGATACTGAGTCCCATGAGAAGGATGACAGTACTGAAGGAGTGTGTCAAGTCAAGACTCTAGTAAATACTAATTTTATGGCTGTGCTTGTGCCTGCATATTGTGTGCACTGAGATTGAGCTCTGTGTGTATCCCCTGGCATCTTAGATTCTTCTATTAAGCAATGGCTATGGTTAATGTAGTGAAAATGATAAATGGTATTCTTTTCTTTTGTACCAGGGATTGAACCAGTGAGCCACATTCCCAGCTCTACTTTGTATTTTAGTTAGAGACAGGGTATCACTGAGTTGCTAAGCTTTTTGCCATTGCTGAGGCTGGCTTTGAACTTGTGATCCTCCTGCCTCAGCCTCTGTAACTGCTGGGATTACAGGCAAGTGCCACTGCACCTGGCTGAGAAAATGGTATTCTTTTGAAAGTAGGAGGCTAGCTTAAGAAGAATAGTCACAAATGCCAGATTTGAAGTTGTCTTCTTTGGGGCGTGAGCAATTCCAGGTTTTCTGATTTGGCAATGTTAGAAGATGCAGGAATAATGAAAGAGAGATGCTCTGAGTTGCCTGTACAAATGTGATTTCAGGGGCAAGATTATTTCAGAGTTCTATATTGTTAACAGAGTTAAGATCCAGCTGTTTGTCCCACAACTGTCCAGTCAAGTTGACAGCTAAGTAGTTGAGGAAAAGAAAGTGATTTTATTTAAAAAGTGGCTCAGTGAGAAGAAAGTGGGAATTCTGTATCCAAAGCCCTACCTCTTAGGAAGCTGATCTCAGGGGGCTTATGTTAGTGATTCACGGGTGTTTCCAGATGGGCAGGTGTTCTGCAGAGGGAAGGCTGGATAATGATATTCAAGTCATGATGTTTTCCAATTTCTAGATCTCAACAATAAAGATCATGATTTTTTTCCTATTATGGTCTAGTTGCATATTATACAATGATAGGGCCAGGAGGGGAGGTAATTCTTCCTAGACTCTCTTACTGAGCTCCTAGCTGAAATCCCTGCAATGAGGCAGAACATCCTTCCTCAGTAACATACTGTAAACTCCCAGCAGTGAACACAGAGCATCCTTCTTCAACTAGCAACTCCCATCATGAAAAGAAACACCTCCACTGCTGAATTTCAGTATTTCAACACTGAGCACAGGCAGTAATTTATTCAAGGAAAATAGTCCTGATTTGCAAATATCAAATTGTCATTGCTTAGAGATCCAACATGGCAGGAGAAAAAAAAGGGACTGTCCCTAAACATAGCATCCCCAGCTATACCATCACCCAGCCAAAAGTCCCCTCCCCACCTCTAGCTCCTGCACCTGCAGCAAATGTCTCACCATAGACCACATCCTCACATGGTGGCCACACTGAGAAATTCAGAAATCCAGGTCTGGCTTGATCCTGGGAAATTCTCAGGGGACTGGCAGGGGATCTCCCCAGCTGTTGCAGGTGCATCTCTAGATGCCCATGCCTTCCCCTGCTCCAGACTGACATACATACACTGAGAGCTGAATTTTGGCAGTGACAGAGGAGTCTTGGTCTAGCTGGCCCTTTTCTCAGTGAAGCCTGGCTTGTCTCTCCTGGGAAAAAGGGATAGGTATGCCATTCTAGTTCCTCCCCTGTCCGAAGGACTTGCTCTAGCCTCCTGCTGCCTGATTTCTACTCACAGGCCTCAGAGACTCTGCCTGTGGCTATAGGACATGCATCTTTCCTAGGCCCAGGTGTCTTCAGCTTCCTGCTCCATTTTATCCCCAATGGTTCTTCTCATGTCATGTGATTGTCCCACTGAAGAGTGGAGAATTGGGGATTCTGAGGCAGAGGATGACTGAGTATTTGTCTGGGGGCATAACAATGGTTCTGAGTCTCACAATTCTCAGGTCTAGCTCTCTAGATCCAAGTCCCTTGGAGCGGCCTCTGAGAACCTAAGAACCCTGGCACCTGTGGTGATCTTTGGCGATATGGGTAGACCCTTTCATAGCTCTCCCTCAGGTACCTGACTTACCATCCTGGCAAGGATCTTCTAGTTTCTTGTATTGATGAGTTAGTGGGGTTACAGAGAGGAAGGGTTTCTCATCTTAAGACACAGAGCATGTTTGTGTAAGTCTGTGTCCGGGCACTTGACCAGTACAAGGCAGAGACCTAAGAGAACCAGGCATTTTATACTTGGCATGGAGTCAGCCTGATACCCAATGGTGGTGTTTAGGGCAATTTCAATTCTTTAACTTCAAACTCTCCATCCAACTGCTTAGAATGCTCCCTGACAGAGAGAGTTCAATAGGGGGCAGCAGAGACCAACCGGGAACTGAGGACCAGAAAGAGTTGAAACTCTTCTGCAGGGAGGAGGCCTGGCATCCAGTGGAAGGCTGCAGGGGCAGCTACAGGAGGGGGCATGCAGGGATTAGACTGTGGTTCTGCATTCTTGTTGTGTTAGCTTTCCATCATTCTAACAAACATCTGAAATAATTACCATTTTACCATATGAATTAAAAGACAGGAGAAAAACGTTCATGATTTGAATCAAGAATGGAAATGAGCACAAGAATGTCAGTATGCACATCACACTTGTGACAACAGCATCATATGCAAGAATAGGTGAAGGTAGGAAGAGAGGGAACATGGTAGTAGAACTCAGGCAGCATCCTTGCAAACTATGTTGGTATTGATGTAAAGTAGTTGGTGTAAAGCATGTAGAAACCACTATGAAAATAAATGTAAAATGTAGATAAAAGGATATGAAAGGTAACCAAAGTGGTATGATGGAGAAAAATAAACCAATCACGATGGGAGATGGTAGTGAATAAGTAAGGAACTTAAGGAAAGGTAAAACACATGTAGACATCAGCACATTGGCAGAAGTCTGTCATTATCTGGGATGACATTAGATGGAACACATGAGTTTTGGTTTCAAAGTACCTAAGAAGCCAGCATCTGCACAAGGTTTGACAAAATTTCTCTAAACTCTTGCATGTGGGGAGATAGGCTTGAGTTTCTTCTAACAGAAAGAAAGCCCCTGGTAACAGGAACTTGACCTGCCATGACTTCCCGTGCATTGTGTATGCCAGTAATCTGAGACATAGGACAGGGTACGTTTTGGCACAACTGGCACAGAGTGAGGCTGGGCATCCTGACAACAGGCTCTCCAGTGACAGAAGATCTGGGGTCCTCTGGAGGGGGGCTGCTAGTCTGTTAATCCTTAACCAGCAAGTGTCAGTGGAAGGGCATTCAGAGGAAGCCAAGAGAGAAGCTGCGGTTGCATAGGCAGATTTCAAGAGTGAGGTCAGCCCTGGGCGTGAAAAGGAGGAGTCCAACTTCAGTCCCTGAATGGGCATCAGGAGAGTATAAACTGTATCTGGGGCTGCAGTGACCACATTCTGAGGGTCAGACTAACACAGGGTCATCCCCAGGACACAGGCAAGAGCCAAGGCACAGAGAGGACCTCACCTGGGAAATGCACTGAAGGAGGCTGATTGTATGTGTAAGCATGGAAGAACAGTGTGAGAAGATGGGGCTCCTAGGGTCTATTTTCTTCTCCCAGCATGACTGCATGGGCCTCCTGCTAATCTCAGGGAACTATTTACCACTGTCCAGAAGTCATCCCTGGGAAGGCTTCTCTATCCTAGGGTCTTCCAAACATGCCTGCAGTGTCTTATCTGGAATTTCCTCCCACCTCCAGCCAAATTCTTACTTCAGGAATAATTTTCTATGTGTTCTTGCATGAGCAAAGGGGGCACTTGTTCACTTCTCCCTGCATGGAGTATGGACTGTCTCCTTGAGGAGACTCTCAAAGTGACACTGACTCTCACCAGCCTCAATTCATAGCCCTGAACCTGGAATACACCTTGGTTCAGAGGCAGGATCATCTCTGCTTGAGGAATCCTGACAAATTATTTTTAAGATCTCAGCCCTAGAAACTATGACACTGATGAATTTCACAGACAATAAGGGACTTAAAGTTGTTTTGTCCATCAGGGCTGAATTCTGGTGCTTTTAGACATGCCACATAAAACATGGATGATTAAAATAAACATGGCTATTAATGGTACATTGCAGAACGAGATGTGTCAAAAACAATGTTTGAGGCTAAAATTGGTAGTAAATCCATAAACGTATAAGTAAACAATGAATAAGTAAATGAAAAAGTAATGAATACGTTGAATAAGTAAACAATGTATAACATGTGAAATGCATAAAAGCATGTCAACAACAAGAGGAACATTAAATGAAATGCCAAAGAGGAAACTAAAGTCCATCTGGGAGCTACTGAGAGAACTATGAGGAATGTGAGGGTCCATGGTGTCCTTATGCTGAGTCACTTGTCATCAGTGGTCTCTCAGTAGGGAGCTACCCTGCCCATGGACAGGAACATGGAAGGGCAACAGACCATCTAAACTAGACCCAGATTAAAAAAAAAAAAAAAAAACAGCTCAGAAGAATTGGAAGAGTGGCAAAAGTGTCACCAACTGGTAAGTGATTATAACCATTGTTCAGGGAAGTCAAGGGTGGTACTTTGCCCAAAGAAGACTGAAGAAGTTTGAATGCTGAACCTCCAACTCCTCAGAATCTTCTTTGGTCCCCACAGTTGATTCGAGTGTCTTCCTATTAGTATTATGCCCAGAGGATTCATAATTTGCATGGTGACCAAACACACACTTACCTCAAAAATCTATAGATGAATGAGAGAGGTCTCCCAGCTGTGCTGTGCATTTGAGGACAGAAATCAATGAAGAGAGATCTCCCACATGGGCATTCAGGGACTCTTATGGTTTGGATATAGATGTCCCACAAAAGCTCCTGTGTGAGACAATGCAAGAATCTTGAGAGGAAAAATGAAGAGGTTGTGAGGTGTAAATTAATCCATGGTTAATCCAATGATATAGGTGGTAACTATATGCAGGTGGCCTATGGCTGAATGAGGTTGTCACTGGGGATGGGACATTGGGGTTTATATTGTGTTCTTGGTGAGCTGAGGTCTCTCTGCTTTCTGATGGTCATGACTCAAGTTGCTTTTCTTTTCCATGTCATCTGGCCATGATATTCTACCTCACTTTGGGCCAGAGCAATGGAGATGGCCCTATATGGACTGACACTTCTGAAAGCACGAGGGGGGAAAATTCCTCCTCTAAATTGTTCTTGTTGGGTTTTCATCACATCAGCAACATATCTAACTAATCATGGACCAGGAAGGCCATTCTATACTCAGAAAGCTGCTCTATGCTGCTAAATTCTGTGGTAAATATACAGATGCCCCATCTAGTACTACTCATTCCTTACATTAGGTAAAATGAACATGGAGTCAGATGTTCTAGTTACTGTGGATTATGAAAGAATTGAAGTATCAAGAACCATGCTGGAGGTGAATCCAAGGACATGTGAACAACCTGAGCTCTCCTCTCTATGTAGTGGCTCAACAGATACACATATGCAGGCATAAGTCACAGGATTGCAGGGCTTCACTTTTATCCTCCATGGCTAGTATAACAGAAAGCATTCCTCCTTCTACCAGAAATATACATATAATCAATTTTGAGAAATAAACTGATGCTTTGAAATTTGTAACTCAAAAAGGCACCATATCCCACCTGTGATAACCAGAAACTCATTCCTATATCCATATGATATCCAGACCACATCCACTAAGATAAAATTATCCAACAAACCGCCAAAACAAAAAAATGCTCATCTTTTTCCAATAAGACAATAAAATATACTTTTTGACCTCAAGTATGTTCATTTCCCTCCATTTAGATATCCTGTAAGTTAAATATTGAAATATAAAGTTAACTTTTTTTTTTTCTTTTTGGTACCAGGGATTGAACTCAGGATCCCTAGAGCACTGAGCCACGTCCCCAGCACTATCTTGTATTTTATTTAAAAATGGGGTCTCACTGAATAGCTTATGCCTTGCTTTTGTTCATGCTGGCTTTGATCTCATGATTCTCTTGCCTCAGTCTCCTGAGCAGCTGGAATTACAGGCATGTGTCACCATGCTCGGCTAAAGTTACCTATTTTTAACACACTTATGTTAGATGACACTAGGAGCAGACAGAGGAAGGAAATTATATTCAAATACATTCACATTAAAATAAATATTTTCCCATAGAATTCTAATTCCTGTGTTCACCATTCATACTTTCTTCACTCCCCATTTCTAAGTCCCTTGACCACCAAAAAGTGCTTTGGCTAGTGTGGATCTCTAGCTAGTAGTGCCAGATGGAATGGCCCAAACCATTACTGCAGACAACATAGGTGCACCAATAGCCCTGCTGAAGTGGATTGTGTTGGTTTTCTGTCCTTAACTGCAGTCTAAGGAAGGAATAGAGACATGCTTCTTTCCATGCATTGCCTCCTTATTTTGAGTCAGCAGTAGCAACCTAATTCCCCTGATTATCAAACCAATCATGTCCCAATAGCCCCAACTCGGTCTAGTGATTCTTTGTCATGAGTAGAAAAAGGGAGGCTTGGACACAGGTTACAGCAGTCATTCTTGTGTCCTCCATTTGGAACTAAGTCCTCTGCACTAGACCAATATAGGGTTGAATTACTGAAATGGGAAGCAAACATTGTGCTAGTGAGTCACTAGTGTGTGAAGTAACTCCAAGTCCCAGGCCCTCATTCCAGCTCCAGGAATCCTGCCTATGCCACAAACATCATCATGTATTGGATATGGGTGAAACCAGTCACCAAAATTCATCTTTGACTCCTCAAAAGCCAGTCAACCTTTTTGTCAGACCTGGTGTTTTAGGATGTTGGGGAAATGTAAGAGTAGTAATGGCAGGAATGTGGCTTGATCACTGCCCTTTATTGGCTGTGACATAAGCATTGTGCTCAGAAGCCCCATGTTGAATACCACGATGGTGGTTAAGGTGTTCACTAAGTCCATGGATAACAGTTTTGGCAGAAGCACTGCAGGCAAGGAAAACAAGCTCCCTCAAGGGTAAATGCATGTTTCACTGAGAACTAATGTCAGTCTGCCATGATGTAAGGTCTAGTGTCATCAATCTGCTCTGAGGAACCTGCTGCTTCCCATAGGAAATAACCTCATATTAGAACTCAGGGTTGGATTCTGCTGTTGCCTCCTGGCTATAGGCAGGTCACCTCTGTGAGTGGAGATATGTTCTCATGACCACATGAATAATCTCTCTTCATGAAAGCATGGGCATTGTGTTCATGAGCTGCTTGGGAAAACATATGTATGTCTAGGGAAGGAAGCCACCTGAGATACACCAATTGAATTAAGATCCACCTCATCATCAGGATCATTTCCTTCTCAGGTCACTCTTTGTTGAATTTGACCTGGCACCAAAATACCTTCATGCTGTTTTTGACATTGCAAACACAAGAGTTTATTTTTTTTACTCTAAAAGCATGATGATCAAAAAAGTCACTTAAAATCAACATTGCATTTCTATGAACACAAACATAACCACAGCAGGAGCTTGTAACAGTGAACAGTGAAAAGACTGCTTTTTTATACCCCCAAATTAGATTATTTATATAACTTCTATCTTTATATATGAATATACAACTAGTGTAACTGTGCATCACGTATAACCATAAGAATGGTAAAATATATTCCATATATGTGTGTGTGTATATATATATATATATATATATATATATATATATATATCCCAAACCACTCTACTATCATGTATATCTAAAAAGAAGAAATAAAAACTTAAGCAATTATACTATATAGATTTAGAAATACTATATAAATTTAGAAATGTTGTGTTAGTATATTACTTAAATTATGGACTTTCATAAGATAGTTTTGAAAACAAACATCATTTTCCTTCAAAGTTGAATTTATTCTAAAAATCATGAATCATATTTATATTATGTGGTTGTAAATATCAAAGGGTAAATGTTATTTCTGTTAACAACTCAGTGGTTAGAAAATTACCAATCATGCTTTGGTTATTTGGTTAAGTAAATCTACCTTAACAAATGTAAATGAGAAAATAGAAAACAAATCAGACGTTTCTGAGGAAATTTTACTGTCCAAATTAACATGTAACATATTTCAAAGAAACTACATGAGAAAAAGAATGTAAATTATATCACAAATATTGTTCATCCAATCTTTGTGGAAATGATACTTCTTTGATATAGTGGGTTATATAACATTATTAAAATAATTATGCATGTCTTTTTAATTTTAATGTGGTTAGGAGACATTGCATAATCAGGGTTCACTCTATTATTATTAGACATTGTTGAACTGGAGCCCTCAGGTAGCAGTAGTGTCACACTCACCTTGTACCCAAAGCTTCATCTCCACCCATGGGACATACATGGGACTCCTGGGAGAGTGTCTGGTACTGGAAACTTGGAGATATGGGGCCTTTACCATGTGCCCATGCAGAGTATTGGGATGAAGTCTTGCTCTTGCTCCTTCCCAGATGCAAATTATCCACTATGCTGAGCCTCCTTGACCTTCTGACTGGCAAATCACACAGTTATGGCCTCATGTTCAAGTGATGACTGGTGTTGTTTTGTACCTACCAGCAACAGGCTTTGCAGCATGAGCTGTAATTCAAAAGGTGTGTAATTCTCTACAGAAGGTGACATGACTGTTCCCAAACTCCCATGGTCTACATTAGGATTCTTCTGTGGGGCTTGCCCTAAACAGCAGATTTTGTCTCCTATCACCAATTCCTCTATTAGCATACATCTAGGGGATAAGGTTGTCCATACAGCTGAGCCACCAGAACCACTGTGGCATATGTCACTATATCTCCTTATAGTGTACTATATGCACATTCCTCAACTTTCACTGTAGTTCATGTACAAGCCTCCATGTGGGAACTATTATTCAGTTATGAGAGAAACTAAATGTGTCTGTAAAAGAATATTCAAATTTTTGTGACTAAAAAAATGGTGTGACCACTTTGGAAAGCAGATTGGAGATTCCTTAGAAAACTTTGAGGGAACCACCATTTGACCCAGCTTTCCCACTCCTAAGTGTATATGCAAAAGACTTAAAACCAGCACACCATAGTAATGCAGTGACATCAGTGATCATAGCAGCTGAATTCACAGTAGGTAATCCATGGAAACAACCTAGTTGCCCTTCAACAGTTGAATGTATAAACAAACTGGTACATATGCAGAGTGGAATATTACTGAGCCTTAAAGAAGAATGAAATTATAAAATTGGCAGGTAAATGGACAGAGTTGGAGACTATCATGGAACAAAATAAGTTCCAAATATATTCTCTGATAAGTGGATCAGGTCCATAATATTCTGGGGGAGAGTCAAGGAAAGAATGAGAAATTTTGGATTGAGCAGAGGAGAGCAGGTTGAGGGGAGGGTGTGTGGGGGTGAGATGGTGGAATGAGAAAGACATTACTACCCTTTGTATGGTATGATTTAACAAATGGAGTGACTCTGCATCATGTGCAACCAGAGAAATGAAAAGCTGTGCTCTATTTGTGTAAAAAAAATTCAAAAAATTTAAATATCTAGACTTTAATTTTCTTGGTAGGAACTTTGGCCCCAGAGGATTTACAGCTAAAGAGCTTGAGACAGAAAATGGATGTAAAACAATGGCCTGAGGCAAAGGCTCAGAAAGAGATAAAGCGAAGGAGGAGCAAATAGAACAATCTGAATCGGGGGCATATACATGAAGATTCAGATGTACTAATCACTGTAGGAGATGCTCAGAATAGAGCAAAGTAAAACTAAAGACAGCAGTTATGAGCTTCTGATTCTGAATGACACCTGCAGAGATGCCAACATTAAATCACCAGCCCTTGCCTTTTCTCTTGTGGCAACAGCCCTGGCTGCTCCAAGGATCATAACTGGGGCTGCACATACCAGTGACCCTGAGTACTCTTCTCTAGCTGACCCTACCATAATGCCTTTGATCAGACAAATACAGACCTCTGTCATGCCAAAAGGAATTCCTCACACTACTGCTGTGATTGTCCCTCCAGGGCCAGAGGCTGGGTTGATCTACACACCCTACAAATACCTTACACATTGGCATCAGCCACTTCAGTCCTGGAGTACCCTATTGAACTGAATGGTGTATGAGGTACAGTGTCTACTAAAGTTTGAAGGCACAATATGTGTGTCCATCCTTTCCAAAGGATTGTGACCGAAGGTGGAGCTGACACTGTCAACTAACCTATGAACTTCTATCTCTGAACTCTTTGCCCAATAATGACCTGACCAGCCTGCCTGCTTTTCACTTAAGTGATCATTGCCTTTGCTTGCCTGTGCTCAGTGCAGCAAGATGAGGGACTTGTTTGTTCATTTGTCTTACCATCTAGACAAACAAAATACAAATAAAACATTGTCTTCCAGCTCAGCTTTTTGTCCACCAACTCCACCCCTGTGTGGATGAAAGTGGTTCTAGAACCTGTACTGAATAATAGTAAGGTATTAGGGACCAAATCATTCCAAGCACTGATCATCTTTCAATGTCTACCCCAAGAGACTGGTAAGAAGGCTTCCATGGGAGACATATGGCCCTTGACTACACAGTGACAGAGGGAGTAACAGTGAAAGACTTCTAGGAAACTTTTCTTCTCATAGCAAAGTCACACTCTCTCTGAATGAACTGTGTGCTGATGCAACATTCATGAACTTGGTCAGGCAAGTCATTGGTGAAGTGATTTGAAAAGTATTCAAATTTCATGTACTGTTCAGTCACTACAGTGCCCTCCAAGGGCAGAAGGTGCATTTTTAAAAATACATTTCCTCTCATATCTGAAGTATACGAAGATTATGCCATGAGAGAAAAACTTAAGAAGATGTTTTAAAAGTAATGCAAAGAACAAAAGTCCAAAAAATGATTTTTTAAAATTTCAGAGTTATTTAAGAGCTAAAATTTAAGAGTTATTGGGATAGAAGAAGGCATAGAGGACCAAATCACAGGAATATACAATCTATTCAATGAAATAATACCAGAAATCTTTCCAAACATGAGGAATAAATTGGAAATCCAAATTCAAGAAACCTACAGGATGCCAAATGTACAACATCACAACAGATCCACATCAAGGCACAGTATAATGAAAATGCCCAGCATACAGAATAAGGAGAGAATTGTAAAAGCCACGAGAAAAAGGAATAAGATTACATATAGGGGAAAACCAATTGGGATAATGGCAGATTTTTCAACCCAGACCCTGAAAGCTAGAAGATCCTGGAACAACATATATCAAGCTCTGTAAGATAATTGGTGCCAATCAAGAATCTTGTATCCAGCAAAATTAAGCTTCAGATTTGAAAATGAAATAGAAACCTTCCATGCTAAACAAAAGTTAAAAGTATTTATAACTAGACAACTGGTGCTACAAAACATCCTTGGCAAAATATTTCATGAACAGGAAATGAAAAACAGCAATGAAAATCAACAGAGGGAGGTATGCAGTAAAGGAAAAAACTAATTAAAGAGGAAAACCAAGTCAAGTTAAATAACAAAAATAAACAAATATGGCTGGAAATACAAACCATGTCTCAATAGTAACCCTAAATGTTAATGGCTTATACTCAACAACAACAACAACATAAAAGACCCAACAATATGCTGCCTGAAGGTAACTCATCTGATATGAAAAGACATATACAAGACATATACAAACTGAAAGTAATAGGTTTGGAAAAATCATACCACTCACATGGACTGTGTAAGGAAGCAGGGGTTTCTATACTCATATCAAATAAAGTAGACTTCAAGTCAAAGCTAATCAAAACGGATAAAGATTGACATTACATACTGCTCAAGGAACCCTACACCAATAAACCATAGCAATCATAAATATATATGCCCCAAACCTTGGTGCAGCTATGATCATCAAACAAACTCTTTTCAAGTTCAAGAGTCAAATAGACCACAACACAATAATCTTGGTTGACTTTAACAGACCTCTCTCATCACTGGATAGATCTTCCAAACATAAGCTGAATAAAGAAACTATAGAACTCAATAACACAATCAATAACTTAGACTTATCTGACATATATAGAATATTTCAACCTGCACCAAGTGCATACACTTTCCTCTCAGCAGCACATGGATCCTTCTCTAAAATAGACCATATAATGTGCCACAAAGCAACTCTTAGCAAATACAAAAAGTTAGAGATACTACCATGCATTTTATTGGATCATAATGGAATGAAATTGGAAATCAACAACAAAATAAAAAACAAAATTTTCTCCATCACTTGGAGCCTAAACAATATGCTACTTAATGAATAATGGGTTCCAGAAGACATCAAGGAGATTAAAAAATTCTTAGAAGTAAATGAGAACATAGACACAACATATCAAAATCTCTGGGACACTATGAAAGCAATACTAAAAGGAAAATTCATTGCATGGACTTTATTTCTTTAAAAAAAGTCAAAAAATATATGACCTCACCCTACATCTCAAAGCCCTAGGAAAAGAAGAACAAATCAGTAGCAAAAGCAGAAGAAGACAAGAAATAATTAAAATTAGAGCTGGAATCAATGAAATCAAAATAAAAGGAACAATTAAAAAATTGACAAAACAAACAGTTGGTTCTTTGAAAAAATAAATAAAATTGATAGACCCTTAGCCACGCTAATGAAGAGAAGAGAGAGCTCAAATTACCAGCATACGTGATGAAAAAGGTAATATCACAACTGACACTACAGAAATACAGAGGATCATTAGAAATTATTTTGAAATCTTAAACTCCAATAAAATCGAAGGCATTGAAGGCATTGACAGATTTCTTAAGTCATATGATCTGCCCAGAATGAGTCAGGAAGATATAAACAATTTAAACAGACCAATATCAAGTGAGAAAATAAAAGATGCCATCAGAGGCTTACCAACCACGAAAAGCCCAGGACCGGATGTTTACACAGGTGAGTTCTACAAGTCCTTTAAAGAAGAACTAATACCAACACTCTTCAATTTATTTCAGGATATAGTAAAATAGGCAGTCATTCCAAACTCATTTTATGACGCCAATATCACCCTGATCTCCAAACCAGGCAAAGACACATCAAAAAAGAAAACTTTAGACCAATATGTCTAATGAACATAGATGCAAATTTCTCAATAAAATTCTGGCAAATCTAATACAAAAACATATCAAAAAATTTGTGCACCATGATCAAGTGGGATTCATCCCAGGGATGCAAGTTTGGTTCAACATACAGAAATCAAAAAATATAACTCACCACATCAATAGACTTAAAGGTAAAAATCATATGGTCACCACAATAGACACAGAAAAAACATTTGACAAAATACAACATCCAGTTAAGTTCAAAACACTAGAAAAACTAAGGATAACAGGAGCATATCTCAACGTTTTAAAGGCTATCTATGCTAATCCTCAGGCCAACATCATTCTAAACAGACAAAAATTGAACGCATTCCCTCTAAAATCTGGAACAAGACAGGAATGCCCTCTCTCACCACTTCTATTCAACATAGTTCTTGAAACATTGGCCAGAGCAATTAGACAGATGAAAGAAATTAAAGGAATACACATAGGAAAAGAAGAACTTAAATTAGCACTATTTGCTGACAATATGATTCTATACCTAGAAGACCCCCAAAACTCCACCAGAAAATTTCTAGAACTAGTAATTGAATTCATCAAAGTAGCAGTATATAAAATCAAAACCCATAAATCAAAGGCATTTCTGTATATCAGTGACAAATCCTCTGAGAAGGAAATGAGGAAAACTACCCCATTCACAATAACCTAAAAAATAAGATAATTGGGAATCAACTTAACAAAAGAGGTGAAAGATCTGTATAATAAAAACTACAGAAGCCTAAAGAGAGAAATCAAAGAAGACCTTAGAAGATGGAAAGATCTACCTTGTTCTTGGTTAGGCAGAATTAATATTATCAAAATGACTATACTACCAAAAGCACTATACATGTTTAATGCATTTCTCATCAAAATTCCAATGGCATTCCTCATAGAAATAGAAAAAGCAATCATGAAATTCATATGGAAAAATAAGAGACTCAGAATAGCTAAAGCAATCCTTAGCAGGATAAGTGAAGCAGGTGGCATCACTATACCAGACCTTAAACTATACTACAGAGCAATAGTATCAAAAACAGCATGCTATTCACACCAAATCAGTTTTGAGAATAGAGGACACAGAGAGTAACCCCCCAAATTACAATTATCTTATATTTAAAAAAGGTCCTAAAAACATGCACTGGAGAAAAGAGAGCATCTTCAAAAAATGGTACTAGGAAAACTGGAAACCCATATGCAACAATATGAAATTAAACCCTTATCTTTTACCTGCACAAGACTAAACTCAAAATGGTTCAAGAACCTAGGAATGAAACCTGAAACTCTGTGCCTAATAGAATAAAAAAGTAGGCCCTAATCTTCATCATGTGGGATTAGGCCCAACTTCCTTAATAAGACTCCTATAGCACAAAAATTAAAAGCAAGAATCAATATATAGGATAGAATCAAACCAAAAAGTTTCTTGAAGCAAAAGAAACAACCTGTGAGGTGAACAGAGAGCTTACATCCTGGGAGCAAATTTTTACCCCTCACACATCAGATGGAGCACTAATCTCTAGGATATATAAAGAACTCAAAAAGCTAAGCATAAAAAACAAAATAAAACAAAAAAAACTCAAATAACCCAATCAACACATGGGCCAAGGACTTGAAAAAACACTTCTCAGACGAGGATACACAATCAATCAACAAATATATTTTAAAAATGCTCATCATCTATAGCAATTAGAGAAATGCAAATCAAAACTACTTTAAGTTTGGGCTGGGGATGTGGCTCAAGCGGTAGCACGCTCGCCTGGCATGCGTGCGGCCTGGGTTCGATCCTCAGCACCACAAACAAAGATGTTGTGTCCACTGAAAACTAAAAAAAAAAAAAAAAAAAAATATATATATATATATATATATATATATATATATATATATATATATATATATAAATTCATTCTCTCTCTCTCTCTCTCCCTCTCTCTAAAAATCTACTCTAAGTTATTATGTCACTCCAGTCAGAATGACAGCTATTATGAAGACAAACAACAAAAATGTTGGCAAGGATGTGGAGAAAAATCTACACTCATACATTCCTGGTTGGACTGCAAATTGGTGCAGCCAATATGGAAAGCAGTATGGAGATTCTTTGGAAATCTGGGAATGGAACCACCATTTGACTCAGGTATCCCTTCTCCTTGGACTATACCCAAAGGAATTAAAAACAGCATACAACAGGGACACAGCCACATCAATGTTTATAGCAGCACAATTCACAATAGCTAAACAGTGGAGCCAACCTAGATGCCCTTCAGTGGATGAATGGATTTTAAAATGTGGCACATATACACAATAGAATTTTATTCAGCAATAAGAGAGAATAAAATCATGGCATTTGCAGGTAAATGAATGGCATTGGAGAAGATAATGCTAAGTGAAATTAGCCAATCCACAAAAAAAATGCCAAATGTTTTCTCTGATACAAGGAGGCTGACTCATAGTGGGGTAGGGAGGGGGAGCATGGGATGATTAGATGAATTCTAGATAGGAAAGAGGAGTGGGAGGTAAAGGGAGGGGCAGGGGATTAGAAAGGATGGTGGAATGTGATGGGCATCATTATTCAAAGTACATGTATGAAGACTTGAATTGGGGGTCAACATACTTTATATGCAACCTGAGATATGAAAAAATTGTGGTATATATGTGGGATAAGAATTGTAATGCAAAAAAACCCCAGAAAGTAATTGTGTTAAGGCATGAATTAGTGTGAATATACTTAATATACAAAGATATGAAAAATTGTGCTCTATATGTGTAATAAGAGTTGGAATACATTCCACTGTTGTATATGTAAATATATAAAATCAATAAAAAATTCATATACCATTCAGTCACTACAGAGCCCTTCCAAGGGCAGAAGTTGCAATTTTTAAAAAAATTTCCTCTCATATATGAAGTATTAGAAGATTGTGCCATGAGAGAAAAACTTAAAAAGTTTTAAAAGTAATGCAAAGAACAATGCTGCAACACTATTTTTTAAAAGATGGATACTTGATTTAAAATTATTGAACCTGTATTTTATACCTCCTTATTAAAATTTTGAGAACAAGATACAATCATTCTGTGTCACATTACTAGGCAAACTGTTGAAGTACTGTTTTAAACCTCCCTGTATATAAAATTATCATGAAGGATGTAAAACCCATAATTTCCTTTTTGCTGTATGCATGTAATGAAATTGTAGATAGAAGTGTATTGCATTAAAAAATGAAAAAAAACTAGACACTTTTACTATACAAGACTGCTGATGAAGAAATGTGTTTGTGTGTGTGTGTGTGTGTGTGTGTGTGTGAAAGAAGATATCACAGGGACAAATGAGTTGTGGCTTTGAATTACATGATGTGTGCCACATGACCTTAATGCAAATTTGACAAATTTGATACTGTAAAACAATTGATAACTGTTCTAATATCTGAGTAGTAAGTTTTTAAAAAGTTTTTAAAAACATGTCATCATGGACTCATTTTGGTTGTTACAGTCATCAATGTCAACCCAAAAAATTCAGAGGTAAAAATTATGTGTGATCGAAACACCAGTTGACAGACAAACTTAGAGCTTTATTCTATTCAGAGAAGGCAGATGCATTGGAAATCTTTATTTTTTTAATACTGGAGATAATTGTATACCTATCAAAGTTTTTACAAATATGATTTTTTAATTTCCATTCTGGACAACAGTGGTCAGCAGAATCATCAGTTGGCACCTTCATGGTGACCTCTCCATCACCTTGTCTCACTTGAATTGTTTTAATTTTATGCTCTGCAGTAGTCAATTATTTGTATTCAGCTAGTTCTCCTTTAATGTGCCACTGCTCTGTCTTTGTGATACACATTCTGTTGTTTTGATTTATTTACAATACATGCTGTGCCATTATGATTTTAGCTTTGTTGTGTTGGTTGAATAACTTGTAATACTTAAATGCTTGAGGTCACAGTGAAAAACCATACCAGTATTTCTTTCAGCTCCATTTCAAATATATTTATTTGATACCAGTATTTCTTTCAGCTCCATTTCAAATATAATTAACCTGAATATTTTGGATGTTTATCAAAGGTCTTTTATGAGGAAAGTAAATTTATGAAATAATAGATGTGTAACATATATGAGTAATGTTGGCTTTGAACAAATTTTGAAAACTTAGTTGACAAAATATTGGATCACCTGAAAAGAAGCATGAATTTTGAAATCTGAATGCCTTGGTTCTCAGTATTATCATTCTTTTTTCTCATATATATATTTTAAATTATCAATGGACCTTTATTTATTTATATGAGGTGATGAGAATCAAACCCAGTGCCTCACATATGCGAGGCGAGTGCTCTACCATTGAGCTACAACCCAACACCATCATTCTTTTTTAAAAAAATATTTTTAGTTGTAAATGGACTCAATGCCTTTACATATTTTGTTTATTATGTGTGGTTCTGCCGCAGTCCGGCTGCAGCAAAATAACCAGGGGGTGATGAACAACTTGTATATGTTGATACAGCAGGAGTGGGAGCCGTTTATTGTAGGACAGGAGCAGTATTTATACATTCCACACAGCTTATCTAATTAGCATAAACTAGATACATCAGTCAACCAATAAGGAATCTCCACACTTAATGGTTAGCTTTTGTTACTTCTCAAACCACTCCCTCTGGCATTTTGCCAGGCACCATCCAGACTTGTTTACAAACTCTAACATTCCCCTGGCAAAATGCCAGGTGTTATTTTGACTTGTTTACAGACTCTAACATTTCCCCCTTTTGTTTAATTTAAATAAGGACCATAGTGGTTTTTACAGAAACACCATAAATAACCTGCTACAAACAGAAGGGAAGGATACAAAATGCCACAATACCAAGCCACTTGATGGCTCCATGCAAGAAGCCCTTGGAAAAATTATACCAGCAATGACACTGTTAGCAAAGATACCGAGTTACAATTATAGATTACAGTTTGTTGTCTCAGTCCAGGTAAAGCAGTGTCTCAATAGATTAACTCACAGTCCAGGTAAGTTCTGCAGGCAGCTAGCTTAAATCACAGTCCAGGTAAGTTCTGCAGGCAGCTAAGCTTAAATCACAGTCCAGGTAAGTTCTGCAGGCAGCTAGCTTAAATCACAGTCCAGGTAAGTTCTGCAGGCAGCTAGCTTGATCCGAAGTCTCATCCGTTTCTCAGCCGAAATCTCGTCCGGTTCTCAGCAACACTGGAAATTCTTCCACCTTCGTCTTCACTGGCACTGGGACGAAGGCAGGAACTCCGGATGGCTAAAGAAAATCCTGTAGTATTCTACTAAGAAAACAACCTTCTGAACAATTTAGTACATTATCTCAAGGTTTTTTTTTTTTTTTTTTTTTTTTGCATTTGAAATAAGCATTAATAGTGCTCATTACTCATCAGCTTCCAGGTGTGGGAGAACCATTGTAGCTTAGTTATTGGCATTGAAAATGACCAAACATCAGGGACACCAGTAGTGTCTTCTGCTGGCTGTAATGCCTGGGCAGCCCCAGATGGCCCTGGGGAGTGTCCCCGACTCAAACTGCTACTGGGCACAGGGAGCAAGAGCCTGCGAGACTGTGCCTCCAGGTCAGGTCTAGATTTGGGCTCGGGGCAGTGGAAGAGCCAGCTCCCCGGCCAGGAGGCGGGGAAGGGCCAGTCGCCACCGCCTCTTGGAAAATCCTTGCTGCCCTGTGACCGGCTTGCACACTCGGCAGCTGCCTCTCCGCTTCACACACCCTCCGGTAACGAAAAGTATTTAGTAATAGCCTTTTGCTGCAACTTTTTTCCTGATAATCCTTCTTCTTCTGAACTTTCTTTTTCTTTCTGACTAGAGTTCCTGGGCTCTTATCAACACATGCCCTAACTATTCTTGGTTCCACTGGGGTGCCTTCTTCCCTTAGTAATTTACTTCTCACCCCTTCCATATTTTCATCACAAAGACAATACAATACACTGAGACAAAACAAGACACAAACATACTGTATCAATCTTCTCCATTTTCTTGAGATGACCATTTTTCCTCTCGCCCTATCTGCCTAGGGACGAGCAGATTTGCTCCCGTCCTATCTATGGACGGGCAGCTTTTTTTTGTCACTTACCCCCGAGTGTCCCGGGGCTCCCCGTAACGGGCCACCATCTGCCGCAGTCCGGCTGCAGCAAAATAACCAGGGGGTGATGAACAACTTGTATATGTTGATACAGCAGGAGTGGGAGCCGTTTATTGTAGGACAGGAGCAGTATTTATACATTCCACACAGCTTATCTAATTAGCATAAACTAGATACATCAGTCAACCAATAAGGAATCTCCACACTTAATGGTTAGCTTTTGTTACTTCTCAAACCACTCCCTCTGGCATTTTGCCAGGCACCATCCAGACTTGTTTACAAACTCTAACATTCCCCTGGCAAAATGCCAGGTGTTATTTTGACTTGTTTACAGACTCTAACATGGTGCTTAGGATCAAACCCATGGCCTCACATGTGTGAGGTAAGTACTCTACTACTTAGCCACAACCCCAGTCCCTGTATTATCATTCTTTATTGAATTTATTTCTTATTAAAGTGTATAGTTTTTAAGACATTTTTTACAGTATTATGTAACTTTTAGCATGGTTAGATTAGAGTGATGCTCATATGTTACCATAGAGCAGACATTAATATTTCATCTAGACTTTATTATATCAGTAGTTTTCATGCACTATATATATACAGCAAGCAACCTATTTCCAATGAGAAATATGTCAGTTAATGTATTTAAAGCCATCGTTACAAGTTTGTAATGTATGTTTTCCATGTATGTGATATATTACAAAAAATATTGTTTTTAATTGAAAAAAGGATATAAAATGTAAAACCACAATTTTTCATAAATGAATATTGCCAATTGTTTCCCAGCCCTTTCTTATATTGGGTGTTTTGACTTGAGATTCATTTAGCTAATGAATGGATAAATTACTTAAACACTTATGAAATTTAGTTGGGATTTAACTTAGCTTGTAATTTAATTATTTGTTTCTTTATTGCATCCATTCACCCACATCAATAATTTAGTGAATGTTATAATACCAATCTAAAAAACAACCAAAAAAGCAAACTGAGGGGTATTGGAGGAGAGGAGTGATGGTGATGGAAGTTACCAGGTAAAATCTTTGTAATTCATCAAGATCTGCCTCAAGAACATATTCCTCTTTTAGTGTGTGTGTGTTTTTAAAATTTGTTTTAATTAGTTAAACATGACAGTACAATGATCTTGACATATCATATTTTTGAATAAGATGGGGTATAATTTCTCATTTTTCTGAGTGTACAGGTTGCAGAATCACATTGGTCATGTATATACATACAGCAATACTAATGTCTATTTTATTCTGTTGACCTTCCTTTCCCTCCTTCCCCTCCCCTCCCCTCCCATCAGTTCTCTCTACCCAATCTAATGTGACACACTTCTTTTTTCCCCCCCTCACATTGTCATACATGTATTCTGTATAACGATGAGGGTCTCCTTCCATCTTCCGTGCAATTCCACTTCTCCCTCACTTTCCCTCCCACCTCTCTTCCCAAGTGTGTTTTATTTTACAGAATGAATTTAAAAAGCAACTGTTACCAAGTAAATATAATTTAATATAAAAATTTAACATGAGGTACTAATATTAAAATTATTAAACAAAGAACATATAAGTCTGCAAATTCCATACAATATAGACAGTTATGTCTTTGGAAACGAAAAACAAGCTCCTGCTCAGAGTCTTACAGGTTAATTTCAGCTGCTGTGCACTGCAGGTATCATCTCTCCTGTGTCCCAGGGCCAAAATCTCTGCTCTCCCAGGTGTCTTATGGGGTCTATAAAACAGAACAAGGTAAAAAGGTCACTTGGGATGAGTTGCTGGCCACAGAGAGTGGCCAGGACCACAATTGTCCTCAGGAAATGCAAGATGAACTTGGCCCTGATCTCTCCTGGGGTCTGGGCAGGGAGCACTGAGGCTGGTATGCTGCCCTCAGCTGAGGGTGTTGTCTGTGGGAAGAGTGTCTATGAATGTCCTCAGGAGGACATTCACCTTCAGAACCTTCTGAGGCTGCTTCCCTAGAGAGTGAACATGAGGCAATGGGAAGGGTTCTCTAGGACATTTGGGTGTAAAGGCTGAGTGGCATACATCTGGGACCCTGAAGAGCAGCATCTGTGATGACACAGGGTGGAACAAGGACCCTGGCTCCTCCAGCCCTACCCTCTGTAGTGCCATTCCTCAGAGAGCTTCCTGCACTGATTTTAACCAAATTGTACCTTCCCTTGCATGGCCATGGTCACATGCAACTATGGAACCTTCAGTGCTCTAATTGATTCTGGTGGATTGCAAAAAAGTGCAACAAAGAAACTTAAGAAAGCAAAGGAGAATATGTGGACTGATTTGACCTCTGCTCTCCTTCCCATTCTTTCCAGACTCACATTTCCTCTTCCTAAACTGCTTTATCGCCTTTGCTGCATTGAGCCCACATATTAAATCAGGAGAAGGCCCCTGGAAACAATTCATGTTAGGGGACCTACATTCCAATTGTGTAATCTTGACCTAGGAAAGGAAGGATACATTCATGCATGCTCAGAGCCAGCAAAGGCAGGAGAACCCAGCTATTCAGTGGTCAGTAAAACAGAACCAGATTGTTTGTGTCTCATGTATCAGGCAACAACTCAGTATTTCTGATGCTCCCTACAACTCAAACTCAGTGTATGGGTATGCAGTATTGCTCAGCATGATTCAGTGGTGTTGCCTGTGGTAAAAAAAAAAAGTAGGGAAAGACTAAGAATGTTAGTGCAGAGAGATTTAACAGACATTGAAGGTCCAAGGACCTCAAAGATCTGGATGAGGAAAGCACCTTTAGAAAAGTCATAAAATGTAGGAAAGATGAAACATGGAAAATCTACAGAGTCTTTACATAAGAAAGAATAATTAAGAGAAACCAATGGAAAATCAATTACTTGCAGATTTCTGGTCCTTTATTCCTCCTCCTCCTCCTCTGCATCAGTTTCTATGTCTTCTCTGTGGGCCTTGATGGTGATGATGTGGCCTTAGAAAAAGGAAAGGCAGAGTTAAAGTCAAGGTGGGAACTTGCGTTGCTCCTGCTCCTGGTGTTCTAGAGCCAAAGTCAAAGCTCTCCATTCTTCCTCTTGTCTGCACTCCTGTCTCCTGGCCTCCATCACCTCACCTCTGCAATGAGAAACAGATCTAGCATCCCAAGAGCTCTTTTCCAGTTCACATTCTGCCATTGTACTTGGTAGGGATTCTGTGTCATCCTGTTCCTCCAAGAGGCAGCCACAGTCTCCCTGATTTTCTGGACTTAGGCCTCTTAAATACAAGCACATTCAGATGTTCCTCCTAGTCCCAGGGCTTGGGAATTAGACGAAGACTGGAGGTTAGAAACATGTTCAAGGAGGAACTTCTCCCCATTCTTTTACAGGAGAACACAGTGGCCTGTCCAGGGAGCACAGAAACAATTTTCTTTAAGTTGCCCACATTTGGGAGTTTATTTTCAACCAGAAATAGACAAAACACAGAAGAGAAAGTGCTGCTCTAAAAAGAGAACATTCAGAGGGGAATTGTGACTTCTTACTCACTGCTTATCACTAGTGAGAGCTTCAATTACAGGTTTGCAAAGTGCTTCTAAGAAAGTATGTCCCACTAGATTCTTTCCATTGTGGGTCAAACCTAAAGTGCAGATCTTATTTCTTTCATGCACAATGCCAAAAAATAATCAATAATGAAAGCCAAGCTACTTGATGTTTATTAGAGGCAAATTTAGGACAGAATGGGACTTAACATGGAAGATTGTGTTTACCTGGCAAAGCAAAAGTTGTCTTCTTATGAACAGGTGTCACAAGGTCTACTAACTCTTCTTTTTATGAAAATAATACATATTTCTGTTTATTTCTATTTTATTCCCATTCCTCATTTCCCACATGAGTAGGTGAACTCAAATCTTACCATGAAACCTTTCCCATTTTGTCATACCCCAAGGGCTGTTCCTACCTGCAGGCTCTTCCTCGTCACAGCTTGAATCATAATCTTTGTTCCATGTCCAACCTTTAGAGACACAGACACCATCAACAGAGTTACTTAAGATTGACTCATTCTTTCTTCTACACAACTAAGCTTATGATGGTTGCTAGGGTTGGATGTTTTTTTATCCCACACTGGATTGTGTGATTGAGGCTTGGTCCTCAGTATGGCCACAATGAGATTTGTGAAATCTGTGTGAGGAAGGGTCTGCTTGGAGGTGTTGAGGACATTTGATGGTATGAGAGTCAGAAGTAAGAATATAGATTTCTCAAACCCCTGTTAGATCCTGTTATATAAGAAGAGCAAATGAATCAACTGATCCCTGCTGGCTTCGTGTCTCCCCATGTGATGTCTCTCTCCTGCACCTGCATCCCTGCTGACACCACCAATCATGCAATGCAGCTAAGAGGGTATTCACTAAAGCCAAGTGTTTGCCAGTGCCATGCTCTTGTATCTCCAGAACTGTAAGCTAAACACACCCACCTGTATAATTTATTCAGTTTCTGGGTTTCGTTATTGGAAAGAAAAATATAGTGATACTAATATTAATAGTCAGGATCATCTTCATCTCTGTTCTGGGTTCTCAGACCCTCTCTGAGTTCTGGGGAGTCAGAGGCCTCAAACAGGATGCTGCAAACAATTGCAAACCTTCTAATGAGAGAGTGGAGCTGTAAGGAGTCAAATTTTAACTACTTTCTTCCATTGGAACATTATCCCTCGTGGAAACAGACCAAGCTGACATGCAAACTGTGATGCCAACAGTTTCAGGAATATAAACTCACAGAACATTCACTGTGCCATCATCAGAGCAGCGGCCCAGAAGAGAATGGGAATGTTCTCTGCTTTATGCACATGGGTCTACTGGCCACTTTGAAAGTTTTGTGTTAAAATTAAAATAAAATTTAAAAAAATGTTATTTTGGATGGCCAAGACCAGGAGTTCAAAGATGAAGCAGACAAGAATTTCCTTCCCCTGGGTTTCCTTGGACAGCAGTTTGCTAGCATGTTCTCACTCCTCATACTCCTCATTTATAAGTAGACTGTGGAGTCAGTTTGCTAGCATGTTCTCACTCCTCAAACTCCTCATTTATAAGTAGACTGTGGTGTCATGCAAAAGTGAAAAGTGCCAGGAAATCTCTGAGGGCCTGAGGAATTGACATAAACAAAGTCAACATTAAGATCCAGATGGCTCCCCTCAAAGTCAAGCACATCCCACCTAGAGCTCATAAGAAGTGTGTGTGAAAAGCTTGGACACAATGCTATCTTCTTAACTTCCCTACTGATTCTGGCTGGTCCTGGTCAGATCCCAGGTGGATACCTGGTTCATTGTACAGCCACAAATGCTGAACAAGTGAGATCTAAGCACAGAGTTGCATTTATCAAATGATGTCATGGACTAAGATGAAGACACTCTGCGCAGGGAGGAGTTCAGGGATGAGAAGGAATGATGACCACAGTGGTTCTACCCTCACAGTGACCAGTCAGTGTCAGTATCCATGTATGTATGAATAGAAGGACCTAGACAGCATTTGAGACTGACAGTATGAAGACCTATCATATATACTGTCAATGTGATATCCTGCAGGCCACACGGGGGGCAGCACAGACCTAAACTAGGGATCGAACACCACTGCTGTGCTGAGCTGGATCTTCACTAGAGCCCAACTTTTGCTCTGTAACTAGATGAGCTGCAATTGTGCTGATCAGGCCCCATGAAAATCCATCCAGTTAAACCATGTTTCTACAAAGTAGTGTCTACAAAAACACCCAATAAGGTAGCTTTCAGTGTCAGTTAGAACATGCAAAGTAAGCCCTTCCTTAGCTACAGTAATCTCTGGCCTGTGAATCTCCTCTGTCTCAGATGTCCACCATAAGTGAGCATAGTGCATTGGTGGACCTGAGGGTCACTGTTAAGGATTGGCCCTGTCCAGAAACTTGTGCCTAGAATGGGGATTGGAAGATGAATTCTGACACCTCTCACAAAAAATGTATATGAACGTGAAAATTTTTCATGAGTGAAGTGTTGTGAACAATCACATGCACTGATTAAATACAGGACTTACTGACAGGTGAGGTTTGCTATGAAATGAAGTTGCTACTGGTGCAGTGACAGGAATGAAATGGAGCTTTTTCTTTATAGAGTCTCGTGAAAATTTTCTGGGTTTCGATGGCATATGTTTTGCATGTTAATTGAGGTATTGGTGTGGAATGAACTGCACACATGGAAAGTTTACAGTTTGATCTATTTACACATATACAAAATCATGATCTAATGGAGATGGCTTTTCTTGTTTAAACATGTGCACATTGGCATCTTGGCATGTTTATATCTAGAGAAACAAACAAATGTGCAAAAACGAACACAAAGTCACACTCAGAATCATGTTGCATGAATGCACACAGAGACACATGTATAAAACTCTCATTGACCTAACCACTTTTCTCAACTCACACAGGTGCTTCAAGGAAATATGCAGAATGGGCATAGATTTTTTTTTAATCAATTTAGACCACAAACCCCTGACTTCTCATTCTCAAGGAGGTAGTGGAATCACTGAGACTCTGCACTCAAAAGGAAGGAAGACTCTCTGACCCTTGGCATCATCTACATTTTGCAACAGGGAGAGAGTGAGGCCAGGATACATACCAATTATGGGTCCTCTTGAATCCTCCTGTAAATAAAGAAAAGGAGTCACTAGGAAGATCAAGCCATGCTCTGTCCTGTGTGCACAAGTCTTTTGTTTACTTGGTGACATCAGAATATCCAATGAGAATGTGGGCAAATCAAGGGAACAGATAGCAAATGTACTCTCACCAAATGACACAAGCTTTTCTAGGGGATTTGTGTCACAGGTCTATATTAGGTGATAATTAAGGAATTCGATGGCCAGGAGTGCATCACACCCCATGTACCGCATCACTGCCCAGGTGAATAACGAGTTAGAACGACAAAAAGCTATCTTGTTAGGAATATCCAGCAAAATTGGGGTGCACCGAAACCTAGAGGAAGGATTTCCATCACCGAGGACCGGTTACTGAGTCTCAAACGCAAGTCAACTGTGCGACCGGAGATCCAGGCTGACTGATCCGCCACCCGCCCTGTGGCCCGCCCCGCGGCTACAGACAGCGGGGTGCCGCCGAGAAGCGACCAGCAAGCAGAGAGAAACGGCGCTACGGATTCTGTGGAGTCCTGCCGGCTGTGCCCTCACTGAGCTCTGGGCTGAGTTCGGGGTTTGAGATGGGGGAAGGAAGCGGTCCAGTTCTATCCCCCACAACGGAAAGTCCACCAAGGAAGCCAGCAGCCACCATCTTGGAGAGCTGACGTCACCATCGCCAGGTTCCGACAGATTGCAACAATAAAACAGCATGAACAACCAGACTACATATAACTTACTAAATGCAAATAGATGAATACTACAAATAGGTCTGTAGTCCGCCTAAGCCCTTAACTACCCCCAAGTACTCCTGTCTATTTTCTTGTTAATATCCGCCTGCATTTGAGTAACCCCCCAAAGAAGCTAACATATACTAACCTCCATACAATCAAATCACCCGACCTTAACATAAAATCCTAAGTCCAAACCTCAGTTCCCTATATGCCATCAAAATCTGAAGGCCTTTAATGAAACCAATGAATTTACCTTAAATCACAATTAAATCCAACATCTCTAAACATTGTCTCCTAACACAAAGGAGAGATAGTGGAACCAAAACAAATTTAAAGGAGAAAACAGAAACACAGCAGTCAAACAGAGTTGGAAAGTAACTTGAGCACCATGAAAAAAACAAGGGAAAAAAGGAGTACAAACAATGCAGGACAACTTAAATACAAAGGAGAACCTAGAGGCACCAGAAAAATGGACGGAGAAAGAAGTCAAGGCATACCTAATTCAGATGGAACGGAATCTTAGAGAAGACTTTAGACAGCAAGTTCAAACAATGAAAGTATATTTTGCAAACGAATTAAATAAGCAAATTCAAATGTCAAAGAACAAGCTCTATCAGGAAATAGAGATTTAAAAAAAAACCAAACAGTAATCCTAGAAATGCAGGAAACCATAAACCAAATTAAAAACTCAAACGAGAATATTACAAATAGACTAGATCAAGTAGAAGCCAGAACATCAGATAATGAAGACAAAGTTTATCAACTTGAAAAGAATATAGTCAACACAGAAAGGATGCTTAAAAGACACGAGCAATCTATCCAAGAGATATGGGATGTCATAAAAAAACCAAACCTGAGAGTCATTGGGATAGAAGAAGGCATAGAGGTTCAAACCAAAGGAATGAACAATCTATTGAATGAAATAATCCTAGAAAACTTCCCAGATATGAAAGATGGAATGGATTGCCAATTCCTGGAAGCCTACAGGACCCCAAACTTTCAAAACCGTAATAGACCAACTCCAAGACACATAATTATGAAGATATCCAACATACAGAACAAGGAGAGAATATTAAAAGCTACGAGAGAAAGGAGGCAGATTACATTCAGGGATAAACCAATTAGGTTAACAGCTGATTTTTCATCACAGACGTTGAAAGCGAGAAGATCCTGGAACAACGTATTTCCAACGCTAAAAAATAATGGATTCCAACCAAGAATACTGTATCCAGCAAAATTAAGCTTCAGATTTGACAATGAAATTAAAATATTTCATGATAAACAAAAGTTAAAAGAATTCACAGCCAGAAAACCAGCACTGCATGGCATCTTGAGCAAAACACTACAAGAAGAGGAATTGAAAAACAGCACCCCAAACTAACAGTGGGAGGTAACTCAGTAAAGAGAAGGAAAAAATAACCAAAAAGGAAAAACTAGCCATATTAAAATAAATAAATAAACAAGCATGTCGGGTAGTACTAACCATATTTCAATAGTAACCTTAAACATTATTGGCTTAAATTCACCAATTAAGAGACATAGGCTAATAACCTGGATTAAAAAAACAAATCCAACAATATGCTGCCTTCAGGGGACTCATATGATAGGAAAAGACATACACAGACTGAAGGTGAAAGGTTGGGAAAAATCATACCACTCACATGGTCCCCCGAAGCAATCAGGAGTGGCCATACTCATATCGAATAAAAGCAACTTCAAACCTAAGTTAATCAAAAGGGATAAAGAAGGACACTACATACTATTAAAAGGAACCATCCACCAACAAGACATAACAATTATCAATATATATGCACCAAACAATGGTGCTGCAACATTCATAAAACAAACTCTCCTCAAGTTCAAGAGTCAAATAGACCACAACACAATAATTATGGGTGACTTCAACACACCGCTCTCTCCGTTGGACAGATCCTCCAGACAAAAGCTGAATAAAGAAACTATAGAACTCAATAACACAATCAATAGCCTAGACTTAACCGACATATATAGAATATATCAACCATCATCAAGTGGATACACGTTCTTCTCAGCAGCACATGGATCCTTCTCAAAGATAGACCATATATTATGCCATAGGACAACTATTAGTAAATATAAAGGTGTGGAGATAATACCATGCAACTTATCTGATTACAATGGAATGAAACTGGAAATCAATGATAAAAGAAGGAAGGAAAAATCATACATCTCATGGAAAATGAACAATATGTTACTGAATGATCAATGGGTTACAAAAGACATAAAGGAGGAAATCAAAAAATTCTTGGAGATGAATGAAAATACAGACACAACATATCGGAATCTATGGGACACAATGAAAGCAGTTTTAAGAGGGAAATTCATTTCCTGGAGGTCATTCCTCAAAAAATGAAAAAAAACAACAAATAAATGAGCTCACACTTCATCTCAAAGCCCTAGAAAAGGAAGAGCAAAACAACAGCAAATGTAGTAGAAGGCAAGAAATAATTAAAATCAGAGCGGAAATCAAAAAAATTGAAACAAAAAAAAACCATTAAAAAATTGATAAAACAAAAAGTTGGTTCTTTGAAAAAATAAATAAGATCGACAGACCCTTAGCCATGCTAATGAAGAGAAGAAGAGAGAGAGCTCAAATTACTAACATATGGGATGAAAAAGGCAATATCACAATGGACACTACAGAAATACAGAAGATAATTAGAAATTATTTTGAAACCCTATATTCCAATAAAATAGAAGATAGCGAAGATATCGATAAATTTCTTAAGTCATATGATTTGCCCAGATTGAGTCAGGAAGATACACACAATTTAAACAGACCAATAACAAAGGAGGAAATTGAAGAAGCCATCAAAAGACTACCAACCAAGAAAAGCCCTGGACCGGATGGATATACAGCAGAGTTTTACAAAACCTTCAAAGAAGAATTAATACCAATACTTTTCAAGTTATTTCAAGAAATAGAAAAAGAAGGAGCTCTTCCAAATTCATTCTATGAGGCCAACATCACCCTGATCCCAAAACCAGACAAAGACACTTCAAAGAAAGAAAACTACAGACCAATATCTCTAATGAACTTAGATGCAAAAATCCTCAAAAAAATCCTGGTGAATCGAATACAAAAGCATATCAAAAAAATTGTGCACCATGATCAAGTAGGATTCATCCCCGGGATGCAAGGCTGGTTCAATATACAGAAATCAATAAATGTCATTCACATCATCAATAGATTTAACCATAAGAACCACATGATCATCTCGATAGATGCAGAAAAAGCATTCGACAAAGTTCAGCATCCCTTTATGTTCAAAACACTAGAAAAACTAGGGATAACAGGAACTTACCTCAACATTGTAAAAGCTATATATGCTAAGCCTCAGGCTAGCATCATTCTGAATGCAGAAAAACTGAAGGCATTCCCTCTAAAATCTGGAACAAGACAGGGATGCCCTCTCTCACCACTTCTATTCAATTTAGTCCTCGAAATACTAGCCAGAGCAGTTAGACAGACAAAGAAATTAAAGGCATAAAAATAGGAAAAGAAGAACTTAAATTATCACCATATGCGGATGATATGATAATATATCTAACAGACCAAAAAGGGTCTACAAAGAAACTACTAGAGCTAATAAGTGAATTTAGCAAAGTGGCAGGATATAAAATCAACACGCGTTAATCAAAGGCATTCCTGTATATCAGCGACAAATCTTCTGAAATGGAAATGAGGACAACCACCCCATTCACAATATCCTCAAAAAAAATAAAATACTTGGGAATCAACCTAACAAAAGAGGCGAAAGATTTATACAATGAAAACTACAGAACCCTAAAGAGAGAAATAGAAGAAGACCTTAGATGATGGAAAAATATACCCTGTTCATGGATAGGAAGAACTAACATCATCAAAATGGCGATATTACCCAAAGTTCTCTATAGGTTTAATGCAATGCCAATCAAAATCCCAACGGCATTTCTTGTAGAAATAGATAAAGCAATCATGAAATTCATATGCAAAAATAAAAGACCCAGAATAGAAAAACAATTCTAAGCAGGAAGTGTGAATCAGGAGGTATAGTGATACCAGATTTCAAAGTGTACTACAGAGAAATAGTAACAAAAACAGCATGGTACTGGTACCAAAACAGGCGGGTGGACCAATGGTACAGATTAGAGGACACAGAGACCAATCCACAAAATTACAACTTTCTTATATTTGATAAAGGGGCTAAAAGCATGCAATGGAGGAAGGATAGCATCTTCAACAAATGGTGCTGGGAAAACTGGAAATCCATATGCAAAAAAATGAAACTGAATCCCTTTCTCTCGCCATGCACAAAAGTTAACTCAAAATGGATCAAAGAGCTTGATATCAAATCAGAGACTCTGCGCCTGATAGAAGAAAACGTTGGTTACGATCTACATATTGTGGGATCAGGCTCCAAATTCCTTAATAGGACACCCATAGCACAGAGTTAATAACTAGGATCAAAAAATGGGACTTACTTAAACTAAAAAGATTTTTTCTCAGCAAGAGAAACAATAAGAGAGGTAAATAGGGAGCCTACATCCTGGTAACAAATTTTTACTCCTCACACTTCAGATAGAGCCCTAATATCCAGAGTATACAAAGAACTCAAAAAATTAAACAATAAGATAACAAATAACCCAATCAACAAATGGGCCAAAGACCTGAACAGACACTTCTCAGAGGAGGACATATAGTCAATCAACAAGTACATGAAAAAATGCTCACCATCTCTAGCAGTCAGAGAAATGCAAATCAAAACCACCCTAAGATACTATCTCACTCCAGTAAGATTAGCAGCCATTATGAAGGCAAACAACAACAAGTGCTGGAGAGGTTGTGGGGAAAAGGATACTCTTGTACATTGCTGGTGGGACTGCAAATTGGTGCGGCCAATTTGGAAAGCAGTATGGAGATTCCTGGGAAAGCTGGGAATGGAACCACCATTTGACCCAGCTATTGCCCTTCTCGGATTGTTCCCTGAAGACCTTAAAAGAGCATACTACAGGGATACTGCCACAACGATGTTCATAGCAGCACAATTCACAATAGCTAGACTGTGGAACCAACCCAGATGCCCTTCAATAGATGAATGGATAAAAAAAATGTGGCATTTATACACAATGGAGTATTACGCAGCACTAAAAAATGACAAAATCATGGAATTTGCAGGGAAATGGATGGCATTAGAGCAGATTATGCTAAGCGAAGCTAGCCAATCCCTAAAAAACAAATGCCAAATGTCTTCTTTGATATAATGAGAACAACTAAGAACAGAGCAGGGAGGAAGAGCAGGAGGAAAAGATCAACTTTAAACAGAGACATGAGATGGGAAGGAAAGGGAGAGAAAAGGGAAATTGCATGGAAATGGAAGGAGACCCTCATTGATATACAAAATTACATATAAGAGAATTTGAGGGGGAAGGAAAAAAAAAACAAGAGAAAGAATTAAATTACAACAGATGGGGTAGAGAGCGAAGATGAGAGGGGAGGGGAGGGGGGATAGTAGAGGATAGGAAAGGTAGCAGAATACAACAGTTACTAATATGGCATTATGTAAAAATGTGGATGTGTAACCGATGTGATTCTGCAATCTGTATTTGGGGTAAAATTGGGAGTTCATAACCAACTTGAATCTAATGTATGAAATATTATATGTCAAGACCTTTGTAATGTTTTGAACAACCAATTTAAAAAAAAAAAAGATCCAGATGGCTCCCCTCAAAGTCAAGCACATCCCACCTAGAGCTCATAAGAAATGTGTGTGAAAAGCTTGGACACAATGCTATCTTCTTAACTTCCCTACTGATTCTGGCTGGTCCTGGTCAGATCCCAGGTGGATACCTGGTTCAGTGTAGAGCCCCACATGCTGAACAAGTGAGATCTTAGCACACAGTTGCATTTATCAAATGATGTCATGGACTAAGATGAAGACACTCTGCCCAGGGAGGAGTTCAGGGATGAGAAGGAATGATGATCACAGTGGTTCTACCCTCACAGTGACCAATCAGTGTCAGTATCCATGTATGTATGAATAGAAGGACCTAGACAGCATTTGAGACTGACAGTATGAAGACCTATCATATATACTGTCAATGTGATATCCTGCAGGCCACACAGGGGGCAGCAAAGACTAAACTAGGGATCGGACACCACTGCTGTGCTGAGCTGGACCTTCACTAGAGCCCAACTTTTGCTCTGTAACTAGATGAGCTGCAATTGTGCTGATCAGGCCCCATGAAAATCCATCCAGTTAAACCATGTTTCTACAAAGTAGTGTCTACAAAAAGACCCAATAAGGTAGCTCTCAGTGTCAGTTGGAACATGCAAAGTAAGACCTTCCTTAGCTACAGTAATCTCTGGCCTGTGCATCTCCTCTGTCTCAGATGCCCACCATAAGTGAGCATAGTGCATTGGTGGACCTGAGGGTCACTGTTAAGGATTGGCCCTGTCCAGAAACTTGTGCCTAGAATGGGGATTGGAAGATGAATTCTGACACCTCTCACAAAAAAATGTATATGAACGTGAAAATTTTTCATGAGTGAAGTGTTGTGAACAATCACATGCACTGATTAAATACAGGACCTACTGACAGGTGAGGTTTGCTATGAAATGAAGTTGCTACTGGTGCAGTGACAGGAATGAAATGGAGCTTTTTCTTTATAGAGTGTCGTGAAAAATTTCTGGGTTTTGATGGGATATGTTTTGCGTGTTAATTGAGGTATTGGTGTGGAATGAACTGCACACATGGAAAGTTTACAGTTTGATCTATTTACACATATACAAAATCATGATCTAATGGAGATGGCTTTTCTTGTTTAAACATGTGCACATTGGCATCTTGGCATGTATATATCTAGAGAAACAAACAAATGTGCAAAAACGAACACAAAGTCACACTCAGAATCATGTTGCATGAATGCACACAGAGACACATGTATAAAACTCTCATTGACCTAACCACTTTGCTCAACTCACACAGGTGCTTCAAGGAAATATGCAGAATGGGCATAGATTTTTTTTAATCAATTTAGACCACTAACCCCTCACTTCTCATTCTCAAGGAGGTAGTGGAATCACTGAGACTCTGCACTCAAAAGGAAGGAAGACTCTCTGACCCTTGGCATCATCTACATTTTGCAACAGGGAGAGAGTGAGGCCAGGATACATACCAATTATGGATCCTCTTGAATCCTCCTGTAAATAAAGGAGTCACTAGGAAGATCAAGCCATGCTCTGTCCTGTGTGCACAAGTCTTTTGTTTACTTGGTGACATTAGAATATCCAATGAGAATGTGGGCAAATCAAGGGAACAGATAGCAAATGTACTCTCACCAAATGACACAAGCTTTTCTAGGGGATTTGTGTCACAGGTCTATATTAGGTGATAATTATGGAATTCGATGGCCAGGAGGGAAAACCATAGCCAGGCACAAAGCTTGTTATCATACAGTGTGTAGTTTATACTGTTTCTTGTTAATGTTGCCTTCAGTGAGGTCTCATTTGGCAACAGACACCCTGATGAGAATCTGCACACTCAGGAAATTGTGTATGTCATCTCCAGGAAACCATATCATATTACAAGAGAAAGAGAAACTAAAGAGCAACACTTGGATTTCAGAGGAAGATAAGTAACCCTACCATGGCTTTTGATGGAGCCTCCTGACCCATGCTTTCTCCAGGAATGAACTCCACCATGTCATTTGGGGGAACTAGGAGGATGCAGAATAATGATTAGTATACTTATTTATTGCTTATGAATAGTTCAGGGCATTTCTTTATAGGGACATCAGTGAAAATATACAGCAAAGATAAGAACAAAAATGAATGAGAAGCACAGCCTTTGGGTTTCCAGTAGATTGGAACCAGGTGTGATATGTGTGTTTTGTATTTTGTACCTTTAGGGGTATGTTTTTCTCTAGAGATGACCACTGAGGCCACTTTAAAAGTATGCAACATATTTCACATCTCTGTAGGAGATTAGTTATTACTAATATATTGTGATAACCTGGAGTGTGTTATATCACTAAGTGATGTATACAGTTCCCTAACCCAAAGCATCACCATCAGGATAATTTCCTGAATTCTTAATGCTTCTTTCACTTACAGAGTGAAGAACCTGGATCTTTTGGCTCAGCAACATCTCTGTCTACAGAGAGGGCCTAGTAACCAAAACTTTACATTTGGGTGTCATGAAGTGGGAAGAAATTATATCAAACAAATCATGCATTAGTGTGGGTTGTTATTTTTAGAAAATGGATGCTTGTTCTGGGTATGTTAGAAGAGAATTTCTGAAGAAGCTCCCATAGCCTCACAAACACATACACAATTATTACACATGGACATGCTCAGAGATACAGCCCTATGCTCATTCACATAAATGCACACCACCCAAAAGACAGCTGTTTCAGGATCATGGTAGATGGCCACAATCCTTCACTGGATTATCACTTTGTCACCATATCCCTATCCTCATTTCCAAACAAAATCTAAATCCAGGATAACTTTTTACATAGAAACAGGAAGGAATGTGTGACCTATCTAAGTACAGAGGTTTTCCTCAGCATGTTAGGGGGTTGAGAATACTTACTTTGCTCATTTGCTGCAGAGGCTACCTGTAGTTACAGAAAGGAAGACAGCGTGAGCAAGAGATCATTTGCACAAGTCTACTGTTGGCTGTGGTGACATTAGATAACTAGATGGGAAACAGCAGTTGGGGCAAAGATCACAAAGTAAGGCAGAGAAGGCACTTGTGAAAAGACATGAGCTTTGCATGAGGGATTTCTCAGGTACAATTTGATGACATGCATAAAATTCTTTTTCTATCAAGGAAAAGTGCCACTGAAGAAAATGCTCACTACAATCATTTGACAATGGTTGTTCTCATATGTGAATGTCATCTTGAATCATTCTCACAGGGAATAGATGCACAGTTGTAATTCCACCACCTATGAGTCACCTATAATGAACACTGTCATATTTTCATGAAGGAATTTGAATTAAAAGGAAGAAAACAACACTTATATCTTAGACAAAGAAGGGTCACATTACCTGAACAATGTAATTTTTTGGGTCTTCTCCCTCATCAATGGATACCACCTCTATTATGACTTGACAGCAATCTAGGGAAATATAGAGTAACTGTCAGTATATTGGTTTGCTGAAGAAACACTCCAGGGGCTTCCTAACTGTGGACATGGGTCTAGAGTGTATGGAGATGGTTGTTTAACACACACAGGCTCAATTACTGCTGGAACATGATTGTTTCTGAATGGCAAGAGAAGGAGCATACCAGGAAACAAAAATTCAAAATAGACAAAAAATGGAAGGAACTACAATGAGAAATTAAATATTCTACTGTTACACTAGAAGGTTTCAGCATTCCTTTATAACACTTGACAGATCCATCAGGAAGTAAAGAAAAAGTATACTTTTGAATCAATCATTTCTGTTATGGGTCAAATTACTTCCAAACAAATACATGTTTAAGTTCTAAACATGGTTAAGTTAGAACTTAAACAGTACCTCCAAATTTTACTGGGTTTGAAATGAGTCATTGTGATCTTAGCAATTAAAAGTATCCTCTTTGAACAGGGCGGACCCATTCTCCAAATAGGGCATCTGTTCTCATGAAGATGGGGCACATTCATGAGAGACTAATGCCATGTGATGATGCAAGCAGAGAGGAAAGTGCTGCAGTTGAAAACCAAGCAGATCAAGGATGGCCACCAAACCAGTAACAGTTAAGAATGGGCAGGAAAAATCCTTCCTTAAAGTTTTCAGAAGTAACATGTTTCTGCTAACAGGTCAATGTGGGATTCCTAGGAAATAGAGCTCTAAGATAGTACACTTACATTACTTCAACCCAAGAAAGCTGGTACTTAGTTATGGCAACCCTAGGAATTTACCAAAACCATTATCAATCACATAGATCTATTTGGCATTTGTACAAATACTTCATACAACAGTGAGAGAATAAAATTTGTTTTCAAGTTAACATGAGGTACTCATCAAGATAAAATATATTTTGGCCCAAAACATTCCTTGGCATGTTGAGAAATTGTGCAAATTTGCTGTCAGGAGAAGAGAAGTTGGCAAATTGGAGGAAGGATGCACCCACGACAGTTCTTCAGTGCCAGATTTAGAAGGCAAGAAGACTGCTTCTCAGTGAGAGGGGAACTAAAGGAAGTCACCCAAACTTAATAGTGAATGGAAAAAATCATAGAGGCATATAAAGTCAAAAACTCAAGCAAAAGAAATAATACAAGACAGAAGCAAATTTAAGATAGAGAGAACCTTTATTTCTTGCAGCTCCACAACCTGTAATGCAAACAGTGCGAATAGTCCTTCCTCTCAGGTGGGCAAAAGAGGGGTTTCACGAAAACTCAATAGTGGACACTCAGGGAGTCTTAGAGAATCAGAAACTTGGCTACATTAAACAAAGACAAAAAAAGAAAGTACATTGGATCCAAGCTGATGGTGGCAGAAGCAGCGGCAGCAGCAGCAGGAATAGTGGCACTGCTAGATCACAGAAAGAGGGAAATGCACAGAAACAAAATAGAAAGATTCAGTGTGAAAATCCCGAGATCAGAGAGGCAACGTTTTCTTGGCTGAGAAGAGGCTTCTTTGCACTGCACACTGTACATGAAGGGAGATCTGTGATTCATGCTGTCCCCAGAGAGCAAGGCAGGAGCCACCTTGACAAGCCAAGCTGATGCTGCCACTGCAGGAGCCAGGAGCTGGGAGATCTGAGCAGGTAGGCACACATGGACCTGAAAGGCACCTGCCACAGCACCTAGGCTTTGCCTGGCTGAGCTAGAGCAAAAGGCATGGAGAGCATTCTCCCCAGGGGAACTCAAGTCAGAGATGTGCAGGAAAGCTCTGGTCCTTTCCTCCTTGAGTCTGGTGCCTCCCAGGACCAGCTGAAGGGGATTGAGAATTTGAAGGAGCAGGTGTGAAAATGGGCTGCTGTGAATAGCTGCCCAGACCATAAGCCCAGGAAGCATGGAAAGGTCGCTCCACAGGCAGCAGAGTGGGTGGGGGAAGCTGACTAGCACATCCATAGTTGGAATTAAGAACAAGGTTCAGAAAATCACCTCAATAGATGTAGAAAAGCTCTTGATTAAAAAGGAGAAACAATTCTTTTCAAAAATAAAGGAGAAACCTGGAATAGAAGGAACTTAGTTTCAATATTATAAAAGCCATATATGAGAAATTCAAAGCCAACATCACACTGAACAGAGATAAAAATGAACTGTCTTCCTCAAATATCAAGAACAAGAAAAGAATGTCTACTTTTGCCAATTTTATTCAATATATTTTTCTGAAATAATGTCAGAACAATCAGGCAAAAGTAGGAAATTAATAGGATACCATAAGAAAAATTCAAATTGTCCACATTACCTGGTGACATGATTCTATATTTAGAAGGCCCAAAAATTTTCACCAGAAGAATTCTAGAAGTAATAAATTTAGCAATGTAGCAGGATAAAAGATCAACACAAATAAATCAATATTGTCACTATACTCCAACACTGATGGCACAGATTTAGAATTCAAGAAAATAATTTCTTTTATAATAATGTAAAAAAGCCCCTGGGGATAAATCTACCAAATAGGATGTAAGGTCTCTACAACAAAAATTATAGAACACTGAAAAAGAAATGGAAGAAGACCTCAGAAGGGGCAAAAAAAGTTCTGTGTTCTTGGATAGGCAGAATTAATATTGTCAAAGTGGCCATAATATCAACAACAATATCCAGGTTCAATGAATTCAATACAATCCCCTTCAAACTACAAATGACATTCCTTACAGTATTGAAAAACCAACCCTGAAATTCATTTGAGATGATGATGATGATGATGATAATAGTAATAATAATTATTATTATTATATTATATTATATTAATTATTATATTTATTATTATATAATAATAATTATAATAATTATTATTATTATTATTTGGCAAAGCAATTCTGAGCAAGAAAAAGTAAGGTGAAAGCCAGCACAATAACCAATCTCATATTTTACTACAGAGATGAGTAGCAAAAACAGTATCTTATTCAACTGAAAATAGATATGAAGATCCTTGAATAGAATATACCACACAGAGACAACCCACCTGATACTTACATCCACCTGATACTGGACAACAGCACCAAAATATATGTTAGAGAGGACATTATGGTTTAAACAAATGGTGCTGGGGAAACTGGATAAGCATAGAAATACCAGGAAGGATGGGAGAAAGAAGGTACACTGACACAATGTTGGTGAGTCTGTAAATTATTATGACAACTCTAGAAAGCAATGTGCAGATTCCTGACAAGCCCAAGAGTGGAACTCATAGGACTCAGCTATTACATTCCTCCCTGCTTATTCTATAGAACTACAAGTCAGCATACTATAGTGATACAATCACTTCAATGTTTGTAGCATTCACCATAAATACATTGTATGATCAACCCAGATGTCCACCAACAGTTGAAATAATCAAGTGCACAGAATTAAAAGGTAACTAGATCTTTACTTCTGGAGCTATAGCACTGCTGAATGACTCAAAGCACGTAAATTAGTACATGTTAAATAAAAGAAGAATTGGAACTCTGAATCAACTAGAATCATTATTGCAGAATGGACACAATGACAGGATTTCCACAGTACCTTCGTTGGAATTTTCATTTGGCACAGCACTGTTTCGTGGCCAGAGGCCTCCTCTGAACCAAGGCCTGTGTAAGTCTTCTGCATTTGGGGGTTTCTTCCAACATGGGAGGCAACAGCCTGGGAAATGTGATAAAACAGAGTTAGCTGTTGACAATGTGCTAGCAAGAAAACATAGGGTCATCAATAGTAATTCAAATAACAGTTCAACCAGTTTTAATTGATAAGTGATCATTGTAAATATCTGGGGGTATAATTTGAGCTTTGAATTCAAGTATGTATTTATACACTAATAGCATGCCCAGAAACTTAAATATTTCTTCTATGTTTTTGTTCTGTCATTTTCAACAACAAGAGGTGATAATTATGTTATCAGAAATAGGTCTGGGACACAAAGATAAATGCTGCATAATATCACTCTTTCCTGGAAACTGAAAAATTGATCATAGAAGGTGAGAGTAGAGTATTAGTTAGCAGAGCAGGGGAGACAATGTTACAATTGAATATTAGAAAAAAAGTTCTGATGTATTTTTGCAGTCTGTTAACAGAGTTAAAAATAATAAAATCTGGGTCTCGGGATGTGGCTCATTTGGAGAGTGCTTGCCTTGCATGACTGAGGCATGGGGTTTGATTCCCAGCACCACATTTAAATAAATAAATAAATAAAGGTCCATGAATAACTAATAAAAAATTTTAAAAATAACAAAATCTATGTTTAATAAATTTTGAAGGAGGGATGTGAATGTTCTTAGATTTCACACTACTGAGTTTATTTTTCACCATTGGGGCAGCAAAGCACCTGAGTCAGATTGAGCTTTAGGATAACAATGCAATGTGTGAGGTCTACAGCCCAACACAATATTGTGTGGTCAAAAAGAATTACTGAGGCAGAATCATAGAAAGGCAGAGAAAACAGTGACCATAAGCAGAGGCTGTGGTTATGTGGCTTTTGTTCAAATCCTACCTCAAAAATTAAATACCTGTGCAGTTAAATAAACCCCCTCTCAATTGTTTGCAAAAAGTGTGGCATCTGATCCATGTAATGGTATAAGGCTGACAATGATCACATCCATGCATTCTTAAGAGGACTGGTGCTTCATAAGGGTGCTAATGTGTCATATCATTAAATAGGACACTTCATTAAATGTGTGGAAAAATAAGCTCAATCGTTGACAGTGTTTGAACAGAGAGGTGTCAAACAGAGGTCATCCTCCAGAGCAATGGGTAAAGAAAGTCTATTCCTCATTCTTTACAGATGGGTATTTGTAAAGCTCATGGAGAATATCTGTGACCTCCTATGACTCCATATCAGCCTAAAGGGATGGGTGAGCAGAGTCTGTCCACCACAATTTAGAGTTTAGGTGTTTGTAATTTGGAGATTTTATGTGACTTGCTCAGATTCACAAGAATGATGAGCGGTGGATGTGGGACAGGAATGTAGCTATTTATCTGGGACCAGAAATCCCTGAGCACTTGCGTCCTCTAGTGGATATCCTAGAACCAGGAAACCAGAACTCTTCTCAGTTCTTTTCAAATACTCCTTCCTTCAGGCCTCTTTGGCATGAGGTTTCAGTAGCAGACACCATGAGAAATGTTCAAGTTATAACCCCGGGCTCCTGTCTCTTCATTACAATTACTGACTTAAAAATGATGATTTCATGTAAATGAAGCCTATCTGAAGGTCAAGGTGAAAAGGTTAAGAATGTAAGAATTAAGTTCTGTTTTCCTGGAACCTGAAACTCATGTAGAAGTTGAAAACAACTCCCGGAAATGCCCACTAAATGTATGTTGAAATCTCCCCTGATCATCTGGTTGCTCTACGAAAACAACCCCTCCCAGAAACCATGCAATGATTGGCTATGCTGTATGTGAAGTCCCTGCCCTCTCCAAGGAATGTATATAAGCTCTGCTTAAGCTGTTCCCGGAGCTCTCTGCTCTATTCAAGTGAGCTCTGAGCCCCAGCATGCTGGACCCCCAATAAACCCTTTGCTGTTGCATGAGACAGTCTCTTGGTGGTCTCTTCCTCCGACGCTAGCCCAACCTTTACAAAGGGTAGAGTCCACACTTGGAGCCATCCTCCCCCAGGGTCTTCTCACTGCCAGCTGTCTCCCAGTGAGCCTTCCTGATGAGCAGTTGACCATCTAAATCATCAGAGTTCTCTGGGGCTCACCAACTGTTTCAGAACTTGGGACATTCTAAACCAACTGCCACTTGATGGCTGTGCCAAGAATGAAGTTTCCTTGAGCTCTTCCCTCCTGGATGGCCTGTTAGTGGGGATTCATCAGGGAAACAGATACTCTGGGCTGATGGTTTGATGTTTCCATGTCAGAAGCTGGCCTGCCCCATGTCTGCAGTCTAATATTCTGAGCCATCATCTGAGCAGTCAGACAAGGCCTGGTTGAAATGTCATTTCTCCAGATGCACCAGCTCTGATCAGGCATATTCCTGCTCCTGGCTTTCCAAGCCTCTTCCTAGACCCTGCATGGCCAGGGGCCAGAGACTTATCTGCCTAGATGGAACCACCACTAACTATAACCTGTGAACCTCAACCAATGGATCCTTCCTGAAACCACTGAGGCCCTCATTTCCTCCATTATCAGACATCCACTCCACTGACCTCAAGGCACTGTCCTTTTTGCCTTCTTCCCAGTAGCCCCCAAACACCTGGGATCCTGTAGTTATCAACCAATTGGAAACGTTTCCTGAAATTTCAGTCCTCTTTTCTTTTACAAAAGTCTTGATTTAGACTTCTCTAACATTATTTTTAGATATTCATATACATTGAGATGGGTTTGGTTTCTAATTGCCCTTTCATGGTATATATATTGCCTTACTTAGCATCCATATACTATCTCTCACTTTATTTCTTCATCTCATGAAAGCAAGGTGGGTGTCCTCCTCCTGTAATTCACTTTAAGGGCACACATGTTATTGGCATTAGGAATGGTTCATTTTTCTAAATTTAGAAAAACATTTTCAGTAACCAGGTCAATAGAACAAGCAAATATATGAATTGAGTGATAAAACAATATCACCAAATACTTAAATCTCAGGAGAGAAGATTCAGTGTTGAAGATGAAAAAATCAAGAGGAAAATATATTCAGTAAACATTAACTGCCCTTTGAAGAAACAGACTTAAAAATATCACTGACAACATACCTTCCCCACAGCAGTTTAGATTTCCCATGGCCAACCAGGAACTCAAAACCTCCCTACTCTTCTCCAACTTTAACTGACACCAACTCACTCACCACACCAACTGAGTGGAAATGGAAGGTAAGATGTGCATCCCCACATTACCATGGTGACTGGTCAACATGGAACTTTCATTGTGAGCACATGCCACATTCTGAGCTGCTACTATTATCTTAGTAAGTGTATTTTCATGTCCAAGTGTGTTGTTGAATAGTTTGTGTATTGCTTCAAAAACTGAAACCTAGACCCATATATTAATATTTCTTGTTTATGAAAATAAGTGAAATTAGAAAAAAAGGATTTACTCCCAAAATTATTTCATTGATCAAAAAATCATGGGATGAAAAGGATGCATAGCTATAGTTTTGAGAATCAAAGAAGATTCCATTTCTGGTTTGTAATTCTAAACCTACACATGTCTCAATCTTTCTGAACCTCCAAACATTTGTAGATAGAGAAAATTAAAATGTCTTTTTGATTCAGAATGAAAATGTATACAAAGTATTATCTTTTAAGAGTTGAGGAAATTTTCAGGAAGGAGAAATTTTAAGATCACATCCCCCTTATTTTAAATTTGAAAACAAAACTATTTTCTATTTAGTAGGATTTAATTCAATCATTTGAATTAATCTTCCTCTTCCATGACTCCTGCTGTGGAATCCATTCTTTTGCTTCTCATCCTATCCTGTCATCTCATACCACAAAAACTCATGGTTGAACATGAACATGGTGAGGTCTATACAAACAATGTATGCAATGCCTTCACATTGTAAAAGCTATCTATGCTAAACCCAAGGCCAACATTATTACTAAATGAGAAAAGCAGAAAGCATTCCCTCTAAGGACAGAAACAAGACAGGGATGCCCTCTTTGAAACTCTAGTCAGAGTAATCAGACAGATGAATGAAATTAAAGTGATTTGCATAGAATAAGAACTCAAATTATCACCCTTTGCTGAGGACATAGTTCTATATTTAGAAGATCCAAAAAATTCCTCCAGAAAGCTTCTAGAACCAATAAATACATTCAGCAAATTAGGATATAAAATCAATACCCATGAATCAAATGCATTTCTATATATAAGCGATGAATCCACAGCAAGAGAAAGTAGGAAAACCTCCGCATTGACTCTAGCCTCAAATAAATAGAACACTTGGGAGTCAATCTAAAAAAAGAGGTGCAAGACCTCTACAATGAAAACTATAGAACACTAAGGAAAAAAATTGAAAAAGATCTTAGAAGATGGAAAGATTTCTCATGCTCTTGGATAGGCAGAATTAATATAGCCAAAAATGGCCATACTACCAAAACTTTTACAAAGATTTAATGCAATTCCTATTAAAATCCCAAGGACATTCTTGTTTTTTAATTAAAAACACCAGGCAAAGGCTAATGCTCTCCCACATGGGGTCTTTCCCTTGGGGTCTCTCCTGACCCTCTTTTTGGCTTTGGCTTATGCTTTCCCTCAGGGAAGTCATTCCCTGTGGACCTTCAGGACCTTCTTTTTGCTTGGGGCTTTTTCTATCTCCCAGGTTGCATCTGCATGGAAGGTTCTCAGGATATTCATCCTGGCCCCAGCAACTCAGGCAACTCAGGACAAGGCAACTCTGGGAACTCTGGACACACAGGTAACTCTGGACACATTGAAGAGCCATTTCCTCCTGGCACCCCACTGGAGCCCACAAGCCAGGTGGATAGCTCACTAGAGGAGGCACCTGGGGTGCAACTGCTGCCACTGCTGTGGCTGTTGTTCCTGCTGATTCTGATTCCATTACTACAGGGGCTTGTAGAGATGTCGAGTATGGGAATCCCACTGGGATTGGCACTGGATGGGGCACAGACATTTTCACATGGGGTTGCATTGCCTGGAGCCAAGGACCTGGGTGTCCTGGCACATAAAGCAAAGGTGCTGGGGCTGGCATCTGGGCCTCCAAATGTGGTATGCCCTGTGTTCCAGGCGCTACCACCTCTGCCTGCTCCTCTCCTTCCAGGGACCATGCCACAGCACCATGCTGTTGGGCTCCCATAACAGGTACAACCTTTGGGGGCAATGGATCTGCGAAGGCTGACCTCTCAGCCTGAGGTAGCCTCTCACGTAGCACTTCACGCTCATCCATTGCCTGTTGCAAGACAACCTGAGTGAAGTGCAGCTGAGTAGTAGCATCATCACGGTCCTCATACAGCCACTGCAGCTCAGAGGCCAAAGCCCAGCAAGCCGCCTCACCCTCCTCCAGTTGGTCCTGCAGCAGACAGGCACGACGCCCCTGCTGCTCCCACTGCCTGGCCACCGCTCGCACGCCCAGGGCAAGGGCACTTCAGGTGCATTCCCTCTTGAGGTCTCGAGGCACCTGAGAGTCCACCACCACAGTGCAAAGCCGCTCCTCTACCTTGTTCCAGGACAAGAGCGAAAGGCCATGTAGAACTCTGGGCCACCACTGTTCAGGAGAGCTTCATTATTAATGAATCGGACCACCTCCTTGTGGAGAAAGCCACTGGCATGCTCGCCAAATTCCAATGCCATGGCTGCTGTGGGCTTTATTTCTTAATTTCATGAAAACAAAGTGGATGTCCTCCCCTTGTTTATTTATTCACTTTTCTATTAAAATATTTATTTATTTTAATTTGTTATATGTGATGGCAGAATGCAATTCATTTCATATTAGACGTAGAGAGCACCATTTTTCAAGTCTCTGGTTGTACAAAAAGTATTTTCACACCATTCATGTCTTCATATATGTACTTAGGGTAATGATGTCTAACTCATTCCACCATCATTTGTACCCCCATGCCCGCTCCATTCCCTTCCTTTCCCTTTGCCCTATCTAAAGTTCTTCCATTCCTCCCATGCCCTGCTATCATCATTATGAATCAGCATCCTCATATCAAAGAAAGCACTTGGCCTTTAATATTTTTGGATTGGCTTACTTCACTTAGAATTATATTCTCCTACTCCAACCATTTATTTGTAAATGCTATTATTTTATTCTCTTTTAGTTCTGAGTAATATTCCATTGTGTATATATATAAAAGTTTCTCTGTGTATTCATCTACTGAAGGGCATCTGGTTTGGTTCCACAATTTAGCTATTATAAATTGTGCTGCTAGAAGTCTAGATCGATATATTTCCTTTCCAGTTCCCTGAAGTAGCTTTTTACTTTCCATTACCTGGATCCAAGAACAAACACAAAGAGCCCAAAGATGAAAATGTCATATACTGACGCCATCATCTGGATGTTTCAACATGTTTGTGAGGTTTCTGTGAAATTCTGGGAACACTTGTCCCACCCCAAGTCAACGCTCCAAAGTGGTGGTACTACTTTTTAATTCTGACACCAACCCTGATAAGGCCAAACTAGTGGAACTGATGAGAGATTATAGCAGTAAGTACCCTAAAGGCGAAATGAAGTTTTTGCCTGTATCTTTAGAATTTTCAATTATTCTGGCCCTCAAAGTGGGATCCTCCCATTTCATAACAAATTTTTGTACTCCTTTTGTGAAGTTGACCTGGTGATTACCATGGAACTCCTGCAACAGTGTTGAGCAAATAGAGTTTGGGGCCAAGAAACATTCCCTAGTCATCTTTAGATAGTGTGATTGAAAGATTATTTATGGTGGGAACGTTACCAGGGACAACAATTTTTCCTTTTACTGAAAAAATTGGCTTTTGGAGAAACTATGTATTTGGCATTTCTTGTACTGTAAAGGTTAAATTTAAGTTTTGCTCTCCTGTTAAGTTTTGCTTTTCTGTAAGTTTAAGCTCTGTTTTCCTGGAACCCAAAACTTATGTTAAAAACAGTTACTTATGTCAAAATGTACCCTGACCCAACACCCCCTGACAAAACGCATGATTATTCTGTAATGGTTATTTTGTAACAATCCCACCCTCGCACCCTAACTGGATCCAAGAACAAACACAAAGAGCCCAAAGATGAAAATGTCATATACTGACATTTTCTAACTGCCATATGAACTTCCCTGTTTAAACACTGCATAAAAACTCTGCTTAAGCTGTGCTCAGGGCTCCAGCTTCTCTCAGGAGAGCTCTGAGCCCCAGCATGCTGGTCCAATAAACCCCTTTGCTTTTGCATGAGATAGTCTCTTGGTGGTACTTTCCTCCGACGTTTGCCCAACCCTAACAGTACATCTTGTCCAAGTGGGTGGAAATTCCCATTCATGGCTGGGGCTGAAGGATGTGGACATCTTCGACAATGTTCTTCAAACATGTTTGAAGATGTACAGAAGCAAGAAAGTTGGCATAGTGCATGTCCAACACCCTGTGTTCCATGACCCCAATCTGGATCCCCAACAATACAAACTGTGCATGGGGTCCAAAGAATCATCACATGGCCCCATGTAGTAGTTAGCAGAAATGTGACTGGAGAAAAGATGAAAATTGTTAGTATGATGAAAAAGCCAGCCTATTGTCTAGCTCTGCTGGACAAAACATTTTTAGTTATCTATTTTTCAAAAAAAACTGTAAGACCAGCTTTTAAAGTCCATGCAGGGATATATTTTCTAAAGGGGTTTCTTACATAGGACTCGTTTAATATTGAGCTTTGTGAACAAAATTGTGGTTAGTGTTTGCCTTTGAACACATCTTCCTTTGAACATGATGTAGCAGACCACCTTAATTCTGATTTGAAATGTCTTGGATAAATTTGTTTTTTTTTTTAAATTTCCTTCCATGCCCCTTCTCTACAGTTCTATGGCCAAAAAAAAAAAAAAAAAAAACATAAAAAGGGCACATTCTCATGAAGTATTATTGTAACAAAAAGAAACAAAAAATGTTAGAGTCTGTAAACAAGTCAAAATAACACCTGGCTTTTTGCCAGGGGAATGTTAGAGTTTGTAAACAAGTCTGGATGGTGCCTGGCAAAATGCCAGAGGGAGTGGTTTGAGAAGTAACAAAAGTGAGCCATTAAGTGTGGAGATTCCTTATTGATTGATTGATGTATCTAGTTTATGCTAATTAGATACGCTGTGTGGAATGTATCAATACTGCTCCTGTCCTGCAATAAATGGCTCCTACTCCTGCTGTATCAATCTACACAAGTTGTTCCTCACACCCCCCCCCCCCCCCCCCCTCGGTTATTTTGCTGCAGCCGGACTGCAGCACACTGTAACCTTCTGTTTTGTTCACATTGCACAGTTTCTAACTTTTGTCTTTTTTTTACAAGTTTTTTAAAAGCCATCTCAAGTTCTTTAGCTGGAAGTTGAGCAGGGAGTGCAGGCAGAAGGGTCACTGATTTGCAGTCTGATCTTATGGCAGTGTTGAGATGGTGAAACCTTTAAGATCTGGGGCTTGTGGAAGGTCTCCAGTCATAGATGGTGTGCTCTTCAAGGGGATTATGGAGTCCCCATTTCTCTCTCTTTACCTCTTTCCTGTACCTGCCATGAGGTGGGCAGATCCTCTCTACCATGTGCTGCCTACCATGATGGACTTCCATACTTCAGGGCCAAAGTGATGGAGTCAACTGATCATGGACCAAAATATCCACACCTGACAGGTAGAAGAGATCTTTAATCCATATAATTTGATCATTTCTGGTGTTTGTTAGAATTATAGAAAGCTAACACTGCAGGTCAGTGAAGTTCATGCTTCTAGGTACCCAGCCTGGTGAGCCCTGACCTCCGACCTTCAGGCAGGACTGCCGAACCTTCTGCACCACACATTGTATAAGCCCTAAGAACTGTGTATCCTACGTCCTCTCCAGCCCCATGAGTACTCTCTCAGGGGCCAGTCTCTGAACTTCTCAGTGTCCTTGCCCTATAGCTAGCTGCACCCACAGCCTGATCAACGTCACTAGCATCCTCCTTGTGACCAAATTCTAGATATTTCATTTGCTCACCACCATCTACTCATTTGTCCATTCATTCCTGGCCTGCAGACCCTACTCTGAACCAGACAAATGAAGGAAAGTGATCCTCACCTAGGGTTAAGTGCTTTAAAGGACAGGCAGTCAGAGAACCACCACTGGAAGCCCAGCCAGCAGGGTGGGCACACAGTACCACACCCCTGTATCTCTACAACCACACTTGGCTGAGTTGGGAGGTCACAGAGCAGTGTGCAGGGCTCAGACCTTGCCCCAGATCTCTGGAGTGTGTGGGCTGGGCTGGGTCCTAATATACCGGGTTTATTGCTGCAGTTTCTTCTTTTGTCACTGTATTTTAAACATTTGCACATCAGAAACTATTCTTGTTCATCATGATTTACGGTGTGTGGAATTCCTTCTAGAAAATGCACCATAATTTGTTTATTCAAACCTGCCTTGGCCTCTTATACACCACAGAAAGAAAATCTTAAGGCAATAAACCCTTCATTGGATTTTATAGTGCATTCATATATTTCCTCTTTTCACTCAACAGTTATTATTAACATTTTTCAACACTGACCTGGAAGAATGAGGGAACAGATGAGAGCAAGAGGATTTCCGATTGGAAATTTATACTTAAGACAAATTTCAGATGATGCTCTGACTGCTGGTCTAGGACCAGGCTTCAAGAAACACTGATGTGAAATACTTAGAACAATTCCTGGCACATAATATACTCACTGTAAATGTTGACCACACCTTCATTCTTTATCAGTTGGTTATTTAATCTGTAACAGACACTGCCTGGTCACTGGGTGAGATAAAAATGAGCATAAACTTGTATTCCTCCTCAAGAGAAAGATCACAGTCTACTAGAAAGAGTTCCTCCTTAAAAGAAAACATGTAACAGTATTCCATGTCCTAAAAAAGTATAATAGGGGTCGAGGTTATGGCTCAGCAGTAGAGAGCTTGCCTCGCATGTGCAAGGCCCTGGGTTCGATCCTCAGCACCACATAAAAATAAATAAATAAATAAAATAGGGGCTGGGGATGTGGCTCAAGCGGTAGCACGCTCGCCTGGCATGCGTGCGGCCCGGGTTCGATCCTCAGCACCACATACAAACAAAGATGTTGTGTCCGCCAAAAACTAAAATAAATAAATAAATATTTAAAAAAAAAAAATAAATAAAATAAAATAAAGTTTTTGTGTCCAACTACAACTACAAAAAATAAATATTAAAAAAGTATAATATACAAAGAGTATCTTAACTAGCTTGATGAATTTATTTTACTACCTGTCTGACAGAGTCAAATTGACTATTTTAGGAAGATCAAATGCTAAAACCTTAGATGACTTAAGACTTTTTTTTTTTTAATCAGGGGCACTTAACCACTGAGCCACATTCCCAGCCCTTTTTTGTATTCTATTTAGACAGGATCTCTTGAGTTTCTTAGTGCCTATATTTTGCTGAGGCTGGCTTTGAATTCAAGATCCTCCTGCCTCAGCCTCCTGAGCTGCTAGGATTACAGGCGAGTACGGCTTAGATTCTTAAATAAATAATATTTACATTGTTTTTCAGTGGTTGATATAATTTTTCTCAGGTGATTTTTTTCCCTAGTAGAAAATAAAATTTTAAAAGTAATTTAAGTAAAGTCAAGTTTGAGTATTTAGAGATCTTATGTTATCTTATTGAAGATGACTATTTCCAGTTATGAAATTTGGGATGATGTTCACATTGCTTTCTTTGTACTTTATGTTATGCTTTAGTTCTTGAAAATAAGCGTGTATATGTACTTTTGGATTATTATCTAAGAGAGACTATCTTATGTAGAGCTACCTAAGCTAGCTCCTCACTCCCATTCTGAATCTTCTACCATTCCAATTCCTTTTCCCCACTCCATGCTTTCAGAAACTGAGCCTGATCATGTCATTCTTTTGCTTAAATACTTTCAGGGCTTTTAAAATAAAGGTGTAAGTCCTTCACATGACCTGCAAGGCTTGTATGATCATTATCTGCCTTCCCCACAAAGCGAGACTCTCATTCCCATGTTCAAGCAACATGAAGATTCTAGAACGTGCTGTTTCATCTTTGTACATGTTTTTTCTTTTGCCTGGAAAATTCTCTCCCCGACCCATACACTTTGCTTAGCTAACTCCAGTTTACCCTACACATCTCTGCTTCAGTATTTACTTCTCCAGAAGGCTCCCCTGACTCTCCCGCTTCCCCAGCCTAGATTGTCCCTCTGTTCAGTTCTTAAGGCACACCATGCTTCTTCGCAGTCCTAAGCAAAATTGTAATGATGTAGCTATCTGTGCTATTTTTAGTTTAATGTTGGTTTACCCTGCTATTCTGCATGTTTTTGAGACCAGGGTTCATGTGTATTTTTTCATATATAAATTAAACGAAGTATAAAAATAACACAAAGAGTTTTTAGAGTTTTCACTGTATGACTGTAAAAATCAATTTTATGCAATAATCAACATAGCCACAAGGTGGCAATAAAGTCTTAGTCCTTTACAATAAAATTAATTCTAAAATTTTCTGATTTGAATTCTAGATTTTTTTTTAAATCATAGATTTAGTGATTTTCCATGTCTATATATTAAATCATGAAGGATCACTTTAAAGTTGTATATATGTACAGAGGCAAGGGTTTTACAGACATCAGATTTTTAGATTTTTACTTTAGTAGGCTAGTTTCCATAGAGATACTTTTGTATATTCAATTTTTTAGCAATAACGAATTCCTTTGTATATCTTTTTGCCTCCAGACTTGAATATAACTTCCTGAGAGTAGGGATAAGTTTTCTTCTTTTTCTTCTCACCTCCCCTATCCCCAGTAGACTCCAGTGTATGTTGTAGGTACTACTTGAATGAATGAATGAATAATTAATATTCCTATTTCTGAAATCTGAATAATACATTTTTCTACCCAAATCTTTGTAACCTCTCTGAGATAATATTTTGATTAGCCCCAGTTAAAATTAACAATGATAGCTGGGTACAGGGACACATGCCTGTAATTCCAGTAGCTCAGGAGGCTGAGGCAGGAAGGATCACAAATTCAAAGTCAGCCCCAGCAACTCAGGCCCTAAACAACTTGGGACTCTGTCTCAAAACAAAAAATAAAAAATGGGCTTCAGACATGGCTCAGTGGCCAAAAACCCCTGGGTTCAATACCTAGTATCAAAACAAAAACAAAAACGGAAAACAAACAAACAAAAATAGCCAAACAAAAACAAAAACCAAAGCAAAATAAGAATGGATGTAAATACATACTAACAATTTTTCTTTTTTCACCAAGCCACACAGGAAAGTACTTGTAGTGAGTAAAAACTTAAAATAAACCTTTGTCTCTATTGTTTTGTGGCAAGTGAAACATTTAAATAGCTTAGCATTCTCCATTTTCCTCCCTTTCTTTATCTGTCTTTTGACATTTTGGAATTTAAAAATATGATCTATCAGAATCTTCAATAAAATATTAGAAATGATATATTTCTTTGATATATTATAAGTATGGGAAAACAGCATAAATTATCTGCTTCATCTATTGGTTCTTGGGACTCTTGTATTTTTTTTCCTCAAATTACTTTTTGTGAAGTTACTCAAAGCTTCTTGTTTTCAAAGTTTTGTTGACTTTTTTTTTACGTTTCATATATACTCTGCTTATAAAGATTTTCCACTTTTTTTATTCAAAGGATCAGCTTTTGGTTTTGTTTTTCTATTTTTTTGATTACTAAATTTGATTTGTCTTCACTCTGATATTCATTAATTTCCTGACTTCTGCTAGGGTTGGGGTTAGTTTATTCCATTTTTTTTCCTAGTAGAGAAGGTATAAAGTAAGACAGCTGATTTTAGATAATGGTTCTTTTTCACTGTGGGCAGCCACAGCTATAAATTCCCCTCTGAGCTTGTTTCCACTGTATTCTTTTAGTTTTAGTTTCTTTGTGTTTCCCCTTTTGTTATTCTCAAATTTTTTGTTTTCTTGGTTCTCCTTTTGACATATTGGTTGTTTAAGAGTATTACTTCATTTCCACTGTATTTTGAATATTTTAATACCATGAAATAAAGCTCAGTAAAGAGAACAAATGTTTTCTTTAGTTCATCTTACATTGTATTTCTATTTTATAAATCATATATATGTTTTCACACTTTACAAAATGTTTTTGTTAGTGCATTATTGTTACACATTTTGACACACATGAATGAAATATGATTTGCTCCTCTTCAGTCCCTAGTACTTCCTCTTTACCTCCCCTCCTTCTCCCCCCTCCCCTCCCCCTTTCCCTTTTCCCTTTTCCTACTCTTCCAGTATTCCTTTTACTTATTCATTTATTTTTTTAATTGGTACTTGATAGACGTACATAAAGGTGAAACTCACTGTGGTATATGGACACAGCATAATTTGGTCAATTTCATTTCTCAGTTCCTTTATCTTTTGCTTTGCCCAAAAAAACAACTCAAAGATGATTTAAAAAAAAAAACATAGAAATTAGACCAGAAACTTTGCAAGTACTACAAAAAACAGTTTCAACACTCCAACATATTGTGCAGAATTTATTTTTAAAGTAGATATTTAGTGAGCCAAATGTTGTTAAAAGCCATAAATTAAATTATGTAAACAAAATAGTCAAAGAAATACCTTGTTTAGCATGGCAGTTTTAGTACTGCAGTCACTTAGATGAAAATAGGCTGTATTTCTGTTTTGAGAAGACAAAAATGTCCTGGGTCACTGCTCATTATAAAATGGTCAGTAATTAAAATTTCATAAAATGAAAGCAACATTTTTCATAATGGTTGAAATATCCATAAGATTTGATTTGGCAGGATTATTTCCTTAAAAGCATTTTTTCTCTTTTAAATAACAATTTCCTAGAAACTTGTAGTAATTATTTTAAGACAATAATTTAATTTTGTTTTTAGAAAAAATGGACTTGTGTAAAGAAAAAAAAAAAATCAAGATTTAAAATCTTGATTATTCACCAAATACATGTCAGTATATTAAACATTATAGAAGAGAAAAAGAAGATGTATTTCCATGTCTAAGAATTGCTTACTTGGGCTGAGGATGTGGCTCAAGCGGTAGCGCGCTCGCCTGGCATGCGTGCGGCCCGGGTTCGATCCTCAGCACCACATACAAAGATGTTGTGTCTACCGATAACTAAAAAATAAACATTAAAAATTCTCTCTCTCTCTCTTTTAAAATAAAAAAAAAAAAGAAATGCTTACCTATTTGAAAAGTTGTATAAACATAAAATGTTGAAAGTTTTAAAAGGTGATTAAATGATAAATGTAAAGTGGCAATTAATTTAACATATTTCAAAGCAAAAAAATTATAAACTATATCTGTATTTGGAAATTTTTTGCATGTGGTCCAAATTGAAATCAAACATTTATTTCTTCACAGCATTCAAGGTTGTTTTGATGCTCTGGAAAAGATATATGAAAGAATATTTTAAATTTTAGAAATTATTATTATAATTATTAACGCATAATTGTCCAAATTAAAGAGTTTCAGTTTGTCATTTCCATACTTGTATGTGTCATGCTTTTTAAGCTGATATCTTATGATTATGCATACTAGTGGAATTCATTATGCTATATTTGTACATGTACATTGATCAGTCATATTCCCCAGTACATTCCCTTCCCTCCTGCCTGTCTTCCTCATGATCTGATTGCTCTGCTCTAATCATCTTCCCTCTGTTGTTATTGTTAGTATTTTAAAGGAACATTATAATCATATATAAAAATGTGTTCCATTATGGTACAATCATTCATGCACATTCTGTCTCCCCGCCCCTTCTCCTTCCTTCCCTCCCTCCCTCCCTCTCTTGCTCTCACTTCTACATGTTCTAATAGTTGACCTTTGACTTTCTGAGATTGGCTTATTTCACCTAGCATTTCCTTAGCAGTCTCATTCATTTACCAACAAATGACATAATTCCGTTCTTCTTTATGACTGAGTAAAACTCCATTGTGTATATATACACCACGTTTTATTTGTTCATTCATCTATTGAGAAGTAACTAGGCTGGTTCTGTAACCTGGCTACTGTGAAATCTGTTGCTATAAATACTTATATGTGTGTATCACTGTAGTTAGTTGACTTTTGTTCTTTGTGATAAGTACCAAGAAGTGGGATAGCTGTCACATGGTGGTTCCATTCCTGTACTCTTGAGGAATCTTCATACAGCTTTCCAAAGTGATTGTACTAATTTGCCGCTCTACCAACAATGTATAATTGTACATTTCCTCTGAATCCTTGCCAGCAATTATTTGTATTCCCGATGATTGCCATTCTAACTGGAATAAAATGAGTTCTCAGTGTAGTTTTGATTTGCATTTTTCTGATTGTGAAGGATGTTGAACATTTTTTCTACATATTTGTTGGCCATTTGGTTTCTTCTTTTGAGAAACATCTATTTAGATTTTTTGCCCTTTTACTGATTGGATTTTTTTCTAGTTTTTATTTTTAAGCTTGGTTTTCTTTTCTTTCTTTTATTGTGGTAAGTTTTTTGAGTTTTTATAAATTTTGGACATTAATCCCCTGTTGTCAGAGTAGCTGGCATATTTTCCTCACTGTTGGCTTCCTCTTCGTGCTCTCGTTTTCTTTGCCATACAGAAGCTTCTTAACTTGGTGCTGTCCCATGTATTGACTCTTGGTTTTGTTTCTGGAGCTTTATTCAGGGGTCTTGTTGAGAAAGTCATTGCCTACATGAGTGTATTGGAGTGTTGGCCATATGTTTTCTTCTAGCATTTGCAAAGTTTTTGGTCTAATTTGTTGGCCTTTGGTCTGCATTGAGGCAACTTTTGTGCAAGGTGAAAGATACGAGATGTGGTTTGATTCTTCTACATATGGATATCCAGTTTCTGCTTTTCCCAGCACCATTTGTTAAAAAGGCAGCCTTTTCTTCAACATGTTCTTTTTTTTTTTTTTTTAATTTTTTATTGTTGGCTGTTCAAAACATTACATAGTTCTTGATATATCATATTTCACAATTTGATTCAAGTGGGTTATGAGCTCCCATTTTTACCCCATATACAGATTGCAGAATCACATCAGTTACACATCCATTGATTTACATATTGCCATACTAGTGTCTGTTGTATTCTGCTGCCTTTCCTATCCTCTACTATCCCCCCTCCCCTCCCCTCCCCTCTCTCTGCCCCCTCTACTGACATTCGTTTGTCCCCCTTGTATTATTTTTCCCCTTCCCCTCACTTCCTCTTGTATGTACTTTTGTATAACTCTGAGGGTCTCCTTCCATTTCCATGCATTTTCCCTTCTCTCTCCCTTTCCCTCCCACCTCTCATCCCTGTTTAATGTTAATCTTCTTCTCATGCTCTTCGACCCTACTCTGTTCTTAGTTACTCTCCTTATATCAAAGAAGACATTTGGCATTTGTTTTTTAGGGATTGGCTAGCTTCACTTAGCATAATCTGCTCTAATGCCATCCATTTCCCTGTAAATTCTATGATTTTGTCATTTTTTAATGCAGAGTAATACTCCATTGTGTATAAATGCCACATTTTTTTTATCCATTCATCCATTGAAGGGCATCTAGGTTGGTTCCACAGTCTAGCTATTGTGAATTGTGCTGCTATGAACATCGATGTAGCAGTGTCCCTGTAGCATGCTCTTTTTAGGTCTTTAGGGAATAGACCGAGAAGGGGAATAGCTGGGTCAAATGGTGGCTCCATTCCCAGCTTTCCAAGAAATCTCCATACTGCTTTCCAAATTGGCTGCACCAATTTGCAGTCCCACCAGCAATGTACAAGTGTACCCTTTTCCCCACATCCTCGCCAGCACTTGTTGTTGTTTGACTTCATAATGGCTGCCAATCTAACTGGAGTGAGATGGTATCTTAGGGTGGTTTTGATTTTCATTTCTCTGACTGCTAGAGATGGTGAGCATTTTTTCATGTACTTGTTGATTGATTGTATGTCCTCCTCTGAGAAGTGTCTGTTCAGGTCCTTGGCCCATTTGTTGATTGGGTTGTTTGTTCTCTTATTGTCTAATTTTTTGAGTTCTTTTTGGCACATTTGTCAAGTATCAGATGACTATCTGTGGGGCTTTCCCTAGTGCTTGCTCTTCACGTCTGCTTTGATACTGTGAGAGACGTGCTCACCTGTCCAGGCCCAGCGAATGGACTAAGAGATAACAAGAAAGAGCAAAAAGCAAGGCTTTACTTTAATGACAGTCTTGCAAGATCAGGCGTCCTGTCACCCAGTTTGGGTACAGCCAGTGTTCCGTAAAGCGCCAGATCCCTTCCAATTCCTCGTTTGCTGAGCTCTATAGGGTGCATCATCTTCCCCAGTGTCACCTAGGTTTATTGTCTTCTATTGGGTTATTTAAAGAAATATATTGGGCTGGGATTGTGACTCAGTGGTAGAGCACTCGCCCAGCACGGGTGGGACCTGGATTCGATTCTCAGCACCACATAAAAAATTGTGCTGTGTCCATCTACACCTAAAAAAATAAAAAATAAATTTAAAAAAAGAAATATGTCTTTAGTTGTCCCCACCTCCCTTTGTTCTCATGTGGCAGGAAAGTCCCCTTGTGGATCCAGTGCCATTAGGCACATACACAGTTCATCTCTGTTGGTGAGGTCGGTCTCTTCCTTCTCACCTCTTATTTGTCAAGGGGCTATGAATTTTTACTATCCAGTGTTAACTGCTTATAACTTTAAAAATTTCTCCTCTCCTTTCCAGATGCCTTTCTTATATCCTAAATCATTTTACATTTAAAGCTAAATACTATATTCTGAAAATGGGCCACTGGACTTTCTGTTTCACAGTTGCCCATGCCATGCTTGTTTTTCTATTGCTCAGTATTACTTTGGGTAGTCTGGTTCTTTTATTATTCTGTATGAATTTTAGGACCAATTCTCTAGTTCTGTGAAGAATGCCATTGGAATTTTCATGGGGATTGCATTGAATCTATGTATTACTTTTTGGTAATACGGCCCTTTTGACAAGATTAATTCTGCCTATCTAAGAACACAGCAGGTCTTTCTGTCTTCTTCAACTTCTTTATTGAGTGTTTTTGTGGTTTTCTTTGTAAAGGTCTTTCCCTTCCTTGATTATATTTATTCTCAAGTAATTTTTTGAGGCTATTGGAAATGGACTAATTTTCCTGATTTTTTTCCCAGTGGATTCTTTTTGGAATATAAGAAAGCTATTGATTTTTGTATGCTGACTTTGTATCCTGCTACATTGCTGAACTTCTTAGTTCTAGAAGTTTTTTGGTGGAGTATTTTGGGTCCTCGAAGTATAGACTTTGACATATGTAACTTTTATGGTGTTGAGGTACATTTATTTTTTATTTATTTATGTTTCAGTCGTAGGTGGGCATAATACCTTTATTTTTATGTGGTGCTGAGGATCAAACCCAGTGCCTCACACAAGCTAGGCAAGCACTCTACCTCTGAGCCACAACTCCAGGCCCTAGGTATGTTCCTTTTATCCCTACTTTTTTTTTAGTGTTTTTGCATGGATGGGTGCTAGATTTTGTCATAACATTTTCTGCGTATATTGAGATGATCTTGTGATTTTTGTCCTTCATTTAATTTAAATGATTAATTACATTTATTGATTTGCATATGTTGAGCCAACCTTGCATCCCTGGGATGAAACCACCTTGGTGATGATTTATTCTCCTCGGGGTTTTCAAATGGAGATAGCTAATATTTTATTAAGGATTTTGCATCTGTGTTCATCAAGGATGATGTTGAATAAAAGTGGTGGAAGAGGGCATTACTGTCTTGTTCCAGTTCTTAGAGGGAATGCTTTCAAATTTTCTCCATTTATGATGTTGGCCTTGGGTTTAGCATATATAGTTTTTATACTTTTGAAGTATGTTCCTACTATTCCTGGTTTTTCTAGTGTATTGAGCAAGAAGGGGTGCTGTGTTTTGTCAAATGCTTTTTCTGCATCTATTAAGATGACCATATGATACTTGTTTTTAAGTTTGTTGATATGATGAATTAGGTTTATTGATTTCCATACAAACATCACTTTTTTTTTTGTACCAGGGATTGAACTCAGTGGCACTCAACCACAGAGCCACATCCCCAGCTCTATTTTGTATTTTATTTAGAGACAAGGTCTCACTGAGTTTCTTAGCACCTAATCATTGCTGAGGATGTCTTTGAACTCCTGATCCTCTGGTCTTGGCCTCCCTTGCCACTGGAATTATAGGCATGTACCACGTGCCCAGCTAAATATCAGTTCTTTAGGGATCCCTTTCCTGCCTTGCTCACTGCTGGCTCCCACAAGGCCCCAGACTGCTCGGCAGCGTTCGTCACATGAACCTGTCTTCGCACACCCATCCTCTCCACAAGGACAAGTATTATAGCCTTGTATCCCTGATGAAGTGCCTGACATGGAGATGGAGCTCCCAATGTTATATGACTGGTATCTTCACACATAGTCAAACTGTAAGTAAGTGAGCAGATGACCATATACATAACTGAATACTAAAGACACCACTTCAGAGATTCCATTAGCCAAAAATACTGGGGTGCTTGCTTCATCAGAGCCAGTCCTTTCCATAGGAAACAGACCTTGGTCAGATAAGGCCACCCCAGGCAGGCCTGACAGAGCCAGGAAGCAGGTTCCCAGGTCAACAGAACCAAACTCCCTGCAGAACATGAGGGATGGAGCAAAGATATGGCAGTGCTAAGGACAGGAGGACACCCCAGGGGAGGCATGAAAGTGGTACTCGATGGTTCATTGGCCCAGGGCCACTGAGTCGTTTATCCTCAAGCCCTGGCAGCTCCCTACCCAGTTTTCCCCACTAAGACCATCTGGGCAAGACATGAGGGGCCAGTGCCCTGAGAAAACTAAGGCAGACCCGAGGATGGAGGTAGATCTCTTTTTGTGTGAACTTTGTGAAATAAAGTGCATGAAGAATATCTGTGGAGGTTGATGAATTGTACTGAGTGTGGCTGACACCTCCCCAATCACGACCTATAGCATCCCCAGCACCATGGAGTTACATATTCTCCCTGACCTGCTTGCTCCACCCCTAAGGTGGCCTTTTGCCCTGGTTTTTGTCATTACCATGTCCTCACATCCCAAAGAGTAGTTTTCTGTCTCCTGTTTTTGAAGGTCTCAAGGATGGGAACATCTTCTTATTCGCATTTCATTCTTTGCACTATTTGTGAGTCGTCATCTGGTTGCGTGTAGCCTGTTTACTTTCTGCTGCTGCATTAAATCCTGTGCATGAGAGTCTCATAGGCTACGTACCCTTGCTCTGTTGATGGACAGTTGTGCTGTTTCTTGCTTATATACTCTCCATGTCTTAGTGTGAGGCTGTTCTTCTAGAAGGTGTGCAGAGTCGGGGGGAGTTTGAGGGGAATGGAAGGGAGGAGACATGGAAGCAGCTCTGGACATGAGGACAGAGCAGGTATGACAGGCCTGGCTACAGAAGTGAGGCATCATGAGGAAAGGGCACTGGAGAACTCCTTTGATGTTTGTTCCTATATGAGATAGGAGGGTTGCACTTCTCCCAAAGCAGGTCTGGGTGTTATGGGTACCCTGCCACCCTCTGGACTGGGCTTCCTGATCCCTGCCTTCTTCTGGGGTATAAGCTAGTTCTGTGTGCATAGAGGAGCCAAGCAAGACAGTTTATTGCAAAATACTGCCCATGAGGGACAGAGGAAACACCACAAACTGACCAGCAACTATGTCTCCTTTCCCAGAATGGGCATATCTCAAGAGGCATATCTCAAGAGGTATCCTTTTGGGAGGTTCAGGGATTCACTGTCATACATCCAGGTGCTGGCCTGCTTGGAGATAAGGTAGCGGGAGCCCTGGAGTGAAGAGGCTTACTCAGCTGGCCACTGCCCACACCCCAGCTGTGCTGGGAGCCAGGCTTCTCAGTGGAATCCAACTCTTGGAGACTTCTGATAGCCCAGGGCAGAGCTCCCCACCTTTGCAAGAAAACCTGTCTCTGGCATCACCCCAAGTCTCATATTTCATGCTGGGGACTCTCCTGGCCAAAGATAGCCAGGAATCTCTCCTGTCAAAGTAAAGTAAGGCATAAACAAAGAGCACTCTCAAGAGAGTGGGTCATCTTCTAGGAGAGAACAACAGGAAACACTGCTGTCTCCAAATCTATAGGTGTTTTGTGGTCACCTTGAGAACTGGGCCACCTTCAGCACTCTTTGCCAATCAGGTGTTCAACTCCTTCATGTCGGGCCGTAGAGTTTTTGACCCTATTTGGTCCTCTCCAGAACTGTCATGGTAGCCATCCTATTGGGGGGAGGGCTGTGCTTCATTTACAAGCTAACCCTTTACAAGTCAATCCGTGTTAGGTGAGTATTGGGGTCAATGACTAGACAGAATTTACCTTTGTGCCCCTGCCATATTAAGAAAATTTCTCTTCTGAAATATATAGGCACACCTGTGGCCATAAATTCTAGCTTTATAATGACCCCAACTGACCGTGTCAAGAGTTAGTAATATCCCCATTAATCTTTCTTGATGTATTTCATTCTTTAAAAATATTTTTTAGTTGTCAGTGTACCTTTATTTTATTTTTATGTGGTATTGAGAATCGAACCCAGTGCTTCACACGTGCTAGGCAAGCGCTCTACCACTGAGCCACAACCCTAGCCCTTAATGTATTTCTTGGCTCCCTTTTTCTGTTTATTTGTATACCTATTGTTTTTCTGCATAATCTGGTTACCCATTTGCCTTAAAAGTAATTTAAAGAAAAACTTAAAAGCAATTTGAAGAAAACCCAGGACCTTGCCCTATTATTGGTTTTCATTTCACTGCTCACAATACAGATCCCACTACCTGGGTCAGAGCTCCTATCTACTGAGTGGCAAAGAGCCAGGCACATGTGGGCACTGCTACCTAACATCTCCCACCTGCTGAGAGACCTGACAGTGACCTTCTACAGTTTGGCAGGTACAGGCCAGAGGAGGGTCCCTTTGCCTGGAGTTGGCAGGCCGCATGGCAGATGAACAGGATTCCCCCTGCCTTCCACAGGGACCACACAGGAAAGCAGGTAGAGGCGGGGGGTCAGCCACAGAGCCATCTTTGGCAGGATGCCCCTCCTCGCACTGGAGACCAGCCAGACTTCCTTAAACTTGATGAAGTTCCTTCATCAGCCCCTTGGGCAGATGGGACACAAGTCCTCACAGATAAGAAATCAAAGCAGAGCTCAGCAGTCAAGGTTGCCCCAAGATATGCAAGGATGGGGCTGGAATATAGATCCCACCACCTGGGTCAGAGCTCCTATCTACTGAGTGGCAAAGAGCCAGGCACATGTGGGCACTTGCCTGGGCAGGCACCAAGCTGCGGCTTCACCAGACTGAGGCACTGATGGAGTGGGTGTCTGCTGCAAACCTTTAATTCAACATGTTAGCTTTTAAAACAGGAAGGCATAAATTCTAATTACTAAAATATCCCCTTTACTAACAATATTACAGTACAAAATTCTGATTTTCTTTTTAGATTTAAAAAAATGTAATCATGGGGCTGGGGATGTGGCTCAAGTGGTAGCGCGCTCGTCTGGCATGCGTGCGGCCCGGGTTCGATCCTCAGCACCACATACAAACAAAGATGTTGTGCCCACCGAAAAATAAATAAATAAATATTAAAAAAATTGACGAAGGGTTTAAAAAAAAAATGTAATCATATCATTAAATATTCTTATAACATAGTATTAGAAATAATACAAAATAAAAACATGGCAATCAGATTTCTCACAAAACACATATTCCCCCAGATTAAAAAATATTACTCAGATGTATCATTAGTATGTCTTTCTGGGGTTTATGTCGGCACATCAATATATGTATACTATATAAGTCTTATCATGCAATGTTGAGTTTACTTCCAGGAGGTCCCTCCCTAGTTTTTATGATAAATGACTTTGCATATAATTTATACTGTGGCAGAGTCAGACAGACTGTCTCTGGGCCCTTCAAGAATGGGGACACTCTAGCATTTCAGGCAGGCACTGATGAAGGACAGATGAGGCTGAATACCTGAGGAATTTGCAGGAATCAGGTTTTTTAAGCTGCAGCGATCCAGAGGCGCTAACGCCAAACAATCTCTGGACCCCAGGTCTGGAAATTCACTGAGATTTCTACTCAGTGGTGGTAACACAACACAATAGTTAACATAACAGTTACTTTTTGTTTGATTCCACAGAGTTTTTGCAAGCTTTTACTAAGAAAACAAACAGTAACTTTTGCACATCAACAAGCTTGATTACAGACCTAACTTTTATAAGAAAGAGAAACTTGGCCTTTATAACAAAGAGCAGCTCAGACCACCATGAGCCCTCTAGAAATCCTGCTGGGGATGTGGCTCAGTGGTCTAGTGCCCCTGAGTCCAATCTCTGGTATGCCCCCCCCCAAAAAAAAAAGAAAAAGAATTTCTATAGCAAGGATTCTGTGTGAAACCTACTGGGATCTAACAAATAACGAAGACGACAAGTAGCATGTCTTTGTACAGCACTTAGCAATTTACACAGCATTCTACATACATCATCTCACTGAATCCTCACAACAGCCTTATAAAGGACAGGCACAGCCACTGCACAAAATGCAAGACTGGGACGAAGGCATGGCTAGCTGACAGTTAATGAGAACTCTCAAACTAGAGATTTCATGATATGAAACCAGTAAAGAATTTGGTGCTCATATATCAGAATTTCAAATGAAAATTTAATGAAAAATGAATTTTTTGAATGATTATTTACATTCAGTATAATTCAAAAACATGTAAAACTAACTACAGCATACTTCTATTTAAGAGCACTACCTTAGTGGTTCTTCACTATCAATAAAACTCCAAAAGAGACATTATCTATAATTTTCCCACCAGGTTAGGGTAAACCCTATAAGCCAAAAAATAAGATTCTTCTATAAAATCTCTATTAAGCTAATGCATAGTTACTGGTGTAATACTTTAAATATAGCTAAAACAACTTTCTGAGGGGCTGTTGAATGTTTCATTTTAAACTGTGGCCTTAGTGAGACCTATCAAAAAGCTGAGTAGTAACAATTCAATACAAGGATCATGAGGACTAACCGTAGATTTCTCCCTATAAACTGCATTTGGCTACCTAAAGCCCCCCTAAATACCTAAGTGGTTAAAATTCCAGAAGGAGACCCCTCCACTTCTAAATCTTTAGGTGAGGATTAGAAAATATGCTACAGAAACTCCCAAATTCTAAACATTTCCTAATTTATACATGCAACACACAAAGCCAGTACTTTAATTCCTAAGAAGGAAAACTAAACTCCAGGTACATCAACAAGTAGATTATAGATCTTAAAAATCAAGGGTTGGGTGACAGAGCTCAGTGGTAGAGCACTTGCTTAGCATGTGCAAAGCCCTGGGTTTGATCCCCGGTATCACAAATAAACAAACAAAAAAAGGACAAAGATTTTAAAAATCAAAATGTATGCTCACTGGCTTTACTGCCAGGGAAAGCAATAACATTAAGTTTCAGATGCCAACAATACTCAACTAAAATAGTCCTTGGTCAGACACTATCTTTTTAGAACATTTTCTGATTTTTCATAAAATGGTTTGATAAAACAAGAAAGAATGACAAAAATTAATATTATTGATGTTAAAATAAATGTAACTATATGGAACTATGTAACATCTCACAATTCAATGGCATTGTCATCTCTAAAACAAATGGACACACAGAAATCTACTTTGAGAAATACATGAACTTTGGGCATTTAAATCTGTAGTACTACTTGATAATTACAGGTTGATATGGTTACAAACTCTTTAGCTTTTTTCTCCCCTAAAGGCTTCATAATAGACACTGAGAAAAACAATTTAAATACTGATTCATGGTGTTATAGCTTTGGCTAATTTTAGTTTAAATCATGCATCACCGAAACAATATTATCAAAGCACTTTAACTACAGGCAAAACATGTTTTTAAAATAATAAACAAATCTTCTAACATCTATAATTCTAGACATAAGTTTTCAACTAGTTTCTTTAAAAAAAAAAACTTTCAGCAGCTACAATCAGGTATGATCATATCAGATGCAATGATCACAACAATAATCCTCAATTAGAACTGCTTTCCATTAGTTCTGAAGATCTGCATTATTGTTCATTCTCTGAGTTAGCACTATTTTGCAAATACATGACATGATAATGAACATTATCACAATAATATACCACCTCCATACAATTAAGCCCTGAAATCAGATTTTAAAATAGATGGCACAGGCAGACGCATTCTCACGCATTAATTCAGAACAATTTTATAAACCACCTATTGAGACACTGGAGAGAGTGCCAAAACGGAAAGAGTCTCACCCTCGTATAGTTTATTTTGTTTACTGTCATCTTTTTTTAATTAATGTCATCATTTTATTTTGCTTTATTTTTTTAATAAACAAAGTTATAGATGGACACAATATATTTATTTTGTTTATTTTCATGTGGTGCTGAGGATCGAACCCAGTGCCTCGCATGTATGAGGCAAGCGCTCTGCCACTGGGCCACAACCCCAGCCCACTGTCTGTCATCTTTAAGAGATTAAAAACAAGGCCAAAACAGGAAGAACTGCACTAAGGAATTAGGACTTTATTCTAACTGGGCCCAAAAGCCACTGCAGAATTTTAAGCATAGGACTGTCATGATCTGGCTTAAGTTGTTAGAAGGCCACTCAGGAGAATGGCCATTGTGTAGAGACGGGAAGAAACCCAAAGAGAAGGCTAATATAGGAACTTAAGCAAAAAATGGTTGGCTTAGAGTAATGACAGATTCAGTATCAGAATCTTACTGTCGGGCTGGGGATGTGGCTCAAGCGGTAGCACGCCATGCCTGGCATGCATGTGGCCCAGGTTCGATTCTCAGCACCAACCACATACAAACAAAGATGTTGTGTCCGCTGAAAACTACAAAATAAATATTAAAAAATTCTCTCTCTTTAAAAAAAAAAAAAAAAAGAATCTTAGTGTCAAACAGTCTTGACTTTGGGCCCTTTTACAAACATTTGTTTCCTTAGGGAAATTATTTATACTCTTGGAGCCTTAGCTTCCTTATTTTGCAATGCTTGTGAAACCTTAGCATATACAAAACAAAGAATAAAATTATTATGATAATACTTTGCTAATGAACTCGCTTGAAGGGTTTGGACAAATTGACTTCTTTCCCCCTTGCACAAACATTAACCTCAATATAAGTAATTTTTAGCAGGGTCCAAGTGCAATCATACAAGTACTGCATTGACATCCTCAAGAGACAAGCTCCTGTTTCTTCCAGAACTCACACTAAAACAAGTGCTCATAAGAGTACACCTAGAAAGGTGTTTTTCTCAAATTAATAAAATAAGTCTAGTTTGCACGTTCAGTTTGTGTTTTCACTTGCATTCTTTTACTTCCTCGGTGTATGAGCAAAAAGGATATATGCAAAATCTTGTCATTACATCATGATAAAGCTCCTGGTGTTACTACCAGTTACTTTAAGTTCTCCTTTTAATTCTCAATAGCTTTTATCTATAATATGGGATAGCATTCCTCATTCTTACAGCATTGGAACATCAGGAAATCCAATACTAAAAGTTCTTCTTTGTAAGTACACGAATTATAAACTTTCATCCTTTAGTAACCTCCCTCTGTATTTAATATTCTTTCAACAAAGGATAAGCCACCTTGAAAATTTACTATCATATTCACTCAAAATTTACTTCAAATTTAAAATTTACTCAAAATTTAACAAGGGCTATGTGCAAGACAATGTGCTAGGACCATGGGAGGACAAAGGTTAGTGTTTAATGAGGAGATTCAGTATTTACACAAGAACAGAAGGGACTGATGCAGACAGAAATACAAGTATTAAAACTATCTGAGCACAGTGGCACACGCCTGTAGTCCCAGTGACTCGGGAGGCTGAGGCAGGAAGACTGCAATTTCGAGACCAGCCTTAGCAACTTAGCAAAATCCTGTCTCAAAATAAAAAATAGGAAGGGCTAGGGATGTGGCTCAGTGGTTAAGTGCCCATATTCAAGCCCTGATAACCTCCCCCCCCCCAAAAATCAACAGAATAAAATAATGAACATCTGATGTACTCATCACTTAACTTCACTAATTACCAACTCCTGGCCAATCTTTTTTATAGCTTATATGTCCTATTATGTGAAAATCCTAAAGGAGTCTATTTTCATACATGTCTACATTCCTCACTAACTCCATTTTCAAGACAAATCTATAGTGCCACAGCAGTCTCCACAAGTTGATTTTTCCTGAAGTTGATTTTTCCTACAAGTAAGTAAAATGCAAGTCTTTTTTTTTTTTTAATCAATTCTTGATTTTTTTGCACAAGCCAAGGGAAGAGTAACATAGATGCTACAAAACTACAGATAATCTAAAAAATGAGTTTACATTCTGAAATACATTTCTATATTTATATTTCAATTTAAACAGGTAAAATACAGAATTCATGTTAAACAAAAGAATGAATCACAGGTGAAATGCTCTGGCCATTTCTTTGATCTTCTGAGACTGTTTTCTCTTATATAAAATAGGAAAATATGCTCTTAGGGACTTGGGAGAATTAAATTTAATTCTGAGTGCTAACTCAGAGAATGAACAATATATTAAATGCCATGTTTGTACAGCTCTTTATATTGTTGTCTGGTTAACTCAGAAAGAACTAGGAAGCTGTCCAGTTTTCCAAACCCCTCCCCTGTATATCACCTTCTCTCAATATGATGTAAAAAAAAAAAAACGTTCTCCATCTCAAAACATGCTAGATGCGAGGGGTTAGCTAAACATCCTGATTTTTGAGGCACTCCACTGCCCGTAACCTAAATAAAGGGAATTGAGATCTGAAGAGTTTTCAAATAAAATTATCAAACTTCACAAAGTAACTCCCCTTTAACTAATAGACCCAATCCACATTAGATGGAGGTGGTGTGTTGCTAATCTACAGTAAAAACACTTTCCCCATTTCTCAACCACCCATGACTTCCATACAATACAGCAAGAACAAGGCAGCCATGAGAACTCTCGCTTGGGCCAGAGTAGGAGAAGCTTTAGATGAGTTACCATGAGGCATGACAGAATCACCTCCAGCTTCAGTTCTTACTCCATCCACAAGAATGCTTGAACTAAAACCTTGCGTTTCACACCACCTGCTCCTGAGATGCAGCTCAATGCTGCTCAAAACTATTAAATAAGTTTGTCTTTTTAAAATACTATACAGTCACAACTCTAAAATTTTAATTCTTGAAGAGTTCCTTCTTTTCAATCTATTATTTTCTTGAAATTGTGTATACATTTTTAAGTTCCCTTTTGAATTATTATCTTCAATCACTAATAACCCTCTTTCCCCTATGTGAGGATACAATAAGTTCTTGATTTATCATAACCCCAAACACTACAAATCATCCATTTGGTTAAAGCTTTCTACCCAAAACCATTCTTTATATTCAGACATTACCGTTTTTTTCATGTTTCCCTATGATAATTACAATTTAGTTATAATTATGGCACTTTGCAATTAAAAAGAGCACTTCATAAAGGTATTCATTTAATCCTTTTAACTTGTGAAAAAAGGCAATTCCCCTCTTTTATAGATGAGGAAAAGGGAATGAAGAACCCACTAGCTTGCCCAGTTACAAAACAAGTTAGAGGGTGAACCTGACCTCCGAATCAGGTCTTCCAACTCCAAATGTCGTACACTTCCCATTCTTCTATGCTCTTTTCTAAGAAAGGAAGTCTGCCATTCTGTCCCAAACTGCATGTGCTTCAAAGAATAAAACATCTTCGAACAGTCTCTAGACTGCAACCAGAATTCCATTCCCCACACCTCCAATCATCTATTCCTTACCTCCTCATCCTCAAGCCATTACTTCCTTCCCACCACACAATTCCCATACTTCACTCCCTTCCTTCCTTCCACTCCTTCTGCAGATTATTCCACCTTGGCACGCAAAAAGGAGGGCCTCTCTTCCCGCTTGCCCCCAACCCTGGCACTCCCTTATCAGGAAATGCATGCCCCTAAACTGCAAGGACGCATCATAAGAGTAAGACACGAATGAGCTACTTGATAAAAGTCCCACACAAATGGGCATAACTTGCAGGTCCTCCATCTCGGTATATGGCCTGGGGCACAAGCACACCTAAAATCCCTAAGAACACAGGAGCAACCCTTACAAGAACGCTGCCCACACCCTACCGCCACCAGAAGGTGGTCATCCAAACAGGCCCCCCTTCCAACTCCTCTCTATCAGGTGCCCACTCCTGGGCCTCTGGCCACCTTACCAACTCCCCCTTAGCTCTGGATGCCAGAGCTGAACAGCAGCCCCACAGACAAGACGGCTGCTTCTCTCTCACAACTTGGAAGTTCTGCCTCTTATCACCTGTTCTCACGGAGCTCCCTCTCGGCCCGGTGGCCCACCTTGGCCCCGGCCCGCCTCTCTCCGCCTCTCGATTCCCGTGGCCCAGTGGCCACCCCAGGTCAGTTCCGGGGTGCCGGACGGATTCAACTTCCTATCCGCAGAGATTCCCACTCCCGGGGTCACACTCCCCTTCTCCATCACCTGCTCCGCCCATGGCCAAATGACATCCGCCGTGGCCGCCTCCATCCCCCTACCCGGACGCCGGGTCCCCCCCGGCCGCTCGCCGCGGTCCCCGCGCGCCAGCCGCCCCTCCGCCGGGGGCCAAGGGGGCGTGCACCCCCAGCCCGCGGCCCAGCGCGCACCTGTTCCGCCTGCTCTCCCCCCCGCGCGGCGGCGCGCGACCCCCACCCACGCCGCGCCCCGGCCTCCCGGAGCCCCGCACTCACCACGAGTAGGTCTGCTCCGCCATGGCGCTGACGCTCGTGGGCTCCGCCGCAGGCACTGGCCGGGCCCCGCGGCGGCGGGCTCGCTCGCTCGCGCAGGGAGCGGAAGGCGCAGCCGGGGCCCGGCGCTTGCTCGCTCGCTCGCGGGCCGGCTCGCACGGCGGGCCGGGAAGGCGGCTGGCGGGGAGAGGCCGGGCTCCGAGGCGGCCCCGCTCCCTGGGCCCCGGGGCGGGGCGGGCTCCGCTCTCGGCCTCCCTCACCCGCGGCGGCGGCGGCGGCTCCGCTGCGGCTCTAAACCCAACATGGCGGCGGCGGCGGCGCGGAGAACAAGGGGGCCCCGGGGCGGGCGAGCGGCAGCACGGGCCCGCGCTCAGCGCGCTGCGGGCTGCGGGAGCGCCGCGCTCGGGCGGCGGCGGCGGCGGCCGGGGGACATGGCCGGCGGGCCGAGGCGGCGGCGGCGGCGGGGGCTGAGGGGGGCGCTAGGCGATGAGGCGAGGCCGTTTGGATCACACCCGCCGATGGGAGGAGGGAGGAGGCGGGGGCGAGCCTGGGCCCCGCGCGGGTCACGTGCCCAAAACACGCTCACGTGACGCTCGCCCCGCCCCTCGCGCCCGGCCCATGCGCGGAGACGTCGGCTGTTGGTTCCAGGCGACTGGGGCACCTACAGCCTCTGGCGGACGGACGCCTGCCGCCGCCGCGTGAGGCCGCCGCGCCCCCTCCAAGCGCAGCTGTCGCCCAGAGCCCCCCTTTTCCCGCCCCTTCCCGAGGTACTACAGCACCAGCCAATCGGGAACCGCGGTGCGCGTCCGTTGACTGCCACTCAGCTGTCAACCTTCAATCAACAGCCTGCTGCCCGCGGGTCCCCAACTGTCAGGTAGCCTGTCGGGCGCAGGCTGAGCGCTGCCTTCGCCCCTTCCTAGTTCATTGTTTCCGTCATTCATTTAGCAAATGTACCATGCAGCCAAACTTTATTGCGCCCAGGCTCGGTGCCAAGTAAAATACCCTAGGCTTGTCTTCATGTACCCAGTCAACAAATATTTATTGGGTGTCAACTATGTGTCAACTCATTCTGCTTGGTCTCACCCTCCAGGTGATTATATTTGAGAGGAAGGGACACCATCCAAGCCGATGCATAAATGAGGACAATTTCACATGAGTTTTAAGGTGATACTACATTTTAGGTAATGGGTCAAAGAGTGACTACTTAGTAGATGAGGTGGTCAAGGAGGGCCTCGCTGAGGAGGGTACATTTGAGATGACATTTGAAGGATGAGAACATCTAAAGATCCCAAGGAAGGAAGAGAGTTCTTGGCAGAAGGAATAGCAAGAGCAAAAGCTCAGGAAACTGCCCACCTGGAGGGCAGGAAGCAGGCAAAGAAGTAAACATAACAGAGCTAGACCCCAAACCAACAGTGAATCCTAGGATTAGGGGAAGAGAGAACGGAGCCATGAGTTGAGGCTCCTGCACTGGGAAAAGTTTTCTCAGAAGTGAGTGGGGCAGGCCAGCTATGATGGCACATGCCTGTAAACCCAGCAACTGGGGGAAGCTGAGGCAGGAGTATCACAAATTTGAGGCCAGCCTCAGCAACTAAATGAGGCCCTGAGCAACTTAGTGAGACCCTGTATCAAAAAAAAAAAAAAAAAAAGGATGGGTTCAATCTCTAGTCCCCTCCACTCAAAAGTGAGTGAGGCAGACTGAAATCCTGAGAAGCTTACCAAGAAGAGACAAGGGCATGAGGCAAGGCTTACAGATGTGAAGTTCGCTGTGAGCTTGGTTCCCAGGCATGGGACGGATGATTTGTGCTATGAATTACTGAGAAAAGAGACAAAGTCTGGTGCATTAAGGCCAGACTTTGAAGGGCCTAGCCAAGTCTCCCTTCTATTGTGAATGAGGGGAAAACAGACATGCTAGTCCTCTTGGACACCCCCACCCCTCCCTTAACAGAGAGCAAAGCTCACACACCTAAAACCAGCATACCCAAGTGCCTCTGCAGCTTGCCCAACTTTAGGCCAGGATCTAGCTCTGCTCCAGTTTCCCAGGGCCTGCCCAAACTTACCCGGAACACCACACCCTGACTCTATCTCCAAATGGATCAGTTGGCCATTGCCCTACAACTGCTGCTTGCTTGTCCCCGAGAGGGAGGAACCATTTAGTGACAGAGCCAAGTACACTCTTCCTTCAGTTGCAAGCTCTCTGTCTTCCTCCTTCCCCAACTGCCAGGTGCCAGGACCAGTCAGGTTCAATGTGTTTCCTATGAAGCTCCACCAGAGAGCCCTGGGAAATGGCCGGCTGATAAGATCAAGGTTCTAGGAGAGCGTGAAGGGGGGGGCAAGAAAATACTTAACCATCAGGGACCCTTCCTCTCACTGTTAACACAGAGATACCAGCCTGCAAAAACCTGCCCAGCCATAAAACTGCATGCTATGAGGAGACCAGAAGGCAAAGGACCTAAGTTCTTGACATTGATGGAGCTGGTACAATATTGCCAGGTGCATTTTCAGTCAACTGGTGCTCTTGAACATGACATGTAGTTGTTCTAAGTCTTGAAGGGGCTTGAGTGAAGCTTTAGGTCCCATGGGAAAGACCTGCAGAAGCGCCTTCTCTGAGGAGCTAAGAACAAAACAGAGCAGACACGTCATTAATGAAACAAAAATGACACGGGGAGCCTGGGCGATTCACCTGGGCTTTGGTTCCCAGTGAGTCATAGAAAGCGAAGCCAAAGGACACGTTGGTATTGGGTGGATGCAACAGGAGAAAAAAATCTGGTGAAAGGAAGGAGAAGGTGTGGAGGAAAAGAAGGAGAAGCATTTTCTCCTCTCCATCTACACCAGAGACTCCCCAGGTGTCTCTTGGGGAAACAGAGGCTCCAGGGCCTGGTCAAGCTTTCTACAAGTTTGCAGTTCCCCGAGAAAGCCAGGCTGGAATAAGACTGACCAACAGTCCGCCGGTTGGATGGGCAGCGGGTGGCACTGGTGGGAGAAATTTAGTCCTTCTGCCAGCCCCAAGCTGGAGCAGCCCCAGGTGTATTCGTGGCACTGCTGGGCCTCAGCAGACAGCCAGTGTGCCTGGCAGGAGATGCAGGCCTGGGCGCCCCCCAGGAGGGGTGACCTGGTCTCTTCCTCCCCCACTCCCCAGGTGAGAGGGCCGCAGCTTGTGCATGTTTGTTGAAAGAGGCCCTGGAAGCAGCTCTAATTATCACGGTGGTAATTATAGGCTGGGCTCTTCTACCCAGGGTGTTCAAAAGAGACCTGGGGAGTCTCCCTGAGACTCGTCACCTGCCTGAGGCAGACTCCCAGGAGAGATGTTGCCAGTTCTGATTGGGCTACTTCGCACTGCTTTGAGAGAGCCAAAGACTCAGGTTTGACCTGGACACCACTTGTCCCTCCAGCCCATTCCCCTCTGTGCACCCCCCTCTCCACATGCACAGGTGAGCTGGTTTGGTATTTTTGTTTTGGGGGGGGGGGGGTTGCTTCCAGATCTCTGAACACATGCAAGAGGCTTTCCTATTGTGCCCCCTCTTTGTTCTTTTTAGATGTGCCTGACAGTAGAGTTTATTTGGAGATATTAGACATACATACTTATTAGGATCCCATTCTGTGGTTGTACATGATGTGGAGTTTCACTGGTCGTGTATTCACATATGAACATAGGAAAGTTATGTACAATTTATTCTATGTCTTTCCTTTCCCCATCCTCCCTCCCTTCCCTTCATTCCCTTTTGTCTAATCCAATGAATTTTTATTCTTTCCTCTCCCCACCTTATTGTGTATTAGCATCCACGTATCAGAGAGATCATATGGCCTTTGGGTTTGGGGGATCAGCATATTTCACTGAGTATGAGAGTCTCCAGTTCTATCCATTTACTGGCAAATGCCATAATTTCATTCTTCTTTATGGCTGAGTAATATTCCGCTGTGTATATGTACCACAGTTTCTGTATCCATTCATCTATTTTTTTAAAGATTTTTTTAGTTGTAGATGAACACAATATCTTTATTTTATCCATTCATTTTTATGTGGTGCCGAGGATCATACCCAGTGCCTCGCACATGCTAGGCAAGCGCTCTACCACTGAGCCACAACCCCAGCCCTCCATTCATCTGTTGAAGGGCACCTAGGTTGGTTCCATAGCTTGGCTTGAGCTGCTATAAACATGGATGTGGCTGTGTCACTGTAGTATGCTGATTTTCAGTTCTTCAGGTGTAAGCTGAGGGGTGGGATAACCCAAATGGTGGTTCCATTCCAAGTTTTCTGAGGATTCTCCATACTATTTTCCATAGTGGTTGCACCAATTTTCAATCCCGTCAGCATCCTATTGCCTCTAAACTGGGGCTTGCCTTCAATGTCACATCCTCCAGGAAGTCTGACTCGACTCAACCTAGGCTGGGTTAGATACTCCTCGCCTGTGCTCCTGTCCCGCCTCCTCGTAGCACTTAACACAGCGCACCATTGTTGTGTGTTTGCTTATCGTTTTCTCCCTCAGATTGTGAATGTTTGTGGGACAGGATGGTGGCTTGATGCCACTTACCTCCCTCGTGTCCAGGATAAGATCCAGCTCAGAATAGAAACTTCAAATTTGTGGAATGAATGAGCGTGAGGGAGAAGGCAAACCAGGACGCAGAACAGCCACTTTCGCCTGAATTGTATTCAGTATCTGCTTCTGTCCCCAGCTCCCTCCCTGACTGAGAGAGAAAATCCTTTAGGACAGAGAAATCTCTCTATTAGTGACTTTATGGGAAGAGAGAAGATCAGAAGTAAGGTATGTGGTGAGCTTATTAGACATCAAGTCACTTGAATTCTTTGAACATGGCTTTTTAAAAAAATGTTTTTTGAAAGCACTTTTAGGCTTACAGAAAAATCGATGGAAAAGTACAAAGAGTTCCTGTGGTCCCTCTCCTCCGACACACAATGTCCCCTATTATTTGCATCTAATATTAGTGTGGTACATTTGTTACAATCAATGATCCAATAATAATAGTTCACTCTTTGTGTAGCATAGCCAGTGGTTTGGACAAATGTGTAATGGTGTCATACAGATGTCATACAGATTAGTCTCATTGCCCTAAAATTCCTCTATGTAATAGAGTACTGTGGCACATGCCTGTAATCCCAGCAACTTGGGGTGCAGAAGGATCACAAGTTCAAGGCCAACCTCAGCAATTTAGCAAGGTCCTCAGCAATGTGGCAAGACCCTGTCTCAAAATCAAAAAGGGGCTGAGGATGTGGCTCAGTAATAAAGCGCTCCTGAGTTCGATCCCAGTATCAAAGGAAAAAAAACCCACTTAGATTTTGCCTATTCATCCCTTCCCCAAACCGTAGCAACCCCTGATCTTTTTATGGTCCATGTTTTGCCTTTTCCAGAATGTCATATAGTTGGAATCATATAGTATGTAGCCTTCTCAGATTGGCTTTTTTTCTCTTAGCAAAATACTTGAAAGTTTTCTCCAAGTCTATGTGTCACTTAATCAATCTTTTTAAAAAATTATTTACCTACTCTAATTTGTTATACATGACAGCAGAATGCATTTCAATTCATAGTATACATATAGAGCACAATTTGTTGTGTCTCTGGTTTTTCACAAAGTAGAGTCACACCATTCGCGTCTTCATACATGTTCTTATGGTAATGATGTCCATCTCATTCCACCATATTTCCTACCCCCCAGCCCCCCCTCCCTTCCCCTCCCTCCCCTTTGCCCTATCTAAAGTTCCTCCATTCCTCCCATGCTCCCTACCCGACCCCAATCCCCATTATGGATTAGCATCCACATATCAGAGAAAACATTTGGCCTTTGGTTTTGGAGGATTGGCTTACTTCCCTTAGCATAATATTCTCCAACTCCATCCATTTACCTGCAAATGCATGATCTTATTCTCTTTTAATGCTGAGTAATATTCCATTGTGTGTGTGTGTGTGTGTGTGTGTATATATATATATCATATTTTCTTCATTCATTCATCTACTGAAGAGCATCTAGGTTGGTTCCACAGTCTAGCTATTGTGAATTAAGCTGTTAAAAACATTGATGTGGCTGTGCCCCTGTAGTATGCTGTTTTTAAGTCCTTTGGATATAAACTGAGGAATGGGATAACTAGGTCAAATGGTGGTTCCATTCCAAGTTTTCCAAGGAATCTCCAAACTGCTTTCCATATTGGCTGCACCAACTTGCAGTCCCACCAGAAATGTATGAGTGTGCCTTTTTCCCCACATCCTTGCCAACGCTTATTGTAGTTTGTCTTCATAATAGCTGCCATTCTGACTGGAGTGAGATGGTATCTTAGAGTAGTTTTGATGTGCGTTTCTCTAATTGCTAGAGATATTAGATATTTTTTCATATGTTTGTTGATTGATTGATATCTTCTGAGAAGTGTCTGTTCAGTTCCTTGGCCCATTTACTGACTGGGTTGTTTGATTTTTTGGTGTTAAGTATTTTGAGTTCTTCATAGATCCTAGAGTTTAGTGCTCCATCTGATGTGCCGGTGGTAAAAATTTGTTCCCATTCTGTAGGCTCTCTATTCACCTCACTGATTGTTTCTTTTGCTGAGAAGAAGCTTTTCAGTTTGAATCCATCCCATTATTGATTCTTGATTTTATTTCTTGCACTATAGGAGTCTTATTAAGGAAGTCGGGGCCTAATCCCACGTGATGGAGATTTGGGCCTACTTTTTTCCTCTATTAGGCACAGGGTCTCTGGTCTAATTCCTAGGCCCTTGATCCACTTTGAGTTGAATTTTGTGCATGGTGAGAGATAGAGGTTTAGTTTCATTTTGATGCATATGGATTTCCATTTTCCCAGCACCATTTGTTGAAGAGGCTGTCTTTTCTCCAATGCATGTTTTTGGTGCCTTGTCTAGTATGAGATAACTTTTATGTGGGTTTGTCTCTGTGTCCTCTATTCTGTACTATTGGTCTACATGTCTATTTTGGTGCCAATACCATGCTGTTTCTGTTACTATTGCTCTGTAGTATAGTTTAAGGTCTGGTATAGTGATGCCACCTGTTTCACTCTTCTTGCTAAGGATTGCTTTGGTTATTCTGGGTCTCTTTTTTTCCAGATGAATTTCATGATTGCCTTTTCTATTTCTATGAGGAATTTCATTGGGATTTTGATTGGAATTGCATTAAATTTGTATAGTGCTTTTGGTAGTATGGTCATTTTGACAATATTAATTCTGCCTATCCAAGAACAAGGGAGATCTTTCTATCGTCTAAGGTCTTCTTTAGTTTCTTTCTTTAGCGTTCTGTAGTTTTCATTGTAGAGGTCTTTCACCTCTTTCATAAAGTTGATTCCCAAGTTGTTGTTTTTTTTTTATGCTATTATAAACGGATTGGTTTTCCTAGTTTCTCTTTCAGAGGATTTGTCATTGCTGTACAGAAATGTCTTTGATTTATGGGTGTTGATTTTATATCCTGCTACTTTGATGAATTCATTTATTAGTCCTAGAAGTTTTCTGGTGGATTTTTTTGGATCCTCTAGGTATAGAATCATGTCATCAGAAAATAGTGATAGTTTGAGTTCTTCTTTTCCTATCCATATCCTTTTAATTTATTTCATCTGTCTAATTGCTCTGGCTGGAGTTTCAAGAGCTGTGTTAAATAGAAGTGGTGACAGAGGGCATCCCTGTCTTGTTCCAGTTTTTAGAGGGAATGCTTTCAATTTTTCTCCATTCAGAATGACGCTAGCCTGAGGCTTAGCATAGATAGCTTTTATAATATTGAGATATGTTCCTGTTATCCCTAGTTTTTCTAGTGTTTTGAACATAAAGGGTGCTGTATTTTGTTGAATGCTTTTTCTACATCTATTGAGATGATTATATGATTCTTATCTTTAAGTCTATTGACGTGATGAATCACATTTATTAATTTCCATATGTTGAACCAACTTTGCATTCCTGGGATGAATCCCACTTGATCATGGTGCATCAGGGAGAGGGCAAGGGGAGGTAGTGGAAAGTCAGACTGATTAAATTATCTTACATGCATGTATGAATATGCCACAGTGAAACCTGCTATTCTATATGATAAATATGCACCAATAAAAATGTTTAAATTATATATCCTTTAGACAGCATATACGTGGCTCTTCTCTTCCCTGTCTGACAATTTCTGTGTTTCAATTAGGATGTTTGGTCTGTTTACATTTGGTGTAATTATTGACCTGTCTAGGCTTGTTTCTACAATTTTGTTGTTTGTTTTCTATTTGTTCCATCTTTTTTCGGGGGGTGGGTACCAGGGATTGAACTCAGGGGCACTCGTCGGCCACTGAGCCCCAACCCCACTCCCTTTTAATATTTTATTTAGAGACAAGGTCTCACTGAGTTGCTTAGGACCTCGCCATTGCTGAGGCTGGCTTTCAGCTTGCGATCCTCTTGCCTCAGCCTCCAGAGCTACTAGGATTATAGGCGTGCAGCACTGCGCCTGGCTGTTCCATCTTTAGTTGTGTTGTTGTTCTGTTTCTCCTTTCCTAACCCTATTTTGGGCAATGACATTTTAATTCTTTGATTAGTTTTCTTTCTTTCTCTCTCTTTTTAGTTATATCCTCTTTAAACTGTTTTGTAGTTGGCTGCTGTAGTAAGAACGAATCTCATGAATCTTTAGCTCAACAAATTGATATTGGGCCATTTCATATGAAGTATAGAAACTTTGAACTGGTATAGTGCCGTCTATCTCCACTCCCACCTTTTTGGCCATTCTTATGCTATAAATCACATTGATCTTGCTATAAACTCCACAGTAGGGCTGGGGATGTGGCTCAAGCGGTAGCGCACTCGCCTGGCATGTGTGCGGCTGAGGTTCGATCTTCAGCACCACATACAAACAAAAATGTGTGTCCGCCGAAAACTAAAAAACAAATATTAAAATTCTCTATTCTCTCTCTTTCTCTCTCTCTTTAAAAAAAAAAACCTACAGTACATCATGATTTTAGCCTTTCAATAGTCACATATCTCTTCATAAAATCAAGAGAAGAAAAAAAAATGTGAAGTTTTAAAAATGTTTATTCACATATTTACCATTTCGAATGTTTTTCATTACATTTCATCAACCTGAATTTTCTTTTTTTTTTTTTTTTATTTGTTCTAACTAGTTATACAAGATAGCAGAACGCGTTTCGCCTCATTGTACACAAATGCGGCAGGACTCTTCATGTCTCTGGTTGTGGGCGGTGGACAGTCCCACCACATGTGCAGTCATGGGTATCCCTAGGGTAATGATGTCTCAACCTGAGTTGTCACCTGGTGTCATTCCCCCTCAGCCAGATGAACTTTCTTAGTGTTTGTTTTATGCAGATCTTCTGGTGACAAATCAGTTTCTGCTTATCGCTAAGGTCTCTATTTTGGCTTCATTTTTGAAGGACAGTTTCCCTGGATGTAACTAGGATCTCTCTTGAGAGTTGGCCTTCCCCCTCCCCCGCCTCAGTGTCAATCCAGTGGGTTCCAACCTTCATTGTTGGCAATGAGAAGCCAGCTGTCACTTGTCATTATTCTGTTTATAATGAGTCATTTTTTTTCTAGATGTTTTCAAGATCTTATTTCAGCGTCAGGAATCAAAAGCAGGATCTCATGCGAGCTAGACCAACACTCAGCCACAGAGCTACAAGCCCTTCCGTTTTCAGGATTTTTCTATCTGGGGATTTCAGCAGTTTGACTAGGGCATGCCTAGGCAAGGTTGGCTTTGTGTTTTTATCTGCTTGGGCTTCAGTGAGCTGTGTGTGTGTGAGTGTGTGTGTGGTGCTGAGGATTGAACCCAGGGCTTCACACATGCTGGGCAAGGGCTCTACCACGGAGCCACATCCCTACCCCTTTTTACGTTTTATTTTGAGACAAGGTCTCACAGAGTTGCTTAGACTGGCCTTGAACTTGTGATCCTCCTGCCTCAGCCTCCTGAGCAGATGGGATTATCGGTGTGTGCCACTGCATCCAGCAATCACCAGGATCTCTGAGCTTACAAATTTGACGAAGAAATTGGAGAAATCAGTCAATACTTCAAATATTTTTGTGCTCCATTCTCTTCTAAAATTCAAATTGCATGTGGCGTGCAGATCTTTTAATGCTGCCTCACAGGTTCATAAGCTTGGTTTAACTATCTATTTTTTCTCCCTTTACTCTTTAAAAATGAATCATCTCCACTGAACTGTCTTCACATTCATTCTTTTCCATCTTCATCCTACTATTTTGTGCATTTTTCATTTCAGGTTATTTTACTTTCGGTTCTAGAATTTCCACCTTGTTTTTCATAGTTTTTGTTCTGAGGATCCACATCTGTTCTCCTTCATTTTGACTGAGTTTCCATTAAGGCCTTGAAGACGTTAAGAATTGTTTTAAAACCCTTGTTACTGATTCTGACATCTGGAACCTCACTCTTTCTCTTCGTGGGTTGTGAGTATGATTAGTTTTCTGTTTCTCCGTATGTCTGGTCTGGATTATTCTGTGCCGGTCACTGTCAAGGGTACATTGTAGAGACCCTGGATTCCGTTATATTCCTCTCAAGAGCATTCCTTTTGTTCTAGCAGGCAATTTACTTGGCTGAACTCAAACTCCAAACTATTTCCATTGGAGACAGCAGTGGCTGAATTTCCACCAGTTCTTCCAGCTTCCAAGCTACTGAGCTTACTGGAATTTCTGGACCCTCCTATGTGTGAGTAACAACCAAGAGTTTGGACAGAGTTTACATAAATATTTTGTGACTCATTTGCTTTACAGTTTATTTCTTTCAGGAACCCCTCCCTTAATTTTTTAGCCATTCTTCTTGTCTAGAACTCTACTCATGACACCAGAAACCATTGTGAGTACAACTTTCAGCAGGCACAGTGGCACACACCTATATTCCTATGACTCAGGAGGCTAAGGCAGGAGGATCACAATTTGGAGGCCAGACTCAGCAACTTAGAAAGACCTGTCTCAAAATAAAAAATAAAAAGGGCTGGGGCTGGGCACAGTGGTGCAATCCTGTCATCCCAGGGGCTCGGGAGGCTGAGGCAGGAGAATCGCGAGTTCAAAGCCAGCCTCAGCAACTTAGTGAGGTGCTAAGCAACTCAGCAAAACCCTGTCTCTAAATAAAATATAAAAAAGGTCTGGGAATGTGGCTCCGTGATTAAATACTCCTGAGTTCAATCTCCGGTATGAACAAAATAAAAGAAAAGAAAAAGACTACAACTCTCTAAACATCCTCACCTGCCACACAAATTAGAGTGCCCTTGGATGAAAGGCACCCAGTGGCGTTCCTAGCTTTCAAGTGTTAACCCCCCCACAGTTCTGCAGTTCATGTTCCCCAGTGCCTTCAAATCATTGGGGATCTTGTTGTGTTTTATTTTGTTCAGATTTTATAACTGTTATGGTTGTAACCATGGTTATCCAAGGCATGGTTATCCTGACTGAGTTATCCAGACACACCACACCCTTACATGAGTTAACCTTTTAAATTCCCCAGGTATAAGCTGGGGAAATTGAAGCCCTGAAAAACCAAAGCATCTGTCCAAGGTCACACAGGATTTGAAACCTGATGATACTGCCCTGTGCTTGCTCCCCTTCACCCCCCACCCCCAAGTCTCCAAGGTGGTTCAGATTCTAGAGTCTTCTGGGAAAACACTTGGAGATGGGAGGAGGGGAGAGCCCTCAAAACCCCTGCTCGGGCCAGGGTGGTAGTTTCCAATCCACAATATCAGAATCATTTGAGAACTATGAACAATGTGGACGCGATGCCCACCTACTAGATCAATAGCTGTAACCAGAGGGACTGGAATCTATGTCTGATGCTGGGTCCCTGAAGGCTCCAATGTCCAGTCAGGATTGAAACCCCCTCTGGTAAAACAGCACTTCCTGCTGGGATCTCTGTGTTAGCACTCAGGACTCCCTTGTCCCTCCTGCTTCATCTAGTGGGTGACACCATTCCGTCACTTGCTAGCTGTGTGGTCTTGGGCAAACTGTACCCAGAATCCCCTCCCAAAAGTTAACCATCTTTGCAACGAATCTATGCCCTTGCTGAGTTCCTCTCCCCAAGAACAGAAAACATTTTAAACTTATCCCAGAGCCTGAAAGAACTTGTTAGAAATGGTTCAGATGTGGGGAGCCTGAGGTTGTACCCCTTCTTGCCTATCAAAGGGTCCATCATCCATGAACCCCCCCCCAATGGCAATTCTGGATATTGAAATAGGGCGTGGAAATCACAAAGTCAGGCTTAAAGGGTGGATACTACCAGTCAGGAGTGCCCTCAGGGGCCCAGGCTTGACCCAGGACAACCGGGAGGCAACTCTGTTTCTTTTCTTCCTTTTTGGTACTGGGGATTGAACTCAGGGGCACTCAGCCACTGAGCCCCATCCCCAGCCCAATTTTGTATTTATTTAGAGACAGGGTCTCCCTCAGTGGCTTAGGGCCTCGCTGTTGCTGAGGTTGGCTTTGAACTTGCAAAATCCTGTCTCTGGAGCCCCTGGGATGACAGGCATGGGCCACCACACCCAGCTGGGAGGCAAGCGCTTAATGCCCTGGTTTTTAGATGCCTGCTGAGCAGGTTGGTGGAGGGAAGGAGCTTACCCCTTCTGATAAATTTCTCTTTTGGACCCCTCCCCAGAGAAGCCTTTCCTGGGGGTGTACTCCAAGATGGCCAGTACCTGGCAGGCAGCTTGCTGCTCTTTGGCCACCCGCATCACATCAGGGCAGTAGTGTCAGTGAGCACTGAGGATCTGCAGAGCTCAGACAGCTCCAGGGAGGGAGGGAGGAGGACCTACTGTTTCCTGAGAACCTTCAAGGTACCCGGTGCTGGACATCCCTTATCTTACATCATCTGCTACCCTGCTGGGGTGACAGCTTTCTTTTCTTTTTATTTTTTCCAGTGCTGGGGATGGGACCCAGGACCTTTGGCCATCCTAGGCAAGCACTCTCCCACCCAGCCCCAGCCCTGTTTTCACTTAGGGAGCTGAATCCCTAGCACCCTAGCACCTAGCACCTAGCAGGACAGACACTGGATCTTGAATCATGGAAGTGGTAAACAGCGACTGCTGTCTGGGTGCTCGGGAGGCCCCAGGCAGGCCTCAAGTGCGACATCCCTCTTAATCATATGTGCTGGATGAGAATTTTGCCACAACCCCATGGTGTTGGAGTCTTTCTTCCCATTTTCCATAAGAGGAAATTGAAACCCAGAGCAGGTAAAGAGGTGATCCCAGGACAGAAGGCCTCAGATCCAAGGAAATGGGGCAGCCCCAGAACAGAAGGGCCTGGGTGGGAGGGAGGGAGGTGGGGGAGGGGAGATAGAGCAGCAGGGGGGTGGGGGGCGGGGTGCTGGGGCCAGGAAGCTGCCTCTTTGAGCAAGTGTCTCTGAGCTGCCACCCGGCCACTCCCCCAAGAAATGCTGACTCTTCAAGGACAGGAAGAGGCAGAAAGGAACCTGGGGGTTCACCCTGGCCACCTGGGGGGGGGGGGAAAGGGACCAGAGGCTGCCCTGTGGTCACAAGCCCCTACTTCCATGAATGTCTCTGGTCAGATCTTGTCCCTGGGCCTTGGGCTGGGGAACAGTCTGGGTGGCAGGTGGCTCTCCACAGTGCCTTTGACACCCCTGCCCTGGAGCCTGGGCCTCCCTGGGCAGGTAAGGGCATATCCCAACGTGGCTGGCCGCCAACGCAGTTCAGAGGACACCCACTCGCTCTGCCTCATTGCTAGGTGAGCCCCCCCCCCTCCGTTTCCTTCCTGAGGGGACCACAGGTGGCCCTGCCCACCTGGATAAGCCTCAGGTGACAGAGGGACCCCAAAGAGGCAGATCCTGGGGGTGGGGCCCAAATGCAGCCCCTGTGCCCAGGCTCTTCTCAGGGTGACACAAATGACCAAGGTGCCCTGGCCACTCAGCCCCACCCTCCCAGCCACTGTCATCATCTCCCCCGCTGTCCCAGAAGCTCTTGAGCAGAGCTCCTCACTGTCCACCTGGATCCACTGTCCACCTGGATCCAAGTGAGCTCAGCACAGAGGAGGTGCCCCACAGGGACGGAGGAGCAGTGGGAAGTGGCCCTGTTGGCAGCCCATCCGCCTGCAGTCCTGAGGCCACAGGGCCCCACCCCCATCAGGCCAGCCGGAAGTCGTTTTCTCCAAGGGTCCCCTTTACCAAGTACCCCAAAGAGGCCCTGCCATCTGACAGGGGCCGTGGACTCTAGGCAGGGGCTCGCTCTCTAGGTCCAGAAGCAGGACTGCTCTTTGCAGGGAAGGGCCCTGGACACCATCTGCAGGCCTTCCACACTGGGCCACCAGCTCCCTGGGAGGCTTTTTGCTGTCCTGGGCACTCTCTGGCCAGAGCCTGCAGGACCTCCTGTTGAGCTGCCAGGGGAGGATCCCTTGGCAGAGCTGTTTGGGCCTCCCTTCCTGTCTTCACCCCACAGCCCTCTGTACCCAGGGCAATGAGGACCCGGACTCCAAGCCCAGCTCAGTTTGTTCCTGGCCCCAGTCCCTGTTCTCTCCAGCCAGCCGTCAGGGAGACCCTCTCTGCCAGGGGGCTTCCTCCTGGGACTCCCTCTCAGACACCCCTTTCCTTCCTCCATCAGCCTCTGTCCACTCCTTCAAGCCCGTGGGGCTGGTGGGGACCTGTCTGAATCCCGGGTTCTGGTGCCTGCAGAAGGTGTCTTTCCTCCCCCAGAAAGCCCCAGGGGTCCCCTGCCAATCAGGGGTGTGGCTGGGCATGTCCCCTAGGGGATCCCACCTTCTTAACTACTGGGGGACTAGCCCTTCCTACTCCAGGGGTGCAGATGCAGAACCTCAGACCCATCTCGGAATCAGACACTGAAGTGAAACCTGGGTTTTGGCAATACCCCTCCCCCCCCAGAGTCAGAGCACATCCAAGTTTGAGGAGCCTGGTCTCATCATGGGGCAGAAGCAGTCTAAAAACGAAAAAAACCCCACAACTTCAGGAGCGATGGATCATGCTTCAGCTCGTAAAACAGGAGGGAGGTTCACTGATGTTTATTTTGTAATTAAGCCTTATACCATCTACAGGCTTTCATCCAAGTTCACACTGTCAATGAAGCTTTTTATGGCCATCTTTACGGTCACACTATTTAAAATCGCACCTCCTGCCATGCACTCTGTGTTCCTTGACCCCCTTTCCAGTGTTAGTTCTTGCTAGAATGTTTGTAGCCATCTGACAGATGAAAAATATCATTTTAAAAATGTGTACATTGTTTCTCTCTCCCCTTCCTAGGTGAGCTCTATGAAGGCAGACACAGATCTATCTTAGATGCTGCTATATCCCCAGGATCTACAACAGAGCCCGGTACTCCACAAGCCCTCAAAAAATGTCTTTGAAATTAATGTTAGATGATATATATACACATACACACAATTATTACGTGATAAAATGATGAATTTATCTAACAAAAAATTAATTTCCAAAATACATAAGAAACTCAAACAAGCTGGGCATAGTGCATATGCCTGTAACCCCAGCAATTTGGGAGACTGAGGCAGGAGGATCACAAGTTAGGGCAGCCTCAGCAACTTGGGAGACCCTGTCTCAAAAAAAGGGGCTGAGGATGTCGCTCAGTGTAAAATACCCTTGGGTTCAATTCCTAGAACCAAAAACAAAAGCAAAAGCAAAATCCCTCAGATAACTCAAGAACACCAGGAACAAACAACATAATCCAATTAAAAATTAACAGACCTTTCTCAAATGAAGATACACAAATGGCCAAGGAGCACATGAAAATTTGTTCAATGTCATTAAAATTGTTATGGTTTAGATATGAAGTATTTCCCCCAAAGCTCAGGTGTTAAGCAGTACAAAACTGCTCAGAGGAGCCCGACAGGGTACCGCACACCTGTCATCCCAGCAGTTTGGGAGGCTGAGGCAGGAGGATTACGAGTTCAAAGCCAGCCTCAGCAAGAGCGAGGCACTGTCTCTCAATAAAATACAAAATAGGGCTGGGATGTGGCTCTGAGTGAGTGCTCCTGAGTTCAATCCCTGGTCCCCCTCCCCACCAAAAAAGGCTGTTCAGGGGCTGGGGATGTGGCTCAAGCAGTAACGCGCTCACCTGGCATGCGCAGGGCACTGGGTTCGATCCTCAGCACCACATACAAACAAAGATGTGTCCGCTGAGAACTAAAAAATAATAATAATAATAATAATAATATTTAAAAATTCTCTCTCAAATATTAAAAAATTCTCTCTCAAATAAATAAATAAATAGCTCAGGCAATCCCAGAAGCTCAAAATACCCCCCAGGCTCAGGCAGGCCCTACTGTCACCCCAGGCAGGCAGCACCCCTGACCCGGGTCTCTGTCCTGTAGGCGTGGGGTGGTGGTGGGGGGGGAATCTCCTCCCGCACAGCAGGACCCTCTGGGGACTTCCCAGGCTGATCCTGCAGGGAGGTTGGTGGTGCACTTGGCCCCATATCCCAACCATTATTCCTTACCGCCTTAGAGAAATTTCCATCTCTGCAAAATTTCGGTTTCCTTTCTTTAGAAAGCTCAGTTTCGTTTTCCCGTGTGGCGGGAGGCTGGCTGCGGCGCTTGGGGAGGAGTCTGGGTTGCACGGAGAAGTCTTCCAGCTCTAGCTGCAAACACGTGGGACAGATCCCCTCCGCCTCACGCTGTGCAGCTCTTGGGCTAGCAGGAGCACCAAGAATATATTGCAAGGGGCATCCTAGCCCTGCAGAGATGAATCCCTCCCCGGACCTGTATGAGACCCCTGGGGACAGGCTGGACGCCTTACTGAAGCACAGCCTTCAGCCCAAGGAGGATTGGAAGGAAGAATCCAAGGATGTCTGGCAAAGAATGGAGCGGTTCTTTCGGGATCAGTGCTTCCAAGATAAGTTGTTTCTGGGACAAGAAGTCAGGGTGCTGAAGGTGGTGAAGGTGAGCACTTGGGGTCCTAGGGTTCAAATCCCAGCTCTGCCCTGTGAGACCTTTCCACTCCTTGCTTTGAATGTAGCCCTTGCTGCTCGGCCACTGCAACTTATTTAAAAGAACATGCTTCTTTCTCTTCCTCTCTCCATGCCCCTCCCTAATCTCAAGGGAAATAGGATTACCTTTCTTCCCCTAGTTAGGCAGACTTATCTGCCCCTGAGCACCCACCCACCATAGGAACGAAGTCATCCAGACTTTGGGGGATGGCACTAGAAGATCTCAGAAATGCCTAGCTCCCAAATTAACAAGCAAATTACAACTTCAGACTGAAAACACATGGAAGGTAACCTTTGCAATCACCTCTTTAAACCTCCCCCCTTCCCACTCCCCCTCCCCCCTTCCCCCACTCCCCTCCCCCTCTCCCCCTCCCCCCTCCCCCTCCCCTCTCCCCCTCCCCCTTCCCCCCTCCCCCCCCAATGGGCAGAATCAGCCTTTGGGACAGAGGTCCCCTGTGTCTCTCCTTTTCTAGCAAAACAATCAACCCTCTTTTTCCTTTTTCTCAAAAGCGTCCCTCTATTGGCATTGGGTGCAAGGATCAAGCTTTTGGCAACAGTGCCACTTCATCTCCTCTTAACCTAGGTTTCTTATGTGCAATAAATGGAATAGAGCATGGAAAGATGCTGTTACACAGTAAATTATTCTACAAAACTGAAGGGTGATTGATGATGATGATTTGGTTTTCAGTCTCTGAATGCCAAGGAGTCAAATGGAACATAGATACCAGGTCTTTATAAAATGTATGCTTTTTGCTTCTTGTTTAAGAAATCCCTGGGGTTGGGGGATGTGTCTCAAGTGGTAGAGCGATCACCTAGCATGCGTCAGACACTGGGTTCGATTCTCAGCACCACATAAAAAGAAAATAAAGATATTGTGTCCACCTCAAAACTAAAAAGTAAATATTAAAAAAGAAGAAATCCCACTTTACTTCCAAAGTCACAAAAAAAAAATCTATATTTTTCTCCTAAAATGGTACTGATTGGTCATGTTAGAAACTACCTACCAATCAGGTAATACCAGAGGGAGGTACTTGATAAATTCAGTGGGTTTTCAAGAACTGAGCCTACAATCCAACATCTATTTATAAGGCTAGTTTATCTTAAGAAAGTACCATATTTTAATCCAACTTTTAACATTGGGATCTTATTAAAAGTGTATGTGGACTGGGGTTGTGGCTCAGTGGTAGAGCACTTGCCTAGCACACATGAGTGTCACGATGGGCAAACGGTGCACCTTATGCACTCCAGGGGGAGAAATAAAGAATGTCCACGCTCTCTGCCCTTTTCAATGCTTTATTCACTCAAATCGCTCAATACAATTTCACTCTTAGGTTTTTAATCAAGAAAATGATAATCCTTAATGCTGGGCACTGCCATAGACAGAATCCAACCACAACAAACATTTCTAGATTAGTTCTAAGCACTGCAAACACACTTAATCATGACAGGCCCGTGACAGACATTCCCTCTGCATGCTGAGCTCAAGTGTCAGATCAAAAGTCTCAAGCCTTAGGCTCTGAGTCCAGCAGATGCCCACTCACTCAGACCCCGGTGGTCAGGTCAGGGACCCAGGCAGGATTCTCCTGGGGTGGAGCTAACAGCCGGTTGAGGAGAGGTCAAGGGTTGTAGGGAGAAGTCCTTTTCTCCCCAGAGTCCAGAGGCTGCTGTAGAGTTCAAGAGCAGAGAGAGCAATGCAGAGGATCAGGCAGATGAGAAGAGTGGGGGTGTCAGTCCAAGTCCCCATCAGGCTCTCCAGCCTGAGGGCATCAGTGTGGGCTGGCTGAATGTCTGGTCATTTGCTCCTTCATTTATACTAAATTCTGGGGCTTCTGACCACCCTTTCAAAATCCCTATCAGCTGCCACCGGTTTCTCAGTGACGTCATTCACCCTGAGGTTAAAGCATCTGGTCTGGGGGCTGGGGATGTGCCTCAAGCAGTAGCACTCTCGCCTGGCATGTGTGCTGCCCGGGTTCGATCCTCAGCACCACATACAAAACAAAGATGTTGTGTCCGCTGATAATTTTAAAAAAAAAATTCTCTGTCTCTCTCCCTCTCTCACTTTCTCTTTAAAAAAAAAAATAAATAAAAGCATCTGGTCTGGGGGTCCCCACCCTGATTTTCTTGCCTTTCCCCTTTATGGGGCAAGGATGTGTGACAGAGACCTCACTCTGAGTTTGTGGGGAGAAGTGACTTGTTTGTGCCTGAGGGCCAAACTGGAGGGTTCGGTAGGGGTGGCTTGGTGAGACTGGTTTCAAACTGGAGTTTTAAAATGGAGTTGCTTAGGCTCAGGCCTAAGGCCATCCTTACAGTGAGGCACTGGGTTCCATCCCCAGCACCACATAAAAAACTAAATAAAGGTATTGTGTCCATCTACAACTAAAAAAATAAAATAAAATAAAAATAAAAGTGTTTGTGTGATGGCAAAACCAGACCTGGTAATGAAATGAAATTACAAAAACCTTATGGTAAGAAACCAACGCCTGGGGAAGGGGTCAGTCCTGCTCCCCTCTCTCAGCCTTTTTCCAGGAAGCCTAATTAACTACGGGTCCCTGCCTTTTGGATTGTAAGTAACTGTCCTAAGGGTCTGCCTACTCCCTCTTGAAATGTAGCAGACGCCTGTGAGAAGAACCCTTTCTTCTTATCGGTTTCTGAGACTCTGCACAAGACCTTCGGCCACCTAGATTAGGAATTAAAAAAGAAGAAGAAAAAGCCCCAGTGATAGGCTGGGTCTAAGACGATATCAAATAGCCTCTGAATATTGTGAGAAAATGTGGGTCAGGGCTCAGCATTGAAAGTTTTTTTTTTTTTTTTTTTTTTTTCCTCCTCTGGGCCTGTGGGTGTAAAATAAAGTTTGGAGTTCTCGTCCTCTCTCAGTGTTGCTAGCTGCTTCTCAGCCAGTCTGTTTTCCCACGACATTTCAACCATAAGTCCAGATTTTGTTCATTTTGCTAGAATGAAAGACATCTCCCGTTAACAGAAGTAAATTGGCTTTCCCTGGGAAAGGAATGACTGGACAGGGTAGCACTGGGGAGGGAGAACAGGCAGTTTTGAAGAATCTTTTAAAAAAGAGCTGAAACCCAAGATTCAGGACAGTTATCAGCAACCTGCCCTTCAAAACACAAATCCAAGCTCCTGGGGTTGCTTTAAAAGATACAGCTTTGCATTTGTGGACTCTGAGGACTCCCTACTCTGACCTCACTGTAGGGGACCTCAGCCCCAGAGCTGAATATGCCCATCTTTGCTTCCAGGATCTGCAAAAAAAAAAAAGGAAATCCCCACCAACACCAGAAATGAAATGCCAAGAGTCTCTTAAGGATGGGTCTTAAGGTGCTCGAGGATTTTGATATACGTTCTAAATAAAGCTCTTGTACAGGTTCAAATGTGCTGTTTCAATGGGAAATTATGTTACCCCAAATATCTATATCTTGAAGTTCCTTTTCCCACTTGTACAGGTATATGCATCAAGTGAAGATTATTCCTCTGTATAAGAAAAAAAATTATTTTATCTTTCCTCTTCCTTTCTCAACAATATCTTTCCAAAAATCAAAACACCCCTAAAATAATTAGCATCACCAATTTGAGCAGCATAGAAAATGCCTAGAATAAAATATGACTGAAACTGAAGATCTTATCTGAATAAACGTTGATAAACAAGCAATGACAACAAGGACATATTTTTAAATTACATTTCTATCCTATGTTAAGAGGAAAGGGGACATTTGCACATGATTCAACATTTGTTTTCTCTCTTCCTTCATTGACCTTTTCAGCAGGAAATTTTCTTAGTTGCATCTATTTTTCCTGGTTTCATCCATTCATATTAGGGTGAGAGTGGTATATTTCTAGTGTCAAATGTGCTAATTCCATTTGATTTCCTGCCATTAGTGGCCTGGAGAGTCTTCTAGGACCGTGAGTAAGTTTTACAAGGACATCTCTTGCTGTATTTAATCACCACCTCTGTCTTATCCTTCTGTTCTTTTTTTTTACTATTCTGTGTCCTCAGATCAAGAAATATCTAAATTGCTGGACACAGTGGCCCACACCTATAATCCCAGCAGCTCAGGAGGCTGAGGCAGGAGGCTTGTAAATTCAAAGCCAGCCTCAGCAGTTTAGCAAGGCCCTAAGCAACTCAGTGAGACCCTGTCTCTAAATAAAATACTAAAAAAGGGCATGGGGGCGCTAGGGCACTTGCCTGGCACTGGGTTCAATTCTCAGCACCACATGTAAATAAAAAATAAAGTTCTATCAACAACTAAAAAATATATATTAAAAAGAAAAGGGGGAATTGGGGGTGTTGCTCAGTGGTCAAGCACTCTGGGTTCAATCCCCAGTACCAAAAGAAGAAAAGAAAAGAAATGTATAAATCAAGGACACATAAGTATCTAAGTCAAAATTGCTCCATGATTTTTTAATTACACAAGTAAAACAGTAACAAAAAATAGGAAAATACAAAAACTTATTTTACAAAATGAATGACTTCAAAAGTCATATAAATACAAGCACTATGCTCATCTATAAGCACATTTCAAACATTTGTAAATAACTAGAAAATGTTTCCTTTCATATGTATTGTTGAAAGAAAAACATTAGGTTAAATTCAACAGAACTCACTTGTGCAAAGGAGTTAGAAGTCAGGCATATACTTTTATAAGCTATTAGTTCACTCTTTACTGTGCAGAGAACTTCTCCCTGCACAGTAAAGAGTGAACTAATGGCTTATAAAAGTAGGCCAAAGGGGCTGGGACAGTAGCTTAGTGGTAGAGCACTTGCCTGTCACATGGGAGGCGCTGGGGTCGATCCTCAGCACCACATAAAAAATAAAGGGGGCTGGGATTGTGGCTCATCGGTACAGTGCTCATTTAGCACGGGCGGGACCCGGGTTCGATTCTCAGCACCACATAAAAATAAAGGCATTGTGTTGTGTCCATCTACAAAAAAGATTTTCTCTCTCTCAAAAAATAAATAAATAAATAAATAAACTACTCTATCCATCTACAAGTACATATATATTTTTTTTCCCGATGTTTTTGACTTAAGGTTGGTTGAATCTGCACATGTGGAACTTTCAGATGCAAAGGTCTAAATATATTGGGGGAGGGATTAAAGAATAACAATATAATAATAAAAATAATTCAGTAAAACAATACAACAACAAAATAATAAAAGATACAGTATAACAACTATTTACATAGCACTTATATTAGGGATTATAAGTAAACTAGAGCTGATTTCAAATATACTGGAGAATTACATAGGCTATATGCAAATACTACACCGTTTTTTTGTTTGTTTGTTTTGTTTTAAAGAATTTTAATTTTTTTTTTTCCGGCGGACACAACATCTTTGTTTGTATGTGGTGCTGAGGATCGAACCCGGGCCGCACGCACACCAGGCGAGCGCGCTACCGCTTGAGCCACATCCACAGCCCCACTACACCGTTTTATTAAGAGACTTGAACATCCTTGGATTTGGATTGCTGAGGGAGTGCTGAAACCAGTCCCGAGAGACTAAGGGACAACTGTATACAACATCCTTTTTTTTTTTAATTTCCCCCAATACTGGGATTGAACCCAGGGGTACTCTGCCACTGAGCTACATCCCTGGCCCTTTTTTATTTTAAGACAGGGTCTCACTCAATTGCTGAGGCTGGCCTAGGAGTTGCCATCCCCCTGTCTCAGCCTCTGGCGTCCCTGAGATTGCAGGTGTGCACCACTGCACCAACACAACTGTATAAAACATTCAAGATTATATAAATGGAAAACAGATTAGTGTTTTATAGGGTTGAGGGATGGTGAAGGGGAGGGAAGCATATTTGATTATAAAGAAGCTGCATGAGGAAGATCTTTATACTGAAGGAATAATTCTCTATCTCGATCCAGCAATGTCACAGGAATCTACACACATGACAAAATGTCACCGAACTAAATACGTCATATCCACATCAATTTCCTGGTCTTGCTATTCTACTCTATGTAGATAAGACACAACCATTGGGAAGACTCCAACCCCTCTCTCCTGTCTTTATGGCTCCCTATAAATCTAATTATTTCAAAATAAAGCCTACCAAGTGTTGTACATATACACATACATCTATAATACAAAATATGCATATAATCAAAATATAAACACAAAAATATGTTTATCAAGCCACAGCTGTCCTGTAGAACTTTCTATAATGAGAATACAATGTATGTGTGTTATCAAATCTAATAGCCACTATCTTGGGCAGCTATAGAGCACTTGAAATAAAGCTAATGTAACTGAAGAACTGAGTTTTAATTTCATTTTAATTAATTAAAATTTAAAGACACACGTGGCTTTTGGCTGCCATGTTGGACAGGGCAGGTCTTTTTTTTTTCTCCCTGATGCTGGGGATAGAACCCAGTGCCTCATGCCTCGTGCATGCCAGGCAAGCGCTCTACCACTGAGCCACATCCCCAGCTCCTGGATAGTTATTTGGAACATCACATAAAATACTGGTAACTGTGGTTACCTCTGGAGAAGGGAGTTAAAGGTCATTAGGGGGCTGGAATTTTACATTTCATTTATATCTTTAAAATGTTCATGAGGTATTTAATTTTTCTAAATCAGTGAAAAGATGTAGTACAGGTTGAATGTCCTCTAAATATTGAAAATTCTTGGGAACAGAAGTATTTTGGATTTTTTTATGTTTTCTTTTCCAGATTTTAGAATATTTGCATATACATAAGGAAATATGTTGGGGATGGGACCTAAGTCTACACATGAAATTCATATATGTTTCATATATACTTTATACACTTAGTCTGAAAGTAATTAATTTTTTTAAATATTTATTTTTTAGTTGTAGTTGGACACAATATTTTTATTTTCTATTTTTTTTATTTTTATGTGGTGCTGAGGATCAAACCCAGGACCTCGCACGTGCTAGGCGAGGGCTCTACCTCTGAGCCACAACCCCAGCCCCGTAATTAATTTTTTTAACAGGGAATTGAACCCAGGGCTTGGCACATGCTAGGAAAGCACTCTATCACTGAGTAATATATCCCACTGCTTTGTTAAATTTGATTTTGAGATCTCACTAAGTTGCCACAAGGCTGGCCTCAAATTTCAGATCCTCCTGCCTCAGCCTCCTGAGAAGCCGGAATTATAGGCATACACCACCATGCCTAGCTAACTTCAGTATATGTGCTGCCTAAAGGTAATTTTACACTTTTGGGAGGGGGGGGTAGTACAATGTCAAGACTAAAAATTTTGGGTTTTAGAGCATTTCAGATTTCTGAGTTTTGGACTGAGATGCTCACCCTGCAACAAGGGCAGCAGGGGAGGAGGCCAAGGGCTCCTCTGGAGGTCTCTGTAGACATTCTACCATGAGTATCTCCGGCTTCACTCTCAGCCTCAAAGTAACAAGTCTCAGCAGAAAAGTAAAGCTCAGCATTTGTCTTCCATAGGGTGGCTCCTCAGGAAAAGGAACAACTCTGAACCACAAATCTGACCTGGATATGATTCTGTTCCTGAGCTGCTTTGTAAGCTTCCAAAGCCAGTCACTGGTCCGAAAATACATTATTGACTTCATTGAGGAGAAATTGGATTGCTGTAGCAGAAGCCTGGCCTACAGCATCGCGGTGATCCATCACAGGGAGGGAAACAGGATCCCTCGTTCTCTGACCTTACAGATCCAGTGCAGGAAGAGCACTGATGTCTTTCGGATGGACGTGCTCCCAGCTTTTGATGCTCTGGGTAAAGATGGCGATGGATCAGGCCCAGAGAAACTCGTCAGGGCCCCTTTCCCTGGTCTTGAGAGAGGTGTGGGGAAGTAGAAACCAATGGAATTGTTCTTTTTCGGACACTGGAGCTATACGTATCCTGAAGATTCCAGTCCTTCTATAAACGCATGTGCTGTCCTGTCCCAATATTGCCTGGGGAAAGAGAATTTGTCCTAAATGATAAAATTCCTACCCAACCCAAGAAAAAGATTCCTCTCCCACTGTCTGGGAAACACCAGGTCAAGCGAGTAATTCAAGGCACTTCGAGTTGCACAGAACTAAATTGGAATCATCTTTAAATCAGTGCATTTGATACAAAATTTTGACTCCAAAACTTATTACTTGTGTGTGACCTTGGGCAAATCATTTAAAAGCTCCAAGACTGAACACGCCAACCTATTAAATGAGATGATATCAAATTTAAGTGGAGCCATAGGAAACTGACACTATTTGACCATGTTTGACCTGCAAAAAGGGGCAGTTTCCTATGGTTCCACCTAAATTAACTACTTCAGTGAGCTGTTCTGAGGATCCCATGAGCCTGACCCAGTGCCTGAGACACGGTCAGTCTTTGGCCACATTTAAAATCTATGTGACTTGGGGGTGAGCTACCACACCATCTAGCCTCTACTTACTGAGGCATAAAATGGGGGAAGTAGCACCATAGGTGAGCCTTGGGTGACATAATTTACGCCTTTGCTATGCTGGGTCATCCTCTCCCCATCTTCCTTATCTTAAAGGTAGGTTTTCCTGACTTGGTGCTTTTCTCCTCAGGATCCTTTAGCCCAGACTCTAAACCAGAGCCGGAAATCTATGAAAGTTTAATAACTGCCTCTGGCTACCCTGGGGAGTTCTCGCCAAGCTTCACACAGTTGCAGAGACACTTCGTGAAAAGCCGCCCTTTTAAACTGAAGAACCTCCTGAGGCTGGTGAAGTTCTGGTACCTGAAGGTGAGAAGAGCCGGCACTGGACTGGGAGGGGTGGGACAAGGGGGAGAGGAAGGTTGATACATAAGAGATCAAACTCAGGGGCACTCGACCACTGAGCCCCATCCCCAGCCCTATTTGTGTTTTATTTAGAGACAGGGTCTCACTGAGTTGCTTAGTGCCTCGCCATTGCTGAGGGCTGGCTTTGAACTTGAGACCCTCCTGCCTCAGCCTCCTGAGCCCCTGGGATGACAGGTGTGCACCACTGCGCCCAGCCCAAAATTTCTTAAAGAAGAAAAAAAAAAAAATAGAAACAACCTGTCTAAGGATATGAGGCAGGTTAAAGAGTGTAAGTGAAAGAGTGTAACCGAAGCCCTGTGTAACCTAGGGACTGCTGGAGGATATCAGGGGTCACCGTATTGTTGATGATGGTGTTTGTCATTACCATGTTCTTATCTTCTGAAGCCTCAGTGTCCATCCCAGGACCTCCTAATTTTAATGACACCTATCACGTGCTTCCTGATGAGTACAAACATGATTGTGAACCAACTTCAGGCACTTCAGATAATGATAAAAACGATGACAATATAATAATGCCATTTGTCATTAGTAATGTTTCATGATCTACGCTATCAGTGCTGCACGTTTTTCTCATTTAAAGTGTATTCCATGACTAAACGCTCAGGGTCACTCCAGGTGAACTGGGCTGCACGAAATGACCACACAAAGACAGACAAATACCTTTTTCTTTGGGTCCTGTGACGGCTCCTCTGATCTTAGAGGCCCAGGGAAAGAGAGAGAGAGAGAGCGCACATGCTGAACCCTTTTATTGGGGAGAAGCCATTTAAATGAGGCAAGGGCTCAGGTTTCAGGGGGTTGGGTCTAGCTTCCTGATGTCTGCTGTCAGCAGGTGACTGACATCTAGGAAGGCCACACCCAAGGGCAGAGCAAGAGAAGGGGACACACAAAGGGGGTTTCCATGGAACATTCTATCCCAAACAGGACAAAGGGGTAGGATTACAAAGGAACAGGTAAGTGTAGCTCAACTCCAGGGTCTGCCTGCTCAGAAGACTGGCCTTGCTATCTGAGTGGGTCACCGCCCCAACCACAAGGAATGCAGGGGTCGGTCAGAGCCTGGTGCACCAGGACTGGAAGGTGTGGTCATTGAGAGCAGCTCCCACATATTATTCATTATCCTCATTTTTGGAGATAAGAAAACAGACTCGAAACTAACATGGAGTTAAGAGTTGGGTGTAGGAGTGTCTGACTACAACTTGTGCTAACAATCACGAGTCGAATTATATTATCATTTTCTTTTGAGTCCGTCCTCAAATGCATTTGCCATTGGACTTGACATTGGGGGAATTACCTAGTAGTGTCATTAGTGTATTTTTCCATTGATTTTTGTTGTTGTTTCCTTATCAACTGTAAGACCTCTTTGTAAATTGTAGGCTATCTGTTCTGTTGAACTTGACTCTTGTTCATTACTGTGCCCAAAGCATACTGCTTTTGTTACCACTGCTTTATGTGACATATCCAAGATGACAAATAATCAAGCTTTTTTTTTCATAATTAACTGGCTTTTCCCAGGCATGTATGCTTCTAATATGAATCTTCAGGCAACCCTGAGATTCTAATTGAAATTTTCAATGAATGTCTAACTTCATTTTGGAGGAATTGATCATTTCACATTATTCTTTCCCCTTCGCCTTTCAATTTGTTCTGATTTTTTTTTCTGTTGTCTGTGTGATTTAGTTTTCTCCAATTATTTCCTATATTCAATATAGTGTATTGCTCTGTCCATTCCAAATGAATAAAATGGACTTCAGAGACCCTGAAGGTCCATAAGTGACCCTAACTTCCTCTTTTATTGAAATCTTGATGGCCCTAGGACATCTAGGTTCACCTCTAATGGTTTGTGCCACATAAGGCAACAGACCTGAAAATTCTCAGAGCATCACTCATCTTATATAATAAATCTCCCTCTCTCCCTCTCCCCTGCCTTCTCTCTTTCCTCTCTCCTCCCCCCACCCCAACCAACATATACCCATACCTTCTCCAGTATGTGAAAGATAAATACCGAGGAGAAGCAGTGCCTTCAAAATATGCATTGGAGCTACTGACCATTTATGCCTGGGAAAGGGGTACAGACGAAAGTGAGAACTTCAACATGGACGAAGGGCTTGTGGCTGTCATGAAACTCCTCAGAGATTACAAAGATATCTGCATTTACTGGACCAAGTACTATGATTTCCAAAATGAGACTGTCAGAAACTTTATCAAACAAAAGTTGAAGGAGTACAGGTGAGTGTGTTGATTGTCTGACTTTCCGCTTCAAGGAATAGAAAAGCCAACTGGAACAATTCTTAAAATAAAAGGACTTTTGCAACTGGAAAGCCCAAACGTAAAAGAATCTTCGGGTATGGCATGATCTAGGTGCTTGCTATGTCATCCGAGTCCCTTTCTATGAATTGTTCAGCTCTGCCCCTCCCAGGGGCATTAAAATCAGGTTCATTCCTTTATGGTTTCATCAGTTCCAGGCTTCTCCTTTGGACATATACCTTCTGGTACAAGAGGAAACCTTCCAAGAAAAATCTCAAGAGATTCACTCTGATTGGGCCAGCTTGGGTTACAAATGTAATCCTAAACCAAGACTTTCATCTTAGATATAGTTCTTCCTACACCAAAGCATGCACAACCCCGTAGACATGAGTGCCACAGGCCGCAGTCTAAGTGTGACAGAGCTCTGCTTTCCTGTTGTCCCCCAGGCCCGTTATCCTAGACCCGGCTGACCCCACCAACAACCTGGGAAGGGGGAGAGGATGGGACCTGATGGCCAGAGAGGCTGTTTACTGCCTGAGACAGGCCTGCTGCAGGACAGAAGACCCCGGCCACGGCTGGCATGTCCAGGTAGGACTTCCATTCCAAGTCAGGGCTCAGGTTGTCTCCACACAGACTCCCCAACTCTTCCCACGGGTTCTTGGGACAGGCGACCTCTCCCATGTGGACATCCCAACCCACCAGCTCTAGAATTCTTCTCTTGTACTGTGAATGTCTGGGCTTCGTTTCATTCCCCTGTAAAATGGCAGGAAAATATCGGCCCTGCCTGGATTCTTGCTATTAATACAAGAGACTTAATAATTCCCAAAAAATTAAGCAAGGATCACAGGGACTCCCCTGAGGACAACCGCTGTGTCATCACAGCTGGTCCCACACAGGTGTCTAACACTAAGTAGGAATCCATGTTCAGAGACCAGGACTCTGATGATGAGCTCCCCTAGAAGGCCAATTTTCCCAACCGGCTACTCGGAGAGAAATCTGGCCACTATTCCCACTCTTCATATCCTGCATGGAAATTCTGAGTCTGGCCTCAAAAGCAACCCCACAGCACCAGAAGCAAGGCAGATAACTAAGCCACCGCAGAGAGGCTATCACCCAGCCATACACCATTGGCTGGGAATGTCCAGTGGACCCCGGGTCCTGAGAGACAAAATCAAAGGAAACTGTTGGAAAGGAGATAGAATTAAAGTAGGTTTCCTGCGCACCTCAATACCCTGTCTCATGAAACACCACCTCCCAATGCCCACTCTTCCATCACTTCATCCACTGCCATGGACATACCACAGACCCCCGAGCACACGCCTGTGTCCGGATGCATTTTGACTTTACTTGAATTGTTATTCAATGGGTTATTCCATTACTAAATTAAATTATCTTACAGACCATTCCCCCATCCACCCATATATACCCAATAGGCCTAACCATATATATTAAAAAAAAAAAATCAGGACACTTCTGAGCATGAAATCGGGAAGATTAATTGTGCCAGGTCAAGTGATCTACACCAGAACTGTCCTAAGTGAGTACGAACATAAAACCAGCCCAGAACCAATGAATTTTTTTCAGCAGCTACATCCTAGTTCAATGAATGAAAAGTCTTAATTTGTGTAACCCGTACCATGGGGCAGATTTTGAAGATGCTTTCAGACTTTTGCCATCACAGTGAATACCCTTGAACATGTCTCCCAGAGCTCGACGTTAAATCACTTAACCTCCCATCAACACTTAGATGTGCTCATGGAGATACTAAACATTGTCACCATGCGACAGGTGAAGACTTTGAATAGTCCCACGTAGGAGGAGTGTGATTTTGAGACCAGTTGTTCCTCGAGTTTGGGTGAGTTAAAAGACAGGAGTTTGTCCCAATGGATCTGTTAGCCTAGAATGACCAAATAGTTTCCTTCACTTGGAACAGTCTGAGTCCTGTTGTCCCCCATAGTTAGTAATAGCACCTCCTTGGACTTCTGAAAGTATCTTGGTAAATTACATCATCAGTAGCTAGAAGGGAGAAGCTTTGGAGGCCAAGATGGCCATGTCCACCCAAGAACTTTCATATGTTGCTCCTTCTCTTTCAGAGAGCAAGAGATGTCCAGGTGACTGTGAAACAGACCGGCCAGAAGCCTTTGACGCTCTCAGTGAACCCGTACAGTCCCATCTGGAAGATGAAAGCAGAGATCAAGAGGACAAATAGGGCAAGTAGCCCCCAGAGTCAGTATCGTCTCTCCTTCCAGGAGCCGGGGGGAGAGAGGCAACTGCTCAGCAGCCAACAGACTCTGGCCGATTATGGGATCTTCTCTAAGGTGAATGTCCGCGTGCTGGAGACCATCCCTCCCGAGATCCAGGTCTTTGTGAAGGATGCTAATGGCCAGAGCATACCCTATGCCATCTACCCTGATGACACCATCCGTGACTTGAAAGAGAAAATCGAAGACGCTGGAGGACCCTTAGTAAAGGACCAGATACTGAAGGCCCAGGGTCGGACCCTGTGGAACCGCCGCAGGCTTGAAGACTTGGACATAGAAGACTGTGACACCATCACGCTCATTAAGAGAAGCTGAAGGTCCCTAGGACTGCCCATGGTCAGGCTAGGCCGCTCACCCTGTAGACTCCTGGGGTCCCTTCCCTCCCATCCCAGCCCTTTCTACCCACTCTGCTCTTTCTGAAGCCTAAATATGAATATGTGCATAGCCCTCTCCTGTTTAAATGCCTCCGGTGTCTCCCCGTTACCTACAGAATGCAGTTCAAGTTCCTTTGCTTGTGCATTCGGGGTCCTTGACTTTTACCCCTTGCTTTACCCCTCAATTTGCCTTCGCCACTCAAAACAAACCAGATGTTCCCAAACACTTGCAATTCCAGAACACTAAATGTCAGGTTATAACTCCATCACTTTGAGTCTACTCTCCCCTCTCCCATGACTCCCCTCTTTTATTTGTTTATTTTTTTTTTAATTCTTGGTGGACACAATATCTTTTATTTTTATGTGGTGCTGAGGATGGAACCCAGTGCCCCGCGCATGCCAGGCGAGCGCGCTACCACTTCAGCCACATCCCCAGGGTCTCTTCCCTCTTTTAATGCTCACACTTCTAAGTCATTGAATGAATCTCAACCTATGGACCTCAGACCAGCAGAACCAGCCGCACTCGGGAACTCATTAGACAGGAAAACTCACAGCAACTCTCCCAAGTTCACCTGAGTCAGATTCTCAGGTGGTGACACTCAGCGGGCCGCGTCTCACAAGCCTTCCAAGATGCGTGTTGCAGTTTGGGAACCCCTGACACCTGCCCCATACAGCTGGCCAAGGCGTCTCTTGCCCTTACCGCCCCTCTTCACCCAGATCAGACTTCTGTGGAAGTACCTGGGGACCTTCCCTGTGTTCCTTCATCTGTCACCCTCTACTAGTGAAACCTGACAAACTGCTTTATTCTGTGCCCCGTGGTCTAGAATGGCCCCTCCCCAGTGCAAACATTTGGCACATGCTTTCTGAATAAAGGAATGAGCCAAAGTATGGGTTTGAATCCTTCACTATTGTCTTTATGAGGGTCTTGGTCCAATGCCATCTTGGAGCCCACATTGAATGGGGTACCCCCGAGCCCATGTCTTATATTTTTTGGGGAAAAAAAAACAATGCTAGAGTGGTGGATCTGGTCTCCATGCTGATAGCCAATGATGCTTTCCTCTCTGTCTAACCCTAACTGGGCCAAAGGTGATCAGGATAGACGCCATCCATTGCTCTCCTTCACCAATCAGATTCGGAGCACTGGAGAGTGCACCCAGGTACAGTGAGCTCCTGCTGTGGTTAAACAGAAGAGCATTCAGGACTGGGGCAGAAACCAGAACTCCACCCAAGCCCATATTTTAGTAAAGAGAGTCAACAGCCCAGAGAATGGAACCACACACAGCCAGAGACAGGATCAAAGGCCCTTCCCCATCCCTAGGAAGAGAAGATGGGGAGTGTCACTCCTGACATTTTTTTTTTTCTATCAAGTTCCCCCTATGTTTCTTCAACATCTCAGTCGGGTAAGCAGCCACCATTGAATACATCAGAATCAGTATCTTTTCTGTCCCAAGACCTTTGACTAAAGCGAGGCATGGTGACACAGTTCCTTGTGAGTTGGGAGGCTGAGGCAGGAGGATCACAAGTTTGAGGCCAGCCTCAGCAACTTAGTGAGACCCTGTCTCAAAGAAAAAAAAAAAAAAACGTGAAAACGGCTGAGGATGTGGCTCAGTGGCAAAGCTCCTCTAGGTTCGGTCCCCAGGAAGAACAGAGGAGAAAAAATAACTTTGACTAAGATCTGTTTCAGCAGGTCAGCAAAATTAATACGAAGGCACAATGTCATTTGATTCTTATCCTCACAGCTGCCCTGGAAGTGGAGGAACGAGTAGAAATAAAAACGCTTCCTCATTTTACACATGAGGATCTCAAGGCTTAGAGGATAGGAAATGATGTCCAGGGGGCAACTTCCAGGGAAGTTCGGGTACCATGACAACCTCAGTGGGAACTTTTGAGCTCTCGTGCACCATCTCAAGGAAGAGCTTCCTCTCCCACCTTCTCTGGGTTCCGCCAGTGGACACTGACCTGAGCTCCAGACTTGGGTTCCTTTCATCTTTTCACTTCAAATGCTTCACCCTCTGCCCAACTGACTGGACTAGGGGTGATCACCTGGCCCAGGAGAGACTCAGCCCATTACCTGGGCTAAGCCAATCAGAATATGAGTTCTGGAGCCTGGGTGCTGCTACTTCTTGAGTATTTTCTGGGATTATTAGCACAGAGCGCTTGGCATTTAGTTCATGATCATAAGAAGCTTAGAATGTTAACCACTGCTCCGGTTTGATAGGAAACAGAGGCTCACATGAACATTATGTGGAGAGAGCTGTGATTCAGGCTGTTATATGTCTACCTGGAGACTGTGGTGTCATTGCCATATGAGAAGTTTGATCTTCCATACTGAATCGGGAGAAGGGATTTTGTTCTACCTTCTAGCATGAGAAATAAGCATTATTTAAAAAATAGGAGGGAGGGGAAAGGAGGGGGCAAGGGGGTAGGATGATGGTGGAATGAGTCAGACATCATTACCCTAAGGACATGTATGAAGACACGAATAGTGTGAAAATACTCTGTGTACAATCAGTGACTTGAAAAATTGTGCTCTATATGTGTGATATGAAATGACTTGCATTCTGCCATCATGTATAACAAATTAGGATAAATAGTGACCATGTGAATAAACTCAGGTCATCCTGATTATATATTTTTTTCAAATGGCATCCGATACATTAATGATCAAATGATTGACAGCTGTTCAACCCTCAGAGATTTGTTGAAGGTGAACAAAAAAATAATATATAAGGTCTAAATGGTTCTTATGTGAATGACTTTTATATTGCCTTGAAGTTCATCTTTTTTAATATTTATTTTTTAGGTGTAGATGGACACAACACAATGCCTTTATTTTTATGTGGTGCTGAGGATCGAACACGGGTCCCGCCCGTGCTAGGCGAGTGCTCTACCGCTGAGCCACAACCCCAGCCCAGAGTTCATCTTCTGTCACCATAAACATATGAAAATGTTGGGATCTTACTTGTGGGGGGGTGCTAGGGATTGAACCCAGGGCTTAGTATTTGCGAGACAAGCACTCTACCAACTGAGCTATATCCTCATCCCACTGAGTCTTATTTTGTTGTTGACTTAAGTTTGTGAAATTTCTACTACTCTTTACATTATTTTATTGTTACTTTAAAATAATTCAATTTAAATTTTACTTAAATTTAAATCAAATTATTTTACTATTACAAATCATATTAAAATATTATTTTAATACGGTATGATCAAACAGTAGAAGCATGAGGACTTTTTGGAATTTATTATATTTTAAAAAACATGATGCTTTCCATTTGGGGTTAGCCAGTTTGAAAGCTTACACTGCAATACTGTCATGGTTGACAAACTTCTTGAAAGGATTATCTGCACTTCTGGTTTCCACCCCCTTCACCCCACTTCTCCTAAACTCATTCTAACCTGGCTTCTGCTTCCACATCTCCCATAAAACTGCACACACCTAACCGGGCTCAGTAGCACACACCTGTAATCCCAGTGGTTTAGGAGGCTGAGGCAGGAGGATCTTGAGTTCAAAGCCAACCTCAGCAATTTAGTGAGACCCCTAAGCAATTTAGCGAGATCCTGTCTCTAAAATATAAAAAAGGTCTGGGGATGTGGCTCCGTGGTTAAGCACCCCTGGGTTCAATCCCTGATATCAAAACACACACACACACACACACCCCTTTCCTGTTCACCATTCCTTCAAAAGAGAGCTAGGATCCAAGCCTTTCTCTTGAGCTCCTTTGCTTCCAGCCTAATCCGGGCCACCAGTGCCTCTCGCCTGGACCACAGGACAGAGTCTGGACCCACCTTTCTGCATCTGCTCTTGCCCCCTAAAATCCATCCTCACCACAGAAGCAGCCAGACCAATTTTTCCAGATTCTAACTTTGTCACGAGTCACTCTTCTCATCTACCACTGTCCCCAGGATAGACTCAGAGCCCGTTCACCTGGGCTGACCCAGTGGTTCATTTCCTCATTTTTAAAACAGAGTCATCATTTAGCTTCCACACCACTCTTTCTCGTTCTTCTCTGCTAGCTCTGCAACTCTCAACTTCTGCATGATATTGAAGGCTTAGGGGCTTGGTGCTTGGTCCCTTTCCCTCCTTGCTCTACACTCCTTCTCTCCTCTAGTCTCCTGGCTTTAAATACCTCTATGCTGGTGATTCCCAAATTTGTATCTCAAGTCCAGACCTGAAATCAAGACTCCTTCATCCAACTCTCGTCCACGTCTCCACCTGGATCTCTAGTGGGCACCTCAGATCAGTTCCAAACAGCTCTTGATCGTCACGCCCACACATCACCCTTGCCCCACATTTTCCCCTAAATTAAGAGCAATTCCAGAGCCAGACATGGGGGTGCACTTCTGTCATCCCAGTGGCTCAGGAGGCTGAGGCAGGAGGATCACGAGTTCAAAGCCAGCCTCAGCCACAGAGAGGCACTAAGCAACTCAGTGAGACCCTGTCTCTAAGTAAAATACAAAATAGGGCTGGGGACGGGGCTCAGTGGTTAAGCTCCCCTGGGTTCACTCCTCAGTACAAAAAAAAAAAAAGAACAATTCCATCCTTCTGATTGCTAAAGCCCACAGACTTAGAACACATCTTAACTCTGATCTTCCCCTCACTATTGATTACTCTCTATCAATCCACAAGACCTAGCCTTAGAGTCAAAATAGATCCATCAAAATGATGAACCTGGGATTCCATTCCAAACAATACCGAAGGAAATATGTGGATGGTGTATCATCAAAAGATTCCATAGGTTGATAATTGTTAGAGCTAATTGATGGTATATGGATATATTCCAGTTTTTTCTCTGTTTAAATCACACTACTCTCCCTACCTTCTCTGTCATCACTCTGATCCAAGCCACCATATGTCCTGCCTGGACTAGTACAGTAGCACTAACCCTCTGATGACACCTCTGATTCCCTTCTTACCTCCCCTCTCAACCCCTGCTTTTAATCTAATTCTCCCTTCACAGCCAGTGGGATGGCTCCCATTGAAACGGAAATCAGATCATGTCCTTCCCTCTGTTCAAAACTCTCCAATGGCTCCCCATTTCATTCAGATGAAAAAAGAAGTCTTAATAGTAGCCTCCAAGATCCAATACCATGCCAGGGGCAGTGGCACCTGCCTGTAATCCCAGCAACTCGGGAGGCTGAAGCAGGAGGATCACAAGTTTGAGGCCAGCCTCGGCAATTTAAGAGGCCCTAAGTGACTTAGTGAAACCCTATCTCAAAATAAAACCTTAAAGGGCTGGGGACATGGCTCAGTTGTTAAGCACCCTTGGGTTCAATTCCTGGTACCAAAAAAAAAAAAAAAATCCAAAACCATTTGCCTCCCTGCCCTTTACTACTCAGCCCTAATCCTCGTTCAACTCCTCCCTTGAGCTCCATTCCAGGCACAATGATGTTCTTTAAACCCACCGAGCACATTACCACCACAGGGTCTTTGCACTTGCTCTTTGCTCTGCCGGGAACGAACCATATACATATGGTTCGCTCTTCACTTCACTGTCTTGTTCAAATAGCTCCTTTCCATAAGCCTTCCCTGACCACTTCATAGAGGACTGAACACCTGTGATGGTTTGGATGTGGGGTGTCCTCCAAAAGCTCACATGGGATTCAATGCAAGAGGCTTGGAGGAGAAATGGCTGGGTTGGGAGAGCCTTAACTGCAGGTAGGTGTGGTTGAAGGAGGTCGGTCACTGGGCAGGGGCCTGTGGGGTCTATAGTTTGTATCTGGCAAGTGGAGATCTCTCTCTCTCTCTCTCTCTCTCTCTCTCTCTCTCTCTCTCTCTCTCTCTCTCTCCTTTCTGATCACCATATGAGCTGCTTCCCTCCACCAACTCTTCCACCATGATGTCCTCAAGCCCCAAGGAGTGGAACCAGCTGTCTAGGGCCTGAGACCTCTGAAATCCTGAGCCCTAAAATAAACTTTTCCTCCTCTCATTGTTCTTGCAGGTCTTTTAGTCACTGTAGCAAACGAGCGGATTCAAACAACCCTTTCTTTTCTTGCTTGGCTTTCTTTTTTTTTTTTAATTTTTTATTGTTGGCTATTCAAAACATTACATAGTTCTTGATATATCATATTTCACAATTTGATTCAAGTGGGTTATGAGCTCCCATTTTTACCCCATATACAGATTGCAGAATCACATCAGTTACACATCCATTGATTTACATATTGCCATACTAGTGTCTGTTGTATTCTGCTGCCTTTCCTATCCTCTACTATCCCCCCTCCCCTCCCCTCCCCTCTCTCTGCCCCCTCTACTGACATTCGTTTGTCCCCCTTGTATTATTTTTCCCCTTCCCCTCACTTCCTCTTGTATGTACTTTTGTATAACTCTGAGGGTCTCCTTCCATTTCCATGCATTTTCCCTTCTCTCTCCCTTTCCCTCCCACCTCTCATCCCTGTTTAATGTTAATCTTCTTCTCATGCTCTTCGACCCTACTCTGTTCTTAGTTACTCTCCTTATATCAAAGAAGACATTTGGCATTTGTTTTTTAGGGATTGGCTAGCTTCACTTAGCATAATCTGCTCTAATGCCATCCATTTCCCTGTAAATTCTATGATTTTGTCATTTTTTAATGCAGAGTAATACTCCATTGTGTATAAATGCCACATTTTTTTTATCCATTCATCCATTGAAGGGCATCTAGGTTGGTTCCACAGTCTAGCTATTGTGAATTGTGCTGCTATGAACATCGATGTCGCAGTGTCCCTGTAGCATGCTCTTGCTTGGCTTTCATCCCTTTTGATTCACTATAGTTTCACCGACTCCTCCTGCTTGTTGTCTGTCTCCACCACCAGAGCACAGGCGCCCTGCACACAGGGACTGTTTGTTCTGCATCCCCAGCACCTGCCTGGCACATAGTAGGTGTTCAGAAATTACTTGTTAAGTGAGCAGATGAGTGAGTGGCACTCCAGGACCGTTTCTGGCCTCCACCCTCAAGCCCCTCTCCCCACCTCAGCCCCACGTCAAGGCACATCCAGTGTCTAAGTCCCTGACACATCCGGGTTCTTCAGGCCGCTCCGCCTTTATCTCCGCTGTGTCCTTTGGACCTGATTCTTAGTCTTTATGAATCATGTCAAACCGGTGTCTGCCAACACCACCTGTGACCCCAAAGAAATTCTGCCTGGTTCCCTGCCAAGTTGTCATGTCCTTTTTGTGACTGAGTACACATGGCATTGGACCCCAGGAATCCACCCCACTGCTCTGGGAGCCAGCCCTGTGGGGCAGGAACTTCAGAGATTTCTTAGCACAATGCCTGGCATCCAGCAGTCACTCAATAAATGTTCAGTGAATGAACTAAAACTGCTGCATCCGTTGAGAGTTGAGTGTTGCCTCTGATCAGTATTCTCATGCTTCATTAGCACAACCTTATGAAGTAGGTATTATTGTTGTTGGTTTGGTTTGGTTTGGTTTTGGTATCAGGAATTGAAGCCAGGGGCCCTTCACCACTGAGCCACATCCCCAGCCCTTTTTATCTTTTATTTTGAACCAGGATTCATTTAGTTGTGCAGGGCCTCATTAAGTTGCTGAGGCTGGGCCTCCAACTTGCAATCCTCCTGCCTTAGCCTCCCAAATTACTGGGATTATAGGCACATGCCACCATGCCTGGCAAGGTAGGTATTATCATTAAACCTACCTTATGAATAAAGACAGTGAGGGTCAGTGAGGTTACGAATCTGGTGAAGGGCACACTGGAATTCAAAGTCATCCCCACTAATTCCTGAGGCCTCTTTCTTTACCCAACCACAAGCAAGGCTCTTCTCCTTCCATGTTTCTGTTTCCTTTTAACCAGTTGGGACAATTAAACCGATGATTCCATCCAACCCTAATCTATCAGGGAGGTGCTTCTATAAGGTCAAACTCAAGCCAATTTCAGTTTCTAAACGTCATAAAAAGGAAACTCTAGAAATTGAGAATCGAAACCAATAGCAAGAAGGTTGGCAGGATGCCAGCCCTCTTAAGGTGGCTCCAGACCTGAGGGCCCCAGCCCAGTGTCCCCTCAGCACACTGCACCTTCTGCCGCAAGGGGGTCTTCCAAGAAAAGCAGCACATTCACCCCTGGATTCCTCTCTGTCCCCGTCCTTTATCCTTCAGGGGTCTGAGGTCAGCAGGGGAGGAGCCCCCTTAAGAAGGGGGTGTGTGTTCGGGAGCTGGATGGGCTGGTGGCTATATATTTGCCCAGCAGTGTCACCCTGGCAGAGATGGCCCTGGCCCAGGAGCTGTACGGTGTCCCAGCCTCCAGGCTGGACTCCTTCGTGGCTCAGTGGCTGCAGCCCAGCCGGGGATGGAAAGAGGAGGTGCTGGAGGCCGTGCACACGGTGGAGCAGTTCCTGAGGCAGGAGGCCTTCCAGGGAGAGCGCGCCCTGGACCCGGAGGCGCGGGTGCTGAAGGTGGTCAAGGTGAGTCTGGGCCCCTCCATCCTCTGGCCAGCGCAGGGGACGCCCACATACCTGAGGATACCGGGGACCCCTGGCCTCAGTATTCCTGGCCCACACTGCTGACGTCTCAGGACACCCCAGCTAGCTGCCCATAGCCCCACTACACTGCTGCCTTAAGAATGAGCCAATACAGGAGGGTCGCGAGTTCAAAGCCAGCCTCAGCAAGTTAGCAAGACACTGTCTCTAAATTTAAAAAATATAAAAAAGGGCTGGGGATGTGACTCAGTGGTTAAGAGCCCCGGGGTTCAATCCCCAGTACTGAATAATAATAATAATAATGTTAGATTCAATAGTTGATATTTAGGGTTCTGAGGGCCTGATCCCTTAAGATCATGTCATCTCTGATTCTTGCATCCTATGAAGTAGAGATGGTTCTTTTCCCATTTTACAGATGAGCACAATGAAGACTCAGGGTCTTAAGATGCATAACAACCAGATGCGAGGTCTTTGGATCCTGGTGTGAATGATATGTAAAATATGGTTTGGGGACAACTGGGGAAATTTTCACATGGCCTGGAGATTAGATGACATGAGGGAATCAGTGTTGATTTTGTTAGGTGTGATAGTAGTTTTGGGTTATGGGGGACAATGTCCTCTCTCTCTCTCTCTCTCTCTCTTTTTGTGGACACAATGCTAAAATATTCAGGGACAAAGTTTCTTGCTGTAGCAGGGAGTTTGGGTGTGTGGAACTGACCAGGTTGGATATATCTTTTTGTTTTCTTTCTGTTTTTCTACAAGCTTTAGTTTTTGAGAATAAGAAGATTTTATAATGGAGATCCAGAGAAGTGAGGTGGCTTTCCCAAGGACACACAACTAGTATTGAAGCTGGGATTTGAATTTTGACTCCACAGCTAGGGATCGGGCCCCCTCACTAGGATTTTTCCCCAAGCACATTTTCTCGTGATTCATGTCACCTCCTATACCAGCTAGGATCAAAATTTAAAAGGGCCAGAGCTCTAAAGGCCCTGAAGAATCAGTCCCAGCCAAACCTTCATTAAACACTATGGACACACAGAGAGGGTAAAAGATATCCCAAGGTCACACAGCAAGTTGGTGGCAAAAGCAAGACTAGAATTTGGCTTACTGACTCCTAGTCTAGAACTCCAATTCTCCCTTTAGAGGCAGCCCAGGAGGCTGAGGACATGGATTTAGAAGTGCAAAACCACGAACTCTGACATCAGACAGTCTTGGGTTTGAGCTGTGGCTTTTTGTCCTGCCTGCTGCATGACCTTAGCTATCCCATCTCCTCTCATCTACGTCTGGAGCACATGATTCTCCTCACCTCTCTTTCACCAAGCAAATGGGACAAAAGCAGGCTAGATCAGTGCAGGGTAGTTGCTGAAAAACAGAAGGACATTTGTAACCCTGGCCCAGGCCTTTTTTGGGCCTGGGGAACTTGGGCAGTTCCCACCCCCTCCAGACAACTCTGAGAAAGAAGGGAGGGGATGAGGTGGGGGGGGGGCGGGAGGAGTGCTACAAGCAGGTTAAGTTCTGATGGCAGGAAATGGTATTTACACAAGCCTCAGTTTTTCTTATAGACCATCCGATTTTTCTTACAGACCACGATCCTACCCTAAAACCCCTAAAAGGTAGAGACTCCCAAAGAATAATGACCAGTGAGACGGAATGTATTTTATTTAGACTCTAGACTCTCCCTTCCTCCCACCTTCTGAAAACCTGGCAGTCTGAGCCCTCTGCATGAGCCAATGCTTTGCCTTTGAAAGAAGTGGGCTTAAATGGCTCCAATGGAAGCAAGTCACGAAGCCTGCTCTAGATTGTTCTTCCTTCTCGGCCTGGATCTTACCACTGGGAAAAGCAGAAAAGGCGGGGTAGACATGGTCTCCAGGGGTGTTGCCCTTCGCCCACACGCAGTATCCACTTCAACCTTCTCACATGGAGTGGAAATGCTGAGTCTGAAATCTAGTAAAGTGGGGGAAAGATGGCAGGTGTCTCCTCCTCCTCCTAGGAGTAGGTTGTGACTCACAGACTCAGGTTGCGGGGAGAAAGAGGAGGAAGAGCCACCAGCTTCTGGTGTTCTAACTCATCTGATTTCCTGGCTGACTGGGGGAGGCATGGCGAGTTGATCAACACCCCCAGCCTCAGTATTCTCATCTGTACATTGGGGAATTCTCTTAGTAATTCCCAGCTTCATCGGTGAGTGTGAGAATTTAAAGGGGTAATATACATAAAGTGCTTCCAGTGGTACCAGACACAAGGCCTGCTCAGCTTGTCACAGCTGAATTGTAATCCATGTGCAGTGACTCCATCTGCAAGGAAATGTAGCCCCCCTGGGGTCTGGCCTTCCCCACCCATTCTTCCTCCAGAGATGAGAAAGAGAGGAGCCAGAGAGGTGAGGGGGCTTTGTCTATCAGGCAGCAGGGCTCAGAGAGCAAGTTTAGAATTTCAGAATATCTAAAAGCTCCCCCTCAAAATCATCCAGGCAAAGGCCAGGTGCAGTGCTGCACACACCTGTGACCCCAGTAGATCGGGAGGCTGAGGCAGGAGGACTGCAGATTCAAAGCCAGCCTCAGCAACTTAGTGAGGCCCTAAATAACTCAGCGAGACCCTGTCTCTAAATAAAATGTAAAAAAATAAAAGAGGGGCAGGGGATGTGTCTCAGTGGTTAAGTGCTCCTGGGTTCAATCCCTGGTCAAAAAAATAAAAAAAAATCATCCAGTCTCCTTCCATTCCAGATGGGAAATGGATTCCCAGAGGGCAGAAGGATTAGCTAAGTCAAGTACACAAACAGGAAGAGAAATACATTGCTGACTTCCTGCACCACGCCATGCCCTTGGCATACAGTATTTTATCTAATCCTCCTAGTAATCCAATGGCTCAGATTCCCTCATTGCTCAGAGCAGCCCCGGATCACACAGCTGAGACAGGGCAAAAGAGTCGCAGTCAAAGTCAAACTGCCCCATTCCACAGCTCACGGCTCTACTTCAATAGTCAAACCTGCTCCCTGCTTTTTAATGCATTGAGTTTCTTCAGATATACACCCTCAAGTCCTCAAATGCTACAGAATAGACATTATTACAGGTTGAGAATCCCTTCCTGAAAATGCTTGGGACTAGAAATGTTCCAGGGTCCTGAATATTCTGATTCTGGAATATTTACGTGTACATCATGAGATTTCTTGGGAGTGGGACCGAAGCCTACACGTGAAATTCACTTCTGTTTTATAAATACCTTACTCACATAGCCTGAATATCATTTTTTGAGGGGAATTACCAGGGGTTGAACTCAGGGGCATTCAAGCACTGAGCCACCTTCCCAGCCCTGTTTTGTATTTTATTTAGAGACAGGGTCTCACTGAGCTGCTTAGGGCCTCACTTTTACTGAGGCTGGCTTTGAATTCGCGATCCTCCTGCCTCAGCTTCCTGAGCTGCTGTGATGACAGGCTTGTGCCACCACGCCCAACATAATTTTATACAATACTTTGAGTGCACAATTGTTTTGACTGTGACCTGTCACATGAAGTCAGGTGTGGAATGTCCGCTTGTGATGTCATGTCAGCTCTCAGAACAGCTCGGGTTTTGGAGCGTTTTGGATTTCTGATTTGGGGACTTGAGATGCTCACCCTGTGTTCCTTGGGAGTAGGCGTTCCTCCACAGGGGGACAAGACTGGGTCTCAGGAGCCATGCAGTGCAGAATAGATAAGCAGCCTAGGCTCTGAAGTCAGGCTGCAAACTGAGTGACTCTGGGTGAGTGACCCTTCCTCTGGACATCTCAGCTTGCCCACCCATCCCTCAGGGTGGTCATGCACAAACTGGGAAAATGCACCGCTTTTCCCAGAGGGCACAGGGCCTCCCGGTAACAGGCCTCTGTCTCCTGCAGGTGGGCTCCTTTGGGAATGGCACAGTGCTCAGGAGCGAGGCAGACGTGGAGCTGGTGGTGTTCCTGAGCTGTTTCCACAGCTTCCGGGAGGAGGCCAAGTACCACCAAACTGTCCTGAGACTGATCTGGGGAAAACTGTGGTGTTGCCAGGACCTGCTGGATCTTGGGCTCAGTGACCTGAGAATAACCCAAGGAGTCCCCAGTGCTCTCGACTTCACCATCCAGACCAGGGGGACCGCGGAACCCATCAATATCACCATCGTGCCTGCCTACAGAGCTCTGGGTAAGGGGAGCAGAAGCCCATGACTTCCACACTGGCTCTCTCCGGGAGACTCCCAACTTCTTCACCTGTCACTCCTGATCCCTTGGAGACCCTGCAGTCCTTCATTTATGCTCCCACGCCCTGTGCTGGGGCCTGAGCTTCTCCCTGAACCCAGCATAACACATTCTGTCTGTCAAGATGCCCAACTTGGGAAACAGAAGCTTAACAAAGAATCACACAGATAAACAGACGATAAATGGTGGTCAGTGCTCAGAGGAGAAGAGTGGGGTGCCCTGGGTAGCCACAGAAAGGGTGCTCAGGAAGGGTCTTCCTGTAGAAAGGATATTCTGGAAGATCAGAGACCTAACGAAGTAAAGGATCTAAAATAATAACCAAGAGTTTTAGTAAGTAGCACAGAGGTCTGTCATTTGTTAGGACTATCCTAGCAGCAGATCCTGCAGGAAGGGCCTGAGGAAGATGATCCAACCCTGGGAAGGAAGTAGGGCATGGAGACAGGGAAGGGAGCTGAGCGTGGTGGCACCCGCCTGTAATCCCAGTGGCTCCGGAGGCTGAGGCAGGAGGATCGCAAATTCAAACCAACCCCCGTCATTTAACAAGGCCCTAAGCAACTTAGTGAGACCCTGTCTCAAAATTTTAAAAAAGGGCTGGGGGTGTGGCTCAGTGGTTAAGCATCTCTGGGTTCAACACTGGTTTTAAAAAAAGACAGGGGAGGGGAGAAATCAACACAAGGTACATTACTGAGTAAGTCATCACTCCTAACAACTGGGCTTCATGCCTCTGTGGGACTCGAATTAATAATATAAAGCACATCTCAACATTATCCCAGAAGGGCTACTAGAGTGTTGATCTGCAAACTTCTTGGAAGGCATTTGCTAAGCGTTGCTTCTTGGAGCATTAGGTTGATGTCGTTTATGGTTAATCCTCAGGCAGAGAGTTCTAGATTCTTGGAATAAAATATACCAGCTGATGTAAATTCTGTGTCACTCAGTGACAAAATACTAGAGATAAGCCAACCAAAAGGAGGAAAGTTTTATTTTGGCTCATGGTTTCAGAGGTTCCAGTCTGTGGTCACCTGGCCCTGTTGCTTTGGACTTTGAGGCACAGTACATCAGGGCGGCAGCATGAGGTCAGGAGGCCTGTTGGCCCATGGTGGCAAGGAAACACAGAGTAGCATCCCTATAGCCCTTCACGGGCACGCCCCCAAAGACCTAACTTCCTCCCGGTAGGCCCCACCTCTTAAAGGTCTCACACCTCTCAATAGCACCACAGGCTGGCAACCAAACCTTTGAGCCCATGGGACTTTGGAAGACACTCAAGATCCAAACCGTAGCAGGTTCCATATCGTGCACCAGCTCCTATGAATTGTCCTATTAGCGTCTGCATGGAATCGTCCTTTGAAGAAGATGTCAGAGAGACAGATCTGATCTTATCAAGAAAGATGGTGCCAGGGAACTGGTTCTCCTCTCTGATATTGAGAGATTCCAATGGATCACTAGAAAGCGGTCTAAAACAGATGTTAAGGAAAACTGACAGTGTTGGGGACATCCAAGGAGGACAATAATAGTCCTGGAGTGGACTGAGGCATAGAAAGCCCGACATTGGCTCTCCAGAGGAGGAATCTCACAAGAAGAATAATCAAACCCTAAACTGTTCATATCCAGGGACATGAAGTCTCAAGTCTCCCTGAAAAGGTCACCCCAATGAATGAGTCGGCCCTCCTCCAGAGACTATTTATCCCTTGGGGGCTTCTTAAGTCAACCTCACTTTGCTTCCTCTCTCCTCAGGGCCTGCTGTCCCCAACTCTCAGCCACCCCCTGAGGTCTACGTGAATCTGATCAAGGCCTGTGGATACCCTGGAAATTTCTCCCCTTCCTTCAGTGAGCTGCAGAGATGCTTCGTGAAACATCGGCCAACGAAAGTGAAGAGTCTCCTGCGGCTGGTCAAACACTGGTACCAGCAGGTAAGGGGGCTGCCAGGATGCGTGGAGGAGGGAGAGGTGGAGGAGGAAGGGGAGGAAAAGAAAGAGAAGGAAAGAGAAAAGTAGGTGGCCTATAGTATTTCAGTAATGAAGGGCTGGACATGCTGTGGTTACTGTCTAATGTCAAGTTCATGTGCCCTTCACTCCCACATCCATCCCAGCAAACTAAGACTCCTAAGAGGAAAGAAAGACTCCTTGAATTCCACCCACATCCATCCCCCTCAACGATCCAGTTCCTCAGTGTCATGGTCATTACTGAGTTTAATCTAATGGTGCACAAGTAGAGCTGTGTAGAACACTAGCCTTGTAGTTCATTCTCGTTTTATTTGTCTTTCATTAAGCAGTCTGTTTCTATGAAGTCACCTGCTTTTGGAATAAGTCTGGTAAAATTCTGACTCAGTCCCTTTAGGTGTCAATATTCATCGAGGGGTGTGTGTGTGTGTGTGTGTGTGTGTGCGCGCGGGCGCGCTTGTATATGTATATTTATTTTTAAAATTTATATTACATTTATTTATTTATTTTTAAATCTGTTTATTTATTTTTACATGAGCTTTCTTATTATTTTTTGCCTTAAAATTCTTAATATACCTTTATACCACAATTTATCATATCTCTGTAGACAAGATATGTTGACACCAAATTCACATCTTCATTACATGTATTTTGTACATGATGAGGGTCTCCTTCCACCATCCATGCAATTCCCCTTCTCCCTGCCTTTCCCTCCCTTAAATATTCATCTTTGCCCATGAATTTATTTCCAATTATACTCCATAAGTTCGCTGGAGTGGAGTGGGGAGAAAGACATTGCCCAAAGATAAATTATACAGCAAATGAGACCACTCTAATTAAAAAAAAGTGATATAAATGTTTTTTCACTTATAAAAACAAAATGAACCAGCAGTTTTGGTTTTACAACTTTAATTATGAGACAAAAATAAACACGACAGAAAGTACACCAGTCAGCCAGCACATAGTCTCACAGGACTGTTTTTCCGGGAATTGTATTTAAACACACACACACACACACACACACACACTGATTGATTTAAATTCATAATAACATGTAAGACGATAGGTGTGAGGCTCCCAAGAGATATCAGAATTCTCAAGATAAAGAAAGAACAATCAAAACCCACTGACTACTGTCCCCTAGGGAATAAATGGGTGCCATCTACCTCCAAATAGACACCAGCAAGTGGTCAAAACCTAAAACCAGACTCACAGATTATATCATCAGGGGTGTAGTGGCCCCAACCAAATCAAAACAAGAATCAGAATTAGAGATAACAACATAGCCAGACGTGGTGGCGTACACCTGCAGTTCCAGCTGCTTGGGAGACGCAGGCAGGAGGATTGCTTAGCCCAGGAATTTGAGACCAGCCCGGGCAACATAGAAAGACCCTGTCCCAAAGAAATTTTCAAAAAACAAGAAAAAAAAGAAACTCATTTATTAAGTAAAAGCTTGCAGAGAATTTGCAAGGGAATCAGGTTGCAGAAGAAAAGGGTTAACCCAATAAAATATATAAGACACAGTACCAAGATGACAAGGTCTATAGCTAGGCTCTGTTGACAGTAGAAAATTGTTTTCTCAGATGTTTATCATTATCTAGAAAGGTTGTAAAAGTTAGAGATCCAAAATATGAGGAAGTCATAGCATCTGCTACAGTTGGACCTTACCTGTCCCCCAAAGGCTGGTGCATTACAGGCTTGGTCCCCAGCTTAGTGCTAATCGGAGGTGGACCGTTTAAGAGGCGGGGCCTGGTGGGAGGCACTCGGGTCATTGGGGGTGTGGCCTTGAAGGGGAGGACCCCACCCCTTTCCTCTTCCTCTCTGGAGGTGAGTGGATTTGCTCCCACCAAGATGTTCGGCCTTGCCACAGGCCCAAAGCTAATGGGGCCCATTAGTCAGGGACTGAAGCCTCCAATATTCTGAACCAAAATGAGCATTTTTAGACTGGGGTGGTGGCTCAGTGGTAGAGCACTTGCCTCCTGGCACTGGTGTGGTCCTCAGCATCATGTAAAGTAAATAAAGGTATCGCGTTTATCTATGACTGAAAAAAAAATGAACTTTTCTTTATAAGTTAATTATCTCAACTTTATTTCTTTTTGGAGAGGGGGCAGGTACAGGGGATTGAATTCAGGGGCACTCAACCACTGAGCCACATCCTCAGCCCTATTTGGTATTTTATTTAGAGACAGGGTCTCACTGAGTTGCTTAGGGCCTTGCTTTTGCTGAGGCTGGCTTTGAACTCGCCATCCCCCTGCCTCAGCCTCCCAAGCCGCTGGGATGCAACACCATGCCTCGCTCAACTTTATTTTTTCACAAGTTGATTATTAAGTTGTTATGAAGACAGAAGACTGATTAACCCACCCAGCATCCCTGAACATCAGCCCTAGAGGAGTACATAGGTCTTTTTTAAATAGTCTTCCAAAAATTCTTAAGGAATGAAATTTTTTGTGGGTTTTTGTTGTTGTTTTGGTTTGAGATAGGGTGTTCCATGTTGCCCAGTCTGGTCTTGAACTATGTGTTCAAGGGATCCTCCTGACTCAGCCTCCCCAGCAGCAGTAATTACAAGACATGCACACCCTATCTGATGTATAGGGTTCATTTTTCCTAAAGCTTACATCTGAACGACTACAGGCATTCTGTACTTTGGGAATATCTAAGTTTTAAGAATGTAAAATCTCACTGGTATTGGAGAAAACAACATTTTGGGGAGAAAATAAATTGTATTGACATGAGTTTAAATTCCAACAAAATTATAATTGATTAATGAGGATTTATAATATTGAGCATTAAGTGTGGATTCATGAAAAGCTATAACAAGTTATAAATAAATTTGAGTTCAATTAAAAACAATTTTAGGTCAGGGATAAAGTTGTTTTTTGTAAGGAGTCACTGACCTCTAGGAAGGCTCCAAGTTCCATTTATTTGGGAAACTAGAACAAGGCTTTCCTATGACCCTGTGGCTTTCCTGTGTTTGTTTGTTTTAAGGTCAAAGTCTTGTGTCTGTTTTTGTTGCTGTTTATGTTGTTGCTGCTACTGTTTAACTATGGGATGTGATACACTCTTCATTTATAATGGCCACAAGAAAGAGCAATTTTGCTTTCACAGATCAATAGCTGGATATTTGACAAAATTTTTCACTTTCTAACTGACTGTTTGAAAGGCTTTTTTTTTTTTTTTTTAAGATGGGGGTCTCACTACATTACCCAGGTTGACCTCAAATCCATGCTTCTCCCATTTCAGCCTTCCAAGGAACTGAGATTAGCACAAGGCTGAATATTAGAGAGGTTTTTCAGACAGGAAGTGATCAGTGTCAGTTAAAATGTTTTTGGAGTTTTTTTGTTTTGTTTTGTTTTGCAAGTTACAGGAAAAAAAATACAAAAAAAAAAAAAAGAATTCTAATTTCTGCCACCTACTGGTTGTGAGACTGTGATCAAGTCACCTTCCCTCCCTGGGCCTTGGTCTTCCTTGTAGTGGCAAAATGGCCACAGTTGTTCCTGCCCTCACATCCACACACAAGAAAGGACTTCTCTTCTTTCAATCACTTAATAAAAGAACTATGCTCTAATTGAATCATCCTCAAATTACACACTTTTCTCTTGAATCAGTCACTTGGCAAGAGGTAAAAGTTTATGTTGTTGGGTTTGTGCCAACTTTGGAGTTAAGAATAGAATCGGGCTGGGGTTGTGGCTCATGGTAGAGCACTCACCTAGCATGCATGAGGCATTGGGTTCTATCCTCAGCACCACATAAAAATAAAATAAAGATATTGTTTCCACCTAAAAAGAAAAGAATAGAATCAACCCCACCCAAACAGTATGGCTGCAATACAATGGTATAGGAAATAATGTCTCCTAAAGTCTATCCCAAGGTTCACTATAGAACATTACCTCCCTCAATCCCTCAATTGTTAGTGAAAAGCCCTTTATTTAAAGAAACCCTTCCCAAAAGCTCAGCACGTAGAAACAGATTAAAACAGTGCTTCTGAGGCTGAGATGCTGGTGGCAGGTCCCAGCCAGCTCACTCCTTAGGCCACCTCTTCACGACTCCATGCCAGGAGTTATGTTTGTTAAGAACAATTGAAACACTGCATTAACCCAAACTTCCAATTCTAATATGAGAAAACCAAGGCCCAGGGAGGGAAGGTGACTTGGCCACAGACACACAGCCAATAAGCAGCAGAATGAGGCCCAGAATTTGGATTTCCAGCTTCTAGTCCAATGCCATCATCACATATAAACTCGGGGTCTCTCTGTCTTCCCATCTCTTTAAACAGTACGTGAGAGCCAAGTGCCCCAGAGCCAACCTGCCCCCTGTCTATGCCCTTGAACTGTTGACCATCTATGCCTGGGAAACAGGGACTCAGGAGAATGAGAATTTCAAGCTGGACGAGGGTCTCAGCACAGTGATGGAGCTGCTCCAGGATTATGAATTCATCTGTATCTACTGGACCAAGTACTATACACTCCAGCACCCAACCATCCAGGACTTTGTCAGAGAACAGTTCAAAAAAGAGAGGTATGGGCCCAGCTTACCCACTAAGTCTCACATTAAAAAAAAAAAAAAAAAAGAGGAAGAAGAAGAAGAAAGAAAGAAGGAAGGGAGGGAGGGAAGAGACTCGAGGGAAATATGGTATGGAATTGTCTGCATTGACTTAAGTACACAGCGAGGCTGCCACAGTAGTTGACCCTGAGATTCTCAATGGCTCCAGTTAGTGTCTCACGTTTGCAGACTGTCGAGATCACCGTGAGGGGTTATGAACTTTTCCCTTGTCCCCAAAACAACCCCTCCACCCTCCCTTAGCCCTCTGGCCCTCAGGAGACCATTCCAGTGCTTTTTAGAGATGCATTAGAAAAGATTCTTGGAGCCTCCAGTTTGAGTCTCAGCTGTGTCATTTTCTCATTGCTATGCAATGGGAAGGTCCCATACAGGAGTTCCACAAGGGTCACCAAAAATCAGCTTGAAAGATCCGCCGTATCTAGTGTGGGGTAGATGCTGCAAAAAACGCTCACTGCTATAGACCTCGAATGCCCTTGGCTTTTATGGCTCCGGTGAGAGCTGGCTCAGCTTCCAAGTGCCAGCACCTGCACCCCTCTGCCTGGGGAGGGGGTGGGGGGTCCCTCCCTAGCAGGAGCCCCTCTGGAATAGCCCTCAACTAATAACTGGAGGGAGTTTGTGAGAGTGCCCCAGCTCCCGCTCACCTCAGATGAAGGAACTCTGGGTCTCCTCTTCCACACGGGTTCCCAGGGTTCCCTGGCAGGACAAACCTCTAGCTGCTACCGTGGTAATGACCTTGATATCACCGTCCCTCTTCTTAGGTTTCCTTCCTTTTCTTGTCTCACTCTCTCACTCCTTTCTTAATGTTTCCCGGGCTTTCCTTCCAAATAAGCCAAATCCTTATTTGGAGATCTGTTTCTGGGGGAAGCAGATCAATACTTTAGAGTAGAAGTTGTAATATTCCATTATGTGAGTATTGGGGGGTACATGCAAAGGAAAATAGGGGGTCTCCTTAGGGGGAGAGGATTATCTAGAAAGTTGCAGGTGGAAAATAACTTCAGGATCTTAGGTAGACTAGAGACTGATTCTCTTTCCTTGTTCCTCCCCCCTCCCCCCTCCCTCCCTCCTTCTCTCTCTCTCTCTCCGCCCTTCTCCCCTGCCTGTCTCTGCTCTTTTTTCCTGGCAGTGCTGAGATCCACCCCAGGGCCTCCTGCAAGCCAGGCAAGCGCTCAGTGCTCTACCACCGGGTTCCCCCTCCAGTCCCCTCCGCTCCTCCTCCTTATCCTGCCCTCTTCTTCAACCCAGTTAGTGGGGGCCCCCCTCTCATCCCTGGGCCAAACCCAAGAGGAAACCAGACCAATCCCTGGTCACAAGCCTTGTGTGGCAGATCACGGGCCCCACCACGGGATGAGCCACTCTGCCTCAGATGTCCCAAGTCCCATGGGGGGGCCTGCACTGCTCCCCTAGGCCTTCAGACAGGACCACCCCAGGGAGCAGGGCAGCAGAGGCCAGTGTTGGTTGTAGCCAGCAGGGAGCCCAGAGTGTACGTCCACCCAGCAGCCTGCTCTCAGGTTCTCTCACACCAGTTGGGCTCCCAGAACAAAAGATCCTGGAGTGAGAGGCCTGGCTTTACCCACCCTTGCTCCCCAGATGGCCCACTCAGGCTGTACACTGAGCTGACATTAGTTGAAATATTCATTCAACATTTATATAAAGGAGAGACCTGGCAGCAGCCCACCTCCTCTCAGTCAAGGCGGTAGGATTAGAATGAGGAAGAACCCTAGCTGCTAGTCGTGAGAACAGGGAAATTTGTGTGCCTCCGTTTTCTCACCTGTAGCCCTCGCATGCCCTTGGGCATAACAAGAGTAATACTGGTCCCTACTTTGTAGAATTGTTGTACGGAGTGAACTAGGTTCATGTACAGAGGGTTTGTCTCTAGAGCTTCAATGAAAGTCCACTGTTGGTGCTGGCACTGTTACTATTACCCAAAGCCACTCAGCTGTGCTAGCCTCAAACTGGCACCGTCTGCTCTGCCTCTGAATGGTACACCTGCCTGAGTGGGTCTCTGTTATTGCTCCAGTGTGACTTTTAAGGCCTCACTCGCTCCATCCTAAAATTTCTTGCAATGACCTAGAGAACTCTCCCCGAGATGAATTTTTGGAAATCTGATGGTCTCTGTCCTCTTGCTCTGATCTTTCTGGACCTCCTGTACTCGGAGCCGGAGGCCCTGGACCTACAGAGGCTTGGTGGTTTGAATAGATGGTGGCTGGGAGGCTACTCTGGCTCGCAGTCCCCAAGCCAGAAGGAGCCTGGGTATCCCGTCCCTGTGTTGCAGGCCCATCATCCTGGATCCGGTGGACCCCACCCACAATGTGGCAGAAGGGTACAGATGGGACTTAGTCGCTCAGAGGGCCAGACAGTGCCTGAAACAGGACTGTTGCTATGACAGCAGAGAAATCCCAGTCCCCACCTGGACTGTGAAGGTAATGGCTCCTCTTGAGTCCACCACAGGCCTGAAGCCCAGAAGGGGATGTTGATCTATCTGCTTTTGTGCCGATGAAGAATAGCACTTTACAGGGAGACAGAGGGAAGCCCGGTGCACCGCCCACTGGTTCCATAAACCTAGAAAAATTCTTTGACTAAGGTTCAGATTTCCCATCTTTAAATTCTCCTCCTTTTTTTTCTTTTCCCCCTATAACCTACTGAAAAAATCAGTTCCATGTCCCTGATCATTCTTTGCAGGAGTTGAGCTTGCCAAGTCAACTCAATCAGCTGTTAGGTTCCAGAACTGGAGCTGGGAGTGGGGGAGGGGCAGCACCAGGGATACAAAAATAAGACGTGGTCCCTAGCCTCAAAGAACTCACCCAATGCTGTTCGGAAGCAAGTCCACTAAACAAACTGCACAAAGCTGATTGAACAATTACCAGAGGAGACTGGATACTCAGAAAAAAAGAAATTACTAAGTTATTATGCAGTACCAAACCTACAGGCAAAGATCATCATAATCTATTTAATCCACATATTATATTTTACAATTTGCAGAGTGCTTATCCAGGGATTGTCTCAGTTGATCCTCGTGGGCAATTCTAAAAAAAAAAAAAAATGGAAATTCAAACATTATCATTATCTCCATTATAATATAATAATATCACTATTGTTGCCATTTAACACATGAGGAAACTGAGGCTCAGAGAGGTTAAGTCAATTAATCGAGGTCACACTGCTCAGAGTCAGCAAAGTCAGGATTCACAGCCAGGACTTTGTAGATCTTCAAAAAAAAAAAAAAAAAAAAGGAAATATAAGTGATTTTAAAGTTACCAGAGAAGATTCCTTGAAGGAACTAGGGCTTAAGGTGAACCCAAAAGACCTCACCTTGTGTGTTTGGATGCTCTGATATAGATATAGAGGCTCAGAACAAAGGACACTCTAGACTGAGGGCTGGAGTGAGACTAAAGGATAAAGGATGGGATGTGGGAATGAGCAAGGTTCTGTGCAGGAACGAGAGACTGACCCATCAGAGCAGAAGGCAGAAGCAAAAACAGAGACTCTATAATAAGGCACAGAGAGCAAATCAGGGGTTCACCAACCACATGAGGCCTACAGGTATGCTGAAAATGACATGCCTCTGGGTTTTTCCTAAATATTAAAAAAAAAAAAATTGTGCACACATTTTTATCTGGAAAAATGAGAAGACTTTGCAGCGCTCGACCTAGATTCCTGCCCAGAACTGCGGGGCCCTTACTCCCTCTGGAACTAATATCCAGTGACCACTTAGCCCTGCTTAGCCACAATGGTTTCATCCCTAAAACCTGGGAGATCCGTCCTCCTAGGGTTGCAGTAAGAAGAAAACCGCTTTCAGACTAGAGCAGGGGACGCGCAGCCCCGGGAAGGGGCCGGGACTCCCTAAAGGCTTGCTACTGCTGCTGGTTGGGTTGCTTTTGCAAAGAAAAAGGTGAAGGGAATTTTTGCACGTGGGGAAGCATGAAGGTAACCCCTCTCCCCCTCCCCCTCCGCCTCCCCTCCCCCTCCCCCTCCCCTCCCCCTCCCCTCCCTGCAGTCAGCGAGAGACATCCAGGTGACGGTGCAGCAGTGGGGTCGCTCCGATCTCGTCCTCTGGGTGAACCCTTACGCGCCCATAAAGAAGATGAAGGAGAAGATCCGACAGAGCCGGGGCTGCGCGGGCCTCCAGCGCCTGTCCTTCCAGGAGCCCGGCGGCGAGCGGCAGCTCCTGCGCAGTCACTGCTCCCTGGCCTATTACGGGATCTTCTCCCACACCAGCGTCTGCCTGCTGGACACCGTCTCCCCCGAGATCCAGGTCTTCGTGAAGAGCCCGGACGGTGGGAGCCACGCCTACGCCGCCCAGCCCGCCCACCTGGTCCGCAGCCTAAAGGAGCAGATCGAGGACCGGCAGGGCCTGCTCCGGGAGCTGCAGCGCCTGGAGTTCCGGGGCCACGTCCTGCAGGACTGGTTCAGTCTGGACTACTACGGCGTCGGAGACAGCGACACTCTCACTCTGTCCGAGAAGAAGGCAGGAGAAGCTCGGTTTCCCTCCAGCTAGTTTCCTCCGGGAAGCTTCTCTGTCTGCCTCTCTGTCTTCTAATCCAGGCCCCGGTGCCACATCTTCACCGACTTTGTCAACAGCTCTACTGGCCCTGCCAGTAGGGGAGGGGAAGAGGTGCGAGAGACTAAATATACAAATGGCCCATGGCCAGATCCTATGTGACAGTAAAACTCTGACCCACAGCCTCCACAGCAGCCAACCCAGAACCAAGTCCAGGACTAAGTCAATCACTGCCGTTTATCTAATTTCCCACACCACCTAGAACTCACTTTCCATTTAGGACCAACCAGAGAAAACCAAATGAGCTCCCCAAACCGATCACAGAGGTAGTCTGCTTGTAGTTGGCACCTACAACTTCCCAGCGATAACCAGCTTGATCATGCTATGCCTGAAGCCTTCATCATTTGTCAGGTTCACTGTAAAGCTTTCCCATTCTCCTGCCTGCCCTGAGTCTCTGTGGAAGGCAAAGGATAGTGCCTGAAAGTTGTGAATAAACAACCTCTGTTCTCATTTGGGTGGTCGTTCATTTCCACAGGTGCTGATGCTATCCTAATGGGTATTATTTAATCATTTGAACCTCTCAAATTTGAGCCCTCAGAATTGAAACTGTCTCTAAATAAAACATTTAAAAAGGGCTGAGGATGTGGCTCAGTGGTTAAGTACCCCGGGATTCAATTTCCAGTACCGAAAAGAAATAAATGAATGAATGAATTATTGAATAAATCAATCTTAGTCCATTTGCGTCGCTCTAACAAAATACCATGAACTCAATGGCTTATAAATAACAAACGCTTATTTCTCACAGTTCTGAAGGCTGGGAAATTCAAGATCAAGGTGCTAACAGATTTGCTATGTGGTAAAGACCTCTTCCTGGTTCTTAGATGGCAGCTTCTCACTGTGTCTTCACATGGTGGAAGAGATGTTAAAATAAACAACTAATTAATTTCAACAACATGGTGGATGAAGTGAGGAGGAGGTCTCTTTCATGAGGGCCACTAATCCCAGTCATGAGGGTTCTGCCCCTCATGACCTACTCACCTTCCAAAGGCCCCACCTCCTGAAATCCTTGGGGGGTCAGGATTTCAATACAGGAATTTGGGGGACACAAACATTCTGATCAGAGCAGTTACCTTTCTTTCTTTCTTTTTTTGATAGAAAATCCAAGGCCAGAGAATTTGTTTGAATGATGTTTTGACACACTCATCCTAAGAAATAAACAAAGCATTCCAAAAAGACAAAACTTATTTTGATTTATCTTTCACCCGTGGAATATCTTAGACACAGAGATTCTTATTTGTCTGTCTTGGGTCAGTGCTGGGAATCAGTATTTTTTTAAATACTGATTGAAAAGTCCTGGGCTGGAAAACTGCCGAGTTTCCCACCTGAATTAGCCAGGACAATACATCTCACATTTTACACACAAATCACAGGAAGAGCTTCTCAGAATGCAGATTCTGATCTGGAAGGTTCGTCGTGAAGCCTGACTTTTCTGCATTTCTAACAAGCTCCCAAGAATTCTGCTGCTACTGGGGCCATGAACTGAGCTCTCAGCAGCAAGGCCCCAAGGTATTAGAAGAAATAACAGACTTCTGGGCCCCAAATCTGATAAAAAGATTCTAATTCAGTTAGAATTAGAAATCCCCAGTTTAACAAGTTCCCTAAGATGATTCTGACCCACAGATGGACTTAAAATTACTGGAATAGGGCTGGGATGTGGCTCAAGCGGTAGCGCGCTTGCCTGGCATGCATGCGGCCTGGGTTCGATCCTCAGCACCACATACAAAGATGTTGTGTCTGCCGATAACTAAAAAATAAATATTAAAATTCTTTCTCTCTCCCTCTCTCACTCTCTCTTTAAAAAAATAAAATAAAATTACTGGAATAAATAAATAATGTCTAAACTACCTGGGATCAAAACCTGAACGTGGTTGGAATGTGGTGTGACCTCAGGCAATTCCCTTCAGCCTTGTGGGTCTCATTTTTCTCATCAAGACAAGACTGGAGAAGTTCATCTCTTGGATTCTTCACGCGCTCACATTGGAGGACAGCCTCCACCTTCTAGCACAGTTCGGGGCCCACAGCTTGCCTGAATCTGAGGACTACAATCCCCATAATGCCATGCACTTCTCCACCCTCACGTGGGGCCCTGTGGGCGGGCCCACAATAGAGGCGTTCCCGCGATCCTTTGCGGTAGCCCAAGATGGCGGCCCCCGGTGGCGCCGTGAGCGATTCAGAGAGCAGTAGCAGCAGCGAGGAGGAGGAGCTGGCGCGGTGCCGTGAGGCTGCGATGCCGGCCTGGGACCTGGAGCAGCACCCGCGGGGAGCAGAGAAACCACGAGCCGGTAGGGGGCGTGTTCTGGGAGGCTGTCCGTGGGGCGTGAGTTCTTCCCATAGGACCTGAGAGCATGGGTGGTGAGGAGGGAGTCCCCATTCAAGGTGCAGTAGGAAGGGTCGTTCCGTGGTCCCAGCGGGAGAAACTGAGACACCTCAATGTCTCTCGACTGCATTTTCTGCAGGGCATCCTTACAGCCTCCTCTCTGAGAGGACTGGCAGCCCCGCTCCCTGCATTTTCGCGTCCAGCCTTCCCGCGCCTGCAGTGCATTCCCCACCCTCTGGACGCCAATGAGCTCTGTCCACGTCTCTCAGACCTTGTGTGACCGGCTCTCTAGTGCCCTGGGATTAAATCGGAAATCCCTCAACATAATCGTGGTTAGAATCCTTAGGGTCCTTGTATTTGAAGTGGCAAAAAATATTGCATCTTTATTTTCATTAACCCCTAACTAAAATGTAGCAGCTCTTTCTGTCGTGCGCATGAGCAACAAGTCACAGTTGCTTTGACGATACCTGTTACTTTGTTACAACATGAATCACCAGATTTTCGAATTGCATTACAATCTTTGTCCATATATCAAAATATTTTTCTTATTCACAGTATGTTGGAAAGAGGTCATTTATACTCATCCCCTTGCTTTAAAAAACAGTGAATTTTAGACCCATTACTAGATCTTATTTAATAAAGATCTGTATTAATAAAGAAGCATATGCACTAATATCATAAATTTGGTTGTTTACTATTAAGAGAGCTAAATTTCAGCGTTATTGGGGTTTTCCATAAGTCAGTATGCTGCATTTTATGACCTGAAACATTCTGAGAAGGGATCCAGGCTTCACGGTGCTGCTAAAGAAAATTAAGGCAAAGGGCTGGGGCTCAGTGGTAGAGCGTTTGCCTAGCACGTTCGAGGCTCTGGGTTGGATCCTCAGCACCACATTAAAATAAACAAATAAAATAAAGGTATTATGTCCAACTACAACTAACTAAATAAGTAAATAAAATTAAAAAAAGAAAACCAAAGCAAAGAAAGGTTAAAATCCATATATTTGGTCACCCATTCCCTGCCTGTTTCTCCCTAGTGCTCTTGCCATTCTCCACTTCCCAGAGGTAGAGGCCAAACTACACCCTACCCACTTACCTCTGAACACGGAGAACTGCAGTTTTTCCTGCAGTTTTGGTAGACAAATCTGCTTCTCTGTCTCCATTTCCACTCACTAGCAGTAAGAACTTGAGCATACTGTTTACATCCTGCTGTACCTGAATTTCCTCTTATAAGGTTGGGAAGTTACTGAGATGATGCATCTGCAGTGCTTGGCACATAGGAAAGGCCCGGTAAATGGTGGCAAATGTGTGGTTGATTTCTGTACATGGACTGCTTGCCTCTCCCCCAGACTTAACTCTTGCTCATCCTTTAATGTAACGAGACAAAACCACTTTGGGAAAGCTCTCTCAGTCTTTCAAGTTGGGGTTACCTGCCTTGTGTGTGCCCCCATCATTCTTTGTGTGATTCCCTTTGTAAATAGTACTTTCATCTTTTCCTGCAATTTACCTCTTTATTTGTCTTATCTTTTTCCCCTTTAATTCTGCATCCCTAGCCAATATTTGCTGCACAAATACTTATTGAGAGGTTATGTGATATGAACTTCATGGCCTGTTCTTTCACCATGGTATTCCCAGGACCTTAGCACAGGGCTCGAATAAATGAATTCGCACAATGGGCACCTCACTGATGAGAGAGGCCGGGATTACAGCCAACTCCCAGTCTAAAGGGTTTCTGTGGGCAGTGGTGCCGCAGTCCGGCTGCAGCAAAATAACCGGGGGGTGACAAACAGCTTGTGTAGATTGATACAGCAGGAGTGGGAGCCGTTTATTGTAGGACAGGAGACGTATATATACATTCCACACAGCTTATCTTAATTAACATAAACTAGATTCAGCAGTCAACCAATAAGGAATCTCCAAACTTAATGGCTCACTGGCGTTACTTCACAAACCACTCCCTCTGGCAAAATGCCAGGCGCCATCCAGACTTGTTTACAGACTCTAACACAGTGGTAAGAGATGAACACCTGAGAAGTGGTATGCAAGGTACCAGCTTTTCAATTCATTGTTTTTGTGACATTATAAATCCCCTGCTAGGCTGGGTGTCAGGGTGCACACCTGTTCCCAGCTGCATTAGAGGCTAAGGCAGGAGGATCACAAGTTTGAAAACAGCCTGGCTCAGGAGATAAACGGGGGGTGGGGAGCTGGCTCTGGAGTAAAGCACCTGACTAGTAAGTCCAAGGCCCTAGTTCCAATCTAGTACCAGGAGGAGAAAAATTCTCTGCTATGAAAATACATGTAGGTGCCAATAATAAGCACTTTTCTTTATTGAGCACCTACTATGTGCCAGGCAAGATGCTGGACCTTAGACAGTCTTGGGCAATTCTAATAATAATGTCACCATAATGTGTGCTTTTTTTTTTTTTAATGTTTGTTTTTAGTTGTAGGTGGACACAGTAACCTTTATTTTATTTTTTTATGTGGTGCTAAGGATCAAACCCAGCACCTCACCTGTGCTAGACAAGTGCTCTACCCCAGCCCCATGTGCTCTACTCCAGCCCCATGTGCTCTTATTCTACATACTTTGTGTTGTCTGGTTCAATCTTTCCAGCAATTCCACAAACAGGGTATTATCAGCCTCAGTTTATAGATGAAAAAACTGAAGATGAAGTACCTTGGCCAAGGTCACTTGCCTTGTGAAAGTGCAGACCCAGGTGTAAATCTAGACCGCTCAGACTCTAAGCCCATGTTCTGTTTCTCTGGTATGTCACTCCCTGCCACAGACAAGTGTTTTTTGTGGACTAAACTCTCACCTTTTGGCCTCTGACCATGTGGAAATGTAAGTCACTGTTTTTATGAGTGCAGCCTTCAGATACAGCTTTTAACTGTAGTGATGAGGAACAGGTCACCAGACCTTCAAACCACTTAAATTTGGGGGCACCAATTACATACTTTGATTCATTTGTACAACTTTTATTTCAAATCAAAGCACAGTCCTAGGAGATAGAAATAGAAAGAAAATAATAATAATAACAAACCCTGTGTTTCAAATGCAAGAAGGTGAACATGCAGTGTGTCCATAACACTAACTCCAGAAGGTGGGTGATCTTACCCCATAGTAGATGAGGAGAACACAGGCTCAGGGATATAAAGTGTCTTGCCCAGAGTCACACAGCTTGTTAGTGTCAGCGCCAGGACTCCACCGAGCTGCCTCCCTGGGGAGGTGAGTAATGCTGTGTTCCATGGCAGGACTGATGGTTCCTCTCTCGTCCATGGCAAGAGACGGTCTTCCTCCTTGTGCCTGTAAAGACATCCCGCTGGGCTCCACACACTCTCCTCTAGGAGCATCAGGCACTTTTCACAGCTTCGGTGTGCTCCAGGGCACATCAGCACAGATCACGGCGTGCCTGCAATCACACACATGTGACTGTATCATGGCGTAGGCATAGCAGGGCCGCTGGAGTGGTTTAACACACCGTGCCCCTACACCCAGCCTGGTGCCACGCATCCATTCTGCTCAGTTGGCTCCTTAAAGGCACAAGCCCATTTTGTCCCATTATCCATGCCAGAAGCCTCCGAGCTGTCTTGTGCTCATCTCTGACACCTGTGTCCAGTCCATTAGTACATCCTGTGGACTCCACCTTGAAACTGTGTGTATCAGGAATTCCCAATCATTGCAGGGGACTCCCTGCGTCTGCCCTTGCCCCACTCTGATCTCACTCCTCACAGTGGCCACAGATGTTATATAAAAATCTAAGTCAGTTTATGTCCCCCTTCTGGCCAGAATCCTCCAGTGGCTGCTCATCTTCAAAGCCCAGATCCTCACATTGACCCACACGGGGGCCCTCTGTGATGCGACCCCCAGGAGTTCTTCATCTCTATTGGGCCCCTGCTGGCTGGGTGGGTCCCCGCCACACTGGCCTTCTTGCTGGTTCTCATACTCCAGACAGTTCCTGCCTCAGGGCCTTTGCAGATGCCCCTCCCTCTGCCTGGAAGTCTCTCTCCAGGTATCCACTTGGTTCACTCCCTTACCTCTCTGATATCTGTTCCACTGTTACCTTACCAGAGAAACTGTACCTGCCCACCTTTATACAGTGACCCCCCCCCCCCAGCACAGCCCACCTCTCTCCTCTGCATTGTTTTGTTTTTTTAATTTACTGGCCATTATCCAATTTTATAGTGAGTTTTTACATGTTTGTTATCTGTCTAGAATGTAAGCTGCATGGAAACAGGAATAGCCTCTCAGTTGTTCAGCAACTGAGAGACCTGGTGATTAAAAGGCAGTAGGTGTTTGGTTGAGTGAATGACCACCAGGCCAGACAGTCCCAGTGTTTTGGCTTGAAACATGCGATCAGCACAAAGAGCCACCTTCTTCCATCTTCTCCTGCAGCACTTAGCACACAACCAGGCACGTAGTAGGCATTTAACAAATTGTACAAATTACACTTAGACTTGCCTGTTCAACACAGTGGTGGACAGGGGCCTCTGGAGCCAGGTGGCCTGCGTCCCCTCCCAGCTCTGTTAAATTGGCTGTTAGATGCTGCCCAAGTTGATTTTGCCTTTCCTTGAATCTCCCTCCCTCTTCAGGTGGGGATAATGGTAATCTTTCTAATGGAGCTTGGAGATGATTCCCTAGTCACACATGTAAATCACTTTAAAAAGTCCCTGTCACAAATAGATGTTTTTATTGTTGTTGCCTCTAATTCCTCAATTTTCATTTTTCCACAGATGCTGCAAATAACAAGTTGCCAGTCCCCCGACTGAGCCTCAGGTACTGCGCCCTCAGTAGAGCAGTTCCCTTGACTCATCGGCAGATACTGCCCGCTGCTGGGTTAGATGCTAGTCTGGCTGTCAGAGTGAGATGGACGCAGGGAGTCTCTACCCCATGGGGCGGCTCCTGGGCCAGCAGGAAATGAGCTTCTTTTGTGTCTGTCACAGGCATAAAGTGGATGAGCACGAACAAGATGGCAACGAACTTCAGACCACCCCCGAGTTCCGAGCCCACGTAGCCAAGAAGCTGGGAGCCCTGCTGGACAGGTGAGCCAAAGTGTACGCGTCGACACCAGTGCAGCGGACACACTGGCTGGGAGCTCAGGGTGTAGCATTGGTCTCCTCAGTGCATTCATAAGCAACATGTCACATAGGTCATGCTGATGTCCTTACCCCCGGTGAGGAAGCAGGCTGTCAGCAAGGAGATGTGTTTTCTTGAGGTAACAGGGAGCAAGGGGCAGAGATGGGCCTCACCCAGCTGTGTGTGACTTCACGGTTAAAGTGTTTGTTACCCCTGCCTTATCCTGCTATCATGGGATAAGAGGAACCCTGAGGAGAAGCAGGAATTGAGGAAAAGAAAATGATTGACCCCAAAATTAATAACCATTCGCTTCATTTTATTCAAATGAACATACTTGTTTAGAAAAAAATAGAAAAGAAATAAAAAGAAAGGTTAGCCTTTAAAGAATCAGGTTGGCATTCCCAAAGCGAGTACCAAGAATGCTACCTATTTTAGTCCATCCAGGCGACTATAGTAAAATTCCATAAACAACGTAGCTTATAAACATTTTGGATACTGGGAAGTCCAAGATCAAGGCACCGGCAGACTCAGTGTCTAGCGAGGCCCTCTTCTTAGTTGACAGATGGCACCTTCTAACCATCTTCCCACATGGCGGAAAGGGACAGACGGTCTCTCTCTCAAGCTTCTTTTGCAAAGGCATGAATCCCATTCACGAGAGCCCCAGGCCCGTGGCCTAAGCACCTCTAGAGACCTCACCTCCTAACACCATCACCTTGAGGTTAGGATTTCGACATAGAAATTTTAGGGCTGCACAGACATGCAGACAGTAGGCCTGGCCCAAAGTGCAGCTCTAGAAGAAGGGATCCAACAGCAAAGAAGTTTGAGAAACACTGCAGTCCACATGTATCCACGTGCCCCTGGAGAATGAGGGTCATTACAGTGGATTCAGGGCTCCGGGAGCTGCTGTGGCGGGGAAACCTGTGTCATTTGCTTGGCCCTGTGTTTTCCAAACTCATTCAGCCACAGTATGTGGCCTGGCCTCATAGATCAGTACCCGTACTGTGGAACACATCGCAGGGCAGGCTGCTCCTCGTCCATTTCTAATTGACAGTCCTGGCAGGTTTTGAAAGGAGAAGAGCACTTGGGGCCATGGTCCTTCAATTTGAAGTAAATATGCAAAACGACAGATGGGCCTTCCCACGTGTGGAACAGCTGTTCTTGTGAGGCTGACCAGAGGGTCAGAGCCCAGCAGCCTGAGCCCCCACGGCACTGGTGCCAGGTCCCCAACTCCAGGATTGGTAAGGGGCTTGAGGAAGGCCAGGTCAACTCAGCCTGAGGGAGCAGTTTTTCTGCATGACCGTTTGGCTTTGCATTGAACCAGCACAGATGCTGGGTGGCAGTCCAGCAGAATGCTCGTCACCATGGCCAGAATAGTCCCTGTACTGCTTCATGTTTCTCTCCAAAATGATACCCTAGCTGGTTCCTTCTATTAGATCGGACATCTCAACCTGGACACTGGACATTTTTGACGGGATAGCTCTTTGTTGTGGGCTGCTTTTCACATCACAGGATGCTCAACAGCCTCTCTGGCCTCGACCTAGGAGGTGCTAATGGCACCTGCCCCACCAGTCATGACAACCAACTGTGTCTCCAGGCATTGCCACATGCACCCAGGGACCTACACTGAGCCACTCTGTCAGGTCTGAGACTAGGGCCTGGACAGCATCATCTCCACTCCCTCTCCCCAAATTCTTTCCCTGCACAGGGCTTTGGGAGATGCCTGTGGCTTATGCAGAGGGAAGTTAGGAAAAGCGCTGAGCGCACGCCACAGGCCTGCTGCAATGGCAGAGGGCGCCGGTCCTGCAGGGCATGACTCTGCCTCAGCAGACAGCAGGACCCACCTCCTGGCCTCTGCCTCTAGAGAGCTGTGGCTGGTTTCTGTGAGAGGTTCTAGGAAGCTGATGACATCATCATCTCCACCACCACCACCCCCCATGGCTCCTGTGTCCTGAGCACCTGCTGTGGCCGGCTCTGTGCCAAGGGCTCCACATCCATTTTCTCATCTGATCCTTTTGACAGCCCTAATAGGAAGGGACTGTTGTTGCTCCCAGTTACAGAAATGTGACAGAGACTCAGACAAGTGGAGTCGTTTGCCAGAGGGTCACAGCAGTAAGTAACAAAGCCAGCATCCAAAACCCAGGCCTCTGCTGGGCGCAGTGGGTATGGCTGTAATCCCAGACACTTAGAAGGCTGAGGCAGGAGGATGGCGAGTTCAAGGCCAGCCTGGGCAATCTAGCAAGACGCTGTCTCAAAGTAATATGGGCTGGGGATGGAGCTGAGTGGTACACCACCTCTGGGTTCAATCCTCAGTATCACAAAAGCGCAGAGGACTCTGGAGTCTGACTAATGTCAGTGAATTGTATCAATTTCAGTTTCCTGGTTATGATGTTGTACTGTAGTTTTGCATGGTATTTGGAATCTTTTATGTGGCTCAAGTGGTAGTGCGCTTGTCTGGCATGTGTGCAGCCCGGGTTCGATCCTCAGCACCACATACCAACAAAGATGTTGTGTCTGCCGATAACTAAAAAAATAAATAAATATTAAAAAAAAAAAAAACTCTTTTAAAATGAAGAAAAAGCTGGGCACGGCGGCACATACCTGTAATCCCAGAGGCTTGGGAGCGGAATTGCAAGTTCAAAGTCAGCATCAGCAATTTAGTGAGGCGCTAAGCAATTTAGTGAGACCCTATCTCTAAATAAAAAAATTTTTTAAAGGTGGGGAGGAGTCTGGGGATGTGGCTCAGTGGTCCAAAAAAAAAAAAGAAGGAAAAAAAATGAGCAGCTCTGCCCTGTTCTAGAAGCTGACTTCTGAACCACTTCTCTAGACTGGTCCTATTTCCCTTTTCATGCTATTCTGCAGTAAGCTCAAAGCAAAATCTATGGCCTTTCTCCAGTAAGTAAAGTACATAGGAAAGACTCCCTCATCACACTTCCGGCTCTTCCTGTTCCTTCTCCCATTTTTTTTCTCTGCCCTGTTGAAATTACTTTTTTTTTTTTTTTTTTTTGTACTGTATCTTTAAAAGTTCTTCAGTACTTTCTGGAATTATGGTAAGGTTTAAACAAAAGAAACCTTGCAGAATCAGAAGGGGCTATTGCTGTTGCGCTGTCACGGCTGAAGGTTCAGCCTTCTTACCAGGCCAGTGTGCTCTCCACTTTTGCATTTAGGATCATGTGCCCCATCGCCTCCACTTAAAAATAAATGTATTTTAAATTTAAAAACAAAAATTGTTTTTGTCATTACCGCAAATCACACCCTAATCAACCGTCTCCTCTCCCCTTAGCTCCATTACCATCTCAGAGGTAGTGAAGGCGCCAAAGACAGCTAAGAAACACAAGGTGGCTCCGGAGGATGACGGTGAGTAGTCACTGCAAACAGCAGCTGTTGTGACCTAGAGCTGGGCAGACAGTTGGGTGTTTTATGTCCTTTCACCCACTCAGGCCCTGCCCTAAGGCGGGTGACGATACCCCAGGCACAGACAGGGAACTGAGGCTCTGAGACAGAGTCACTTGTCTGCACTAAGCTCCTCTGTCTGACCCTGAGCAGGAGCAGGCTCCCCCCTGAGTCCATTGCCCTGCCCAGCTCTGTGAGCTCATTGGAGGCTGCCTTAGGTACTGGGAGGCTTAACTAGTGACTTCCAGAAGCTTCTGAGGGCTCACTGCCCCAATCTGGCAGCTGCCGCCCTGCAAACACTGCATGTCCTGGCCCATCAGGTGTGGAGCAGGCCTCTCTCAGATGAGGCCTCAGTTTGCAGTCGCACCACGATGACTCCCAGGTCTTCAGCTCTGCACCAGGGGCTCCTTGAGGGCAGAGGCCGTCAGCCTCAGCACCCGGGAGAGGAGAGGTTGGCATCCAGCAGCGCTGACTTTGCCCCTGTGAATCTTAGGCTTTCGCCTTTTCTTCACATCCATCCCTGGAGGCCCCGAAGAGGAAGCTTCTCCCCGCCCCCGCCCAAAGCGCCAGCCCTCCACCTCCAGGTGAGAGTCCACTCCTCTCCTCACAGTCCTTCCTGTCTTCTCCTCCCGTCTTGGCTGTCTTGGCCATCCCCCTGGTGTAATGAAGCAGACGCCAGACCAACAGGCCGCGGAAGGGGCCTGTCAGGTAACTGGAGAGGCACACCCAGCAGGCAGGGTGTTTTGGGCTTCTTTGGGGTGGATCTGTACTTTTTTTAAGCACTCATTTTGGGTCAGACTCCTTATTTTCTTGTATTTGCCTCCTAAGACATCCCTGTGAGGTCTGGATTCTAAGATCCCCATTTTGTAGATGAAGATACTAAGGGTCAGAGAGGTTAAGTCACTTAATGAGGTGTAGGTCACAGGGTTTCTGGCAGAGAAGACTAGAGCCCAGGTGTGCCCCACTCCCAAGCCTGCGCTCGCTCTCGAACTGCCTCCATCTTAGACTCTGACCAAGGGGGGGCAGCGGAAGGCGACTTTGGGACCTGCCCTGACCGCAGCTGACCTACACTACCCTCCCCTTGCAGCAGTGAGGACAGTGATGAGGAGTGGCAGCGGTGCCGGGAGGCGGCTGTGTCAGCCTCGGACATTCTGCAGGAGTCAGCCATCCACGTTCCTGTCAAGGTGGAGACGGAGGCCAAGAAGAAGAAAAGGAGGCTGAGGAGGAAAGCCCAGGAGGGGGCGGGCGCTGGCTCAGCTGCAGCCACCAGCCCCGCCCGCGGGACCTCGGTCCAGACCCAGGAAAGGGAGTCAGGGAGGGCCAATGGGGACCCGGTATCACTGGGGACCAAAAAGAAGAAAAGGAAGAAAAAGGCAAAGAAAGCCAGCGAGGCATCACCATTTTCACCAGCAAAGAGCACAGCCGCTGCGCCTGCCCACTGACCAGTCTGTGGGCGCCGTCCCCGGCTTCAGGACAAGGCACCCAAGGGCAGCGGACCGCGATTCCACCTGAGAGCACCTGGCTGGCAAGCTGCCTCCACCCACAGACCTGACAGTGTTTGGGGCCTGGCCCAGAGTCTGGGCAGAGAAGCCTCAGCAAGGCCTATCCCCGTGTTTCCACGGAGGGCCGGGGTGGACCTGTGGTTCCAGAACATTCCATGGCCTCAGGAAAGAGTCTTCCAGCTCTTCAAGACTAGTGGCCGAGTGTTAAAAGCTGTCATCTCCCTCTTACCCTCTGAGATGGGCAAGGTCTCTCTCCCTCCCCGACCTCTTCAGCTTGGTGTAGAAAATGTCTTTAGAAAATGAGGGAAGGAGCCCCCAAGGTGCCAAGGCCCAGGGAAACCTCTGTCCTCCTCCCTCTAGCCCACATAAGCTTGGTAGAACTGCAAAAGAGGAAAGATTCCACCCCCTTGTGCCATTCTCCAGAATTTTCTTTCTCCACATTTATGAATTTATCATACACAATGATGTCTCCGAGCCAACTAATTCATCAAAAATAAATTGTCAGTCCGGGCACAGTGGCCCACACCTATAATCCCAGCAGCTTGGGAGGCTGAGGCATGAAGATTGGCGAGTTCAAAGCCAGCCTCAGCAAAAGTAAGACACCGAGCAACTCATTGACACCCTGTCTATAAATAGAATACAAAATAGGGCTGGGGATATAGCTGAGTGCCCCAGAGTTCAATCCCCGGTACCAAAAAAAATAAAATAAATTGTTAGAGTGGGGATGTAGCTCAGTGGAAAAGCACATGTTTAGCAGGCACAAGGCCCTGGGTTCAGTCCCCAGCACAAAATGAAAAAAAGGAAACTGGAGGTACCCAGTGCTTGGAATGCGTTGGGCACGTCCTCCCCATCATGCTGGATTCTCATGAACTATTTTCAGTGACATCCCATGTGGAATCCTCCCACCTACCTGCAAGTGCCCCTTCACCTAGCTTCGAGACTTCAGGAAGTGTCCCAGCACCTGTGGACCTGGTTTCATGCAGCAGGGTGTCCTGCAAAGTAGCCGCTCCGGCTTCCTCATCTTGCCTGAGTCTCACCAGGCAGCTGCGAGCATGCGCACTCAGCCCGTCTCAGGCCTCAGGCCCCAGCCTGCCACAGCCTCCCTCCTTTTGACCAGCCCCCAGCTGGGAGACTCATTAACAAGCAACGAGTTTCCATACATTTCTTAGAGATTTTACTAAAAGTTAAATAAATGTACAGTCCCTCCCCCCCAGCTGGCTATGAGCCACAGAGGTGCTGGGTCTCCCCAGAACCCTTGCTCAATCCCAGGTAGAGGCTGCCCACTGAGGCCTGGGTTCTCCACCGCAGGCCCAGGAGACAAGGTTCTCACAGCTGCTTTGCCCTTCCCAATGACACTCAGGACCTCAGACTCCTCAGGGTGGTTGCCAACTGCCTAGGCCCCAGTCCTCAGCCAGCAGGGCTCCAAACATCAGTGCGACCACACAGGTGGTCCCTTTGCTGATCTTGCCACTCTCTTCTCCCTCGGTCACCCCAGCTCTGCCTGGTGCTCAGGCCTTGCTGCCTTTGGAGCTCAGTAACCTCCCGTCTCCAACCAGGGAAGGGCCTGCAGGCGCCCCAAGGCCAGAGGAGCTGCTGCCCTGGGACCTGGGCTTGACACAACTGGTCACAGGAGCAAGGATGGCCCCTTAGCCCCAAAGTGGTCTTTCTGGTAGTGGCAAGATGCCAGGCCTGCTTCAGAAGGCTTGAGGATCAGGAGCAAATGTCCAGGAAAATGAGAAGTCCTGGGGCCGTGGAGAGGAGGTGGCTGGGGTGAGGGCGGCAGGAGAGCCCTGCGTGACCTCCCGGTTCGCCTGAGCTGCCTAGGGCTTGGGCGCTGAGCCCCAGGCCTGGGAGAAAGCAACCCCTTGCGACATGCCTGGTGCAAGGGTACAAATGGGCACACGTCTCACACCCTGGGAGGACCTGCAGCAGGGCCGAGTGGCCTGTGGAGGCAGAGGTGACGATGCAGCTGCGTTGACCTAGGGCTGACTCAGGGACTTGCAGAGCTCAGTGAGTCACAGCTCCCAGGCTTGTGCCTTGAGAAGGTGGCTGCCAGAGCCCCATGAGTCCCAGGGCTGTCCACAGGCCCGCGTTGGAGGCACAGGAGCCCAAGGCTGCCCCTTTCTCTTCCAAGTAACAAGTTTCGACTTCAGCAGACAGAGGGTCCCGCCGGGAACAAGCTCTGCTTCCCACTCTCCACAGTCCCCTCTTAGGCAAGTGACAATCTCCTTGGGTTGAGGCTCCTCAGAACCGTACCTTTCCAATGCTGGCAGAGGGAGAGGTGGGGACTGAGGGGAGACAGCAGCCCTGTGGCAGGCTCAGAAGTGCTCCCGGTGGTGGTGACTGCCGCCTGTCACCCCCCAGGCAGGCAGTGCAGGCTCCAGGGCCCAGCCCCTGGTAGGAAGTTGCCGCGGTCACTGGGAAGAGGAGGCCATCTGTGTGGAGATGAAGGTCTCAATGACGCCGTGGTTGGATGGCAGCAGGTGGCCGTGGCCGTGGCCGTTGGTGGAGTCGGAGCTCTGATACAGCACCAGGCTGCTGGCGGACACTGCGGGGGCAAGGGAGGCTGCTGGCTGCCGGCCACACCCTGGGCCCACCCCACACACCTCCCCCAAGGCAGGAGAGGCAGGGCCTCCGAGGTTCCAGAAACCCAGTGCCAGGCCTCTACCTGGGGCCACCCAGAATGCAGCCTCCTCACGATATGTTAGTGGGAACACTACAGAGGTCAGGCAAGATGGCATGGGAGCTGCAGTCAGCTCAGCCAGCTGAACCAGGCTGATTTTGTTTCTAGGAAGGCCTTTCGCGGATGTGGTTAAGGTCTAGGGTCAGCTGGCTGCTAAGTGAAGGGGGTTGCCCTGATCGTGTGGTTGGGCCTCAGCTTGTCAGCCTCAGACCTGAAGAGCAAAAGCTGAAGTTTACCAAAGAAGAGGTTATTCTGCCTCAAGACCGCAGCATTAACTCCTGAGTGACCAGCCACAGAGGACACTTGCCAGCCCCACAGTTCCACAAACCAGTTCCCTAAAGTAACTCTCCCCGTGTGTAGTGCGCTTCCTGTTGGGCCTGTGCCTTGGGGGAACCCTGACGGGTGGATGGGGGTGAGAGAACGGGCTTTGGGGATGGACCTGGGTTCATGTCCTGGCTCTGCCACCCAGTAGATGAGACAGGTCCGTCACCTCGAGTGTCCACTTCCTCCTCTGTAAAATGAGGATAAGGCGCATGCCCCATGGGGTAGAGCAGGAGCTGAAGCATGGAGTGCCCTTGGGAATGCCTAGCCCTCGGGGCCGGGGTCCTAGGGCCTCCGGGGAGGGCAGCTGCCTAAACTCAGGGGTCCTGATGGCCACGCAGGCCCCAGTGCCCAGCAGCCCGACTCCCAGGCGCCTGCTCCTAAACCCATAGGTCACAGGCAGGGGCCTCCAGGGTCACCAGCATGTGGCCAGGAGAGGGTGGGGTCAGAGTGGCCGGAAGGCATACCCTGTACTGGGGAGAGGGAACATGGACTCCCAGTTCCCCAGGAGAAACCAGAATGCCAGATTCCTCTGTGAAAACTCCAGATTTTTAAATGTTGCCCATTAATTTGAAGAATATTAAAAGCTGAGCCAAGCTAAACACATCCCGGTCCCTTCTGGTCCACAGCCCAGTTCGCTCCTCGTCCTCTCCAGAGCCGTGTCTTGTCCTTAACTGAGTCAATCCCTAGTCCTATAAGTTCGGCCCCGTTTCCCTGTGGCCGGGCACACACCTGGTGCACTCTGGATACCCAGGCCGTGTTTGGGACACTAGCCCCCCACCTGCCTCTGTGCACACCCCACCCCACGCCCCGACTCAGGGACAGCAGGGCAGGGACGGGACAAGCGCCACTCACCTGTGGGGCTGGCACTGAGCCTGTGGGCAGGCTGCAGGTGCTGGATGCTGGCAGGGTCCTGGCTGGGGATGTGGATGGTGGTGGCTGGAGAGGCTGGCGCGTGAAGCCCAGACTCACTGGAGGCATCAGTGTCCGGGGCGAAGACCTGGGGGCCCAGAGCAGTCCCCTGAGCCCTGGTGCATGGAGCAAGAGGCTCTGGGACAGGCCACGGGACGGCCAGACAGGCCAGTGCCTTACCTGCTTGGTGGGCGTGAGGCTGGCGAGGGCACTCAGGTTGGTGGTGTCGGTGATGAGCATGGTCTGCGGAAGCAGGCCTGTGTGGGTGTACTGGGCCACCTCGGGCTTGTGGCTGTAGAGAGCTGGTGGGGACAGAGGGAGTGAAAGAGGATACAGACATGGCACCCCGGACTTCCCTGGGAGGCCTCAAAACAGGCTGTGGGGGAAGGGGTCATGAGGCCTTCTGAATGCCCAGCCCCCGGCAGGAGGGGGGCCCTCTTCTTTACCCAGACCTGCTCAGCTGGAATTGATGGGGAGGAACCTGGGGAAGGCCAGTGACCAATTCCAGTTCCTCATACCACCTAGAGCCCACAGGCATGAAAAGGAAGGGACGGTGCAGGTGCAGTTGTACTAAGCACAAGCACCACGGTACTAAGCACAGGTGCTGTTGCATAAGTGCAGGCCTCAGAAGAGAAGGCAGGTGGCCCCATCCAGGTGAGCAGGGCAGAGGACAGTAATGCCTCCATCTGCAGGACAGCTCTCCAACACATAAGTCAGTGTGTCCCCTCAGCACCCCCAAGAGGCACACAGACACTTCTCAGGGACTCAGATGAAGCCTGACATCACAGGCACACAAAGATGTACACTTTGAACTCTGTGCGCGCGCATACACACACACGCATGCATGCGCACACACACAGGGGTCTACGGCCCTTATCACAATTCCTCATTCCAAAGAGGTCTGAAGCCCAGAGGTTCCCATGGTGTGGCCCCAGGGCTCATTTGGCGGCTACCCCCCAACACAAAACCCGGCTACAAGTTACTGAATCTCCAACCTGCTTCATGGAACTGCTGCAGAGACCCCCTTGATGACGGGATGGGAACAGTGTGTGACACGTGGCATTTCCACCTAGCTACCCTTCTAAAGTCACAACCAGCAAACTCCAGGCTTCCAGAGAAAGGGCTGTGGCCTGGCCCCCCCCCCCCCCCAGGGACGCACAGCCTCTGAACACGCAGAGCACACTGAAATGCAGCCTCCAGCCGCACATGTGCACACGCCCGTGTGTGTTCATGTGTGGGGACATAAGGTGACCCGCAGCTACCCTGTCCCAGAAGCGCTCGTGCCCACACCAGACAAGGCACCTGCCACGCTGCTGCTTCCCTTGCCCCCAGCACGGCCAACCTGCCCCAGCCCAGGGCAAGGGCTCTCACCGTGAGGACCCTGCAGTTGGGCCATGGTGGCCATGAAGGGACTCTGGGCCACGTGGCTCTGCACGGGTGACATGAGAGGCTGCTGGTAGGAAGGGTGCAGCGGCTGCGAGAACTGGACCGGCTGCAGGGTGGTCAGGCTGCTGCCCATGCTGTTGATGACCGGCACGCTCTGTGCCTGAGTGGAGGCCAGGCCTGGGGCAAGAGGGTGGAGTCAGCTGAGCCACCACCCCAAAGTCCCCTTGACTCAGCCCAGACCCCCGGAGGCACCAACCCCCTTCCCAAAGCCCCGGATGAAAAGAGGGGAGGGTGGGGCAGTCAGGAAGCAGCCTGCACTGAACCACCAGGAACTTACATGACCCTGGCGAGTCCCCCTCTTTGAGCCTTTAGCTCCCGTTAGCTGATTCTGATGGAGAGGAGGGCAACGACCCCTGCCCAGGTTGTCAGACTGGGTGCCCTGGAACCCCGGTGTTCCCCAGCAGAGCAGCGCTCCTGGGCTCAGCTCCTGCTGCCCCCTCCCAGCAGCCCCTCTCTGTCTTGTTGTGTATTTGCATACTAATTTCTGCAAAAGAAGGCTTTCTGGGCTTTAAAAAAAATTGGAAGTATCCATGCCCCCCTCACCCTGTGCTATTTCCCCACCTTTTAATCTGAGGTACTATATGATTTTGTGTTGTGCTCATTGCCTTCCACACTGGGCTCTCTGAGATTTGGGTTGATTTGGTTCCTTTGTGCACTCAGAAAATGCATGTTGCACTGGGCGCTGTGGCACACACCTGTCATCCCAGTAGCTTGGGAGGCTGAGGCAGGAGGATCGTGAGTTCAAGGCCAGCCTCAGCAACTTAGCACAGCCCTAAGCACCTCAGCAAGACCCTGTCTCTAAATAAAATATAAAAAGGGCTGGGGATGTGGCTCCGTGGTTCAGCGGCCCTGGGTTCAATCCCCAAAAACAGAAAGACAAGAAAAGACAGTGCGTGTTGTAGGTAGGAACAAATGAATGAATGACCCCTTAGATTCTGCAGGGGACTTGCAGCAGCCGCCCAGGTGCCCAGCTTCCCACCAGCTTACCAATGACCAGGGTGGAGGCGCCTGTGTTGGTGAACGTGGAGCCCAGGGAGGCAGGCTCACCGGGCCCGATGGTCATGACCCCAGGGAGCGAGGCCATGATGAGGTTCTGGGGCTGCTGGTTGAGGCCCGGCGACGTCTGCTCCAAGCTGTGCAGCGCTGTCAGCGTGCTGACAGGGGGCAGGGGGCCCCCAGTGGCTGAGACCTGCCAAGGGGAGTCAAGCTGAGTCAGGGTGGGGCCCAAACAGCCTCCCAGAGGACCACCCCGGGGTCTCCTAGCCAAAGGAAAGTGGGGTTGGAAAGGTTTTTGCCACAGGTCAGGGACACTCACCAGCTTGGCTTCAGTGCTCAGCAGGCTGTGGCTGGGCTCCAGGCCTGTGGGGGACACTTGGTGCAAAGGGGTGGACACTGTCACTAGGGAACCACCGCTGCTCGAGGGCACCTCTGCTGCCTCACTGGTTGCAGGCTGTCCATAGCGCACGCCTGGAGTGGGGACAGTGTCCAGCCTCAGCACCCTCCCTGTCCCCTCCTGCCTCACAGACCTTGTCACTCCATGGCTTGGCTCAGGTCAGCTGACCCATCTTTCCTCCCGCAGCTGCAAACTGCTGAGCATCACCTTGGGCCAGGCCCTGGCCTGTGCTTGCAGCTTCATGTCGCCCGATGCCTAGTTCTATCCCTGGCATACAGTAGGTGCTCAATAAAAGAGAATGGAACTGAGCTGAATTGGAGCTAGTGGAGGTAAACTGAAGGGAACTGAATGGAATGAACTGGAACTAGTTGAATTAAATTGTATCTAGTTGAATTGAACGAAAATGAGCTGAGCTTGATTAAGTTGAGCTGAATGAAGCCCAACTGAATTGGATTAAGTTGAATTAAGCTTTACAGTCAGCCCTGCATGTCCGTGGGCTCTACATTCTTGAATTCAACCAACTGCCAACTGAAATATTTGAAAAACATTTTTTTTTCTCTGTAGTGGACACAAATGGACTTTTTTCTTGTCATTTTTCTCTAAACGATACAGTGTAACAGCTATTTACACAGCATTTACCTTGTCTGAGATATTGTAAATGATCTAGAGATGGTTTAAAGAATACAGAGGATCCAACTGCTCAAATGCAAATACTACCCCGTTTTATATAAGGAATTTGAACATCTTTGGATTTTGCTATCTCCAGGGGGTCCTGGAACTCACCTCTTGCAGACCCCAAGGAATGACTATGGAACTGAGCTACACTGGAGCTAGTGGACGGAAACTGGAGGGAACTTGACTCAATGGAATGAACTAGAACTGACTGGATTAAACTTATATCTAGTTGAATTGAACGAAAATGAGCTGAACTTGATCAAGTTGAGCTGAATGAGCCCAAATTGAATAGGATCAAGTTGAATTAAACAAATTTAAAATTAAAGCGAATCGCCTTGAACTTCACTTAGTTAAACTGAGGGGATTGAATGGGAAATGGTTGAGCGAGGCCAACCTTAAGTGAGCTAAACTGTCCTATAATGAGTTAAACACAATTGAAGGGAACCGAATTGGATTCAGTGGAACTAACAGGGTTTGAGTCAGTGGATCTGAGGTGACCGTGGTCCACTGAGGTCAGTGACCCCAGTTAGATTCAGTGGAATTGAAGAGGGCGAGTGGAGTGAGGTGAAGTGGTCAGCTCTGATGGAGCGGGGCAATGACTGGACGCGGGTGGAGGATGGGTGGGTGGGATGGGCTGGACGAGTCCATGGAGTACGTGTGGGGGAGCGTGTTGGGCTTATAAAGTGGAACCAACAAGTGCTCAGAGGTTTGGGTGTCTACTGCCACTGGGGCAGCCCACCCGCTTGCCCCTTTACCCGCTGTCCCAATCTACCCCCCAGATAGCACTCACCGTGGACCTTACTGGGGGAGAGGGCGGGTGGGGGTAGGCCAGGGGAGCTATGGGCAGGCAGCGCGGGTCCTGGGCCTGGCCCCGATGGGGGCCCGCTGTACGTGTCCATGGCCAGCTTGTGCCGAAAGGCTTCTTCTTTGCGCCGATTGGCAAACCAATTGTACACACGCACCTCCGTGACAAGGTTGGAACCCAGCCCCTGTGCCTGCGACGGTGACACTCCCCTCTGGATGCACTCCGCCCTGCAGAAATGGCCACCCATGAGCCTCCAGGCTGGGCGCAGAGAAGCCCTCTCCTGGGGAAGGTCCTGAGAAGTTGAGCTCTACCTGAGTGTTGGGGGCTGGCAGATCTGGATTCTAATACCAGTTCTGCTGTGTGACTTTGGGCAAGTGACTCAGCCTCTCTGACCTCAGTTATCATATGAGCAAAACAGCCATGGGGTTGTGGAGAGGTTGGAATGAGGTGAATATTCACCCAAAGGGTTGCTTGGTGGGTGGGGGACACTAGGAATAGAATGAGGTTCAAGACACTGAGCAGCTGTTGAGTCCTCACAACTCTTTGGGCCAAGCCACATTCATTGACAGCAGGAGCTCTCAAGAACTGGGGAGCCCTCCTCAGATCCAGAGTTACCTTCCTGGCCTTGCCCCAGCCCCACCCCAGGCAGCCCCACCCTCACCACCACTCCACCTGTTGCACTCCTCCACCAAGGTCTCTCGCTCCTCCTTGCTGGGGTTCTTCTGCCTCTCATAGGCCTGGAACAGGATCTGCTGGGATGCTGGGCCCCACTTGAAACGGTTCCTCCGCCCCTTCTTGGTTGGCAGCTCGTCACCTGTGGGCTCCTCAATCAGCCCACCCTGCCCTGCATGGGTGAACTCTGCAGGCCCAGAAAGACATGAGCAGGGCATCAGTTCACCTGACCATCCCCCCGATTCTCTCATTGTCAGGGGGCTGAACCAGAGGAGTTTATATCCAGAACTCAGCTCGTCCCATCTAATCAGCTAATCCATTAATAACAAGCATAGCACACAGCCCCTTTCTTAACCCGTGTCCCAGGCAGACATCACTAATCAACCCCTGCACACTTTTTGACTGAGCCAAGATGTCATCTCCCAATCCTCAGTACAAGGCTCTGGGTAAGCGTTAGCATTGTTCAGATTTGGCACATTTACTATCCCCATTTTATAGGTGAGGTAAATGAGGTTTAGGGAGGTTATCTAATTTTCCAAGGCCACACAAGAAAGCAGAAACTTGCACCTTGTCCCCTGAGCAGATTCAGAGCTCATGTCACCTCTCCAGACCTGGAAATTAAGCTTACAATGCAAATGTTGGCCAGGAAAAATTAAATGATCAGGATAAATATAGGAGAATCTCTCTATGACCTTGAGTTAAACAAAGACTTCATAAACAGGACACAAAAACTAACTATAAGCTTAAAAACTAAGAACTTTTGCTGATCAAATGACATCCAATTTAGAGTATAAGGCAAACCACAGAGCAGGAGATTATACTTACAGTACTTAATTTTTTAAAGGCCTTATAATCAGAGTGTATTTTAAGAAACTCTTATAAAACCATCAGTAGAAAAAACAGATAATCCAAGAGAAAAAAAAAGGAACCTCCTGAGCAGGTGTTTTGTTTTGTTTTGTTTGTACCAGAGATTGAACTCAGAGGTGCTTAACCAGTGAGCCACATCCCAGCCCTTTTTTAAAAATATTTTTTTAGGGCTGGGGATGTGGCGGTAACGTGCTCGCCTGGCATGCACGGGGCACTGGGTTCGATCCTCAGCTCCACATAAAAAATAAAATAAAATAAAGATGTTGTGTCCGCCAAAAACTGAAAAATAAATATTAAAAAATTCTCTCTCTCTTAAAAAATATTTTTTTAGTTGTAAATAGACACAATACCTTTATTTATCTTTATGTGGTGCTGATAATCGAACCCAGTGCCTCACATGTGCTAGACAAGTGCTCTACCACTGAGCCACAACCCCAGCCCTTTTTACTTTTTATTTAGAGACAGGGTCTCACTGAGTTGCTTAGGGCCTCACTAAGTTGCTGAATCTGGTCTTGAACTTGGGATCCTCTGGCCTCAGCCTCCTGAGTTGCTGGGATGACAGGAGTGCAGCTGGCTACATTAGGATCTATCAAAGATTCCAAAGTACCTACTCTGACCCAGCATTCCACTCTAGGAATTCTTCCTACAGACAGACTCGCACGTGAGCATGAACGTGTATAAATAGGATGTTCTTTGCAGCAGGTGATTGCAATAGCAGATTGGAAAAACCCTATAAGCCCTTATAGGTACCTTCAAATAATAGCCAGTAGCCCTTAAAAAGAATGAGGTCAGGCGGGGCACAGTGGCACACACCTGTAATCCCAGAGGTTTAGGGGACTGAGGCAAGGCAGGAGGGCTTCCAGTTCAAAGCCAGCCTCAGCAACTTAGCAAGACCTTGTCTCTAAATAAAAAATATAGAAAGGCTGGGATGTGGCTCAGTAGTTAAGCACCCTGGGGTTCAATCCCTGGTACCAAAAAAAAAAAAAAAGAGAGAGAGAGCCAGCGAGTGAGAGTGCGTGCGTGCAATCAATCTCTCAATGCTGATATAAGAAGATATATAGGATTGATTTTATTGGCCTGGGTTGTAGCTCAGTGGTAGAGCGCTTGCCTCGAATGCATGAAGCCCTGGGTTTGATCCTCAGCTCATAAATAAAGATATTGTGTCCATCTACAACTATAAAAATATTTTTAAAAAAGAAGATGTACAGGCTTAATTTTATTGCTGAGAGAAAAAAGCAAGGTGCCAAAACTGTGTGTAATATGTTCCCATTGACTGGAAAGAAACACCTAAAGCTAGTATATGCATACAATATCTCTGAAAGGATACACAGGACCCTGGGAATGCCAGTGGCTGCTTTAGGGGAAGGACACCTAATTTTTATCATTTTTTAAAACCAAATACATATTGCCTTTTTTAAGACCTGGAAAATGAATAAAAGAAAGGTCAAAATTTTACATATAAATGGAAGCTGAAGAGCGTGCAAGTGCACTGGGAACTTGGGGGGAGGGAAGCCTTAATAAGGAGACTCACCATTCCCAGAGTAACTGTGTACCCGGGTCTTCCCAGTTTATCAGTGGAGTGTACCCCCTTGCCTCTGAGTCTTTGCTGGTGCCATTCCTCTGCTTGAAACACCCTTCCCTGCATCTCCAAAGGTTAAAATTCGACTCACACTGAAGACCTTATCTAAAGGTCATGCTTTCAGTGTGAACCTTCCTGATACCTCTGCCACCCTGAGGTAGAATAGATTAATCTCCCCCCTCCACAGTCAACTCACTACTCTGAAATACTGACTACTCTACCCTGGGCCTGGCACAAAGTAAGTGCTCAATAAATACTAGATCTCATGGTTGTTTTTGTTGCCACGTTATAATGTCTCGCTGTAACCTAACAGTCTCCATCCCCTTCCCACTAAACAGTGAGTTCGTGGAAGGCAGGAGGGGTCCAGTCCATCCATCTTTGGACGCCCTGGACCAACCCTGCACCCTCCCCCAGAGTGCCTTAATAAATGTGGATTGAGTCCCGCTGGCTCCTGTCTCCCTGTCTGTGTAATGGGGCAGGGAAGCTTCCAGCCCCGCCCTAGGTGGGTTCGAGGCCAGGACGAGCCCGGGGACCTGCTGGGGTGGTTACTTACGCTGCGCCACCTCTCGCTGCTTGCGGACGTACCAGGTGTACAGGGCCGCGCGCTTCTGCGTCTTCATGGGGGTGCCCTTGTTGAGGTGCTGGGACAGGTGGGACTGGTTGAGGCCCGTGGTGTCCACCACCTCCCGCTGCGGGATATTGTGCTGCTGCAGGTAGGACTTGACCATCTTCGCCACGCGCCATGGGTCCTCCCTGCGAGAGAGCGAGGACGGGGTCAGCTCTGTGGGCTGCCGGGTGACCCCTGCCAACCAGCAGGTGAGGCTGGGGCCTGGGGACCTGAGACCTCCCCTGCACCTGGGTGGGGATTGTGGAGGAAGGTGGATACAGAGCCCAGGAGCTGCACCAGGCAGGAACAGGAAGGTACGGTCACCCTAGGACACAGGCCTGAGGACACACAGACAGATGGACACAGATGTAGGCATGAACAGACTCCCACGGATTCCTCCCCTCATCCTCATCCTCTCTGAGATTTTTTTTTTTTTTTTTTTTTGGTGCTCAGGATTGAACCCAGGGGTGCTTAACCCCTGAACCACACCCCCAGCCCTTTTTTATATTTTATTTAGAGACAGAGTCTCACTGAGTTGCTTAGGGCCTTGCTAAGTCACTGAGGCTGGCTTTGAACTTGCGATCCTCCTGCCTCAGCCTCCCAAGCTGCTGGGATGGCAGGTGTGCACCTGGCCTGACCCTGGGAATGTTAAATGTGTGTTACCCACCTGGAGAAACTGTAAGCACCTCGAGGGCAAGAACTGTCCTCTCAGCACCAAAATGGGCCTGACTTAGAATATGCCATTGATAGGGGAACATGGGAATAAGTGGTTGGAAGGACGGATGGGAGGGTGCGTGGGTAAGTAGATGGATGCACAGACAGGGGGAACCAAGGGCAGACGGAAGAGCTGATGAAATGATGTGTGGGCAGATGGACAGAGGATGGATGGGTATGGAGGATACCCACTGGGGACAAAAAGCAGAAATGTGGATCCTTCTGGCTTACAGCCAGGATCACTGAGATTCAGAGAGCCGGAATTACTCTTGTCTCTTGCCCAAGGTCACAAGGCTGGCCTAGAGGGTCCCACCCTAACTAAAGGGATTCAGTTCTAAGTCAGCCCATCAGGCAAAATCATAGGGTCAAAATGCCTGAAATCTGCCCTCAGCCCTTGGCAGCAGCCTAGCCAGTCTGTCCACGGCACCAGCAGAGGCCCAGGTGAACCCAGGCTGCAGGCTGCATTCAGAACCCTCATTACAACAAAATGGTTTTTTTTTCATCCAGACTCAGTAGTGCACACTGAATCCCAGTGACTCAGGAGGCTGAGGCAGGAGGATCACAAGTTTGAGGCCAGCCTCGGAAACTTAGCAAGACCCTTTCTCAAAAAGGAGGGGAGGGGGCTGGAGATGTCACTCAGTGGTAGAGCACTCCTGCATTCAATCCCCAGTACTACCAATAACAACAACAACTGTGTTTTTCTGGGCACAGTAAAGCAGCCTGTCATTCTAGCAAGAGGATCACAAGTTCGAGTCCAGCCTGAGCAACATCACAAGACCCTATCTCAAAACAAAAAATAAAAAGGGCTTGGGATGTAGCCCAGGAGTAGATTGCTTGCCTAGCATGTGCGAGGCTCCGGGTTGGATTCCCAGCACCAAAACCAAAATAAAACTGAGTTCTGGAATCCCACTCTGAGGACCGAAGCTCTCCAGGAGAGTGACTCAAGGGGCCTGAGGTCACCTGTGATCCATGTCTCTATCCTCTGCTCACTGTGAGTCTTCCTGTGAGGAAAGAAGGGATCAGACTGCCCATACCGTATCAATTCTCTCTTCTCTTGCTCTGCCCCAAGCCCCCACCCCTCGCTTACAGTACAAACGGAAATGCAGATCACGACGTCGGCGCTGGAACTGGCGGAACCGAGATTCGAACCCACATCTGCGTGATTCCAAAGCCCCCGTTCTCCCCTCCCGGCTTGACTCAGCGATCTGCTTCTAGAATCTGAGGCTTCCACTGTTTGCACACATGACACATGGCGCTCATAGAAGGCAACTCTTGCTGCATTGCTTGCCCCGGCAGAAGACCCCAAGCAAGCAACCAATCCAGCAAAAAGAGGCTGCGTCCTGACTGCGCCCTGGGAGCCCCTGCAGAAGCCCTGTGCGCAGCCGCCCGGAGCAGTTAGGGACGTCCGCTCTGCTTTATTTGTGTAAAATTTGTTTTTTCCCATTTGAGTAAAATGTAAAGGGCGGTGAAACAGGCTTTCTCCATGTTTGACTGTGCACATGTGAAATACCAGAAAGGCGTGCCAGGACCCGGAGATGCAGGTGACCCTCAGGGGGCGGGGCTGGGGACAGGATGAGAGGGACGGTTTTCTCTGTAGCTCTTCTGTACTTTTAAAATCACTTGATACATTGCAATTTTGTATCATATACTATAATTCATACAGTCCCTCAGTAAGGGGGATCGCTGCCAGGTCCCCCTTGGACATCAAAATCCATGGATGCTCAAGTCCCTTGTATAAAATGCCATGGTATTCGCAGAGAACCTGCCACACTCACCTGCATACTCTGAGCCATCTCCAGCTTCCTTATAATACCTAATACAACGTCAGTGCTGTAGAACTAATTATTTCACTGTGTTCTTTAGGGAATCCAGACAAGAAAATTCTCTGTGTTCCAAACGGACACATTTTTTTCTGAGTATTTTCAATCCACTGTTGGTTGAATCTGCAGACTTAGCAGCCAAGGATTCAGAACCTGCAGATACAGGGCTCCACTGTATAGACAATTTTAAATGAAACTGCAACCCCCTAGATTCAGAAGCCACCCCACAGCCTTCTCTCCCTCCAAGAAGCAGCGATTGCCTGGCTCCCTCAGGAGGCAGTGCCCTCCACAGGGATCAGGGACCCCAGCCTTTGTCACTTGGACCCTCTGACTTCCTCCTCCTTATCAGCAGTTCTCTGACGGCAGAGCAGGGAGGAAAGGAAGGTGGGGACAGGTAAGTCTAAATTGGTCAGCATAGTACTGCAAAGTCCCACTTGTGTAAAAAATGACAATGATGAGAATTAATGACCCTTGACTATTTGCCATGAGCCCAGCACTGTCCTGCGGGTGACCATTTAATCTCACAATAACCCAGGAAGCAGGCTCGACTGGGATGCCCACTCCCCTGGTGAGGAACCGAGGCTCAGGAAGGTGAGGCTGCTGTCAAGGTGACCTAACTGGGGTGCAAGAATATGTTGTGTTGTTGGGGCCCGCCTGCCCCTCCCTGGCTTCTTGCTCTGTGATCAGGGGCTCCTGGGAGCCTCTGCCACCTCCCCCTTCCCTGGGTGCCACTCAGAGCTAGGAGGGAAGGGCAGTACAAAGTCCAGCCTTGTGCAGCGGGCAAACATGTTTATCTGATGGCCTCCCCGCCCCTGCCCCTGGTGGCAGCCGCCCCCTCCTGCTCCCTGCTCCTCCCTCCCCTTTCTCTCCTCCCTGGAGAATGGGGTCAGTCCTCTCCCCAGGGCCTCTCTTGGGCTCAGATTGAAAATCTATGTAGCTGTCCCTCTGACCCATGTCTCTCTCTGCCTCTCTCTCTCTCTCTCTCTCTCTCTCTCTCTCTCTCTCTCTCTCTCTCTCCCCTGCACACCAGGTCAAATAAAATAAAGTCCAGCCACTTTCCACAAACATAGGACAGTTACCTGGATGGGGAAAATGACAAGCAGAAGCATTAAACTCAGTTAATAGGATCTTTCTTTCTTTCTTTCTTTCTTTCTTTCTTTCTTTCTTTGTACCAGGGATTGAACCCAGGGTCACTTTACCACTGAGCCTCATCCCCAGCCCTTTTTATATTTTATTTAGAGACAGAGTCCCACTGAGTTGCTTAGGGCCTCACTAAATTGCTGAGGCTCTCAGAATTTGAGATCCTCCTGCCTCAGTCTCCCAAGACAGTGGGATTACAGGTATGTGCCACCACACCTGGCAGAACTTTCCATTTTTAAACAATTCCTGGGACTGGGGTTGTGGCTCAGCAGTGGAGCACTTGCCTAGCACATGTGAGGCACTGGGTTCAAACCTCAGTACTACATTAAAAAATAAATAAAACAGAGTTATAATAATAAAGAACAACACCTAGTAAAGTTAGACAACAAATGCACAAAAAAAATGAATTTAAAATGCCAATCAGGCCAGGCATCGTGATGCGTAACTAAAATCCCAGCAACTCGATCGGCTGAGGCAGGAGGATCTGCAAGTTTGAGGCCAGCCTCAGCAATCTAGCAAAATGATGTCTCAAAATTAAAAGAAAAGAATTTAAAAGGCTGTGAATGTAACTACTCATAGATAAAGCCCTGGGTTCACACCTCAGTACCAAAGGATAAAAATAAAACAGTCAGTCTGCAAACAAAAGCTAAGAGGGCCTCCCTTTCCCTTTTCTGGGGAAAGTCACCAGTGCTCCTTTTTTCTAGAACCTACTGAGTTGGTCTCTGTCTCTCGGTCACTCCCTCTCTTACACTCATGCACCCCCTTGGTCTCCAAGGACCTGACCCTTCCCAGGACAGCTTCCCCAGCTCAGAACTAAGAGACCGAGGCCCCAGGTGCATCCTGCTTTGACCCCAGTGGGTTTGAGAGTCGCACCAAGCTGGGTTCAGATCCCGCAGCTGTGTGAGCTCACCTGCCCTCACTGCTCGGAAACACGGGTGATCCATGCCCCCTCACACCTGTCAGGAGCGTTCAGGGAGGGTTTGGAGCAAGGCCTGGCCCTCAGGAGGGGCTCAGTAAGGGTAGGATACTGTGATGCTGGTCCTCACCCTCACATCCCCATCCACCATGTGGTCCTTCAGACCCGGCCTCCCCGCAGAGCCCAGGAAGCCCAAGGATCTGCCCACCTCCTCCTGCTCTCGCCTTCTGCCCACCCTGGGGTCAACCGGACAGCCAAGACTTTGGGCCTTTTGTCCTCTGGTCCCCAAGGTCATGGAATGGGGGATACTGGCCTGAAGGGCTGCTCCCCTAGAAGAGGAGCTGAATTCCCCCATCTCCGGCCTGAGATCTGAGTCCGAATCTCAACTCTGCTGCCCAGGATTGGAATGCCTTGGGAAGGAGCCTGGCCTCAGTTTTCCTGTCTGTGAACTCTGGCTAGAAATGTCTCATCTCTCAGAGATCCTCAGGAGGGAGAAACGAGTCCCATGCATTTGGAAGCCTGGGGGGCCTCAGAGTTTAATGGGCACAGGGCTCCGCACTAGTGGGCATAGGATGCCGCAGGCCCAGTCCTGGCCTCAGTACTTGGAAGTGTTACCTTGGGTGAGTCCTTTGCCTCTCTGAACCTTAATTGAATCGTCTGTAAAATGGGGTCACCTGAAACAGTAGGGTCAGCTACCCGTCACTGCGAGTCCTCCATGTACAGTTCTGCGGGCACCATGCCATTCAATCCTGGGTGGGAATGTGATTTTCATCTCCACTTTGCAGAGGAAACTGAGGCTTAGAAAACTGAAACCAGCTGCCTGAGCTGGAACAGAACTGGGATGAGGGCCAGGCAGGCTGGCCCCAGTCAGGTCCTTTGTCCCACCTCAGCCACTGTCTTCCTAGCTCTCAGTGCCTGGGCGCTGCTTGACGAGGAGGAGCACAGAGCTCCAGCTTTGGGGTTTGAGCTGTTCAGGACCGGGGGGGGGGGGGGGGGGGCCTGCAGGATGCTCAGGATGGAACCCTGGACCTCCCTTAGCTAGGTGCTCTCAGGGCCTCGGAGACTCGTCCATCATTCCCACATGTCTCAGGTCAGCCCCAGGGCTGCTGCTGGGAGGTGTGAGTGGTGAAGGAGACCTATTTTCATGGCAGGTGATAGAAAACAAATATGATCATAATAACTAAATGAAGGTGAAAGGGAACGTGAAAGTGGTGAAGGAGAGAGATGGGGGTGAGGCCCACCTATGAATGGGGCAACCAGGGAGCTAAAAGCCGGGAAGATCAGGAAAAGAGGTTCTGAGCAATAGGGACAGCATGTGCAAAGGCCCAGAGGTTGAATCAACTTGTGTGTTGAGGGGCAGCAAAGTCAGCATAAGGGAGCAAAATGAGAAAGAGTGGAGGCCAGGGAAGAGGCCAGAGAAGAGGCCAGGGAAGGTGGTCAGCTGGCAGCGGGGTGGAACCAGGGAATTCAGGTTACTTTTATTTTGTACATAAGGAAACTGAGGTAGAAGAAGGGGAGGGACTTCCCAAAGGTCACACAGTGGACTAAGGGTGGAGACCTGAGGGAAGAACTCAGGTTCCTGCTGTGGCCTCAAACATGGGACCCTCCCTGCCTCTTCCCAGATACCCCCTGCTCCACACAAAGATCTCCAGCTGCAGGTCCTGCCTCTGTGGTCTCCCCAGCCTCAGCCTCTCCACTGCCCAGGCCTCCATCAGGGGTCCCCCAGCCCTCTCCCCGGGGTCCTCTCCCCTGCCCTGAGGCTGAAGGCCCCCCTTTTATCCCTGGGGCGTTTCAGATCCCTTTTGTTACCTGAACAATAAGTAACCCAGGTAGTTAGTTATAAACTCTGCAGGAACGGAGGAGCTGGTTGATAATTTATAGCAACATCTCAAATTTAAATGGAAAGTAAATAGCATGCTGTTAGCATTAAAGAAAACCCAATCGGGGCAGGAGGGAGGCACTCCGGCCTCCTCCCAGCTTGGGGTGCCTCGCTCTCTCCCCTGCCCCTTCTCCCAGCTGGGCCTGAACCCCTCTCCCCTCCTGGCTCCTCTGCCCTCTCTCTCGGCCTCCCCGACAGCCTCTCCTTTCCTCCCTGCTGTCCCTCTTCCCCCCAGCTTCCAGATCTCTGCTGGTCCCCAAGGACACTTTGACCTCTGCTCCCCCCCAAATGCTGTGGAACAAGCCTCCCCCGCCCCACCATCCCACCACAGGGGCTGCTGATCCAGAGGCCCCCCAGAGCCAGGTAAGAAAGACCCTTGGTGCCCCTTACCCCAGCCCTCTCCCCAAAGCCCCCCAGTTCCACCTGGGACCCTGAGCAGGTCAGGCCCAGCCCCACCCTGTCCAGGTGGCCCTCGCCCTGGGTCTGGCCTTGCCTGGCTCTTTGCCCCTCCCCTGCAGAGCCGCAGCCTTTGCCCTCCTCTTCCTGCCAAGTCGGGGGCCTGGCTGCTCCCCTGCCCCCTGCCGAGGGCCCCACGAGGCTCCCTGAGCCTCTGAGAAGGTCCCTCCACCAGCCTCCCCCACCCCAAGCAGGGATCAGCCCTTGGACAGAAAAGACGGTCCCCCACAGAGCACTTTGGAGCACTCCCTCAAATCCTCAGCCACCCCCAGCTGGGCCCTGGCTCCTGGCCAGAGTGCCTTCCGGCTCCGTGCCTCAGTTTCCTCATCTGTGAAGCAGAGTGGTCAACAGCTTCCTCCCCGGGCTCAGCTCCACATCACACACAGGGCCCCTCGGCAGGCAGACGGGCTGCAGGAACAGTGGCCGTCAGCGGGGAGCCTAGGGAGCTTGGGGGACTGGTGGTCCCGTAGCCCCCAGGTTGCTCTCCCCCAACCCGGTGCCCCCCATTCTCCCATTCTCCACCCCCACGGCGGGGTTGGGGGGTGGCTCCTGCCTCTGCGGGCCACGATCCTACAAGTTAATGATCACAGCCCTTATCAGAGCCTTTTGCTGTTTATAAATTTATAAAACAAAAGAGAAATAATAAAGCGCGTGGGTAATTAGTAACCAGGGCAGCTCGGCTGGGGAGAGGGGAGGCATCGCCAGGGACCCACCCAGTTCTCCAGGAGTGGGGAGAAGGCCAGCGGATGGGGGTACAGGACAGTACTGGGGGGCTTCGACATGCAGCCTGCTGGGGACCCGTGGCGGTGCAGGAGAGGTAAGAGTTCCCACCCCGAAGTCCCCTCTGCCTCAGCTAAGAAAGACCTGGACTTTCCCAGTGGGGGGGGCCAGGGAAGCCCCCCAAAACCCCAGTCTCAGCTCTGCCTCCCAGAGGTGCTTTCTGCCCCCGGGGGCCGACCATCTGAGCACTTCGTGGGGAGCCAGGGACTGGGGGTACGAAGGGCCACATGGCTAAGGATTTCCCACCCCCTCTGTTCTCCAGGTGTCTGGGGTCCCTGTCCCAGAGCTTCCCCAGGGCTTGTCCCCACTTCCCGAGGACACGGCTGAAGACCGTGGCTCTTGGTGTCTGGAGGCTCCAACCTCTGAACAGGGACCCCCGAGCGCTGGCCTGGGCCCTGTCCCCTTCCCCGACAGCTAAGCTGAAGGCCACGGCTCAGGAGGACTCTGGACTTGGCAGAGGGGCTGGTCAGAGCGGAGGGTGGCCCTGGGGGCTCCTTCCTGGCAGCTGGGGACGGGGAGGGGTCCTTACTGCAGAAGGGTCTCCACCACGGCCTTCTGGTGGGCCGCCTCCTCGGGGCTGAGGTTCTCCAGCTCTTTGAGGATGGGCGGCGTGAAGTCGTCCCCGTCGTCGTCCGTGTCGTCCTCGGAGCCCCGCGTCTCCCCCAGCCCGTTGGGCAGCTCAGCCAGCTCCCCTCGACCGGCGCCGCAGGCCTCCCCCTTGTCCAGGGGACCCTCTCCGGGCAGCAGGTAGGGCCCCGGCTCCCCCAGGGCCTGGATCAGCGCCTCCTTGCTCAGGCCCGACTCGAGCAGCGCGGCCAGGAGCTCGGTCTGCAGCTGGCTCAGCTTGGCCACCATGGCTCCGCCGAGGGCCACGCGGCCGGGCCACCAGCTGCCACCTCCCCCGCCCGAGGGCCTCCACTGGCCGGCCGGCAGCCACGAGCCAGGCTCCTGCACCACTGCCCCCCCAAACCCACGAGCCAAGCCCAGTGGGCACCCCCAGCCCCCAACCCTGGCCCCAGCGGCCGGTGAATCAGGCCCCTGCCTGCTGTTTACATTGGAGCTGGGGAAATTCTCCAAGGTTCATATTTATCCGTGTGCTTAGCGCGGGGACTGAACTTTGGACTTCAGCCCTGCAGAGTGCAGGCCTCATGGCCGCAGAGGGCCCGAGCGTGGCCTTCGGTGGGAGTGGGCAGGGGAGGGTGGGGAGGTGGAGGGGGGACCATGGCAGCTGGACAGAAGGTGCTAGGAGCCAGGGGGCAGCATTGGGGCCCACCCCCAGGGCCTTGCAGGAAGTCAGGCTAAGGCAGAAGGACGCAGAAAGCCCATTTCTTTAGGGGAATAGAAGCCACAGGAAGTTTTAGGCCACTGGGCCAGCTGTCAAGGACAGAGCTAGGTCCTGTTCATTTGGGGACCCTCTCACACTACACCAGGCCTGTGCTCAGGGATGGCGCTGGGTCTGTAACGTGTGCCTTTACTTCACTGTGAGTGGGTGCAGGGATTGTCTCCATTTTATAGAGGAGGAAATCTAGGCTCTGAGAGGTGAAGCAACGTGGCCAAAGTCACACAGGAAGGGATTCGACCTGTGGGATGGGACTAGGTGGACAGCAGCCGGGCACTTGCCTCAGTACAAATTTTCAGGGGGCACCCACAACCTTAGTAATCAAGATTTTATGCAATGGATTTTAAAAATTAAAATCAAGGCAAACCCCTAAAAGCACGTGTCCATACAAAAATTCTCACGTTCGAGTCCTGGGGCTGGAGCTCAGTGGAGAGTGTCTGTCTGGCATGCATGAGGCCCTGGCTCAGATCCCCAGCACCACCAAAACCAAAACCAAAACAAACCAAAAAACGTCACGGATATTCCCAGCACCATTATTCATAGTAGCCAAAAAGTGGGGAGAAAACATAAATATCCAGCCGGGTGCAGTGGCGCACGCTTGCAATCCCAGCAGCTCAGGAGGCTGAGGCAGGAGGATCGCGAGTTCAAAGCCAGCCTCAGCAACATCTAGGCACTAAGCAACTCAGGGAGACCCTGTCTCTAAATAAAATGCAAAACAGGGCTGGGGGTGGGGCTCAGTGTCTAGTGCCCCTGAGTTCAATCCCCAGGACCCCCCCCCCAAAAAAAAAACAACAACATAACTACCATCAACATATGAATTAACAAAGTGCAAGATGTACAACATACAATAGTATATCATTCTCTCATGATAAGGAATGACGTTTTGACCCATGACACTGCCTGTATGGACCTTGCAGACATGCTAAGTGAAGAAGCTGGTCACAGCAGGCCTCGTTCCATTTCCACGAGATTTGCAGAACAGGCAGACCCACAGAGAGAGAAGGTAGACCCGTGTGGTTCCCGCGGCTGGGGCTGGGGTCACCAGAACCTGCTTTGACCGCGGGAACCTCCCTGAGCCCCTGGAAACTCCGGAGTTTCACTGGGGTGGTGCTGAGGGGCTTCCTGCCAAGCTGGGTGGTGTCCAGAGGTACCTTTCAGGGTTCTGGGGAGCCAGGGGCGTGCTTGGCCATGGAAGGAAGGAAAAGGAGCCATGGCCCAGAAGCCCTGCCTGTGGGGCAGGAGAGCCCGAGGGCTGGTTACAAGGGACAGTCTGTGTGTCTCCCTGTCTCCTGCCCTGCATCAGCTCGATGCCCTCCCCTCCCCACCTGGTGTTCCTGGTCCCTTTCCCTGAATCTCTTCCTTTTGCCCAACCTCCAACCTCCTCCAACACAGCAAGTGGCACAGCCCCAAGCCATTACTAACAATCTGAACCGCGGCTGAGCCTCTTGTTGAACTGCTAATAATATGTTGGACATACCAGGCTGAAATTTTAAATTTAAAAAAATTGCCAGGCCCAGTGGCGTACGCCTGTAATCTCGGGAGGCAGAGGTAGGAGGATGACAAGTTCAAGGCCAACCAGGGGAACTTAGCAGATCCTGTCTCAAAATTTAAAATAAAAAGGGTCAGAGATGTAGCTCCATGGTGGAGGGCCCCTGGGTTCAATCCTCAATGCCACATCCAAAAAAATTAGACTAAAAAGTTAATTTTAAATACATTAATTCTAATATTCGGATAGATTCTAATATATTAATATTAATATTTATAGGTCATTTAAATTCACTTAAATTAACTTGAATTTTAAATAGTTTGAATTGAATATAATTTTGATTAATGAAAATTATACTTTCTAATTTTTAAAATTAAAAAAGTAACTTCACCTGTTTCTTTTACTTTTTTAATGGTACTACTGGAAACTTTTAAATTGAATATATATAGGTTTGGGGGTATAGCTCAGTGGTGGAGTACTTGCCTATTATGTGCAAGGACCTGGTTCCGTCCTCAGCACTGCCAAACAAATAAATAAATAACTTACATATGTAGCTCACATTATATTTCCACTGGTGCTGCTCTATAATTTACTTATGTATTATGTTGATTTTGTCTCATAAATAGTCCTCTGCTAGAATGTAAGTCCCATGAGGGCAGAGCTTTTTGGTCTGTCTTGTTCATGCTGTATTCCCAAGGCCTAGTATATTGCCTTATCCATACATAGTAGGTGCTCAATAAATACTGGTTAAATAAATGAATGGCTAAATTTCAGTGCAACTATGTCCTGTAGTTTTTTGTTTGTGTATGTGGTGTGTGTGTGTGTGTGTGTGTGTGTGTGTGTCTGTCCGTGCAGGTGTGGGCATGCCCTGGGGCTTGAATCCAGTCTGCTATGGTTTGAATATTTCCCTCAAAGCTCACATGCTACTTAATCTCCAGTGTGACAGTGTTGAGTGGTGAGGCCTCATAATAAGCAGGTAGATCCTGAGGGCAGGAGTGGGTTAGCAGTTAAAAAAGTGGATCTGGCACAAAAGTGAATTTGACTTCTCTTGCCTGGCACCGCCCCCCTCCCTTGCCCTTCTGCCTTCTGCCATGGGATTACACAGAGGGAGGCCGCCTTCCTCAGATGCTGATATTCTGACTGTGTACACTGAGTCATGCACTGTGCTTTAGTCATGTAGCAAATTCTCAGAAAAACTATGACTTGGGACCATTATTATTCCCATCCTGCAGGAGGAGAAAGGGAAGCTCTGAGGATTAAATAACTGTCAACTCAGAGTCCTTCAGAGCTGAGGTCTCAGTCCCCCTGAGCCAGGTGGTCCAGCTGCACAGGACATGCTGACGGCCATGTATAAGTGAGAACATGTACCTGGCTTATTTCATTCAACATAACATCCTCCAGTCGGGCAGCTTGTATTCTTGAGAAGCACCCAGGATTGTCTTTGAATTTCACTGTGTCCACCTGCAACGGGGTGGCCTCGGGCAAGTGAGTTAGTTAATCTTCTTCTTTATTTTATATTTTTTGGTACTAAGGATTGAACCTAAGGGAACTTGCCTCCTGAGCCCCATCCCCAGCCCTAGTTTGTGTTTTATTTAGAGACAGGGTCTCATTGGGTTGCTTAGCACCTCGCTTTTGCTGTGGCTGGCTTTGAAATTGTGATCCTCCTGCCTCAGCCTCCTGAGCTGCTGGGATTACAGGCCTGTGCCACCGTGCCTGGCTGAGTTAGTTTTTCTTGACCATCTTTAAAACAGAAGTATGGCTCTGATAGGGTTTTTGAGACAACTTTGCATAAAGGGCATGATGCCCTGACCTTCCATGGTTCAAAGCAGGCTCCGCATCTCAGGACACTCATAACCACCTCTTCCCACCAAAATAGCAGTCACGTTTAGTAAGTAGGCAGATAAAAACGACTTATATTTATGACCTAACAATTGAGCATCTGCTTGAAAAAAATAATGTGCATAACTTGAAAAATCATCTTTTGGTTCACTTATACACCTGCAGTAGGATTCATGGAATGCATGTGGCGGGCTTTGCACCACTGCTCGAACTTTGGCATTATATTGGATTCTACCACCTTCATTTCCTGCTCCGCAGTAATTTTTTTCAAGGCACTTTGCTCTTTATCTCAAGAGCGGCCATAAACTCAGCCTCAGGAAGTCGTGATGACATCGTGGAACGTTGCCTCCTTCAACCTTCGCAGGAAAACCTCGAGCTGGTAGTTCACAGGGTGGCCGACAGATGGCGCTGTGTTTCCTCCAAAATTTCTCTCCCCGCCTCCTGCCCCAAACCCTGGGAAGCCAGATTGGCCACGTTGAAGCTTTTTCGTGGAAATAGGCAAGTGCTGCAGATCTGGTCGGGTGGGAGGTTTGGGGTCGTTTCTTTGGTGTTCAGAAGGCCAACCTGATACTCCTCCCATTCCTGATGAGCTCCAGAGACCAAAAAACCTGGGTTTCCATCTCAGCTCCATTACTTAGGAGCTCTGGGACAGGAGGCGGTGGCCTGAATCTCTCTGCACCTGTTTGGTTTTTTAGTTTGTTTTTGTTTTGTTTGTTTTTAGTTGTTGTTGTTTGCCAGGGATTGAACCCAGGGGCACATAACCACTGAGCCACATCCCCAGCCCTTTTTTTTTTTTTTGTATTTTCTTTTGGAGACACTGTCTTGCTAAATTGCTTAGGGCCTCCCTAAATTGCTGAGGCTGGCTTAGAACTCTGGGTCCTCCTGCCTCAGCCTCCATAAGGGTTGGGATTACAGGTGTGAACTACCACACCCAGCTATGCACCTGCTTTTTATGGCAAGGAAGGAGTGGTAACGATACTTCCTCATAGAGTTTTATGAGGGTTAAATATGGTGTAAACACTTGGCACTGGCCTTTCTGTTCCTGAAGTGTTGGCCTCCCGGGCAATGTTGACCATGATGATGATGATGTCCAAGTCCCTGTTTGGGCCCTTTCTCCAGGAAGCCTGCCCTGAGTATCCCACTGATGGGGACCCCTCTAGCCAATCTCAGAATTCCTGAGTCCTCACTGTGTCACAAATATTTTGGCCTTGAATTACACCATCAGCTGAATCATACCACCTGCAAACCCATCAGAGCGCCCCTGATCTGCAGTCGGCCCTCCACCACCCACCTACTGCTGCCTCATCTCCTATTTAAACATCAGTTTGGTCCATCAGACAATGAGCTCCTTGGGGGCAGAGACCACACTGGACTCACACTCTATGTCCAGACACCTGCACACTGTCTGGCACCCATCAGTTGTTTGTTCAATAAATACCCGTGGAATAGATGGGTGCATCCCGCTGTCAGAATCATCTCCTTAAAACTCAAGGGCACTCTCTTGCTCAACAACCTTCAATAGCTCCCCATTTCCTATAATATTATTTCTCCAATGCAGGAACCCAGGACCACCTGCATTTTTTTTTTTTGCCACATTTGAGTGCCACTTATACCACTATTTATGTAGAAGTTTGGGGTCCTATCAACTCGCTTTTTTAAAAAATCAAACAAATGTGTTTTAAAAGAAAAAAGTTATAATAAACAAACAAACAACAAAAAAAGGATTCCTTACCATAAATAGAGAATAAATGAGTGAAGTCTTCTCCCTTGGTCTGGTTTCATGCCAGGCCTCTAAGCCGGAGGCCTGTCCCCTTTGTATTAAAAGGAAATTAGCCACTGTCAGAAGAATGTTAAAGATAGACTAGCTCCTGACTGAGGCTTCCTCTTTGATGTGATCATTTTCAAAGGAACTATAAAGACAATGTTCTCTGTACATGACCAAAGGGGTCCATATCACCTAAAACCGTCCTGTGTTCCATCGTTTAGAGAATGCAGCAGGACAATATTAGCTTTGACTCCCAAGCTGGGGGTGAGCGCAGTGGCAGAGTGCTGGCCTAGCATGTGCAAGACCCTGGATTCCATCCCTAGCACTGGAAAAAAAGATTAAAAAAAAAGACCCGTACAAGATTTTGTTTGCCAGGCATGGTGGTGAGTGCCTGTAGTTCCAGCTACTTGGAGGCTGAGGAAGGAGGCTGGCTTGAGCCCAGGAGTTGAAGGCCAACTTGGGTGTTATGGGTTGCATCTGGAAGACTCCCAAAGGCTTGATCTCTAGCACAGCAAGGCTCAGAAGAGGGGAAGGCGGGGCGGGGGGGGGGGTTATTGGCTCATGAGGGCTCTAAGCTCATCAATGGCTTAATCCACTAATGGGTTGATGCATTATTGGGAGCCTTTAGGAGGTGGGGCCTAGTTGCAGGAAGTAGGTCACTGGGGACATGCCCTGCAAGAGTATATCTTGTCCCCAACCTCTGGAGCCCTCTCTTTCTCCTTCTCCTGTCCTCTCCCCTCTGTCTCCTTTCTGGCTGCCATGAGGGGAGCAACTCACTTCCTCAGGCCCTTGCTGCCATGATGGTCTGCTTCACCTCAGGCCCAGAATCAACAGAGCCAAGTGACCAAAGGAGCCAAAATAAACCTTTCCTCCTTTAAAAAGTAGCTTTTCTCAGGTATTTTGTCACAGAAACAAAAAACTGACTAACACACTGGACAACAGCAAGACCTTATCTCCACAAATCATTATTTTTAAGTTCCTTAGCCTGGGATTAAAGCATGCCTCAATTTTTTTTTTTTTTTGAGATGGAGTCTAAGTTGTCCAGATTGGCCTTGAACTTGCAATCCTCCTGCCTTAGCCTCCTGAATAGCTGGAATTACGGGCAAAGCCCTCTTTAATTTGAATCTTTCCAGCCTCATATTCTTCCACAGCCCCTACCTGGACATCCACACTCTTTGCCATCTCCTGCACACCCTGAACTTTATTATATCTGTGCCTTTGTACAAACTGTTTCTTTACCTGAAACCTCCGTCTGTTGGCCTGTTACCATGTTCAAGATCCTCCTGGTCAGAATCTCCAACTAATCCCTTCTACTTAAAGCAACAAGAGCCTTCACTAGATGGTCTTCCCTGCTCACTAGAATACAGCCGGTAGCACCAGAATACCCTGAATTCCATGTTCTGAGTCTTAGGAATACAGATTCAGGGGCCCACATTTCAAGGTACTAATTTAGTAGGTTTGGGATGGATCTCTTTAATATGCCAGCTCCTTGCATCAAAGAGCAGAGAACTGAATGTTGTTCTCAAGATATGTTTGTAGTGAAGTATTTGAGAAAGGTGTGAAAGGATGTACTCCAAACTCTCCACATCAGTTAACCTTTGGCAGGGAGGTCTGCACAAACACATAAACAAAACACTAGCAGCGTAGGGGAAAAGAACTAAAGAAAATGGGCCCCCAGTAAAACACCTCCTGTATAATGAAGTGATTTGGTTCAGGTCTGGGTATGAACCAGAGCAAGCCGTATGGATGGTCTCCTAAAGTTGCATCTGTAGTTATCTCTAGGTGGTGGAATTCCAGGTCATTTTTACTTTCATGCTTATTCTTTTCTGAACTATTTGAATCATTTGATATGAACATTTATTATTTGTCAGAAAAAAAGTACTATTTTTATTTGGGTGTTACCTCCACTTTCCTTCCTGTCAAAAAAGAGTCCACAGTTCTGCTCCCTGTGAGAGGTGTTTGTCTGTCTCTGGATCTTCAGGTGCTTGTCACCTGGCCGTAGTTGACAAGAACAACGTTCCAGCGGTCCCTGGATGTGCAGGGCTTCGTAGACACTGACACCTACACACCTAGAACTCCAAACATGGCAGGTGCCCAAGAAATAGTTGCCAAGTGTAAATTGGACGGTTTCTGGATGCCTTTCTCATAACTGCCAATAGAATTAGATCGTGAGTTCTGGGAAGGTGGGGACAACCTTGACCTTCCTTTTACTCTTCTGGTCCCTGCCCAACTCTGATCTGGACGCATAATTACCCTCCAGGGGAAAACAGAGGAAAAACACCAGCGCAAGGCAGAGAAGGGCCCTGCCTGGGAATGCCTGGGGGTCGGTGCCATCCTCCTCCTGGACAGCAGAGGGCGCTCTACTTCCACGCTGCAAAACCCTCCAGCCCTGCCTGAGCCTAAGAGAGCCCAGTGGGGTGGGTTTAGAATTCACAGTCCAAGGCCCAGTCTCATTATTCCTCAATCAGACTCTCCAGTCAAAATGCCAGAGAGTCTCTTGTTTGCATAAACAACTCATGAAAGCTTCTCAGGATCAAGCAAGTTGTGGAAGTCCAGCTCACAGCCCCAGGGTTTCTCAGATTGGCTCCTGTCCTCTGGGTGTGCAGGAGGGAAGATAAAAATCTGCTTCCAACAAGAAAAGCCCAGAGAGAGCTGTGATACAGAAGCACAAAGCACAAATAAATAAATTACCCGGGACTCCCAGGGTTAGTTGAGGGCACAGGTTAAGCAAGTTCTGCCTTAGTGGTGTGACCTTGAGAGAGCCCCAGGGCCACTCTGAACCTCAGTGTCCTCATCTAAAAGTAGGGATAATATGGGCCAAGAGTCTTACCCGGATGTAGATGGAAATGGCCAGGACCGTAATGAAGTAGAAAAACCTGGCATTAGGACTGCCCAGCACTTGGGAAACCCACCCTACTTTGGCCACCGGGACTGGGAGAGAGGACCCCGCCCATCATGGCCCCCTCCTTCCGTTCTCAGACAGGCAAAGCTGCTTGCCCCAGGGACTTTGCCCATCTTGTCCCCTCTGGCTGAACCCCCCCCCAGCTCTTCCCCCCAGCAGCTCCTTTGCATCCCTCCCTCTGTCCTCAGGAGGTCTGTGTCCCCCTCCACCAAATTCACATATTGAAACTTGTTTCCCACAGTGATGACATGAAGAGATTCTTTGGGAGGCTTGTGGGAGCTTGTTTGGTCCTTCTGCCATGGAGGGTGTCTCCAGAAGATGCCAACCTGGCAAAAGGTCCTCCCCGACCTCCAGACTGCAGAACCGTGGGAATCAGCCTATGGGGTTTTCTTACGGCAGCCAAAAGAGACTAAGATCCCTGCTACGGTTTGGGTCCTGAATGTCCATGCATTAGAGGCTCAGCCTCCAGCAGGGTGCTATTGGAAGGTGGTGGGCCCTTTAAGGGGCGGGGTTTAGTGGGAGGTCTTTAGATCCCAGGCAATGGGGCCAGCCAACAGCAGACTGAGACCTCCCACACTGGGAGCCATGGTCAACCTTTTCTCTTGACAAGTTGATTGTCTCAGGTATTTGTCATAGTGGCAGAAAGCTGACGAATGCACATCCCACTCCTCAGCTGAAATGTCACCGTCACACAATGCCCTGCCTGACACATCGAAACACCGTCCCCTATGTTACTCCCCGTCTCTGCATTGTGTGGCTCCTTTGTGGTGCTTGTTAACATGTGTAATTACACGTGTTTCTCCCCTGTCAACTACAACTCCGTGACGTCTCTGTTCTGTTCATGACCAAATAAGTCCTGGCACACAGTGGTGTTCGTTAAACATGTGAAGAATGAATCAGTGAATCTGTTTGATCACTTACAGGAGCAGGTCACTCCTGATTTCATCAAAGCTTTCATTCAGTTCAGTTCTAAAAATGTACCAATTAGGTATCAGGTTTAGCTATATATAACAGAAAACTCAAAGTGACAGTGGCATAAACACATAAGAGTTTGTTCCTTCCAGAAGTAGACAGTCTAAGACTGAGGCCTCCATAATGTCACCAATGCTTTTACCTTTCTGCTGTACCATCTTCAGTAGGTAGCATCTGTACTCAGGTTTACCTCCTAGTCCATTGTGGCTGCTGAAGCACCAGCCATGATATCCAAATTCCAAGCAGCAGAAACAGGTAGAAAAGCAAAAGCAGTGATCAAAGCTGAGATTTTGAGGAGTCTCATACAACATGGAATAAAATGTCATCCCATGACCTCACGAAGAGGGGCAAGAGAGACTGGGAAATGTCTTTATTCCAGGCAACAAGATCAGGATTGTGTTACTAAGGAAAAGTGAGAAATGTATACTAGATGTGTAATTGGCTACAAATGACCCCAGCATCTGCATGTATTGAGAACTTAATATGCCCAACACTTAAAAAATGCAGCCTGCTCGAACAAGATTGCCCTCTGTCGCTTCTGTAGCCAGGGGGACACACACACACACACACACACACACACACCCTGCTGGGAGCCACTGATGTGAGAAGCCTTTGTGACCCTGAGCAGGGAGGGTGTGATGTTGTCTTAGCATGATAAGGTCAGGATTCATGAAATTAAGTCCCGGCCCTGTACCTGGGAGGAATATGAATTCCTAATGCAGAAGAGAGAGGGGAATGTGTTCAGAAGGAAATTAATCCTGGTGGTTTGAGACACGTTTGATTTCAAATCTATTGAGAGAAAACCAGCCACAGTCTGGCGTGCACACCGCCAACTGCCCCAGCCAACCCTGGAGAGCCCGAGAGACCCCCCCCACACCCTGTCCCCCAGAGGAATGAACAAACCATGAGGCCAAAGTCCCCTGTCCCTCTCTGTGGGGCAGCAGACTCTGGGAACAGATGTACTTTGCGATTTGCAGAAAGGAGGCCTGGGACTGAGTCATTCTTGGAGAAATGGCTGGTGTTTCACGAGAAGCAGGCCATGCCCCCAAGCTAGGAGAAGAGCTGTGGAGGTTCTGAGGATCAGCATCTATCGGGGGGGTCTCTTCTTCCTGCCCAGGAGAATCTAAGCCACCCTCAAACTTAAAATCTCAAGTGATTAGTGAATAACAGAACACAAATATTCAGAAATACATTTACAAAAGCCGAAGCCTCTGACAGATCTGGTCCACACAGGTTCTGGTGGCTTATTTAAGGGGTACGTCAAAGGCAGGGATAAGGTTTCCAGAGGGGAGTCTTGCTTCGAGATGTCTTGAAGTCAGCAGGTTAAGTGACATCTTGGCAGGTCACACCCATCTCAGGTGCTGTGTGGGCCACGGCAGAGCAGGATGGAAATTCACATTGTCCCTGGGAAATGGACCGGAGAAAATGTCCACTGGTCAGACACCAGATGTCTCTGTCCACAAGGCTTCCATGCGCCATGACCCACATGCAACTAACTCATGGACGACTCCTAACACATCCTAAGTGAAACCCTTGGAGGCCTGATCCTGATACAGAATGGCCAGTCTAGATGGAGACCCGTGTGCCAAAGTGTGGCACAGAGATACTGGTCTTGCTGGACTTCAGGGGCCCCATAGGCTTGAACGAAAGGTGTATCAGAGGAATCTGCATAGACCAGAGGCCAGAGGGCTCTCCTCAAACATTTTTGCCTGCATAGGAATCTCACAACCTCTGTACAAGGTTAGAAATAGTAAGTCCTGAGCTTTAATGTCTCCCCACCCAAACACGTGGAAGTCTTAGGTGTGATTTCCAAGCAAAATCATATTCTTAGCACCCGAGGGAGAAATTCAGTCCTGTCCCAAATTGCAAGAAAATGAGGGTGGCCGGGTCCAGTGGTGTGTACCTGTGATCTCAGCGACTTGGGAGGCCGAGTCAGGAGGATCAGAAGTTGCTGGAGGTCAGCCTCAGCAACTTATCGAGAACCTGTCTCAAAATAAAAAGGGCTGGGAATGTAGCTGAGTGGTAGAGCATCTCTGGGTTCAACCCCAGTAGACCTACCACTACCCCTTAAAAAAGAAAAAAGAAGATGAGGGTATTCTTTGTTGATCCTTCTGCAACAAATCTGCTAAACTCAAAAGTTAAGGGCACAGTCTTCCACGGACTGCCATGCCAGTCCAAAGGAGGGACCCATAGGCGCCTGTCGGAAAGGGACTCAAATGCAAACTTTCCAGTTGTCCCGGGCTGTTCCCTCCTCCTGGTTGTCACATGTGACAAACTTTGTAGGTGACTGTCAACCCGAGAAGCTCCCCTGAGGCTTCGGGGTCCAGAGAGCTTGCTGGGGCTCTGCCATCCACGGCCCGATGGCTGGCCGGCCCCTCCTGAATGACTCCCACAGATAGGGCTCCCCTGGAGGGTTGACCTGTCACAGCCTGTCCTGGGGTTAGCTGGGCGGCCAAAGCCCCCAGGCAAGCAAAGACCCAAACCTGCCATCAGGAAGGACATCGCAGAGACACCTCCAGGTGGCTGAGCGCAGGAGCCGCCGGATCTCTCGTTGGGTCCTGTGGTTCTCCCCTCCACTGTCCCCAAACTCTGATTGGGGGTTGGTTAGATGTTCACCATTGAAGGTCGTTAGGGAAAAAGAGAGAAGGTCACACAGTGATGGAGGCAGAGAGGGGTGTCCTGCCATTGCCATCAAAGGTCACCAGAGACAAAAAGATGAATGAGGTCAGCAGGGATTCTGCCCTACAGCTTTCAAAGAGAGCAAAGTCCTGCTGACCCCAGGTATCTAGCCTCCAAAAAAAAAGATGTATGTGCTGCAGCTGAATTAGTCACCTAGGGGACATGGCAATGGATGGGTACCCCAGCTCTTGATTGTCCCTCCCTGGCAGTCCCCAAACCGATCATGAGACTTTTTTTTTTTAAACCAGGAATTGAACCCACAGCTGCTTAACCACTGAGCCACCTCCTCAGCCCTTTTTATTTTTTATTTTGAGGCAGGGTCTCGCCAAGTTGCTCAGGGTTGATGAGGCTGGTCTCCAACGGGTGATCCTCCTGCCTCAGCCTCCCGAATGGCTGGGATTACAGCTGTGCGCCTCCACTTCCACCCATTAGGGTTATGCAGATGATGGAAATATGCGGGTCGCTCCCTGTCTCAAAATAGAAGGTAAATCAAAAGGCCTGGGGATGTGGCCCGGTGGCACAGCACCCCGGGGCCCAGTACTGGGGGGAAATGCAGGTCGTCAATGCTTCGTGTGCCCTCCCTGTCCTTTGTGTCTTCTCTATCAGAGTGCAGGAGGGGGAGGGGAAGAAGCTCCTCACCACGGTCAGCTTGGCTCCAGGGACCAGCCCTGGTTGGTGCAGAGTCAACTTCAGTGACGGAGTGGAGTGACGCACTGGGTTATCTGTCCCATCATGTCACTAATCCCACCCTGGGAGGTCTTGGCCACCTCCAATCCCTCTCCCTTGAGGCTGGAAAGCTTGTTAGGAGAATCCCAAGCCAGATGCACTGTTGCACACCTGTAATCCCAGGTGACCCAGGAGGCTGCGGAGGGGGATGGCAAGGTTGAGGGCAGCCTCAGTGATTTAGAGACCACCACCCCGCCCCCCCCCATCTCAAAATAAAACAAAAAGGGCTAGGATGTAGCTCAGGGGTAAAGTGGCCCTGGGTTCAATCCCCAGTACTGGGGGTAAAAAAAAAAAAAAAAAAAACTAAAAAACGAACAATCAAACAAACTTCTTGAAACAACCAAAACAAACTTATTGTTTCAAGTAATAGGAGGTCTTTAGTAGCGATCAGAGTTCTCTATCTTCTCCTCCTCAACCTTCTCCCACAGCCTTCCCCAGGTGCACTGAGGACAACTGTCCTTTAAAAGCCTGGGATGAAACTCCGGGGCTTTATCCGTGACTACTCATCGGCCTCATACTACACAGTCAATATAAAAGCTTCCCCAGAGTTAAATATAAAAACAAAAAATCTGCCTATAATCCCAGTAGCTCTGGAAGCTGAGGCAGGAGGATCTCGAGTTCAAGGCCAGCCTCAGCAAAGGCAAGGTACTAAGCAACTCAGTGAGACCCTGTCTGTAAATAAAATACAAAATAGGGCTGGGAATGGGGTTCAGTGGTTGAGTGCCCATGATTTCAATCCCACGGACTTCCCACCAATAAAATCCCAAGGTTGCATGGGCTTTATGATAGACATCATTATAGGCCATAGTCTCTCCTCTTGCTTCTCACAAGTCCATAGAATCAGCTCCACTGAGGGTCCTTTCCCCTCATGGTCACAAAGTGGCTGCCACCACTCTCAAGGGCCTCCAGTGGGCAGGAGGTACTATGCCTCTCCAACAGCCCAGAGCGAGCTTGCACCTCATTGGTCCACGGGCTCAGGCCCAACTCTAAATCAATCGCTGGCAAAAGGGAATAGAATTACCATGAGGGACGCAGGCGGATGGTTCTCAGTGTGATCCCTGGACCAGCAGCCTCAGCCCACCTGGTTGCATGTCCTTCAACCTCTCCTCGAACCTCCGGAATCAGAAACTCCAAGGCGACTCCTGCTGACCCTGATGTACACGGCTCTAACTGGAGAGTCAAGGCCTTGGACAAAGGCCGTCCTCAGCCACCCACAAGGTCCCAGCATGAAGGTGACTTGGAGGCAGGTGGGGCGGAGTGAGGGTGGAGGGGAGAATGCCCTCCTCAGTGGGCGCCAGGGCTCCCTCTGTGGATGACGAAGTCACAGGGACAATGTGGACCCAGGAGTCCCCACGCAGTCCCTTAAGTGGCTGAGGACAGTCAGGAACGTCTCCTCCCCTTCGAGCCCCAGAGGAAAGGGATCAACCCAACGACAGAAAAGACAGCATCGGGTCACCCGCCCCGTGTGGCTGGAGCTCACCTCTTTAAAAGAGCTTCTAGAAAATTCCTCCTTGAGGCTGAGATGCGGAGAAATCAGGGCTGAGCAGCTTTTTATGGTCAGCTGTCCTCCCATCTCTGCCCTAGGACACCACCAGATCCCTCCTCCAGTCACCTCCCAATGATGGGGCAGGGGGGCTACTGGCACCAGAGAGGAGCGTTTTGCATAGAGAATTTTTAAACTATCAAAAAAACCCATAAAAGCTAGTCTGCTTTGTTTTCTCGTTTTTTTTTTTTTTTTTTTTGGGGTGGGGGGGGCTGGTACCAGGGATTGAACTCAGGGGCACTCACCACTGAGCAACATCCCCAGCCCTATTTTGTATTTTATTTAGAGACAGGGTCTTGCTAAGTTGCTGAGGCTGACTTTGAACTCCCGATCCTCCTGCCTCAGCCTCCCAAGCCTCTGGGATGACAGACGTGCGCCATCGCGCCTCGCACTATTGAGCTTTAATGATCTTATTTATAGAAAATTCTAGAAAAAGCAAATTACACTGAGAAAAAGCAGAATAGTGATTACCTGGGAATGGGGGGCTATGTTAAAATAACAGAAAGGTTTACCCAGGACCCCGAAAAAACATTAGGAATGACAGGTATACAATCGGCATCACTTAATGATAGGGTACGTTCTGAGAGATACCTTAGGCCATTTCAATAGGGGCAGACATGACAGCGCCTACTGACACAAGCTGAGGCGGCTGCAGGGTCGCTAGGTGACATCCCACAGGACCACGGTATTATGGGTGGTCCATTATTGACTGAGAAATTGTTCTGGGGTTTCTGATTGATGATGCTGATATTTTCACAGTGGTACACTCATGTCAAAACTTATCAAATTGTACCCTTCGAACATGTGCCATTTATCGCATGCCAATTACACCCGACAGAGCTCTGTTTAAAAGCATTCTCGCTGTGGGGGCTGGGGACGCAGCTCTGCAGTAAAGAGCTTGCTGAGCATATGTGCGGCCCTGGGTTCCAACGCCAGCACCGTACACTCACATACACAGAGACGCAAAAATAAATAAATATACTCACTGGCATTTTTTAGACTGAGAAAATATTTTAATTACTTCCAATGACATTCTCCTGCCAGATAAGTCACCATGCAGCAGCCAGGCAACAAGAGGCCTTGGTTATATTTGGCTCACACATATCACGCATACACCTGATGCCTGACTCAATAAATAATCGTGAGGAGAAGATTAACGCCGCATTCCAAGTCACCATCTGACTGGCACCCGGGAGAACTCTCTGTGTAGACCACAAGCTGCCAACTCAGAAGCCTTAGGGACCAGGCAGACAGGTGAAGTGAGACAGGCCTTGACAATGCATAACAGCAGAAACTGTGGCAAAAACGATTTAGGAACAGCCCAAATGCGGGCACAAATCCCCAGCGCTCAACAACAGACATTAGTGGACCGAACTGAAAGAGTCCCCCAGGGGTGACATCGCTAGCTCCCTATGTAGACAATGCGTGTTAAGTTGGTTTGTGCAACTTAGTGATAGGATAGCAACAGCGAGCCTTCTCACAAAATGTTTATCTCAAGCCGGGCACAGTATAATCCACAGTGCTCACCTGTAATCTCAGCCGATAGGAGGCTGAGGCAGGAGGATCACAAGTTGGAGGCCAGCCTCGGCAATTTAGCAAGACTGTCTCCAAATAAAAATAAAAAGGACCAGGGGAGTGACTCAGTGGGTTCAGTCCCCTGTACCATAGATCAAGCAAACAAAAAACCAAAATGCTTTTCTTTGATGTTCCCAACAACCCTGTGTTCCAGATAGGATGCTTTCCATTTCCCAGATGAGAACACGGGGAGGCTCAGAGACATCGTCCAGACCCCAACCCTAGACCAGGGAATCCAAGACCCGAGCTTGCCTCTCATCTGGCCTGAGATTTTGTTTGTTTTTCTTTCATCAGTCAAATCCAGATTGTCTTGACTTCATTTACCCCCATGGAGCAAATCAATGGAGGAAATCAATCACTCTTCCTTCCCCACAATGGTCACCCCAGGAGCCCCCTGATGGACATTCTAGGAACACAAGAGTTGGAGACATTCCTCGCCTACCCGCCTGCCCCGGTTTTCAAGTTGACAGTGTTGTCTTTGTAAATTCCTAAGCAGTCCATCTGTGTCCACGTTTCCCCAGATCAGGATGCAGGTCGGTCCTCTTGGAGAAGCCGTTGTATGAGGACTCCACCTTGCAGACAGGTCTGTTGACTCATCCCACACACACACTAGTGGGGCCATCCTCACAGTGAGAAGGCTGTCGGGGTACACGCCAGGCACGTGTTAAAGGGTTTTCCAGGGATTCACCGTCTTCAAAGAGCAAGCGTCGAAGGTTGGTTCCGAGACGTTGGTTGGCTGCTCCAGCTGCCATCACAGACTGGGAAATCTGTTTCCCATGGTTCTGGAAGCCAAGTTCAAGGTCAAGGTGCCATCAAGGCAGTTCCATTCTGAAGCCTCTGACTTGGGGGGCCGCGGCCGGCTCATTGCATGCTCGTGTGACCTCTTCTGTCTCTTCTCATAAGGAACTGATTCTATTGGCTCGCAGCCACCATTATCCCTTAACCTCAGCCATTTCCTTAAAGCCCTGGTCTCCTGGAGGCTTGGGGCTGCAGCCTGTGAGAAGAGGACATGACCATTATTGACCCCACTTTACAGATGAGGAAAGTAAAGCACCGGACACACAGAGTGGTCAGCAGAATAGATGTCACCCTCTACCTGCCTGAGTGCGTAGTCTGGTGGGAGAGACAGGTCCTGAGTTACACAACAGAATGTCTGAGGGAGTGCTGGGTCATCGAAAAGGGGTGTGGGAGAGAGGGCAGGTCGTAAAAGCCAGAGGCAGACAGGAGCAAGGGATGTTCTAGAAATTGAGGTGTGGAGGGGTGAGGCAGGAAGCTGTGGAGAAAGGCTGGGGCCAGATCCTGCAGAGGTGAGAAGTTTAGACTTGGCCCTTCAAGCAATAGGGAGCCATTGAAGGTTCTATGCTGGAGAGCAGCATGGCCAGATGGCTTGGGCAGGTTACTTGGGTAGAAGGAAGGTAGACGGGTGAAATGAATGGTCTCTTCTCCGGGGCTCTTTTAAATGGAAACCCTGCCCTCCAGTGGCTCCACCCTCTTCCCCACCAAGGATAAATATCTTGGCTCATTATACATAAAATTTTTCAGGAAGGCATGGGTTTTTGCAGAGTTAGGATCATTCTACCTTACAACAGAGGAAGGGAGAGAAGAAAAAGTTATTGACCCATCTACTGGGTACCATTTCATCAAAAACTCATTCTCAGCAGGCCCGTGAGGTGTATCCCGTTCTCCATGTCAACCCAGGGAGATTTTGTTGTCACTGTGGTCAGCCGTCCCCAGAACAGTGAAACAGAGGCACAGAGAGGTTGATCCAGTGGATGGAGATCACAGCGCCTCATGAGGACAGCAGTCACGTCTTATCTGCAGAGGATACATCTCCTCGTGGGTGGCTCCTGGCCCCACAGAACAAGACCTCATATAGACCATGCTGTTCCTGTCCACGCCTATGGTCATGCTTAGTTCATAAATTAGGCACAGCAAAATGTCTTCTTTGATATAAAGAGAGCAACTAAGATCAGAATAGGGAAGAAGAGCATGAGGAAAAGATTAACATTAAACAGAGACGAGTGGGGGGGAGAGAAAGGGAGAGAGAAGGGAAACTGTATGGAAATGGAAGGAGACCCTCATTGTTACACAGAATTACATATAAGTGTTTGTGAGGGGAAAGGGGAAAAAAAACAAACAAAAAAAAAAAAAACAAGGGAGAGAATTAAACAACAGCAGATGGGGTAGAGAGGGAAGATGAGAGGGGAGGGGATAGGGGATAGTAGGGGATAGGAAAGGTAGCAGAATACAACAGTCATTAATATGGTCTTATGTAAAAATGTGGATGTGTAACCGATGTGATTCTGCAACTTGTATTTGGGGTAAAAAATGGGAGTTCATAACCCACTTGAATCAAATGTATGGAAGATGATATGTCATGAGCTTCGTAATGTTTTGAACAACCAATAAAAAAAAAAAGAAAAAAAATTAGGCCCAGCAGGAGATGAACAATAACCACTAAGAACAGAGCGATCCCTCCTATAGACTTCAATAGAACATCATTTAAAACTTAGGATAGGCTTATTTCTGGAATTTTCCACTTAATATTCTCAGCCCTGGGTTGACTGTGGGCTGAGGGGGTCCCTGGTTAAGGGACACTCCTGTAGTTTGGCAGGGTTTGGACCAAGCTCGGCCTGGTACTGGCCAGCACTCTCATTTCTCTTTTCTTTCTTTAAACGAATTTTTTTTTTTTGGGGGGGGAGGTGGGTACTGGGGATTGATCCCAGGGATGACCTACCACTGAGCCACCTCCCCAGCCCTTTCCCCTTTTTTACTTTGAGACAAGGTCTCACTGAGTTGTCCCGGTTGGCCTTGAACTTGATCCTCCTGCCTCAGCCTCCCGAGAACCTGGGATCACAGGCGTGTGTCACCGGGTGTGGCTGTACACAACTTTCTAAAAGTTCACGAGGGATGAGCACCGCGGTTCTCGGGAACCCTGCCCGATTCATGCAGCCTGTCCCCTGTTCCTGAGGTCATTCCTGTACTCTTGGCCCCTGGGGTACCCACCATTCAGTGAATGTCCATGTAGCTCAGCCTCATGTCCACTCCTTCATTGTTCCTTTAGGATAAATTCCTGGTTTGGGAATTTCTGGGTCAAACTGTTTGCATGCTTTTTTTTTTTTTCCCCCTTTGGCTCTGGGGATACATATAGCCAAGAAAATCCCACGCTCCTTCTACTGCCCCGTTCTGGTTCCCAAGTGGTTGGCTGATGACCGGGAGGTGTCCTGGGGCTTCTCGGATCCTCTGATTCCTCTGGTCCTAAGTGCAGGACCTCAGGAAGCAGGTCCCAGAGCGGCCGGCAGCCTGTGAGTCAGTGAAAACAGGAAAGAGGCCGCTAGCTATGCCCCATTCATTCTAATACATTTTGGAAGGTCGCAGATTTGGACTGGGCACCAGCACTAGGCCCCACAGACAAAACCAGAACAGAGTTTCATTATAATAACCGAGCTCTGGTTTGCTGCAGGAAGCACGGTGACCAATTAAGTCCGCTGGGACCAATTACCTGATTGATTGAGGGGGGAGCCAATCAAGTCTTTTTTGGTGGGGGGCGGGACCAAGGCTTGAACCCAGGGGCACTCACCACTGAGCCACACCCCCAGCCCTATTTTGCATTTTATTTAGAGACAGGGTCTCACTGAGTTGCTTAGGGCCTCACTTTTGCTGAGGCTGGCTTTGAACTGGAGATCCTCCTGCCTCAGCCTCCCAAGTCACTGGGATGACAGGCATCCCTGCTAATCAAGTTGTTTTCTACACCTCCCTTCTGGGTTTTTATTGTTGCTTGTTTGTTTATTTGCTCTGTGGCACTGGGGACTAGACCAAGGCACTTTACCACTCAGCCATATCCCCAGCCCTTCTTATTTATATTTTGAGACAGGGTCTCACTCAGTTGCTTATGGACTCACTAAGGCTGTCCTCGAACTTGTGATCCTCCTGCCTTGGCCTCCCAAGTCACAGGGATTATAGGCTGGCATCCGACTCACCTTTTCTGTAAGTGTTGACGGATCACGTTGTTGGTTGGTGTTCTCAGAACTTGTTTAGGTTTTGAGAGCTTCTGAGTCTCTAATCATTTTTGTTTTTTCCTGCCTTGCTTAAACTCCACTAAATTTAATTGGTCTAAGAAATTTTTCTTCTGACAGCTTATTCACTCACTCAAATATTTATTCCCCAGCACCATAAAAATTTTGTAAAAGATTATGTATCTTTGACTAGATAAAGAGTCAACAGAGTACAAAATTCAAGAGGAAAGAGTGTACAGTAGAATGATTCTCTTCCCTCCTACCTTGCAGGCACCCAGTCCCCTACTGTGAAGATAGTCACTCTTCTACATTTAAGCAAGTCACATGGATGTAGATAATTTCTGGGGCAGGGGTTACAAGGGCTTGAACTCAGCCACTGAGCCCCATCCCCAGCCCTATTTTGTACTTTAATATTTAGAGACAGGGTCTCCCTGAGTTGCTTAGGGCCTCGCTGTTGCTGAGGCTGGCTTTGAACTCGCCATCCTCCTGCCTCAGCCTCCTGAGCATCTGAGATGACAGGCACATGCCACAGCGCCTGGCTACAATTTTTTTTTTAATTGAATGTTGGAATTGTGAGTTTCACTTTGTTAGGTAAATGTGTTGGGTGCTGATCCTTTTGTTTTTCTACAAATATCCTTAGATTGTTCTTTTAAAGTGCATATTTTAACACAAAAGATAGTATTCTACATATACTGTTGAGCACATAGCTTTTCTCACCTACCCATACATAAGTTTGTTTTATATCAATACACATAAATCTACTCTGTTCAGTTTTAATGGATGTGTAGTATTCTATCACGGAGGAAAGCCCTGATTTATTTATTTGTTTCCTTTTGAAGGGCATCTAGGTTGTTTGTAATCTCTCGGTGTTATAAATAGCTCAGCTAGGAACATTCTTTTTTTTTTTTTTTTTTTTTTTTTTAGAGAGAGAGAGAGAGAATTTTTTTTAATATTCATTTTTTAGTTTTCGGCGGACACAACATCTTTTTTTTTTTTTTTTTTTTAGAGAGAGAGAGAATTTTAATATTTATTTTTTAGTTTTTGGCGGACACAACATCTTTGTTTGTATGTGGTGCTGAGGATCGAACCTGGGCCGCACGCATGTCAGGCGAGCGCGCTACCGCTTGAGCCACATCCCCAGCCGGAGGAACATTCTTTACCAAACATGTATTGGGCTCCCCCAAGGTGCCAGGTAATGAGGATAAGGTAGAAAATGAGACAATGTGAGAGAGACACAGCAAGTTGCTATGGTTTGGATGCGGTTCATACCCCAAGGGCTCATGCGCTGGAGTCTTGGTCCCTAACGCAGCAGTATCAAGAGGTGATGGAACTTTCAAGAGGTGGGGCCTCTTGGAAGGTAATTGGGTCATCAGGGATGCTGCCCTTGGATGGAATTAATGTAGTTCTCCCAGAAACCCAGTTAGTTCCCTCCAGAGTGAGTTGCTATAAAAAGAGCAAGACTAGCCTCTCCCCAGACTCCAGCTTCCCCTCTTGCCTCTTTCCTTCTGACACACACTTCCACTATGATGACTTCTGCACCATGCTGTGACACAGCCAAGGAGGCCTCACCACACCCATGTGGATGCTGGTACCATGCTCTTGGACCTTCAGAGCTGTGAGCTCAGCATCCCTCTTTGCTTTATAAAGTATTCAGCCTCGGGCATTTTATTATAGCAACTGAAAATGAACTAGCAGATAAGTGAAACATGTAGGGGCAAAAAGGGAAGCGCATCAGCCCTGGAGAGCGAGCACTCGTGGCCCAGGGACAGTGCTGAACGTCATTGATGGAGGGTTTAGCCTTCCTGCCGGTCACTTCCATCAGGAACAGGAAGCAGAAGTGCTGGATATCAGCATGGATAGTTTTCCAATCTCATGCACAATGTTACTATCTGAGGCTGAGTCCCTTGGGAGCAGAGGCTGAACCAGGTACCGTGATTCTCTGGGGTTTGAGAGGACAGCAAGACAGAGCAAGGGGGCGGGGCCAAGAAGGATTCTGCCTCAGGCAAAGTCTCGCCTGGGCCTGGCCCAGCCTCTACAGAGGAGGGGAAGGAGGCTTGCCCTGGAGTCCAAATTGCACCACACAGAATTGTCCACGAAAGGAAGCCAAGAAAGTGCCCCTTCCCCATTAGTCAGCCATTGACCACCACTGCTGCGTGGGGAGTGGAAGGCAGGGTCACCCCCTCCAGGTGAGGCGGGCCCCTGGGATGAGGGCCAGAGTCTGCAGAAGGGGGAGTCCCCACTCGGTGCATCCAGGGCTGGAAAGGGACAGGCAGGCCTCAGAATGCGGCATCAGGACCAGCCCCAGGCCGAGGGCCGGGCTCAGCAGTTTGCCTCGCTGTGTGAGGCCCGGGGCCTCAACCCAAGCGCCTGCCCCGACCTCCAAGTGGACAGATGGGAGAAGGCTGGCCTCCAATGCCATCTGCCTCAAGAGCTGAAGGAGGAGCAGGCGAAAGGGAAGAGAGGCTTAGGCAGAGGCCAGCGCCGGCGGGGAGGCAGGAAGGGGTGTGACTCAGGTGGTGAGGGAGGGGTGGCCGGCGCTGAGGTGGGCACGGTGCTGGGACATCAGGCACTGGGGAGCCACCAGAGTCCAAGACAGGAATGGCACAACCTGGCTTCCATCTGCAAAGGACTCCTCCGGCTGCTCGGAGCTGAACCGACACGGGGCGAGGACTGAGGCCGGGAGTCCAGAGGCCGGAGGTGGTGGCCCCCAGCAGGCGGCTGTGCTGACCACGCAAGCCTTACTCCCAACAGGCAAAAAGCGGACATGACCCAAATGTTCCTCCGCCAATGAACGCAGGAGCGCCACGTGCTCCATCCACACCAGAGAATGCTCCGCCCTGAAGAGCAAGGCGGCCCGCGCAGTGGGCTCGCCTGGCCTCCCCGCTACTCCGGAGGCTGAGGCAGGAGGATCGCAAGTTCAAAGCCAGCCTCAGCAAGAGCGATGTGCTAAGCAGCTCAGTGAGACCCTGTCTCTAAATAAAATACAAAATAGGCTGGGGATGGGGCTCAGGGGTCGAGTGCCCCTGAGTTTAATCCCCAATATCCACCCCCCCCCCCCACACACACACACAAAAAGTGTCACTGGCAGAAAAGCAACCGTGTGGGGCAGGTCAGGCTCCGCAGGTTGAGCCAGTCACAAATATGGAAGCCATGCAGCCTGAAACTCAAAGTCCCAGGTTTCCAAGGCTTCTGCCCATCTGCTTTTTGTCCTTGGGTGGTAACTTGCCCTCTCTGTGCCTCTGGATGGTCTTGGGCGTGGCAGGTCTGTAAGGCCCTGAGCACATGTTGTAACCGGAGTGAGAGTTCCCGGGTGCTGCCAACTTCTGGAACCCACACGTCTCCTTCGCCCCGTGGCTCCACAGTTCCCATATAAAACACCTCGCCCAGCCAACCCCAGCTCTTAAAAGAACACAGCCCTGCGTTAGGAGGGGTGTTTCCTCCTCTGTGACCTCACCTCAATCCTCTGCTCCTGGCACCTAATCTTGTCCCTGGTTCACCTCCAGGGTCCCTCCAGCCGCTTGTCTTTGCTTAATGCAAGTCCTGTGGCTTCAGGTCCTACAGGTGACCTGCTCTGGAAGCCTCAGTTCCCCAGCCTGTGTTGGTGCGGATCCAGTGAGGTGTGAGGTGTGAGCTGAGAGCTCGCAACTCCCGGTTGATACATAGGTGTTTTAAAATTGATACACAGTAATGTCCCTACTCATGAAGTATGGGGTGACATTTCAATACGTGTATCCGATGAGCAAGGATCAGATCAAGGTCATGGTGCACTCCAGCTCTCTGTGATCTCCATGTTTTGGAAATATTTGTGTTGGAAATATTCAAATCTTCTCTATTAGCAATTTTGAAATATTCCATTAATTGTTGTCAACCACAGTCAGGCTGCTGTGCTACAGAACGTTTGGAAGTTTTCCTCCTATCAGCTTAACAGAATGTCCTCCAGTTCCATCATGTGGCTATGAAGGACAAAAACGGCCATTCTTTTTCATGGCTGAATAATATTTCGTTTTGAATATAAACCACATTTTCTTTTTCTGTTCATCCAACAATGGACCCCGAGGCTGACTCCATATCTTGTCTATTTTGAACTCCATATCTTATTTATTGAATACTTCAATAAACATGTGAGTGCAGGAGCTTCTTTGATATACTGATTTTAATTCTTTTGAATATATCCTCAGTAGAAGGCATGGCTCAGTCATATGATAGTTCTATTTGTAGAACTGTTTGAGGAAACTCCCCACTGTTTTCCATAAAGACTGTACTAATTTATATTTAACCAACAATGAATGCAAGTTCCTCTTTTTCCACATTGTGGCTGACATTTGGTTTTGGGGGCGGGGTTTGTTTGTTTGGGTTTTGTTTTTTGTTTGTTTTTTTGTCTTTTTGATAATAGCCACTCTAACTGGGGTGAAGTGATATCTCCTTTTGCTTTACATTTCCCCTGATGATTAGTGTCTTAGTTTTCTGTCACTGTGACCAAAATACCAGACAAGAACAACTTGGAAGAGGAAAAGTTTTCTTGGGGCTCGTGGTTTCAGAGCCTGAGACCTTGGCCAACCAACTCCATTGCTCTGGAGACTTGAGGGGAGGCAGGACATCATGGTGGAAGGTGTGGCCGAGGAAGGCTGTTGGCTCCTGGCAGCGAGGAAGCAGAAAGACAGACATGGAGGAGCCAGGAACAAGGCCTATTCCCCAAGGGCACCCCTGCCTGACCTACTTCTCCAGCCACACCCTGCCTGCCAATTATCACACAGCAGTGGGCTCAAATTATTAACCTGTCAAATGGAATAATCCACTGATGAGGTCACAGCTCTCACAATCCAATCATTTCACCTCTGAACAGCCTTTTTTTTTAATATTTATTTTTCAGTTTTCGGTGGACACAATATCTTTATTTTTATGTGGTGCTGAGGATCGAACCCAGCGCCCTGCGCATGCCAGGCGAGCGCGTTACTGCTTGAGCCACACCCCCAGCCCCTGAACAGCCTTTTTTGGTGGGGAGGGGGACCAGGGATTGAACTCAGGAGCACTCACTCAGAGCCACATCCCAGCCCTATTTTGTATTTTATTTTTTAAATATTTATTTATTTATTTATTTTAGTTCTCGGCGGACACAACATCTTTGTTTGTATGTGGTGCTGAGGATCGAACCCGGGCCGCACGCATGCCAGTCGAGCGTGCTACCGCTTGAGCCACATCCCCAGCCCCCCTATTTTGTATTTTATTGAGAGACAGTGCCTCGCTTTTGCTGAGGCTGGCTTTGAACTCGCAATCCTCCTGCCTCAGCCTCCCAAACTGCTGGGATGACAGGTGTGCAGCACCGTGTCGGGCTCCTCTGAGCAGTTTTGTACTGCTTAACACCTGAGCTTTGGGGGAAATACTTCATATCTAAACCATAACAATTTTAATGACATTGAACAAATTTTCATGTGCTCCTTGGCCATTTGTGTATCTTCATTTGAGAAAGGTCTGTTAATTTTTAATTGGATTATGTTGTTTGTTCCTGGTGTTCTTGAGTTATCTGAGGGATTTTGCTTTTGCTTTTGTTTTTGGTTCTAGGAATTGAACCCAAGGGTATTTTACACTGAGTGACATCCTCAGCCCCTTTTTTTGAGACAGGGTCTCCCAAGTTGCTGAGGCTGCCCTAACTTGTGATCCTCCTGCCTCAGTCTCCCAAATTGCTGGGGTTACAGGCATATGCACTATGCCCAGCTTGTTTGAGTTTCTTATGTATTTTGGAAATTAATTTTTTGTTAGATAAATTCATCATTTTATCACGTAATAATTGTGTGTATGTGTATATATATCATCTAACATTAATTTCAAAGACATTTTTGAGGGCTTGTGGAGTACCGGGCTCTGTTGTAGATCCTGGGGATATAGCAGCATCTAAGACAGATCTGTGTCTGCCTTCATAGAGCTCACCTAGGAAGGGGAGAGAGAAACAATGTACACATTTTTAAAATGATATTTTTCATCTGTCAGATGGCTACAAACATTCTAGCAAGAACTAACACTGGAAAGGGGGTCAAGGAACACAGAGTGCATGGCAGGAGGTGCGATTTTAAATAGTGTGACCGTAAAGATGACCATAAAAAGCTTCATTGACAGTGTGAACTTGGATGAAAGCCTGTAGATGGTATAAGGCTTAATTACAAAATAAACATCAGTGAACCTCCCTCCTGTTTTACGAGCTGAAGCATGATCAATCGCTCCTGAAGTTGTGGGTTTTTTTTCGTTTTTAGACTGCTTCTGCCCCATGATGAGACCAGGCTCCTCAAACTTGGATGTGCTCTGACTCGGGGGGGGGGGGGGGGGGGGGTATTGCCAAAACCCAGGTTTCACTTCAGTGTCTGATTCCGAGATGGGTCTGAGGTTCTGCATCTGCACCCCTGGAGTAGGAAGGGCTAGTCCCCCAGTAGTTAAGAAGGTGGGATCCCCTAGGGGACATGCCCAGCCACACCCCTGATTGGCAGGGGACCCCTGGGGCTTTCTGGGGGAGGAAAGACACCTTCTGCAGGCACCAGAACCCGGGATTCAGACAGGTCCCCACCAGCCCCACGGGCTTGAAGGAGCGGACAGAGGCTGATGGAGGAAGGAAAGGGGTGTCTGAGAGGGAGTCCCAGGAGGAAGCCCCCTGGCAGAGAGGGTCTCCCTGATGGCAGGCTGGAGAGAACAGGGACTGGGGCCAGGAACAACCTGTGCTGGGCTTAGAGTCCGGGTCCTCATTGCCCTGGGTACAGAGGGCTGTGGGGTGAAGACAGGAAGGGAGGCCCAAACAGCTCTGCCAAGGGATCCTCCCCTGGCAGCTCAACAGGAGGTCCTGCAGGCTCTGGCCAGAGAGTGCCCAGGACAGCAAAAAGCCTCCCAGGGAGCTGGTGGCCCAGTGTGGAAGGCCTGCAGATGGTGTCCAGGGCCCTTCCCTGCAAAGAGCAGTCCTGCTTCTGGACCTGGAGAGCGAGCCCCTGCCTAGAGTCCACGGCCCCTGTCAGATGGCTGGGCCTTTTTGGGGTACTTGGTAAAGGGGACCCTTGGAGAAAACGACTTCCGGCTGGCCTGATGGGGGTGGGGCCCTGTGGCCTCAGGACTGCAGGTGGATGGGCTGCCAACAGGGCCACTTCCCACTGCTCCTCCGTCCCTGTGGGGCACCTCCTCTGTGCTGAGCTCACTCGGATCCAGGTGGACAGTGGATCCAGGTGGACAGTGAGGAGCTCTGCTCAAGAGCTTCTGGGACAGCAGGGGAGATGATGACAGTGGCTGAGAGGGTGGGGCTGAGTGGCCAGGGCACCTTGGTCATTTGTGTCACCCTGAGAAGAGCCCGGGCACAGGGGCTGCATTTGGGCCCCACCCCCAGGAACTGCCTCGTTGGGGTCCCTCTGTCACCTGAGGCTTATCCAGGTGGGCAGGGCCACCTGTGGTCCCCTCAGGAAGGAAACGGAGGGGGGGGGGCTCACCTAGCAATGAGGCAGAGCGAGTGGGTGTCCTCTGAACTGCGGTGGCGGCCAGCCACGTTGGGATATGCCCTTACCTGCCCAGGGAGGCCCAGGCTCCAGGGCAGGGGTGTCACAGGCACTGTGGAGAGCCACCTGCCACCCAGACTGTTCCCCAGCCCAAGGCCCAGGGACAAGATCTGACCAGAGACATTCATGGAAGTAGGGGCTTGTGACCACAGGGCAGCCTCTGGTCCCTTTCCCCCTCCCCCAGGTGGCCAGGGTGAACCCCGAGGTTCCTTTCTGCCTCTTCCTGTGGGGAAAGGGTGTGGTCCTTGAAGAGTCAGCATTTCTTGGGGGAGTGGCCGGGTGGCAGCTCAGAGACACTTGCTCAAAGAGGCAGCTTCCTGGCCCCAGCACCCCGCCCCCCACCCCCCTGCTGCTCTATCTCCCCTCCCCCACCTCCCTCCCTCCCACCCAGGCCCTTCTGTTCTGGGGCTGCCCCATTTCCTTGGATCTGAGGCCTTCTGTCCTGGGATCACCTCTTTACCTGCTCTGGGTTTCAATTTCCTCTTATGGAAAATGGGAAGAAAGACTCCAACACCATGGGGTTGTGGCAAAATTCTCATCCAGCACATATGATTAAGAGGGATGTCGCACTTGAGGCCTGCCTGGGGCCTCCCGAGCACCCAGACAGCAGTCGCTGTTTACCACTTCCATGATTCAAGATTCAGTGTCTGTCCTGCTAGGTGCTAGGTGCTAGGGTGCTAGGGATTCAGCTCCCTAAGTGAAAACAGGGCTGGGGCTGGGTGGGAGAGTGCTTGCCTAGGATGGCCAAAGGTCCTGGGTCCCATCCCCAGCACTGGAAAAAATAAAAAGAAAAGAAAGCTGTCACCCCAGCAGGGTAGCAGATGATGTAAGATAAGGGATGTCCAGCACCGGGTACCTTGAAGGTTCTCAGGAAACAGTAGGTCCTCCTCCCTCCCTCCCTGGAGCTGTCTGAGCTCTGCAGATCCTCAGTACTCACTGACACTACTGCCCTGATGTGATGCGGGTGGCCGAAGAGCAGCAAGCTGCCTGCTAGGTACTGGCCATCTTGGAGTACACCCCCAGGAAAGGCTTCTCTGGGGAGGGGTCCAAAAGAGAAATTTATCAGAAGGGGTAAGCTCCTTCCCTCCACCAACCTGCTCAGCGGGCATCTAAAAACCAGGGCATTAAGCGCTTGCCTCCCAGCTGGGTGTGATGGCCCACGCCTGTCATCCCAGGGGCTCCAGAGACAGGATTTTGCAAGTTCAAAGCCAACCTCAGCAACAGCGAGGCCCTAAGCCACTGAGGGAGACCCTGTCTCTAAATAAATACAAAATTGGGCTGGGGATGGGGCTCAGTGGCTGAGTGCCCCTGAGTTCAATCCCCAGTACCAAAAAAGGAAAAAAAGAAACAGAGTTGCCTCCCTGTTGTCCTGGGTCAAGCCTGGGCCCCTGAGGGCACTCCTGACTGGTAGTATCCACCCTTTAAGCCTGACTTTGTGATTTCCACGCCCTATTTCAATATCCAGAATTGCCATTGGGGGGGTTCATGGATGATGGACCCTTTGATAGGCAAGAAGGGGTACAACCTCAGGCTCCCCACATCTGAACCATTTCTAACAAGTTCTTTCAGGCTCTGGGATAAGTTTAAAATGTTTTCTGTTCTTGGGGAGAGGAACTCAGCAAGGGCATAGATTCGTTGCAAAGATGGTTAACTTTTGGGAGGGGATTCTGGGTACAGTCTGCCCAAGACCACACAGCTAGCAAGTGACGGAATGGTGTCACCCACTAGATGAAGCAGGAGGGACAAGGGAGTCCTGAGTGCTAACACAGAGATCCCAGCAGGAAGTGCTGTTTTACCAGAGGGGGTTTCAATCCTGACTGGACATTGGAGCCTTCAGGGACCCAGCATCAGACATAGATTCCAGTCCCTCTGGTTACAGCTATTGATCTAGTAGGTGGGCATCGCGTCCACATTGTTCATAGTTCTCAAATGATTCTGATATTGTGGATTGGAAACTACCACCCTGGCCCGAGCAGGGGTTTTGAGGGCTCTCCCCTCCTCCCATCTCCAAGTGTTTTCCCAGAAGACTCTAGAATCTGAACCACCTTGGAGACTTGGGGGTGGGGGGTGAAGGGGAGCAAGCACAGGGCAGTATCATCAGGTTTCAAATCCTGTGTGACCTTGGACAGATGCTTTGGTTTTTCAGGGCTTCAATTTCCCCAGCTTATACCTGGGGAATTTAAAAGGTTAACTCATTTAAGGGTATGGTGTGTCTGGATAACTCAGTCAGGATAACCATGCCTTGGATAACCATGGTTACAACCATAACAGTTATAAAATCTGAACAAAATAAAACACAACAAGATCCCCAATGATTTGAAGGCACTGGGGAACATGAACTGCAGAACTGTGGGGTGGTTAACACTTGAAAGCTAGGAACGCCACTGGGTGCCTTTCATCCAAGGGCACTCTAATTTGTGTGGCAGGTGAGGATGTTTAGAGAGTTGTAGTCTTTTTCTTTTCTTTTATTTTGTTCATACCGGAGATTGAACTCAGGAGTATTTAATCACGGAGCCACATTCCCAGACCTTTTTTATATTTTATTTAGAGACAGGGTTTTGCTGAGTTGCTTAGCACCTCACTAAGTTGCTGAGGCTGGCTTTGAACTCGCGATTCTCCTGCCTCAGCCTCCCGAGCCCCTGGGATGACAGGATTGCACCACTGTGCCCAGCCCCAGCCCTTTTTATTTTTTATTTTGAGACAGGTCTTTCTAAGTTGCTGAGTCTGGCCTCCAAATTGTGATCCTCCTGCCTTAGCCTCCTGAGTCATAGGAATATAGGTGTGTGCCACTGTGCCTGCTGAAAGTTGTACTCACAATGGTTTCTGGTGTCATGAGTAGAGTTCTAGACAAGAAGAATGGCTAAAAAATTAAGGGAGGGGTTCCTGAAAGAAATAAACTGTAAAGCAAATGAGTCACAAAATATTTATGTAAACTCTGTCCAAACTCTTGGTTGTTACTCACACATAGGAGGTTCCAGAAATTCCAGTAAGCTCAGTAGCTTGGAAGCTGGAAGAACTGGTGGAAATTCAGCCACTGCTGTCTCCAATGGAAATAGTTTGGAGTTTGAGTTCAGCCAAGTAAATTGCCTGCTAGAACAAAAGGAATGCTCTTGAGAGGAATATAACGGAATCCAGGGTCTCTACAATGTACCCTTGACAGTGACCGGCACAGAATAATCCAGACCAGACATACGGAGAAACAGAAAACTAATCATACTCACAACCCACGAAGAGAAAGAGTGAGGTTCCAGATGTCAGAATCAGTAACAAGGGTTTTAAAACAATTCTTAACGTCTTCAAGGCCTTAATGGAAACTCAGTCAAAATGAAGGAGAACAGATGTGGATCCTCAGAACAAAAACTATGAAAAACAAGGTGGAAATTCTAGAACCGAAAAGTAAAATAACCTGAAATGAAAAATGCACAAAATAGTAGGATGAAGATGGCAAAGAATGAATGTGAAGACAGTTCAGTGGAGATGATTCATTTTTAAAGAGTAAAGGGAGAAAAAATAGATAGTTAAACCAAGCTTATGAACCTGTGAGGCAGCATTAAAAGATCTGCATGCCACATGCAATTTGAATTTTAGAAGAGAATGGAGCACAAAAATATTTGAAGTATTGACTGATTTCTCCAATTTCTTCAGTCAAATTTGTAAGCTCAGAGATCCTGGTGATTGCTGGATGCAGTGGCACACACCGATAATCCCATCCGCTCAGGAGGCTGAGGCAGGAGGATCACAAGTTCAAGGCCAGTCTAAGCAACTCTGTGAGACCTTGTCTCAAAATAAAACGTAAAAAGGGGTAGGGATGTGGCTCCGTGGTAGAGCCCTTGCCCAGCATGTGTGAAGCCCTGGGTTCAATCCTCAGCACCACACACACACTCACACACACACAGCTCACTGAAGCCCAAGCAGATAAAAACACAAAGCCAACCTTGCCTAGGCACGCCCTAGTCAAACTGCTGAAATCCCCAGATAGAAAAATCCTGAAAACGGAAGGGCTTGTAGCTCTGTGGCTGAGTGTTGGTCTAGCTCGCATGAGATCCTGCTTTTGATTCCTGATGCTGAAATAAGATCTTGAAAACATCTAGAAAAAAAATGACTCATTATAAACAGAATAATGACAAGTGACAGCTGGCTTCTCGTTGCCAACAATGAAGGTTGGAACCCACTGGATTGACACTGAGGCGGGGGAGGGGGAAGGCCAACTCTCAAGAGAGATCGTAGCTACATCCAGGGAAACTGTCCTTCAAAAATGAAGCCAAAATAGAGACCTTAGCGATAAGCAGAAACTGATTTGTCACCAGAAGATCTTCATAAAACAAACACCAAGAAAGTTCATCTGGCTGAGGGGGAATGACACCAGGTGACAACTCAGGTTGAGACATCATTACCCTAGGGATACCCATGACTGCACATGTGGTGGGACTGTCCACCGCCCACAACCAGAGACATGAAGAGTCCTGCCGCATTTGTGTACAATGAGGCGAAACGCGTTCTGCTATCTTGTATAACTAGTTAGAACACATAAAAAAAAAAAAAAAAAGAAAATTCAGGTTGATGAAATGTAATGAAAAACATTCGAAATGGTAAATATGTGAATAAACATTTTTAAAACTTCACATTTTTTTTTCTTCTCTTGATTTTATGAAGAGATATGTGACTATTGAAAGGCTAAAATCATGATGTACTGTAGGTTTTTTTTTTAAAGAGAGAGAGAAAGAGAGAGAATAGAGAATTTTAATATTTGTTTTTTAGTTTTCGGGGGACACACATCTTTGTTTGTATGTGGTGCTGAAGATCGAACCTCAGCCGCACACATGCCAGGCGAGTGCGCTACCGCTTGAGCCACATCCCCAGCCCTACTGTGGAGTTTATAGCAAGATCAATGTGATTTATAGCATAAGAATGGCCAAAAAGGTGGGAGTGGAGATAGACGGCACTATACCAGTTCAAAGTTTCTATACTTCATATGAAATGGCCCAATATCAATTTGTTGAGCTAAAGATTCATGAGATTCGTTCTTACTACAGCAGCCAACTACAAAACAGTTTAAAGAGGATATAACTAAAAAGAGAGAGAAAGAAAGAAAACTAATCAAAGAATTAAAATGTCATTGCCCAAAATAGGGTTAGGAAAGGAGAAACAGAAAAACAACACAACTAAAGATGGAACAGCCAGGCGCAGTGCTGCACGCCTATAATCCTAGTAGCTCTGGAGGCTGAGGCAAGAGGATCGCAAGCTGAAAGCCAGCCTCAGCAATGGCGAGGTCCTAAGCAACTCAGTGAGACCTTGTCTCTAAATAAAATATTAAAAGGGAGTGGGGTTGGGGCTCAGTGGCCGACGAGTGCCCCTGAGTTCAATCCCTGGTACCCACCCCCCGAAAAAAGATGGAACAAATAGAAAACAAACAACAAAATTGTAGAAACAAGCCTAGACAGGTCAATAATTACACCAAATGTAAACAGACCAAACATCCTAATTGAAACACAGAAATTGTCAGACAGGGAAGAGAAGAGCCACGTATATGCTGTCTAAAGGATATATAATTTAAACATTTTTATTGGTGCATATTTATCATATAGAATAGCAGGTTTCACTGTGGCATATTCATACATGCATGTAAGATAATTTAATCAGTCTGACTTTCCACTACCTCCCCTTGCCCTCTCCCTGATGCACCATGATCAAGTGGGATTCATCCCAGGAATGCAAAGTTGGTTCAACATATGGAAATTAATAAATGTGATTCATCACGTCAATAGACTTAAAGATAAGAATCATATAATCATCTCAATAGATGTAGAAAAAGCATTCAACAAAATACAGCACCCTTTATGTTCAAAACACTAGAAAAACTAGGGATAACAGGAACATATCTCAATATTATAAAAGCTATCTATGCTAAGCCTCAGGCTAGCGTCATTCTGAATGGAGAAAAATTGAAAGCATTCCCTCTAAAAACTGGAACAAGACAGGGATGCCCTCTGTCACCACTTCTATTTAACACAGCTCTTGAAACTCCAGCCAGAGCAATTAGACAGATGAAATAAATTAAAAGGATATGGATAGGAAAAGAAGAACTCAAACTATCACGATTTTCTGATGACATGATTCTATACCTAGAGGATCCAAAAAAATCCACCAGAAAACTTCTAGGACTAATAAATGAATTCATCAAAGTAGCAGGATATAAAATCAACACCCATAAATCAAAGACATTTCTGTACAGCAATGACAAATCCTCTGAAAGAGAAACTAGGAAAACCAATCCGTTTATAATAGCATAAAAAAAAAACAACAACTTGGGAATCAACTTTATGAAAGAGGTGAAAGACCTCTACAATGAAAACTACAGAACGCTAAAGAAAGAAACTAAAGAAGACCTTAGACGATAGAAAGATCTCCCTTGTTCTTGGATAGGCAGAATTAATATTGTCAAAATGACCATACTACCAAAAGCACTATACAAATTTAATGCAATTCCAATCAAAATCCCAATGAAATTCCTCATAGAAATAGAAAAGGCAATCATGAAATTCATCTGGAAAAAAAGAGACCCAGAATAACCAAAGCAATCCTTAGCAAGAAGAGTGAAACAGGTGGCATCACTATACCAGACCTTAAACTATACTACAGAGCAATAGTAACAGAAACAGCATGGTATTGGCACCAAAATAGACATGTAGACCAATAGTACAGAATAGAGGACACAGAGACAAACCCACATAAAAGTTATCTCATACTAGACAAGGCACCAAAAACATGCATTGGAGAAAAGACAGCCTCTTCAACAAATGGTGCTGGGAAAATGGAAATCCATATGCATCAAAATGAAACTAAACCTCTATCTCTCACCATGCACAAAATTCAACTCAAAGTGGATCAAGGGCCTAGGAATTAGACCAGAGACCCTGTGCCTAATAGAGGAAAAAAGTAGGCCCAAATCTCCATCACGTGGGATTAGGCCCCGACTTCCTTAATAAGACTCCTATAGTGCAAGAAATAAAATCAAGAATCAATAATGGGATGGATTCAAACTGAAAAGCTTCTTCTCAGCAAAAGAAACAATCAGTGAGGTGAATAGAGAGCCTACAGAATGGGAACAAATTTTTACCACCGGCACATCAGATGGAGCACTAAACTCTAGGATCTATGAAGAACTCAAAATACTTAACACCAAAAAATCAAACAACCCAGTCAGTAAATGGGCCAAGGAACTGAACAGACACTTCTCAGAAGATATCAATCAATCAACAAACATATGAAAAAATATCTAATATCTCTAGCAATTAGAGAAACGCACATCAAAACTACTCTAAGATACCATCTCACTCCAGTCAGAATGGCAGCTATTATGAAGACAAACTACAATAAGCGTTGGCAAGGATGTGGGGAAAAAGGCACACTCATACATTTCTGGTGGGACTGCAAGTTGGTGCAGCCAATATGGAAAGCAGTTTGGAGATTCCTTGGAAAACTTGGAATGGAACCACCATTTGACCTAGTTATCCCATTCCTCAGTTTATATCCAAAGGACTTAAAAACAGCATACTACAGGGGCACAGCCACATCAATGTTTTTAACAGCTTAATTCACAATAGCTAGACTGTGGAACCAACCTAGATGCTCTTCAGTAGATGAATGAATGAAGAAAATATGATATATACACACACACACACACACACACACACACACACACAATGGAATATTACTCAGCATTAAAAGAGAATAAGATCATGCATTTGCAGGTAAATGGATGGAGTTGGAGAATATTATGCTAAGGGAAGTAAGCCAATCCTCCAAAACCAAAGGCCAAATGTTTTCTCTGATATGTGGATGCTAATCCATAATGGGGATTGGGGTCGGGTAGGGAGCATGGGAGGAATGGAGGAACTTTAGATAGGGCAAAGGGGAGGGAGGGGAAGGGAGGGGGGGCTGGGGGGTAGGAAATATGGTGGAATGAGATGGACATCATTACCATAAGAACATGTATGAAGACGCGAATGGTGTGACTCTACTTTGTGAAAAACCAGAGACACAACAAATTGTGCTCTATATGTATACTATGAATTGAAATGCATTCTGCTGTCATGTATAACAAATTAGAGTAGGTAAATAATTTTTTTAAAAAGATTGATTAAGTGACACATAGACTTGGAGAAAACGTTCAAGTATTTTGCTAAGAGAAAAAAAGCCAATCTGAGAAGGCTACATACTATATGATTCCAACTATATGACATTCTGGAAAAGGCAAAACATGGACCATAAAAAGATCAGGGGTTGCTACGGTTTGGGGAAGGGATGAATAGGCAAAATCTAAGTGGGTTTTTTTTCCTTTGATACTGGGATCGAACTCAGGAGCGCTTTATTACTGAGCCACATCCTCAGCCCCTTTTTGATTTTGAGACAGGGTCTTGCCACATTGCTGAGGACCTTGCTAAATTGCTGAGGTTGGCCTTGAACTTGTGATCCTTCTGCACCCCAAGTTGCTGGGATTACAGGCATGTGCCACAGTACTCTATTACATAGAGGAATTTTAGGGCAATGAGACTAATCTGTATGACATCTGTATGACACCATTACACATTTGTCCAAACCACTGGCTATGCTACACAAAGAGTGAACTATTATTATTGGATCATTGATTGTAACAAATGTACCACACTAATATTAGATGCAAATAATAGGGGACATTGTGTGTCGGAGGAGAGGGACCACAGGAACTCTTTGTACTTTTCCATCGATTTTTCTGTAAGCCTAAAACTGCTTTCAAAAAACATTTTTTTAAAAAGCCATGTTCAAAGAATTCAAGTGACTTGATGTCTAATAAGCTCACCACATACCTTACTTCTGATCTTCTCTCTTCCCATAAAGTCACTAATAGAGAGATTTCTCTGTCCTAAAGGATTCTCTCTCTCAGTCAGGGAGGGAGCTGGGGACAGAAGCAGATACTGAATACAATTCAGGCGAAAGTGGCTGTTCTGCGTCCTGGTTTGCCTTCTCCCTCACGCTCATTCATTCCACAAATTTGAAGTTTCTATTCTGAGCTGGGTCTTATCCTGGACACCAGGGAGGTAAGTGGCATCAAGCCACCATCCTGTCCCACAAACATTCACAATCTGAGGGAGAAAACGATAAGCAAACACACAACAATGGTGCGCTGTGTTAAGTGCTACCAGGAGGCGGGACAGGAGCACAGGCGAGGAGTATCTAACCCAGCCTAGGTTGAGTCGAGTCAGACTTCCTGGAGGATGTGACATTGAAGGCAAGCCCCAGTTTAGAGGCAATAGGATGCTGATGGGACTGAAAATTGGTGCAACCACTATGGAAAATAGTATGGAGAATCCTCAGAAAACTTGGAATGGAACCACCATTTGGGTTATCCCACCCCTCAGCTTACACCTGAAGAACTGAAAATCAGCATACTACAGTGACACAGCCACATCCATGTTTATAGCAGCTCAAGCCAAGCTATGGAACCAACCTAGGTGCCCTTCAACAGATGAATGGAGGGCTGGGGTTGTGGCTCAGTGGTAGAGCGCTTGCCTAGCATGTGCGAGGCACTGGGTATGATCCTCGGCACCACATAAAAATGAATGGATAAAATAAAGATATTGTGTTCATCTACAACTAAAAAAATCTTTAAAAAAATAGATGAATGGGTACAGAAACTGTGGTACATATACACAGCGGAATATTACTCAGCCATAAAGAAGAATGAAATTATGGCATTTGCCAGTAAATGGATAGAACTGGAGACTCTCATACTCAGTGAAATATGCTGATCCCCCAAACCCAAAGGCCATATGATCTCTCTGATACGTGGATGCTAATACACAATAAGGTGGGGAGAGGAAAGAATAAAAATTCATTGGATTAGACAAAGGGGAATGAAGGGAAGGGAGGGAGGATGGGGAAAGGAAAGACATAGAATAAATTGGACATAACTTTCCTATGTTCATATGTGAATACACGGCCAGTGAAACTCCACATCATGTACAACCACAAGAATGGGATCCTAATAAGTATGTATGTCTAATATCTCCAAATAAACTCTACTGTCAGGAACATCTAAAAAGAACAAAGAGGGGACACAATAGGAAAGCCTCTTGCATGTGTTCAGAGATCTGGAAGCAAAAAACCCCCCCAAAACAAAAAATACCAAACCAGCCCACCTGTGCATGTGGAGAGGGGGGTGCACAGAGGGGAGTGGGCTGGAGGGACAAGTGGTGTCCAGGTCAAACCTGAGTCTTTGGCTCTCTCAGAAGCAGTGCGAAGTAGCCCAACCAGAACTGGCAACATCTCTCCTGGGAGTCTGCCTCAGGCAGGTGACGCGTCTCAGGGAGACTCCCCAGGTCTCTTTTGAACACCCTGGGTAGAAGAGCCCAGCCTATAATTACCACTGTGATAATTAGAGCCGCTTCCAGGGCCTCTTTCAACAAACATGCACAAGCTGCGGCCCTCTCACCTGGGGAGTGGGGGAGGAAGAGACCAGGTCACCCCTCCTGGGGGGCGCCCAGGCATCTCCTGCCAGGCACACTGGCTGTCTGCTGAGGCCCAGCAGTGCCACGAATACACCTGGGGCTGCTCCAGCTTGGGGCTGCTCCAGCTTGGGGCTGGCAGAAGGACTAAATTTCTCCCACCAGTGCCACCCGCTGCCCATCCAACCGGCGGACTGTTGGTCAGTCTTATTCCAGCCTGGCTTTCTCGGGGAACTGCAAACTTGTAGAAAGCTTGACCAGGCCCTGGAGCCTCTGTTTCCCCAAGAGACACCTGGGGAGTCTCTGGTGTAGATGGAGAGGAGAAAATGCTTCTCCTTCTTTTCCTCCACACCTTCTCCTTCCTTTCTTTCACCAGATTTTTTTCTCCTGTTGCATCCACCCAATACCAACGTGTCCTTTGGCTTCGCTTTCTATGACTCACTGGGAACCAAAGCCCAGGTGAATCGCCCAGGCTCCCCGTGTCATTTTTGTTTCATTAATGACGTGTCTGCTCTGTTTGGTTCTTAGCTCCTCAGAGAAGGCGCTTCTGCAGGTCTTTCCCATGGGACCTAAAGCTTCACTCAAGCCCCTTCAAGACTTAGAACAACTACATGTCATGTTCAAGAGCACCAGTTGACTGAAAATGCACCTGGCAATATTGTACCAGCTCCATCAATGTCAAGAACTTAGGTCCTTTGCCTTCTGGTCTCCTCATAGCATGCAGTTTTATGGCTGGGCAGGTTTTTGCAGGCTGGTATCTCTGTGTTAACAGTGAGAGGAAGGGTCCCTGATGGTTAAGTATTTTCTTGCCCCCCCCTTCACGCTCTCCTAGAACCTTGATCTTATCAGCCGGCCATTTCCCAGGGCTCTCTGGTGGAGCTTCATAGGAAACACATTGAACCTGACTGGTCCTGGCACCTGGCAGTTGGGGAAGGAGGAAGACAGAGAGCTTGCAACTGAAGGAAGAGTGTACTTGGCTCTGTCACTAAATGGTTCCTCCCTCTCGGGGACAAGCAAGCAGCAGTTGTAGGGCAATGGCCAACTGATCCATTTGGAGATAGAGTCAGGGTGTGGTGTTCCGGGTAAGTTTGGGCAGGCCCTGGGAAACTGGAGCAGAGCTAGATCCTGGCCTAAAGTTGGGCAAGCTGCAGAGGCACTTGGGTATGCTGGTTTTAGGTGTGTGAGCTTTGCTCTCTGTTAAGGGAGGGGTGGGGGTGTCCAAGAGGACTAGCATGTCTGTTTTCCCCTCATTCACAATAGAAGGGAGACTTGGCTAGGCCCTTCAAAGTCTGGCCTTAATGCACCAGACTTTGTCTCTTTTCTCAGTAATTCATAGCACAAATCATCCGTCCCATGCCTGGGAACCAAGCTCACAGCGAACTTCACATCTGTAAGCCCTGCCTCATGCCCTTGTCTCTTCTTGGTAAGCTTCTCAGGATTTCAGTCTGCCTCACTCACTTTTGAGTGGAGGGGACTAGAGATTGAACCCATCCTTTTTTTTTTTTTTTTTTTTTTTGATACAGGGTCTCACTAAGTTGCTCAGGGCCTCATTTAGTTGCTGAGGCTGGCCTCAAATTTGTGATACTCCTGCCTCAGCTTCCCCCAGTTGCTGGGTTTACAGGCATGTGCCATCATAGCTGGCCTGCCCCACTCACTTCTGAGAAAACTTTTCCCAGTGCAGGAGCCTCAACTCATGGCTCCGTTCTCTCTTCCCCTAATCCTAGGATTCACTGTTGGTTTGGGGTCTAGCTCTGTTATGTTTACTTCTTTGCCTGCTTCCTGCCCTCCAGGTGGGCAGTTTCCTGAGCTTTTGCTCTTGCTATTCCTTCTGCCAAGAACTCTCTTCCTTCCTTGGGATCTTTAGATGTTCTCATCCTTCAAATGTCATCTCAAATGTACCCTCCTCAGCGAGGCCCTCCTTGACCACCTCATCTACTAAGTAGTCACTCTTTGACCCATTACCTAAAATGTAGTATCACCTTAAAACTCATGTGAAATTGTCCTCATTTATGCATCGGCTTGGATGGTGTCCCTTCCTCTCAAATATAATCACCTGGAGGGTGAGACCAAGCAGAATGAGTTGACACATAGTTGACACCCAATAAATATTTGTTGACTGGGTACATGAAGACAAGCCTAGGGTATTTTACTTGGCACCGAGCCTGGGCGCAATAAAGTTTGGCTGCATGGTACATTTGCTAAATGAATGACGGAAACAATGAACTAGGAAGGGGCGAAGGCAGCGCTCAGCCTGCGCCCGACAGGCTACCTGACAGTTGGGGACCCGCGGGCAGCAGGCTGTTGATTGAAGGTTGACAGCTGAGTGGCAGTCAACGGACGCGCATCGCGGTTCCCGATTGGCTGGTGCTGTAGTACCTCGGGAAGGGGCGGGAAAAGGGGGGCTCTGGGCGACAGCTGCGCTTGGAGGGGGCGCGGCGGCCTCACGCGGCGGCGGCAGGCGTCCGTCCGCCAGAGGCTGTAGGTGCCCCAGTCGCCTGGAACCAACAGCCGACGTCTCCGCGCATGGGCCGGGCGCGAGGGGCGGGGCGAGCGTCACGTGAGCGTGTTTTGGGCACGTGACCCGCGCGGGGCCCAGGCTCGCCCCCGCCTCCTCCCTCCTCCCATCGGCGGGTGTGATCCAAACGGCCTCGCCTCATCGCCTAGCGCCCCCCTCAGCCCCCGCCGCCGCCGCCGCCTCGGCCCGCCGGCCATGTCCCCCGTCCGCCGCCGCCGCCGTCCGAGCGCGGCGCTCCCGCAGCCCGCAGCGCGCTGAGCGCGGGCCCGTGCTGCCGCTCGCCCGCCCCGGGGCCCCCTTGTTCTCCGCGCCGCCGCCGCCGCCATGTTGGGTTTAGAGCCGCAGCGGAGCCGCCGCCGCCGCCGCGGGTGAGGGAGGCCGAGAGCGGAGCCCGCCCCGCCCCGGGGCCCAGGGAGCGGGGCCGCCTCGGAGCCCGGCCTCTCCCCGCCAGCCGCCTTCCCGGCCCGCCGTGCGAGCCGGCCCGCGAGCGAGCGAGCAAGCGCCGGGCCCCGGCTGCGCCTTCCGCTCCCTGCGCGAGCGAGCGAGCCCGCCGCCGCGGGGCCCGGCCACTGCCTGCGGCGGAGCCCACGAGCGTCAGCGCCATGGCGGAGCAGACCTACTCGTGGTGAGTGCGGGGCTCCGGGAGGCCGGGGCGCGGCGTGGGTGGGGGTCGCGCGCCGCCGCGCGGGGGGGAGAGCAGGCGGAACAGGTGCGCGCTGGGCCGCGGGCTGGGGGTGCACGCCCCCTTGGCCCCCGGCGGAGGGGCGGCTGGCGCGCGGGGACCGCGGCGAGCGGCCGGGGGGGGACCCGGCGTCCGGGTAGGGGGATGGAGGCGGCCACGGCGGATGTCATTTGGCCATGGGCGGAGCAGGTGATGGAGAAGGGGAGTGTGACCCCGGGAGTGGGAATCTCTGCGGATAGGAAGTTGAATCCGTCCGGCACCCCGGAACTGACCTGGGGTGGCCACTGGGCCACGGGAATCGAGAGGCGGAGAGAGGCGGGCCGGGGCAAAGGTGGGCCACCGGGCCGAGAGGGAGCTCCGTGAGAACAGGTGATAAGAGGCAGAACTTCCAAGTTGTGAGAGAGAAGCAGCCGTCTTGTCTGTGGGGCTGCTGTTCAGCTCTGGCATCCAGAGCTAAGGGGGAGTTGGTAAGGTGGCCAGAGGCCCAGGAGTGGGCACCTGATAGAGAGGAGTTGGAAGGGGGGCCTGTTTGGATGACCACCTTCTGGTGGCGGTAGGGTGTGGGCAGCGTTCTTGTAAGGGTTGCTCCTGTGTTCTTAGGGATTTTAGGTGTGCTTGTGCCCCAGGCCATATACCGAGATGGAGGACCTGCAAGTTATGCCCATTTGTGTGGGACTTTTATCAAGTAGCTCATTCGTGTCTTACTCTTATGATGCGTCCTTGCAGTTTAGGGGCATGCATTTCCTGATAAGGGAGTGCCAGGGTTGGGGGCAAGCGGGAAGAGAGGCCCTCCTTTTTGCGTGCCAAGGTGGAATAATCTGCAGAAGGAGTGGAAGGAAGGAAGGGAGTGAAGTATGGGAATTGTGTGGTGGGAAGGAAGTAATGGCTTGAGGATGAGGAGGTAAGGAATAGATGATTGGAGGTGTGGGGAATGGAATTCTGGTTGCAGTCTAGAGACTGTTCGAAGATGTTTTATTCTTTGAAGCACATGCAGTTTGGGACAGAATGGCAGACTTCCTTTCTTAGAAAAGAGCATAGAAGAATGGGAAGTGTACGACATTTGGAGTTGGAAGACCTGATTCGGAGGTCAGGTTCACCCTCTAACTTGTTTTGTAACTGGGCAAGCTAGTGGGTTCTTCATTCCCTTTTCCTCATCTATAAAAGAGGGGAATTGCCTTTTTTCACAAGTTAAAAGGATTAAATGAATACCTTTATGAAGTGCTCTTTTTAATTGCAAAGTGCCATAATTATAACTAAATTGTAATTATCATAGGGAAACATGAAAAAAACGGTAATGTCTGAATATAAAGAATGGTTTTGGGTAGAAAGCTTTAACCAAATGGATGATTTGTAGTGTTTGGGGTTATGATAAATCAAGAACTTATTGTATCCTCACATAGGGGAAAGAGGGTTATTAGTGATTGAAGATAATAATTCAAAAGGGAACTTAAAAATGTATACACAATTTCAAGAAAATAATAGATTGAAAAGAAGGAACTCTTCAAGAATTAAAATTTTAGAGTTGTGACTGTATAGTATTTAAAAAAGACAAACTTATTTAATAGTTTTGAGCAGCATTGAGCTGCATCTCAGGAGCAGGTGGTGTGAAACGCAAGGTTTTAGTTCAAGCATTCTTGTGGATGGAGTAAGAACTGAAGCTGGAGGTGATTCTGTCATGCCTCATGGTAACTCATCTAAAGCTTCTCCTACTCTGGCCCAAGCGAGAGTTCTCATGGCTGCCTTGTTCTTGCTGTATTGTATGGAAGTCATGGGTGGTTGAGAAATGGGGAAAGTGTTTTTACTGTAGATTAGCAACACACCACCTCCATGTAATGTGGATTGGGTCTGTTAGTTAAAGGGGAGTTACTTTGTGAAGTTTGATAATTTTATTTGAAAACTCTTCAGATCTTAATTCCCTTTATTTAGGTTACAGGCAGTGGAGTGCCTCAAAAATCAGGATGTTTAGCTAACCCCTCGCATCTAGCATGTTTTGAGATGGAGAACGTTTTTTTTTTTACATCATATTGAGAGAAGGTGATATACAGGGGAGGGGTTTGGAAAACTGGACAGCTTCCTAGTTCTTTCTGAGTTAACCAGACAACAATATAAAGAGCTGTACAAACATGGCATTTAATATATTGTTCATTCTCTGAGTTAGCACTCAGAATTAAATTTAATTCTCCCAAGTCCCTAAGAGCATATTTTCCTATTTTATATAAGAGAAAACAGTCTCAGAAGATCAAAGAAATGGCCAGAGCATTTCACCTGTGATTCATTCTTTTGTTTAACATGAATTCTGTATTTTACCTGTTTAAATTGAAATATAAATATAGAAATGTATTTCAGAAAGTATATATGTAAACTCATTTTTTAGATTATCTGTAGTTTTGTAGCATCTATGTTACTCTTCCCTTGGCTTGTGCAAAAAAATCAAGAATTGATTAAAAAAAAAAAAAGACTTGCATTTTACTTACTTGTATGTGGCCTTCAGGAAAAATCAACTTGTGGAGACTGCTGTGGCACTATAGATTTGTCTTGAAAATGGAGTTAGTGAGGAATGTAGACATGTATGAAAATAGACTCCTTTAGGATTTTCACATAATAGGACATATAAGCTATAAAAAAGATTGGCCAGGAGTTGGTAATTAGTGAAGTTAAGTGATGAGTACATCAGATGTTCATTATTTTATTCTGTTGATTTTTTTTGGGGGGGGGAGGTTATCAGGGCTTGAATATGGGCACTTAACCACTGAGCCACATCCCTAGCCCTTCCTATTTTTTATTTTGAGACAGGATTTTGCTAAGTTGCTAAGGCTGGTCTCGAAATTGCAGTCTTCCTGCCTCAGCCTCCCGAGTCACTGGGACTACAGGCGTGTGCCACTGTGCTCAGATAGTTTTAATACTTGTATTTCTGTCTGCATCACTCCCTTCTGTTCTTGTGTAAATACTGAATCTCCTCATTAAACACTAACCTTTGTCCTCCCATGGTCCTAGCACATTGTCTTGCACATAGCCCTTGTTAAATTTTGAGTAAATTTTAAATTTGAAGTAAATTTTGAGTGAATATGATAGTAAATTTTCAAGGTGGCTTATCCTTTGTTGAAAGAATATTAAATACAGAGGGAGGTTACTAAAGGATGAAAGTTTATAATTCGTGTACTTACAAAGAAGAACTTTTAGTATTGGATTTCCTGATGTTCCAATGCTGTAAGAATGAGGAATGCTATCCCATATTATAGATAAAAGCTATTGAGAATTAAAAGGAGAACTTAAAGTAACTGGTAGTAACACCAGGAGCTTTATCATGATGTAATGACAAGATTTTGCATATATCCTTTTTGCTCATACACCGAGGAAGTAAAAGAATGCAAGTGAAAACACAAACTGAACGTGCAAACTAGACTTATTTTATTAATTTGAGAAAAACACCTTTCTAGGTGTACTCTTATGAGCACTTGTTTTAGTGTGAGTTCTGGAAGAAACAGGAGCTTGTCTCTTGAGGATGTCAATGCAGTACTTGTATGATTGCACTTGGACCCTGCTAAAAATTACTTATATTGAGGTTAATGTTTGTGCAAGGGGGAAAGAAGTCAATTTGTCCAAACCCTTCAAGCGAGTTCATTAGCAAAGTATTATCATAATAATTTTATTCTTTGTTTTGTATATGCTAAGGTTTCACAAGCATTGCAAAATAAGGAAGCTAAGGCTCCAAGAGTATAAATAATTTCCCTAAGGAAACAAATGTTTGTAAAAGGGCCCAAAGTCAAGACTGTTTGACACTAAGATTCTTTTTTTTTTTTTTTAAAGAGAGAGAATTTTTTAATATTTATTTTGTAGTTTTCAGCGGACACAACATCTTTGTTTGTATGTGGTTGGTGCTGAGAATCGAACCTGGGCCACATGCATGCCAGGCATGGCGTGCTACCGCTTGAGCCACATCCCCAGCCCGACACTAAGATTCTGATACTGAATCTGTCATTACTCTAAGCCAACCATTTTTTGCTTAAGTTCCTATATTAGCCTTCTCTTTGGGTTTCTTCCCGTCTCTACACAATGGCCATTCTCCTGAGTGGCCTTCTAACAACTTAAGCCAGATCATGACAGTCCTATGCTTAAAATTCTGCAGTGGCTTTTGGGCCCAGTTAGAATAAAGTCCTAATTCCTTAGTGCAGTTCTTCCTGTTTTGGCCTTGTTTTTAATCTCTTAAAGATGACAGACAGTGGGCTGGGGTTGTGGCCCAGTGGCAGAGCGCTTGCCTCATACATGCGAGGCACTGGGTTCGATCCTCAGCACCACATGAAAATAAACAAAATAAATATATTGTGTCCATCTATAACTTTGTTTATTAAAAAAATAAAGCAAAATAAAATGATGACATTAATTAAAAAAAGATGACAGTAAACAAAATAAACTATACGAGGGTGAGACTCTTTCCGTTTTGGCACTCTCTCCAGTGTCTCAATAGGTGGTTTATAAAATTGTTCTGAATTAATGCGTGAGAATGCGTCTGCCTGTGCCATCTATTTTAAAATCTGATTTCAGGGCTTAATTGTATGGAGGTGGTATATTATTGTGATAATGTTCATTATCATGTCATGTATTTGCAAAATAGTGCTAACTCAGAGAATGAACAATAATGCAGATCTTCAGAACTAATGGAAAGCAGTTCTAATTGAGGATTATTGTTGTGATCATTGCATCTGATATGATCATACCTGATTGTAGCTGCTGAAAGTTTTTTTTTTTTAAAGAAACTAGTTGAAAACTTATGTCTAGAATTATAGATGTTAGAAGATTTGTTTATTATTTTAAAAACATGTTTTGCCTGTAGTTAAAGTGCTTTGATAATATTGTTTCAGTGATGCATGATTTAAACTAAAATTAGCCAAAGCTATAACACCATGAATCAGTATTTAAATTGTTTTTCTCAGTGTCTATTATGAAGCCTTTAGGGGAGAAAAAAGCTAAAGAGTTTGTAACCATATCAGCCTGTAATTATCAAGTAGTACTACAGATTTAAATGCCCAAAGTTCATGTATTTCTCAAAGTAGATTTCTGTGTGTTCATTTGTTTTAGAGATGGCAATGCCATTGAATTGTGAGATGTTACATAGTTCCATATAGTTACATTTATTTTAACATCAATAATATTAATTTTTGTCATTCTTTCTTGTTTTATCAAACCATTTTATGAAAAATCAGAAAATGTTCTAAAAAGATAGTGTCTGACCAAGGACTATTTTAGTTGAGTATTGTTGGCATCTGAAACTTAATGTTATTGCTTTCCCTGGCAGTAAAGCCAGTGAGCATACATTTTGATTTTTAAAATCTTTGTCCTTTTTTTGTTTGTTTATTTGTGATACCGGGGATCAAACCCAGGGCTTTGCACATGCTAAGCAAGTGCTCTACCACTGAGCTCTGTCACCCAACCCTTGATTTTTAAGATCTATAATCTACTTGTTGATGTACCTGGAGTTTAGTTTTCCTTCTTAGGAATTAAAGTACTGGCTTTGTGTGTTGCATGTATAAATTAGGAAATGTTTAGAATTTGGGAGTTTCTGTAGCATATTTTCTAATCCTCACCTAAAGATTTAGAAGTGGAGGGGTCTCCTTCTGGAATTTTAACCACTTAGGTATTTAGGGGGGCTTTAGGTAGCCAAATGCAGTTTATAGGGAGAAATCTACGGTTAGTCCTCATGATCCTTGTATTGAATTGTTACTATTCAGCTTTTTGATAGGTCTCACTAAGGCCACAGTTTAAAATGAAACATTCAACAGCCCCTCAGAAAGTTGTTTTAGCTATATTTAAAGTATTACACCAGTAACTATGCATTAGCTTAATAGAGATTTTATAGAAGAATCTTATTTTTTGGCTTATAGGGTTTACCCTAACCTGGTGGGAAAATTATAGATAATGTCTCTTTTGGAGTTTTATTGATAGTGAAGAACCACTAAGGTAGTGCTCTTAAATAGAAGTATGCTGTAGTTAGTTTTACATGTTTTTGAATTATACTGAATGTAAATAATCATTCAAAAAATTCATTTTTCATTAAATTTTCATTTGAAATTCTGATATATGAGCACCAAATTCTTTACTGGTTTCATATCATGAAATCTCTAGTTTGAGAGTTCTCATTAACTGTCAGCTAGCCATGCCTTCGTCCCAGTCTTGCATTTTGTGCAGTGGCTGTGCCTGTCCTTTATAAGGCTGTTGTGAGGATTCAGTGAGATGATGTATGTAGAATGCTGTGTAAATTGCTAAGTGCTGTACAAAGACATGCTACTTGTCGTCTTCGTTATTTGTTAGATCCCAGTAGGTTTCACACAGAATCCTTGCTATAGAAATTCTTTTTCTTTTTTTTGGGGGGGGGCATACCAGAGATTGAACTCAGGAGCACTAGACCACTGAGCCACATCCCCAGCCCTATTTTGTTTTTTATTTAGAGACAGGGTCTCCCTGAGTTGCTTAGCACTTCACTTTTGCTGAGGCTGGCTTTGAACTCATGATCCTCCTGCCTCAGCCTCCTGAGCCACTGGAATTACTGGTGTGTGCCACTGCGCCTGGCCTAGAAACGATTTTTTTTTTGTTTCCCAGTTTAATCAGCATTTTTGAGATGTCCATTCTATTTAGCATGTTCGAGATCTTCATTCTATTTAGAATGCCAAATAATACCATTTGGGAAAAAAATAGAATAGTTTGTAAATTGTTTTTCCCCCTCTTGATATTGGGGATTGAACCTAGGGGTACTTTGGCATGTGCCAATGTATCTGTCATGCAGTTTGTCATTGATTTATTGTTTCTTTGAAAAGTATCAAGATTCATATTCCATCACTACATTCCGGAAAACTATGAATTGAATAAAGTTAACCTTTTGTTTTCGATAGTTTTATTTTGATCTTTTAAAAGATAGCTTCCTGGGCTGGGGATGTGACTCAAGCGGTAGTGTGCTCGCCTGGCATGCGTGAGGCCCGGGTTCGATCCTCAGCACCACCTACAAACAAAGATGTTGTGTCCGCCGAAAACTAAAAAATAAATATTAAAAAATTCTCTCTCTCTCTCTAATTCTCTCACTCTCAAAAAAAAAAAAAAAAAAGATAGCTTCCTTCAGAATCTACTCAAGGAAGAGCTGTGAGGTGGATAAATCTTTCCCTAGTTTTCCTTTTAATTCATAGGAAAAGTTTTCCACCATTCTAAAATGCCTAAGGAGTGACTCTGAGCAGTTTCTTATCTATTTCCTTAACTCCATACCAAGTCTGAGGGGCACACCCACTTCCCTTCATCTGAGAGCCCCAGGCCTGGGCTTCACTCTTGACCTAACTAGGACATGCCCGGTAAAGTTTTGTTCATTGTTTCTTCAGCCTGGGCATATGGATATTTTGACCTAAATATAGTGCCTGACTTTGTGTTGTCGTAAACCTTTATTTAAAAGGAAATATTGTGTTGACACCTGTAGCTCATTTCTGACTTTATAAACTTAATAGAAATTTAAATTCATTTTTCACAAATGTTTACAAAAACTACTGTTAGAAATAAAAATTAGTTGGAAAGAACAATTTCTCTTATTGTTACCATAGATTAGTGTAAACATTTTTAGAAATGCCACCTGGGACTACAAGCCAGGGCTAGCTAGAGTTAGTTGAAGATTAGAGATAAGGTCACTTAACCAAAGGAAAGAATGGAATTGTAGAAACTGAGGCCTGAGAAACTTACACTTGAGAAATGGGAGGAGGTAGAGGGGTCAGAATAAACCCCAACAGAAGTAGAATAATTAGGAAGGTGTAGTGGCACAAGAAAATGAAAGGCACAGAAAGTTTTAGGGTCTTGAGTGTAAAAAGGCTGCAGAGTTCAGAGGGAATGAAGAAAAAACAGGTTGTTGAATTGGTAAAGGAAGTCATTGTTTAAAGTGCACTAATAAAGATCAGAGTAGTGAAGGTGAGAGCCAAATTAGGGGTGAGTAGTGAAGAGATAAAGGCATCCTTGGGCACTGAGGATTTGTTTGAGAAAATGTTAACAAAGACCTAAGTAAAGTGCGAGGGGCCAATGGTTGTAGTAGGCTGCCTGCCGGGTCATAAAGGTCTTTTTATTTTTTGTCTTTTTGTTGTTGTTTGTTTTTTAAGTATTGGAGATCAACCGAGGGGTGCTTTGCCATTTTTTTTTTTTTTAAATAGGGAGAAGAATGTGTGTTTGAAGATAGGGGAAAGAGGAAATTGATCTGGAAAGAGAAGATTGTTTATTTATTTTATTTATTTATTTTTTTATGTGGTGCTTGGGATTGAACCCAGTGCCTCGACCCTGACCCCCTGAGAAGATTGTTATTTTAACTATAAGTTTAGAGATATCTTTTTATTATTATTATTATTACAGCTAATTGTGAAGAGAATTTAATGGAGAATGTTTAATGTGTATGTACAGTATTTGTCTCCTTTGGCATTTGTATTGTCACTAGTCTAATTAAATTGTATTTGGATATTCTTTTTTTTTTTTAATTGTGAAATTCAACCTCTTTTTAAAACCTGACTTTAAAAACAGTTTGGGCTTCCCCATATTTCCTTTAAAACACTTGTTACTTCATCCAAACTAGATTACTGCTGTCTCCCTATTTATTTTAGGTCACTCTTCTACATGGTTCATCCTTCTTCCAAGACTCTAAATAATGTTAATCTTACTTGTCTTTCAAGCTGAAATGCTGTCCTCTTGTTTCAGGACCTTCTGATTGGCCCAGGAGAAATATTCTGCTATAGTTACAGCTCTATATTTGTTTCTGTCATATGGACAGCACTTGTGATTTTCTGACCTTATGGCTTTTTTTTTCTTCTTCTTTTTTGGTGGTACTGAGAATTGAACCCAGGAGCACTGTATCCACATCCCTAGCTCTGTGTGTGTGTGTGTGTGTGTTTGATTGAGACAGGGTCTCTGTAAGTTGATGTGGATGGCCTTAAACTTGCTAGCCTCCTGCTTCAGACTTCTGAGTAGCTGGCATTACAGACATGCATCATTGTGCCTGGCTATATTGAATGTATTTAATGTGGCCGCTGTCCCACCTTGACAGTGAACTCTGTAAGGATAGGATCAAAGCCATTCATTTTATGGTATAAAGACCTACACATAGTAGTTGTGCTGATTTTTTTTATAAGGGTGTTTTAGAGGTGAAATTTGCTAGATGATAGATTTTAGAATGTTTTCCTTAAACTATAATGACAGGACACATAGAAAAGAGGCATGAATACTTAACCTAACATTCTCAGTGCTCTTTGAATTAGATACAAAAGTAAAATTCTTACTGTCAAGTTGGTTCAAGTGTTACAGCCAGATTTACCTACCTTCCTAACATTCTGATAGCACCTAAAAAAGAAAGTGGCTTAACCTGGGAACTGAACACTGAGGGAGCCGATTACAAAGGATCACAGATTTTTTTTTTTTTTTTTGTAGTTGTAGATGGACAGAGTGCCTTTTTTTTTTTTTTTTTAATTATTATTATGTGGTGCTGAGGACCAAATCCAGTGCCTCATGCATGCCACTGAGCTGCAGCCCCAGCCCCCAGATCACAGATTCTTTAGAATGGACATCATCATTAATCTCCAGTCTTCTTGAACTGGACCATATAGTCTGTTACCAACTTTTTTCTACTCTTTCCTCCCAACAGGAACTTATTACATATGGGGCATACATTATTACTTTTCTAAAGTGTAGAAGCCCTGTCTCTTTTTTTTCGAATTAACAAATCAATTTTACAGAAAAAAATTCAATAATATGCTCAAGTGGAAATGTTTTACAGGAAAGCTTCCTTTGAGATTGGATTGTATTGGAAACTAGCTTCTGAACAATTTAACATTTCTCTTTTTTGGTTACTATTTCAGTAATTCATATTTTTTGTATTTAAGCTTTTTATTTAAAAAGCAATACAAATGAAAAAAAAGGAACTTATTTGGAATGGGCAATTTAAAAAAATCTCTTGGCCTGCTGTTTGCATATTTTAAATTTAATAGATATAACAGTGTCTCAGTCTTAGGCTAGAATTAACTAACAACATCATCTGGAATAGGCATAAACCAGAAGTTTGAGGGTTTGTTAATTTTTGGTTTTTGAACCTTTGCATTCTCTGCAGTAGTGAAAGCCTATAGGCCTATGTATGATCTGTTAGTCTGGAAATTCATGGATAGCAAAGGTTATAAAAAAAAAGAGTCAAGACTTAACATTAACCAGCTTGAGATAAAAGGGAATAAGTAGAAGTAGGGGAGAACAGTGACTAGCAAGTGTAATTAGACAATAGAAGGAGATGCAAAGATCATAGTACGCTTTAGGTTGGGATAGCAAATGAAAAATAGAGCCAGCCACTACTAGGAAATAGGTAATTGACCAGAGTTGTCATGTAGCTAAGGGACAAATGGCCCTAAACATCTTTAGAAAATCAACTTTGTGCTCAGTTTAGATTTACAAATTTGATAATGAGTCACCATTTAGTGACAGGACAGTCTTAGCCTGCTCCAGTAGCTGTTGAGTGCACCCTGTTTGGGCTTCACAGAGGTTGGAGACCTTGATTCTCATCAAATAAGTTAGTAAATTTCTGTTATTTCTCCTTCTCTCTCTCCCTCTCCATATTTAAAATTTTATTTTTACAGTTTGCCTCCTCTTCATTTCCCCAAATTTTTGTTCCAGAATGACCTGTCTCTGTGTTCCCTGTACTTGCCTCTTTTAATTATTGTTCCTTGTAAAGTTTTGAGGACAGGGACTATGTTTTGTTCATAGGTTTATCCTCCATGATTCTGCGCATATTTTTTTTTCAAATGTTATTTCATATTTGATTTTAAAACACAATAATCCTAAAAGTAAAATTATATTTAGTTAAGGTGGAAAAGTACATGGTATCTTAAGTTGCTATCAGCCTTCAGTTTGAGAGCTTACAGGGACAGATACCACATATCTAAGTGTTATATTATAGATCACTATCTTAAGCTGAGTAAGTAACACTTATTAGTCTGGACCTACTTTGATAATCATCATTTAATTTATGTAGCCTCTTAGTTACTGTGTCAGTTAGCTGTTGCCACAGTAACACTGCATAGCAGATTACCCCAAAACTCATGACTTGAAATAATCAGATATTCTCGTGGATCTGTAGGTTGGCTGGTGCAACTCTGCTTCTTCAGATCTGTGTATTGGGACAGTTCATGCTTCATGTGTGTTCATTTTGGAGCCCAGGCTAAATTGGAAGGAATGACCCAGGTGAAACTGCACTAATGATACTGACAGGAACTTGAGAAGAAAAGGGAAACCTGTGGGATTTCTTATGATTCAGGCTCAGAACTGGCACACTTCCATTTCTGCTTCATTCTTTTGACAAAAACAAGTCATATGGTTGAAATCAAGGACAAGGAGCCACAAAAATCTTACTCCTTTAGTGGAGGAACTGTAAAATCACATTGCTAAGGACTAGATCCTGGGAGCAGTGAGGAATTAGGGCCACTAGTGCAGTCTACCACAGTCAAGGTAGATTTTTTTCATTCTATTCTAAAATGAAAAATTTCATATAGGCAAAAAACATATAGGCCCCTTTCTATAGCATTTTGTTTTCATTCTGATATTTATATTTTGTAAATAGTTCTTTTGAGATATAATTTATATACCATGTAATTCAGACATTTAAAGTGTACAATTCAGTGAGTTTTGGTATATTCACAGAGTTGCACCAAACATCACCACAATCAATTTTAGAACAACTTCTTCATCTCCAAAGAAAATCTATACATATTAGCAATTACTCCCCATTCCTTCTCATCAGCCACTGGCAGCCACTTAATGGTCTTAGTGGATTTGCCTGCTTCAGAATTAATGGAATCTTACAACTGTGTGGTCTTTTGCATCTTACTTCTTTTGCTTAACAATGTCTTGTAAGGTTCATACATGCTGGAGCATGTATCAGTGTTAATTCCTTTTTATTTCCCAATAATTTCCCCTTGTATGTGTATACCAAATTGTATCCATTCATCAGTTGATGGACATTTGGGTTGTTTCCACTTTGGTGCTGTTATGAATAATACTGCTATGAACATTTGCATATCATTTTTTTTTCTGGGTTAATACTTTGAGTGAATTCTTTGAGTAAAATTGCTGGCTCATAGAGTTTTTAACATGTTAACAAACTACCCAGCTTTTTCAAAAGGACAGCACCATTTTACATTCTTAGCAACGATGTATTTGAGTTCTAATTTGTCTACATTTTCACCAAAACTTGTCATTGTTTTTAAAATTATAACCACCCTGGTAGGTATGAAGTAATATCTTGTTGTGGCTTTTATTTAATTAGGGTTTATAAAGGAAAATAGCAATGGTTTTAAAAGTTAGATGTTTGCTCTTAAAAATACAGTACTGAAGTTGAACCCCAATTTTATTTACCTAAAAATCTTACATAGAGAAAAAAGAATTTTAATACATGTCACTCCTTGGTGCCCATAGTCTATTGTAGTCACTACTTCAAGGATAGGTTGAGGATAAGGAGATGACTGATCAGAACCCCAGTGATAGTGGGTTAAAAAAAACAAACCAAAACACCTTGTCTTAGGACACTTGAATGTTTAGATACAAAGACTTTCACCATATTTGACCATTGCATTAAGTAATGTTGACTGTTGAATACCTTAGTGTTACAAGAAATGTTCAATTAGCCATCATTCTGGTTTTCTTAGCACTGACATACAGTTACTCCAAGCTTTTGGATCATAAGCTTTTGGATTGTGGTCCATGAATGTGACAAGAGTCACATATATGACAACTTAATTTACCTGATATATCCTACTGCATTTGTCTTCGAATTCTTGGCATTTGTGTTATTGTGAACCTAGGACCCATTTCTGAGTTCATGGATTCACATATAAAGGCCACATGAAATCCTGGGTTTTAGGTCCTCAATGCACAGTTGTGGAGTTGAAGAATACCATAAAGTGGTACTGTCTTTTCAGTTAAGTTCATTTGGTGGTTATGTTGAATTTATGGTATACATTATGATTGTGATAATTTATAAATATTTTTATTTTTATATTGGTTCATTACTACTTGTTTTTTTTTTTTTTTTTTCTTTGTACTGGGAATTGAACTCAGGGGTGCTTAACTACTGAACTACATGTCCAGCCCTTTATTAAAATTTTTAATTTAGAGACAGGGTCTCACTAAGTTGCTTAGGGCTTTGCTAAATTGATGAGGCTGGCTTTGAACTTGTAATCCTCCTGCCTTAGCCTCCTGAGCTGCTGGGACCTGCTAACTTGTTTATTTTTGAAATATGCTTGAAAGCTTTAACTTTACTGAGAGAAACTGTCTTTCATTATCCTTTTTTGAGTTTCAGATTCTTTGGTTTGTTGTTATTATAAAATATTAATTTAAGGCCTATTTCTTAGTCTTTAGTGACTAAGCTCCAAGTTAGTTGGACACATGGGGTCAGAATTGGGAGCCTTATTTAAATAATTCTACTCCTTTGATGATAAAACCTAATTTAGGCTTTTTTGGCAACAAAATAAGACCTTAACTTACATGAAGTTACTTATTATATGTATTTACATGGGGCCAATTTTCAGTCACTTGTATTATGGTCTACTGATTGAGATCCTTCTTGGAATGTTAGGGCGGTACTAATGTATGTACCTGTTGCCTTTCTTTAAAAAAAAAAAAAAAAGGAGGAGGAGGAGGAATCAGGATTCTGAAACATTTCTAGTCACAAGGATGGCAGATAAGGGATTTTGGAGCTATAATGTATATTGGTGAAATTTTGGAAAATGTGGATAAACATAAGAAATAAAAAACCTCCCATAATTGTATCAACCTAAAGGAATCTTTTATTAAATTTATTGTATATCCTTTAAGTTTTTTTAAAAATGGATTTTGTTGTGACTTTATTTTAAAGAAAATTACACTATACGATTTCATTGTTGAAAATCAGAGATCCCAATTAGAAGTAAAAAAGAAAAATTATAATTGCCTAAAATTTAAATTAATGGAAATATTTCATATTACCCTTTCAGAATTATATATAGGAACTATAGATCATTTTTAACACAAAAATTGGAGCAGGTTCTTACTATTTTTAAATTTTTATGTGATTTTTAGTCTCCACGGAAGAATGTATCTTCTGGGTATGTAAGTTATGAAGCATAATGAACACTCATGAACTTCATCTATTGAGAACTATAGTGTAACTGATTATCTGGAAGCTCCCTTGTACTTCTTGGTCCCTCCTCCTATCTCTGCCCCCTGTTCCTATTAGGGTAACTGCTGTTGTAAATCTTGGGTTTATCATTCCCTTTCTTTAAAAAAAACACAAAACAAAACTAGTTTTACATTTGCATTTGTTCATAATATTTAATTTTGGTTTGTTTTAAATAAGGTGAGGTTTTACAAAAATACTATGTATTGTCTTTTATAATTAGCTTTTTAAAAAAATTTTTTAGTGGTAAAGATCGACACAATATCTCTATTTGTTTATTTAAATATCTTCATGAATGAGAGGTAGCGCTCTACCACTGAGCCACAACCCCAGCCCTATTTATTTATTTTTATGTGGTGCTCAGGATCGAACCCAGTGCCTCACATGTGCAAGGCAAGTGCTCTACCATTGAGCCACAGCCTAGTCCTATAATTTGTTTTTTCAGTCAGCATTGTTTCCAAGATTTGTCTCACTTGTTGCACTCATTTCCAGTGCTATTTATTGTTCTACATCCTATGAATATGCCATAATTTATTCTCTTGCTGATGAATATTTAGGGTTATAGTTTGAGGCAAGAGGTCTTGTGTGAACATTCTTGCACATATTCCTGGTTTTCATGGGAGGTGGGATATATACCTAAGGATGGAATCAATCAGTCTCTTTTATGGTATTTTTGTATCCTAAGAAATTCTTTTCTAGCTTGAGACCCTCTAAGTAAACAGAGGTTAGGGTTAATGTTTTGCTTTTCATATAAAATTTTTAATCCATCTAGAATGTTTGATATATTTATTGGTGAGTTAGGAATCCAGTTATCCCAGAATTATTTATTAACTAATCCCTTCTCAGTAATTTCTAATGTCCCCTCTGAGACTATCTCTTGCATATGTATATATTAACATGTTAGAATTGTAAATAGTATTTTATTATATGCTTTTATACTTAAGATATCTTGAATATCTTTCCAAACCATTTAATATTTTATAGGTCAAGTTTTTGTATCTCTGTTTTTATTCAGTATCTCTGTTTTTAAAAAATATTTTTTAGTTGTTGATGTACCTTTATTATTTATTTATTTGTATGTGGTGCTGAGGATTGAACCCAATACCTCACACATGCTAGCAAGCACTCTACACTGAGCCACAACCCAAGCCCCAGCACCTCTATTTTTATCATGTTCATTTCTGATTTTCTAGGAAGCCTAAAACTGGGTTTCTTAAAAAAAAAAAAAAAATGTGCATGAAAGCACATATATAGTATAATGTAATTCTGTGTAATCTCTCTTTTTATTGTGATAAAGTATACAGTCCAGTAGCATAAAGTATATTCACACTGTTGTGCAGCCATCATCATTATCTGATTCCAAAACTTTATCTTCTCAAATTGAAACTCTGTATCCATTGAATTCTGAACTCCCCATTCCTTTGTCCCCATAAGCCCTGACATCCTCTCTCTACTTTCCATCTGTGTGAATTTGACCATTCTAGGTACTTCATACAGATGAAATCACAGGTATCCTTTTGTGGTTGATTTATTTCACCCAGTATAGTGTACTCACAGTTCATTCATTGTAACCTGTGTCAGAATTTCCTTTTTAATAAGAGTGAATAGATTTCAAGTGTATGAATGTGTACCACATTTGGCATATCCATTTATTTATAGGTGGATACTGGTTGCTTCTGCATTTTGGCTCTTGTAAATAATGCTTCTATGAGCCTAACTGTTTAAATAACTGTTCAAGTCTCTGCTTTCAGTTCTTTTGAATGCATACCCACAAGTGGGATTGCTGGTTCATATGGTAATTCTGTGTTTAATATTTTGAAGAACTGCCATGCCATTTTTCATAGTGGTTGCATATTTTACATTCCCACCATGTATGCATAAAGGGTTTCAGTTTCTCCACATCCTTGCCAACACTAGTTTTCTCTTTTTTATAATTTTTAACTAATTTTCTCTTTTTAATAGCTATCCTAATGGATATGAAGTATTTTAAGTCTCTGTGGTTTTAATTTATACTTCTGTAGTGATAAGTAATGTTGAGCAGTGTTTTTGTATGCTTATTGACTATTAGTATATTTTTGGATGAGTATCTGTTCAAGTTCTGTGACCATTTTTTAGTTGGGTTGATTTTTTGTTGTTTAGTTGTAAGAGTTCTTTATGTATTTTTTTTATATTAAGCCCCAACTAATTTTGTAACCTCTAATGCACAAAAGTTTATAATTTTAACAAAGTCCAATTCGTCTATTTTTTTTTGTTGTTGCTGTATTTCTGGTTCCGTGAAATTCAATATCATAATACTTTTCTCCTTTTCCCCTTAAAAATTTTTAAAAGTTTTATAGGTCTGTGATCCATTTTGAGTTTGTACTCATATATACTAAGTTCCAGCTTCATTCTTTCATGTAATCACTTTTTAATAGGATGATAGTGGGCTGTACACACTGTGATGCTGTTATCTTTTTTTTTTTTAAAACACTCAACAGTGTGACTACAGCCCCTACCTTTTCCTTCTGATCCTGTCCTTCCATATTCCATTGAATGGTGTGAGTCAGTGTGTATGAGACCTTTTAAATGTCTACCTTAATGTACTGCTAAAGTTAAAAGAAAATCAAATAGAAACGTTAAACTCAGGCATGAAAATGGAAAAGACAAAGTCAGGGAAGGAAAAAGAAAAGAAGTGGGAGAGTATGGAAATAAATATCAGCTTTTGATCTCAGGAGGACAGAATGCACTTTGCTTGAAATTATCAGGCACAATGTTAATGTATATATACTGTGTGTATATAATTTATCCTTAAATCAATCCCCTGAAGTATAGGTGTGATTTTCTACATTCTACAGTTGAAAAATTGATTACACATCCAAGATTTTATAGTTAATGAGTGGCAGAGCTAGAATTTGAACACAGGTATTTTTGACTACAAAGCTAGAGCACTTTTCCATTAATGGTTATCTGAGAGTAAAGGGAACCTTTGATCAAAGTAAGTTTGAGGAAGGCAAGGCATTAAATCCCTTTCTTGGAGTAGCATAGTATGAGGTCTGAGAAGTTGGACAGTAAAAAAGAAACCTGTTTAATTTTGTTTTAAATGTTAAGACACTAACTTGCCTAAGGGATGCATTTCCTAGGCACCTTAGCAATACAACTCTACTTTAGCCTCTTATAGTTGTGTTTTTTGGAAGTGCCTCTTATAGTTGTGTTCTGCTTCTTATATTAGATCTAAGGACACAAGATTAAATCCTAACTTGGTGAGGAAGAGATCAGTCCATAGACTGACATAGACCAGTTGTGTAGCTTTTTGTTGGGGAGATGTCAGCTTTTGCCTCAAAGAGGTAATTCCAAAGTAAGGTGCTTTTCCAAAGGTAAATTCCATCTGACAACTTCGCTTGTAGTACAACAGGAGGATAGGACACTCATTTAGAGATATTTAAGAAAAACTAACATTTGACAAGCAACTCTTCTTACATGTGAGCTCTTAAGTTGTGTCTTGGTCATGAATTGTTCATTTTACCTGTACCACAGTTAATATAAACTGTGATTTAGGAAATGAAAGATTGTCTCTGTTATGGATGTATTATTTAAATACTGAACAGAAACGTGTCAGAGATGGTCAGCAAATGAATGATTCGGCAGCCAACTTGCACTCATGTCGTAAGAGAAAGTTATTAACTGAATTGAGACCTAGTCCTTTGATTAGACATTGCTTTTAGTATTCATAGGGCTAAACCTATCATTGTTTTTTAGAAAGTTCTTTGATATTTTTGCCCATATTTCCAAGTTCTATAAAGTGTCTTGTTAATGTTTAAATTGAAAGTACAATACAGCTGTTATTTAACTGGAACAAGATTGTCTTCTTCATGATATATTGCTTCTCTGTACAAAAGCAGCTTTTCCCCCATTAAAGTTCAGTTTTTAAAATGTATTTACTACATTAATTACCAAGTATTTTATGCTTTCTGTTGCTGCTTTTTAATATATTTTTTTAATTGTAGATGGACACGATAACTGTATTTTTATTTGTTTATTTTTATGTGGTGCTGAGGATCGAACCCAGCACCTCATATGTGCAAAGCAAGCGCTCTACCACTGAGAGCTCTACCACAACCCCAACCCCTCTGTTGCTGTTTTAACGGAGATATTTCCCATTGTTTTTATAGTTGATTATTAATAATGTGTAGAAATATCATTGATGTTTTCCTTTTTTTTAAAGTATTTATTTTTTTTTTAGTTATAGTTGGACACAGTACCTTTATTTAATTATTTTTATGTGGTGCTGAGGATCAAACCCAGGGCCTCACACATGCGAGGTGAGCGCTCTACTACTTAGCCACAACCTCAGCCCATCATTGATGTTTTCTTGTAGATTTTTAAAAATATTCAGCAACTATAGTAGACTAATTATTCTAATGAGTCTTTCCTTAATAATTATATAGAATTAAGTAGTACTATGTCTTTCAGTAATTTTTGTAATTCTTATTTGTTCCCGAATTAGGGTCCCTTTGTCCTTGAAACAGAAGACTACTTATGTTTAACCTTGAAATTTATGATATTGTTTTAATATGTTAAAAAATAAAAAGGTCTTTTTTTTGCCAGGTGCAGTGGCACATATCTGTAATCCCAGCGGCTTGGGAGGCTGAGGCAGGAGGATTGTGAGTTCAAAGCCAGCTTCAGCAGCTTAGCGAGGCACTTAGCAACTCAGCAAGACTCTGTCTCTAAGTAAAATATAAAAAAGGGCTGGGGATAGCTCAGTGGTTGTGCACCCCTGGGTTCAATCCTCAGTATCCCAAAATAAAAAGTTCTTTTTATAAAAATGGGATTGGTTGAATTTTATAAAACACAGAAATTGTTACTATAAAGACATTTTATTTTACGTGTATCTTTTACAGGTTGTATATCAGTAGTTTTATTAAAAAAAAAAAAAAAACAACTTGCATTCTTAGAATAAAAACTATTTAGTCATTTTATTTTAGTGCCAGGGATAGACCGAGGGGTGCTCAATTGAACCACATCCTGAAAAGGGCTTGCCCTTTTTGGTTTTTATTTGGAGAGAGGGTCTCACTAAGTTACTTAGAGCCTTGCTAAATTGCTAAGGCTGGCTTTGAACTTGGCAATCCTTCTGCCTCAGTCTCCTGAACCATTAGGATTATAGGCATGTACTATCATGCCCAGATTATTTAGTCATTTTAAATAGATCTCTTGAGGTATTCCTTTTAATTGCTTCAGTTTTTTTAATATTAATTTTCTTTTAATTTAATCAACTTTAAGACCTAAATGTTTCTCCAGAATATTCTTAGATCAGTATTTTTGTTAGAAGAATTTAAATTACCATGTAAAGTTGTTGGGTTTTAGTGCACTTATGAGAGTAAATAAGGAGTGGTTGGCGTTTGCTTTGTTTCTGTAATTTCAGTAGCGTCTTCTGTTATAAATTTGTTGATTCATGTTTTCTTGTGTCAGTTTCGGTGCTTAATTAATATTATAATAGCATATTATGTATTGAACTTCAGTTTTAAATTTATTACATATGAATGTTCCTTGTATTCTCTAATAATATTTCTCTCTTATTTTGCCATTGTATTCCTTCTCATTTCTAACCTTGAGATTTTTCTTTTCTTTTTAATTTTTACATTCTGTTGGGGGTCAAGTAGCTGGGTACTGGGAATTGAATCCAGGACATTGTGCACGCTAGGTAAAGTGCTCTATTACTGAGCAATATCCCAACCTAAATTATTGTAATTTTAAGGTGTAGTTTTCTTTTTGAGATATAATTACCAACAGTCAAATCCATTCACTTTATGTGTATAATTTAATGAATCATTGCAGTACTGGGGATTGAACTCAGGGGCCTTTTACTGCTACAACTCCAGCACTCTTTTTGAGAGAGAGAGAGAGAGAGAGAGAGAGAGAGAGAGAATTTTTTTAATATTTATTTTTTAGTTTTTTGGCGGACACAACATCTTTGTTTGTATGTGGTGCCAGGCGTGCACGCTACTGCTTGAGCCACATCCCCAGCCCAGCACCCTTTATTTTTCGTTTTGAAACAGTCTCGCTAAGCTGCAGAGATTGACCTCAAATTTTCAATTCTCCTGTCCCAGCCTCCCCAGTAGCTAGGATTACAGGTATTTATCACCACATACTGCATTTAATGAGTTTTTTTGAAAATGTATGTTATTGTGAAACTACCAATCCAGATATAGAACATTTCCCCCATCATTCCAAATATTTTCCTTATTCCCTTTAATGCTCTCTTCTCATTTCTCGGCACATAGTAACCACTGATTTGCTTTTTGTCATTACAATTTTGCTCTTCCAGAATTTTATATAAATTGAATCATACTAAATGTAGTCTTTTGAACCTGGCTTCTTTCAGCCAGAATGGTGATTTTGAAATCATCCATGTTGTTGGGTATCTCAGAAGTGTCTTCTTTTTATTGCATAGATGTATCACAACCAGTTGGTGGACACTGTTTCTCATTTTGGGCTATTATAAATAAAACTGTTAGGCACATTCAAATATAAATCTTCTAGTGGCCACATGATCTTATTTTCCTTAGGCTTGCTGGGTGCATAATGATAAGGGAATGTCTAGTTAGTATGTCTCACCAGCAGTGGGTGAAGTTCCAGTCGCTCCGTTCTCATACCAGTTGCTTTATTCTCGTTGTTAGATATTGTCAATGTTTTTAATTTTAGTCATGTAGTGATCGTGATTACTGTTGGGTTTTAAAAAAAATTTTTAGATTTTGATGAACCTTTATTTTATTCATTTATTTATATATGGTGCCGAGAATCGAACTCAGTGCCTCACACATGCTAGGCAAGTGCTCTGCTATTAAGCCACAGCCCCACCTCTCACTATTGGGTTTTAATTTGTATTTCCATGATGACTGATGTTGAGCCTTTTTGGGGGGTGAAGGGGTACCAGGGATTGATCCCAGGCGCACTTTACCACTGAGTTACATCCTCAGTCCTTTTTATATTTTATTTAGAGATAGGGTCTTGCTAAGTTCCTTAGGGCTTCACTGAGTTCCTGAGGCTGGCTTTGAACTAGCAGTCCTCCTGCCTCAGTTTCCTAAGTAGCAGGAATTATAGGCATGTGCCACCATGCCTGGCAAATGTTGAGCATCTTTTTACATGTTTAATTACCATTAATGTATCTTTGTTGAATGCCTGTTGAAATCTTCTATTTCTTTACAATGGTTGTTGTCTTGTTATTGTGTTGTAAAAGTTTCTTTTATATTCTTTGTCAGTTGTGTACTAGGCAAAGATTTTTCTCTGTGACCTGCCTTTTCGTTTTCTTAACAGCATCTTTTGAAGAGTGAAGAACGTTTTTAAACTTTATGATGTGATCCAGTTTAGCAGGGTTCCTCCCTCCCCCTTGTGCTTTTTTGTGTCCTGAGAAGTCTTTGCCTAAACTAAAGTTATAATTATGTTTTCTTCTAGAAAGTTTACACCTCTTGATTAGGTCTTTCATCCATTTTTAAAAATTAATTAATTTATTCTGATTTGTTATACATGACAAAGGAGTACATTTCGATTCATAGGACACTCTTTCATCCATTTTTTAGTTATTTTTTTCATATGTTGTGAGGTAATAGCATGTTTTTGTTTTTAATTTTCATATGAATATCCAATTTTCCCTACACCTTTATGGGGGGACATCCTTTTTCCCATTGAAATACTGCACCTTTGTCAGAAATCAAAGAAATCAATTGACTATAAATGTGTGGTCTCTGTTTTGTGGATTTTTGTGTCTTTATATTTATATCAGTATTACATTGCCGTGATACTGGGTATGTAGTAAGTATTTCTGTTTAATTTTTGTTTTTGGTACATGAGACTGAACCCGGGACCTTGTACATACTAAGTATTATGCACTGTTGTTGCTGAGCTATACCATCAAATCCCAAAAGAAGTCAGAAAATGTCTAATGTGGGTCTTCCAACTTTGTTGTGCTATTTTAAAATTATTTGAATTTTCCATTTTAGAGTTAGCTTATCAATTTCTAGTAGAACCTGCTGGGATTCTGATGGGGATTGTAGTGAATCTGCAGGGGAGAATTGACATCTTTCCAGTTTTGATCTTCTGCTATGTGGACAAGATCTCTCTCTCTCTCTCTCTCTCTCTCTCTCTCTCTCTCTCTCTCTCGGTAGTGCTATAGATTGAACACAGGGCCTTGTGCATGCTAGGTAAGCACTTTACAATGGAGCTCTATCCTCAGCCCTTTGATTTGAGACAGTGTCTGGCTTAGTTGCCTAAGCTGGCCTCAAATTTGGGATTGTCCTGCCTCAGTCTCCCTAGTAGCTGGAATTATAGGCTTGCCTCACTGCGCTTGGTTATAGTGTACATCTTGATCACTGTTGACATTAGTAGTTTGTGTCTTTCCATTTCTTCTAATTTAACCAAATTTAGTCTTAATTTGGCATAAATTGTTTATCATGTTTTCTTCCTACATTTTTAATGTCTATAATGTGATGTTTCTTGTTTAAATTCTAATACTGATAACTCTGTATTTTCCCTCTTTTTAAAAAAAATATGGCAAAGGTGACTTTTTTTTCCCTCTAACTTTATTTTATTTTATGTGGTGCTGAGAATCGAACCCAGTGTCTCACACATGCTGGGCAAGCGCTCTACCACTGAGCCACAGCCCCAGCACCTGTATTTTCCCTCTTGATCTGTCTAGCTCAACTATACCCCTCCGCCCTTTTTATTTTTGAGACAGGGTCTGACTAAATTGCCAGGGCTGTCCTTGCATTTGTGATCCTCCTGCTTCAGCCTTCTGAGTAGCTGGGATTACAGGCATGTGTCAATCACCACACCTGGCTGGCATCTCATAAATGTTAATATTACATTTCCATTCAGGTCAGAGTATTTTCTTCTCACACCATTTTATAGTGTTCCTCCTGAAACTCCTTGTTCCAAAGTCTACTTTATTGATGTTTATATCACTCCAGCTTAATGCTTGCATGGCCTATTATGTATATTTTTTTTCAGTCTTTAATTTTAAGGTATTTGTGTCTTTATATTTTAAATGTTTCTTGTACATACCATGTGTTGAGTCTTACTTTTTGTCCAATTTGACAATCTTTTTTTCTTTTTTTGGTGCTGGGGACCGGACCCAGGGCCGTGTACATACTAATAAGCATGTGCTCTACCAGTGAGCTACCCCCTTCGCCAGTCTTTACCTTTTAATTGGCAAAATAGTGAGACCATTTACATTTGATATAAGTGCTTATGTTTAAAGGTTCCTTCTTGCAATTTTTTTTTTGTATTCATTCCATCTTTCTTCCTCTTTTCCTCTTTTTACTGCTTTAAAAAAAGGTTGATTTCTTTATAATTCCATTTTATCTTCATTCTTGGTTTACTAACTTCACACCTTTGTTTTAGATTTTTAGTGGTTGAGAACAGGTTATACAGTATATACATCTTTAGTTTATCACCATCAGGAATAATGTTATATTGCTTTCTCTATAACTTAAAGTGTAACTTAAGGATTGGTGTACTTATAATTTAAAAATGTTGTATTTTCCTTGTTCTGGTTGCTTTATGGCATAAGAAACCACAGTAATTTAGTGCCTTAAAATAACGCTATTGTCATCCTATTCTGTGGGTAAAGCATTTGATTTGGCCACAGTAGACAGAGAGGGTCTGTTTTTGTTCCATGATCTCTGAGGTCTCTACTGAGGTAGCTCATAGCTGGGGTCTGGAATTATCTGAAGGTTTGCCTACCTACATATTCTGTAGCCGATGCTGGCTTAGATCTTAGATTAGTTTGTCAGCAGAACCCATACACAGAGCCTCTTTATCGTGGCTCACATTTTCTTTTTTATAACCCTTTAAAAAAATTTTTTTTTGTTGGTGTTGTAGATGGATGCATTACCTTTGTTTTATTTATTTATGTGGTACTGAGGATCAAACCCAGTGCCCCATGAATGCAAGGCGAGCATTCTGAGCCCCAACCCAGCCCCTATCGTGGCCCACATTTTCTGAGTCTGGTAATTGAGTTCCAAAGCTGAGTGTACCCACAGATGAGAGCTAAATAGAAGTTGTATTGCCATTTGTGACCTCATCTTGACCAGCATCGCTTCCACTATATTTTTAGATGGGGCAGTTACAAAGATCTGCCCTGCAGATTCAAGGAAAGAGAATCTTCCCCCCACCACACACATCTTGTTGGAAAAATTGATGTCACATTGGAAGCACAGAGTAGTGGGTTCAGTTAGGAGGCTGTCTTTGGAAAATGAAATTGACCATATCCACCCATCTTTATAAATGCCACAGTATTTTTGTCTTAAGAATGTCTTTTATATTTATGTATTTACTACATTTCACTCTTCATTTCTTTTTGTAGATCCAAATTTTCTTTTTCATTATTTTTTTTCTGTGTGAAGAAAATACACATCTATATTGGAATAACACACTTTTTCTCTCCCTTCTGCCCTTCTCGGAGCCCAGTTAACCTTGTTGACCACTTGATAGTCTCCCGTAGGTTACTGAGGCTGCTTTTTTTTTGTTGTTGTTTAACTCCAGTCTTTTTTGCCATGGATAGTTTGTGTTCAGTGATGTTTTCAAATCTCATCTGCTGATATTTTTACCCAGTGTATTTTTTTCATTTGAGGTATTCTTTAAACCCCTCCAAGTTCTGTTTGGGTTCTTTTCTATGTAACATTCATATGAACTGTATTTCTAATGTCTGTTTTTAATATCTTTTTGTTCTAATTCCATTATTTCTATCATTTGTAAGTGTTTCTATCAATTTTTCTTATAGATGAGCCATTTTTCCTGCTTTGCATGCCTGGACTTTGTGAATTTTGTATTGCTGGACACTGGATTTTGCCATATTCCTTTAAAGATGGTCAGATTTTATTCTGTTACACATTTAAGTAACTTTGGGATCAGTTTGATCCTTGTTAACATTGTCCTAGGGTTGATTTCGCCCTACTACTAATTTATGATCCTTATAGAGACAATGGTTGGACTCTGTGATTTCTTCTTTCTGACCAATGGATCGCAGATGATTCCCAACCGTTTATGAGCTCTGGGAATTGTTGGGCCTATTGCTTTCAGCAGTTTGTTCTCTGACCTTGGAGGTTTCTTTTCCCACCCTTGAAAATTGGATACTCAAGGGAACCCACCCCTCTGCAGACCTCTCTGTGCATGCAGCTCCTTCCTCTCCAAGTACCCTTGTCCTATAAATTCTAGCTGCCTCAGCTTTCACTGTGTTATATCTTCATTGAGACCCTTGGGTTGTGTTCTGTGCTTGCTTTCAATTCTTTCCAGCTTTAACTTTGCTTCTGATTTTTTTTTTAATATTTATTTATTTTTTTAGTTATCGGCAGATACAACATCTTTGTTGGTATGTGGTGCTGAGGATCAAACCCGGGCTGCACGCATGCCAGACGAGCGCGCTACCACTTGAGCCACATCCCCAGCCCCTGCTTCTGATTTTTTTAAAGAAAAGATTGTTACTTTGCTATTATTCTGAATCTGTGTTCTTTTTTGTTAGTAGAATAATTAATTTTGAATTCTGACTGAAATGCAAAAAACATAAAAGTTGTACATACTGGTCCCCATACTAATGGGGAACCAGTGTAATATCTGATATATGCATACAGTGTATTGTAATGTTTAAATTGGATTAGACATGTTTATCTACTCAAGCATTTACCTTTTCTTTATGGTGGAAGCTTTCAGAATCCTTTCTCCTAGATATTTGAAACATGCAGTATGTTTGTTAATCTCTACTCATCATACTGTACAATAGTCCCATGGAATAATTTAAAGTAGAATGCTTCTTTTATATGTCCTAAAATTGACGTTTGTAGTTTTCTCTGAAGTTCTAATCATTTATCATTTTATTGCTTTAAAAATAATTCTTAAATATTTTTGTAGTAAACTAGTTTGACATTGTTGGGTTACATTTGTTGAGAACAGTATAAAGGATTCAGTGGCTTTTTGTCACTAACAGATTTTTCACTTAGGACAATGGTTGTGAGCAGTTTGCTATTCTAGTAAAATCTAGTTTTCAAGTAGTCCCATTTTTTTTCTTGGCTGCTTTTTTGAAATCACATTCAAAATTCTTTTGTTGTAATACATATATTTTCCCCATTTTTGTACTTGAATCATGCTTAAGTATATATTTATAGTATGCTTACATGTTGTGTTTCTATTTTCATAATTACTTCTGTGTTGATCCATTATGGTGAATTGCAGCTACAAAGTAATACAAAAATGTAATTTGGGTGTGCAGGAGCATGCCAGTGATTTTAAATATTCTAGTGTAGTTGTATTTTTTTTATACACACACACACACACACACACACACACATACATTTCACTTCACTCAGTGGTTCTCAGCTTGAGTGGTACCGTTATCTAGGGGGCATTTTTGATTGTCACCGTAGTGGAGGTTGTTACAGGCATTTAATGGGAAGGGGCTAGGTTTACTAGATGCCTTGCAGTGTACAGTATAGTGCTGTATAATAAATAATTTGTCTCGTTTGTCATTTGAAGCTCTTTTAACTATCCAAGTTTGAAATTTTTTGTTGTTATCACAGTTCTAGAGATCGAACCCAGGGACGTACTAGCAGTGAGCTACCCCTGCCCTCTAACTTGTGTTCCTCCTGCAGCCTCTGAGTAGCTAAGTATTTCAGGTATGCAGCACTGCAACTGGCCTGAAATAATTCTATAAAAACAAAATATTTCTTGTGTGATGCATTACATTTTCTGGAAATGCAATTTACTATGTACATTGGGGTTAGTAAAGACATTTCACTTAAGCTTTCACAAGAGTTTGCTATTACATCAGTATTCCTCTTGGTATTTTAGTCACTATTCAGCACATCTGATTGAGTCTGCCTTTGTAACCCTCACATTTATGGTGATTCTTCATATCAGTGTGAACATCTTACTATAATAATATTTTCTAGTGTATGGATGCTCAAGTTTTCACATATTAAAAGTGTTTTAATATTATGAATTTTCTGTCTTCAAACTAAAGGTAGGGCATTGTAATGATTTTTTTAAATTATGTGAATAAATAATCAGTGAATATGATCTCAAGATAATAAAGGGACTTTAAAAAATTACAGGAACTTACATGTATGACACACAATCATATCCCTTACCCAAAGTATTGGGTATCAGAAGTGTTTTGAGATTTTGGATATTTTTAAATTTTGGAATAATTGTGTGTATAATGATATTGTGGAAGTGGGACCCAGGTCTAAGAATGAAATTAGTTTCTGTTTCATATATACCTAATGCAGCCTGAAGGCAATTTCATAAAATATTCTTAATAAATTTGTGCACAAAACAAAGTTTGTTCACACTGAACCCTCAGAAAGCAAAGGTTATCACTACCTTAGCCACCTACATGACAGCTTGTGGTTTAGCATCACCATCATTCTTCACTCTGAATTTATACACAGCTAATAAGCAGTCATTTTCTTGTACTTATACATATATAAAAACAGTGAAAAACAGGACATAACCATGTCTACAGTGAACCAGTGATGTATTCAAGGAAACTAAAGACCACACAGTAAGTAGTAACATCCTGAGAACACCTATGTCAGCTGTCAAACTTCAGCAACAGCAACAGGGTTCATTTTCCACCTGCAGTGTTGTGTTTTGGTTAAAAGATTACAATATATATATATATATATATATATATATATATATATATATATATATATATATATATATATATTTTTTTTTTTTTTTTAAATTAGGGACAAGTAACAAACAGTTGAGGACCATGAAGTGGGTCCTCTAGAGATGGGGAGACATTCTGCTAAATGGCTTTAAATGCCTCACTGACAGTGATTTTTGGCTTAGAAATATGTCTTTGGTTTTATAAACTGACACGATTTCTTGTTCCATTAGGAACATAGTCCCCTCTAGTCCTTCAGTAAGCCTGTTACATGTTCCTACCATGAGCGGTTCTTTTCAGTGCCAGGTAGGACAGGTATGATTATAAAGCCAAACTCCTGAGAAAGAAAGAAATCTCACACATATATGCACACCAAGATACAAGGAAAACACTAGAATTTTAGTACTAAACCAGAGGTCAGCGTTTGCCTCCTGGATAAGCCTTAGCCTGTAAGGACAGAAAAGAAGGTGGTTAGTATCTGCAAATTCTTAGAATCAAATAATGTTCCCTGGCTTTGAGTTTCCTACACATAGTGCACTAATGTAAACATGTTTGCAGTTAGGGCTAAGATGGAAATGGGGACAGAGGTGACCAAAGGCAGAAAAGTCAGCCTCAAAGATAGGGCACTTATTTATAATTGCACCTGTCTATCTTGTATGATATTCTTATTTGCTGACAGCAGGTGACACCAACAGTCACGGTTCATTCTTTATTTATATATATATCTATTTTTTTAGTTGTAGTTGTCAGTACCTTTATTTATTTATCGTCTTTAACTTTTTTTTTTTTTTAAGTTGTAATTGGACACAATACCTTTATTTATTTTTATATGGTGCTGAGGATCGAACCCAGGGCCTCGCATGTGCTAGGCGAGCGCTCTACTGCTGAGCCACAACCCCAACCCTTACGATGTTCTTCTGTGTAAACAAAACGAAACTATCCTACTATGTTTGTAATGAACACAAATATTAAAAAAAGAGGGGGCTAAAAATTTGATGTAATACCTCATTTGTCCCTATTTTTCATCCCAAAAACCTTAATCTGCACTTCTGCAATACTGCAAAGATGACTTTGGGCTGTGAGTATAGCTGAGTTGTAAATGTACTTGCTTAGTATGAGTGAAACACTTTGTTCAAACCCCAGCACTACCACTAAAAGCAAACACAAAAAAACCAAATAACCCCACACTTTCAGTTAGTTCAGCTAGCATCTAAATTAAACAGCTTGGTATCAAAGTTTAAATTTAAGGGAGCAAGACACTTAAATACTTCACTGTTCCTATAAAAAGAATGTTGGGGGGCTAGGGTTGTGGCTCAGTGGTAGAGTGCTTGCCTAGCATGTGTGAAGCACTGGGTTTGAGCCTCGGCACAATATGAAAATAAATAAAGACGTTGTGTCCATCTACAACTAAAAAAAATATTTAAAAAAATATCGGAAGCAGGATCTGACAGTTAACTGGCCAAATGTTATCCTTAATGATAATTTAAATGGCTCTCTTTCCACATACCTTTTTTAAAAAAATTTTTTTATTGTCGATGGACCTTTGTTTGTACGCAGTGTTAAGAATCGAACCCAGTGCCTCACGCATGCTAGACAGTCTCTCCACCGCTGAGCTAAAACCCCAGCCCTCCACATATCTCAGTGGTGCTAATCTACACCATTTAGAAAGTCTAGAAGTTGTTAGGAACAACTTTTCCCTATTTCCCTCACCTTAAGGTCATTAGGCATTATGATATCTGTGTTAATTTTTTTTTCTAAGTTATCCTGTAGGAGGGGGCCAAGGTAATTTTTTAAGAGACAATGTGAGGTGAAAAGTTAGGCAGACTTGGCCACACTTACATTAAATTCAGTGTGAAAAACGCCAGTAGCCCCTGCTGCCTAGTACCCTGGCCTCGCCCTGCTCCCCGCCAGCCTCGACTGTCCCCCCCCAGCCTCGCCTCGCCCCGCTAGCCTCACCCCCACAGATAAGTCTGTGGCTTAACACAACCCCCAGAATTCTCCAATTTGTGGACTCTCAATGGTTCTCTCAGGATCTTTCTCCTGCATTTTGTTGCAAGACCCAGTCCCCCCAGCATGGTGAAGCCCAAGCATCTGGAAGGTGGAGCTGGGGTTGAGTTGTGAGGACCACCCAGCTATCTGGAAATTGATTCTCAATCCACTAAGATTGTTCCAGGGCATGTTGTCAAATGACTGTCTGAGAAGTTAGGTGACTACCGCCACCCCGTATTAGAAGGATTTATGGATTTTGACTGATCGTGAACTCTTTCTTCACTGAAAGGGCATCTCTGAAGCAGGGCTGGCTTCTTGGGCAAGCCACCTGTGAAATCATGCAAGCTGGGTTTCATGCTCTGCTGCCTTACTCCTGAAATTCCTAGTTTTTTTTTTTTTTTTAAATATTTATTTATTTTTTTTAGTTTTTGGCGGACACAACATCTTTGTTTGTATGTGGTGCTGAGGATCGAACCTGGGCCGCACGCATGCCAGGCGAGCGTGCTACCGCTTGAGCCACATCCCCAGCCCAAATTCCTAGTTGTTAACGGGATCCCCTGGGTAGCTGCTCCTACTCTGAAACAGCAGCTTCTGGATAGAAAAGTTTCAGGAAAGAAGGGGGATTCACTTCCCAAGATGGGGTCTCTTTTGTCAGACAGGACAGCCAGGTAGATTTGGGAGTGTTGAGCATCTGGTGTATCTAGGTTGGGCTTCTTGCTCAGGTAAGGGAGTCTTTCCTGTGTGAGTTTCTTTTTTCAAATATTTATTTTTTAGTTGTAGTTGGACACAATACATTTATTTATTTAATGTGGTGCTGAGGATTGAACCCAGGGCCTCAGACGTGCTAGGTGAGCGCTCTACCGCTGAGCCACAGCCCCAGGCCCCCCCGGCCCCCCGAGTTTTTTGATTGGGGATTTATCTCTTGGGGAAAGTTATCTTAATAAACCAGAAAGTGGTCCTCAGAGATATCTCTGGCTTAGAGAAACTGATAACTAACTAAGTGGCTAAATCAAAGAAGGTGCTGAGGCTTGAGGGGCAGAGTCACTTGTTAGCTTTTTGAACCTTGGATTTTTTTTTTTTTAAATGTTTTTATTCATGCACTGTGGTTATACATAACCACAGTAGGTTTCATTTTGACATAATCATACAACCAATAATGGTCACTTATGGGACTATCTTATAGGCCACATCAGAGTTTTGAACAATTAATCCTTAAGTCCCTGTGTTTTTTTGAAGCTCCATGCATCTTAGGTTGATCATGTAACTGGGAGCTTCCTATTTACATTTCTTGCTTTTTCTCTTGACCACCTGCTCTCACAAATGATAGGAAAAACAGGAAAAATGAGGCCTTCCTCAGGTACAACAAATGTGCATCAATCAAATCAAATCAAAAGCCTTTTCTTTTCAGCTTTATGTTTCTAATGGTGGGATTATGAATTTGAGAATATTTCGATATGGTGTCTGTCCTGAGGAAGAAACGGGGTTGACGAGTGAGGCTGGGTTAGTGCCCCTCCCGGCTTGGGCCTGTGAGCCATGGAATCTGTTGATGATGCCAGAACCTGGGCCTCTCTTGGGCGATTTGTGTGGGGATCTCCCTCTCATCTATGGCTGGACCCACTTTGCCTTCTTCAAGTAGAGGAGGTGGGCGTATTTAACATGAATGAGGTAATAATCGCAGCTGTTCACTGAGTAGCTGCTTAGCACTGAGTGCAGCCCCTTGCACAGCAGCTCTGCCTGAGACCTTTTTCCTTTTACCTCTCTCTTGGCAAAGTTGTCTCCTCATGTGGACTTCAGCTCAAATGTCACCTTCCCTGAATTTCCCTCTCTACTTCTCCACCATCACCCTTCAGTAACTATCTACAACATGTTGCTTTCCTCCATTGTATTTGCCTCATTTATTCCTTCAGAGGAATTATCTCATGTATTGATTTGATCGGTTATTATTTCTTTGCCCTTTCCTGTTTTGTTCACAGCTCTATCTTCAGCATCAAATTCAGTGTCTGGCACAGAATAGGTACTAAATAAGTATTAATTGAGTTAAACTTACCAGGTCTTATGTCCCAATTTTACCAATTAGAAAAATTGCTTTTTCTAAGGACATGCTATTAATAAGTGAATCAATTTCAGGTCTGAGTGAACCTACTGTCATTCTCTCAATCTCAGTGTGACTTTCGTACATACATCTGAGTAGTCAGTTTGCTTTTTTTCTTGAAACTTTAAAGAACAGAATTTTTTAAAAAATATTTATTTTTTAGCTTTAGGTGGACACAATATCTTTATTTTATTTTTATGTGGTGCTGAGGATCTAACCCAGTGCCTCACGCATGCCAGGCTAGCGCGCTACTACTTGAGCCATATCCACAGCCCCAGCAGAACAGAATTTTGAAATGGAATGATGTTAAGTTTTCTGACAAATAATGAGTATAGTAGGTTTTCCTCCGTATATTCCCTGGCATCTCCTGTCTTTGTATTCCTGTCGATCTGAATTATTTAAATGTGAAAAAAGATGCTATCAGATACCAGTGCCTTTCAGGTCTATGTTTATCCCTCAAAGACCTTTTTGGGGTTATTGTTTTTAGGAATTTAAAAACAAACTTTCTGCCTTTTTCATTCCTTTGTCACTCATTTCTGCAGGATCTGTTCATTGCCTCTAGTTATTCCAAGTGGGGCAGAAAATAAATATCCCCTGATTATCAGAGAAAAGTACTGTAGAACATTTGGATGCATGAGATTTGTGCCTATCCTCAAAAAGGTTCTAGTCACAGTAAGCTAATCCTGCTAGTACCATCATAGGTTGAAGGGCTTAAAGAGATTTTAGGAATACAAGGACTTAGTGGGTAACAATGAGCAGAGCAAGATAGGTGGCACACTAGGGAGGGATAGGGAGTATGGCAAATGGAGAAGTCCCTTTAAAGGTACCAAGCAGATGTTACCATTTAAAAATGTTAGCCCAGTGTTATTACTTCTTCTGATTTTAAAGAGAGGTGAAAAATCTGTGTTGTTTTATGGTAAATATCCTCATTTTAAAATGGAAATTTAAAAAAATCATTTTATAGTCTATGGCAAACAGGCTTGCAGTTTGCAATCTTTTAATTCAGTTTGACTCCAAATCTGTGCAAAAACTATGCATCACACAGTTTGACTTAGCCTTGGGTACTGAATACCTTCTGGGTGTGAGTGGAGTGTGGACTACACTAGTTGGCACATGGTATTTTCTTAATAAATTCTGAAAAAACAAATAGGTACAGCATCAGAATGCCTTGGAAGTCTATATCTTTGTTGATTGGCACCAGGGTGGTTCCATTCGTTGTGGGCAGCAGGGGGATTGCATGGGAAAAAAAGAGAAAGTGGAGGCTCAGAAGCCTTCTATATTTGTTTAATGAGACTTATTCCATCAGATTCAGAGAAACTAAGAATAGGTCATTTCTAGGGTCCTCTGGGAAGTACTGTAAAGCCTCTGTGATTCTACCAGAGAGATTTCCTAAATCAACCTCCTGACTTTTCTAGTCCTTACACTACCCCTACCATTATTAATTTATTATGATTATTACTTATAGTTTTATGATGTTATAAATTAATATAAAATGTTGATAGTATTTATATAATGTTTACTGTTTTATTTAAACCCCCTTTATTTTAAAAATAAGCACATTTTTTTAAAGACAAAATTATCTCATTACCATAAATGGAAAACTAGTCTCACTTGCCCTAAATGGAAGGTAACCTTAAAGTATTTAAGTATTTGAACAAAGTGAGTTGCCAAGGGGCGTGAGGTCAATTCAGTGGCACCTGGTGAAGCCAGCAAAATTGCATTCCAGGACTCTGAATTTCTCTTAGAAGAGGGATTTTTAATCCTTTCTGGGTTTGGAGTCTCTTCATGAATCTGACGGAAAGGATTCTTTCCCTGAAAAAAATGTTTGTGAGCACTGCACACATTTTTGTGTAAATTTCTAGCGGACTTGTGAAACATTTGAAATCCAGTCATGGACACCCCTAAGAACTTCCCTGGAGGTTAAGTGTTTCCCATGTGTGGAGTTGATCCCAGGAAAAGGGGCTGTCAGGGAAACTGAACTTTGGAGTCCAGGATTGTGCTGCAGTTCAGAGAGTGAGGCCAGACGGGCTGAGGAAGAACTTCCCATCTGGCCAATAACCAAGCCTGGCTTGGTCCTGTTAACACTTTGGAACAGGATGTTTTGTTGTTGTAGTGCACTGTTGTGTGCATTAGAGGATATTGTCAAAGAACAGAATATCACAAATTTAATTTAACAATCTCAATTGGTTTTTTGTTTTTTTTTTTTTTGCAATTCTGAGATTAGCATTTCGTTACATAAAACAGAATGAGTGTTCCAATGAGCTGAACAGAGGAGGTGGTTTTATAGAAAGAAAGGGACTGAAGGAAGCAGAAACAAAGTAGAAAAACCAGGTTGGTCATTTCAAAGTTTACGTTTCTTTTAAGGTGATGGGCAGGGAAACAGAACAATAGAAAAATAACTGATTGGTTAACTTCACGTTACTTCAGATTACTTTTTTGTAAAGATTAAAGTAGAGGGAACTTCATTTTCATATTTTCATGCCCATTGAAACTGGACTTTTGGGGAAATTTGGTTGTTATCTGCTGACTTTTAGGAAGGTCAGAGAATAAGTTAATTTGGTGAAGTGGAACTTTAGTATGAGTGATTGTGTTTTTATTTTGATTCTGGTCTGTTAGTACAGGTGCACTGTTCAAAACAATGACCTTCTGTAATTTATTTAATAACATTTAACACCATCTCTGACCTCTACCCCACTAGATGTCAGTTGTGCTGCACCCTTAGTATCCACAATGAAAATTGTCCTCTGGGGAGTGAAATAAATTACTCACCCCTAGTTGAGAACCACCACCCAGTCTGGACCTACAGATTTCACACTCACAGCCCCACATAAAGGATACCAAAAGGCTTGCCTACTTAGAGATCAAGGGGTGGAATGTCTAGAAATTATAGGTCAGACTGGCTCCAGTGTATACCACAAGCCAAGAACTGTGTTTTAGGAGCTAAGAACTCTTCTATGACTCCGAAGGTGACCTCATTGTCCACTATTTGGTTGTATGAGAAATGGTCCTGACTTAACTCTCAATTACTCAAGGGCTTCAAACAAAGGGACTGAGGTAAGCATTGCTTTCTGATCTCCATTCTGATTCACAATTGGGAGAAAATCTTGACTCTCCAGAACTTAAGAGTTTCTTTGGACATTCATTCAGGATGTCTGAGAGATTTTAGAGAGAGAACTGTATGTGGTATGGGGATACAAAGGAGAAAAAGTATCCAGTCCCTTCTTCCTGGAGCTCATATTCTAGCAGGAGAGTAAAGATAACAAGTAGGCAAAAATTGAGACCCTGATACAAAGTTCAGTGGATAAAAATAAAGAGAATCAAGGTGACAGGGTGAGGAGTCTTGTTTAAATAAAAATTTCAGAAAGCAGAGGGTACATTTGAGTCAAAATGTGATAACCTGGCTAATTGGTAGAGGCCACAGTCTGGGGAGCAGTGAGATCAGTTAGAAGTTATTGCAACAATCCAAGGGAGGTGATGATAGCCTGGACCAGGACAGTAGTAGCAGAGATGGTCAGGACCTGACTGTATTCTAAAGGTGGAACTGATAGGCTTGCTAATGAATTGGATGCAGAATACATGGGAATGGATGAGAAAATTAAGGATGGCTCTAGACAGTGTGGTGTGGCATGGCGTGAACAATAAGAGTAGATTGAGGGCAGGGGATATAGTTGGTAGAGTGCTTATCTCGCATGTACAGGGCCCTGAGTTTAGTCCCCAGCAACACACACACACACACACACACACACAGAGATTGAGACAGGAAGGGGGCAGGAGAAACAAAAACTTCTGTTTTGGCCATGTTTAGTTTGAGATGTCCCTTAGACATTCCAAGTGGAAGTGTCAAATACCCTGTTGGATATATAAGTTCTAGGAAGGAGTTCCAGGCAAGAGCTCTAATTTGGGGGGTCATCAGCTTATAGATGACATTTAAAACCATGGGACAGGATGAGATCACCACTGAGGGAGGAGTACATGCAGATGGAAGAGGAAATGCTTATTCAGCTCACAGGATTCTCTGAGCATTTGCTGTGGACCAGGCCCTGAGTGAGGTGCCAGGTACAGATGCACTTCCCTGGGCTGGGGATATAGCTCAGTGGGTAGAGTGCTTGCCTCAGATGCACTTTCTTAGGCATCTTCCCAAGGGGAGTCCCAGTACTGACTTTTTCCTGCCGAGGTGCTTGGGTCATTTAGAGGATGGGCTTCAGAGTTTGTGCCCCACCTCTTAGTCACTTTTTTTCCCCCAACATTTATTGAGCACCTTCTTGATATAATAAAGTCCCCATGTAGGTACTAGGGACATGGAAGGGAACTAATCACACATGCTCCTGTCCTCAGGGGGAGGCAGCCCTTGAACAAGGAAGCACACGGGAGGTGATTACAGTTGTGCCAGAGGCAACAAAGGAGAGAAGCCATTGCTGGGGGGCTCTGCTCTAGCCTGGGCACCAGGGAGGCTTTTCTAGGAAGTCATACTGGAGGAGCCAGGAGAGCAGGGAGCTGGGCTGAGGGGACGTGCAGGGAGGAGCAGTGCGTTCAAGGGCCTGAAGCTGGAGGGAGGTTGGCAGCCCAAAATGCCACCTGGCCTACAGAGAAGTTGTTGGGCGAGTGTGGGAGAGACGAGGCCCGAGGGTGGACATCAGTGAGACCTTCTGGGGCTTGTGAGCCTGGTTAAGGCACAAGGACTTCATCCTAAGCCACCAGTGGCCCTATGGTTTCAGGTGGGGCCCACGTGATCTGCTGGGAGCGTGGGTCAGCAGGGCCTGGCGAGACTCCAGGGAGGAAGGAGGTCCTTGCTTCAGTCTCAGCCCCCTGACTGTCAGCAGCCTTTGCAAGGCCTGGTTTTCTTGGGGTGAGGAGGAGGTGCCCAAAGTTGTTCTCGGTAAAAGCATAAGTCCTGGTATCCTAAACTTGTCATCTGGGGATCCCAAAGCCAGAGCTTAACACTTGAAATAAAAACGTGTTTTTCCCCCAGGAGTTGCTTCATCCCAGAAGCTCCAGGAGTGTAGCATTCATTACTGCATTAGCAGGATGTCAGGTGGTTCTGGCCAGAGCCTCTGTGTCCATTTTCCACTTGCACTTATATAAATCAGCCTTCCTGGATTTATGAGCCCTTTGCCACCAGGCCATAAAATAAAATAACGTAATTAATGCAAGCAGCTAGGGCCATCCTCGGACTTGATGTCATAACCATTCCACTTGTGAAATGTTTACAGGGGTTTTAACCAGTTTTCTTTCCTGACATCCATTTTTTAATTAAAAATTAAAGAAATAATAAGTACTCATAGTAGAAGATACAGAAAGACAAGAATAAATTACAAATATTAACTATACAGAGGTAACATTTGCCCCTAAATATGCTTAATCTTTTTTATGTGTAGGTTTGAGTGTGTATTATGTATGTATATACATACATACATACACACACACACACATTGTCATGATACCTATAACACTATGTTCTCTATGTATCATTTCTGTTACTTGATTTTCTGAATCCTTAAGCCTTCTACAACATAATATTTAAGTTTCTTCATTGTTCATACTTAGTACTTTTTTCCTATTTGTGAGGTTTTGAAAAAAATTCTTCGTTGTAGAACACTTAGGTGGCTTCTGGTTTTTCAGTATTATAACAATTCTGATCCATATCTTTCAAAAATAAAAAGATTTTTTTTCCTTCTTACTTTCAGAAGTAATAGATGTTCATTGTAGAAAAGCCAAGTACTGCAGAAATTTAGAATCTGAAGGAGAAAGTTCCTAGTAATCTATAACTCAAAGATGACTTTTAAAATTAGATTTTTTCTGCTTATAATATTTTTATTATTTTACAAAATTGGAATAATTCTCTGACACAATGTAAAAAAATCACTTTATTCTTTCACTCCCTGTATCTCCCCACCCACATCTGTGTGTGTACCTCTAATGTGAACTGCTCCTGCTTCTAAGGATGTTGCCCTGTCTCTGAGTCCATCTCTACTCAACACCTATGATTGACTTTTCTTCCTCTCCTGCATCATCCATTTCCCCTAGCTACTGGATTATTGCAATACAAACATACTGGAATATTCTTTTAAAAGTGCTTCCCTTAGGCACCGTGACACATGCCTATAATCCCAGTGGCTCAGGAGGCTGAGTCAGGAGGATCCCAAGTTCAAAGCCAGCCTCAGCAATTTAGTGAGGCACCTAGAAACTCAGCAAGACCCTGTCTCTAATAATAATAATAATAATAAAAGAGTGTTGGGGATGTGGCTCAGGTTAAGCATCCCTGCCTGGATTTAATCCCCACTACCCCCTAAAAAAAATGCTTCCCTTACTTATGCATTCTTTAGCTACCACCCCATCATCTCCACTCTCCTCCAAGAGTTGTCTATACTCAGTCTCCTCCCATTCTTTTTAGTCCATTGCACCAAAACAGCTCATCAAAGTTACAAGAAACCACCATGCTGCTTTTCTTCCAGGTATTCAGAAAAGAAATGTAGAAATTTTCCTTGACTCCTGTATGTCCCTTATACCTCACACTCTAATTCCTTCTTTAGGCTCTATCTTGAAAATACATCTCTAGACTGATCACATCTTACTATTGCCACTGTTACATCTCTAGTCCAAGCCACCATCATTTTCCTTATAGATAATTACAGTAGCATGCAGTTTTCTCATGCCTACCTTTACTGTATTACAATTCTTCTCCATCAAGGATCCAGAGTGAGTCTTTTAAAAAGCAAATCAAACAAAAATACCTAATAATGTTTTACTTCTCCTCTACTCAGAATCTACCAGTTGTTCCCAGTTTAAGTCCTAGAACATTGTCCTTTCTTGGTTCCATTGCATTTGTACCTTTGTCAAAAATATGTTGACTGTATTTGAGTCTTTGCTGTGTTGTCTGCTCCATTGATCTATGTTTATCCCCTTACCAGGACCAACCTGTCCTGATTACTGCATCTTTATACTAAAGCTTTAGAGTGGGTAATATGGGTCCTCTTGATTTTTATCTTTTTCAGAATTGTTTTGATGATAATCTAGTACTTTCACTTTTCAATGTAAATTTTAGATGAGTTCATTGACAATATCAGGGAAGAAAAATTTTTCTTCTGTCCTCAAGAAGATAGGTTACTAAGACATATTTTCAGAGAAAGGACAAAATTTAATCATGTATTTTTATTAGATGTCCCACTTGGCACAGGCTTGGGAGCTCCAGCCTCATCCACCTTGCCTTGCCCTGTGCTTCTCTTCCATTTGGCTGATCCTGAGTTGTACCCTTTATAATTAACTGGTATGTAAACAAAGTGAGTTCCTGAGGGTTTTGAGTTATTCTAGCAAATTATTGAACCTGAGGGCAGGAATGTTGTTGGATCCCCTGAATTTGTAGATAGCCTGGTAGAAGTGTAAGTAGCGTGGGCACCCAGTTTACAGCTGGGATGTAAAGTAGACAGTCTTGTAGGACTGAGCCCTTAATCTGTGGAGTCTGTGCTAATAACTGATATAGCTAGCATCAGAATTGAATTAAATCATTAAACATCCACTTATTGTCTGGGGAGTTGGATCCTTGATTGTTGGTTGGAAAACTCCACACGTTTGGTGTTAGAAATGTTATGAATCAGCCGTGCAAGGTGCTGCACGCCTGTAATCCCAGTTACTCTGGAGACTGAGGCAGGAGGAACACAAATTCAAGACTAGTACCAGCAACTTAGTGAGGCCTTAAATAACTTAGCAAGATCCTGTCTCAAAATAAGAAATAAAAAGTGAAAAAGAAATGTTATGAATCAAAACAGATCATGGTAGTGTGAATAGTTAAATGAATAGTGGATTTATTGTTTTTAAATGAATACATTTTAATGCCCTCTGTTTTAATTTCTGATATGGTAACTGTCAACAGATGTAATCTACACAAACAGAAGCAAAGGAGTTCTCAGTAAGAGTCCATAATCCAAAAAGTTTGAGAACCTCTTCTGTAGACACTCTGTACATATTTTTCTGTATTATAAGTGGTATTGTAATTGCTGTTAATTCATTTATGTTGTTTTTGGTTTTAATCGCTTCAAGTATATTGCCTAAAATTGAAACCATGTGGTAAATATGAAGATGTTGAGAGTATCTGTTCAAAACAGTGTTCTCAATCCTTTGAGTTTTCTTTTACTTTTTTCATTTTTGAGGTCCTGGGGATCAAACCCAGTGGGGCTTCATCCCCACCTATATCCCCACCCCTTTTTATCTTAAGACAGGATCTTGCTCAGTTGTGAGGCTAATCTTGAACTTGTGATCTTCCTGCCTCAGCCTCCTGAGTTGTTCAAATTATAGGTATGTCCCACCAAGCCCAGCTGGAGTTTTCTTTCTTATTCCTTTGTGTTTTACAATGTATGTTCTGTTTCTGGTATCTCAGAACTGTAAGTATCAGGGATCCAGAATGTATTTCTACTCTTCCTTGTCAGCCACAAGTCTGTTATCCTTTTTTTTCCTGTAGTATGGTTATCAACCTTCAATTTAAAATTGAGAGATTGTTCTTCAGAGGGATTTGGGGTGTTTTACTTTATTTTTGCACACCTGGCCATTGAACCCATGACCTCATGCACACCCTCATGCACACACTTTGCTTCTGAGATCTATCCCTACCATCACCCCATTTTGGGTGTCTTTTCAAGTTACATAGTTTTGTTTCAGATGGTCTGACTGTTGGTGGTGTTTTGTTCTTTATGTATAGTATATAATGAGATGTCTTAGCCTGGTGGGAAATCCTGAATAATTGAGGTTAGGAAATCTGAACTGTGATCTTGAATCTGCTTTTAACCAGCTATGAAACTTTTTATTTTTCCTTTGTTTCTGAATCTGTGAAAAGCAGACAGTAATTCCCTACCATTATATCTTTGCTCATTCAGCAAATAGCAAAAAATGTTTAAATATGTATATATGATATAAAAGATGAAAAGGGGAAAATCAGGTATAAATCTTTTTTGGGGGAGAGTGGTTACTTGGGATTGAACTCAGAGACACTCAACCACTGAGCCACATCCCCAAGTCCCTTCAGGCATAAATCTTAAACTCAAGTAACTTAGGGTCTAGTAAGAGAGGTAATATCATTTTTAAAACATTTGTAAATGATATTTTTTATTTTATTTTAATTTTTTTGTGGTGCCAGGGATTGAACCCAGGGTCTTGTGCATGCAAGGCAAGCACTCTACCAACTGAGCTATATCCCCAGCCCAAGGTAATGTCATTTTTGCCCTGCATTTTCATTATTTGTGGATGTATTATATTTTCATCATTAGGATATAACTTTTAAAGGCAAAATTTTATATTTATACCTTTAATCAAAGTTCTAGCAGAAATTAATCCTGTTAGTAGATTAGATTTTCTTTTAATTATAATAAGATTTCAAGGAAGTGTTTTGTTTTTGTTTTTGTTTTTTTAATCTGCCAGAGGTGCTGGGGCTGTGGCTCAGTGGTAGAGTGATCGCCTAGCACATGTGAGGCCCTGGATTCGATCCTCAGCACCACATAAAAATAAATAAAGGTTAAAAAAAGAAAAAAAGAAGAAGAAATGTATCTCTTTAAAAAAATAAATAAATAAGCCTGCCAGAGATGTGACTGTATTAGTGTCCTCTCCTGCTAAATAAATTTTGCTATGATGTATATAAATGAAAACATCTTGTGTATTGTCATCAAGGGGCACTGTAGTTGAATTAATTAAGCAAGGATTCACCACTTCTGGTTACCATATGATTAGAATGGTGGTTGCCAGGGTAATCAGATGAAATCTAGATTACATGGGTAACAATATCTTCAGGATTGAATTCTAAAAAATCTTACCCTTTTGGTCTTCTGTTACCAGCCCCGTTTTTAAGATATTATCATTTTGGAGAATTCTGTGTTCCCTTTTTCTGTTTTTCTTGAATGTTGTAGTGTAAGAATAAGCAAACTGGCCTGCAAGCCAACTCTGTTTTTGTAAGTAAACTTTTATTATAACACAGCCAGTGCCCATTTGTTTACATTCAATCTGTGGCTGCTTTCATGCCGTAATAAGTAGTTGCAAGAGAGACCGTATGACTTAAAATGCCTAAAATATTTACTGTTTACCCTTTTTACAGGAAAAGTTTGCCAACTTCTTTATATACTATTTATGGTAAAGTACCAGTTCCTCCTTCCTCCATTCTCCCCATTTATCATGAACAAATTTTGCTGGAGTGGTGTATGTATGAAATACAGCCAATAAAATAAATTACCATAAAAATGATGCACTCAATTTTTTTATAGCTAACATGAAATTTACTGAATTGCTGTTAAGATTTCTGACATTTATTCTCAATTTTTGCACCTACTTTGATAAGGATCAGTTGTCAGTTGTTTATGAATCAACACCATACTCAATTACACTTGGAATACCTCTGTTTTTGTATGCATTTTATGACTAGAAAACTTATATTTGTAGAGCTTGTTCACCTTTTTCCTGCAAGTATTTTTGTAGATGTGGTGTTTTTTTTTATTGTGTCTACCAAATATTTTGAAGATACACACTTGTCAGTGATGTGAATCTTCCAGTGAGCAAAGTTCTTCCTGGATAGTGTAATGTGTTCTTTGTTACTTCAAGTATCTTCTTTAGTGACTAAATAGACTTTTTTTATTTTATTTTTTTTTTTATTTATTGTTTAGTTATTGGCAGACACAACATCTTCGTTTGTATGTGGTGCTGAGGATCGAACCCGGGTTGCACACATGCCAGGCGAGCGCGCTGCCGCTTGAGCCACATCCCCAGCCCCAAAAATAGACTTTTTGACTCTTGTGTTTTTCCTTTTGTTTAGACTTAGCATCACTTCCCTATTGATGGGGACAATGTAGCTATAGATATGTGTTCAAAAAGAATTCTGAAATTAATGGTTCCTGCAGGCTTTCTGTTTCAAATACTGTTCCATTAAACCAATGAGTACATACACTCGTATAGTATCTCAATTCTTATCTCATATATTACTTGAAAAGTGACTGATTACCTGGGCATAATGATACATGACTGTATTTTGGGTACGTGGGAGGCTGAGGCAGGAAAATTACAAATTGGAAGTCAGCCCTGCACTGCAAGACCATATTTAAAAAAATATATATTTTAAAAGGGCTGGGGATGTAGCTCTAGTAATAAAGTATCCCTGGGGGCTGGGGATGTGGTTCAAGTGGTAGCGCGCTCGTCTGGCATTCGTGCGGCCCGGGTTCGATCCTCAGCACCACATACAAACAAAGATGTTGTGTCTGCCAAAAACTGAAAAATAAATATTGAAATTCATTCCCCCCTCCTCTCTTTAAAAAAATAAAATAAAATAAAAAATAAAGTATCCCTGGGTTCAATCCCCAGTTCTAGGAAGGAAAGAAAAGAAACAATTTATGTGGAATTGGCAATCTTTACCTTGTTTAGGAATGTTAACACTTCTTTCTTTTTTAAAAAATTTTTTTAGTTGTATATGAATACAATACCTTTACTTCTTTTTCTTTTTCTTTTTTTTGTTGTTGTAGATGAACACAATTTCTTTATTTTATTTATTTATTTTTATGTGGTACTAAGGATCAAACCCAGTGCCTCACATATGCCTCACACTGAGCCACAACCCCAGCCCCTTAACACTTATTTCTATATTTCACTTACAGCACACTATAAATTATCTTTGTATATAAAATCTCTCCACAGAAAACTTTTTTACTGTGCCTCCAACAACATGATGAGACAATAAAAAATGAAAACATAACTACTTATTAAAAAGACCCCAAGTAGAGTAAAAGAAACACTAACAGGTTAGATAAAGACACAGATTCTTCAAAAGTTAAGCAAATTACCACTTGACCCTGTAGTTTCCCTCCTGATTTGGTTCCCTGTAACTTCTTGGTTTACATTTGTGTCGCCTTCTTCCATTATGTGCTGGCAAAGACTGAAAATGAAAAAATGAGAGTTTTTCCATTCATTACAAGTAATTTGGGGTTTTTTGTTTTGTTTTGCCTAGATACTAGAACTTTTTGCTTTTCTCTTTACCCCCTTTAAAAAAAAAAAAAAAACTTCTAGCACTTTTACTAGAATTTTTCAGAATTGATCATTAGATTGATTGAATATGTAACTTCAGTTTATTTACTTTTTTCACTTTAAATATGGTTTATATTATGCTTTTTAGTATTTATGTCCCATTGCTTTGATGTTCTTCTTTAGTGACTCCTATTATACACAGGTTGGCTCTTCCTTTCCTGTCTTTATAGATTGCAACGCTTTTTATCCTTTTTTTAAAAAAGATCTTTTTATTTATTTCTTTTTGATGTTAAGTTTTTAAGTCTTCTTAAGACATTGTGTTACATGTTACATTCTTTTTTTTTTTTTAGTTTTTATTTCTAATTGTTTCCTGAGTTCTGTCACCCCTTTTGAGTTTTTCTAATTCATGTTCTGATTATGCTGCCCCTTCATATTATGTCATATTCTTAAAATTTTTAGCTAATTTTGAGATAATATTTTGTTATAGTTTTCTTCTAATTTTAAGGTTTGACTTTCATTAGGGATTCTGTATTCCTCTTAATCTTTCTCTTTAAAAACTTTTAGTGACTTTGTGATATAACGACAGTGTTTTCCTGTTAATTATTTTAAGTGGAATTAATTTTCCTGAACTATTAGAAGAGTGAGGTGAATCAGGAAAAGCTTTTCTAGCTTCCTGTTTCTAGAGCTCCTTTTGAATTCTGGTGGGAATGGTGGGCACCCTTGGACTTTCAGACGTCTTCTGATCATTTCTTCTCTCCATCCTTGATCTGGGCCTTCTCCATTTCATCTGTCTATTCTATATCATTTAGATTCTGTTCTCAATAGTTTCTCCTCAGTTGTATGACTTTGTCCTGGAAAGGAGCTTCAGGTGGTTAGCTTTGAATGTACAGGGTCAGATTACTCCCTCCCTTTGGATAGCTACAGTCCATAAATTGGAATATGCAAAACTTCTTTCAGTCTCAGCTGGGGAGGCTGAGGCAGGAGATTACAAGTTCAAAGCCAGCCTAAGCAATTTAGCAAGGCCCTAAACAATTCAGTGAGATTCTGACTCAAAATAAAAAATAATTAAAGGGCCGAGGATGTGGCTCCGTGGTTAAGTGCCCCTGAGTTCATTCCCCAGTACCAAAAAAAAAAAAAAAAGGCAGAAACATGGTAAAAATTGAGCATGATAGTGTTTTTATTTTTATTTTATTTCAAATGTGCACACAATATAATGGAAAAGTTCTTGTGTAATATACTCTTTCAGTCCATTAGGAGTAGTAGACAGGTTTGAATTATTTTTACTTTAGTAACATGATTTAGTCTGTGTATATAATTAAAGGAAGTTCATAATGTGAAGGAGGTAAATAGACAAGAAATTAGGGGGAAAATGTGTGTGGGTATCTAAACCTTAATGACAATTTTTTTAATGAGTTCTTGGATGACAGTACAGATGGTCAGTTTACTATAAACCGTACTTATTTATCTTAGTAGTCTGGCTTACTATGTGTTAATAAATGATTTTTACCTAAGTCCTTATGACCCCTTATTAGGTTATATTTGTTCCACAAGTACTTCCTTTGGGATTGTCATCAATATCTGATCTGTAAATGCCTAGGTTTATTTCACTTCCATTCCAAGGAAAATTTATTACTTCGTCCACTTCTGTTTCGCTTACTATTTCACCTTCAGCTGCAGGTAATAAAAAACTCCTGACTTAAACAATAAGAACTTGTTTAATTTGTGAAATTTGTTTGTTGTTTGTTGTTGTATTCCCAGTCAGTGCTTAGGAACTATTTGAATAAAAATATCTGCTGGGTGCATGGCTGCACGCCTGTAATGTCAGCAACTTGGGAGGCTGAGGCAGGAGGATCTCTTTCAAAGCCAGCCTCAGCAGATTGTGGAGGCACTTAGCATCTCAGTGAGACCCTGCCTCTAAATAAAATACCAAAAAAGGGTGGGGATGTGGCTCAGTGATAAAGCATCCCTGTGTTCCATCACTGGTTAAAAAAAAAAAAAAAAGGCTGAATAATCAAAACTATCTAAATACCAACCTTCCTGCAAGGGAGGCTGAGGCAGGAGGATCCTTAAGTTTGAGAATAACCTGGGCAATTAAGACCCATCTTTAAAAAAAAATCTGATGAAAATAAAAGACATTGAGGGCATCCCGGGTCCTGTTCTTTCCATTCTCCTTCTCTGCTTTCTGTAGCATACTGGCTCCATCTGTAGAGTCCCTGTCCTGCTATTTGCAGGATGGCTGCAACACATCCTAGACGTCATATCCTAAAGATCACATCCAAAAGCAGAGAAATGAACCTTTTCTTCCTTGCTGGTGTCTTTTTTTTCAAATCATAGGAAACGATTTCCTCCTATCTCATTGGCCAGAATTATTGCATCATAAGCTTGTACAAATCACTACCGAGCAGACTAGAATCTCCAGGATTGGTTTAGATCTGTGCTGTCCAGTAAGGTAACCTCAGCCACATGAGGCTACTTAAATTTAAATTCATTAAAATTAAATACAACTACAGATTCATTTCCACACTCAACCACATTTCAAGTGCTCAATAGCCACAGAAAGTTCTCTTGGATAGTGCTGGTTTACATTAATCATGGTTCATCCCTGGGCCTTCTCAGAATTACAGTCTCACTTTAGGGCTGGATTCTTGCAGGCGCCATGGCGCATGCCTATAATCCTTGCAACTCAGGAGGCTGAAGCAGGAGGATCACGAGTTCAGAGCCAGCCTCAGCAACTTAGTGAGGCACTTAGCAACTCAGTGAAACCTTGTCTCTAAATAGAATATAAAAAGGGGGGCGGCTGGGGATGTGGCCCAGTGGTTAAGCGCCCCTGGTTATCAGTTATCCCTGATTACCCGCCCCCCCAAAGTGGATTCTTTTGGTTAATTTATAGTTTCCGGAGACATCCACATGGTGAACAGGCACAGTATCTGACAATGAGATTGCTTTTGTATGGCTTTTGGGCTTTGAATCACACTGCCATTCCTTTGCATGAGCTACATATTTCACTACCCAAAAAGAATACCTAAAGCAAAGCATTTGTGAAGCAAGACCAGTAGATTCATTTAGAAATTAAACTTTAAAGTCATAATGCTAAATAACAGGGGCTGTGATTTACTTGACAAAAATTGTTTTGTATACATTTGTCAGTATCTAAATGGGTCGTTGAAAAGTGTCAGTAAGTATGTTATTTCTGTTTATTGTTGTGCTATCTGGAAGCCCCTATATTGGGTGGTCTACTTCATAAATTATTAGTGCTATGAATATGGATATGGGTAGAACTGTTCTAGGGCTTTCCATGAACTAATTATTGTTTTTTCCTTTTCTGTTGTTCTTCATGTGGCAGGAAAAAAAGGGTAATAATCATCTATAGTTCTATTTATTTCTTTCGTTATACTTGCACTCTGGGGTCTTATGAACCTAGAAGTAATAGTGGCTGGAAGGGTAATGATTTCCTCTCATCTTTCCTTTATAGTAGCAGTAAGTTCAGGCAAGTTCTGCATTCTTCTTTCTGCCCTCTCCCTTCCCATCCCCTTGCAGAGTTATCACCAAGTAACTTGCATATATTGCAAATACTGGCTTGCCATAAGCTCTAGTAAATATCCTGAATATCATAAATATAAGAATGTTCTTACTATTGAACCTTTTCTCTCAATTGATTATACTAAAAACAAAATGCCCTGCTTTTCAAACACATGATAATGGCTATTATTTGAAAGAAATAACAGGAAGTCCAGCTCTTTATTATTAACCTTTTTGCAAAGTTCTGTAATGTAATGATGCCTTGACGTGGTGGCATTGAGACTGACTAAATTTTAGATGGATTCAACAGCTATTATGAGACCTTCAGAAAATATTTTTAGTACATTTAGAATTTTCTTTGCCTTTATAAAACATACAGAATGAAATTAAAAATTTATTTGTTAGAGCTTTGATAGCACTTCAGACTCCTGTCCACCAGTTACTGGTTGACTGCTGGAGATGTTGGCTTTGAAAAGGGAAGTGACCACAGCACATAGTTCCGGATTTAAAAAGAAAACAAAAGGTGATGTTTGCTTCTCCATTTTATATCAGCAAGACTAGATTAACTTACATCTAACTGTTAGAGTATACAATTTGTCAACATCACCAAAATTTCCTAGTTTCTTCAGCATCCTAAAACAGTTTACAAACCATTTTACAGAGCATGTTTCCAAATTTTACACCCTCCCACTGAATATTTAGAATTTTTCAGGCACTTCATGGTGAACCCTGGACTTTTCTGAGTTTTTGTTTTCTCTGCCCACCTATCTCACAGTGGCATATTACCACATTTAATCCTCACAGAGCAGTAAATGAGGGGTAAGTTGATAAGTTGCACAAACCATGAGTAGTTCATTTCTATTCTGAGTGAAGGACTTTTGCTGTGTTTTCTTTGGGGTTTTCCCCCTTGTTTATTGTTTTGATTTCACTTTTCTTTTTGTATTTTGTTTTGCTATTTCAGGTATAAGGTCTTCTCACCAGCTTTCATAATACATTGAGTAGTTTTTCTGAATTGCTATGAAAATGTAAATTTTATGGTCCTGGGAGATATCTTCATTGCCTGGGAACTTTTTAGAAATGCTCTGCCCCCAGATAGCTGAGCCAGAAACTCTGGGGTGGAGCCAGCAATTTGTTTTAATGAAACCTGCAGGTGATTCTGATGTACCATTAGCTTTGAGAACCACTGATCTAGAAGACCCATGAATTTCCATCATTTTGGACAAACTCTGAAACTTTTTTATTTTAAACTCTGAAATTTTTTACATACTTTGGTTTGCATCATATTTTCCTTGCTAACCTTAACCTTAAAATGAAGAGTTTCTTCCTTTTGAAAGTTAGTGGAATTTATATATATATATATATATATATATATATATATATATATATATATATATATATAAATTATATTTGGTGTCAGAGGTTTGTCATTAAAATGAATAAATTTGACTTTTTGTTTTTAGTTGTAGATACCTTTATTTTGTTTTTTAATTTTTATTTTTGTTTGTTTATTTTTATGTGGTGCTGAAGATTGAACCCAGTGCCTCACACATGTGAGGCAAGCACTTGACCCCTGAGCCACAACCCCAGCCAAGTGAATGTGACTTTTAAAAAGTAAATGCAGTCCCTTTGTGCAGATAAAAATGTCAATGTGTTTTATTTGTCCAGCATACAAATTCTCTGCTTACAGATGTAATATGGTCCTAGACTTAATAAATGAAACACTATGGACAGACATTTTCCTTCATCTCTTTGCCTTCCTCAGGAGAAAATAGTGGATGACTAAACAAGTGGTGGTAAAGAATATATTGTCACTAGAAAATATAAAATAGGCAGGCAGTAACAAACTGGGATTTCTCTATATGAAATTCATTTGTCTTAGCTTTTTGTTTAGATGCACAGCTATGCACTTTGCATTCAAAGAGCACACTTTTATTAGAATTGGAGTGTATAGGTCATAATGAAAAGAGTAAGCCCATAGGTTCAAGTAACTGGCTGGGTGCACTAGCAAACTCACTTGGGCACAGGGGATATCATATAAGTGGGCCAGAAAAAATCAGAAGACCCATAGAGGAAGTAGGCAGGAAATCAAAGTTAGTAGATTTGACAATGGCAGTTGAAGTGATGTTTCAATGTGCACGTGAGCCATGGCCCTCTAGAAGTTGAAAAAGACAAGGAGATGGGTTCTTCCTTCAGAATCTCTTGGTAGAACCAGCTCTGTAAGACTCTTACAGACTCATGACCTCCAGGACTGGAAGAGAATAAACTGGTGTTGTTTTAGGTCTCTGTGTGTATGTGTGCACATGCGTGTGCTTATAGCAACAATAAGAAAGTAATATAGGGTGTTCTTCAAATTGAAATAGGAAAGTTTCCTTGAGAAACTATTAATCTGTTGTCAAGACCCAACATTGTTTTTTGTAGTGTGAAGTCTGGGTTAGCAGCATTTGGATTTTTAGACTTCCCTGCAGTGAGGCATAAACTTCTGTGGTGTGGACATGTTGAACTTTCCTTTGGCTTTAACTCTCAGATGGCTCTAGAGACTTTGAGATAGTAATTAGATTAGAAAGGGGCATTGAAAAGGACTCATAAACCTTTGGAACATCTAAGATGAGTGTCTGGGGGCTTAATTTTTGGGAAGAGTTCCTGGAACTGAATCCCCATGGTAGAGCTGTCCTTCACTGATTATCCATCATATTTCCAAATGTGGCTTTGCCAGGCAAGTTGTTTTAAAAGTTTCTTGAAGCCTAATGTGCTTTATATTTTCACACCAGAGGGCAGTAGTTAAAACCCCTCTGAGGTGCAAACTTGGGGTTCTCTGTGGCCTGGTGATTCTGTGGAGGAAAGCATCAGACCCACGTCTACAGGTATTTATCTGTGTATTCTCTGAGGCATCCTTGTCATGGGCCTTCCAGTCCTAGATTTTCAACTAAAAATATTTCACAGTTAAATACAGATTTATAAAGCTGCACCTGTCCTCAAGAAGTACGGTCATGTAAACTTTAGAATAGTTACATTAAGAACAAGAACCTATAACCCAGAGTGATTTTCTGGAATCTCAGCTAAATAGGATTTTCCTAATCCCAAAAGTAGAGATGACGTGTATCATTCACTAGTCAAGCTAGTTCGCTTGTATGAGCTAACTGGTATGCCTCATGCAAGCTAGACATTTTCTTGGATATGATTCTCCGGTGCCTTATGCAAAAATCACAAGATCAGGTTGATCTTGGGGTTTTGTTGTTTTTATTGAGCTATTTGGATTTTAAGTAAAATTCATGATTTTACCTGTTTTTGCTTTTATTGGTTACCTAACTCTCCAGGATTTTTTCATCTGTTTCTAGTGTAGACAGATCATTCTATTTCACCTGCCTTTGTGAGGGCTCCTTAGTTCATTAATAACTACTTAATAGTTTAGCAAACTGTCCTACCAGTTTGCTACAACTTTGTATATACCAGTTTGCAATACCAATTAAATTATTTTTTACCTTTAGAAAGCTTTAATGTACAATAATGTTTTTTAGAGTTAATGATCCAATCTCTGGTAACTGTTAGAGGGAAAGAATCTATATGTGTGTTTAGTTTTAGTACTACCAGAACAGTTACACATTAATCAAGTTCCTTTTATGTCCCAGACCCTGAAAGGTAGTTAGAAACAACAGTTGAATGTCACACAAATCACCTGTCTCCCTCATTGATCATTGTTATTACTCATAGTAGTGATAAAGAGTAGTTTATTCACACATTTTTTCAAAAATATTTTTCTTTATTGTTCACATACTTTCCTTATACTTCTGATACTTTTCCTGTAATAGGTCCTGACTGCTTAGCTTATCAGGAGTAGTAGTTTAGGTCAGGATCTGTTCTCATTTGTGTATGTACACCATTTTTTCATCTCAAAACTAGTTGTTTAAATTTTGCTTAATGCCATACTTCTCTTTTTTTCTGTCACTATTTAACTGCTTGCAAAAATCACTTCCTACCTAAGCCAGTGATCATCCTCTTTATCTCAGTAGTGAAGATGAACACAGCTCATATTCACTGCAGCATTTTAAAAGTAAGGGGACATCCCTAAGGTAGTTATGGTACCCAGGTCCAAGAGAACAGAAAGACAGTGCTCTATTGGGGAATATTAATTATGAATGTCAGCACTGTTTCTTATTAAATTAAAAGTCAGTTCAATGATTACCTTAAAAACCAACCTAATTCATATTTCCAGGTTCCCCAGAGAGACCTATTCTTTTCCCTCTTTCCCTACCTCCCTCTCTAGTTAGTGTTAAAGTCAATGTTACATCTTCCTTTCCGTTTATTTTGTTTGAATCTGCTTATGTTTGGTTCTGTATATGATGAAGCTTGAGACTATTAGTGCAGAAATTTAGTAACATAAAACTTCACTTATTTGTGTTTATTGAGTCAGAGTGCTATTTTTCTTCTTCTTGAGCCTTAGAGGAAATCTTAAAAGTCTGTGGAGGTTTAAGTTATAATAAACACACTATTTAATTACAGCACAAGCTTAACCACAGAGTTTCTGTCACAAAATCATACCCAAGTTGAGGGCCTGAAAGAAGCCTCCACCCCCACCTCCACAAACTCCCTTGGGCTTTCTGTTCCTGCCCTCTGTCTGGCAAACAGAAACACGAATCTGTTCCAAGAGCTTCTGTGAAACTAGTTTAGAAATTTTGTGAATGTCTACAAAAAATGCTCCAAACTCTACTGTTTCCATTCCATTTTGCCACTTTCTCCAAGCTACTTATTTAAAAAAGGAGAAAGAAAAACTGGTTGTTTTCTTGAGTACTTTGTTACTATATAAGAAATTTTATCTAATTTGTTGTAAGTTTTAAAAACTCCAACTTTAAGACTTCTCTTTCCAGCTTTAAGTAACCTACACTAAAAAAAGAAAAACAACAACATCCCTATCTCTTGATTTTACTCTCCATAGCCACTATGGAACAAAACATGTTCAGGCTTTAGAATCCGAAGACAACTATTTTAAATTGAAATAGCTATCAGCTGTGTAAGCAAATATTACTCCATTGTTTTTTTTCCTTGGCAGGCATTCATTAAAATAATTAAAGATGTATTTGAAGATTCAGCATATGTCTTTGATAAAATTAAGTATACACTAAACAAATGTGCCATCCTGTGCATGTATTTGAAATAAATTTATAAAATTAGAAATTTATTTTATTTATCTCCTTACAGTGTCTCTACATTTCTTTATCAGTCATTTAAAATATTTACTGGACTCTTGTTATATGTCAGACACTGCTCTAACTGCTGAGGATATGGCAGTGAACAAGGCTTCAGACCACCTACTCCTGTGGAGTTTACCTGTTGATGTTGTAGGGAAAAGTAGAAAATAATCAGGGCTGGGGTTGTGGCTCAATGGTAGAGTGCTCGCCTAGCACATGTGAGGCCCTGGGCTAGATCCTTAGCACCACATAAAAATAAACAAATAAAATAAATGTATTGTGTCCAACTACAACTAAAAAATAAACAATAATAATAATAATGATGAATTCTAAGGAGAGAATTCAAATAGGTGATACAGTGGAGTGGCTCTGAGATTGGCTAGGCAGGAAACATCTTAGGTGACATTTATGCTGATATCTGCGTAACAAGAAATCTTGAGTCATCCATACAAAGAGGAAAATCAGGAGTTGCATTTGTCCATTTTTAAAATATATTTTTAAATTGTAGGTGGACACAATACCTTTATTTGATTTTTTTTTAATGTAGTGCCGAGGATTGAACCCAGTGCCCTCACACATGCTAAGCGAATACTCTACCACCCCACCCAGCCACAACCCCAGCCCTGTATTTGTCCATTTTAAGTTTAAGATAACCGTTATTAGAAAACTGATTAGAGAAGTCAGAGTAGCAATTGAACATGTAATTCTGGAGTTCCAGAGAGAGGTTAGGGCTATAGATAGATTTTAAGGTTAAGCAGCAGAGGGGCCAAGGATGTGGCTCAGTGCTAGATTGTTTGCCTAGTGTACATGAGGCTATGGGTTCAACCCCCACCACTGCAAATAAATAAGCCAAGTTTCTCTGGTTAAAAGAAGAAGAAGAAGAAGCCAGACGCTGTGTTGAACACCTATAATTCCAGCAGCTGGGGTGAATGGAACGTAGACAGGGAGTGTTTTTCGTGTATCTGCCTTCCTGGGAGTGTGGTAAGAGACTCACTCTACTACTTTGAGGCTATAATTTAATCTATTTCAAGCTAGAAATGATGTAAAATGTGTAAGTTTGTGAGAAAGAGATGGAGATGGTGTAGCTTCCAAGTAATAGATCAGCAGGTTTTTCTGCATTTAAAAAATTGTCTTCTTGGTATTTTCCCTATCAGCTGTAGTGTTTAAGGGTTCTTTCTAATACTCTGTGCTATGACCTGAATATTTGTGGTCTACCTCCTCTTCCCAGATTCATATGTTGGAATCTAATCCCCTGTGTGGTGGTATTAAGATGAAGGGCCTTGCTCAGATTTGTGGTACACTGTAATCCCAGTGGCTTGGGAAGCTGAGGCAGGAAGGATTCCAAGTTTAGCAACTTAGTGAGGCCCTAAGCAACTTAGCAAGACCCTGTCTCAAAATGAAATATAAAAAAGGCTGGGGGGTGTGGTTCAGTGGCTAAGTGCCCCTGGATTCAAACCCTGGTGCAAATAAATAAGTAAAAGAAGTAGGACCTTTGGGGAGGTGATTAAATAAGGAAGGCAGAGTCCTGATGAATGGGTTTAGTGCCTTTATGAGAGAGTCCCCAAAGAGCTAGTGAGCTGCTTCTACCAGGTGAGGAAGACAGACTAAGAAGGTACTGCCTCTAGAACTACAAGAAGTAAATTTCTATTGTTCATGAATTATCCAGTTCTAAGTTGTTTTTTCAGTCTAAACAGTCTAAGACACTGTTTTCCCTTTTCACTATTTTGAAAATAATTCCTTCAGAACATTATTTTATAGTAACAAGCTTTCAGTATACCTTTATTCCTCTTATCTGTAGCTTCTTGGTATATAGTATAATATTCTACCATTATCTTAGATTGATGATCAAAGTTTCTAGCATTTGTGAGTTTCTTTCACTTCATAATGCCTATTGACCTTAGTACTTTCATTAATCAAGTAGAGTATCAAGGGACTTTTATAACTGTTTTTCTCTCTTCATACTCTACCTTAACAGTATCAGTTTCTTGTATGCTTCTGGACCATAGATGCAAAAATCAAACCCCTTTTTTATTCTTGCCATCATGATTTTTAACTGTGCTTTATTTTCTCTGAACTGCTGTATGAAGACCATCTATGTTGGTGATCAAAATTAGTTCAGCCTGCTGATCCTCAGATACACTAGTTCCAGATAATAAGAGTGAACTGTGGTATGATAGAAGCTTTGAACATAAGTTGTTAAATACTACTTTCCTAAATGCAATGGTGCACATTTAAGTGTACGAGCCATTAATTCTGTGATTCAGGCTGTTGATCAGAAAAAAACAGAAAACCACATTATAGTGATACTTAATTTTACTTTATAGGAGAAAACCACGTTATAGTGATACTTAATTTTACTTTATAGGAGAACATTAGCTAACTAGTCAGATACTGAGCTTCTGTAACCAGAAGAAAATTCAGTTATCACTTTGTGTCTGACCTTTTCACTTCCCAAACTCAGAAACTGAATAGATTTGGATAACAAGGGATACTTGTTTTTATAACATTGGGCTGATTGTGTAAAGCACAGACTGGGTCTTGCCCAATTAATACATTTTGTTTCATACTCCAGAGTTTCTAACTTACACAGTCAAGCAGTTTAACCTAGTTTACATGAAGGAACAAACTAGAGTTGTTTCTCTTTTCACTCTTTTAGGGAAAATGTGTAACTTGGCCTTGAATGTCTCATCCCCCTACAAAATAAGGGTTTTAAGAATCCATAATAAAAATTGAGTAGAGATGGGAACAGCCCAAATATTTTGCATATGAACTATTCCTTCCACTTAAAAGTACACTAACAAAACCAGTGAATAAACTGGGGCAGGTGGTATAGATAGGTCTGTGCTCCCAGGGACTAGGGGAGGCTGAGGCAGGAAGATTACAAATTCAAGGCTAGCCCCAGCAATTTAGCAAGGCCCTGTCTCAAAATTTAAAAAGGGCTGGGGAATGTAGCTTAGCGGGAAAGCACCCCTGAGTTCAAAACCCAGTAGTCTACCCCCCACTCCCCCAAAAAGTGAATAATGAAGATTTGAATAGTTTAAAGCTTTGATTATTGTTTCTTCTTATAACAACAGCTTTCCACATGCCCTAAGATTCTCTTTTATCGTATACAATTTCTTTGCTTTTAGTTGTACGACCATCATCGTTATCTGATTAATCCCTGTAAATGCTAATAGTCATTTTGCATTCCCCCATCCTTCCACCCCTGTCCTAAGCAACAGCTGATCTACTTTCTTTCTCTTCATTTGCCTATTCTGGACATTTCATATAAATGAATAATATACAGCCTTTTGTATCTGACTTCTTTCACTTAGCATAATGTTTTCAGAGTATATTCTTGTTGTATTACACGTCAGTACTTCATTCCTTTTAATGGTCCAGAATATTCTTATCAAATGAATATACCATAATGTGTTTATCCATTCTTCATTGGTAAACATTTGGGTTGTTCTCACCTTTGGGTTATTATGAATATTGCTGTTTTACAAATGTGTGTGTGAGAGAGAGCATAGGTTTTCAGGGGTTTTTTTCCTTTTCTTTTCCTTTTTTAACTATACATAGGAGTAGAATTGCTGGGGTCATATGTAACTCTGTTTATTTTTTTAAAAATATTTTTAGTTGTAGATGGACATGATACCATTGTTTTCCTTATTTATATGTGGTGCTGAGAATTGAACCCAGTGCCTTACAGGTGCCAGGCAAGTACTCTTCCTCTGAGCCACAACCCTAGTCCTGTGTTTTCATGTTTTAAGGAACTGCCAGACTGTTTTCCAAAACAGCTATCATTGTACAGTCCATCTTACTGTTTCTTGAGTAATATAATTGTTGACTAGTTCACCGAACAGGACATATCACATACTGAAAAAATCACTTAGCCACATAACTAGAGATTTTAATGTTCTTTTCCCACCTTTGGTTATTTAAAGAGACTCTTAAGCCCGGCATGGTAGCACATACCTGTAATTCCAGCAGCTCAGGAGGGTAAAGCAGGAGGATCACACCAGCAGGAGTTCAAAGTCAGTCTCAGCAATTGAGTGAGTCCCCAAGCAACTTAGACTCTGTCTTAAAATAAAAAATAAAAAGGGCTGGGGATGTGACTCAGGAGTTAAGTGCCCCTGTGTTCAATCCCTGGTACCACAAAAACAAACAAACTTTAATTTCATATGAGTTAAGAAAACTTACTAGGTTCCCAACCCTAGCACTGGGTATTGAACCTGGGGATGCCTTCTCACTGAGCCATACCCTAGCGCTATCTTTTTTATGTATTTTATCTTTTCTATTCTGTTTTTTGAGACTAAATCTCACTAAGTTGACCAAGCTGACCTTGGTTAGGCGAGACTGATCTTCACTTATAGGACAGGGTTCCTTGATGTCTTAAATAGAAACCCCCAAATCAAATATTACTGGACCTGATTGATCTGCCATAGGATGTGTGCTTATCTTTGTCAAGGTTTGAGATAAGCTAGTGCTGCTGAGAACAGATGCAATCCAAGTTAGGGTACTGCTAGCAGAAGAAGGAGAAGTGTATGCTGGAGAGAGAAATCCAACAACAGTCTACTCCAGAGTCACCCCTCTCCTTCTGTAGAGCTGATAAAGGAAAATAATACTCACTGTACTTAAGTCTGAATCTGATAACCTAGTGATTTCCTCTAGATATCAACCCTTTCTTTTTCTAACTTTTCCTCAGGATCCTTTATATGTCTGTGCCTTTTTATACTGAAGTTCTTGTTTTGGCAAAGTATTTTATAACTTGGTTAAAAATGTTTCCTTTGTTTCAAGTGATAAGGATAGGCTGTGTTTATAATCACTAATACTAAAAAGAAGACTGTCACAGTTAAGAATGTTTTATTTTTGCTCAGTGATAGTCCCTTGCTCGATGAATAAAAGGGTTGGGTTTTTAGTACAACCTGGATTTTGTCTGAAGCGGCATCTGTATGTGACTCTTCTAATTCATTCTAACAAGTAACAGGGCAAAGGAGTAAACAAAAGGGGGTTTAAATATTCTTTGGGCATTAATAAGAAGAATGTAGATAAGCATTAAGTGAATTTCTACATATCATATGCACTGTCTGAATTGTCCACTCTAGTGACTTTTTCTGTATATCTGTTTGCTAAAATGCATTCTAATTTAAGTTATTTCTTGTTTTTTTTTTTTTGTTTCATGCTGCACAAGAGACAATCTCAAAATCTCAGTGAATCACAAGCCAACAATTTCATAGGAGCCTGCAGGTTGGTGCAGTTCTATTGAGCTAGGCCAGGCAAGACTTTAAACTTTTGGACTAGGTCAACTCTATTTCATAATTTTTTACTGGAGCTTAGGTTGAAAGGCTGTGGCTACCTGGGCATGTGGACACATGGTCTTCTCATATAGGATCACAGGATTATAAGAAGAATGAGTGGAAACATACAGTGTCTCTTATGACTTTAGCTTGCAACTTGCACACTGAATTTCCTCCCAGTTTTATTAGTGAAAGTCAGTAATATCACCAAGTCACATAACCAGGGAATACATTGCTCCCACAGTGGGAGGCATTGCAAAATCACACAACAGTGAACATTTGTGCATATTTCTAATAAGGCAGGTAGTAAAGAATTAGGAATATTACTTAGCTATGTGTATTGTTGTAAGAATAAAGGTACATAAGACTGTGTGACAAAACAGTTTTCTCCTTAGACTGAATAAATTAAGATTATGGAAGAGTATAATTGGTCACACTTTAATAACCTGATTAAGAGGCTGGGGATGTGACTCAAGTGGTAGCGCGCTGGCCTAGCATGTGCAAGGCACTGGGTTCGATCCTCAGCACCACATAAAAATAAATAAAGATATTGTGTCCACCTAAAACAAAAAAATAAATATTAAAAAAAACCTGATTAAAACCATTAATGTTCACTGGGCACGTTGGCACATGCCTGTAATCCCAGCTGCTCCAGAGGATGAGGCCAGAAGATGGTGAGTTCAAAGCCAGCCTCAGCAACATATCAAGGCCATAAGCGACTCAGTGAGACCCTGTCTTTAAATAAAATATGAAAAAGGGCTGGGGATAGTTGAATCATATGAGTGATGGCACATGTGTCTGCTTGGATCAGTTGTAAATGTTACCTTCAGTTTTTAAATCTGTAGTAGTTTGAATTCCATACAAAACACAAAGGATGGCACATTTCTGTAGTCTCAGCATTGGGAAAGCTGAGGAGGGGAAGATTCTTGAGTCCAGGAGTTCAAGACCCAGTTTCAAAAAAAAAAGAGGGGACCAAGTCGAACAGTGGCTCAGTGGTTAAGCACCTCCTAGTACAAAAATAAAGTTCAGATAAAATTAATAAATGATATTTATTGCTACCACTGAGTAATACTGTGTTCAGCTCCTCTTAGTATCTGAAGACATTTGCTGAATTGCATGGTAATTCTTAATACTAGCCTTTTGTGTAAAGTTATCTTACTCTGATCACCTAAAACTTAACAAACTAATTAGTTTACATATCCACTTTTACAAGGATTTTATAATATCTAGAAAGCAGAATTAGTGAAAACGTTGGGCATTTAACATTTTATTTAGAAACATTTAGGTAACCTAAAAAATATTTTCAGCAGTGTGCTAGAAAGATTTTTTTTTTTTTTTTTTGTCTTGCATTTCCAAAGGTTGTAGGAAAATGATTTTGTAGACTTTAAGGAATCTAGGTTTAAATGTGTTAGTGGTTTTTTTCCCACTAATTTAATGATGGAAGTCTTTTCCCCAAGAAAAGGGACATTTGAAAAAATAAGATTCCATGGTATACATTTTAGTCACTGTTGTAGGCCCTATATGTTAGTAACCTGGAATAGGTTTAATTTTATATAATGAGGAAAATCCAGGACAACGGCCACTTAAAGTAGTTCATTTGTCTTATATAAAATGTGGCTAGAAGTAGGCAACATGGTATGGTGCCTCATTACTATTAATGCCATTAATGACCCAGGATCCTATCCTGCTAATCCACTATCCTTACTGTATTCCCTCATCCTCAAGGGGTCAAGTTCAGTGCATTGTTTGTATATTCTGTGCAGAAGGAAAGGAAAAAGAAGGGCATGCTTTCTTTTGAGGAGACTTCCTATTAAGTCTCATACAGTACAGTTTCTACTGGACTGTCTTCATATTGTCAAAACTTCGTCACCTTGTGACATATAGCTGCAAGAAAAGTTGGGAGATACATTTAAAAAAAATCAGTGGAGCTGGGATATAGCTGTATGGTTGAGTGCTTGCCTAGCATGCACAAGATCTTAGAATCAATACCCAACATGCACATGGGTGCACACAAACACTCACAAATCAAGAGTTTGTTACCAAGTATAATATATTTTGGAAGGAAGTTTGCAATCTCCTTCATATTATAGTTTTTATTCTTCCTTTGTAAAACAAGGATATTATATCGTTATGTACTAGGTATTTGGCAAATGATAAATAGGCAGGTTGTTTAATAGATCGTGATAATTTGAGTTTTCTGTTGACTTGTAGGAATCTCATTCCCTCTTGGCAGTAAATGGAAAATTACTGTATAAATTAAAGCGTGAGTGCAAATATGAGCTGATTCTCACTTTTAGTGTTATATAGCAAAGAATTCCCCCTCAAAGTTAAAAATCTTTCTTTTTTAATGTTTATTTATTTTAGTTGTACACAATGCCTTTATTTTTATGTGGTGCTGAGAATCGAACCCAGGGCCTTGCACGCACCAGGCAAGCGCTCTACCGCTGAGCCACAACCCCAGCCCCAAAAAATCTTTCTTGAAATGCAGCTAAATACATATTTGGACTAAAAAAGAACTGAGATTTTAATATGTATTTCTACTAATTGATTTCAATTTGAATGAACAATAATTTTTGAGCCACTAAATAAAAATGCTGCCAGTTGTAAAATGCATTCTAATTTCAGAGTTGTTACAATGTGGGGGAAGGCATGTCTTTCATAGTAGGTGACAAAAGCCAACCTATTCCATGATTGGCTTTTGTCTCCTGCTTCTCCAATCAGTTGAAGGAATAACTACTGGAAAATGGAGAATTGATACTGATCAATATCAGTTATCTATTGTGTATAACAGACTGTTTCAAAACCTAGTAATTTTAATTTATTATATTTAATTTAAATTTTTAAATAATTGTAGTTTACACACCGTTTGCTTAGTTCCTCCCACTGGTGAGTAACATTTTGCAAAACTATATTATCACTACCAGGATGTTGGCGTTGATACAAACTACTGATTTTATTAAGATTTCCCCCAGTTACTTGCCACTTGTGTGTGCACATGTGCTAAGGTATATATATTTTTATTGTCTATGTGTGTGTATATCCAGTACCACAGTGGAGATATAAACAGAACTAGCATTGAAAGTATCCTTTGAGTTGCCCTTTTGTAAGCCCACCCACCTCCCTCCTGGTACTGACCTCCATCCATTCTCACTCTGGTCTCTAACCCCTGGCAAATGCGAATCTTTCTGCCATTTCTAATGTTTTCTTCTTTCAGAAATGTAACATATATACATGCACACACAATGTTATTTTTTCTTTTCCCCATGAGTTTGTGGATCTGCAGTTGGGGCAGGCCTCAGTTGGGATGGTTTATCTTTGTTCTGCATGATATCTGCTGGACTCTCCTGGGATTGGAGGATCCAAGATAGTCTTGTTGACATGACTGAGCCTTTGTACTTGCTTTTGGCTTGGGCATCTTAAATGTCTCTCGTGGCTCCTCTCATGTAAAGGGCTTCTCTCTTTCGTGTTGCCACTTCAGACAAGATAGTTGAATATGTGAGTGATGGCATATGTGTCTTGCTTGGATCTGTTATAAATGTTACCTTCAGTTTTTAAATCTGTAGTAGTTTGAATTCCATACAAAACACAAAGTATGGCACATTTCTGTAGTCCCAGCATGGGAAGGCCGAGGAGGGGAAGATTTCTTGAGTCTAAGAGTTCAAGACTAACCTGGGTAACATAGCAAGACCCAGTTTCAAAAAAAAAAGAGGAGACCAAGTTGAACATGATAAAGTGATATCTTTTTCCTCACTAATGCCAGTTTCAAATATAGCAGTTCTGCTGCAAGGCAAGTTGCCAGAGTTCAAGTTATCAGCCAAATCTAAGGATTCCCCAGGGGCCTGTGGTATTTACAGAACAAATGGTTGCTTAAAGTGGCTGTTAAGATGTTAGGAATGGTTCACCTCCTTTTCTTTTTCCCAGACTGGCCGTTTCTTGTGCTCTTAAAAGAGCAGGGGCCTTGTATACATAGTTCAAGATTTCTATAATACTAACTTTAAGTGACCACACAGATTTGCCTCTTGACATTCAGTGTTTTAGGTAAGGCATAAGGATATTGTTTTTCATGGTATTTTCAACTTCACAGAAGAGACTGTTTAAGAGAGAAAAGAAGAAAAGAAAGACTCTTTTCAGCTGAGGAATTGAAACTCAGAAAGCATTTTCTCTTACGATTTTTCTGCCTGTGAGCCCATTGTGATGGCACATGCTTGTAATCCCAGGGACTCCAGAAGCTGAGGCAGAAAAGCAAATTCAAGGCCAGCCTCAGCAATTTAGTAAGGCCCTGTCTCAAAAGTTTAAAAAATAAATAACAATGGCTAGGATGTGACTCAGTGGTTAAGTGCCCCTGGATTCAATCTACAATACCAAAAAGTGTGTGTGTGTGTGTGTGTGTGTGTGTGTGTGTGTGTGAGAGAGAGAGAGAGAGAGAGAGAGATTGATTTCTGCCTATGAAATGTTAAGCTTCATTTTATTGTGAGAGTGGCAGTAGAGTGAGTCAAAAGTTAGGTCCCAGATTTTTGGGGCAGAATTCTTGATAATCTATTACATTATAACAAATAAGCTTGTACAGATTTCTGGAATGAGAAATAATTAAAAAGTTATTGTTCAGTGAGGAGCACATGCTTAGGGTATTTAATAAGTCAAGAGATGAGTGTTAAGTGTAGTTTCATATACAGAAATGAAAATTTCATCTGAGTTTAGAACAATATGTTATTTGGTTCTGCCTTCCTTTTTGATAACCAATTTCACAAACATTTTACAGTAGTGTCTCCTTATTGGAGCTTTTGATTTTGATTTTGGTAGTTTTACTTTCCCACAGTCAAATGGGTACCTACAATAAGATATTTTAAGGGATAACATCTGTATATCTTTTATTATAGTAATTGTTATATTTTATTATTAACTTGTTAATCTGCTGTGTCTAATTTAAAAATTGAACTTTATCATAGTCATGTATGTATTGAAAAATCATAGTACACTGTATAGGGTTTGATACTATCTATAACTTCCTTTTTCCAGAATGTCACACAAATGGGATATTTGTAATCTTTTGAATCTGCCTTCTTTTACTTAGATATATGCATTTGAGAGTCAGCTATTGTATTGTATCTTGGTAACCTTTTTTTTTTTTTCCTAATGATACCACAATTTGTTTATTCATTCACTAGCTGATAGGCATTTGGATTGTTTTCAGTTCTAAAGCAGGTTTTGATAATGATAACTAAGATGTTTTTAAAAACTGTATTACCTATATATCTAAATACATATCTATATATATCACACACACTTATACCCCTCATCCCCATACATAGTCCTTTGGCCATAAACTAGTTTATCCCAGCTCGTAGCTATCTGTCTACTTTGAGGAAAACAATTGACTAATATTTCCCTCTGCCTTGTAGATATGTCTCTTAATAGGGCTGTGTCTGGCTTCTGGTGTTTTAACACAGGAATTGCAGTTAACATTGCGGGATGAACATTCAAATCACAATAAAATGCACATGCTTTTGAAAAAATCTTGAGAGATGTGAATGTCATTCATGGGAAGGAGTTAAAGCATGTTGCCATGGAAACCTTTAAATATGGGGTCTTCTGTTTTTCCACCCTTTAAATTCATCCTGTCTTTCATAGGCAATAAAAAATGTGTGTATGTGTATATATGTAAAGATAAAGTAATTATAGATCATCTTTACTGCCTTGGAGGCTAATACTGTTCTTTTATATGAATTTGCTCAGTCATCAGTATCACTGATAGAAATAATCATTTTTCACTATGCTAGTCTTGGTAAAATGTAGCTATTAACATGTGGAGCATTTCATATTTGTTCTTTTCATAAAACATTATACTAATGAAGGAAAAATAAAATACTTGGATCTAATGAAGGGATATTAATATTTTGATGTTTGAAAAATTCACCCATCTTTATGGTGTGGCTCTTAAGATGCTGAAGACTATTGATAGCTTAAATGCACCACACACACACACATACACACACCTTTGTGCACAGTAGGAAATGGGGTCCTCTGGCCAGGTGGACTCACAATTCATAAATGCCATCTTTATGAATGGAAAGTTACTCCTCCCTTCAGTTGACTATACCTATCTTCTAAGACATGACTCTGATCACCAAACATAGGCACACTGATAAATATGCATCCTCTGGGAGGAAGGAGGTGGACTGTACTTTAACACTCACTGGCCCTCTTAGCCAGGTACCGTACCGTTGTGCAGTAAGCAATAGTATATATGGAAATGGAGACCATCGTGCTAAGTGAAATAAGCCAGAACCAGAAAGTCAAAGATTAAATGTTTTCTCTCATATGCAAAAGCTAGAGCAAAATAGAGGGGAGAGATGGGAGAATCCCATGAAAAGAGAAGGGAGATCAATGGAGTGGAAGGAGGAAGGACTGGAAAAGGGAGTAATTGTGGAATGAAGTAGACAAAAATATTCTACTTATGCATATGAATATACCACAGTGAATTTCACCTTTATATCTATAAAGTACCAATTAAAAATAAGTAAACAGAAAAAAGACCAGTTAGAATACAGGAAGGGGGGGGGATAGTGAATGGGGGAAGGAAAGAGGAAGTACTGGGAGACTAAAATGGAGCAAATTATATTCCATGCATGAATGATTATGTCAAAGTGAACCCCACTATCATGTATAACTATAATGTACTAATAAAACATTTTTTAGGCTGGGCACAGTTGTGCATATCTGTAATCCCAGCAGCTCAGGAGGCTGAGGTAGGAGGATTGTGAGTTCAGTGCCAACCTCAGCAAAAGCGAGGAGCTAAGCAATTCAATGAGACCATCTCTAAATAAAATACAAATTAGGGCTGGGGATGTGGCTCAGTGATTGAACGCCGCATGTTCAATCCCCAGTACCAAAATAAATAAATAAATAAATAAAAATAAACAAACAAACAAAAAAACAATAGTATATAACAGGGTTGGCAAACTTTTCCTGTAGAGGTTCAGATAGTAGATATTTTGGCCTTTGAGAGCCATAGTTCTCTGTCACAAATACTTAAATGTTCATGTTCTAGAGCAGCCATAGATAATACCTAAAGAACTGAGTTTGGCTGTGTTTATTGGAATAGCAGTAGGCCATTGTTGGCTGGTTCCTGGTTTGTAGCAGTTCATGGTATTTCCCAGAGCACGTTATTTCCCTGGTAAAAACTTTATTCTGCCACCTTATATGTTGTGTCCTTCTTATAGAATTGTGACTTTTTTTGGTATCTTGCACATAAACAATTGAATTTAATTTCTTAAATTTTCATTTGATAAGGTACCTATTGTATTAAGATTAGAATATAGTCATGGTTGCTTAACAATAAGAGATGTGTTCCAAGAAATGTGTTGTTAGGTAATTTTGGTATTTTGTGAACATTATAGATACTTACATAAACTGACTACAGTATCACTAGACTATATAATCTTATGGGACCACCCATATTTAGGCCATCATTGTTGACCAAAATATCTTTATGTGACACATCATGAGTCATATTTTATTTTTCTCCTTAAAATATGGAAAGATGTGGAAGAGAATTATTGTGCACATTCTGTTATACAAACTTTTTTAGTTAAAAATACAAATTGAATCCTGTTTCAGCATATTCCCATAGTGGGAAAACTAGCATTTCTTTAGGCCTGAAATACAAATTATTTTCTGCACTTAACATTTGAATCCAAAAATCTTGGATAGCAGAATAATTACAACTGCTTTTTGGTATTTTGTGATGTGTTTGTGTAAAGATTACATTGGAGAACATGCTAGAAGTTTTCCAGGGTTTATAGGTAAAGGTGTAAGGCAGCAATTCTCAAAGTGTGGCCTGTAGATCCCTGGGTATTCCTGGGATCTTTTTAGTGGGTACATGAGATCAAACTATTTTCATAATATTAATAAAGTTATTGTCTTTCTCATGTTGACTTCCATTTTGGTGCTAGGGACCAAACCCTGGGCCTTGTGAATGCTAAATAAGCACCCTACCACTGACCCACATCCCCAAACACCTCATCTTGGCATTTTTTTGCTCATGGTAAAAAGGCATTGGTTGTATAAACACTGATGTGTTATCAATGAGTCATGGCAGTGTATCACTCTGTACTAGTGATCATGGTATTCATCACCAAGTACAGTTTTTTGTTTGTTTTAAGGCCAGTTTCAAGCCAGGTATGATGACACCTGTAATTCTAGCAACCTGGGAGGCTGAGGCAGGAGGATCATGAGTTCGAGGCCAGCCTTAGCAACTTAGGAAGGCCCTAAGCAACTTTGTGAAACCTTGTCTCAAAAAAACAAAAAGGGTTGGGATGTGGCTCAGTGGTAAAGCTCCTCTGGTTTCAGTCTCCAGTACAAATAAATAAATAGGCCGTCCAGTTTCACTGAGAATGTTCTTGATGAAGCAGTAAGTTTGTTTTATTAAAATTCTCAACTCTAAAGCACACATTTTTATGATAAAATGAAAAGTTTCCACAAAGATTTCTGTGTATGCCAAAGTACCTTCGGGTTACCTTGAGAACCTTGAGAAAAATACTTGTGTAGTCACTCGATGCTGACTGAGCTAGAAACAGTTGCATCTATATATATAGGAGGCAGGGGTTGGAAACCATTTTCTCTGAAATGACGGGGGACAAGCTAGAGTTAGTCATACTGGGGTATTATGAGTAAAGTATGCCTATCACTTCAAGGGGGAAAAATTATTTTTTGCCAGTGGTAAAATTTGAGCTCAAATGAAAATTAAAATTTTGGAAAATTTAAATCTGCTCCCATGAACCAATGGAACGAGATTAACAAATGTGATTTTCCAGATATTGTATAGTGAAAAGTGACAACACCTAGAAGAGCTGAATGATTCAGTGAACCATTTGCTTCCAGATTACCAATGTACAATGTTATGGAATCATTCCTGGGTGAAAGTATCATCTAAAGTACAGAATAGTCCAGTGGATTTTAATGTAATATGATTTTTAAAAATCCAATGATATGGTTTCAGATTCCACAGATTCCACCTTTAAGAAATTATCCCTTTTTGGATTTTAGTGTAGTATCAAAGAATATCCTTAGTTAGTTGAAAGGGTTATTAAAATACTCTGTTTTCCACTGTCCATATGTGTAAGGCCATATTTTACCTCATAAAGTTCCACCTGAGCAACATATGACAACAGGTTGAATATAGAATCAGACATTAAAGAAGTTTGCAGACCTGGGGGTGTAGCTCAGTGGTAGAACACTTGTGTAGCATGTATGAGGCACTAGGTTTGATTCTCAGCACAATAAATAAATAAATAAATGTATGTCCATGGATGACAAAAAAAAAATTTTAAATAGTAAAAGTATTGTGTCTATACAACTAAAAATTTTAAAAAGTTTGCAGAGCTGTAAAAGAATTCTATGCTTATCTAATTTTTTAAGTGTGATTATTTTTCCTTTAGAAGTATTATGTTAACAGTAGTTTTATTGTAAATAAGTAAGTCAACAAATATCTTTAAATTTTTTTAGTTTGAATTTTTTAAATGGTAAATATCACTGACTATAACTCACATGAACAAAAGCTCTTAGCGGGTCTCAGTTTTTCCACAGCCAAAAAGTTTGAGGAGTGCTGGTCAAGGGCAATATCTGTGCAGGGTTGGAATAGTAGTAGCTTGGTTTGTTGAGTGGACAATAATGCCTTCATTGTATAGCTGGAAGACTGACACATAGAACATGTTCTAAAACAGTACTTTGTTTGTCTCAGTTTGGCATGATTTTTAGCAGGATATGTTTTATAAGCGCTTGCTAGTAAAACAGCTAGAAATAGATGTTTGACTGTAGAATTACTAAAATCCAGCCTGGTTCTAAAAATCGTAGGGTGTATAGTATAGTTTTGGATATGAGAGGACTTTCTGGTAGCTTTTGAATTTGTCTATTAAGGTAAAGCTTGGGGGAATATAATAAAAAAAATTGGTGGTTTTCATAATGACCACATAAAACACTTCAACATTCAACCTATACCGATACATCATTTGACAAAGTCTTCAAGTCGGTTTAAAGTACATTTGGCTAACTGGTTTTGGTATGTCTGTAATGCATGTATTTAGTTTCTTTTTACGTTTCAATAAGGATTTTTTTTTTTAATTTCAGAAAATAGCATTTGTTCCTGTTTTTAATATGCATTCAGAGTTTCTGAGAATAGACAACCTCAGTAAGAGCATCTGAAGAATAGCACATTTCTGTTGATGCTCTGGTAGAGTCTAAAGTGTAGAATAAAGAAGGTGTGAAATACAATTATTAGGCTTTTTTTGAATCCTAGACTTGGACAGATTGCTCATCCTTTTCCTTAGACTACCTTCCTTTTCCTCCCCACCTACCCCATCTATCTTAGTCTTACCCCAGAGCTCAGACTCCAGACCCCAGATTTTGATTCCTGTAGTAAAAGTCCTAAAACCTGTGAGTACTTCTAAAGTGCTAATGACTCTTACTTCAGTTATTTGTATGGATGAAAAGAATAGAGACAGGTAACAGAAGGAGTCCTTTTACTCCCCATTCTTACCAGCAAGAAAACCCTTAGACAGACAGAGGCTGGGGCTGGGGCTCAGCCGTGGAGTGCGCACCTAGCACGTGCAAGGTCCTGGGTTCAATCCTCAGCATCACGTAAAAATAAAGAAATAAAATAAAGCATTGTGTCCAACTACAACTAAAAAATAAATATTAAAAACAAAACCCTTATGGGGCTGGAGTTGTGGCTCAGCAGTAGAGCGCTCGCCTAGCACGGGCGAGGCCCTGGGTTCGATCCCCAACATCACATTAAAAAATAAATAAATAAAAATATTGTATCCAACTACAACTAAAAAATAAAAAATTGAAAAGAAAAACCCTTAGACATTTGAAACAGCTATTCTTTTTATGAGCCTGTAGAGTTAAAAAAAAAAAAAAAAAAAAAACCTACTCCAGGAGACCCAAGATTATATACAAATATCAAAGCAAACTATTTGGTACAGGGTGAGAAGCTTGTAGGTTAGACTATATAGCTGGCAAACAAACAAACAAACAAACAAAAAACTCTCTTTTTAAAGGTGACCAAAGAGAAGAATTTCCCATGAGTTGACTAAACCAACCAAATACTTCATATTTTTCCCCCATATTCATCTCTCTCTGCTGGTATAATGTAGAATTTATATAAGCCGTTTTACATCTGTAAATATTGGATGGTTTTTAAAATGCCAATTTTTAATAGCATGGAAACAGTGTCATCTTTATTGGAGCTGATTTAATGAGTGACCAGAAAAATGAAAGAGAAGGTAAACCTGCTAACATTTTTGGGTTTTGGAAGAAAATCACAATGTAAAAACTTGGACCCTTGAAAATAAAAATTAATTGGGCCTTCATTTCATTGGGGCCAGAAGATAATTTAGACCACGAGTTATGGTATAATTAAAGATAGAAACTCACACATTTTCTGACTCCAAATTTGATGGAAGTCAGTTTGGGAGACTCTGGAGTTAGGCTGCCTACATTCAGAACTGCATCCTGCTCCAGGTCTTCAGAAAACAGAAGGGTAATTCTCTAAACCCATGACTATGAAAACTCAAAAAGAGTTTTTTTGTAATTCATTTTCAACAAAACCTGACCTAAATTAATAAGGCTATTTATGATCTTTATTAATTATTATTTATTAATAATGTTATTACAGATTACTGCTCCAGCCACAACCTCAGCCCGTTTTCTTTATAAAATCAAAAAAATTATTATTTTAGTTCTTATACACATCAGTTCTCAAGGTTCTTTGTTTAGGTAAGGGATTGTAGCAGTGTAGTACTTCCCTTGTAGAATGGTGTAAGAATTAAATGCTCAGTAAAATGTTAAGTATTGGGGCTGGGGATGTGCCTCAAGTGGTAGTGCGCTCGCCTACCATGCGTGAGGCACTGGGTTCGATTCTCAGCACCATATAAAAATAAAATAAAGATATTGTGTCCACCTAAAACTAAAAATAAAAAAAAAAAAGATTTCCTTAAAAGAAAAATAATTTTAAAAAATGTTAAGTATTTTTGGTGTTACCACCAGTAAAGCTCCAGAACCTCAGTTTTGAAATATAACATGTCTGTCTTCCTGTGTGTGTCAGTGCTGTCCACTAGAAATTTTTGCAGTGATGGAAATGTTCTTTCCCTGGCTGTCCAGTATAGTAGCCACTAGCTTTTGAACAGCTGAAATTTATCTATTGCAACTGCCAGACTGAATTTTTCATTTTATTTAATTTAAATAGCTATGTAGGCTGGTGACTACAGTGTTGGACAATATAGCTCTGTGTAATTCACTTGAGTTCATATTCCACTCAGAATCCAGTTTTGCTATTTTTGTAATTATCTCCCCTACTATAAAAATGACTGAAAAAATTACTACTAGCTAAGAAAGTTAATGTGAAGGGAACAACTTGTGTTTCTAAGTACCTCCTAACTATTAGCTTAGCATCAGCTAATAGGTTCTTTGTCTCCAGAACTTTTAAAAGACCCAATAGGAAAGTATATATATTTCTACTTGAACTTATGAGCAACCTCTAAAGAAATCAGCTTGGGTGATTCAGAAAATGTAATGCATCGATGCCAAGAAGCCCCTAAACTTAGAGAATTTAAGTGTTTAACAGTTCCCTGGTAAATAGGGGGAAAGAAACATAAAAAGTTGTTGCAGGATAGCAGAATGTTTGTGCTAACGTATTCACATTTGCCAAGCAGATGTTATTTTCTAGGAATGATTTCTGTGCACACTTAAAATGTAAAATATCAATGTTTTTATGATTCCTTTAGGCTAGATAGAAGTTATTAAAGTGTATCTCCCAAAATTGCAAAATGCATTTCTTCCTAATGCTGTTTTCAGAGAAGACTTGAACATTCAATGGCATGGCATGTGTGATATTTACCTGTGAGATCCCATGGTTTACCTGTGATAAAAGATTGTTTCAAATGTTCCTTTTTTCATTAAATCTTTAATCAACCAAAAAGAGAAGCAAGAGTAAAGGCATCCATTTATTTCTATTTCACTCCGAATTCAAAAAGTTCAAGTCAAATAAGATGAACAAGTATGAATCATTGGGAAATACTGCTGTAGTTAGTAACTCAGAAAATGAGAATATCAAGAATGAGGTTGAAAGTTGTGTTCATTAAAATTGGAAGTTTTAATTAAAACAAAGAAAGGAGTACTCTCTGTATCATGAAGTTTTCTGGGTCTGAATTTTGCAGCAAAGGGGCAGTAAGGCAAAGCACAAGGCAGCAGGAAAAATGCACGCCTGTAAGTGACTCAGGAGGCCAACTTACTGAGACCCTGGCACAAAATTTAAAAAGTGGGCCTAGGGGGCTGGGGCTAGGGCTAGGGGCTAGGGTTCGGCAGAGCACTCTTGCCTGGCACATGTGAGGCACTGGGTCTGATTCTCAGCACTTCGTATAAATAAATAAAAGTATATCAGCAATTTAAAAGAAAGAAAGAAAAAAAGGCTATGGTTTTAGCTACTAGTGATTCCAGTGTAAATGGAGTTTTCTGACGGCATATATTTGGTAGATATTTGGATACCTTTAAAATTGAGAATGGATGTTACAAATACATTATATATCATAAAGAGGTGGAATTTTTACTTAGATGTCTATCACTTAATATCCTGTGAATATTAACTATAATAACTATGAACTTACTATTTATTCCTCATGTGGAACTAGCAAATCACACTTTAATTTTAATGTTATTTTGCTAGTTTTAATTTGCATATATTTGTCATCTTAAAGACCACAGATTGTAAGATCCATGAGGATTTGCTGCATATAACTTAATTTTTTTCCCTCTTTATTTCTCTAGGGCCTATTCCCTGGTGGATTCCAGTCAAGTGTCTACGTTTCTGATATCCATTCTTCTTATAGTCTATGGTAGTTTCAGGTAAGATGTTCTCAAAATGGGGCTGATTTCAATTGGATGTGGAAGGAGCATTGTTCTAGAAGTGTTGACACCAAAACTTAATTGTTTTATGAAGAGAAACAAGACTTCAGCAGAATTCGAGTTAGAACAGGGTGATGTTAATATTCTTTAGTTGGCCGATTTTAAACACTTGGTTTTGCTTATGACTTTAGCTTACTAATGCAAACAGGCAAAAACTAGTTGCTTAAAATTACGAAAACAACTGACTTAAGAGTACTCACTGTTGGGAAAGTTATGAAAAGAGTTCTTGAGTTCTAGAGTCTCGAAGGGGAAAAAAATACATAGAAAGACACTCCAGCGTACAAAAAAAATTACTAGATATTCCTGTAATAAAATATATGATAAAGAAAATTTCATGTTTTTCACCCCTAACCTAAAAAGCATAGCCACAAAGCTTTAGAAGACTTAGAAGGGCCAGGGAAACCAAAATAAAACCGTATCTAAGAAGCTCATGAAATTTTTTATTTCACCATAAAATGCCTTTAAGCAAGTAAATTATATCCTTAGGAAATTTTCCTTATTTTTTTTTTTAATACAAAGATATTGACATAGGTTGAACCCTGTGAAATTGCTGATGAACTTTTTTGACCTGCAAACAATTTCATAGGGTCCAACCTACTTTTATTAGAGTTGTGCTCACTTCGTAAATACTAAGACTGGATCCTGGTGAAATTCTCATTTATCAGGCGGCCATAGGAATAAGAAAAAAACCAAGAAACTAGACACACTCTTCGCACCACTATTCTTAATTTAGAGAAGCTTTAGTGGTTGTACAATTCAAATAGTAGTTTTGTGATTGACACACTTAAAAATAAAGGTTGAGAAATATTGAGAACCTCAAGGGGAATGAGGATGATCAATTAAATAGGCTTAAGGATTTTGACCTCTCTAATATTATATCTGGAGTATCTACCCTTGATATTTTGTATATTATTCTCCACACTGGGTAGGTGGGAATACATATGTATAATAATATGTATCAACATTTCAGAATAATACAGTTTAGATTCACAACCCTAATAGGACTTTCATTCATGCAAATTGCCTGTTTGACATATACTGATATAATGTGTACATATACTGATATAATGTGTAAATTAATTATATTCTGGTTCTTTCACCTAAGAAATATTTTCTGTAGTTATTTTCATACTAGCTTTTGTTAATTTTGAGGTTTCTTTGTATTAGTATCTCCCCTCCCACAAAAAAAAAAATTTCCTCTTTATTGAAACATAAAAACACATTTACAGCATGCCTATTTACTTAAAAATTTTATGGTAACTTCCCAAACCAGTATCTTTGCATGTTTTTCAAGTACTGAAAATAAACCAACATATTCCACAGGTAGACTAAGACTCTCTTCTGTCAACTCATGTCAAATTCAAAGTCACAATACAAATTGAGAAAGAGTTATGCACAGTAGTCAGTTTTCTTAAGCAAATAATTTAATTGATCATTATGAATAAATATTACCAATAATTTCAAAGAATTTCTCTTCTGAGCCATTACTTAATACCATTCAGAATAATGTGGGTTGACATACCCAGTCCAAAAAAACATAAAGAGGACTGCAAGTTGAAATATGTCAATATTCTAAATGTTCAGACATTTCCATTTGTAAGAGTAAATGCTATATTTAATGACTTACCATAGCAAAAAAGAATAATTCACTGAAAACAATTTTTTATGAAATTCCTGATATACTTTATGAAAGTTTGAAAATATAAATAGAAAAGATGTGTATGATATTTCGTTCTTGCTGGACATATGGGTTGTTAAAGTGACCATCTTCATACCTGTTTTTTTTTTCACTTTGATTGGATGATATGCTTGAGATAAATATCCAAAAGTGGACATGATTCACCAGCGTATGGATGGACTCTTAGTATATATTGCTGTATTGTTTGCCAGATGATTATACCAATTGAGGATTTGTCAAATAAAATTTTGTGTAATAGTATAACATATAGATTAAAAAAAAAGATTTTTTTGATGTACATTCCTGTTTACAAATGAGAAGACTGAAGCCCAAGAAGATGATGTAACTTGACAGAGAAGACACAACTAGTTGGTAACAAAGTCTGAATTGGAACAGTTCTCAAGGTCCTAGTACCTTATGTCTTCTATACTTAAATATAATGCATTTTCTGAAAATAATGATGCCTTTAAGTGCACATGTAAATTGAACTCATAGAATAAGTTGGTGTTTTCTCCTCTTCTGTTTTTCCAGAACAAATTATGTGAAATTGTTATTCTTTAAAGTTTTGATAGAATTTACTGGCAAAGCCATATAAAGCTAGGCTTTCTTTGTGAGACATATGTATGTGAGATATAGACATATATGTATATACACACTGAAATTTTATTTTCATATACATGTATATATGTCTATAGTATGTGTGTATATATATATATAAAATTTCAGTGTTGGAAATTGAATCTAGGTATGTTCTACCACTGAGCTACATCCCTAGCCATTTGTTATTTATTTATTATTTATTTATTTTTTAGTTGTAATTGGACACAGTACCTTTATTTATTTTTATGTGGTGCTGAGGATTGAACTCAGGGCCTCACACATGCTAGGCGAGCACTGTACCACTGAGTCACCACCCTAGCCCTGTTTGTTTATTTTTGAGAGAAGGTCCTGCTAAGTTGCTGAGATTGGACTCAAACTTTTCGATTCTCCTTTTTAAGCCTCCCAGGTTGCTGTCATTACAGGCATGTAACACTGTCCCTAGCTTTGTTTTTGCTTTTATAATTGTGGTAAACAAAATGTGATACATAAAATGTACCATTTAAACTTTTTAAATGTACAGTTCAGTGGCAGGTGAGGACTTTCTTTAGTGCCTGCTGTTGAACATCTTTTTATTGTAGCCATTCTGGTAGGGTGTGAAGTGGTATTTTTATAATGTTTTCACTGCATTTCCCTGAGGTAGTGATGTTAAAAAGAGTTTGAGAATCTTTTCCTTACTGACCATTTGTTTTCTTCTTTGGCGAAATGTTCATTCAAAAACTCTCCCAGGCCTATGATTTGCAAATATTTTCCTGTTCTCTGGCTTGCCTTTTCGTTTTCTTAATGGTGTTTCTTAAAGTCAAACGTTTTTAATTTTGGTCAAGTCCAACTTTTCCAATTTCTTGTTTTGTGGATCATGCTTTTGGTATTGATTGTACCAAAGAGTTCTTTGCCTAATCTCCATGAAAAGAGAGCTGACAAATAAAGGCCATCCCTCTGTAGACAGAGGAGAGAGGCCCTGAGATGTTTCGGGGTCCAGCTTTTGTGGGGTAGGGGTTTGGAGTTGTACTTGTAGCGCTATGGGATAGGCTCAAGGTGCTTGCATCAGAGCTAGGCTGATGGGAATAGCATGGGATTGGCTTGGCCGATGACACCATGGGGTAGGTCACTAATGGGAGTGGGGGAGTTCCAGTAAGAGGAAGTATAGGAAAGCAAAACTTAACTCATAAGATGGTGGTTAACATTTAAGATGGCTGCTCCAATGTTAAATCAATACCCTATACTCCAGGCACAAAGATTTTCTACTAAGAAATTTTCTCATTATTATATTTAAGACTATGATTCATTTTGAATTAATATTTATGTATATTGTTACCTACAAATCTAAATTCAGTTTCATGAATATAGCTATCTAGTTGTTGCAGCACCATTTGTTAAAAATGACTATCCTTTGCTCCCATTGAATTGATTTGCCACAGTTGTCAAAAATCATTAATTGTAAAAGTAAGGGTTAGTCACCAGACTTCCCATTCCTGTTGTTAGTCTGTATATCTCTTCTTATGCTAGTACCATAGTGTCTTGATTACTATAGCTTTTATGGTAAGTGTTGAAATTGAGTAGTTTAAGGCTGACTACTATGAATCTTTTTTTTTTTTTTTTTTAACACGAATTGTAGGTTTATCTGGTCAGTTTCTACCAGAACAAACAAACCCTGCTGGGATTTTACTAGGAGCAGTGGGTCTGTAGACCAGTAATTAGGGCAAAATTGTTTTCTTAATAATACTCTTTAGAATCCACGGGCTTGAATTTATTAAGATCTTTAATTTCTCTTTGTAGTTTTGTAATGTTCATTGTATAAGGCTTGTACCTCTTTTGTTAAATTTATTCCCAAGTATTTTATTCTTTTTTGTTTGGGTTTTTATGTGGTACTGGTGATAGAACCAGGGCCTTGTGAATGTTAGGCTACCATTAAGCTATATCCTGCCACTGAGCTACATCCCTAGCCCCTTGATCTTATTTTTGATGGAATTTTTTCCTAGATTTAATTTTTGGGTTGTTTATTGCTGAGAATATAGAAATGCAATTGGTTTTTGTATATTAATGTTGTATACTGTTGCTTTGAAGAACTTATTGGTGCTGGTAAGTTTTTTGTTTGTATGTTGGATTCCTTAGGAGTTTTTACATGCAGGATTATGTGGTCTGCAAATAAAGACAGCTCCGCTTTTTCCTTTCAATCTGAAAGCGTTTAATTCTTCCCACCACACCCTTATTGTACAGGCTAGCTTTTCCAGTTGTGTTGACTAGAAGTGACAAGAACACATATCTTCACTTGCCTTGTTCATAATGTTAGGGGAAAGCATTTATCATTAAGTGTGATGTTAGCAGATTGTTTTTCATAAATGTTCTTTACCAAGTTGAGGAAGTTTCCTCGTTAGGTTTTGGAGAATTGTTTTCATAAATGTGTGTTGGATTTTGTTACATGTTTTTTATTCATCTTTTGAGATGATCATATGGGTTATGTCCTTACTCAATTAGTATGGCACATTAACAGATTATTGGATGGTAAGTCCACCTTGCCTTCCTGCAATAAATGCTACTTGGTCAAGGTAAGTAATCTTTACTTTTACATGGTGCTGCATTTGGTTTTCTGGCATTTTGTTAAAGATTTTGTGTGTCTGTAGTGATGAGGAATATTAATATACAGCTTTATTGTTAGGTCTTAAAGTTTTAGTATCATGGAATAAGTTAGGAAATAGACTAAATCTATTTTCTGGAAAATATTGTAGAGAATTGCATTGTTGTTTTTTGTTGTTGTTGTTTGTTTGTTTCTTTAACTAATTGATAGAATTCACTAGTGAAACTGTAATGCTAGCCTTTTCTTTGTGGGACATTTTTTGGTTTGGCTTGATTTTCCTTCTTGGCTCACTGTTTTGTTCCTTTTTTAATGATTTTATTGAGATATGCAATACATATCATAAAGTTCACCTGTTTAAACTAATACAGTTCAGTTTTTAGTATATTTACAAAGTTGTGCAGACGTAGTGCATAATCCAATTCTAGACATTAGCATCATCCCATTAGCCGCAATTCCTCATTCCTTTTACCCCAGCAGCCACTAGTCTACTTTGTCTCTGTAGACTTGCCTATCTTGGACATTTCATAAGTGGAATATTACATATTGTAACTTTTTTGTGACTGGTGCTTTGACTTGACATAATGCTTACTTGATATTATGTCAAGAATATGTCATTTATGGTTATTTCATTTCTTTTTATTGCTGAGTAATACGCTCTTTGTTTGGGTTATTTCTACTTTGGGGCTATTTTTAATAATTCTGTGAATTTATGAATATATATTATATGTAATTTATCTACATAAATTCTGTGAGTTTATGTACAGTTTTTCATTTCTTTTTGGAAAATTGCTAGGTCATATGGTAACTCCCATGTTTAACATTTTAAGAAGTTCTACTGTTTGCCAAAGTAGCTACATCATTTCACATCCCCAGCAGTGATGTATGAAGATTCCAGTTTCTCCAGATCCACACCAACACTTGATATTATGTCTTTTTGACTGTAACTATTCTGTTATAGTGGGTATGAAGTGGTATCTCATTATGGCTTTGATTTGCATTTCCCCTAATGACTAACAGTGTCAAAGCACCTTTACAAGTGTTTATTTACTATCTGTGTACTTTGTTTGGTTAAGTGTCTATTCAGATATTTTGCCCATTTGTAAATTTGGTTCTCTTCTTTATTGTTGAATTTTAAAGAGTTCTTTATACTTTGAAGACAAGTTCTTTACCAGATAAATGCTTGCAAAACATTTCTTTCAATCTTTAGGTTTGTTTTTTCACTTTCTTTATATTTATAATTGTTATACGTTTACTGATGGACTGGCCTTTAAAAATATTTCTGTTTACCTCTAGTAAAAATATCTGTCTTACTATCTGATGTTACTATGATCATTCCAAGTCTCTTTTTTTTTTTTGAGAGAGAGAGAATTTTTTAATATTTTCAGTTTTCCATGGACACAACATCTTTATTTTATTTTATGTGGTGCTGAGGATCGAACCCAGCGTCCCGTGCATGCCAAGCAAGCACATTACTGCTTGAGCCATATCCCCAGCCTCCATTCCAAGTCTCTTATGGTTGCATATGGGAAGATTTTTAACTACTAATTCCGTTTCTTCTTGAAAGGCTAGATTTCCAATTTGCTAATTTGTGTCTTTATCAAATTTGTTCAATTCCCCTGAAGTGTCTTAAATTGTTGGCATTGTGTGTTCTTTATAATTTCCACCTCAAATACTGGGTCTTGAACCCAGAAGCACTATCACTGAGCTATATCCCCAGCCCTTCTTATTTTGAAACCTTGATACAGGGTTTCACTAAGTGGCCCAGGTTGTCGTCAAACTTGTGATCCTACTGTTTCAGCTTCCCAAGCAGCTAGTACAATAGGTGTGCACCATCATGTCCAGCTATAATTCGTTTAATTTCTAATGTAGGTAGTGATGTTTCTTCTTTCATTTTTTTTTAATTTTAGTCATTTATGTCTTTGGTGTAAAAAGGTTTATCAGTTTTGTTGATCACTTCTAAAAAGCAGCTTTTGTTTTCACTGTTTTTTTTTTTTTTCTGTTTTGTTTTCATTGATTAATCTTTTTGTTCCCTTCTGCTTGTTTTGGATTTTATTTCTACTTGTTTTTCTAATTCCTTAAGGTAGAAATTCAAGTTATTGATTTTGAAACCTTTTCCTTTTTATGTATGCATTTAAAACTAGTATAAATTTCCCTCTGTTAACTTAGCTGTATCAGATTTTGATACATTTGCCATCCCTTGGCTGAGCTTTGCAAGGCTTCCTGTATTACTTGAAGCTCACTTCTGCCTCTTAATCTTTCCAGTTGATGGGGTGGATATATATGTGGAATAATTTATCATAATCAGCATGTTCTTGAAGAGTATGACAAATCTACAGGAGACTGTTAACAGAAAGAAAAACAAAAAACTAACCGAACAGAAAAATAAAAGTAATAGAATAGGACGAACTATTACAATCAGGTTGGCCAAAGAATTACAAGGTGAATCTGGTTTGGAATTTCTTACCTTGTAACTGCCAAGACACTTGACATTCTGTTCCATTTAGAGTCTCAGACAAAGAAACGACAAAGCTTGAAATAAATCCAAAAGAAAATTAAAAGAAAAATATACTTCATGCAGATATGAAGGTGGTTTGGTGTTTCTTAGCTTGTAACTAACTTAAGACTTGATATTCTGTCCCAGCAGGAGTCTCTGACAAGAAATAACAGGTTTGAAATAAATCCTAAAGAAAGGTGTACTTCATGCTTCCTCCCTTTCTTTTCCCTCTCCCTCATACCTTGTCTCCCTTAAAACCCTCTGTGTTTTTATTTTTAAGCTGCTGTGTTACAGAATGATAAGACTTTTATAACTTCAGTATAAATACACTTTTTTTTAAAGGAAAGTATCTTCTACCTTTACATTCTTTAATGGTGAGGAAATTTTATTTGCTTATACTCAAAACTCTGTGGGATATGGTGTCATCAGATTAATAAGACTTCAGAGATAATTAAAGCTGTACTTTATCTGCTTTTACTTCCCTCCATACTAAATGCATGTAATCATAGTAGGCTAGGTTATTCAAAGGAAGTCACTGTTGTTCATTAATGTCATGATGTTCTAATGGTGTGCAATGTGTTTACTGTCTTTGGAGCTGCTCTTTGTCATTTCATAATCTGTCATGCATAAAAAAATATCATTTAATTTGTTAGATGATGTAGGGAATGATTATATTCATTATGATGTATATGAACAAGTTCTTTATATATTTAACAATTTATTTTCAATTTATTTTAAAAATGTTTAACTTTAAAAACCTACTGTAAGTCTTCTGGGAACACATATTTAACTTAAAACTAAGTTCAGCCTTGTAATGTTTACTTTGGCCAGTGAATTCTCCCCTTCATGATGTTCACTTTCAGTATTGTACTCAGTTATCAGAATTAAAATGGATGAACAAGTATAACTTGGAACAAATTAATGTGTTTTCACCTCCATTTTGCTTCCTGCAATTGTTCATTTTTATTCTACCCTGTTAAAAAGGATTTCAGACCTTTTACCAAGTTTTATTAAGTGAGAGGATAAGCTAAATTAACGTGGAGCTAAAGAAAAGTATAGGTAGAGACAAAATAGAGCCAAAAATGACCCTAAAATCACATGCCCACACTATTAATACTGGTGTTTCACAAATACCATGGTAAACTTTAGCAGCCAACTTTAAGAAAGAAATTTAAAACTTTCAGTGTCCTTCAGTAAATAGAACCTGAACCCAGTTGTGCAGGTGAACCATAACTAATAATCTAATCTTAACTCGGTTTTAAGAGTAGATAAACATTTATCTCAAACACCCACATGAAGAGGCCACATATAGTAGGCATTCAAGTAAATGTCTGTTGAATGAATTGTAATATCCTTTAATATAAGCTGGTAGTATTGAACAAAAATGTATCTCAGCAAAATCAGTTTCACCAAAATTGGAGGTGTACAGCAGGTAGCAGGAAGTTGTAGTCCAGATGGTCAGCTCACTGCTAAGTATGTCCTGAGGTTATATTTTACAATATCTGGAGAAGTGAATGAGTTGTTAATTCTTCAACTGGCTATTCCTGAATGTTGACCTCTTGATAAATATGAATGGCAAGCACTCTGGACATGGACTCTGTGCTCATAGCACAATATTTAAAGCGTATGTTTCAGGGTTAACCAGCTTCATAAAAGGACAGCTACATCCACAGATTTCAACTACTTGATTACTTTTTACCCATTCTCCTTTATTTTCTTTTCTGAATAATCTTTTTCAGATGTGATTCAAGGCAGAATTGATCCTTCTGTTTTTGTTTTGTCCACTGGTCTTCAGACCTCATGGCCAGGCCCAGTACTCTCTCAAATGTGAAACACCCTGTCATTATGAAGGTTCTCAAGAAGTCTTCTTAATGCCTTATTTTACATCTTCATTCTTATATATTTTTTGTATTATCTTGCATGAACCCCAGTTGAATCCTGCAACATTAAAATACTATTTTTGAATAGTATGCAGCCACTGGCCTAATGCTACAACAGGAAGCCTACTCACCATTTTTTGACCAGTAGCTAATTCTCATTGGAGGTTTTATATACATGTATCAATAATTGGAAATTTGTTTATGTTCTGTAACTTGACCCACAACTACTTCCATTCAGTCATAGTAAATGACAGGAAAAACAAGTACGCTGTAATTGGATGGATCTTTTTTTTTCTTAACAGTGTTAAATGGTTATCTGTAATGAAACAGCCATAGCTCAAGTCCTACTTTTTTTTTTTTTTTTTGTCATTTAATCATTCATGTTAGTAACCCAGACTTGTTTACTAAGCAGATACCAGGGTGTAATTTGGGTAGAATGTGTAGTAATAACATTGTGATATATCGTCATATTATATGTCATTGTATAGCAGTAATAAAAAAACTATGATGGTGAGGTTGGCAGGGAGGATGATGGGTAATCATCTATGAAGATAGAACAGATTGTTCCAGGTCCAGCCAAGCAGTTTGATGTTTGTAGAGTTAATAAATTACCAAGTAAGTTGGGATAAAGACCTGTAATAAAATTGGTCCTGAAGACAGAATCTTCTGCAAAGATGTTTAAACAACTTCAGCTGGCTATTAGCTGTCAGTGTAGGTAACAGTAGCCAGGGATCTACTAAACTTACTCCCACTGATATTATTTTGTAGAGCTGGGAGATTTGACTCTTCCCAGCTTCAACTAATATGTGGAACCCCACTTTATCATTTAGCCAGATGTTAGTTTTTGGTAATGGTGACCCATGTTTACTTCTCATGATCAGACGAAGCTTAGTTTAAGCTTGTTCAAGTGATGAGAAATTCAGAATCAGCTTTCAGTTACTGAAAGACCAGTAATAAAAAGAATGCTCTCTTGCCCCGTAGAACCTCATTGTCCTGCATAAGGCTTTCCTGTCTCTGTAGCAGTTCTTACCAACTAGGTTTTAAGAAAGTGGACCAGCTAAAACAGGTTTTAGGTTAAGCACAACTACCTAGTATTTGAAAAGGGGGAAACCCTTGCCTCAAAATAACCAAGGTAGAGTTTTTAGTAGTCGTCAGGTAATAAATTGAATTGGAGTTGTATGACCCTTCAGCCTAGGCTACCTTGCCATTTCCACTCAGCCTCACTCAGCCAGTCTTATGAAGGAGAGTGTATAAAAGCTGTGCCTTGGGTAAAAGCAGAGAGGACTGACAACTTTCTAGTCCAGAATATCAACATAATGCCAACAAGAAGAATAGGGGAAGTTGGGCTAGGGATGTGGCTCAAGCGATAGCGCGCTCGCCTGGCATGCGTGCGGCCTGAGTTCGATCCTCAGCACCACATACAAACAAAGATGTTGTGTCCGCCGATAACTAAAAAATAAATATTAAAAAAAAAATTCTAGAATAGGGGAAGTTAATGATCTGTAGTAGGACGCCCCCAGAGTAGAGCTGTGCATAAAGAATCTTTTAAATTTACCAAGCTGTCACCAGATTCTGAGAAGCAGAGTAGGCATAACAAGTATAGTTGTTATTGTTGTTGTTGTTATTATTTCCATTCATAAGTGAATTTGGAAAACTCAATATAAATTAATACTTATCTTTCCAAAGGGAAGAAGCAATCTTCATGTCCATTGACTTCAGACATGTTCTAATTAAATGAATCACCAGTCCTAGCCTTTAGTTTCCACAGATGTTGAGCTCTGCCATGAGAACACATGAAGTAAAGTTTAAAAGGCCATAGAAATGAAACCACGCACTGAAACCCCACAGGTGTCTTGGCAGGGGAAATATATACAAAATCTGTATCTGGAACTAATCAAAATTGACAAGAGAAAATTTTTTTTCTCCATTGCCAGTCACTATAACAATTGCTCTAGGACTGAATGAGGTAGAAGCAATTAGTATGTTTTTATTCCCTGCCAAAGTGTCTTCCTCTGATGGGTAGAGAAATAATCCAAAACTGTTTTTTATCCTCGTCCTTTTAAAACCCCAGGGAAGCTAACACACCAGAGTCCGGACCATATTCTAGTAGAGTTGTCTTACCCATATTTCTGCCATGGTTTAGGAAGTTGACCACATCTACCAAAATTTCTCCTTCAGTCCTTTTGAGGAATTGTCATCCATGGGGACTGCCCTCTAGTGGGTCAGTTTGCCAAATAACTGATTAGTCAGATTTATTGAGGGATCAGTGTGAAGCATACCTAACCAATCTGTATTCTATACACTTTTTGAGACAAGTTCTTCCCAAGTTGCCCAGGCTGACCTCAAGCTGAAACTCATGATTCTCCTGTCTCGGCCTCCCAAGTACCTGGGGGTACCACCATGCCTGGCTCAGGTTACCCTCTAATTACAGGCATGTCAACGGGGGCTTCTTCAATACCTATAACAAATAAAAGAGTTTTACCGTGTACATGAAACCAAGTGGCAGGTGAAGTCAGGCTATGAGAGTAATGGGACAGATCTCTTGAATTCATCAAAAGATTTGGGGTGAGAGGGGTGGCACACTGTAGAGTCGAGCACATTATCAGTGTAGCCTTAGCCCAGTAGTTTGGCTAAAAGTCCGAGGACAGACTGTGACCTCTTCAGGATAACATTCTTTACTTTTCTGAAGAGAAGGATACAACTCATCAGTGTTCCAGTACCCCGGAGACTGTTAAAGGCATGAACAAGAAGTGAAAAGAGGCCTCTCCTTCACTCAAAGTCAGCTCAATTTGTATCATGTTTAAAAGATTAACTACCTAATGGCACGTCTGCTTCCAGCCAAGATGTAGTATCAGGAACTGGATTATCATGCCACCTGCAACAACCTCCCCTCACAAAAAATTACCATATATAATACTTGAAACAATAATTTCCCGGTTTGCTATCTCAAGACAGTTTCTAGATCATGGAGGCAGGCAGATTCTGTAAGTCAAGGAGTTGAGAGTCGAGAATGACCAAAGCAACTAGAGCTAATAAAAGTGCAGAGTACAAAAGAAAGAGAGAAAATCCCAGAGGTCTGCCGACATATCCTTTGAGCACTTATAGTATTGATCAGTGTGTGCATGTGAGCAGATTACCTATAGTGAAAGAAAAATAATTTGAGAAGATGAGAGGGAAGAATGCCTATTCCCATTAGCTACATTGGAAAAACTTATGATTTACATGGCATTGATTTGATTCAGACCTTGCCTCATTGATAGAGATTAATTACCCTTTACTAAGCACTTCTTTGGAATCACTTAAATCATAAAAGCGAAACCTGAACAAATAAAGCTATTTCCTAATAACAGCATCCCAGATGATAGCTCAGAATTTACAGGAGTATTAAAATATTAAGCAGCCAATATAAACATAAAAATATTGAGGCAAGGTAAAATGCACAATGTCTGGTGTATAACCAGACATTGTCAGACAAGCAAAGAGGAAGGAAGATGTGATCCATAATGAGAATAGACAGATAGATAAATGGTGTTGTATCCAACTACAACTAAAAAATAAATATTTTTTAAAAACATATAACTATATTCCACATGTACAATAGAAGTTAGTTATATGGATGATAGTTTAAAAGATCTAAATGAAATATATAGAAATGAAGATGAAAATATCTGAGTTTTTTTAAATACACTGCATGGAATTAATAATTAATAACTAATTTAAAAAATTTTTTTGCAATTAGACATTACAGAAAAAAGATTGGTGAATTTGAAAACCTAGCAATAGAAACTATCCAAAAGGAAATAAAGAGAATGAAACAGGAAAGAGAAATTATCAGTGGCCTAATACATGGGTTATTATAATTCCTGAAAGTGGAGAGAAAAGGGAGAGACAGGAAAATATTCAAAGAAATAATGGCCAACTTTTTCTAAATTTATTGAAAACTAACCCACATATCCAAAAAACTCAATAAACCCCAGGCACAAGAAACCTGAAGAAAATTACACCAAGGTATATGATTATCAGTAGCTCAAAACCAGTGATAAAAGAAAAATCCTGGGGCTGGAGTTGTGGCTCAGTGATAGAACGCTTAACTGGCATGGCACTGTATAAAAATAAATAAAATAAAGGTACTGTGTTCATCTACAACTAAAAAATATTTGAAAAAAGAGAAAAATCTGAAAGCAGCGGTGACTGGGGGGTAAATAGATAAGGATGACATCAGATCTATCATTAAAAACAAACAATACAAGTGAGCCAGGCATGGTGGTTCACAAATCCCAGTGCCTCTGGAGACTGGGCCAGGAAGATCACGCTTTTGAGGCCAGCCTTAGCAAGGTCCTAAGCAACTTAGTGAGACCATGTCTTGAATTTTTTAAAAAATTAAATTCTAATTTACATAAGAAGGGCTGACTGAATATGTGGCTCAGTGGTTCAGCGCCTCTGGGTTCAATCCCCTGTCTTCCCTACACTTCCCCCCACCAAAAATAGGTAAATAAGTGAAAAGACAGTGGAACAACAGCTTCAAAATGTATATTACTATAGGATTCTGTGGCAAAAATGTCTTTCAGAAGATGAAAGCTAAAATAAAGATGTTTGCAGACATACACAATCTGGATGAATTCATCACCAGCCAGAGTTTGCACTATAAGAAATATTAACGGAAGTCCTTCCAGCAAAATTAAAGTGGTGTTGGTTGGAAATCAGTTATCTACACAAAGGAACATAGATCACTAGAAACAAGCACATTAATAAATATGACTTTTTCTTATTTAAACGAAAATTGATTATATAAACAAAAACAATTTAAGGTTCATAATATGTAAAAGTAATAAAAAATGCTTTGCAAAATAGTAGAAAGTTTGCATGGGGAAAATGTGAACTATTGTAAGGTTTGTTATACATGAAGTCGTATAACTCTAAGACCATGTTAAAGGTGGATGCCATAAACCTCTCATTAGCCCCTAAAATAAGAAGCAGAGACACAGAACTAATATAATAACAAGGAAAGTCAAATGAAATTTTAAAAATATTGTATTAATCCTAAAAACTGGTAAAGGGAAACAAAAAAGGACAGGTAGAAAACAAATAATAGATCATAGTCTTAAAACCTAATCATATCAGTAATCACATTAAATGAAATTGGTTTAAACAACCAAATGAAAAGACAGCAGTTGTTGAGATTGAATAAAAACAAAAAACCCAATTACATGCTGCTTATAAGAAGCATACTACAAATATAAAGCTGAAACAAAAGGTTAGGAGAAAATATATTGCTTGTACTTATCAATAGAAAGCTGGAGTGGTTATATTAATATCAGACAAAGCTTTTTTTAAGTTTTAGGTGGACACAGTATATCTTTATTTTACATTTATGTGGTGCTGAGGATCGAACCCAGTGCCTCGTGCATGCTAAGTGAGCACTCTACCACTGAGCCACAACCCCAGCCTCTCCAACAATATTCTTAATCAGTGTGACCTAAATGACATTTATAAAACACTCCAACAGAACTCATTGTTCTTAAGTGTTCATGGAATATTTACTAATATAGAACACATTTGGGAGCATAAAACAAGTCTCCATATATGAAGTATGATCTCTAATCTCTATTAGCTTAGGCTGCCATAACAAAATACTATAGAATGGATAGCTTAAACAGCAGAAATTTACTTTCTCAGAGTTTTGGTGGCTAGAAATCAGATCTGTCTTCCAAAGTGACTACATTAATTTATGTTACCACAAGCAGTGTATGAAGGTCCCAGTTGTATATCCTTGGCCATACCGGGTTATTATCTGACTTTATTTCAAATTCTTTGTTTCTTCCTTTTTTCTCCTTAACACATGCTATTAATTTCTCATAGATGTAATTTATTTTTCTTACATGTCATCTTTTTCCTCCTTTGAATGTACAAATTGTTTTGTTAAAAATTTAATAGTGCTATCCTATGTATAAGTACTAGAACAGTTTCAGATAATAGAAGAAATTCAGTCTTTGTTGTTGAATCCACACTGACAAGGTAGAGACAGAAAAAGAAGTGTTCTCATATGCTGCTGTGGAGTGTCCGTTGGGTGCACCCTTTCTCGAAGCATTTGTGTGATATGTTAAAAGTCTCAAAATGTGCTTGCCCTTTGACCTAACATTCTCTTTCCAGGTTTTTATCATAAGGAAATAATTAAGGATGTGAACAAAAACATTGCTAGGAGATTCACCCACTTGGGAATGCTTTTGTGTGCAGTCAGGAAAACTCTTGAGCTGACATTGGAAGGAATGAAGGTTATTTTTTTTTTTAAGTGTGGCAACAAGAACTAGTTGCCACATTTAAAAGAAGAGATCTTTCTTTTCTTTTCTGATGCCTAAGCATTTTAAAATATTGTCTCTGCTGATTTTCTGACCTGCTACTTTGTAAATCAAAACTAAAACTTACCTATAAAAATTTTTTCCACAGGTCCCTTAATATGGACTTTGAAAATCAAGATAAGGAGAAAGACAATAACAGTTCTTCTGGGTCTTTCAATGGCAACAGCACCAATAATAGTAAGACATTTTATATCAGTTAATTTTCATCCATGTAATTACCTTGATTCTTTCTAAACCCTCAGTTAATCATTCACTGGTCAGGATTTGGTACTATAATAAAATCTAAACTCTGTGCTATAATCTGTTAAATTTTTATGTTCTCAGTCTGAACTACTGATTTCTTGCATACAAGAAACTCATTCCTTAAAGCTTGTTGCTGAGAGTCTTTGTTAAAAATAAGCAGGAGAGATTAGTGCAGGGTAGATTTTTTTGGCCAGGCATGGGTGGGGGGTACTAGGGATAGATCCAGGACCACTTTACCACTGAACTACATCCCATTTTTATTTTGAGAAATGGTGTTGCTAAATTGCTGAGGGTCTCACTAAGTTGCCCAGGCTGGCCTCCTGCCTCAGCCTCTCCAGTCAGTGGGATTACAAGGATGCACCACTACACGCAGCATATGACTATATTTAGATCCTTTGATGAGATTGACAATTTTGTGTTAATCATAAGTTCATTCAGTTACTCTTAAAACATGTCTGCCTTTAAAATACATTGCACTGTCATGTATACCTAAAAAAAACAAACAAAGATGTTTGCTTGAAGTACGTAATGAGCTGAAAAAAGTCACCAAATGCTTATTTTACAAATTAATCGATATTTTATAATATCCACAGTTTAAGGCAAACAAATACACAATGATTAAGATAAATAAGACAATAAGTATGTTATTTTTGAAGGCTTTATCATTTAACTCTTTTGTAACTTACAAAGTTACAAAAAGAAAATAAGTATGATTTTGTGTATCTCTCCTGATATTTAAGATCTTAAGAGAATATTTGCTTTTAAAAAAAAGTGGGCTGTATGACAAATGATAAGCAGCATATATTTATTTATTTATTTATTTGTGTGTTTGTCTGTCTCTCAATGGATCTTTATTTTATTTATTAATATGTGGTGCTGAGAATTGAACCCAGTGCCTCACACATGCCAGGCAAGCTCTTTACCACTGAGCCACTACTCCAGCCCAATTAGTGTTATTAGTAACCCCAAAATACAACAACCCAAAGGTCCATAAACCAATGAATTTATGAACAAAATATGATCTATCCATACAGTGTAATGTTATGTAGCATTTTTTTTAGAAAAGAGTGAGGTGCTAATACTTGCTACAGTGGAGATGAACTTCAAAATCTCTAGTCCCAGTGATTTGCCTGGGACTAGAGATAGGAAGGAGAAGTAACTGTAAACTGAGGGGTCTTATTGGGGTGATGAAAATATTCAAAAACTAGATTGTGGTGATGGGTTCGCTGTTGAAAAGTTTACCCCACCCCTCAAAAATCGAATTATACACTTAAATCGGGTGAATTTTATGGTATATAAATTATACCTTGAGCTAAGGCTATGGTTCAGCGTGCACTTGCCTTACATGGATGAGGCACTGGGTTCAGTTCTCAGCACCATGTATAAATAAATAAAGGTCTATCAACAACTAAAAAATTTTTTTTCAATAAATAAAATGAATTATACCTCAATAGATATAGAAAGGTATGATGTTTATTATGGAAAGAATTAAATTAGAAATAAGGAGACTTGGGGTTGGGGGTGGAGCTCCTTGGATAGACGACTTGCCCACCATGTGTGAGGTCCTGGGTTTGATCCCAAGGGAAGGAAACAGGGAGAGCACCTGATTTGATAATGACAGGTTTGTATTGAGTACTCAATATTCTATTAAATATTTTGAAAGATGCAAAAGTATAAGAGCAGCTCTTTTCAAAATGTTTTTTAAAGTGCTAAGAGGGCAAATACCACTTCACCTTCCATACCCGGGACAGGTGTTTTGTGGTTTTCTTTTTCATTGATCCTCAGAATTCTTCTGAACAAGCCACTTACTGGGTCAGAGTAAGCTCTAGAGGTGAAATCATTTCAACATCCATGTACGAAGAGTAAAGGGCCAAGTCAGGAGAGCAACACTGGCTCAGGTGAGGTCTCTTTCCAGGAGAAGGATGAGCTTGATTTGAAACAATGAACTTGGCTTGCTGGAGACAGGAGCATATAATTACAGGCACAGAGAAGAAAGTGAGCATGACAGGTTAAAGTCACCACCTAATGGGGAAGAAACACTGTAAGTCTACTAAAATTCAGATAGAATATAAATGGAAGACCATGGATGTTAAGTTGAAAAAGATCACTTAATATCCACATGAGTTTCTTTAGTTACTGTATTACCCTGTCAACAAATTATACTTGTTTAGTTTTAACTCGGTTGAACGTGTTTCATTGTCCCAAGCAGTATAGAGTGGGTGTGATAAAGACAGTCAGTAGAATTATTTAAATATAGCGAGTCTTTTCTTTTGACCCAAATCATTATATAACAATAACTTAACTTGGAACAAGGTTAAACCCATTGTGGAATCTAATTAAATTACTACCTAGTAGCATATCTTCTGTCAACATTTCAGGCCAAATCACTTTATGCTCATGAAACTATTCTTAAAAGACCTATGTTATATAGCGTATATGCAGATATGTAGTTAAGCCAGAGTATAGATCTGTTGTACATTGCATCATAGAAACCTGAGAGATAAGTGCAATTTTATTTTCAGCGTGCATTGGAAAGAAGTTACCTGGGTATCATTGCCTTTTTTTTTGCTTTTTTTTCTTTTTCTTTATTAATCGGAGTCTAAATAGAATAGGACACTTCTTTCTTAAATAGTCATTTTCTTAGATCTTCCTTCTGTATTATACTAAATTATCCCTGATGACACAGATTTCCTCAGTACCTACTCCAAGCCACTTATACCTTCATAAGGGATAAGGACAGATTAGGATAAAAATGCCATCTACTTCCGCATAATCAGTAACATTATGAAAGAATTAGCCCTTGCAAAGAATGTCAATACTTGATTATGGAATATAACATTCCAGATTGAAGGGATAGCATGGAAAACTGGTCATATTTATCAAGAATCAAAGAAATAAGATATCAACCAGAAAATGAATAGAGAAACACAAGAGATTGCTAAGGAAATTGGAATCCAAAATGATTGACCACACAGAAGAATTGGTGGGAAGTTTCTAAAAAAAGGAAAGTGTGTTAGTGTTAAGATTTTTCTAAGAGTTGAGCATGGTGGCACATGCCTGTAATCTCAGCAACTCCAGAGGCTGAGGCAGCAGTGATTGCAAGTTCAAGGCCAGCCTCAGCAATTTTTTTTTTTTTCCTGAGAGTATTTCAGACTTGTTGGAGGACAAAATGACCACATAGAGAGTTTTCTTTAAAACATTGCAGTTGCCCACTCAAGAGTGAAAAAAGCTTGAGAGTAGGGAAAAGTAGAAGTGTAGGACGGCATCATTGGTGGAGAGTCGAGGTTGAAGGTTTATGTGTAGGTCACATGCTATGGTTATATCAGAAATGATTCAATTGGCCTTGATTATAAAACAAGCTAGAAGAAGAAGTGTTAATGATGACTTGATGGATTAGATGGACCTTGTGATTCATATCAGAACTAACAAAATGGAGGTCATATTACTTCATATTGATCCCTGCAGAGTTCCCTAGAGTGTAGGACCAGACTGGGGAATTACTACTTCATGTTATAGTAATACGCCACCTGTCTAGGCAGCTCAACAGGGAAGTCAGGGAGAGAGGAGAACAAGGCACCACTCAGCTCCTTAAAAAACCCGAAATTACACCCATAATGAAATAGTGTTACACACAAACCAGAATATCTAAAATTAAACCCTGATCTCACCAAATGTTAGGATATAGAATGAGAACCCTCTTGAACTACTAATGAGAATATACATTGGCTCAATCTCTTTGAAAAAACATTTTGGCATTATCTACTAAAGGAAAAAATACAAGCATCCAGGGGTGCTTGGGGATTTAGCTCAATGGAAGAGCACTTGTCTAGCATGCATGAGGCCCTGGATTCAATCCCTAGCACCAAAAGCCCTTTGTCCTCCCTTTAAAAATTAAAAAATAAATAAATACACTTGGACATAGCAGTGTTGCTCCTAAATTTTTTGTTTGTTTGTTTTTGTAGTTACAGATGGACAGAATTCCTTGATTTTATTTGTTTATTTTTATGTGGTGCTAAGGATCAAACCCAGTGCCTCACACACGCTGCTAGGCAAGCACTATACCACTGAGCTACAGCCCCAGCCCCATTTTTAATTATATACCTGCAAATATAAGCACATGTGCACCAAAACCATAACCAGAACACTCAAAAGCAGCACAGTTTATAGTAGGCCAAAAAATTAGAAACAACTCAAATGTTAAACATTTATGGATAAATTTTAACATTCATACAATGAAATTGAGCTGATACAACAGCATGGATGATTGTCAGAAATAATGTTGCATGAAATAAGCCAGACACAAAAATACATACTACAAATCTAGTATATATGAAGCTTAAAAAACAGGCAAAATAAACATGAGTATATTTAAGTGTTCCTGCTTGGGTGGAAAACAAAGCAAGAAGAGATTATCAAAAGTCAGTACAGCAGTTCCCTTTGGGGGAAAGAGAGAGGGTGGTGACAGGAGGGATACAACAAGGCGCCCAGGGTTGGTATTAGGTATGTGATGATCCACTCAGGTCCCTGGTTTTTTTTTTTTTTTACTTATCTGTGAGTGTTAAAATAAAAAAAGAAAGTTGCAGCAGGGAGGGACTTCCCTCCAGGTCCTTCCTGATTTCCACTGACTTGTTCTAACTCCTGCATCTGCCCCAAGAGGCCTGTATAGTTTTCCCCCGGCATGTCATTCCTTCATTTAAGAAAAGGCCACGTACCCCACATTATGTGACATTTTAAAGTCCTTTACTTCACTTACATTTGAACTATGAAGATTGATGGAAATGTACAATTGAAATTCTCTTCATGAGTAGGCATACATCTATTTAATTTTTCCACTTAGACTGTAAATTCCATAAGATCTAGAAAGTTTTTTTTTTTATCCCTCCTGTTGCTTAATGTATAAGAAGTGTTTGGTAAAAGGTATAAAATTAGTAATTTAGTCCATTGGATACTAAAAATAATGTTGCCACATATAATTTTTTTAAAAATACTTTTTTAGTTGTCAGTGGACTTTTATTTTATTTATTTATATGTGGTGCTGAGAATCAAACCCAGAGCCTCACACATGCTAGGCAAGTGCTCTACCACTGAGCCACAACCCCATCCCGCCATATATAATTTTTAATTCCATCACCACACCCACTTAAGTTGATTTTGGACTTTAAAAATAACATAGTTGGACTTTGGAAGTCTTCCCAGTGATGGCTGCTCTGTTTAACTTTGCTCAGTTTTGTTTGTTTTTAAGTCAATGGAGTGTGGCTAGAATTTTTGATTAATTCACTCCTTCCCTTTCGGTACCATTGTCTCCTGTCCTTTATGAAGTTCAGTATTGAAGTCATGTATATTATTTTAAGTGGCATATTGTCAGCAATTAAAGGAGCTTTATTTGCTTTGTAACATTGCCTCCTGGTTTAAATCTGTTTTCAGAAATGAAAATCTGCATTTTTTTAACATTCTAGAAAGGATCTTTGTATTTAGTTTTACATATTGATTATAGACTAAAATTTAGATTGTAAGCATACCTTATATACCGTAGTCACTATAATCTTTATATTCTACCAGGAAATTAATTTTTCTGTTCATATTTTGAACTAATATAGTTTATCTGTAGATTATAAGATGCTTTGTTTTACAAAAGAGAGGCAGATATGGGTATGTGTTTTAAAATGTATGGATTCTTATAAAACAGTTTGTTTCTTGTAGTAAATGATCTTTTGTGGAACATTATTTTCTGTTGTGAAAGGCATCTGAAAATCTGTAGTTTTCTCTAGTTCCTCTTTGAACTACTATTAAGAGCACCCCCATCCCAGCCCAAGTGTGGCACACAAGTCAAACTTGTGCTCAGGACAAACCATTTCCCAGATCAGTTCTGTTTGTCATGACACCTAGATCACTTTTCCTAAATTGAACTGCCTCATCCCTAAATGAATTGTTTGACTCATTTACCTAACTGCCAAGAAGCAATTTTGTTTTGAAGAAATATTTAATATTTTATTTCACAAAAATCCCTAAATAGCTTTTGGGGAACAGACAAGTTTAAATGCTTCAGAATAGTTTGTTTGTTTGTTTGTTTTTAATATTTATTTTTAGTTGTAGTTGGATACAATATCTTTAAGTAATTAATATATTTTTATGTGGTGCTGAGGATTGAACCTAGGGCCTCACTTGCTAGGCAAGTTTACTGCTGAGCCATAACCCCAGTCCCAGAATAGTTTTTAAACGTTGGTTCATCATTGCAACCTTTCATACCTAGTTATGTTCATCCCTGTTGCATATTTTATTTGTAGCCTTAATTTATTGAAGAGAAACTGCTATTTCTAATATTTCTATTGTAATAGTCATATGACTATTTCTTAGGTCCCTATCATACACTTTTCTTGATGACATCTCAGGACAGTTCATTTGGAAGTAGGCAGCATATAAGACAAAACCCATAGTTTTTCCTCTTCGTTCAGTGATTATCATATTTTCCCGTGTTTTCCTTCTCTACCAAGTACTTTATTAGTGGTTCTTAAGCCTGGATAAAATTAAAGTTTTCTGGGGAGTGTTTTCAGCTGGGTGTAATCCCCAGAGGTTTCAGTTTAATTGGTCTGAGGTTGAACCTGGGCATTTTGATTTAAAAAAAAAAAAAAAAAAAAAAAAAAACACCTCTCCAAGTTATTTCAGGGAGCAGCCAAAATTTGAGAACCACTGTGCTAAATCCTGTTCTATCCCAAGACATTGTCCCCCATTAATCCCCATTCTAGTACCTTAAAGTGTTCTCAGAAAATAATTTTTCTGATTCACTGTTTACAGCTAAGTCTTGTTCATCATCCTCCCCACCAGAGTAAATATATTAAATCCACAGATTACTTTAGTCACTGGGTTAAAATCACCTCTTTTAACCAAACCTGTACGCAGGACCACAAATACACTCAAATGGACTAAACTGGATTTTTACTACCTCTTAATGGTACCTCCTTCTCCCCTTGGGGATTGAACCAGGAACTTCACCTGAGCTCTATCCCCAGGTATTTTCATTTTGAGACAGAGTCTTTCTTATTTGTAATCCACCTACCTCAGTCTCAGTAACAGGGATCACACATATATACCACTGTTCCCAGCACTGCCTGTTAATGTTCTTGATTCTGGGATTTTTGTTTGGTTTTGTTTTTGCATCCTGTTATTCACATGGTCGGCACCAGAAGGTAATGCTGTGTAATTCAACAAGTGTTTCCTGGGCATCCGTACAGGGAAGGTGCCGAGGAGAGCAGAGAGCTCCTAATCTCACTGGGGCCTCGGTAGTCCATAATGAGGTAGTTATCCCAAGAACCATACTTTAATGAGTTAATGTATATAATGCAAGGACATAGTGCGTGTTACACATAAAATGCAAGAGCCTAGTATAGTAAGTGGTTAACGTGTCCTATTTTCTGTCTTTCAGGTATCCAAACAATTGACTCTACCCAGGCTCTGTTTCTTCCAATTGGAGCATCCGTCTCTCTCCTAGTAATGTTCTTCTTCTTTGACTCAGTTCAAGTAGTTTTTACAATATGTACAGCAGGTAAATGAGTTTCTCTGTTCTTAGCACACTGAAAGGAAAAAAAAATTCACCTTTTTTAAGATAATTGTTCAAAAATTATGCAAGTTTTTCTTCATTATATTTCAGTTTTTTACACCCTTTAGACCTCCTTCATGAACCACCTGATATTCAGACCTGTCAACACAGTCTGAAAAAAATGCTAGGGATTTGAATATTCATGAGCTTTATGACACCAGAACAGTATTGGTTTGGTTACCAGAAGGTCCCGTTTGGTGTAGCGGTCATTGGCAGCCTTTACAAATGCTTCTGTAGATAAAAACATTGCTAGCTAATTAAAGTAATTAAAGGGTCAACTCTCTGATCTGTTTTCAAGCTAAGAGATAATGGAAATGCCAAAAAAAAACCAAAATTAAAAAAATTTTAAAAACCAAACTTATTAGGAGGTCATCCCCCAAACCATTATTTATCTTTTCTTACTGAGTTAGGAGAGAATGAGAAAATCTTGTCATATTATCCCTAATTCAAACCAGGTATTTTTGTTTTAAGGAAGTTATTTGTTCAATAGTAAAGAAAGATTATTCTCTGGTCAATTAAATCATTTCCACTTGTTTTGGAAAATGACTGTTTCTAAAAATGCCATTTTTTAAATAATAGATTTCTTTTAAAAAAAAAAAATTAACCATACCCTTTCTTTCTCTAGTTCTTGCAACGATAGCTTTTGCTTTTCTTCTTCTCCCGATGTGCCAGTATTTAACAAGACCCTGTTCACCTCAGAACAAGTAAGGACTTGGAACTTTGCTCTTAGTTATAAATTTGTGTTTTTCTTTCATGCTTGGTAGCACTATTAAGAGTTTTAAATTTCTAGTGTTGACCAAAGCACAATAATACCAAGAGATTGAGAAGCCAGATGTTTGATCTTTTAAAACTAGAATATAGTACTTCCTTTTGTACCTTTTCATGGCAGAGAAAATAAAAACAAATCTTAGAAATTAGGAATCCTTGCAATTATGCCCCTGCTTAGATTTTGAAAGAGGAGCAGTTTTCTTTTGGTGAACACTTCCATTCCTTTACTGGTGACCTAACGGGTGTGAGCACAGTGGTTCAATTCAGATATTCTTTGCCTTTCTTTTGGGGTGCCCTTTGGCATAATGATAGCATTCACACCTCAGCTCCTAAAATCATTGCTTGTGGGAACTAAGTTTATGCTAATGGGGATGTGGTGTATTATGTATGCATGTGGAAATGTTCACTGGGAGCAGCTGATTTTCCCAGGATAACCAGATGATAACCAAATATATTTATTTTAGTGATCTATTTATTTTTAGTGATAACCAAATATATGTATCATCATACAGATATTTATTTGCCTTTATTAAATGAATTGAACTGTTGGCATTCTTCAGTTTGTTTTCCACTTAAGAACAGAATTTTCCCTCTTAGCTTCTCCAGAGTTCTTGTTTATTATAGTACTGAAGATTAAACCCAGATGTGCTCTACCACTGACTCCATCCCCAGTCAGTATTCATTTATATTTTGAGTTGCTGAGGTTGTCCTTGAACTCAAGATCTTTCTGCCTCAGCCTCTTGAGTCATTGAAATTACAGGCATGTGCCACTATGCCTAGCTTGTCACAACTCTTAAACACCCATGTTGATAATTTGGTCTCAAAAGTACATTATTGCCGGGCACAGTGGTGCACACGCCTGTCATCCCAGCAGCTCAGGAGGCTGAGTCAGGAGGATCACAGGTTCAAAACCAGCCTCAGCAGTGGCGAGGCACTAAGCAAGTCAGTGAGACCCTGCCTCTAAATACAAAATAGGACTGGGGATGTGGCTCAGTGATTGAGTTCAGTCAATCCCAGTACCAAATAATAATAATATTATCAAATAGGAAAAGTACAGTTCCTCTGGAGTTTTCATAGTTCACCCTTGGGTCTTTTAGATTTCCAGGTATCGAGGTGTTGCCTACTATTCTCATCCAGCCATCCCGACTTCTGATCATGAAGCGCCAGGGTGCTGAATGCAGTGCGCCTGCCCCTCTAGTAAAATGCTGTGTGTTTTCCAGGATTTCCTTTGGTTGCTGCGGGCGTTTCACTGCTGCTGAGTTACTGTCCTTCTCTTTGTCTGTCATGCTTGTCCTCATCTGGGTTCTCACTGGCCACTGGCTTCTCATGGATGGTAAGTAACGAAATGTAAACAGACTGATTTTACTTAACATGATTTTGTGGATAACTTAAGTTTGTGCAGTTGCAGAACCATCATTGCAGTCAGTTGTGGAGCATTTTTATTCCTCACACCCTAAAACCTGTACTGAGCTGTCAGACTCCACCCCACTGTAGCCCCAGGCATCTTATGTTCTATCTGGATTTCTCTATTTTGGACATCTACATGGCCTTTTTTGTCTGACTTCTTCCACTTAGCAATATGTTTTCTAAGTTGTAAACATGTCATAACCTGTATGGGTGCTCTTTTTTTAATGACTGAATATTATTCCATTACCAAAGTTTTTTTAATTCATTCATCAGTTATTTCCCCTGTTTTGTGCTATTAATGAATAATGTGTGAATTATTTTATTATTGCTGTATCTTTAGATTGTTTTTTAATCTTTTTCTGTTATAAATAATCCTGAGGTAAAAATACTTGTTCTACCTCTTGGTATATTTCAGATCACTTAGATTCTCCCCTGCTTCCCCTGCTCTACTGGGTATTAAACTGAGGACCTCATACATGATCTGCCACTGAACTATATCCCCACCCCCAACCTAGCTAATTTTTTAAAGATGAATTCCTAGACGTGGAGTTCCTATAACATATGGGTTTTGAAAAGCCATAGCAGTTTATGCTCCTGTGCACAGCATATGAGAATTCCCCTTCATTGATGATGATGATGATGAAATAATGACAATAACAACTAAAATTCATCGAGTGCTTTTTATGCACTGGGTGCTCCACTGAATTACCTCATGTAATCCTTAATATAACTCTTGGAAGTTGGAACTGTTATGGTTCCCAGTTTGCAAATGAAGTAACTGTGTTCAGACAAGTGACTTAGACTCTAAGTTACAGAGCTTCTGTGTATATTTCTTACTTAACTACCAAACCACCTTGAAAATACCTTTCCAAAAATCTCTTACCCTTCTTCAAGTCATTCTGGAAACATTAGAAAACTTTAAGACCCTGCTGTCATTTTTCTCAGTTTACTTTCCTAATCTCAAGAAACTTCTAATGACTCTTGTCTGTCTCATAAAATCTGCTCACCTTTTCCTTTCCTTTGGTGGTTGAGAAGGGAAGCAGGTTAAATATAATCAGTTTTATACTTACTATTTAAAGAATTTTTAATGAAGGAATTTGAAAATCAGAAAACTACAGGTATGGATGGCATCTACTCCTGTTACCATTCCAAGCAATTGCGAGGTTAATCCAGCTGCCAAGCCTGTACTCTGCCAGTTACCATGAGTTGTCATTCAGGGTCTCTAAGCACAGAACCACCCAAAGTGATACCTGCTGTCCAGGCCTCAATTTCAGGAGTGACTAAGTTAAGCAGATAGGATCTGTCTGCTTTCCATGACGGACCTTACGTGTGCTGAGTAGAATATTGGGGGTTAGGTGTTTGTTTTTATATTTATGATTTGTTTAAAACACTTGCATCAACTATCAGAATTTATTCAAAACCAAGGATGTTCTGTTCATGATCAAATTTGGACAGAACCTGATAAAAGGGATTATAAATTTATTTTTTAGGCCCTAATTGGCCTACGCAGTAGATTTTTCACTGCATTTTCAATTGTTGCTGTAATTTCCCTCTATTTGTACAAGAACCTTTTTTTTTTAACCAGTTTACACTAAGCTGCTTTTGTGAATAGAATTTTTAAGAAAGCCTTTGAGGTTTTTCTTTTTCAGATTAGTATTTGATACGTGTTTGTCTTGTTTTCTGCTACTACAAGAGTGTAGCTTTCTTGCCCTGATCTGTAACATCCTGAAATAGGTTGCTCTCAGCATGGAAATTAAATTTCCAAGGCTCCTCTGCAGAATCAGTTCATCTTGTGGACAAGTGAGATTTGGGAGTGAGGTTTTTTTAAATGAGCATTTTTAGTTAACAGCTATCCTTTGAAGTTAATGTGTGGTGGAAACAGGCTGATAGATGTTTTGCAGTGCTATAGGAAGTTTTCATACTAAAAGTGGACTTGAGTATTTTCTTAAACTGAAACCTAGAGCTGTTTCATCTACTCTTCATCTACTCTCAGTTTCATGTGGCAAATTAACCTTTTAAATTTGGGAAAGCTTGGAATTATTTGACCAGTCCATGGTGGTCTGTTGGCTAAAAGCTGATAGGTTGTCTGTTGAGGTGCTAGGAATCAAACCCAGGGCCTGGAATGCACCAGGCAAGCGCTGTACCACTGAACTACACCCCCAGCCCAAGCTGATGTTTTGTTTGTTTGTTTTGGTACTGGGGTTTGAAACCAGGGGCACTTAACCACTGAGCCACGTCCCCAACCTTTTTTGTATATTTTATTTAGAGACAGGGTCTCATTGAGTTGCTTAGGTCCTCACTAAGTTGCATAGACTGGCTTTGAACTCAAAATCCTCCTGCCTCAGCCTCTTGAGCTACTGGGATTACAGACGTGTAGCTGATGAATCTCGAGTACACACAACTTAGTGTTTCAAGGATCGTTGAACCAGGTTCACTGTGTGCATCCCTGATCAGTTTAGGGACTAACAGAGTCTTGATACATATCTAATCCAGCCCCTCATTTTAAAGCAGTTGCTACTACCCTATCACCAAGAAATGTTTAGTGCTAGGAATCAAAAAGTTGATATTTTTATTTATTTTAAAATGCTAGACTCTGGTGCTTAGTCTGCATAGGTATGGATATCTCAAGGTCCTCTAAGAACAGGGGCACTGCTTAAGACCCTACAGGTTGTATATTCCTTGTTGAGAACACTTGTAGCTCAGTTTAACATATTATTGTCTTTACCCCTGACCTTCCTCGTTGTGGAAGACAAGGTGATACAGAGATGTCAATAATTAATTTAAAATGACTACCTAAATAACTACGATTTATAATTTACTTCCCTAACACTTTTGGTTAATTTACACTTAGCTTTACAAATAAACTTAACTTTCAGCTATCAGGGAGTCTTGGGAATTTTCAGACAATATGGAGCTTCTTTATTATATCTGGAAAAGCCAGTGCTGCGGTTGTTGAAAAATTATAGATATATGTGTGCAGTGAACCTTGTCCCCTAGGAGCTTCTCTTGATGCTCAAGTTTAAGAACCTCTGCTGTGTGAAGAGACTATATAGGGCCAGGTAGAGGCAGAGAGACCAGGTGGTTACTGTAGCAGTCCAGGCTAGAGACAGTGTAGCTTGTACCAAGTGTTATAAGAGAGTATTCCAAAAATGAGCCACAGATTTTGGTCTGCACAACTAAGAGAATAAATATAGACACTCTACTCTGGTGGGAACCAATTTAGAGAAGAACTTGCGATCGATTAAATGTGAGAGGCCTGTTGGACATTCAAGGAAATATTTCACTTAGCCCTAGTCTGTATGAATCAGAAGTTGAACGTTGAGATACAGACTGGATATAAAAATGTGTGATAGACTGAGATTGGAGGAGATCATCAAGGAAGTGAAGCAGAGATAAGAGCAAAATTGAGAGGGCAGGTTCAGGGTCTAGGGAACTGAGGAAGAGCTACGGCAAAACCTAAAAAGGAGCAGCAGATACAGGAGAGGAACCAGGAGTGTGCACTTTCCTGAAAGCCACGTGAGAAGGGAGCTGGAAGCCATCGATGGTGTGTACAGATCAGCTGAGATGAGCACAAGGGTTCCTTGCTGCGCTTAACAACAGGAGGGTCCTTGGCAGCCCCAAGAAACTCTGAAGTAGCAGAGATGAAGCCTTTGAGGAACGGGTGAAAGAGGTGAATGTGATCTAGTCAGTCTTCAGGTAATAATGTCTGACTTTCAGAAAGCGAGTGGAAGAGAGGAAAAAAACCAACCACCACAATAAGGGAAAAACCAGGAAAGTAAGACATTCTGTAGGACAAAGGGGTTGTGGTTGTGGCTCAGCGGTAGAGCACTCGCCTAGCACATGGAAGGCCCTGGGTTCAATCCTCAGCACCACATAAAAATAATAAAGGCATCATGTTCAACTACAACTAAAAAAATATTTTTTAAAAACCCTGCTGATTGAAAAAGATTTAAAAGACAAAACAATCCTGGACTGGATACTGGCTTTGATAAACTGTATATGAGAGACACTCTGGAGTCTATTAGAGACATTTGATTGAGATGAAAATTCATTGAAATGGAAACTCACAATTGTTGGCTTTAAAGCAGATTTTAGCTGGATTTGGTGGCAGATGCTCGAAATTCCAGTAACTTGAGAGGCTGAGACAGGAGGATTGCAAGTTTTAAGGCAGCCTCAGCAACTTAGCAAGACCCTAAAAATATATAGAAGGCTAGAGAATATAACACCCCTGGACTAATCCCCAGTATAAAAAAAAAAAAAAAATTTTTTAGCCAGGAGCAGTGATGCACCTCTGTAGTCCCAGCTACTCAGGAGACTGAAGCAGGAGGATTTGAAGCTGGCCTTGGCCACTACATCTTCTCTCAAAATAAAAAGGTCTGGGGGTGTAGCTATGTGATAGGCAGGGCACCCTGGGTTTAATCCACAGTACCAAAAAAAAAAAAATGATTTTGTGATCTCGTATTTTAAAAATACACATGGCTTGCTCACCGTGTAATGCCCTCCATGTTACAACACAGCAAGATAGTCCTTGACAGATGACAGCACATTGTACTTTTCAGTCTCCCTACAGAGAAATAAAATTTATTTTCTGTATAAAAATACATGTGTAAAAAAAATCTGGGAAGATGTTTTACACCGTTCATCTCTGGAGAGTGGCAATGTAGGTTTTGAAACCTTAACGGTGTTCTCTAGTTTTCTATATTTCTATAATGTAGTTACTGCTTTTGTAGTAAGTATTAAGGAAAATAGAAGGAATTGGAGACAGCTCACACCCACAGCTCTTCAGAGGACCTTTTTGTTGAGGAGGGATCTTTATGTGAGTGTTAAAATACAATGCAAATGTGTAATATTTCTAATAAAAGAAAATCCTGTAAAGAGAGAGGAGTGACTGGCTGGAAGGACATCCTGAGTGGAGGAAAAGGGATGTGGTCTAGGGCACAGTTGACTCTAGAGCAAGGACAGTGCAGCCACAGCAACAGGGGATGGCCAGGAATGAAAGCAAGGAGGTCTCAACTGAGCCTGACCTGCTGCTGTATGGTCCAGCACCATATCTAGCGGGAGACAGGATGCTTCTCGGGGCCCAGCAGATCCAAACCAGCAGAAGTGGACACTTCACAACAGTGTGGGTATAAGTGCCTAAAATTATAGTTCAGAGCCCCCAGACTTCGGAAGGAACCACAGACTGTTGGGTGGATAAGCCGAAGAGCTTGTGGGAAAAGTCACAAACCTGACTGCTCTCTCTTCTCCCCAGCTCTGGCCATGGGTCTCTGTGTCGCCATGATCGCCTTTGTTCGGCTGCCTAGCCTCAAGGTTTCCTGCCTGCTCCTCTCAGGGCTTCTCATCTATGATGTCTTTTGGGTAAGCATCTGTTTCCTGAAAGCCCCTGCTCTCTTCATGTGCAGTTGAAGCATTCACTGCTGAAAGCCGTCCACTCCAAGTACCCAGAGCCTGCTCCTGGGCCATTCCCTGCAGTCCTGCACTGCGCAGGTCACAGTGTGCTGACAGCTGGTTGAGCCTTCTCCCTGTAGAGCTGTGGTGCAGTAGCTCAGGGTGGAGGAGGCAGCCAGCAAACGAGCTTCCCTATGTGGGAGCAGCCAGTTCCACTGTTGGGGAGTCTCCGGGCACGAGAGACATTGGGAAACCTGGAGGCACTCTTGAAGAGCAAAGATTTTCTTCAAAGCATGCAGTCAAAGAAAGCATTGATGAGCTCTGCTCTAAGAACAGAAAGGATGATGCTGAAAGCGAGTTGCTTGCAGCCCCCTTCACTAAAGGCACCTCTCCACCCTGGCAGGTATTTTTCTCAGCCTACATCTTCAATAGCAACGTCATGGTGAAGGTGGCCACACAGCCGGCCGACAACCCCCTTGACGTTCTATCCCGGAAGCTCCACCTGGGGCCAAATGTTGGGCGTGATGTTCCTCGCCTGTCTCTGCCTGGAAAATTGGTCTTCCCAAGGTAGGACTGGCCTGTTGGGCCTCATCCCGTTTCCTGCCTTGGTTGTATGTCTTGTCTTCAGCATTCTGACCCTAAACTGGAAAGGGCTAGGAGGCTACCGTCTCTAAGTGAAAAGGTGAGGTTGAGAATACCGACTTGACTTTCCAAGATGCATCACCGAGTGATATGGGTGTTGTGTTTTATTTTTTAGTCCTGGGAATTGAACCCAGGGACCCTTAACAACTGAGCCACATCCCCAGTCCTTTTTGAGACAGTTTCTGAAGCTAGCTTTGAACTTGGCGATCCTCCTGCCTCAGCCTCCCAAGTCACTGCAATTACAGGCATGTGCCACTGTGCCCAGCTTGTTCCCATTTTCTAAAGTTGGCTAAAATTAATAGAATCAGGATCATTTTTACTTTTAAGACACTCATATAAATGTTCCAATAGTAAAATTGAACATTTCCTGGAAATATAATCATGGCAAAATTAATGTGCTGCTTTTATCTCCTGTGTCTGGGAGTAGTCAGTCACTATTGACACTGCAAATAAGCATCTATCTCAAATCATGCTTTGCCCGACATTCCAGAGGAGGTAGTGCTTGGGCACATCACTTCAGCAGTCACTGACAAGCTGCTGTCCTGAAACACTGAGGGCCTGGATTGGAGACCTCTGCTGCCAGTTCCTAAGGGGCTTTTAATCTCTAAACCGTAAAACTAGTGTCCACCAGTAGAGATTGCTCTCTGCCCTCTGGATGAGTTCTTTGACTACTTAAAAGCTGACAGACTGGGGCTGGAGCTCAGTGGCAGAGCACTTGCCAAGCATGCGTGAGGCACTGGGTTCAATCCTCAGCACTGCATAGAAATAAACAAAATAAAGGCATTCTGTCCACCTATAACCACAAAAAAAAAAGACTTTATACAGTAGTAGAAATTGGATTGAGAGTGGCATTCCTAACATGTGACTCCACATTTCAGCTCCACGGGCAGTCACTTCTCTATGTTGGGCATTGGAGACATTGTGATGCCCGGTCTGCTGTTGTGCTTTGTCCTTCGCTATGACAACTATAAAAAACAAGCCAGCGGTGACTCCTGTGGTGCCTCTGGACCCGCCAACATCTCTGGGCGCATGCAGAAGGTCTCCTACTTCCACTGCACCCTCATTGGATACTTTGTAGGTAAGAGTGCTGGGAGCTGCTGCTCCTCTCGCTGGCTGGCCTCCAATCTTTGGGATCACGTCAGGTCTTCCAAGTGCTGACCTAGAGAGCAGGAACTCTGTTATCTGTTCAGATAACTAAAAAGGACCCGCCCAGCCTGTGAGATGATGCACACCATCTCTGCTGTGGGACCAGCTCCCCACTGAACAGCACAGCTGAGAGCCACAGACACAGCACACAAGATCACACCCTGGGCTCAGCATAAATCTTCCACAGAAGTTAGTGAATGGCAGAGATTTACCTTGATTTGGTCAATATTTCTGTCACCCCTGACCTCAGACTCTCCCCAGGCTCAGTGTTTCTCCAGCCAGCTCCCCTACAGACAGACAGACCGACTGACTGGGCTGTTCCATGCCCATGACCGTTACAGTAGAGTGGATAGGGAAGAGCACCTCTCCCAAGCCTCCCATCAGCACTGTGCTCACCTGCAGCACTGCGTGCACATGGGTTCACTTCCAGGCAGAAACCCTGACAGGGACAAGGCAAGTGGCATTACCCCCGTGAGGCAGTATAGGAGGCTCAGAGAGGGGGAATTCCTCCCCCAGGGTTACACGGCTCGTGTAAGTATAGCAAAGTTGGAACCTGAACCCAGGGCTCTGCCTTTAAGTCCAGCGTCACACACCACAGGAGGCAGAGGGAGAGCAGCCCCAGTCAGGGTGGAAGAGAGGGTTGAACCAGGCACCGAGCGAGGAGTGGGACTTGGGCCAGTCACATGTCCTTGGAGTTACTCCACATTTAACTGCTGGAGCTGGGCATTTCATACCCTCTCTGTGGACTGGACTATGTCACATCCTGTTTCCCAGGTGACAGGGCCTCCCTTCTTTCAGGATCACTCACCAATGTCTTTCCTTCCAGGTCTGCTCACTGCTACTGTGGCGTCTCGCATCCACCGAGCTGCCCAGCCCGCCCTCCTTTACCTGGTGCCATTTACCTTATTGCCACTCCTCACCATGGCCTATTTAAAGGTGAGAGGAGGGCTGAGACTGTAGCTCAGTGTAGAGGGTCTGCCCAGCACGTGCCTGGGTTTTGATCCCCGGGACAGGGCATGAGGTGAGAGAAGTGGGTGTAAACCTGCAAAAGCAGTAACTTGGCACTGACCTTGGGTTTGTGCACATACTCTCCTCACTGGAGGGGGCTCTGCTTGAGCCCCTGATCTCGACTGTCATGTGCGCTGGCCTGGCATTGGTGAACTTCTCTGGATTCTTAGAGCCACTAGTAGAAAATGGGATTAATTAGACCATTATACCAGCTGGTCATGGATTAATTGACTGAAATTCCAAGAGCCCAACTAGAGGGACTTCCTACTTCTTAAAGCAGTACCTAGGGCTGGGAGTGTAGCCCAGTGAGGCTCTGGGTTTGATCCCCAGAACCAGAAGGAAAAGAAGAACAGTCCCCTAGTACTCTAACATCTTTTTAAAATCATCTTGCATCAAGGCTTGGGAAGAATTAAAAAGGATTTAATAGAATTGAAGCAGTATATGGTAAAAACTAAATTCAGAGAGCACATTACCTCATTTTCCAAATTTGAATCACCATCTCATTTTTATAGCTAGGAAACAGGCCAAGGTTCCTTAACCTGCCTATGGCCGTTACTATCAGGGCTAGAACCTGTATCGGTCTAGAGTTGGAACAGAGTTCTTAAAAAATCTTTCTTGCTCAAGGAGCCTGAGATCATCTCTTCTAGCAGGTTCTCCTTGAAATCAAGTTATGTTTGGTTTAATGCTCTTTGAGAGCCTGTTTGGAGGTTCGGGGGGTGGGGGGGAATGCAGCTACTTGGATGCCCTTGATGGAAGAACGGTCCTCCTTTATCAAGGAGGGTCGTCCTCTAGGACTGAATGTGCAGCTTCAGGAGGGACACACATGGAGCAGTGAGGAAGGAAGGGGACACCCGCCTAGCCATACAGATCAGCCAAATCAACCCTGGCAATCAGTAAGGTGACAGATGTCACAGCCAGATTGCCCTCACAGCTATTGACTGCTCTCTGGCCCCCACAGAAGCAGTTTAATCTGAGATTGAGAATCAGAAAGGACTTGTGGCTTTGTGTGCCTCTGTCTAAATCCAACTCAGATTGAATTTGTCCCTTCGTTCCCAGGGTGACCTACGGCGGATGTGGTCTGAGCCGTTCCACTCCAAGTCCAGCAGCTCCCGGTTCCTGGAAGTATGATGGATCCCACGGGAAGTGACCAGGATGTCCGGTGTCGTCCTTTTCTCTCACCGCGTGGTTTTGTTTCCTCTTCTTAGAGCTGGCCTGGTACTCAGAAGTCACCTGTTTAAGGAACAGGCATGTGACTGGAATCTGCACCTGAGGAAGCCGGTTGGCAGGGAAGGGTGCTGGCCCTGCTGGTCCTCCTGCAGTGGTAGGGTGGAGCCTTTCAGAGTGATAGGCCCTCCCTCCCATTTTTGGGGATCTGCACTGGACTGTTACGTGCGGGGAGATGGAGATTTGACTATTTAAAAACTGCAAACGGCAAGGAGTCGTTTTAGAACTTTTTGAACACTAAAAGGATTAAAAAAATTTAGCAAACCGAAGTTTCTTCAGTGAACCCTCCAGAACTTTGGGACCAGTTTCCTATGGGGGACTCAGTTTCAGAGAACTGAGACAGAAGCTCTTCTGTCATTATTTTCTTCTTTCCTTTTTTTGGATTTATTAAATATTTTCTGTGGTGTGAAGTGACTTATTAAATCCACAGACATTGAGTGACTTCTTACAACATACACATAAGGATTTGTTGTAATGAGTTCATGTCCACCCAGATGTCGTGTTGGCGGTGAACAAGGGCACGGTTTTTATACATACGTACATATATATATATATATATATATATACACACATGCGCACATAGATATATACAAATAAACAAAATTAAAACCTGCTAAGATCATGCTGTGTAGCAGACAGGGGCTTGCTGTGATTTTGAGCATGTAGAGCAGTTTACTGTGGCTTCCTTGTATAAGCTGCCGTCTCCCCGTCACAACTGACCCTGCAGTTACCAACCAGGATAGCATTCGGACTGACAGACTGTGGGCTTTGGGGGACTCTTAACTTGGTTTGATCAGTGTAGCAAATTAGGGATGAAAAGTTAAAACAAAGTCCTTTTCTTTTTACAGGCTTCTCCCTGCAGGGTTTTTAGTAGTTTCTTCCTGAACCAGTGCATGTAATATAGCAGCAGGTGTCTTTGTGCTTTCTGATCATAGTAATGTACTACCTGTAAATACATTTTTCTATTTTGTATTTTTTTGTATTTTTTTCTTTTTTTGGCATTTTGTTTCATTGGTGTGCTGTATTTTCCATGCCCTCACTCCCTTAAGAAAAAAAAAAAAAAAAAGGAAAAAAGCAACATAATCCTGTCCTTGCTGTTGTGATTATAGTCTTGACTTACCTGTGGTGACAACTGGGTGCTGGGAACAAATGTCAAATGCCGTCTGAGACGGACCCAAAATTCCTGGAACCAGAGAAAGAACAGGACGTCCTTGCCTTCAGGAGCCAGCCCTGCGCGGGGTCTTCGCTCTGGTGGTACCTGGTGCGACACGTGCTTACCTTTACCTCGGTGGCCCTCGGCCTGGCATTGTCCTGAAAAGACCCGACGACAGAGGCTGGAGAAGGGCCCACACGCCCCAGTTCCTTCCGTAGAGTGTCCCCCCTGTGGCCTGCCTGTCCTCCCTGTGCACTGAACTGGCGTGCCGTCGTCTCCGTGGCATGCAGTTACTGGGTGGGACTCCCGTAGTCAGGGCGCTGGGTTCTTCTGTTGCCTTCAAATCCTGCTGAGGGGTTTGGGGTGTTTTGTTTTGTTTTGTTTTTAATAAACGACTCCTTTCTAGCCTTTGTCACATCATCTTCACTTTTGGTGGCTGGTACCAAGCAGATGCGTCCCATCACCTCCTACTGCTCCGCCTCTTCCAAAACGCCAGTGGGAAGACCCTGTCTTTCTCCAGAATTGCTCACCTGGGGCTCTGGTTCGGTCATAGCGATTGTCCACAGCACTCAAGTCACTCGTGGACATGAAGAATAGACAGACGTGCTGTGTGTTCATCAGCTGCGGCGTCCTGGGCCCTCGAGGATCCATGTGGCTCCACAGGGCGGGCAGCCCTCTAAGGATTCAGAGGCACCAGCCTATAAGGGGTAGAAATATCCTGGCCATCACTTTGACTTTTCAAACTTTGTTGTCATTTAAAAAATCAAATTCTAGACAGAAGGAATGTAACTTTTTGGCCATCCTCGCTTCTCTGCGGGTTTGGGGTAAGGGATACCTGCATGGCACTCAGGACTGGCACTTGGATTCCACTTGCTAGTCTTCAAAGTCCTTAAGACTGTGGCAGAGGCCAGGCGCAGTGGCACACGCCTAGCTCCAGAGGCTGAGGCAGGAGGATCCTGAGTTCAAAGCCAGACTCAGCAACAGTGAGGCCCTGAGCAGCTCAGTGAGACCCTGTCTCTAAATACAGAATAGGGATGGGGATGTGGCTCCGCGGTCAAGTGCCCCCCAAGTTCAATCCCCAGCACCCTCAAAAAAGAATTCAGAGAAACTGCAAATACTTGTTCTAAATAATCATGGTAGACGATAGTTTCCTCTAGTTCTCAGTCTTGCCTTTTGATGGAGATGGCTGTGGGCTGTACGCGAAGCTGGTCCCTTAGCATTCTCTGCTGGTCCTCCGTCCTCCCTCTCCTGATCTGTCCTTGTTCTGTTCTTGGTGGTTTCTGAAATGCTGTGGGAATGAGGGGGGTCTGAGAAGTCCTCACGGCATGTCTGCGGTTCCCGCACAGACCCGGTCCCCTTCCTTCCACAAGAGTCCCGAGGTTCCCCTGGCCCCAAGGAAAGGGCCACATGGGAACGAACTCACAGTGATGACGGTTTTCCCATTTGAGCTGGTGAAGACGCGACACGGTTTGCCCACATTCCTGTTGTCACAGCACGTGCCTTTGCTGAGCGCCCCTGTGGGAACACGGGAAATGGGGCCCCCTGTCGGAGGACAGGGATGGGGGCGCTACCAGGAAGAGGTGAAGGACTGGCCCTCTGTAAGGCGGCGGGGGAGAAAGTCCTGTCTTGGCACTGAGGCACTCCTCCACAGCAGCTCTCGCCTCCGACCACCTCCTACAGCGCTGTGCAGGGACACTGCCATCTTATAAGCGCCCCCTTCCCGCCCCGCCCTCCCCGCAGCCTGGGGAGCAGTTCCGTGTGTGCGCATGCGTTTGCTCCTCAGGACGCCCTGGCAGCAGTCCTCCTTCCCCACAGACGCTCCTACTGGTGGTTGGGACAGCCTCATCACTGAGCCCATTCTGGCACTTTCCTAGCAGGGACAGCACTTCAGGAACAGTGGCTTCTCCCAGGAGTTGGCCTCATTGCAGCGAATCTCTGTGAGAGCGCTCAGTCCTCCGCCGTCTGCTGGACGGGATGCGCCAGGTAAGACTGATCGGGGGTCACTTCCACACCTGGCAATGTCCAGAGCCTCCTCTACTTGCAGCTCTCCACAGTTCCCACCCCACCTCCCGAGGGGAGCTGCGCACTCTCCTCGACTCATTTCAGCCACACTTTGTTTCTTCCTCATCTTCTCTTGGAAGCCCAAAGCCCTTTCCTGTCATTAGAGGACGTTCAGTCACGTGCAGTGCCAGGGCCATGACAGGCCCTGGATGCTTGAGTGAACCAAGCTCCACACCCTGGTCCCCCCCTGCTTTCGTAGGTTATGCAGGGGCTGCTGTGGCTCACTTTGATTGATCTGTGGGCAGAATGATCTGTGGGCAGCTGTCCCCATGCACGAGATCACACATTGGTACCACATTGAGCTCAGGAGTGGGTGCCACAGTTCTCTGCTGTGACCTGGGCCTTGTGTAACAGTGAAGCCTGGGCGGGACTCCCTCACTGCAGGACTGGCCAAGAGAAGGCTGAAAACAGGTGAGTGTGGGAGCCCGGGGCTCCTGATGGCACAGACCAGCGAGTGCCCAGTGTATAAATGGCCACAGGAAGAGCCAAGCCCTGTGTAGCACCCGGCGTGCTGGTCTTGAGTCATAACAGGGTTTGGAGGTCACCACTTAGCAACAGCTCCATCTAACCACCTGCAAGGAGCTCGTGGCCATTGTGACCATGCAGTGCTTACTAAGGGTCACATGGATGTGCCGTGGGGTCTCTGATGTTTGGGTGATTGCGAACTCAGGTGCCACTCAGGCCTCATCTGTGGTTCCTTTCGTTTGTGTTCTGGCTGTGAGTTTCCTCCCTGTCGAGTGGAACTTGTACAATCTGCCATTGGTTTGCAGGCAAGAGCGTCGCCGAGGGGCCTGAAATAGATCAGCCCAAGGGTTTGTGCAGCCCACGCTGAGACTCAGGAGAAGGTGACAGGACCTGCTAGGGACTCTGCCAGTTCTCTGCCTCGCAAGTAAACGACCATCAGCTTCCAAATGAGAGATTTGCTCTGCCCACCTGAGTCTTGGGGCTGGCACGAGCCTCACCTTCCAGCTTTAGTAAATGAACCTCTGCCATTGGAGGCAGCGAGTCCTCACCCCCCACTGGTGCCTCGATGCACCTTGATTTCCCTCCTGGGTAGCCATCCCACGGCAGGGAGAGGACAGGAACCCAGTTTCAGAAAAGGAGGTTGAAGATTGGCCAGAACCTGGGGAGCAGCCCTGGCAAGGTGCTAGTGATAGAGCCTTCTGTGGGTGTCCCTGGCAGGTGGCCTCATGGTCAGCAGGCTGAACCAGGACTGAGGTGGCCGTGCCACGCCTGCCTGGAGTCCCAGACCCACATGCCTTGGCCCTGGCCTCTCCACAGCCCCTGCACCCTGCTGCCAGCTTCTCAGAGTCTGTCCTGGACACCCTGTGGTCCCCATGCCGCCCTCCCAGGACTCTGTTGCCAACAGGCCCTCCCTTGGCAGCCCAGACACGCAACCTGGGTGGTCCTGGAGAGATGGCGGTGGGCTGGGGCGACTGGAAACACCAACAGGACTTGCTGCTAAGTTGGAGGCAGAAGGTGGGAATTCAGGTGGCTCCACTGTTTTTGTTTGTTTGTTTGTTTGTTTTGGTTTGGTTTTTTACTTGAACAATTAGTTGTCAAAACTGAGATTAAGAAAAAAGTGGAGCTTAGAAGCATTCTGTTTTAGCCAGTAGAACAGATGAAACTTAAGAACTGCGAGTTGCAGGCATGGAAACGGCATCTGGAGCCCTAGGGAACCTGCAGGGTACCTCCAGTGACAGGCAGGAGGGACCACATGATGGAGGTGCCCATCAGCGCTCGCCCCTCGTCCAGCCCCCTGAGGCCCTGGGTTAGTGACAGAGCCCCCTGTGTGGTCGTTCCGTAATCTGAAGAGGGATGACGGTGCCTTAATTGAAGCATTCCTCAGCCCCTGCTCTGGTCCCGGGTCTCACGCCCTCCACACACAGTTCGCAGTCCTCGGAGAGTCAGAGACAATTAAAGTGACCACATTCAAGCAGATCGATACGCTGATTCTTCAAGTGCCATGGCTCCCTGTAACGCTTCCATTCATGAAAGCTGGTTCCTCTCCGTGGCTGAGGGCTGAGGGCAGAGCTGGCTCGAGTCCTAATCCAGGTTTCCAATCGTGAATCCTGAACAGATCATATGCCTGGACCCGAGCCTGGGCTGGTGGAGGGCCAAGGCTTCCTGCCGCCACAGGACCTGACGGGAGAGGTAACGGGTGAGCCTGTCATGGAACCATGTCCTGGATGTCCAAGCAGCCCTCCTCTGCCACAGTCCCTCGGGGAACATTAGATGGTGGCCTTCACCCTGTCATGCTTAAGGAACAGGCTAGATGAGGCTGTGTGTGTTTTGCAACTAGCACAGAGAAGAATGCTCACAGCAGAGGCCTAACCTGCCTGGTACAGAGCTAGGGCTGCAAAAGGCCTCCAGCTGACTCCCGAAGTGACTCAAATGGGATGGGACCTGCCTCATGGACCCTTCGCATTTTGGCTGCAGACACCCAGGTATCATCCTGGAATCAGAGTGGCTTTTAGTTTTCCATACTTTTAAAAATTTTCTTTCACAGTAAACGCTCTTTGGGGCTTCATCTACTTCAGCGGATCTTAAAACCCTGATGTTGTTTCTGAGGAAGAGAAAGAGCCACCGGACTGTGGAGCTACCTCCCTGCCAGTCATTTGTGTTAGAATTCAGAACTTCCAAGAGGTTTGTTCTGTTCTGTTCTGTTGTTTGGTTAACACCTTGGAAGAGAAGACTCAATGAGCCGCACTCCAGGCCTGTGTTAAGATAAAAGCTGTGCCATCCCAGCCACTTGGCTCAAGCTGGTCCAGCCACAGAAGAGGAAAGGAGCAGACTTCGTGGAAGGCAAGGGTAAGTCAACAGAGCTCCTGGAGGGCCCTCCACCTCTGGGACAAAGGGAAGACGTCGGGCCAAGGGATCCTTCAATGAAGTAGATTAAAAACCGGCTGAAAGAGGGGGCTGGGGTGGTGGCTCAGTGGCTCACCTGGCATGTGTGAGGCACTGGGTTCGGTTCTCAGCACCACATATCAATAAATAAAGTTCTATCAACAACTAAAAAATAAAAATAATGAAATAAAGTTAAAAAGAAAAACTGGCTGAATGAACCTCTCCAAAACCTGATGTTAACCTGGACAGATGTCCCTGGGCTTTGTCCTCAGCCTGGCCCGTCCAACACTCAATAATTTAGCTGAAAACAACTGTGAGCACACAAGAAGAAGATCTGAAGAAAGGAGGGAGGACACAGCCATGATCCAGAGAAAGCTTTGGGGCTGGGCGCATGGCTCAGTGGTTCTGTCCCCAGCACCAAAGATATTTTTAAAGAGAAGCCGGCAGCCTAGGAGCTAGGACAGAATTACACCTGGAGAAATTTGGCAGAGAGCCTGGGCAAATGGTAGCCACCGACCAGATACTAGTAACACCTCTAAGAGTCCTTTGAGGTAGGTGCTATTTCTGTCACCAATATACAGAGGACTCACCAACCTTCCAGGTCACCAGTGGAAAGTGGCAGAATAAACTCTGATCACCAGCCTGTGTCCTTAACCACTGTATTACTTCATCACAGAATTACAAATGACCTCCACCCCCCAAAGCACAGGTTAGTCACTAAACACTGTAATGGCTCTGTGGCCTACACCCAGCTCCAAATTTTTCATTTTTTTTTTTTTTTGAAACCAAAATATGTCAATTTTAATCATCCACAATATGTACTAACCACTCATCAGAACTACCTGGAAACATACAGAGTTCTTACAAGCTACAGGGTAAGGCCGTCGGCTTCAAAAACTTTAAATCCATCCACAGCCTACAGTAAATGGAGGCATCGACCAAAAAAACTGGGTTTCAACATCAGCTCCTTTGTCCCTGTTCTTCCTGCCTCCAGTGAGCCTCCTGGCCACACTAGGAGAAGGTGGTCACATGCCTTGATCAGCATCCCCAGGTGGCCGTGGGGGTCTCTGTCGACAGGGAAGGCCTGTGCAAGCAGCGCCTTGCTGAGGTGGGACACCACCCACCCTGTTAGAAGGGGCAGAGAAGAGCTGGGGTTTGGGCCACCCAAACCCTGTGCCAACTAAGCTGTTGTCCAGAGAGGCCATGCCGAGACCTTCCTCCCTAGGATTTCTGCAACACAGTTGACCACTACCTACTAATGGGAGCCCCAAGGGGGAGGGACCTGGATACATGCCTCCTGCCAAGCCAGGACCAGACAAGCAGAATCTGTGAGGTTTTCAAAGCAAATTTCAGTGTCCAAATTGCAGACGTGAAAGCCACTGTCAATAGCGGTTCTATCTCCAATCCTCCTGCTAACCTTGGCAGAATATGGGTGAAATGCAGAGCACATATTCTGAATGGCAGCAAAGAGGGATCTGCCTCTGGTGATAACGGAGGAGCTCCTGTCCGTCCAAACCTTCTGCAAATGACAACTATAAATTCTCAACAAAATAAACAGACCACTACCTGAGGTGGTGAAGAATGACCAGACAGGAGGCACTGGGGGAGGAAGCTGCAGTTGGAGGGAATGGCTCTGGCAGAGTTTCCCATTTGTGTGGCTTTTTGCCTGAGGACAGGCCCTGGTGGCACCTGGTGGTGTGATTAAAACTTGCATACAAAACCATAGTATCCGGCTGGGGCTCGGGCTCAGTGGCAGAGCGCTTGCCTAGCATAGGTGAGGCCCTGGGTTCCATCCTCAGCACCACATACAAAAACAAGCAAATAAAATAAAGGCGTGCTGTCTATCTACAACTACCAAAAGAAAAAAATCTAAAAAACAACAAAAAAGAAAGAGAAGAAAAAACACACAGTATCACTGGCTTCAAGTACCAAAAGAAAGCACCTAAAATGTAAGGGGATAAATCCCAGAAAGGAAAGAAGCCTCACATTCTGTGTAAGCTGGGCCCAAATCCCTGATACCCAGAATGCCCAGACTCCAAGCAGCCCAGAAAAGAATGAAAGAATGAGAGAAATTTCAGCTGCTGCCCATAACAGAGGAATCAGTTTTCAGGCAAGTTACATGCATACTTAAAAAACAAAAAACACTTTCCTGGGCTGGGGACATAGCTCACTTGGTAGAGTGCTTGTCTCGCATGCACAAGGCCCTGGGTTCAATCCTCAGCACAAAACAAACAAACAAACAAAAAAACACCACACACTTCTCCATAATTTCTACACAGTATTATTCATGAGACCTAAAATTCAATTCATAATTATACATATATGTGAGCAAAAAAACAAAATCCCAGCCAGGCACAGTGGGGCACACCTGTAATCCCAGCAGCTCAGGAGGCTGAGGCAGGAGGACCACAAGTTCAAAGCCAGCCTCAGCAACTTAGTGAGAACCTGTCTCTAAAAAATAAAAAAGGTTTGGATACATTGCTCAGTGGTTAGGCACCCCTGGATTGAATCCCTCGTTTGTTTTTTGTTGTTGTTGTTGTTGTTTAAAAAGAGTGAACGCCAGCCAGGACAATTTAGCAAGATCCTTTCTCAAAATTAAAAGTCCTGGGATGTAGCTTGGTGTTAGAACTAGAGGACCCCTGGATTCAATCCACTGTACCAAGAGGAAGACATGAAATCTGTGCTCAAGAGAAAAGGCAATTAATGGAAACCGACTTTGAAATGTTAGAACTGACATTCAAGATTTTTTACATGAGTTAATCTCACTGTGGTGCCCAGGTGGTTTCAAACTCCTGTGCTCAAGTGATTCTCCTGCCTCAGCCTCCTGAGTAGCTATGACCACAGGCATACACCACTGTGTAGTAGCATTCAAGACTTTTAAAGTAACTATTATAACTACACCCAAAGATATAAAGGAATATATGAATGAACATGGTGAATGAACAAGTAGGAATTGCTAGCAGAAATTTTACAGAGAATCAAATGTAGAATTTATTCTAGAACTGAAAAGTACCATATTTGAAGTAAATTCAGATGGGTATATAAAAATCTAGAAGAGAGAAGCTCAAAGATTCCCAGTACAAAGAAATGATAGATGTTTAAAGAGATGCTAAAGCCAGGCACCCTGATTTGATCGTCACGCATTGAATACACGTATTAAATCACCACTCCATACCCCGCAAAATTACAATTATCACATGTCAATTCTAAACAAATTCACTGGATGAGGTTAACAGCACATTGAAGATCACAGACTTTAAAATCAGCAACCTCTTCTCTAAAGGATCAGAGAGTAAATAGTTTCAGTTTCGTGGGTCAAAATTTTCTCCAGCTACTCCTTTCTGCCACTTCAAACCGACAGAGAGGGATACAAAGAGCCGTCCTGGGGAGGGCCGTTTCCCAAGCCCTGAAATACACCCACAGACATTGTCAAAGCTGCAGAACTGAGATGACAGAGATGGGGCCAATGACCAGAGCCTCAGTTACCTGTGGGACGGTATGTTAAGCAGTGTAACCCAGAAACGGCTGGAGATGCAAAATGAAGAAAGAATGGGGCAGAAAATGTCTTGAAATAAACGAGGGCTGGGCTGGAGCTCAGTGGAGGAGTACTTGCCCAGCACATGGGAGGCCCTGGGTTCGAAACGTATCACCACATAAATAAATAAATACATAAAGGCACTGTGTCCATCTACAACTAGAAATATTTTTTAAAAATAATAATAATGACCAGTAGAAATTGCTAGCAGAAATATTACAAAGAGAACCAAATATAGAATTTACTCTAGAACTGAGAAGTTCTAAACAGTAGAATAGAGAAAGGGGAATAGGACGAGGGAGGTGGGGAGGGAAGGGGGGGAAGGGCAGGGAGGGCACCTGGACTGAAGTGGAGTAAATCTAATTCCATGCAGATAGGATTTTATCGAAATGAAGCCAACTAACTGGGTGCAGTGGTGCACACCTGTCATCCCAGCAACTTGGGAGGCTGAGGCAGGAGGATCTCAAGTTCAAAGCCAGCCTCAGCAAAAATGAGGCACTAAGCAACTCAGTGAGACCCTGTCTCTAAATAAAATACAAAACAGGGCTGGGGGTGTGGCTCAGGGGTCGAGTGCCCCAAGTTCAATCCCTGGTACCAAAGAAAAAGAAAAAATATGGACCCAACTATTATGTATAACTATGATGCACCAATAAAAGTATAAAGGCAAATACACATGTCCACAGGTGATAACAACAAATGGTTGGGAAGAAGGGAATTTGAGACAGAACTGGAAACCATTGATTTCATAACCAAAATGATGGGAAGAGGCCAGTCCAGGAAGAGGTACTTAACAGGGGGTTCTTAACTGGGGGTTCTTCTTCCTGCCGAGGAGGGTGTAAGCCACCAGAAAACTTAAAATCTCAAATAATTAGTGAAGAACCAAACACAAATAGTTAGAAATATATTTACAAAAGCAAAGCCCCTGACAGATCTAGTCTGCCTGGGGGCTGGACTAGACAAAGGAAAGATGGCTCCAGTGGCTTATTTAAGGGCTACATGGAAGGCGGGGATAAGGTTTCCAGGGCAGAGTCCTGCCTGTGATGTCCTGCAGTCAGAAGGTCGAGTGACATCTTGGCAGGACACGCCCATCTCAGGTACTGTGTGGGATCTTTGGCAGAGCCTGAGGGGCAAGTTCACCTGCATCCCTGGGGTGAGGGTCACCGGAGGGTCCCAGTGCCAGACCTAGCCCCTCATTAGACTGCAAAGCACAACACAGTCCACCATGGACCATGACAGCTCTCAACAGGGACTAATTTTAAATATGATGATGATGAGGAGGAGGAGGAGGAGGAGGAGGAGGGAGGACAATCTGGAGAAAGAGTTTTAAAGCACAGCAAGCCCCAAGCAGAATCAAGAGAAGAAAACACCACTTGGGAAATTCTTAGTCTCCAAACTAAAAACAGAAAATTTCAAAAAGAACAAGAAAAAAAGGTCACATTGCACAGGGGAACACGATGCAGTTATACGACTCTCTACACATTCAAATCTCCGAGCAGAAGACAATGGGATGGTACCTTTAAAACTACGAGAAATAAACATCGTCCCACATCTGGATATGGAGCAAAAATATCCTTCAAAAATGAAAGCGAAATATTACCATTTTCAGAAAAACTAAAACTAAGAGGACTTACTGGGAGCAGATCTGCATGACAAGAACCACTGGAGATAAGTTCTTTAGACTCAAGGAAAATGACCCCAAATAAGAATTCAGAGTCACAAAAAGAAAGAAAACAGCCAGGCTTATTTGGGCTTATTTCCCAACCACCCGGGAGGCTGAGGCAGGAAGATCGAAAGTGCAAGGCCATCTTAGTGAGATCCTGTCTCAAAATTAAAAATTAAAAAAATAAAAAAGGCTGGGAGACCATCAGTCTAGTAATATCAAAACACTCCCTGGTGATCATCTTCCAGGGGAAGGCAGTACAAGACACAGTTGCTTCCCATTTCATTATCAGGCTGGCCTGTGTGACCACTAGCATGTGACAAAACAATATGGTACTCAAGAGGCTAAGGCAGGAGGATTGTAAGCTCAAGGCCAGTCTGGAAAACTTATCAGACCCTTCCTCAAAATAAAATTTAAAAGAATAAAAGGGCTGGGGACGTAGCTCAGTGGTAGAGCGCTTGCCTAGCATTTGTAAGGTCCTTGGTTGGAGGAGGAGGAGTAATAACAGCAGCAGCAGCAATGTGGGATGATTTCCAGGACCAGGTCATAAAAGAAACTGCCGCAAGTAGACCAAAAAATGGGAGAAAACATTTGTAAACTATATTGATAAGGATTTAGTATCCAGAATGAAGAACTCTTAAAACAATTTAAAAATCCAGTTAGGGCTGGGTTGTGGCTCAGTGGCAGAACGCTTTCCTAGCATGCATGAGGCCCTGGGTGGGATTCTCAGCACCACAAACAAATAAAATAAAGGTCCATCAATAACTAAAAAATATTTTTTTTAAATCGTTTAAAAATCCAATTAGGGGGCTGGGGCTCAGTGGTAGTACACATGCCTGGTATTTGTGAGGCACTGGGTTCGATTCTCAGCACCACATATTAAAAAAATAAAGATCTATCAGCAACTAAAAATTATTTTTTTAAAAATCCAATTAGTAAAGTAGGCAAAAGATCCGAATGGAAATTTCTCCAAAGATAACATACAAATATCCAAGCAGGAAACAGAAAAGATGGCTCAATACCATCACTCTCCAGGGAGATGCAAATCAAAACCACAACGAGGTACCACGTCACACCCACTTGCATGACATTAATTTTTTTCAAAAAGACAATAAGGAGTCAGAAGGATGTGGAGAGATTAGAACCTCGTGGCATTGCCTGTGGGATTATAAAATGGTGCAGTTATTTTAGAAAACAAGTTGGCAATTGCACAAAAAGTAACATGGTTACTTCCAAAGCCAGCAAGTCCACTCATAGTTACTTATGTGTCCAAGAGACAATATGAGTAAAAGGAGCCCCTAAGTCAATTACATGAGATGTCCAGGAAACACAAATCCCCTAGAGACAGAAAAGAAACAGTGCTGCAAGGTGGGGGAGGGGAGGGGAGTAGCTGCTCACAGGTTCTCTCTCCGGGGTAACTAAAATATTCCAGAATTAGCTGGGCTGGGGATGCCCTTCAGTGGTAGGGGGCTTACCTAGCATGTGCAAAGCCCTTGGTTTGACCCCTTGCACCTCAAAAAAAAAAATCAATTTAGTCAATAGTGATTATAACTTGTGAACATACTAAAAAAAATCCACTGAATTGTACACTTTAATAGGGTGAATTTTGTGATATGTGAATTACGTCTTGATTTACCAAGAAAAAAGAATGACACGTCTTCCTGTCTTAGATGATGGTGGGAGGTCAGATGCCAGGTCATGAGGACACTCAGCAGCTGTCTGGGGGTCCACATGTAGACACTGGAGCCAGCAAGACAGGCCCTCAAGCCAGAGTCAAGCCTTCAAGTGACCACCGCCCCAGCCATCAGTGACTCCAATTTCACAAAAACCATGAGCCAGGGTCACCCGGCAAGGTCAATTCTGAATTCCTGGCCCAAAGAAACTGTGCAAGACAATACATGTGGTTTGTTGATTTAAGTCACTAAATTACAGAGTAATGTGTTTTACAACAACAGATAACCAGTGCACCTGCAATCAGGAACATGTGGATTAAATGTAAAAGACCTTTCACTCAACTTCCTTAACATCACTGAGCAGAAAATTCACATTGTAGAGCAACAGGTGAGCGCAAGGACCCTAACCACCACTGCCGAGCAGGGCGCAGGGAGAGACGTCTACCACGGGATGGGCCTCAGCACCAGGTGGCAGGAAGTCCCCACAGGTGCCACCCTGCCCTGGCAAAAGGCCTCCGTGAACAGCATGGCCATCATGGCCCTGAACCCCACTAATGTGTAAAATATGTGTTAATTAAAAAAAAAGAAAAAAAAAAGCAGAAAAGGAACCGAGTGCTCTCTGGGGCAGTACATTTACTAAAATTGGAACAAACCCAGAGTGATCACCAGGGTCTCTGCACAGAGTGAACACAAATCACGAAGCATGTGTTATATGAATACACAGGTATTCACATATATGTATTCATATGTACATATGGACACAAATTTTTATTTGGTGCTAGTCATGGGTGAGGTTTTTTAAAAAATATATTTCTAGCTGTAGATGGACACAATTCCTTTACTTTATGTATTTATTTTTACATGGTGCGGAGGGCCCAACCCAGGGCCTCACGGTGCTAGACAAGCGCTCCACCACTGGGCCACGAACCTGCCCCCAGCTTGCGTTTCTTATGCCACAAGTCTGAGCGCCAGGGGTTGGACATCCTGATCAGCAAAGGGACCAGCAAGAATCCTCGGAAGCTCGAGTGCCAGCGGCCCAAGGACCAGCCAGAGGAAAGGAGGAATCGCAGTTGGTGGAAGCAATTGATCAGGAGGAGACAGGACCGTTCCTACAGGTAGGATCCCAGGTCATCTGCCTGGATACCTCCTTTGTGACCGAGGGTGGACATGTGCAGCGACCACAGACAGGCGGTGTCGATCAGTAGCGTTCAGACCCTTCCAAAACGAGAGTTTGGGTCACTCCACCAAGTGAGGTGCTGGGCACAAGAGGAATTTAGAACAGAGAAGAAAAATGCCTGAAGATAGCCGGCAATCCCAAGGTCAAGGGCGGAGAAAGAAGCTGGAGTCCACCCTCTAGCCGCCTCCCAGCTTCCCAGGGAAGAAGGGCTGGCCCCAAACTGTGGAGAGAACATCTGAAAACGTGCCTCTCAGACGCCCTGCAGGGAGCAGGACCGGCAGGAGTCCCCACAGCAGTCTATCCTAGCCAAGGTGCCCCACCACAAGTCACCTCCTGAGAAACCCAGGGTCCAGCCCGCTCTGGGGACTCCCTACAGTGCAGCAGTCAGGACTGTCCCTCCACCCTCCCCTCCTCATGCTCTCCCATTTGGTGTCCTCGCATCCCAGTCTGATGGCTCTCCCCTGCCGGCCCAGCTCTCCCCTAGTTTCCCCTCACACAGAGATTTCCCTAACGGCTCCCCATTCACTGAATCCTGGAATCATTTCTGAAAGGCCTAGGAGGCCTCCTGTGGGATGGCACCAAGAAAAACATGGAGCTCATGGGACGTGGGACGTCTGTGCACATGGAGAAAACAATCAGAGCAGGGCACGGCGCACACACCTGCAGCCCCGTTCACTCGGGAGGCTGGGGCAGGAGGATCCCAAGTCCAAGACCAGCCTCAACAATTTAGGAAGGCCCTGTCTAAAAGAGCTAGGGATGTGGCTCAATGGCAAAGCACCTCTGGGGACCATCCTCAGTACCAAAGATAGAGAGATGATCAAAAGGGTTTTATCCACTCGGAGGAAATTAGAAAAATCCATGACAAGTACATAGAACTCGGCAAACAAATTAACTCCAGGAAAAAACAACATTGTTAAAAAAGAAAGAAAAAAAATATCTACTACATGGCTCAGCTATGATGTCATCGACATGGTCATAGTAAAGTCAACACTGAACACACACATATGTGTGTGTATATGTGTATGTGTATGTGTGTGTGTGTGTGTGTGTGTATATATATAATTTTTTTTTGGCAGTAGTGAGGATTGAACCCAGGGCCTCATACATGCTAGACAAGAACTCTACCACTGAACTACCTCCCAGTTCTATTTAATCTTTGTATGTTTGAAGAAAAAATATAAAATTAAATGCTACAGCATAAAATTTATACAATGCTTGTGCTAGTGAAGTATAATAGCTACGTAAGTGGCCTCTTCTTTAGAAAAATAAATTAGAAAAATTGATCCGACAGAAGGTATTTTTAAAAACCAGTCTAGAACAGATTGAGAAAACAGCTAAAAAATCTGCCCTCCATAAAAGGAAACTCAGCCAGGTGTGGTGGCACTCACCTTCAATCCCAGTATCTCGGGAGGCTGAGACAGGAGGATCACAAGTTCAAGGCCAGCTTCAGCAACTTAGCGAAGCCCTAAGCAATTTAGTGAGGCTGTGTCTCAAAATGAAAAATTAAAAGGTCTGGGATGTGGCTCAGAAGTTAAGCACCCTGGGTTAAAAAAAAAAAAAAAAAAGGAACCTCAAAAAAAGTGTCAGAAGTGGGGCAAGTGTAATTCTCTCTCATAGGATAAGTGGGTACGACCACTATGGAAATCTTGGGTGCTGTATACCCTATGAACAGCAGCAAGTCCATCCCTAGAAATATGTTCATCAAAATGGAGAGCCTTGTGTCCACCAGAAGTCAAGAACAAGAGTGTAGCTTCACCTGTATTGAGAGAAGCTGGAAAGAATCCTGGATCCCTCAAAAGAACAAGTAAAACAGTACATTCAGGGCTGGGGCTGGGGCTCAGCAGTAGAGAGCTTGCCTAGCACGTGTGAGGCACTGGGTTCGATTCTCAGCACCACATAAACATGAATAAATAAAATAATGGTATTGTATCCATCAACAAATAAAAAACATGAAATTTTAAAAAATAGTACATTTGTACAATGAATATACAGCTATGAAAAAATGAACTAGTGGGCTGGGGATGTAGCTCAAGCGGTAGCGCGCTCGCCTGGCAGGCGTGCAGCCCAGGTTCGATCCTCAGCACCACATACAAACAAAGATGTTGTGTCCGCCAAAAACTAAAAAATAAATGTTAAAATTCTCTCTCTCACACACACACTCTGTCTTAAAAAAAAAAAAAAAGAAAAAATGAACTAGTGACCATATTTTGATAACGTGAATAAATCTCACAAAAAATATCAAGCAAAAAATTTGAGACTCACAAAAGTCTCACACAAGTTCATATCCTTGTATTACGTGAGGTTCAAACGCAGACAAAACATGTCTATGGCCATAGAAATCAGAATAGAGGTGCGGCTCCAGGGGACTGCACTTGCTTAGCACGTGCAAGGGCTTGGGTTCAATCCTAGCATCAGAAAAAAAAAATTAGTGGTTACTTTAGGGGCTACTGGCCGACAGGAGGCACCAGGGATTTTATATTCTGATCTGGATGATTCTTATTCAAGCACAGTCGTGTGGGGGAAATCACTAAAGCAGCACACTTAAAATGTGTGTATCTTGCTGGTGATAGCTCAATTTCTTTTTAAATTAAAAAAGGGCTTCTGGCACAGATGGTTTTATAAACAGTTTTAAGAGAGAAATAAAAGCAAAGCCCAAAGTTCTTCCTCGGGGTTTCTGTTGCAAGCAACCTGGTTACTCCCTCTCAGCTGATGTCCAGGGGTCCTGAAGCCAGGGTTCTGACCATAACAAGCGTTAAGAACCCAACCCCCGGAATACTCACAGTTACTGCTCAGACGATATTAGGCTGTGGGCCTTGGACATCAGGACATGCCACAGGGTGTCGGGTATCAGAGGCTTAATGTAAAGATTAGGAATCACGTGCATCTGCTGTTCCAAGGTCCTACAGTGGGCTGGGGCCGGGGCTGGGGCCAGGGCTGGGGATGGGGCTGAGCAGTAGAGTGCTTGCCTGGCATGTGTGAGGCACTGGGTTCAATTCTCAGCACCACATACAAATAATAAAAATAAAGATCCATTGACAATAAATAAATAAAGTCCTATAGTTAATTTATCAGGGCTGGTCACACAGAAGGAACACGCCTACTGAAACATCTTCTTAAACTGGTTTCCAAACCTGAGTGGGTTCCTCTGGCCAGACGTCTCACAACTCTGTGGGTCACAGTTGGAAAGAAAACACATTTTTGTGGAACCCTTGAAGAGGTCCTGCCCTTGACCCCCTGGATTCTGCCTCTGCACATCCTTCCCAGCTGGTCCTGGGTTCCGACGTGTCCTGCAAGCAGGCGACAACCATCTCCTAGTGGGTTGCTGAAGAGGATGAGCACAGGACCCTGGGGCACCTACTGGTGCCCTGACCCGCCCACCCTGGCTGCCGTGCTTGATCCTCCACGTTTGGTCACCATCGCCTTCTCCTCTAGAATTTTTCTTAACAATCTTCACCTGAGAGATTTTTTGTTTTGTTTTGTTTTCTGATACTGGGGCTTGAACCCGGGAGTGCTTGACCACTGAACCACACCCTGTCCCATCCCCCCACCTTTTTTGGCACAGGCCAAGCTGCCAGCCTGCCTGGACTTGCCATCCTGCCTCGCCCTCCCAAGCAGCTGGGGTTATAGGATGGCTCCACAGGCCCAGCCTCGCCTCCCTTTAAATCCATATAGTCTCCTGTAATTTCTGCTGCATTCGAGGCTTGGCTGAGAGAGGGCATCGCCCGTACTATTTGCTGGCATCTTGGGGGGAATCCGAGATCACCCATTTGATAAAAATTGCCTCTTGTTGATAACATTGTGTGTTTGTGTTTTTATTCCTGTGTGCGCACCTTATTCCTGTGGTGAAGAGCTTTCTGGTTTTTCAATAGGTTGTCCACTTGGAAAAGCTACGACACTTGAGGCAAGTAATTTTCTTATCTCCTGGTCACACTGCTGTAGGTGGCTGATGAGCTGCCCCTTCACCACCAGAGCACCAGGAAACAGCAAGCCAAGCCAAACCGCAGGGTGTTGCCAGGAAACGCCCAGGTGACCAGTAGATAAGAGTGGCATGTGAGGCCCTGGGCTCCCCCCTCGCACCATCAGGAAAAAAAAAAAAACCAACTATATAGTAATAAAAAAAAAAAAATGCTGAACTTTGTGGCACACACCTGTAATACAGGAGCTGAAGCAGAAAGATTGAGAGTTCAAGGTCAGCCTGGACAACTCAGCAAGACTCTATTAAAATAAAAACAGGGGCTGGGGCTGGGGCTCAGCAGTAGAGCGCTTGCCTCACACATGCGAGACCCTGGGTTCGATCCTCAGCACCACATAAAAATAAATAATAATAAACAAGTGAAATAAAGGTATTAAAAAAAATAAAAATAAAAAAATTTAAAAAATAAAAACAAAAAGAGCTAGGATGTAGGTCAGTGGTAGAGCACCCCTGGGTTCAATCCCCAGTTAAAAAAAAAATCATGAAATATCACTTGACATCCATTAGGATGGCTATTCTTAAAACAAAGACAACAAAGAAAATAACAAGTCTTAGCCAGACACAGTGGTGCACACCTATAATCTCAGCAACTCAGGAAGGTCCCAAGTTCAAGGCCAGCCTGGACAACTTATAAGACCCTGTCTCAAAAATTTATTTTATTTTTTTAGTTGTTGACAGACATTTATTTTATTTATTTATATGTGATGCTGAGAATCGAACCCAGTGCCTCACACGTCAGGCAAGTGCGCTACCACTGAGCCGCTGAGCCATAGCCCCAGCCCTCAAAAAATATTTTTTTAATATTTATTTTTAGTTTTAGGTGGATACTGTATCTTATTTTTATATGGCGCTGAGGATCAGAACACAGTGCCCCATGCATTCTAGACAAGCACTCTACCACTGAGCCACAACCCCAGCCCAAATTTTTTTTAAAAAATTGTTTTTAAAGAAAGAAAATAGCGGGGCTGAGGCTGGGGCTCAGCGGTAAAGCACCTGCCTGGCATGTGAGAGGCTCTGGGTTTGATCCTCAGCACCACATAAAAATAAATAAAGGTATTGTGTCCAGCTAAAAAATAAATATTAAAAGAAAGAAAATAGCAAGCATTAGCAAGGATGTGGAGACATTTGGAACACTTGTGTGCTGCCAGTGGCAACTAGATAAACAAAATGTGGTGTGTCTATACAATAGAATATTACTCAGCCCTAAAAAGGAAGGAACTTCTGACCTGCTACAACATAGATGAAATGTTATAACATTAAGTAGCTGATGGTAGAGCACTTGCCTAGCATGGGTGAGGCTCTGGGTTTGATTCCCAGACTGCCCTCCCCTCCCCTCCAAAGAGTGTTAAGTGAAATAAGCCGGTCACACACACACACACACACACACACACACACACACACACAACATGATCATTATTGCGGTACCTAGAGTCACTGAATCCACAGAGACTGAAAGCAGAATGGTGGAGGCCAGGAAGGAGGAGGAGGAGGATGGGGAGTTAGTTTATGGACACAGAGTTTCTGTCTGGGGAAATGAGAACGTTCTGGAGGGAGAAGGCAGCAGCGCCACAGTGTGTACTTCATACCACGGAAAGTCACACTTAAAAAATGGCCAAAACAGGACATTTTAAGTTATATAAATTTTACCACAATTTAAAAAGAACAGGTGCAGACTGTGGGCCCACACTCCCCCTTCTGCACTGGCCAACTCCTGGGGTTGCCTGTAGGGGGGGTTGTTCATCTGAAAGGGGTGCACAGAGGGCGCTCAGTGAGGGGCAGACGCGGGGGGCCTCCAGCCCGAGACACGCCTCCCCCTGTGGCTGGGGCTCCTCAAGGCTCGCTACACTGCTCCTGAGCCCACCCCCCACCCTGGGGGCGAACCTCCCCCCTTTAAGCCTGGCAGGGACAACGTGCACTGTACCATCGAGGACACCACCAGGAAAGGTGATTGACTTGAGGAGGAGCAGAGACGACCCCCTGAAGTGAACCAGGGTGACAGGGACAGATCAAGGGCTCACCGTACCCACTGTTACAGGGAAGAACTGAGTGAATACACTGAACTGGGAATAGAAGAGTTGAAAATAAAGAGCACACCAGACGGGATCAACAGTGTCACAGGACAGCCAGAGGAAAACCAGTGACCCAAACCAGTGACCTAGGAGGCCCGGGTAGAACCAGTCTCCCCGGAGGCACCGTAAACCAAAGAGCTAGAAATGGAGCAGAAAAAAATTCAAATCTACAGAAGCCAGAATTTGAATGTCAACATCCATACAATAGTGTCTACAAAGGGAAATGGAAAAAAGAGAAAATATTGAAAGAAGTGAAACCCAAGAATATAACAAAACTAAAGACAGATAAAGACAAAGGTGCATGTCTATCACCCCAGCAACTTGGGAGGTTGAGGCAGGAGGATCACAAGTTCAAGGGCAGCCTCAGCAGCTTAGTGAGACCCTACCTCAAAATGAAAAATAAGGCCTGGGGGGCTGGGTTGGGGCTCAGCAGTAGAGTACTCGCCTAGCACGTGTGAGGCGCTGGGTTCCATCCTCAGCACCACATAAAAATAAATAAAGGTCCAACAACAACTAATAAAATGTATATAAATAAGTAAATAATATAAAGGAGCAGCTGGGGATGTGGCTCAGTGGTTAAGCACCCCGGGTTCAATCCGCTGTGCCTCCCTCAAAAGAAAAAAAAAAAGACCAAACAATGAAAACTCCAACTCCAGGCACCAAAACCATCAAAGATAAAACTCGGGCTGAAAAAAACTAGGATGATATCAGCCTTCCCAATAATGAAACCAGAAGACAATCAGATATTCTGAATCAGCGTCTCCAAGGCAATCAATGCTAGGCTGAGTCCCTGTGGCCTCCTGAGTAAAAGTAGCCCTGTTTGATAAATATTTGCATATACACCATATACAAATATATCTGTTGATGGAACATAAATTTAAAATAATATATATATGATTATATATAAAATATAAAATAATTTCTATATGCATATAGAAACCTGGTCACATACATGTCTTTTTTTTTAAATAGTACTAGGGATTAAACCCACGGGTGCTCACCATGGAGCTACCTCTTCAGTCTTTTTCTATTTTATTTTGACGTAGTCTCATTGAGTTGCCCAGGCTGGCCTTGAATTTACAATCTTCCTGCCCCAGCCTCCCAAGTGGTAGAGATTATAGGCAAGCACCACTGTGCCTGGCCTACAAGGATATATCTGGGAGTCTGGGGGGTTTCACCACATTAAGGAAAACCATTAATATAATTTAAAAAAAAATTTTTTTTTTTCATTGTAAATGGACACAATACCTTTATTTTTTTGTGGTGCTGAGGATCGAACCTAGTGTCTCACTGGTGCCAGGCAAGGGCTCTATTACTGAGCCACCACCCAGCCCAATATAATTTTTATATAATTGAGTACATACACAAATACAATTATGTATTTTAATAAATCCATACAGCTACCTCAGGAAAATCTATTGATTTACTGATGTTCATAAATATCCAAAAAATGTGAATGCATCAATAAGTATGGACTTTTAAAAAAAGATTCTGAGCCTTTAGAATATTACTGTACAAAAGACCTCCATGAAACAATCATGAATAAAGTACTTGAGTAAGAATGTAAATAAGTTCAGGAAATATAGAGATATGTGAGAAATAAAGATAAGAAGGTATCTTAGTAGTTTATTGGGATTGAGAGGGAGAAGAAACACCCACCCACCCTGAACCAGACCCTGGCTCTGAACGTGGCTGGAGACGGGGAGACCAACAGAAGATGAGGGCATGGTGGGTTTCTTTTCTGCCTTTAAGACACAGACATAATTCAAATAAACTGATAGGAAAAAACAAACACAAGTACTGGTTTAAGACACAATCACCAGAAGAATACAATTAGAGTGCATACCTTTAAAAAATAAGAAAATCCAACGTCTCTAACCAATGGCCCAAAGGAAGAAAAAGCAAAACAAAGGAAAATGGGGAGTAGAGAAGAGAAGATCATATGACAAAAGAAGCCCAAATATAATAGCTGGGAGCTGGCCCGTGTCTGTGATCCCGGCAACTCGAGGGGCCAAGGCGGGCCGGCAGCATGGGGAGACCCTCTGTCAAATTAAAAGGGCCACGGATGGGGCTCAGTGCTAAAGTGCCCTCGGGTTCAGTCCCTGGTACCAAAACAAAAAACAAAACAAAAAAGGCTTATTTTGGCTCACAGAATTTCAGAGATTTCGGTTCCTGGCTTTATAGATGCCATTGCTTCTGGGCCTGTGGCGAGGCAGGGGCCTATGGTCACCTTGTGCCAGAGAGCAGAAAAGAGAGGGGTGGGGCCCAGTCCCCCGTGAGGCACACCTCCAGTGACCCCAGACCTCTCACTGGGCCCCCTCACCTCCCAAGAGCACCAACCTGGGGACCAAGCCTTTAACATGTGGGCCCTTGGGGGACACTCAAGAGCCAATCCACAGCACCTGATAACGTCTGGTGTTGGAGAAGATGTGGGACTGGGGTGTCCCTGCAGCTGGTGGGAGTGGACACTGGAGAGCAAGTTGGCAGAACTGAAGGCGCAGCCATACCACTGAGGGTTTCGAGACAGTTAAAAAGAACCTGTTATTAGAACATACTGATGCAGAAAAATGTAAAGTAGAAAAAAAGAAGCCGAGTAATATCGTACTGGTCCTGTTGCAGGGGGCTCATAAATGAGATGCTCGTAGATTCACAGGAAAGGTCTGGAAGGATGCCCCCAGACCACCCCCAATAAGGTGACTGACCTTTTTAACCATGAAACGTGTATTTGAAACATTTGCAGCGCACAGAAAAACTTGTGAAACAATTTTTTAAAAAGTTAACATTCACATATAAAAAGACATTTTAAAAAGGGAAAGCCACACTCTAGGTCTTTTTGCAACTCTACAGCTGATAAATGAGTTCAGGTCTACCCATGGACACTTGCCAATCAGTAAGGAAGAAACACGAGACACGGATGGCAATTCCCGCAGAATGGTCAATCAACACTGAGACGATGTGCAGTCACACCAGACTGCAGAAAACCTGTAAGGGACAGTCTTGAACACTGTCAGAGGGACCCCTCCTGGTCTAATCAGCCCGGAGGGCACTTTAGTGATATCTGGTAAAGAAGCCAGATGCCTATGGCACAGTGAGCTCACTTCTACTTAAATGCTGAGAAGTTCATGAGCAAGGAGACACATTCCAGAATATTCATGGTTTAGAACAGTGAAAAACTGGGAATAACTTCAATATGGTATGTTTACACGAGGGGACTTCATGCAGCAATCAAAGCAAATGAACTAAGCTACATGTACCAACATGGGAAAAAAAATCTTTGAAACATGTTCACTTTTCATAGAAAAGTAACTTGGGCTCCTGAAGCAAATTTCAATGAATTTTGAAGAATTTAGATACTGCAGAAAATGTTTTGAGTCCATAATACAATCGAGGTAGACATCAGTAACCATGGGTATAGAATTTCCTTTTGACAAATTAGACATTGTAAATGTCCTAAATTCCACTAAATTGCACTTTGAAATAGTTAAACTTGAGGGCTGGGGTTGTGGTACGTGCAGGGCACTGATTTCCATCTTCAGCACCACATAAATATAAATAAATAAAAATAAAGGTGTTGTGTCCAACTACAACTAAAAATATATATATTTAAAAAAAAAAGAAATAAATATTTTTTTGGGGGGGCGGTTACCAGGGATTGAACTCAGGGGCACTTGATCACTGGGCCACATCCCCAGCCCTATTGTGTATTTTATTTAGAGACAGGGCCTCTAAACTGCTTAGTGCCTATATTGCTTAGGGCCTCGCCATTGCTGAGGCTGACTTTGAACTTGATCCTCCTGCTTCAGCCACCCGAGCTGCTGGGATGACAGGTGTGTGTGATCAATTTCATCATAATTTTTTTAAAAATCAGTAACAAAAAATACCTCAAGTCCTCTAAATAACTAATACAGGAGAAAGTATATGGAACCTAGAAAACCAAGTCATAAAGAATATATGACATTCGAAATTTGTGAGATGAAGGGAAAGTCACACTTAGAAAGAAATGTGGAACTTTTAACTCATTTATTAGAAAAGAGAACAAAAGCAATCAACAGCAGCCAGCCTAGGAAGGTGGAAAGGAAAAGCAAATCAGGGCTGGCGACAGCTTAGTGGCAGAGCCAGCACTTGCCTAGCGTATCCAAGGCCCTGGTTTTAACCCGGGCACCACCAAAAACCAAAACAAAAATCATGAAAAAAAAAAAAAATCGAATTACAAAAAGGGCTGTGGCTGTGGCTCAGTGGTAGAGTGCTTGCCTAGCATGTGCAAGGCACTGGGCTCAATTCCAGGCACCACATAAAAATAAACAAATAAAGGTAAATATATATATATAATAAAAAAATAAAGGCATGCAACCCATCTACAACCACAAAAAAATTTTTTAAAAAATCCACAAAAACAAAACATAGAAGGAAGCATTAGAACTATTGAATACAATTTAAAAAACAAATATTGAATTTTTAAAAAAGATTTTATTAGTTGTTGATGGACCTTTATTTATTTATTTACATGTGGTGCTGAGGATCGAACCCAGTGCCTCACACGTGCTAGGCAAGTGCTCTACCACTGAGCCCCAGCCCCAAAACCAAATATTAAGTGTTAATAAAGCCAACAATTAGACTGCCTTTACAAAGATGAATATAATTTATAAGACTAATAAAACTGTCAGCTCTCAGGAGATTAAGGATAAAATCCAAATGCTCTGTCAGGCGTCAAAGAGTCACAGCTATAGGATTTTTGCCAGTGATACACACAGTGCAGCTAATTGTGAGGACATCATCGGCCTAATCTAGATTGACAGTCTACAAACCACCAGCCTGGCCATTTCTAAAATGCCAAAGTCGTGAACACGGGTCGCAGTCTGGGGAGCTGCCCTAGAGCGAAGGAGACAGGTGACCTCTCAACTTCAGGCAATGCCTGGGCCTGACCTTGAAAAACATCACCTGGAAGACATTGAGACAATTGGTAAAATCTGATCGTATGTCTGCAGCTTGGACAGCTTGGGTGATTGTCCCATTGCTACACAGGTGAGCGTCCTTGCTCTTGGAAACACATGCCAAGGCGCATGTCTCAACTGACTCTCCAATAGTTAGGTTCAAACAGGCTCAGGGGTGCAGTCTAGAACTTAGTTTTAATTAAGCGGGAGCTTCAGCAAACAGGCCAGTACCTGGCGGAAGTCACAGGATCGTGTGTTGATTCTTTCCCAGAAGAGAGGGGACAGACCAGGGACTCAGGACGGCTCCTTGGGGCACACAACTGGATCTTGGCTTTGGAGCTTCAATTCCTTCATCCACAAATGGACAACACTTGACTTCCAAAGCCAGCCCTTTGCTCTGAGGTCCACACAGGCCTGGAAGTAGGAACCTGCGACCACCTCTTGGACAATGCCCTCTCCCTGCTGGGCACAGCCTGGTTCAGGCTGGCTGTCACCACCTTCAACACTCAAGATACTTTTCAGAGGGTAGAGCTGGTGACCCTGAGGACCCTCAGGGCCTGAGCACCAATCAGGTATGGCCAGAGTCCTGAGAGAGGTCAGCTGGGCCTCCAGACCAGCTGCCTCTGCCTAGGGCCCAGGTTCAGTCTGGGCACCCCCTGCTCCTCTCTGAGCCTCACACCTCCCCCTCCCCTGCCACCTAGAGGACCATCCCCCAAACTGCTTCCCTCAAGGCCGTGTCCTCTACCACTCCTGGGCCAAGAACCAGCACCACCCGCTAGAGACCAAGGAGCCTTCTCTGACCACCCTATCTCCACCGTTCCCAGGTCACAGGGCCCCCACCCAGGGAGTGACAGATTGTCATCTGCCCCTAGGGCGGGAGAGTCAAATGCGGCTTCTGGGAGACACCCTGAAGCCCCCTCTGCTCCACACCTGTAGAGCCCAGTGGAAAAAAGCACAGGAGACCCATGGGTGTGGGCACTCACCTGGAACCAGGAGGAGGACAGATCCCCAAACTTCTGCAAGCCCCCAGGAGGCCGCCTGCCCTCAACGCATGAGAGGAAGCACCCCGCAGGAGCCAAGGTGCACGCCCTGCCCACAGAGCCCACCTGAGCAGTGCGGGAAATCAGGACCTAAATCTGCACAAGAAGCTCCTCCTCCCCGGGCCTGGCCCACAGGCCTTCTCCTGCCCGCTGCTGGGCTGCAGGTGTGCAGCGCAGGCCTTGCACGTGGGAGCCACAGGCCCAGGTGGCCAAGGGCAGGAACTGTAGGCAGGCCCCTTGCAGTCCATAAGCAGTGAGGGCTTTGGAGTGCTCAGCAGCCCGTGGACAAAGGCTTCAAAAGGGTCATCGTTCTCCCTCTGTGTGCCCTCCAGAGAACCCCCTGCAGTGACAGCTGGCCTCCCTGCCCTTCCCACGGCAGAGCTGGCCCGCCTCCTTTGAGAGCTTTGTTGCGCTTCTCTCTCCAGATTCTCAGTCACATACAACATTGTCCCAAGCAGCTAAATCAGGCACCCATGCCCAGATCCTGCCCAGCAGGGCACTGGGACCCTGGCAAGTCCCTCTCCTAGGCTGGCTCAGTGGGGGCAGTGCCTGGAGCATTCAAACACTAAGCAAAAAGAGTTGCCTTTTTAAAAAAAAAAAAAGATATTTTTAGTGTCGATGACCTTTACTGTGGTGCTGAGGATCAAACCCAATGTCTCACATGTGCTAGGCAAGTGCTCTGCCACTGAGCCACCACCCCAGTCCCCAAAAGTTGCCTTCCCAGTCTGATTCCACCCACCTGGGTCCCCCACCCTCAAGAGTCTTGCTCCTCCCTCATCTGTGGTTGTGGACAGGGGTTGCCTAGGGACCCCCCCAACAATCCCTGGGAGGCCTCCCTGCTGGCACTGGATGTGACGTCAGAGAGGCTCCTGGTTCTCCTGAGCCTTCTTGAGCAGCCCGACCCCCCAAGCCTGGGGCTTTCCAAGACCAGTGGCCTACCACATGCAGGGTGGGGTCTGCTGACGACAGCAGGGACCACACGGACAAAAGACTCACCAGGGAGGACAAGGACACAGGCGGGGAGGGCACAGGTAGGCTTTATTAGCAGTCAGTCCCCACACGACCAGAAGGCCACACACTGTACCCACCCGGACCTGAGGCGGCTCCATAACCCAGCCCTGCAGTCCTTCCCAGCCAGGGACCCCAGGGCCTGACCACAGCTGCTAAGGCACCCACCTGCTCCTCCTGGGCCCTGACCCTGGGGAGAGCCTGTCCCTCCTGAGTCTCCATGCCCAGGTACAGGGTCCACAGGACGGCACTGGGGTGCCACTGTGTCATTTAGCCCTCCCCAAGGTCCTGCCTGCAGGAGGCCATGGCCACTCAGGGTTAGAAAATGAGGCACAGTCGGTCAGAAGGGGCATCAGGACCCAGGATCCACGCTGATGATGGACGTGTCCTCAGACACAGGCCACGGCAGCTGGCCTGTCCTCTCCCTGAGATTTACTTTGATCTGTGGAGCAGGGAGCCGGGGAGCCTGCAGAGGCAGGTGCCCGCCCACGGTCTGCCTGGAGTCAAGGTGAGGCACGTGGCGCTGCCAGCTGGGCACTGGTCCCTCAGAGGCTCAACTCCGGTAGCTGCGGAGCAGGTGCCCAGCAATCACAAGCCTCTGGATCTCACTGGTGCCTTCATAGATCTCAGTGATGCGGGCGTCACGGTAGTGGCGCTCAGCGGGCATCTCTGTCACGTACCCCATGCCGCCCAAGATCTGGATGGCCTAAGACAGAAAGCAGGGGCTCAGGAGGTGAAGATGGGGAGGGCCCTGCACCCAGGAGGAGGGGAGCACCTGGACGCTCACCTGGTGGCTGATGGCTGTAGCGGCCTCCGATGCAGCCAGCTTGGCCATGGCCGCCTCCTAACCAGCGGGATGTCAGTCAGCAACCTCCCCTGAATGGGAGCCCCCCACTCCACAGCCCTGCAGCAGGGGCGAACCTGTGGGAGACCCTTTGCACAATACCCCACAGGCCCACCCCTCTGACCACAGGGGGCCAAGGAACAGAGACCCACCCGACACCTCCCTCAGAGGGTACCCTGTGTCCCCACCCCACACGCACCTTGGTGAAGGGCTTCTTATTATCTTTCAACATGGCAGCGCGCCAGGTCAGCAGCCGGGCACTCTCCAGGGCCATGGCCATGTCTGCCAGCTTGAACTGCAACAACCCAGCCCCCTCCATCAGCAAGTACATCTCTTCCCTCCAAGGACAGGGACGAGGGGGAGGAAGACGCAGGACCAGAAAGAGGCCCCTGGCTCCAGACCCAGCTGCGAAAGACACCGCCCTGGCCCCATACCTATACCTGGATGCCCTGGAGCTTGGTGAGGGGCGCCCCGAAGGCCTGGCGGTTCTCAGCATAGTTCACAGCGCAGTCGAGGGCGGCCTGGGCAATGCCCAGGGCCTGGGAGGCAATTCCAATGCGGCCCATGTCCAGGGTTTGCTGTGGGGACCGCCTGCCTGTCAGTGGCTGTGCAGCGGGGCCCAGGGCCTGGCCCCAGGGCACTGCCCACTGCCAGGCTCACCATGGCTATCTTGAAGCCCATCCCTGGCTCCCCCAGTAGGTTCTCTTTGGGGATGCGACAGTCCTCAAAGATGAGGTTGGCCGTGGATGAGGCCCGGATGCCCAGCTTGTCCTCCTTCTTCCCCAACGTGAGTCCAGGAGTTGGCATGGGAACCAGGAAGGCACTGATGCCCTGGAAGGCCCCAAGAGGCTTCGTGAGGCTGCCAGGCTGGATGCACCAAGACAGCCAACGCAGCCTGGGGCTCCCACCCCCTCTGCTGTCCTGGTGGGAGGAGGTGCGGATTCCAGGGGGAGGGAAGGCCCCACCAGAGCAGGCACAGGCCAGGAGGGTCTCAAACAAAAGGACAATAGCCCAGGGCCCTGCCAGCCTGGCCCACCTTGTTCTTCAGTGATCTGTCTGTGCTGGCAAAGACCACGGTGGCTGCAGCCTCCCAGGAATTGGTGATCCAGGCTTTGGTGCCATTCAGGACCCACGAGTCGCCCTCGGCCCGGGCTGTGGTGGAGGCGGCTCCGGCATCGCTGCCGTTCCCTGCACCACACACAGACTCAGGCCCAGCCTCCAAGCCGGAAGGACCCCAAGCCAAGTCCTCCCTGCACACCAGGGGCAGCAGCATTCCCTTCCCCGGCAAATGGCCTCCGCTGCCCACAGGGCCTTCCCTCTGGCCGTGGGACAGGGAGCTGCACCTGGTCCAGCAGCACAGGCTCTGTCCCTGCCTCTCCCAGGGGCCCCCAGCTCCCATCCAGGTGTCACCTGATTCTGAAGTGAGCCCACAGTACCTGGTTCGCTGAGGGCAAAGCAGCCAACTTTGTCACCACTGGTGAAAGGTGTGACCCACTGCCGCTTCTGCTCTGCAGAGCCAAACTTCATGATGGGCCCCAAGTAGAGAGACTGGGAGGACAGCAGGCAGCGGTCAGAGGCCTGTCAGAGGCCTCCCAGTGGCCTGCGGTCTCCAGAGGTCCACTCCACAGGACAAAGTCCAGAGGCTACTCCAGGGAGGCGAGGGTTGGGAGCCTAGGCTGGCCACTGGCCGCTGCTCCCTGGCAGGGTCCTGCCCACCCACGGGAGCCTCCCGCAACCTGCAGGTCCCGGGAGCCCAGGAGGGCCTCACATTGTTGACGCTCATGATGACTCCGGTGGAGGCACAGCCGCGGCTGATCTCCTCCATGGCAATGGAATAGGCCAGGTAGTCGAGGCCGGCACCACCCAGCTCCTCGGGCACGTCCATGGCCAGAAGTCCCAGCTCACCCATCTTATTCACCTGGCCCAGGGCAAGGAGGAGAGAGTGAGGCCAGCCCCCAGCCCCCACTCCACCTGCCCGGGGGCAAACACTTGGCCAGGTCCCTGAGTCCAGGCAGGGGCCTCCCCCGCCAGGCACAGAAAGCTTTTAGGGGACTCCAAGGTGAGGAGCAGGGCAGCACTGTGCCCACCCAACCTTCCCTCACTCCCGGAGGTGCGCAGCGCACACCTGTGCTCCTCTCCCCGCCATCCGCCTTGGCATGTGCTGTTTCCCAAGTCACACGTCAGCAACGCCCTCGACAGACTAGTTCTTTTCTCCTCCTCGCCTTCTGTTCTTTTCTTCCTTTTTTTTTTTTTTGGTACCAGGGGTTGAACCCAGCGGCACCTAACCACTGAGCCACATTCCCAGCCTTTTTTTTTTTTTAATATATTTTATTCAGAGACAGGGTCTCGTTGAGTTGCTTTGCACTTCGCTAAGTTGCTGAGGCTGGCCTTGAACTTGTGATCCTCCTGTCTCAGCCTCCCAAACCGCTGGTATGACAGCATGCGCCACCGTGTCAGGCTTCTCCTCTCCTGATCTCACGCTCTTGCAACACCCTCACAATAGCTCTGCAGCCAGAATTTCAGGTCTATCAATGTGCTCGTTCTGACTAAGGCCTCTCTCTTTGATCATGAGGGGCAGGGACTTTGTTTTTCCTCACTGCTACATACCCAATGCCAGTAAAAGGAAAGAAGGGATGATAAGAGTTTAGGATTTTTTTATTTGGAATAATCACAATAATAATAATAGTAATTATTAATATCAAGTGCCTATTGTATGCCAAATTCTGTACCTAAGTGATTTATGTGTACTGCTTCATTTGAGTCTCTCAGAAGTTATGTGAAACAATGCTCATGTTAGCCTTTTAGTACAACTGAAAAAACTGGGTTCAGAGAGGTTAAGGAATCTGCTCCAGGCCACAGAGTATGTAAGTTATGGTTGGGACCGAAACCTGGGCAAGGCACAGAATCTTAACTAGCTTATCATACTGCCCAGCTCTGCCCCTGCTAACCTATGACAAATCCCTTAACCTTTCCAAAGGCTGCTGTGCACCTGAGATGCGGACCACAAACAAACCTACCTAACTTCACGGAGAAACAACCAAAACCAGGTGCCTCTGAGACGCAGGGAGCGGGAGGAAGGGGAAGTGCTTTGATGAACCCTCTCCTATGGTCACCCTCTGGCATCCAAAGGGGACTGGTTCCAGGACGCCCTGCAGATATCAAACCCGAAGAAGCACAAGTCTCTCGTATAAAATGGTGTCTTATCTCTACAGCATGGAGGAAATGGGTTGACTGATAAACTGACGGGTTGACTAACAGATGCTAGGCCTTGTGTAGGCCAGGTCACACACCACCCTGAGCCACATCCCCAGCTCTCTCCCAGAAACTTTCAACCATGTCTAGATGACTCTGAACCCCTACTATAATGTAAATGCTCTGTACCCAGTTGTTATATTGTATCATTTAGGGAATAATGACAAGAAAACAGGTGGACATGTTCAGAAAGAGGCGGAGTTCTTTTTTGGAATATTTTTGATCCTAGGTTGGCTGAATCCACGGGTGCAGACTCCAGGGATACTGACGCATTCTTATAACCATTTTCTTACCATTTCACTTAAAGGAATAAACTAAGAACAAGGCCTGTGGGTCTTTTCTTCTTTTTCTATAATTAATCTTAGTTCTGGATTCTGAAAGTTTTCATTCCTCTTCCCCCCAAAAAACAGTACTTACTGCACAGGTTTGTTCTGAGATTGATGAGCATTTAGTGTCACCAGGGGGCTGAGAGTTCTTATTTACCATGACACAAGGAGAAGGGGTACCTCTCAACCTGCTGGGATTGACTTCTGTGACAATCTTTGTCCTCTATGAAACTGCCTGCTTGATTCTTCCTTGGACTGTTCCCTGGGAAACTCTCTTGCAAGACTCAAAACTTGGGGTGGGGTGAGGCTTCCACACCTCAGGTCTACCCTGCATAATATGAGTGGGGCATAAACTTGTCTGCACTGTGCTGACCCCAGGTGCTGATCAAGCTCTGCAGTCCCCAAAGTGGACACATGCAAGGAAGAAGATGGCCAGGGTGCAGGTGGCACAAGGGCAGCCTCCACAGATATCCACATCCTAATCCCTGGTCATTCTGTGACCACCAAACACTTGGGGGAGGGGGTATGATCCTACTCAGAAATATTTATTTGAGGAGAGCCTGAAGAGTTAACCCAGAGTCCTTTGCCACTAAACTATATCCCCAGCCTTTTTTAAAATTTTGAGACACTGTCTAAGTTGCTGAGGCTGGCCTCAAACTTGCAATCCTCCTGCCTCAGCCTCCTGAGTCACTGGGATGACAAAAGCACACTACTGTGCCTGGCCAGAAATGAACATCATTTCAACAGGCAGGAATCAACTGGGGAGCAGGCAAGTTCAAAGTCAAGGATGGTTTCTGCAGTTTTTTTTTTACTGTGCAGAGAATGTGGAGACGGCACAGTGCTGACACAAATGTGGCTTGGGACACAGCACCTCTCTAGCCCACACTCAGGCACCCAGCAAACCTCTTTTCAGGTGACAAAAGAGGTTTGTTATGGAATGCCTCTGCTGCTGGACCCTGCATTCTAGGTTCTAGAATGTGCAAGGCTCTTAAGACTCCCGTCCAACCCTCACAGGAACCTTGTTGAAAGGCTCTCTCTCCTGCCTCCCAGCAAGAGACTGAGGCTAAAATAGCTCATGCTGTTTAGAAGGGCTGGGGACATAGCTCAGTTGGTAGAGTGCTTGCCTTGCATGCACAAGGCCCTGGGTTTCATCCCCTGCACCAGAAAAAAGAGAGAGAGAGAGAGAGACTGCCCTAGAACAAACAAACATCGACTCCCTTGGCCAAAGGGAGAACGCTCCACCCCCGAGCCTGTGTCCACCCAGCCACCCCACTTCATCAGGGAGCGCGGGTTGCCTGGCCTCTCGCCATCTGACATGGATCTCTACATCTCAGGCAGCGTGCTGTGGCCAGCCCCAGGAACATTCTAGAAAAAAAGCTGGGGATGGAAACCATACAGCTGACAATATGCTCTCATTAAAGGGCATCCTGAAAAAGGGACAGGAGACCAGCAGTGAGGGAAAGAGAGGGTGACAGAGAGGAGACAACATGAACGAAAAGAAGAAACCAAAACAAAAGAGTGCGGTGGGGGGACGCGGGGTCAGCGGGTGAGTGGGGTGACTGCTGGCGGGCCAGGCAGCCCTGGTTTCAGCATTTCTCACAGAGAGGCCTGACCCTCAGGGCCCTCTCAAGGACAACCTCCCAGAGCGGCCACAGTGTGGCTCTTGGTCCCTTGTGTCAGAGAACCAGCAACTGGACCTGCACCTTAGAGAGAGGCTATTGCCCCCGAGGGTGCCCAGTGTGGCGGATTCCACACTCCCCAAAGAAACCAGGGGAGGCCCTCCTCCAGCAGCCCACATACCACTCAGCCTCCAGCACCTGCTGCCGCGAGTTTGGGAGTGTTTAAAGGGCACTTCACCCTCGACCTTCCTGTTTGGGCACATCTTTGCCAGAAGCCAAACAACACTACCCGATCTTGGACTTTGAATCTCCAGGACTGTGAGCTAAACAAACCTCTTTTCTTTATAAAGTGAAAAGAAGAAGAAGAAAGAAAAAAAAAAAAAAGGAAGGAAGGAAGGAAGGACGGACTTCTATCAAAACAATGCTTCAAGGCACTTCTCATCTAAACTGGCATTTTAAAAATATTGAATTAATTCTAGGCACACCTTATTCACTAAACTAATTATCTTTTTTTTTTTTTTGGATGGGGGGGTACCAAGGATTGAACTCAGGGGCACTCGACCCCTGAGCCCCATCCCCAGCCCTATTTTGTACTTTATTTAGAGACAGGGCCTCACTGAGTTGCTTAGGGCCTCACCGTTGCTGAGGCTGGCTTTGGACTAGCAATCTCCTGTGTCAGCCTCGAGAGCTGCTGGGATGACAGGATGTGCGACTGTGCCTGGCAAAAACTAATTTCCTTTAAAAAATAACATATCCTACCTTGCTGAAGAGTTGCCACTAATTCAAGATAAAACCCAGGGGCTGGGATGCAGCTTGTTGGTGGAACTCTTGCCTAGCAGTTCAGAGGCCCGGGTTCCACCCCCAGCCCCTCCTCCAGATGCTGCTCTGTGTGTGGATTACAGGCCGGGATGATGAGGAGGCCAGGAGCTGGCGCTTATCCAACAGGTGCCCAATTTGGCTTAATTCAACAAAACCCTATAGGCATCTGTTGACTGCTGAGCACTTACTACCGACAAGGTGTCACAGTGACAGAGGACAAGAGTAAGAACAAGTGCCGGACTCTGCCCTCGGGAAGCTGTCTGAAATAACTGATGTGGGACACACAGCACAGAAGGATCAGGTAACTATGGTTGACGACAACAATAATTAAATATTTCAAAACAGCCACCAGAGTGGACCTTGAGTGTTCCCAACACAAAGAAATAACAAATGTCTGAGGGGACAGATGGGGCAATTATCCTGATGTGATCATGGTACATTGCATATATGCATAGAAATGTTACATTGTGTCCCACAACTATGTACAATTACTATGTGTCAATTAAAAATAAGAATATATTCTTTAAAAGACCTATGCAGGGCTGGGGTTGTAGCTCAGTAGTACAGCGCTTGCCTCACATGCATGAGGCCCTGGGTTCGATTCTCAGCACCACATAAAAATAAATAAATAAAGATATTGAGTCTATCTACAAAAAAAAAAAAGACATATGCAAGCTGGGCATGGTGACACAAGCCTGTAATCCAGCAACTTGGGAGGCTGAGGCAGGAGGATGACGACTATGGCCAGCCTCAGCAACTTAGTGAGACTCTGTCTCAAAATACAAAATAAAAATGGCTAGCGATTTGCCTCAATGATAGAGACTGATGCATTTGATTGATCCTTGGGACTTAAAAAACAAAAAAAATACATGTAATGTGATGAACACAGAGGATTATGAATTACAAATGAAATGCCCTTGGGACAGAGAAATAAGTTCTGGTTGGAAGAAATGAGAGAAGGTGGCAGGACAACATTTCCAGGTGGAATTAATAAGAGTCAGTGGGCAGGAGGGAGAAGAAAAATGGAGTGTGATCTAGAAGTTTCTATGTGGCTTTACCATTATATGAGACAAAGCAAGAGGAGGAAAAGCAGGTTTTGCTTTATTCAATCATAATTCACCAAGTGAATGAGACGAAAGTGGCTTCAGTTTTATACACATAAATACATATTCAAGGTTAAGAAGTCAAAAATTTGTTGGGGATACCATTCTGTTTCCTAATCCCCTTTATAGCAAAATGGCATTATGAATTCATAATGGTTTCTTTCACTTGTTGGTTTGCACATAAAAAGACTAAAGATCAATTAAGGTTACAAAACTAGCCACACTGATCACCAATTGGCCCTAGCCTTTCTCCTAATTCTTGGACTAACCTCCTCGCAATTCCTTTCCCCTTGACCCTTCCCTCATAAGTCTCCTTTTCTGGGGGAACAAAAATTCTTTAGGAAAAAATACCAGAAATCACTAAGGAAATTGTAGGCAGGGGGTGGTTCCGAAGCCAGTCGCTGGCTTCTCACCGACCAACGGTGCCACTATTGGGTAAGAAACTTACCCTCTGGCTCCAGTTTCCTCATCTGAAAACTGGAGATAATTAAGTGCTTACTTATCCTGTAGTCTTAAAGATTAAATAAGTTAATATATGGATATACACCTGGAATATACAAGCCTCCAAATGTTGGCTACCGATGTTATTACTATTATGATTTTGGGTTTTTGTATGATTTTTTTGGTTTTTATGTGTCTGTGATGCTGGGGATGGAACCCGGGGCCTTGCATAAGCTAGGCAAGTGCTCTACCACTGAGCCACACTACCAGCTGCTTCTATTATGATTTTGAAACATTCATGTGTAATATAGAATTCTGCAGATATGCCATATGATTTTTGTGTGTCTAGTTGTTTGAGTCTTCTGCCTGCCTTATCCTGAATTACCTTCTATTACTGGGCGCTTGGCACCATACACAGTAACAGGGATAAAAGCAAAAAGTGTTAGGCCATAGATGAGAGAAGCAAACATTGAGGAATAACCCATGCATCCATCAGCCACCAAACAAGTGCCTAGCTCATGTGGTACACTGGCCAGATCAGAAGGCCTGGCACTCCTCCTCCCTAGCTCTACAACCAGAGAGAATACACATATCACCTGCAAACAGAGGCAAAGGAGAGCAAAGAGGTCACAGATATGCAAACACCTTGTACATAATAAAACCAAACAGGGATGCTATCACCCACTCAGCTACCCTCATGCCCTGAGGAAATCTTTCCCGAGTCCCCTCCCACATGCCAGAAGGAAGAGAGGCTGTGGTCCCTTATTTCCTCCAAGCCCCATTACTGCCACAATTTGGAAGGATGAATTTGCAATGTCCCCATCCCCACAGAGCAAGCATGAGAGCACAAAGCCAGAGAACTAGTTAAGAATAGGCTCGTAAAAGGTTTTGCTTCTCTCATCAGTTGTTTTGCACAGAGCAAATATCTACATTTGTGATACTGGTAATAATTTGAGAGAGCACAATATAGGAAAAATAAACCAGGCCATCTGTCACTTGGCAGGAAGATTCCAACACACAGCTAGGACTTGAAGGCCTAAATTGCTGCTGTTGCACCAGGCCCGTCTGTATCTCCCCTCACCAAGAATCTGCCTTTTTGCACATCTCCACAAAGGCACTAAAAGTCGAGGTCACTGAGAGTATGTGTGTGGTGAGTATGGCAGGGCAGGGACCAGGCAGTCTAGATGGCACTATTCCCAACTAGCATGGGGCTTCCCTGCCTGCCAGCTGGGCCTCTGGGACAACCACACGGATGGTGAAGGAAGGATTTTGGAGCCAGCCAGACTTGGGTTGTGAAGCCTAGCAACACCAGCAAACCTTGGAAGGAAAGTCACTTCCCTTCTCTAGGCTTCAGTTTTCTCAACGGTAATGTGTAGGAGGTCATCCTCGCATGTGAACTGAGTTACCTCCCTGGCTGAGTGAGAGGCACTTAGCTTTGTCAGAGCTATTCCCCACCCTTTCCCAGGTCCAAGGGCTTGTGCAGAGGCGTGCCTGGCCACTGCCCTGAAGACCCAATCGTCGCCCCTGACCTTGGGATGCTGCCCCCCTTAACCTTCATTGGATGGGATTTTCCCTGGAATTTTTTGTTCCCCAATAAAAGCCCACTCCCTGGCGTGTTCTCTCTCTCTCTCTCACTAGTCTCTTCTGTAAACCTTGCCACCGCATTAGGTGGCTGGAGGTGGGAGCTAGGAGAAGCCATCCTGGAGCTGGTATTAAAGGTAATGAGAGTCTTGTCTCTTTAATTTAAAACTCCGTAGCAATTACTTATGAACTGAACCTTCTTTCATGAAGCCAGCGCTGGTTGCGTGGCAGAGTAATGAAAATAACAACTATCATATTAATAACTACCATTGTTCAAGTACCAGGTACCAGGCATCCGTGAAACGTGATCTCACTTCATCATGGCAATCATTCCAGAAAGCAACATGGAGACTAGATTAAGTAGGGATTTCCTCAGGATTAAAGGAGTTGACATGTCTAATACCTACAAAATGCCCAGCTGATTTTGGTACCCAGAATGCCACTTGTGTATTCACAAGGAGCTTGGAGCTCCTTGGGTCTTCCCACCGTCCGGGCACAGTGCCCAATATAATGACCACATTCATTAAGCTGGAAGAGCAGCTCCAGCACCTGCAGGACATGTACATGGGGACCACAACTCTGAAATTACTCTGACTGAAAAACAGGCAAGAAACATTTGTTTGGGGTTTTTTTTTTTTGGGGGGGGGTGGTCCTAGGGATTGAACCCAGGGGTGCTTTACCACTGAGCCACATTCCCAGCCCTTTATATTTCTATGTTGAGACAAGGTCTCACTAAGTTGCTTAGGGTCTCACTAAATGGCTGAGGCTGGCCTTAAATTTGTGATCCCACTATCTCAGCCTCCACAGGTTGCTGGGATTACAGGCATGTGATTAGCGCCCAACACTTGTACTTTCACAAACCACTGATTCAACAAGTACCTATTAAGTGTTTATACCATTTTCCTGCCATCTTGCTAGGTCAAGGGATGCACTGGTAACAGCTTAAACATTTCATTGCATATGGACTGAGCATAAATAGAACATGGGAAGGCACTTATTGGTGGGGTTCTCAAGGCTTGAGAGAAGTGAGACCTGGGACAAAGACCTAACTCTGCAGCTGATTAGTTTCATGACCTTGGGTACATTATCTAACCTGCTCATAAACTTGAGCCTCATTCAGCTCTACGATGGGGATATAATAATAACACCTTTGCCCCACAGGACCCTTGTGAGGAAGGCACATGGCCACCATCCTGTGAGCATTAAAGCATACTGACCACCTGTTATCGATTAGTATTGTTCTAGAAGTAGAATCCTGGTTAAAGGCCTCATGGTGAACTCAGAGCATTTCTGGGGTCCCATGCCTTCCTTTGAGGTTCCCTGACTCTTAGAGACTCTGGCTGTCACTGTCACCTCTCCCCCACTGTAACCAGTCATCTGAGGACAGATGGCCAAAATGGGCTGCTGTGGTTGGTGCGCTCACCTGAGCAGCCGGAAAAAGGTGTTCCTTGTCCACCTGGGCTGCAATGGGAAACAGCTCCTTCTCAGCAAAGTCCCGGCACGTCTGCCGCAACATCTGGTGTGTCTCAGGCAGTTCCACAGACTGGTAGATAGTGTGCAACCTCCGCCAGACCCGAGTATGGAGAGCTGCCAGCAGGCATAGCAGGAGTCAGTAGAAAGAGAATGAAAGAGATCTTGAATAATAATAATAGCAACAATAATTGTTAATAACAATAATCATGATCCACTCACTAAGAGCTTCTCCATCAGGGAAAATTTTGATCCCCAAGGGACATCTGGCAACGTCTGGATATATTTTGGGTTGTTACAACTAAAGGAGAAATGCTATTGGTATCCAGTGGGCAGAGGCCAGAGTTCCTACCATGCACATGACAACCCCCACAAGAAAGAATTATGGAGCTAGGGAGGGGGGCACATGCCTGTAATTCCAGCTAATTAGGAGGCTGAGGCAGGAGGATCACAAGCTCAAGACCAGTCTAGGCAACTTAGCAAGACTCTGTCTCAAGACAAAAAAATAAAAAGGCTAGAGATGTACCTCTGTTTAGAACACTTGCCTAGTATGTGCCAGCCTCAAGTTCAATCCCAGTACAGAAAAAAAGAAGAAGAAAAGAAAGAAAGAAAGAAACAAACATGCTTGTGTGGTGACAGAGCTCTTATAGTCCCGGTTACTCAGGAGGCTGAGGCAGGAGGATCACTGGGGCCCAAGAACTTGAGGCCAGCCTGGACAACATAGCAAGAATCCTCTCTAAAGAAATACATAAAGGGCTGGGGATGTGGCTCAAGCGGTAGCACGCTTGCCTGGCATGCGTGCGGACCGGGTTCGATCCTCAGCACCACATACAAAGATGTTGTGTCCGCCGAAAACTAAAAAATGAATATTAAAATTCTCTCTCTCTTTAAAAAAAAAAAAAGAAAGAAATACATAAATAAAAATGTCAGCCCAAATGCAATAGTGCTACTGCGGAAAAACCCCAAGCTAACTAAACACTTTCCAGACACTTCCATTTTATTCAATGCTCAATATGACACCAAATATAATAAGACTACAACTCCATGACTTTAGAAGAGGGTTTAAACACTCAGTTTCTTTCTTTCTTTGTTTTTTTTTTTTTCCTGGAACTGGGGATTGAACCCAGGAGCATTCTACCACTGAGTATATCGCCCACACTTTTTGAGATGGGGTCTAGCTAAGTAGCTGAGGCTCTATTCTTGAAGTAGTGATCCTTCCTGCCTCAGCCTCCAGAGTTGCTAGGATTACAGACATGAGCCACCATACTAAGCCTGAGCCTCAGTTTCTATAAAATGTGGGCAACAATAACCCTCAGCTCCTGCAAGAGGGAGGATTAAAGAAATACTAACAGTTGCACTTTGCATAGTTCTCCATCAAGGGGTCTCCTTATTGTTATTAGGGAGAGATCTATTAGATCTGTGGATCAGTTCAAATCTGATTCAGCCAAATGTGTGTCACTGCTGCTACACCTGGAGACAAATGATATGATGGGAAAGGTACTATATTAAATAGTCAACAATTAACATTACATAGGAACACCGGCTATGTGCCAGACACTGTACTAAGTAATTTATAAACCCTGTGACTTAATCCTTCCAACAATTCTGAGAATAGTAGTAATACACTGTGGCCATTTCATACTTAGGCCAACTGAGGCTGCAAGGAACTAAGTGTTTTGTCCAAGGTCACTGATGAAGTAGTTCTCATGCCTGGCACTAGAGGAAGGGTGGACCTGGGACTCTGCAGGCGTGTAGGCGCAAGCTGTGCGAAATGGGTTGAAAGTAGGGGCTTCCAGGGGTTGGGGGTTGGACAGCAGCAGGGGAAGGGTCAGGCCAGGCGGGCGCCAGGGTCAGCTGAACTGGGGCAAAGGTCGCGGGCCTTCTTGAGCGGGTGTGGCCAGCCCGTCCACCCGTGCTGGGCAGGACACGCTGACTGAACCTACGCCGCCTCGGCGGGCCGGGGCCACGGCCTGGCGTGCGCAGCCCAGGCACACTCACCTCCGCGGACGGGGCCGCAGGCCCGGGCGAGCAGCGCGGCGGCCATGGACGCGCACAGAAGCGGGCGAATCTCCGCCACCTCCGGCAGTGAGCGCGCGGGTTCCGGACTGCGGGGAGCGGGGCCGCCACCGCCGAGGCCACGCCCCTCGGATGGCAGGGGAGGGGCCGAGGCGCCCGGAGATTGGATGATCATTTCCTGCGCAGGCTAAGTGTTCTCGAGTCTGTCAGCTTGCTGTCCCTTTGGCCGTTGATAACAGGGCAGAACCAAGGATGCATCTCTCAAAAAGGCCGCAGTAGTCTTTTAAGCATACTAGGAAAGCAACCCTCAAAAGCGGGGTGCAGAGGCGGCCCGGGTAGTTTCAGCTAGTGGGGTGGAGGGGGATTGCTTAAGCCCAGGAGTTAGGGGCCAACCTAGGCAACGTCGGAGATCCCACCTCCAAACAGACAAAATGAGAGCAGCCATCGGCTGAAAACCCCATATATATAATACCTTTATTTTATTTATTTTTACGTGGTGCTGAGGATCCAACCCAGGGCCTCAAACGTGCTAGGCGAGCGCTCTACCGCTGAGCTCCAGCCCCAGCCCCTGAAAACCCCTTTTCAAAGGACCCATCTCTCCTAAAATCCAGTCCCATGACATTACGCGCTAAGCCCTAACCCTACCCACTCACCTCTGAGGCGCAGCCCCACAGTTCCCTGGCCGTCTTTGCTTCAGCCACAGAAGGCAGGTAGGCAGCTTTTCTCTTAAGACTCCAGTTTGTTCTTTCGTTGGGCTTTTGCAATCACTGTCCCCCTGCCTTTCACCCAAGCTGCCCTGTCCACAGCAGGCCAGATTTTCTCCCGAGCATATTCTCCATCTATCCGTTTATTCTTGATGCTTTACATCTGAAATTATCTTTTCATCTCCTCCACTAGTTCCTTGGGCCTCAAGAGGAGCAAAGGTTTGTCTTTCTCTGGTGGTTAGTATTTAGGCCCATGAAACGTAGTGGATACGCAGGGAGAGTTCTTTCCCCCAGAGGTGGTGAAGGTGGGGTGTAACTTCTCTGTTCTACTGTCCAATGTCCCACCTGGGGGGCAGAGGTATGAATCTGATCCCTAGGATCCTTATCAGGACACCTACACTCTGCTCCAGAAACAATAAAGGTGTCACTTGTCCAAGACCGACTGCCCTTGGCACAGTCAACCTGACTTTCACAGCCTCCCTGGAGGAAACCACACATCCCCCCCAGCTGCCTTTCTTCCCATAACTCAGCCAGGCATCTGACCCCTGTACTGACCCAACATGCCAAAAACCCTGTGCTCCACTTCCTAGAGAATAATCAAGCAAAGTCCTTAGTATTTAACATTTTGTTTTAAAAAATGAATTTAAAAAATGCAAGTCTCCCACTGGGCACTGTGGCACACACCTGTAATCCCAGTGACTCTGGAGGCTGAAGCAGAAGGAAGATCACAAATTCAAAGCCAGCTTCAGCAACTTAGTGAGGCCCTAACACACTTAGGGAGTGTTAGGGCCTGTCTCAAAATAAAAAGTGTGGGACTTGGGTTGTGGCTCAGTAGTAGAGCCCTTGACTAGCACTCATGAGGCACTGGGTTCAAACCTCAACACCACATAAAAATGAAATAAAGATATTGTGTGCACCTAAATTTTTTTAATATTTATTTTTTAGTTGTAATTGGATATAATACCTTTAATTTTATTGATTTGTATCGAACCCAGGGCCCTGCATGTGCCAGACAAGTGCTCTACTGCTGAGCCACAACCCCAGCCCCCTAATTTTTTTTTTTAATACAAAGTGCTGGGGATATGGCTCAGTGGTTGAGAGCCTCTGGGTTCAGTCCCCAGTGCAAACAAAACAAAAAAAGTCTCTCAATCCACAGTGCTTTTTTTTTTTTTTAATATTTATTTTTAGTTTTTGGCAGACACAACATCTTTGTATGTGGTGCTGAGGATCGAACCCGGGCCGCACGCATGCCAGGCGGGCGCGCTACCGCTTGAGCCACATCCCCAGCCCCCACGGTGCTTTAAAATCAAATGACTGTCATTGACAAACATTGAGGTTTTCTTTATCTTCCAGTCATCCTACCCACCTAGGCACAAGCCTCAGGGTAGAAGACAAAAAAAAAGAAAAAAGAAAAAAAGCAGGAGAAAAAGGAAAAAAGAATTATGTTTGTGAGCAGGGGGCAACAATTGCTTCAGGTGTCCCTGACCATCTAAACCAAACCCTTAATTATTTATTGTTGATGGGAACTGAACCCAGGGTCTTGTGCTGCACATTCTACCCCTGAGCTATGCCCCCAGCCTCTTATTTTAAAATTATATTGGCTATGACAATAAATATAGGTGAGCTTTATATTATAATATACGAGGGCTGGGGTTGTAGCTCAGTGGTAGAACACTTGCCTAGCACATCTGAGGCACTGGGTTCGAGCCTCAGCACCACATAAAAATAAATAAATAAAATAAAAGGCATTATGTCCATCTACAAAAAAAAAAAAAAAAGAAAAGAAATTTTAAGAGTACACAAGTTTTCTGCTGGGAGTGGTGGCACAAATCTGTAATCCCAATGACTTGGGAAGCTGAGTCAGGAGGACTGCAAGCTTGACACCAGCCTACACAACTTAGCAAGACCCTGTCTCAAAATTTAAAAAGACTAGGACTGTAGTTCAGTGGTATAGTTCCCATCTTTAAACTCCTAGTAGCAAAAATACCCCCCCCCCCACACACACACACGTGTTTTCTAATAGAGACAGAATCAGACTGATTATAAGAGGTTGAGGCAGGGGGAAAGAACTGCCTTCAAGCATGCAGAACAGGTTAAGCTCTGGAGTGGGTGTGATGAAAGTATCCTCTATCAAAACTGGTGGGGACAGTAAGACTGCCTTTGTCAAAATGCATCATACTATATTCTTTTTAAAAAATATATATTTTTTTAGTTGTAATTGGACACAACATCTTTATTTTTATTTATTTTTATGTGGTGCTGAGGATTGAAGCCAGGGCTTCACACGTGCTAGGCTAGGGCTCTACTGCTGAGCCACAACCCCAGCCCCCAGACTGTGTTCTTGAGGTGAATTTTACTGTTGAATATACCTGAAAAAGCCTGTCTTTAAAACGTGTATGCAAATTTTCAATTCTCAAAGCACCCTGGAAAACAAAGCAAAATCATTCAACCTAAAGCACATACTGTCCCCCATCATCCTAGAAATCAGCTATGCTCACTCAAAGAAAGCCCATGTAATAACCAAGAGAAGAGAAATCTGGAAACCGCCCCTGCCCCACCCCAGAACCCCAGCAATGCCCAGGGCCCAGTCAGGAGATAAGACAGGGTGGAGGTACTGTGAAAATCTTTCTTTAATTACTGTCTCTGTGGCAAAATAACATTTTATACAAATAAGTCACCTAGTTTACTTGGGACACAAAAACAATACAAACAGGAATGAGGATCTCAGGTAAAGTGAGGAAGAAGAGGAAGGACAGATCAGGTCATTGACATTTTTTATATTCTGTGAAAAATAGATTTACAGGGAAAAAATAGACTTTCACAATTTTAATGACTTTACATGATATTTTGTAAATCAAAGGGTAAATCCATCTCCATTATTGTGGCTAGGAGGTTCTGTGACACGGAATGTAATAAGATGGTTCAACAGCTAGGCTTCTACACTAGGTATGGCAGCACCTCTTCAACAGGAATCCTGTGCACTGACAAGGATCTATGCAGTCATTCTTAAGACACACTGTTCCCATTCCCAAACAACTACTGATATCATGGTGACATTGGTCACCAGAAGAAAGTGACTTTACAAAGGAAAAAAAAAAAATACCCTGGGAGTTCACCATGTTGGCAGAACACACTAAATGCAGACTCACTGAGTCTGCACCTTAGACACAATCTATTAATCCAGTCCAGAAATGGGCTCTACTTCCACTGAAAAATTAAGTTGAAGATTACCAATCACTGACATTTCTATGGTCATTACCAGACATCTGAAGCCACTGTCCCTAGGTTTCAGAAATCAGGTGTCAAAGCCTCAGGTCTCTTCAGGAAGTCCATGCCCCTGGAGAATCTTTTCTCCACAAGACAACTTTGAGCTAACAAAAGAGATGACAGCCTTAAGCCCCAAATCACTTCTAGTTATACACTTTAGAACATGGAAGGAAACCAGAATCTTCCATAGGATCTTCCCAGGAGGGCAACTTAGCCTGAAGTCTGTACAGGAAAGGAGAGGCCCTCTCTAGGGATTCCAAGACAGAGGGACAGGGGACAGAGGGACGAGGCAGAGGACCTGCCCCAAGTGGGCTGCTGGAGTGAGCTCTCTCCAGGAGCTGCCTCTGATGCCAGCTCTTCACAGAGGGCACGGGCTCCCCTGCATAGAGCTTGTTTTGTTCCCTCATATTATGTCACGTACCAGAAAACGGCTATCAACAGTCCAGATTACTTAGCACAGCCTCCTGGCTCTACTTCGGACTGGTTCATCTACTCTCAGAGAAAGCATGACTTCCAATACCCTCCTGGATTCAGGTGTAAATGTTTAAATTTTTAATTCATTTCAGTTAACACCTAGAGTGGTAATGCTTCTTGAGATTTCCTGAACAGCTAGACACAGGACCCCTGAGAGCCCCAGACAGAACTCTGGGCTTTCAGGAGAAGATGGCAAATTCCTGTCCTGCTGGGCACAGGTGAGCACTTGGTCTCAAAATGGTCTCCAGTGAGACTAAGGCAAGCTAAAAGGGAAGGGGATATAGCACTACTCAAGCCAGGGTGCCCATCTTCTCCATCCTCCAGGTATCTTCCTAGCAAAAGCTAACAGGGCAGGAAAGAGACAGCCGCTTAGCGCACAGGAGAGAATCTGCCCTGGGACACACCTTTAAGACACACTCTGTTCAGCAGAACTCTGGGCAGCTCCAGAAAGCATATCCTAGTCAATATTTAAATTTCAGGTGGCAGAAACTCTCCCAATTGGGCTTTTGTTACAGAGAGAAGGGAGTGTTCGGAAGCTTGCCAGGAACACACAAATCCCATTAGAGGAACCACAAATAGAGAAGGTTAAGACAGTGCTGATGTCTGTCCGCAGGTGAGGAGGAGGGAATGGTGGCGATGCAGCTTTCCCCAGCAGCATATGGGACACAGCCACACTTAAGGCACCTGGATTTGGAAGTGACTCCAGTTCTGAGTTTCACCAATCTGGTGAAGAGGCACCCATGCTGCAGGGCGCAAGATCTCTTCCCTCCCTCAGTGGGTGAATCCAGTGCCAGCACACAGGGTACTCAATGGCTTCCTCAGTGAGAAAGCTGCCAGCATGGGGTATCGCTGATTCTTCAGCCAGGTACTAAGCACTGGGCCAGGGTTTAAGGCCTCTCATGCTCTAGAAGCCCAACAGGGAGCAACACTGGCCACAGGGCCTTCTGGGGCAAAGTGCTGGCCTTTCTTTTCCTGGCCCCATGTGGTTTTTTCCTAATCACTGTGGGACGCAGTTACTATCACAGGTAATCACTTCGATGTCTCACAGTGACTCACCCCACCTGGTCCCTTGCTATTGATACCTTCTATCAATACTAAATGGACCCTACCCACAGCAGAGGGTCATGGAGTCTGAATTGAGCACCTAAAGTCACCCACAGAGACAACCATAAGGAGCTAAGGAAGTGGGGGGTCTGTCCAATGAGGGTCTGAGGACACAAGCAGCCCACAGGAAGTGCAAGGAAGCTATTTTGAGAAGATAAACTTTGACAGGCTACCTTGGCCTATTCTCACCCTTTCCAAATACCCCAAACAATTCCAACTAGCAGCTTGAAGGATCAGAATACTCATTACTTAAGTCTGACTTGCCAGATGGTCCCAGAAACTACTTCATTAGAAAGGCAGCTGGGAAAACCCTAAATAAGAAATCCACAATGAGTTTTGGAGGCAAATCCCCACCGAAAGCAAACCTTCCCGGCTACACTGTGTTGAGAAAACCAACTCTCTCTTTAAAGTAGCTGCTGGTTTGTAATTACCTCCTGCTACATGAGCCAGATTAGCCCCGGGAGGCTGATCAATATTATCAGAAGTCTAACCACACATCACATGTGCTGGGAATACCACCGACATTTTGTAAAAACTTCCCCAAAGTGTAAAAATAAAAAATCAAAATAAAAGGAGGCCTGCTCTGGCCTCGAGATACTATGCTCCAGGAGCAAAACTGACACATTTTATTCCAGGAGATATTCAGAGTGAGGAGCCAGGAGAGACAGAGCAAGCTCATCTATCCCAGAAGGAGAAGGCACTGCCGGGCCGAAACCTTGGTCCATCTCCAGGAGGACTGGCTGAAAATCCTGTAGTCGGACAGACAAGCAGGCCTCTCCAAAAAATGGATCCTTCAGTTTGGCAGCATCTCCTGTCCCCAGTGCCTCAGTGCTCAGCACCCCACCTCTCCCCTCTATTGCCTTTCAGGTTTCTTCCAGCTGATTTAAGACGACGGGTGAGGGCAGGCTGTGTTGATGGACTGAAGTGAACAGAAGAAGCCTACCTTTCAGCTACCCCCAGCACCCAGGGACCTCAAGATGGACTGCTAACCCACAGGCTGGCCCAGCCAGAGCCTTCTCACCCAAGCACATGTGCCTGGAGAGACTGAGGTTGTCAGGACAAGCAGCAGACAGCTAGAATTACATGAAAATAAACTTCTTTTTTATCTGGATTCCAAGAGCCCTATTCTAATCTTACTTTACTATAATACCTCTGTGACCTAGAGGGAAGGGGGGAAGGGAAAAAAAATATTAGGGAAGAAAACACAGCACTGTTTGGCACTTCCCTGGAGCACAGGAAACTGCTACCCCAACCTTGGCTTCCTGGGCCAGGTTCCAGCTGTGTTGACAAAGAGCAGCCTCGATCCCCTTTGTGTGCCAGGACTACATGGCTGCAGCAAAGCACCTCCCTTGTCCACTCCTTAGCAATTACTGGCCTCCATTATAGGCATAATCAGCCTTGTTGTGCATTATCAGCTTGTTGTCCACAAAGTAGAAGCTGTCGGAGCGGGTCTCATACGGGTTTTCAATCATCAGACGAACTGCAAGTCAGGGGAAAAGGAAAAAAGCAGATGTGAGCTTGCCCCACAGTTAAGCAGCAAAACTCAGTATCCCCCCCAAATCCACAAGCCAACACTTCTAGAAAATGTGAGTATACTTTGAGAATAATATGGTCAGAACAGAGGGAGCCAGTTCTTGGAGCTGGGGAAACCAGAGAGTCCCCAAACTGAATGTAATTTCTACTTTAACATAAAGAAGCAGTCAACTCCTCAGTTATCCCCAGCCTGGATTCTTCCAGTTAGTGCCCTGGGAAACGTACTTACCCTCTTGCCAAAAGACCACAGCTACTTATTTATCCAGTGCTTTCTGCTGACCCAAGCAAGCCCTGGCTTCTGGTCTGCTGCCCACCTCTAGACATTATGGGGCAAATCCAGAAAGCCATGCCTCACTGCGCTCACTTCCTGTGGGTACTCCTGACAACTAAAGGAAGCCTGTATGTGAATGAGTGTCAGCCTTCCTCAGAGACGGCGAAGGAATCAACTTGCAAGTGAACTAGCCAGAGGTGTGCCTGCCTTGGGATCTAAATTTACACCTTCCACTTGTTCAGACAATTGTCCAGACCTCTTCAACCATACTGATTGGATTTGACCATTGGGCTACTTTGTTTTGTTTGTGTGGTACTGGGGATAGAACTGAGGGCCACACGCAGGCTAGGCAAGCACTCTACCACGAGCCACATCCCTAGCCCTTTTTAACCATACTGGAGAATAAATGCAATTAACAATGACTATCACTGATCAGTTTTATGGTTTGTGGGGGAGGGTTTTGGTACTGGGGATTGAACCAGAAATGTTCTACCACTGATTTAAATTCCCAGTCTTTTTTATTTTGAAACAAGGTCTCTTTAAATTTCCCAGGCTGGCCTCAAACTTATGATCCTCCTCTCTCAGCTTCCCAAGTACATGGGATTACAAGTATGTGCCACCATGCAAGGCTGATCCATTTTTTGTTTGTTTTAGTGAACTGAACCCAGAAGCACTTTGCCACTGAGCTGTATCCCAAGCCCTTTTCTCTTTTTTGCGGGGTGGGGTAGGGATTGGGGATTGAACTCAGGAGCACTCGACCATTGAGCCACTTCTCCAGCCCTCTTTTGTATTTATTTAGAGACAGGGTCTCGTTGAGTTGCTTAGGGCCTTGCTAAATTGCTGAGGCCAATCTTGAACTTGTGATCCTCATGCCTCACTCTCCTGAGTTGCTGGGATCATAGGCATTGCACCACTGTGCACACCAAGGCTGATCAGTTTTATTTTATTTTTTTTTAAGTTGTCAATGGACCTTTATTTTATTTATTTATATGCAGTGCAGAATCAAACCTAGTGCGTCATTCATGCTAGCAAATGCTCTACCACTGAATCACAACCCCGGCACAAGGCTGATCGGTTTTGAATTAGAGATTACATGCCACCTTGAGTCTTCTGGAAGAAATATGATTGCTCACCACAATTTTCAAAAGGTGATACTAATTTTTTTTGTGTGTGTGACACTGATTCTTTAAAGTTCTTTGAACTTATCTAGGCCAAAGGTATCTGGTTTACATACTTACTATTATTATTCTAGGGATTTAACACAGGGGTGCTTTACCACTAAGCTATACCCCCAGTCCTTTTTTTATTTTGAAGACAGGGTCTCACTAAGTTGCTTAGGGCCTTGCTAATTTGCTGAGGCTGGCCTTGAACTTGTGATCCTCCTGTCTGAGACTCCTGAGTCACTGGGATTATAGGCATGCACAACCACACCTAGCTACACTCATATTACTGACTTCTAAACTCTTGTGGCTTATTTGGCTTCACAGGTAAAACTTTTAATTCTATCTATACTCTCTTCTTCCTAGTATGGACATCCTCCAGCCCAACTTGGGGAAAGAGACTCAGGAAGAACTAGATGCTATTATAAATACCCTTCCCACATCTCAGCAATCCTTATTTTACCTGGGAACAATATCATCACACGAGTAAAAGTACCTGGTTTTCAGAATATGAAATCTTTAAAGACTTGTGGTTCTGAGAAAACTAGTCAGTGTATGTGGATCCTTCCCCACAATGTAACTAAAGGTCAAAGGCCATCACTATTCACAGGATTCCACTTACATCCACATAATTTTGTGTGTCTGTCTGTCTGTCTAGTACTGGGGACTTAACCCAGAGGTGCTCTACTACTGTGCTACATCGTCATTCCTTTTTCTTTTTCTTTTTAAAGAGAGAGAGAGAGAGAGAGAGAGAGAGAAAGAGAAAGAATTTTTAATATTTATTTTTAGTTTGTGGCAGACACAACATCTTTGTTTGTATGTGGTGCTGAGGATCGAACCCGGGCCGCACGCATGCGAGGCGAGCGCGCTACCGCTTGAGCCACATCCCCAACCCTCCTTTTTAATTTTTTATCTTGAGACAAGTCTCACTAAGTTTCCTAAGTGGGCCTTGAACTTGTGATCCTCCTGCCTTAGTCTCCCCAGTAACTGGGATTACAGAGGTGTGCCACCATGCCCAGCCCACTTATATGTTCTAAAGCTATTTCTCTGAATGACTAGCCAAGGATGCTAACCAGAGATAGCTAAACCTAAGTGTTAGATGCTGACAGAGCCAATTCTTTACCTCTAGTTCAGTTCGTATCTTCCCTTGCCTGGGATATATAAGCAGCTCCCTCTGGTACCTTCCCAGTTCCTCCTTCATGTAACTGCAGGACTCTTTTTCCTAAAACATGCTTTTATCATCTCCTTTCTTTTGCTCAAAAACCTCCCTGGCTCCCACTGGGTCTTTTCTAACAGTTTCTTTATCAAACCCTCGAATTTTGGAGAATAAGAAAGAAGTGTCCTCAAGCCTTTGATTCTATTTAGCCTGCAGTTTCACATCTGGCTCCGATTACAGAAAAAGTAAAGGATCAATGACTAGGACACCATGGAAGCCATAACCAACAGTGAAGAGGAAAGTTGTTGTATCTAATTGGAGTCCCAGTGACGGTCACCTTAGTGATCCTTAGTCACTCTCTTTCCCACACAGGCCTAAAAAGGATGGCTTATAGTATTACAACCTTTGTTGCTCCATAAGCAGAGTCAGAATTTGACACAAAAGACAGGAGCAGTAGGAAATTAGAAACCTGAGATCAGGTGACTGGTATACACATCATGTCACCACTGCCCTTCGCTACAAAACAAGTCTACTGGACCAGATGGGGTTCAAGGTTCATTTTTTGCAGCCCTTAGAATCCAAATGCTTTAAGAGTCAGAGAATACTTACTGACGTCCTCTGAAAGCTGGGGAAATTCATAGATATGTTCACAAGTGTTCCTACTGCTGGGAATGCAGAAGCCAAAATCAAAGTCAAAGTTCTTCAGTAAGCGTTCCCGGAAATAATGCCGTTCTATCATACGGAAGTTTGACACAGGTTTGTCTCCCACTGTGAACTCCACCCTGCAAAATAAATCTCTGTGAGTCCCACTTTGCCTCCTCCCTCCTCTAAAGAAGGGAGCCAAGAACATTTGCCCTGGGATTAGCAGAATGTTCTTCCTTCAGGAAACAACGGTACTCACGTGGCGCCGACTGTCCGGAGGCGGAGAAATGCTGGCGTGAACTGATATCGCACAAAGCGTCCTGCAGTGATGTCCACATCTCCGCCTTCCTCCTCCTCATCTTCCTCCTGGTCTGAAAGAACACACAGAATCTTGAGTGCACCCCCTGGGCCCCACAAGCCCACATAGCACAACAACCAGCTAACACACTAACACCGACTGCACACTTGCTGAAAGCTGGGTCCTACAGTGACACTTCAAACTCTTCACAGCAGCTCTCTAAGATGCTACTGTTTCCATTTCACACAAGGAAGCTCAAGTTAAGAAAGAATAAGGAATATGTTCAAAGTCCCCAAATAGTAAATAGAGGGAGCAGGGATTTGATTCCAGGTCCATATGACTATTCTTAAATACTAAGCTCTTTGTGTTTAATTTAGAGGCTTGAGCCATATCCTGAGAGTAAACACAGGCTGGGTACCAGGCCCCTGATACAGGCTATATTATGCACCCAGGTCTGCTGTTGACCAAGTTGAACTTCTAGTCACTAACCAAAAGGATAATACTGCAAAAGATGAAAATAGATAAGATTTCCTTTAAACAATACAAACATTTCTGACAGGCAGCAAAGACAAACCACTACAAATAATTGTTATTTGAATGGAAGACACTGACCTACAGCCTTGAGGTACTGCACTTCCTTGGACTGATGTCTACTCCAGGCCATTCCAGACCCAACCCTCTGACCACCTAGGAAAGGGTGAAGCATATGGGCAATGAACCAATGTGTGAGACCTCACAAAGTTAATGCTGGTCTCTGGCCTAGTACATTCCCGAAGAGAAGATTTGTAAAACAAATTGGAGAATAAGGAGTTAGTGCCTCCAGTGTCCAATAAGGATATTTTCTCCAGTCTACATTGACCTTGGGTTCTTTTAGCATCAAACATCTCTGTGACATCCCGAGAGCACTGAGCAACCAGGCTGAGCAGGAATTCGTGTCTAGGGTAAGAACCCTGGCTGTTTTTATATGATTCAAAGAGTCAAGCCAAATCTCAGGGATTCGAATTCATCAGAACAAGTGTTATAGGAAAGCCCTGATTCAGTATGAGGATATTCTAAGTGAATCAAGATTCTTAAATGTAAAGACTAGGGAGGTTGGAAATCCAGATACTTTGCAATTCATCTTTTTTTTTTTTTTTGGTACCAGGGATTAAACTCAGGGACGCTTGACCACTGAGCCACATCCCCAGCCCTATTTTGTATTTGATTTAGAGACAGGGTCTTACAGAGTTGCTTAGCACCTTGCTGTTGCTGATGCTGGCTTTGTACTCACACTTCTCCTGTCTCAGCCTCCCCAGCTGCTGGGATTATAGGTGTGCACCCGGCTGCAATTCACCTTTTTGAGACAATTGAGTTTTGTATGGAAATCACTACTCTGAGCCCCATCTAATCCAGATCCACACACCTGTAATAATCCTGGGATTCCTGAAATGTCCTAAGTATTGGGACATGTGCCTTAGGGATGACAACACCACAGACCCAGGAAGACAGAAGTTACAAGTTTGAACTTTCAGTTGCCCTGGTCAGCATTAGATTCTGATAGGAGTGAGCCAGGGTTCAATTTGCAAGGGAACTAGCCAGAGGTGTGCCTACCTTGGGGATCTAAATTTACACCTTCCATTCGTTCAGACAATTGTCCAGACTTCTTTAACCATACTGATTGGATTTGGCCATTGGGGTACAGTTTTTCTTTTTTCTTTTTTTGTGATACTGTGGATGGAACCAAAGGCCTCATATATGCTAGGCAAGCACTCTACTACTGAGCCACATCCCCAGCCCTCTTTAACCATACTGGAGAATAAATGCAATTAACAGTGACTACCACTAATCAGTTTTTGTTATTGTTGTTACTGGGGATTGAACCAGGAATGCTCTGCCATTGATCTAAATCCCCAGTCCTTTTTACTTTATTTTGAATCAAGGTCTCTGTAAGTTTCTCAGGCTGGCCTCAAACTTGTGGCTTTGTAACTAATCCAAGCTGAGACTTTCTCAGGAAAATCTTGTTTTTTTTTTGTTTTTTTTTTCCAGTGCTGGGGATCAAACCTAGGGCCTCCTCTATACTTGGCAAACACTCTATTATGAGATCAGGTGACTGGAAAGTCAGCCCAGGAAAGTCTCTTGACTCTGGGATACTAATATTTGCCTTACTAAGTTCGCAGTTTTTTTCAACTAGCAAATCAATCAAATGAGAAAAACCTTGCAAAACAAGTTATAATTACAGATCATGGTTGATACTATATAGTATGTGTGACCATGTTCTAATAAACAACAAACTCCAGAGGGCGCTAAATCTCCAGTAATGTGCTCTGAAGGCTTATGTGGTCCCCTGACCAGAAATGAATCACCCTAGAACTGCATCACAAGCACAGGAAAGGTTTATTGAAGGCTAATTTAAAGAATCTCAAGTGGATGAGTTCATGGGTCTGTTCTTTCAAAAAATGATGAAGATTAAAACTCAAACTAAGATTGCTAATGGCAGGATATGGGGGAGAAGTGGCAGGTGCTACATCTGTCTATGAAGGTGGCATGAAGCCTGTCACAGCCCAAGATGCAGACAGAGATGAGAAAAACAAGGCCTTCAAAAAGAAATAAAAAGAGGAGCAGAGGAAACTCAAGCAGCTAAAAGCAGGAGCCTCTGGCCACAGATAGAATGAAGAAATACAGCAAAAGTAAGCTGTTCCTTGGGCCTGAAGTGATGACCCTTGGTTTCTTCCTATTTAAACATCTGGATTCTCTTCCATAACATATTTTGCCACCTATTACTAGGATGAAGTGTTATCTTAGAGCTTGTTATAAATTTAAGAATAAACTTGTGTTTAAAAAAAGTCTTGCCGGGTGTGGTGGCAAATCCCTGAAATCCCAGCTACTCAGGAGGCTGAAGCAGAAGGATCACAAGTTCAAAGCCAGCCTCAGCAACTTAGAGAGGTCCTCTCAGTGAGACCCTGTCTCAAAATTTAAAAATTTTTTAAAAGGCTGGGGTGTGTCTCAGTGTTAAGCACCCCTGAGTTCAATCCCTGGTTTTATATATATCTCGAGCATAGTAGTATAAGTCTGTAATCCCAGCCACTTGGGAGGCTGAAGCAGAAGAATCACAAATTCAAGGCAAGCCTCAGCAACATAGCAAATTCCTGTCTCAAAATAAAAATAAAAAAGAGTTAGTGGTGTAGCTCAGTTGTAGAGCACCAGGTTCGATCCCCAAAATCACACATACACACAAATCCAAGGGTTGGGGGAATACCTCAGCAGTAAAGTGCTTGCCTAGTGTGTGTGATGCAAGGTTTTGATTCCTAGCATCAGCACCAAAAAGAAAAGGGGAAAAAAAAATCCAAATGAGAAAGTCCTGAGAAATGCAAGGTACTATTTATAAAGACAAATGAGAAGACTGGGGTGAAACTGCCTTGTGGTCTAGACTGGAATCCTCAGTATCCTCCTTCAAGGGGCCTCAAGGTTCAATGAATTTTCCTCATTAGAGTTTAATTTCAAGGATTTCTTTCCTAATCAGAAGTGATATAATGAAAGAGTATAGGACCTTAGTAAAGTGTCCCAGAAAATTCTGGGTCTCAGATCCTTTTCTGTAAAATAGGGATGGTAAGAACTCCTCACAGAGGCGTGAGGACTAGATAAGGTGATGTACAGAAAAATGTGGCAGTGACCAAGAGTTGATACTCAAACATTAGCCTCCTAATGCAGCTTCAACTGGCATGACTGAAGAGGTCCCAAAAGTGGAACACTGGAGTCCAAGACACAGGAAGCAAAGGCACACAAATATTCAACTTTTCAAATTTCTGTTCAAACTTCTGTTTTAAGCTTTTCTTCAAACTGTCAAGGGATCCCTACAATTTTGAAGCCTACCTGAAACGCAAGGTTTGGCAATTTCAAAAAGCACTGTCCCCGTCTCCAAATCTCGAATTTTGAAGCGGGTGAAATCAATACTGTAGATGTTGTCTTCAGGTTTACACAAGTAATCTAAAAAATGAGAAAGAGACCAATGCTATTAAATAATCATCCAAAACTACCACTTATTTCTCAAGTTTTGAAGCAAATCAGGGATTTTTTTTTTTTTTTGTACCGGGGATTGAACTTAGGGGCACTCAGGGGCGCGACCACTGAGCCTATTTTCAGCCCTATATTGTATTTTATTTAGAGACAGGGTCTCATTGAGTTGCTTAGCAACTTGCCTTTGCTAAGGCTGGCTTTGAACTCCAGATCCTCCTGCCTCAGCCTCCCCAGCCACTGGGATTACAGGCGTACACCATTGTGCTTAGCTTAAACTCAGGAATTTTTTCCTATGTAATTTACTTAAAATACTTCCCCAAACATCCTCTTATATTATCATAAGCAAAAGTTGTATGGACAGAATCAGGAGACCCAATAAAAAAAGAGCAGGACTCAGTTTGGATGAAACTTCTAGGAAGAGGGATAGAAAGAATGGTTTTCTTTGGAAACACCTATAACTCTGCCATATTTATCAGCTTGGATACCACAACATTAGAAAATATTTTTTTAGAAACCATTTTTAGAAAAAAAATTGAAAATATTTATACTGCTTTAACAGACAATACAATGCATGTTTGTCAACCATGAGTGTGAGAAGGCAGGGATCAGTAAACTTTCCCGTAAAGGGACACATTATAAATAATTTAGGGTTTATATTCACATGGACTCTGCCATAACTACTCAACTCTGTACAAAAACATCCATGGACAATAAGCAAATGAAGGAGTATGCATCTATTAAAACTGTACCTATGGATACTGACAAATTTTCTAGATTTTTAAAATATATTTCAACCACTTTAAAAATGTAAAAATTGTTCTCAATTCTTGGACTACACAACATCACACAGCAGGCTATATACTCTGTTGGCAGAGTAGGATAAATTTGGCAATGACAGCACTAGTCAAAGTGAAGCATAGCCTACAATGACCTGAGGATTTAACCAAGAGTTTTGGTCACAGAAAATTTCATTGATTTGTTTCTACAACTCCTGACAGCATCTTCTCTGTGACTCATTTCAACTCATTATGACTTTATTGTAGATTGCTTGTTATTGTTTCACATTTAATAAGCTGTCTCCAGTAGAATGCAAACTTGAGAGCTACTGATGATTCTCTAACTCCCAAACAGGCTGACATTGGTTCTGTGCTTTTAGGGGGTACTCAATAAATAACTTGCAAGACAGAACAGATGAGACTCTAAGAAGAGGAACAGAATTCAGAGGTCACCAAGCTCTGATCTGTGACTTTCTCCAAGGAGCAGTAGACACAGGTTTTTGGGCAATGACACCAAAATTCCCAAGCCCCCAAATGGGACCTGTGTGCCCAGTGAATACTGCTTAGGGCCAGGCATTAGAATGGCCAAAGTCACCTTTGGTGTCAGGAGCAAATGTGAGGTTAAAGTGATCAGGTGCTGAGCATTTCTGTACTTTTAAAACCTCAAATGAAGACATAGAACAGAAGCAGCTTTTTCATTGTTTCAATGAAACCAAACAGCCATACTGTAGAGGCATGTAAAGGACAGTTCCAACTCCAACTGTGATAGAAAATGGGGACATCAAAATACCCAAGTTAAAACTATGTAGGGAGTTGAGGATTTCCTTTCATACTGGATCAAGACCACCTTCCCCAAACTCCCATTCCCGAAACACTGGAGCTCCAGTAGCAACCTGAGGTACTCCTGGGCAGCCCTGAGCTGACCACAGCAATCAGTGTCTACCAGGGCATCCTTCCTGGCAGCAAGGTTACAAGTCAGCTTCGGTGGGGGGAGAGGGGGGGATGGCGGTGGGCAGGGCAAATAAGGCCTAACCAGGTGACTGTAAACTCCTGGGGAAAACAACAGCAAGGGAAAAGGTGTCAAGTCATAGCTTGGCTTGACAGAGATGGAGGGAGAGAGGAACAATTCTATTTCTTCCCACTCTTTCTTATATGAATGAAAATACCTTATGCAAAAAAAATTTTTTTTAAAATTCTGAAATCTTTAATATTTATTTTTTAGTTTTCGGCGGACACAACATCTTTGTATTGCGGTGCTGAGGGTCGAACCTGGGCCGCACGTAAATTCTGAAATCTTGACAATTCTTAATTCACTGGAAAAAAAAATCAAGATTAAGATTAACGGGGCTGGAGTTGTGGCTCAGCGACAGAGCGATCTCCTTGCATGTGCGAGGCCCTGGGTCGAGCCTCAGCACCACATAAAAATAAATAAAGGTATTGTGTCCAACTACAACTAAAAAAAATAATTTTGTTTTTAAAAAAGAGTAAGATTCACATATAGGAGTCTGCACATATACTGAAACTTTATTTTTCTGTGGCAGTTTTTAAATTTATATGAAATACCAAGGAAAAGCGCACCTGCACACAAAGGGGAACGCTTGGGACCTAGAGGAGAAGGGGGCCAAGACAGGCTGGAATGGGGGAAGGGCTGTCAGGGGGCCGGAGAGGAGGGACAGGCGGAGAAAGCAGGTAGGGGCTCTGGCCTGGCAGAGGACTGCGGAAGCTAGGGGGTAGACTCATTGCGAGGGAGGGGGGGCGGGCTAGGCGGGAATTTCGCTGATGCGGCGAGGTTCCAGCAAAGGGGACCTCCGCACCTCCGCCCGGGTCCGATAAGAAGGAGCAGCTGAGAAGGAGCGGATAGCTGAACGAAGACCCTTCCTCAACCAGGACAACCCAGGGGCAGCCTGGCGGCGCTGGACTCGGCCAGACGCAGTGAAGCTCAAGGAGAGCCCTTCTCCACCAGGTCTAGGTGAGCGCGGCCAGGACAGAGAGCAGCGCGGCCTGCATGACTGTCCGGGCCTGGGCGGACCCCGCGCGGGCCAAGCGGACCGACCCGCCGGGGGCCCGTCGCGCGGGGAGGGCGCGGCCCTCGCGACACTCACTTTCAGTGACCCGGCTGAGGCGCAAGACGTGCTCAGGGCGGATGGTGTCCAGGGCCAGCAGCTCCTGCTCTGTGACCGCTGCCCCGATGCCGTCGTCGGCCGCGTGGGGGGGCGCCTGCCGCCGCACTTTGAGCCGGTTCAGGACGCCACCGCCCGCTTTCTTCTTCTCCTCCTTGCCAGCCACCAGCCCCCCGGGCCCCGCAGCCGACCCCGCGGCCATAGCCTTGGGGTTCGACCCGTTCATAGCTCCACAGCCAAGATGGCCGCCGCCTCCACAGCGCCGTAACTATGGAGAGCGGGGGCGGGGCCAGGCGGCACCTGGGGGCGGGGCCCTGGAGGCGGGGTCTGCGGGGAGCAGTGAAGACTCTCCAACTTTGGTCCTGTCCGGCGGTGGGTGGGGCCTTAGAACTCCCACACACTCTTTCAGGTCCCCCAAAGTCATCCCAGATGTTATATATATGTGTGTGTATATATGTATACACATATATATATTACAAGTGAATTTCTGTCTTAGAAACTGTAGATAAAGCATCTTGAGAAAATGTTAATGTTTTTATTATTGAGTGTAAGTTAAAATGGTGTTTGCTGTGCAAAGAGGCAGCTTCAAGACAAGCTTTCTAACTAGATTGCCATGCCAACCCCTGCTGTGCCTGATCTTGAGCGAGACTGCAGGAACTATAAAGATGAGGGAGTGGATATGCCTTATCATTGTATTTTGGCAATTAAGCAAATGCCTGACACATGGTAGGTGCACAACGATTGAATAAATGAGTGAAAGCCTGAAGAGTGTCTCACAACACCCTCCATGAAGGAGTCCCCACTTTGTCAAGAAAGACTGTGGCATACTTCCTCTGACAGGCCGGGAAACTCGGAACTAGAAGATAACTGCCTGGCACCGGCTGTAACAGGTGCAACAAAAGTGATACCAGAGCACCCAGAAGTGGTTTATTCTGTCGGGTTAGGAGGGCGGGGGTGGAAGTGGGTGTCAGGGAAAGGCCTCACAGAGGTGACATTTCTGAGCCTAGGCAGTTAACCACTATTTCATTAGTGAAGGAAGTGGGTAGGAGAGAGGCTGCCTTCTTATACCCCACGTGGTTCCTTCTCTCAAAACTCTGGATGTACAGGAGGCCTGGACTTGACTCATGTGAAGTGTCTACTAGCCAAACTTGGGCCAGAGTGAAATCCCAATCCTCTGTCAATGACTGGCTTCTAGACCTGACTTACACCGGGATTTGCTGGGTCCCTCTCACTTGATGTAAGGGGTTTGGGAGGGGCTGCCAGGACTCACCTAGTTCCTGGACAAAGTCCAAACCTGACCCCCCTCCCCAGCTGCCCAGTTGAGTGAGATAGTATGTGGCCAACTTCCTAACTTTTGAGAAATTAGCATCAGGTGACACTTACAAACCCTTCTAGATTTTAATAAATATAAGAGAAATTAAAACCTTTCCTTTTGTAAATAATCTTTTTAAACCACTCAACAGTGAGTGGCTACTGAAGAGTTTCCAGAACTTTTAATATGCTATTTGATTGTGAATTGCCAAGAGGGTGGTTTAGCATGTGGTCATTCCCCACAAGCTCACATTTATTTCAGAGCACCGGAACGACAATTACCTGGATTCTAGTTTTTTTCTTTCTAGGGATCATGACAAAAGTACTAAGTCCTTCATCTACAAGTCCAATCCAGGAATTTTGCCTAAGTGTATACAAAAGATGTTTACTGCAGGATTATTTGTTACATTGACAAATTACAGTGGAGTCTATGTTATACAGCTGTTAAAAAGAATGAGACTGATGGGAAGATCTCAGAGATACTGAGAAAAAAGCAAGGCACAGAATCTATTCGATTAAAATAAAAAGCATGTGAATATGTAGATGTATTTGTAATTGTAAAGGAAGAGGTCTGGATATACATTAAAATGTCAACTTTGATTACCTTTAGGGAGGAGAGTACTGGAAGGAACTAAAGAGAATATATTTCCTTTTTACACTATTTAGAGCTACTTCTGTACTTTTTTTATCACAAGCATATGCTCATGGGCTGCTTGTGTAGTTCTTAAAAATAAGAAAGTATCTTAGGTTCTGTATCTAGAAGGCAGACTTTACGTCAAAGTAGATTTATTTTCTCTTAAAATTTAAAGGCAACCTCAAGGCTGGGGGTGTAGCTCAGTGATAGAGTGCTTGCACAGCATATACAAGGCGGCCCTGGGTTTGATCACCAGCACTGCAGGAAGGGAAGGGGGGGGGGGACTTCAACTGAAAAAAAACCCAAAAAACGAAATACTGTCATATGAGGGAGTTGGGGCCTATACTCTCTCTGGTGACTATGAAGTATGATTAGAAGGATTAGAGTATGTATTTAGAATAGAAAGCATACCAAAAAAAAAAAAAAAGGTAAAATTGGCTGCCATCCAAGGAGTTGAATGCAGGAAGCTCTCAGGAATGCAAGATCATTCAGAGATGGTCTAGTAATTGACAGACAATATAATCTCTAACAAAATAGTCTGTCCTGAGTCCCTGGTAATTGTTAACCTTCATACCAAGAAGGTTGGGAAAGCATTAAAATCTGCATATGATGTGTATCCAGGCAGACTTCAAGGGGTTTGTGCTTTGAGACCTAAAGTTCTGATAAAATTTTCTAAAACAAAACTATATCAGCAGGGCCTATGGTGGTTCCATGTGTGCTACATGTGTTGGTGACAAGTGTGTCTTCATTATTGAGGAGCAGAAAATTATTGTGAAATGTTGAAGGCACAGCAAAGTCATAAAGTGAAATTTTAAAAATGAAGCTTCTTTGAGTAATAAAAGATCAAAAGGCTAAAAAACACACACAGAAGAAAAAACAATTTCACTTTTTAAAGGGGTAGGAAGAATTAGAGCTGTTAATGCTCAATTTACCTTTCTTCACCAAATTTTCCTAAGGTACGTAAAAAGGCTCTATTTAGCCATGTGTGGTAGTGCACACCCATAATTCTAGCTGACAGGGAGGCTGAAGCAGGAGGATGGCAAGTTGGAGGCCAGCCTGGGCAACTTAGCAAGACTGTCTGAAATAAAAAAGGATAGGGATGTAGTTCAGTGGTATAGTACCCCTGGTTAAAAATTTTTTTTTAATTACATATACTAACAGTCTGGGGAAAAAAGGAAAATAGAACATTATTGCATTAAATATTAACACCAAGGTTTTCCAGGGCTGGACACAGGAAACCTGAAGCAGTAGGCTGGCCTCCCTTTCACCCCAGACTGGCCCTCTGTCTGAGTCCCTCCAGCCACAGTAAAAGGTGTGACAACGGCTGTTTTCCAGGACAGTCCCAAGGTAGCCAGGCAGTCTGCCTCGAATCAGGCCATGCAGGTGGGGCCAGAGATGGTGCAGCCAAGGTAAGCAAGACATCAGAGGGCTTTTCTCTTTGGAGACTGAGAAGTGAAGTCCTTTCTGCTGCCTCTCTAAAGGTGGCATGTATCAAATCAGCAAGTCATGGCTGGGATAGCAGGCACGCCTTGTGGTCTGGGACTGAAAGCTAGTAATTTCCCCAATACCCAAGTCACTTCACTCCCTGGATAAGGACTGTTTTTTAAAAAGCACTAATTTGGCAACATATACCTATGGTTCCAGCTACTCAGAGGGCTGAGACAGGAATTCGAAAGTTTGAGGCCAGCCTGGGCACCTTAGCAAGAGCCTATCTCAAAATACAATTTAAAAGCTGGGTACGGTGGTACATGCCTATAATCCCAGTGGCTTGGGAGGCTGAGAGAGGAGGACTGGGAGTTCAAAGCCAGCCCCAGCAATTTAGTGAGTTGCTAAGCAATCAGTGAGACCCTGTCTCTAAATAAAATACCAAAAAAGGGAGCTAGAGATGTGGTTCAGTGGTTAAGTGCACCTGAGTTCAATCCCTGGTTCCAAAAAAAAAAAAAAAAAGGCTGGAGATATACTAGAGCACTTGCCTAGCATGTGCAAGGCCAGTATCTCTCTCTCTCTCACACACACACACACACACACACAAAAAAAAAAAAAAAAAAAAAAAAACTTTAAAAAGGACACTAATTTATTATTTATATCCCACCTGTTCCGAGAAAAGATTTCTAGCATATTCCAAAGTCGTATAGTAAAATATTGGGGAATAAAAATTCATATAGCCTTGTGAAGTGGAATACTTTCAAATTTTTAAATGCATGTATTATTTGACCTAGTAATTCCTTTAAGGAATTCTAAAGAAACACTTATACATGTGCACAAAGATGCAAGTATGAGATGTTCACCACAGCAATTTGTACTAACAAAAAAATGAGCACTCTTTTAATGTTCAACAATAGGGAAATGGTAACGTAAATTACAATCTAACCATAAAATACTATGCAGTCCTTTAAAGATAATCTCTATGTACCAACCTATCTATATGTATAAATTCTCTAAGACATATTAAGTCTTATGGTTATGTATAGCATAATCCCGTTTGTTTAAAAACACTATATGTACATGTATATGTAAATACGTAGAAAATGAGATACGTATCACCTGCATTATCTTCGTAAGGACTAGAGGGGTAAAGATAAAAAGGATTTTCACAATTTATACCCCATATAATTTTTAAAAAATATTTATGTACATATTACAAATATATTATTATTATATATAGTTTTGTATCACTAAATCTTAAAAGGTTACTTTCTTTTTGTGAAGACAAATATAATAAACCCCCATGTAACCACCGCTTCATCGCTTCATCGGTTATCAACATTCTACACTGAGCCTTGGAAAGTTCCTTTTAAAGAGTATATCATGCTGGGCATGGTGGTGTATACCTCTCATCTAGCAACTGGGGAGGCCGAGGCAAGAAGATCTCAAGTTGGAAGTCAGTCTCGGCAACTGAGGTCCTAAGCAACTTAGCAAGACCTTGTCTCAAAATAAAAAAGGGCTGGGCATGTAGCCCAGAGGTAAAGCACCTCTGGGTTCAAACCCCAGTATCAAAAAAACAAAAAATTTTAAAAATCATGGCATAGGAATACAGGTTTGGGGGTCAGACAGGGTCAGATTCTGGTCATTGCTTTGGCCACTTACCAGCTATGTGACTTTGGGCAGGTGATCTCTGAGCCAGTTTTCTCATTTTAAGTCAGGCTAGTCATCACCTTTCCTAGGGTTGTTGTGTACTATGCTGAGGCCAGTGTATCTAGTGAACAGTCACTATGGCAATATCTGTAAGTGACCTCTTTTTCCAGGACCCTTCTGCAGGCACCCTGGGCAGGAAGAAACCACAGAGCTAGATGGGAGAGTACTATCAAGTCAGGGCTGAGAGGAGGCAAGTTGGGGACCGACTTGAAGAAGCAACAGAGATTCAAGTGGAAGCAGTGAGGAAGCCCAGAACATCAACTCTTTAATATCAGGCCTGAGCCAAAAAGCAAGTGGGGTTACTTTTTACTAACATTAAGTAGTTAGGAACAAACAAAACGAAGACTCTTGAACTTACTAGTTCTAGGTCCTCCGTGCTCCACCCTCTTTTCCGACCCCTCACTGCTACAGCAAGCTTTCCAGTAAATGTTGGAAAATCCCAACTCTCTTCCTCCATGGGGGATGTGGGGGTATTAAATCTGGAGAAAGGTCTGACACACCGGCTCCAGCCAACCGGGAGCCTGATTTCCTTAGTAAGATTAAGATCTGGACCCATGGAGTGGTCCAACCCAACCCCCAGCACTTGGCCCAGGGATTTTCTGTCAAGACAATTTCCCTCCCTGCAACTCCCTAGAGCAGGGCTTCTTCAAGTCTCTTCCCCATTTGGCAACTTGTGCAAAGCTACCTGAAATAGCAACAGTTTAAGTCTTAATTAGTAAAGAACTCCAGCTACATAGGTGGACTCAACCTAAGAAAGACACTCTGTGGGCCTTGTGGCTTATTCAGGCCCTGGAAAGACTCCATCATTCTTGGATCGAGCAATGAATTCTGTCCTTCAAGGGATAACTGAGGGAGGTAGACCAGCATTCCCACCCCACCCCCAATCCTAAATAAGCAGCCTTCATTCCAGCTTGAAATATAGCCAGCCAGTAGGGTCTAGAGCCATGTCACATAGCATCCTGAGGAAGTGGGAAGCAGTGCAGAGTAATTATTAAGAGCAAGAGACTTGACTTAAAATTCCAGCTCTGCCTTTGCTGGCTGTGTAGCCCTGGGCAAGTCACTCACCTCTTAAAAAGAGTAATATCAACTGGTTTGCAGAAGAGTCCACAGATACGAAGAGTAAATAGGTAATGTCTGTAAAGTGTTCGGCACTGTGCCTGGCCCATTTCAAGGGTTCACTACAGGAGAGTTATAATTATTTTTACAGCCTAGAATGAGCATGGGCTTTCATAGCAAATAGACTAGTTTTGAACCCTGGCTTGATTGTTTACTGACCAGCCTGGGGCAAATTACTAAACTTTTTTGAGCTTCATATTCTGTAGATATAAAACGTGGCTTATAAATTACAGGGAAAAAAATTCTTCCTGCATTCTGCATTCCAGATGTATACTAAAACACTGCCAACACACCAGAAAAGGGGACGAAGAGAAAAGTATCCCGTGGCTTAGCTCATCCAGAGGCTAAGGGAACAATAAAGGAGGCAGCTATGGGCCTGGTATGCCTTGGGATTGGGATGGTAAGGGGCTGGCTGGTGTTTCAGTGGAAGTAGGAACAAAATAATTTTTATTTTTCCTGGTTGAAATGGCCAAGCAAGGTTTTACATATCTTTCCCTTTAACCAAACATCCCAGAAAGAAGAAAAGCAAGAGATACCTGATTACATGGACAACAGCTCCCAGCCTCACCACAGATGTCTTCACAGCCAGTGAAGCCCCCAGGCCTCCTTTTTCCCATCATATCGCTTCTTTGCAATAAAGCTCAAATTCAACCCCGAGTGTCACTGCAAATTGTTTATTAAAACACAAAGCAATGGACAGTGAAAAAACATCCTGATTTTTTACTTTTTGGTGGGAGTGGGGTGGGGCACGGAAGGGGCAGGGACAGATGGAGACAGCCCAGAAGGAAAGACAGCTCTATCTACCCCTACTGCTTCCCTGGCCAGCCAGGTTGAAAGCCCCTCAAGTACATCTCACTGTGCTGCTGCTGTTAAGTACATACTGTGGCTACAGGCAAAGAGTTGGTTTGGCATCTGCAGGGAGAGGATGGAAAATCAGAGTAGAAGCTACAAGGGCTACTAAAAACTGACACATTTTCTCCGATACTTGGTACCAAAGAGAGCAGCCAGGCCTAATTTGGAGGGTCAGGTAAGACAGCTTAGGCCAATAATGGTTGAAGAGGCTGTCATGAGCTCAGAATGGGTACCTGATGGTAGCCTGGGAGAAACTGATGGAAGGGAAAGGTAATGTTCTTTAAATCCAAGGAGGGAGCTAACCCAGGGTCAAATTTCTTTTCATTCCCTGGATCATGACACACCAAACAGAGTTGTCAAGAAAGTCTCTTTACTGGTTTTGCCATATTGTCTCTCCCTGCCAATTCTCCCCTCCCACCTGGCAACTCGGCTCTCCTTTCCCGACAGTTGTCCTTTGAAAGGACGGAAAGCGCACTTCAGTTTGTTGTTGTTTTTCCTCATACTGAAATAAAGCACTGAAGCTCAAAATAGAGGTGAGAATGGAGTTCTTCTTTTCCCAGTGCTATGTGCTCCCATCTCACAAGACTGCCTGGATATGAGTGGTGCCAAGGCCCTCTCTGCCAACTCGAACAGGCACTACTGTTTCCCTGGCTGCCAGCACAATCCTGGCTCCTTGTTTTTATACTCCTGGGAGGAACTCGTCCCAAGAGATCCATCCTGCTCTTTTCCTGCCAACCCAGCCAGTCCCCAACTCATCTGCTCTTATCAAGATGATTTGGCCACCCAAAGCAAGTGAGACAAAGGCAGCTTGAGGACGACAAACCAGATCAACAGCAAACCACACATGTGCAAAAGAAACCCACCCTCACTAGGCAGCTGACCCACTGATGCCAAGCTTACAACGTGGGGAAATCTAACCCTCTTGCTTCAGAAGAGGTCCAAATACAGAAAGAGCCTAGCTCAGACTGAAAAAGAAAATTGCCCTGATCTCTCTGAAGCATGAACATTAAGGCTTCTTTGCAATTTTCTTAGAGCTCTTTGATCCCTAATTATATCTTTCCCTACAAGAGAGGAAGATTTCTTCTGAGATTCTGAACAGATCCTGAGTGTTTCTGGTTCTGCTTCAGTACACTCTCACTTAGCCTTACCCCAGTCTCCTTCCTCAGAGGCCACAGCAGAAGGCGGCCCAAAGCATACTTCCCCTGGCCCAGTCTTTTTTTAAAAAAAACAGGACCATTTATAAGTTTCTCACTTGGGAAAGCTCACCTACTCTCCTATATCCTTTTGGAGAGGCAGGAAGGACAATGTTACATGTTGTCGCTTGATGCCATTAAGGCTCCTCAAGGCAAGAAGACACTTGAAAAGTAGGCCAGCAAAGGGGAGGGGAGGGATGGGGAAGCAGCCCCATGGCAGGGACTGTAAGACCCCTGCCCTGACCTGAATCTAGAGGGAATGCCCACCCTGGCTCAGAGCAGGAGAGGAAAAGGCACTGTGCTGACCGGGGTAGGTTCATCCTCAATCCCCAGGGAGGGTAGAGAACCTGCTGATTCTTTCCTTGGGCTTCCCGAGGTGAACCAATTTCTAGGGAAAGGGATCTAAGTGCTAGGACAAGGAAAATACTGCTGCTGTTTTCTGAAATTCTCAGCTGAGATTCTAGAAGTCAGGGCCAGGTCTCCCTAGGAGAGGCTAGGGGCAAAACAAAAAGGAAGAGAAATTCCTTAAAACAGAAGCTTCTCCAAAAAAGACAAAAGTCAAACCACACTTCTAAAACTGGATCCAACAGTTCCCAGGCACAGAAAGGGGGAGGTAAGCCTAATGCAAATTTTATCCCACCTCATCAAAGCCCACATGACCTCTAGCGTGACTGTATCCCCTCAGAGAGAGCAAGAGAACTCGATCACACCTTTCAACAACAAGGTGGCCCTGCAGGTCACAGCTGGTCCTCCTGGGAGTCTGATACCACGGAAGCTTAAAAGTTACCTTTTAAATCATCAGAACTCAGGGTATCCACTGAGCAGCTTCTCCTTAGGAAGGAAGATTTTTCAGAAAAAACAATGGATTTGATTTACAGGATATGGACCCCACAGTTTCTTAATTTTTCACTCAGCATGAGTAAGATCCAAAATAGTCCAATTAGAGACTGTGGATCACTGACCCAAATCAGACCAGACTACAGATTCAGCCTGTTTCCAGCAGTCATCTTTGCATGGTTTTCTACAAACTGCACTAGAGCCATGCTTCTGGCAAAAGGAGTTTCACCCTGGCTATCTGCTCTTTAGCCAGTAGGGCTCTATGGACCCTAAAACCCTGGGACGGCATGTGATGGAATAGAAGAGCCTGGCTTCTCCTCCCCAATCAGCCCCAGGCAGACTCCCTACAGTACAGCCCAGCCTCAGTCCTACACTAGTTCAAAATACAGATGGAGAACAAACAGTGCAAAAAGCAAAAGATGAACAGAGTAATTCTTGACATGTACAATACAAAAATAAAAATAAAGCATGCCCCATTCCATCCCTTTAACCTAAACTTCATGTACCTTTATCCCTTGGAGGAGCCAAAAAAAAAAAAAAGCTTTCAAGTTCAGCAACATGAGCCAGCTGTTGCTAGCACTAGGCAGCTATCTTTTAGCTGGGTGGGCTTGGTTTCAGGGGAGTCTATCCCAGCCCCTGCCATAATTCTCCCCGTTTCCTCACTTCCCCTTTAATTTTGTCAGCCATAGAAAGATGTTCCTTCCTTTTGGATACAACCAGAGAGGAAAGCACCCATTCTGTCCCTGGGGGAAGGAGTAGGCTTCTGGAAACAGGCAGAGCAAAGCTGCTTGGCTTACAGTACCATTAGGAAATGGCCCCAGGAGTCAGGGTTTCCTTCTGAGACAATGAGTCACTAAAGAGATGGGCTGAGGTGAGGAGGCAGGACCCCTCCTTCCTCGGAGACCCAAGCAAACTAACAAACAAGGCAAAATAGAGGCAACAAGTCCTCCTTCATCTTGTCTAATCAATTGGCAGTGGCTCACACCTTTAGGAATTGTGAAAGAACAGAAACCAACACCACTGTCAGAAGCCCAATTAGTAAGGACATCCACTGTCCAGGAAGTTGGTCCCCAAGACCAAGGCTACAGTACCTCAACCTTTAGAAGGGGGCTTCAGGTGCACTCCAGGACCTCCTTGCTCCTCTGATTGCAACCTCAGGCCCCAGCCATCCAGCTGCCTGACTCAGTACCCTAAGACTGAGGCCCAAGTCACAATGAAAATAAAGGGCTATAATTCTCAAATGACTAAACGCTGGCCTGGAGTAATCATTAAGAGCCAAAGTCAGGACATGAACCCAAGAACCACTTACTTTTGTCACATAAGGAACAGTTCAAATATACGAAACTCTTAAAAAACATCTAGTAAGGCAAACTGAAAATCAAACATATTCTAAAAAGATGGGCCTGGCCTGAGATTCTGTACTGCTCCAGCTCAAGCTGAAGCTAATCCTGCTGCCTCCCACCCACAAAATTTCTTTTAGCTTAGCTGGGTCCTCCCTCATTGTTGCCCTAACAGAGAAATGAATGACAGTGATCAGAAAGGAGGAGAAAAGGGAAATTTCATTTTCTGCAGACATTTTTCTAGGGAATTCCAGACAGACACTTTAGATGTTAAGGTTAACCTCAGAGCTGCCAGGACTAAGCTGACTGAGACTCTTTTAGCCCCATCACACCAAGAACCTGACTACAACTTGGATAGGGAAATGAAGATGGAGGGGCATAATATTAAGATTCATGAGAAAAATCACTAGGCCAATATGGTGAATCCATTTAGTTCCTTGAGGCAGCTCTGGGCAGAGGACATGGGGATAAATGAACACAAAATACTAAACACTCTAAACAGTGGTCAATCACTTAGTAGGGCTCAAGTCTCTGAGGTTGCTCTTAAGTTATGCTAACATAAGCCTTTTCTAATCCAAAGACCAGAAGAGACTTTTAAGGTCAAGTGTTCAGTTGCTGCAGGCTGGAAAGCATCCCTGTCCCCTGGCAGCAAGACCCTACAAAGGGGCCAGTAAAGAACTGCTGGGTCAGGTCCTCCTGGCTGCTGGCTCAGAGATCCAGGGAGGGAGGTACCAACAAGGTGAGGTGGTAGAAGATAAGACATTCAAGCACAGAGAATCCAAATCCCCATGTCTCCTTCCCTTCTTGGCAATAATTTAGTGAGGATGGTTGAAAGGGAGAAGAGATTCCAAATGAGCCAGATTAAGAAAAAAAAAAAATTTGAAAGATCAAGTCCCCAACAGGCACTGAAATCAAAATGATTTGCTGTGGTGACAAGTCAGAGGCAATTTGAGGACCTGATATGAACTAATTGTCTTGGATACCAGACAGTCCTCTAACTGGCACATGTCAGGGAGATAAGCAATGACAAACTCAAATATTTGAGAAGGAACCATCATTGGATTAATCCAGAAAGGCTTCCAAGTAAGGAAGCGTTTACTTTTCTTTCTTTTTCAATTCCCCCATTTTTTGCCTTTACCATCTGATTTATACACCTTCACACACACATTCTTTCAATCCCAGGACATATGAAAACTTATCTGGACATGACTTCAGAACATACCCAACTCCCAGTGCTGGTCTTCTCAGGTAATTAGATGACATTTCCCTATTTGTTAATTTCTAACCTAAAAAACTACTCTGAGTTCAGAGTCCTTTTCACTCGTTATACAAATAAGGATCCTGGACAGGAAGGACCCGTTTGCCCCAAGTACCCCAGAGAGAAAAGTGACAGCTGGGGCCAGCCACAAAGAGAGGACTAGGACTGAAGCAGGCCTGGGACCAAGTAGTGGATGAGGGCTGCTCTCCACTCACTCTGCCTCTTTTTATCACCTTTACTTTTTGTGTGTGGGGGCTTTGTTTGTTTGTTGGATTTGTTTCATTTTGTTTTTTTGTTTTTTATATCATTATGAAAAATACAGAAACCAAAATCAACATGTTTGGTTTCCCACTCCCCTCCACCCTGCTCAGGATGGTCATTTGTTCTCACAACCGGCAGAGGCAGAAGAGGGTTGGAATGAAGACTCCAAAGGCCACCAGGATGGGAAACATGAGGCTGCTGTTGTCTGAGGCATAGGGGTTGGGTGTGCGAGGACCAGACTGCACCCGGTTCTTATTGGTCTGTCTTTTGAGATTAGACCCTTCATCATATTCTTCTTCTTCTTCTTCCTCTTCTTTCTTCTCCAATCCTGGATGAGGCTGTAGCTTTGGTACATCTAACACAAGAAAGAAAATGCCTATTAAGTGAGACCCATAGCATGAAGTAAGACCCTAAGAACAGCAAATGAGCCACAATAAAGAAACTCCTGTGACCTAACTAGGGTCCACAGGAAGGAGAAGTAACACAGATGATCTCCAGCCTAAAGAACAACAGAGTGTCAATAACACTAGTCTTCAGATTTAACTAAAAAGTTGGAAAAGCCCTGCTCACAGAGAAGCTCACTATCTCCCTTCCTGTCCCACATCTTCAGAGCCCCAAGAAGTTTAGACTGGTCAGAGACAATGATCTCACACCCAAAATTTAACCTTTCAAATCCCTCCTCCTTTGCACAAGCCCACATTTCCTGTAGATTCACACAAAGACTAAAGAAAAAAGCTGATCTACAGCGTTCTGGGTTCTAGCTCACACTTCCCCTCTGTCCTACCTCTTCCTCAGGGACTCAAGCACAAAGCTGTCTGGTGTAAGATATCATCTTCCTAGATGCCATCACATCAGAATTTGGGAGGGGACACCAAGACAAGATGATAAGATGTGTACTCAAGACAACTTGGGTAAAGGCACAGAGATAGGATAGGGAAGAAAAATCACTAAGATACAAGTTTTCTCTGCAAACATCAGTTGGGAAGCTGGCAGCCAGGATAATCGAAACCCTAAGCAAGAGTCTGAATCCCAAAGACAAAGAGATATGAATAAATGGACTTTGGTCCCAGTGTACTCCAGCAACACTGGAGTTCTTCAGAACATACCAAAATCCTAACAAAGTCTTCCTTTTGCCTTTTTCTCCTAAGAAATAAATGTCAACACGAATTGAAATGAGGACAAGTTTAAGGCAATAGCAAATTGGGGTCAGGCACCTCAATGGGAACCATTATTAATCCCAATTTATAGGAAACTTAAAAGAATTTGTCTAAGGTCAAACAGCTGATTAAATAGTAAACATAAGAACACAGATCTTATTTCAAAGCTTGTGGCTAGTACCATGAAATACTTCATCCTCATCCTTGTGACTCTGAATTCCCCACAATCTGGCTTTAAGTGTTTACAAATAATGATCAGCTAAATTATCTCCTGAGGGTTTCCTGAACCATATCTTTCAGCCAGAGTCAGAAAGCAAATCAAAAGCACAACTTACCATCCACTGTTCCAGCCATGATGTAGAGTGCACAGACTTTGGGATTGTCATAATACCCCTAGGAAATGGGGAAGAATGGTCAATCCACACAGCAGCCAATATGTTATCCTCACCCACTCTTCTGAGCCATTCCTCAACCATGAGACAGAATGGGGCATTACCTTGACAAACTCAATGTAGAGTTTCCCTGTGAAGGTGGACACTTCCCCCTGTACACTCAGCTTCCCCTTTCTAATGCTCATAGGGATGATTTCATCGTGAGCTGTGCTGTGTCCAACACGATCAAAGATATCCAAATCCTTCACCACGACGTGGCCATTTAATCGTACATCAAATACCTTCAAGGATTAGAAAAAGAGACTATGTCAAAACCATCAGCTTTGTACCTCTTCAAGGAATCGGACATTATGCACCTGCCTGGGCTTCAAGTTCAAAATTAATTTAAAAAATGATGGGTCTGGATATACTCTGGGGTGGCTAGAGTCCTTTACCCAAACCAAGCCAAAACTATGTTCCGTCATTGCCATGGCAGTAGCATATTTGCCTCAAGAAACAAAGAATAAAAACAAAAATCTCAGCATGCAAAGAAGGAAATTCACAGGAAAACACAGAGGAAAAGGAAAAGGCTAAAAACAAGAAGGCACTGAAAATCAAGGGAAGAGAAGTAACCAGGATGGGCTGGGGTTGTGGCTCAGTGGTAGAGCACTTGCCTCACATGTGCGAGACCCTGGGTTCGTTCCTCAGCACCACATAGAAATAAATGAGTGAAGTATTGTGTTCAACTAAAAATAAATAAATATTAAAAAAAAAAAAAAGAGAAGTAACCAGGAGGACCTTAACAGGATCAGTCAGTTGCCAAGAACTAGGATTCTAGCAATGCTCTCTGTCACCAACCCCTAAGGCAAGTGTGGTCACACAGGCAATGGGACACAGCTTTCTCAGATGCAGAAAGAATCCGGCTTTTCCTCAAAGTTCATCTGTTCCTCCCTTCTGGGAGGCTCTGACACTGTGGCCCTATAGCAAAGGAATGTCCAAGAGTATCAATGTCTCACTAAGTCAAGACCTTACCTTCTGCTGGGACTGTGCAAAGTAGACCTCTGCAAATTTCAAGACCAGCACATAGTCCCCCTCCTCCTTGATGGGCACTTCATAGCCAAAGGTCTCTTCATTGTACCGCTCTGTTTGATACAGGATCTGGTCCTCTGGGTTGGAACGCAGAATTGGTAGTTTCATGCCATAGTCTGAAGCTGGGAACCAGACAGAAAGCACATCAGAGGCAAGATATAAAAGAGTAGAGACCCCAGAACTGTCAGAGGCATTTCTGGGGTAATGCTAATAACCCTTTCAGTAGGAGGAGCCACCTCCTCTGCACCTGGCTCCAAACAGAGCTCACACAAAAGCAAGAATCAGATAGCCATTGCCAAGGAAGAGCACATGAAAGAAACTCAATACTCATTCCAATAGCCCCTCTAACCTTCACAGGGGAAGGTTTCCCCTGGCTATCTGGAGAATGAGAACAAGTCTAACTCATTATGTGAAGAAAAATGCTATGCTGGAGGTGCCTGGTTCCGGAAGAGGGAGAGTTTCAGAAAAACCCCCTGAAACCAGGGGATGGCCAGGAACTCTAATCAAGGTGACTGAGTTCAAATGTTTTTTCTTAATCAGAAAAATTAATCATCTGGCTGGGTGCGGTGGAGTACACCTGTAATCCCAGTGGCTCTGGAGGCTGAGGCAGGAAGATTGTGAGTTTAAAGCCAGCTTCAGCAACTTATTGAGGCCCTAAGGAACTCAGTGGGACCCTGTCTCTAAAGGGCTGGGGATGTGACTCAGTGGCTAAGCGTCCCTGAGTTCCATCTCTGGTTCAAAAAAAAAGAAAAGAAAAACTAAGCATCTAAAACAAACTGGACGGGCTGGGGTTGTGGCTCAGCAGTAGATCACTTGCCTAGCATGTGCAAGGCCCTGGGTTCAACCCGCAGCACCACATAAAAATAAATAAATAAAGATAGTGTCCAACTAAAAAATAAATGTTAAAAAAAGACAGAATTTTAAAAATAAATAAATAAATAAAACTGTGGGCTATCTGGTTATAAAAGTCACTTTTTTATCATCTTTACTATGAATAATATCCCAGCTTTACTTGTTTTTTCCCAAATTTTCATTCAAAAAGTTTTAATGCTGGCAAAAAAAAAAAAAAAAAAAAAAAAGACTCACAAAAAAGAAGGATGGAACTCTCTAATTTCCAATAGGTTCAAGCACCTTGCTACCCACAGACTCATAAAACTCCAACTCTTAAACATTTCCTAAATTAAACCAACAGAAGAAAACAGTTCTACCAAAGCTCCAGCACCTACCACAGCACCTGACATAGTAGCCACTCAGACCAATATAGGTCTGTTTCCTCACCTATAAACTCAGTGTTGTTTGCTGAATGAACAAATGGCAACAAAGGAAGTACCTACAAAGCAGAGAAGTCATGCCCTGCTCACCAGGAGTCTAGAGCATCTGCAGGGAAGTCAATCTGCCAAGGTCCTACTGATACCTCTGGCTTAAGATGTCCAAGTCCTGGGGAGACACCATTTCCATTTCACAAAAAGAACAAGGAACAAGGTAGAGTAAAAGTACAAAGTTTACCTTGGGGTCAGTATCAGAAAAGTCAAAAACCTCTATTGTCCCCAGGTCTCTCCCAACCTCAGTAGAAGATAAGTTGTGTATTCGCGTTTTTCCCACACACAACAAACTAAACTATTCCACAAAATATCACCTTCCAGCCCCCAAAGATAATACTTCTGTTTCCTCCTTCAGAGAGCAGCCTGATTCCTTTATCCTACAGATACTTTCCAGTGTCCCATAGTTTACTTTCCCAACTACAGACAGATAGTAGGGTAGGGTAATTTTTCCTCCAGCATGGAATTAAGACTTCAAGACTGGGGCTGGGGTTGTGGCTCAGTGATAGAGCGTTCGCCTAGCACGGGCGAGGCCCTGGGTTCGATCCTCCACACCACATAAAAATAAATAAATAAAGACATTAAAAAAAAAAACAAAACAGAATCATCTTTAAAAAAAAAAAAAAAAAGACTTCAAGACTGCCTTCCAATCTCACATGGTGACCCTGAAGTCATCTGCCAACTAGATCCTTTGGGAGATGCCAAGTGTCATCCCTAGAGCTGAATTACCAAAATTTCAAGGAAGAAGACCTGGCAAAAGGTAAAAGATTAACCAAAAGACCTAGTGGATGAGGTCAAGCTCTTAAAAAAATAAACATAACTGTAACAATTCCTGTAAATGACATTAGCCATGAAATCAAAAGAACTGATGAGACAATGGAACAGGAAACTCATTGCATTTTTGTCTTCAGACATTTTTCTTCCTATTTCTCCTCAAGAAATTAAAGAAGGGGCTGGCTGGGTGGCACACGCCTGTTATCTCAGTGACTTGGGAGGCTGAGACAGGAGGATCACAAGTTCGAGGCCAGCCTGGGAAAAATAAAAGTCACTCAGTGGTACAGTGCCCCTGGGTTCAATCCCCAGTACTACAATAAACAAAAAAAAAAAAAAAAGAGAAAGCCCCAAATGCTTCTCAGCCTCAAAGCACATTACCCCAGGACACAAACCTATAAAGACTGAAAGACTGCTATTTCTCTTCCAACTAAGAATGTCCTCTTCCATGAGGACTGTGATCCTTACAAATTTGGAACATTAACTAGATTTGACTTATTCATGCACAGAAAAATTTGTGCATGTGTGGGGAATCTTTTTTTTTTCCTTTGCCAAACAGAAAAAGTGAGAAACCAACAGTAATGTAATCTGTGGCAGTCTCAGTCTCACAGTTAAAAAAATTGCTATGTGAACAAAAATTATTTAATAACCTTGGAATTACCTTTAAGTGTTTTCCCTTTAAAGCCCAAGTGACTGTCCTAAGAGATTTGCCACATGCAAAGTTGCATTTGCCTAAGTCCCAAGAGATGCAACAGCAAAAAGGAAATGTCTTCCCTCCTTAGCCTTCATGTCTTCATAGCTAAATAGATTTCTCTAAAATACAATGGAGTGTACAGTCAGCACACTGCTAAAGTTGACAGAATACAGCTTAAGACAGTTAACCAAAAAGGAAGGAGGCCAAAGGGCCTACATTATGTCTGCTGCTTCTTAGTTCTACAAAATAGAGCAGCCAGGCTCCTTGGCAAATTCAGCTCAGGTTTTAGAATAAGGCAGGCCTGGATTTGAACCCTGGCTCTGCCACCTAAGAGAAGCTGAACAAGTTGTTTTTTCTAGGTCTGTTTCCTCACCTATAAAACAGAGTTTTGGTAAGAATAAAAGCACTTGTACCATTAAAATAAATAAAGTAAAAAATACCTGTAAAGAGTTTAATACAGTGCCTCACACAAAGAAAAGCATAGACAGACAAGAAGGTACACGAGCCAGGAAAGGATATGCACCCAATATGCCCTAAATAAATGTCTCTGCTCTATAGAGAATTTAGAAAATGGACTAAAAGGAAAAAAGAAGCAATCAAACTAATTGGAAAACTGCAGCTGGGAAGCACAGGAATTAAAAGCCAGAATGAGCAGAAACCTGTTCTACATGAGACCACCACCATGAAGCACTTCTTGGTGCTGCAAAAATCTCTCAGCACCTCAACACTAGGACTCCTGACCACTAGATTCTTTTGAATCACTTTCTTTGTCAAGTAAGACTAGTCCCTCAAGAATTCGTCTCAATGGTCAGAAGCAAGGAACTCAGTGATTCAGGGACTTAATTCTCTACCTGTAAACTTCCAGCACTCAGAGGGCCTGCAGATGAAGCATGCCTGTTAGGTAACAGTATAGGGAGACAATTCTAAACACATTCTACAAGAGAGAATTCTAAGCAAATCAAAGACAGCGGTCTGTCTCTCTCTCACCCTAACTTTCAAGCTCCTATCTTCCCAAGGCCAAATCCTTCCCCAGTCCAGGAAAGGGTCTTCCTTAGGAAAACAGAATTGGTAATTTGATAAGCTCAGATCCTCAGCCAGCATCCCCCGCCCTCCAGCCATGTTCTGCCCTATTTTTAATTCCATGTAAAAGGTCATCAAGCAGGAAAAAAAAAAAATAGTGACAGTTTACCCTACTACAGGAGGGTTTGTAGAGTCATGTCAGAGATTTCTAAGGTATGAGAAGTATTATTAAGAGGGAAAACAAAGCTCAGAGAGGTAAAGTAAGTTCCTCAAGGTCATACAAGTTTAGTAAGTATCTTTCTATGAAGCGGAAATAGCCTCCCTCTATAACCAAGCCAAGTTCTGGGCCCTTAGGCCAAATAATCAGGTCTTTCCCTAGTCAGAGTCAAAAGGGATCCAGAATAACCAAGAAGAACCCGTATCGTGTAGCATGCCAAAACCCCAAGGTAAGCACTGCTGAACTACTTTCTATACTTCTATCTGTTGAAGCACACAGATTGAAATGCCTTTCCCAGGCTATGAGCACTAGTTATCCTCAAGGCAGAAATGAAATTCAATAAACATTATAAAGTGCCTTTGAATGCATAAGGCACCAGGTGCCCTGGGCCACTCAGTTACAAGAATGCTAAACTACAAAGAAATTACAGAGAAACAGCAAATTCAAAAGCAGGCCAAACCCTTATCTGGACAAACTTGGCAACAAGTACCTGAATTCATTTTACACAAAATGAACTTTCCTCAGCATGGTGAAAACAATATCACAAGCAAGTGGGAAAAGAAATAGGGCCTTCGGCTCCTACAGCAATTAGTGTAAATAGCTGCACAAGGCAAGGGTCTCCAAATACCTGGCACACCCTTATCCAAACAGGGCCAAAGAAGGAAAGGCAGAGTGAACAGCTGCACTTCCCTTGTGGGGCTGACTCCTAAGTAAAGAAGAAATTAGAAAGATGATTCCTGAGTGGAAGCTTAAACACATCTCAGTCCCAGACCTAATGCCAGAAAAATGCTACTCTCAGGAATCTGGTAAGCCCAAAGTTGCAACAAGGTGGTCCAACTCTAACCCTTTTCCCCATCCATTCCTTAAAACTGTTCAATTCATACCCAGACTGGAAGACAGGGAACCTCCATTTGAAAAAAAGAAAAAATGTCCAAAGGTTCACATCGGAAACAGGACTCCAATATGCATGAGCTTTGGTAGGTCTCATGTAATTTCACCTGCTACAATAAACTCCAAAAGAACTGCAACCATGAGCCAATAACCCAAGGACAGCGAGCCTGGCTCACTGCTGACCAGACCGAAACAAAGACAAAAAAACACCTGCACCAGCAAACTAAAGCCAGAATTTCTGAATAAGATCAGTACCTGGGGATTAAACCTATGTGGTGTTGGTCAGCTTTATCCACTGCCCAAGAGACCTATTAGAACAATGTAACCAATGTAGAGCCTGGTATCTGCTAAGTGAGAGAAACCACTTACTCACTGTCCTCACTACAGTTATCTCAAGAGGCAAAGTCCACAAACTGTTTGTAGTTTCCTCAGACCTCCTTCCTCCCCATCCAGACCACAGGGAAAGAGGAAGGGTCCAGGATAGAGATAGCAATGACCTCCTGCTATGAAGTCTGGCTTTGGCTGTGCAGGACTGAAGCCCTGACTCAGCTCAACCCAGGCTACTGGGATCTACATGCCAGGGCTAAACAAATTCCAAGACAAACACAGAACTTCAGAAAGAAGCCCTGTGTCCCAAGATCCTCAGATGTATGAAAGCAATAAACTTCTAATATAATAAACTTCCAGGAAACTGCAATTAACTTGTAGAAACTAAATGCAATCCTTTAGTAAAGGCAAGAGCCAGATATGGACATCGTGGAAAAAGAAAAGTCTGTCTCCTAGGTTGTCTAGAGTGGCATATTGCCAGTTGGGCAGCCTCTTAACCCAGCAGATAGTATAAATCTCCTTCCAACACATGAAGCAAGGAACTTCCTTCTTAAGCCTGTTTTCCAATTCTACTTACAGAAGAAATAAAGAAATCTGAGAGCAGATTTCCCCCAAAGAGTGGTCTGCAAATGAAGTATCTCACAGCAACTGATACAGAAACCTAGATCTCAGCAGCGGGAGATCAATCTATTTGATCTGGAGTGAGGACCAGGAATCTTCATTTTTAACTACCTCTCCTAGCAATTCTTACACTCACTCTGAGAACTCTGCAGCTCTGTAAAAGCCACTGTTGCTCAACCAGTTTAGACACACTTTTCCTAAAAGCAGGAGTCAAACCTCTTAGGATCACCCCGGGTAGGTGGTACCACACTATAGATATTCAGATCTTACCCAGGATGACACAGTTGACACATTGCCCCCAGACTCACGTGCAAGATGGCTTCAATATAACTACTTCTACCTTTGAAGTACACATATTTGCTCCAAGGGAGGGCGGGGGAGAAGGCTACAATCAAACTTTCCTGGCCCATCCCCTTCAAAGATTCCTTGCTATTCTGGCTAAGAATCAAGCACGGCTCCTTTAGAAGGGGAGGAAAAGCAGCAGATATCTGGGTCGCAAGAATCTACCAAGAACTGTCTCGATAAGACAGCAGGAGTACTGATGAGTTATAACTCGCCTGGCCTCGAAGGGCAAGAGGCATCTCTGGTCTTTACTTTCCCAGTTTGGGTGGGGGTGAGGGGCTGAGAAAATCCAGGATGCGAGGTCCAAATATAACTTCTCGCCAACTCTCTGCCTCCATAGCTCTTGGTAGCTTCGAGCCAGTGCTAGGCCCTGGGCGTATGACCAGGTCCTTGAGGAAACTGCAAAGAAACTTCACTCCAGAGACGTGGCCCCTAGTCGAGGAACGGGATCAGGGCCCGCAGCCGTCCACCAGCTGCGCCCAGCACCGCAGGCCTGGAATCCCGCAGCGCGGGCGAAGGGCTCTCACCTCGGCCCACCCGGCCTTCCAAAGGGTCCTTGCGGAAGTGGATCCCGTGTACGTCCACATGAGCCTCTCCGCCCGCGTTGACCGCCCAAATGACGCTCTCAGGCAGCCCGGCACCAACCACGCCGGCCACGCCGAGTCTCGGCTCCCGGAGCGACGGCAGGAGCATCAGTAGCAGCAGTCGCAGAAGCGCCCCAGCGGCTCCTTCAACCACCCGGGGCCCCAGCATGGCGGCCACCACTGCGGGGGCAGCCCCCGCCGACCTTCGTGTTTGGCCGGCCGCCAGGCCGCCCCCGACTCAGTAAAACAGTGCCACTGGCCGCTCTGCCTCAGCCGCCGGGGACATGTCGCTCTCAGGCCTTTTTCTCAGCCACGGGTGCCGCCTCCCACCTCAGGAACAACCTACCCCGCCGCCCAGCCTCCCAGCCAAGACCCTGTAGCCAATCAGCGCCGATTCCTTATTAATTACCCACCACCCCGCCGGGAGCCGCCCGCCCATTGGCTATCAGACGCGAGAAAAGGCGTGGCCACTCCCAGGCTCCGGTCCAACCATCGGGCACGAGATGGAGCGCGCGCAGAGGGAGGGAGTTCGGTTGAAGCAGCGGTCCGATGCGGAAGTGGCGGGTGCAGCGCCCAGGCGGCCCCGGAATCCCACAGCTGAATGGGAAAGGTGGCCTGGGGGGGTGGGGGGGAAGGTTTAGTATAGGGCGCACTGACACGTCGCCAGCACTTCCGGTGCTACAAATCTTGGGACCGAATAAGCTCTGGAGGGGGCGTTGCTGTCTTTCCCCCCTTTTTTTCTCAGGGAGAGGCATGAGCATAAGCTCAAGTAGGAGAAGCCGTGGACACTCTCCTGACCTAAGAGACTCAGCCTTTTCTCCGTGTGAGACAAAGGACCCAGCCTTTGCCAACGAGGCCACAGGAACACGACTGAAGCACACGAGTCCCACGAGGATAGGGTCCCGCCCCCACCCCTTAGCGGGCTCTGGGCGGGTGGTAGAGTCCAAGCGGCCGTCCAATCAGAAGGCTCCAACGCAGCGGAAACGCGTGGCTAGGTGAAGGAGGGGTCCGGGCTGCCCGCGTCTCCATGGCGACAGCCTCTGGCCTGACTCTGAACCTGGAGACTGGGCGGGGGCTTCCTCGGCCCTGGCCGGAGTAGAAGTCGCCAGTTCCCAGTTTGAGGACCTGGGTTACCTGGCACAGGCATGACCCCACTTCTCTTCCTACTCTGGCAGTTAACCCGGCGCTTTCCTACACTGGTGATCCCTGCACTTCAGTGACTGCTCCAAACTCCCACTTCTCCAATAGGAAGACAGGCGCAGAGAGAAGCTGTGTTGCCAACAAGGGGTCTCACCACAGGTGCAAAACCAAGGCAGAAAACTATTTAACAATTTCGTCCACAAGTACTTATCCAGTCCCTACTAATAAGGTTGTCAGATTTAGCGGATAAAACACAGGAAACCCCGCTTAATTTGAATTTTAGATAAACAAACGGAACATACTCATATTAAAAACCAATTTTCTAAAATTCAAACAACTGTACGCTTTGCATTTTATCTGACGACCCTACCTGTTATGCGCTAGGCAATGAGCTTAGTGCTGCAAAAACACACCTGGGGCCCCACATGAGAATCATAGATGTTTAAGCAACCCATGACCCAATTAGTTAGAAAAGGGTGCCAATGAACAATATAAGGGGAAATTTAAATGCATCAGAATTCTTTTCTCAGACTCCACAGGTATAACTTTTGGGAGATTGTTGTGTGTGTTGCAGTGGGGTGGGGCTAGAACCCAGGGCCTCTGCGTGCTAAGCAAGCTCTCCATCACTGAGCAATATTCCCAGCCCCAGGGGTAATTTTTGAATGTATTACCTCCTAGTCTCATTCTAGTATCTGCCCTTGATTCTTCCTGAATAGACTTGTTTCCTCTAGAGTCCTGCACTTGAATTTCTAATTCCATTCTCCTCTCTCAATTAAAAAAATTAAAAATGTTATTTTTGGAGGAACCTGTCAACACAGAGTCTTGAATAGTCCTTAGAGTAGGGGCATGATGCAAATAGGGAACAGAGTTACAGAAGTGATGCAGTTACCCCTCCAGGCAGGGGCTAACAGAGCCACTGTTCTAGCTGTATACTACACTACCTGCAGGAGCTCATGCTTATGTTATTTCCAGGCAGTCTCATCCAGAGAAGCAGTCACAAAAATGGGCTAAACATTTGAGAAAGCCTCAAAAGTTCTAAACTTCAGCCTTCTCTCAGTCCTCTAAATATTCAGTCACCTCAGAAGGTAAGTAAGATGTGTGACTACCCCTTAATGAGCTCTTCAAATTCCATTCCTGGTTGGGCTACCCTGATGCCAAGGAGCCTGGCCCCCTTTTTGAGAACCAGTCACTCATGAATTAGGCTGTCTTTTCTGTAAAACATAAATTATAAGACCCTGGAGGCAGGATGAGCATGGGATCTCAAGCTTCCTGGGTTTCACATCTAGGTCTACATTTACCCACTGTGTGGCCTTGAGCAAATGATAGTTCTCTGAGTTTGTTTCCTCAATTGTGAAACAGAGGTAATAATTGTTCCTATTCCAAGTGCAGGTGTGAGGATTAAAGAAGATAATGAGACCAAAGGAGGAAGAGGAGGAGGACCAGGGAGCAATGTACATAATAAAGTTGTTAGAATTGTTAAATAAAAATGCAGGCTACAATTTAGATACCTCAAGATCAGCCACTTCTAGCCCCAGAGCTGAAACTTAAGTCATCCTGATTTTCCCCCAGAAATGATAACTCTAAAAATAAAATGCATATGGGCTGGGGTTGGGTTATGGCTCAGTAGTAGAGTGCTTGCCTAGCATGTGTGAGGCAGTGGGTTCCATCCTCAGCACCACATATAAATAAATAAATGAAATAAAAGTCCATCAACAACTAAAAAATTATTTTAAAAATTTTAAAAATAGGGCTGGGGTTGTGGCTCAGTGGTAGAGTGCTAGCCTAGCACATGTGAGGCCCTGGGTTTGATCCTTAGCACCACATAAAATAAATAAACAAAATAAAGGTATTGTGCCAAACTACAACCAAAAATATATATATTTTTTAAAATAAAATGCATAAAGATTTTTGTCCTTAATAGCAGGAGTCGATGAAATTAAACCAATAAGCTACAGACAAGTCACTTTAAACAGTTCTGTTTGTCTTAGAAAAAATATATGACAGTTAATCTAGCAAAAGGTCAAAAATACTTCCTCTTTTATGCTTTATAAACTGTTTTAGCTGCTATAAATTGAAACTTGTCAATCTTGATTTGCAGTGTACAGATTCATGGACTGTTCTTTTGTATGCACAATAAACTCTTAACATTTTAACTTGATTTGATTTTATTTTTAACAATAGTGCCTTGCATAATAAACCAAGCAATCAACCAGTTATTATCCTGAAAATAAAAAGTTCTCTGGAGTTCCTGCTTACTTGACTTGGACCTCATTGTCCTTCATCTTATACTATAAAAGGTTGCTAGATCTGTGCTTTTAGGTATGTCTGCTGCCCAGCCCCCCCTTTTTTTCTTTTTTCCCCAGCACTAGGGATTGAACCCAGGGGCACACTGTCACTGAGTGACATCCCCAACCCTTTTTATTATTATTTTTTTAATTTTGAGACAGGTCCCACTCAGTTGCCCAGGCTGTCTTCGAACTTGACAAGCTTCCGCCTTAGCCTCTCAAATAGCTGGGTTTACAGGCATGTGCCACCACACTTGGCACCCAGAGCTTTTGATAAGTAAAATTTCCAAAATTACCAACTTCCTCAAACCCCTGTCTCCTAAAGAACCCTGTGTTCTTTGAAGGAGACAGTTTCTCCTGTAGACTAGACACAATTGTCATGAGGCTAGTAAAATTTGTGGGATTTACTGACAGAAGTATTGGGCCCCCCCACTCACCAAATCTTTCTCTTTCCTTATCGTGTAAGATTCTCACATCATATGAAAGCCCCATAGTTTACTATCTGCATTTTATAATTAAGGAAATTGAAGCCCAGAAGTGTAGAGGCCAGCTGTTTGCGGAACATGGTCTCATCTGAGAGAGCCTGGTTCAAGGGCAATCTCTAGGGAATAAAGGGTGCTGGGTGGGGTAGTCAAATTTCTAGTAGCAGAAGCATCAGGCCCAAGATGAGGTTGGGGGAGAAGACAAAAGGGTTATGGTCTCAGCTGCCAAGCCAGACTGGAAGGTCTGACTTCAGAGCAGGATTATCTCCTAAAACACCAACCCAAAGGGGTCCTCAAATAGCCCCAGACCTCCTCTGGACTGATTGTTCAGAATACAAGAAGTCTGGGCCCTGGGAAAGCTAAGAAGAATGTTAGTATCCAGGTGGCCCTTGGCCCAGGCAATTATTTTACAGATGATGACCACCTTGGACGCCAGCTTACAGTGTTTCCTGCCTGCTATAGGTCATCTCCATCTGAGAGTTCAAGAACACTTTGAAGCCAAGCATAGTGGTCCACACTTGTAATCCTGGTAATTTAGGAGGCTGAGGCAGGAGGATCACAAGTTCAAGGACAGCCTTAGCAATTTAGTGAGACCCTAAGCAACTTAGTGAGACCCTGTCTCAAAAATAAAAAGTGGGGGCTGGGGCTCAGCAGTAGCACACTTGCCTGGCATGTGTGAGGCACTGGATTCTATTCTCAGCACCATATATAAATAAAAAAGGTCTATCAACAACTTTAGAAATGTTTTTTAAAAATAAAAAGGCTGGGGATGTGGCTCCGTGGTCAAGTACCCCTGGGTTCAATCCCTGATACAAAAAAAAAAAAAAAAAAAATTACTTTGATCACTTTGATTAGCTGTATTTTCAACGCCTTCAGCTGGGGCTGGTTTTATGCAAAAATTTCATTTTCTTCAACTCCTCCAGCACCCTGTCAGGTTGGAGTACTTGCTCTCCGCAGAATGATAGAAAATACAGTTTTGGGGTGAAACAAATGCATTCAGTTTCTTTCTCAGTGGCTTCCCAGCCACATTACTCCCTTTCTCTGAGTTTCCTCTCACTTAAAATGCAAATGGGGGCTAGGGTTGTGGCTCAGCGACGGAGCACTCGCCTAGCTCAATCCTCTGCACCACATAAAAATAAAATAAGTAAAATAAAAGTATTGTGTCCAACTACAACTGAAAAATAAATAGTAACAAAATAAAATAAAATGCAAATGGGATGGTCCACCTCACAAGACACATTTTTTGTAAAAAATGCAGACAGTATTGAAAGGAACTTTGAAAAGATAAAATTCACCATAATTCCACCCAAAACTGAGATAAGACTTATAAATCCAGGCAGGCTCTGACAGCAGGTTCTCTATAACCACTGGCTCTCAACCATATGATTTTCATAGCCACCTCAAGAAGCTGGAAGGATGTACACCTGTAATTCCAGTGGCTCAGGAGACCGAGGCAGGAGGATTGCAAGTTCAAAGCCAGTTTCAGCAGCTTAGTGAGGCCCTGTGTAATTTACTGAGACCCTGTCTCAAAATAAAAAAGGACTAGGGCTGGGGGCAAGGGTGCACACCTGTAATCACATTGGCTCTGGAGGCTGAGGCAGGAGGATCGCAAGTTCAAAGCCAGCGTCAGCAAAAGTGAAGTGCTAAGCAACTCAGTGAGCCCTGTCTCTAAATAAAATACAAAATAGGGCTAGGGATGTGGCTCAGTTGTCGGTCGAGTGCCCCTGAGTTCAATCCCCAGTACCTCCCCAGCAAAAAAAAGACCAGGAATGTGACTCAGTGGTTAAGTGCCCCTAGGTTCAATCCCCAGTATCCCTCCCCCGCAAAAGCTGGAAAGACAGGTAGTGCCCCTATTTTGCAGATAAGAAACTAAAGCTCAGGAGAGTAAAATTTGTCCAAAGTCACACACTGAGAAGTTTTTTGGCTTATTTATTTATTTTCTTGTGTGCTGGCATTGAACCCAGAGGTGCTCTATCACTGAACCACTATACCCCTAGTTCTTTTTTGGGGGGTGGCAGGGTACTAGGGATTGAACTCAGGGGCATTTGACCACTGAGCCACATCCCTATTTTTATGTGGTGCTGAGGATCAAACCCAGTGCCTCACACATCCTAGGCAAGTGCTTTGCTTCTGAGCTACACACCCCCAGCCCTTTATTTGTCATTTTAAGACAGGGTCTCACTAAGCTCCTGAGAGTCTTACAAAATTGCTGAGGCTGGCCTCAAAATTGCAATTCTCCAGCCTCAGCCTCCCTAGTTGCTGGGATTACAGATGTGTGCCATCATGCTCAACTAAAAGAACATATTTTTTTTAAAATGAGCATTATGGAACCATTGAGCACAGAGTTAAGTGCTCAATAGATAATAGTCATAGGTGTTTGGGGGCATAGAGACCTAGATTTATAGCCTAGTTCTAAGTTGTCCACCCCCAACCACCCCCAACACCCCCTGCCCCTGTACTAGAGTTCTAGACCAGGGGTGCTTTACCACTGAGATACACCCCCCAGTCCTTTTTATTTTTCATTCTGAAACAAGGTCCTCAGGAAGTTGCTGAGACTGGCCTGGAACTTGCCTCTTGAACCATTGGGATTATGGGTGTGAGCCAGGGCACCCAGCTAGCCTAGTTGTACTTCTTAGAGCTGTATGGCCTCTGGAAAGTCATTTCTCCTCTTTGGGCTTTAGCTTCCTCATCTGTAGAATAAATATAATTCAAAGACTAATCCTGTGTGTGGGCTTCTGTAAGAAGCCCTTTACACAGTACCTGGCTTGTAGTAGGTCCATAGGGCACAGTAGCTGTTAATCACATGGGAAGAAATAATTTTAACATGTAATACAAACAATGTAATAAAAGCAAAGGCTAAAGAGTTGGGGAAAACCCTTTCATTCGAGGGAGGGAAAAGGCAAAAAGATCTAAAGTTCAAAAGTGGAAAATGGAGCAGCTGTTTATGAGCCCTTAGAGGCAAATTCACCTTGACCCACAAAACTCAAAAGGGGTGTGTCTTCCTGTATAGATAAGAATCTAAAGAACAAAGCATGCTATTAATTAAGTCTTTCCTATTTTAAGCTAATGGGATATTTTTCCCCCTTAAGGATAAGCTTACAATAAAAGTTCAAAAGGTAAACACAGAGAAGCAGTGGGGGCCAGCCCGACAGTCTACACAGCCTGCCCTGTAGCCCCGAGACTCTAAGGTGGGTGGTCTCGTCCCAAAGCCAAGTTTCCTGGCCTCTGGAAGTTAAACCACAGGGAGATCAGAGCCACCCAGAGAGGGAGGGAGCCTACGCATGGTGTCTCCTGGCCCTGCCCCCAGTGGGCAATCTGGCTGGGTCTCCAACTTCAGGGGAAGAAGAATGGACTTGGCATGTCTTTGCTTCCCCCAGAAGGATGTGAGTCACAGAGCCAGCCAGGCCTATGGTGGCTAAGCATGAGGACAGAAAAAGCAAGCACTTTCCCATCTGGGTAGGCAAGTCACTTCCCTTCTGCACCTTGGTTTCCTCATCTGTGACAAGGGAATGAAAATCTTTAAACCAGACAGCAGACTTCACCACATTGCAGCACTCTTTATATGTCACCTGAAAAGTCATCTCCCAGACTTTTTCCATGTGTTCAGGACACAATTCATGGGAGTCCGAAACACCAGGATAATCTTTATCATCTACTAGATGCATAAGCTTGGAGAGTCATGTCCCCTCTGAACCTGTTCCTCAGCCAGGGACGGCAGATGATAGGAAAGTGGACAAATGTATACATATATATTTGTGTTTTCATGGATTGTGTTCATTCAGCCAATAAGCAATTGGGAAATGTCTACTAGACAAGGAGATACTGCAGAGAACAAGATACAAATGGTTGCCACCAACATGAAGTTTACATTCTAGTGAGGAGCAGGGGCTATCAAACACTAAGCAGGTAGACATGTATTGAAATGGCTCTTTGTACCATCATTCCATACCACCATAATGGTGTGCATGAATGTCCTGGCTTGTTCTCTCAAGATCACCAACAATGCCTCAAAGTCATTGTTCAGTTTCTAACCATTTTGATGAAATATGGTTTCACTGGCAAATTTGAAATAACCAATGATAGTGGAACTGGGAAAGTTGTTATGAACCTGGAAGACAGGTTAAACGTGTGGAGTGATCAAGCTCTGATTTGGAGTGCAGCCCAAAGATCTAGAAAAATGGATGAAAAATCTGCCCCCATTTCATCATTTGGTTTCATTGGACTGATGACCTCAGTGGGCATCATGGACCACAAAGATACAGTATGAAAATCCTGGAATTCTTTTTCTATGAATGTGATACATATATTCAAATAAAATGCTTCAATGGACAAAGAGTTGAAATATAATCAGTACAACCTGGCGTGGTGGCACACTCCTGTGATCCCAGTGACTCAGGAGGCTAAGGCAGGAGGATCACAAGTTTGAGGTCAGCCTCAGCCACTTAGGAACACTCTGTCTCAAAATAAAAAATAAAAGGGCTAGGGATGTAGCTCAGTGGTAAAGTTCCCCTGGGTTAAATCTCCAGACCAAAATAATAATAATAATAATAATAATAATAATTTTTTTTACTGACTTTCTTCAATAAGTCAAGAGCCCAGGTTGAAAAAATGAGAAGGATCTAGCTATTCCAAGAGTGTGGTAAAAACCATTGTAAGCAGAGGGATCAGCATGAAGGTCCTGAGCCAGGCCCTCTGCAAAACATCATGCATGGGCTATTTCTTCACAACTACCCCCACTAAGTAGGTACAATTATTAGTACTAATAATAGAGAATAAGAGAACAAGAACTTGCTCAACACATACATCCTTTACCTTAAGTGGCAGAGCTGGGGTCAGACCCCAGGTCCCCGTTAACACCAAAGCCCATGGCTTGCTCATGGTATTCAGAACCCCTGTCCTCCCCCTAAGAAAACCAGCCATCGGCTGAAGAACAGGAGCAGGGGGTAGGCAAGTCCATGGGGGTGAAGGGATATTCCTGCCCTGCAACCAGAGTCACAGGCACAACAGGATCAGGGCCACCTTGTAGGACCATGCAGCATAGACATGGAGCCAAGTCAGAGTTAAGCTCTGATTAGCTTGTCATTGTCAATGAAAGGTTCTGGCACAGCCATTGAAGAATTCCAGGCCTGACTTTCCCTTCTGCTGTCCTTGAGAGAATCATGGAACACAAGGACATAAGAGGGGTGGGAGGCGACAGGGAATAGCAATAATGACAATAATAATACTGAGAGCTGTAATAATGCTTTCTGTGTGTCACAGTATAACAGGCACAGTTCCAAGGTCTTCATGTATACAGTTGTCCCTTGGTACCGATGGTGAGCAGGTCTGATACCAAGGGTATGCAATGGGGATGGATTTGGTATCCACAGATACCAAAGTCCATGGGTGCTCAAGTCCTTTATGTAAAATGGCATTGTATCTGCATATAACCTACACACTAAATCAACTCTAGATCACTTGTAATACCTAATGTAAATGCTATGTCAGTAGTGTTTATATTGTGTTGTTTAGGCAAGAATGACAAGAAAAAGTTTATACATATTTTTTCCCAATTTTTGATCCATGGTTGGATCTGCATGTTCCACATCCACGGAGAGCCAACTGTACTAACTTGTTTCATTTTCAGAATAACTCTGTAATAACATCCCTATTTTACAAGTGAGGAAACTGAGACCCAAAGAGGCTGATTACTCACCCAGATGACACAGCTCATAGACGGCAGAGCTGTGATCTGAACAGGCAGCTGGCTTCTGAGTCCACTCTTGCTTTTTTTTTTTTTTTTTTTAGTCTTTTTATTGTAAAACAAGACACAGAAAACAATATGAAGGAAGCAGACAACTTAGTGAACTTAATGAATTATTAGAAGTTATTACAAGATATACACCCTGTGATCAGCCTACTGGTCAAGAAGTAGAACTTTGCCAGATACCCAAGAAGCCCCTGTCTGTGCCCTTCCTCCTAAAAGCAACTGCTATTCTTTTTAAAAAAATTTTTTTTAGTTGTGGATGGACACAATACCTTGATTTTTTTTTATTTTTATGTCATGCTGAGGATCAAACCCAGTGCCTCACACATGCTAGGCAAGTGCTTTACCCCTGAGCTACATCCCCAGCCCCTTAAGTCTCTTTTATTCCACAAATTCCCCCTCCATTCCTTTTTGGTTTTTGTAATTGATCTGTTGAAGAACCAGGGCCAACTGACCTGTGGAGTTTTCTGGATTTTACTGATGGCAACATGTTCCTCTGCCCTAACATTTCCTGAAAATTGCCTGCTGCATCTCATGGAGTGATCAGACTCCAATGTGATCCTTTTGGCAAGGCCCCAGGTGATGGTGTGTTCTTCCATTGGAGTATATAATGTCTGCTTTTCTGTTTTATAGTCAGATCCACGCTCTAAAGCATATTGCTATGGATGCTTTCAGGCTATCTGCAGTCACTATGTTTTTTTTTTTTTAACCCGCTGGATAAATCTGTCCCCAAAGGCAAGCTCTTCACAGGCACCAGGGATTCTACTACTGTGGCCTGCAGAGATAACATGGCAGCTCCTCAGAGGTCCCGCCTGAGGCTTTCCACACTCCAAAGTCTACAGCGGGATTGGGTGCTGCCTTCTTGTTGAGAGTCATCCCTCTCTCCTCCTCCTTCCAGCCACCCAGTACAACTGACAGATGGAATTTCACTTAGTTTTCTGAAGGGACCAGGCTCCCCCTTTCCTCTGGGCCTTGGCGCAGCTGTCCCCGCAACCAGAAACACTCTTCCTGACTACCTCTTCTGACTCAGCACTACTAACCCATCAGGTCCTAGCAAATCCGTCCCTTCAACACCATCCCACGACACACACAGGATTGGAACGGGTACCTTTTATGTACTCCTGCAGCTCTGAGACTAGCCCAGTTAGTCACTAGATTACACTAGTTTATTTCCCCCACTACTGTCTTGAGAACAGAGACCCTGGCACAGGGTCTAGCACATGGTAGGAATTCAATAAGTATCAGTAGGGGGTTGGAGATGTAGCTCAGGGATAGAGCCCTTGCCTAGCAGGCACCAGGCCCCTGGGTTCTATGCCCATCACTGCAAAATGAATAAGTGAATGAATGAATATATAAAGAAATAAGTAAAAAATATCGGTTGAACACATGCAGGAATGAGTGCATAAATTAGACTTTACAAATCCCAAGGAGGCAAATCGGGGCTTAGACCGTAAGGGCTCTTCTAAGATGATCCACCAAGTATTAAAGCAGTGGTGTGGGGGAAGCAAAAGGAATTTCCATCTAGGAAAAGGCATCTCACTGCTTGAAAAGTCACAGAACCCTTTCTTCAGACGATCTTACTAGTAGCCCTAAAATACAAGGCAGGAGAAAGAGGAGTTCTAGTTTCTGCATCAGGGGCAGAAGCCTAGGCCCTGGGACTTCCTTATGCTAAGCACTAAGGTTCCTCTGAACAGTGGCCCTGATGGCTGACAGAGATGTCTACAGAAGCCATCTTTCTGCACATCGCCCTCCAAGGTCTTTGCCTTTCTGAAACAGTGCAGACCTGGAGCCTGGCAGAGCTAAGCTGGTATGGGACATGCAGGGCAGCAGGCCTGCCTTGCAGGGACCGGAGCCAAGGGCTTAGTCTCAGAATTGGATTATTAGAGTGAATTTGGAGCTCCCGGCTCAGGGACATGGGGATTACCCAGGCCTCTGGCTGGGGCCCACAGTCCTTCCCACATTCGCCGCCAGATCTGAGAACAGGTGTCCTCCCTCTGCTGCAGCACAGCAGACAGGGGATGCTCCATCTCCACCCAGCCAGCTCCAGCCTGAAGCCTGCAGCCTGCAGCCTGCCCCACCTGCCTCCCACGTGTCTTCAATGTACAGCAGTTTTTCAGACTGTGATCCATGGACTGGCAGCATCTGCGGCAGCATCTGCAGTCTCTGGGAATTTGTTAGAGATGCACATTCATGGAGCCCATCCCAAACAAAATCAGAACCACTGCAGGATGGGGCGTTGGGAGGGGCATGGGGGCATGGTATAGGCAGATCTATGGCTTAACAAATCCTCCAGGTGATTCTTATGCATATTAAAGTACAAAATCAATGGCTCAGAGTACACCTGCTGCCAGGCTCTATCTCAAGTATGTGTCAAGCCTGCCAAACCCACAAATTTATTTCGATTACTTTAACCTTTCATTTGTAGAAATTCATTACAAATGATTAGAATGGATCTATTCCCTATCACAACATTGCACAAGTCCACCGCAGTCTGAGAGTGGCAGCTCCCAGAAATTCACAATGCAGGTCCTCTGGAGTGCTCACCCGGTACTGACCCCATCCTTTATTATCCCCACATTACATATAAGGAAACTGAGGTCCAAAGAGGAGACCTAAGTGGCCCAAAGTCACATCACAAGCAAACTCGGGGCCTAACCACTAGACTTCCTGCTTCCTATCTCAGTGGAGAGGATGGCAGCTGTTTCAACATCTGTCTCCTCACACAGGCTAGGATTTCCTTCAGGGCAAAGCCCTTGTTGTCGCTTCCTCAGGAAAGCCCTCCCTGACCTCCTTAGAGTAGGCCAGGACCCCTGTACACCCTGCTGAAGGGCCTGTATGCTTCCTTCCACCCACATCTCCATTCATATCGTGTCTGGGTATGTTTATGTCATGTCTACTTCCCTGACCAGCACGAAAGCTCCAGGAAGTCAGGAAATGGTACACCGGGCAGCCGCATACCCAGCTAAATGACCACATTCCTCAGTTTCCCCTATTAGGGAGAGGTACTAGGTTTTAACCTATGGGATGGGGACAGAAGTCACCGGGTATATACTAGTTACTGAATAAATGCATGTTGAACGCAGGAAAGTTCAGCCAGTTCCATGCAAGTGGCGCGCAGGAAATTTGTGCATCATCTAACGAGGACCAAGAACTAAAGACCACCTGGGCCATCTGTCTCTTGGAAATATTTTTATTGGTTCTGAGATCACAGGGCTAGGCGAGCTGGGATGGGCATAGAGCGAAGGAGGGCGGCGACAGGCTTTGCCCCGGGGCAGACATGCTGTGTGGGGTCTGCTGGCGGGCTCCCTGGCCCACCCAGCCAGCAGCGGCTGGGTACATGGCACTTGGCGCCTGGCGTGACCTCTGCCGGCTTGGCACTGTGGCCTCCTCGTCGTCGGCGGGCGCCCCCTTTTCCAGTTGCAGGAGTTGTGAGTCTTTCACAGTGCGGAGGGGTGGGGGTCCGGGGTGGGCACCTCCCCGGGGTGCAGGCAGGCCCCATCCGCCAGTACATCCTGGGCTCTCGGCGGCTACGGCGGGGGCGGGGCGAGGCGAGCTCTGGCTCCTCTTCTCCCCTCCCCGCCTGTGGGAGCTTGGCAGTCCTGGAGGGGCCCTTGCGGCCTCAGCGGGACATCATCCGGACAAACTCTGCAAAGGGGCAGGAACAGACAGGGAGACAGCGACAGTCAGGGCGCGGCCCAGGAGGCTGCCTCCACGCCCCTCTTCCCATCACACTGCCCTGACTCTGCGCTGATCCCCCACATCCACTCTGCCCCCTCCAAACGACGTCCTGCACAGCAACCAGGGTGAGCCTCTAATCTGCACACGTGACCCCTGATTAAACCTCTATGGTTCCACAGAGGTGATGTCCAGTGTCCTGCCGCAGCCCCAGGGCCCTCCCTGAGCTGGCCTGGCTGCTGACATCTCCCGTCCCATTGCTCCCCTTCTCCTCCAGTCTCCAAGCTCCAACCCCACCTGCCCATCAGAACGCAGATGGCTCTCGCTTACTACTGTATGCTCTCTCCCCCTGCCCCTCCCTTTCTCCTGTCCCCCACCTCTCAGTTTCCTACAACCTGTCCCCAAGCCTTTCTTTTCTTTCCTATACGTAATTTTTCAGACTAGTTTTAGGTTTATAGCAAAATTGATTGGAAAGTACAGAAATTCCCCTTCTAACCTCTGTTCCACTCATGCATAGCTTCCTCTACCATCAACATGTCCCATGGGAATAGGACATTTCAACAGATGAACCCACTTTGATACCTCCTTATCACCCAACATCTATAGCTGACATCCCCGATTTGTTCTTGGTGTGGCACATTCTTTGGGTTTGGATACACATACAATGACAAGTATCTATTATTATGGCATCTGGAGTAGTTTCACTGCCCAACCCCGGGCAACCGGTGATCTTTTTACTGTCTATGGAGACAGTTTGGCCTTTTCCAGTAGATCATATAGCCCGGAATCATACAGTACATATGTAGCCTTTTCAGATTGGCTTCTTTCACATAGTAATATGCATTTAAGGTCCATCTATGTTTTTCTGTGGCTTGATAGCTCATTCCTTTTTAGTGATGAAAAAATATTCCATCTTCTGGATTACCACAGTTTATTTATCCATTCACCTATTGAGGGACACCTTGGTTGCTTCCAAGATTTGGCAGTTATGAACAAACCTGCTACAAACACTGGTGTGCAGGTTTCCATGTGGACAGAAGTGTCAATTCATTACGATCAATATCTTTCTCTTTCATCGGGTGGCTTCTACCCATCTTTCAGGTCTCCATTCATTTATAACCTCCTTCCCTAATCCCTCCCCCTGGCTTGGCATAGGGGTCCCCTCTGTGCCTGCTCTGCTTCCTTCAACATAGCACACACTACACTGCTTTTCTGTTTTTCTGCTTCCAAAGGCAGTGACCAGGTCTCAGTCCACGGCAGGTGAACAACACATCTTGACAGAACGAATGGGCAATGCCAGGCTCTTGAGGATGGGCCGTCATCTGCAATGGGTGCTACCTAGACACAGGGCAACCTGAGATTTTCAGAGCTGATGCAAGCAAACCTTCAATCCATCTGTGCACACTCTCACCTCCCTTGAAAGCCAACTACTCCCCAGAGAAGACCTCCCAAGACTTTGTGTCCTGGACACATACACTGACACATGCTTATCCTGTCTTTCTGCTCAGCATGCAAGGTCCTGAGTACAGGGTCATGTTACTTTTCTCTCCCACATGGCTTTGTGCTTGGAAAGGTATCTTGTGTGGGAGTACATAGTAGTTGGGATTCCAGGCCTGGGTTTGTGCCCCAGCTCTGCCTCCTAATAGTTAGCCAATTCTTGAGCAAGTTATTTACTTCTCTGAGCCTCAGTTTCCTCGTGTGAGGAAATAATAGTGAGATGTATAGAGTCGTTTCAAGAATTAAATGAGATAATATATATAAAGCTACTTAGTATGACTGGCACATGATAAGTGTACATAAGTGATAACTATTATTACTATTGATTCCTTTAAAAACTGTTCCCTGAACATTAGGTATGTGTCAAGTGCTGAGTTATGTAGGAAATGCAGAGATCAAGAAAACAGGGTTCCTTTTCTTTCAAGTTTCAGAGTCAAGTAGGGTGATGACTATAAGCAGCAGTTGGGGGACAGTGTGAGGAATGGGGGTGAACCTGAAGTGCTATAAAAGCCCAGAAAAGAGAAAGTTCAGTCTGAAGGACAGGAAAGAAGTACTGGAGGAAGTGGCCTCACTTCTGGGCCTTGAAAGGAGAATAAAATTTAGCCCGAGTGGAGAACAGAAAAAAAGGCATCCTAGCAAAAAGAACAAGAGGGCCTCGTAGGTTCATGGACCATGAGTATTTTGGAGGAGATGAGTGAAGGCATGGTAGAAAGTGAACTACGGTCAGATATCACAGGACTGAGGTCAGATTGAGGAATGTGGTGTTCAGAAAGTAACCACCATGCGGGCACAATGGTGCACGCCTGTAATCCTAGCGGCTGAGGAGGCTGAGGCAGGAAGATCATGAGTTCAAAGCCAGCCTCGGCAAAAGTGAGGTGCTAAGCAACTCAGTGAGACCCTGTTTCTAAATAAAATACAAAATAGGGCTGGGGATGGGGCTCAGTGGTCGAGTGCCCCTGAGTTCAATACCCAGCACCAAAAAGAAAGAAAGAAAGGAACCACCATGGATGGATGCATGAGATGGGCAGATGGATAGAGATGGATGGAGGCACCCAGACACAGGGACTCAGGGATGGGTGGATGGATGAATAGATGGAGATAGGTGGGTAAATGACTGAACAGACAGATGGAGAGATCAATGCAATATGAATAGAAGTCCAGGCAGATGCATAGAGATATATGAATGTAGGAGCAGAAGAACAGAAGTGGGAGAAATGAATGAGCATTTAGATACTTAATGAATGCAAGGTGAAGGTAAAGGTATAGAAGAATTAATAGATGCATGAATGGAGAGGTAAATGTGTGGGTAAATGGCTGTATGGATGATTATTTAGAGGTGACTTATGGATACCTAGGCATCTAGACAGATGAAGAGATGAATGTAGGAAATGATAGAGATAAATATGGAGAGATGAAGAGGTGAAGGGACAGGTAGATGGATGAATGATGGATAGATGGATGCAGTAAGGATGGGAGTGGTCTAGAGGGGCAACTGGACAGTGGGATGAGAGAATGGAAGGACAGGATGATAGAAAGTTGGGCTGGATGGCTGCTTGTATGGTGGATACACAGTTGGAGGACTCTGTGGCCGGCCACGGCTGGCTGGCTTCTCTCCTGTGTTCAAGTGCCACCTACCTTCAAAGTCCACTCGTCCATCCCCATTGAGGTCCACATCTCGGATAATTTCCTCTATGTCTCGGTGTCCCACCTGATGACCCAGGAGCTTCCTCATGGCCTCTCGCAACTCACTGGTGCTTATCTCCCCGTCACCATTGGTGTCAAACTAGAGAGGGCAGAAGGAGGGAGACGGAGCAGCAGGTCCCAAGGCCATGCTCCTTCTTCAGACCCAGTGTCCCCCCTTCCCTGGAGTCACTCTTCTGTCCAAGTTCCACACTGGTCTGAAACCCGGGTCCCAGCCTTCTTCTCTCTTTTTTCTTTCTTTGTTTTGTTTTGTGTTTTGTTCCGAGGTACTAGGGATTGAGCCCAGGGCACTGTACCTCTGAGCTACACTCTCAGCCCTTTTTATTTTTTTAATTTTGAGACAGGGTCCTCCTGCCTCAGCCTCCTGAGTTGCTAGGATTACAGGCGTGTGCCACTGCGCCTGGCTCCCAATCTTCTTTTCAAGCAGCCATCCTGGGATCCCGGCTCTAACGGCCTGTCATGGCCTGTCACTCACCTCTCGAAAGGCATCTCTCAGTTCCTTTACTCCAATCATGTCGGCCGTCTCTGCCAGGAGTTTAGGCCCCATTAGCTCCACGAAGTCATCAAAATCCACATGGCCACCCACTGGAGCAAGAGGAAAGGGGCCAGGTCACCCTCAAGCCACACATTGCCCATCTCCAACTTGGAAGGAGAGCACTGCCAACCCCTCGTTGGTTCTGCCTGTGTTTGGCTCCAGGTGACAAGCAAAGGCCAAACAAGGACAGAGAGGTGACCACAGACAGGTGGTTTGTCAAGGAATGGCTCGGGGGAGTGGCCAGAGGTCGAATAAGGGAGCCAATCAGGAAGCAGATAGAGGTAGATATGGAAGAGAGAACGAGGTATTGGCTCAGAGTCAGGCAAAGCATTTCAAAAATGGAAAGAGTGGGACACTCATAGAAAGACGGAGAGAAACAAAAGTTATGTGTGCCCAAGCCTTGCCCTTGTTGTGCCAATGCAGACTCAACTTCCAAGTGGATACGTAGAAGGACCAGAGGACTGGTACCCACTGCCTGCTCACAACAGCTCTCAACAAAGACCCACAGGAGTAGGGGATAAATACCCAGCTGGAGAGGTAGGGAGGGATGCGTGGGGACACTCTTAGGTAGCCATTCTTTATTATCCCCAACAGGCTGAGCCCAGCCCCTCCGTGGTAGCTGGCACGAGAGTCAGCCCTGGGTGGGTTCCTTCCCTACACTACCTCACTTCCTCACTGCCTACCAATCCTTTCCTTCACCTACCAAATACACCCCTTGCACTCAGATCACTATCTCAGAAGAACCCTGACTAAGACAGAGAAAAACAACCATAGCATTCCTCTGATCATTTCTTGCTGTAAGCCAGGTATTAGACTGTTTTGCATATATTCCCTAATTTACTTCTTCAGCTCCACTCCCCTGTTACACTCTTATTTTATAGATGAGGAAACTGAGGCTCAGAGAGGGTAGGTGCTTTGTACCAGGTCACACAGCTGGAAAAAAAGCGGATGTAGCCTTTGAACCCAGGCCTGTCTGATGAGAAGGGATGGAGGTGCCGTGCGGAGGGACTCACGGTTCATGTTGATCTGCTGGGATAGCTCAATGAGCTCCATCTCGGTGGGCATGTAGCCCATGGTGCGCATACAGTTGCCCAGGTCCCGACAGTTGATGTAGCCGTCCTTGTCCTTGTCAAATTCTCGGAAGGCCTCTCGTAGCTCTGGGGAAAGGAACAAAGGCAGGGGGGTAGGACCCACAGAGCCTTGGGGAACAAAGTCAGCCTCTAGGAACAGGGCCCACCAGATAGATGGGCCCTGGGGTCCCCCCGGACTCTGGGCTTCTCTCAGGCTCCTTCCTCCAATGGCTGGGTCCCCAGCAGATGCCCTGCTCTGTAGCAGGCCCTGTTCCCAGGAGGCCAGGAGGCCCTGACTCTCTTCCCACCATCTCCCTCCCATACCCTCCTGGAGGCTGAGCAGCCCTTTCCCCCGAGGTCCAAGTTTTACCTTCGATCTCCTCTGGTCGCAGTGATCTGTCCTGAAACAAAAGAGCAAGTCCTGTTAGCTGCAGCAGGGGACCTGGGAGTTATAAGATGCCCATCCAGAGGGGGCCCTCCAAGGGGCAGCTGGCTCTGGGTGGAAGGTGATAGGAATGGCGCAGAGGTTTGTCTGGACCATGTCCTTGGAGCCCCCACAATGAGCCACAGACACAGAAGCCCCTGGGCCTCTCAGAGAAGCCCAAGGAGCCACCGAACCCTGAGCCTGGGCACAGAACCGCTGAGGTCCTTATTCCAGATACAAGAGTAGGTCAGGAACAGAGCTGGCGCAGAGGCAAATACCTGTAAATAAAGCAGGGCCAGGGGAGGTCACCGGAGAGAGGAGAGCAACACCCAGTGACACTAGGGAAGGGGGCAGAATCCCACAAGGCAATCAGAAGCAGGGCTGCAAGGCAAGAGGAAACAGGGACCATACAGGGAGCCCCAGAGGGCGGAGGAGGAGCCAGGGGAAGGGGAGGCAGAATTGGGACTATGCCCTGCTGCCCCAAATTTGCCCCCATCCTTACACTTGCCCTGTTACAGGACACAGTATAGGATCCTGCCGGCCACCAGTGCCTCTGACGGCTGCCAGGGTCCAAAGCACACATCTCCAGTCTCCAGCAGGGCCCAGGTCTCCTTGGGGAGTCAAGGAAACCCGGGTCCAGGCGTCAGAACAGATGGCAGAGAAGTCTCCAAAGAGCAGGCCCCAGAGGAGGCACGGGGCAGGCGCTGGATGGTGAGGTCTGCCCAGAAGGGAGACAGACTGGCACATAATGGATATGGGTGCCCAGGTGGGCCTGGTTAGGAGACTCCCACCCGCCCCCCCAGCACTCTAGCTCTCTGCCTTTGGGCAGGGAGAACATGAGGCAGGCTGACCTGAGGAGGCTCATGACAGGGTGGGCACCGTGTCACGAACCCAGGCACATAGGCAGGCCACAGTGAGCAGGGGGCATCTCGGCTGCGCACATAGGCCATCCCAGCCAGCAGAGCCAGGGTGGGTGGAGACTGTGGCTGCCACCCACTCCATACTGGCTCCAGGGTGAGGGACAGGCAGTAGGAAGCCTGAGGCTCCTGGTGAAGGGGGTGCTGGTGATGAGAGTGTAGAGGAGCTGGGAACCGGCAGCCTGGGGGCAGCCAGAGTCTCCAGGCAGGAGGAGTCGCCTGAAGGGATGTCGGTCTCTGGGTGACGGTCCTGTGGACTCACCTACAAGGCTTGTCAGCGTGCAAGGTGCGAGGGTATGTCGACTTTGTCCCTAGACAGACCCACAGATATTTTTGGGTTTACAAATTGTTTTTTTCATTTGTACAAATGAAAGTGAGTACAGACATCCTTTGGTCTCAGTGGGGCATTGATTCCAGGAACCCCCGTAGATACCTCAATCCAAGGATGCTCAAGTCCCTTATATAAAAAGACATAGCATTGGGGCTGGGGTTGTGACTCAGAGGTAGAGCGCTTGCCTTAGGGGCTGGGGTTGTGACTCAGAGGTAGAGCGCTTGCGTTAGGCACTGGGTTCAATCCTCAGCACCACATAAAAATAAATAAAAAATAAAGGTATTGTGTCCAACTACAACTAAAAAAAAAATTAAAAATATATAAAAAAGATAATGTGTCCACCTATAACCAAAAAATAAATATTTTTTTAAAAAGATGTAGTATTTGGGGGCTGGGGTTGTGGCTCAGGGGTACTGTGCTTGACTAGCATGTCCAAGGCCCTGGGTTCGATCCTCAGCACCACATAAAAACAAATGGAGGTACTGTGTCCATCTATAACTAAAAAATAAATATTAAAAAAGATGTAGTATTTGCACATAGCCCATGCACATCTTCCTTTTTCTTGATATTTATTATTTAGTTTTAGGTGGGCACAATATCTTTATGTTATTTTTTTTATGTGGTGCCGAGAATTGAACCCAGTGCCTCACACATGCTAGGCAAGCGTGCTACCACTTGAGCCACATCCCCAGCCCCCTTCCCACATCTTTTAAATCATCTCTAGATGACTTGTAATACCTAATCCAATGTAAGTGCTATGTAAATAGTTACACTGTCCATATTCAGTACAGATGCAACTGGGGGGGAGTACCAGGGATTGAACCCAAGGGCACTTAACCACTGAGCCACGTCCCCAGCCCTATTTTTATATTTTATTTAGAGACAGGGTCTTGCTGAGTTATTTAGGGCCTCACTAAGTTGCTGAGGCTGGCTTTGAACTTGCAATCCTCCTGCATCAGCCTCCCAAGCTGCTGGGATTATAGGTGTGCATCACCACACCCAGACAGATACAATTTTTTTAAAATATGTTTTTAGTTGCAGATGGACATAATACCTTTATTTTATTTTTACATAGTGCTGAGGATTGAACCCAGTACCTTCCACATGCAAGGCAAGTACTCTACCACTGAGCTACAACCCCAGCCCCATATACAATTTTTGAAAAATATCTTTGATCTGCATTTAGCGGAATCAACTCTTCCACTGAGATGGAACCCATAGAAACAGAGGGCCGACTTAAGTGTGCATATACACCTGCAAAAGTGTACTCACTGGGACCAGTTATTGAGCTATAAAAGGAATCCTTCCCACCCATCATGTTTCAAACAACTAGCCACTTCTCCAGGGCCCCACTCTGCAGGACTCGGGGTAGATGGTTGCTGCTGGCCCCCACTGCAGCCCCTTCTATACCTCTTGTATGCCTAGAACTCAAGGAGCAGCAAACCCAGTACCCCTTCAAAGTGTGCCTGCAGCAGAGCCCTGGTGACTGGTCCATGGCTCACACACTGTTCCTCATGCCGAGCAGTGAAGGCATGTGTGCTGTGTTCTGGAGTGGAGCTGCGGATGCCCACCCATATGGGGGGGAACTACGTGCACCAACGCAGGGGGCCAGGTAGAAGAAAGCACGTATCTGCTCATTTCTGTCCAGTTTATATAGTTAGGGGAGAAGAGCTTGGACCCTAAAGTCAGACTGACCTGAGTACAGAGCCCAGATCTGCTACTTCCTAACTGTGGGACCTTGAGCAGGTCAATTCCACTCTCTGAGCCACAGTCTCCCCATCTGTGTTATAGGTTAATATCAGTCCTTACCTCCAAGGGCCTTTATGAACATTGTATGAGACAAGACAAGGACAGTATTCAGCATGTAGTATTCAATAAATGCAACTTACAAATGCTTGTATCTGAAACATCTTCTTTTCCTTACTCCTGTGACTATTCATAGGATGCTGTCAAGTAGAGTAGCCACTAGTTGCATGCAGCTATTTCAATTTTACTTACAATGAAATAAGATAGATAATTCAGTTCCTTCATTGCACCAGCCACATTTCAAGTGGTCAAGAGCCACATGCTACTAGCAGCTACTATATTGAGCAGCAATACATTTTAGACTATTCCCATCACCATAGAAAATTCTACTGGATGAAGCTGTATATACAGAACTGTTAAAAGCACAGGAGGCTCTTAGGTCACACTACCTGATTGTCATACTACCACCTATGAGCTGTTACCTCAGCATGTTACCTCTCTGACTCAGTCTTCTCATCTGTGAAATGGGGGTGATAAAAGCACCTACCTCTTGGAGTTGCTGAGGCTTAAAGGAGGGAATCCATTAACACACTTAACACAGGTCCTGGTACATCCGAAGTGCTCCAAAGAACTGTATCTGCTATCATTACTTTTTTTTTTTTTCATTTTTTTGGTACTATGGATTGAACCCAGAGGCACTTAACTATGAGCCACATCCCAGCCCCTTTTTGTATTTTATAATCTTGCTGAGTCGCTTAGGGCCTCATTAAGTTGCTGAGGCTGGCTTTGAACTCATGATCTTCCTACCTCAGCCTCCCAAGCCGCTGGGATTCCAGGAGTGCGCCTCCATGCCCAGCTTACCATTACTTCTTGCTGGTAGAAATGGACAAGTCACTTTGTAGCCACAAGTGGGAAACTGGAAGTCAGACTGACAAGCTGGGGGACTATCCACTGGAGGACAGGGGCAGCTAGCTGGGTACAGAATCCCTCTTCCTCCCAGCACCTCCTTATGCCCTGGGAAGCCAAGTTCATCGAGCTCCACTGGGCCAACTTACGTACAGGCTGCCTGTTCTCGGCGAAACCCTTGCGCAGAAAAATACAAGCAGGGCCCAGCAGGTTGTGCATGACGGCGCAGTTTTGGGCCAGCATCAGGAGCGGTCCGGGGAGCTCATCACTGGCTGCCAGCCCCTCCTCGCTCGTCTGCACCACCATGTAGCTGGTCTTCTCCTCCTGGCGCATCTTCAGCCAGAACCAAGTAAATACAAAAGAGAGGCAGGGTATCACTTCCTTGCCCACTTAGCTCTTCCGGCCCCAGCTTGGCTCCTGGTCCTAGAGGGACATCTCCTTCCGAGAAGATCCTCCAGAGTCAAGTGGTAGGGTTCAGAGGGCCTCAGGGTCATGTCTCAAATAGATGGAGACGCCAATGGTTCAATAGATGGAGACGCCAATCCTTGACTGACACAGTTGTCCAGGGACAGCTGGGTGTGATGCTTGCTGTGTGGCCCATGCACACGCACACGTGCACACACATGCACACACACATCTATACACAGAATCACATGCTCATGCTCATATGCACACAGAAGCTCAGGCTGAGAAGCAATCAGAGGACAGTTTCTGTCCTGATCAATGGGAAGTGTTCTCTTTGAGCGTAATGGAACAATGTCCTTTCTCCAAATGCTTCCAATGGCCAAGCTCAATACTCAAGCTATGTCATGTCTCCCAGCTTACTGATGGGCTCTGATCCTATCCCAGCCAGATCCCCGCTGAAAGGCTGGGGGGTGCCATCAGAGTCGACAACATGGACAACAGTTTCCTTTAGTCTGCTGGACTAGAGGCTGCAAATGTAGGTGCCATCACTGCCGTTAATGAAGCAGGCAGGGATCAAGAGGTGGGGATGGGCGGGGTGCAAAATGGATGCTACGCGCCCCCTTTAAATGGGCAGTCCCACCTAACTCCAGCCACTCTCTTGATTTAAAGCACCAGGTGGGCCAAACAACAAACAAGACACCTCTGTGCTTGGATTCCACTCGGTTTACAACCTCAAGATTAGACAGACTCCCCGCCGCTCTCCTCTCCCTCCCTCCCGCCTTCCCTGGCTTCCTGCCCGGCCCAGCCTGCTGGACCTCTAGAGGCTAAGGCAGGGGCCTTGTCTGCTGACCAAATATAGCTGTGCTCCCAGGCCCTGGCCAAGCCATTCTCCCCCCTGCAGGTTCCCATGCAGCTATAAAAAGCCAGCACTGCCCACAGACCTTCCCTTAGGACAACAGCAGCATCTAGACACAACATTCGGTTCCACCCCGGTCTCCCCAGCCTGCCAGCCCCTCTCCAGAATTCAGGTCACAGCACTCTGCCCTCAGCCTGGTGCTGGGCGGTCTCCTCTCAGTGTGGGGATTTGGAGCAGAAACTTCCCAAGAAGAGGCAGAGTGGCTGAACCCCTGAAGGCTGTCCTTGTGTGAGAAGCCCAGGGCTGTGCCCCTATCCTCTCATCCCATTGCACTTCTGAGCAGCTGCCTCCATGGCCTAGGAGAAGATCCCAAGACCCAGGGGCAGCCTGTACCACCAGGCTGAGAAGCAGAACCACCCGTCCCTTGTCCTCTCATGCTTCTCCCCAAAGTCCCCCACTGTGGGGCTACAGAGGCACCCTTCCAATGTCCTAAGCCAATTCCAGGCTTATAGAGAGAAGGAGCAGTATTCTGATCCCTTAAAGGGAAAGGAGACACTCAGAATCAAGGTGAAGGAACCCAGTCCAAGGCTCAAGTTTGGTGAGTCCAAGAAGGGTCAGTTTTAGGAAATCTCAGAAATCGGGGATGTCAGACAGACTAAGGGCCCATCCTGGCTTGATGCCCCTCAGAGGCAAGAGTCAGAATCTCTGCTGCATGCAGGAGCCAGACTGGTGCTGGCAGAGACCAACACAGACCTTCCCAACTGGGAGTGGGAACCAAAGGAAGCCTGGGAGTGGACAGTGACATAACACCAAGAAACCACCTCACAAGATGTTTGCAGAAAATCAGATTTTTTGTTTCTAGCTGAATCTCGTGTACTTGACTCAGAATGAGCACAATTGAGGACGGAGGAGGCAGCAGGTGGCACAGAACTCTGAGAGGCAGTTTGGTATGCTGGCTTTGGACATGGTCTTGGGAACAAGTTTGGGCTCTGATGCTTGTTTGCTGTGTGACCTTGGGCAGGTCGCTTTCCCTCTCAGTACTCCAGTTTCTTTCCCAGGGATAATCATGTCTCTTCACAGGATTCTTGTGAGAAATAATGAGCGATTGCATAGAAAGTGCTTTGCATAGTGCCTAGAACATGGTAAGAGCAAATAAATGGAGTTGCCATAGTAATGACAATCAGGATGATGGTGGTGGTGGTGATATAACTTAAGAGATTCTGTGTGCCAGAAGGCATTTACTTCTGGCTCCAGAGGAAGTGGGGGAACATCTGCCAATCAGGAAAGAAATGAGAAGGATGGAGAGGAATTCGCTCCCACAAAGAATGAAGCAGTGGTGTCTGGGGAATTTCCATTGCATCTCTTAATGATAATGCTGTCTGGCACCAAGTTGCCCTGGAGGCTGCAGCCCTTCTCCAGCCAGTGATGGCACCTGACAGCCTGGTCCTGCCCAGCTCAGAGCTCTAGGCGTGCCACCTCTCCTCTTTACCAGCTCTCCAGCTACCACTCAAGCCAAGCCACAAGCTGACAAGGTCTCCCTGGCACTAAATGGACATGTCCTGGGTGTGACCTGGCAGCAGGAGGGGCCACCGGGCCTCATAACCTTTACAGCTTTCTAACAACACAAGCGTGCAGGTCAGAATTCCCTCTCCCTGCAGGAGTTCCAGAATTTAAACAATGCATGCTTGGTGAGAAGGTATGGCTACACTGAGTGGGAATTTGGACTAGATGACTTCTAAGGTCAGATCCAGGAATCTAGGTAGAACATTTCTGACAGCAGGAGAAATTTAGACAGGCAGCCTCTCCCAGAGGGAAAAATATAAAATAAAAATAAAACCCAACCCTGACTTCACACATCCAGGGTCTAAATCCCAGCCCTGATTGAGACCTTTGAGACCTTAAGAAAGCTCTTATCTCTGTGTCCAGCAGCTTTCTCTGCAAACTAGCCAAGAAAACTACTTTGTGGAAAAGAGCAAGCGAGATAGCAGATGTTAGATATGTTGTAAATAAGAAAAAGCAATCATTACTAACTTTCTGAGGAACATGACATTGAATGAAGCTCATTTTAATGATCTTTTGACTTATTCCATTGGCTCAGAACCTCCTGGCCTGGAGGTGTGAGTCAAGAGCAGAGCATGAGCTTAGTATGCAGAGGCCCGGGGTTCTGTCCCAGCACCAATAATAACATCAAACTCTTCATTTTTCCTTTTTCTCCTCCATCCCTCTTCTCTAAAATACAGAGTGGGAAAAATATGATTACAATGACAATAATACTAATATTGATTACTATATGTCAGACACTGTGCCTGACACTATTTAGTTTTCACAATTGCCTTAAGAGATAGACATTAGAACTGAGGTTATAGCTCAGTGGTCAGTTGCTTAGCATGCATAAGGCCCTGGGGTTTGATCCCCAGCACTGCAAGAAAGAGAGGGACCCCAAGAGAGGGATAAATTGATGGCTACGGGAACTGAGGTACAGAGAGGTTAATTTGCTAAGGTCACAAGATGTGGGAGAATTGTGTGACTCTTAAGCACTCTACTGTGTAAGGGCAGATGGGCGAGGGGGACAGAAAGACAGTTCTTGTTCCTAACTTCACCCCCTCAAACTCTGGACAGAACCCACTGCGAGGGTGTTCGCCTGTGGTCCTCTAGACGAATTCAGATCAGTTTCTGCTTCTCTGATTCAGCACCGAGGCCACCTCTGGTGTGGCAGATTCCTCTAAGAAGATGACAGATTATGGTGGGGGGGGTCGGAAACACGCAGACGCAACCATCCATCCTCAGAAGGATCCAAGGAACGGCAAAGATTAAATGGAATTTGATGTGAGCAGCTTAGCTGAATGAAGAAGTTGACAGGCAGAAAAGCCCAAAATGTCCTAAATGGAGAAGCCATCACACTGACGGAGGATGGAGGAGGGGGCTGGTATAAAGATGCCATTAGCTGACCTGAGACCCTAGGTGTGTCTCTAAACCCTTCTGAGTGACCATCGAGTTCCTTTGGAAAATGGAAGAATTGGAGGAAGATATCCCTATGTCTCCTTTTTCCTTTAAATAATGTCTGAGTTTGGCCTGACTACAGAGGGCTAGAAATACAGAGAGAGCCCACCTGAAGCAAAACCCGGTAGATACCCAGGACCTGCATGAAAGATGCCTTAAGAGTGATTATTTCCTTCCCCAACGGAATTCTTACAAAAGAATATTATCCTAGTGTATAAGCATTAGATCCAATCCAGAAAGTGATTGATGGACACACCTGCTCAACATATCTCTTGGGCATCCTGTTTCTTAAGGGAACCTATCCTGGACCAGAAGCTAGTCTGGTCATTCTTGAGATTCTGTGATGGGACTTGGGAATTATTGAAGGTAGAAGGAAGGAGATAGTCTGCTTGGTGCTTTTCAGCAGCAATGGGTTCTACTTCAAAACTCACACTTCTGAAGACTTAGAGACCACCAGAGAGGCACACAGACCCCAGAAGGTTATGAATGAGCCCCCGAGCATGCTGCTGCGAAGGATCTTCTGATCCTGCCTGATTCAAAGGTGTCTGTGCACTGATATCCTAAGAATCCACACTTTTCATTTTACGTGATTTAAAGCTACATGATTTAAAGCTAACTCCTGTGCAAATTCCCAAACACAGACTCCCCCACTCTCCACCAACCCCCCAGCATGCAGCTCTAGGACCCAACTTCAGCTTGGGGTCTGAGACATAAGCATCTATGATCGGAGGGTATCTGGAGGTAAGAACAGGGAAGCAACCCTAGACGGAACCTCTGGGAAAAAACAGCAAGCTCAGATGCCCACCCGCTCCATGCCCAACCTCTGGGGCAGGTGGCAAGACGCCCCATCCCCAACCCCAGCGCTTGGGAGCTCCGGAAACATACCTTCCTGGAGAGATGTCTCAGTGGCGACTTGACACAGTTGCCCATCCTAAGCTGAGGCAGCCCCTCTTGGGATCCTCGGGTCCATGAAGGAGGCTCCTTGGGGGCTAGGAGACCTCGGTCTGGGTCACTGCCAACCCCAGCCTCCCTCTGCCTGTGTCGCTCTTCCTCCAAGACCAAGCTGAGCCCTCTTTCTGGCGCGCGTGCTCTCTTACCCGTCTGCCTGCTCCTGCTCTCTTGATTTTTTTTTTTGGTGGATTGTGTGTGTGTGTGTTTGTGTGTCTGTGTTTAACTTTCTGGCCACTTTCTTAAGGAGATGAAGGCAGAAGGGGAGAGTGCAGGGCACAGAGAAAATCGCCTGGAGAGATGATGGCAGAGGGCAGCCGAGCTGGGCAGCCTGCCGGATCATCTACATCAGATTAGAGCTGAGTCCTCTTTCTCTGCTTCTCTCCCCTTCCCTCACCCCCCTCCTTTTCTCTGTTGCAGGGAGATTGCTTCAGGGAGGGGACCCAGGGTGGCAGCTGCAGCTGGGAATTAGGCCAGCAGATCCAGAAGGAGAAGCTGGCTAGTTTGGACCCCCAATGCCAGGATGCCTTAGAGCTCACAGCCCTGCACGCACAGACACTCACCACACATACACCACACATATGCACACATACACAAGCCCCCAGGGAGATGTATGCCTTTTCCAAAGAGCAGTGAGCTGGACAAGCACGCATCCTCATCGCCCCTGGCAGATCCAGATGGATGGAGAGCAGGCGGCTCCAGTTGGGGGCCCTGGGAGATCTTGTGACGTCTCCATTACGCTCCATTTTTCACACTTGCCTCATCAGTGAAATGGGATGAGGCTCCAGGGCTGGCAGCACAGCTGAGCCGACAGCTGAGATCAGCTCCTCCTGCCCCCGTTGCTGTGTGCAAGCTCTCCGATCCAAGGGAAGCCAAGAGGTGGCCCCCAGCGGGGAGCACGATGAAGGCAGCACTGGCACAGAGGGCACTGGCAAGGTCCCCAGACTTTCTCCTCATCCTCTGCCTGATCCTGAGTGAAGATCTTTCATGGTTTTCCTTGGGGAGCAAAGCACAGAAGCCGCCCTTTACAAATGGTCTCCGAGGTCCCGCAGCTGGAACTTTATAGGTTCTTCTTCGCTCCTACAGGTTCTGGCTTGATGTGAATTCATCTCAAGTCTCAGATGTCCCATTTGAGACCTTCAGCCTGAGCCAGAAGGAAGAGAGGAAGCATCCCTGCTTCCCCGCATCTAACTTTCTCCAGCAGGGGGCACCAGAGATAGATCGGGAGGCAGGACTCCTCCCAGGTCCCGGGGGGATGCAAGCGGGTCTCTCGCACAGAGCTCAAAAGAGTTTCAGGTCCAGCTTGGGTGACCAGTCGGAAATCCTGTTAGGGAAGATGGCTGGGGCCACCGCCCAGAGTGTGACACTGACTCACTCCTAGAGGCCTGGGAAGGAGGCCCGTTGCTGGCCTCTGATGGTCACGGTGCTGTGCTGCTGGTCAGGGAATGGCTTAATCAGAGCGGATATTCAGCAGACTTGTTTAGGCCAAACCTCTGGAGGAGACGATGGAGGAGGAGGGACAGCCCCATAAGGTCTAAGGGAGGAGGCTGAGGTGGGGTCCGGTGTGGATGCCTAAAGGGCAGGAAAGAGGGTGAAGATGCCAGGCAGCAGGGGCAGGAAGAGTGAGCAGCCAACATAAATGCCATCTTCAAAGCTGCTTCCTGTGGAAACAGCATGAAGGAAGCACTCTGTGGGCCTGGTCAGAGGGGTCAGGCTCAATAGACTCCAATGAAGGGGCAGGATGGGGCAGGATGGGGCAGATGGCGTTGAGTCCTGGCATTCCCAGAGTCCTTCCATTCCTGAGCTTCAGATTCCTCCACTTGAAAATGGGGCTTCCCCTGCCTTGCTGATAAAGCACACACATTAAGAAGTGTGGCACATAGTAGGGGCTCAATAAGTAATTATTCAAACAGAAGGAAGAAGTATCATGTGCTTGGTGTTTCTGTGCCAGGCACATGATACCTCTGGGAGCTTATATTCTATTCTAGCTGGTGGGCAAGAGGTAGTAAGGAGCTCTGAGCAGTTATTTACTTACATTTCAGATAAATGCTCTGAAGGGAGAAAGACAAGAACTCTGTGAACTGGGCCCAATGGCGCATGCCTATAATCCCAGTAGCTCAGGAGACTGAAGCAGGAGGATCACAGGTTCGAAGCCATCCTCAGCAACTTAGGGAGACCCTAAGCAACTTAGCAAGACCCAGTCTCAAAATTAAAAAATGAAAAGGGCTGGGGATGGGACTCAGTGGTTAAGCACCTCTGGGTTCAATCCCTGGTACCAAAAAACAAAACAAAAAAAAAAAAAACCCCAAAACTCTGTGAATGTAAGACAGACAGGGAATCTAACTTAGTCTAGGGGAATCAGGAAAAACTTATAGACAAAATTATAGAAAAAGGACCATCTCCAAACTTGGGGACAAGGCTCACCAGTGGAGCTTGGGTTAGGCTCCAGGTACAATCCCAATTCATACCAACTAAACCAGAGAAAGCATATAAAGGCAGCACAGGACAAGGCAGGATTCTCAGTCCTGGCTCCAGGCTAGAATTGCCAGGGAACTTCCCCAGAAATTCTGGTTTACGTAGGTTTAGGTGGGCTCGGGACATTGGAGTTGTTTTAGTCTGTTCTTCAGGGAATTCAAACCTGCATCCTTTGTGGAGAACCACTGGGGTAAAGCTTCAGAGCTTGGAATGCAGAATGATACTGACCTGGGTTCAAACCTTGTCCTGCTACTTAGTAACCATGTGACCTTGAGGAAATGTTGGTCTTTCTGAACTTCAATTTCTTTTATTTTTAAAATGGGGATTCTAATAACACCTCCCTTAAGGCTCTTATGAGGGGTTAATGAGGTAATATGTGCAAAAGGCTTGGCACAGTGCCAGGCACCTAGAAAGTGCCTCCTTCCCCTCCCTGCCTGGCCTTGGTTTTAAAGGGCCATTCATCCAACATCCACTGGTGACTCCTGCCCCCTGCAGGCCAGCTCAGGGCACAACACCCACTTGTCGACCTTGGGACAGGCCTCCGTCCTTGGAAACAGTAGATAGAAGACAGCAAAATCAGGCCCTTATGGAAAAGTCAGGCTCTTGAAGGAAGCTCACCCTGCTGTGTGGGTCGGGGCGAGAGTGACACTAGTTTGAGGTTTGGGGGCAGCAAGGGATACAGGAGCTTCCTTAAACCTGAGCTGGGCAGTGGGCAGATAAATGGTTTGATCTTCTAAAGGAAATCAAAAAGGGCTGAGGGGTGAGGGCTTCCTCTGGGGAGTGAAGCACATTGTGTGTCCCCCACTATCCTCATTCACAAAGCTGCAGTCCCTGGGCCTTCCAGAAGCCACGCTTCGAGTTCTGGAATGGAATAATAGGATCAGAGGGATGAGAAGGATAAACCCGTTGCTAATTATTCCTGATTAGGGGGGAGGCTGGCCTCCCGTCCTGATCAGTTCTATCACTAGCATTTGAACTTGGACGCCAGCCCAGTGGTAAAATGCCTGGGGAAAGCTGGGTCGTAACCTGAGAGGTGCTCTGTGGATTCTTCCGACAACCAGGGAACACGGATAAGTGACTTTCCACCCTGCCAGCATGGTACAGCACAGGCAGGTGTGTTTGGAGACAGGCAGTCCTGCCATTTATTTACTGTGTCACTTTGGACAAGTCACTCCCCTCTCTTGAGCCCTTTCCTCATCTCTAAAGAGGGGGATGACAATACCAACCTTCTCAGGTTGCTGTGAAGATAATGACAACACACTTTGACAATGGTTTGGTGGGATCTAGACTGAGGCCTCAAGTACTCTTGTTTCTCGCAGCAACATCCAGAAGCAAATGCAGATACCGTGGAGGACTCTCACCCAACTGATGGAGGCCACTCCTAGCATCAGTGATGGATGCTAACCACAAACTGACCTTCTCATTCCCCATCCTCAGGCACCAGAGGAAAGGCAACAGAGGACACTCAATCTGGGCAGGAATGAGGAACACTCACAGCCCTCATTCTAGGACTATAGGCCTGTTATGGTTGAATCCATTAGAACACAAATCACATGACCTCTCTCCCCATCTAAACCAGAGGAACTAAGAAACCTCTGAAGTCCAGAGGCTTATGACACCATTCATTCATTCATTGATTCACTCATAAAATTACTGTGATCTAGTTATGTGTAAAGCAGTATGGAAACTCAGTCAGCCTTCCCAAATCAGCTATGGGCTTGATTCACATCTGCTTCCTCTACAAGGGTTTTTCTTCTCAGGCTTAAGAGTAAGAACAGAAGGTCTGTACATGAAATAATCTTCCAAGACCCAAAGCCCTAGGTCATCTTATTCTGAGCTAATTTCTGACACCCACATCTTCTCTTTAGGCAGCTAGGTGGCATGTCCTTAGCAGGCAACAGAGAGGAAATCTGGGAAGGACACTCTGCTCCTCTCTTAATAGGCTTTCCTCACCCAGCTCAGAGGCAGCTTTCAAAACACCTTACATAGACCCTTATTCAATTAGTCTATTAAAAAGAGCAATAACAGGGCTGGGATTGTGGCTCAGCGGTAGAGTGCTCACCTAGTGCGTATGAGGACCTGGGTTTGATCCTCAGCACAATAAACATATTGTGTCTAACTACAACTAAAAAAATAAATATTTTAAAAAATAAAAGAAAAAAGAGCAATAACATTAATAGAGGCTGCCCTTGATCCAGCACCCGCTAGGAGCCAGGCATTTGCTGCCCTTAATCCTGTGTAAGCTTCACAATAACTCACAAGGGAGTTTTTGTCAATCTCATTTCTGGATGAAGAAACCTTGGAGAGATAAAATGACATGCTAAGGTCACAGAGCTGGGACTGGAGCCTTCAGCTCTACTATCTTCCAAACCACACTTTGACACCTTAGCCCCAAATCTACACTGTCTCCCTGCAGACAGTAAGAATGCTCCATGAGGTCTTTGGAAGAATCTTAATTCCTATTTCCCCAAATGTAGGAGTCTACCTCCATTGTCACGTTGAACCTGGCTCTCAGAAAGAAAATGCCCTTGGTAGTTAATTAACAATAATAATAATAGCTAACACAGAGAGTTTATGCACTGGACCATGCTCCATACAAAGCTCATATCTCATTTAACCTTCCAAACGTCTCCTTGAGGCACTATGAGTATTCTCTATTTTTCAGGCAAGCAAAGAGCCTTAGTAAGATTACAAGTTACAGAATGAAAAAACAAACCAACAAAAAAATTTAGAACTTGAGAGACATGAAAAATAAACTTCTCCAAATATATTTTGCCCTAAGTAGATCCTATCTGAAAGTTTGTATTCAGAACCTTCCCCCCATTTACCTTCTCTGGGCCCCCACCCTGTCTCAAAGGACAGAAATCTCAACACAGACAGAGCCGGGAAAGAAAGACTAATTCCTCTCTGTCACAGGAGGCTGGAGGCTCTGACACCAAAGTCCCAGCCTGGGTGTGCTGCGCTGTTACTGTTGTTATTCAAACAGATGCCTTTGAGGTGCCAGCAGGAAGCCCAAACTGAATGTGCTGGGCTTTAAAAGAAAAAGCCCACATCTCTAAGAGGCAGGAGCTTCCAAAGGAAGGTAGTAAATATTTGATGGGACCTTCCTGCTCCTCCTGACTCAGATGACCCTGGTGACATTTCAGAACATGGGGCTGGAGAATGTTCTTCATTTAATGACTGGGAAATTAGAAGGAGGAACTAAAGCATGTAGCTGCAGTGCTCTGAGCTCAGAATGGGCTCATGCGGGCAAAATTCTGCAAAGCTGGGAAGCAAGGGTTCTTTTTCCAGGAGCTGAGTCAGATCACCAGCAAACTGAATAACCAGGAAGTGTATGATTCCAGGCCTTCCAAACTGCTAGATCATAAGCCCCCAAATAGCCAGAATCCTGGCTCTCTCGTTCACTGTTGTCTCCCTAGTGTTCCATAAACGCCTGGGCAAAGTAGGTGCTCAAAAGATATTTGATAAATGAATGAATTTTTATTGAACAACACACAGCTTTTGTGTTGCAAGCCAGTCCCAATCCACAGACCACTCCTGACTTAATACCCCACACCTCCTAAAACAAAAGCCACTGCAGTGAACTTCTCCTTCAGTCTGTCACTGCTCTAACTCTTCATGGCTCTGCATCCAGATCTGTACTCCAGAGAACTGTTCCCAGCTCACTTGACTAATGAGGGCTCCCTGCAGGAACAAAGCCACACGCTGCTGCCCCATCACACCACCAGAGCAGGCCCGCGCAACCTGAATCCATGTGCAGCTGCCTTCATGTCAGACCTCAGACTGGCATCAGCCACGGCGGAGTAGTATTTTGAAAAGAAATGTGCAGATCTGAAGCAAAACACACACACGGCCTCCTTAGAATGTTGATCCAGCATGACAAGCCAGGAGCTTGAGGCGGCTTCTTTGCTCTAGATCCTAGCACACACCCCAGTGTCCCCAACAAACTAAGCAAACGCTTTGATCAGACCTCTGCATTACACCTCTTGGCTGCCGCAGAACTGTCTCAATGCCCTGCCAGTGAGTTCGACTTGATTACAGACTCAGAACTAGAGGAAATTCTGGCTTTGTTCAGGAGTTCAGAGGTTCCTGTCTCCCCAGCCACACAATCACAAACTGTAGGCCTGAATTGTGACCACAAAGCTTTTTAAAGGGCAGATGTCCAGCTCCCTAGGGCCCTTGAGGAAACCAAAGAGCCACTGGTGACCTCTTAGTGGCTTTTCTGACCTTAAGATGCACCCCAACTCATGTTAGAGTTCTCTGAGTGTTATTCCACATCCTACAAATCCACAACTGCCCAACTGCCGTCCTAGTGGCATCCTGGAGTGACAACCTCCTTAAAACACCTCAAAGTTCCAGTTTGAGCCATAGCTCTAGACCCCCGCCCCCATGTCTACCCAGACACCTCTTCTCTTTCCTCATATTTTTGATTTTCCTAACTTTTCCCAGGCCTTTGAAGACGCTATAGGCAATGGCTAGAGACCCTCATCTCCAAACAAGCCTGTGTGACCCAAGCCTCCCTCCCCTTGCTCCAAATCCCTTGCTCTCTTGGGTTGCTCCCTGGCGATACTGGCCAGAGGCCGGAGCAGTGGGTTTGGCGCCACCTGCTCGGAGCGCTCCTCTGTGACCCCACAGATCTCCAGGAGGGTTGTGGAGGTCTCTCCCTTCCAGGACTAGCGGTTCGGGCAGGTGTGAGGAAGGCTAAGTGGCGGTGCCTCGCCCACAAGAGACCCGGAGCGTGGACAGCGCACAGGGTGCTGAATCAGGCACGGGGGTGGAAGAGTGCCGGCCCGCAAGGGCGCCGGGCCGCGGGATGACAGCGGGAGCCGAGGCGTGACCACGGGCAGCGGGAGTAGGGTCGTGGACGCGCCGCAGCAGCAGGGTCCCGAGCGCCTTTCCCCGGAGTGCGAGCGGGAGGCGCGGCCCTTACCTGGCCGAAGGCGGAGCTGAGCATGGGGTGCAGCCGGTGGAGGAACGGGTCCGCCTCAGTCGCTGCGGCTGGAGCGGAGTCCCCGCGACCCGGGGCTCGCAGTGAGCCCCGGAGGCCGAGCGCCGGGGACAGCCCCCGTTCCTCCCCATCCCGCCCGCGGGCTGGCGGCAGCGGCGACGGCGGCGAAGGTCGGGACGCCGCAGCCGGCAGCGCCTCCCGGGGCCTGCAGTGCGCCTGGGGGAGCCCGCGCCGGCTCCCCCGCGCGCCCTCCTCTCGCGGCACCGGCCGGCACAGGGGCCTCCGCGAACTGGGGTCCCCGGACGGCGGCGGCGTGCTCGGACAGGCTCCGGGCAGCCGGCGGCCAGGCAGCCCCGGCTCCCGGGCAGGGCCGTGGCGGGGAGCCCGGCTGCCCCCGCTCGCTGTCGCCGCCTTCAGCAGCGACGTCTTGGACTCGCTTTTGGCGATGTGCGAGCTCATCGCGGCGGGGCCCGCGCTCGCATGGCCCGGCGGGGGCGGCGCGGTGCGGCGCTGCGCGGGGCCCCCGGCGGGCAGAGAGCGGGGCGCCCGGCGGGAGCCAAGCCCGAGGACGCGCTGGAGGCGGGCGCCGTCCCCCGGCCGCTTAAATGCGGCCCCGTCGCCACCGCCCATGTGACAGCGCAGCCTCTACGCCCGGAGCCCCGAGCTCCCGGCGGCTGGCGGTACAGATCTGGGGGGGCTGCCTGCTGTCCCCCGAGAACCCACCCCCAGCTCTCGGGCGGCCCAGGTACCGCCGCGCCCCGCCCCTTTCCCCGCCCAGCGCTCGGGGAGTCCCGCTTCCGGGCGGCCCCTGGTGGTGAAGGGGGCGCTGCGGCGCGCAGCGGCGCGCAGCGGAGAGCGCAAGGAAAGGGGCTTGGCGAACCGCCCCAAAGAGGCTGAGACCCTAGTCGCGTCCGCAGCAATCCTTATCACGCCCGGAAGCTTCCACAATACCCCGGAACCACCCGAACCCCAAAGTGTAGGCAGGATACACTCTTCAGGGGGTACAACTTTGGCAAGAGGATGAAAGAGGCGCAGGGAACCAAAGAGCCAAGGAGGATGAAGGCACCCTGTGACACCACTGCGTATAAACGCAGGAGCCAGAATGGCATGGAAGGACATGCTGTAAGGAAAGGCTTCACTCCGTGGGGCGCAATACCATTCGGTGGGACTTCGATGGCCTTGGTAAGTCAGCTATAGAAATTTCAATTCTAAGAACAGAACACAAGTCAGGTGGCACCTGCTAAAGTACCTGTCTAGGAGGTGCATGATGATGATCAAGTCTCAGGTGGGACCCATTTGCTGCCTCTCTTGCCCACCCCTCTTCCCACCCTTGTATCTGCTAGGGAGATTCTTGCTCTTCGTAGACAACCAGGAGTCAAGCAGGGCTGGTTTGAATCTCAAGTCCCAGCTGAGGCTTACCATCTGAGTATGTTGGGCAAGTGTCATCAACTCCTCTAAGCCTTGTTTTCCTCTTCTATAAAGTGCAGATGATAATCATAACTAACTTCCTTGTGACATCAGATGACATCTTGAACTAGTCCAGTGCTTGGACAAAGCACACATTCAGTTAGCCTGTTCTCTTTTCTCTGCACTTCCTCAGGCCCCATCTACAACTCTTGTTTAGTAATGAGATGCTTGAGATTCAGGGATTGGGAAACCTCCCCAGCTCTCCCTGTTCTGGTTTCTGGCCCAAACGCTATCCACAGTCTGATCACTGCTTAGCCTCTTATTAGGATCCATGGACTGGCAGGGTGGTGCAAACCTGTAATTTAGCTACTCAGGAGGCTGAGGCAGGAGGATCACAAGTTGAAGACCAGCCTGGGCAACTTAGTGAGTCTCAAATTTTAAAAAAGGTCAGGGATGTAGCCCAGTGGTAGAATGCCCTTACTAGTTCCATCCCCAGTACCCCACCCCAAAAAGCCAAAAGATAGATATGTAGGCTGCCCATATTACATATGCTTCATTTGTGCCACGGGATCCCTAGTCTCTGCACTGTCTGCTTCCTTCACTCATGCATATGCCAGAAATTAAGAAAAATGGAATGGGCAGGGTAAATAACTACCCAGAGGCCAAAATGAAAAAGGAAAGTATGGCAAATTGCTCCCCATTTCACCTACTATAAGGGACTGAATTGCCATCAAAGCCATTTGGTTCTTAATCACAAGTAACTGAGGCAGGCTGGGGGTGGAGGGAGCAGCCCTAAAGACTCACTGCAATGTCCCCTCAGATATGCGGGGTGTAAAGGGTCCAGCCTCTCAGAGTTTGGGGTCAGTTAATGTCTTGACCTGTTCCAGCCCTCAGAATAATCAGTGTTAAGCAGGATTAAAAACAAATGTACATTCAATATAAATCACAGGAGATAAAGTACCTTAGCAGAATCCCTCAGAAGCTGATGAGAGGCAGTGGGCTGATGGGTAGTCTAAATCCTTGCTCTGCCATTCTTTGGGTACCTTTCTGAAATCCCCTAAATATTCTTGGGCAACACCTCTGTCAATGACTCGTTTCTGGAAGGTAAAGAACCTGGCTAGATCACCTGTGATTATTAGAGCAAATGCCAGAAATCAAAATTATCTTCACAGAGCAAATGAATCGAACATCTACACTTGTATCCCAGATGATCCTGGATGTATGCTAGAATTCCACTTCATTTACAAAATTTATTAATTTGATCATTTATTTATCCAATATTTGTGCAACCAGGCACTGTGCTAGGTACCTGACTTCCAAAATTCATCCCAGCCAGGCATGGTGGCACACACCTGTAATCCCAGCTGCTAGGGAGGATGAGGCAGGAGGACTGCAAGTTCAAAGCCAGCCTCAGCATCTTAGCAAGGCCCCTTAGCTCAGTGGTAGAGCACTTGCCTAGCATGTGTGGGGCACTGGGTTTGAATACCAGCACCAAATTGAAATTAATTAATTAATTAAAGGTCCATCAACAACTAAAAAAAGAAAGAAACTAGCCTTTAAAACAGAGGGTGCTGGGGATGTGGCTCAGTGGTTAAGGGCCCCTGGGTTCTATCCCTTGTACAAAAAAATAAAATAAAATATTTTAAAAATCATCCATTTATTCAACAGATATATACTTGAGTGCTTGTTATTTACCAGGCACTATTTCTTTCTCTCTTTCTCCCCGGCCCCCTCTGTCCCCTCGCTTTATCCTGGCAGAGCTTGGGATAGGAGCAAGGGATAGAACTCAGGGTCTCATGCATGCTACATAAGCACTCTACCACTAAGGTATATCCCCCAGCCATGACAGGTGCTATTCTAAGGAAGAGGGATATGGTGACAAACAAAATAAGTTGTAGGAAATTAATGGCGGCAAATTGATAGTATGCAGTGCCACAAAAAGGAATAAAGCAGGTAACAAGACAGAACTTAGAGCCAGGCGCAGTGGTGCACACCTGTAATCCCTGTGGCTTGGCAAGAAGATTGAAAGTTCAAAGCCAGCTTCAGCAACTTAGTGAAGCCCTAAACAACTTAGTGAGACCCTGTCTCAAAATTAAAATAAAATAAAATAAAAAGAGCTGGGGATATGGCTCAGTGGTTAAGTCCCCTTGGGTTCAATCCCCAGTACTTAAAAAAAAAAAAAAGAAGAAGAAGAAAAAGAAAAAGAAGAAAAAAAGAACTTAAACTGGGCATGGTGGTATACACCTGTGATCCCAGCAACTTGGGAGAATGAGGCAGCTGTAGAATCACAAGTTCTAGGCCAGCCTCAGCAATTTAGCAAGACCCTGTCAAAATAAAATAAAAAGGTCTAGGAATGTAGCTGAGTGGTAAAATGCCCTTGTGATCTATCCCTAGTACTATAAAAAACAGACCAACAACACTGAGCTTAAATGGACTGTCCGAGGTTTTTTTATTTATTTAATGGTGCCAGGAATCCCCTCCCACATGCTGGACAAGCACTCTACCGCTGAGCCACACCCACAGCCCAGACAGTGCTAGTTTAGACCTTGTCTAAGGAAGGAAGGTCTCTGCAGAGAGATCATTTGAGCAGAAACTAAAACGAAGTGAAGAAGCAAGTTATGTATATACAGCTGGGGGAAGAGCTTTCCTGGCAGAGGGAAGACATTCAAATGTCCTGAGGAGGAAACAGCTTGGTATTTTCAAGGAGCTGCAAGGAGGGTTGGAGTGAGCAAGGAGGTGGGAGAGAAGGAGCTGAAGAGGAAGGCCGGGGCCAGAAACACAAGGGCTCTGGGTTTCTTTCCGACCGGATAGCAAGCCACTAGTGGGTTTGTATAGAGGAGTGGCACATGGTTGTGTATGTTATTAAAATCTCATTGGCTGCTTTGCAGAGGTCATTTGTTGGACGGCAAGCATGGAACCTCAGAGCCAGTCAGGTATTGAACCCAAGGTATGGGTTAACTACTATGGCACCTGCAAAAGGAATTGTAAAGAGAGAAAAAGGAAGAGGAAAAAACCCAACTCTAATAAGACAGGAAAACACACAGTAAGGGTGTTAGGTTATATGAGAGCAGGTTACCTTATAGGAGAACACAAAACAGAACCTTCAGGGAGTTAGAGAAGGCAGCAGAGGAAGTGACATTTGAGCTGCTTTCTGAAGAAGTGGATTCTATCAGATGAATAAGGAGGGTCAGAGGAAGGTCGTTCCAAGCAGAGGGAACAGCCTAAGCAAAGGCTTGGGACTGTGAACCCGCCTGGTGTGCTTGGGGATCATTGTTGAAGGGAGGAGGGAGAATAAGGGCTAGGAGATGGGCCTGGAAAAGTGCTTAGGAACTAGACTGCGAAGGATCTGGAATGTGCCATTCAGGAGTTTGCACTTTATTTTACAGGCAATGGAGAATCCTTGAAGGTCTGTAGCTCATATCATATGCAGGCAGGACTGTGTGCGTTTGTTTTTGTGGTACTGGGATTGAACCCAGGGGTGCTCTGCCATTGAGCTACGTCCAATCCTTTTTAATTTTAATTTTTTTAAAAATATTTTTTCAGTTGTTGATGGACCTTTATTTATTTATTAATTTATATGTGGTGCTAAGAATCGAATTCAGTGCCTCACACATGCTAGGCAAGTGCTCTCCAACTGAGCCACCACCTCAGCCCTAATTTTTTTTTTTTTTTTTTTGAGACAGAGGCTGACTTTGACCTTGTGATCCTCCTGCCTCAGCCTCCTGAATCACTGGGATATAAGGTATGCACCATAGCACCCTTCTTAGACCTGGTTTTGAAGATAATGCTGATATATTTGGGGGCAGATTAGAAGGACACTGAAGGCAAGGCCAAGTAGGTTTATTCAATTAATAGCAATTATTGAATACCCTTCATGTGCTAAATTTTGGAATAGAGTAATAAATAAGTGAATATCATGCCTTCAAGGACTTTTAAGTCTGGAGGGGAGGTAATGAGGGCTAAATGTAGAAGCTGGGTCAGATTCAGGAAATATTTCAGAAATATCATCATTAAGACATCTGGAAAATCTCGGATACAGAAAATGAAAATAGCTTGCCTCACTGACGGTGAGATATAATGGCACCGTAATTCCTACAAAGTATCCTACCATGTAGAAATAATTTTAAAATAATCCTTCTGGATTGTACATACCTTGCTAGCTTCAGAAGCACTTTCACATGAAGCCTCACACTCGCCTTTAGGTGATACACAAATTGTAATTATTAACTAATTGCATGTTGTTATACTATTTGTTTAACAGTCGGGTGAAAATTATGCCAAAGGAGAGTTATTCTGGAGCACGAAAAAGACATCTTCGCAGAATGCAAGGGCAATTAAATCGAGATGGGACCACAGCATCAGTCTAGCAAGGGCTGCATATAATTGTCTTTATGTCTCATTTTTAGGGAGAATCCGTTCAGAAGGAGTAAGCCAGGGTTGGGGGCCACATTCATAATAGGTGCATGGATCTCTCATTTAACAGTTCCAATAATGCCATGTCCCTGTAGCAAACTCCTTTAAAAACTCTTCCTTCCTGACTGAGACTTTATGTCATGTGCAGAGTCTTGGAAAAGGTGATGGAGCAGTCACACTTGGAACTTGAATTAATTCTCTGTGACGTCCCTTGTCTAACTCATCCCTTTCTGCCGTTGTCAGAATCAAAAATCTGCAGTTAATCCTCCCTTGTTTTCAGATGACAAAATCTCTCTGTTAGGTTTCAGAAAGCGAGGATTACAAAATGTTCTTATGGTTTTATGTCCTCTGTGGTGATTGGAGAATACAGGAACGGATTGAAGGAGAATTTTCTTTTGGGGGGTGAGGGGACAGTCAGCATACTAAATAGAAGATTCCTCTCCAAAAATCTGCCTTTGGACCTACATGTTCATCACTTAAGAGGATTCCAAGAATTTTCAAATAAAATAAAAAGACATGGAGGTTACAAAATATGCATGGCACACTTAAGACTGTATATCTCGCTGTGTATAAATAATAATAAAAAGAAAAACAAGCAAGACAGATGAATCAAAAATAATTAATACTGACAAGTATGACCAACTACTAGACTGTCCTAGGGGCATGATTAATGATTTTCAAAATAGTGGCTACAGAACTCACTTGGTTACAAGGGTGAAGGAGAGAAAAAGCATAGATGAGGGAAATTCTACTCCCTACAGACGACTGATTGGTCAGAAGTTATATCTTCTTTTTTTTAATGTATGTATATATTTTTAGTCATAGATGGACACAATACCTTCATTTTATTTATTTATTTTTAAGTGGTGCTGAGGATCGAACCCAGTGCCTCACATGTGCTAGGCAAATGATCTACCACTGAGCTACAACCACAGCCCAGAAATTATATCTTCAGCACACTTTGCTGGGTGTGATGGCCCACACCAATGATCCCAGCAGCCTGGGAGGCTGAGGCAGGAGGATCACAAGTTCAAGGCCAGCCTCAGCAACATAGTGAGGCCCTAAGCAACTTAGTAAGACCTTGTCTCAAAATAAAAAATAAAAAAGGGCTTGGGAGGGTTAGGGCTGTAGCTCAGTGTCAGAGCGCTTGCCTAGCGTGTGGGAGGCACTGGTTTGATCCTCAGCACCACATAAAAATAAACAAACAAAGGTATTCTGCCCATTTACAACTCCAAATTTTTTTTTTTTTTTTAAAGGGCTTGGGATGTGGTTCAGTGGTTGAGAGCCCCTGGATTCAATCCCTGATCCAAAAACAAACAAACAAAAAACCATCACATCTGGACTAGCGTGTAGCTCAGTGGTAGAGCACTTGTCTAGTATACACAAGGTCCTGGGTTCAATCTCTAGCACCATCAAGAAACAAAACAGCACACCTGATCTCCAGCTACTAGAACATACCAACACCACCATTTCTCATTCAGAACATTCCCCCTTTCCTTTCCCTAATACAGAGCAGTTCTCAGCCTCTCTGGAATCTTGGCTGGTACAGGAAATGACCCCCCCCCCACTGTCTTGACTTTTTAATACTGATTCCATATACCCCAGGACTCTAGCAATGAGATACATATGATAACTGTGCAAAACAGCGAAAGTCGACCATTACATCTACACAGTTTCCATTAGATGAAATTCAACCCAGTTCAGATGACCTAACGTCACTCCACAGTGGCCTCCTTTACTGTTTCCCCCTCTAGACTGTATGTTCCATGAAAGCAGAGATAAGGTCTGTTTTATTCACTACTGGATATCCTACACCCAGCCCAGTGGTGAACACTAATACCATAATAGGTGCTCATCTAACATTTAGCAAAAGGATAGCAAATGAAAAGAAGCAAAACATTATTGTTTTTATAGAAATTAGTCCCCTGTGTGGACTCACTTTAGAGGTAGGAATTCAAAGGATATTCAATATGGGTTGTTTTTCTCCTTTAGAACTCAGGGCCTAGGTCATTTCTGCTGTATAAACCTAGCCCCTGAGTGACCAGCAAGCATAAAGGTGTAGGTGACCTTTAAGGACCAGCCATGGTTTTGCCACAGGCAGGAGGGTTCTGTGTTTTAATTGCCTGGAGATTCCATCCAAAATCAGAGTCAGCCGACAGTGCAGTCTGTGAGCAGGGCGGTTACATCTGTGGCACTTGGAAACGTGCCTGGCCCTGCACCAAGCAGACCTACTGGTACTGCATGACTAGAAACAAAATACGTTCAGCAAAGGAAGCTCTCAGGCTGCTGCACAGAAAGGTAGAGCCACTCACGAAATCACCTAAAATAAGATTCTGTCAACACTTAAGAATTAGCAGAGGAGCCGCGTGTAGTGGCGCGTGCCTGTAAGATGGTGAGTTCAAAGCCAGCCTCACCAACTTAGCGAGGCCCTAAGCAACTTAGCGAGACCCTGACTCACAATAAGAATATAAAAGGACTGGGGATGTGGCTCAGTGGTTAAGAACCCTAGACTCAACCCCAGGTATTTAAAAAAAAAAAATAGCAGAGGATTGGGAGGCAGTGGGAAGCTCATATATTTACCAATGAGTATGGAAGTATTTCAGTGTTTTAACAACTCAAAGGTAGTGCAGAGCATGTCAGCTGACTTCTGGGCCTCAGAATTGTTAGGATTAGACCAATCACAAAATGTCCAGGATGCCTTGGCTTCCCCGAAGGCTGCCACTTGAGCGCATGCGTGTAATCTTTGCAACTTGGGAGGCTGAAGTAGGAGGATCCCAGACTCAAGGCCAGCCTCAGCAACTTAGCAAGACCCTGACTTAAAATTTTAAAAATAAAAATAAAAAGGGCTGGGGATGTAGCTCAGTGGTAGAGTGACCCTGACTTCAATCCTCTTTACTGAAAAAAGAAAAAGAAAAGGTAAAATAAAACTGCCATTTGCAGGCATTATTTATTTATTCATTTATTTTTAATGAGTTGTAGAGGCAGTGACTTTGCAAAGACACCTAAATATTGGAGTTCTGTCTGACGAGGCTCCTCACGTTACAGTCCTGACATAATCTTCCCTTAGTGAAGGTGACATCACTGACGTAAAGGTGGATTCCAGGCAGCTGCCTATCTGGGGAACAATCGATTCTGCAGGTATGTGACTCACTTTTAGAGACAGGAGTCCAAGTCCTCATCAAGCAGATCTCTCCTTTCCTGTCTCTGACACAGCCAGCCCTGTCCCTGTACTTATGTGTAACCCAGCAACAAGGATGTACACAAGGGCCAAGCTGAATGAAGAAGTCAGAGTCTGCACTATGATCTCCAGAGACACTCAGCTTTGAACGGAGGAGGGTTTTTAGACAAAAATCCCACCAATTCTCTGCCCTTTCAACTTCACTCTCTGTTCTCTTTTTATCTGCTTTCAGCCTTTCCAATTAATCTTGGAATGAGAGCCCAAGGCAAGAAGCCAGCAGTGCCCGAGGAATGCTAAAGAGCAAACTGATCCAGAGAAACAAATGCCAGCGAGGGACCCCACAGCAGAGAGACAGACACTGTGAGCAACGCTCCCGTTACCATGAGGCTTGCGAGGCGTGTGCGCGGGTCTCCGCATTGGCACCATCTGCCAATTCCTCAGGAGGACAGAACAAACCAGCGAGGCATGAAGATTAGATTATGTAACGCTCGAGGATTGCTGTTTTCAAAGAGGAAACAAATGGAACGAATTGATTTGCTTGTCAAAGTCATGTCACTGAAAGAGACCCGTTCCCTCCTTTTCTGAAGGACCTCATTAAACGGGGGAATGATTTCCCAGACTCACAACGCGAGAGACCAAAATCCACTCCATTCATAAGAGCAGGTGCAATTTCCAGAGTCGCAGGGATGAATCCTATTCTGGTCTTCCTGCTTGAAAAAAAAAAAAAAATGACCATGCAGCTGCTACCTAAAGGGCACCAACATGGCAGGGAACATAACTGGCAGTTGCTAGCCAGAAGATCCAGAACCCGTGTGCTTTGCCTCTACTCTCTTACTTCCAGGGAAGCAGCATCTAATTTTGAGACCAGTGGGGACATATTTACTATTCAGAGCTCTAAACAAGTGCTTTGATAGACTGGGGACGCGTTCTTAAAAATACAAGCAGGAAGGAGAATGAGATGCTTTTCTGGGACCCCTCTGTCATTGCTGGGCTTCTCAGAATTGCTTTGTGTAGTGTATGCAGTAGAAACAAATCAATGCAAACCCCAAGCTTGCTGCCATGGTCCTATCCCCCCCAGGTTTCCCTGCCTTGCTAAGACACAAAGATTGAAATATCAAGTCTTTATTCAACATGTAAATGAAACCTGTTGTATTGGATATTTTCCATTTGCTCCTCCAGACCTACTTGTCTAACCTTCTCTGTCCTGCCCTTTGCCCTGGGGTGCTGACCTATATGAATGACACCAACTTGCTGCACTGCCCTCTAGCTTTGTTGGGTATAGCCAAGGGGAGACAGCAGCAGGAAACTGAAAGACACAAGGAGTATGAGGTTAGCTGGGCATGATGACACACACCTGTCATCCCTGTGGCTCGGGAGGCTGATGCAGGAAAATCTCGAGTTCAAAGCCAGCCTCAGCAAAAGTGAGGCGCTAAACAACTCAGTGAGACCCTGTCTCTAAATAAAATACAAAATAGGGCTGGGGATGTGGCTCAGTGATCCAGTGCTCCTGAGTTCAATCCCCAGTACTCCCTACCCCCCAAAAAAGGAGGATAAGGTTGACATAACTCTTCCCCCAACTCCCTCCCTGCCAGATCATCTTAGGTTGGTTGTGTCTTTTGATAAAAGATCACCCCTTCTTCTCAAGGTTGTCCTTCCCACACAACCCTCTTTTAATGGATTCTATAAATCTCTCCCTCCCCTCAACCTTCAGATCTAGGAGTGGTAAAGGCTATTACTAGTCCCCTGGGTACTACACATAACCTATGGTTTCCCTGTGCCCTGCCCAAACCTTGCAGATAGTCTCTTTATTAAATCCTCCTCTAATTATCTACTTTGAGTGTGCCATCTGTTTCTTATACAGACCCTGCCTGATATACCTACCACACGTATCAGTATGTTGTAGGCCCAACACCATGGTAAAAAAAAAAAAGGAACAAAATTAATAATACAATATGCTACCACTTTATGTAGTTATTCTGCATGTTCACCTCTTCCCAAAGCTATAATAACAACTTAAAGATAAAACCTAATTCCTCTTTACAACATAATTGTGCAGTAGAGTTTGTATGAGCTAAATATAATTCAGAGAACAAGCTTTCTCATGCCATCAAAATTCATGTTAACAACTATAAAGAGAAAACTCCAGAACTGATTCCCCTGACTTGAAATTTAGCAGAAATATCTTCCAGTATTTAAATCAACCCAACAACTATTTGAAAGTCTACTATTGTGGCCAGCAAGGTGGTGACCTAACAATGGGGAACAACGGAGATGTGAATCCAACTTTGTGGAATGGGGTCTTATTTTATGCAATAAATATGCATCCAAAAAGTGAAATGCAAATTTCATTTCCATAAATCAATTAATATGTTGTATGATCACGAAGAGCTTACTATTTGCATAATAAATTTAAAATTTTTTTTTAGTTGTCAATGGACCTTTATTTTATTTATTGATATGTGGTGCTGAGAATCGAACCCAGTGCCTCACACATGCTAGGCAAGCGCTCTGCCACTGAGCCACAACCCCATCCCTTGCGTAATAAATTTGATCTTTTGAACCAATCAAATTTTGAAGCACATCTATCCAATGTCCTTCAAATGTAATTTATCTTTAGTCTGTGGGGAGGATCGGTTCAGTGTTCCTGAAATAGCAGAAATTGTGGAATGAAATTTAGAGGAAAGATAAGGGAATTACCATTTATAGACCACATATAAAATGCTAGGCAATTTGCATCTGTTAGCACATTTAACCCTGAAAATAAACACATATTCCATCATTCTCTTATTTCTGAAAAAAAAAAATCAGTATGGCAGGTGTGGAATTCAAAATCCTTTTTTTTTTTTTTTTTTTTTTTTTTGGCGAATGTGAAAGCAAAGCAAAAATATTCTTCGGTGTAGAACTGTAAAGATTACATTATTCCCTGGCTTCGATGGCTTCCCACTGCTCTTGGGATCAAGTCCAAAATCCTTCACACGGCCCTGTTCCCTCCACCGTCCCTTCTCTGCACCATCCAGGCTGTTCCCCACTTGAGAACCTCCATGCTCCAACGTCCCCTGGGGTCTGCAGGTTCTTCTGGTCTTCTCCAGATTGACTCAGACTCATTTCTACTCAGTTTACATTTCCTAGGGGAATGTATCTCTCCCCAGATGGCCCCATGTCACTGAAGCCCCATGTCACTGAAGCCCTGAATACAAATAAAATACAAAATACAAATTAGGGCTGGTGATGTGGCTCAGTGATCCAGTGCCCCTGAAAGCTCATTTGTTGATTGACTGAACAAAAGAGAAGGGCTGCCCCTTGGGACGGTTCTACCTGAGAGTGTCCACATCCCACGCAGCTGGCAATGCCTCCCCTCGGACATGGCAAGGTCTAAAAAACCTTCCCTTGAGCTTCTAGAAGCTCTTCGCTGCCTCCTTCTCCCTATCAAGCTACACCAGGTCCTCCAGGATGGAGAGCTTTAATTTAAAGGAGAGCATAGCGGTCCTAAGAATCGCAGGCGAGCTCGGTACCAGGGGAGGACGCTCCCCAGGCTTCGCACCTGCGGACCAAGGGACTTGCTGCGAGTGCGCATGCGCAGGACTACTCTGCTAGAGCGCTTCTCCAGCTCCGGATGTTGCATCTGGTCTTGGAGTTTCAATCTGGCCATTTTGAGCACCGGAGGAGGTGAACGTTGATTGAGAGCAGGGCTCCTGCACTGCCTGGCAGGTCAGGATGGAGTTGGAGTGTATGGAGCACCGCCCAGTGGCAGGCATTGAACTGCATTGTCCAGCTGAATACAGTACTCCCAGTGACTTGGTATAGGAGAGAGGAGTGTGTCGGTTTTACAGATGGGAAAACAGAGGCCCTGTGGTTTTTAGAATTTATCCAAAGATAGATAATGAGAGTGCTGGGATATGACTCAACATCTCTGGCTTCCAAATGCCCAAGCTCTCTCCCTCCTTTTGAATTTTTCAAAAGAAATTTTCCCAAAATGTGAAAGCCAAGTGGGAGGAAGTTAACTTTCCTAGTAATCCTGGGCCAGCTGCCTGCCTGGATTCATGTGTCTGTGTGACCTTGGGCAAGTCATGTCCCCACGGAGCACCAGTTTCATCATCTGTAAAATGAAGATCATATTGCCTGCCTTTCATCATTGACGAAGATTCGCTCTTCTGACACAAAGGTAGTGATGCCTACCAGACGCCAGGTACTGTGTACTGTTGCAGGCCCAGGGGTATGCCAAAACAGAAGAGATCTTGTAAGGAGCTGAGATAGGGTGAGAACACACTAATAAACTCCAGAGCCCCGTCAGAGATGGTTCTAGAAACCTGGGCAATGTTGTACCCATTGCCCAGTAAGAACAGATGAAATCTATCAACATGGGTCTGGCATACTACAGGCTTCCCTCCATGGAAGGTGGGCATTTCTCACACAGTGGTGTGAGTTTCTCACCACTGGCTCCTGGGGAAGTAGAGACTGTTACAGGCATGGGAATTCACAACACACAGGTTCTTCCCTTGTGCTTCCAGAGCGGTGGGTGTTTCCATTGGTATGCTGTGCCTTGGAAAATTTCTACATTTTGCTTCACTGAAAACAGAGAAGCAGAAGGAATGCAGACCTGTGCTGACATTTTGCTGGAATGCCCCATCTCAGCCAGGTCCCCAAACACATGCAAAAGTCCATTCACTCTAATGCATCAGTTCAAGGCTCCTAAAGCAGTCAAGGCTCGCTGGCACATGTCCACTCACAAGCTGGAACACTTTGCCCAGAGAAGTCTAGTCCAGTCTGGGAGACAAACATCAAGCCAGGCCGTGGCCATCTCTCCTTTTAGTGGATATTTTGAGAAGAGAAATCTCAAGAACCAGGATGCAGGGACAGAACTATTAAAGACTGGCCAAACTGGAAGTCTACTCACCTGACAAACTGAAGCCCAGAGACATAAGTTTAGCTGCCCAAGATTACACAGCAAGCTTGTGAAAATCTCCATGAATTCATACAGACACCAGATATTTATTAAGTGCCAGCTAGGTGCCAGGCACTGTTCTAGGCCCTAGGGATACAAGAGTGTCAAAATAGACAACAATTTCTATCCTCTTGGAGCTGGAATTCTAGTCAAAGGAGAGAGGCAGGGCTGGGTTTGTGGCTCAGTGGTAGAGCACTCACCTAGCACTGGTGAAGCATTGGGTTTGATCCTCAGCATCACATAAAGATACATGAATAAAGGTATTGTGTCCATCTACAACTAAAAAACATTTTTTAAACAAAGGAGAGGCAATAAAAAGATGAGTTAGTAATATATATGACATGCAAGATGATGGTAAATGCTTTGAAGAAAAATGAAGCAGAAAAAGGGAATAAGAAGTATATTACACTGCTGGGCACAGTGCAGTGGTGCGCGCCTATAATCCCAGCGGCTCAGGAAGCTGAGGCAGGAAGGTTCCCAAGTTCAAAGCCAGCCTGAGCAACTTAGGGAGGCCCTAAGCAACTTAGCAAAGCCCTGCCTCAAAATAAAATATAAAGGGCTGGGGATGTGGCTCAAGTGGTAGCGCGCTCGTCTGGCATGCGTGCGGCCCGGGTTCGATCCTCAGCACCACATACAAACAAAGATGTTGTGCCCACCGAAAAATAAATAAATAAATAAATAAAATAAAATATAAAAAGGGTTGGGGATGTGGCTCAGTGGTTAAGCATCCTGGGGTTCAATCCCTGGCACACCTCCCCCCCCACACTCCATACAAAGAAAAAGTGTATTGCAAGAGTATCGCATGGGTGCAATCTGAAATAGAATAGCCAGGGAAGACCTCACTGATAAACTGGTGTTTGAGCAAAGATCTAAAGATGAGAAAGGAAAACATGCCAGTGTGTGGGGAAAGAGTGCCCCGAGGGGCGACAGTCACAGCCAAGCCCACAAGGCAGGTATGTACCTACTGTGTTCCAGGGTCAGCAAGGAGGCCATTGGAGGAAGGAGTGAGGAGGAGGATGGGAGGCAAGTATGAGCCTGCGGGCCACCGTAAGTACTTTGGCTTTTATTCCAAATGAGATGAGGAACCACTGGAGATCCTGGGGTGGAGAAATGATTTGATCTAACTGAATAGAAAAGGCTGAAGCTCCTTCCATCCATTCATACACTCATGGAGCCTCTTAGGTGCCACCTGTTCTGTGGATGACAAGCTAGACACCCCCAGAGTGACGCAGTGGGTACTTAAGTGTGCATTTTGTGCTGTTTGGAGAGTCCAGAGCAAAGAGGAGGCTCAGCCATGACCTTCCTCTCGCTGGCTCTCACGGCTTTCCCTCTTTGTCCTGCATCCCAGGGAGACTGGCCCCAGGTAGCTGCAGGGCAATGTACTCAGGAGGCTGCTGGAACCTGCCAGTTATAAATAGCAACTCCCGTGGCAGGGAATGGAGCTGCTCCCTCTGAATGAGTCAGAGGCACAGAGCCACAGCCCCCCAAACTGCACTGTCACTCTCCACTCTGCCAACTCACCCCAGAGCCCTCTCTGACCTTTAAACCAAGGCCAGGTCTCTGTTTCTCACCATGACCCTTTCTGGCCCTGTCACTTCCCCCCTTTCCCAGGTGCTCACTACCCCCCAGGAATGCCAGAAAACCCACTAGTCTGTTAGTTCCAAGGGTCAGAATTGCATAATATATAAATGCCTGGGATCCAACGTCAGATCCAGATGTGCCACTTCCTGTGACCTTGGGCAAGCCACCTCCCTGAGGGCAGACCCATCTTTCTCATTCATAAATGGGAATAATAATAATAGAACCTTCTCCATGGAACTGGTATGAGGATTCACAGCCCAGCTGGGCTCAGTGGTGCACACCTGAAATCCCAGCTACCTCTATAATCAGCCTCCTCTGGAGACAGGTGGGAAGATCGCTTGAGCTCATGAGTTTGAGACCAGCCTGGGCAACATAGCCGGACTCCCATTTCAAAAAGAAAATCAACAACAACATGGTACATAAGTCTAGAGCTTGGCATATAGTAGCTGCTCACTTAATGGAGTGAATGCCCCTATGTTCAATTACATTATAATCCTGAGAGAGATAATAATAAATAAGAAAATAATCGCTTTCATCTATTCTTTTGTGCATCTAACCATATCCTTGAAGTACAGTTTCCTGACATAGAACATGGTATCTCTGATTTTCAAAAATCAAGCAAGCTTCACCATCCACATAGGACACGGGAAGAAAATGAGACTCAAAGTGAACCATGTGGCTTTACCAAGGCCACTCTGAGCCTGGTAAAGCAGAAGCACTTCACCAGAGGCCTGGGAGGCACATGCACCTCACACCAAAAGAATATGGGGGATGGGGCAGGAGACGGGCACATCTCTGCTTGCTCCGGCCATCATTCCTTCCAGTTCCCGAGGAGAGAAGCCCTCGGCCACCTCACCAAGCCTCGGCTAGCCCTTCTGTGGGTAAAATGGAGTAAAACTCTATGTAATGGTTCCCCAAAAGATGTTTTGCCATTTCTGTCATGCCCATTGTGTAAGGATGAGGTGATGGTGACGACTTGGTCTTACTGCCTTCTTTGATTTCCAGGCTTGTATCTGGTCACCTCCCCTAACCCCAAGTTCCAGATTGATCCCCTTGATTTCCCTCCTCCACCACAGTGGAAACCTTTAAAAACAGCAGAAAGGGCATGCCTTTGGGGGTCAGACAAATGTGGGCTCCCTCCTGGCTCTGCTGTTTCCTAGCTCTGTGACTTGAAGCAAATCCCTTCACCTCTCTGAGCATCATTCATTTAGCAAATACATATTAGTCCATGTCTACAACGTGCCAGGCTGTGCTCTGGTGCCACTGCGGTAGACGAAAGAGACACAGTAAACAATGAAACTAATAATTTCAGAAGTGATACGTCAATGAAGAAAATGAAACAGGGAGATGTGATTGTGACTGGGATGGGGTGGAGGGGAGCGCTGTCTTTGGTAAGGTGGTCGAGAAGAAAGTGACCTTCACTCTGTGACTTCAGTGATGGGATAGGACTGGTTATGAGACCTAAGGGTACACAGACCTTGAGCAGAAAATGGGTTTGGTGCATGGAGACCAGGGTGGTGGGAGTGCAGACTGCCATCGAGAGGGGAGATGAGGTCAGAGAGGTAGGCAGGGGCTGGATCCCAAAGCATCGAATGACAAGATCCCAGCCGCATTTGATAAGATGCAGAAATCTAGCACGGGACTTAGCATACAGTGGGCGCTCAATCTGCAGTAACTATGATGATTTGGAGTCCTCCTCCTCCTCCTCTCAGGGACCCTCATGTCCCTCCCCTGCCCCTTGGTCCCTCTCTGAGATGCCACTGTCCCTCCCTGGGGGGTGGAGGGACTTGGATTCTCAGCAGAAAGAAGGAAGCATTCCCCTCCCTTCTCCTCCCCTCCCCTTCCTCCTCCAAACCCTCCCACCGCAGCCCAGTGATTTTCCTGCCTCTCACAAGGCGATTTTATTAAACATCTCGAAAAAATATTCTCTCACTCCCTCTCTCTTTATTTATAAAAATCAACTTAACACCCTGCTCCTTTGTTCTATTTGGAAACTGGAACAGCCTGGTTTATATTTAGCCGAAATCCTGCTCCTTTCCCCACAGATTCCGGCAGAGCCCAATGAGCTAGAGGGGCTACAGGAGGAGGAGGGGGGCAGAGGGCTGGGGGGTGCCGGGGGTGCTTCAAAGGACTGTCCCCGGGAGCCCCAGGGCTCATCAAGTCCAAAGGACCTAGAAGGGTAGGAGGTGAGGAGCTATTTCCCACAGCATCGGGGTATCCCAAGACCAGGCTTTGCCACGATGTACATCATTCTATCACCTTCTAGTCCCATACGGATCCCAGAAGAGAGACAGAGGAGATGGCAATCAGAGTAGAAGGACCCAAGCCCTCATCTGGAACCCGGCTTGGAGGGGCAGTATGGGGCAGGCATCGGGACATGGGGCTGGGTTCAAATCCCATCTCTTCTCTGCCGATCACTAGCTGGTTGATGAGGGGAGGTCAACATGGGCCTCATAGTCCTCATAGTGCCTGGGACATGAATGTGTGTGCGGACAGTGGCTGTGAGCTGTGAGTTGAAGGCAACTGCTTGGCTACTATAATTCAGGGCTCCACTCCAAAGTTGCTTCCTCCACGAAGCCTTCCCAGATTAAAACTCATCGATTTGGCTACCAGCACTGGGCTACCCTGGGACTGTGGAGATGAAAGAACAGACCCTCACAGGACCCCAGTGGGATCACAGGTGGATATATAATAATTGCCACAGACAGTCCTAAGTTCCAGAAGAGGCTTAGGCTCCATTTGTTTACACAGATATGCAAAACCAGTTCCCCTCTGCATCTGTAGAGCTAAATACAGCAGCTGGCACCTGGAGAGACAGTATAGAATAGTGGTTAAGAATACATCTGGGGGCTGGGGATGTGGCTCAAGCCGTAGCGCGCTCGCCTGGCATGCGTGCGGCCCGGGTTCGATCCTTAGCACCACATACAAACAAAGATGTTGTGTCCGCCGAAAACTAAAAAAAAAAAAAAAAAAAAAAAAAAAAAAAAAAAAAGAATACATCTGGGGGGCTGGGGCTGGGGCTCAGTGGCAGAGCACTTGCCTTGCACATGAGTTCGATCCTCAGCACCTCATAAAAATAAATAAATAAAATAAAGGTATTGTGTCCATTTACAACTAAAAAATATAAATAAAAATATTTTTTAAAAAAGAATACATCAGGGAGCCAGAGGCAGTGGCCCGTGCCTACAATCCCAAAAGCTCAGGAGGCTGAGGCAGGATTGTGAGTTCAAAGCCAGCTTCAAAAACAGTGAGGCCAATAATGGAGTATTACTCAGCACTAAAAACTGACAAAATCATGGAATTTGCAGGGAAATGGATGGCATTAGAGCAGATTATGCTAAGTGAAGCTAGCCAATCCCTAAAAAACAAATGCCAAATGTCTTCTTTGATATAAGGAGAGCAACTAAAAACAGAGCAGGGAGGAAGAGCATGAGAAAAAGATTAACATTAAACAGGGATGAGAGGTGGGAGGGAAAGGGAGAGAGAAGGGAAATTGCATGGAAATGGAAGATGACCCTCATTGTTATACAAAATTACATATAAGAGGATGTGAGGGGAAAGGGGAAAAAAATCAAGGGAGAGAAATGAATTACAGTAGATGGGGTAGAGATAGAAGATGGGTGGGGAGGGGAGGGGGGATAGTAGAGGATAGGAAAGATAGCAGAATACACTAGTATGGCAATATGTAAAAATGTGGATGTGTAATCGATGTGATTCTGCAATCTGTATACGGGGTAAAAATGGGAGTTCACAACCCACTTGAATCAAACGTATGAAAAATGATATGTCAAGAGCTTTGTAATGTTTTGAACCAATAAAAAAAAGAAAGAAAGAAAACACAAACACACACCAAAAAAAAAAAAAAAACAGTGAGGCCAATGGTCAAGTGCTACTGAGTTCAATCCCTGGCACACCCCACAAAAAGAAATACATCTGGGAGCTGGGCATGGCGGTACACACCTTTAAGCCCACACCTCGAGAGGCTGAGCAGAAGGATCATATTCAAAGACAGCCTCAGCAACTTAGTGAGACCTTGTCTCAAAATTTTAAAAAAGGTCCAGAAGTGTAGCTTGGTGGTAAAGTGCCCCTGGGTTCAGTCCCCAGTACCAAAATACATACATAACCATTACGCTAAGTGAAAGAAGCCAAACATAGAAGGCACATTCCATTTACGTGAGGTGTCCAGACTAGGCAAATCCGTAGAGACAGAGTACAGATTAGAGGCGGCCAAGGCTGGGTTTCCTTTTGGGGTGATGAAGATATTTTGGAACTAGACAGAAGAGATGGTCGTGCAATGCCATTGAATTGGTCGCTTTTAAATGTTAATTGCATGTTATATTAATGTCACCTGAATTTTTTTTTCTCCCAGTGCTGGGGTTGGAACCCAGGACCTTGTAAAAACTAGGCAAGCGTTCTACCATTAAACTACATTCCCAGCCCTCACCTCAACTTTTATAAAAAGTGTATCTGAATTCACTTTGTGGCCATATTAATTGATGTGGAAAGAAAAAACATTTGATAAAATTAACACCTAGTTATGAATTAGAAACAAACTGACAGTACAGAAATAGAAGGGAACTTCTTCAACCTGTTAAAAGCTGCTTCAAAATACCTACAGGTAACACATTTAGTGCTGAATGTCTAAACACTTAAATGTTTTCGGGTTGTTTTTTTTTTTTTTTTTGCCGTAAGTTTGGGAACAAGGCAAAAATATCTGTTCTCACCACGTTTATGCAATATTGTACTGGAGGCCTAGCCAAGGCAATAAGACAAGAAAGTCGGGAGAAAATCCCAAGGAAATTAAAAATAGACCAAAACTATTAGAGCTAATAATTTTATTTAGCAAGATCAAAGGACACAAAGCTAACATGTCAAAATTCTCTATATTAGCAACAAACAATTAAATGTTTGAAGACACAATAGCATTAAAAAAGCATAAAATAGGGGCAATGATGCACACTTATAATCTCAGCTATTTGGGAAGCTGAAGCAGATGATCACAAGTTCAAGGCCAGCCTTGGCAACTTAGTAAGACCCTGTCTCAGGGGCTGGGAATGTGGCTCAAGCGGTAATGCGCTCGCCTGGCATGCATGGAGCGCTGGGTTCGATCCTCAGCATCACATACAATAAAATAAAGATGTGTCCACCGAAAACTGAAAAATAAATATTAAAAAAAATTCTCTTCTAAAAAAAAAAAAAGACCCTGTCTCAAAATAAAATAAAAAAGTGCTGGGGATGTAGCTCAGTGGTAGAGTGGTAGAACACCTGTGTGTAGCATGTTCAAAAGGGCCTGGGTTCAATCTCTAATATCGCCCCCCCCCCCGCCCCTGCAACATTCCATAAAACACTTAGGTACATTTTTCAAAATGTGAAAAATTTGTACACTGAAAACTATAAAATATTGCTGAGATAAATTAAAGAACACCTACAAAAAAATTAAAGAACACTTAGTTAAATATTATATAACAGGGTTATGTATAAAATGCCAATTCTTCTGATATTGATCTATAGATTTAACACAAGCCTGATCAAAATTCCCACAGGCTTTTTTTTTTTTTTTTGGTAGAAATTGTCAAATAGATTCTACATTGAAGTGCAAATAAACTACAACATTATAGAAGTGCAAATAAACTACAACAGCCAAAACCATTTTGAAAAACATGACAGAGCACTTCTGCTATTTGATTTTGACACATACTATAAATCTGCAAGAGAGTGTGGTATTAGCAGAAGGATAGAGGAATAGATTAAATAGAAGAGAGTCCAAAATAGATCCACCCACACACCAACAATTGATTTTTGACAAACTTGCCAAGGGATTCAGTGTGGAAAGGAAACTGGCACTGAAACATATCTGCATGAAAAAAAAAAAAAAGAACCATGATCCCTACCTCACACCACACTCAAAAGCTAACCTGAAATGGATCAGAGACCTAAGTTTAAAAACTGAACCCATAAAACTTCTGGGAGAAAATGAGAGAATTTTTTTTTGGCCAGGGATAAAGATTTCTAGAACACTGGGCTGGGGTTGTAGCTCAGTGGTAGAGTGCTTGCCTCACATGTGTGAAGCACTGGATTCAATTCTCAGCACTGCATATATATAAATGTATAAAATAAAGGTCCTTCAACACTAAAAAATATTTTTAAAAAAAGATTTCTAGGACACAAAAAGTACAAAAAATACATTGATAAGTCTTCATCAAAATTTTATACTTCTATTCTTCAAAAGCCACTCCTTTTTTTAATTTTAAAATTAGGGTCTTGCTAAATTTCTGAGGCTTAACCTTAAATTATAAGTGTTCCTACCTCAACCTCCAGAATTGCTGAGGTTACAGGCATGCACCACTGCACCTGGCTGAAAGACACTTTTTTTTGGGGGGGTGGGTACTGGATATTGAACTCAGGGGCACTCAGCCACTGAGCCACCTCTCCAGCCCTATTTTGTATTTTATTTAGATACAGGATCTCACTGAGTTGCTTAACACCTCACTTTTGCTAAGGATGGCTTTGAACTTGCGATCCTCCTGTCTCAGCCTCCTGAGCTGCTGGAATGGCAGACATGCACCACAGTGCTCGGCTAAATGACACTCTTAATAAACAAACTGTAAGTTAAAGGTTAAGAGAAAACAAAAGATACACACATGTACCATACATACACAAACACACGTGACAAAGGGCTTATATCCAGAATACATAAAGAATTTATAACTAAAATAATCATAAGATAAATAACCCTATTTAAAAAATTAAGCAAGGGCTGGGGCTGGGGCTCAGTGGCAGAGCACTTTCCTAGCATGTGTGAGACACTAGGTTCAATCCTCAGCACCACATAAAAAAAATAAATCAAGGCATGCTGTCCATCTACAACTATAAAAAGAAATTAAGCAAAATAGTTGAACAAATACTTCACAAAAGAAGACATACAAATGGATAATAAGCACATGAATATATGCTCAGTATCTTTAATTGGCAGGGAAGTATAAATTAAAACCACAATAAAACATCACTACTCAAAATGGAACGGCTAAAATTAACAAGACTGACAATACAAAGTGTTGATAATGATAATGGAGCAACTGGAGCGCTCTTACGCTGCTGGTGGGAGTGTAAAACACCCAGTCACACAGGAAGAGCTTTTGCATACAAAGATAAATATATATGTCCCATATGATCTCTTAATTTTACTCCTGGCTGTTTATCTGAGATAAATGAAAATGTCCAAAACAAAAGGCTTATGCATGAATTTCATAGCAACTTTATTCACAATAGCTCCTAACTGGAAATAAACCAAATGACACTCAATAGAATTGGAGAAATGATTCACGCTCTGTCTATACAGTGGAATACTACTCAGCAAAAAAAAAAAAAAAAAAAAAAAAAAACAAATTACAAGCATATGTGAAAATGTGGAGGAACCTCATAAATATTTTGGCTCAGCAAATACTACTTCCCTCATACAGGTGTTTCTGTTTTTAAGAGGTAGGGTCTTGTTAGGTTGCCCAGGCTGGCCTCAAACTCCTGGGCTCAAGCGATCCTCCCATTTCAACCTCCTGAGTAGCTGGAACTTCAGGGGCATGCCACCATGCCTGATCCTGCATAGGGTTCTGGTTTTTGTTTTTGTAATGTTTTAGATAATCTAAGGGAGGGGTTGACATTTTTTAATGAGTTAATTTATTGAGAATTAAGGTAGCTGACCCCTCCACAGTGAGTAGGGTTGTGAGTATGGAGAAGGAGGATATTATGGAAATGACAGTCTGTGGAGATCATCAAGCACCCTGAGGGATCTGCTCTTGGACCACTCTTTCTGGGGGAATCCAGCCACCATGTCATAGAGACACTTGAGCGGTCCTGTGGAAAGCTTGGGATGGCAAGGAACTGAGGTCCCCTGGCAGTATCCAGGGCTAGCTTGCCAGCCATAGGAATGAGCCAACTGAATCCCAGAGTCCCAGTCAAGCCTTTAGATGACAGGCCAACCTCTTGACCTCATGAGCCAGAGCCACCCAGCTATGCTACTCCTAACCCTGGCCCACAGGAACCATGCAACACAGTAAACAGTAGTGCGTAAGCCAGGCACAGTGGTGCACACCTGTGGTCCCAGCTTCTCAGGAGGCTGAGGCAGGAGGATCGCTGGAGCCCAGGAGTTGAACCCGGCTTGGGCAACATAGCAAGACTCCCATCTCAATAAACAAACAAAAAAAATAAGTGTTATTGCTAAGAGCCATACATTTGGGGGGTGATTTGTTACAGAGCAGTAATCATTAATAGGAGCACTGCTACTAATCACTAACATTCATTTATCGTGTGACTTACTATGACCACTAGTAAGCAGTGAGCTGGCTGTCCTCAGCCTGTCTGGAACCACTGTACCTCTTTTCCACCCTCCTCTGGGCTCCAAAAGTCTGACCTGCTCAGATTCAACCACCTCCCATATCCTCTGGCTTCTCATCAGGGTTAGTCAAGGTGAGGGAGAGGGTCCCCCCAGGAGGAGGAAGGGAGAAGGAAAAATGGGTCAGAATGTATATAGCTCTGTTCCTTCCTGCAGGGCACCTCAGCCTAGCTATGTCCCTCAACCGGAGGCCACAGCATCTCTTAAGGTGTTTCTGTCCACACAACTCTTTCTGGGTTAACAGCAGGCCTAAGGAGGTAAGCACCTGTCTAGCCCAGCCCTGCACTCTCCCTGGTGAGTAGAGGGGACTCCCTCCTTCCAATTACCAATTTGAGCCTGCCATCTCTTTCCTTCTGAGATTGAGTGGCCACCCCAATTTAAGAACCCCTACTTCAGAGAAGGAAGTAGGAACTCAAAGAGGATCAGGGGGAAAAAAAACTCAAAACCAAATGAGGAACTACCAGAGGCCACCCTAAAGTGTGCCCTGCAGGCAACCGGCCCTATTAGATGCTTCTTGACTGACTGAATGAATGCATGACTTAGTGGGTACAGGGGAAGGCCCACCTGTTCTGCCTTCTTCTTCTTCCTCTTCTTATTTTTGAATCCTGCCTTCTTAAAGGGTCAGCATCTTGACTCCTTCAGCCAGACACGGATGGCCAGTTCCCCAGCCCAGGTCAAAGTAGAAGTTTCTGGAAGTTTTGCCTTAGAAAGATGAACACAGAGCCCGGCATACCCAGGAAGCAGCCCCCAACCTCAGTGAGAGACTCAAGAGTTATTTTTGAAAAGCAAGCGAGGCCTGCAGGCGGCCCTGGCAGACCACAGAGCTGGAAGATGGGCGAGCCAGGAGCAGAGGGAGAACAGACAGCTACCGCAGAACCTACGCCCTGTCCCTATGACGTCAGCCCCACGCACTGTGACATAATATGCTGGCGGGTGGGGGGAGGGGAGACATCCTGCGCTCCCTTGAGAAACTTTTATAAATCGTGGTAAAATACACACCATAAAATATATATATATATGTGTATTTTTGAAAGTTTTTTAACTACTCCTTCCCCAGGCTGAATGACACTGGGGACTGAGTTCCCACAGGACCAGGGAGTGGGAACATCAGCCAAAAATATGGGCCACCGAATGATGTGTGAGGTTTTTGCACTCGCCAGGGGGAAATCCTAAAATAGGAGGAAGGGCTCTGAGGTGAAGTTGGGGGGCCAAGGATCAGGGAAGAGCTGGCATCCTCCATCTCTGCCAAATAAGGGAAGGCGGAAGGGGGTGGGGGTAGGGCAGGGAGGAGGGGGCAGGGAGCAGGTGTTGGGGCTCAGGTTGGAACTGAGAGCTGCAGGGGGCAGAAGGCAGGCAAGCAGCGAATGCAGAATGCGCCTAATGAACCAAGCAGAAGAATGGAGAGGTGTTTGCAACTGGGCAGGGGGGTCACAGGCAGCCAGAGGGAGCCATCAAGGTCCCAAAATAACTCCTGCTTCTGCAGGAGAGACTGGAACTAATCAAGGTCGGATTTATCCAAGACTCCATCAGGGAGAGGCTGCGGAGAGGCTGTGTGTCTCCAAGCAGGGACTGCAGGAGAGGAAAATAAACAAAAGATGTGATTCGCAGCTTCTAGGGGCTGTCGTCTTGGAAAACGGTGCCAAGCATAGAAGCGAGTCTTTCTAGGTGCTCATTCGGAGTGGCGCCTGTAGCCAGCATTTATCATGTGCCTACAGTGTGCCCTGGACTGCAACGTATGGCTAAGATTGGGCTCCAGAGTCGGCCTGCTTGGATCAGAATCCCTGCTCTATTTTTTGCTGTGGGTCCCTGGTGAAGTCAATGGCCTACTCTGAGCCTGAGGATCCTTACCTGGAAAGTGGGGATGATTCAAACCTGCCCCAGAAGGGAGTTGAGAACAGCAGCTCAATGTATGCAAACCTTTATCATGGATCTTCCCAGCAGAGCTGGGAGAAGACTGTTAGGTTTCTTTCCTTCCTTTCCTCCTTTCTTTCCTTCCTCTCTCTCTCTCTCTCTCTCTCTCTCTCTCTCTCTCTCTTTCTACCAGGGATTGAACTCAGGATCACTTTACCACTGAGCCCCATCCCCAGCCCTATTTTGTGTTTTATTTAGAGATAGGGTCTCACTGAGTTGCTTAGCACCTCGCTTTTGCTGAGGCTGGCTTTGAACCCATGATCCTCCTGCCTCAGCCTCCCAAGCCACTGGGATTATAGGCATCTGCCACTACTCCCGGAAAGTGTTAGATTTCTGTCTCCCTATCTGAGGCTCAGAGAGCTCAAGGGGAAATGCCACCATTGGGGTTCAGGCGAGTCTGAGCCAGAAGCATGAGGAGCCAGGCAGGGGTTGCCCGCTGTCATTCCAGCAGCTGGGGAGGCCATGTCAGGAGGATTGCGAGTTCAAAGCCAGACTCAGCAACTTAGCGAGGCCCTAAGCAACTCATCAAGACCCTGTCTCTAAATAAAATATTTTAAAAAGGGCTGAGGATATAGCTCAGTGGTTAAGCACCACTGGGTTCAATCCATGGTACCAAAAAATAATAATAATAATAAAGAAGAAGAAGAAGAGGGTCACTGCAGGCAGCCTCCCTTCCTTGCAGAATAATCCAGTAACCTGGTTTATACACTCACTGGATTATCCCACCACTGCTGATCACTGTGTGCCAGGCTCCAATCTAGTAGCTGGATGCAGCGGTGGACAAAATAGACCAAACCACCATCTTCCTGGGGCTCTCGTTCTCATTGGGGGAAATGGAAAAAACACTGAGTAAAGAACTCATAACCAGGATAACTTCAGAATGGGATAAGTGCTATGTGAACAACAAAACAAAACAACAACAGGAAAAAACCTTTAGGACTGGGCATGGAGCTCAGGGGTAGAGTGCTTACCTACATGCTGAGACTCCCTAGTAGGGCAACAATAACAACTAAATCCTTATAAAGCATCTACTGTGGGCCAAACATTGCTAACAAATGTGGAATAATTTAACCCTTACTACAACCCTATAAGATATATGCTATTATCATCACCCCAAACTTGTAGCTAAGGGAACTAAAGCACAGAGAGGTTAAGGAACTTGCCTAGGCCACACAGCTAACAATGAGGGGCAGAGCCGAGTTTCATTCCCAGGCCATCTGGCTCCACGGTGCTGGCTGGTGGGGAGAGCATTAAGTAGGGCAGTTTGTCCAGGGAAGAGATGTCTAGAGAGGTGACATTTGAGCTGAGACACGATGTTAAGACATGGGAAGTCCAGGAGGCAGAGAGTTCCAGATGGAGAGAACATTGAGTGCAAAGGCCCTGAGGCAGGTAGGGCTTGGCAGCTTGGGAAAAGAGCAAGGAGGCTAGTTGGAGCTGTGGCAGAGGACACATGACAGCAACAGAGTGCTCAGCACAGACACGTGGGGATGAGAAGGAGCTTGCTTTGTCCTCTAGGACGTTTCAGATCCCTGCTGCTTGTCCCACGGATGCTCAGGAAGCCTGGCCTAAACCAGTTCTGACAGGCGCAGGCCCCTTCTCTCCCAGAATCAGGCCGATTAGGCTCAGGCAAAGCTGATTTCCACCCTGGGCTGGGAAATGGCCCAGGGTGGGCCACTCAGCCTCTTTTAGCCTCCACCCACAGCGCCCCCAGGCTGGTGGGCCAGGGAAGGGCTCCCCTCCTTCCTCACCCTAAATCTCCATCCTCCCTGGCCAGAGCCACAGAGGAGAGACTGCGGTCCTCAGCTGAGACAGGACCTCCTAGCTCCTGCCCCTGGGCTCCAGTCCTATCCAGGACAGAGGAGGGATGCCATGTTCCCCAGACTGGTCTCTGTGGGTCTGAGAGAGAAACCTAAAGGGGCGGATGATGGGTAGGGCTCCATGTTCCTATTAGATTCCAGATTCCTTCCCTTTGTGGTCCTGGGAATGTGGCTTCACCTCACCAAGTCTCAGTTTATTTCTCTGAAAAATGAGGATAATAATAATAACTAGCTCACAGAGTTGCTATGCAAATTGAATATAACATGCCCAAGAGGGAGATTTCTGGGGCCTCAAAATGTTCTAAGTCTCTCCCTGAGCAGTGTACATAAAAATGCAATGAATTATACATTTTAGATGTGGGCATGCATGTATACATTCTATACATTATAGCCCAATCATTTATTTATTTATCTATCTTTTTATTTATTTATTTTTGGTACCAGGGATTGAACTCAGGGGCACTCAACCACTGAGCCCCCTCCCCAGCCCTATTTTGAATTTTATTTAGAGACAGGGTCTCACTGAGTTGCTGAGCACCTCACCATTGCTGAGGCTGGTTTTGAACTCACGATCCTCCTGCCTCAGCCTCCTGAGCTGCTGGGATTACAGGTGTGTGCCATGGTACCAGTTTTTTTTAAAGGGTAAAGTAGGACTGAATGGATGTAGCCCAGTGGTAGAGCACCTGCCTAGCATATGCAGAGGCTTGGCTTCAATCCCTAGCACTGAGTAACATAAAAAATAAAAAAGCAAAGTACGGCCTTGTTCATGGTTAGTACCGCATAGATGTTTGCTAGGAATAATAGTATACGAAACATTCCATAAATATTTGTTGAATATATTTGTTGAGAAGGCCCTAGTACCCTTCCATACTTATTTATTTGATTTTTCAGTGCCTAAGGCAGCTCAAATTCAAAAGGTCCATGATTGAGTTCTTCCCTCACCTTGGTCTTGCTCCACTCCCAGATTTCCTAGCTGCCCAGGGGCTCAGTTGAGAAATGTAGATGTCACCCTGTCTGCCTTTTCCCTGCTCTTGTGCCTAATACCTCACTGCCAACTTACTATTATTTCAGTAGTGGACTGTCCTCAGAGATGGCACCCAACACCCTTCCTATGAAGGCATGCTGACCCCATCAAAAAGTCATGGACATGATGGCCCTTGCCTGTAATCCCAGCAACTCAGGAGGCTGAGGCAGGAGGATGACAAGTTTGAGGCCAGACTCAGCAACTTAATGAGGCTCTATCTCAACAACAACAAAAGGCCAGCATGTAGCTCAGTGGTGGAGTGGGCTCCTGAGTATCAGGGAGGTGGGTACAGTTTAACCGCTTGCAAAAAAATGAAATCAAATCCTTACCTCACTCCACAAATGAAAATGAACTCAAGCCAGGCGTGGTGGCACACGCCTGTTATCCCAAGTAACTCAGGAGGCTGAAGCAGGAGGATCACAAATTCAAAGCCAGCCTCAGCAATTAAGCAACTCAGTGAGACCCTGTCTCTAAATAAAATACAAAAAGGGCTGGGATGTGGCTCAGTGGTTAAGCACCACTGGGTTCAATCCTCCATACAGAAAAATAAAAAGCCAACAACAAAAACTAACTCAAATTGGATCAAGAACTTAAATATAAGAGCTAACAGTATAAAACAAATAGAAGAAAACATAGGGGTGGATCTTCATTAAGCTGGATGTGGTGGTATAATATAATATAATCCCAGCAGTTTGGGAGGCTGAGACAGGAAGATCGTGAGTTCAAAGCCAGCCTCAGCAAAAGCAAGGCACTAAGCAACTCAGTGAGACCCTGTCTCTAAATAAAATACAAAATAGGGCTGGGGAGGGGCTCAGTGGTTGATTGAGTGCCTCTGAGTTCAACCCTAATTCTCCCCCCGCCAAAAAAAAAAAATCTACATGACCTTAGATTTGGCAATGCATTCTTTATATATATATATATATAACTTTATTTTACTTGTTTATTTTTTTATGTGGTACTAAGGATCAAACCCTGTGCCTCATACATGCCAGGCAAGTGCTCCACCACTGAGCCACAACCCCAGCCCCTTGGCAATGCATTCTTGATTTGATATCAAAAGCAAGAACAATAAAAGAAAAAAAATGTTGGACAACAAAGTAAAAGTAAAAATGTATGTGAATCACAGATGCTATCAAGAAAGTGAAAAAAAAAGCTCACATACTGATAAGAGTCTTAGTGTCCGCATGAATGAAGAACTCTTACAGCTCAACAACAAAAAAGACAAACAAACCAACTAAAAAATGGGCAAAGTAATTGAATAGACATTTCTCCAAAGACTAGATGCAAATATATGCCAAAAAGCACATGAAAAGAAGCTCAATATTATCGGTTATATGGTAATTGAAAAACAAAACTACAATGAGATACCACCTCACACCGGCTAGAGATGGCCTTAACTCTTTTTTTTTTTTTTTTTTTGGTGGTACTGGGACTTGAACCCAGGCGCACTTATCCACTGAGCCACATCCCCAGCCTCTTTAATATTTTTTTTTAAAAGAGAGAGAGAGGAAGAGAGAATTTTAATATTTATTTTTCAGTTTTTGGCGGACACAACATCTTTGTTTATATGTGGTGCCGAGGATCGAACCTGGGCCGCACGCATGCCAGGCGACCGCTTGAGCCACATCCCCAGCCCTTAATATTTTCTTTAAAGAGATGGTCTCACCGAATTGGTTAGGGCCTCACTGAGTTGCTGAGTCTGGTTTTGAACTTTCGATCCTCCTGCCTCAGCCTCCCAAGCTGCTGGGATGACAGGTGTGCACTATCATAACCAGCGCCTTAACTTTTTTTAAAAAAGATGGTGGCAAAATAGGGATTTTTGTCGTCTTAGCAAGTTAGGTTTGTCTTAACAAAGTACCATTTAGGCACAACAACCTATGCCTGTGATCCTAGCTTCTTGGGAGGCTGAGGCAGAAGGATCTCAAGTTCAAGGCCAGTCTGGGCAATTTAGCAAAAAAATAAAAAACTTTTTTTTAAGTAAAAAAACTTTTTAGAAGTATTGTAGGGGCTGGGGTTGTGGCTCAGTGGTAGAGCGCTCACCTAGTATGTATGAGGCACTGGGTTTGATCCTCAGCACCACATAAATGTAAAATAAAGATATTGTGTCCACCTAAAACTTAAAAAAAAAATATTGTAGACTGGATGGCTTATAAACAACAGAAATATATCTCTCACAGTTGTGGAGACTAGAAGTCCAAATCAAGATGCCACCCGAGCTATTTTCAGACCCTGTCTGAAAGTAAAAAATGAAAAGAGCTGATGATGTAGCTCAGAGGTAAAGACCCTGGGTTCAATCCCCAACACACACACACACACACACACAGACACACACACACACACAAAGCCAGCATGATCCAGTTCTGGTGAGGGCCCTCTTCTGAATTGCAGACTGCTGATTTCTCATTAGATCCTCACATGGCATAGAAAGAGCAGAATTGCTTTCTGGGGTCCCCTTTATAAGGGCTGCACCCTCATGATCTCATTAACTTCCAAGATCCCACCTCCTGATGGTATCATGTTGGGGGTTAGGATTGCCACAAATGAATTTTGGGAAGACACAAACATTCAATCCATGACACTCGTACTTTGCCAGCAGGAGTGTAAAATGGTGCAGCCGCTGTGGAAAACAGTTTGGCGGTTCCTCAAAAAGTTAAACATAGAGCTACCATATGACACAATAATTTCATTCCTAAAAGAATTGAAAGCAGGGACTCAGACAGATACTTGTTCACCAATGTTCACAGCAGCACTATTCACGATAGCCAAAAGGTGGGAACAACCCAGATGTCCATCTGCAGATGAGTGGATAAACAAATTGTAGTGTGTATAGACACAATGGAATATTATTCAGCCACAAAAAAGAAACGAGGGGCAGGAATATCCTACAACTTGGATAGTCCTTGACAATACTATGTTAGGTGAAAGAACACAGATACAGAGAGTCACATATTGTATGAATCCTTTTATATGAAATGTCCAGAACAAATCTATCTGATGAGATAAAAAGTGAATTAATGGTTGTCAGGGGCTGAAGGAAAAGAGCATGGGGAACAATTGCTCAAAGGATATGGAGGGTACAAATGTTTTGAAACTAGGAAGAAGTGATTGTTGCACGTTGTGAATGTGTATAAATGTTACCATATTGTACACATAATTATATGTATATAGACTAATCACTGTAATAAAAGAGGTTAGCTTGTTTACCCTCCCCTTGAATCAGACTGGTCTTGAGACTGATGTTGACCATTAGGCTGCAGCAGAAGGAATGTTCTGGAACTTCTGTGGCCAAGCCTTAAGAAGGCTGCTTCTGCTTTTTGGAAGTCAGTTGCCATACTGTGAGCAGTCCTGCCCACAGAATCCTAAGAAATTAAAAAGATAGTTGTTTAAAGCCACAAAGTTGTGGGGAAATTTATTATGCAATAACACGTAAACAATTCTACCTCTAAAAACTTCTCAAGGCCAGCCGGGCACAGTGGAACACGCCTGTAATCCCAGCAACTTGGGAGGCTGAGGCCGGAGGATTGCTCAAAGCCAGCCTCAGCAATTTAGCGAGGCCGTAAGCAATCTAGCAAGACCCTGTCTCTAAATAAAAAGGGCTGAGGATGTGGCTCAGCGGTAAAGCACCCCTGGGCTACATCTCCAGTACCTCAAAGAATAAAAAAATAAGAACTTCACAAGGCCACCTATTTCTCTGTCTCCCCACCACCCTAGTCTGAGTCTCTCTTCTCCCTCCAGACAGCAGACTCCAGCTAGAGTTCCGGATCTCAGTCCAGTTCTGGAACTTCACCTTCCCTTGTAGCCAGAGGGAAGCTTCTAGGCCCATCTCATTCTCTCAGTCCTCCAGATAGTAACCGGGCTCTTTGTTGTGAGCTGCAAGGCGAATGCCCCGTCCCTGCCCATCTCCCCAGGCCCAGCGCCCTCACCCACCTCCACCCCCTACTTTTTGCAGTTCCTGGACTCAGCACTTCCCCTCCTCAGCAAAGGCTGTTCCCTCCACCAGAACGTTCCTACCGCCTTTCTTCCTTCCGGCTCACTCTTTCTCCTTTGGGAGGAGCTCAGCTCAGACACCAGTCGCTCCAGGAAGCCCTCCCTGACCCCCAAGCAGAGTTAGGTTCCTCCTCTGGGCAGCCGTTGGCCGTTTTTATTCCTGTCCTCACAGCAGCCGCTTCTGGATGGTTCTTGCCTTTTAGAACCCGTCTGTTTCACCATGCCACGAATGATTTCAGGACAGGGAGAGACTAGTGTGGGGCCGGCACCCAGAGGTACTTATGGAAACCCAGGGAAAGGAAGAGAGAGGTCTGTGGTGTGGGCTGGGGCTGTCTAACTTCTCAGGTGGGACTGTTGTGTGAGGGCTGGGCTTCCCCCACCCCACCTGGCCCTGGCCACCTGGAGAGGCCTGGAGAAGAGGTCATGGAGGAACTGCTAGGGGCTTGAGTGATAAATGACAAGGTGTTGGGAGTGGAGTGCTCTTCTATGTGCTCAGCATCTCCTACCCAACCCCTGTACTGCAGCAACCCAATGGCTTATCCATCTCCCCAATAAAGAGTGTCATGCAGAGCTTATTTGCATAGGCTATGCAGGTAGGCAGACCAGCTTTCAAATCCTGCCTCCGCTAGCTCCCAGCTGTGTGAACCTGGAGGATCGCTTCACCTCTCTGATCCATTCTCCCTTCATCTGTAATAAAGGGCATGATAATGGCACCTCATAGGTTGTCATGAGGATTAATGAGATAATGTGTCTAAAAAACACTTGTCACAGTTGCTGGCACACTGGCAGGTTCCCTGAAACGTTAATGAGATCGCTTCCTGTCACCCTGTGAGCTGTACTCACCTAGGTCCAGCACTGTGCCTGGCGTGTGAGAGGTGATCAGCCAATGCCTTAGGAATGAAGGAGTGAGGGTTCCAGAGAGAACACAGGAGCGATCATAACTGCATGTAAATACCCACTCATTCATTCAGTCTTTACAACCTCTAAAGGACTCGGGTGGTATTATTGTACCTTCTTTATTGGAAAGGAAACTGAGGCTTAAGGGAGTGCAGGAACTAGGGCGTGGAGGATGGATTTAAGCCTGGCATTGCAAGTCCTTAGTCCTTGAGCCACCAACCCGTGCTGTGCTGCCCCACTAAGCACCACGTTCACCTCTCCTGTCAGTGCGGCCTCTATCCCAATCTGTGACCTCAACCACGTGCACCTCTCGCTGGGCCAGTCACCCAGGGTACCAAAAGAGGACTGGAGGAGTCAGGGTTGAGGGCGCTTCCTACCAGTTTAATAATCTAGGCCTTGGCTGGCGCCTGCCCTTGCTAGTGACCTGATGACAGGTGGGTTCATGGGCTGGACTGTCACCAGGGGGTCATTGCAGGTAGACGGCTGCACTGTCCACACATACACACTGGGGGAGGGGTCTAGCCTCTGCCTCTTCCTAGCCCCCTGAAGGCCCTGAGAGAGGCTGAGACAGCCACCCCCAGATGTCTATTCCTGTCCCTGGCCTAGTGCCGCGCTGGGGAAGCAACAGCTATTTTGAGGCCCTTCTCCCTCCAAGCGTGAGTGGTGGGAAGGCGCTGGGAACATCCCGAACTAGGAGGCTGCCCATCGCAGCCTTGCCCTGGATCTTGGCCACCCCAGGCCTCCGTGGCTCTGCCTCAGTTTTTCAGCAAAGGCATTATGACCATCTCTGAACAGAGCCACCACACTGGGATAGCCCAGGGGAACTGATCCCAGGGGACTTCTGGTGTCTAGAGCACAGGGTGACTGGGCCTGGCTCTTTGGGGAAAGGACTGCAGCAGCTATAGCTGGACCCACCCAGCTGGTCTGAGCTTGACATTGGGAAACAGAATTATCAGAACAATGGCATAAAAATACCTGACGTTTCTTGAGTGCTCACAATGAGGCAGGCTCTGTTCTAAGCACTTGACACAGAAGTGATTTAACCTTTGCATAGAGGAAACTGAGGTTCAGAGAAGGAAAGCAACTTGCCTGAGGTCAAACAGCTGATGAGTGGCTGAGTCGGGACTAGAACCTAGGCAAGCTGGTTCCAGAGTCCATGTTATAACCACTTTTCTTCCCTTGAGCCCTCCAGGCCCAGGGAACTAATGTGAATAAGGAGAATGAGGCACTGGCTCCAGAATCAGTTCCCCTTTTCAGGTTTCCACCCACAGCACTGCTCCCTCATCTGGAAAATGGAGGTAAGAATAGCGCCCACTTCCAGAGTGGAGGTAAACATTAGTAATATCATACTTTTAAGCTGGGGCTCAGTAACTTCTTAAAAATTGTGGAATTAACATGTATGTGCCCATTCATTCGTCCAGGCTGTCATAACAAAAACACTACAAACTGGGTGGCTTGCACAACAATTTATTGTTCATGGTTCTGGACACCCAGCAGTCCAGAATCAAGGCACCAGCAGATTGAGTGTGTGATGATGGCCCACTTCTTGGTCCATAGGTGGTGTCTTCCTCCTGTGCGCTCACATGGCAGGAAAGGGTGAGAGAGCAATTGGCATCTCTTCCATAAGGGCACGAATCCTATTCTTGAGGGCTGCACCCTTATAACCTGATCCCTTCCAAAGGCCCCACCTCCTGATACCATCATGTTGAGGGTTAGGATTTCAACACAAGGATTTGGTGGGAGCTGGAAGACACAAACATTCAGTGCATAACAATGTGGTAAAATAAAATGGTACAAAAGGTACCAGGGATTAAACACGGGGCACTCAAACACTGAGCTCCATCCCCAGCCCTATTTTGCATTTTATTTCGAGACAGGGTCTCACTGAGTTGCTTAGCGACTAGCTTTTGCTGAGGCTGGCTTTGAACTCAAGATCCTCCTGCCTCAGCCTCCTAAGCTCCTGGGGTTATAGGCATGTACCACTTCGCCTGGCAAGTCCCTCTTCTTAATGCACATTTTTTAATTTCTCTCCCCAGAGGTAACCACCATCAACAATTTCTTGTGTCACCTTTTGGAAATGTTCTATGCAAAAAAAGTCAGAAAAGCTCTATAGAATAATAGTTACAAACACAGTCTTCCTGGTCAAACCATGGCCCTGAGCTTCTAGCTTCAAGAAGCTTGGGCAACTTACTTCTTCTGAGTCTTTGTTTCCTCATATGTAAAATGGAATTAGTAAAATTAAGTACAGACTCGAGTGTGGCTCAGTGGTAGAATGCTTGTGTAGCATGTGCAAGGCCCTAGGTTTGATTCCCAGGACTACAGTGAAATAAGTATGTACTTTATAGGTAGCTGCAAGGACAAATGTATCAATCTTTGCAAAGTGTCTACAACACTCTCTGGTACATAGCTGTCCAATCACTACACATTCTGATAAACATTGAGGTGACTTTTTGCCATTGCAAACAATGCTGCAAGATACATCCTTGCTCACCTGTCCTCTGGCATGTGCAAGAATCCTGTGGGATAAATTCCTGGTGGAGAAATTGCTGGGTCAAACAACAGTGCCCTTGGATTCTCAATTAGTTTTTGGATGAGCCAATCTCACAGGACACAGGGGTGGGATTGAGTGAGATGCAATGTTCTATCTCTGAGGTTCAGGAGGGCTGTGTCTGCTCCAGCAACCTGGAGGAGGTGGTGGCTCCCCAGGCCCCCGGCCAAACAGATGGAGGGTTTAATTTTATCTAGATTGTCCCCATAAGTCTTTACAGGAAATTGGTTGATAGGATTAGAGGAGCAGGAGCCCCTAATGAGCAGCGGTTGCTTTCCAAAATGCTGAAGCAGATACAATTTTCCTTTGCCACCAATTTTCCAAGGCAGCATCCAGATGCTGGTTGGGACTTCCTAGATGCCAAAGGCACCTTAGAATGGCACCAGATCAGACTTTCCTTCCTTGAACATCCTTCTAGTTCCTGGACATCCCAGAGTTGGGAGTAGAGAATAAGGGGATAAGAGCACAAGTTTGGGGGTAAGAGAGAAGTTGTCCCAAATTACAGTGACCTTGGGCAAATCACTTCCCTTTCTAACCCTCATGGGTATGGAGTCACACCCAGAACAGAAAGTATTTATTTATTTATTTATTTTTAAAGAGAGAGTGAGAGACAGAGAGAGAGTGAGAGAGAATTTTTTAATATTTATTTTTTAGTTCTCGGCAGACACAACATCTTTGTTTGTATGTGGTGCTGAGGATCCAACCCGGGCTGCACGCATGCCAGGTGAGAGCGCTACCGCTTGAGCCACATCCCCAGCCCACCCAGAAAGTATTTAATGCAGTGCCTGGTACATGTGAGAGCCTAGTAAATGGCCCTGCAGGAGACAAGCATGAAGAACAGCAGCTACTCTGGATCCTGCATCAGAAGACCCAGGGAACATCCCTGCCCCCTGGTAGCCTCCTACCCTCACCTAACTGCAGCTGCCCCAACCGCCTCCTAGGGAATGCTCCAGATTTTCCAGACTATGAAATGGGTTGTGTGAGTTGTAAGGAGCTAACATTCTGTTCTGTGTCTGATCCAAAAGGGTAAATGGGAGCAGGAACCCTCAGACAGGCAGGAGGGGAGGAATCCAAAGGAAGTTTTCCAAGCCCCAGCTCCGCCCCCCACCATTTATCTGATCTGATTTAGGATCTACGACTGTAATAAAGACAGTAATAATAGCAACTACCCCATTGATCCAGGCGGCAGATGAATCTGTTAAGGGCACAAGCTCCGGCTCAGGCTCAGACGGACCTATTCTGGAGTGAATCATGCTCAAGTTCACTTCTCTAAGCCTCAGCCCCTTTCCTCACCCTACTGCGGGGTAAAGGGATGGGAACCAGGAGGAGGCAGACTGGCGCATTGGGGACCGGGAGGCCGCCGCCCCTCCACGCCTCCGCAGGCGGAGTCCCCAGCGGCCTCCCGCGCCGCGCGGCGGGGACCCGGGTGATTGCAAACAGCCGCCGGCCTCATTAGGAGACGTGTAATTAGCGGCTGATGGAACCCGAGCCGCGCAGGCTAATTATCCTGGAAGAGGCTGCTCCGCCGCCGCGCGTCTGCACCCCAGCGGGGCCGGGAGGGGCCGGACCTGGTTCAGAACCAAAGACCGAACCCGCGTTTGCTCCCCGGGCCGTGCTGTGCATCAGGAGTAAATCGTTCATTCAAAACAGCGTTTACTATGCGTTCACGGTGCCGGGCACAGTGCCCGTGTAATCCCGCTTAAACTTCCATTCTAATAATTATTAATAATAGACACCATTATTAACCTATTGCAGAGATGGGGAAACTGAGATCTAGAGACGTGAATTAACCTCCTCGACAGCACCTGGCTAGTAAGTGAAAGAGGGGCTAGAACCTACGATGCCATCGCTCCATTTTATTATACCAAGTGGACCGTGAAACGGGGCACCGGAGGACAACAGTCGCGTAGATGGGATTAGAGACACTGGAGTTGGAAGATTTGGGGTTCGAATTCTGCGCCTGCTCCTTATTGAATACTTGACTCTATTCTGGACCCCAATTGCATCTATAAAATAAACGCGGCGTTAGGATTAAAGGAACGAAGGCTGAGAAGGGTTAAGGATGGGTATTTTTAGGGAGGTAGGAAGCTAGACACTCAGGCTGAGTCAGGCTGGGTCTTGAGCTCTCGGCAGAGGGCCTCTGGCGCCCCCTGCTGGCCAGAGGACGCTGGAGATCGTGTTTCTGGATCATGAGGTAGTTCTACAGTCATTGATCCCTACACAGCGCCACCACCTACCCTCCCGTTTTTCCTCCCGGTGGAAAAAAGAGTAGGGAATGATTGTCAATTATCAGTTGTGAAACCTGTCTCTCTTCTTGAACCGCACAGAATGAGCGTCATGACAAATAGGGGTGGACGTAAAGACCTAGCTAGCTACACGGCTATCCATCCAAGTATTGGGTGTAACCAAAAAATCTGGAGATGTTTTAAACGTCCATCAAGGGGATATTGACTAACTAACTTATCAGTGATTCATTCAGACAATGTAATAATGCATAAGAATATTGTAACAGAACAACTGATATGATAAGTCAAACAAGAACGAGTCTTACAATGATGTTGGATGAAATAAGCCAGACACAAAACATGCTGTAAATTATTTATATAAATTTCAAGAACAAGCAAAACTAATCTATTGTAATAGAAGGCAGTAGTTCCTTCCTAGTAAGGGCTTTGACTGGGAAGAAGTCTACACACACATAGAAATTCATTTAGTTGTACATGTAAGAATATGCCATATACATTTTTTTTTTACATGAAAAGGAAAGAAATAGTATGATCCTCTATTCTTCAGTGTTTTATTTGTCTCAGGATTCCTATAGAGTCTTACTGAGGATTCCAAAGGATTTTTTTTTTTTTTTTTTTTTTTTGCGGGCTATTTCTATCAATATTTACCACGAACATTGGACTTTTTGTGTGCGTGGTGCTGGGGATTGAACCTAGAGCCTTGTGCATGCAAGACAAGCACTCTGCCAAATGAGCTATATCCTCCTCTCCTAAAACTGAGAAATGTTTAAAATAAATACACAATTCCATTAGATGTCAGAGCAATGGTGTCATCACATGTCACTCAACCTCTGGAAAAAACTTCACTGTCCATTTTGAGAGAATGAAAAAGGCAAATGACATCTTAATGTTATTATGAAAGTGATTTTGAAGCTGGGGACTCCTTGAGCGGTCTCAGTGGTCCTTGATCCATACTTTGAGAATCCCTGGCATAGGGGGAAAATGATGAGAAAGAAAACACTTCATGGCAGTTATTCTCTCTCCGTGCTGGGACTACAGTTTATTTTATTTGCTTCTCTGTGTATAGTTAAAAAAAAAAAAAAAAAAATCCGGAAAAATGGGCTGGAGTTGTGGCTCAGCGGTAGAGCGCTCATCTAGTATGCGCGAGGCTCTGTGTTCGATCCTCAGCACCACATAAAAATAAATTAAATACAGGAATTATTTTTAACTAAAAAATAAATATTTTAAAAATCCGGAAAATACAATGACTATATATTGTTTTTTTGCTAACAAAAAATGTTACTAAAGCATCCACCTTCATAAGACTGCTGAAAAGCCCAAATAGTAACAGAACTTTTAATTGTACCGAAGAAAAATCGAGCTCTAACCTGAAAATAAGAGTCCGATTTCCCGAGTGTTAATCCCTGGGCCTCAAGATTTTGGCCTCAAAAGTTCCACCGTCCGTTTGGGGGACAGAATATAATGGCATACATAACTGAACCGGAGGGTTCCAAGGGCACCAAATAGGGCGGCTGACACCCAAACTGTAAATCCCGGTGTGGAGCAAAACCACCCATCACGGCCACAAGCCACTCAATTGCCGAGTCCTGCCCCCAAACTAATTTAGGAAGGCTCCGAGGACGCACGCGCCCTCACAAGCGCAAGGGAAGGCGGGGCTTTGAGGAGACTGACACAGAACTCGGCCTCTCAAGGGCCTGGTTCCGCCCCCGTCCTGCCTCCCTCTCAGAGTGGCTGCGAGGCCGAGAAGGCCAACTTCCCATTGGCCACGGGCGGGACCGACATCCGGTGTGTACGTCGTGCCTGCTGGGGCGAGGCCGCCATGGTGCGCTTCAAGCACAGGTAAGCGGCTGCTGGGGCACCCCCGCCCGGCCCCCAGAGCCCCACCTCGCGCTCACCGCCTTCTCGTCTGCTGCAGGTACCTGCTCTGCGAATTGGTGTCTGACGACCCTCGCTGTCGCCTGAGTCTGGAGGACCGAGTGCTGGGCGGTCTTTTTCGGGACACGATTGCCCGCGTACACGGGACTTTCGGCGCAGCCGCCTGCTCTGTTGGTTTCGCGGGTGCGAGGGCGCTGGGGGACGGCGGGATTTGGAGCAGGCAGGCGCCGTAGAATGGGGAAAGAAGGGGCGCGAGCGGCCCCTGAAGCAACCAAGTCCCACCATCCTTTGTATTGGAGGTTTTGGGCGTCTGGGACCCGGAGCGGGAGATCGCTAGGAACCGGAAATTGGACAGAGAGCTTAGAGTGGGGACCTGAAGGCACTGGGTCTTTGGACAAGAATCTTTTCTGTACCTGACTTCTCTTGAAGATTAATACAGTTGAGGGAAACCATATATAACTCCTGATAAGAGCTACTATTTGGATGTATTGACACCACACGGAATGTGTCACAATTACCCCCTTAGACACACACACACCTGGAAAAACCTTGAAAGAGTAATATAGAACTCGATTGCTGTGTATATAAATGCAGAACGAGCCCACGCAGAGGCCCTTCTTCCAACAAGTACCACATAGTTTACAGTTCTCTTCCTTCCTAAGCCCAAACTTGAATTCTGGAAAATTAAAGGCATGTAGACATCACCGGTGAAGACTCATCTGGCTACTGAAAGAACCCACACAGCATAATCCCAGTTACTTGGGAGGCTGAGGCAGGAGGATACCAAGTTTCAGGCCAACCTGTGCAGTTCAGCTAGACCCTCTCTCAAAATAAACATACCCAAGAAAGGACAGGGTGTTGGTGTGTGGCTCAGTGGTAAAGCACCCCAGGGTTCAATCCCCAGTACCACAACCAAAAACAAACTAGAGCCCAATTGTAGTACAACCACCTGTTTTTCAGGTAAGGGTCCCTCTGCCCAGTGAGGATGGACCTCTCCCATCCCATTTATTTGGTCAGGGACAAGAGTATTTTAAATTCTAAATTCATTTTCCATTCATTGTGTACAAGGCAATGCCTCTCCATAAATAAAGGTTTGTCCTAAGGTTTTCTTTCAGGGATCTGTTTTTTACTGATGCATCCTCCCAAGTGCCACTTGTCTAGAAGTCTCTCTGGTACATAGGCTTTTCTCCCAAGATTATTACCTGCTGTGAATCCAAGGTTTTCCAAAAGTTTTTCTTTATTTATAGTTCGATACATCAATGCTTATACTGGAATAGTGCTACTTCGGTGTCGAAAAGAATTCTATCAGCTCGTGTGGTCAGCTCTTCCCTTCATTACGTACTTGGAGAACAAAGGACACCGTTATCCTTGTTTTTTCAACACCTTACATGTGGGAGGTAGGAGTGCCATGTGGTATGGCTGATGATTTTTAGTAGGTGACAGATTCAAAGATCAATCATGACAAATGGGTGGGCGGGCTTCCTGCTGACCCATCGAGAACAAGATACTTCTGCCTCTCTCTCTTTTAGAAACCTTTCACAAGCTGTTGACCACAAAATCTCTTTCAGGTACAATTAGAACTTGTCAGAAGTTTCTGATTCAGTACAACAGGAGACAGCTGTTAATCCTGTTGCAGAACTGCACTGATGAAGGTAAGCAACACTAGTTCAATGCCTACCAAGCAGTGACTGAGCTTCAGTTGAATGAGATGCTCCCAAAGACATCCTTCATCCCTGGTTTGTATGCTTTTCTCCAGGAGAGCGGGAAGCCATCCAAAAGTCTGTCACAAGAAGCTGTTTATTAGAGGATTCTGGTGAGGAAGAGCTTTCAGACAATGGTGGTGAAGAGGCTGCTGAAGCAATGGAGTGAACTTCTGCTTGCCACACAGAAGGCTACACTACTGTTCAGGCCTACTTGTGGAAACAGAACATTCTAGGAGGCACAGCATCTACATACAGTTCTCCAAACTGGAAGACTACCAACCAGAAGACAAGTAACCAGCTTGAAATGAAGGACTTAAGTTACCTTTATGTAACATCCCTTGGATCCTGGTCTGCAGGTTGTAAAGGCTCTCTAGTTACATTTTTGTATCTAATTGCTTGGTTAAACAATGCTATAAATTATAAAAGGGTTTACAGAATTCATGTGTGGCCAAGTCTCCCCATCTACAACCTGACCTTGGTTAGAAGACTAACTCCCTCTGTGGTATTTATTTTAGCCTTCCACTTGAGGCTTTGTACTCTCAACCCCCAAATTGGATCTTAAGCAAAACATGTCACCTGAAGTAGAAATATTAAGACAGCAACTAAACTTTGTACAGACCTATAGCTAATCTAATCTTGTTTATAAATACCAGATTCCTTCCCAATATTTAATCAGGTGACTTGATAAGAAATACAACTTTTGGGCTGGGGATGTGGCTCAAGCCACATACTCTCCTGGCATGCGTGCGGCCCGGGTTCGATCCTCAGTACCACATACCAACAAAGATGTTGTGTCTGCCGAGAACTAAGTAAATAAATATAGAAAAAAAAAAGAAATACAACTTTTGCACTTTGGAGAGTGGCCTCACTTGCCCTCATTATTTACATGGCCCTAGAGCATCTGCCAAATTCAATGTTCTACAGTTCCACTCTTTTCCTGTGGCCTTAAACGTAACACCAGAAGAGACTGCCACACTCAGGAAGGAGTAAAAAGTCTTGTGACCACATTTAGCCTGCTACCTCCTAATGACATCTCTAGGATCTCTTTTCTCCATAATAAAAGGATACAGAAGTTTTTTGTTTTTCTTGGTACCAGGGATTGAACCCAGGGGTGCTTATCCACTGAGCCACATCTCTAGAGCTTTTTTAAAATTTGAGACAGGGTCTCATTAAGTTGCTTAGGGCCTTGCTAAGTTGCTAAGGCTTGCCTCAACCTTTAGGATCTTCCTGCCTCAGCCTCCAAGCTATTGGGATTACAGGCATGCACCATCACATTTAATAGAAAATCTTAACATTTAATAAAGATTTGTGATATTTACTTCAGTATACCCCGTATCTAAGGCTAAGCACCTTCCTTGACCCAGGATTTCTCAAAAATGATAAAGCTAAATCCAGCTTTAAGCCTCATACCAGAGATGTTAGTCCATGCTAGCTGCTATGAGTTTGCACAATTCTGTTTAATCTAGAAATAATGTGCCTAGCTGACCTGTAAACAGAACTTTAAAAAACAAACAAAAAAACCCCAGTATTACTTGTGCAGGTGATTTATTGCAACTTTGTCTTTTTTTAAGCAGCAAAAAGATTCTGAGCTAAAACCCAGGCATAGGAAGCTGCTCTAGGGCTGGGTATTATTCCTGTTCCTGCTAGCAGAGAGGCAAGAGGATCCCAATTTTGAGGCCAGCCTGGGCAACTTAGCAAGAAAAAAATAAAGGGCTGGCTAGAGCTCAATGGCAGGCCACTTGCCCATGATGCCTTGGATTCTACCCCCAGCAGTCGGTATAGGGTTTGGGAGGATGGAGCTGCTCTAGATAAAAGAAAGGCTAAGTATTGGTGACCTGGCTATTAGCCTGCTCTCCAGGAGTGCTGGACTCTTTCCTATAATTCATGCTACTGTCAAAATAAGCTTGTCCAAAAGGAAGGGATGTCCCAAAGGCTTTCTTAGTGACAAGTACAACTTTTTTTTTTTTTTTTTTTTTTTTTTTTTTTTAAAGCAAAGCCAAGTTCAAGGGGCAAAACTCCCTCACACATGGCAAGTGTCCATCAAGCTGCCAACTCAAGTCTGGCACCACACCCTGGCCATTTGTCAGAAGAAAAACTTCAATTCAAACTGGGTGTCCTAAATCCATTTTATTCCCATCCCTCTGTTTCTTTAACAAGGAGAACTGAACAGGTAGGAAAGATTCAACCATTTTTAAAAAGACAACTAATAGTATGCAGAGAGACCAGGAAGCCTGACACATGATGTCACAGCAGAGCAGTGTTGTGGTTTGGGCTGCTCCAAGGGGTGCTGAAGGGGCTCAAAACTTGTTTGGGGTTAAATTACACGTGGATCAAAAAGGCTAACCTGGCAACAAACTAAAAGCTTTGGCAGGGAGAGATCTCATGTGAGTGTCAATACTTTATTTTGGTGTAAAGACGGGAAGCTGGAAAATACACTGTATTTAAAATTTTTTGATTCCCCCTCACATTGTGGAAACCCCCTCCCCCCACCCCAAGCTAATCTGTTCAAACTCAAATACTTAAAATTACAGCAGCAAAACAAAAGCACAGAAAAAAGAAAACCAGATGAAGAAGGTAGCCTTGGCCAGTAGTGTCACTTGGTATGGACAACTGAGGTGCTGAACAGGAGCTTCTGCTTCTGTTTTTTCCTTTTCTTCCCTCCTTTCTCTTCTAAAGGAAAACAGAAAAGAGAGCTCACTTAATTTACAATGCCATCTTGGTTCCCTGGCCTTTCCATTACCAAGTCATTCAATGTCAGCCAAAGTACAGGCTCTGGAATTACACTTCTGGACTCAAATGCCAGTAGCATATACTAATATTTGTCTTGATGCTACCTCCCTGGCCCTGGCTTTCGCAACTCTAAGAGTTACACCTATTCAATACGGTTGTCGGGAAATTAGCACAATGCTAGGGACATATAAAGCACACCATAAATTTGTAATTCTTGTTTAATCGTGAGTACCAGGGTGGATACTGACTTACACATCTATGAATTACCTTTTACAGACTGGTCGACCAGTTTAGGTCTTCAACATAGTCAAGTATCAACTAATTTGGTTTGTCAGAACCCGTTTACCAACCCAAATAAATTCTTGAGGCCTAGAAGGAAAATTTGGATATTTTTTTCTTCCAAGACAGTGGAGAGTAGATCCTGCCTACACTTAGAATCTTGAGTTGGTAGTGTTTGCTGCCGAGTACAGGCAGGAATGGCAGCACCTGTGTGGTAAGTTTTTAGAGTCCTGTGTTGAGAACTCCAGTTCTCTGCCCTTACCAGAGAGGGGATCTGAAGTAGCTGGTGTGTCCAGTTTCATGAAGGCTGCTTCAATAGCTTGGCTGAAGGAATTCTGGAAACTGGGCACAGGAACACGGTCAGAGTTATCACTCTCTCCATCACTGTCCACAGGGGCAGGAGGAATTAAGCTGTTCTCATCTGGGGGGGGGGGGGAAATCAGTATTACACTCCTATGAACAACTAGCATTTTAATGAAAAGAGGACAAACTCACCCTTCACCAGCAGGCCCTCCTCACCTTTCTTTGGATTAGGTCTGGGCCACACATCTGCTTTTGCTTTTCCAACTCTCAGCATCTATGGAAGTGGAAAATGAGGTAAGTTTTTAGTTCAACTTCTTTTCCAGACACCAGCCTTGACATCAACTGGTTAGGAGGGCACAGAACCAACCATCACCTGTGAAATCTTCTCTCATTAATATACTATTTCAGTCACATCCATTATTATCCTGTGTAAACCACAAAGTGGTAAGGCCAATCTCCTTTGGGAAACAGGTAAAGAATACCACACAGAAGGAGTAAGCGTTTCTTACTCAGATGCTCAAGCTGGAAATGCTTTTTCTAATCAACTTTCCTTTTCTCCTTGAAACCCCTAAAAACATCAAAATGTTGGAATAAGCAACATCGTACCCCCTCCAGTTTTAAAACCATGTGGCTACTGAACTTCAGTTATTTAAAGCTATAAAACTCAATTTTATCCTGAAAGAGTAAAACAACACTCATTCATTACTTTTTTTTTTTTTAAAAGGGTTTTTAAAAATATCATTATTTATTTTTATATGGTGCTAAGGATTGAACCCAGGGCCTCACACCTGTGAGGCAAGCACTCTACCACTGAGCTACAGCCTCAGGCCCTCATTCATTACCTTTTAATCTTTGCTTTTTGAATAGCTTAATCATTAACTTTCAGATTCAGCCACAGACCTATAAAATTCTTCCAAGTATAGTAAATCAGAACAACCCTTCTGTCTCTGGATAACTGGCTTCATCTCAGTCAAGGCCATGTTTTTTGGTTTAGGGTTTTTTTTTTGGGAGGGTGGGGGAATATCGAGGATTAAATCTAAGGGTACTATACTGCTGAGTCCTCTTCCTTTGTCCCACAAGTAGCATGGCATCTGAATTGTCTTAAGATGTGATTAAAACATATCTATCACCTATGCTTTACTCTTACCAAAAATGGTTTTCTAAGTATTTAACCTGAATCCACTCATGAGAAAACAAGCAGACAAATCTAAACCATTTGATGTTCTGTGAAGCAACTTGCCTCGATGCTTCAAAATTCAAGGAGGAGGGGGAAGGAGGTCAGAAGAGCTGTTATGGACCAAAGGAAGCTGAAGAAACTTGGCAATTAAATGCACACAAGTAATCTGACTGCACCCTGAACTTAAAAAAAATGAAGATTGAAACAAATGGGCAAACAGAAACATGTACTACATTATTACATCCAAAAAATTCAAATTTTATGCTGTATAACTATAGTTTATAGGAAAATGTCATTTTACTTGACATGTATCCCCTAAGTACTAGTGAAGTATCATGCTGTCTAGAACTTATTACATACATAACAGAAAGCAAATATAGCAAAAATAAAAATTGGTGTATCTAGGTGAAAGATGTGACTATTCATAATATAATTCTTTCAAGTCTTAAGTTTCTCAAAGCTGAAAGAAGAAAAAAAAAGTGGTTGAGGGCCCCCCGAGTTCAATTCCCAGTACTACTACAACAATAAAAAACCTAAGCATTTGGCCTAATTCCTGAAAGCCACTTGGTTTTGCCTATGAAATTCAGTAATTTTCAGAATTGCCCTCAATTATTTTCATCCTTCCTGCCTTTAGGACCTTTCTTACCCAAGTCTAATTCCTATTTATGTCAGCACAAACTGTCATTTCTACATGAGAAAATCCATATCAACTGCAGACATTAGGTCTTTTTTTTTTTTTTTAAGAAAGAATTTTTAATATTTATTTTTTAGTTTTCAGCGGACATAACATCTTTGTATGTGGTGCTGAGGATTGAACCCAGGCCGCACGCATGCCAGGTGGGCGCGCTACCGCTTGAGCCACATCCCCAGCCCCAGACATTAGGTCTTAAGATGAATCTAATAAGGAGTTCTCGACTTTATAATGATGCAAAGTGTACACATTCTGTTTTTCATCTTTGGAACAATAAATGACAATCAATATATTATAAAATGATTTTGCTCAACTGTAAGCTGAGCATGTTTTTAGGGAAGCTATGATGTTCAGGAGATTAGGGGTACCAAATGCATTTTTTTGACTTACAATATTTCAACTTATGATAGGTTTATTATGTGTAACACCATTGTAAGTTGAAAAGTGTTATTCTCTAAGAACTGTTAAGGTAATGATTCCAAACTAGCCCCACAGAAATTAACAGTAACTTCTTACAGGGGTGTCTGTCCATCATCTTTAGTTATATGGATGCAGGAATGCTGAAGGTTAGCATGTTAAATGAATATTTGCTTAACAGAGTGATCTGACATCCAATCTCACTAGCTTGGTGTTTTCCCACCTTGCTCCATAAGGATGCTGCTTTGGCTAGTTACAGGATAACCCAGATAAACTTTCCCTTCTCAAAGTGCAGAGGAATGATTTATTTTATGTAACAAATACCAGTTGAACAAGAGATCCTAGAACTAGAGAACCATTAAAATTAATTGATGTATTCCCTAGCCTTTAGGACAGTGTCTAGTTTACAATGTAGTGGTTTATTTTGTTTTGTTTTTTAATAATTAAAACTCAAGATTTTTCTTTCAGCTATTCTTGGCCTCTTTCCTGGGTAAGTCTATAGTAATTGTTGAGACTAAACCCAAGAACTTCCCTCTTAAGAAAGCCTCCAAAAGCTAGGTACAGTGGTACATGCCTGTAATCCCAATAGCTTGGGAAGCTGAGGTAGAAGGATCCCAAGTTCAAAACCAGCCTCAGAAACTTCACGAGACCCTGCCTCTAAATAAAATATAAAAAGGGTTTGGGATATGGCTCATGGTTAAGCACCCCGGATCCAATCCCTGTTACAAAAAAAAAAAAAAAAAAAGAAGAAGAAAAGAAAAGACTCTAACAATTATGTATTAGAATCAATGCAGCTTAAGCCTTAAGGCCCTTCCCTCTATCAGAGGGGATATCCACAGAATCTACTCTTAGCCACTCCTGGTGGCATACAGCTCCAAGAGGCAGGCAATTTCCCTCATACCTATTCAAAGGACTAAATGGGTTCAGCTGTTATTAGAATGAGGAACAATAATCCCTGGATGAAGTTCCCAGAAAAACCAGCAGCCGAATTCATGTTACATACCTTGGGCTGCTTCACAAGCAAATTATTACCTGGGCAAAAGAAGGAAAGGGAGTCTCTTCTTCCAGACTCCCAACGCAAAATGAAGGACTGCCCTGACTGGCAGTGGGTGACACAGGGGTCAGCAGAAAGTCTGAAAAAGAACCAGACACCTGATTATATAAGTTCCAAAAAGCTAGCACCTATGAAATGACGAGATGAACCCTTGAGTCAGATCTGAATAATTACCAAAACCCACCCATCCCTGGCCAAAGAGAACCTTGATCCAACCTTCAATTCTGCTGTTTTTCCAAAGCCAAGAACACTAATGACTGTTTACATCAGTGATCAGTGGAGGGAGAGAAAAAGCTTCAGTTATAATGCTTTTAATCTGTTCCTACAGCAAGAATAACCCTTTTTCTTATGAAATGCTACACTTTTCCACAAAGAAACGTGATAAAATTTAATTAGATAAGCCTTTATGTTCCAGCCAGCAGTTAATAATGTGGAAATGTTTGGTTAAGATTCACGACAGATGGTGGCGTATGCCTGGAATCCCAGCTGAAGCAGAGACAGGAGGATCGCCAAGTTCAAAGCCAGCCTTAGCAACTTAGCAAGACCCTGTCTCAAAATAAAAAGAGTAAATAGAAAAGACTGGGAATGTGATTCAGTGGTTAGGAGCCCTTGGGTTCAATTCCCAGTAATCATGCACCCTCCCCACCCCAAAAAAGAGATGTCTAAAATGATGGTCAATAACTCTTTAAGTGTTTCATTTCATAACATGGCTATACTTAGGAGTGCTTGTCTAGCACATGTGGCCCTGGAGCCAATCACCAGAACTGGGGGGGAAAAAAAAAAAGGACAAAAATGAAACACTAATACATTTTTCTATAAGAATAAAGTGAGTATGTGTGTTCATTTTTTTACTTTAAAAAGGACAAGGGTGGGGCTGGGGTTATAGCTCCAGCGGTAGAGCACTAGGTAATGGGTTCGATCCTCAGCACCACATAAAAAATAAATAAGATAAAGATATTGTGTCCACCTTTAAAAAAAAAAAGACAAGGGTATCTTTGAAAAATCTTTCAATCCTTATCTCAGAGTACTAGTCTGGAATGTACCTGTCCCAATATTCTATACACTTAGATAAATGCACAATGAAATGCTTTGTTACTTTTTTTAAAACCCACAAAATTCTACAACTGTTTTTTTGAGCAGTACATGGATTAAAGGCAGGGCCTCAAACATTCTAAGCAAATGCTCTACCGCTGAGCTACAACTAGCCCTCTACAACTTCCTTTTATCTTTCCATGGTTCATAAAGACAGCTATTATTTTCTTCTTCAATATGAAGTATTTCATAGGGAAATGACTAAACTGTAGCATTTACGCTATCAATAGATTCTGTAGGCCATTTCTTCTTTATTGTTATTATATATGCTACTACAATAAAGAAATACAAACAAAGAGGCTAAAACAAAGGGTAGTATCCCAAATGTGAACACTAGAGGTAAAACAGCTGGGTCAAAGTAAATTTCCTACATAGCGAGCTACCTTGAGGTTTTTATTTTTATTATTCCTTGGTACTGGGGACTGAACCCAGGGGCACTTAACCACTGAGCCATATCATCAGCCTTTTTTTTTTTTTTTTTAATTTTGAAACAAGACTTTTGTTACATTGTTAAGGGCCTCACTAAGTTTCTGAGGCTGAATTTAAACTTGCAATCCTACCGTCTCAGCTTCTCCAGTCACTGGGATGACAAGTGCCACCACCTGGCTACCTTGAGCTTTTTAGAGGTTGGCAAGGTATAAAAAGTCAGTACAGGGGATGAGTGGCTCAGTGGTAGAGCGCTTGCCTAGCATGTGTGAGGCACTGGGTTTGATCTTCAGCATCACATAAAATAAAGGTATTGTGTTCATCTACCAAAAAAAAAGAAGTAAAGTCAACGTAAAAAGTAAATCAAATGGCAAGAATTTGATGTAGTTTAGAACTACCCAAGTAAAAGTCATCTGCCTGAAGAGAGCACCCCATGTTTATCGTCCACCCGAGTAAGTAAAACCCTTTAAGCAGCTGTGACCTAAAGTCTAATCAGTGGCTGAATATATTAAATCTCAATAGTTATTTACCTGTATGGGAACCTGGACTTCTGCTAAGAGGAGAAAGGGAGAGGGCTCCAGGCCCCTGGATGCTGGTAGGACCCAAAGCAGAATCAGAGGAGCAGGTATAGGAATTGAAGGCAGGAAACTGCTGTAGATTTTCTAGGGGAATGTGGACTTCTGGATCTGCAAAGGAAGACAATAACAGTAGGACCATTTACAATTCCTCAAATTTTCCCAACAGCTGAGGAAAGCCAGTATGTATAAACAACCTCAAGGTTCTGAAAGATGCAGACAGAAATTTAACAACTCAATTTATAGCAACTGCCATCCAATAATATGGTTTTTTTTTTAATTTATTTTTTTAAAGAGAGAGAGAGAGAGAGAATGAGAATTTTTTAATATTTATTTTTCAGTTTTCGGGGGACACAACATCTTTGTATGTGGTGCTGAGGATCGAACCCGGGCCGCACGCATGCCAGGCCAGCGCGCTACCGCTTGAGCCACATCCCCAGCCCCAATGATACATTTTTAATATAAAAATGCTTGTTCTAACTAGTCATAATTGAAGGTGGACGATAAACATGCGGTGCTCTCTACCTGCTTGTCTGAATATTTCCATAAACAAGTTAAAACAAAAATCCTGTTCTGTAAACATTTGTTTTCTCCAAGTTTAAGACATGTTCCAAATATCTACAACAGTTTTGAAAGCCCAAGTATATATATTGGCACAGTTTGAGAAGTAAAATTTAGTGTTTGCCATACCATATGGAATCACAATAACTAAGTCCTTTCCCTACCCAAAGACTCAAATCCTTGTTTTCTAGTGGATAATTAGGCCTGTGGGTCACACTAATCCAGTGGATTCTCTTACACAGGAGAACCAGATCAGAATACTCTGTGCTTACTGACACAAGAGCTCTCAAGTTTAACTTCCTGCATGCATTTCCTGGTTTTCAAAGTTTCTACTTTATTAGACATTTCTGGCACTCACTGGCACTGTTCCCTTTAATAGCTTGGAGGTAAGATCCATGATCTACAGACCACATGGGACAACTGCCCCCAGCTTTCTCAACAGAGTTTCAATTCCCTTCCCTGGAACAGATTTTTGTCACTCACTATGCCAAGGTGAATTTCATTTCCATATGAATTGTGCTATGCACATTGTGACACATATGAACTCATTAAATTTATCAAATGAGCCTATAAAGGAGGCTTTCATGACCTAGGTAAAAACTGAAGAACAAATGACAGAGCGAGACATGAACACAAGCAGCCTGGTTCCTGGTCACAGAGCCTTGTTGAGAGCTCCTGAACTTACACTTGCCCTGTTTCTTGTTCTCCTCCATTTCAATCCTACGCTCTCTGCGGCGTTCCTCCCGAGCCTTCTTCTGGCGTTGACGCTTCCTCTTCTCAATGTCATCTGTGGGTTGGTCAAGCTGTGAGAAGGCAGATCCCAAACCACCTGGCCATTAACTCTTCCCAGCTGATTAGCTGCTAAGCCCACACCAGTGGGCTGAGCTGAACTAGATAAATGGGGTGAGGTGTCTCAGGAGGAACTGCCCGCATTTGGTTTCCAGCATGATTTCCACCAAAGTCCCCGAACCCCACCCCCACTATAAAGAAAAGCAAAATGGGCGTTCTCACCTGAAAACATCTCTAGGGTTTCCTTAGAGACCACAGGAGGCTGCAGAGCCAGTTCACAGATGCTGAACTCACAGGTGAGAGGCAAGTGAGAGAGATATCTATGACGCTGCCGAACATCCTACATGGGAAAAGTGACCAATACTCCAGTAAGGCGTGACTTAACTCTTGAGAGTAAAGGCTGCCAACTCAGATTTCCAACAGTATACATACACTCACAGACAGCACTGGGCTTAAAGAGTAGTTCTCAAGTTACCATCTTTTTGAAAAGCAAAGCAGAAACTATGGATACAGACAGGCAGAAAAAGCAACCAAATTCAGTTTTTGCTTGTGCTACAAGTGAGTAAATTCAGCCTGGTAACAATCTAATCAGCTGTTTCAGATTGCCTGGGGTCCACAACTGAGGGGAGAGAACGGGGAAGATAAAAGGAGGAAGATAAACATTTCCCACGGGGCGTGGTGGCGCACACCTGTAATTCCAATGGCTTGGGAGGCTGAGGCAGGAGGATTGCAAGTTCAAACCCAACCTCAGCAACAGCAAAGTGCTAAGCAAGTCATTGAGACCCTGTCTTTAAATAAAATACAAAATAGGGCTGTGGATGTAGCTCAGTGGTCCAGTGCAGAGTTCAATCTCTAGTACCAAAAGCAAAAGAAAACAACCAGATTTCCTTACTAAAGTGTGGCCTAAAACAAAGAAGCCCATCAATTTAGTTTTTTTTCTTTTCTTTTTCTTCACATTTGAAAAAAACTGATAGTACTCAAAGAGTTTCTATTTTGAGGCATATGATAAATTTGTCATCAATACAGGATAATATCCAAAGGGAAAAAAATTCACATATGTGAATTATAAGACCATAACTCAGATATCTGCTAAGCTAAAAATGCATTTCAAGCCTATATACCTAACTTAAAGCCTCCATAGATTTTTCAGGGTTTTTCTTTCGTTTCATTTTTTTCTGTATGTTTGTGCTGGGAACTGAACCTAGGGCCTCTGGTATGCTATGTATAGTGTTCTACCACTGAGCTACTACTCCCTCTGGACATTTTTTTTTTTTAGTTATAGATGAACACAATACTTTTATAATTTATTTTTATGTGGTGCTGAGGATTGAACCCAGTGCCTCACACATGCAAGGCAAGCTCTCTGCCACTGAGCCACAATTCCAGTCCCTGGACTTTGTTTTCAAGATTCCCACCTCCCTTCTCTGGTACTCAAGATAGAACCTAGAGGTGTTCTACCACTGAGTTAAATCCCCAGCCCTTTATATTTTGAGTCAATCAAAGCTACCTAGAGCATCACTAAGTTGCTGAGACTGGCCTTGAACTTGCAGTTCTCCTGCTTCAGCCTCCTGAGTTGCTGGGATTATATAGGTGTGCACGACTGTGCCTAGCTCCCAGGCCTTTTTATTTTTTACTTTTGAAACAGGATCTCCCTAAGTTCCTGAGGCTGGCCTTGAACTTGCAGTCCACCTGCCTCAGCCTCCTGAGTTGCTGTGATGACAGGTGTGTGTTACCACACCCAGCTTCTTATTGTTTAAGAAATATCCTAGCTGAAGTCAGGTACAATGTTGCATGCTGGTAATCCTAGCGCTCAGGAGGCTGAGGCAGGAGGATCACAAAGCCAGCCTCAGCAAAGTGAGGCACTAAGCAACTCAGTAAGACTTGTCTCTCAATAAAATACAAAATAGGGCTAGGGGGATGAGGCTCGTTGGCCAGTGCCTTTGAGTTCAACCCCAGTAGCCCCCACAAAAAAGGAAAAAGAAAAAATATCCTAGTTTAGAGGCCCTCAGCAACTTATCAAGGCCCCGTCTCAAAATAAAAAAAGCTTGGAATGTAGGTTGGTAAAGTGCATCTGGATCCAATCCCAAGTACTAAATAAATAAATGAGGAATGAGAAGAAATCTATATCTCAACACAACAAATGTACCTGAGAAGCAGGGGGCTTAGAAAACTGACTTAACAAAATGCTGGCACATTAAGGAAGAACAATCTAATTAAAAAAAAAATTTCACAGCACCATCACCAACAAAAACAGACTTCAAAATACATAGGGCTGGGGGTATAGCTCACTAGAATGCACAAGGTCCTGGGGTTGATCCCCAGCCCATCACACACACAAATACATCAACTAAAGGCCTTGAAGGTTTAGGAACTTAGGCCAGCTCAGTCTACTCTAAAGAAATTAGTTTAATGTTGCTTCCCTAGCACCTCCTCTCCTAAAAGGCAAGCCCTTACCTCAGACATGGAGTAACCAGCAATCTCTACCACAGTCGCTGAGATCTTCTCTGGGCTCTGTTCCAGGCTGCCATACTCCCGCACGAGGCAACGTACATTCACAGGGTGCAGGAACATGTGTTGCCCATCCTCGGCTGAAGACAAGAGCTTTATCAACCAACAGTCTCTGCCAGCCCTCAGCACAGACCCTCTCATTGCTAGGCCCCCCTCCTTCCCAATGCTGAAAGGCACAGCTAGCTATCCAACCCCCAGGACCAGGAAAGAACCGTCTGCTCAGAAATCCAGGCCATCCCTCTCAAACATATCTATGGCAGGAAACCCCGTCTTCCTCCTTGGGGCCCCTCACCTTGGTAAAAGTAGTAACAAGGAGAGCTGCTCAGGTGTGTAAAGCCTGGCTTGGTGATGGGTTCCTGCTGGCTGGACTCAATACGAATGGTCCCTTCTCCAAGATTGTCAGCAGCTAATTCCAAGTCATCACAGGCCTCTGACAACCCCTCAGGCTCTGGTTCAGATACTGCTTCCTCTTCCTCTACCAGAGGGAGAGCAAGAGGATGAGAGTCCAGAGAACAAACTTCTGTGGTTTCTTCATCAAGAGCAGACAGATACTCTAGAACACCCTGTTGGAACAAACTCTAGGTCAACGGAAAGTCTATGTCCTGTTTTCAAGAAGCAATGCAACGGATTGGGGTTGTAGCTCAGTAGTAGTAGTAGAGTATGGGTGAGGAACTGGGATCGATCCTCAGTACATGAAAAAATAAAGGTACTGTGTCCATCTACGACTAAAAATATATTTTTTTAAAAAAGCAATGTGACATAAGGAGGAGACATAAGAAGCTCCCTAGATGTTTATCATATCGACTTAATACCCACAGTAAAAAATTACAAACCAAAGATAGTCATAGTCCACTCTCCTCCAAATAAAGTTGAGGTTTCATAGCAATACCTACCAGCTTAATAATAGCAACTGAAGAATGGCTGTCACTTAAGACTGTAACAGGGGCACACTAACCTTCCTGGGTTGAAAAACGGACTCCTTCGCCAAGGGAGCCATCAGCACCAGTTGTTCCAGAGCAGCCACAACACCAGTGACCTTCTCTCTGCTTTCACTCAATCCTGACAGAGCCTCTTCCCGAGTCTAGGGCCAGAGAAACCAGAGAAGGCTAAGTTTCCAGAAACATACTCAGTGTGGAGAGCAAGGACTCAGAATGGCCTTTCAACATGAGCTAAAGCCTGAATGGACTGAGGCTATACCTCAGTGGTACAGCATTTGCCTTACACACATGAGGCAATGGGTTCGATCCTCAGCACCAAATAAATAAAAATTTTAAAAAGTGGGGGACTTCTTCACTTGGGTAATTCTTGCTACTTAAAGGATCCTCATCAGGTATTGCCAAGGCCCAAATGGGCAAGCACTAATACTTTCTCCACATTTCTCTCAAATAAAACATCTCTAAAAACAAATCTAAAAGCCTACCTTGCTTAACTAAGAGCAGGGCTAACCTAAAAAACCCTACTGTCATAATTAGTCATAAAATTTGAGATACTTTTTATTTGAGAAAGGATCTCACTAAGTTGTTTAAGGCATTGCTAAATTGCTGAAGCTGGCCTTGAACTTGCAATACTATCTCAGCTTCCCTAGCCAGTGGGATTACAGGTGTATACCACTATGCATAAAATCATTTGAACTATTCCTTTCAGCTCTAGAAAAAGTTTGAAAAACCTCAGCTCTTCCCTTCCATTACAACATAAAGCCCAGAGCAGAATGCTTTTTTAGCCATTCTGGCTTATTAGCCTCAATGTGGGGTTGAAGTACCTAGGTCCCACTGTCCATCCCTGAATAGAAAGGTTTAACATCTCTGGCTTTTAGTTTCTAATGCATCCTCTGACCTTGAGTTCCTGGATAGCTGCCTCAATAAAGCAGGACTCGGGAGTGTGCTTCTCCTCTGCCAGTTGCTGCTCCAGTGCTACTTTCTCTTCCAGAACTACCCGGTGCAGCACCTGTTCCTTAGAGGCCAACAGTAACTTGGAATACTGGCTGTGCTGTTCATCTACAAAAAAGTCAGTAACATCACAAAATGCAACACTCAATGTTTGTGACAATGTAGTTAAACAACTTTCTCACACGCACCTTTTTTTCCTAGGATTAAGATGGGGGTAATTTAACCTAACTTCCTGAAAAATAATTTAACAGAAATCTCAAAATAAGGTTTATAAGAGAAAGTAATCAAATGTTTATTGTATAATGTTTAATTACAGCATTACATGTAATATCAGAAAATCTAAAAATAACCCATAAACCCAACAATAACAAATGGTTTGCTACATGATGAAATATTTATAGAGAATTCCTGACACTAGAAATGGTTTTCTAAGAGAGCAACTAGTGAGACTTGGAGAAATACCTACATTCTGTGAAAAATGAAGATGTCAGATCACGCTAATCCAATCAAGTAGAAATATACATACATAGAAAAAAAGTCTGCATTTAACATTTTGGGGCACTTTCAGGTAAAAGCATCATAAATGATTTTCTTTACTTCCTTCCCCCATATTTTCTGTACTTTTACAAAGTTTTAAAAATGTTATCTTGACAGTGGCTTGGGAGGCTGAGTCAGGATTCCAAGTTCAAGGCCAGCCTCAGCAACTAAGTTAGGTCCTAAGCAACTTAGAGAGATCCTTGTCAAAATTAAAAATTAAAAAAAGCACAGGGATGGGAGGGGAGGGGAGAAGGGGGGGCATAGGAAGGGAAGCACAATACAATAGACACTAGTATGGCCCTATGTATAAACGTGGCTGTATAACCAATGTGATCCTGCAATCTGTACACGTAGAAAAATAAGATTACGTACCCCATTTGAATCAAATGAATGATATGTCAAGATCACTGTAATGTTTTGAGCAACTAAAAAAAAAAAAAGCATAGGGGATGTAGCTCAAAAGTTAAGCACCCCTGGGTTCAACCTCTGGTACCAAAAAAATGTTATCTTGAGACCCTCTTAAAATGCCTTAAATATTTGCCTTTCCTATCCTGGTGCCATTTAAAAGATGCCATTTACAAATTTGAAATGTAGCCTTCATTTTTTTTCCTATATATTTATACACATGTTCAGAAAAAAGGATTTCTTAAAAATGATAAACTGTGCATGTTGTTCTGCAGCTTATTTCTCAAAAATCTTCTATGTTGAAACAGATCTACTTCATCCTCACCTTCCAGTATACAATGATGAACTATAATAAAGTACTTTTCACACAACATTAGATTACTGTCAATTTCTCACCATTACACTGTAACAAAAAAATTCTTCATGCCTATTAAGAATTTTATGTACTAATGTTAGATCAACTATTATAACTATCTTTAAATCTTACAAAATTGCAAAAGCCTGTTATTAATTTACACTGCCAAGAACTAGAGCCCCCACTTTCCCAATTCTTTACAAAATCCAGTGTTACTAATATTTTGGGGGGGGGGCAGTGAATGCAAATCTGATGGACATCTCAGATATGTAGAAGTGGGTTTCCTTAACTGGGAAATGCTGTGTTACATGCTTAACTCATTCTTCCACTGAGTTAAAATAATTTATAGAACATCTCTATGTTCTGGACATTAATCTTTAGAGCACCCCTGGGTTCAGTCCCTCGTACAAACACACACACACACACACAAAACAAACATACCAACCAGTCTTACTTTATAGCATTTATGGTTTCAGCCTGGTTTAAAAATGAGAATATTAAATAAGAATGTACAAAGATAAAGTAATCAAATGTTGTCTTAGGGCTGGGGGTCTATCTCAGTGTCAAAACATCAGCTTAGCATAATTAAGGCCCTGGGTTCAAATCCCAGTACCAAAGTTAAAAAAAAAAAAAAAAGATATCCAATATTTTGTTTGTTTAGATCCCTTTTTTCTTTAGTTTTTTTTTTTTTTTTTTTCTTTTTTTCTCCTTTGGGACTGGGGATTGAACTCAGGGGCACTCAACCACTGAGCCACATCCCCAGCCTTATTTTGTATTTTATTTAGAAACAGGGTCACACTGAGTTGCTTAACACCTCGCTGCTGCCGAGGCTGGCTTTGAACTCATGATTCTCCTGTCTCAGCCTCCCAAGCTGCTGGCATTACAGGCGTGCACCACTGTACCCGGCACTTTAATTAGGTTTTGACTGCCATCCATTCCCCCCGACCCTATATTTTCTTTTAAGGTTTAAAATTTTTGGACTTTTAAGTTCTTCAAGCTATCTGGAAGTACCTTTTATGACTGGTATGAAACTGGTATCTAATTTCATATTTTACCATGAGATCAGTCAATTGTTTCAATACCACTTATTGAGAGTTCCACCTTTACCCTAAAGATTGAAATGTACATATCACACTCTTATCCTGATGGCCTTTATGTGTGTCTACCAATGGCCTCTTCTTTTAGACTACCGAGTTCCTTGATGACAGGTGCCAAGACTTGCTGACTATGGAACCCCCAAGACTGGGCACAATACCAAACACTGTGCAGGAAAGCCTGGTAAAGCCGGGTGTGGGAGTACATGCCTATAATCCCAGCTACTCACAAGGAAAAGGCAAAAGGACTGAAGTTCAAGGCCAGCCTGGGAAACTCAGTGAAACCCTGTCTCAAAATAAAACGTAAAAAAGGACTGTGGATATAGCTCAGAGGCAGAGCACTTGCCTAGCGTGCACAAGGCCCTGGCTTCAATCCCCAGTACTAAAAACAAATTAAAAAAAAAAAAAAACAAATAAATAAAGCTCAGTAAAAAGAAAAATTAAAGAGAGAGATGTGTTTATGAATGAAAGAAATCTGAAACCAGAGTTAAACCACTCCATGCAAACTCTAACCTACTAGTATTCTTTCTTATTACTTTTAAAATTTATTTATTTATTCTAATTTGTTATATCCTACTGGAATTCTTGACTAATCTGGAAATGCTGGAACTAGCTTGCCCAAAGGCTAAATTTCTTTTTTTTTTTTTTTGTCAATACAAACTATTGAACCCACCCAGAGGCATTCTACCACTGAGGTACATCCTCCATCTCATCCTTTCCTTATTTTATTTTTTTGATCAAGATCTTGCTAAATATCCCAGGCTGGCCTCCAATTTGCCATCCCCCTACTTCAGCCTCCCAAACAGCTCTGATTATAGGTGTGTGCTACCACCTCTAGCTAAAGGCTCAATATTTGACGCTATAAAGATATTCAATAGTTTTAAAAGAGCATACTTGAGATTATCTGCCCCCAAAATTAATAGAACTCACCTCCTAGATGAATAGGGTGATCTACATTCATCCACTTGGATTTGGGCAAGGCCACCAACACTCCTTTCTCCCTCTTCATCAGCTGCATTGTAATGGTATCACCGACAACATACTGTCGAGATTCTGTAGCAACAACACTGTAACATGGATATTTAGATGAAGCAGAACAAGGAGCAGGCTGACTGAGGTCTAACCCAATACATAGCTCCATCTTACCTCTTGAGATCCTTCTTATGCACAGAACTATAACAGATGGGACATTTACTCCAGGTCTTTTCACTCAGTGAAAGATAGTGCAGGATGCATGCCCAGCAGAAGATGTGTCCACAACGGGTTATCTTGGCTGCAGTAGGTGGATAGAGGCATATTGGGCAAGATGGCACTTCATGGCTACAGATGCGCTAAAACAAAATGCCACAATTTCATTACTTCTGGAATGACTAAGAGCTGTCAAAGTTAAAAGTCTCTCCTCTCTCATCCCCACACATTTGTACTCAACACATCTTTTTTTTGGCACTGGGTGCTTTACCACTGAGCTACATCCCAGTCCTTTTTATTTTAAGACAGGGTCTCACTAAGTTGCTGAGGCTGGCCTTGAACTTGCAATACTTCTGCCTCACCCTCCCAAGTCACTGTGATTATAGGTGTGTGCTACTGCACCTAGCCACTCAACACACCTTTATGTAACTGCCTAACAATGTAAGTATACAGATGACAGCACCTTTTCTTTTCTTTTCAGTACCAGAGGATTGAACCCAGGGGCACTTAGTTTAACCACTAAGCCACATTCAGAGCCCTTTGTATTTTTTTATTTTGAGACAGGGTGTCGCCAAGTTGTTTAGGGCCTAAGTTGCTCAGGCTGGGCTGGAACCTGCAATCCTCCTGCCTCAGCCTCCCAAGCCACTGGCAAATGACAACACTTTAAGCAAATCATTAAGAAAACAAAAGTAATGATTTAATAAAACAAATACATAGCTGGCTGCAATGGTACACACCAGTAATCCCAGAAACTCAGGAGTCTGATGCAAGAGGATCATGAGTTCAAGGCCAGCCTGAGCATTTTATCAAGATCCCATATCAAAATAAAAATAAAAAACAGCTGAAGGGTGTAGCTCAGTGGTAGAGCAACCCTGGGTTCAATTCCCAGTACTGCCCAGTATTGGAAGGAAAGAAGAGAAACAAATACATAATGGGTATTCTGGAGGCTTTACATTAAAGGAAAATATGACAAGACATATAATATCATTTTTTTAAAAAATACGTAGATACATATATAGAAAGGCATTGAGAAAGGTCCCGCAGTAATCTATCAGTAATTTCCAAAACACTAAGATTTTCACTTTATATTTTATTCAGTGTGTATCATACACACCCACACCGCAGACCCCCCACCCCACCCCCCGGGATTTAACCCAAAGGTGCTCTACCACTGAGCTATATCCTCTTATTTTTTGAGATAGGGTCTTGTTAAGTTGCCCAGGCTGGCCTCAAACTTGCAATTCCTCAGTCTCAGCCTGAGCAGCTAAGATTACAGGCGTATTGTGCCACCATACCTGGCTATATTTTTGAACCATACATATATAAAATTAAGTTTTATAGACCTTCTGTCATTCTCAGATGATTTTATAAATTTTCACAATAGTGAGCCCAAGAGTTGGGTACTTATTTTAAAAAAGAGAAAAAGAAAAATAATCAAATTTAGTCTATATCAGATTCCCTGTTAGGATCAACAGGGAGACACTGAGAGTTCATAACTTCAGTGCTAAACAAATAACAGTAGATTTGATGGAAAGTGCAGCTGTGTGCTAATTTGACACTGATTACACAAAGGGCTGCCAATGAAGAAATGTCCACATAATCGAGCTCCTCTGGGTAAGGAGGGAAATTAAGAGTCTCTCTCTGGGTTACTACTTCCCAGTAGTAGCTGGTAGACAGATCTGCTTATATACTTTTGGATCAGAGCCTTCTACACTCTATCTCCTGAGGCCAGACCAATTAGTAACAAAATAAACTCCAGGAAGAACCAGGAACTGTCCTCTGAGAATGTCTATCATAAGGCCAGACAGAAAAGGAACTCAATCAGCAGTTAACACAGCCAGCAGCTGCTTTGTCACCACTGTCCCTATTTTGTTCTCTCACCCACAACTTAAAACTTTTTGAGCTACTTACCACTTGTTCCACAAAGTCCCAGTTGACTAAGGTATCAGGATCAGCAAAATGAGCTGTGTAGTCTTGGTCTTCAGACACCACAAATTGGCAGCTAGAAATAGGGAAGAAAACAGAAAAAAGGCCGACTGTGAGAATCGCCACATCCTCAGCTGAATTCAATCAGCTCTTCATTTAGAATTCAAATATAAGTCATTAGCAGCCCTGATTTGTGAAGTACCATCTTCACAATGCCTCAATTCTGAACCCTGAACCCTGATTCTGGAAGAAACTCAGCAGACCGAGGTCCAAGGCCAGCCAAGTTTTCTGTTGGTCTCCTTTGAACTAGAAGTAAACAGATTTCCTCCCTCAACCCCTGGAATCCCAGAACTCGACTCATTTTCAAGGAAGCTGAAAACTGTTCTCAAATCATCTGTGATCAGTTTTATAAAGCATACAATGGTTACTTCAGTCTCAATACAAGGTCAAACCATCATACCTAATGCCACACATGAGAAAACAAAGGGGAGCTGGGATGGAGTCATACATCCCTAGTCCCAACTACTCATAAGGGTGACACAGGAGATCACTTGAGCACAGAAGTTGAATGCCAGCTTGGGCACCAACACAAGATCCCATCTCAAAAAGTGGGGAGGAGGGCTGGGGTTGTAGCTCAGTGATAGAGCACTTGCCTAGCACATGTGAGGCACTGGGTTCAACCATATAAAATAAAGTATTTTGTCCATCCATAAAAGTGGGAGGTGCAGTTGCGCACGCCTATAATCCCAATGACTCAGGAGGGTAAGACAGGAGGATAGCAGTTCAAAGTCATCTTCAGCTACATGGCAAAGCCCTGAGCAAAAACTGTCACAAAATTTAAAAAAATAAAAAGGGCTGGGGATGTGGCTCAGTGGGTGAGAGTCCCCTGGGTTCAATCCCTGGTACCCCCCCAAAAAAAAAAATGCAGAGGTGGGGAAAAGTTGGGGATTTAACTCAGTGGCATAGCACTTGCCTAGCACATGCATGGCACTGTTTTTGATACTCAGCAATAAAAAAAAAAAAGGAAATCAGTATTTCAGCAAATGTCTGCTAAGCATTTCAATCTGTCATTAAATTATTCCTTAAGAAATTTCCTCTTGGGGGCTGGGGATGTGGCTCAAGCAGTAGCGCGCTCGCCTGGCATGCGTGCGGCCCGGGTTCGATCCTCAGCACCACATACAAACAAAGATGTTGTGTCCGCCAAAAAACAAAAACAAAAAAATAAATAGTAAAAATTCTCTCTCAAAAAAAAAAGGAGGAAAAAGATAGGTAGAGGCCTCCTTTAAAAAAAAAAAAAAAGAAATTTCCTCTTCTACGGGCTGAGATTGTGGCTCAGCTTGCCTCACATGTGTGAGGCACTGGGTTTGATCCTCAGCACCACATAAATAAACATAATAAAAATATCGTGTCCAACTAAAAAAATATATAAAAATATAATTTTTGTGTGTGTGTGTACACACACACACACACAAATTTCCTCTTCTAGCCAGGCACAGTGGTACACACCTGTTAATTCCAGCTACTCAGGAGACTGAGGCAGGAAGAATACAAGTTTGAGGTCCCATCTCAAAATAAAAAATATAAAGGGGTGGGAATGTAGCTCAGTGGTAGAGGTCAAGGGCATGCTTACAATGTCCCACCCTAGGCTCAATCCCCAGCACCAAACCAGAGGGAAGAAAAATCTCTTCTTTATAAGGAGATTAAAATCTGGTCCAATTCTACTTTTTCCACCTTTTCAATATACTAATGCCATTTATTAAAGCACCAAAAACATCTACTTGGAAAGAAAATGAAAAAGGCAAAAAAGAGGCATTGGTTTCCTTTCTGCTTCTCTCCTATAGTTTAAAGGAGTGCTCCTCCCAGCAACCCAACTATCTCGAGTCTCTCAATTCCACTTTCTCCCCCAGAAGCAATACTTACTTGGCCTGTAAAAAGAGTTCCTTGTTAAAAGGCTTATGTCCCCACTTGTTCCTTTTTCCCCAGCTGCCATGTCCACTGCCTTCAAAGTGACCTGTCTGGCCACGAGGTTCAAAAGTGAAATTCAACAAGTGATTCAGGTTGATCTTCTTAGGACCAGAGAACTGGGCAGGGCTAAACTCTGCCCGTTGAGCCTCTGCTACCTAGGGAGAATTAAAGTGTTTAGGATCAGGACAAAACCAATTTATAGTAGAAACCAAAACAAACCCTCCTTTGACACAGCTTAAAATATTAAAAAAAAAAAAAAAAGACTTAAATATTATCTTCCTAGAAGGAGATAATGCAAAACCCTATTCCAGACCTAGATGAGAGTGAAGTGGGTCGGGGAGAGCCTTTAACATTCCCATTACTTATTTAGTCTGTGCTTCAGTTTGGAATTGTTGAAGACTGAAATTATTTAGTCGGCGCTGCTAAATGGCAAATCAACCATTAAATGACAAAGCCCAGCACAAACTCCTCCTAGCTATCTTAAAGCTGAAAGATCTGTTTACTGGATTAATCTTCCCATAGTCCTATAGGACTCGTAAACCTCCATTCTTCTGTTTTTGTTGTTTTCTGGTGTTGGAATCAAATCCAGCACCTTCACCATGCTAGGCAAGTGCTCTACTTCTGAACTAAAACCTGAAGTCCACACCTTCATTCTTATTAGCTATTTGTTTTGAGGTTTTTTTTTTCTGACACAGCAAGTCTGTTGAGTCACCCTCTGGAGGCAGTCCAAAGGCCACTGTAACTGCCATAGGTTTCTGGATCCTGCAAGAGACTTCCTAAGACCCCATTGCTATTCCTGGTTAATTAAAACTGACAGAATTAGAACACCTAGACAGACTACCCTTGTGTCCAGAAATAAACCCAATCAGCAGATTCAGAAACAGTTTACAAAGTGGCAAAAAACCATATATAATAGTGCTGCATACAAAGATGAAAGAAATGTCAGGACACATTTCAGTCTTCAACAATTCCAAACTGAAGTGATAAAGGTAAGTGCTAAGACAGCTAAGTACATTTCTCACCCCCGCTTTCCTATTGAATATTATAAAACACTCTGCCATATTAATATCAGTATACTATCACTTTATGTGGCTGTATATCATTACATAATATGGGCATGCCATATTTTAATGCCTTATTTATGACAGTGTAATTTTCCCACTATTACAAATTGTTCCAATAATCACATTTGTGGATAGATCTTTGTACACAAATATGAAGGCACCTGCAATTTATTTATTTATGCATGCATGCATGCAAGGGATCAAATCCAGGGCCTCACACATGCTAGGCAAGTGCTTTACTACTGAGTTATACCCCTAAACTCCAATTATTTCTTTTCAACATACAGTAATAATTATTGGGCCAAAGGAAATACAAATGCAAGCCTTTTGCTGCTTAGTCAAATTACTGTGCACATCCATGGTGAAGATTCTAAAGAGTACAAAAAGGAAAACTGTACATTCTATTCCAGAGGCAATAAATATGCCGAGACATTTTATGTATACAGAATCATAGTACATGACCTTTTAAAATAAGTATAGGCATTTTATGTATACAGAATCATAGTACATGACCTTTTAAAATAAATATAACAAAAATAAATAAAATAAACATAAGCCATGGCATACCAGACTTTCTTTTTTACCTTAACAACCTATCTTGGAGCTTGCCCCACCCTGTTTATGTAAATCACCACAGGAAGCACCAGGCTTCCCAGATCATCCCTTATCTCTTGTGTCCAGGACTCTGTCTACATGGCTCTGATCTCCCCTAATTAGTCTTCCATCCCCAATGCCCCAAACTTAGATCTGAGAGCTTGTGCTCAGTCAGCAAAACCTTACCCATTCTCCATCTTCTGTCTTCAACTATTGTCCTCATTGGTTCACTTTCTACGGTACCATCCATTTCAATTCCCAATCATTTGCCCAAGATGCTGACCTATCAAGTTCTCTTCCAATCAGCCTGCCTCACCCCATTTGAGGCACCCACTCCTAGACAGGTATACCTTCTAGAGCTGTTATCAAATACAGGAGCCACTACCTAGATATGCCACATATTAAGTTTATTTAAGTATACTTGGTTAAATATGTCAAAATTAATTTAACTTGGCCGGGAGCAATGGCGCATGCCTGCAATCCCAGCAGCTCAGGAGGCTAAGACTGGAGGATTTTGAGTTTAAAGCCAGCCTCAGCAACGACGAGGCTCTAAGTAACTCAGTGAGATCCAGTCTCTAAATAAAATACAAAGACTATGGACGTGGCAGTGCCCAAGTGCCCCGAGTTCAATCCCTGGTACCAATAATAATAATAATTAATTTCACTTGCTTTTTTAATTTTAATTGTTTTGGAAACAAGGTCTTGCTATATTGCCCAGGTTGGCCTGGAACTCCTGGACTCAAGCAATCCTCCTGCCTCAGCCTCCCAAAGTATATAAGACTATAGTTACAACTGCCTAAGCTTGTTTCTTGTTTTTCATTTTTAATGTGGCAACTAGAATTTTAGATACACGATTTGCTTTTCCACTACGGAGCACTACTTTATAGAGTAGATCGTGCTTGTTAATGATCATATCATTAATTTTGAGCACCCTACTGTCCAGCCAGAAATTCATTCTGTTCAAGGGTTAGTCCTTATTGTAATTCTTTACCCTTAGGTCTCCAAACCAAGGATCCAATCTCCTAAACTGCCTTGCTTTATTTGGCTTAGATCCTGTAGTTCATTGCCCTTTCTCTCATCTGCTGTATTCACCTTCACCTCCATAGCAGCCCAAAGGCAGCAAAACATAGCTAAAAATCACACAACTGGTCTCACCAAAGAAGCCCTTTACACAGCCTAAGATTCATACTGCAATCCTACTATTCTTCCATAGTCCTTTTAGTCTCCTATTCTCCCAGACAACTCCTTCATGCCTCAGGCTCTCCAACCTCCTCTTTCAGCTAACTTTATATATTTCACTAAGAAAATGAGCACGATATTCAGATAGAACTCCAATATTCTGCTAACAAGTCTTTCTCTTATTACTATGGATAAGCTGACAAAACTCCTAAACCAATTCTTTCACTCTACACTAGATCACAAGAACTCACTGTTCAGCATTCTCCCCTTTTCCCCTCTTATCATTTTTTCCCTCTCATCATAATCATTAGGTTAGACAAGATCTAACCTTCCAAATCTTAACATTCCTGTCAACATCATATTCTCAAGCTACTATCTCACCTTTTTACTTCTCAGAGCAAAGCCACTAGAAACTATCGTCTAAACTTGCCGTTTCTTCTTCCCGTCCTACTTTTCTTTTGGTACCGGGAATTGAAGCCAGGTGTACTTAACTACTGTCACATCCTCTCAGTCCTATTTTTTTTTTTTTTTTTTTAATTTTGAGACAAAGTCTAAGTTGCTGAGACTGGGTTTGAACTTACAATCCTCCTGCTTCAGCATCCCGAGATTATGGGTACGCACCACCACATCCAGCCCATCTCTCTTTTTTTAAAACTTTTTTTTTTATTTGGAGATGGACACAATACCTTTATTTATTTTCATGTGGTGCTGAGGATAACCAACGCCTCACACATTCTAGGCAAGCACTCTACCACTGAGTTACAACACATCCCCATCTCTTTTGAATCCATTTGAGGCACCCACTCAACACATCCCCATCTCTTTTGATCAGTTTTGGGTTTTTTTTTTTTTTTTTTTAAACTGGGCATTGAACCCAGGGGTGCTTTCCCACAGAGCTAGCCCTTTTTGAGACAGGGTCTCACAAGATGCTAAAGCTGACCTCAAAGTTACAATTCTGCTCCTGCCTCAACCTCCCAAATTGCTGGGATTACAGGCATGACACCACCACTTTCAGCAACCTATTGCTGTTTTACAATTTAACTCCTTAATGATACAGCTCATTTAGTTTCATAGTTCTAAAAAACAACTATATGCTACCAGCTCTTCAACCTGGGTCTCCTCTTTAAATTTCAAATTCATAATTAACTGTCTACTTCTATTAGATGTCTAATAGGTATTCCAATGAAAATATAACATTTCCAAAATGAAGTTCTTGATTTCAATCTTTGTACCTCCTCCCTGCAAAAATCTGTACTCCTCTTGAAACCTTTCCTACTATAGCAAATGGTACCTGAATTGACGTCATGCCAAAAACATTACTCAGCCTTTTCTCTTAGTCCCCATATCTAGCAAATAAAATACTGTTGACTTTAAAGTAATATCCCAGATCTGATCATTTCTCATCACCTCCACCATTACCACCCCTTGCATCACTCTCACCAAGAGTATCTTCACCAGGCTGGGGGTGTGGCTCAGTAGGAGTGGGCTTACCTAGCATGAATGAAATCCTGGGTTCAATACCCAGCATCAGCAAAAACAAACAAACAAACAAACAACAACAAAAACATCAACTCAGAAGGCTGAGGCAGAAGGATCAAAAGTTCAAGGCCAGCTTAGGCAACTTACTGAGACTCTATCTTAAAATAAAAAGCATGCCAGGTGCAGTGGTACACATCTATAATCCTAGCTGCTCAGGAGACTGAAGCAGGAAGATCACAAATTCACAGCCAGCTTCAGCAACTTAGCAAGACCCTGTCTCTAAATAAAATATAAAAAAGGGCTGGGCATGTGGTTCAGTGCCTCTGGGTTCAATCCCTGAGGCAAAACCAAAAATTAATTATTGTCTCTCCAAACTAGAATATAAGCTCCCAAAGGACAAAAAAAACAATTTTTTGTTTAATGCTGTATCCCCAACTCCTAAATGGTATTTGGTGCAAGTAGGCAAGGAATAAATTCCCAGTGACTGAGTGAACAACTATTTTATTCTGTAATGGTTACAGAGTATGGACCATTCAAGCAGAAAAATTAATCAGTCTTGCTGACAGGCGTTCAGGTTAATATACAAGTAAGGTCCCAAATTATGCCATAATTTCTCACATTCCATAATTATGAAACCTTCTTCCTCAGAAAATTTTAATAACCTTCAGAAGAAAAAAGAGGCAAAGCTCCAGACCTAGTTAAATCTAAACTACCCAAGATTGCTTTGGTTACCCATTCTTCTACCTCTTGCTCCCCTCAACTACAGGAAAAACAAAAAAACTCATGCTCATATTCTAGGAATGACAATCTCAAAGTCCATACCTCATCTCGTCTTCCACCATTAAAAGAAGAGCTAAAGAGTTTGCTGCTGCCGCCGCCCCTTTGAGGAGGCATCTTATTAAAAGTTTTGCTTTTCTGTGAATTGGAGCGACGGGACTGGTTGCTAAAATTTTCATTTTTGGGGTAGGAAGGTTCACGCTTGCGATTATAACGCTTGGATCCACTTGAATTCTTTCCATCTGAAAAGAAGAAACACAAAGGAATTAGTTAAGAAGTTACATATTTAAATAAGTGAAATAATTTTTCTCCACCTCCCAGAAAAATTGTGTTTAAATAAAGAGAAAATGGACTTTTCCACAACTTCCAAAAAATATGCGTTTAGCCAGCCATTGGTGCTTTGAGGAAGACAACCCTTATGCGGGATTTTTGTTCTGATGACAGCCTAAGGAGTCCCTCCCTCAGGACAAATAGAGTACAGATCAAACTATGGAGATTATCAGTTCATAATGTCTCTTGTACAAGCCTAGGCATGTATCTTGTAAAAGTCCATTCAGATAAAGAGGAAAGGAAACAGCCATTCTATATTAAGAAAAAGTACTTTATTTGGCAGCAGGACAGAAGACATTATTCTATACTGCAAGGGCTGACCTAGGCTTAAGCAGATATAGTCAAGAGGCATAGAAGCAAAACAACATTTATGTTTTAGAAGCCAAACTGAGAAGCTAATAAATTGACAGAACAAAAGTTGAGCTCTAAAAGAATACTAGACGAGTCTGATTTATATCCAAGTTATATCCTTTTTAAAAATGTTTCTTATGCCAGGCATAGTGGTTCACACCTGTAATCCCAGCTACTCAGGAGGACCATGAGTTCCAGGCGAGTCTGGACAACTTAGCATGACCCCGTCTCAAAATAAAATTTAAACTAAGGGCTGGGGATATAGCTCAGTGGTAAAGTACTTGCTTGGCTTTGAGGGAAACTCCAGGATAAATCCCAACTATTGCAAAAAAATAAATTAAATTAAAAAAAAATGGCTGGGCACATAGCTGAATGGTAGAGTGCTTGCCTTGCCTGTGTGGGGCCTAGGTCCAATCCCTAGGGCAAGGGAAAAAAAGTCTCTTGTTTTTTTCCTTCAATTACATAAGAATATTAAATTTTGAAATTATCCAAGAATAAAGTTGCCAGTATCCACAAAACACTGACTTATTAATAGTTTTAATTTCCTTTCAATATACTTGCCACATGTTCTATGTAAAACGGCAAGCATACAAGATACACTGTCTTTCACTTGTTACTCTGAACATTTTCACCCATTCCTAGACTTCAAAAGCATAATTAACGACTGCACTACTGTCTGCCATACATTTATATTAGGTAGCATCTAAAATTTTGCTGCTTTGTAGACTATGTCAAATTCTCAGAATGAAATTAGCTGATAAAATATGATCATTAAAAGTCTTTTACACATCTTCAAGTTGCTTTCTAAAACTGTTATACCAATTTATGTTCTAACAGCACTATAAAAGAGAATGCTAGTTCACTTTACTCTTGCGAATACTCTAACTGAAAGGTCAAAATGCCTTAATTTTAAACCTGAATTTCTCATAACTAGCAATAGGGAGGATTGCGGGGATTGAACTCAGGGACACTCAACCACTGAGCCACATCCCCAGTCCTATTTTGTATCTTATTTAGAGACAAGGTCTCAGAGTTGCTTAGCACCTTGCCATTACTGAGACTGGCTTTGACGCCACAATCCTCCTGTGGGTTCGCACAATCCCAGCCACTGGGATTACAGGCTGTAATCTGCTGACCATGTGTATTTTGTGTAAAGAGTCTTTTTATATTCATTGCTCCATTTTTTCCACTAGAGAACTGCATGGATTTTTTTTTTTTTTTTGCCCCAAATTAAAGAACCTTCATGAGCATACTTCATACATGCTAAGTTTACCAACTTAAAAAAAATAATAATAAAACCAAACCTATCTGAGAACCATATATAACTTAAAGTAGAAAAAGGTTGAAGAAGGTTGAAGATGTAGCTCAGTGGTACATTACATGCCTATGTGCACAAGGCCCACAGTAACACCAAAAACAAAGTTTTTCCTAAATCACCCTATTATTATACTATTGCAATATGGAAATATGAACCAGTCTACATAATAATGACTAAAAGCAAAAATTTAGAGTGGAAAGTGAGGGTGGCTTTTTCAAAGAGCAGGCCTGAACTCCTGGGCTCATACTATACTCACCCTTTAACTTTTTGAGTAGCCGAGACTATAGAATAGGCATGCACTGAGCCTAACTGAAATTGGAGGACTTTTCATTTAAAAAAAAAAAAAAAAAAGATCCATCAGTTTTATGCTCAGAATTAAGGGTTTGATAGTGATAATTTATAAAATTAAGAAATTCCAGCATGAACTTCAGAAACTACAAAGATTCCTACCCTCCCAAATATAGTTTCATCTTGCTTATATTAAAAGTATATAAATTAAGAGATTCATGTAAACCAAGGAAATACACCACACTGTTAATGACAGTTAATTTGGGGGAAATGGAGCCATTCACTTTCATCCTATTACAGTGGTTTTCAATCCTGTCATTCACAGGAATCATTCAGATGAACTTTTTAAGGGATTCCTGTGCTCAGGCCTCACCTCTAAGATTATGACTTAACTACATAGAATTGCTGTTCTGAAGATTTATCTGAGTAATTTTTAAAACTAATATTTATAAGAAATTTTTCCCAGATAAGTAAATTCACTAGCTTACTTTACAGCAGACTAAATAAATTCAAATAAAAGGAAATATGAGTTCAATCAACTAATGGGATAAATGAGAGATAAGCCATCCTGTCCAAACCTAACCAACTACAACCTGGAAATTGAACCAATAACATGAAATGGCAGCAATGTAAACGGAATATACCATTACAGAAACACAGCCAGGGTAGGCTCAATCCACTAATGACCATAAAACAGGGAGAGTGACCAGAGTTTTAACCTAAAGAACTAAACTTTTCCCTACTCCTCGGTTGGCAACAATTAGCAAACACGGCACCAGTGGTAGCAATTAGAAAGTAAAGCTAAACTGGGCAGGTGATACATATCTGTAATCCCAGCAACTCAGGAGGCTGAAGCAGGAGGATCTCAATCTCAATCTCAAATTCCAGGCAAGTTTGGACAATTTAGCATGACCCCGTCTCAAAAATATTAAAAAAAAAAAAAAAAAAAAGACTGGGGAGGTAGTTCAGTGGTAAAGCACCTCTGGCTTCTCATCCCAGTACACTGCCCCCCGCCCTACAACACACACACACACACACACACACACACACACACGAGCAAAAAGTAAAGCTTTGGGTCTCATTGACATTTTGCCTTATCCTCAACCAACGAAGTTAGTTTCATGAAAAAATTTCAAATATGAACTGGGAGTATAGCTTGGTGAGAGCACTTGCCTAGGATACATAAGGTCAATATCTCAAGCACTGTTAAAAAAAAAAATTTCCCATATAAATGAATTCAGGGTATACAGAACTCCAGGCTAACTCTTCCCCCGCCCCCAGTTGTGTATGAACTGCATGTCTTTATTTTGTTTTTATGTTGTGTAAGAATTGAACTCAGTGCCTCACACATGCTAGGCAAGCACTCTGTCTACAGTCCCAGCCCAACTCTTCACCACTGAAAACTAACCTCAGCCATTTTCCTGCTTCGTTCTTCTTAACCCCATTCCACATCAACTCATGATAACAAATGAAGTCTTATAAGAGTAGACATACAAAGAAAACAGGGGCTGAGAGCATAAAGCTAAGTAATAATAGCTTGGCACATGCAAGGCCTTTAGTTTAATTCCCCAGCATTGTAGGAAAAAAAAGAAAAAGAAAACATTCCCCAAACGTCATCATTCAAGGCTGTTTCATATGATCCTGCATTTGACTCAACTTATTTTCAAGAGAAGCACGTCATCATTCAAGGCTGTTTCATATGATCCTGCATTTGACTCAACTTATTTTCAAGAGAAGCACTTTTCTAGGCCAGGCACCATGGCGCATACCTGTAATCCCAACACAAAATAGGGCTGGGGATGTGACTCAGTAATTGAATGCCCCCTAGTTCAATCCGAGAGAGAGAGAGAGAGAGAGAGAGAGAGAGAGAGAGAGAGAGAGAGAGAGAGAGAGAGAGGGGGGGAGAGGGGAGAGGGGGGAGAGGGGAGAGGGGAGAGAGGGGAGAGGGGAGAGAGGGGGGGGAGGAGGGAGAGGGGGGGGGAGGAGGGAGAGAGGGGGGGAGGAGGGAGAGAGGGGGGGAGGAGGGAGAGAGGGGGGGAGGAGGGAGAGAGGGGGGGAGGAGGGAGAGAGGGGGGGAGGAGGGAGAGAGGGGGGGAGGAGGGAGAGAGGGGGGGAGGAGGGAGAGAGGGGGGGAGGAGGGAGGGAGGGGGGAAGGGGTAGAAGGAAGCACCTTTCTACAGGCACAGTGGCACACACCTGCAATTCCATAGCCTTGGGAGGCTAAAGCAAAAAGATAACAAGTTTGAGTACATCCTCAGCAATTTAATGAGACCCTCAGTAACCTAGCAAGATTCTGTCTCAAAAAATAAAATAATAAGGGCTGAAGATATTATAGCTCAGTAGCAAAGCATCCCTGGATTCACTTCTCATTACTCCCCAAACAAACAAGGCACCTTTCTGGGGATGTATCCCAAAAGTAGAGCACTTGCCTAACATGCATGGGTTGGATATCCAGCACACACACAAAAAAAGGTCAGAGGATCCTCCACCAGAAAGGCACTTCAGTTTCCACAAATTTAGGTGAAGCCAAATTCTACACTGTAAGAGCTTAAGAAAATAAACTAGCATTCAGCAAGAGGACTGTTTTCATTTCTTCATTTATTACCACACTAGCAAGGAAACCATTTCATAACACTTACAGAAATGCTCTCTGGTGGACAGTGAACTGCTTGCTCATTTCTAAATCAGATTATATGACAGATCACATAAGTATTTGTGATTTTAGTGGCTAAAAATCAACTCCCTCCTTCTACTTACTTGAGGATATCAAGTCAGACCTTTCAAGAGACTGTGGCTCTTATCTCTCAATCCAGGCAGTAAGTAGCTAAAGATTGAAGGAACTGTCCTGCCTGGGACCCAGAGATAAAATTTAGTAGTGCTATTTGAGATATTTTGTAAACAGCTTGCCAGAATATATATACAGAATTCACGCTCTTTTCTCTAATAGAAGCAATGAGATGATCTACTTTAGATTTTGGAAAACAAAAAGTCAAGTTCTTGGGAAAAAATGTCTATGATGACATTTTTCTTTTGGTCATTTAAAAAAAGAATTTATTGTTCTTTTTGTTTTATGAAGTTTTAGACCTCAGCATGATGGCTCTCAATCCTTGCTGCACAACAAAGTCTCTCTTCCAGTTTTAAAATTATGCACACCCAGGACCCTAAGGCCCAATCCAGACTTAAAGAATCAGATTGAATTGCCAGGAAAAGGCCCCACAAGTATTTTTAAAAAGTGTCTTCAGGCTGAGCATAGTGGCCTGTATCTTTAATCCCAGCAACTCAGGAGACTGAGGCAGGAGGATTTCAAGTTCAAGTCCAGCCTCAGCAATTTAGTGGGACCCTATCTTAAAAAGCAAAAAGGACTAGAGATGTAGCTCAGCAGGAAAGCACCCCTGGGTTCAATCCTCAGTAGCAAAAAAAGAAAAAAAGGTCCTCAGGAGATTCTGATGCACAGAGCTAAGAATAAATAATGTTAAGACACAATCCAGAAAGGACAAGAGTATTAGTTAAATGGCTCAAGTCCAGAACTTTGGCTCTCAGGGTCAACAAAAGACTTAAAAACAATCCAGGGTCTTAAGTTTTTCCACACTTCCCAAATGGAAAGTAAAGCAGTCTCTTCCCCCATTAAGGGGCATGAGTTTTCCAGAATTAAAATTATTTGGCATCATCAACATTTCTAGCTCTAGTTCTAACAGGTGGCACAGCCTAGAGGTCAGAATACCAGCCAGGAAGTTTCTGTTGCTGATTCATGCTGTAATCACAAGCAAGTTGCTTACCCATCATCCAGAGCGGTTGACAAGCACCTCCAGAGGGGCAACATATGGCCTTACTACAGAATCAACTGACAACAAATTGAATCCAGCTGTAATTAGTAATTCTGAATGAAAGGAAGAGAGAGGTGGTATCAGGAACGATGCATGTGCCAATAAGTTTGCTTGGTGAGTTTATTATATAAAGTATATTTATAAACGTCTCCTAAGATTCCATAAGAATTTACTTGACAAACCAACTCTAATGCCTCTTAAGCCCTGGTTTTCTCACCTGTACAATGGGACTAATACTTTACCCTCCTTCCTCACTGAATAAGAAAAAACTTCTATAAAAACTTCTTCTGTTTACTATAGTGGCTAGCCCACAGTTGCCTTGATTTGAAAGCCTAATAAATAAAAATCATTCTAGACAAGAGTACCCACTAAACTTCCAACTTGTTAAGCCACATAATAAATCAAGGACTCCAGCCAACAGAAAAGTTATAAGAATTTGAGGGTCTAAGTGGTTTTACTGAAGGCTTTAAAATCACGATTTTCAAAGTCAAAACTGCCAGGTCCACTTACACCTCAGAGGTATTCTTCAAAGCAGATTACCTAGTAACCTAGCTTCTGTTACCAGAATGACAGGAAGAGTATCAGGACGGTGCTTCATACCACCAACCTCAAAATAACTGCTTCATAATAACTGACCTTCCCTTAACCTCCATGACAGTGCCATTGGCCCAGGATGGGGCAAGAGTCTAGTTCCTGGCCAGGGTCCACTCTTAGGCTATAAATTGCCTAGCCTCTTTCTTGCCTCTTTTTACTTTCTCTATGAATTCTCCAACTCACTAAACATCTCTCTCCTCTGAGTTTTATATTCATGGGATATTCACTGTTGAAATGTTATAAGAACAGCATGTTAGCCCTACTGGAATAAAGCTATAGAAGTATACTCAAGAAAAAGAATGTTCTGTAAATATTTGAAGCAATTAGCCAAGGCAAAGAAACTGTGGCATGCAATTCTGGCCGGAAAGATCAAGAAAATCCCAGTACCAAATTTATCCATTTCCTGTGTACAAATGAAGCACAAACAAGCCAACCACAGAAACAAAGGCTCAAGCAAATGCAGCTATGTAGCTAGGAAGCAAATGACCATTTGTGTCTCACATGATTTAAAGTATAGAAACAAAAGTTTTTTCCTCATGAGGTAGGAAAGGGAGACAGAAAACGATTAAATATTTAAGTATGAAAAATCTTTTGTTCTTTACCTTAAAAAAAAAAAGGCAAACTATGTCTTTGCATCTCACCCTCCTTTTTTCCTTTAACTCGGTACTCTAAAATTTGAGGCTGTCCTTTCAATAATTCCCACCAGGATCAACTATATCAGGTGTTTAGTCAGCTTTTGAAATACTTCAGAAACCTTTTCATGAAATTATGCAAAACCTGAGTGTACCTTTTCCTTAGCACAACCATCTCTGAGTCATTGTATCAAAGGTTCTAAGTATCTGTTGTAACAGCTTTGGCATCAGCTGTATCCCCTCCCCCATCATTTTGCTTTCTGAGACAGGGTCTCCTTATGTTGCCCACTACTGCCCAGGTTGGCCTCCAACTTGCTATCCTCCTGCCTCGGCCTCCCAAGTATCAGAATTACAGGTGCCTGCCACCCTGCCCCACCCAGCTACAATGCTCTTAAGGCAGCATTTGCTACCCTTCAGATCAACTTTAAAAATCAGCCAATATAGACAGTTTGCTAATTTTTAAAAATATTTATTTTTTAGTTGTAGGAGGACATTAATACCTTTATTTTGATTTATTTTTATTATTTTTTTTTATGTGGTGCTGAGGATCGAACCCAGGGCCTCAAGCATGCTAGGTGAGGCTCTACCGCTAAGCCACAACCCCATCCCAGTTTGCAAATCTTTTAATCCCTTCCCATAAACTATATTTCTAAATGCAAGCTATTCCTAAATGCAAGCGGTACATTGTGGTTGGTATAGAAGTGTATATTCAGCCAAAGGAACATTTGCTGACAAGGGCAAACATGGTCAAGCTTTCTAACAAACACTTAAAAACTAATGCCACCTGAGAGCACACTTATATACTTCATGAAATCTAACATCCTTGACACGAATTTTTTCTTCCTCAGAAGTTTCCAATTAAGAAGGTGAACTAGTGGTGCTTGCCTGTAATCACATAGAGAGATTGAGGCAGGATGGTGGCTCATTTGAGGACACTCCAGACATTTAGCAAGTCCCTGTCTCAAAAAGTAAAAAAGGTTGGGCATATAGTTCAGTGATAAAGTGCCCCTGGGTTCAATTCCCACTACCAAAATAAATAAAGGGAACCAGAGTTTTAAGTTCACTTTGTAGTATTTAAACACATTAAAAAAACAGAAATCGGGCTGGGGTTGTCTCAGTGGTAGAGTGCTCCCCTAACACTTGTGAGGCACTGGGTTCGATCCTCAGCACCACGTAAAGATTGAAGTATTGGGTCCACCTACAACTTAAAAAACAAAACATACACAGAAACCACTTTAAAAACTCAAGAGTGAACCAGGCATGTCGGGTACACATACAATCCTAGCAACTTGGGAAATCAAGATAGGAGGATCCAAAGTTCCAGGCCAGACTCAGCAGTTTGGCAAGACCCTGTCTCAAAACAGGGCTGGGGATGTATCTCAGAGGTAAAGCGCCCCTGGATTCAATCCCCAGGACAAGAAAATAAAAAGTGAGAATGAACCAAACAATACCTATCCAAATTAACTGTTAGAAATATTAACACTTAGCTGGGCACAGTGGTGCATGCCTGTAATTCCGGAGGATTGCAAATTCAAAGTCAGCCTCAGCAACTTAGGGAGACCCAGTCTCAAAAAAAAAAAAAAAGAAAAAAGAAAACAGGCTGGGAATGTGATTCAGTGGTTGACTACCCCTGGGTTCAATACCTGGTACCAAAAAGAAAAAAAAAAAACACTGACAAATTATTTGCTTTGGTCAAGCTATAATAGAATTCACACTGATAGATAATCAGCTCCATTAAATATTCAAAGGGCATAGGAGTAAAATGCCTTAGACACCTCAGTTTTTGTTGTTTTGTCTGGGGTATCACAAGCTTTCACCTACTGCTTACTAAGGAATAAACTTTTTAAACAATAAAATTTATTGCAGCTGACTCATGAATGTTTGTTAGTGGCTTAAAGAAGGGTCCTAGAAAAAACTGAGAATTCAGATAGTTGGAGATCCAAATCATTATATAATATCATACCTGGAAAACAGTGCAAAAGAAAAGCTATTATCAACTGCCTTGAGAAATACGCAAACCACACTAAACCAATTCCAACACTGGCCAAAAGGACTCACTATCCTTAATCTTTGGAGGGATCATGATAAAGATCCACAGTATAAAACCCCCAAATTAGTCTACATACAAGTTCCTGATTGGCCTGAGAGTTTATGCTAATCCCTGAAATATGTAAAGCATTATTTTATTATGGAGACAAGCAGTTTCCACCTGAGTTCCATCAGCAACCTCTACAAGTCCTCAGGCACAGCAGGTAAACAAGTTTGTCATAACCAGCTGGTAAACTCTGAACTCATCAGTAAACCTTAGAGTTTAAGTTAGCCTTCCAGTTTTTTAATCTTAAGTTTTAAGCAACTGGACCTCTACATTTAAGGATTCCAAATGTTTCCCTCTGCCAAAACCCCCCCCTCACCAAAAACACCTTTCTAGTACCATTAATATAATGGAAATACAAAAGAGAAGAAATTAGTACACAGGCTTTGAAATAAGATGGAGAACAGACTCCAGACTCTGCCAACTCCTAACATTCTACCTTTTCAGCTTGTTCCTTCCTTAAATAGGAACAATTCTACCTTGCCAGACAAGTTAATGACTGGAGTAGTGATAACAGATGCAATAGCCTAGACTAGTACTTGGTCCATGGGAGCCCTCAATAAATGCCAGCTATCATATGGTCACAACTTAAATATGACCAGAAATATCTTCCCTGTTAAAACACAAAAACAGGCATAATGTTTTGGGTGCCTAATAGGTGTCAGGTACTCTTAACTATTAATTATTTAATATTATATTAGTTCCACCTTGAAAGATAAGGAAATTCGGACACTCAAGGCCTGAACCCAAAAATTTTGAATCCAGAGTCTGCACTCTTCACTGCTAACTATATTAAATAAAACTGTATTAACTATATTAAATAAAACCATTGAAAGATGAGGACCCTATCCGGGGTCGAATTTTTGAATATTAGACTTGAGTTTTAAAAGTCCTTGGGCCCCACCCTCTCTTGTTTAAATTTGAATACTATCCAATGCTACTTCAACATAAAGGTACAACAAACTTAGTAGTTTTTAGAGCATGGACTGATGAGTCAGTTAAACCAGGTCTCAAGGCCTGCTCACAGCTGAGTGACCTTACCCTTTTCAAAATTCATCTAGAAAATGGGGAAAGGAATAGCATCTACTTTACCAGCTGTTTTAAGTTTGAGCCATGAAGATGGTGGTGAGAAAGGAAATGGAGTAGACAGTGTGGTTTGTCCCTAGGGGACCCAACAAGACAGCAGTCGCCCCCAGCCCGCTCCCGTGGGCCCGATCTTACCGCTCTTGGGTTTAGACTCGCCGGCTGGCCCCGCCGAGGCAGAGCGGGGCGGTTGTTGTCCTTTGCTGCTGCCCGAAGAGGCGGAGGAGCTGTTGGAGCCGCTGTTCTTGTCCATGTCGGAGGCGGTGGCGGCGGCGCTGGGGGAGCTCTGCGGCATCAACGGGGGCCTCGGCGGCGGCGGCGGTCGGAGCGGAGCGGGTGCGGCGGGGACCCAGGCTCATGGCGTTCAGGGCCGGCGGGGGTCGGCGGCGGCAGCGGTTCTCGGCCTTCATGGCGACATTTTTCCTTGTTTCCTTCCTTGGCTTCTCAAATTGGGAGGAGAAGCGGCAGGCGGGGCTATCGAGCCCAGCGACGGCGGTGACCAAGAAGGAGGAGTAGGCCGGGGCTCGGGAGTCCGGGCCGGGCCTGGCGGGGCGGAGGCTTGCAGGGGAAGGGGAAGCGAGGGAGGGTGCGCGAGCCCCGCCGGCCGGCCGGACACGCTCTCCCGCCGCGGGGCAGGAGAGAGAGCTGGCTGTCTTGGTGTCGGGGACGAATGTCTCCGACACAGCGACCGACACTCGCCTCTAAGCCGAGGGCGAGCTGCTCCGGGAATGGCGACGAGTCGCCAAACAGCATCTCGAAGAACCCGGATGGAGTATTTATACTGGAGAAGTAGGAGTGGTGCATTCTGGGAAACGTAGTTTTCACTTACATCCGGGTGCGATGATTATCCCCCACTACCCTCCGCCCATCTAAGAGCATGGGATCCTGGGATTTTTAGTTTCTGCCAAGTCCGGACTTTCTTAGCATTTGTTACTATTATATAGATTGTTAGAGTACTAACAACAATGCAGACAAACATTGAAATACTAATAGGACTCCTTTATGGACTTATTTGATTTATGGTTCTTTTTCTAGTATTAATATCAATAGATATATAGCATTAAGTTCTCTTATGTTATTATAAATACTAGTGTTAATAATAATGACAGTACCTGCCGGGATTGGTGGCCCAAGCCTGTAATCCTAGAGACTCTCGAGATTGACGCAGGAGGATTGCAAATTCAAGACCAACCTCAACAATTTAGCGAGGCCCTAAGTAATTTAGCAAGACTCTATCTCAAAATAAAAAAACTGAAAGGACCCTGCAGGTTCAATCCCACTGTCACAAAAGAAAAGAAAGAAACTTCCTATGTGCCAAGCATCGTGCTGGGCACAAAGAATGCCAAAGATTATAAAGTTAAATAAAACTACAATACAAGAACATGATAAGGGATACAACATAGTTAACTACAAAATGCTGATCAGAGTAGACACAAGAGAGAAGTACTGACAGTTAAGAGGAGTAAAGGACTTCCCATAGGTGATGTCACATGAGCTGAACATAGAAAGATAAGCGCAATTTCATTTATTTATTTTTGGATGCTAGGAATTAAACCAGGGCCTCATGCATGCTAGACAAGTGAGTTACCACTGAGCCACACATGATGTGAATAAGTGGAATTTAACTGTCATTTCAGAATGAATGGGCAGACATGATAACCTGCACCTGTAACCCCAGCTAGTTGGGAGACTGAGACAGAAGGATGTCAAGTTCAAGGCCAGCCTGGGCAATACAACAAGACCCTGTCTCAAAGTCAAAAAAAAAAAAACTGAGAAAGGGGATGGGGATGTTGCTCATTGGTAGAGTGCTTACGTAGCATATGTAAAGCCCTGGGTTCTAATCCCCAGTACTACAAAATAATGATGATGATGATGATGATGATGATGAAGCATCTCTAATTGGGCCTTCTTGGCTCCTTATTAGTCATTGCATGGAATACAAGACATTAATAAGCACATAAATAAATAACTTTCTTGGAATTAACAGTTTAAACTAGGATGAATGAAAATAGCTGTGTGTGTGTGTGTGGAGATTAAAATCAGGGACATTCTACCACTCAGCTACATTCCTAGCTATTTTCATTTTTTTAAAAATATATTTATTTATTTTTAGTTTTCGGTGGACACAACATCTTTGTTTGTATGTGGTGCTGAGGATCGAACCCGGGCCGCACGCATGCCAGGCAAGCGCGCTACCGCTTGAGCCACATCCCCAGCCCTCTTTTCATTTTTTGAGACAGGATCTCCCCAGATTCTTCAGGCCAGCCTCAAATTTGCATTCTTCCTGCCTCAGTTTCCAGGGTTGGTAGGATTATAGGTGTGTGCCACTATATCTGGCTGAGTACCATATTTTAAAATTTGTTTTAAATGCCCTCTATCCATTCTTTTCCTGCTTCCCTTTTTATAGTTCCCCTCCACATACACAAATAATGATGAAGTAAGAAAATAGCTAAACACAATTAGTCTGGAAACTTAATTTTATGTCCAGAAGGATCAGCCCCAAATCCTGGGGTCTATTCTTTTATATAACTAGGTGTGGAGATTTTACCAATTCCCTGATAAACCTTTACTTCCTTTAACAAAGACATGAAAATTCTGAGTTCATGGATGAATCATTTCTTCCTTCTATCATTCATAAAAATAAAAGAGAAGGAAATCTGAGTATAGTAGGTGTCCATCTGTCAGGCTATATTAAACCAGGAAGAGACTTTTCATTTCAAAATAGTTTCTTTGGATCCTTGGCACTTTCTCCTTGTACAATATTTACAGAAAATATACATTTAAATAGGGAATTAAAACAGAAATTCAAGCAAAACAACAACCTACATTCTCTTTTGTGCAAGATGGTCTACGTTATTCTTTCCATATAAAAATAAAAAGGACTGGAAATATGGGGTTTAAGTAAAACACTCATGACATGCCAATTGAAGCTAAAAATGTGGCGTGGATCAGCAGGAGACAAAATGTGCATAGTGTTTGGTTCTAGCTTTCTAAAATGATACCAGAATTTTCATTCCCTTTAGAACTTCCTAGGTTCACAAAATGGACAGGCCAAAGAAGTCTTTCCTATGTTTATTTCTCAGTGTTTTTCCAGAATGGTGTGCAAGCCAGGCAAGGATGTGCAGGACTGTAATCCCAGCAATTTGAGAGGCTGAGGCAAGAAAGATCACAAAATTCAAGGCCAGCATAGGCAATTCACTGATACCCTGTCTCAAAATAAAATATAAAAACGGATGGGGATGTGGCTCCATGGTAGTGTCCCTGAGTTCCATCCCCAGTACCAAAAAAAAAAAAAAAAATCTGTAAAGTGTAAAGTCTGTTAATCTCTTCCATCATAATCACCAGAGAAGTTTATTCAAATAAAGATCCCATGCCTGTCCAATATGCCCAAGGCCCTGGATTCCACACACACATACACTCACACTCCAGGGATACATACCAGATTTACTGATTTAAAAATTTCTGGTAGTTGGGGTTCAAGAATCTGTATTTTAAAATTAAATGAGCCAGAGGCTGGGGATGTGGCTCAAGAGGTAGCGAGCTCGCCTGGCATGCGTGCAGCCCGGGTTCGATCCTCGGCACCACATACAAAGATGTTGTGTCCGCCGAAAACTAAAAAATAAATATTAAAATTCTCTCTCTCTCTCTCTCTCTCTCTCTCTCTCTCTCTCTCTCTCTCTCTCTCTCTTCTCTCTCCCTCTCTCTTAAAAAAAAAAAAAAATTAAATGAGCCAGGCAGGCCTGTAATCCCAAAGACTCAGGAGGCAGAAGGATCGCAAGTTCAAAGCCAATCTCCTCAGCAATTTAACAAAACCCTAGGCAACTTAGTGAGACCCTGCCTCCAAGTTAAATATAAAAAAGCCTGGGTCTGTGGGCTCAGCGGTTGAATGCCCCTGGTTTCAATCCCTGGTACCAATAAATGAAGCTCAAACGAGGTGATTCTTAGACTGAAGTTTTCAAGAACTGACCTGGTGACCTTAGTCTTTTAACTACACCTTGCCTCAGTTTCCCCCTTTTGCACCAGAAAAAAAGAATTACTAGTTATCTTGCAATTTTTGGTCCTAATATATCTGTTGTCAGAATTAAGACACGTCTGCTGAGAGGTGATTGGGTGCTCACCCTGAGGTCTCCTCATACCTGGCGAATTCTAAATTCAATCTGGGAAAAGAGATAGGAAGGGCTTTCGAATGGATGTTCAAAGAGAAAGTAGCTTCTGGGTCCCAGAGATCAGTCCGTGCCTCTTTAACATCTGGTTCCAGGCGCGTTCCAATACATAATGTCTCCAGCCGGCCTCCGTCGCGCATCTGGTGGTGTAACATGACGTAAGCTTTGGCCCCGGTCGCCCGGCTGTTAAGATGGCGGCGCCCAGGAGCTGTGGTCTATGGAGTTACGCCCGCGCGATGAGGAGCTACAGGTTCCCAGGGCTTCGTAGCTCCTGGCCCGGGGGCCTGCTGAGTGCCCGCCTTTTGTCCCAAAAGAAGCGAGCACCGGAAACGCACTTTGGGTTTGAGACTGTGTCGGAAGAGGAGAAGGGGAGCAAAGGTGAAAGGGGCGAGAGGGCGAAGGGAGGGATCTGTCCAGCCGTGATCTGGTTTTCTTCTGTCCAAGTAAGGGTTGATTTAACTCCTTTTAACTTCATTCTGTTGTCTGTAAGGTTGTGACATCAAAGGACTATCCCACTGCCCGACCTGGCAGAGCTTAGCCGCCCGCCACTTTTTTTTATTATTATTATTATTATTATTATTATTATTATTATTATTATTATACCGGGGATTGAACCCAGGAGTATTTAACCACTGAGCCACATCCCCAGCCCTTTTTTATATTTTATTTAGAGATAGGATCTTGCTGAGTCGCTAAATGCTTCGCTAATCTGCCGACTGAACTCATGATCCTCCTGCCTCAGCCTCCCAAACCATTGGGATTACAGGTGTGCACCACCATGCCCAGCTATTTTTTATATTGAGACAGGTTCTCACTAAGTTACTTAGGGCCTCACTAAATTGTTAAGGTATGCCTCAAAATTGTGATCCTCCTGCCTGCGCCTCCCAAGTCACTGGGATTACGAATGTAGACCACCACACCCCGCCTAAGGTATAGATTTGGGCATCAAGCATTATGATTTAATATCACCTTTCAAAGACAGGCGTGTTCAGAGAGTGGCGGCAGAAGCTTCCTTTTTTCCAGGAAGGATTTTCTCATTCCTACTAAGAGCAATTGTGTATTTCTCTCATATCAGTCTATCAGGTGTTTGAAAGTGTGGCCAAGAAGTATGATGTGATGAATGATATGATGAGTCTTGGTATCCATCGTGTTTGGAAGGATTTGTTGCTCAGGAAGATGCACCCATTACCTGGGACCCAACTGCTCGATGTTGCTGGAGGCACAGGTAATATTGAATTTGGTGTCCTTAGGTACCATTGAGGATGTATTACAGAAATTAGTTTCTCTTGTTGGAATGAGTTAGCCCACCTACTGTTTTAGTCAGGTTTTTCACCACTGTGACTAAAAAAATCCACTAAAACAATTGTAGAGGAGGAAAAGTTTGAGGTTTCGTGGTTTCAGAGGCCTTAGTCTATAGAAGGCTGGCTCCATTCCTCGGGCCTCTAGGTGAGGCAGAACATCATGGTGGGGGAGTATGGTGGAGGGAAGCAGCTCACATCATGGTGATCAGGAAACAGAGAAAGACTTCACTGGCCAGATACAAGGGGACATCTCACATCCAAACCATAATACCTACCATTAGTCCAAAGGTAATAAATGAAAATCTGAATACTTATAAAATCTGAGAAGGGTTTGCAAAAATATTAGTCAAAAGCAGCTTTAGGGCTGGGTTGTGGCTCAGTGGTAGAGCTCTTGCCTAGCATATGTGAGGCACTGGGTTCGATCCTCAGCACTGCATAAAAATAAATGAATAAAATAAAGGCAGTGGCACACACCAGTAATTCCAACTACTGAGGAGACTGAGGCATAAGGATTGCAAGTTCAAGGCCAGTCAGGGCAATTTAATTAAGATCTTGTCCCCCCAAAATAATAAAGCCTGGGGGTGTAGCTCAATGATAAACCATTTGCCTAGCATGTGCAAGATCATGGGTTCAATTCCTAGCACTGGGCGGGGGGGGGGGGGGGGGGCGGGAAGAGCAGTTTTGTGCTTCTTACTTTTCTGTTAAAATAGGATTTCAAAGTAAAAAGACTAGTTTTTGACTCTAAACACTTTCCCATCTAAATGACTGGTTTTCTTTTTTCTTTTTTTCTGGTATGTGGAACAGAATCCAGGACCTTGAACATGGTCAAGCAAGTGGTCTACCACTGAGCTATACCCCCAACCTGTTTTATCTTCTTTTTAGCCCTCAACCCACTTTTCCTCTCTATTTGGGGAGAAAGCCTCTTATCACATTACATAAGCTTTCTAAGAAGCCCTTTCTACCTAATCTGCTATCACATCAGTTATCAAAAGCTTAATTGTTATGCACAGTCCTTTGTTATTTGTTGTACACTGGGCATCTGGGGAGAAAAATGTCCTGTTTTCTAAAACATATGTTGATGACTAGCACGCAGTGAGGCCTCAGGTTTGATCCCTAGCACTGTAAAACAGAAATCTAGTGTAATGTAAATAGTTATTGTTCTTAATTGTTTAGGGTATGATGACAGGAAAAAAAAAATCTGCATATATTCAGTATAGTCAAAACCATTGTAGGCCTACTACATTTTGTTTATTTATTTATTTTTTTATTACTAGAGATTGAACCCAGGGCTCACACATGATGGGCAAGCACGTTTCCATTCGGCTGTGTCCCAGCTGAGAGCCCAGGGAGAGTCCCACAGACCCACTGAAGGCTGTCCCTCTAACTTGCTATCCTCCTGCCCTGGTCTCCTGAGTGATTAAGATTATAAGTATGCACCCCAACATCCAGTGCTAGTTATAATTTTTTGGTACTAGGATTGAACTTGAGGGGACTCTACTAGTGAGCATCTCCAGCCCTTTTTACTCTTTTGGCGGGGGTGGTTACTGGGGGGGATTGACCTTAGGGACACTCGGCCACTGAGCCACATCCCCAACCCTTTATTTAGAGACAGGTTCTCCCTGAATTCCTTAGTGCCTTGCTGTTGCTGAGGCTGGCTTTGAACCCATGATCCTCCTGCTTCAGCCTCCCAAGCCTCTGGGATTACAGGCATGTGCCACCACACCTGGCTCCTTTTTACTTTTTTATATTTAGACAGGGTCTCATTAAATAGTCCTAGCTAGCCTCAAACCTGTAATCTGGGACTAGGGATATAGCTCAGTTGGTAAAGTGCTTGCCTTGCATACACAAGGCCCTGGGTTTAATCCCCAGCACTACACAAAAACAAACAAAACCTGTGGTCTGCCAGCCCCAACTTCTCCAGGCAGTGGGATTACAGGTACGCACTACTGTGCCTGTCTCTGACTGCATTTTTTTTTTTTTTTAACAATTTAACCTTAGGCAAGCACACTGGCACACACCTGTAATCCCAGCAGCTTGGGAGGTGAGATAGGAGGATTGCAAATTCAAAGCCAGCCTCATCAACTTATCAAGGCCCTAAGCAACTCAGCAAAGCCCTGTCTCTAAATAAAATATAAAAAAGGGCTGGGGATGTGGCTCAGTGGTTGAGTGCCCCTGGGTTCAATCCCTGGTACTAAATAATAATAATAGTAATTATTATTATTTAGACTTTATTTAATTAATTTATTTATATGTGGTGCTGAGAATTGAACCCAGTGCCTCACTCATGCTAGGGAAGTGCTCTACCACTGAGGTACAACTCCAGCCCTCTAACTGCATTTTTGATCCATAGTTGATTCAGTCTTTGGATGCAGAACCTGCAGATACAGAAGATCATCAGTATATATTTGTGTTTCTGTTATAAAAATTATTTCATGGGGCTGGGGATGTGGCTCAAGCAGTAGCGCGCTTGCCTGGCATGCGTGCGGCCCGAGTTCGATCCTCAGCATCACATACAAACAAAGATGTTGTGTCTGCCGAAAACTAAAAAATATTTAAAAATTCTAAAAAAAAAAATTATTTCATGGGCCAGGTGTGGTGGTGTACACCTATAATCCCAGCAATTTGGGAGGCTAAGGCAGGAGAATCACAGATTCAGAGCCAGCCTCAGCAACTTAGCGAGGCCCTATTTCAAAAAATAAAAAGGACTGGGAATGTGGTTCAGTGGTTAAGTGTCCCTGTGTTCAATTCCCAGTACAAAAAAATATATAAAATAAAAAGTGCTGGAGACATAGATGTTTGTACAAACAAAACAAAGAAGAGTTGTTGAAAAAAAAAGGTTAACATTGAAAAAAGTAGAAACTTCTATTTTCATGCACTCATCCACTCCTTTTGTTACTCCTTTTGGGTTTAGGAAATGCTTTTTTTTCTGTTTTGGTTTGTATCTTTCCTCCTATTGGCTTCCCACAGGTGACATTGCATTCCGGTTCCTTAATTATGTTCAGGCACAGCATCAGGGAAAGCAGAAGAGGAAGTTAAGAGCCCAACAAAATTTATCCTGGGAAGAAATTGCTAAAAAGTACCAGGATGAAGAAGATTCCCTGGGCGGCTCCCGTGTCATGGTCTGTGACATCAACAGGGAGATGCTAAAGATTGGAAAACAGAAAGCGTTTGACCGAGGATACAAAGCTGGTGAGTCTTACAGAAAGTTGACACAGGGTATGTTTATAGAATTAGGTGGATTACATAACATTGAAATGGTTTTTAAAAAATATTATATGGGGGCTGGGGATGTGGTTCAAGCAGTAGTGCACTCACCTGGCGTGCGTACAGCCTGGGTTCGATCCTCAGCACCACATACAAATGAACATGTTGTGTCTGCTGAAAATTAAAAAAAAAAAAAAAAAAATTCTTAAAAGTTCTCTCTCTCTCTCTCTTTGGAAGAAAAGAAAAAAGAAATCTGAAAAAATATTATATGGTATTTTTTCATATTTTTTTGGCACATATTGATGAAATTTGTTGTTATATAATTGTACTGAAATGCTCCCTCACCAATCTTTTGGTATTAGGAATTTAAACCAGAGGCACTCTGCCACAGACCTACACCACCAGCCCTTTTTAGTTTTCATTTTCAAACAGGATCTCACTATGTTGCCAAGGCTGGCCTCCAACTTATGATGCTCCTGCCTCGGCCTTCTGAGTTGCTGGGATTACAGGCATGTGCCACCACACCTGACTCTTGAAATGCTTTTTATTCCAGCTTTCAGAAACTCATTGTTAGAAGTTGAAGATCATTTATGTGACTAATTCTACATGACCATGGTATTCATTATACATTCATTATACATTACTATGGTATTCATTATACATTTATTTCAGCAACCTGTTGAGCTAAAAAATGACTAGCCCTATGTGACAAGGAATATAACCAGAGCCCAAAAGGGTTAAGGTTCTTACTCAAGTCACAAAACTTAGTGGCAGATCCTAAATTGGAGCTGAATCTTTGGATCTCAGCTCTTGGACCCTAAAATGGAAGTTTTGCTTCCAACTCTCAGCCGCTCTAGGATGACCTCAGCATATCATTTCTATTCTTAATTCATTCCATTCCCTATCAGTACTAGGATGGCTTGATTCATGTAGAATGTGAGCAAGCTGCTCAGATTTCCTGGGAAGACAAAACTTGCCCTTCAGCCCCAAGACTACACTTGGTTAGCCCTTCCACTATTAGTAATTTATTCTCTCCCTCAGATTTCAAGCAAGGCCAAGCTCTTTCCTGGCAGCCCCCAGACCACAACTGAGCACTATGGAGTTTCCAGGGCCTGCACATTTCCCAAGCAGGACTCTTAACAGTCAGTCTTTGCTCCAAAGATCCCTAATTGAGTAGACTGAGGCCTCATTACAGCTGCATCAAGGTCTAAAGACTTTTCCTACTTCATCTTTCTATCTCCTTCTTTTACCTTCCCCAAGTATTGCCCCTGCCACCACCAGAAAAGCAAAAATGAAAAAATCTTTCTACTCCTTCTTCTGTTTTGGCATCTGTTTCTCAGAGGTCATAAATGACCCAGAGAAACATCCATACAGTACTCCTCAAACTTCCTTACTTTCGCATACACCTGTAATCTCAACAACTTGGGAGGCTGAGACAGGAGGATTGCAAGTTCAAGGCCAGCCTAGCAATTTAGCAAGACCCTGTGCTCAAAAAAAAAAAAAAAAAAAAAAAAAAATCAAAAGAGCTAGGGATGGACCTGGCACAGTGGTGCACACCTGTAATCCCAGTGGCTCAGGAGGCTGGGGCAGGGGCTGGGGATATGGTTCAGTTGGTAGAGTGCTTGCCTTGCATACATAAAGCTCTGGGTTTAATCCCCAACAACCAAAAGAGAGAGAGAGAGAGAGAGAAAGGAGGATTGTAAATTCAAAGCCAGCCTCAATAACTTAGTGAGACCCTGTCTCTAAGTAAAATATGAAAAAGGGCTGGGGATGTGGCTCAATGGTTGAGCACCACTGGTTCAATCCCTAGTAATAAAAAGGAAAAAAAAAAAGGGCTAGAGATGTACTCAGGGGTAGAATGCCTCTGGTTTCAGTCCCCAGTACCAAAACAACAACAGTTTCCTTACTTTAGTAGATCAGGCAGATTGGTGACTGCAGGAGCCCTCTGCAAGCTCAAAATGGAACAAACTCAAAATGGAACAGTTGAGCTCCAGCATGAAATATAAATTTTAGGGGAGCTGCGGATGTAGCTCAGTGGTAGAGCATTTACCTAGCATGTGCGGGCCTGGGTTCAATTCCAGCTCTCTAACAAAAAAAAAAAAAAAAAAGAAAGAAAGAAAATGTAAATTTTACATTTGTCTTTCCATTTATTTTAATATTTTGAAATATTTCTGCCCCCATTTTTTTTTTTAATTGTTGGCTGTACCCTGTTGACCCAGCTTTTCAAGGCCACTGCATTGCCCTCTTCTTAGCTGGCCAGGCACTGCAGGCAGCCACAGAGAGACAACAGTAGGCAACAAAGAAAAGAAAGTACCTCACGTCAACACCTGCATTTGTCCTTTCCTCCTGCCCCGCTTGAATGTCTGTGGTTATTTTAGCCCAATTCTTCTTCCTCCTCCTCCTCTCACCCTCAGAAGGAGCTGCCTAGACGAACTACAGCCTACTTGGCCCCCAAGATGAAGGGCTCTTTTGTTAACCATCAACACTAACCAGAAGGCAGACAGTCACTAGTGTTTTTAGACAAAGGCACTATGTTTTCTAACTCCTACTGATAACCCTATTCCCGTCTCCCTGGTGTTCACCCCTAAAGAATGGAGAACAAAGATATTGAAATGAGAGGTAACATTCTATTTATGGAATCATCTCTTAAGTAGTAGCTTGCCTTCCAGGCTCTCCCAGCAGCCAGGCAAAATGTACCTGCATAGGAATTAAGTTTTCCATAGTATTGTTTTCTTTCCTTCTTGCTTTAGTAACATCCAGTAATGCTTTTGCAAAACATTTCATGCAAAAACAAATTGAAACTAAGTAAGGGGATCTTAGAAATTATTTAACAGATGTAAAAGTTAACATTTAAGGGAATTTTGTATGTCTAATACTATTGTATATTTTATAGATACACACACACATATTTGTGCATACATTAGGGATCAAATTCAACCCCCATACCAAAACAAAAAAAAACTCTTGTTAGATGTTATTTATTTGCTTTCTGGACAGTTTGTTTTCATTTGCCTCCTCTAGCCTTCTTTTTATATTTTATGTCTGATTGGATACAGGTGAAAAAGACAAAATTACAACAGTGTAGTTAAAAGATCTTAATTGGTGTCATTTGCAATTTTTTACTCTGGCAACCCTTCATTCCATAAAAAATAATAATTGTGTTCCCATGGGCCAAGCAAAAGAGGTTAATTTTTTTGTTTAGTTGTTTTTTTGTGGTACTGGGATTGTACACAGGGGAGCTCTACCACCAAGTCACATCCCCAGTCCTTTTTTATTTTGAGACAGGATCTTGATAAATTTCCCAGGCTGTCCTCAAATTTGTGATCTTCCTGCTTCAGTCTCTCAAGGAGCTGATATTGCAGGCATGTACCACTATGCCTGGCAGGATGTTGGTTTCATAAACAGATAAAGGCTGAAGAAAGCAGCTCGGTGGGCTCACATCTGTAATCCTAATGCCTCAGGAGGCTAAAGTGAGAGGATCACAAATTCAAACCAACCTCAGCAATTTAGTGAGTCCATGTCTCAAAATAAAAAATAAAAAGGGCTGGGGATGTGGCTCTGTGGCTCAGTTAAGCACTCCTGGGCCAAATCCACAGTTATGGGCCGAGGGCGGGGCATATACATATATAAGAGTTACTTTCTTTGTACTGAGGTTGCCCTTGAACTTGTCATCCTCTTGCCTCAGCCTCTCAAATTGCTAGGGTTATAGGTATCTGCCATAGTGCCCAGCTGAAATTACTCTCCTTGTAAAACAAGGCCAAAACAATAGAAAAATAACTGACTGGTCAACAGTAGATTATGTCAGATTTTTTTTTTGTTAGAATTAAAGTCAGAGAAAACTTCATGACCATGCTGATTGAAACTAGACTGGGCCAGGCACTGTTGTACACAACTGTAATACCAATGACTTGGGAGGCTGAGGCAGGAGGATTGCAAGATCAAGGCCAGCATCAGCAACTTAGTGAGGACCTAAGTAATTTAGTGAGACGCTGTCTCACAATAAAAAAATTAAAAGGGGAGCCAGGCACGGTGGCATACACCTGTAATTCCAGCATCATGGGAGTCTGAGGCAGGAGGATCTTGAGTTCAAAGCCAGCCTCAGCAACATAGTGAGGGCCTGAGCAACTCAGCAATGCCCTGTCTCTAAGTAAAATATAAAAAAGGGATGAGGATGTGGCTCCTATTCCCAGTACCAAATAAAATAAAACTAGACTGAGAAATTTGGCTGTTATTTCTCATTTCTTCTAGTTTCTCAGAGGGTCAGATAAACAGCTTATTTTCAGCGTGGTGATGTAGAACTTTTGTATGAGTGACTCCAAGTTTTATTTTTAGCCTGGTCGGTGGGGACTTAGTGCAGGAACTCCAAAATAGTATCATCCTGTAATTTTTATTTAACAGCGTTAAAGTCAAATCATTGTCCTTAGAGGAGATAGTATGTTTCTGAATTTAAGACTATTCTTGGGGTCTAGACACTTTCTCTATGACTCCAATAGAACCAGTATAATAATTCTTCAATATCCACAAATAATTTATTTTAAGAACTCCCAGCAACTTAGTGAGACCCTATCTCAAAATAAAACATAAAAAGACTAGGGATGTAACTCAGCTGTACAGTACCCCTAAATTCAATCCCCAGTACCAAATATAAATATACACACACAGCTAAAGCTGAGAGTGTGGGTCAGTGATAGATTGCTTGACTAGCATGCTCAAGGTTCTGGGTTGGATGCCCAGCACTGGGGGGGGGGGGAAATATACACATATATATATATATATCTATCTCGCTAATGATGAATCTGGTATTAGAATCCAAGCAGTCTAACTTCAAGAACAGGACTATTAACCACGTGTTCTATCCAAAGCACTTAGTTGGATAAAAATTGCTTGAGGGTGGAGCTGGGTATATATCCCAGGCTAAAGCACTTGTGTGAGTTCAATCCCTAGCATGATTTTTTAAAAATAATGCTCAAGTTTAGTATAAGTAAATAAACATCAAGTTATACTCTGAAACCCTAGGAGGAAAGACTTAGATCCTGCTAAACTTCAAGGATACCAGCTTCAAGTGTTTAAGATTAAGCCAGATGGGTTGGCACATGCCTGTTCCAGCAACTTGCAAGGCTAAGACAGGAGGATCACATGTTCAAGGCCAGCCTGGGCAACTTAGGGAGACCCTGTCTCAAATTCAGAACTAAAAAATCCTGGGGTATAGCTCAGTGATAAAACATTCATGAGTTCAATTCCCAGTCCTAAACAAAAAAAAGACTTCTTAAGATTGAAGGACCGTGAAGATAGTGGCCAGGAATCAAATGGAGAAGGGAGGTTAATCATGTTTTCTGACATCACTTCTGACACCAGATGTGTGTGTCTTCCCAAAACCAAACAATTCTTCAGTTTGCTGACACCTAGTAGGTGTCCAACAACTCAATACAGTTCAGTTCTGACAATACCAAGTTTGTATCATACTCCATAGATTTAAGGGCTCAGTTCTACAAAACTGCCTCCACTTCAGATGTTAGTCAAAAATTGGCTAGCCTAGGCTACTCACAGTTCTGCCTGGCAGACTACAGATTCCTCAGGTTCAGTAATTCACTGGGTACAACAGGGTAGATAGCTACCCAAACTGAGACCCCAAACTGATTTTGTCTTCCAGGACTTGCATGGGTACTGGGAGATGCTGAAGAACTGCCCTTTGATGATGACAAGTTTGATGTTTACACCATTGCCTTTGGGATCCGGAATGTCACACACATTGATCAGGTATGGATGCCTGCATCCTGAGATTGTGTGACTGTCAGCACCAGGCAAGATGGTACATGCCTGTAATTCCAACAACTCTGGAGGCTGAGGCAGGAGTACTGCAAGTTCAAGACCAGTGTGGGTAATTTAAAGAGCCCTGTTTAAAAAAAAATTAAAAAGATAGGGGATGTAGTTCAGTGGTAGAATGCCCCTGGATTTGATCTCCAATACAGAAGGGAAAAAAAAAAAAAAAAAAAAAAATATATATATATATATATATATATATATATATATATGTATAAAAATCAGTTCTCTGGAGTGGATCTATAGCGCGGGTGAGGGAAGGAGATTCTGCTCTGGGTTCAGCACTTGAGTGGAGTGAATATTTTAAGCTTATAGGCTTCTTCCTTAAAATTGCCAACATTCACAGGGTATGGCGGCACATGCCTGTAATCCCAATAGGAGGTAGAGACAGGAGGATCAGAATTTCAAAGCCAGCCTTGGCAACTTAGGCCCTAAGCAACTTAGTAAGACCCTTGTTCAGAATTTTAAAAAGGACTGGGGATGTGGCTCAGTGGTTGAAAGGCCCTGAGTTCAATCCCTAGTACAAAAAAAAAAAAAAAAGCCAACTTGCCTAGCTATAAAATTAAAAAGGTCAAAAATCACAGAGCAGGGGCTGGGGATGTGGCTCATGCGGTAGCACACTTGCCTGGCATGCGTGCGGCCCGGGTTCGATCCTCAGCACCACATACAAACAAAGATGTTGTGTCCGTTGAAAAACTGAAAAATAAATATTGAAATTCTCTCTCTCTCTCTCTCTCTCTCTTTAAAAAAAAAAAAAAAATCACAGAGCAGCTCCCATAGGAGTGTTTGTTGCTTGGGTTGACATTTACATCTTTGGGATAGTTAGTCTTGCCCTGGCATTTCATCTGTTTCCTCTCATTTATGAAGCTGTGTGAGCTTACAGACGATCAGAGATATGATCAGAGGCTGACACTGAAAAATGTACTCAGGTACTATTCTGTCAGAAGGTAGCTTCATGGTTCCTCTGCAGGGAGAACGGAATGTTCATTTCTTAATCTGCTTCAGTTCTTTATTTCTATTTTAGTATTCTCTTCAAAACATTTGCTAGGGGCTGGGGTTGTGGCTCAGTGGTAGAGTGCTTACCTAGCATGTGTGAGGAACTGGGTTCGATTCTCAACACCATGTATAGAAAAATTTAATAAATAAAAGATCCATTGACAACTGAAAAATATTTAAAAAGAAAAAATTTGCTAGCTGGGCATAGTGGTGCATGCCTGTAATGGAATTTGGAGGATTGCAAGTTCAAGACTAGTCTTAGCATATTTTGCAAGATCTTTAGCAACTTTCAAAATAAAAAATTAAAAGGACCGGAGATGTAGCTAAGTCTTAAAGTGTCCCTAGGTTTAATTCCCAGTACCAAAAAAGAGCAATATGTAATTATTACAATTATAAATAGTAAATGTTTATTATAAATAACACATTAAATGATATCATTAGATATATTAAAAATATAGATAATGTATCTATATTTTGTTTTGTTTTTTACAGGGGAATGAACCCAGGGGTACTTTACCATTGAGCTACATTCCCAATCCTGTGTATTTTTTATTTTGAAAAGGGTCTTGCTAAATTGCTGAGGCTGGCCTCAAATTTGCCATCCTCCTACCTCAGCCTCTTGAGTTGCTAGGATTGCAGGCATGTGCCACTGTGCCTAGCCTTATTTTTTATTTTGAGACAGGGTCTTGCTAAGTTGGTGAGGGCCTCCCTAAGTTGATAAGGCTGACCTGGAACTTGTAATCCTTCTGCCTCAGCCTCCCAAGACGTTGGAGTTATAGTCATATGCCACCATGACCAGCTGATTTCTCCTTTTTAAAACAGCTGAATAGATTCCTTTTGTGTAGCTATTCCCTAATTTAACCAGGCTCTCGTTAATAACTAATTTAAGATGCCTCTAATCACGTGCTATTCAAATAGCAAATTACCCTTATTCATGTCATTTCCACAGCAGAAGCATTTCTGTAAGATTACTTAAAGTAAAATTGTTATGTTGAAGAGGATATCCAGCCAGGTGTGGTAGTACATGACTGTAATCCTAGAGACTCAGGAGACTAAAGCAAGAGGATTACAATCTGGAGGCCAGCTTTAGCAACTTAGCAAGACCCTGTCTCAAAATCTAAACTGAAAAAGACTGAGGCTGCAGCTCAGTGGAAGAGTGGTAGAGTGCTCCTGAGTTCCGTCTCCAGTACCAAAGAAAAAGAAGATATCCATTGATTTTGATCCCCAATTCTAAATTTGCTCTTGATGGAATTTTACCAATCCGTATAGTCAGTAAACTTCTCTAGTTATGGGCAGCATTTAGGATATGTAGGGTTATTTCTGCTGTTATCATTGTCCAACTGAGAGTAAATCAGGGATTTGTAGGAATTAATATTTATAATGCCCACAAAACTAACACTGTCTCAGCTACATTGGAATTGAGTGAGGTTAATGAAGCATGTGTCCTGTTCTTGTCTTTCTTAGGCTCTCCAAGAAGCCCATCGGGTCCTGAAACCAGGAGGGCGGTTTCTCTGTCTGGAGTTTAGCCAAGTAAACAATCCCCTCATATCCAGGTTGGTATTGATAAAAGGGCTTTATCTTCATTGTCTATCCAAAGGGTTTTCCACGCCAAAATGGATAGAAAATAGCCAGTAAGCTATAACAATGAACTTAAAAATTGAGTCCTAGGGCTGGGGTTGTGGCTCGGCAGTAGAGCACTGGCCTAGCAAGAGCAAGGCCCTGTGTTCGATTCTCAGCACCACATATAAATAAATAAATAAATAAAAAGAAAGGTATTATGTCCGACTACAGCTAAAAAAATAAATATTGGAAAAAAAAAAAAAATTGAGTCCCAGAGTCCCTGAAAGACCTCAGAGGTCAGGCAGTTGGGAGTGATGATTCTTAGGCCAGAAGAGACCCAAGCTGGCCCACATTATATATTTTGTTTGGCTTATATGGTATTTTAAGAAATTGACTTAAAATATGGAAATTTTATGCCAGGCATAATGGTGCATCCCAAAAACCTCCGTGACTCAGGAGGCTAAGGCAGGAGGATTGCTAGTTTAAGGATAACCTCAGCAACTTCTTGAAGCCCTAAGTAACTTAGTAAGACCCTGTCTCAAAAAAAAAAAAATTAAAAGGACTAGGGAGGGGCTAGGGTTGTAGCTCATTGGAAAAGCACTTGCCTAGCATGGGTGAGGCACTGGTATAATCCTCAGTACCATATGAAAATAAATAAGATAAAGGAATTATGTCCATCTACAACTTAAAGGGGTGGGGGTGGTTAGGGAGATAGGTCAGTGGTAAAGCACCCCTGGGTTAAATCCCCAATACTAAAAAATAAAAAGTTGGAGGCTAGCCCCAGCAACTTAGACCTTAACCAAATAAAAATTTTTAAAAGGCTGGGGATGTTGCTTAGAGGTAAAGTGCCCCCTGGGATCAATCCCCAGTCCAAAATTGAAATTTAAAAAATCAAAATTTTATGTGAAAATTTTAGTGAAGGAGTTCAGCTTCACTTGGGAAATCAGATACCTCGTGGCAACCTTGGGTAGGCCCATCTTCCCACATGCAGTAGTCAGAACTTAGTATTAACTGCCTCTTCTTACTTTTTTGGTACTTCCTAACTGAACCTGTCACCATACTTCTTGGTCTTACACCTGATCCACTTCCCTTATTTTTTTGAGAAAAAGGAAAAAGAAGTTGTATTGCTTTGCTAACAAAGGAGAAATACAGGGGACTTCCATCCCAGAGGCTGTGATTCTCCCCTACTTCCCTTATTTCAGGTATTTGCTCAGCTTCCTCTAGGCATGAGAGGAATTGTGACCTGAGCCTTACTTAGAACCTGGATTCTTTGTTGTTGTTGTTGTTTGTACTAGGGATTGAACCCAGGGCACTTTACCACTGAGCTATGGCCCAGCACCGCCCCCAACCCCCTTCCTTTATTTTTTTTTCTTTAGAGACAGGGTCTCCTTAAGTTGCTGAGGGCCTCACTAAGTTGCTGAGGCTGATCTTGAATTTGAGATTGAGATCCTTCTGTATCAGCCTCCTGAGTTGCTGGAGTTGCATGCCCCATACCCAAGGCAGAACCTTGCTTCTTAAGGGAAGAATTCAGGCACTTTTTTCTCTTTTTTAAAAATTTTGATAGAGTGTCCAGTAAATGAATGCAAAGCATATTCTAATCTTAATCTTTTGCCTTTTTTGTTTGCTTAGGCTTTATGATCTATATAGCTTTCAGGTCATTCCTGTACTGGGAGAGGTTGTTGCGGGAGACTGGAAGTCCTATCAGTACCTTGTAGAGAGCATTCGAAAGTTCCCATCACAGGTACAGTATTTCTGTAGCTTACAACAAAGAGCCTAAAGTTGAAATCCAGACAATTCTTGGTGTACCTATCCTTCTGTTTTAGGAAGAATTCAAGGAGATGATAGAAGATGCAGGTTTTCAGAAAGTGACATATGAAAGTCTAACTTCAGGCATTGTGGCCATTCATTCTGGCTTCAAACTGTAACTCCTTTTCTATCCTGGAACATGAACCAGTCATGCCTGATAAATGCCTGGAACTGAAGAATAATCTGACTGATGAGGCAGCAGCTGAGCAACTTAAGGATAAGTACCTTGGACTCAAGTTCTGAATCAACCAGTCTCAAAGAGGAAGAAACCAATTCTGTCATTTTCTGCAGCTTTCATTAGGAGCTGCTTGGGCCTTCTCCCAAAGGCATTGGTCTGTTGTTTGGTTCAACTCCTGCCAACTTCTCTTAGCTATGCATTGTTGGATTCAGGTAAAACTAGCACTGAGCACTAAAGCACAGTTTTGAGGTACATTTGTAGCTTTCTAACAGTGCTGCCTCCCAAAGGAAGGATCATTTGAACCCAATGATGATTTTGAGTCAGAAAGCTTAATTGCACCTGAATCACCTTTCAGCCTAGGACTGAATCTAGGGCCAGAAGCCAAAGCCCCAATCAAAAGGCTAACAATCAACACTTGAATTCTGGGCTCGAGGAATATAGCACAGTAGCAGACTCTGTGCTTGGCACTTGTGAAACTCTAAGCTCTATGCTCAGTATTCCCCCCACAAAAGAAAAAAAAAAAAAAAAAAACCACCTTGAATTGTATGTTGAACTGGTAAATCAGTTTACAATTTGAGTGATTAGGAAAATACATTTTTTATAATTCTTTCAATTCTTTCTGGTGGAAGAGGTTCCACCAGAAGACACTATTGTGTACTATGTCAGAAAGAAAAGGACTCCTAGCTTGGTGTGGTAGCATACACCTGTAATCCCAGCTACTCAGGGAGGATGAGGCAGGAGGATGGCAAGTTTGAAGCCAGCCTAGGTAACTTGGTAAGACCACATCTCAAAATAAATATAAAACAAACCTGACACGGGGGCACACATCTGTAATCCCAGCAACTCAGAAGGCTGAGGCAGGAGGATAGCAAATTCAAAGCCAGCCTGGGCAACTTAGCTGTAAAAAGTAAAAACAGCTGAGAATGTGGCTCAGTGGTAAAGTGCCCCTGGGTCTAATCCCCAGTACTAGCAAATAAATAAATAAAGTATAAAACAACAGGGCTAGGGGTGTAGCTCAATGGTAGAACATGCACAAAGCCCCAGTACCACAAAAAATAAAAATCACTCACTACTAAGTCCTTTTTGATAGAATAAATGTACTAGCAAAGTCCTGTTTTCATGTCTTGTAAAGGGAGTTTCTTGATCAGAATATATTTGAAGAAAGGGTAATAGCAAAAAAAAAAAAAAAAAGTTTGAAAACTATTTATGTAGCCTAACCCCCACTTCAATACTCTGGGATGGATCTGGGCAGAGCTCATCTCCTTACTACAGTTCATTGTTTTTTAAGAGGCCATAAAAACTGGGCACATATCTCAGTGACTCCAGGGGCTGAGGCAGGAAGATCACCAGCTTAAGACCAGCCGGTGCAACTTAGCAAGATCATGTTTCCAAAAAAAAGTGGATGAGGGTGGGCATGGTGGTGCATGCCTGTAATCCCAGTGGCTGGGGAAGCTGAGGCAGGAGAATTGCAAGTAAGTTCAAAGCCAGCCTCAGCTTTAGCGAAGGCCTTAAGCAATTTAGCAAGACCCTGGGGATGTAGCTTGATGGCTGAGTGCTCCTGGGTTCAATCCCCAGTACTTAAAAAAAAAAAAAAAAGATACTGTAGAAATTCATCTCTGAGTTGGCTAACAGTTTAATTATAGATAACTTCATTCAAGGTTATTTTAAGAGGCTTCAGATATGCTCCTTGGCTCAGCACAGTAGGGACAAGATCTTGCCCTGTCACTTCCAGGTATAGGTAGCTACAAACAACTGTCTCAAATAAGAGCAGCTAAGAGCATTTGAGAAAATTCTAAACCTTAGAAAAACTTAGCTTATTTTGTTTTCAGCCAGCCAGCTGGAGCCTATAGGGTTTTGAAATAAATAGGAAAGAGTGGGTCCTGGAAGGAACTTCATAAGCCATCAACTTAGTTTTGTGGGATTTTTTTTTTTTTTTTTTTAGTTGTAGTTGGGCATTTATTTATCTTTATGTGGTGCTGAGGATGGAACCCAGTGCCTCACATGTGCTAGACAAGCACTCTACCGCTGAGCCACAACCCCAGCCCATTAACCCAGTCTTTATCTTCATAGCAATATGGTTTCCTCACATCTGAATCAAAAAATGGAAGTTAAAAGTTGCCAACTTCCTGGCAGTAGATAAGGTACAGAACACTTAGGTTAGAACTCTCATTGTCTACCTGTATGGTCTTGAATCAGCTCAAGGGTCTATTACTGAAGACTGATCATCTGTTTGGAGTAGGGCTAACTGAACAAGATAATAGCTTTGGAAACCAAATTCCTGTTGTTCTTTAAATAGAAATATAGCCAGGTCACCAAAGAGAGAAAGGGGATAGAAAAGAGATGATTAATGGGAACATTTTTAATCTGTTTACATAAAAACAAACCTAAATCACCCCAATTATAGTCTCGTTCCTCAGTACTTTATCCTTCTTTCCTGCAGATAGCAGGGGGAAAACTCAACTGCCCCAAAAAATAGTAAAATAAATTTTTGTACCCCCAACGCTGAAACCCTTCCAGTCCTAATGTAGCACAACTTCACTAGGATTCTAAAAGTGCTGGTCAAAAAAATTACAAACTTCCAAAGATGTTACTAAGCTAATGCCACACTTAAGACAGAGTCATCACCTATCAATTCAAATCTAGGACTCAGCCATGCACAGTAGTGCAAACTTTGTAATCTCAGCAATTCCAGTGGCTGAGATAGGATTACAAATTCAAAATCAGCCTCAGCAATTTAGCAAGTCCTCAAGTAACTTAGACTCTGTCTCAAAAAAATAAAAATGGGGCCGGGATTGTGGCTTAGTGGTAGAGCACTTGCCTGGCATGTGAGAGGCACTGGGTTTGATTCTTAGCACCACACATAAGTAATAAGGTCTATCAACAATTAAAAAATTAGTAAATATGGGGCTGGGGTTGTGGCTCAGCAGTAGAGCACTTGCCTCGCATGTGCGAGGTCCTGGGTTCGATCCTCAGCACCACATAAAAATAAACAAATAAAATAAAGGTATTGTGTCCAACTGCCACTAAAAAATAAATATTAAAAAAAGAGACAAGTTACTATTAAAAAAATAAGTAAATAAAAAGGACTGAGAATGTGGTTTTTGAGGCAAATCTCCTGTGTTCAGTCCCCAGTAGCCAAAAAAAAAGGTAATAGAAACCTCAGGGGTTGCTCCGAAATTTCGAGATTTTTTTTTTTTTTCTCATAGATTTCTTATAGATCTTGCATCTTGTAGATCCCAGATCTGAAACAAAAGCCTTATCTCATGTGAAAATTATGTAGGAAGGGCTGGGGTTATGGCTCAGCGGTAGAGTGCTCGCCTAGCATGTGCAAGGCCCTGGGTTCAATCCTCAGCACCACATAAAAGTAAATAAATAAAAGTATTGTGTTCAACTACAACTAAAAAATAAATATTTGAAAAAAAAGAAAATTATGTAGGAAACCTTAAAGTCAAGATTTGTCTTGAAATTTCCCAAGATGGGTACAGGTTGTCTCAGCTCTGTTTCTTGGTGTGGTCCTGGGATTGAACCCAGAGACACTTTACCACCAAGCAACATCCCTATCCCTTTTATAAATTTTGAGACAGGGACTAAGTTGCTATAGCTGTCCTGGAAGTTGGGATCCTTCTGCCTCAGCCTGCAGAGTCCCTGAGATTGCAAGCATGCACCATTAGGCCCAGCCCCCACCCCCCCTTTTTTCCCCTATCTACAAAAAAAAACAAGTCTCAAAGCCTGGTGCCCACACACCAACTCAAGGCAACTCAGGAGGTTGAGGCTGGAAGATCCCAAGTTCCAAGCCACAGTCAGCAATTTAGAGACCCTCAGCAACTTAGTGCGATCTTGTTTCAAAATTAAAGTCTGGGGTGTAGCTCTGTGGTAGAGCACAAATTCAATCCCTGGTACCAAAAAGCTAAATCTCTCTCATATGTGCTTTTCTTCATAAGACTACTTGGTCTCCATAAAATTGGGAGGAAACTTTTGATGGTTACTTTTTTTTTTGGCGGGGGGGGGGGGGGGGGGGTTACTGGGAATGGAAACCAGGGGCACTCTATCACTGAGCTACATTCCAAATTCTTTTTATTTTGAAACAGATCTCCCAAAATTGCAGAGACTGGTCTTGAATTTCCAATCCTCTTATCTTGGCCTCCTGAGTCACTGGGATTATAAACATGCACCACACCTGGCAATCGTTACTTGTCCACAACTTCAACTGGGTTCTTTAAAGAAATCAGTTTGAGGACTGGGGTTGTAGCTCAGTAGCGCTTGCCTAGCGTGTATGAGGCACTGGGTTTGATCTTCAGCACCACATAAAATCAAACAAAGATATTATATCCATCTACAACCAAAAATATTTAAAAAAAAAAAAAAAGAGTTTGACCACAGCCAATTAAAACACAGTGAGTACAGCAAGTATAAAATTCCAGCAAAGGCTTTATTAAGTGAACATGGAGAATGACTGCTCAGAAAATTTTGTTTTCCCCTTTTCAGGACCACCTTCTAGAGCTGGGGATGTAGCTTAATGGTAGAATGCTTACATATGACAAGCCCTGGGTTCAAATCCCAGCAAAAATAAAAGACTACCTTATACCCAGGCATCTACCTGGGAAGTGGAGGTTGAGGTAGGAGGTTTCCAAGTTCAAGGCCTGGGCCATTTAGTAAGACCCCCTTCTCAAAAAGGGGATATAGCCCAGTGGTAGAATGTACTTGTGATCAGTCCCCCTTACCATCAAAATCAAACCAACTTCTATCATTAAGTGTAGCCTTTGGGAGAATAGGGTAGGAGCAGGGAAGACAGCCTACACAGCGTACATTTTCTTTTCCCAACTCTGTAATGAGCTATTACCATTTAACAGCCATAGAAAGCTTAAAGAAGGCTGGCCTATAATCTCAAGGAGGGAGCCAACTGTTGTAAAGTGCACCTGGGTTCAAACCGCAGTCCCCCACCAAAAAAAAACCATGCATCCATCCACTCCACTAGGGCTTGAAACACAAAATATTCTTTTGAAAGAATACTATCCTTAAATGCCATTTCCTCAGATATAAGACAATCTCAAACTTCTCTGCCATGCGTTTAACATGGACAGCTGTTGCAGGAAAGGTAAAAAGACTCAAGAGTACTCTAATGGCTAGTTCCATAGAAATTTGACTTTGAAGACTCACTCTCACCAACCTGGTCACCTGACCCAATTAATAGGCCACCTTCAATCTTGTTATTTGAACAAATTGTACTTCACACACATATACATCTCCAACAGTTTTATTTTTTAAAGGAATGGATTGAGAGAAAAAAACATGGGGCACAGAAGTATGGAATAGAAAATAAATACAAATGTAAGCTGTTTTGCTAATTGTTTTATAACCACAACAAACTAGTACAGAGAATGCCCTGTACAAAACACAATAAATGTTCAAAGATCAAGCTGTTCCCTTAGCAAGGCTAAAGATTTCAGTCTCTGGTATTTGGAATTTAGGCTGCAGTCCTTATTTTTGGATGGATCACTGGTGTATGGCACAGTCCATGCTTTTAACCAGATTTGAACAGAAGAATGGCCACTTGGCCCAGGTAGAAGTAGATGAAGTGCTTGGTTTCGTGTGTCACGTAACTACCGAAGTTCCTCCCCACAATGCAGTGCCAGGTGGGGTTGTACTTCTTGTCAAACTCCTGGGAAAAAAGGAAAAAAAAAAAAAAAACTAGAATTTTAGTTCTAAACCAGAACCTGTAGGAGCAGAAAGGAAGAACAACAGCATCTGCAAATTCTTAGAATGAAAGAATGAATGTTCCCTAGCTCCAAGTCGCCCACATAGTACATTAATGCAAACATGCTTGCAGTCTGAGCCAAGATGGGAATGGGAGCTGAGGCGGCCAAAGTCAGAAAGGTCAGCCTCAAAGACAGGGTGCTTTGTTATAATGATAATTACACCTTCCTATCTTCTATAATATTCTTAACTCACTGACAGCAGGTGACATCAGCAGTTATACTTCATTATATTCTCTGGGTAAACAGACCTAAATTGTCCTCCCACTACATTTGCCATGCATCCAAAAAAAAAAAAAAAAAACTTAAAAAATTGAGCCAGTTTCAAAAGATTCTTAAGATTCTTAACTGCACTCCTGCACTACTATAAACAAGACTTCCAAAGGACAAAGCTTCAATTAGCAACTAAACCAAACAAGCGCAGATCAAAATTTAGATTTAAGGGGATAAGATTCTATGAAAAGAATGTTGGCAGCTGGTCAAATTTTATCTTTAATCAGAACTTAAACTATCTCCCCCCAAAAAACAACAACCAAAAACCTCCTTTCCATAGCTATATGATGCTAAACCTATTACCTGGTCCTCAAGGTTAGCAACTCTTCCCTATTTCTCCCACTCCAAAAGGCATTGGGACTAGTAAACCTGTGCCAACTTCTTCACTAAACTAATGTGTAGGCAAAGACCAAATATAATCTCTATAAATTATTAAAATTCTTTTTATGGTGAGTTAACAAAATTTAGCTTCTATTGCATGCAGTGTGAAAACCTCTGTTAGGTCTACTAAGGAGACTATCTGTCCTACAAGCTAGATGCACATACTGCTGCGTTTGTCAATAAAGATATTGATTTCTGTTCCATCTTAAGTCTTTCATCTTCCATTCTCCACTGGAAGGGAATCTTCCCAGGCTTAGGCTGCCAGCTTCCTTCTCTTCTAGCAAAACGTAGCTCGAGAAGTCGGCAGTCCTGCCAGGTTTCTGACTACCACGTACCAAACCCCTACCTACCCCAGGCGCCAACCACTATCACCACCCACTTGCCTTAACTGCCGACTAATTCCCCCTGGAAGACTGGCAAGATCTCCCTCTGGCCGGGCTGCAAGCACCCACGCAGCTCCCCCCTCCGGAACACCCAGATGGATCCCCGGTGCAGGAATCCTACAGAAGGGGGAACCGCTCGCTGCTCCCTGATCTTGGAAACCGTTGCTAGGTGGCGCTTTCCCCCAAGGAGATGGGTAATTAAAAAAAAAAAAAAAAAAACTTGGGGCTCTGAGGGTCTGGTCTTCCCAAGAGAAGCGCAAAATCCATTTGCGTTCTTTCCAGAAATCTCTACGCCCCGAACCCTAAGAATCTCTCCTAGATGCCTTGAGGACGCAGGATCGGGAGAAGGAACTAAGTTATGACGCGCGCCAGGTCCTCACCTTCTTGATGTGGGCCGCAATATCCTTTTCTATATTATATTTCTCCAACGCCTGAGTAGCGCACTCCACCGAATCCTGTTGCATCTCTTCCGACATGTCCGCATTTTTTATCACCGCCTTTCTGTCGCACATGGTTACCTGGGGGACAAGGACGGCGAAAGGAGTCAGGGAATAGGGTCCCGGGAGCGCCTCTGAAGCGCCGGTTCCCCACCCCCGGCCCGCGCCATCCCGGGACGCCGCCCCCACCCCACTTTTCAGGAAACGCGGATCGCGCGGACCGCACAGGGAGGGAAGTCCAGCAGGTGGGGGTGAAGCCAGGTGGCGGGGACGCCTGAGTCTCACCGTGGGGGCAGCGGCTGGGCGACTGCAACGGTCTCCTGAGGGAGGTGCTGGCGCAGCTCAAGCCCAGACGGAGTTGCTATCGCTACCGAAGCCGTGGCGCATCTAAGCAGCCCCACGCCAGCCGCCGCCGCCTAGTGCTCAGGCCCCGCCCTGCTCCCGCCGGCCCCGCCCCCACCGCACGTCCCTATTGGCTTAACGCAGCCTCCATAATTCTCCCATTGGCCCAAGGACTCAATGGTTCCCTCAGGATCTTTCGCCTGCATTTTGTTGCAGACCACAATGCACCGCTCACGGCGTCGGTTGCCCTGGCAATGGGCTGGCGCACGAGGTGAGGCCCACACACCCGGAAGGTGGAGCCTGGGCTAGGTGGAGAGGACCGCCAGCTGTCTGGAGAGCTGCAAGGGGAGCTTTTGCCCTAGCCAAGCGAGGTGATTCAAAATTCACAGAGGGCGTGTTGTCAAACTTGACAGCCTCAGGAAATTGGGTGGCCACCTCCCCATGTCCCTCCCACCCCCACCCCAGATCAGAAAAATTTACGGATTTTGAGGAGGCCTTCCCTTCACTGAATGGATATCTGTGAAGCAGGGCCGGCTTCTTGGGAAGCCCACGGTGCAGTCGCACAGAAGAGGTTCTCGTGCGTGGTTTAATACTCTGCTGTCTCATTCTTGAAATTTAGTATTTAAACAAGGGGCCCCACATGTCCATTTTGCACTCGGCTCCCTGTGTCGTCGATCCTGCTCTGAAATGTTTGTTGTGCGGAGGAGGGTTGGGGACAGTCTCAGGACTGAAGGAGGGTTTCAGGAAGGAAATGAGTTTCTTTCTGAATTAAGGAATTTCCTCGGGAGTGGGGTCTCTCTGCCAGGCAATGCAGACTTAATTTAAGGGGCTCAAGATGGATTTAGGAGGGCTGGGGATGTTACTCAGTGGTAGTACACTTGGCTGGCATTTACGAAGCCGAGGGTTCGACCCCCCACCACCACCCTATTCCATACCGCAATAAAAAGGGGTGTGTGTGTGTGAAAATTCCAGGTGGATTTGGAGTGTTGAGCCTTGAGGTGTTTCCAGAGAGGGGCTACTTGGCTCCATTAATGGAGACTTTCTTGTGTAGGAGAGTTTCTTGGTCGGATCCTAATGGACAAGAATGGGGTCCTCAGAGGTGTTTCTTGGCTTAGGGAGACTGAGCACTAAGAAAATTCTTGGGGCTGAGAATATAGCTCAGTGATAGAGCCCTGGATTGGAAACCCAGCGCAGCAAAAATAAAGCTCAACATGGTGGCACTGGTCTCTAAATCCCAACATTTAAAAGACTAAAGCAGAAAGACCAAAAATCTGTTTAAGGCCAAACCAGGGTGGTGGCGCACACCCCTAATCCAAGCAGGGAGGCTAAGCCAGGAAGACAATTGGAGGCCAGGCTCAGCAATTTAGGGAGACCTCAAAGTAAAAAATAAAATGAAGCCAGGTGTGGTGGCCCATGTCTCTAATCTCAGCAACTCAGGAGGTTGAGGCAGGAGGATCCCAAGTTCAAAGTCCACTTTAGCATCCTAAGGAGACCCTCAGCAACTTAGTGAGATCCTGTCTCAAAAAAATAAAATAAATAAAAAGGTTTGGGAATGTACCTCAGTGATAAATCGCCCCTGGGTTCGATCCCCAGTACAGAAATAATAATTTTAAAAGTTTGAGGCCAGTCTGCACATGCCTGTAATCTCAGCTACTAGGGAAGCTAAAGGCCAAGGCCAGAGGATCATGAGGTTGAGGCTAGCTTCAGCAGAGTAAGAAGACCCTGTCTCCAAAATAAAAAGAACTGGGAATGTAACTCCATGGCAGAGCACTTGCTTATTCTGCATGAGGCCTTAGATTCAATTTTCAGTACTGCCTAAATAAATAAATTGCAAGGGTGCCTGGCTCAATGGCCTACACCTGTAATCCCAGCAACTCAGGGGACTGAGGCTGGAGGATCTCAAGTTCAAGGCCAGCATCAGCAATTTAGGAAGGCCCTAAGCAATTTTGTGAGACCCTGTCTCAAAATTAAAAATACAAAAAAGGCTGGGGATTTGGCTCAGTGGTAAAGCACCCCTGGGCTCAATCTCCAGTACCAAATAATAAATAAATAGCAAGGACTTCAAGAAAGTGGTCAAATCTAGACCTGAATCCCAGCACTGCATTATGTATAATTTTAATACACCAATAAAAAATAAACTTAAGAACTATCTGAACCTCTGTTTAAATCTGTAATAAGAAACTAAATGTAAAAGGAAACCACTTCATAGGCTTGTTGGGATTATTAATGAACTAATGCTTTTAAATTCTCAGCACCGCATGTAGGAAGTAACTACAAGTTATTGTCAGTTTAAAAAACAGTCCCAGTCAGACACAGTGGCACAGGATAATGATGCCAGTGACTCAGGAGGCTGAGGAAGGAGGATTGCAAGTTTGAGGCCAGCCTCAGCAATATAGGGAGGACCTAAGCAATTTATCAAGAACCTGTCATAAGGTCTGGGGATAGAGTTCAGTTGGTACAGTGCTTGCCTTGCAATGCATAAGGCCCTGGGTTTAATCCCCAGTGAGCTCGCACTCACGCGCGCGCGCACACACACACAAAAAATGTTTTAAAGATTTAAAAAAGGCTGAGGATGTAGTCTTGTGGTAAGGCCAAGTGTTGTTTTGTTTGTGTTTTTTTTTTTTTTTTTGTGTGTGTGTGGTACCAGGGATTGAACCTAGGGGCACTTAACCACTGAGACATATCCCCAGTCCTTTTTATTTTGAGACAAAGTCTTGCTAAATTACTTAGGGCCTTACTAAATTGCTGAAGTTTGCAACCCTTTGCACTCACTGTTACTCCTCACAGCAGCTCTGCCTGAGACCCCTTTCCTCTTACCTCCCTCTTGGCAAAGCTATTTCCTCATGTGGACTTCAGCTCAAATGTCACCTTCCCTGAACTCCCCTCTCTCCACTTCCCCACCACCAGCTTTCAGTTATGCTCTACAACACCTGTGTGTGTGTGTGTGTGTGTGTGTGGTGCTGGGCATCTAATCTGTGGCCTCATGCATGTCAGGCAACCATTTTACCACTGAACTATGCTCCTGACTCCTCTAAAACACTTTTTTTGTGGAGGGGCGGGGATTGAGGATTGAACCCCAGGGAAGCTTTGCTTCTGAGCCACATCCCATTTATTTTTATTTTGAGACAGGGACTCACTAAGTTGCTGAGGCTGGCCTTGAACTTGTGATTCTTCTGCCTCAGCTTCCCAAATTGCTGGGATTACAGGTATGTACCACTGTACCCAGCTCTACAACACTTTTAATTCCTCCACCATATTTGCTTCATTTATTCTTTCAGGGGAATTACCTTATGTATTGGTTTGCCTAGACATTGTCTATCTGCTCCTGACTCTTTTGGTTACTAGTCCATCTTCGGCATTAATTCAGTGTCCAAGACCAGGGATGGAGCTCAGTGGTAGAGCTCTTGCCTAGTATTTGCAAGGTTCTGGGTTCTAATCCCTAGCTCTGGGGGAAAAAAAAAGAAAAAATTCAGTTTCTGGCACATAACAGATACTCAATAAATAGACTGAATTTAAGAAGTCAAATAGTATGTCACCATCTTACATATTAGAAAATTGATTTCCAAGGACATGCTGTTAATAAATGAAAGTTCATGTATGGATTACTCTAAAATCCATTCTCTAAACTTGGGTATTATATTCATACATTTAGCAGAGTAGGCAGTTTGCCTTTTTCTTATTTATAACTTTGAAGGAGTTTGAAATGGAATGATGGTAAGATTTTCTAAAACATAACAGGATTTCATTTAATAAAGGATGCTAGGTATTTCTCAGTTGTGACTCCTGCCCTTTCCTGACATCTGTGTTTATACTGCTCATTCTCAACCAGCTCTTAGCCTGAAAGAAGGTGCCATCAGAAACCAGGGCCTCCTTGGCCTATGTTAGTCCCCATTTGGGGAGGGGGGATTGTCCAGCTAATTTGGAGGGAATTTTTTCAGGAACCAAAAGCATTTCTACCTTTTTCATACCTTTATCAATCACTTCTGTAGATTGGTTCATTATTTATCTACCCACTCTGAGTAAGGCAGGCAGCAAATATCTCCTGATTATCAGAGAAAAGTACTGTGCTGCATTTGAATGCTTGAAATTTGTGTCTAAAATCAGTCACAATCCCCTCCATAAAGAGCTTCTAGTCAACAATAAATTAATCCTTTTAGGGGCTGGGGCTGGGGCTCAGTGCAATGTGCTGGGTATGATCCTAAGCACCATATAAAAATAAATAAATAAAATAAGGGTATAAGAAAATCACAATATCTTTTAAAAAATTAATCCTTTTGGTATCTTAGGTTTGGGTGTTTTAAGGAAGTTTAGAAATATAGGGATTTAGCATTAATAAGGAAGGCAAGTGGCATAATAGGGAGTGGTAGGGAGTGTGGTAAGTTGAAAAACCCTTTTCAATGGTGCCAGATATATTTTGCCATTTTGGAATGCTGGCCCTTTGATTTTAAAGAGAGATTAGTAATCTCAATTATTTTCATGGGAAATACTCCATTTTACTTTATTTTATTTTGGTACTTGAGATTGAACCTAGGGGAAATTAACCACTGAGCCACATCTCCAGCCATTTTTATTTTTTATTTTCAGATTTTGAGATAGGATCACAATCACAATAAGTTGCTTAGGGCCTCACTAAGTTGCTGAGGCTGGCCTTGAACTTGCAGTCCTTCTGCCTCAGCATCCTGAGTCACTAGGTTTACAGGCCTTTGCCACTGGGCCCAAGTAAATACCCATATTTATTTGCCTATTTGTTTCCTTATTTATGAGAAAAAAAAAAAAAAAAAAGCTTGCTAGCAAAGGAAAAACACAGGGACCTCAAGGCCCAGAGGCTGTGATTCTGCCCATCATAGAGGAGAGGGTTTTTGTTTGTTTGTTTTTTGTACTAGGATTGAACACAGGGAGGCTTAACCACAGAGCCATATCCCCACCCTTTTAATATTTTATTTAGAGACAGGGTCTTGCTGAGTTGCTTAGGGCCTCACTAAATTGCTGAGGCTGGCTTCAAACTCCCAATCCTTCTGCCTCAGCCTCCTGAGCCATTGTGATTATAGGTGTTGCACCACTACACCCACTTGGGATAGGGTGGGTGATTTAAAAAGAGGTGATTCAAAGGGTGTTCTCTGTATGAAGTTGTAATTCCCTTGTTAATTTGGGAGATAGTCATTTCTTAGATCTCTGGTGCCATCCCCAAAGTCTAAATTACTTGTTCCTCTTGTGGGTGTATGTTCAAAGACAATATCTCTGCCTAGGATGGGGAAGAAAGGCAATTCTGTTTTCCCTGAGATTGAAGATGGGGTGAAGTTAGGGAGGGAGAAGGAGAGAAGAGGAGAAAGAAACATGTCCATTTTAAAAATAAGTCACAGGGCTGAGGATGTGGCTCAAGTGGTAGCGCGCTCGCAGCCCGGGTTCGATCCTCAGCACCACATATAAACAAAGATGTTGTGTCTGCCGAAAACTAAAAAAATAAATAAATAAATATTAAAAAAATTCTCTCTCTCTCTCGCTCTCTTTCTCTCTTAAAAAAAAATCTTAAAAAAAAAATAAGTCACAGTGGCAGAGCAGCAGGTGTTATATTCAAAGTATAAAATGGACTGCTGTTACATTTTCCCCACTGTCAATTTCTACCTTCCATTTCTATGGAAAAATGGGCGAGAACATCATCTCTAAGCTACTTCCTGCTGAGAGGGGCAACTTGGGGGAAGTGACCTGAAGTCCTTGTTTTCTATCAGGTATGGTATAGACAGTTAGGGGAAATACCCATTTAAAAATATAGGCTATGAGCCAGGCATGGTGGCACACATCTGTAATCCCAGCAGTTCAGAAGGCTAAGGCAGGAGGATCGAAAGATCAAAGCCAGACTCAGCAATTTAGCAAGGCCCTAAGAAACTGTTTCAACATAGAAAATATAAAGGGCTGGGGATGAGACTCAGTGGTTAAATGCTGTCGAGTTCAATTCCTGGTACAAAAAAAAAAGGCAGGTTACAACTTCATTTGTTAAAACACTGTGCGGTCTAAATATGGCTTGTGGACTTCCAGTGAGCAACCTCTTATTCAGTTTGACCTTATATCTAGTGCTTTTTCCTTTGTATCAGACAGGTTAGTTTATTCTTGGGCATCAGAGACTGAATGCTTCCTGGGGATACATGGAACATGAGCATGGACTACCTAACTTGGCACATGATGTTTGCTGAATGAATCCTGAATGAATGGATACAGCAGCAAAATGCCTGTACTTAGAGCTGCATGAAGGCAGTATCTAGTACAGGGATTTTTTGGTGGTGGTTGTTGTTGTTATTTTGGGTACTGGGGATTGAATTCAGGAGCACTTGACGACTAAGCCCCATCCCTATTTTGTATTTGATTTAGAGACAGGGTCTCACTGACTTGCTTGGCACCTCTCCATTGCTGAGGCTGGCTTTGTGGTCCTCCTGCCTCCCTCTCCAAGCTGCTGGGATTACAGAGGCTGGCTTGCAGTTTTGATTGGCATCAAGAAGGTTCCATTCAAAAGCCAGATGCGTTGGTGCATGCCTATAATACCAGTGGCTTGGAAGGCTAAGGCAGGAGGATCATGAGTTCAAAGCTAGCCTCAGAAACTTATGGAGGCTTTAAGCAACCCAGCAAGACCCTGTCTCTAAATAAAATACAAAAAAGGGCTTGGGATGTGGTTCAGTGGTTGAATGCCCCTGAGTTCAATCCCCAGTACCAAAAAGAGGGGGGTATTCCATTAATTGTGGATAGTAAGAGAATTCCATAGGAAAACAAGGAGAAAAAGTGATCTATTTTTTGGTTGATAATAACCACCCCAGTGGGTGCGCTGATGTATGCCTGTCGTCCCAGCAGCTCAGGAGGCTGAGGCAGGAGGATCTTGAGTTCAAAGTTAGCCTCAGAAAAAGCAAGGTGCTAAGCAACTCAATGAAACCCTGTCTCTAAACAAAATACAAAATAGGGCTAGGGATGTGGCTTAGTGGTCAAGAGCCCCTGAGTTCAATCCCTGTGCCAATAAAAGGAAAAAGAACCACCCCATCAGATTCAGAATAACCAAGAATAGGTCATTTCCAAAGTTATCTGGAAGTGCTGCTGATGCTAAAGCAAAGCCTCTGTGATTCTACCAAGTAGAAATACTGGAGAGGCCCAGTGTGATTGGAACTTGCCTGTCATTCCAGCAACTCAGGAGGCTGAGGCAAGAGGATCACAAATTTAAGCCCAGCCTGGGATATTTAGTGAGACCCTGTCTCTTAAATAAAATATAAAAGGAGTACTGGGTTAAGCAGCCCTGGGCTAAATCCAGAGCACTACCAAAGAAAAAAGATAAAAAAATGCCAGAGAGATTTCCTAACTCATCACCATGATTTTTTAAATATCCATACACTACCCTCTATTATTATTTACTTAATATTTTATTATAAAAATTTATATGTAGGGGTTGGGGTTGTGGCTCAGTGGTAGAGTGCTAGACTATCACTTGCAAGGCACTGGGTTCAATCCTCAGCACAAAGTAAAAATAAATAAATAAAACAAAGGTACTGTGTCCAACTACAACTAAAAATTTTTTTAAAAAATAAAAAAGATTATATTAATATAATTATGGTTTACTAATAGTCTTTTCTATAACATTTAATATTTTTCTTTAAACTCCCATTATATTTTGTGTTTTACTTACCCCCAAAGGCATAGACAGAGATTTATTTAGGAAAGTGCACACATATTCAAGGGAGAATGAGAAGCTCGGGATATAAGTTAGTGGTAAATCACTGATCTAGCATAAATGACCCCTGGCTTCAATTCTTAGCAAAACACATACAAAAGGGAAGAGAGGGTAGTCTCAAGAGAGAGATCCCTTTGAAGTAAAGCAAGGACTACACATTCAAGGAAGAATGCAGGCTATCTGCAGAGGGAAGGCCCTCTTTATATTTTGTTTCAATTTCATTGACTGAATAAGAGTGTATTTTTATTTTTTAAATTTTAAAAATTTTCTGTAGATCAAAACCAGATTCTCTGACAAGCTAAGTAAGTACTCTTACCACTGATATACATTTCTGATCCAATAAATTAATATTTATTTTATTTTATTTTATTTTTTTGTTTAGGGGATTGAATTCAGAGTTGCTTAACCACTGAGCCACATACTCAGCCCTTTTTATTTTTATTTTTATTTATTTATTTTTGTGTGTGGTGCTGGAGATTGAACCCAGGGCCTTGTGCATGTGAGGCAAGCACTCTACCAACCGAGGTATATCCCCAGCCAGCCTTTTTCTTTCTTTCTTTCTTTTTTTGAGACAGGTCTTCCTAAGTTGTTCAAGGATTCACTAAATTGCTAAGACTTGCTCAAAACTTTGCAATCCTTCTGCCTCAGCCTCCTGAGCCGTTGGGATTACTGGTGTGCACCACCATACCCAGCTAAGGAAGATTCTTAAATGGTGTCCATGGATGGATTTCAAAGGTTTCAGAAGACCCTTGGAATTGTGCACAAAAATGTGTTCAGGGTTCAAAGACATGTTTCACAAGCAGAGGAGCCATAGCTCCTATCAGATTTATGAAAGAATTCAGAGCCTGAGGAGTTTGGAAAACACCTAATCTAGAATAATCCAGAATCCTGGGATGAGTGCCAGATTGCTTCACCAGGTCACACTGAATTGGCCCATCTCTTATTTTGACAACTCACTCTATTTAATTCCTAACTGCTAAATTTGCCTGAAAACTTGCTCCTTCCTTCCTTCCTTCCTAGGATTAAATCCAGAGGTATTTTACCACTGAGCTACATCCCCAGCCCTTTTTATTTTTAACTCCCCAAGTTGCTGAGGCTGTTTTTGAACTTGCCATCCTCCTGCCTCAGCATCCCTAGCTGCTAAGATTACAGGCATGTGCCACTGTCTGCATTTTTCATTCTCAACACAAGAAATGATAATTAAGAGGGAGGAAACATTACCAAGAACACAGCCTTTGGAATCAGATGTGGGAAAACCTAAACTGTGATCTTCAAGTTCATTAACCTCTCCAAGATGCAGGTTCCTGATTTTTTTACATCTTCTTTGTAGGGTGGTAGCAAGATTTATATTAAATAACACATGGATAGATGTATTCAAACTGCATGTAGGGGCACACGCCTGTAATCCTAGTGACTCAGGAGGCTGAGGCAGGAGATCACAAGTTTGAGGCCATCCTGAGCAATTTAGCAAGGCTTTCCGCATAACAAGAGCCTGTCTCAAAATTTAAAAATAAAATAAAAATTTAAAAAGCTCTATGAGGTAGGAACTGTTGGTCTCTCCATGATGCAGATAAGGAAAATAAAGCTGAGAGAGATGAAATCCCTCACCTAAGTTTATACTACTAGAAAGTGTCAGGGATGGGATTTGAATCCTGGTGTGTATGACTCCAGAGTCCCACATTGTAGTATTACCGATAAGACCTGTGAGCTACAACACCTTCCTAGATAATCAGGGCTGACATTTCAGAAGAGAGTAGTGTCCCTGCAGACTCAGAGCATCCCTGGTCCCTGTGGGAGCTCCCTAAATATGTGTTGGACAGTTGAGTGAATGGATGGAAGAAAGAATGGATATTGTTTTTCTTCTTTCCTTCCTTCCTTTTTCTTTCTGTGAGGGCCTCACAACATGCTAGGCAGGCACTCTGCCCCTGAGCTACATCCTCAACCCAAGAATGGCTATTTCTTTTTCTTTTTCTTTCTCCTTCCTTCCTTATTTTCTTTGTTTTTTCAGCCCAAGGCCTCATGTATGCTAGGCAAGCATTCTACTACTGAGCTACATCCCCAGCCCCCAAGAATGATATTTCTACCCAATTCAGCATTCCTTCCTCTGCAACAAATATCACAAACTTGACCCTGGATTAGTCCTTTACTTCCTGAACAGAAATCCTTTTCCATTTTGGCTATCAGACTTTCCCAGGGCTCCCAGATAGCAGTTCAGAGTTGTCATTCACAAACAGGCTATTCCTTGCAGGGCCTACAGCTCTACCCACTCACAGTCTAGAAACAGCAGTGGTCTGCCCAACCTCCACCCCACCACTGCCTTAGCAGAGCTGTGTTCCCAACCCTGTCCAGCATTCACTTTTCAAGCCTCCTGAGATCTTGAGCCTTGTGACCAATCAAGCAGCTCAAATCCTCTCTAATCTAAAAGGAAGTGTGAGGTGACCTTGTAGCTCCAAACTTGATTTAGGCACCCTTTCCAGAAAGGAGGGGCCCCATGGGAGAGACAGTAAGGTCTAGGTCTGAATCTGGAAGCTTCCTCCCCGTGGAGAAGGGCTGGCACTAGTCTGGGGCTGGCAGGGAAACTGAGCTTTGGAGCCAAGGACTGTGCTGCAGTGCAGAGAGTGGGGCCAAACAGGCTGAGGAATCTCAGGGAAGAATTCCCCTCTGGCCAATAACCAAGCATGACCTGAGTGACAGATAGTCTGCTGTCCATGGATGAAGCAGATAAGTCAAGTGTATCCAGAGAGGTCTAACAGAGTAACCCAGAGCAGAGGTGAAAAGAGGCCAGATGGTTTCAATCAATCCCACCTCTGACCCATGTAAGTAGTATGGCCTTAGGCAAGTGAGTCCACTTCTCTGAACCTCGGTTTCCTCATCTGTAAAGGGATTTTGATACTCCTTGTTTCTCAGGGATGATGTGGAGATTAGATGGTCCATGTTTACTATGTAGTATAGTATTAGAGGCATATGTCAAAGATCAATGAAGCCTACTACTAATTATCGTTAGTATTAATCAGGATTTCTTAACTTTAGCACTGTTAACATTTTGGACCAGTCAGGCATGTTGGTGCATGCCTTTAATCTCAGCAACTCAGTAAGCTGAGCCAGGAGGATTGCAAATTTGGGGCCAGCCTCAGCAACTTAGTGAGACCATGTCTCAAAATAAAAAATAAAAAGGGGTTGGGGGGTTGGGGATGTGGCTCAAGCAGTAGCACGCTCGCCTGGCATGCGTGCGGCCCGGGTTCGATCCTCAGCACCACATACAAACAAAGATGTTGTGTCCGCCGAAAACTAAAAAATAAATATTAAAAAGTTCTCTCTCTCTCTCTCTCTCTCTCTCCCTCTCCCTCTCTCTCTCTCTCTCTTAAAAAAAAGGGGGGGTGGGGATGTAGCTCAGTGGTAAAGGGCCATTGAATTCAATCCCCAGTACCAAAAATATTTTTAACCAGAATGATTTTTTATTGTTGTTGGGAAAGCTATACTGTGCATTAAAGAATGTTTGACAGCATCCCTGGTCTCCACTCATTAGATACCAAACCCACTGCACTCCCAGTATCAACAACCAAAAATGTCTGCAGGTGGTGCCAGATGTCCTCTGGAAAGAGAAATCACTCACCCCCAGTTGATAAGCACCACCCCAAACAATCTGGACTGAGTCTGATGTTACAGATTTCCTATTTAAAGATGAAGGGGTGGGGCATATGGTAATTACAGATCAGGCTAGCTCCAGTATAGAATTCGAGGCAGGATCTGCGTTCTGCTCTAGGAGCTATGGAGACTCCTTTGACTCAGTAGATGACTTCAGTGTCAGTCTTCAATTACATGCAAAGTGATCTCCAGTTAACTCTCAATTATTCTAGGACACGTAGCTGGTATCTGAGAATGGCGTCTCCATTCTGATTCACCAGAACAAACTCTGACTCTCCAGAACTGAAGAGTTCCTTCAGACCTTCATTCAGGATGACTAAGAGATATCTGAGTGAGAATTTAGTGTCAGGCACTGTTCTAGGTGCTACAGAAACACAAGTGAACAAAACAGTCAGGCTTGGAGTGTAGTTCAACCGTAGAGTGCTTCCATAGCATGTGCAAAGTCCTGGGTTCTCCAGTATTGCGTCACACAGACACACACACAAAGGCCAAACTCCTTCTTCTTGGAACACATATTCTAGCAGGAAAATAAGGATTAAAAAAAATTCAGACCCCTAAGTGCAGAATAAAAATAAAGTATAATAAGAGAACCAAGGTGTCAGGGTGAGGAGTTTTGTTTTAAATAGAATTTTCAGGAAGGCTTAAGAAAGTGCCATTTGAACCAAGATGTGGTGACCTGGCTAGTAGGTGGAGGAGAGAGTCTGGGGAAGTCAGTAGCAACAGAGGCCACTTGTAGGCTATAGCAACGCCCAGGTGAGAGGTAATGGTGACTTGGACCAGGATGGTAGTCACAGAGGTGGGGATAAGAGGTGGTCAGATTTGGGCTGTATTCTAAAGGTTGAATTGATATATTTGCTGATAAATTGAATGCAGCATTTGAGGGAACAAGAGCACTCAAGGATGTTGTGGCTGAAAAATTAGAAGAATAAATTGAGACGGGAAGGCTGGCAGGAGAAACAAAAAGTTCTGTTTTGGCCATGTTTAGTTTGAGATGTCCCTTAGACATTCCAAGTGGAAGTGTCAAATAGGCTCTATGAGTTCTGGGAAGAGGTCCAGACTAGAGCTATAATTTGGGGAGTCATCAGCTTATAGATGGCATTTAAAGCTATGGGAATGGATGAGATCACCACTGAGGGAGGAGTACGTACAGATGGAAGAGGAAATGCTTATTCAGCTCACAGGATTCTCTGAGCATTTGCTGTGGGCCAGGCCCTGAGTGAGGTGCCAGGTACAGATGCACTTCCCTGGGCTGGGGATATAGCTCAGTGGGTAGAGTGCTTGCCTCAGATGCACTTTCTTAGGCATCTTCCCAAGGGGAGTCCCAGTACTGACTGACTTTTTCCTGCCGAGGTGCTTGGGCCATTTAGAGGACGGGCTTCAGAGTTTGTGCCCCGCCTCTTAGTCGCTTTTTTTCCCCAACATTTATTGAGCACCTTCTTGATATAATAAAGTCCCCATGTAGGTACTAGGGACATGGAAGGGAACTAGTCACACATGCTCCTGTCCTCAGGGGGAGGCAGCCCTTGAACAAGGAAGCACACGGGAGGTGATTACAGTTGTGTCAGAGGCAACAAAGGAGAGAGAGGCCATTGCTGGGGGCTCTGCTCTAGCCTGGGCACCAGGGAGGCTGAGGACCAGCGTGTTCAAGGGCCTGATGCCGGAGGGAGGTTGGCAGCCCAAAAGGCCACCTGGCCTACAGAGAAGTTGTTGGGCGAGTGTGGGAGAGACGAGGCCAGAGGGTGGACATCAGTGAGACCTTCTGGGGCTTGTGAGCCTGGTTAAGGCACAAGGACTTCATCCTGAGCCATCAGCTGCCCTACGGTTTCAGGTGGGGCCCACGTGATCAGAGATCCCCTGAGGAGCGTGGGTCAGCAGGGCCTGATGAGACTCCAGGGAGGAAGGAGGTCCTTGCTTCAGTCTCAGCCCCCCACTGTCAGCAGCCTTTGCAAGGCCTGGTTCTCTTGGGGTGAGGAGGAGGTGCCCGGAGTTGTTCTCATTAAAAGCAGAATTCCTGGTACCCCTAAACTTGTCATTTGGGGATCACAAAGAAAGAGCGTAAGGCTGGACATAAAAGTCTGTTTTCTTCCAGAACTTGCTTCCCTGCAGAAGCTTCAAAGGTGCTGCATGACTTCATTAGCAGGGGTGCCAGGTGGGGTGGACAGTGCCTCTCTGACTATTTTCCATTTCAGTCCGTATAAATCAGCGTCCCCTTGGATTTATGGGCCCTTTACTGCCAGGAAATAAAGTAAAATAATGTAATTAGTGCAACCAACTGGGGCTGTTCTTAGACTTGATGGCCAATCCACAATGTGGAATATTTACAGAAGTCTTAACCAATCAGTTTTTTTTTTTTTTTTTTAGGGGGTGTTGGGAATTAAACCCAGGGCCTTGTGCAAGGTAGACAAGTACTATACCACTGAGCTAAGTCTCCATCCCCCTGATAACCAATTTTTATTAAAGAATGCAAAAATAATAAATGTAATACTAGAATATACAGAACACAAAGATTATAAATTTTAACTATACAGAGATAACAATATTTTGCACTAAATCAATATTTTTCTATGCATATGTATATATATATACATATATCTTATATGTGTGTGTGTGTGTGTACATATATATCCATAGTATCAGGTTTTTCTTATTTTTGTTTGTTTGTTGTTGTTGTTTGTTTTATACTAGGAATTGAACCCAAGGGCACTGAGCTATTTTCCCAGCCCTTTTTATTTTGAGACAGGGTTTTACCAAATTGCTGAAGCTGGCCACAAATTTCAGATCTTCCTGCCTCAGCTTTGAGAATCACTGGGATTACCGGAGTGTGCCACCACACCTGGCTCCTCCTATTCTCCCTTTTTTTTATTTTTTATTTTTTTTTAATATTTATTTTTTAGTTTTCGGCGGACACAACATCTTTGTTGGTATGTGGTGCTGAGGATCGAACCCGGGCCGCACGCATGCCAGACGAGCGCGCTACCACTTGAGCCACATCCCCAGCCCCTCCTATTCTCCCTTTTATCCACTGCCCCAAAACAGTTCATTTATGTCACCAGTGACCACCATGCTGCTAAATACACTGGCCATCTTCAGTGCCCTTCATCGACATACTTGTCATGTTTTTTTTCTTCCTCTCTAAAGCTTACTGAGGGACCCTGCCTGGCTTCTGGGACCCCCACCCCTCCACTCTCAGTTCTCTTTACTTACTAGCTGTTCCTTCGAAGTCTCCTAGTTCTTCTACTTCTTCTCTCTGAGACCAAAAGTAAGGAGTGTCCCAGGTCTTCCTTTACTGGGCCACCTCTCTGTTTAAACTCTCCCTTGGTAGTCTCCATAACTTTAAATACCATCTCTATATTCATGATTCCCACATTTGAATTTCCATCCCAAACTTCTTCCCTGAATGACCATCCCTTGTTTCTAAGTCCTTCTTCCCTGAATGACCATCCCTTGTTTCTAAGTTCTATTTGAATATCTCTGAGATGTCTAATAAGCATCTCAAACCTAACACACCCAAAACAGACCTGCTTCAATCCCAAACCTGCTGATCCTGCAGTTTTTCTCATTGTAAATAGCAATCCATTTTTCTACTCCATTTCTACTCAGGAAAGAAATCTAGAACTTTTCCTTGACTACTATATGTTCCTCAATTTTTATATAAAAATTGTTTTGGGGGCTGGGGTTGTGGCCTAGTGGTAGAGAACTTGCCCGGCAGGTGTGAGGCACTGGGTTTGATTCTCAGCACTGCATATGAATAAGTGAATAAAATAAACGTCCATCAACAATTTAAAAAATATTTTAAAAAATTGTTTTGGACCACACTCTTGCACTAGGCCCAAGCAGAACAGATTAAAAATCAGAATGGGTGTAGCTCAGTGATAGAGCACTTGCCTAGCTTGCACAAAGCCCTGGGTTAAATCCCCAGCCTCACACACACACACACACACACACACACACACACACACACACATAGTAATAACTAGGAAAAAAATTATGAAAAGTAACCTGATATTAACCAGTTATTTTTCTATTGCTCTGTCTCTCTGTCCCCCATCTTTCCAGGAAAATAACTTTGAAATAACCAACCTATGTAAGCCAATTAAGATTGTTAGGGCCAGGGTTGTGGCTCAGTGGTAGAGTGCTTACCTAGCATGTGTGAAGCATTGGGTTCAATTCTCAGCAACTCATACAAATAAATGAAATAAAGGTCTATTGATCACTAAAAAATATTTATGTGTTTATTTATTTGGACAACTAAAAAATATTTTTAAAAGATATTTGATTTTTAAATCAAGCCCAGGTGTGATGGTGCTAAGTCTCTGATCCCAGCAACTCAGGAGTCTGAGGCAGGAGGATTGCAAGTTCAAAGCCAGCCTCAGCAACTTACCAAGGCCCTAAGCAACTTAGGGAGAACTTATCTCAAAATAAAAAATAAAAAGGGCTGGGGATGTGGCTCAGTGGTGAAACACTCCTGTTTTGTTCAATGCCTGGTACAAAAAAAAAATTGCTAAATCAAATTATTTTAATTTTAAATGGGATAGGATACCAAGTTCTTGGATAACATGGTCAAATAATGCAAAAAATAAAAAATAATTCCCTGTCTAAATTTATAGATTTAAATACTATTCTAATTAAAATGCCAACAGGATATCATACAGACTGAATAAAATGATTCTAGACTGTGTTTAGAAAAATCAAAAGGCAAAAGTACTCTGAAGATAATAAAGGAGCATTGGGGTACACAGGCCTTTCATAGGCACAAATTGAGGGGAAAGTACTAGATTGGGTCAAAGGTCTAGGCATCACTGACATCAATAAGTGAAGGTCTGGGAGAGCCTGGCCAGGCAGATTGGGGAGGCAGAGGCAAGAGAGAAACAGGTTCTAGGGAGAGGAACTAGGCCATGCCAAGGCTCAGAGGAAGGGAGGCACAGGCTTCCAGCAGATCCTACAGAACCTGGCAGGGGAGTGGCACCAAGTGAGGAGAAACTGTTGGAGGCAAATCTTGAAGGCCAAGGTAAGGGTGTGGAAAGAGATGGGGCCCTCTCCAGGGAATAGACACTCTGTCACCTCCTCTGCTGGGTCCCTAGTATCTAGCACAGGACGCACAAGAGGTGTTCCATGGATATCTTGAAGATCTTTTCATATCTGCACACGTGGTTTTGGTCTTTTATTCTCCCCAAGGATACTTTACCACTGAGCCCTTTATATTATTCCCAGCCTTTTATATTTATCTATTTACTTATTTATCTTTATATTTATCTATTTACTTATTTAATGTTAAGGCAGGGTCTCACTAAGTTACTGAGACTGGCCTTGAATTTGAGATCCTCCTGCTTGGTCCTCCCCAGCAGCTGGGCAAATGCCATGGTGCCTGGCTATGGTTTTGGTCTTTTTTTTTTTTTTAATATTCATTTTTTTAGTTATAGGTGGACCCAATACCTTTATTTTATTTATTTCCTTTTTTTTTTTTTATTTTATTTTATTTTTTTTTTATTGGTTGTTAAAAACATTATAAAGCTCTTGACATATCATATTTCATACATTAGATTCAAGTTGGTTATGAACTCCCAATTTTACCCCAAATACAGATTGCAGAGTCACATCCGTTACACATCCACATTTTTACATAATGCCATATTAGTAACTGTTGTATTCTGCTACCTTTCCTATCCTCTACTATCCCCCCTCCCCTCCCCTCCCATCTTCTCCCTCTACCCCATCTACTGTAATTCATTTCTCTACTTGTTTATTTTCCCATTCCCCTCACAACCTCTTATATGTAGTTTTGTATAACAATGAGGGTCTCCCTCCATTACCATGCAATTTCCCTTTTCTCTCCCTTTCCATCCCACCTCATCTATCTGTTTAATGTTAATCTTTTCTTCCTGCTCTTCCTCCCTGCTCTGTTCTTAGTTGCCCTCATTATATCAAAGAAGACATTTGGTATTTGTTTTTTAGGGATTGGCTAGCTTCACTAAGCATAATCTGCTCTAGTGCCATCCATTTCCCTGCAAATTCTATGATTTTGTCATTTTTTAGTGCTGCGTAATACTCCATGGTGTATAAATGCCACATTTTTTTTATCCATTCATCTATTGAAGGGCATCTGGGTTGGTTCCACAGTCTAGCAATTGTGAATTGTGCTGCTATGAACATCGATGTAGCAGTATCCCTGTAGTACGCTCTTTTAAGGTCTTCGGGGAAAAGTCCAAGAAGGGCAATAGCTGGGTCAAATGGTGGTTCCATTCCCAGCTTTCCCAGGAATCTCCATACTGATTTCCAGATTGGCCGCACCAGTTTGCAGTCCCACCAGCAATGTACAAGGGTACCTTTTTCCCCACATCCTCTCCAGCACTTGTTGTTGTTTGACTTCATAGTGGCTGCCAATCTTACTGGAGTGAGATGGTATCTTAGGGTGGTTTTGATTTGCATTTCTCTGACTGCTAGAGATGGTGAGCATTTTTTCATGTACTTGTTGATTGATTGTATGTCCTCCTCTGAGAAGTGTCTGTTCAGGTCTTTGGCCCATTTGTTGATTGGGTTATTTGTTTTCTTATTGTTTAATTTTTTGAGTTCTTTGTATACTCTGGATATTAGGGCTCTATCTGAAGTGTGAGGAGTAAAAATTTGTTCCCATGATGTAGGCTCCCTATTTACCTCTTTTATTGTTTCTCTTGCTGAGAGAAAACTTTTCAGTTTAAGTAAGTCCCATTTGTTGATTTTTGTTATCAACTTTTGTGCTATGGGTGTCCTATTAAGGAATTTGGAGCCCGACCCTACAATATGTAGATCGGAGCCAACTTTTTCTTCTATCAGACACAGAGTCTCTGATTTGATATGTAGCTCCTTGATCCACTTTGAGTTAACTTTTGTGCATGGCGAAAGGAGGGGATTCAGTTTCATTTTGTTGCATATGGATTTCCAGTTTTCCCAGCACCATTTGTTGAAGATGCTATCCTCCCTCCATTGCATGCTTTTAGCTCCTTTATCAAATATAAGATAGTTGTAGCTTTGTGGATTAGTCTCTGTGTCCTCTATTCTGTACCATTGGTCCACCCTCCTGTTTTGGTACCAGTACCATGCTGTTTTTGTTACTATTGCTCTGTAATATAGTTTTAAGTCTGGTATCGCTATACCGCCAGATTCGCACTTCCTACTTAGAATTGCTTTTGCTATTCTGGGTCTTTTATTCTTCCATATGAATTTCATGATTGCTTTATCCATTTCTACAAGAAATGCCGTTGGGATTTTGATTGGCATTGCATTAAACCTATAGAGAACTTTTGGTAATATCGCCATTTTGATGATGTTAGTTCTGCCTATCCATGAACAGGGTATATTTTTCCATCTTCTAAGATCTTCTTCTACTTCTCTTTTTAGGGTTTTGTAGTTTTCATTATATAAATCTTTCACCTCTTTTGTTAGGTTGATTCCCAAGTATTTTATTTTTTTTGAGGATATTGTGAATGGAGTGTTTTTCCTCATTTCCGTTTCAGAAGTTTTGTCGCTGATATACAGAAATGCCTTTGATTTATGCGTGTTGATTTTATATCCTGCCACTTTGCTGAATTCATTTATTAGTTCTAGTAGTTTTTTTGTAGACCCTTTTGGGTCTTCTAGGTATAGAATCATGTCATCTGCAAATAGTGATAATTTAAGTTCTTCCTTTCCTATTTTTATGCCTTTAATTTCTTTCGTCTGTCTAATTGCTCTGGCCAGTGTTTCGAGAACTATATTGAATAGAAGTGGTGATAGAGGGCATCCCTGTCTTGTTCCAGATTTTAGGGGGAATGCCTTCAATTTTTCTCCATTGAGAATGATGCTAGCCTGTGGCTTAGCATAGATAGCTTTTACAATGTCGAGGTAAGTTCCTGTTATCCCTAGTTTTTCTAATGTTTTGAACATAAAGGGATGCTGTACTTTGTCGAATGCTTTTTCTGCGTCTATTGAGATGATCATATGGTTCTTATTTTTAAGTCTATTGATGTGGTGAATAACATTTATTGATTTCCGTATATTGAACCATCCTTGCATCCCAGGGATGAATCCTACTTGATCATGGTGCACAATTTTTTTGATGTGCCTTTGTATCCGATTCGCCAGAATTTTATTGAGAATTTTTGCATCTAGGTTCATCAGAGATATTGGTCTATTTATATTTATCTATATTGGTTTATTTATATTTATCTATTTACTTATTTAATGTTAAGGCAGGGTCTCACTAAGTTACTGAGACTGGCCTTGAATTTGAGATCCTCCTGCTTGGTCCTCCCCAGCAGCTGGGCAAATGCCATGGTGCCTGGCTATGGTTTTGGTCTTTTTTTTTTTTTTAATATTCATTTTTTTAGTTATAGGTGGACCCAATACCTTTATTTTATTTATTTCCTTTTTTTAAAAATATTTATTTATTTATTTTTCGGTGGACACAACATCTTTGTTTGTATGTGGTGCTGAGGATCGAACCCGGGCCGCACGCATGCCAGGCGAGCGCGCTACCACTTGAGCCACATCCCCAGCCCCTATTTTATTTATTTCTTTTTGTGTGGTGCTGAGGACAGAACCCAGTGCCTCACACGTGCAAGGCTCTACACCTGAGCCACAACCCCAGCCCTTCACATTTGTTTTTTACATTTAAAGAATGTGTTTGACTTAGAACTGCCATTACCAAATTATATTGATATAGTTCATTAATAATCTGCCTAGTACAAAATTGATTTGGGTCCAGAAAAATGAGGATTCTATTAAACAAATGCAGCATTTTGTTGCATCAAAAAACATACTTAGCCAGGTGTTGTGGTGCATGCCTGTAATCCCAGCTACTCTTTAGGCTGAGGCAAGAGGATAGCAAATTTGAAGCCAGCTGGGCAACTTGGTGAGCCGCTATCTCAAAGTAAAATTTTAACAAGGGCTGTGGATTGATCCTGTGGCAGAGCATTTGTATAGCGTGTGAGGTCCTGGGTAATCCTTAGGAAAAAAAGTTTAGCATTGTTTATCTTCTACTTTTTTGCTTGTGTTTCCGGTTTGCTGTGTCATACAGTAAGTCTCCAAGTGATGTGACAGAATGGAGTATGTTTAGGGGAAAGTTTTGGGTTGAGGGGGAGGAATATGGGGCTTAGAAAAAAAAAAAACATTTACAAAGAAAAACATAAAAGTGAACTTGAGGAACCCATTTGTCATTTTGTACCACAGCTCCCTCTTTCTGGAGCTAAAGTAACTCTTCTTTATATACTAGTTAATAAAATCAACAGGTGTTTAATAAGCACCTAATTTTATTTATTTATTTTGAACCCAGGGGTGCTTCTACCACTAAGCCACATCCCCAACTCCCCCCCCCCACCCCACCCCGTTTTTTTTTCAAAGTAAGAAAATCTTTATTCTGATTGAGTAACAGGCTTGTTTTGGTTTGGTTGTTTTATTTGTTTGTTTTTAATATTTTTTAACCCAACCCTTTTTAAAAATTTTTTTTAGTTGGATGGACACAATACTTTTATTCATTCATTCATTCATTTTTACCTTGTGCTAAGGATTGAACTCAGTGCCTCACACATGCAAGACAAGCACTGTCACTAAACCACAATCTCAGCCCATCCCCCAGCCCTTTTTTATATTTTATTTAGAGAGAAGGTCTTGCTGAGTTGCTTAGGACCTCCTTGCCCGAGGCTGACTTTGAAATCAGGATCCTAGGGGGCTGGGGTTACGGCTCAGCGGTAGAGCGCTTAGTAGATGCGTGGGAGGCCCTGGGTTCGATCCTCAGCACCACATAAACTAAATAAAATAATGGTATTCTGTACAATTACAACTAAAAAATAAATATTAAAAAAAAATAAAGAAATCAGGATTCCTACTGCCTCAGCCTCCAGAGCTGCTGGGATTTCAGGTGGGTGCCACCGCCAGGCTAATAAGCACCTACTATTGCCAAAGGAGAAGAGATGTCTCCAAAGAGGGCCCTGAGGGCTGGGCATGGTGATGCAAGCTTGTAACCCCAGTGGATAAGTAGGCTGAGGCTGGAGGATCGCAAATTCAAGGCCAGCCTCAGCGATTTAGGGAGGCACTAAACAATTTAGGATCTATCTCAAAATAAAAAAATAAAAAGGGCTGGGGATGGGCTGGGATTATAGCTCAGCAGTATTGTGTTTGCCTCCCACATGTGAGGCATGGGTTCGATCCTCGGCACCACGTAAACATAAATAAAATAGAGTAAAGATATTGTGTCCACCTTTTAAAAAAATCTTTAAAAAAAAGACTGAGAGAAAGGGGAATTCACTGCAGGACCCAGTGGGGTTCTTGGTGTGTATGACAGAAAAGAATTAAGGCACGTGCCAGTCAAAAGTATAGACAGTGGGGCTGGGGTTATAGCTCAGTTTGTAGAGGGCTTGCCTCAGTACACAAGGCCCTGGGTTTAACCTCCAGCAACACACATACACACACACAAAAGTACAGACAGTTTATTTAGGAAAGTAGTTACCTATTTAAGGGAGAAGGCTGGCCATCTCCAGAGGGAGAGACAACAGACTATAGTAGTTGTGGGGTGTTATAATTTATAGAGGGACAGTTGCTAGGGACTGGACTCCAGGTGGGGTCGGGGCAGATTCACACAATGTCTACCAGTTTTCCTTGCATTTGCAAATTGCCCTTCTGTTTCTTTCTTTTTTTTTCCTTTTCTTTTTTTCAGGCAAGGACATGGTGGGGTCAAGGCCAAGGTCCGAGGGTATGGATTAGGTCACTCAAGGGTGTCAACTGTTCTTGGGCCCTTTCTGCATTTCAATGTTCATGGGTGTTTCCTGCTTATCAAATGAAATGGTTCCTGTTTGTTTTCTTTGGAACTCAGTATCTTTTCTTTTTTTGTGTGTGGGGGTACCAGGGATTGAACTCAGGGGGCACTCAACCACTGAACCACATCCCCAGCCCTATTTTGAATTTTATTTAGAGACAGGGTCTCACTGAGTTGCTTAGCAGCCTCACCACCATTGTTGAGGCTGGCTTTGAACTTGTGATCCTCCTGCCTCAGCCTCCCAAGCTGCTGGCGTGAGAAGCGTGCACCACCATATCTGGCTCCTTTTTTTTTTTTTTTTTTAACCCCCAAATTCCTATTTCACTATGTGCCACAGTAGTTGCTCCTAGTGATTCTTGGCCTTTTCTTAAGGGTAGTGGAAGCATGGTTTATAGACCTTTGGTAATGAATTCCAAAGAAGCTCAGGTGGTAGAGTGTGTGCTTAGCACACGTAAGGCCCTGGGTTCAAACTCCAGTACATTCAATCTCCAAAGACACATCAATTGTGAGTGAACTCCTATACTGTCCTAATGGTAGTCACTGGCATATTTGATAGTAAAATTCAAATTAAGTAAGTACAATGAAGTACAATTTTAAAAATTCAGTATTTTAGTTGCAGTAGCCACTTTTTTTTGGGGGGGGGTACTGGGGATTGAACACGGGGTGCTTCACCACTGAGCTACATCCCCAGTCCTCTTTATTTTTTGAGACAACATCTTATTAAGGGTCTCACTATGTTGCTGAGGCTGGACACAAATCTGTGATCCTCCTGCCTCAGCCTCCCCAGTAGCTGGGATTACAGGTGTGCACCACCATGCCTGGTTTGCAGTAGCCACATTTTAAATGCCCAGTGGCTATAGTGGATACAATGGAGAATATTTCAGATCATTGTAGAGGGCTCTATTGGCCAGCCCTGCATGGATATTCTCCCCAGAATGAAAAGACTATCTGTTCTGGTACATTATTTTCTATATAACTTGTATAAGTTTTCAGGGTCAGGGTAAAGGAGTTAAAGGTTAGGAGAACAGGGAGATAGCAATTCCTGATCCTTGGAACCCATGAATCCAACAAAAAGAAGCCCAGATAGGAAAAGTTCTTTGAAAATAAATGCACAAATAAATAAAGTGGGGGAAAGGAAGGGGGGGGAAGCTAGTTGAAAACATCTCAGAATATAACAAGTTTGCAAAAATAGAGCAACCAAGCTGCTACAAATTCAGTATGCTCACTTCTTTAAATAACCTCATATAAAACCAGGCCCTTGTTTTCCCACCTGTTTGGCCACATTAAAAAAAAAATTCATTTCCTTCATTATCTAAAAATAATTGAAAAACAATGTTGAAGATTTCTGCAGTCTCTGAAGAAACCACCAAAGGGGAATTATATTCACAACACACTGCAAATCTTCTTGAATTATCTTTCCCATCTCTGTCTTCTCATCCTCCCACGCTTGGCACATGCTTCCCTAAAGCTCCCTGTTCCCCATTCCAAACTCTCCCAATCTCCAATTCTGCTTCTCCCTTTCCTTCCCTGCACAGCTCAGTTATTATGTAGCTCTCCAGAAATATTTTATTTATTATCTTCTTTTGCGTGCTGAGGATTAAATTGAGGGCTTCACACACACAGACAAGGGCTCTATGACTGAGCCACCCCCAGCCCAAGTTTTTTTTTTTTTTTTTGGTACCAGGAATTGAATTGGCTCTTAACCACTGAGCCACATCCTGAGCCATATATATATATACATAGACACACACACACACACACACACACATACATATATATATACATATTTTTTAGTTGTAGATCGACACAATACCTTTATTTGTTTTTATTTTTATGTGGTGCCGGGGATCGAACCCAGTGTCTCACACATGCTAGGCAAGTGCTCTATCATTGAGCTACAACCTGGCCCCCAGCCCTTTTTATATTTTATTTAGAGACAGGGTCTTCCTAAATTACTTAGGGCCTCCTTAAATTTCTGAGGCTGGCTTTGAATTCACCATCCTCCAGCCTCAGTCTCCCAAACCACTGGGATTACAGGTGTGCACCACCACACCCAACCCAGAAACGTTTTATTTTGCCCCATCTCATAATAAATATAGTGGCACATGACAGAGAACAGTCTCCAGGCTGCTGTGATCAGGAACACATTCCACAGTAACCTAGTCCTGCTTTCCCTGCCAGCCTGGACCAGCTTCTCTGAGATGACTCATTTTCCCACTCCTTATCACTTCCCCTTCTGCCTACGGTTGCCAAGGGCCAAGGTCTGGAAGAAGCTCATGACAGCCTGAACACAAAGGAAGGAAACATTTTGCTGGGATGCCAGAGGAGACTCATGTTACAAGGAAAGGGAAAAAACCAGATGGGCAGGTTTGAAGGATGTTTTAAAGCAGGTGTAAACTGTTTGTTGTTTCTGTTTTTAAATGGGCACTGCCATACTCTCTGGTACAGTAAATGGTTGGCTGTAGGAAGGAAATGTCTTTTACCTTTTTTTTTGGTGGGGAGTAGGGATTAGGTACTAGGGCCCTTTACCACTGAACTAAATCCTTAGCCCTTTGTATTTTATTTTTAAAATTTTTTAAAATTTTAAGACAGGGTCTCGCTAAATTGCTTAGGGCCTCACTAAGTTTCTGAGGCTGGCCTAAAACTTTTATCTTCCCTGCCTCAGGATTCCAGATGTGGGCTACCACTCTGGCAGTTATTGACTCTTTTTGTTTGTTTTGGTGCTAGGGATTGAACCCAAGGGCGTTTTACCATTGAGCTACTTCCCCAGTCCTTTTTATTTTTTGAGACAGGGTCTCACTAAGTTGCTTAGGGCCTCACTAAATTGCTGAGGCTGACCTTGAATTTGCGACCATCCTCCCTCAATCTCGCCAACATGCCTGACAGTTACTGACCTTTTTTAAAATTTATTTTTAATTTTTTTTAGTTGTAGATGGACACAATACCTTTATTTATTTATTTATTTACATTTGGTCCTGAGGATCTAACCTAGTGCCTCACACATGCTAAATAAGTACTCTACCACTGAGCCATAACCCCAGCCCAGTAGGCCAAGGTTAAATCTGAGAAAAGCCCATTGGTACCTTTCCTATTATTTTAGTAGGAATGATGAATATTTATTAAGCTTCCATATATATATTTTTGGGGGGGTTACCGGGATTGAACTCAGGGGCACTAGACCATTGAATCACATCCCCAGCCCTTTTTCATATTTTATTTAGAGACAAGGTCTCACTGAGTTGCTTAGTGCCTCACTTTTGCTGAGGCTGGCTTTGAACTAGCAATCAGCCTCAGCTTCCTGAGCCACTGGGATTACAGGCATGCACCACCATGCCTGGCTTGGCGCTATATATATATAAATATATAGGCTATATAGGAGATATATATATATATATATCTTATTCATTTATTTATATACGGCACTGAGAATTGAACCCAGTGCCTCACACATGCAAGGCAAGTGCTCTACCCCTGAGCCACAACCCCAGCCCATTGGTCCCATATATTTTAAATCAAGGATTTTCCCTATCAAGGGATGCCTGGCATCATCATTAGGTTGTATACCTGAAGTTATGTTTTTTTTTAATTAGAGCTTTATGGTTACTCATAGTGGTTGGGTTTATCCTGACATACTCATACATGTGGAGTTATGTTTTCAGTGGAGAAGGCACATAGAGCTTAAAGCCACTAAACCTCCTTACCCTTCCTTATGTTCTCCACACGCATCTGAACTTATCATTATCCACTCCTGAAGATCAGCTCCTCCCCTGCAGATCAATTCTTCTGCTTTCTTTATTCTCCATCTTAGAATGTTACCATTACCCAACCAGTTCGCCAAGCCAGAAACCTGAGAATCAACTTGGACATTTCCTCCTTTCTCAGTCCCCATGTCCAATCCATCTCCAAGTTGGGATTTTTCTCTGAGAGCTCTCATCTCCTTAGTATCTCTTTACCTCCATCACTGTACTGGGGATAGAACCCACCAGGGGTACTCTACTCCTAAGCCACAACTCAGTCCCTTTTGATTCTTGTTATTTTTTATTTTGAGACAGAGTGTGACTGAGTTTCCCAGCCTGTCCTCAAACTTATGATCCTCTTGCCTCAGTCTCCCAAGTGGCTGGGAGACTATACTACAAGTGTATGTCACCACACCTGGCTCTATCATTTGACATCAGGCCATGGGCATCTCATACTTGGAAGACAGCCACTGTCTCCCAGTAACCACTCGGATGTCTTGCAACTCCACCCTGTTACTTTCCTGAGTAACCTGCTAGTCAATGGGCCATTTGGGGATATCCCTGACTTACTCTGTATTCACCCCTCAGTTAATCTGAGCACACTGGCATATCCCTGAGAGCACTAAGAATCCAACTCCAAAATCGTTTATAGATAATGTAGATAATTTTAAACAACAGTATCTCTGAAGTCACAGGAGGGAAATTTACGCTATAAATACATAGTGTGCTTCCTATTGCAGTCCCCTAAACCATTCCTCCCTTTTTCATAGGTTCCCCCATAACGGCAGCTGCAGTCACATCTCCCCCTTGCTCCATTCCCTTCCTCTGCTATCCTGCAGCTGCTCCCCAGTCAAATTAGCTCCCAGTGTCCTCCTCACTTTATTTCTCCAACCCTCTTAGCTGTCACTTCCCATTGACAGACTCTCCACCCATTATAACTCCTTAAAATCCTATAGTGCGTATGCACTGCTGTCAGCAGAGTCCAAATGCCTTAAGTATTTTTATACTGGAGCTTGAAACCAGGACTTCATGCATGCAAGGCCGGCACTCTACCACTGAGCTATATCTCCAGGGGTAGGGTAGAGGGATTTCACCTGGCCTGTGATATTTTCTTCTATCTGGGTGATCACTCATTCTATTCTTTTGTCTGAAATGCCCTTCCCTTTTCTCCTCTGGTTAACTCCTACTAGTCCTTTAGGACTCAGCCTAAGCTGGGCAGGGTGGCACACACTTGTAATTCCAGCAACTTGGAAGGCTGAGGCAAGAGGATTGTGAGTTCGAGGCCAGCCTCAGTAATTTAGTGAGGCACAAAGCAACTTAGTAAGACCCAGTCTCGGGCTGGGGTCGTGGCTCAGTGGTAGAGCGCTTGCCTAGCAAGTGTGAGGCACTGGGTTCAATCCTCAGCACCATATATAAATAAAAAATAAAATAAAGATATTTTAAAAAAAAAGACCCAGTCTCAAAATAAAAAACACAAAGGACTGGGGATGTGGCTCAGCTGTAAAGCACTCTGGGTTCAATTCTGAATTAAAAAAAAAAAAAAAAAAAAAGGATTTAGCCTACACATCTCCTCCTGGAACCTTTCCTTAGGATCTCTAAGACATTGTCAGATGGCCCTCTACCATGGTCTCAAGCAATTTACCCCCTATCACAACTGTATTCTGCATGACTTTGAATAGCACCTTGTATATAGAACTTGAGGACAGAGTTTAATTACTACATGTCCTGGGTCTCAAACAGGGCCTAAATTATAGTTTGTATTCAAAGATGTTGAATAACTTGATGAACAAATGCTCAAAATGGCATTCCTGACTAGAATCTGTGGCTTTAGCAGAGAATAGAGCCCATGAACCCTTTGTTCATGAAGTCATAATTTTGTACTCATTTGTGTTCTCACCTGAAAAAAATCAGTATCTGGATTCAGAGGAACAAAATTCACCTCTGGAATTTCAAGAATGACCATAAATGCCTCTTAACAAATGTAGCTCTTCTCTTTATAATCCAAGAATTTGCCACATCCTGCATCTTCTGTGCTAGATAACTAACCCCCTTCAGAAGATTTTGCACAATATAATGCACTCAGTCCTTACTATTCTTACTATTCGTAAGCAGTCTTCCACCTAGAGTCTTATAGGTCATTTAGTTAGCTCCTCTCTCCCTAGGAGACTGCCCAATTGACTCCAACAACACTTTCTTTTTTTTTAATATTTATTTTTTAGTTTTAGGTGGACACAATATCTTCATTTTTTATTTTTATGTGGTGCTGGGGATTGAACCCAGTGCCTCATGCATGTAGGCAAGCGCTCTACCTCTGAGCCACAACCCCAGTCCAACACTTTTCTTAAAAAAAAAAAAAAAAAAAAAAAATCTATACAGGCAATAATTAAACAGGAGTGATAGGAATGAGAATGGTATTATCACACCTACGTACACCCCTAAAAATGAGAAGGCATATGGACTATGAGATGCCTTTAGGATAGGTAAACTCCTAGAAGATTGCACACTTAGACTTTGGATCATATTTGGGGTGAGCATGGCAGTGCACATCTGTAATCCCAGTTACTCAGGAAACTGAATAGGTTAGGTTAGACTGGGAAATTCAGTGAGTCTCTGTCTCAAAATAAAATTTAAAAATGGGCTGGATGCAGCATTCAGTGGTAGAGCACTTGCCCAGCATGTGTGAGGCCCTGGGTTCAATCTCCAGTGAACACACACACACACACACAAAATCATATTTGGCTAGGTATCTTTTCTGCTTGCTTTCTGAAGCCCAGCAGAGAGCAGTTGGAGGCAATACATAATCCAGAATATAACACGCAGTCTGATGTTTTATTTAGAAATCATTTATTTTTATTTCAAATTCAAAAGTAGTACATGCTAGATAAAATTTGATACAGAAAAGAATAAAATCAGAGAAATCAATATCATCAAGAGTTATCTCCACAAATTAACTAATTTATTTTTGGTACCAGAGATTGAACCCAGGGGTGCTTTACCAGTGTGCTACATCCCCAGTCCTTTTTATGTTCTCATTTGAGAACATAAGCTGGCTTCGAACTTATGATCCTCCTGCCTTAGCCTCCTGAGTTGCTGGGATTACAGGTGGTGCCACTGTGTCCGACTTCTTCACAAATTTTAAAAAAAAGGAAAGAAAGAAAAAGAAAGACATATCTCCAAATTATTTGGAAGGTTATTTTTTTTCTACACTTTTTTGTAACAAGCAGCAAATATATTGTATTAGAACTGAGAGAACATTTTATAACATTTGATTTCCTTTTTTGGTTTGTTTTCAGTGTATGAAGATGGAATATAGTTGCAATAATCTTTAAAGTCTACAGAAATGTATGTCATCTAAAGTGAAAAGTTTCAGCCAGTATTGGTGGCACATACTTATTATCCCAATGACTCAGGAGGATTGTAAGTTCTAGACCAGCCTGGGCAACTTAGCAAAACCTTGTCTAAAAATAAAGTAAAAAGGGGTGAGGGTGTGGTTTAGTAGTAGAGGGCCTCTGGGTTACCTGCCCCCCACCCCCTACTCCCATCAAAATAAATGAAGTGAAAAGTTTCCACAGTGGCATGCTTTTTTTGATTGCTTGTTTTGTTTTGTTGTGGGGATTGAACCCATACCTCATGCATGCTGGGAACATGTTCCACCACTGAACTTACATGCCCAGGCTTCCACTGTTGCTTTTTTTTTTAGTTTTAGATGAGCACAATACTTGTATTTTTATTTATTTATATGTGGTGCTGAGGATTGAACCCAGGGCCTCACACATGCTAGGCAAGTGCTCTACCACTGAGCCACAACCCCAGCCCAACACTGTTGGATTCTTTTTTTTTTTTTTTTAAGAGAGAGTGAGAGAGGAGAGAGAGAATTTTAATATTTATTTTTTAGTTATCGGCGGATACAACATCTTTGCTTTGTATGTGGTGCTGAGGATCGAACCCGGGCCACACGCATGCCAGGCGAGTGCGCTACCGCTTGAGCCACATCCCCAGCCCCCTGTTGGATTCTTTATAGACAACTGGTATTAACCAGTTTACTAGATGTTTTCAGAATATATATTTACATGTATACATATTAGACATTTTTTGGTGGGGTGTGTTACTGGGGATTGAACCCAGGGGCACTGTTTTTTCACATCTCCAGCCCTTTTTATTTTTTCAGACAGGGTCTCACCAACTTGCTTATTAAGGCCTTGCTAATTGCAAAAACTGGCCTTAAACTTGAGATCCTCCTGCCTCAGCTTCCCAAATCCCTGGGATTACAGGTGTGCACCACCATTCCTACTTAAGCACAATTTTTAATTCACTTTAATTTTAACTAAAATTAATGTGACCTTAATATCATATTAAAACATGGCTTAGCTGGGTGTGGTGGTGCTTGCCTATAATCCCAGTGGTTGGGGAGACCGAGGCAGGAGGATTGCAAGTTCAAAGACAGCCTCAGCAACTTAGCGTGGCCCTAAGCAACTTGGCAAGAACTTGTCTTGAAATAAAAAATAAAAAGGACTAGGGATGTGGCTCAGTGGTCAAGCTCCCCTTGGTTCAATCCTTGGCACCAAAAAAAACAAAACAAAATAAAATTAAAAAAACATAGCTTGGGGCTGAGGTTGTGGCTCAGTGGTAGAGCGCTTGCCTAGCATGTGTGAGGCACTGGGCTAGAGTCTCAGCACCACATATAAAGAAATAAAAGTCCATCAACAACTAATAAAATATTTTAAAAATATGGCTTAATAACTAGACAACATTTGATGTTATTGTATTGAACCACTCTCATTACCAGGAATTTAATTTTTAATTGCACAGAATACAATGATAATATACATAATTACTGTGTAGATTTTTTTAATGATAAAATCTTTCAAGCAGAATTACAAGATCAAAGGTATATGTAAACCAGTATGGAGTCGCACACATATGTAAACCAGGTATGGAGTCGCACACCTGTAATCCCAGTGGTTTAGGAGGTTGAAATGGGAGGATCTCAAGTTCAAAGCCAGCCTCAACAACTTAGCGAGGCCCTAAGCAACTTGGCAAGACCTTGTCTTGAAATAAAAAAATAATAAGGACTGGGGAAGTGGCTCAGTGGTGAAGCGCTCTTGGGTTCAATCCCCGTACCAAAAAAAATATATATATATATAGTATATGCATATTATCAGGAACTCATGTACACTATTAATTTGCCTTGGAAAATGACTATTCATTATTCAGTAGTTACTTTGTGGGTGACTTATTTTAGTTTTTGTATTTGTTTTGTTTTTGTAGTACTGGAGATTAAACTCAGGGGCACTCTACCATTGAGCTATACCCTCAGACCATTTTGAGACAGAGTCTCCTAAGAACGGAATTGTGATTCTCCTACCTCATACTCCTGAGTTTCTGGGATTACAGGTGTGTGACACAGTGCCCAGCTTTTTAAAAGAGGCTCAGTGGCATAACCAGAAATCAACAACCTTCTGACTAAATGTTGACGTTATTCCCTTGATACTGCTAGCATTAATGGAATCTGTTTTTAAGAAATTTTCTCAACCAGGGGAAGTGGCCCATACCTATAATCCCAGCTACTTGGAAGGCTGAGGCAGGAGGATCACAAGTTCAAGGACAGCCTGGGCAATTTAGCAAAACCCTGTCTCGAAAAACAGAACTAAACGGGGCTGAGGATGTAGCTTTGTGGTAGAGCATCCCTGAGGTCAACCCCATACCAGAGGGAGGGGAAGAGAGAGAGAGAGAGAGAGAGAGAGAGAGAGAGAAAAATTCATATCTCCTTCAATATTTTATTATGAAAAATTTTAAACAGAAAGGTTGAGAGAATGGTACAGTGAACACCCACACACTCACTGGCTAGAGTCCATAGTTAACATTCTGCTATTTTGTCCATCCATCAAGCCACCACAGTTTCTTTTTCTTTTCTTTTCTCTTTGGTGATCAAACCAAGGAACTGTGCATGCTAGGCAAGTGCTTTACCAAATGAACACCCCAGTTGAAGTTTTGTTTTTGTTTTTGGTACTGGGGTCACATCCTCAGTCCTTTTTATTTTTAAATTTTGAGACAGGGTCTCTCTAAATTGCTTAGGGCCTTGCTAAATTGTTGAGGCCGACCTCGAATTTTCGATCCTCCTGCCTCAGCCTCCCCAGTTGCTGGGATTACAGGTATGCACCACCATGTCTGGCACAAGTCCTCAGTTATAATGTCCCAGGTTACAATGCTCTGTTTTAAAGGGTTTGAATGTGAACTGCAAGGTGGGAGTTTAGCTGGGTTCTGTATTTGCACTCAGGATGCAAATAGGGGGCATGGTTCTAGATTCTAATCCTGACTCCACTCTGAGACTTCAGTTTTCTCTCCTGTAACACGGGGTGGGGGTGGGGGGTCCCTCCTTCCTGGGTAAAGATTCAAAGCACAAATCACCAGATAACATTCTAACAGTAATGGCTGTGATAGTTCTCATGTAATCTTTTACACCCTCATCCCCCACAACCACAAATCCAAGATCTAAGGACCACCTACGGTTTACACCATCAGGTCTAAGCAGCTGTTAAATGAGCAAAGGGTGGGCCAGAGGGCTACTGACCTGAGGCTGAGGATCGCGTCAGCCCACCGCTCGGGACTCGTTCGGTTCGCTGCAGGTCGGCCTGCGATCGGGCCTGGATCCTTCCCTCCGGCGCCCGGCACGCAGAGTGACAGCTGCGCGCCGATCCCGAGCGTGCCCGCGGCACCTCAGGGAGTGCTCATAAAGGCCTGTGAGGTAGGCGGCGCTACAGAGGGAGAAATCGAGGCTCAGGGAGTCTCTCGCTCAATCCAAGCAGCGGGTTAACGAACTGCATTTGAGGATTGAACCCTAACTGCTCTACCTTTGGCATCTCGGAGACCCACCTGCACCTACAGGGGGCGCCGACAGTCGCGCATGCGTAATCATCGCGGCCGCGTCCCCTTTAAGAAATTCCTTTAGCCTGGGACCCCTTTGCTTCCGCTCCGCGTTCCCACAATGCTGTGCGGCTGAGCGCCTCGGAGCCCGCGGGGACGCTGCCGGGGAACCCGGGCTGAGGCGGCGGCGGCGGCGGCGCGACGTGGGCTGCGGCGGGCCCGCGGCGTCGGGCGGTGCGGATGTCGGGCTGGGCGGACGAGCGCGGCGGCGAGGGCGACGGGCGCATCTACGTGGGAAACCTTCCGACCGACGTGCGCGAGAAGGACCTGGAGGACCTGTTCTACAAGTACGGCCGAATCCGCGAGATCGAGCTCAAGAACCGGCATGGCCTCGTGCCTTTCGCCTTCGTGCGCTTCGAGGACCCCCGGTGAGGCCCCCGCGGGTCTGCCCGCCTGCAGGCCCAGCCCCCGCCCGCGCTCCGCTCCCCTCCCCCCGCGGGCCTCCCCTCCCCCTCAGCGCGGACCCCTCGCGGCGCCCCCGGATGGAGGAGGAGGAGGCCTCTTCTCGCCGCGGGCTTCGGGCCGTCCTCTGCTCCGTCGTCACTTCCTTTATTATTATTTTATTTAGAAACACAAAATCGAAGCTTTTGGAGGGCCAGATCCCGCCCAAACTGGCCTTGGGGATGGTAAAAATTAGCATTTGCTCCTTCGCGGCCGGGGAGGCGTCCGTAAGGGGACGCGGACCGGGCTAGGAGAGCTCCGGCCCCTAACTAGCCCCGGGGGAGACTCGGCGGGGTGCAGAAGTAACCCCCGCCCACCCCTCCTCCCGACCGAACTCGCCGTTGGGGGGAACAGACTGCGGGGGCGTGGATGTTTTGGGAGGTGGCAAAGAGGGCTCTAAGAAGGCTCGGTGATGGACCCGATCTCCAGCCCGCGCGCGCCTCTCCACAAGGCCAGAACCTGACCCCGATAAAGGACTCGGGGTCTTAGGGGGACTTCTGAAACAGCTTGAGGGACGGTCTTTCATCCCACTCCCCTCTAATGAGGGAGGCCTTACTAGATGCTGAAGGTCCCAGGGATGTGGAAACTTTAGATCCCTAAACTTGCTCGAAGGGATCTTTTGCAAACATTGTTGGGATTCTGGCCGGAAAAAGCCCAGGAACTTTCAAAAACTGCGGTCGATGCTCAGAAGCTGCTGCTCTGCACTGGTCACTACTATTTAGCCGGGGTTAAATAGGAGCCGGCCCCATTTTCCCAGCATCGCGTCGAGGAAGGGTTCTCTGCCTCGCTGCCAGGAATATCCGTAGCGTGTGTCCTGCCTGCCGGGAGAGCATCTGAGGTTGAGGTGGCAGGAAGCACCCTGAGGCTTTGATGGCTGAAGACTGACAGGGCTGGCTGCTGATGTCTTGCCATTTGCCTCAAAAGTGGAAGGGGGCATTTTTACACCTAAACAAGAAAGGGCTATGTCCCCGTTATTAGTTACAGTGACACTGTGTATTTTCCACAGTGTGTCAGATCCATGCTGTATACTTAGCATTTTCAGTAATCTATAGGGAGATACTGTTAGCCACATTTTATAGTTGAGGAAATGAGGATTTGGAGAGTTGTGATAAAAGAGTCTAGTAAGGGTTCAAATCTTATTTGTTCTGCACTTAGAATACATACTTGCTGTGTGCTATGTTACATTGTCATTTCTTCTTTTAGTCCTTTCATAATAGAAAAGCTTTATTCTGATATCAATATGTGAGAAGTTTCAAAGTATTTTGCACATTAATATCTCATTTTATCCTTACAATAACTCTGTGACATTAGTATACTGTTCATGTTAGAGATTTAAAAGCTTGATTACACTTAACCATGGGTGATTACTAGTAAGAGGCAAAATGATTTAAAGTCAATTTTTTGTTTCATATTGGGGATTGAACTCAGAGACACTCTATACTGAGCAGCATCTCTAACCCTTATTATTATTTATTTTTAAACAGGGCCTCACTAAATTGCTGAGGCTGTCCTCCAATATGGGAACCTCCTGAGTAGCTGGGATTACAGGCATATACCACTATGCAACTTCAATTTATATTCAAAATCTGCTCTTAACCCTAGCAGCTCTGCCCCTCCCATATTGCATTATAATCCAGGTTGCTCTGGGATGTGGTCCTTGTTGCTTTTCATCCTGGAATATCTCAGGGTTTTTTGTTTTGGAGTTTTTTTGGTTTTGTACTGGGAATTGAACCCAGAGGCACTTAACCACTGAGCTATATCCCCAGCCCCCCCTTTTTAATATCTTTATTTTTTAGTTGTAGATGGACAATACTTTATTTATTTATCTTTATGTGGCGCTGAGGCTGGAATCCAGTTGCTCACACATGCTAGCCAAATACCACTGAGCCACAGTCCCACTCCCCCAGCCCTTTTTGTTTATTTTGAGGCAAGGTCTTGCTAAGTTGCTTAGGGCCATATTAAGTTGCTGAGGCTAGTTTGCACAGTGATCCTCCTGCCTCAATCTTGTGTTGTTGGGATTACAGAGAGGGGACACCATGCCTGGCTCTTTCTCTAGTCTTTAAGGCAGTTGGCCTTGTGGAATAACTTCCAGGGGCTTATGTTTGGTATGCATGGTGGTGCACATCTGCAGTTCAGCTACTTTGGGAGGCTGACGCAGGAGGATCAGTTGAGTCCAGGAGATGGAGACCAGCCTGGGCAACATAATGAGACCCACTCTAAAAAACCACCACCAACAACAAAATATAACATGAGAAACAGCTCATCAAGGTTGAAGGAACTGGATTATTGGCAAAATTAGTTGTCTGCCAACAACTTACATCTTCTATAAATTAGTCCTCTTAGAATTTATCCTTTTACCTGTCCATTATCATTTCATACCTAGAAGACTGTGTTTGACAGCTCTAAAGTTTAATTCAATACCATGAAAGGTTTTCATCCAAAGCAAAGGTACATTAAGATCCTGTTTTATGCTGGGCCCAGTGACACTCCTATAATCCTAGTGACAGGAGTTTGAGGCAGAAGGATCATAAGTTGGAGGCAAGCCTGGGCAATTTAGTGAGACCTTGTCTCAAAATGAAAAATTAAAAGAGGCTGTGCATGTAGCTCAGTGGCAGAGCGCCCCTGAGTATACCCCCCACCCCCCAAAAAAAAGAAACTGTTGTTTTCCCCCTTTACTTTCCATTTATACTCACTTTATGCCTCTCATTGGGAAATCAGTCAGCTTCCTGGACAGCACTAATTTCAAACCTTTCTTTGCAGAGATGCTGAGGATGCAATTTATGGAAGGAACGGTTATGATTATGGCCAGTGTCGGCTTCGTGTGGAGTTCCCCAGGACTTATGGAGGTCGGGGTGGGTGGCCCCGTGGTGGGAGGAATGGCCCTCCTACAAGAAGATCTGATTTCCGAGTTCTTGTTTCAGGTATGTTCCTTTCAAACTTGATGAAATGATACATATACCACTTAGTGTAGAGTCTGGCTTCTAAGGAATGTTAGCGGTTATTCTTCACTGCATGGAATATGTGGGCTTTCTTTTCAGTAACCTGTGCCAAAGCCCTGCTCTGGCCTGCCAGTGAGGAAGGTATCCTGCAAATGATATTGCAGTAGTAGTTCACTCTGGGTAGAACATAAACCTGATTATAAAGGAGTTACCTAGTGGTGATAAACTTTGATGTTAGAACTTTGAAGTTGATGTTAGAACCCTTTGAGTTTCAAATCTGAAGATGTTTTCGTTAGGAACATACCTTGTTATCAGACTTGCTAGAAAGACATCACAGGAGCCAGACTGGAACAACTTACTCAGCCTTGGATCCTTATAAAAGGCGAGATTTTGTGGTGATTTGAGAATTATATTAAAAACAAACCAAAGAAAACTCGACAACCAAATCTTACTATATTGGAAAGTATGAAACATTTCTGTTTATCAACAAGTGATAAAATTCTTAAAGGTTTATGTATCTTTGAAACATTAACACAATGGTAAAGACCCAAGGTCCTCTACACATTGCAGAGAAATATTAGGGCCCTAGTGGAGTGAAATGTATTGAGGAACCTGGCACCTTTTTAATATGTGAATGTTCTACAATCACAGCCAGTTACCGTGTGCTTAAAAGTGATACTCAGTATCTGCCTATCTTGTGTCCCTTTGTAATTTTTTAACCCTAGAACTCTATTCCCTCCTTCAGGATGTCATACATTATCTTTTTTTCTCTCCATGCTGCTCTGAAATCCTGCTTAGAAAACTATTAGGAAATGGCTGCAGTCCTGAGCTGTGAGCGGTAAACACAGCCTTTGAGAGCAGGAGCACATTTCCCTTTCATGACACCAGGTAGGGTTGTATGACTCCCGACTAGTTTTAGCGTCTGAGTATTACCTTTCCCCCCACTGTAGTGAAGAATGTTGGTGATCTCTTAAGAGGTACTTTGTTTGGTTTGTCAGTCACTTGCTCCTATGAGAAAACAAACTTTTTTAGATTTTTGTTGTTAAACTTCAGCTACACTTTGGTTATTTTGTTGGCTTATTTCAAAATTTCCATGTCCTGGGAAAACCTGCAGGCAAGAAATAATTGGTACTGATAAATTTCATAATGGGAAGTTTTGGGAGTTTGACATTAACTATGAAGAACAAAGAAAGAGGCTATGAATTTTGCTCTGTTGGGAAGGTTTGGTCTCTAGAAGATAAGACTAGGACCAGCTTCTCAATTACCACACATGTATCTCAGTGCTTTTCTCTGGTTTTGAGTCCCTTATCAATATTTGCGATTTGGGGACCCTTAGGAATTAAGCAATTCATAGAGAAGAGACCATAGATATTGCTGACTCTTATCAGGGCAGTAGACATGGCTGAAGGATGTGGGTTCTTTTCTTATGTTTTCTGTGCCTAGGACTTCCTCCTTCAGGCAGCTGGCAGGACCTGAAAGATCACATGCGAGAAGCTGGAGATGTCTGTTATGCAGATGTGCAGAAGGATGGAATGGGGATGGTTGAATATCTCAGAAAAGAAGACATGGAATATGCCCTGCGTAAACTGGATGACACCAAATTCCGCTCTCATGAGGTAGGGCCTTCCTTACCTTCTATTTCTAGGTCATTCCACCCAACTCTAACCTAGCAGTAGTACTAACAGGCTATGCATTTGCTATTTGTTTGATGATCTCACATTACCATTAAAGATCTATTTTAAGTGAAAAAAAAAATTGCCATGCCTAAAATACTGATGCAGTCTATCATAATGTGGTGGATTACCCTGTGATACTACCCCCTGTACCACTGGCTCAAACAGCAATTTCTCTTATAACTGTCCCTCTTCTGTGTCTAGTCTGGGATTTATAGGCCAACCTCTTCCCTTATTAGTACTGCTGACAGTACAGTACTGAGTTGTTACTTTACTGTTCCTTTTCCATTATAGTGCAGGTCTCTTTTGAAACTTGAGCCACCTTGCCATCATGTTGTAGTAGCCACCTCATCCTTGGGGCAGAGTTCCTGATGTTCTTCCTTTCAGGAAGACAGCTGCTGCTTTAGATCTCTCAATTTGATTCAAGTGGTGACTGTCCCTTTGGTACCATTTTGCCCAGACACCAGACTGTCAATTGGACATTGACCTTCTTTTCTGGTTATCTATCCTGAGTTGCTATGGTGTTTGGGGATACCTGGGGAAGATAGATCTCTAGGCTCATTTCTTTTTCTGAGAATTCATATAATTCTCTAGTTTTATGATTTGGAGGCTGGTCCTTGCATGGCTTAACAATGCTTTAGCTCAGACTGTCATTTACAGCTTGAATTTGGAAACAAAACAGTACCTGGTCCTCCCTATAAGGCAGGGCTTCAATAAGGGTAAATCCAATGACTGACTTTTACCTAATGTGACAAACAATTGGTTGAGAACAGAGGGCTGAGAGATAGTCCAGCCTAGATATGATTCTTCTGGTTATTAATTTTTTAAAAAATATTTTTTAGTTGTCAATGAAACTTTATTAATAAATTTGTTTATATATGGTGCTGAGAATTGAACCTAGTCCCTCACACATGGTAGGCAAGTGCTGTACTACTGAGCCACAACCCCAGCCCCTGGTTATTAATTTCTTAGATTGTGTCTATATGTAAAATAGTTTCATAATAACCTGGTCACTGGACTTATCAGGAAGCTAATCTAGGAGGATAACGAGAGCATTAGCCCAGGACCTAGGAGGTAGTAAACAGGAGGTAGCTTCTGTAGATGCACATTTAAAATGTCAAATTGCCACTTATTATTTGTGTCAGTCTTCATTTTCTTCCTTTTTGAAATGGGATAGTAAGAGTACCTACCTCTATAACATTGTGAGGATTTAATAAGAGCACTGCCAGGTATGGTAAGAGCTAAGGACTTATTGTTAGGCAGCTGATTAGATCTTGGTTTGCTTATTCTTCTGGCTCTTATTTTTATTTATTTTTTTTCTTTCTTTACTCTGTTCAAATTTCAGGGTGAAACTTCTTACATCCGAGTTTATCCTGAGAGAAGCACCAGCTATGGCTACTCACGGTCTCGGTCTGGGTCAAGGGGCCGTGACTCTCCATACCAAAGCAGGGGTTCCCCACACTACTTCTCTCCTTTCAGGCCCTACTGAGACAGGTGATGGGAATTTTTTTCTTTATTTTTTAGAAGAACTGAGCTGCTTTGTGCTCAGAATCTACATTCCAGATTGATGATTTAGCGTCTTAGGAAATTTTTTTAATTTTTTTTTTAAGGAAAAAGAAAACTACATAATTTCTACCAGGGCCATATTAGCAGTGAAATGTTTAAACTGCAGAAATTGTGGTTTTGGTTCAGAAACAAGTTGTATATTTTTCACCCCTGATTATGGGAAAAAAATCAGTGCTATGTCTTTGTGGGTTGCTCTGCTATGGAGATCAGCAGTTACTGTGACTGAGTCGGCCCATTCTGTTTAGAAATATATTTTAAACGTTTAGTAATTGACATGTGTTGTTGTCCTTGATTAAGTACATAGATTTCACCTAAGAGGTACACTGGTTTAAGGAAAAAAAAAAATCATTGAGTCATAGGAGCACCTTGTACCAAATTTGTTTTTGTATTTTGATGCTGTGAATTGAACCTAGGGGTGCTTTTACCACTAAGCTACATCCCCAGCCCCTTTTTATTTATTTTGCTTAGGGTCTTTTTAAATTGCTCAGGCTGGCCTCCAACTTGGGATCCTCCTGTGTCAGCCTCTTGTACCCAATTGGTAAGGAGTAGATATAGATTGTTTTACTTGGGGATGATAGTTGCTCTGATAGTGGTTTGAGAACTTCAACCTCAAGTACAGATTCAAAATTCTAATTCAAGGCCAACCTTGTAAATTAAATTGCCTAAAAGAAAAAAAAAGGGAGCATTGCAGATAAGGGAATGGGAAGAATCAAAATGCCCAGGGCTTTTTTTTTTTTTTTCCTCTTTTGGTAGCAGGAATTGAGCCCATGGTTGCTTAACCGCTGAGCCATATCCCCAGGCTTTGAACTTGGGATCCTCCTGCCTCAGCCTCCTGAGCCACTGGGATTACAAGTGATGGCCACTGCAGCCTGCTCCAGGACTATTTTTATTTTTATAAGTTTTTTTTTTTTTTCCAGAAAGAGAAACTAGTAACATATTTGCATATAATCACTTTGTGGGATGGAAGAAGGTTTTAGGTTAAGAGTTCAAGCTATAATCTACTTTTTTTTTTTTTAAATTTTGAGACAGGACCTCACTAAGTTGCTGAGGGTGGTCTTGAACTTGTGGTACTCCTCCCTCAGCCTCTTAAGTGGCTGGAATTACAGGTGTGTCACCACACCCAGCCAATTTGAACACTTTTAAGACCTGAGCAGAAAGTTAGTCCTCTTTTTCTGAATAAGGTGAATACCCAAGAACAAATGTAAGTACAACTGGTAAGGGAAAGATAGATGACAACTCAGGTTGTCACAGTAATCAGATACTGTCTATCAGATTTTTATTAATATTCTACCAGAGTTTTTATATATATATATATATACAAGTTCACTTATATAGTTTGGTAGACAGTTTTTTAGGAGGAAATAATGTTTTCCATACTGAACAGGTCTGCAAGCAAGTACAAGATTGATTTCCTTGGAAGCTGACTTGTTCTTTACCATCAGGAATTCAGTGCCTTGTTTTGGCCAGATTTTTTCCAGTTCTGTCTTCAGAAGAGTCAGATACTAAGAAATGCTTAAACATCCATTTTTTTCAGGTGATTAAAAAAGTGGGAACGATAGGGTTCACAGTAACAAAATACCATCATTGCTCTTCCACATGCTCATGGGGTATCCCCTTCCCAGAATGACTACTCGAGTCTGTTGGGAAGGGCAGTTGTTCACCCAGCTGTGGCAAAGAGATATTACCTGTTTGAAAACAATAGGAAAGAATATTACAGCTGAACCTGCTATCTACCTGGCTCTAGCCAGATCTAACTAATCATTTGTTTTTCATGGAAGTAAGTGTGGCTTCAATCCCATTTTCCTGGGTATCTGAAAGAATTACAGTTATAAGTAAAGCCAAGTTAATGCACACTTTTCAATAAGGAGTAGAGATAGACTGCATTCATTTTGTTCCAACAAGTGGTCTGAAGCAAGGTTTGTTTGGAAGTTAGTACGTATTTGATCAGTAATCATCTGCTAAAGCAATGACAAGTTTATAAAATTTCTTGTCTCTAAGTGAATCAAAGGCATGTTTTAGAATTAGGTCGTAAGTTTGCTAGCCTGCCTTTCTATCCTTGTGGCAACCAGAACTGTCCTAACCTGGATGGTCTTAATGAGTCCCTTGAAGAGGTAACCTCTGCACTGACTAGAGCTGATGTTTTATGTGGAGGCTGCCCAGAACGCTTCTCCCCCAAGAGATGTCCCATTCTCAATTGCCAAAGGGGTGCAGCAGCTCTGAGTACTGACACATATGCACAGGAGATAAAAACACTCAACCTACCCATGATTCTGGATTTTATTGGCCTGGAGTTCTTTTAAAGCTCCTACAGTAAGGTTAAAGATGACAGTCTCCAGGAATATGGCTTGTAGGTATGTTTTATTTGGCCTGCATAGTACTTCATTGTTTTTAATTTGAATTGATTGCCAACAATTAAAATTTTGCAAATATCTTACAAAAATGCCAGATACCCACATTCTCTGGAAAAATGGGCTCACATTCCTGCTTGATGGTCTCAAAAGAAGCAGTGAATGCCAGCTATTTCCTTAGGCAGTGCTTCAGATTTGCCACCCACCATAAACCCCCAGTCCTGTTTTGCTGTTTCCCATTGCTTACTACACCATAGAGTAAGTATGATACCTGGACTCTACTGCCCTCCTAATGCCACACATACCTGGGGGGGCCACAAAATACTCTTCCACCACATGATGGGAGTTTTGCAGTAGTTCTTCAGCACAGTTGCCTTCTGCTATGTTGTCGGATCTCAAGTACAGACATCTACAAAACCCAGAAGCTCAAAGTTACCATTGGAGAGAATGGGGCTTCTAGGGCAGTGGACAAGGTCAAGAACGGGAGAACAAGGGAACAGCATATTCTTGATTTATGGTCACTGCTCCAGGATAAAGGAGCTATGATCAGGAGTAGACCAAATATTTCATCTACAGTTTATAGATTCTCCCAACAACTATGAGGTAAGTGGTAATTAATTTTCAGAATCTATTTTTCTTTGCCACTGGTACAAGGAATTGAACCCAGGGTCTCACGCAAGCTAGACAAGGGCTCTAGCACTGAAATACATCTCCATCTCTTCTTTTTAAATTTAGAGATAGGGTTTTGCTAGTTGCTGAGGCTGGCCTCCAACTTTAGATCCTTCTGCCTCAGCCTCCAGGTCACTGGGATTACAGGTGTGTGCCACTCTGCCTGTCCCTAATGGGATTTGAATTTTGTCACAGAAGGGCAGGAATAACATGAATACCTGGGCAAAGGCTGCCTGTATATGAAGGCTAAGTTAAAAGATTATTTTAGGAAAGGACTAAAAGAATCCTGGCATCCATCCCAGAGCTAGAAACAACAAATATTTACTCATACTACGAGAGTTGGTCTTAATCTATCTTAACTGTGGCCTTGAAGAGTGATCTTATCAGACCTTAAGTTTGTTCAAAAAATGAGGGCTGTGTGTTGGTATTTTTAATGGGATTGTGCATTCATTTAAGACAACTTGGAGAACAAAAATAAAAACCACCCATAAAGGTAACCACTGGACTTTCTTTTTTCTTTTAATATGTCTTTTTTTTTTTTTTTCCCGTGTCATACTGGGGCTTGAAACCCAGGTAAAATGCTTCATGATTGCTGGGAAGATTGAAAATAATGGCATTAAAAATAAGACCAGGGGCTGGGGATATAGCTCAGCTGGTACAGTGCTTGCCTTACATGCACAAGGCCCTGGGTTCAATCCCTAGCAGCCAAAAAAAAAAGTGGTGGGGGGAGGGCTGTGGCTCAGCAGTAGAGTGCTCGCCTCACACGTGTGAGACCATGGGTTCAATCCTCAGCACCATATAAAAATAAATAAGTGAAATAAAGGTATTGTGTCCAACTACAACTAAAAAATAAGTGTTTTAAAAAAATTAGAACTGGGGTAGTGGCTCAGTGGTAGAGCCCTTGTCTAGCACTTGTGAGGCACTGGGTTCAAGTCTCAGCACCATAAATAAATAAAGGTCCATCAACAACTAATAATTTTAAAGAAAAAAAGATCTGATATTGATGGGCCCACATTCCTTGCAGTAAAAAGTGGGTGCTGAAGAAAAAAAGAAGGTGCTGAATGGCATGTTCAATTTTCAGAAAGAGCCAGTAAACCTACTATACCTTGGTCTCCATCACTTATTTGAAGTATTTGAATGTTCTGACAAAGATTCTGCTATCAACAACAGAAGCTTAAAAGCCACTGCTTCCCAACAGGTTTAATAGTAATTGATTTGTTCAGTCATTGGATACAGGTTTCCTATGTAAGTGAGATTCCCAGGAAAACAAAATTCACATCTTTAAATAAATACCACATTTCCACTTAATTACTATTTACAGTGAAGTCATTCCTAATAGATACACACCTCCCCCATTTTCTTCTTCATCATGTGCTAATGAAACCAGCACCTCTTCTAGTGGCACAGCGAACCCCTTCATTTGGCAAATTGCTTAACTTTCCTGTACACCAGGATCTTATTTAAAACAGAAGCAAATGAACTATTCTGGTCTTTATTGTTTTTGTGGTATTGGGGATTGGATGCTGTGCCTCAGGTCAGTTATTGCTTGAGAAAGGTACACTTCCTTTCTCAATTAGAGTTCTACAAGATAAGTTAATATAGGGGCTAGGGTTGTGGCTCAGCGGTAGAGCACTCATCTAGCACGTGTGGGACCCTGGGGTTGATCCCTCAGCACCATGTAAAAAATAAATGAGTGAAATAAAGGTATTGTGTCCAACTATAAAAATAAATATTTTTTTTAAAAAGATAAGTTAATATAAATACTCTTAAGGCATCCATTTTGTGAATAGATTGATTTATTTCCTATGCATCGGGGCTAACATTAGTTATGTACTATTTTTGAAAGAAATGAAGAAAATACTTCATTTTTTTTCTGTGTTCTGATCAGATGAGGAACCCTGGCAGAGTGCTCACCTAGCGCATGCAAGACCCTGGGTTTGATCCTCTGCACCACATAGAAATAAATGAAGGCATTGTATCCAACTACAATTAAAAAAATAAAATAATTAAGAAAAAATTCCCTGCCCACTAAAGCTCCAAAACAAATCACACCAGAAGCTGAGGAAAATACTACTAAAACAACAACAAAAAAAAAAAAAAAAAAACACGGAAAGTGCTGTGACAGCACAGAATAAAGAAAAGTGACTCATTTGTGCTTCTGCTGATCCTTGGGCTAGCTGATGGGCCAGTTCTGCCAAAGCTCTTTTTATTTTTATTCCAGGGGTGGGGGTAGATTAGTAGTGGGGATTGAACCCAGGGATGCTTCACCACTGAAGTACATCCTCATCCCTTTTTTTGTTTTGAGACAGGTTCGCAAGTTACAACATAAGTTGCTCAGAGCATTGTTGAAGTTGCTGAGGCTGGCTTTGAACTCGCAATCCTCTTGCCTCAGCCTCCTGAGCCACTAGGATTATAGGCGTGCACCTAGGGGTAATGAGAAGAGGATTCTCTAGTACCTGTGAAATTCTGAGCCTTTACATCTAAAAACATGTCTTTCAAGGTTGTGATAACTGAGATAATGCATATAAAGTCCCTAACATTAAGCACACTAATGCTTTTTAGCTCAAACCAAATGATATGTTATTAGTATGCAAAGAAATTTCTCTTGGCCAGTCAGGACTTTTACACCTAGTATTGACTATTTCCTAAAACCCTGGTGAATACCTGTCTTCACTTTACCAGGTTCTGTTTCAGATTCAGTCAGTTTGTTCAAAAATTTAAATCCCACAAATATCACATTTAAATAATAATAATTGTTAACCCAAACAATTTAAAATTTATGGAGACAGTGCAGGTCAGTAACAGGCCAAATTGAGATTCCAGCTGCAATTTCCTTGTTATCTTTTTCACAAACTCTAATGGAAATGTAATAGATTATATCCACCCTGTCCTCTTCCCAGCTGCTATGCATTTCTTTACAGTTACACACTGGTGACTTAGGAAACCCTGAATTCTTTGTTCTGTTTTCTTTTAACAACGATATTAGTAAAGAACATTCATTCAGCCAGGTGCAGTGGTGCACACCTGTAATTCCAGCAATTCAGAAGGCTGAAGACAGGAAGGTCACAAGTTGAAGGCCAGTCTCAGCAGTTTAGCAAGGCCCTAAGCAATTTGGGAAGACCCTGTCTCAAAAAGGACTTAGGAGGTGGCTCAGTGGTAAAGTGCCCCTGGGTTCAATCCCCAATACCAAAAAAGAAAAAAAAAAAAATTCATTCAGCGAAAATGGAGTATCTACTCAGTGCTAGGCATTAAAAACATCAGGAGCAAAACCAAATATGCTCCCTGCATGAGCATGAGGAGAGGAGTAGACAATCAACAACCTTCATATAGATGTATAAATACAAGTGATTATCAGCTTATTGAACATCACGAGAGCCACATGTCCTGAAAAAGACCCTAACTCATTATGGTTTGTATCTGGAATGGTCACCTCAAGTTTCATAGTTTCAGGCTGGGACTGTGGCTCAACTGTAGTGCACTTACTTGCCTGGCATGTGTAAGGCACTCAGGGTTTGGTTTTCAGCACCATATATAAATGAATAAAAGATCTATCAACAAGAAAAAAAAAAAATTCATGGTTTTGGGTGGGGTTTTTTTGTTTTGTTTTTTTGTAGGGATTGAATCCAGGATGCTTTTCAAAATAGACTGTTTTTAGCTGGGCACAGTGGCACACATTTCTAATCCTAGCAAATCTGCTCAACTCAGGAAGTTGAGGTAAGAGGGTCAGCAACTTAATGAGTCTCTAAACAATTTAGTGAGAACCTGTAACAAAATAAAAACTAAAAGGGGCTTAGGATGTAGCTCAGTGGTAGACTATCCCTTAGTTAAATCTCCAGTACCCCTTCCCCAACAAAAAAAGAATATTTTTATTTTTAAGTTGTATTAAGAGTTAGCAACAATTGGTGGGTAGAAGCTATATCCTTTTTGTATTCACAAGCCAGTTTGTCAATGACCTACCCCCGAAAATTGTACTACACTACTTCACTAGGTATTATTCTTCCCCCTTAGGCCTTTATGTTTGGGGTCCCTGGTATAAAATATATATAGTATAAAGTTTCCTTCCACATTCCCACCTTTTTTTTTTTTTTAAAAAAGACCAGTTTCCTGTGTTGCCTAGGCTGACCCTGAACTAGATTCAAGCAAAGCCCTAGCCTTAGCCTCTGGAGTAGCTGGGAGTACAGTGTTGGCCACCACATCCAAGTTCCTGTTTCCTTTAAAACTGGTTAACAGTATTTCTTGTATAAAGAATATATAGAATATAAAAATAGGTTACATAAAAGCATCAAATACTCTAATTTTTGGCCTTTTTATTGAATGTATCTTGGGGACTTTTTTTTTTTTTTTAAATACTAGGGAGATTGAACCCAGGGGAACTTAACCACTGAGTTACATCCCCAGCCCCTTTTATTTTGAGACAGGGTCTCATTAAATTACTTAGGACCTCACTAAGTAGCTGATACTGGCCTTCAACTTGCAATCTTCTTGCCTCAGCCTCCTGAGCCATGCACTACTACATCTGGCTCCTTTTTCTCTTTGGGGACAGGGTCTCACTAGGTTGCCTAGGCTGGCCTCTATCTTGTGATTCTCCTGCTTCACTCTCCCCAGTCACTAGGATTATAGGTGTGCACAACCGCACCTGGCTTATTTTAATTTTTTTTCTTTTTCAGGTCCTGGGGATAGAACCAGGGGCCCTTACCCCTGAGCTACATCCCAGCACCCCTGCTTTTTTCTTTTTAATTTGAGACAGGGTCTTGCTAAGTTGCCCAGGTTGGCCTCTAACTTCCAATCCTCCTGCCTCAGCCTATCAAGTAGCTGGTACTACAGGTGTGCACCACCATGCCTAGCTTTCCTTGGAGACATTTCCATATACACAGTTACTTGACTTATATGCTGATAATATGTCATATAAATAACATGTTTCTTTTTTTAGGGAGGTAGTGGGTATTGAACCCAGGGGCATTCCACCACTGAACCACATCCCCAGCCTCATTTTTGAGGTAGGGTCTGACTAAGTTGCTGAGGCTTGCTTAGAATTTGTGACCCTCCAGCCTCACCCTCCCAAATAACTGAGATATCAGGCAAGCACCACTCTGCCCAGCTAGTTAAGTTACATTATTTTGAACAACTGCCAAATATTACATTGTATGATGATGTATTTGTTATTTATTTAGGTTGTTTATGGGTTTGGCTTGGTTTGGGGTGTTATAAACAGTTTTGCAGTGGACACTGTGCATTTTTATTTTTTTCTTTCCCACCCCCTGCCACCAACTGGGAGTTAAACCCAGGGCTTCCCAAGTGCTCTACCTTGGAGCTAGATTCCCAACTCTTTGCATCTGTATCTTGATGGACTTTCACATATCTTTCCATAAGAAAACATCAGGTCAATTTGTACATTGTACATTTAAATTTTTGAAACAGTAATAACACTAATCAAGGCAGAAAATTAGCTCACATTGTAATAATTAGAGACATAAATCAACAAAATATAAAATGTTGGCTAGGGAGAAAGCTCAGTGGTAAAGCACTGGCCTAGCATGCATGAGGCCCATCACCACATAAATATCACAACAACAAAAAAGATTATATATGTAAAAAATAAAATGTCAAGGAAACAAAAGGATAAAGAGTGAGCGGTTGGAAGGAGAGAGCAGTTGCAGCGGTGAGGAAAGGCTCTCTTAGAAGAGCTGAGAATCAAGTGCCGAGAAGGAGAATGCTATGCAACGGGTGGGGACAAATGCAAAGATCCCAGGGACGGAATGAACTTGACTTAGTGGGAAAGCAGTTAAGGAAGCCAGTGTGTTTTAATCCCAGCGGCTCAGGAGGCTCGCAAGTAGACAGCCTTGGCAATTTAACAAGGCCCTGAGCACCTTAGCCAGACCCTTTTTTTGAAAAAGGGATATTTTTTGAAAATAACAAAGTGCTGGGATTGTTGCTAAGTGGTTAGAGCCCCTGGAGTTAAATCTCTAGTAGCAAAAAAAAAAAAAAATACAAAATACAAAATAAAGCCGGAGCGGGACGGTGTATAGAGAGGGAGGGACTAGTATGTCAGATTGGTTAGGCAAGGACTAATGTAGGGACTGAAAGGTGATGATGATTAACAAGCAGTTCGGATTTCGCCCCTCCGTACGCTGGGAGGACTCGTGGATTCTAAATGGGAGTGACAGGATCCATAATAAACAAAGCGAAGAACGAAGCCACTTACCAGCGGGGTGACAGTGGGCAAACTCCCAATCGCGCTACAGCTCTTTCACCCTCTGAAACGGCACATTAACCGCCGCCACAGACCGCTGTGAAGGCCCACAGTCAAGCCTTCGGAAACCGCAGCGACTTTACCTGTCCTCCAGTACCGACTCCATGGGCTCTACCCCGTCAGTGTCCACCGCGCGGAGCCGGTCAGCGAAGGCGACGGCTTTCTCCAGCCGCACCACCGCCTCGCGGCTGCCGAAGTCCACCAGCGCTAGACGTTCCAGGTGCTCAATCACGTCGGCCGTGATCCGCCCGCTTCCCTGGGGATATGGAAGGGACGTGGATCACGGAGAGGCCTAGGCCATCTCTCAGCCGCCCTCCTAGACGCCCCTGGCCTTTACCTGAGAATCCGCCTGGCAGGTGAAGCCCCGGCGCCCGCCCAGCGGGACCCGAAGAGCCAGCCACACCGCCCTCGCCCACATTTCTTCCCTTTTCGGCCCCCGTAGTGCGCCCAAATGAACTGCCCAGCGACACGTTTAAGAGTGATGACATCAGAGTGCGCCTCCGTCGCCTCCGCCATAGCCATGAACAGCGTCGGGGAGGCTTGCACCGACATGAAGCGCGAGTACGACCAGTGCTTCAATCGCTGGTTTGCCGAAAAGTTCCTCAAGGGAGACGGCTCCGGGGATCCGTGCACCGACCTCTTCAAGCGCTACCAGCAGTGCGTGCAGGTGAGCCGCACCCGAGTCCTGGTCTACCCCTAGGCCCCGCGTTCTCCGCTGTGTCCCCAGCCACAAGCCTCGCGTCTGACGGACGTTGGCATCAGGAGGGTGGAAGAAAGCCGCAGTGAGGCCGGTGGCAGCAGCCCTCTCCCCTACCATCACCACTGAGTCCCCCGAATGTCTCTCCGGTTCAACGTTTTTGCAATGCTTTACTTTTTACGGAGCACAGTACATTCGTTGGTTCATTTTTTAGGTGCTCTTCCTGAACTTGCAAAATGGCCACAGTTATCTGTATTTTATATGTGGGAAACTAACACTCAGAAGCGTAAATTAATTGGCTTAAGTTCACTAGTACTAGGTTTCCGTGATTCTTTTGCCCGTGGCGCACCTTTCCACTGTTACTGTAGGGTGGGCCAGGTGGTTACCGTCTTCTGGCCTGTTCCACGCTATGGAGGATCCCGTTGTTTTCGTATAATTCCTTCCTTGGCCTGTTTTTCGGACCGGTTACTAACTGGAGCTAATAAAGCTTCATTCTTGCGCAAGGGGCGTATAAGTGCTCTGCATTGTAAAAAACAGCCCTGGGAAAAGCATTTCCCTAAATTAACCTAAAATATCCTTCTGTTATTCCACCAGGGAGTTGCTGCCTTTACCCTATTTTCAGATGAGGACAGTGAGGCTGGCAAAGCCAGTAAGCCCTGGAATCCAGATTTGAACTCATGTCTATCACTAAAATAGTGGGGATGGCATTTGTCAGATTTCACTTCTGAATTTTGAATTTTAACGGTTCCCTTCGCAACTCCTTTTGAATCTCTCTGTTCTTACACTTGCTTTCTTTATAATGGTAATGTTAAAAAAGTATGTCATTTGAATCTTGGGTTGTGAGTCTATGTAGTTCATTCTTTTTTTTTTTTTTTTAATGTTTATTTTCTAGTTGTAGTTGGACAGGATACCTCTATTTCATTTATTTTTATGTGGTGCTGAGAATCGAATTTGGGGCCTCACACATGCTAGGCAAAAGCTCCACCACTGAGCCACAACCCCAGCCCCTATGTAGTTCATTCTGATTTTACCTTTGTGGCAACACATTTTATTTACAAAGTTTTGATTTTAAGTTTCCTATACAACTTTATAATGTATTTTCTTTTTTCCATCAGAAAGCAATAAAAGAGAAAGAGATTCCTATTGAAGGACTGGAGTTCATGGGCCATGGCAAAGAAAAGCCTGAAAACTCTTCTTGATATTAACTGTCACCTTGAAAATGGATCCCTGTATCAGGAAATTGAGGACTCTGGATTTTGTCAACTAAGGCTGTGAAGATAGCTGTAGGATTCAATTAATATAGGAGGAAATTGTTTCATTTCTTCTCTATTGATGTTTTCCTCTCACTTGTAAAAGATGATGAACCACCACTCTGCTTTGAGATGATTTCTCACTTGATCTGGCATCTTCCAGAACCTCAGTGGGCTAAAACTGAACAGTTTCTTGGGATTATGGTTGCAATACCTGGTCTGAAATCAGCTTTAAATATATCTTGTATATAAATTATTGATAAACTAGTCAAGATGAGCAGGGTTGCCTGACTTCTTGGTTTTGCTGCAAAGGACATTAGGTACATTGTACTGGGGTCGTTGTTCATGAAAACAATTGGTTAGGACTTCTTTCTTCTCTCAGGGAGCTAATGCTTTAAAAAAGGGATCCAGGCACAACAGTTTCATCCAGTTTATTTTTATAACAGTTGAAAAAGATTGCTGGTGGCCTGGGTAAGCAAAGAGGAAGACATTCTTTAACAGTTCCCTGCCTTAATAAGAGGTGTCCAATTAAGACATGAAAGCTTCAAGAATGTTAAAATGAACACCATTTCAGAGCTCACAGCATAGTTCTGGAATTACGTTACTTGGAGTTGCTATGGCAAAAGAATCCAAACTACAAAAATTTGTTATTGCCAGTTATCAACCCAAGTTAATGAATTAAGTCAACCTGCATATCATAAAAATGTCAAAATGCTGCATCTGGTTAAATGGAGGGGAAAGGTGCTTTCTTCATTTGCCTTGTTTGCCCACCCTGCCCTATATATAATGTCTGTAATCATGATGATGAAATAAATTTTAACATTTAGTTTTTATCATTATTTGCCCCTGGAATTCAAGTGTACTTTATGGAATACCTTTTACTTTGTTACCCTACATAATCTCATATATACACTGAAGAGGTTTGTGCTTTATAATTTAAAGCTGAAGAAAAAAATGAGAATTAGCTGGTGTGGTGGCACAGCCTATAATCCCAGTTACTTGGGAGGCTGAGGTGAGAAGTTTGCAAATTTGAGGCCAGATTGGGCAACTTAGTGAAACACTAATCTTAATTAAAAATTTTTTAAAAGGGCTGGGTGCAGTGGTGCACACCTATAATCCCAGCAGCTTGGGAGACTGAAGCAGGAGGATCGTGAATTCAAAGCCAACCTCAGCAAAAGCAAGGCTCTAAGCAACTCAGTGAGACCTTATCTCTAAATAAAATTTAAAAAACAGGGCTGGTGATGTAGCTCAGTGGTAGAGCATTTGCCTAGCATGTGTGAGGCCCTGGGTGGAATTTCACAATTCTGAAAAAAAGAAAAAGTGAAGATTTGTCTAACTTAGGTAATATGGTGTAGAACCGTGTAGAGGTGAGGTATAGAAACCTCACTTTTTCCAAAAAATTTATATCATAGTAGTCTACACAAAATTTTCTTATTTTTGGTACTGAAGATTGAAACCAGGGGTACTTAACCTCTGAACCACATCCCTAACCCTATTTTGAGACAAAGTCTGCTAAATTGCTTAGGGCCTTGCTCAGTTGCTTAGGCTGGTATTGAATTTGTGATCCTGCTGAAAAAGGATCCAACTCAGCCTCCTGAGATGCTGGAATTACAGGTATATACCACCATACCCCACCACACTTTCTTAAAATAAATTTGTATTTCATTACCAGAAAATGTCAGGAACAGATGATTATTTACATACTCTAGAAAGTAATGTAATCCCCACAAATACCTATCTTGAAGAATTTGGTTTATTATTATATGCCCAAAGATAGTATGAAGTTGATTTTCAGAAGGCCTAAATTCTGTTTTTTTCTCCACTTGACCAATTAGAACTTCATATTTAATGTGACTGGCCCTTAATGTCATTTCAAAACATATTATAGAAAAAATAGAAAGGACTGGGGATGTAGCCCAATGAAGTGCCCCTGGGTTCAATCCTTAGTACCACTAAATGTATATATGTATGTGTATACATATATATATGTGTATGTATCTATCTATATTGGATATATACATACATGTTTACTTATTTGTTACTCAGTTAAGGAAAGCCTGACAGCAAGCTGAAATTAAGTACTGTTAAGTACTTCTATCCTAAATTCAGACTGGCTACTAGCACAACAGCTTTGTAAGAACTGAGTGCGGCCAAGTGTGGTGGTGCATTATCTGTAATCCCAGTGGCTTAGGAGGCAGAGGCAGGAAAATCGTGAATTCAAAGCCAGCCTCAGCAATTTAGCGAGGAGCTAAGCAACTCAGTGAGACCCTGTCTCTAAATAAAATTCAAAATAGGGCTGGGGATTTGGCTCAATGGTTGAGTGCCCTGAGTTCAATCCCCAATACCAAAAAAAAGGAACTGAGTGCAAGATGGTATATCACAAAATGCAAATATGATTCCTTTTTTTCTTTTTTGCAGTACTGGGGATTGAATCCAGTGGTGTTGTAATACTGAACTATATCTCCAGTCTTTTTATTTTTCATTTTGATACAGGGTTCACACTAAGCAGCCTAGACTGGCCTCAAACTTGCAATCAATCCTGTCTCAGCATCCTGAGTAGCTGGGATTACAGGTATTCGCCACAGCATATATTATCACTGATTGCCAAAACAGATCTGTTAAGAATTCTTTGCTGGGTGTAGTGGCACACACCTGTAATCCTAGTGAATAGGAGACTGAGGCAGGTGAATCACAAGTTTGAAGCCAACCTCAGCAGATTTAGTGAGCCCTAAGCAACTTGGGGAGACCCTGTCCCAAAAAAATTACAGGGCTGGGGGTATGGCTCAGTGACAAGGCACCCTGGGTTCAATTCCCAGTACCAAAAACAAGCAAACAAAAACCAAAACAATCCTTCAAGTTGCATGTGCCAATAGTTCCATCCACTGGGGTGCTGAGGCAGAATTGTTTAAGCCTAGGAGCTTGAGACCAGCCTGGGCAACATAGCAAGATCCCATCTCAAGAAACTTCTTTGATGTATATTTAAAAGCTTATCATATTCAAATTATTGTTAAGTCTAAAATATCCCCATATTAATAGCTTTCTTGCTTCATGGACACATTCTGGCAAAAGGAATATTTAAATTGCTACTCAAAAAATAATTCTGACTGTTCCTTATCCTATTTTGACTTCATCTTCTCCAGATGTGACTCTAACTACCTCAGCTACTTTAAAAGTTTTCAATTTTGATGATAAATTTATCACCCTTTCAAGGCAATTTTGTAACTATTACTATTTCTAATTCTTTTTAAAAAATATATATTTTAGTTGTGGATGGACATGTTTGTTTTACTTATTTTTATGTGGTGCTGAGGATCAAACCCAGTGCCTCATACATGCTAGGCTAGTGCTACACCACTGAGCTACAGCCCCAGCCCTGTTTCTCCTCATTCTTAATGGTTATGGGATCATTTTGATTTCAGAAATAAATAAAGCCAAGACTACCAAGCAGAAATGTGTCCCACTGACTGTATTTCTAAAGGTTTCTGGCCTTTCCAACCTTGAAGATGCTAAATCTTAACCCCAAGAGGAAAACAACTCCTCTGAAGAAAATTTTCCAACCATGCAGAGGATTCTGCACCAAATGCTTTGGACTAGGACATGAGAAAGCTGAAACCCAGAGGAAGCACCTCCTACTGAATCGCAGGTATCTCAAGTATAAACTGCAGTCAATCTGCTGGCCATTAAATGTCTTGGCACCCCCAGTCTGTCAGGAACCTCTCTTAATACTTCATTAGCTCTGGTGCTCTGTACACTGGTCCCTTGGCTTTATCTACCCTAGGCACAAGAAACCAAGAATCTGTTATAGTTATTTAGTGAGGTGAACTGGATCTTAAATACTATCAAAAGCAGACATAGACCTTCACTGCAGAAACAGAAATAACAATAATGTTAATTTCTAAGAAAAAATAAAGAATGTACTTTCACTCAAGGCAATTTAAGTTTAAGTTATTTATTTAAGCCATCTCCTGCCTCAAAGGGATGGAAAATCAGTATAATGGTCATCAATTGATGAATGTAAGGTGAACTTAAGGTCCCATATACTTTTCTGGTCTTCATGCAGAGTAATGGTCCAAACCAGTGCTGTGGTCCCCAGTGCCTGAGTAATGGTCCAGATGCTCTATTCATCTTCATAGCCAGTTGGAAGTGGATTCACATGAGGATTATGGAATAGAGTATGGTTACCATCTCCCCAGGGGAAGGGCTGTGAAATGAAGATGTCAATTAGATACTTCCAGAGAACAGTTCAGAAAGAATACTGCCATGAACTACTTAGAACACGGTAACATACAAAAAGCAAAAGAAAAATGGAAAGTAAGTCCTTTATTAGCGTATTTCAACATTCCCATAATTTAAGAGAGCTCCTATAATGACCGTGGGGGGGAGGGGTCTTTTTTTTTTTTTCTTCAGTACCAGGGATTAAACTCAGGGGTGTTTTACCACTGGGCCATATTCCCAGGCCTTTTAAATTTTTTTATTTTGAGACAGTCTCACTAAATTGCTCAGGCTGGCCTCTAACCAACTTGAGATCATCCTGCCTCAGCCTCCCAAGTAGCTGGGATTGTAAGTGTGCACCACCACACCTGGCCCAGGGGCCATTCTTAAAATAGACAATAGAAAAAGAGTGCTCAAGTTAGTTGTTACAAGACTCTCCCTGGTAACTAGTATATCCAGTGCTAGATTTTTTTTTTTTTTTAAGTATTTATTTTTTAGTTGTAGTTGGACACAATATCTTTATTTTATTTATTTTTATGTGGTGCTGAGGATCGAACCCAGGGCCTCACACGTGCTAGGTGAGCACTCTATCACTGAGCCACAATCCCACTCCTCCAGTGCTAGATTTGTGAAAGTGTAATCTTTAAACCTGGCATGGTAATGCATGCCTATAATCCCCCAACTACTAAGGAGTTGGAGAAAGGAAGTTTTGTTCGTTGTTGTTATTTTATGGGGGGGCGGAGGGAGAACCCAGGAGCCCCTTTATTTTTTAATTTTGAGACATGGCTTCACTAAATTGCTGAGTCTGGCATCAAACTTGCAATGCTCTTGCCTCAGCCTCCCAAGTGTCTAGGATTACAAGCATATATCAGTGGAATCAGAAGATTTCTTGAGCCCATGAGTTTGAGAACAGCCTGGGTTATGCAGTGAGACCCTGTCTTGGGTGAGGAGGAAAAAAGTCAGGTTGGGATATAACTCAGTGGTAGAGCACTTAAATAGTATGTGTGAGGCCTTGGGTTCCTTCCCAGTATTGCAGAAAAGTAAAGAAAGAAAAAGTGTAGTTCTCAAATCGCCTGTATCAGAATGGTACAGTGGAGGAGATACTTATTTAAATAAGATTTTATGCTCTATCCCAGACCTAAAACACTCTCTGGACTGGGAAACTACAAACCACCCTCAATTACTTTGCTCACCACATTTGAAAAGCATGACTCTAGAGCAATGGTTTCCAGCCCAGGGTGGTTTTTGCCCCTCCAGGGTACACGGGGTAGTATTTGGAGACATTGGGGGATGAACAGTACTGCCATCTAGTGGATAGTGCCCAAGGATGATGTTAAACAAATGACTGCCATAGTTGAATAGCCAAAGGGAAAACAAAATAGGTATTGTAGGGGGTAGAGGAAGCTATCAGTCTCTTTATTATGAAGGTAGCACCTGGCAGATGCTCAGATTTTAGAAAGCTGAGCTATGTTCAGACCTTGCCACTCCATAAAGGTTTCCCAAATCTCCCAAGTTTTATGCAACAAACAGCTGTTTCATAGAACTACAGAACGCAAAACGTTGGATGCATCAGAAAAAAGGAAACCTGAAGGGCACTCACAGTTATGACCTTGGAAACAAATGACATGACCCCAAACAGTTTCCCTTCCATGAAATGGGAGCATATAAGTATTCTGATTGCGACAATTAGACGAAAAACTGTACACGCCAGGCACCCACGCTTTTAGAGCATAAAGAACTTATACTAGGGCACACGCAATGAAAAGAGAACGGACAACTGCAAGGGCGTACCTTGGTTCTGATGCGGAGATGGGGATAGGCGATGAACTCGGGTCTCTCGTGCTCTCCATGGTGCGATTTGAGGAAAACATTCAGCATGCTCACTCCCACCCCCGGGAGCGCCACGAAGTAAGTAAGGGCCCTCCACATGCGAGCTGCAAAGGGGTCACAACCGCTGAGCCCTGGCAGACCTGCCCGGATATCATTCTCCCTCCCCCAAGGTCACAGTCCCGCCCCGCGACGGTAGTGTGGGGATGCGGCACGTCCCGCCGACCCCAACCCCAGTACCTGAGCCCTCTTCGCCGTGGGCGCCACTCGACATAGGCCGCCCCACCTGTGGGCGAGACCGACCCAGCAGTCTAGAAAGGCGGGACGCAGATACAGCCGCCGCCACCATTTTGACCAGGACTACCAGAGAGCCGGAAGCGGAAGAGGAAAAGAGCCTTGAGGGCGGGACCAAGACCTAAAACACAAGTTCCTATTGGACGACACCTCTCAATGGCATTAACCGAGCCCGAGGACCCTGCGCGCTATCATCCCCACGAAGGAGTACCTTGTCAAAATCCTCCGAGTCGCCGAGTCCAACAGAGCATGCGCTCTGCCGATTCCTCTAGGATGCGCCCTCTCTTCTAACGCATGCGTGTTCCTTCCAGTCTCCTTGCGGTCCCACCTTGGGAACGCAGAAGGGAAGTTCGAACGCGGCTCCCGCACTCTCTGGTCGCTGTCTTAGTGGAAGTCCATGGACAGCAACTGGAAGTTCCAAGCGCAGACCACCGTGTCCAAAATGCCATTCCTCTTACTCGCCTTCTTCTGACGGCGTTTTTTTTTTTTTTTTTAATGGCATCTGACACCATCATCACTGTCATCGTTATCCCAGTGTTTTCTCTGAGTCCCCCCCCCCCCACTGGAATATAAATTCTGTGCTATCAAGCGTTTGCCGTTGCAGCACTCTCAGAATTCTATCTGGAAATGGTATGATTTGGAATCGTGCCTGGCACATAGCAGGTGCTTAATACAATTTATAGCAATCGAAACCAGAATTGGTACCAGAAAATCTGGATTCTAATCTCGGCTCAACATCCTCAACTTTTGGACTCTGGTCACGCTGGCTTTCTCTCCCTTAAAATTCTAGAAATAAAAATTGTAGAGGCAATTTTTTTTTCCTTCTCATCTTTTTATTTTTTCTTTTTTCTTCCTTCTACATGTCTAAAAACACTTTGAAAAAGAAAAGAAGGGCTGGGGGTGTAGCTCATTGGTACAGCACCTGCCTAGAATTCTCCACTTCAATCCCAAGTACCTCAAAAAAAATTTTTTTAATATTTATTTTTTAGGTGTAGATGGACACAACACAAGGCCTTTATTTTTATGTGGTGCTGAGGATCGAACCCAGGTCCCGCCTGCGCTAGACAAGAGCTCTACTGCTGAGCCACAATCCCAGCCTCGCCTCAAAAATTTTAATAAATAAAATAATGAAAGTTTAAAAATATATGTATAGGGGCTGGGGATGTGCCTCAGTGGCAAAGCACTGGCCAAACATGGGAGTGGAGTTGGGTTGGACCCACACACACACTAAAATACACACACACACGTATGATGAATGCAAACTTTTTAAAAATTGTTTTTAGTTGTAGTTGGACACATACCTTTATTTTGTCTAATTTATGTATGTGGTCCTGAGGATCGAACCCAGCACCTCGCACGTGCTAGGTGAGCGCTCTACCGCTCAGCCACAACCCCAGCCTGAATGCAAACTTTTTGATTGTAGGCTCCTTTAGGGATGAAATGAAAGCTTTGAAGCATTTTCACACACACACACACACAAAAAAAAAAAAAAAAAACTCACCTGTGAGCTAGGTAAAGTGCTTGTGTAGCATGTCCAAGGCCCTGGATTCAATTCCCAATATCAAAAAAATAAAATAATTTTTTTAAAAATTTACCTGCATTGAAGTACACACAGTTTTAGCAAGGTTGGGGGAAGATCTAGAGATCTTCTAGGAGTATTTGTGCTTCAGATTAATAACCCTTGGGGTAAGAGACACACAGGAACCCTTAGTGTTTAAAGACTGAGCTCACATCTTCTCCATTACAGCCTATATGATCACCTGGGGGCAAGTTAGATGAAACGAATGCTTTCACGTCATGCAGTTCCATGAACACGAACATTTAAGATCATATTACTAGAGCTTTACTATCTGACCCAGAATTATATCTTTCTAAGTTTCATGGTGTGATCAGGATCATCAACTCCCCAGGTATCGTTAAACCCAAACAGTGTTTGATACGATAACCAGGGCATAACCATAGGTAGGGGGCCAAGCTCAGGGATCAGGAAATCGAGGTTGATCTAGGTTGAATCCCTGATCTGTCAGCTGCCAACTAGATTTCCTCTTTAAAACAAGACTGTAGGGGCTGGGGTTGTGGCTCAGCGGTAGAGCACTCACCTAGCATGCGTGAGGCCCTGGGTTCGGTCCTCAGCACCACATAAAACTAAATAAACAAAATAAAGGTATTATGTCTAACCAAAAAGTAAATATTAAAAAAAAAAAAACAAGACAAGACTGTAATACGCATTCCTTCACCCAACAGATATTTTTCAAAACCCAGCTTCACCCAGTGCAGTAGTGCACACCTGTAATACCATTAACTATGGAAACTGAGGCAGGAGAATGGCACCTTCAAGATCCGCATGAGCAACTTAAAAAAAAACTCTACCTTGGGAAGTTACTCAACTGTAATAATGAGGGTGCTCATTTAATATTAACTAAAATGTCAATTATATGCTAGGTGTACACAGTAGTCGACAAGAGCTGTTATCACTCTCTCACATGCAGCTTGCATTCTAGTCGGGAAGATGGGATTAAACAAAAATATCCATTGCCTGGAATGTGTTATAAATTCAACAAATGGGCTGGAAATGTATCTGGGTGGTAGAGCACCTGCCTAGCATGCACCAGGCTTCTAGGTTCTATCCTGAGCACTTCCAGAAAAGATCAACAAATGTTCATTCTCTCACAGGACTTTCTTACACCTTGCAGAGTGGCACACTGCTGAGTAAAGATTCTGCCTATCACATGCTGGAAGACACAGTACATACTCAGGCATGATAGGTATGATGTTATTGACAGGTATACTCAGCATTTGCAAAGCCTTGGATGACCAAATTTAGCCAGCCCAGAAAACCAAAATCATCAATATGAAAAAAATATGAATATTTATTGAGGACTTATTGTGTGCCCAAATCTGTGCTAAGCAGTTTGTGGAAATTATCTTCCCCACATCAGGAAACCACCACTTCTTTCAGGTCAAAAACGACCCCCCGCCACACACACACACACACAAAATACATACACACCACAAATACAATTTCATATCTAATCCATCAATAAATCCCGCCAACTCTTCCTTCAGCTATACACAGAATCTGACCACTTACCATCCACTGCTGCTCATTTAGTCAAAGGTATTCTCATCTCCCACCTGGACAATTGCAACAACCTCCTGATATCCCTGCTGCCCCATCCCCCGGTGATCTGTTCTCTACATCAAAGTCAGAGGAATCCTTTAAGTCAAGTCACCTATCTCCTCTCCTCATCGTCCTCAATGGCTCCCATTTCCCTCAGAGTAAACAATAAATACGTAACGTGAGCTACCAGGGTCTACCTAACCTGAGCCTAATCATCTCTCTGACATCCCTCCGATCTCCACCACCTGCTGTCTAAATATTTCTAGCTACATTGGCCCTTTTGCCTTTCCTTGAACATATCAGGCATGCTCTTGCCTCAGGACTTCTGCATGTGTTTATTTCTCTGCCTGACAGAGTTTTCTCCCCAGATAGCCTAGTGAATTACTCTCTTACTGCACTCAGGTCTCTGCTTAAAATTCATCTTACCGAGAGACCTTCCCTGGTGGAAGAGAAATAGCCCCTCCTGACTCTGACACTCTATCCGCCTTGCGGTGCTGTATCCATCTTCATCACACTCACCACCATCTGCTATATTAAATATTCATGGAATTATTGTCTGTCTTCCTCCACCAAACACCACAGGGGCGGGGATTCAGTTTTGTGCACTGGCACATGCCACATGATAGGCACTCACTGAGTATATATTAATACCAACCATGGTAGATACTGTTCTCCCCATTTTTTTCAAATAATAAAACTGAGACCCGAGATGTGCAGGAAAGTGCCCAAGGTCACACAGACTTAGGCAAGTGGCAGACCTAGGCAGTTAAGCACTCCTGATATTTCTCTTAGCCTCTTAGCCATACAGGGTTTGGTTTAGAAATAAACCAACTCCAAGAGGTCACCCTATCTAGCTCATGCTGATCTGATGCTCTAAATAGGAGTCAGTGAGAAAAAGAACGACTGTTGGGTCTGGGGTTGGGGCTCAGTGGCAGAGCGCTTGCCTTGCATGTGTGAGGTACTGGGTTCGATCCTCAATACCACATATAAATAAATAAAAAATAAAGGTACATCAACAACTTAAAAAAAAAGAAATAAAAGAAAAGAAAAGAACAACTGTTAATTTCTGTCTCCATGACTGAATGGAGAATAGTGGTTACTAGAGGTTGGGAAGGATGTGTGTTTGGTGGGGAAGGTGGATAAATGGAGTTCGGATTGAATCAGCATATGCTGTCTGCACATGTGGAAATATCTCGCTGATCCCTATTAATATACACAATTAATACAAGTTGATAAAAATAAAATGATTTAGAAATTTCTGTTCTTGGGGTGCTGAGGTGGCAGATCTGCACGTGCTCCCTCTCACGGGGACATGCCACCCAGTCTCCCCAGGACACCCAGCCTCTCTGTGTAAGGAGCTTCTCCAAGGCCATAAGCAGCCAGGCCGGGATTTGACGTCATCCTCTCTGGCAGCTGGTGATGTTTACACTCAGGCTGAGGCCACTCAGGCTGTCTCTGATGCCCTAGTTCCTTGAAACAGGGAGGTGATAGTGAACACCTCCATGCTGGGGCAGCCGCTGGTGGTGGAAGGAGATGCTGGGGTGAGGCAGGAGGGGCTTCCCAGCCAAGGACAGGACTTAAGAAGAAATTTTTCTGGGACATCCCACATGCTCCTTCTATTCTGGTTTCTCCCAGCTAAGAGCACCTTTCATTCCTGATCCAATAAACATTTGTCCACCAAGCAACTAATCCTGGGAGAAGGAGCTGGCACTGAAGCATATTTCCAGCAGGCTTCAGGAGAACCAGGGAATTGTGGCCACTACCTCCACCCTCTCCATACCTTGACCGAACTGCTCAGTGTCTTTAATTCATAACAATTAGGGTCTCAACTGTGTGCCTGGACTTGGGACACAGCAGTGGCATTTGTGGAATAGGTGGGTTTTTTTCTTTTTTTCTTTTTAATACCTGGGATTGAACCCAGGGGCGCTTACCTCAGCCCTCCTTTTATATTTTATTTAGAGGTAGTGTCTTTTTTTTTTAACGTATCATTATTATTATTTTTTTTTTGAGAGAGAGAGAGAGAGAGAGAGAATTTTAATATTTACTTTTTAGTTTTCGGCGGACACAACATCTTTGTTTGTATGTGGTGCTGAGGATCGAACCCGGGCCGCACGCACGCCAGGCGAGCGCACTACCGCTTGAGCCACATCCCCAGCCTCTAGAGGTAGTGTCTTAATAAATTGTTTAGGGCCTCGCTAAGTTGCTGAGCCTGGCTTTGAACTTGTGATCCTCCTGCCTCAGCCTCCCAAGCCGCTGGGATTACAGGTGTGCACCACCACACTCTGCTGATATAGGTGATATTCATATCCCCATTTTAGGGATGAGGCCACTGAGGTACAAAGAAATTAAATCATTTGCCTAAGTTTCATCCTATAAGTGACACAGCCAAGACTGAAATTCAGAGGCACATTTAACCACTATAAGAAGCTGCTTTGTTAACTCAAGTGACCTTAACGATGCCTGGCACCAAGTGAAAGCTCAGCCAGGCACAGTGGCACATGCAGGAGCATGGCAAGTTCAAGGCCAGCTTCAGCAATTTAGCAACCTTGTCTAAAAAAAGAAAATGAAAGGAAAAAAAAGCCAGGTGTGGTGGCACATGTCTGTAATCCCAGTGGCTCAGGAAGCTGAAGCAGAAGGATTGCAAGTTCAAAGCCAACTTCAGCAACTTGGTAAGACCCTGAGCAACTTAGTGAGACTGTCTCCAAAAAAAAGTGGGGGGGGGGGGCTGGGGATGAGGCTCAGTGGTTAAACTCCTTTGGGTTCAATCCCCATTGCTATTAAAAAAAAAAAAAAAAGCAAATGCTTAATACTTGTTAATCTGGGAATGTGGGCACATGCCTGTTGTTCTAGCACTTGGGAGGCTTAGACAGGAGGATCACTTGAGCCCAGGATTTCAAGGACAGCCAGGACCACACAGTGAGAATCTGTCTAAAAGAAAAAACAAGTTGATTGTTGGTATTGTCATGATCAAGGGAGGAAGGTACAGGATGTATGGAAGCAAAGCAGAAGTGCATTTGGTATGAATTTTGAAGGGGGCAGTCAGGAAGGCTTCTTGTAGGAGGTGACACCTCTCCCCCCAACACACACACACACACACACACATACACACACACACACACACATGAGTTAGAGAGTCAGGGATAAGTTTGGGTTGGGAGGAAGAAGGAAAGAGTTTTCCAGGAAAAAAAAAAATTGGGGGTACTAAATCCAGAATTCCAACCAATGCCTTAAGGTTGGAGATGTGAGGGTTCAAGGACTGGTCCTTCCAGGGTCCTGTGGGCCATGCTGAGTTAGGATCTCCTTGTTTCTTATGATGATGGGGATAGAATGCAGGGCCTCCTATGTGCTGGGCAAGTGCTCTATCACTGAGCCACACCCCCAGCCCCAGGATCTTGACTAAAGGGTACTGAGAAGCCTTGGTTTTAGGCTAGGAGGGAGGAAATCAGCTTTGCAATTAAGAAAGATCCCTGACAGTGTATATCTAGAGGTTTGCAGAGAGGGCTGAACGTGAGAGTCTATTTTCTAGGGACACAAGTGATGATGGTGGGGGTTGTTCATCCAGGCAGGCAGAATCGGGTAGCTATGCAGGTTAGGGCACTAGATTCAGACCCTGGGCTAAGTGGCTTTGAGACTTGGCCCTATTCTTTCCTACCAGGAGGGCCTGGGGCAATCAATCCACTTTACCTCTCTGAGCCTCCTTTCCTTAATTTATAAATGGGGCTAATAACTGACCATCTTCCACAGATACTGTGAGTTTAATGTGATAGTTTAGATAGCCCAGGACAGGGAGAGTGCACAGTGAAGGGTAGCTATTGCTTATTTCTACAGTTCACCTCCCAGATCTCTGCCTACCTTGATTGTCAGCTTTTGGAGAAGACTCCAGGGATCATTATCCCTGTAACCCACTAGAACTTGGTGCTCAATTCTATCTTCATCCTGGTCACTGCTGATGTTCATTCACGCGTCTGCATCCAAGGCTTTGCTCAACTGGGTCTCCTGGCTGGAAATGCACTTCCCACCCAGTCTTCACCTCTCATAGGCAGCCTTTCCCGGTTACCTCCTGCCCTCTGGCCCCTGGTTCCCCAGTGATATTTAAGCTCAATGTACCTTGTACTAGAACTATTCTATTTTCTCCTTTTCACTATGAGCTCCAGGAGATCTGTCCCCTACCGACTTCCATTCCTCTGAATTCCCTTGAGGGAGGACACAGAACTGGCATTAAAAAAAAAAAAAAAAAAAAAAAAAAAAAGGTTAGGAACCTAGGTTCTCAAAGCTGAATTTTTTTTAATGATTTTTTTTTTTTTTTTGTACCAGGGATTGAACCTAGGGCCGTTTAATTACTGAGCTACATCCCCAACACTTTTCATTGATTTTTTTTTTTTTTTTTTTGAGACAGGGTCCTTGATAAGTTACTTGGAGCTTCACTAAATTGTTGAGGCTGGCTTTGAACTTGCTATCCTCCTGCCTCAACCTCCCCAGCTACTGGGATTACAGGCATAAGCCACTGTGCCCGACCAAAACTGGATTAAAATCTTCCTGGTTCTGTGGGTTTTTCCTCTACCAATGCTTTCATCTTTCTGTGCCTCAGTTTTTTTTTTTTTTCATCTGCCAAATGAGGAAAAAAATAGTACCTACTATTAGGATGGTTGGGAAGACTGAATATGAACTTTCATGTAAAGCACTTGGCACTTGGCTGAACAAATAGCAACAACTGGTGTTATTACTGTTTTGTTTGTTATTTTGGTACAGGGTCTCACTGAGTTACTTAGTGTCTCTCTAACTAGCTGAGGCTGGCTTTGAACTCTCCATCCTCCTGCTTCAGCCTCCTAAGCTGCCGGGATTACAGGTGTATGCCACCCTGAATACTACTATTATCTTATTTTTTTATTTTTTGAGATTGGTAGTTTTTTTAGTTAGAATGTAAGCCGCCTGAGGGCGGGGACCCTTCGGGCCTAGAGCGAAAGGAAGGTTTGCAGCCCGGAGCTGGACGGGGCGTCTCTGCACCCGCGCCTGCAGTACGGTGCTCGCCCGGTGGGTGGCAGACTCCGCATGTGCGGGCACCGCCCACGAGCCGGCCTGGGAGTCGCGCCCGCGACCTTCAACGTGGCTGTCTGGTGTCAGGATCCTTTTGAAGGAAGGAGAGAAGGGGAACCTATGAAAGCGCTAGTGGGAGACTCGCCCGGGCTTCAGGGACTCCTTCTTAGGGCTCTCTGCATCTTCCCGAGGGTTGGAACAAGAAGAAAAAAATCTTCACTTCCCACCTGGGTGGAGTGCAGAGGGGACAGACTGGAAAACTTCTGCCCTGAGCCTGAGAAAGAAAAAGAGAAAGGCTCGTCCTGAAAAAATCTTCATCGTCATAACTCCCAAGTCACAGGGTGCTGCCCTGGATAGTCCATGCATTGTCCCCACCTAGTAGCTCCTTTGATCTTAGGAGAAAGGGAGGTGTGCCCATTTTGCAGGGGAGGGCCACTGTGACTGGTGGAGGTAGAGCCCACTTAGACAGACAGACTTCTGCTGTGCTGCGCCTAACTCCAAATCCCCGCCCTCCTCCCACCCCTGACGGTCAAACTGAGACCACCCCTGCAGAGGCGTCTGCCCACCCCCCTTTAGCCTACCCTTACTGGGATGATAGCACTTGGGCATGTATTATTTCACTTAATCCTTCCAACAACCCCTCAGAGTAAGACTTTACTATCATCCTCGTTTTACAGAAGGAAACTGAGAAGCAAAAATAAAACCAAATTTGGACCAAAAATAAAATCCTCAAAGTCTGTGCTTTCAGCCAGTACTGTATTTTTGTTGTTGTTGGTGTTTTTTTTTGTTTGTTTGTTTGTTTGTTTTTGTGGTTGTTGTTTCTGTTATATTGGGGATTAAATATTAAATCCAGCAGTGGTCTACCACTGAGCTACATCCCCAGTCCTTTATATTTTATTTTAGTTTATTTTTTTAATTCAAGGTCTTGCGCTGGCCTGGAACAATCCTCCTGCTTCAGCTTCCTGAGTCCCTGGGATTACAAACATGTAGCACCATGCCTGGTTGCTTGGGTCTTTTTTTTTTTTTTTTTAACATTTTTTTTGAGAGAGAATTTTTTTTTTAATATTTCTCTTTGAGTTTTTGGCGGACACAACATCTTTGTTTGTATGTGGTGCTGGGGATCGAAGCCCGGGCCGCACGCATGCCAGGCGAGCGCATTACTGATTGAGCCACATCCCCAACCCCTGCTTGGTTCTTAATAATTATTTAAGTATTGAATAGGTAATACATCATTCCTACCTACTAGTTATTCAAATTACCATAAATAAACCAACAAAGGACAAAGGATGAACAATTTGTCCCCATTCCTGTCCTCCAGCCACCCTGGTCCAGTCTGTACTGCTAAGGGTAGCACCCTGTGAGTTATGAGTTATGTCTATGAAGATTTTCAGGATAGCTTCTCCTTTTTTTCTCTGTCTCCCAGACCCTGGTGGAGGAAAGGGGTGTCTTCAGTATTCCTCTCTGCCCTAGTTTCAATCTGTACCCTAGAGATTTCTCTTTTTTGGGGGGTACTTGGGATTGAACTCAGGGACACTCGGCCACTGAGCCACCTCCCCAACCCTATTTTGTATTTTATTTAGAGACAGGGCCTCACTGAGTTGTTTAGTGCCTCACATTTGTTGAGGCTGGCTTTGAACTCACAATCCCCCTGCCTCAGTTTCCCAAGATACTGGGATGACAGGCATGGACCACAGCACCCAGCTCACCCTAGGGTTTTCTGTTATATTCCTCCAGAGATATTGTCACCACCACCCATGCTGGGGATTAAACCCAGGGATGCTCTACCACTGAGCTACATTCCTAGTCCTTTATATCTTATTTTATTTATTTTACTGCCCTTCATACACTCACATTGACTCTCTCAAACATAGGAAAAGCCATGTTATCTTCTAGAACTGGAAGTGATTTCTCTTCCCTGATTCCTTGGGTTAGCATTCAGGGCCTCCTGAGAACACCTCTACCTCTACCCACCTTGGTATCCAAACTCTGGGTCCTGCAATCATCTTCCCAGCTCCTTTGTCTCTTTCTTTCTTTCTTTCTTTCTTTTCTTTTCTTTTTAATATATTTTAGTTGTCAATGGATCTTTTTAATTTATTTACATGTGGTGCTGAGGATCGAACCCAAGGCCTCACACATGCCAGGCAAGCCCTCCACCACAACTCCAGCCCCTCTCTTGCTTCTTTCAACTGCTCCATCTTTTGAAATCCCTTTATCCCCTTGAGTGTCCCCAGCCAGAATCTCTACCACTGAGCTACATCCGCAGCCTGAGGAGCTCAGTTTAAGCCTTGCATGTGGTGACCATTCTCAGATTTAAATCAGACTTTAGGTCTCCACTCAAGTCTGTGAACATTGACAGAACTTGAACCCTGCTGAGAAATGTTGAAATTAAAACCCTTAAAATTTGTATTTGTGAAGTTCAAAGCCAGCCTCAGCAACTTAGCAAGGCCCTGAGAAACTTAGCAAGAACTTATCTCAAAATAAAATATAAAGGGCTGGGGTTGTGGCTCAGTTGTTGAATGCTTGCCTAGCACATATGAGGCAGTGGGTTCGACCCCCAGCACCATGTGAAAAAACTAAACAAACAAAATAAAGGTATTGGGGCTGGGGAGGTGGCTCAGTGGTTGAGTGCTTGCCTCACATGCGTGAGGCACTGGGTTCCATCCTCAGCACCACAGAAAAAAAAAAAATAAATAAAGATGTTGTGTCCATCTACAACTAAAAAAAATATTTAAAAAATAAAGGTATTGTGTCCATCTACAACTAAAAATATTTTTTAAAAAAATAAATAAAATAGGGCTGGGGATGTGGCTCAAGTGGTAACACGCTCGCCTGGCATGTGCGGGGTGCTGGGTTCGATCCTCAGCACCACATAAAATAAAATAAAGATGTTGTGTCCACCGAAAACTGAAAAATAAATATTAAAAAATATTTTAAAAATAAAATAAAATAAAAAGGGCTGGGGATGTGGCTCAGTGCTAAAATTCCCCTGGGTTTAATCCCCAGTACCAAAAAAAAAAAACAAGCCAACTTCATTCCCACCTCAGGGTTTCTGCAGCAGCTGTGCCTCTGCTTAGCGTGTGTCCCCTTAAATATCAGACTTTTTAGAGAGGTTTTCCATGGTTACTCTTTCTTTTTCTTTTGGTACTAGGGATTAAATACAAGGACACTTTTACCACTGAGCCACAACCCTAGCCCTTTTTCTTTTTTTAATTTAGAGACAGGGTCTTCCTAAGTTGCTTAGGGCCTCGCTAAATTACCAAGGCTGGCCTCGAATTTGCTGTTCTCCTGCTTCAGCCTCCTGAGGCACTGGAATTACAGGCATGTGCCACTGTGCCTGGCTCTCAGTTCTCTTCTCTTTTATTTTTTTAGTTCTGTGTGCGTGTGTGTGTGTGTGTGTGTGTGTGTGTGTGTGGTGCTAGAACTCAGGACCTTGCACATGTTAGGCAAGTGCTCTATCATGAAACCACACACCTCCAGCCCCTGTTATCTGTTTTGTTGTTGTTGTTGTTGTTGTTTACTCTCTTGGTTATCTCTCCCATTAGACTTTGCATTCCAGTAGAGCATGGTGGCGCACACGTATGATCCCAGTGGCTGGGGAGGCTGTGGCAGGAGGATTGCAAATTCAAAGCCAGCCTCAGCAATTTAGTGTGGCCCTGAACAATTTAGCAAGACCCTCTCTCAAAATGAAAAATGAAGTGGGGCACAGTGGTGCACACCTGTAATCACAGTGGCTCGGGAGGCAGAGGCAAGAGGATCTTGAGTTCAAAGCCAGCCTCAACAAAAGCGAGGCCCTAAGCAACTCATTGAGACTCTTTCTCTAAATAAAACCCAAAATAGGGTTGGGAATGGGGCTCAGTGGTCGAGTGCCCCTGAGTTCAATCCCCTGTAGCCTCCCCGCCTCCAAAAAAAAAAAAAGTGAGAAAGGACTGGGGATGTAGCTCAGTAGTAAAGTGCTTGGGGTCCACACACCCCTGCCCCCTGACAAAAGAAGTTCAGATCATTAGAACATGGCTATGAAAGGATTTGAATCCAGGCTGCCAAGGACCGGACTTCTCCTACCCACCTAAAGATTATTCATCATTGGTAGCCAGAGGGTAATTCCTACAGTGAAGAGAGCCTGAGCTTCTTGGGTGTTTTCCTGGTGCTATTACAAAGGAAATCTTCACTTATTCAAAGGTCATTACCTGAACTAGGAACTCAGCTCAGAGGTAAAGTACTTTAGTGTGCTAGAGACCCTGGGTTAAATTCCCAGCACTGGTTACTGCTGGGCACAAGGATTTATTTATTTATAAACAAAGGCTTAGCTGTTGATAATGGAGGTGAAAACAACATTCAAATTAGAGGGTGATTCTGGGCCCTGCATCCACCCTTAGTCAGCTGATAAGAGTCCTGTAATAGGAGCCAGGAATGGTGGCACAGGCTGCCTGTAAATCCTAGCTACTCCGGGGGCTGAGAAGAAGAACCACAAGTTCAAGATCAACCTGGATAATTTAGTGAGACCCAGTTTCAAAATAAAACCGGTTTGGGTATGTGGCTCAGTGGTAGCGCACTTACCTACCAGCATATATGAGACCCTGGGTTCAATTCCCAGCACCGCTAAAAATTAAAAAAAAAAAAAAATAGAGGGGGAAGGCTAGTTTCTTACTTCAGTTATTCATTCATTCAAGTTCTCATTTATTCAACCAAGTACCAAATATTTCTTGAGGGGCTACAGTGTGCCCAGATCTAGAGATGAACTAGACACAGTCATTATCTTAGTGTCTACTCCTTACCTCCTACCTCCTGGCCCTAGGCATCCTCTCCTCTATGAGTCAGGGCCTAATGCATGTTCCTTTGCTGACACGATGCCTATGGGTAGTTAGCCCCTTCATCAGTAAATCTAAATTTTTGCCCCAGTTGAATGCTATACCTATTATGTGGCTTGGAGTGTTCACTTCCTCCCTAAGCCTCAGTTTCCTAATCTGTAGAAAAAGGACAATAATGCTCACTGCCTACAGTTGTAAGAATTCAATGGAATAAATTTGCCAGTCACAGTGGCTCACATCTGTCATCCCAGTGGCTCAGGAGGCTGAGGCAGGAGGATCCCGAGTTTAAAGCTAGCCTGAGCAACATCGAGGCCCTAAGCAACTAAATGAGACCCTGACTCTAAATAAAATACAAAAATAGGGATGGGGATGTGGCTCAGTGGTCAAGTTCAATCTGAGTTCAATCTCTGGTACAAAATATGTGTGTGTGTGTATATATATATATATTTCAATGGAATAAATTGATAGTACTTTATAAACTTTAAAGTGCTTTATAGGGGGATGTGGCTCAAGCAGTAGCGTGCTCACCTGGCACGCGTGCGGCCTGGGTTCGATCCTTAGCACCACATACAAATAAAGATGTTGTGTCCGCCAAAATTAAAAAAAAAAAACAACGAAAAAAATTAAAATTATCTCTCTTTAAAAAAAAATTAGGGCTGGGGATGTGGCTCAAGCGGTAGCACACTCGCCTGGCATGCATGTGGCCCGGGTTAGATCCTCAGCACCACATACAAACAAAGATGTTGTGTCTGCCGAAAACAAAATAAATATTAAAAAATTCTCATTCTCTCTCTCTCTCTCTCTCTTTAAAAAAAAAATAAAATTAAAAAAAATTAAAGTGTTTTATAAATTATAAAGTACCAAGCCAATATTACATATTATTGTTTAGAGAGAGATGAAACTGAAATCAACAAATAAATGATAACTGTACAATCCCCTCTTTTTTAATTAAAAAAAATTGTAGCAGGATCTTTCTCTCACCCTATCAAATCAGACAGATAGTTGGTAAGTTTATTGAAAAAAGTCCATCAAAGACAGGCTTGGTGGTATATACCTGTAATTCCAGCAACTTGGGAGGTTGAGTCAGAGGATCACAAGTTCCAGGCCCGCTTCAGCAACTTAGTGAGACCTTCAGAAATTTAACAAGACCGTGTCTCAAAATAGAAAGTGAAAAAGTACTGGGGGGCTGGGTTTGTGGCTCAGTGGTAGAGCGCTCGCCTAGCATGTGTTAGGCACTGGGTTCCATCCTCAGCACCACATATAAGTAAATAAATAAAGGTCAATCAACAACTAAAAAATATATATATTTTTTAAAGTACTGGGGATATAACTCAGTTGTGAAGTACCCCTGGGTTCAATACTCAGTACCTCAAAAATAAATAAATAAAGGGCTGGGGATATAGCTCAATGGTAGAACACTTGCTTAGCCTGTGTGAAGCCCTAGGTTCAATCCCTAGTAGCACAAGCAACAAAAAAAAAAAACTGTAAGCAAAAATTTTTAATCATTTTCTGTTTTAATGAATTTGTGTGTATTGGTGTGCCAGGATTGAACCCAAGAATGCTCTACTACTGAGTTACAGCCCCAATTTTTTTTTTTTTTTTAATTTCTTATTTTGAGACAGGGCCTTGCAAAATTGCCCATTCTGGCCTCAAACTTGCAATCTTTCTGTCTCAGCCTTCCAAGTAGCTGGGATTATAGGCTATGCCTATGTCCCTGTCTCCACACATGAACAGTCTTCCTCATTATCAATGTCCCCCACCAGAATGATACACTCATTACAGTTGATGAACCCACATTGACACATCCTTATCACCCAAAGTATAGTTCACATTAGGGTTAGCTCTTGTGTTGTGCATTCTATGGGGCTGGACAAATGTATAATGACATTTACCAGCAAATGTTTTAGACTTTTCCCAAAGCATTCAACCGCTCATTTGTAGCATCATTAGGGTTCTGTTTTGTTTGGTGGTGGTACTGGAACCCAGGGCCTAGTGCATGCTAGGCCAGTGTCTACCCCTGAGCTATATTCCCAACCATCACTTTTCTTGTCCCACTCTCATTCATCAGTTTGTCATATACAATTATGTGATTTAATAACAAGAGTGACTGGAGACTGTAACACAGTCACATCTGAAGTTCTTGGAAAGAGTTAGTAGCTGGTCATATTAGAGACAAATCCATCCACTGCTGTAGGTATCTTATCATTCTGGCTTTTATGGGAGACAAGGTGAGCAAACATTGGTTATTTCAGTGAGCCAGCATAGTGAGTTCTTCCCCCCCACCCATACTGGAGATTGAACCCAGGGGTGCTTCACCACTGAGCCAGATCTGCAGTCCTATTTTAATGGTTTATTTTGACACAGGGTCTCCTTAAGTCCTTAGAGCCTTGCTAAGTCGCTGAGGTTGATCTCCAACTTGCAATCTTCCTACCTCAGCCTCCTGAATTGCTGAGATGACAGGTATGCACCACTGCACCTAGCCCTCTTTATTCTTTATTTAAGACAGGATCTCACTAAATTGCTAAGGGTCTTGCTAAATTGGTGAGGTAGGCCTCAAACTTGGGATCTTCCTGCCTCAGCCTCCCAAATTGCTGGAATTACAGATATTCACCACTGCTCCTGGACCCAGTGAAATTTTTTTTAATAGTTGTAAATGTACACAATAACTTTTTTTTTTTAATGTGGTGCCTCAAACCCAGTGCCTCACACATTCTAGGCAAGTGCTCTACCACGTGAATTCTTAATCAGGTGAGTTGTTTAATCCAGAATATTTTACTATACAAAAACATATAATAACAGCAACAACAACAAAAAAGCCATCTCTCAATTAAAAAAAAAAATACGAAAACCATCTCTGACTGATTCTGTTCTCTTGTTGCTCCTTTATACTTTTCAGAAGTGTTTCTTTTTATATGTTTGTTTTGTTGAAACTTTAAAATAGATGAAAGTTTGTTTGGTTGTTGTTGCTTGTTTTTTAGATCTAGGGATAGAGTCCAGAGCACTCTACCGATAGAAGAAAGTGTTCGCTCCCTTCCTTCCTTTCTCTCTCTCTCTTTCTTTTTCTTTCAACTTAATTAAGACTACAGGACCACATATTCGAAGGGCTAAATGGGCTATACTAAACTTCAAATTCCATGAATCAAGCCTATTGTAATAGACTGGACATGACATAACATGCCTAATTGGGATAATGACAGTGGAGAAATCTTGGTATTAAGCAGTGGTTCTCGGAAGTGTGCCCCAGGACCAGCAGCAGCAACATGACCTGGGAATTTGTTAGAAATGTTCATTCTTGGACTCCACCCCAGACCGGCTGCATCAGATACTTTGGGGGGTGGGGCCCAGCAATGTGTGTTCCAACAAGCCCTCCAGAGGGTTCTGGTATTCCCTCAAGTTAACAGATATTCACAGGTCAGGCTGACTTACCACTTAGAGGCTTTGTGATCTCAAACAAGTCACTGCACCTCTCTGAACCTCTTTCGACTCTGGAAAATAAGAATAATATGCCGGACATGGTGGTGCGCACCTATAATCCCAGCAACTTGGGAGGCTGAGGTAAGAGGATCGCAAATTAGAGGCCAGTCTCAGCAATTTAGCGAGGACCTAAGTAACTTGGTGAGACCCTGTCTCAAAATAAAAAATGAAAACGGCTGGGAGCAGGTGTGGTGGCTCAGGCCTATAATCCCAGCAGCTCGGGAGTCTGAGATGAGATTTGTGGTTCAAAGCCAGCCTCAGCAACAGCGAGGCACTAAGCAACTCAGGGAGACCCTGTCTCTAAATAAATACAAAATAGGGCTGGATTTGTGGCTCAGTGGTTTAGTGCCCCTGGATTCAATCTCCAGTGTCAAAAAAAAAAAAAAAAGAAGAAGAAGGAAAGAAAGAAAGAAAAGTAAAAAGTAACAAGCCTGTCTTATAGAGTAATTGAGAAGATTAAATGTAAAGTTCCTAGTATAATGCTTGACACACAGCAGGCACTCCCTACATGTTAGGAATTGTGAATATTTTTAGGAAATTCCTGAGTGGCAGCTTTAATTAGAGTGACAAACATCTGGAAGAAAAGGAACAAGATGTTTGGGGGTTAAAATATTCTAGCAGGGCCCGAATACCTGTAATACCAGCGGCTCAGGAGGCTGAGGCAAGAGGATCCCAAGTTTAAAGCCAGTCTCAACAAAAACGAGGCCCTAAGTCACTCAGTGAGATCCTGTCTCTAAATAAAATAAAAATAGGGCTGAGGATGTGGCTCAGGCATCAAATGCCCCTCAGTTCAATCCCCAGTACCCCCTCTCCAAAAAATTCTGGTAGGTACTCTGCCCTCATTGTGTTCCTTCATCTCCTATTACATGTGTTAGGGTGGGAGTCCACATGATGATGATATGGCCTGACCCCCCTCACAGACATGAAGACTGAGAGTCAGGGAGGCTGAACTACAGCTAAGAAGTTGCAGTGTTGGGACCCATGTGCCCCACTCTACCCCCAGCTTCAAAAAGATGCAGACAGATGCCCATTCCCCTATGCTCCCTGCAAACCATCTGCTCTCAGAGTATGTCTGTCCACTCCTTCACCCCAAATTTCTTGCTGGGGTCACTTACAGCAGGATTGTTTTCAGGGCTCTAAAACTCACAGAAACCAGAACTTTCAACTCATTTGCACAGGGATCTCCTGATTCTGTTCCTTGGCCTGTTTCTGCTGCCTCGATCCTCACCCAGCCCCAGCTGACACCAGCATGATTCACTTATGGACCTGAGACCATGAATCATACATGCACTAATTCATTAATTTAATCAGATATTCTACCTGCTGTGTGCCAGGCACTAGAAGCATAGGGATGAACAAAACAGATACAGGCCCTATCACAGAGAGCTTAACTGAAGGACACACAGCACCAAATACTGTATAGCATGTTCAATGCAAAGATAGGGACACAACCGGGCTTTGTAAGAGCCCAGAGGAGATCCTGATCCAATCCCAGGGTGGGAGGAGATCCAGAAGGGCTTCTTGGAAGAGGCAACCCTCTGAATTGATAGGAAGGCATTTGCTGGCCAGAGTGTTTCATCAGTTTCTTGTTTTATACACGAAGAAATGAATCTAGAGTTACTTCATCATTTGTTCATTTAAACGAGCAAACGTTTATCAAGTATCTACCTTTCCCCAGGATTCAGAGGTCAATAAGGTATCAGCCAGTCCCATAGGATACACGGAGGCCTCAAGGAACTCCAGGACTTTACCACTCACTGCTCTTTGTATATATTTTATTTTATGTTACCTTGTTAAAAGCCAGGGTTTTTGCAGTATACTTGACGTAGAATAAAATACTCCCTGTTTAGTAGACAGTCCCATAAATTTGACAAATGCATACAGTCCTGTAATCACTCTTATAAAGGAGACTGAACATCATCGGCATTGGATGCTCATCCCACTTCCTGAGTCTGAGCTTTCCTCCTAATTCAGAGTGTTATCTTGTGCAAATCTTCCCCTCCCTGAACCTTAGTATCTTCATCTATAAAGTGGGAACTGTAATGCCCCCATGGCTGAGGATTCCTGGCATATAGTAAGCACTCTATAAACACCGGCTATAATTTTACTAGAATGTTCCTCCTTCACACTTTCTCCATTCTGGTTCTTTCAAACTCTGTCTCTGTGTGTGTTTCTCTCTCTCTCTCTCTCTCTCTCTCTCACACACACACACACACACACACAAAGACATTTTTGAAGCCTCTTGTTTCTCAGAGAGGTTTTATTTATAGGCTGCGCCTCATTGTGAATGTGAAAAGGAGAAAGCCCAGGCCCTCCATAGACCTTTCATGTGTAAATCAGCCTGGGCCAGGAGCACGGGGTCACCAGGAGGAGGATTTCACTCTTAATTACTCCTAGAGAAAGCCGGCAGGAGGGGGCCTCGCTGGGAGCCCAGAGCCTCGCTTGTGGCCCTGGGCTCCTGGGCCTGGCTCTCCTGGGCCCGGGTTGGGCCACACTGGGGCCAGCACTTCCTAGGTCTGGCCTTGATTTCTGCAGAACCTGGGGGCCAAGGCAGAGGTGCAGGTGCCGCCAGGGAGTGGCCCCCAGTGGTTTTTTTGAGGGCAAGGAGTTTGGATGTGGAAGGAGGGCAAACAGCTTTGCAGAGTGGGAGGTATCCAGGGATGGAAGCTGATAAGAGCCAGAAAAGAGGCGGGTTCATTTAAAATAAAATTTAGAAAAAAAAATTTTAAAGGTCTTTTATTCACTCTTTCTTTTCCAATGTCAAAAACAACATATTCTAGAGAAAAAAAATGTGGAAAGATTTCCACCAGGCCTTTGACGCTGTTTACCTCAGAGGGTAAGTTTGGATGTGAGGAAAGGGATATTATTAATATTTTCTTTACACATTTTTTTTTCTGTCTGTGTTAGAGATCCAACCCAGGGCCTCTACCCCTGAGCCACACCCCCAGCCCTATGTTTCTTTATTTGTGACTTATTAAAATGGTATGTATTGCCTTTTGTAATTAAAAAAAAATAGGGCTTCTTTTGATAATATCCACATTGTTGTTTTCTGACTAGAAGATAAATTCATATTTATTGTAAAGCATTAAGAAAACAAAGTGTAAAAACAACCTATGAGGACCAGGCATCATGGTGCATATCTGTAATCCCAGCAACCAAGAAGGTCAAGGCAGAAGGATCTCAAGTTTGAGACCAGTCTGGGCAACTTAGCAAGAACCTGTCTCAAAAGAAACAAAGCAAAACAAAACCTCTGATGGTCTCATCCAAAGGAAAAAAACCTTAAATATTTAGTTAGATGGCCTTTTCTTTTCTTTCTTTTACTTTTATGTTTTTAATTGAGGATTGAACTCAGGGGTGCTTCTGTCTGTCCAAGCTACATTTCCAGTCTTATTTATTGTTTTTTTTTTTTTTTTTTTTTTAATTTTGAGATAGGGTGTCACTAAATTGTCTAGGCTGGCATTGAACTTGCAATATTCCTGCCTCAACCTCCAGAGTAGCTAGGCTTACAGGCATAAGCCACCATGATCAGAGGTATATGCTGTTTGATTATTTATTTCTGTGCAATGTTTCTGTTTTTATTTTTGTTCAATTTGTATGCTTGGGCTGGGGATGTTGCTCAGTGGTAGAGCACTGGCCTCACATGCCCAAGGACCTGGGTTAATCCCCAGTACCAAAGAGAAGAAGTACAATTTTTTTTTTTTTTTTTGTACTGGGGATGGAACTCAGGGGCACTCAACCAGTAAGCCACATTCCCAGCCCTATTTTGTATTTTATTTAGAGACAGGGTCTCACTGAGTTGCCTAGTGCCTGGCCATTGCTGAAGCTGGCTTTGAACTCGCGATCCTCCTGCCTCAGCCTCCCAAGCCGCTGGGATTCAGGCGTGCACCACCACACCCGGCCCTCAAATCATTTTGCATGCTTAAACTGCACAAACTCAAACTGGGGATTGAACCCAGGGGCTCTTAACCAATGAGCCACATCCCCAGCCCTTTTGCTGTTTTATTTATTTACTTATTTTAAGAAATAGATTTCTTGGACTGGGGATATAGCTTAGTTGGTAGAGCGCTTGCCTTACATGCAGAAGGCCCTGGGTTTAATCCCCAGCACAACCACCAAAAAAAAAAATAATAATAATAATAGGTTTTTTAAAAAAATTATTATTATTTTTTTAGTTGTAGATGGACACAATACCTTTATTTTGTTTATTAAGTTTTTGTTTTGTTTTTTTAATGTGGTGCTGGGGATTGAACCTAGTACCTCATGCATGCTAGGTAAGTACTCTACCACTGAGTGTTTTATTTTGAGATGGTCTCATGAAGTTGCTTAAGACCTGGCTAAATTACTGGGGCTGGCTTTGAACTTGTGATCCTCAGCCTCCTGAGTTGTTGGGATTATAGGTGTGCATCACTGTGCCCAGCACTTTATTTATTTACTTATTTATTTTCAGTACTGGGGATCCAACCCAAGGCCTGAGGCTGCCAGGGAAGTGTTCTACACTGAACTACATCCCAGCCCTTGCACAAGCTTTTGGGTACAACTTAACATATTCAGGTTTTCTTCCATTCATCTTATCTCTTTGTGTGTGTGTGTGTGTGTGTGTGTGTGTGTGTTGTGTGAGAGAGAGAGAGAGAGAGAGAGAGAGAGAGACTAGATGGTGATATCTGGAAATTCAAAACAGTGTACACAAGAAATGTAAGGGCTAAAAATTTGCCAGGAACTTTCAATTTTTCACATTACACCTTTGCATACTGATTGAATTTTTCTTTTAATGTGAGCATAGGTTATATTTATAATTTTAAAAATTAGCTAATAAAAATGTGGTTTAGCTATACATAATTCTAATGTACATTCATTAAAGGAAATGCAATATTCATTAAATGAACACTAAGTTTATTACATACAGTGTTGATTAAGAAAATACAATCTCACACACACACACACACACACACATCCAAAGATAACCATGGTTAACTCTTGTTTTATTTCCTTCTAGTTTTTGTTTTGTGGTACTGAGGATGAAGCCCAGGGATGCTCTACCATGGAGTAGAGCGACATCCTCAGTAACCCTCCACTTTTTTTTTTTATACTAGAGATTGAACCCAGAGGCGCTTAACCACTGAGCTACATCCTCACCCCTTTTTATTTTGTATTTAGAGATAAGGTCTTGCTAAATTGCTTAGCGCCTCACTTTTGCTGAGGCCAACTTTGAACTTGTAATTCTCCTGTTTCAGCCTCCCAAGCCTCTGGGATTACAGGTATGCACCACCATGCCTGGCCTCAGTTCCCATTTATTTATTTATTTATTTGGTACAGGGGATTGAACTCAGGAGTACTCAACCACTGAGTCACATCCCCAGCCCTATTTGTATTTTATTTAGAGACAGGATTTCACTTAGTTGCTTTATACCTCACTGTTGCTGAGGGTGGCTTTGAACTTGTGATCCTCCTGCCTCAGCCTCTGGAACTGCTGGGATTACAGGTATGTGCACCACCATGCTCGGTTTTATTTTTATTTTGAAAGAGGGTTTCAGTAAGTTGCTTTGTTGTTGTTGTTGTTGTTGTAGAAGGACAGAGTACCTTTATTTTGTTTATTTTTATGTGGTGCTAAGGATCAAACCCAGTGCCTCACACATGCCAGGCAAATGCTCTACCACTGAGCTACAGCCCCAATCCCAAGCAAGTTGCTTTTGATCCTCTTGCCTTAGCCTCCCAAGTTTCTGGCATGCACCACAGCATCCCCTTTCCTTCTAGTTTTATCTCTAAATATATTCTGTTAAACTTTATAAAACATACAAATGGGAAAACAAACCAAAAATACAATTGTAGAAATTTAGAAAACAAATGCCGCTTGAACTCTACTAGAAATGACCACTATTGTTGGGAGGCTGGCACCTGGGAGGCTGAGGCAGGAGGATTGTAAATTTGAGGCCAGACTGAGCCTGAGAAACATAGTGAGAGCCTGTCTCAAATAGAATAAAATGGGCTGGGAATGCAGCTCAGTGGTTGAGCAGGTGCTTAGCATGTGTGAGTCCCTGACTGAACTCAATAAACAGCAAAAAATAAAAATGTGTCAGTCTTCTTTTTGTGTGTGTGTGTGTGGTACTGGGGATTGAACCCAGGAGTACTCTATAACTGAGCTATACCCTCAGCCTTCTTAAGCTTTATTTTAAGATAGGATCTCACTAAATTGCCCAGGCTAGCCTCAAACTTATAATCCTCCTGCCTCAGTCTTCCAAGTCACTGGGATTACAGGTATGTGCCCCCCATGCCCAGCTGAATTAGTTTTTTTTTTTTTAAAGAGAGAGAGAGAGAGAGAATTTTTTTTTAATATTTATTTTTTAGTTCTCGGCGGACACAACATCTTTGTTTGTATGTGGTGCTGAGGATTGAACCCGGGCCGCACGCATGCCAGGCGAGCGCGCTGCCGCTTGAGCCACATCCCCAGCCCCTGAGTTAGTTTTATTGTATCAGCTTGGCAAGACTGTGTAGGAACACCTGGAATAGGAATATCCATCTCTGCTGGAAACTCTCCTCCCCTTTTCTTCTTCTCTAACACGACCACCAATTTTATTATTTATTTATTTATCTATTTTTTTTGTGGTGCTGGGGATTGAACCCAGAGCCTTGTGCATGCGAGGCAAGCACTCTACCAACTGAGCTATATCCCCAGCCCCACCACCAATTATTGAGCCTTTACTTTGTCCCTGGGCACTGTCCTTCCCACTTCATACATGCCCTATTATTTAATTCTCACAAGAATCCTACAGAGTTGGTGATCTCATCATCCTCATTTTACAGATGAGGAAACTGAGACTTAGAGAGGTAAATATAGCTGATAAGTGGTTCAGCTGAGATTAGAATTAGGTCATATGACTTCCTTTGCATTAATTTGCATATTCAAACTCTCCTTTTCTTTAGTACCAGGAATTGAACCCAGGGGCACTCATCCACTGAGCCACATCCCCAGTTCTTTCTTATTTTTTATTTTGAGACAGGGTCTCACTAAATTGCTTAGAGCCTTGCTAAATTGCTGAGGCTGACTTCAAACTCATGGTCCTCCTGCTTCAGCCTCCTGAGCTGCTGGGATTACAGGCATGTGCCACCATGCCAAGTTCAAATGCTCCTTTTTCAGGTTGAAAAAGTGGGATTCCGAAAAGGGTTGTGATATGCCAAAAGTCAAGGAAAGAGCCCAGCTTAAATTACTAGATTTTTCCACTATACTCCATCCTGTGGTCTCAGGGTGACAATCTAAGGACTTGAGGCTGTAGGAACTCCAAAACACTGCCTTAGAAAACTTCCCATGAGGGCTGGAGCTGTAGCTCAATGGTAGAGAGCTCATCTAGCATGCATGAGGCACTGGGTTCGATCCTCAGCCCCACATAAAAATAAACAAATAAAAATAAAGGCATCTGTCCATCTACAACCACAAAGAAAAAAACTTCCCATGGGGCTTTTGAGTTCCAACAAAACTCAAAGCTTCTCAGAATTACACCCCCAGTTTTGCATCTCCCCTCCAGGGCTGGGCGCTGCCTGTCCATCACCAAAAAAAAAAAAAAAAAAAGGAAATAGTAGTTAGGGATCACATGCCCAGACAGGGAGGAAATCTGGCAGCCCCAGCACGTGTTCAGCCATGGCTGTTCCATTGTTGGGAGAATGGAGCACTAAGAGGAGCAGAGGAAAATGCCTGAGAAGGAGAGTACTTAGGAACAGAATTGCAAAAATAAATAGGAGAGAAAAAGTTGGTACCTGGATGAACTAAATTGGGAATGGATTGATTCCCACAAGTGAAAGAGGACTAACTGCCTTGGCACAGTTCCTACTGCAAAGAATTGTGCATTATATATGCATAAGCCTTCTGCAGCGGGGAGAGGAAGGCTCACCACTTCACCCCAGGCCACAGAGCTGAAAGACTGGGATTCTGCCACTGCCTCTGAGGTCTCCCTCAGTTCTACATTGTCCCATCATCTCTTGGCTGTAAGTCAGAGCCCCAGGAAGTGAAGATCTAGATCTATCTTCTTCACAAGGGGCTGAGTCATGCTCCCTATGGATGTTGACCCAGATGCTCTTACATCAAGGATAGAGAATAAACTATTATGATGGAAAATTCCAGGAAGACCAGGATACTAAGTATCCATCCATCTATCCATCTATCCATCCATCCATCCAGGTATTCATTCATCTGAGACTCCAACTGTCTGTCCATCCATTTGTCCATCTACTTCATCCATCCGTTCATCCTCTGTCGGTTCATTGATTCATAGGTGTCCATCATCCATGCTAACACTAACTACTCAACACAGAGGTCCGCTAGTTAAGACTGAATTCTTTCATTCATTCATTTCATCCTTCTTTTTTTCTTTTTAGAGACAGGGTCTGACTATGTTGTTTAGGCTGGCCTTGAGCTCTTGGGCTCAAGTGATCCTCCTGCCTCAGTCCCCCATGTAGCTGAGACTATAGGCATGTGCTGTTGTACCCAACTAAGACTATGAGTGAGTTCTTTTTTTGGTACCAGGGATTAAACCCAGGTGTGCTTATCCACTGAGCAATATCCCCAGGCCTTTTAAAATATTTTGTTTGGAGACAGGATCTCCCTGAGTTTCTTAGAGCCACTCTAAGTTGCTGAGGGGCTTTGAACTTGTGATCTTCCTGCCTCAGCCTCTCAAGCCACTGGATTACAGGTATACACCCCAGCAAGACTGGAAGTTCTGAAATCAGACTTCGTGAGTTAGAAACCTGGCACAGCACATATAAGCTGTGTGATCAATAGCAAATTGCCTAGGCTTTCTGTGTCTTAGTTTCCTCATCTATAAAATGTAGATAATTATATCTACATATAAGGTGGTTGTCATCATAGGGTGGTTGTCATCATTAAACGAGTTAATCCATGTTAAGCACTTAGAACTGGTTCATGTCTATTGAACAAATGCTTGTTAATGTTAGCATCACTTATTATTAGTCAAGGATGTACTCAGTGGGATCCTGAGGTTTGAACAAAGTGCCATGGACTATAGAAGCAAGACCAAAGCACTAAGTTTGAGGGCTAAATCTGGGAAAGTTGAGACTCTGTTTTCAGAGACTCTTTTGGAGTCCAACAAGGAGAGAATGGACCCCTCTGCCAGATATGGTCTGAGAGGTCCAGCCCGATTCCTGATTAGGTCAGGCATGAATTTCCCGGGACACTGGAAGTGTCAGTTGCTGACTGCTCACCTGGGATCCCTGATTGAGGAGAGTCATCTCACCAAGGTTACAGTCCCTTCTTGGTATACTCGTATCCTTAAACTGGTCGGCAGGTTTAAGTGCCAAGCCCTCTCATCCCAACTCAGGACAACTCTGATAGACCATCTCAGCTTCAAACTATGGGGTTGGCTGAGGCTTCCACTGAGTTGATCCTTCCACTGCATTACAGCCCCCCTTTACCCAACCCTGCTTCCCTCCCTTTCTTTCCACGAGTGTCAATACCAAGAGCACTGTTATGGTTAAGATAGGAGGTGTCCCCCAAACCGCACATGTGAGACAATGCAAGAAAGTTTAGAGGTGAAGTGATGGGTTTATGAAGACCTTCACCTGATCAGTGCATTAATGTCCTGGGATTAACTGGGTGGTCACTGCGGGCAGTAGGAAGTGGATGGAGGAGGTGGGTCACTGAGGGTGTGCCTTTATGGTTTACATTTTGTTGGTTTATATTTTCTCTCTTTCTTGGCTTCTTGGTGGCCATGTCCTGAACTACTTTCCTCCACCACATTCTTCTGCCATGATGACCTACTTCACCTTAGGCCCAGAACAATGGAGCTGGCTGTCTACGGACTGAGACCTGTGAAACTGTGAGCCCCAAATCAACTTTTCCTCCTCTAAAATTGTCCTTATCAGGTCTTTTGGTCACTGCAATGAAAAAATCTAACTAAAACAGGCACCTCTTAATAAAATTCTGCACCCCAAACTCTATCTTTGAGTCTGTTTCCCAGAAGAGCTGGCCTGTTAGACAAAAGTCACAGCATCCTTTAAAGGTGGCTTACTGTGTGCTACATCTACACAAAATTCTTTTTTTTTTTTTTAATATAGAACACTTCACGAATTTGCATGTCATCCTTGTGCAGGGGCCGTGCTAATCTTCTCTGTATCATTTCAATTTTAGTATAAGTGCTGCCGAAGCGAGCACCAAAATTCTTAACAACAATGCAAGGGGGTATTATGATCCCACTGGCAGATAAGGAAACTGAGGCACAGAAAGGTGAGAGAACTTGCCCAGAGACATAGCTGTTCTGTGGGAGAACCAGAACCAGCAGCTAAGGATAGGGCCTGTGTACTTGATCCATCCACTACTCTGCCTAATGGGTTCCGACCAAGTCCAGGAATTAATTTAATTCAGGGAGGGTGAGTGTATCAGGGCATGAGTGGGGGATGCAGGTACTGGTGAAGTCACACATCTGTCTACATGTCCTCATGTGCTCACTGTGAACCTGGCTGCAGGGGTGCATGCACATCTTAGCCTGTGCTCTGCGGCATGTGGGATGTATGTGCCTATGGATCCCCCTGTTCCCAGTTCCCACAGGACCCATGTCCCTGGCTTCTCTACTTCCCCTTAATCCACAGGGGGCATGAATGGCCAGGAGGAGCCAGGTTTTGGATTCCAAAGCCAACCTGCCATTTCCTTATTCCTAACAGGTCTCCGAAAAGTGCTAGGGCCTGGACTCTAGTGACATCAAGCTCTCTGTTGACTAGAGACGGCAGGAGTAGAGTTGGGATGTGGAGCAGGAAAGTCAGCACACTGTATGACTTCCTCTGGGAGAGAGCAACCCTAGCCGCTGGCCTGTGTGGCCTCCCATGTGGGTGGCTGATATCTCCTACCATAGTGGGGGACATATGGTTATGATTAAGGGAAAGCTACGGAGTGAAACTGTTGATTTCAAATCCTGGCTTTGTCTCTTAGCTGTGTGATTTCAGCAACTGACTTATCCTCTCTGATCCTCTGCTTTATCCCCTGTAAAGTAGAGATATTATAGCAGCAGTAACTTTGAAGGGGTCATGGTAAGGCTAAGTACAACTAGAAATAATTGTAAGCCCATATTAGGTACCCAATAAATGTTAGTTTTCTTATTATTTTGAACCCAAACCAGACAAGTAAAGGACAAAGAAAAGCACTTTTCCAGAGGAAAGTTCTTTCATCAAGTCACTACATGATCCTGCCTTGTGAAGCCCGTACTATCATGTCCATTTTATAGATGAAAACTGAGGCTCAGCAAGGTGAGGTAACTTGCCCCAGGTCACACAGCAAGTGAATGATAAAACCACATTTTTTTTTCTTTTTAAATTACAGTCAGTTGTTTCTAGTGGGTCTCTCTTTAGTTAAAGGAATCAGATAATCTTTTCCCATATTATTTTTACAGATGCATTATAGTTGTATACAATGTTGGGATTTGTTTTTCCATATTCTACATGCACACAATTTGGCCAATATCACTCCCCAGTAAAAACCAGACTTCAAACACGGATCTGACTCCAATTTCAGTGTTCTTCCTACCACCTAACAGCTACCTTGTTGTTTGGTCTAGAAACTTCCGGGTTGTGGCAACTTGTCTTGTAAACTCTAGCCTATGCAAATAGGTGCTGCCTGTATGATTGTCGCTCCTGCTGCCTCTATAAAAGAATACATGAGAGAATACGTGGGGATTTGCAGGTGATCAGATTTTAGGGGGGGAAAACAGACACTCTTCTTTATGCAGAAAGAAATGCAAGTGAGACAGCAAATGTAATTGAGCAGGGAGCACTTACAGGAAAACAGGAGGTTCAAAAGGCAATTGATGCCTCTGTTTGCAACTGTAAACAGATAGTTACCAGCTCTGACACCAGCGACAGACAGACAAAGGGCAGACAGAAACAGTGCACCACAAGGAAGCTAGGCACAGACTACGCCCAGGGTGGAAATTAAATGTTTTCCTGAAAGCAGAAAAGAAAACCCTGGTTAAAACCAAGCCGTGACTCTGAGTCTGAGACTCCACGGCAGTGGAGGTTGAATGAGTAAAGGCCCTTAATTTGTACCTAGGTGTTGTGAATCTTAAAGTCTTACTCGACATTTTCTCTTGACCTAAGTTTGTAAAACAAAAGTAATAATTAGAAGTGAGTCTCCAACATGCGCTGTCATTTTAATTAAAGATAGACAGGATACATATATTTTATATTCCTATGTCTATCTATAAAGAGAGAGGAAAAGAGAAAGTGCACCTTATTGACATGTTCAGTCAGAACATTTGGTTGTCAGTGACTGAAAACTCAAATAGATGCAAGCAAAAAAAAAAAATAAATCATAGTAATAATCATTATTCCTCACTGACTCACAATAAGATTCATGAGTTCAAAGACTTCAGTTAATGTCCTCCTGGCCAGGTCCTGGTTCTGCTTTGGGGCTCAGAAGCTTTAGGCATCCTTTCCCTCCCAAGGGGAAAGTGGGTCTCTCTTCAAAGAAAAAAAAAAAAATCTCAGTCCTCCCTCTGATTGGCTCTCACCAGGTCACATGCCCATTCTTCCACCAATCCTGTGTCCAGGCTGGGTCTCAGGGCTACCCCTTGCTGCAGGGGCAGAGGAAGGTCCATTCAAGGTAGAGAGGGACTGATATCAGACGGGGGAGATTTCCCGGGGAAAAATTGCAGTGCTGATTCTTCCAGAAGACATGTGTTCAACATCTGGTGGTTTCTGCCTTCCAGTTAACCTAGTTTAAGGAGAGGCTGTCATCAGGAATTAGAATAATGATAATGGTAATAATAAATAATAATAATGGCAACGTTTATTGAGCACTCATTATGTGCTAGGCATGATGTCAGCTGTTTTCTGTGTGTTATCCTATTTACTCTTCACAACAGCCCATCTTTATTCCTTATCTTCATTCCAGTTCTCTGAGAGTTTAAGGAATTGGCCCAAGTTCATACAGAAAGTAAGGAGTAGAATTAGCCAGTCATTTTCCAAATCCTGAACTCTCAGCTTCTCCAGAAACGACACTGAAAGCTGGTCTGTCAGAATGGCCGGCTGGGTGCCAAAGAGGAAGCCCTGAGCCTCCTCAAAGGCCACCTTGCGAGGCTAACCAGTGTGGGATGGCAGATATCAGCCGGATGCTCATTTAGAGTCATTTATGATCCGCAGAGGGCTTATCCTGGAGCAGTGCCTGGATACAGGGAGGTTTGACAAGGGAAGTCCAAGCCAAGAATGATTGTGGAACCAGGGGCCAGGATTCTTTGGTGCCCATGCCTCCCCATCCACCAGGAATGGTGGCCAAAGAGTATACCATGAAGGGAGGGGATCCTGTTCTGCCACTAACCAGTTGTCTATATCCTCAAACAAACTCCCTCAATGTCTATGAGCCTCAGTTTCCATATCCATTAAATGGACATAATAGCATCTTTCTCAGAGAGTTGTGAGAATCCCCTCTCCTCTTTCTTTCTTTTTTGTGCTGGGGTAATAAAATAAAACCCACCCATCACCCAGATTTCAGTGCCTCCAGTCATGTTCTCTCCCTCCCACACCACCCCTCTTCTCCCCCTTGCATGGACATAGCAAGAGAAAGAAGGGACAGGAAAGCACCTGTTGCCCTCTTCAGCCAGCCTGCGGGGCTTTCCTTCCTCTTCCTCCTCTGCCCAGCACCCATAGCTGCCATAACCCAAATGAGCACTGTACATGTGCTTCCTGGGTTTGAACCCAGCTCAGCCACCCTCTTTCCTAGCCTTGTGGCGCTAAGTCCCTCTACCTGGCCTCAGGTGAAGAACACACCTCCCACAGAAGGTCTCATGAAAACCCCTGGTTTGTCAAGCCTGGCAAGTGGCTTGTTTATTCTTTGAAACTGAAATGGTGAAGGGAACTCTGGGTGGGTCAGACTGCTCTGGGCAGGACCCGAGCTGGTCTGGTCAGTAGAGGGGCCCTCTCCTCTCGACTTCCCATCTCCTGAATAATTCATGACAAACAAAATGGCTGGGCCAGACCTGGGCCGTCCCTCCTCCTGCCAGGGAAGGGAGAAAAGTTTCTAATTACAGATCAGCACGGGCCAGGCTCCCCGGCCCCTGGGCGCAGCACACAGGGGGTATTTATGGGCAGAGACGGGAAGGGGAGGGGTTGGGTCCCAGCCCCTTTCCAGAAGGAGTTCAGCTCCTTTTGAAATTGTAACCTTGGCCTGCCAAAGCTCGGGAGGGACTGGGGAAAGAAACCTAGAACAGCAGGAAGAGAAAACCCTGTGGGAGGGGTCAGAGAGAAGTGTCCAGAAAAAAAAAAATGCGAGGTCAGGAAGGGAACCTGGGGAGACCTGGCAAGCAGAACTGACTGGACACGGAGGGAAGAGATTTTTGCCAAAGTCTCATTGAGCATGGCAAAGCCGAGCTTCCAAAGGGGGGATGTCCTGGCTCCTGAACTACACACAGTCTCTCAGCTCCATTACAATTTTCTCATCTGTAAAATGGGGAGAAACTTCATACCTTTCTTAGAGACTCTTTGGGAAGTTACATGAGTTAATGCATGTAAAGTGCCCATCGGAATGCCCCCTGCACACATACACTACCATATGTATATATGTCAGCAGTCATTTGTTTTTTGGTTGTTAAGTCAGTAAAAAGGTAAGATGTCAAGAACAGATACAAGAAGAAAGTGGAGAGGAGAAAAAGTACCTGTGAAGAAACTTAGTATAGTGATTAAGATTAAGAACTCCCTTTCAGGATTGTTGGCATGGCCCATGATCCAGCCTCTCAGGAGGCCAAGGCAGGAGGATCACAAGTTCAAGGCCAACATGGGCAACTTGGTGAGACCCTGTTTCAAAACAGAAAATAAAGGGCTGGGGCTGTAGCTCAGTGGTACAGCACCCATGGGTTCAGTCTCCAGCACTAGTCTGCCTGAGTTCAAATCCCAACTCTGCCTCTTACTAGCTTCGTAATCTTGGCCAAATTACTAAACTTTTCCTAGCTTCCACTTACTATCTTTAGTAAATGGTAGTCATCGTGACTGGTGAAAAGTGGGGAACAAGATGAACAAGGTCCCTGTTCTCATTGGAACTTACAGTCTAGCAACAATGATTATCCTAATGGGGGCATTTGTTGCACATCTACTATGAGCAAGTCCTATACCCCCTGAAGACATCCCCTCCACTAACTCTCATGGCATGTACCCCCATTTTATGGATAAAAGGCTGAGGCTCAAAGAGGTCAGGAACAGGGAAAAGACTTGAAATGAAGAGGACATTCAACAGCATGGATGAATCTCCAAACTAGCATGCTAAGCGCGCAAGCGCGTGCACACATACACACACACACACACACAAAGCCAAACACAAAGGGTGTGTGTGTTGTATGATCTCATTTACATGAGATTATAGGAAATACAAATTAATTTATAGTGACAGAAAACAGATGAAGGTTGCCTAGGAATAAGGGTTGAAGGGGCATTGACTGCTAGAGGCATGTGGGACCATTTTGGGGAGACAGAAAAATATATATATTTTGGTACTGGGGATTGAATGAACCCAGGGACATTTTACCACTGACCTACAATCTCAGTCCCTTTTTTTTTTTTGAAAGGGGGTCTTGCCAAGTTGCTGAGGCTGCTTCAAACTTGTGATCCTCTTGCTTCAGCCTCCTGAATAGCTGGGATTATAAGCACATGCCACCATGCCCAGAGATGGAAAAGTTTAAGTGACAGTGTTACTAGTTACACAGGGTTCAGTGTTCATGGAGATGGACACTTAAAATGAGTACTTTCTTGCAAGTAAATTCTATCTCAATACAATTAATTTTTTTTTTTTTTGGTATTATGGATTGAACCCAGAGGTGCTTAACCACTGAGCCACCTCCCCAGCCCTTTTTATATTGAGACAGTGTCTTGCTCAGTGGCTTAGAGTCTTACTAAGTTGCTGAGGCTGGCTTTGAACACACAATCCTCCTGACTCAGCCTCCCAAGACCTGGGATTACAGGTCTACGCCAGGGCATCTGGTTGAAATTGATTTTTTTTTAAAAGGGAGGTGAGTGGGTTGTGGCTCAGTGGTAGAGCACTTGCCTAGCATATGCAAGGCACTGGGTTTGATCCTCATAAAAATAAATAAATAAAATAAAAAGGTATTGTGTCCAACTACAACTAAAATAAATAAATAAATAAATAAGAAGAGAGGTAAAGGAATCATATACCAGATTCCAGAGCCCTGCATTCCTTTTTATATTACTTGAGTGTTTGAATTCGAACTCATTTGTGGACAGAAACTGTATTAGATTCATCTTTAGATCATCTCCTTGCTTACCCACCCCAAGGCCTCGCAAAATTTTAAACCTAATGATTTAGATTAACAAATATACCATGGGTGTCTTCTTTGTGCTGGGTGCTGAAATCACAGAGCAATAAGTCTAGTATGAAAAAAAAAAACAGAATAAAATAGACAAAGTACAGTGCTTTGTCTAAATACTAAATATTCTGGAGGGGCAAGCGATTCATTACTGAGCCTACACAAAGTCGGGAACTTGGAGTGGTGAAAATCTCAGGTCCTGGGATCTATTGCCTGCGTTTGAATCCCTGTTCTGCCACTTACTAGTTGTGTGACTTTGGGTCATACCAAGCCTCAGTTTCTGCCTCTGGAAAATGGAGATCAAATTAGCTCCAACCTAGAGGGAGGTTGTACCGATTAAAGGAGTCAGGGGAACCATAGTAAGTGCTTATAATTATTAGGTGCTCTGGGTAACTGAGGAGCAGGGGGCTAGAGAGGGGCACAGAGGGAGGCTTCCCTACCCAACACAAGGGGGTATAGGTGTCGGGAATGCGATTCTCAGAGAGGTGATGCTTGGAAGAGGAATTGGCCGGTTTAAGCCGTCATGGGGACAGGAGGGAGTGGGAACAGCTTGGAGCAAATGCTCAATAAATATTTGCTCAATAAATAAATAAAAAAAAAAAGAGAGACTATGCAAGGCTTGCTTGTAACCAGGGGGACAGAGAAGGCCTGCCAGGGCAGTCTGGAGGGTCCTCAGGAGGCGGGGTCTGAGTGGCGGGTCCTATTGGCAGCTTCCAGCACTGCCTGGCCTGGTCTGACCCCACCCTGTCCCCTGATAGACTCTGGACACCCCCAGACCTGCAGCCTGAAGCCTGTGGGAGGGTGAAGGATGGTGAAAGCTGGGGGGGACAGGGGTCCTCGAGGGCCTTTTCCCTCTAACAAGAATGGGCCAAGTCCCTGCGAGGCGCCTCTCCCGCCCCCGTGGTCCGAGCCACAAAGGACTGGGATCAATGGAAGGCGGGAGCGGCCGAGGGGCCTCCTCTTTGTGCGGCTGTCTCAGGCCTGTTTGCGCCGCCGTCTCCGCGCCCCCATTGATCAGGCATGTGGAAAGATTCCGCCTCCCGGGCTCCCTTTGTGGCCGCGTTGCCAGGCTGCGCCCGCTGGGACTGCAGCGTGCAGGGCGCTCCCGCCTGCGGTGGGCACCGGGCTGCGAGGCCGGGCGGGTCCGGGAGGGCGGGGCAGATAAAAATACAGGATGCCCCATTAAATCTGAATTTTTGACAAATAACAAATAAAATCCAAAACAAAAAAAAAAAAATAGTATAAGTATGTCCCAGATGTTATATGGGACATACTTATACTAAAAAAAAAAATAAAATTGTTCTTTATTTGATGTTTGAATTTAAGTAGGCATCCTGTATTTTATTTGGTACCCAGGAGAAAGGGAAATCCAATAAAGCTCCATTGCCAAGCATGTACATTCCCCTAAATTTAGTCATGGGAATTTTGTTTTGTTTGCTTGCTTTTTCTTTTGACGGTGTCTGCACACTCCCTGAACCACTGTTTTATTATTATTATTATTATTATTATTATTATTATTATTATTATTATTAATGGTACTGGGGATGACACCAGAGCTAGGCAAGTGCTCTACCACTGACCTACACCCCCGCCCCGCCCCTGAACTACTATTTAGATACTTTTTTTTTTTCTTAAATGAATTGAATTTTTTAAAGTAACTTATCCATAACGACTTTTGAGAACCACATTAGCTTGAACAAATTTTAACTGTACCTCTTGATCCATTGTTACCTAATGGGGACACCCCTGTGGCTCTGCCCACATTAGGATATCGAATATTCCCATCACCCCAGAAAATTCCCTTGGGTCCCTTGGCAGTATCCTTTCCTGGTGACAGCCATCATTCTCACTTCTGTCCCTAGATTCACACTAGTGTTTTGTTTTGTTTTGTTTTGCTTTTGTACCAGGGATTGAAACCCAGGGTGCTTAACCACTTAAGCTACATCCCAGCCCTTTCTAATTTTTTTTTATTTTGAGGTGGGGTCTCGGTAAATTGCTTTGAGCCTTGCTAAATTTCTAAAGCTGGCTTTGAACTTGCGATCCTCCTGCCTCAGCTTCCCACGCCTCTGGGATTACAGTTGTGCGCCACCAGTCCAGCACATTAACTGTTCTTGAACTTCATATAAATGGAATCATATAGCTTGCACTCTCTTGAATCTGGTGTTTTTCATTCAACATTATGTCTACAAGGTTTGCCCACGTTGTGGGTGAATCTGTTACTTTTGCCTTTCTCTGCTGGCTGAGGAGATGTTTTGTTCATCCTGTCTTGTTTCCAGGTTTTGGTTTCTATGAACAAAGCTTCTGTGATCATACTTGTCCTAGTCATTGAATGACTTAAACATATTTAACCTAAGCAATAATTATTTATGAATATATTTTTTGTGAATTATTATTTGTGAATTCACAATATTATTTGTGAATTCATATGCTTGAAATGATACTTTTACTTTTTTTCTCCTGCACATTAAATGTGCATTAAACTGTTATATATATTTATATAAATGCCTTTGTATGGAACAAGCCCACCTTCTGTAGCATCAATAGTCACATGTCAAACTACAGAATAGAGTCTCAAAGAACATGCTAGTGCTAGGGATGTAACTCAGTGGTAGAGTGTTTCCCCAGTATGCTGCAAGGTGCTGGGTTAGAGTCCCAGTGCCATTGGGAGGGGGAGACACGAGGGGGGAGCAATAGGGAGATAAGGAGAGAGAGCAGAGAGAGAAATAAAAGCTAGCAGGCTGTCTTGGGGTGGATCCTGACAAATGAATGAGCTCCTCTGAGCATTGTCTCTTCATCTGTAAAATGGGTGTGATAGTGTTAATTATCTCTCAGTAATTGAAAAGGCAAAATGGGATAATGCTTTATAAAAGTAAATAGCACATGGCTGGCAGGACATATAGTGGGTGCTCCATACTTGAGCTATTATCAAGTGTCTGATGGACAGCTGTAATTGATGAGCTGGGCCTGTTAGATGCTTGCTTCCATTCCATCCTCATTTCAGCCCTTTGAGGTAATGGGCTGAATTATCAGCCCATTTTGTTCTTATCAGCCCATTTTGCAGATAAGGAAATTGAGGCTCTAGGAGGCAAAGTCATTTGCCTAAGATGACCTACTTAAAGCGCAAAGGCACCTACCTCCCAGAGTGGTTTCTGCAGCCAAGTGGCAGGAGGGACTTACGAGGCTCCTGCCTGAAGATGAGATTGGGTTATAAGGAAGAGCTAAGTACCTTCTCCTCCTGTCTCTGTGTCCCCCATGAGCACCCAACTCAAAGGCAGGCAGCTTTCTCTTTGGAGGGTGGGAGGAACTGGGTTGGACCTTCCTAGGAGAGGCCAAGACTGCAGGCAGGTGGGAGGACAGGCAAGGCGAGTCTGACGGGGTAGATGGGGGCAGAGGAAGCAGGAAGCAGGAGAAGCCTAGCCTTCCTCCAGCCGCAGCCGCCGGGCAGAGCCCAGCATCACTACCTGCCATCTGAAGGGCACTGGAACTGCTGATCTCAGGCGATTAGCATAACAATCCCGATCCGTCGTCCTCGGGGCCCAAAGCTGGGTCTGCACAATCCCATTTCAAGCCAGCTCTTTCTTTAGCTAGCTAATTAGGGAGGGAGTGCGGGGGCAGGTGGGGGGGCACAACCTTCTTAAAGGGCTCCTGCACCCAGGGCCCAGGCTGGAGCTGGGAGCTGAAGACTGCTTGATAATACCTTCCGCCAGGGCCAAGTGTGGGTGCCATCCCAGTGCCTAGCCCCAGGCAGACTGAGAATATTGGCCCACCAAAGATTTCCCTGGGCTCCCTGTTTCCACTGCCTCAGCCCCTTTAGTAACAACCATGGAATAAATATGTCCCACTCACAGTTGCATTCCAGGGCTCTGCAAAGGGTGGGTGCTCAAATAGAATTTTAAATATATATATTTACTTTATTTATTTTTATGGGATATTGAGGATTGAACTCAGTGCTTCACACTGCGAGTCAAGCGCTCTATCAGGGAGCTATAATCCCAGGCCCTCAAATAGAATTTTTAAAATAAAAAATATATGCATACTTTTGAATGAAATAAGGTCTCATTATGTTACTCAGGGCTCAAGGCATCCTTCTGCCTCAGTCTCATTAATAGCTGAGACTATGTGTGCAAATCACCACGGCTAGCTCTCAAGTAGAACTTTTAAAACAGGTAACAGGCTGGGGATGTAGCTCAGTGGTAAAGCACTTGCCTAGCAAATGTAAGGCCCTGGTTTTGATTCCAGAACTGCAAATAACAACAACAACCATTATTATTATTATTATTATTATTATTATTATTATTGTAAAATAGATAACTAAAGCACAGAACTGATGGTTCAGAACTCAGGACTCTACCTATTAATAATTAGGCTGGTACCAATGAAGCAAAATGAGGCAGCACTCTCCTGTCAGGGACCTCAGGATCTTCTGCCCTTTCCATTCTCAGGTCCTCAGTCCCTCCTCACCCTGTTCCAGCTTTCAGGCCCCTGAAGCCAGAGAGGGAACGTGGGTTGAGTGGGCACTTTGGGATGACTCTTTTCCTCCTGTGGGGTTTTTTTTTTTTTTTTTTTTTTGTGTGTGTGTGTGTGTTTGGTTTGGTTTTATTTTTAATGGTGTTGGGGATTGAACCCAGGGTCTTGTGAATGCAAGGCAAGTATTCTACCAATTGAACTGTATCCCCAGCTCTCCTCCTGTGTGTTCTTGAGCAAATCTCTTAACCTCTCTGAGGCTCAATTTTCTTATCGGTAAATGGGGACAATTAAAACCTGCTTCCAGGGACTGGAGGTGTAGTTCAGTGGTAGAGCACTTTGAAGCATGCACAAGGCCCTGGGTTCAATCTCCAGTATCACAGGACCCAGGTGGATTGCTTTAGAAATGGAGGTGTAGCTCAGTCGTAGAGCATGTGCCTAGCATGTTCGAGTTCCATCCCCAACCCAGATACCTAGGGGGTCTGCTTTAAAACTTGTTTGTTTCACTCACTAGCCTGAGTGAAGCCCAGGACACCCCCACCCCGAACACACAAAATTGCATGTATGCATTTGTTAAAGCACCACAGGGGAATACCTGCTACATTTGGGGGGGTTCTTCTCTCCCCCTTCCATAAAAACATCTCCAGCCTTACTACTAATGGGGTTATTGCTTATCAGGTGCCCATTATGTCAGTCCCTGTTCAGTGTCTACGTTCTCTCTTCTATTCTCCTAAGGACCCTTGCGAAGTAGGTTCTGTACTTTTTGAAAAGGAAAATGAAGTCCGAGAGGGAAAGTGACTTGCCCAAAGCCACACAGCTAGAAAGTTTCTGAAGGAGGCTCCAGCCCAGGTGACCCTGTATATAGTGCAAGGCCAAGAAGGGGACCCCTTCCCCACACAGGCCTGCAGGCAGCTCAGATAATGCTTGGTCCCCTAGGAGGCAATGGGGAGACAGCATTCTGCTGCAGTCTGACAACAGAGAAGTCATTTTAGCCAGTGACAAGTGCCTTCCAGGCAGGAAGACAGGATGATGGGAAAGAGAGGGGCAGAGAAATCTTTGCAGGTGGGTGGGAGGCAGGCCGGGTGAGACCCTGAGACAAGACCCAGATTGGGTCCAGTGTGGCTGGAACGCTTGGAGAGGAGGTGTGGGTGGAGTGGAGGAGGCTGGAGAGGGAGGAAGGGCCTCAACCAGGCAGGGACCATGGGACATAATAGGAACCTCTTGCCTCTTCCCCTTCCCTCCCTCCTTCTCTTCCTTCCTCCCAAGGCTACTATTTCCCAGGCCTTGCACCAGGGCTGAGGGCCTCTGAGTTTCTCTTAGCTTTCCCCCTCTTCCCCTTTTCTTCCCAGCCCCCCCCCCCCCCCCCCCCCGCCTCTCCTGAACAGCTGCCCCACCCCCTACTGGTCCAGCTCTGCCTCCTCCCCTCTCCAGACCCTCCCTCTGACAATGAGGACTGAACCCTGAGACCAGCTCTCCATAGGATTGTCCCTTTAAGGAATCCCTAACTCCGGACACCCCTCTCCTCCCCCACCTGAGAACCAATTAGGGTTCCTGAATTCAAGTAGAGGCTTTTGTGTGTCACGTGTTTGGGGAACAAAGCCCTCGGCGGCAGGAATAAAAGCTCCTATTCAGGAGCCAGTTTGTTCTCATTCTAATCGTTTCCACTCCAACCTCGCCTCCTTCCCTCCTTCCCGGGTTCCCAGGGCCGCCCAGCTCAGCCTCACCTACCTGCCTCAGCACCCCGCAGGAGCACCCCACCCCAAAAGCAGGTGGCCACCGACCCAGGGCTCTGCCCACCTTCTCTTCCTGAGAGATCAGATGACACCAGCAGGCTGGAGCTGGGCCCTGGGCTTCTCCTACTTGATCCTGTAGGGCTGTTAATGTCCTCACTGCTAAGGAGGAAACTGAGGCCTGCCAGAGTCGAGCAGCTAGGAGGAGGTGGGTCTGGACTTGACTCTCTGCTGGTCAGGGTGAGGACAGGACAGGGTGACGGAGGGAGAAGCTACCCTGAGCGTAAAAGTCCATGGGGCTGGGCAGCTGCTGGTGTTGGAGACTCCTCAGGATGGCCAGGGAAGGAGTGACAAGTGAGGTCAAAGTCACAGACAAGTCCAGGGAAGGACAGGAGTTGGAACTCAGGTGGTTGAGGGAAGTAGTGGAGCCCTCAGGTCTGCGAATGGAGAGCCAGGGACAGTAGGGACATTTATATAATGGAGCCATTAAGGAGGAGGTATTGATAACGAAATGGGAATTGACGTATTGCCAAGAGAAGAAGGCAAGCGCTGACTGTAGTCTGATCACATCTGTGTAAGAGAACAAGGAAATACACAGGCAGGTTGCAGGTTTCTATATGTATAGAAAACACTTTGGAGAATATAGCATAAATTAGATGCTTGTGTTTATTTCCTTGGAAGAGTGAAGATGAGGAGTAGAAAGAGGGCACTTAATACTTTTCTGTACAGTTTGAGACTCTCTTTTTTTTCTTACCTGGATCATATGTTTATTTTACAAATAATAATGATTATTTTGGTCTTATTTATTTATTTATTATTTCGGTACCAGGGATTGAACCCAGAAGCACTTAACCACTGAGCCACATCTCTGTTAGAGTCTGTCTCCAGCCCTCTTTATTTTCTATGTTGAGAGACAGGGTCTCAGTAAGTTAGCCAGGGCCTCGCTAACTTGCTGAGGCTGGCTTTGAACTTGAAATCCTCCTGCCTCAGCCTCCAAAGCCACTGGGATTACAGGTGTGTGCACCACCGCCACCGCACCCAGCCTCCAAGACATTTTCTTTACCCCAAAGGCAAACTCCTCTCCCCTCAAGGAACAACTACCAATTCCTCCATTTCTATGCCTGATAATCACTCATCTGCTTTCTCTATACATAGATTTACCTATTTTGGATATTTCATATAAATGGGGTCATACAATATGGCCTTTTATGTTTGACAAAAGGCATTCTTGTCCACTTATCATGCTGTGTAGTAGCATGTATCAACCAGTACATCATTCATTTTTATGGTTAAATTGTATTTTATTATATGCTTTTACCACATTTTGTTTATCCATGCATCACTTGGAGGACAAATTATTTATCGATTTTTATTTGTTTTAATTAGTTATACACGACAGAATGAATTTTGACACATCATACATAAATGGAGTATAACTTCTCATTCGTCTGGTTGTACATGATATAGAGTTACTCAGGTCATGTGATCATATATGCACATAGGATAATAATGTCCGATTCATTCATTCTACTATCATTCCTTCCCCATGCCCCCTCACCTCCCTTTACTCCCCTCTGTCCAAAATACCTCTATTCTCCCCCTACTCTTTACTGTGAATTAGCATCTGCATATCAGAAAAAACATTTGACCTTTGGTTTTTTGGGATTAGTTTATTTCATTTAGCTTAATATTCTCCAGTTCCATTTGTTTACCAACAAATGCCATAATTTCATTCTTCTTTAAGGCTGAGTCATATTCTATTATATATATATATATTAATTACAGTTTCTTCATCAATTTATCTGTTGAAGGGTTCCTAGGTTAGTTTCATAGTTTCTGCTATGACTTTTCTTTTCTTTTTTTTTTAAGAGAGAAAGAGAAAGAGAGAGAGAGAATTTTTTAATATTTATTTTTAGTTTTCGGCGGACACAACATCTTTGTTTGTATGTGGTGCTGAGGATCGAACCCGGGCCGCACGCATGCCAGGCAAGCGCGCTACCGATTGAGCCACATCCACAGCCCCTCTGCTATGACTTTTCATAGACAAATTTTTGTCTAAACACCTGTTTTCAATTTTTTTAGATGTATCCCTCGAGCTGGGTCATATGGCAATCCTACATTTTACTTCTTGAGCAGCCGCAAACTCTTTTCCACAGTGCCACACAATTTTACCTTCCCACTACCAATTTACAGAAGGCTCCAGTTTCTCCACATTCTTGCCCACATTTGCTTTTGCTTATTGATTGATTGATTGATTGCCATGCTAGTTGGTGGTATCTCATTGTGGCTTTGATTTGTATCTCCCTGATGGTTAATGGTGATGAACATCTTTTTATATGCTTTTTGGTCACCTGTATAAATCCTTTAGAAAAATATGCATTCAAGGGACTGGGATTGTGGCTCAGTGGTAGTGCACTTGCCTAGCATGCTTGAGGCACTGGGTTCAATTCTCAGTACCACATACAAATAAATAAAATAAAGGTCCATCAACAATAAAAAAAATTTAAAAAAAAGAAAGAAAGATATGCTTTCAAGTCCTTTGTCCATTTTAGTTGGGTCCTTTGTTATTGAATTATAAAAGTTCTCTATATATTCCAGACATTAGACCTTTGTCAGTTTATGATTTGCAAATATTTTCTCCCATTCAACAGGCTGTCTTTTCACTTTCTTGATAGTGGCCTTCTAAGAGAAAACATTTTTAATTTTGATGAACTCTAATTTATTGATGTTTTTCTTTTGTTGTTTATACTTTTGATAACATAACCAAGAACTAAGAATCCTTTGCCAAGGTCATGAAGTTTTTTTTTTTTTTTGGGGGGGGGGGGCTTGTGCATGCAAGGCAAGCACTCTACCAACTGAGCTATATATCCTCAGCCCCCAAAGTCATGAAGATTTAGTCCCATGTTCTTTTCTAAGATTTTTATAGTTTTAGGTCTTTGATCCATTTTAAGTTAGTTTTTGTATTTGGCATGAGGACCAACTTCATTCTTTTGTATGTAAATATGCTATAATAATCGATTTTTTTTTTTTTTTTGGATACTGGAGATTGAACCCAGGGGCACTTTACTACTGAGCTACATCCCCAGCCCTTTTAAAAAACTTTTTCAAAAAAAATTTTTTTTAATATTTATTTTTTAGTTGTAGTTGGATGCCATACCTTTATTTTATTTATTTTTACGTGGTGCTGAGTATCAAACCCAGGGCCCCACACATGCCAGGTGAATGCTTTACCACTGAGCCACAACCCAAGCCCAACTTTTTCAAATTTTTGAGACAGGATCTAAGTTATTTAGGGCCTTGCTAAACTGCTGAGGCTGGCCTCAAACTTGTGATCTTCCTTTCTTAGCCTTCTGAGTCACTGGGATTACAGGTGTGTGCCACCACACCTGGTATAATAATTGTTTGTTTGTTTCTTTGCTTTTTTAAAATATTTATCTTTTAGTTGTTGTTGGACACAATACCTTTATTTTATTTATTTATTTTTATGTGGTGCTGAGGATCGAACCCAGGGCCTCGCACATGCTAGGCAAGCGCTCTACTGCTGAGCCAAACCCCAGCCCTGTTTGTTTGTTTGTTTGTTTTTTAAAATATTTTTTTAGTGTTGATGACCTTTATTTTATTTATTTATATGTGGTGCTGAGAATCGAACCCAGTGCCTCACACATGCCAGGCAAGTGCGCTACCACTGAGCCACAACCCCGGCCCTGTTTCTTTATTTTGTCCTTGTCTTTGCTGTCTTAACCAGTGATCTCTCAAATTCTTGTGACTATATATCCCTAAGAGGAAATATGAGCCCATACCTCTAGCATATCCAGATTTACTTATTTAGAAAGTATATACATGTACAACTGTACTGTTATCACATCTATGTTAAAAAAAATACAAATAAATAAATATAGATGTACATATAGGCTGGGCTTGTATCTCAATGGTAAAGCATGTGCTTAGCAAGTGCATAGCCCTGGGTTCAATTTCCAACACCGAGAAAGAGAAGAGGGTGGAAGGAAGGAAGGAAGGAAAGTTGGATGGAAGGAAGGAAGGTAGGTAGGTCAGACCATGGATCGTTGGATACTGGAGTCTCTCCTATAAAATGGCCAAGTATCTGACATAACCTGTGTGCATCCTCCATTACACTTTGAATCACCTCTAGATTACTTATAATAGCTGATACAATGTAAATGCTGTGTAAGTAGATGTTATATTGTATTTGTTTAGCAAAGAGTGACAAGAATAAATAAGTTTGTACATGTTTGGTACACATGCAATTTGTGTGTGTGTGTATGTGTGTACACGTGTGTGCGCTGGGGATTGAATTCAGGATCTCATTCTGCTAGGCAAGTATCCTACCACTGAGCTATATCCCCAGCCCCAGATGTAATTTAAAAAAAAATGATCCATGATTTGTTGAATTCTTAAATGCAGAACCCACAAATACTCGTATGGACTACTGTACACAAAAGAAATTATATATAAAAAAAAGAAATATAAAAAATACACATGGAAGACCTGGTCTTCTCTTGCTGGATCATCCTGGGTGCTCCCAGGAGCTTCTTCCTCTCTGGAGCCTGTTGGTGCTGATGATAGAGGAAGATCAGCACTTTCAAGGGGCAGCTGGGTGTGCCACAGTGAGGCAGAGGAGTGAACTTTCCATCTTGGGTCTGATTTCCTCTCTTCTGTGTCACAAAGTCTGATGTTAGAGGGATGGGTGTTTGAACCTCAGGTCTGTCTGTTTCCTCGTTGAGTGTTACTAAATGAGGAGCAAAATCCATACAGACCTTTTGATCCATTAATGCTAACTACAGAATTCAAGGCAGGAAGCCCTCACTGGAGGAACTAAAGGAAGGCACAGGGGCTGGGGATGTACTCCGTGGTAGAGTTCTCTCCTGGCATGCTGGAAGCCCCGGGTTCAATCCCTAGTACCTTGTGGGGAGGGGAAGGAAGAGACAGGAGAGAGCTGTAGGGAAAGACAATCCTAAAGGGGCCAACCTTTCTTTCTCCGAGGAGGTGCAGTGTGATGGCAAGCCTTGCTCAGGATGGAGAGTCCTTGGAGTAGAAGCCTTGCTCCTCCTCTTATCATCCATGTGACTTTGGCCAAGGGATGACACTTTTAAGAACTTCAGTGTCCTCATCTGTCATATGGGCATACTAATAATTAAAACGGCATCATAGAGTTAGCCGATGAGTCACACAACAGGCAAAAGTGCTTAGCCTGCAATAAGATCGGCAAACAACAGGGATTTATGTTATTGCTTAAGGCTTGAGGGGGACCAAGTGTCTGCCACACTCTTTACCTATTTGTCAGTTCAACCAAGATTTAGAAAGTACCTACCTATAGGTGCTAGCCACACCCTGGGGAACAAGAAGAAAACGGTCTTTGTCATTGAGGGATACACAGACATTAAGCAAGTCTCTCTCTCTCTCTCTCTCTCTCTCTCTCTCTCTCTCTCTCTCTCTCTGTCTCTTACACACACACACACACACACACACACACATTGTGGCAAGTGTTACAGGAAAAAGAATCAGGGAAAAGGCAAAGGGATAAAGGATCAGAGTTTTGTGTGGGGACATGACATGTATGCTGAAAACTGAAAAGTAGGAAATACATCTTTACCATTTCCAAAAGTAGGAAGAAATTAATGAACGAGGCATGGGAGGGAGAGAGGGATACTCCAATCTGGGAGAAGCATGCTCCGGCTGTGGAAGGATGCTCAGGTTCAGGGCAAGGTCCTCCATGGTAGAAGATGTCTGCTCCAGGATGAGAAAGGATGCTCCAGGCAGGGAGACGTTAGATGCTCCGTTAGAGGAAGGGGTGCTCCAAGCTCAGAAATGGGGTGTTCCAGACTAAGAGAAGGTTGTTCAAAGGCCCGGTGCAAAGCATGAGTTTGGTGATTGTCAGACTCTGCAAGGTCAGTTATAGAGAAGACGTGAACTGGGCTGGAGATGAGGTTGCAGAGGGAGGCAGGGATAGGGCTGTGCAGGGCTTTGTTGGCCACTTTAAGAGTTGGGGTTGGTTCTGTCAGCTCAGGGGAGTCATTGGAGAGTTTCAGCAGGGCTGGAGGGCGATGATGGCCATCAGAAGGTGAGATGTGCTGTGACATCCTCCTGAGATACCTCGCTGAAGGAAGATGGTTCCTGAACTTTCATGTTGGGCAAAGAGATAGATAGAAGTGATGTATTCAAGAGTGATTTAGAACCTGTGTCCAAATCCCAGCTGACTATTTCTTTGGTGTGTGGCCTTGGAATGTTACAAATCCTCTCTGGGTGTGGGTTTCATCTTCTGTAAAATGATGATAATAGGGGGTGGGGGCGTAACTCCATGGTAGAGCACGTGCTTAGCATGCCATAGGCCTTGGGTTCAATCCACAGCACCAAATTTAAAAAAAAAAAAGTGAAGATAATAAATGTATCTATTCTAGTCCCCCCCCCTTTGGCAGGAGGGTGAGAGAGACTAAAGGAATCAATGAATATAAATTGCTTAGCTTTTGGTAAATAGTAATGGTGGCTGTTATTGTGGTTGTTGTATTATGTCAGGTAGAAAGAGGGGGGTGGAGTGTGGTGGCACGTTCCTGTAATTGAAGCTTCGCAGGAAGATGAGGCAGGAGGGTTGCAAGTTCGAAGCCAGCCTGGGCTACTTAACAAGACTCTTTTCAAGAAATAGAAAGGTTAAGGATAGAGTTCAGGGCTGGGGATGTGGCTCAAGCGGTAGCGCGCTCGCCTGGCATGCGTGCGGCCCGGGTTCGATACTCAGCACCACATACCAACAAAGATGTTGTGTCCGCCGAGAACTAAAAATAAATAAATAAATATTTAAAAAAAAAAAAAAAAAGGATAGAGTTCAGTGGTCGGGTACCCCTGGGCTCACTCTCCAGTACCACAATAAATAAAAAATGAATAAAATGTCAAGAGAAGTGAGCTTGGCGATAGTATATTTGACTCAAGTTTCAAGAATGCTTGGAATGTAAAAGATATGTAGTGTTGAAGTAATGAAGGAATTAATGCACATTTCTCTCTCCATTTCCTTCCTTCCTTCTTTCCTTTCTTATTTATTATTATTATTATTTTTTTAGCTTGTCTTTGTTCATACTGGGAATTGAATCCAGGGGCACTTAACCACTGAGGGACATCCTCAGTCCTTTTTATTTTTTTATTTTGAGACAGGGCCTCACTAAGTTGTTAGGGTGGCCTTAAAATTGTGATCTTCCTGCCTCAGCCTCCCGAGTCACTGGGACTACAGACGTGTGCCACCATACTAGGATTTTTTGGTTGTTTTTTTGAGACAGGGTCTCACTGTGTTGCCCAGGCTGGGTTCAAGTGATCCTCCTGCCCCAGCCTCCTGAGCAGCTGCGATCAGAGGTACACACTCTTGACGTTTCTGATGAATGGGTTTTATCCTGCATCAGTTAACCAACACTGACTGAGCTTTAACATAGACCCAGCCGACACTGGAGGCAGTAGATGGGCAGATGGGAAATACACTGGCCCACTCCTCCATTTTCACCTTTCTGATTCAGCTTAAGTGCCAGTCTTCCTTCTCCTCTCCAACTGACTGCTCCATCTCCCTCCCTTGAGCTTCTAAAGCTCTCTTAATGTCCTCATGCTTTGCTTTACATAATTTGCCTTTTATTAGAGTGTAAACTCCTCAAGAACCGGCAGCGGATCTTATTTGGGTTGAGTGAGATATCTCCAAAGTACCTGACGCAGTGGAAAAAGCATATTGGATTCATGGAAAGTGAAGAGGCTAAGATGGAGTCGTCAAGGACTAGCTGTGTGACCTTGGGCAAGACACCTCTTTCTTTGGATCTGTCTATCTGTAAAGTAAGAAAAGGGCAGCAGAGCTTCTCTATGGCAGCTTTCTCGACCTTTCTGAAATTGGGACGTGGACACATGACCTTCCCGTGTGACACGTTTCCATGGACATTCAGATAAAATAGCCAGAAGTCCTGTGTAACCCCAGTCTTCCTCTTGCCCTCAGGAGAGCATGTCCAAAGGCCAGGGAGCAGGAGTGACATTGTGGATGAACATAAACTTGACTCCACTATTACTCATTTGTTTCTTTCTTTTTCTTCTGTATTTGTTTATTTTTATTTATTTTTTAAGTGGGGAAGCCTTTTCAAGCTCCAGTAGAGGCAGTGGTTAAGAAAATCAGGCCAAGCTGGGTGCAGTGGCCCACACCTGTAATCCCAGAGGCTCCAGAGGCTGAGGCAGGAGGATCTTGAGTTCAAAGCCAGCCTCGGGAATTTAGCAAGGCCCTAAGCAACTCAGTGAGACCCTGTCTCTAAATAAAGTATAAAAAAAGGGCTGGGGATGTGGCTCAGTGGTTAAGCTCCCCTGGGTTCAATTCCCAGTACCAAAAAAAAAAAAAAGAAAGAAAGAAAGAAAGAAATACATCTTTACCATTTCCAAGTGGGTTGTCCTTGGACAAGTTACTGAACCTCGGTTTCCTCATACAAAAGGAGGCCCATAACAGAACAAACCTCTGAGGGTTGTGGAGAGGATGAAATTAGATCTTGCAGGAAAACTCTGAGGACCATACTGAGAGGATGTCAAGGACTCATTAAAGTTGTCAATGTCTACTTTTTTTTTTAGTTGTTGATGGACCTTTATTTTATTTGCTTATTTATATGTGGTGCTAGGAATCGAACCCAGTGCCTCACCCATATGAGGCAAGCGCTCTACTGCTGAGCTACAACTCCAGCCCCAATATCTACTTTTATTGTTATTAGTTACATGTTATATGGGATACACTAGAAAATTGGGACACAATGTTGAAAACTAAGCTTTCCATCAGCTTCTGCTAAATTTGATCTTTGGTGGCTTTCTGTCCCAATCCCAATGGTCTTGAACGCTTAGGGAAATAGATTTATGGGTGTAACTCTTTTTTCTTTCTTTCTTTCTTTTTTATTCTGTTTTGCTCTTTCTTTCTTTTTTTCTTTTTTTTTTTAATATTTATTTTTTAGTTTTCGGCGGACACAACATCTTTGTTTGTATGTGGTGCTGAGGATCGAACCCAGGCCGCACGCATGACAGGTGAGCGCGCTACCCCTTGAGCCACATCCCCAGCCCTGTTCTTTCTTTCTTTCTTTCAAATTTTTTTTAGTTATAGATGAACACAATATCTTTATTTATTTATATGTGGTGCTGAGGATTGAACCCAGGGCCTCACACATGCTAAACAAGTGCTCTACCACTGAGCCACAACCCCAGCCCTGTTTTGTTTTTTCAATCCTGCCTTTGCATCCTATTAGTTTCAAAAACTTTTTTTTTTTTTTTTTTTGGTACTGAGAATTTAATCCACAGATGATCTACCACTGAACTACATCCACTGTCCTTTTGTTTTGTTTTGTTTTTTAGGTACTGGGCATGGAACTCAGGGGTGCTTAATCATTGAGCTACATCTCCAGCTCTTTATATTTTATTTATTTATTTTTTGGTACTGGGGATTGAATTCAGGGGCACTTGACCACTGAGCCACATCCTCAGCCCTATTTTGTATTTTATTTAGAGACAGGGTCTCACTGAGTTGCTTAGCTCCTCCCTTTGGCTTTAAACTTGCGATCCTCCTGCCTCAGCCTCCCAAGCCGCTAGGATTACAGGCATGTGCCACCGCACCTGGCTGGCCCAGCCTTTTTTGTTTATTTATTTATTTTGGGGTTCAATCCGGGATTGAACCCAGGGCCTTGTGCATGCAAGGCAAGCACTCTACCAACTGAGCTATATCGCCAGCCCCAGCCCTTTTTATTTTTTTATTTTGAGACAGGTCTCTCTTAGTTGCCCAAGATGGCCTCAAATTTATGATCTTCCTGTGTCAGCCTGTTGTTGGGATTTCAGGCCTGTGCTACCATACTTGCGTGTTTTGCCTTTTTAATGAAATATCATTTTTTTTATTGAGGCATAATTTCCATAAAATAAAATTCACATATTTTATGTTATTATTTATTTATTGTGGTACTGAGGATTGAACCCAGGGCCTTATGCATGCTAGGCAAGTACTCTATCTCTGAGCTACATCCTTAGCAAAATGCACAAATTTTAAGTGTATAGTTGGATGAATTTTTTTGGGGGGGGGTACTGGGGATTGAACTCAGGAGCACTCAACCACGGAGCCACATCCCCAGTCCTATTTTGTATTTTATTTAGAGACAGGGTCTCCCTGAATTGCCTAGCACCTTGCCATTATTGAGGCTGGCTTTGAACTTGCAATCCTCCTGTCTCAGCCTCCTGAGCCGTTGGGATTATGGGCGTGTGCCACTGCGCCCAGCTTGATGAATTTTTATCTATAACTACAATCTGGACTAAGATACAAACTGTGTTTTCCATCCATCACATGTGCATACTGAGCTCTTGAAGTGTAGCTAGTCCAGCCTGGGAAGTGCTTTAAGTGCAAAACATACATTAGATATTAGAGAATGTGAAAATGAATGTAAAATATATTATTAATAATTGATTACATGTTAAAATGTAATGTTTTGAATATATTATTAAAATAAAAATAACCTGTTTCCTTTTATGTCTTTTTTTTGGGGGGGGGGTTGTATCAGGGATTGAACTCAGGGGCACTCAACCACTGAGCCACATCTCCAACCCTATTTTTTTTTTTTTGGTGCTGGGATCAAACCCAGGGCCTTGTGCATGCAAGGCAAGCACTCTACCAACTCAGCTATCTCCCCAGTATCCCCCCAGCCCTATTTTGTATTTTGTTTAGAGATAGGGTCTCACTGAGTTGCTCTGCACCTCACTGTTGCTGAGGCTGGCTTAGATCCTCCTGCCTCAGCCTCCTGAGCTGCTGGGATTACAGGCATGTGCCACTGTACCTGACCCTTTTAAGTCCTTTTAATGTGGCTCTCAGAAAATTTAGAATAACATATGTGGTTGGTAACTTTGCCTTGTATCTTATTTCTGTCGGACAGTGCTGATATTTCCTTCCTTCAAAGTTCTCTCCGTTTTTCTTTCTTTTTTTTAAATTTATTATTTTTAGTTATATATGACAGTAGAATGCATTTTGGCCAATTATACCTACAAGTTAACTTATTGTATTTAGGTTCCCATTTTTGTTCTCTCCTTCTAAGCCAATATTTGCTCCTCCCTCCTCAAAGATAAACAGTATTATGATTCTTCTTCTCAAGGATTGTTTTTGCCTATTCTAGAACTTCATGTAAATGGTATTTTTTTTGCATGTATTTGGTTTTGTCTGGCTTCTTTTGCTCAACATACTATCTTAGAAATTCACCTGTATTGTTGCATGAATCAGTCAATTGTTCCTTTTTAAATTTGTGTAGTATTCCATTATATGAATATATCATAGTTTATCCATTCCTTTGTTGATGGATGTTTGGATGACTTCCAGTTCCTGACTATTATGAATAATGATGCTATCAATGCTTTTGAATAGTCGAAAAGTAGTCTTGTTCGAATATTTGTTTGTTTATTTATAGTACTAGAGACCAAACTCACTGAGCTATGTCCCTAGCCCTTGTTGTATTTAATTTGAGACAGGGTCTCGCTAAGTTGCTGAGCCTGGTCTTAAAGTTGTGATCCTTCTGCCTCAGGCTTCTAACTAGCTAAGATTACAGGTGTGTGCCACTTGACTTGGTTTCAGATTATTTTTACTATGTTTTTTGGTTGTTAAGATGAATTCAGGCTGGGCATGATGGCCCAGGCCTATGATCCCACTGTTCCCAAGGCTGAGGCAGGATGATCCCAAGTTCAAGGCCCTATCTCAAAGTAAATAATAATAATAATAATAATAAAATTTTAAAAAGGGCTGAGGATGTAGCTCAGTGGTAAAGTGCCTCTGGGTCAACCCCCAGTACTGAAGGGAAAAACAAAAAAGATGAATCCATACTTACAAAAAAAAAAAATCTATGTTAATGGTTTGATGTAAATGGCTACAGTTTGGTGTAATTCCTTCCAGACTTTTCCATCACATATAGAATCATGTATTATCTTTATTAATAGAATTGTCACTTTGGTGGTTTCTGCCTTGGCTGACTGATCCCTGGGGAGGCTGCCTAGCTCTGGATCCTTGTGATGTTTTTTCTAAAGTGTGCAGACAACTAAAACTGGAAAAGACACAGAGATTCTCCAATCCAAGGAAGGCTAATACAGTTGTCCCTCAGTATCTAAAGGTCAATTTGTTCTAGGAATCTCATTGGTACCAAAATCTAAGGATCCAGTATATAGTGGAGTCGTATTTGCATAGAACGTATGCACACGTCATATACTTCATATCATCTCTAGATTACTTATAATACCCAATATAATGTAAATGCTATGTAAATAGGTATTGTATTGTTTTGAGAATAATGGCAAGTTTTAAAAGGTCTGTATAGGTTCAGTACAGATGCAATTAAGAAATATTTCCAATGCATGTTTGGTGAAATTCACAGATGTGAAATGTGCAGATACTAAAGCTGACTGTATACAGCACACCTTCCATTATTTCCTGATCACCTGCATCCAAGGCTGGCACCCCTAAAAAGTCAGACATTTCTATCCTTGCCCAGCCCTAGCCACTACCAATCAGTAGAAAAACTGAAACCAGTTTCCATCTGTGGAATAATCTGGCCCCTTTCCATTTTGCACATGAATAAACTAGGGCTCAGAGAGGGGAAGAGTCTGTCTCAAGGTCAGAGACTGAGCCCCAGGCTCCTGACTCCCTATCTAATGTTTTTTCCACTGTATTCACTGACTCCAAAAGCTATTTTCCTGGGATTGCTGAAAATCTGGTCTCTAGGGAGAGAGCTCAGAGAGAGGACCCTGCCTTCTTCTACCCAGCCCCTTCATCTTTATGCCCTGCCTGAGTGTAACAGAAGCCCCTGCCAACCGCCTGGCATCCCCTCCCCCACAGTCACCACCCACAGATCTGCGGTTCCAGTTCTCCAGGTCTGCAGTTTCCGTTTCCCAAAATAAACATTTAAAAAAATAAAATAAAATAAAGGCGGCCTGCTCTTAGCATCTTTAGCTCTTTAGCCTCTGAATTGTGGGATTATTAATTGACCAGACTAAATCAAATAGTTAATTACAGCAGAGAGGCAACTTCAGTTGCTGAAACCATAAAACTCCCAGAGCATCCCCCTTTCACTAACCCATCAAACTGGCTCTGGCTGTCATTGGAAGCGACAGTGAGAAAGTGAGAAAGTGGAAGAGTCAGCAGGTCTGGGCCGACTGTGGGTGTTCTCAGCTGGGCAAGCAGAATCGAATCGTTTATTTAATTCCCTCCCTCCTGGGCCAGACCAAGGGGGGAAAACAGAGACAGAGGGTAGCACAGGATGTTTGAGTCAGGTGGAACCGGGCTCCGGAGTGGCTGGCTATCATCTGTAAGACAGGCATAGGAATAGAACCTACCACATGGATTGAAATGTCACACTGTACCCCACAAATATGTCCAATCACTATGTGTCAATTAAAAATCAAGATGTAGGGCTGGGCCCATTGGTTAAATTGGTTAAGGCAGGTGAATCTCTTGAGCCTGGGAGTTCAAGCACAGCCTTGGCAATTAATAAAATGATAAAGAGCAAGGCACTGTAATGCCAGAGACTAGGGAGGCTGAGGCAGGAGGACTGCATGTTTGAGATCAACCTGGGTAACTTAGTGAGACCCTGTCTCAAAATAAAAAGGGCTGGGGTTGTAACTCAGTGGTAGAGCACCCCTGGGTTCAATCATTAGTACTGAAAATAGATAAATGTATTTTTGGGGTTGGGGGAGTATTTTAATGGCAGAGCTTGTGCTTAGCATGTGCAAGGCCCTGGGCTCAGTCCCTAGCACCAAATAAATAAAAGTAGAAAATATATATTTAGAGAGGGAGGGTGGGGGAATGTCTACTACACTGCAATGTTTCAAGTGACCTGGTTAAAAAGAATTACAGTCATGTACTGCATAATGATGTTTTAGTCAACAATAGACCACATACAGGACGATGATTTTATAAGATGGTAATGGGCCCTATTGCCCAGTGATGTCATAGCCCTCTTAAAATCGTAGCAAAATGCACTCATTGCTCACGTGTTTGTGGTGATGCTGGTGTAAACAAACCTTCTTCACTTTATATAAAAGTAGAGTGCGTACAATTATGTACACTACATAATACTTTATAATGATAATAAATGACCAGGTTGCTGGTTTATTATTTAATATGCTGGACTTCTTGGACTTCTTTTGTGTGTGTTGTTTTTTTTATTGTTGTTGTTGTTGTTCTCTCTCTCTCTCTCTCTCTCTCTCTCTCTCTCTCGGCACTGGGTATTGAACTCAGGGACATTTTACCACTGACTTGTATCCCCAAGATAGGGTCTTGAGATAGGGTCTCTCTAAGTTGCCAAGGATCTCTCTAAATTGCTGAGGCTGACCTCCAATTTGCAATCCTCATGTCTCAGCCTCCCAAGTTACGGGGAGACATGTGTCACCAGTCTTGTTATTTCTCATTTTATCTTTTTTTTTTTTTTTTTGGTGCTGAGGATTGAACCCAGGGCCTTGTGCATGTGAGACAAGTACTCTACCAACTGAGCTATATCCACAGCCCTCATTTTATCTTTTTAATATTCTGTAATATGTTTCGTGCTGAGGCTTGAATACAGGGCCTCACTCATGTTAAGCTTGTGCTTTACCACTGAGCTATATCCCAAGCCCTATCAGTTTTCAAAAAAAAAAATTTTTTTTTCAGTATTGGGGATGGAACCCAGGAGTGCTCTACCATGGCACAACATTCCCAGATCTTTTTATTTTTTATTTTGACTCAGAGTCTTACTAAGTTGTCCAGGCTGGCCTCAACTTGAGATCTCCTGCCTCAAGCTCCCGAGTCGCTGGGATTAGAGGCGTAGACCACCCTCTCATTATTTTATTTATTTATTTATTTATTTATTTATTTTTGGTATTGGGGATTGAACCCCAGGGCACTTAACTACTGAGTCACATCCTTAGCCCCTTTTATATAGTTTTTATTTAGGGCTCATAATTGCTTAGGACCTTACTAAGTTGCTGAGGCTGGCTTTGAACTCTCCATCCTCCTGCCTCAGCCTCCCGAGCCAGTGGGATTACAGGTATGTGCCACCATTCCTGGCCCTATGCTTATTTTAGAGTATACCTCTCCTACTTATAAAAGATAAGTTTACTTTAAAATGGACAGCCCTAGTACGCTGGCAGCAGCCCCATACACCTTGCGATGCAATCAAGAGGCCACACGGTAACTGACCCATACAACCGAGGCTTGTGTAAGAGCACTCTGTGAAGTCCACACAACAATATCACTTAACCACTCATTTCTTAGAATGTATCCCTGTCGTTTAGTGACACACAAATGTACATATAACTCTGTCTGTCTGTGAGAAACAGTAGCAATTGCTGTCTCATTTACCATCCCATCTTCAGCTCTTGCCAAGATTGAATGGGCTTAAAAAAATACACACACACATACACACACACACACACACGCACATATAAAAAATATATAATACATATATTATCTTAGTAGATGGACACAATACCTTTATTTTATTTATTGATTTTTATGTGGTGCTGAGGATGGACCCCAGTGCCTCACATGTGCTACGCAAGCGCTCTACTCCAGCCCTCTAATTAAGCTCTTGACAATGACTGAGTATTAAGTACTCAGTGTAAGGTGTGGGACCTGAGAATGAGGGTGGTAGTAGAAGAAAATTCAGAGGCTTTGCACAGTGTCCCTTCCCTTAAATAGCTTTCATTCCAGTATAATAGAGAGTGTAGAACTGAAGTTCAAAGCCAGCCTCAGCAACTTAGCGAGGCCCTAAGCAACTTAGCGAGAACTTGTCTTTTTTTTTTTTTTTTAATATTTTTTAGTTGTTGATAGACCTTTATTTTATTTATTTATATGTGGTGCTGAGAATCGAACCCAGTGCTTCACACATGCCAGGCAAGCACGTTACCACTGAGCCACAGCCCCAGTCCCGAGAACTTGTCTTTAAATAAAATATAAGAAGGGCTGGGGATATGGCTAAGTGGTTAAGTGCCCCTGGGTTCAATCCCCAGTACTAGTAAAAAAGAAGAAGAAGAGGAGGAGAGGAGGAGGAGGGGTGGTGGTGTAGAATCTTCTGCAATAATAGGTACATTATATATGCCTGAAGTAGTTAGACAGCATAATGTCATGCTTCATAATGGAGATTCTAGCATTAAACTTGACTTAAAACCTCAGCTCCCTCACTTGCTGACAAACTGATCTTTATTAGCAAGTTTACCGCTCAATGCTTCTGTTTCCTGATTTGTAAAATAGGGTCTTGCTTCATAGAGTTGAAAGGATTAAATTTATACCCTAATGCAAAGTGCTTACTATAGAGCCTGGCACATAGTAATTATTCAATACATCTTAGCTATTACTTTATCATTTCCTATGTGACTTTGGACAAATTACTTACCTTCTCTAAAATTTGCTTTTCTGATCTATAAAATAGAAATATAATATTTAAATACACTAGAGTTGCTGGGAAGATCACAGTTGACTTGAAAGGAGGCTGAAACAGAAGGATCACAAGTTTGAGGCCAGCCTCAGCAACTTTGTGAGATCCTCCTTCAAAATAAAAAGGGCTGGGGATGTAGGTCAGTGGAAAAGTACCTCTGGGTGCCCACCATCATGCAAGGAAAATAAAATAAAAGAATTTCTAGGAGAATAAAATGGAAAGCCCCTGAGAAGTGCTTGGCACTGTTTAGTGTATGGAAGGTGCTTAATAATTTCTAAATAATAACAATGATAATAATAATAAAGGTTAAAGAAAGGTATATGGGAGAAGAGAATAAATTTATGTTGTTGGGTCAGGGAAAAGTTCATACCAGGAAAATTATTTGTGTGTGTGTGTGTGTTGTTTGTTTGTAACACCATTATGGAGATATAATTCACATATCATCCAATTTACCCACTTCAGTGTTTATTAGTAGATTCACAGAATTGTGAAACTCGGCTATAATCAATTTTAGGACGTTTCCACCATTCCAGATAGGAATCTGGACCCACCAGCAGTCATTCCCTATTTGTTTGCCCATGTTTCCCTTACCCCCCAAACTATAGGCAACCACCAGTTTACTTCCTCTTTCTATTGATGGATCTGTTGTGGACACCTCATGCAAATGGAATCATAAATACATGAACTTTTGTTTCTGGTTTCTTTCGCTTAGCATAATGTTTTCAAAGTTCATCTGTGTGGTACCTGGGATCACTACTGCTTTCCCTTTTATGACCAAATAATATTACATTGTATGGAGTTGGTGAACATCTGGGTTGTTTCTGCTTTTTTACTATTGTTCATAATACTCTTATGAACGTTCTCATACAAGTTTTTGGGTAAACATACTTTCCTTCCTTCCTTCCTTCCTTCCTTTTTTCCTTCCTTCCTTCCTTCCTTCCTTCCTTCCTTTCTTCTCCAGAGGAGGAGGAGGAGGAGGAGGAGGAGGAGGAGGATTAGACCCAGGAAGCACTTAACCTCTGAGCCACATACCCAGTTCTTTTTATTTTTATTTTTTTAATTTTCAGGCAGAGTCTCCCTAAGTTGTTGCTCAGGGCCTCACTAAGTTGCTGAGGTTGGCTTTGAACTTGCAATCCTTCTGCCTCAGCCTCCTGAGCTGCTGGGACTATAGGCATGTGCCATCACACCTGGCTTAGACATACGTTTCAATTTCCTTGGGGTCCAACCTAGGAAAATAATTGCTGGATCATATGGTAACTTTTTTTTTGGTACTGGGGATTGATTAAATTCAGGGACACTCTACCACTCAGCTACATCCCCAAACCTTTTTATTTATTTATTTATTTATTTATTTATTTTGAGAGAGGATCTTGCTAAATGGCTTAGGCTGGCCTTGAACTTGAGATCCTCCCGATTCAGTCTCCCAAATAACTGGGATTACAAGTGTGCACCCAGCTCATATGATAACTCTGTTTACTCTTTTAGGAAACTGCCACAGTGTTTTCCTTAACTCCCCACAATTTTACATTCCTATCAGCAACATATGAGGGTCCTAATTTCTTCATATTCTTACCAACACCTGCAATTATCTACCTTTTTGATTATAGCCATTCTAGGGGGTGTGAAGCATATCTCACTGTGGTGCTCATTTGCATTTGCCTGACGGCTAATGACGTCAATGTCTTTTCACGTGCTTATTGGCCATTTAGCTATCTTTTTCTGGAGAAATGTCTAATTGGATCCTTTTCTCATTATTACTTTTATTTTTTCCCCAAGTAATAATTTTATTTGGGGCCTGAAAGCACACGTTTCTGTGACATAGAATGGGGTTTTACATTAGGGTCCTGAATTCTAAGACTTTATTCACCCTCTTTCAAGGCTTCTTGGGAAATGAATCAGAAAGGGAACAAGTCATGGTCTGGAAATAAATCATTATTGTTCTTGGGAAGTTGCAAAGGGGAGAGCTTATTCAAATTAATGTCATATAACAACACCAAGAATGAAGAGGTGGCATGGAGAAAAGTTCTCAATTCCAGGTGTGGGCAGTGATGTTGGCTTCTTTCCTCATCAAGGACTCATCCCAAATGGAGGGAGCAGAGTCAACGTGACAATTTATTCATTTATTTATTTAGTGCTGAATATCTATCCTAGAGCTGGATATCTGTATACACACCCAGCTCTGAAACTGGCTATTTTTTTAATATTTATTTTTTAGTTCTAGGCAAACACAATATCTTTATTTTATTTTTATGTGGTGCTAAGGATCAAATCCAGTGCCTCACCCATGGTAGGTAAGCGCTCTATCTCTGAGCCATGACCCCCACCCTGAAACTGGCTATTTTGACTGCAGCAAGTCCTGAGGCCAAGGGATCCTCAGCTCAGTGTCCTCTTTCCTCCCTGAAGAATTCAAAGAAGGGCAGTCTCTGACATGGACACTGCTACTCCTTTGATGAAATCGGCTGGGTTTAATGTCCCATTCTGAAAGGTCCACATGTTCATGGGTGCTCAGGGTGACATGGACCTTGTTATGCATATTAAATCATTCAGGATGGTCATCCAATTTTTCTACCTGAAGGGCCATTCTTGTCATGAACGCCCCAACTGCTTGAAGATAGCATCACAACCTTCCAGGGCATTCTACCCCATAGTGCTTAGGTTTGATAGCAGCTGGTCAGTCTCCTCAAGCTTAGCCTGGTATGGAGGTAGCAAGCTGCAGGTGGCAGTGGAAAGGGCAAGTGGGGCTGGGTACACAGGTGCCACCCCAGGATACAGTCTGCCCATTTTAATATTTTGTTATTAATATTTTGTTATTGGTTCTATACATTCTAAGTACAAATTCCCTATCAGATATATAATTTGCATTTTTTCTCCCATTTTTTGGGTTTTCTTCTCTCTCTCTCTCTCTCTTTTTAGTATTGGGGATTAAACCCAGAGCCTCTGGTGCATACCATGCCAGGCAAGTTTTACCACTGAGCTACCTTCCCAGTACTTTTAATTTCTGAGACAGGGACCTATCTCAGTTGCCCAGGCTGGCTTTTGAACTTTTGATCCTCTTGCCTCAGTCTCCAGAGAAGCTGGTATTACAGGTGTGTGTTACTGCACCAGATTTCTTTTTACTTTCTTGAAGGTATCCTTTGAAGTATAAAAGTTTTAATTTTGATGATGTTCAATTGATCTCAGTCTTTTTGTTTTTTCTCCCTGTAGTCCTGAGGATTGAAACTGGGCCTTAAATGGGAAGTTATACTCCGTGTATGTATGATATGTCAAAATACATTCTACTGTCATGTATAACTAAAAAGAACAAATAAAAAATTATTTTCAAAAAAATCAATTGACTATAAATATGAGCATTTATTTCTTGATTCACAATTTTTTTTTTTTTTTTTTTTGGTGGTGCTGGAGATTGAACCCAGGGCCTTGTGCATGCAAAGCAAGCACTCTACCAACTGAGCTATATCCCCAGCCTTTTTTTTTTTTTTTGGTACCAGAGATTGAACTCAGGGGCACTCAACCTCTGAGCCACATCCCCATTTATTTTGTATTTTATTTAGAGAAGGGGTCTCATTGAGTTGCTTAGTAACTTTTGCCTTTGCTGAGGCTGGCATTGAATTCGTGATCCTCCTGCCTCAGGCTACCGAGCTGCTGGGATCACAGGCATGCACCACTCTGCCCATTCAGCACTCCAAGACTTGAAGTAACTGAATTTGAGTTGGACCAAATTAGCTGGATTGGGAATGAACTTCCTTGTGTTTTCAGAATGCTTTAGTGTTTTAAAGGTGTTTCTATATACATGATCTCACAAACTTCTTCAAGCAACTCTGAAAAGAAATGAAAGATTAGAAGGTTGAGTGGAGTATCTCTAGACCCACTCAATCAGAAACAGCAGGGATCCCAGGACCAACCACCAGGTCTTCTGACCCTCAGTCAAGTGCCCTAATAATCCCAGTTGGTTAATTCCTGGTTGAGTCCATACATTTGAGAGAAAGAAAAAGTAAAGAGAAAAACATTTTTTTTTTAAAGTAGGGGATTGAAAATTTATGTCCATACATATAAAAGCTGCACATGTCTGTTTTAGCATCTTTTTTTTCCCTTAGTTGCCAAAATTTGAAAGCAATCAACAAGTCCTTTAATAGGTGAATAGATACATCAGGATACAATAAAGACTGTGGAATATTATTTAGCACTAAAAAGAAATAAGCTATCAAATCATGGAAAGACATAGAGGAAACTTAAATATATATTGCTAAGTGAAAGAAGCCAATCTGAAAAGGATATATACTGTATGCTTCCTACTGTAAGATCTTCCAGAAAAGGCAAAACTATACAGACAGTAAAAAGATAAGTGGTTGTGGGGGCTAGGGAGAGGAAGGCTGAATATATGAAGCATAGAGAATTTTTAGGGCAGTGGACATATTCCATGATTCCATAGTGGTAAATGCATGTTATTCTGCATTTGTCCAAACCCACAGAATGTACACCAACAAGACGGAACCCTCATGCAAACACTATGGGCTTTGGGTGATAATGATATGTCAATGTAAATTTACTAATTATGACAAAATACCACTCTGGGGATGTTGATAACAGGGGATGCTATGCATGTGTGGGGGAAGGAGATATATAGGAAATCTCTGTACCTCTTGATCAATTTTTCTGTGAACCTAAAACTACTCTAAATATGAAATCTATGTTTTTTAAAAAAAAGTGGAAGAAAGTTGTAAAATGGACTGATTTTAAATGAATGGTTTCTAATAAACTACAATAAATTTTTCCTTCTCCTGTACAGACAAGAACTGGTATGTTCTGGGTAATCCAGGGCTTTGCTTGGGTATTGCCTTTTCAAAGAATGAGAACAGAGTGGAATACTTTCAACACTGAAACCAAACATACTATAATTTGATCTTTAGCTTTGTTGTTGATGTTCTCAAAGACTCATCCGTATATTTTAAAGCAGTGCTTCTCCAAGAGTGGTCCAGGAAATACCTCAGGTACCAGCATCATTGGACAGACTGGCTTGTTTAAAAACTGCAGTTTTCAGAGCCCCTACCCATCCTGAGTCCACTGCACAGCACCAGGTGATTTTTTAAAATGCATATCAAGGTTTGGGAACCAGTTTTAGAGAGTGGAAGTCAAATTAGGAATATCAACTATCATCTGCACTTAAGAGTTGCAGATATTCTGCTAACATGAATGTCATGGATAACAAAACTCAAATAGCTCCTTTCCTTCAAATCTTTGCTAACATATCACCTTCCCTTATGAGCACTTTCTGGATTTAAAATTGCAATATCACCTTCTCCCCTATGCTTCCCATCTTCCCTATTCCCCTCCCTTCTCCAAAGTACTTAATAAAGCTACTATTTATTTCTTTGCCCCTCCCATGCATTCTAGGAAATGCTCTACTAGTGACCCTTATTTTTCTGACTCTTGTCTCTAGAAATTAAGTTTTGTAGAGTAGGGGCTGGAAATATAGCACTTAAGACAGTACTGGAACGCAAAAGGTAGACAATAGATATTTGTGCCAAGTTACATCATCTCAGTGCTTGAGTATAATATCATTTCTTCACTGTCTTTTTCAAGAAGATTTACAAAATTTATGAAGCAAATCATTCTTTTATTTTCTGAGTGATGCTTTCCTAATTCTGGAGTCTGGGCCACTTGCTTTTTGGATCATTTTCCCTTGATACTGCTGAGATCCTCCATTTACTATGAGGATCAAGTATTTATAGCTTTACTGTCCTGTGAGCCCCCCCCCCCACACACACACCCAAGGATTTGTTGCCTCCACTGCGAACAAAGTGGACTGGAGCTGCTAGATGGAGATAAACCCACAGGTGGGAGGAGACTTCTCTTAAGTCCACCCACCTGTTCCGTCCTACAAACCAGGTTATTGACAAAAGGAAGTAAATGCTTCCTCCTCTGAAGTCTTGAATGAGGATGCTAATAAATGGATCCTAGCTCAAGCTGCTTCTTAAACAGTCTTGGCTGGCTTTGAACAAATGACCCTTATCCATTTCCTATCCTCCAAGCCACCAGCCAACAGCACCAGCACACAAATCAATCTCAAGGAGTGGCGCTCTGCCCTCTGGGCATCTCTCCTGAAAGAACCTGAAGTTCAGTCCTAGGAGCAGTCAGTTCCCTAACACTGGGGGTGCCACCTGCTGACCCTCATCTGTGTCTCTCCCAGGACACACCTGATGTTCCAGCTTGTGTGGAGATGCTGAGAAATGCTCCGTTCCCTTCCCCCCAGTCCAGAGGATGCTGAGAAACTGGGAAAGGTTAGGGGAATACAAACAGGAAAAGGCAAGTTTGTTTGTAGTGTTATATGCACAGGGTGCCAGGATACACCTGCTGAGCACTGCAGAAGGTCCCCCAAGGAAACCATTAACGTGAGTCTCTCACATTCTTAAATGTGTGGTGGTGGGGTGGGGAGAGGGAAAGTGTGCTAAGAGGAGGGGGATGGGCACACTTCTAGGGAGCAAGGTTACGGTGCTAGAGCCCTGGCACACCTTAATAAAAGGTAGCTGAATACAGGATGGATGTGAAGGTGAGCAGCAAAGGGCTTGTCACTAAGGGTGACACTGAGTTATACTGGGTGGATTTAAAGGAAGGGAGATGGGAAGGAATGGGAGGTGAGTTGGGAGGGAGAGGCTTTTGTGGCACCGAAACCCCCAGCCGAGAAAGGAATGGGCGTGGATGTTAGTTGCCTTAGCCTCCTGCTTTGACCCTGCCTTAGTTGGTTTCAGCCAGGGAAGTGAGAGATAGGCTCAGATATGCAGGGAGTTACCAGGAGCAGAATGGCCTCTGGCTTCCATGGCAATCCAGAATGGACTTTCTCAAAGTTGCTCCCAGGCTGGAGGGAGGAAGATTTTGGAGTGGGTGAGGTGGCTTGGGTGAAAGCATTGGGGGATCCCTGAGACCCTGAAGATGGGAGTGAGGAGGAAGGAGTTTGCTCTAGTCTGAAAATGAGACCGACCGAGGGAAGTAACTCCAAACGTCGTGGGGTAGGTAGTTCAGGTTCTTCCAACGGGAGTGGGTGGAGCTAGAACTCTGCAAAAGAGTGGATGTTTTGGGGGTAAGGTGCACCGCTGCGCCATCGGACTCCTAAACTGGACACCGGAGGAACTGACTTTTCTCCCCGTGCCTCGGTGGGGAGCGGGCGCTGAGCGTCTGGCACCCGGTCTCCTGAATCCAGACAGGAGTCTGAATGGGGCTGACAAGAGCGAACCAGGGAGAGAAGCAGCAGAGACTCCTCACACTGGGGGTGGGGTGGCGGCAAAATGGGAACCCAGGCTTGGGGCGGAGGATTTGCTCAGCAGACTACCCGAGCCACAGAGCGGAGAGAGGGATTTGGGGGAGTTGAGTGGGATTCTTACTCTGGGCATCAAGGGTCAAGGAAGGTTGGGGAGAAACTGATATCGTTTCTACCGGGATGCTGATGGAAGCTTCCCACTCGGGACGCGAGGCACACAGGGGGTTCTCCAAATTCGATATGGGATAATGGGAATGGGCTGAGAGCCGCTGAAGGGGGACTCTAAATTAGATTAGAAGAAATCGGGGGCTCCAGGGCAGATTCTTGCTCCGACTGTAAAGAAGGATTCTCTCCAGTTAGAGTGGGTGGGGATTTGGGGCCACTGGGGCTATCTCCTCCCCGACCCAGGGAGATTGGGGAGCTCTCTTCAATTCTGGACAGAGGGGACCTGAGAGGGAGAACTGGGGGGGGGGGGAGGTTCCCGATCCGGAGCCGAGCTACCTTGAAGGCACCGGGAAGCGCTTCATTCCGGGAGGGCGTTCCCGCGGCCCGGCCCCCGCGCTGGTGTGGGTGGGGGGTGCGGCCGCGCCCTGGTCCCGGCCCGCACCAGGATTCGGGGTCTCTCTCATCCCGGGGGACCCGGGAGCCCGGCGGGAAGGGGGTCCCGGCGCCGCCGCCTCCGCGGGCGCCCGGGCGCGCGGGCGAGCGCGGGGCTTTATGCGCGCAGGGCGGCGGGGGGAGGAGCCGGCAGGTCGGCCCCCGGCGGGCCCTCCCCTCGGCCGTCCCCGCCCGCCCGCCCGAGCGGGGTCGGGGGAGGGGGCAGCATGGCCTGTCCGTCCGGCCCCCTTCGCCGCGCTCCTCATCTGCCCCGCGCCGAGCGCCGCCGCCGCCGCCGCCGCCGCCGCTCCGCTGCCCGCGCCGCCCGCGGCTTCCGATGGAGACTGACGCGCCCCAGCCCGGCCTCGCCTCCCCGGACTCGCCGCACGACCCCTGGTACGGCCCGGCCCAGCCCGGTCGGGCCTGCCCGGCCCGCGCCCGCCCCAGCCCCGCCAACATGGCCGATCCGGGTCGGGCCGGGCCTCCCCGGGGCCCGGGCCCGCGCCCCCTGCGCCCCGGCGCCAGGCGCTCACGCGGGCCCTTTGTGTCTCTCCTCCCGCAGCAAGATGTTCATCGGGGGACTCAGTTGGCAGACTACGCAGGGTGAGCCAGCCCAGGAGCGCCTACCGGCCCCGCAGAACACCCCGGACCCCCACGGCGCCCCAGACCCAGACACCCCAGCCCGGCCCTGCGCCCTGCTGACCCCAGGCGCCCTCGTGCCCTCTTTCGCGCCCCGCCCGGGGACCCCGAGAGCGCAGGGCTATCTGCTAGCGCGCACGGCCCAGCGGGTGATGGGGAGCAGTTGAGGGGTTCAGGGGGCATCGGGGGCTGGGCCGGGCCCCCGGGACCCGCCGGCGGCTGCGCCAACTCCGCTCGCACCTGCGGCTCAAACTTTTGTGAGGCGGCTCCCGGAGCGGCGGGAACACGGCCGGAGCCGTCCCCCCTCCAGCCCAGCTTGGCCCTTGGCTTCCCGGGGCCCCGGTGGGCGCCACCAGGCTGCACGAGAGCCGGGCGAGGGCGGGAGGGGGTGCCGGCAATGGAGAGCGCGCCGGCAGCTTGGCACGGGGGCGACCGGTCTGCGCCGGGGTCAACGGGGGCAAAGGACGGGGGAGGGGGGAAGGGCGCGGGGCCCGGGTTGGTCCGAAGGCGGGTGTGTGGTTACAGAAGGGCTGCGCGAATACTTCGGCCAGTTCGGGGAGGTGAAGGAGTGTCTGGTGATGCGGGACCCCCTGACGAAGAGATCCAGGTGAGCCCCTCACCCCCTCCTCCTGCTCTCGGCTCACCCCCCTCCACCACTGCCACTCACTGCCTTGTAACCATCTGCCTCTCCCTCACTACGCCGCGCAGGGGTTTCGGCTTCGTCACTTTCATGGACCAGGCGGGGGTGGATAAAGTGCTGGCGCAATCGCGGCACGAGCTCGACTCCAAAACAGTGAGTGGCCCTCGGGGCTTCGGGGGTCCTTTGGGAGAGGGAGGCTGCCGGAGGAGAGGGTCAGGACTCTCTCCAGGGGACAGTTGGACGAGGTCCTTGAGGAAAGTGGGAGTTTTCTGAGTAAGAGGTCTGCCATGCTCTGAAACTTTGTCACTGGAGTTGGGGGCAGAGGGAGTAGAAAAATCCCAGGCCTGCGGTGAGATGCTACACCTCCCCCCCCCCACCCCCCGTATTGGTGAGGGAAGCAGTAGCCACCACCCCCTCCCTATAAGTACTAATCTCGATGCCTCAGAGCTTGGGGTGGGGCTGGGTCCCACCCCTAGCCCAAATTGGGTGAGTCAGGGTTGCAATGACCCACCCGGTGGCTTCTCTGAACTCTAACTAGTATTTGGCTCCGAGACACCCCCCTTCCCTTCCAGACCAATGGCAAAGCGTCACTGAGTCCCTCTCCCTCCCCTTTTCTCTCCTCCCCCGACTTTTGGTCAATGAGCTCCTTGCTTTGTGTAGAAGACACGGACCTGCTTTGACCATGAAGGGGATTTATGAGGAGGGAGCTAGCTAGCTTGATTGGGGGAGGAAAAGAAAGAAAGAAAAACCTTCTCAAGAGTTGATCTTAGGAGGAACTGTTTGTTTGGCATTCAAACTCCTGGAACATTTTGCTGCTGTCCCACTGATCCCCAGTGTCTTGGACCCTGCAGGGGGCGCTGACGGAGGCCAGCTCAAGGGGAGAGGGAAAAGGAGAAAATCAGAGGAGGGCTTACTGGGTGATGGGGGTGTCTGTCTGCCAGGGGGCTGGGACAGTGTGATCTCCTCTCTCCACACTCCCCCACTCTCCCCCTGTCCCTGGGCCTCCCTGCTTGGGTCAGTCACTGGCTCCTGTTTACCTGCAACAATGGCTGGTTGTGCCCAAGAATTTGTTAAATTACCGCCTGTCCCCAGATCCTGTTATCTCTGCCCAGTGGCTCCCACTCCTGCTCACAGTAATGAGCAAATGAGGCCAGGCCTCGACTTTGCCGGCTCTGAAAGGATCTTCTTGGCGAAGCCTGAGTGACCCAGGCTGGGAAAGGAGAGACAGTGGCCTATTGTTTTTGGTGATTATCTGCCATCAAGCTGCCTGTTCTCCTACCATCCCCTGTCCTCAGAATGCACTGGTGGCTTCTGCTGCACTCAGGAAGCTGAGATTTAGGGGCTGGGGCTGGGGCTGGGGGCTGGAGGAGTGGAAGATTGATAAGGGTGAAGAGAGAGACAGGGAGGAAGGATGGTGAGATGGGTATCCTTAGGAGATTGGGACTCATCAAGGGCAAGGGCTTTGTCTGTGTTTGGCATCTCTGGGCTGGGGAAGGGGATGGGAGGGAGGTTTACTGTGGGGAGTCTATTTTGGGTTCTGACTTTCACCTTTTATTTACTTGTTGGGTTTTATTTATGTTGCCAGCTGTGAGTCAGAGTGGAGGTGGGGTGTGTCAGGGATTGGGTGTGCGTGGGTCTGGGGGAGTGGGTCTTGGGTACTGTCTCTCCATCAGGATCTGTGCAGGGGAACTTATGAAAGTGTGTGAGTGGCTAGAGAGGCTGTGCTCTGGGAGAAATAGAAGGATGAAAATGCTACAGATATATGAAATCCACGACAGCAATGGGAAGCTTGGATTTTCCCTAGAGCCCAGTGGGCCTTTGCAAGAGAGAAGGCATTGCCTAGTGTGCACTGTGGAGGTTCCATCTCTTTGGGCAGATTCCAGTGGGAGAGCCTGCAGGATGCTGGTTCCTGGTCTGTGTTATTCAGGCAGAGGGAAGCCAGAGCCAGTTGCCTAGAATGAGGCTGAGTTTTGAAAGAAGGAACTTTGGGGAAAGATAGATCTTCTCTGAGATTGGCTGCTGAACTTCTGCATGATGTCCACCCATGCGGGTGGCAAGAAACTCTAGCAAGACCTGGCCTCATAGGTCCTGCATCAGTCATAATGGCTCCTGCCCTGGTCTCTCGCTGTTTGTCAGCATGGCTGGAGTATCCAGGAGTACCCAGGTGCATCTTGATTTTTCCCTCTGTTCACAGCAGAGGGCAAAGGTGGCCTCCTAGTAATAGCACCTTTGTTTGTGCAATGAAGGGCAGTTCACAAAAGGCTGCTTTCACCCATGTTATCTCATTTGATTCCCTACAGCTGCCCCTGGGAAGTATGGGTGTGATTGTCCCCACTTTGCGGATGAAGGAACTGAGGCTCAGAAGGGCAAGCAAGTTACCAAGATCACAGGCTTGGCAAGCAGCCCAAAGTTTCTAAGTCCAAGTCCCATGCCCTTTCATGTCACCAAAGACTGCACTCTGCCTCACCCTGAGCCTGGCTGCATTATCAGGAGCTGTTTTCTTGCAGCCTCTAAGAGGGCTGTTAGAGACTAGAGGTATTGGAGAAATAACTGAGTCTATTCTTGGCAGTTATGAACTCTCATCTTGTAGACTTTTTCAGGCAAAGAGTATTTCTATTTGCTAGATTTCCAAAGCCAGAATCACATATCTTACCTTGACAGGTATCTGTGTGAAGTCAGGTTAGCAAGGAGGGCCCTCAATATACCTGATGCTTGAGGGAATAAGACTTGGTTTGCATTATTTTTGATTCTTGCTGTGAGCTAGACACCACACCAAGTGCTTTGTATGCTTTATCTCAAAAAATCTGCAAATGACCCTTTGAGGTGGGTATTATTATTTGTCCATTTTGCAGGTGACCCTAAGGCTCTGAGAGGTTAAATAACATGCCCAAGGTCTTATAGTAGGGAAGCAGTGTGAGATTTGAACTCACGCTTAACAACTGTGCTTTCCTGCCTGAGACTCTGGTGGTTTCTGTCACCTCTGTGTCCTGAGATGAGAGAGGTCCTCACTGCTTAAGGCTGTAATTGTCACAATCTGAGGTGTGATAAGCAAGACCCTTTCTACCTTTCCCTTCTCTTTTAGATTGACCCCAAGGTGGCCTTTCCTCGGCGAGCACAGCCTAAGGTAGGTGTGTGTTGGTGGCTGGGAGGAGCGCTGTCACTGAGGGCAACTCTGGATAGGGATTTCCCCAGCATTCTATTTTGTGGCAGATGCTTCTAGAACCTCTGGAGTGTTTCAGGATAGGCGGAGGTGTGAAGAGGGGATTCCTGATGTCCTTATTCTGTGGAATGAAGACAGTATGCATCTTCCCATCTGCTCTGGAGAGGGGGCTGCATGTGTGGGAAGAAAGGGGAACTGTTCAGGGAATTCTTTGTCCCTATATTTGAAGTCAGTGCAGTTTGGACCCTAAGTCTAATTCTGACCTCATAGGTCACAGCCTCCTTGCCCAGAACCTTGGCAGATCAAACACAGGGCAGACTTGCCCTGCCTCTGAAGCTGAGCTAGAGTTGGGCCAGGGAGCATACCTCTGACCCCCTGCAAGTCACCTTCCAAGCTCTGGAATGAGGTGTGTTGGACTTGTAGAAGGGGAGGGGAACCAGGAGGTCTGTCACCTGTTGTCTTTCCATTTAGATATCTTTCCCTGGTGTTTTGGAGAGAGGGGCAGTGCATACAGAAAATGGATTTCTGAGAAGTTGGGCACTGGAGCACTTAAAACTTTTGGTGCAGGGCAGGAGCCTCAGATTTGAGTCTAGGCCTCCTGGCAACTTTCCAGTTCTTAATTCTTAAGTCGTCCCCTATAGAAGACAGGAGGAAAGGCTAACTTATAGGGAGTCAGGACCCCTGAGTTTGTTGACTCAGCATGTGTCCTAGGACTGGGTACCTCTCCAAGAGATCTCGGTTTCCCCTTTTATCAGAAGTTGGTGGAAACCAGGATGCTTTTTGACTGTAGCCTGTGAATTCCACCAAGGTTCCCAGAGCTCCTGCCAGGGTAGTGGGAGAGGAACTGTTTTAGGAGACAGGAAGGGGGCATCTCTGGAAAAGGTCCAGCAGAGGGCCTGAAAGCAATTATGGAGCAGGTATTCGAAGGAAGCCGCACCAGGGAGCACATGGTCGGAATTGGGTTAATTCCATTAAGCAGTTTGGTGACAGAAGGTGCTTTAGTGTTAGGATGGGGCTGGGAATTGCCGCGGATTAGCCATGCGCTCCTGGGGTAATTAGGACCATGTGTTCTTCCTAAAACAGGGCTGGGGCCACGGGGCTGCCAGAGGTTGGGCAGGGAAGAGGTTGATGAGGAAAATGTCGGAGTTAAGTTCAGGGAGACCCTGCGATGGCCTTGGTGGTCTCCCAGGAGGGCTGGTGGGGTTTTGGAGCTAGGCTGTGGGTCTGGGTCATTGACCCACCCCCTTTCCCTGTGTGAGTCCTTTGGGAAAGGATTTTTCCAGATACAGACCCCAGGGAGGGAGACACACTTAAGAAGTTAGGGTGTGACAGGCCTAGAGGTGGGGGTTAGGAGGAGCTTGGGGAGGCCTTCTGAGAGGCTGGGGCCACAGAGAGCTTGTCAGCTGGCAACCTGGCAGGGGGGCTGGAGCCCCTGCTGGTGGCGGTAGGCCACAGGCCTCAGATGCCCACTTTCTCCTTCCCTCCCCTAACAGATGGTGACTCGAACGAAGAAGATCTTTGTGGGGGGACTGTCAGTGAACACCACAGTGGAGGATGTGAAGCAATATTTTGAACAGTTCGGGAAGGTGGGTCTTAAATGGGGGTGGGTGCTTGCTGGGGCTGAGAATGCTAAGAGAGTGGTCAGGAGCCAGTGGGGTCAGCCAGGTCATCCCAATTCCTGCAGAAGGTGTAGGGGAAGTTGTGTCCTGCAGGTGAGGCCAGGTCAACTCAGCTTTCGGGCTCCTGGCCCATCTATGGGCTTCTGACTCTTGACATCCCCTGGGAGCGGAAGCCACACAGTAGCGGCCCTGTTGTTGCCCTTCCTTCTGTATTTTTCTCCTGCTTATCTTCTTTCTCCTGAGGGAGGCGGTGCTCCTGTAGCCAGTTCAATCCAGTCACCCCTTAGCCTCTTGGGAGTTTGCACCTGTCCAGGCCAAGGGCGGTTGTCACCATCCCCCAACCCCCTCCTGGGGGATGATAAGGAGGCAATAAATATGACTCCCCATTGCACTTGGTACCTTGCTGGCCCAGGTGGGAAGCTGGGAGCAGGAGCTGAGGGGCTGCTAGGTATTGGAGGAAACTGAAGAAAGCACCCCCAAATTCTGATCTGGCCCAGAGAACGTGCGCTCACTTCTGGGTCATATCAAGCTTTCCTTTCTGGGCCTATGAAGAGGTAGGCTATGGGAAGATACGCGGTGTGTGGCCATGTCAGACAATAGGGTGTCCCTAGGAAGGTGAGCAATGTGAACTTCAGGGTCCTATGGTGAGATGGAGAGAGGGACCCAAGTCCCAGCGGTGGTGGCTTGAGACCCAGGTCCCTGGTATTTCTTTTAGGTGAGTGAGGGCGGCTAGAGGCTGGGTCTCCACTTTCCCAGCAAGGCATTTGGTTCCCAGCAGGCCCAGCTGGAGGTGGCTAGAGAAATAGGCTGTAAGCTTGTGTGGCTGGTTGGGGGGGTCCCCTGGCCAGCGGATGCTGACGTGTGTGTGTGTGGGGGGGGGGGGGAGCGGGCAGAGGCCTCGGCTCAGGCACACCTCCTTGGGGACCTGGGTCCAGGAGGCTGGGCAGGCTGGGCCTGGGCCCCAGAGGGAAGGGCGCTCCTGGGAAGCAGCAGGCCCGGCTCGGCTTCGGCGGGGTGTCTTTGTGTCTGAGCGCCGAGCATTAGAGCTCGCACTAATCTGATCCAGCAGCTGTGATTGGAGGCCGCCTGCCCCCGGGGCCGGCGTTGCCATGGCAACCGGGCCCCAGGAGAAGCCGTCAGCGGCCGCGTCTTTTGTTCGGGCCTAAATCGGCGTTGGCATGTGAAACCGGCCCGGGGAGGCCAGGGGGAGCCGGAGAATAGGCTGCCAGGGAGCGAGGGGGACAGCCGGGAATGCCAAGGGCCCCGCGGCGGGGGGCCCCCCGCCCGGACCGAGGGGCCCGCCGCCGAGGGGGGAACAATGGTCAGCCGCCATGGCTGCCACTCAGGCTTAGCGGCCGCCGAACTTGGCGGCTCCCACTGGTCAGCAGGCTTCGGTCGCCTCCCCTCCCCCCGCCTCCCCCCCCCCCACCCCGCGCCCGAGCCCCCCTGCCCCCGGGTTCCCATGGAGACCAAAGCCTATTAAGGACACTGGGCTGGGAGCCTCCCTCCCCTCCGCTGGCCCCAGGAGGGGACACCGCTGGGGGTTACCCTGGACCCCCAGCCACTCTCCTTGCCCCTTGCCCCTTGCCCCTTGCCCCGGCCTCAACCCCAGTGCCCCATCGGAGGTCTGTCCCGCCAAGGCCCAGGTTGAAGGTTGTGGGGCACCAGGGAGGTTGACTGGGACGGTCATGGGGAAGAAGAAGGCCGGAAGGACTGTGGATTTGGCCTGAATCAGTCTGTGGACCAGGCAAGAACTCCAAGCTGTAGGATTAAGGAGGAAGGTGTGGCTGGTTCTTCGGTTCATTCACTCCCCATTCAAAAAAATAATTAATTGAGCACAAGTCAAGGTGCTCAGTAGAATGGTGATCGTGGTCACAGATGACCCACTGTCCTGGTGGAACCTTCCAGCTAGGGTGTTGGGCTGCTGCTCCCTCTAGTTTTGCCACCTTCCCCCATGTGACCGTGGGCAAGTTCCTCCATAATAAAGATAATAACAGCAGTTGTTATTTATTCAGCACTTACTGAATCCCAAGGGCTGTGAGTTAAGAGTTATGTGCACTATCTCATTTAACTCCTTCCTATGCCCATTTCACAGATGAGGAACCAAAGTCATGGGGTCCTAAAGCCACTTGCCCAAGGTTACCGAATCAGCAAATCCAGGATCCAGGATTCCAGTTTAGGCCTGTCCTACTTAAAGCCTGTGCTTTGATCAAAACCCTTCTGTCTGGGTTTCTCTTTTCCATTGCTTAAGTGAGGGATGGGGAAGATGTGTAGAGCCTGAAGTGTCTGTCCAGATGATTTGGGATAGGGACCCAGAATTGGGGTGGCAGGGTTAGTACTCTGCTGTAGGGTTCTGGGGATAGGAAGCCCCTTGGGAAGGGAGGTGTCATTTCATTCTGAGATTCTCCAGGAACCCCTCTGTCTCCTGGTTAAGCAGCCTTGATACCTAGGGAGAGCTGGAGGAGCACCTCCAAGGTTTGCACTTTCTACTTTAATGAGGCAGGGGAGGCCCCTGATAAGGCAGGTAGGGTCTGGAAGTAGAAGAAAGGAGGGGGAGAGAGCCTGTACCCTGTGCCCTGTGGCCTGAAAGTTTACCCTCACCCTGCGAATGGCAGACCATTTGTGCGAGGATCAGGGGCTGGAGTGGATGGGACTGGGGAGGATCAGAGGCAGCCCCTGATTTCCACTGAGGGTGACTCAGTCCTAGTGAAGAGGGGACAACAGATCCAGGCACAGGGAAGAAGGTGGGACATCCTCTGGCTGGAGAAGCAAGAGGAGAGATGACTGGGGTTCTAGAGAGGGTAGCGAATGTAGACCCTCCCCCTTCCTCAGTCCTTTCCCCTCCCCCAGACAGTGGGAGGCAAGCTGTCCAGGCACTGAACTCCACTTGCTTTAATTACAGCCTCTAGCTAAAGGAAACCTCAATTAGAGAAAAGATCTGTACCGGGAGAGGGGAGTCTAGTCTGTCTGTTGTCCTGTCCGCCTGGCCTTTTGCAAAAAAAAAAGAAGAAGAGGTTTTCTTAAAGCATCTCCTAATCTTGCTCCCATATTTTCTCCTCTAGTACAGCCCTGTGCCGCCGCCTCCCTCCAGGACTTGCTGTGTAACCTTGGGAGGCAACTTCCCCTCTCTGAGCCCATTTCTTGACACAATGGGGATTTCCCCCTCCAGGAAGTGTTAGGATGATGGTTAAAGTGCTGGGCACCTCTTTGGAACTCGATAAATGTAGGCTGATTGATCCATTGAGAATCTGGTGACTTAACTAGGGGGTTCTGTGGTGTCCAGTGGGGTCGCAGATGGAAAGTTATCCCCTGAACTGGGAACAGGCTTAAGGGAAAGCCTGGCAGGGGCAAGAGGGGAGCGGGTCGTGGGAGCCCCTGGTGTCTGGTGGGTCCTCCATGGCAGGCTGTGTTTTAGGTGGATGATGCCATGCTGATGTTCGACAAAACCACCAACCGGCACCGAGGTGAGTGTGCCCCTCCCCCTTCCCAGGCTGGGCCTGGGGCCTGTGGTCAGCCAAGGGGGCTGCAGGTCACAGCTGCCCTTTCATCTCCTCTCCTGACATCCTATCCCTGAGGATCTGCATCCTCTCCCGGGCCTGGCCTTACAGAAGGCTTTTGTCCCACTAGTTTCCTGTGCTAGAAAACTGGCCGAATTGGAATTGCAGACAGAGGACGGGCTTCCCACCAATGGCGCCCTCCACCCCCGCCCCAGCCAGTGTCTGCCTCTGCCCAGGCTTACCTTGTTCCTGGTAACCAGAGCTTAGGCCAGGTTGCCCCAGGGTCACACTGACTCCAGAGCCCCAGGGAGTCTGCTGTGCCACTGCCCCCAACTCCTTTGGCCCTGAACCTGTGAGCATCTGGGCCACACTCTGTGATCGGCCTGTCCGCCGCCGATCTTAGGGGCCTTCTGAGAAATTCCACAGTAGCCCCTGGGGCACGCTCAGGAGGAGACAGGGTAGTTTCTCCAGTTGATTCAGGGCTTTGGGCCTTTTCGTTTTTTGGGGGCCATGTGTGTGCAGCACGCATGCTCAGGCACGTGTGCATGCCTGAATATGTATGTATGTCTGGTATGTTGGGGCAATAGTACGTTATAGAGAGCCCACGGGTATCTTTGGGATGGGCGCCTAGGGGGGGTGTGTGTGTGTCTGTGTACAGAAGTATGTTCGGGCATGTGCACCTTTGTGTAAGTTTGTCCATGGATGTTCTTTTTCCCCCTCTTTGGTAAGCATCTGAGGGACAGAGAGAAGGCAAGTTAAGTGTACATGGTCCTCTGTATCTGTGCATTCTGTGTTTTTGGATTCAATCAACTGTGGATCAAAAATATTCAGAAAAAAAAATGCTATCTGTACTAAGCCTGTGCAAACCTTTTTTTTCCTTGCCGTTGTACCCTCAGCTGTGCGGTATAACAGCTCTGTGCGTAGCATTCACGTTGAATCAGGAATCAGAAGTAATCTAGAAATGATTTAAAGTATAAGAGAGGCTGTACATAGGTTCTACGCAAATACTGGCCTTTTTTAAGGGACTTGAGCATAGCACGGATTTGGGGGCCTGCGAGGCATCCTGGAACTAATCCCCCTCCGATTTTGAGGGACAATTACATTCTCTTGGCAGCTTTGCCATTTTCGAACTTGCTGTGTGACCTTGGGCAGGTTACTTTACCTCACTGAGCCTTGGTTTGCTCGTCTGTAATTTGGGACTTGATACCCTGTCTCAGCCGGTAGTTGAGAGTATCCTAGGCTGTGGGCAGAGCCTTTCATTAACTCTCAGACACTTGGCCACAGGAGGAGATGTGGTATGGGGATGGCCTGGGGCTGGGTTTTGACCATGAGCCCTGGTTCTGACCCTGCCCTTGCCCCTTGTCCAACCTCTAGGGTTTGGGTTTGTCACATTCGAAAGCGAGGACATCGTGGAAAAAGTGTGTGAAATCCACTTCCATGAAATCAACAACAAAATGGTAAGCCATCCAGGGAAGCCCCGGGGTACCAGAGGTGGGGTGTGGGGGTGTGAGGAGGTGTTACAATGAGCAGGGCAGAGCTGGTTCTCTCACCTCTTGGAAATCTAGACAGGGAGGCAGTGTCAGTGATTAACTGGGTTCCTCTTCGAGCCTCAGTTTCTTCATCTGTAAAATGGGAGCCATAGCAGCACCTCCATCATAGACTTAGTGCAAAAATTCAATGACTACGGCATGCAGAGCCTTTTATGCAGGGCCTTGCACAATGCGTGCTCCATAAATGGTAACTATGAAATTAATAATAAAAAGGCCTGGCGGGGACTCAGAGGGATGGCGACCCTAGCTGGAGAAAGAATTGACCATCAGGTCTTGTTGCAGGTGGAATGTAAGAAAGCTCAGCCAAAGGAGGTGATGTCGCCGACGGGCTCAGCCCGGGGCCGGTCTCGAGTCATGCCCTATGGAATGGACGCCTTTATGCTGGGAATCGGCATGCTGGGTACGAGCTAGGCCTGCACCTGCGGCTTCTTCCTACCCGGAACTACTCCTGGGACTTCCAGGGGCTGCGTGGGTGTTGCATCTCTTCTGTGGTCTGCCCTCCTGTCTGAGTCACTGGGCGGCAGTGGAGGCCAGGCATCTCGGTCAGGGCTGGCAGTCCTACCCAGGGTGGGATGGTTTTGTTGTGGAGTGCTGCCCTCTCGTGGTAGCCAGAAGAATGGTCCAGCTGCTCTCTATTGATTGGTCCTCTGTCCATCCATCCATCTATTCAGTAAATAGGTGCCGAGCACCTGCATGGGCCAGGCAGCCTTCCAGGAATCCCAGCCTTGACTTTCCTCAGCTTTATGGTCTGTCAGGGCAGACAAGTGAGAAAGAAGACAAATAGATTTAGGGTGGAATACAGGATGCCAAGGGAGCATTGGCATGGGGAACTTGACCAAGACTTGGAAAAAATGGAAAATACGTACTATTTACACTGATTCTTCAGGTTGAGTAGAAGCCAGTTATGGGAGGGCAGGCGCAAAGAGAATGGAAAAGTATTCCAGAGGAAACAGCACTTGGCTAAGGCCTCTTGGAAGGCAAAAGGAAGGCTGCCTCCTCTTATTCAAATTTAAAATGTTTTAGTTGTCAATGGACCTTTATTTTATTTATTTATATGTGGTGCTGAGAATTGAACCCAGTGCCTTACACATGCTAGGCAAGCGCTCTACCACTGAGCTGCAACCCCAGCCCCTATTTTATTTATTTTTAAGTGGTGCTAAGGATCAAACCCAGTGCCTCACAAGTGCTAGGCAAGTGCTTTACCACTGAGCTACAACTCCAGCCCCAAGATTTTAGAGGAAGGATACCAGGGGTTGAACTCAGGGCCACTCAACCACTGAGCCACATCCCCAGCCCTGTTTTGTATTTTATTTAGAGACAGGGTCTCACTGAGCTGCTTAGCTCCTCACTTTTGCTGAGACTATCTTTGAATTTGCAATCTTTCTGCCTCAGCCTCCCAAGCCACTGGGATTACAGATGTGCACCACTGCACCTGGCTCCAAGATATTTTTTTAATATAATCACAGTATAATTGTTCATTGCAAAAATTTATTTCATTTAGCTTTTCAGGGTCAGGACCTGCCCTCATGGGGTTCCCCTTTTAGTGAGATAAGAGTAAGTGAACACTGTCATCACGGAATGTTTGGGGACTGTGAGAGGCCCAAGAGAGGTACCTAGACCCACATGGGAGTAGGGGGGCTCCCTGGAGGGAGTGAAGGGTGCCTTGAGCTTTGAAAGTTGAGGTGGCAGTCACAGTTTGGGCCCAGGTAAATTTGGGTGGCAAATTTGAGAAAGCTCACCGTTTCCCTGTAAAGATGTATACACATAGGAAGAGGATTGTTCAAGGGGGTCTTTATGCCTGCTATGGGGGAGGGGTACACAGAGAGGTGCTCTGAGACTTCAGAAGCTGGGGGGCCTAGCAGGGCTAGAGGGTCAGCATTGTGATCACAGGAGAGGTCTGGACAAGAGCACCCTCCAAACAGGATGTAGTCTTCTTTTTCTTTTTCTTTTATATTTTAGTAGATAGACACAATACCTTTATTTTTTTTAAATGTCTATTTTTTTAGTTGTAATTGGACACAACATCTTTTATTTATTTTTATGTGGTGCTAAGGATCGAACCCAGTGTCTCACGTGTGCTAGGCAAGTGCTCTGCTACTGAGCCACAACTGCAGCCCAACACAGTCTTCTTGAAGAATTCCAAACTCTCTGAAGAGTGGCAAATAATAGAATAACATAAAAAACATAAAAGAACATCCATATACTATTGTATCAGATTTGCCTGTTGATATTCGATCCCTTTGCTTTATCGTTCTCATGCTGTGTGTATGCATTTACATGTATGCATATACATACCCATGGGATATTTTCCTAAATCATTCAAGGGTAAATCACCCATATGACCCATTTACCTGTTTCCTATAACCACAGTATGCTTCTCAACTTCACAAATTTATATTGATGCAGTTATTTTCATTTAGCACTGGGATGTGGCTCCGTGGTAGAGCACTTGCCTAGCCTGTACAAGGTCCTGGGTTTTTCACTGAGGGGAAAAAATTTCATCGAATCTATCTTCTGTTTTTTAATATTATCAATAACACCCCTCACACTGGGCATCGAACTTTGCGACACTTTACCATTCAGCTACATCCACTCCTTTTTTATTTTTTTAATTTTTGCTGAGTTGCTAAGGGCCTCAAACTTGTGATCCTCCTGCCTCACACTCTCACTAAGATTACAGGTGTGTACCACCACACCCAGCCAATGATGGTCTTTATAACATACTTACTTTTGTTCCCCGGAACAACAACTGGGCTAGAATCAGATTTTAAATTTGGTTGTCTTGTCTGTTTAGCCGCCTTTGATCTTGTACCTTAAGGATTTTTTTTTTTTTTTTTTTTTTTTTGGTACTGGGGATTGAACTCAGGGGCACTAAACCACTGAGCCACATCCCCAGCCTTATTTTTGTATTTTTTTAAAACATTTATTTTTTAGTTGTAGTTGGATACAATACCTTTATTTTATTTATTTTTATGTGGTACTGAGGATCAAGCCCAGGGCCTCGCACGTGATAGGTGAGTGCTCTGCCACTGAGCCACAGCCCTAGCCCCCTATTTTTGTATTTTATTTAGAGACAGAGTCTCCCTGAGTTACTTAAGATCTCAATAAGTTGAACAGGCTGGCTTTTTTTTTTAATATTTATTTTTTTAGGTGTAGATGGACACAATACAATGCCTTTATTTTTATGTGGTGCTGAGGATCGAACCCGGGTCCCGCCCATGCTAGGCGAGTGCTCTACTGCTGAGCCACAATCCCAGCCCCAAGAGGCTGGCTTTGAACTCACGATTTTCCCATCTTAGCCTCCTGAGCTTCTGGGATTACAGGCGTGCGCCACCCCCACCCGGCTTGAGTAATTCTTGATCTGATTTCACCCTCATTTAAAAAGAAAATGTCTAATAAGAAGTGAGATTGGTTAGGAGTATTGGAGCCAGTCACATCTGAATTTGAATCCCAGCTGTACCATTATTACTAACTATAGGATCTTCCTTGATTTTCTTAACAGAAAACTAAGTCTTGAAGAAATCATGAGATAAGTTCAGACAGTGATCATCAGTGCTATGAAAGGGGGGGAAAAACAGGCTGGGGTTGTGGCTCAGTGGTACAGGGCTTGCCTAGCACATGTGAGGCACTGGGTTCAATCTCCAGTGCCACATAAAAAAAAACTAGGGGCCGGGGCTGGGGCTCTGTGGTAGAGCACTTGCCTTGCCGGGGTGAGGTACTGGGTTTGATCCTCAGCACCACACAAAAATAAATAAATAAAGATATTGTATCCATCTACAACTAAAAAACTATTAAAAAAAAAAAAAAAAAACAAACTAAATAAATAAACAATGAATGAGAGGAGAAAAAAACAGGGTGACATGGTAGAGATTGTAACTGCTAGGAAAGGAGGACTCCTGTGGGAGGACCTCTTTGAGACTTGTCCAGTGAGGACTCAGTCATGCATTCATCTGGGGAAGAGTGTTCCACGCAGAGGCAACAGCCTATGCAAAGGCCCTGGTGTGCGCATGAGCTTGGATTTAAGAAACAAGGAAACCAATGTGACTTGGCAAGGGAGTGGGAAGCAGAGTGTAGGACATGAGGACAGAGGGAAGCAGGAGCCAGAGCATGAAGGGCTTTTTTTTTTTTTTTTTTTAATATTTATTTATTTATTTTAGTTTTCGGTGGACACAACATCTTTGTTTGTATGTGGTGTTGAGGATCGAACCCGGGCCGCACGCATGCCAGGCAAGCGCACTACTGCTTGAGCCACATCCCCAGCCCCATGAAGGGCTTTGATAAGGGGTTTAGAATATTCTCGGCCAATAAATATTACCTCTCTGAGCCTCAGTTCCCTTGTCTACAAAATAAGGTTGTTTGGACATGGTGGTGCACGCCTGTAATTCCAGCAACCCATGAGGCTGAGGCAAGAGAATTGCAAGTTCAAAGCCAAAATAAGCAACTTAGGGGGGCCCTAAACAACTTAGCGAGACCCTGTCTCAACATAAAAAGGTCTTGGGATGTGGCTCAGTGGTTAAGTGTCCCTGAGTTCAATCCCCAGCACCAAATACATAAATAAATAAATAAAATGAGGCTATTAATAGTACCAACTTGTTATGTACTATTTCCTTTTGAGGTTTAATGAGATCATTAAGTATACACTGCTTAGCACTGGACTTGGCATTCCAAAGGTACTTGGAAAGCAGGACTGAGGATTATTCATGATAAGGAGGTGGTGGAGGAGGAAGTGATTGGTTCAGATCCTTCCTGTCCTAGCAGGGTCTGAGCTGTGGGTAAGGCATCTGACGCTGCCCCTTTGCCCCATCAGGTTACCCAGGTTTCCAAGCCACAACCTATGCCAGTCGGAGTTATACAGGCCTTGCCCCTGGCTACACCTACCAGTTCCCAGGTAAGTCCTGCTTGGTGTCCCTCTATGGCCAGCATGTCCCCAGTTCCCAGGCAGTCTCACTCCTCAGGGCGGTGTCTGGGGTGCATGGCTGGGCGTCTGCCTGCTGGAGGCTTGGAAGGAAGGGCATGTCTGATGAAGGAGGGCCTTTCCCCTGACCTTTCCCCAAAAGTTGGGGACAAGGGCTCCCGGTGTGGCCCCTGCATGGTACTGTTCTCTCCCAGGCCCTTCTCTGCCTGCCTCCTACCTTCTGTCCTCCCCTCCCAACTCTGGGGTTGCCACTTCCACCAAAGAGGACACCAGATTGGCAGTAGGAGCACCCTCCCTAAGGGTCATTGTGAATTGCGCCTTCACAGACATAATACAATGACCAGGTGCTATGCTGAGCCCTTCAAAGTCACACAAGCCCTCTTGAGACTCTAAATGCCAAGAAACAAAAGCATTATAATCACCTTCAACATAGACTAGACCTTAAAAAAGTATCAGGAAGCCCAACAAAGTTCTGGACTGTTCCATGATGAGTATTCAATATGTTTTCTCTGAAATATTAAATATCAGGTTTTTTTTTAAAATATTTTGCTTTAATTGTAGTTGGATACAAAATAATTTTATTTTTATGTGGTGCTGAGGATTGAACCCAGCACCCCACAAGTGCTAAGCGAGCAGTCTACCGCTGGGCCAAACCCCTACCCCCTAAACATCAAATTTTTACAAGGCAACTTACTTATTTATTATTTAGTTTTGCAGTGCTGGGGATGGAACCTGAGGCAAGTGTCTACCACTGAGCTACACCCCCAATCGGTTTTGGTCTTGTTTTTATTTGAAAGGTTCCTAAGCACTTGTATCCTCTGCCCCCTGGGCTATTGTTTAACTAGGAATCCTTTATTTACATTATGTTGTCTAATCCTCCCAATAATTCCATGGGAGGGATGATTATACCCATTTTAGAGATGAGGAAACAGGTTTGGAAAGGAAATTTGACCTGCTTAGATGATAACTAGGAAGTGGCATGGCTGGGAAATGGACCCAAGCTGGAGTAGGACTTATTCTATAACCAATGTTTTTCTTTAAGCTGCCTCTGAAGCTCTCTCCTCATTAAAAGTGAGAGAGAGGGGGAGAGAGAAGATTCTGCAAGGCGTCTTTAGTTCAATCCTAAGCCTTTTTTGTTCTTTTGGTGGTGCTGGGGATTGAACCCAGGGCCCGTGCATGCTAGGCAGCACTCTGCCTCTTGGTAGATGTCCCCAGCCCCAGTCCTAAGCCTTTAAAGGAATACCCAGGGTTGTAGTGGCAGCACTGCCTGTGCCTAGGGTTCAGGTGGCAACTCCACCTGTTCTTTTGCTCTCTCTGCTTCTCCTCTTTGTGTCTCCTTCCCCTCCCTTCCCTTCTGGGGACTTTCTTTCCCCGTCCTCAGCTCTTGGGTCCTGTGCATGGCCTGTCCCCTCACCTAGTGTCCCTGTGGGTACATTTGTCCTCCCTGGGCCATGTCTGAGGGGCCTCCCATACTTCTTCCTAAGCTGTTTTACGTTTCATTTTAGAATTCCGTGTAGAGCGGACCCCTCTCCCGAGCGCCCCAGTCCTCCCCGAGCTTACAGGTCAGTCGCTCGGATTTCGTACATCTCCTAGGCCACATGGGGAGAAAGAGAAGGGCCCAGAGACCTCTGGGGAAAGCCAGTGGGACTCTTTTCTCCTGCCCACCAGTCCCCTGGCTGGGAGGACACAGCAGACTGTGCCTGGGCACTGGCCAGTCTGTGGAGCTACGTTGCCCTTAAGGGTGGGGTATAGGGCCAAGCCAAACAGATGGAGGCAACATCACTCATTCACCATTTGGCAAATATTTACCTAGCACCTCCCGTGTGCCAGGCACCACAGAGGATCTGGGATCCAGCAGTGAATAGGCCAAGATCTCAAACTCAAAGCGGAGTGGGCCAGCGAGGAGGCCAGGGAATTCTGGGCATGCTTGGTGGACAGGCCTGCCGTCCCTGCAAGCCTGTCTTTGGCGGAAGGGGACGCAGACCCAGCCTTCTCCAATCTCATTTTTCTAGACAAGCCAGAAATCCAATTTTTGCTTTCGTATGAATTTTTGATCATTTTTAAGGATTGACAACAATTCCAAATTATCATTTGGAATGGCCAAATGAAACCAATCCAAGGGCCAAATCTGGCCCTCAGTTTGCCCATGTGCAATTGCTGGGAAAGTTGGATGGAGGTGCTTAGCCATCCAGGACCATTTCTCCAGCTGGAGCCTTCATTCCAGCCAAGCAGCTCAGCTGCAGAGATGGGGCGAGGCGGAGTGGGGGGCTTTATACACAGGATGATGGGCTACAAGGGGTTTCTCTGTCCCATCTGCTTCTACCCCCACCCCACCCCTAGACTCTCCCCCAACCTGGCCGTGTGTGAGCATGGATGCTGCTTTAGATGAAACCTTCCTTCCAAGGGGTGCTCAGGGTTCCCCAAGAATGTGGGAGGGGAAAGGGAAACTTGGGATGAAGGAAGGGGAGGGAGGAGAGCCCTGGTGGCAGAAGTCCCAGCGGCTCTACCATGAACAGATGGGTGTTGACAGCAGTTGGGGAGGAGGGTAGTTCCTTTTTAATCCAGTGAGAACTGTGCATTGAGGACCTACTATGTGCAGCATGCACAGCCAGGCCCTGGGGGCAGACAGGGACAGAACAGAGCCAGACCCTGCTCTCATAGAGCATGCCAGCTAGACAGGAAATGAAATACCATACAAACAAGTAGTTGTTTACAGTTGTGATAAGCACTAGCTAGAGTTGGCTATTCTCTGACTTTGCTCTGTGGTGGCCAAAAACCAGACTTCAGCACCCAGCCCCTGCCCCCATCCCTGCTCCTGTCCCTGCCCCTACAGACCAGATGTAAGCAGTGTCCTCTTAACTGATATTTTGGCAGGGGAGGAAGTAAGTTCTGGGCTCAGCAATTCTTGAAAGTCCAGGGTCTGAACTTTTCTCTTGCCTAGGAGAAAGGGGGACTTGGGTGTTTCCTTCGTGTATTCAGTACATATTTATAGGGCTGGTGCTGGGCCAGGCACGGGGACACTACAGTGAATAAATCAACAAGGCCACTATCATCTGGGTGCTGGTATTCTAGAGGTAAATGAGGGTAAGAAGTTCCCCAGCAAAGATAGAGCAGGAAGCTGTCCTGCGGGGTTAGGATTGGCCCCAGGGCTGCCTGAATGGAGGGTGATCAGGGAAGCTTCTCAAGAGGTGACTTGTGAGTGGGAAAGAGCCAGCTGTATGAAGGTGCTGGAAAGATCCCTCCAAGATGCAGGAACTACAGTCCTCCTTTTGAATCTCCCAGTCCAGTGGCTTTGCCAAGGATTTGGAAGGGCCTTATCTAAGGTCCCTATCCCTAGGTCTGTCCATTTCAAGGCCAGAGTCACCCAAACAGCCCCAAGGGGCACTTTTTGGAGTGAGAGCATGGTGGCGTAAGGCTTGCCAAGTGCAAATCCCGAAAGACCATCCTCAGCATGGGGTAGAGCTCCTTGGTGGCCACAGTGTCAGGGCCAAGCAGTGGAGGTACTCACCTCAGCCTCAGGGAGTTCCCTGCTCAAGCCAACAGGTTATCTAAGCAGAGGTTCCCTTCTACTCCTTCAGCAGACAGTTATTACATATCTGCTATGTAAAGGGAAAGGTGGGAGGTGCCGGGGGTTGATGGATAACAAGGCAAGAGCCAGGTTCCTGTGCCTGGAGAGAGCTTGACTGAAAAGATGCTGAGAGCATTTGGGAGAAGGAGTGGTGATTGACGGGCTGGGTGGCCAGGGAGACCCTGAGGGGTGCTCTTGGAAGAAGGGGATTGAGAAACACAGGACTCACAGCAGAAGCAGCAGTGGCCCAGCTGTGGCCTCCACCAGAGTCTGTCCTCAGTCTGACTCCATGGCGAGTTCTGGAGCCCTGATGTGCCAGAGTCGGTCACACCTTGGGGCTGTGGGACTGGCTTTCTGCACCCCTACCCAGTTGGTCACTGACTGGAAAGAGGGACATAGCCTTCTGGCCACCTCTGGGCTACACGACCTGTGTTGTGCCAAGGGTGCTCAGGAGAAGGGGCATCTGCACTGAGCACACAGAGCAGCTCAGGGGCCACCCTCTGGGAGTCGTGGGTTGCTTCAGTGTATCCTTTGAGTCTGGGGGGGACACTGAGGCTGAGCAGCTTGCTGGGAAGCTTTCCTCCCTCCTACCTTTATTCTACCCATCAAATCAGGGCATGGATGGTGGCCTAAGGTGGCTCTTGGTGCCTTGGCCCTGGGGATGCATTGAGATGGGGTCAGGAAGGAGAGCCTCTGCCAGAAGCTGGGGGCCTCCTTCATCCGTCTGCCCCCCTCTGGCCGCACTGAGACGCTCGAACCTTCTCTTCCAGCCATTCCTCTCACTGCTTATGGACCAATGGCAGCGGCAGCAGCAGCAGCGGCTGTGGTTCGAGGGACAGGTGAGGCCTTCCGGGGTCGGGGTGCAGGGGGCAGAGAATTCTAGTGGGGAGATGAGGTGGCCATTGCTATCCCTTGACAAAGGCACCAATTTATTCACTCAAGTGTTAACTGGGTACCTACCCTGTACCGGGTGTTGTGCCCACATCAGTGAGCCAGGATGGACACTCACAGGCCTTCTGCCATCTGTGGCTTCCAGGCTACTGGGGACAAGGCTGTGATTCCAGAGGATGTTTCTGCTGCTCGGGGGGGAATCAGGTGCCAGAGCAGCTCCCAGCCGGGGCTTCTGAGGAAGGCCAGGGAAGGCTTCCAGGGCAAAGGGCCTCTTGACTTGAGATTTGGAGACAAAGAGGAGGAAAAGTGTTTTTGGCCGGGGGAAGAGCACTGCAAAGGCTTGGAGGCTAGTTGCATGGGTAGTGCGGGAGTGGGGGCAGGGGACAGTGGAACTTCAAGCAGCAGAGTGACAGAGGTCAGATTTAGAAAATGCACTGGGCTGCGGGGTGGGGACAGGTTTGAAGGGGCTGAAGGAGGAGGCTGTGGAGTGAGCAAACAGGAAGCGATAGGGGTTGGGGTTGGGGGTAAATGAATGTGGAGAGATCTCCATGGGGTAGACCCATAGGACTGCTGGGATGTAGGGGTCAAGGTCATGGTGGAGGAGGTTTGGTGGGGTGCCATGGGGCAGCAGTGGGCACCAGGGCTATCACTATCTTCTTTCTGGGTTGCCAGGCTCTCACCCTTGGACGATGGCTCCCCCTCCAGGTTCAACTCCCAGCCGCACAGGGGGCTTCCTGGGGACCACCAGCCCTGGCCCCATGGCTGAGCTCTATGGGGCAGCCAACCAGGACTCGGGGGTCAGCAGTTACATCAGTGCCGCCAGCCCCGCCCCCAGCACCGGCTTTGGCCACAGTCTTGGGGTGAGTGGTCAGGCCTGGCGGCCTCCACCTCCCTTTACCCTGCGAAACCCCAAAGTGAGGGAGGGAGAGGTGTTTGTCTTCTCTGGAAAAAGGTCAGGTGAGACATGATGGATGGGGAAAGAAAGTGTCACTAATGGGGAACAGTGGAAATTAACATTGGCATAGTCGGCATTTAATCGTCACCATCTGCGTGTCAGCATTTGGTGGGCTCTGAGATGGGCCAGTGGATTCATACCCTCTCTGCCCGTAATGAGATTCGAGTCTAACTCAGGAGGACCCTAGTATTAACCAGGGTGCTGATTATATGTAAATTCCCAGGCCTGCCTTGGAGTCTCTTTGCACCAGTCTATGGTAGGGTAGAAAAAGATTTGTGCCTTACCTTGGGCTTCTGGTGAGAGAGGAAAGGAGCACCTAAATGTTCTGTACTTTCTGCAGGATTCTAGGAGTCTAATTCTTTTCTTTTCAGGGTCCCTTGATTGCCACAGCCTTCACCAATGGGTACCACTGAAGCAGGGGACAGGTGGCAGGAGGTGAGAAGGTGGGAACAGGTATGGGATAAAGGTGGCACCAGGCATCTGATCCTGGATGATCCCATCTGGGACACAGATTCCCTTCCCTGTCATCACAGAACCATAGTCTACTAGGGAAGACAGTCCTTTATTTTAGCAGTGATGAGTGAACATAGGAAAAGCTGCTCAGCCGGGTATGTTAGTGTACTCCTGTAATCCTAGCAACTCTGGAGGCTGAGGCAAGAGGATTGCAAATTGGAGGCCAGCCTGGGCAACTTAGCAAGACACTATCTCAAATAAAAGGGACTGGGGATGTAGCTCAGTGGTAGAGTATCCCTGAGTTCAGTTCCCAGTACGACAAAAACAAAACAAAGCAAAAATAACTATAATGCCTCTCAAAAGGAAAATGATTAGATAAATTAGTGTACCTACAGTGGGGTATTACACAGCTATAAAATAGGACACCCCTGGTACATGGGACTGGTGCAATCACCAGTGTCTGTCGGGATGGTGGAGCACCCTGTGAATTGGTGATATTTCATTCTTTACCTCACTTGTTCAAATATTTATTAAGCACTATTCTGGGACAGAGAGATGAGCAAATGAGATGAGGTCCTCTCTCATCCCAGACAAAACAAACAAATGAGAGAATCCTAAATAGTGTATAGGGGATTATTTTAGGGTTCAGAGGTGTCCCTGAGAAGGTGACATTTGGATAAATCCAGCCACTCCAAATCTGGGAGACAGTGCCCTCTGGACAAAACTCTTCTGGAAGGGGACCAGAGGGTGTATGTGTTCTGGGGACTGCCCCTTACCCCCACAGGGACGGGCAGGGTCCGAGGCCTCTATAACCTGCCATTGTCTTCCCAGCGCCCCAGCCTGAAGCTGACAGAGGACCATGAGTGAGCCAGCGAGGGGGTGGGGACACCTCAGCCGCAGCCGCCGCCCCCTCCCCCTGCAGCGACTCGGATGCTACTGCCTGCCCCCCACTCCCTGGGCCCCCCCGGCCCCTGCCCTGCTGCCCCCCCACATCCGTCTGGCTCCCCTACTAACCTCCCCTTCTGCCCTTGCCCCCTCCCCACCTGCCTCTCTCCCTGCCCGCTTTTATTTATTTTGGATTAGCCGGTTGTCCCCTACCCCTGTGGACGTCCCCTCTCGGTCTGCCCCCCTCCTCCCCGCCATCCCTATAGGACATGCCCCCCAGAAAGGCTTTTTGTATTTGTGCATAGCTAGAGTGAGGGCGGGGGGCCTGCTACAGGCCTAGCCCCTACCCTTTTTTTAATTCTGATTTTTCCCTCCTTTATTTGTTCCTTTTTTTTTTTTTCCTTTCTTTCTTTCTTTTTTTTTTTTTAAAGAAACCGTTTTTAAACTATTTCTAGGTTTGTGAATGTGAAGCCCCAGGCCGCAGGGGGCAAGGGGCCAGGTGCCCCCCACCAGCTGAGAACAAAATGTCTATGTGGGTGTGGCCCCTGGCCCGCCTCCCTCCAGCCCTGGAGAGGAGGGCAGGGCTGCGGGTAGGCCAGGCCGAGCCCCTGGAACATCCCGTCCTGTATCATATGTAAATACTGTGAGGTGAAGCCCCCCACCCCTCTCTAAGACCCCTTGGGGTGAGGGCATTGCCTGGGCCCCACAGGGCAAAGGTCTCCCCCACCCCTCCTCTGTCCCCTCAACACCGTTACTGTAAGCTTGCAGGCCTCGGCCTGGCCGCAGCAGGCCCACTCTCTCAGGCCCTCAGGGTCAAGGCCTTGGGCCTGCTCACCCCGAAAACCCAGTGTGGGGGCGAGGGAAGAGAAGGGCTTGCCCAGAGCTGGAAAGGAATTAGCTCTCCAAAGGTCTCCCCTGTCCCCTGCCTAGGTTGGACCTTTTCTTCTGCTCTGAGCCCCCACTCCACTGAGTGGAAACCGGGGGCACTTGGGTAAGGAACAGAAGCCAGGGGAAAGCAAAGGGCTTCTCAGGGAACCCCCAATTCTCTCACTGAAGTTTCCCACCAGGATGGTCCTGTGGCCAGAGGCCCTTGGCAGCCCCTTACCCCAGAGCCCCCTTCAAAGGAAAAAGAGGCTCAGGGTATGATTATGAAGGGAGACCTAGCTGGCGTGGCAGGGCTGATGCCCACCCACTGTCCCCCTTCTATGTCCCTCTCCCCCAGGCCTGAGGCTGGGGGCCTAAGCTCCCTGCCCCATCAGAGCCCCCACCCCATCCATCCAGCCTTTGGAGAGTTAATTGCCGGTGTGAGGTGCTTAACCTATTAGCCCTGAGAACACAAAGCAATAATCTTTGTTACTGAGATGCGCGGCTGTTTGTTTGTTTTTTTCTTTTTCTCTTTTTTTTTTTTTTAAATGTTTCCTAATAAAAGAGAAGCTGCATTTTATTGGTTTTTATTTTTTATTTTCTACACATTTGAGCTGAGTCCAGAGAAACTCAGCTTCTCCCTTCTTCTCATCCCTTGACCTTCCCACCCCACTGGGCCCAACCATGGGCTCAGGGCCCTGGAATTCCGTTTTCTGAATTGTTTGGGGAATTTTTTTTTTTTTTTTTTTTAAAGATGTTACATGGTGTTTTGAAGCCAGCAAGTTACCACCCTCCGGTGTCTCTTCTCTCCACATCTGTAACTTCTTTTCCAGGTTTTATTTTCAGTTTTAAATTCCTAATAAATTATTTGAAAACGGTGCTGAGCTTGTGAGCATTTTTGTCTGTGTGTTCAGGTCACGGTGCCCCAGGATACCTCATTTTTCTGTACAGAGGTGGCAGAACTCCATCCTCTTAGGGTCCCTGATGGGTCCAAGGACTGAATTGACTTTACATGTATTAAAAGAAGAAAAGTATACTCATTTATTTTATGTAATTTTACATAGTGTGGACATCTTCATAAAAAAAATGAAAACTTTGCAGAGAAACCCTTCAACAAAATTCAGAACACGTTCATGATAAAAACACTGAAGAAACTAGGGATGGAAAGAAGGAAAATACCTCAACATCATAAAGGCTATCTATGAAAAACCCAAAGCCAACTTCATTGTAAATAGGGAAAACTGACAGCATTTCCTTTAAAGTCTGGAACAAGACAAGGATGTCCATTCTCACTACTCCTACAATAGAGTATTAAAAATTCTAGCTAGAACAATTAGGAATGAGAAGGAAATAAAAGATAAAAATAGGAAAGGAAGGGGCTGGGGTGGTGGCTCAGTGGTAAAGCGCTTGCCTAGCATGTGTGAGACACTGGGTTCAATTATCAGTACCGCATATAAGTAAATATAAATAAAGGTCCATTGACAACTAAAAAATATTTTTTAAAAAAATTAGGAAAGGAAGGCTTGGCATGGTAGCGCGTGCCTGTAATCCCAGTGGCTTGGGAGGCTGATGCAGGTGGATCATGAATTCAAACCAGCCTCAGCAACTCAGCAAGACCCTGTCTCTAAATAAAATACAAACAAAAAGGCGGGGGGCGGGGTGCTGGGGTTGTGGCTCAGTGGTTAAGTGTCCCTGGGTTCTATCTCTGGTACCAAAAAAAGAAAAAAGAAAGGAAGATGTCAAATTATCACTGTTTGCAAATGATATGACCCTCTACTAAGAAGATCCAAAAAGCTCCACCAAAAGACTGCTAGAGCTAATAAATTCAGCAAAGAAGTAGGTTACAAAATCAACATTCAAAAATCCACAGCTTTCCTATGTACCAACAATGAATCTGCTGAGACAGTAATCCAGAAAACAATCCTATTCACAATACCTTAAGACAAAACAAAACAAAAAACCTAGGAATAAATCTAACCAAGGAGGCAAAAGACCTCTACAATGAAAACTATATAGAACATTGAAAAAGAAACTAAAGACGTTAGAAAATGGAAAGACGGCCCATGTTCATAGATAGGCAGAATTAATATTGTTAAAATGGCCATACTACCAAAAGCAATATATAGATTCAAGGCAATTCTCATAAAAATACCAATGACATTCTTCACAGAAGTAGGGAAAAAAAAAAGTCCTAAAATTCATTTGGGAGAATAAAAGACCTGCCAGAACAGCCAAAGAAATTCTAAGCCAAAAAAACAACGCTGGAGGCATCACATCTAACTTCAAATTATACTACAGAGCTATAGTAACAAAACTGCAAGGTACTGGCATCAAAACAGCCACACAGACCAATGGTACAGAATAAAAGACACAGAGACAAACCCACACAGATACAGTCAACTGATTCTTGACAAAGACACCAAAAACATTGGAGAAAAGACAGTCTTTGTAACAAATGGTGCCGGGGAAACTGGTTATCCATGTGTGTAAGAATGAGACTAGACCCTTTGCTTTCACCCTGCAAAAAAAATCAACTCAAGATGAATCAAAGACCTCAGAATTAGCCCAGAAACCATGCATAGGCAATGATATTCTCTCTTTTTTCTTTTGTGGTTCTGGGGATTGAATCCACAGCCTTGTGCATGCAAGGCAAGCACTTTACCAAATGAGCTATATCTCCAGCTCGCCTTTTTCCCAATAGGACCTGTAAACCTCAGGAAATAATGCCAAGAGAATAAATGGGATGGCATCAAATTAAAAAGCTTATGCACAGCAAAAGAGGAAACAATTAGGAATGTGAAGAGAGAACCTGCAAAATGGGAGAAAATCATTGCAAGCTACCCTTCTGACAGGATTAATATCTAGAATATATAAAGAATCAAAAAACATCAAAAAAAATAAACCCAATCAATAAATTGACAAATGAATTAAATAGACATTTCTCAAATAAATACAAATGGCCAACAAATACATAAGAAAATGTTCAACATCATTAGCAATTAGGGAAATGCAAATCAAAACTGAGTTGTTGTTTTTTGTTTTTTGGTATCAGGAATTGAGCCCAGGGGCACTTAACCACTGAGTCACATCTCCAGGCCTCTTTTGTACTTTATTTAGAGATAGGGTGTCTCTGAGTTACTTAAGATCTTGCTAAGTTGCTGAGGCTGGCTTTGAGCTCATGATCCTCCTGCCTCAGCCTCCCAAGTTGCTGGGATTACAGGTGTGCACCACTGTACCCGGCTACACTGAGATTATATCTCACTCCATTCAGAATGACTGTCATCAAGAATAAAACAATAATAAATGCTGGAGAGGATGTGAAAGAAAAGGAACACTTTGACACTGTTGATGGGATTGTAAATTAGTTACAACCACTATGGAAATCAGTATGGAGACTTCTCAAAAGACCAGGTATGGAACCACCATAGGACCCAGCTATCCCACTCCTTGGTATTTATCCTAAAGAATTAAAGGCAGCATACTAGAGCAATCCATGCATAGCTATGTTTATAACAACGTAATTCACAATGGTCAAACTATGAAACCAGCCAAGGTGTCTATCAACAGGATAAAGAAAATGTGGTAGAGCGCCTGCCTAGCACGGGCGAGATCCGAGTTCAATCCTCAGCACCACATAGAAATAAAGGCATTGTGTTGTGTCCATCTACACCTGAAAAATAATATTAAAATTAAAAAATCATCAGAAACATATTAGTGTTTCTTTAAAAAATGTGGTATATATACACACAATGGAGTTTTATTCAGTCATAAAGAAAAGGCAAATTGAGTCATTTGTAGGAAAATGGATGCAAATTGAGACCATTATATTAAAGGAAATAAGACAAACTCAGATGATCAAGGGTTAAATGTTTTCTCTCATGTAGAAGCTAGAGAGGAAAAAGGAAAAGAAAAGTGGGGGCAGTCTCATGAAATCAAGGAAAGATCAGTAAGACCCAGGAAAGAGGCGGGGGGAAGGGAGGAGGGAAAGGCAAGGGGGAAACACTGGGGGGTGATATTGGCCAAATTATATTGTTCTATTGCATGCACACATGAATATGTCACAACAAACACCACCATTATATACAACCAGAATTCACCTATTAAGAATATGGGAAAAGTCAGGCACGGTGGCTAGTGCCTACAGTGACTCGGAAAGCTGAGGCAGGAGTTCACAAGTTCAAGGCCAGTCTCAGCAGCTTAGTGAAGCCCTAAGAAACTTAGTGAAACCCTGTCTGAAAATAAAAAACAAAAAAAGGAGCCAGGCACAGTGGCATACACCTGTAATCCCAGCGGTTTGGGAGGCTGAGGCAGGAGGATCCTGAGTTCAAAGCCAGCCTCAGAAATTGTATTAAGCAACTCAGAGAGGTGCTGTCTCTAAATAAAATACAAAATAGGGCTGGGGATGTGGCTCAGTGGTCAAGTGCCCCTGAGTTCAATCCCCAGTAACCCCCCTCCCAAAAAAGGATTGGAGATGTGGCTCAGAGGTTAAGTGCCCCTGGGTTCAATCCTCAGTACCACCAAAAAAAAAAAAAAAAGAAAGAAAGAAAGAAAACTCAAAGAAGTAGGTAGCGATGGTTAGTTATACGCTGGACAAAGTGGTAGGTTGCGGGGGATCAACTAAATTAGGTGGGAAGGATTAAAAGTTAAAGGTTATTTTAACATCCTAGCCCCCAGCTCTGTCCCAAACACCCCTGGCATAGTGTTCCTGGTCCTCGTCATAGGCCCGTAACACTGGTGCTTTGCCACCTATTTCACCTGGCTGCCCTTAATTCTTGGCCTAAGCCAGCTTGCCTTATCACCAAGTCATTGTTCATTACTTTATCCAAAGACATTACTCCCCTGGCCCTATGGCTTATCCACATTTCTGTCCCGGACCACATCCCCATACCCAACCCTACCTGGCTTTGTCCAATTGGCTTGAGGCTCTGGGCAGTTGGCTTAACTGTGCTTACCACCTATCTTTATTTAACTGGCCTTTCTTTATTTAAGGGGCACTTTTGTCCTGGCTATACTTTCTCTCCTTATTTTCTAGGCACTCCACCTGTGCCCTAGTCCCTTGCCCAAACAACCCTGGCCTTACTAATCCCTTCATCCAAAACCGCCTTACGATGTGGTGTGAGCCACCAATCTTTACTTAGCCAGCCCTCTAATCCTTGTCCCACCCTCTGGGGATTTTTTACAGGTCAACCCAGCCATGATCCCTGACCCTACCTAGAGTTCCTACTTCCTCCACCTGGGTCCTGTCTACGCCTCCTCCTCCCTCCACATCCTTATGTCTTGAGCCACCTGGCTTTAGCCATCCACCCTTGACACAGCCTTACCAGTTGGTGCTGACCACTTATCTTTTATTTAGCTGCCCTTCACACCCTGGCCTTAAGCTCTGGGGCTTAAGTGTCCCTTGGTGCCCTTATGCCCCTCACCTTACTTCGCTGTCTCATTGCCTCAAAAACTGGCCCTTAGGGAATAATTTTGAATCACGAATCTTTATTTAATTAACGGTAGCATCAAGTCTTTTCTCCCTGACCTTAACTACCTGGCCTTGTCCCCTCCCCTTGCCCACCTGGCCATTTTTCCAGCCAGACCCCTGGCCGTATTTCCATTATTGTACCCCCTGCCCAGCTCTGCTCCCCACACCCCCATGCCAAGTCCTACCTGGCCTTTCCCTCCTGGCCTTAAATTCTTGGCCTGATCAGCATGGTGTTAAACCATATGGATTAACTGAGGTGGCCTTAATTTTTGGCCTTATCTTCTTGACTTTATCACCTGGCCTCACCCTATTGGTCTTTTTGCCCTATCTGTGCCCACTGGACACCTGGTCCTCCACCCTCACCCGGCCCTACAGCCTCCATTCTGAAGCCCATACACTCCTTTGACTTGTGTACCTGGCCTGCACCTCACTGCCCAAAGCACCTGGCCTTGCCAACTTGGTATTAACTGCCTATCTTTATTTATCTGGCCCATAGATCCTGGCCCTACCCTCCCAGTTCCCCCATCCAGTCATTTTCTCCTTCTGTATACATGGTCTACTCCTCCGGACCCCCTGGCCCATCTGAATAAAATTTGGGGTCTTTTTGAATTTTTACTTTCAACACTAGCAATTGAATCCAGGGGCACGCTCCCACTGAGCTAAACCCCCAAACCTTTTTATTTTAGTTTGAGACAGACCCTTGCTAAATTGCCCAGTTGTCCAGGGTGGCCTCAAGCTTGGGATCCTCCTGCCTCAGCCTTCTGAGTTGCTGAGATTATAGGTGTGTGCTAGAGCTCACAAGTACATCTCACTTTTCTCATATTCTATAGGAAATTTAAATTGGAAAGTAGTTCAGGAAATTGCCCATGACCTTGCTAGAATTTTCATCAGTCTCTGAACTTTCAGTTGGTGCCCCTCAGTCTTTTGACCTGTGACTTCTGTCTTGAGTCATATTGTGGGATTTGAGTTTCTTACCCTGATCCTCTGTGAAAGAGAGCATTGGGGTATATTCGGTTTATGTACTGTTTTTTGGTACTGGGGTGAACCTAGAAGGGCTTTATCACTGAATGACATCCTTTTTATTTTTTATTTTGAGACAGGGTCTCATTAAGTTGCTTAGGGCCTTGCTAAATTGCTGAGGCTGGCCTTGAACTTGCAATCCTCCTGCCTCAGCCCCCTGAGTTGCTGGGATTGCAGGCGTGCATCACCAGACCAGCCATCTCCCATTTCTTGACCAGTGTCAGTGCTTAGTGTTGAAAGATAACTGTTTCATGCAAAGGAAGGGAGGGAGGAAGACATGAATGCTGGAACACTTGTGCATTGCTGGTGGAAATATAAAATGGTGTAGCCACTATGGAAAAGATTTTGGCAGTTGGGTGAGGTGGTGCACGCCAGTAATCCAGTGGCTGGGGAAGGTGAGGTAGGAGGATCTTGAGTTCAAAACCAGCCTCAGCAAATTAGTAAGACTGTAAGCAGGACCTGGGGATGTGGCTCAAGCGGTAGCGTGCTCACCTGGCATGCGTGCGGCCCGGGTTCGATCCTCAGCACCACATACAAACAAAGATGTTATGTCCGCCTAAAAAATAAATGAATAAATATTAAAAAAAAAAAAAAGACTGTAAGCAACCTAGTAAGATCCTGTCTCAAAATAAAAAATAAAAAGGGCTGAAAATGTGGCTCAGTGGGTTAAATATCCTTGGATTCAACCCCCAGTACCAAAAAAATTAAAAAAGGAAAAAAGAAAACATTTTGGCAGTTCCTAGAAGATACAGATAGCTAAGCACAGTTGTGTATGATTGTAATCCCAGCAGCTAGGGTGTCTGAGGCAGGAGGATTGTTAGTTTGAGGCCAGACTCAGCAACTTAGAGAGACCCTGTCTCACAAAAAGAAAAAAGAAAAAAACTGGAATATAGTTCAGAGGTAGAATGCCCCTGGTATGATCCCTAGTTCCAAGTAGTAGTAGTAGTAGTAATAATAATAATAATAAAATAAGAAGAGGAGGAGGAAGAAGAATGTGGGGTGTAGATAAAAAAAAAAGCCTGGGAAATGTGATAAGAATTGAGGCTGTTTGGTACACGAGTTCATGATACTATTCTCTTTCCTGTATATTTGAAATTTTCACTAGTACACAATGAAAAAAATTAAAGAAAAAAGGTGAAGAAGAGAAAAAAATCTATGTAGCATATACAAGTTTTTTTCTTTTTAGTTTTTGCTTTCCTTCTTTTGTTTTTTGGTGTGTGTGTGTGTGTGTGTGTGTGTGTGTGTGTGTTTAAATAAGGTCTCACTATATTGCCCAGGCTGGGCTTGAACTTCTTGGTTCAAGTGACCCTCCTCCTCCCTCAGCCTCCTGAGAAGTTGAAACTCTAGGCTTGTGTCACCATGCCTAAACTCAGACATAAATTTATGTGAAATAATATTATGAATATATTCTATTTTTTTTGGACACACTTAAGAACACACAGGCCAAGCACTGCTCTATCACTGAGCTACACCCCCAGCCAGCCCCAAAGTTTTAAAGCTTCATACCTAAATAACAGCAATAAGCCACTACCCAAGTTAATATTCTTTTTTTTTTTTAAATACCAAAGCAATTGTTCTTAAAAACTATATAATCATCAGAATCACGTAGGAAATTCAAAGAAACAAAATACAAAGCACAGGAACGGAACTGTAGCTTAGTGGTGGAGGCCTTGTCTAGTGTGCACAAGGCCCTGAGTTCAGTCCTCAGCACTGCAAAATAAGTATAAAAAATTTAAAAAGCACAGATTGGGGGCTGGGGTTGTGGCTCAGTGGTAGCATGCTCACCTAGCATGCATGGGGCACTGGGTTCAATCCTTAGCACCACATAAATGTAAAATAAAGATATTGTGTCCACCTAAAAAACTAAAAAATAAATATTAAAAAAAAGCACAGATTGCAGATCCTGATGATCCTCAACCTGCACCTTGTGCTCCAAGAATCTACATTTCTGTTAAGTTTCCCAGGGGATTCCAGGGATCACTTGGGAACCACCAACACTACATCACGTGCCTTCCACACTTTTCCTGGATAGGACAGCAAGGGAACGGATGTTGTGAGGAGTTAGAAAGCTATCATGAACATCCACATGCTGAGAATGGTGGCTTTGGGTGCAGAAAATGGTTTAGATACTTTGACATACTGTCTCTGTTTATTCATCTATAGGAACACTTGATTGTAACCTCACCTGTGTAAAGCTCTATCTGGCATAGCACTCAAGGTATGTTAGCTGCTGCTACTGTTATTGTTATAATTATTGAAGAAAGCCCTGGACTAAGAAGCAGATAGACACAGGTTCAAATCCTATCTCCACCACTTTCTAACTGTCTGACTTTGAGCAAATGACTTAACCTCTCTGAACCTGTTTCCCCATCTGTCAAATGATGACAATAATCACAGCAATTATATTATGTGAGAAGATATGTTGTTAGGCTGAAAGACAATGTAAAGCTCAGTGCTCACAGTGCTAAGCCTATAAAAGCATTCAGCAAATAGAAGCAAGTAGCTGTTTTAAAGTATTTCCTGGAAGAAGGGACCTTATCCTCCAGGGCCCCAGCTTAGGTGACCTTGCTGGACTGTGGATATGCTATCACCTGAGAAAGTCAAAAAGCTATCGTGAGCTGTTCTTTCCACCGGGAGCTGTTTTTTTCTCAGGCTGGGAGAGGCTGTGCTTTACACACCTGTGCATGGACCTGGGCCAGCAGAAGGTAAAGGAACAGAGAGTGCAGAGGCTTGGAGAATTCTACTCAGTGACTTGCCAGGTCCATTCTTCTACCCTGTGGTAGGCGCCCCAGAGGTCCAAGCTGTTACAGTTTAGCATGCCTCTTCCAATGGGAGAAATTTGTAGCTGTCCTTCTCCTCCCCTCAGAATTCACCCAGACTACCCCTGTGGAAGACTTCCGGCAGCACCTCTGGTAGTCCCTGTCCTGAGGAGCTTTTCTGGTATCATGCACACAGAACCCAACTCACATCTTGATTCTGCCGTGTGACTTTAGGGCAGTCACTTAACCTCTCTCAACTTCCACGGCCTTCTCTATAAAATAGGGTTTGTCATTGGAGCTACCTCGAGTCCAAGCACTACCATTTCCAATTAATATCAAAGGTTTGTGCCAGTTCCTATTATGCAACCTGGTAGGGTTAGTGCTCTGCTAGTGGTCGTTAATACTACCAGCCTTAGAAGACTCTGTAGCACCTGTAGCGACTCCTTCCTGGGATCACCCCTAATCACCACTGAGCATCCTCCAGGCCCCAAGCCAGGAGCCATGCCTATTTCTGATTTGTTCTCACCAAAGAACCCACACAAGAGGGATGTAGTGTTTTGCCATCCACAGCAGCTTTGCAGCCATCACTCAAACTGGGGCTGAAGAGGCAAAATGAGTCAGTTGGACTGAAATGGGGTCCTGAACTACCCCAGTCTCCCTGGGTCAGCACAGGGACAAATTCTGTGAACATCTGTAATCACTGGGCAGTAGAATCTTCTGTGATAATGAAAATATTCTACTCCTACACAGCTACTAGCCACATGAGCTCATTGAGGAAGCATGGCTAGAGACTGAGAAACTAAATTTTTTTTCTTATTGAATTTTACCTTGACTTTTTTTTGGGGGGCGGGGTGCTAGGGATTGAACCCAGGGCCTTGTGCATGCAAGGCAAGCACTCTACCAACTGAGCTATGTCCCCAGCCCCCTACCTTGACTTTTAGGCTGAGTTTCATTGTGTTATACAGGCTAGTAATTCATAGGTTCAAGCAATTCTCCTGCCTCAGTCTACTGAGTAAGTACGTTGACTCTGAGTAGCAAGGACTATAGGTATGTGTGACTCTGCTGGTCTCTATTTCGTCTCCATGGTCCTGATGTATCCTCAGGGGAAACCTCGGTTTCCTTATGAGGAAAGTGGCCAAGATGCATGCCAGAAAAAAATAAATGATTAGATGAAACACAACCATGTACTTGAAAAAGACACTTTACCTCCATGGTCTTGATCCCTCAAACCCATAACTCTAATTATGAGGAAAAACATCAAACTAATTCCAATAGGGCAGAACCTACAATTCCCTGACCAATACTCTTCAGAATTATCAAGGTCATTAATAAGGGAAGTCTCAGGCACTGTCACAGCCAAGAGAGCCCAAGGAGACATGAGAGCTAAATTGAAATAGGCTATCCTAGAATAGAAAAATGTCATTGGTCTCAGCTTCTCAGGAAGCTGAGGTAGAAGAATTGAAAGTTCAAGGTCAGCTGTGGATGTAGTTCAACGTTAGAGGGTTTGCCTAGGATGTACAAGGTCCTGGGTTCGATCTCTAGTACTGCAAACAAAACACAACAAAACAAAAACAGAGTAAATGATAGATTAAATAAATTAAAACATCAAGGCCTCTTTCTACCTCAAAGAGTCATTGCAGACATCACATAAGAACCCAATAGGAGGACTGGGGATGTGGCTCAGTGGTAGAGCACTTGCCTAGCACGTGTGGGACACTGGGTTCAAGCCTCAGCACCACATAAAAATAAATAAATAAAATAAGTTATTGTGTCTACCTACAACTAAATATATATACTCAACAAGAAAGCACCAAATAAATCAATTATAAAAATTATAAATATTATATTTTATGTGTTCCAATATCCAAATGAATAAGGGATATTGGAACACATAAACTCAGGAGGCTGAGGCAGGGGGACCACAAGTTCAAAGCTAACCTCAGCAACTCATCTGGGTTCTAAGCAACCTAGCAAGTTATAAAAAATAGCCCTTTTATGTGTTCCAATATTCCTTATCCAAGGGGGATAATCCTTGGGAGCTGGGTGCAATGGCAAATACCTGTGATTCCAGCAGCTCAGGAAGCTGAGGCAGGAGGATCACAAGTTTGAGGCCAGCCTGGGCAATTTAGGGAGGCTATCAGTAACTTAGTGAGACCCTGTTTCTAAATTAAAAATAAAAAAGGGCTGGGGATGTGGCTAAGTGCTTAGTGTCCCTGGGTTCCATCCCTGGTAACAAAACAAAATGCAAAATGCTTGGAATTTGGATTTCAGATTTTGTTGGATTTTGGAATATTTTCATATACATAATGAGCAATTTTGGTGATGAGATCTAAGTCTAATCAATGTTTTCTGTATGCCTCATACACATAGCAATAATGTAACCTTACACAATACTTTAAGAGTGCTTATGTTTTGACAGCAACCTGTCAAATGAAGTCAGATATGGAATTTTCCACTTGTGGCCTCATGTTGTGGATTTTGGAGCATTTCAGATTTTTTTTCTTTTTTTTTTAATTTTTAGTTGTAGATGGACACACTACCTTTATTTTATTTGTTTATTTTCATGTGGTGCTGAGGATCGAACTATCGAACTCAGTGCCTCATGCATGCTAGGTGAGTGCTCTGCCACTGAGCCACAACTCCAGCCCCGCATTTCATATTTTCAAATTAAGGATGCTCGATCTGTATGTAAATATCCAGAATAGGTTAATCTGTAGAGTCAGATAGCAGATTAGTAGTGGTCAAGGGATGTGGTAGAATTACTGCCTACAGCTACAAGATTTCTTCTTGGGCTGGATGAGGTTCAGGAGGCTGAGGCAGAAGGATTCCAAGTTCAAGGCCAGCCTGAGCAACTAAGCCAGACCCTGTCTCAGAACAAACAAATAAATAAACAACAACAACAAAAACAAAACAAAAAAACTGGGGGTAAGTAGCAGATATTGAACCCAGGGGAGCTTAAAGCTTAACCACTGAGACAGGGTCTTGCTAGTTTGCTTAGAGCCTCAATAAATTGCTGATGCTGGCTTTGAACTTGTGATCCTCCTGCCTCAGCCTCCTGAGCTCCTGGGATTACAGGCTTGTGCAAAAAAAAAAATTAAAGGCAGAGGATTTAGCTCAATGGTAGAGCACCTCTGGGTTCAATTTCCAGTACCATACATACACAAAAGTTTCCTCAGGGTGCTGAAAATGTTCTGAAATTAAACAGAGGTGGTAGTTCCACAACACTGTGAATGTTCTAGATACTACTGAACTGTACACCTAAAGTGGTTTAATGTTAAGTAAATTTCACCAAAAAGATATTATGTAGACATTTGATATGACAGTCCCCAAACTCTCTTCTATTTTACAAGTCAGACCCAAGTCTTTGAAACTCCACAGCCCAGGATTTTTGAAACCCAAACTGGTGAGTAGGGAAGAAAAGTGGTTTTGGCATTGGGGGGTGGGGGTGGTGAGACTTGTGCCTCAGCATCAGACAGACCTAAGCTTGAGACCCTGCTCTGCCATTTGCTAGCTGGATAACTTTAGGCAAGTACCCCCTGCCCCACCAGAACTAGTTGCTTCATCTGCAAAGTGCATGATTGTTGGAACTATTCAATGACACCCACTGCACAGACCCAGGCACTTGACAAGACCAGGAGGCAATAATCATTTCCTTCTTGTCCCCCTTTCCCAGTTGCACTGTACAGGACGGATGGCTTTGATCCCCTCCCACACGGAGCTGGCTGAGTGCCAAAGAATGGGGGGTGAGAGTCAGGGTTTCAAGGTCTACAAAAAGCCAGAAATCATCTTTTTAGTTAAAAAGTGCCAGCCGCAAATTCATAACATTTTTTCCATCGATCCCTTGCAGGCAAACTCATCAGGGCTGTTCCCCTAATAGACTCAAGGCCAACCCAAATTGGCTGAGAGCAAAATAAACAGCCTTATCTTGGGGGTGTGGGGCCCCTTACTATAAAAACGGAGGCCACTGGTCTCTTTAGCGTCTTTCCTACTCAAGATGAAATTCCTCTTGCTGGCTGCTCTGCTTGCAGGTAAGTACCCCTTTCCCCTTTGTGTGGGCTAGATATTCCTCCTCATGTATGGGGTAACTCAGATCACAGGAGACAGGGCTAGGCACAGCTGGAAGTCTCGATTTGAAACTCCCTGTGGGACTGAAGATCTCCTGGATTGGGGGTTCCCTCCTCATCTCTCAAATCCTCAACATCTGACACCTTTTCAGTCTCCAGGTTTGAACTCACATGATTCCTTTTAGAAAGGTCTCCCTTGCCCATCCACCCAAACTATGAGACACCCCCACTTTTTTCCCCCTCTGCTATATTGCCTTGGCACGATGACCTCCCAGAACATAACCTGTTTCAGCAATTCTCATCTTGTTGATTAATTGATTTGTTTCTGTCCCACTCACCTGGCTGGCTGGCACCTTGTACTGGGTCAGACACAGTGAATCAAACTCAGGTGGAGTTTGAATCCCACTCATTCATCCATCGTTCATTGATTCATTCAGCATTGATGGAGCCCTCTGAGGAATCAGGCTCTGAGTTGAGACCAGCAACTCAGAGATGAATGAGCCCTAGTCCCAGTCCAGGCGAGCATGCGTGCATACATAAACATACACACGCACCCACGCACCAAGCCACGGTTCTTGGCTTCTGCAGAGTAGGGCCGGCTAGATCAAAGGGAGAGGGAGGGAAGGGAGAGAGAAAGCAGGGGAACAGGGCAGTTGGGTCCCTCCTGCCTGAACAGGCTCTAGGCCTCTGCTCCTCCTGCACCTGTTAATTGCCACCACAGAGCCACTCACAGAGAAGAGCAGCCAACTGCCATTCTATCCTTAGCCCTGGAGTTTAAGTACAGTGAGTGGTCCCAGTGTGCCTCCCAGAAAAATTGAGCAAAAGAAGGGCAAATCATGGACAGTAAGAAAATATTGATGGCTGATTAAATAGGACCCTGGCCAGCCATGGTGATACATACCTCTAATCCCAGCGATTTGGGAGGCTGAAGCAGGAGGATTGAAAGTTCAAGGCTAATCTGGGCAATTTAGTGATACCCTGTCGCAAAAAAAAAAAAAAAAAAAAAAAAAGTAGTTCAGTAGAGTGCTTGCTTAGCAAGTGTGAGGCTCTGGGTGCAATCCCCAGCCAACAGGAAAAAAAAATCAATCTGGTATTGTACATTTTAAGTGATTAAAATGGTCATTTTGGGACTGGGGCTAGGGCTCAATGGTAGCGCATTTGCCCAGCATATGTGAGAGGCATTGGGTTAGATTCTCAGCACTGTGTATAAATAAAAAAAATAAACATCTATCAACAACTAAAAATATGTTTAAATGGTTGATTTTATGTTATGTGGATTTCAATAAAAAGATGTTTTTAATTTTTTTTATTAAAAAAAAATGCTGGGGAGGGCTGGGGCTGTAGCTCAGTAGTAGAACACCTGCCTCATGTGTGAGGCACTGGGTTCATCCTCAGCACCACATAAAAATAAAGATATTGTGTCCATCTACAACTAAAAAAAATATTGTTAAAACAGTGCTGGGGATGTGGCTCAGTGGTTAAGTGTTAAGCGCCTCTGGGTTCAATCCCCAGTACTAACACACACACACACACACACACACACACACACAAACACACACAAAAAAAAAAAAAAGGAAAGAAAGAAAAAAATTCACTTTAAGTTTCTGGCACTTTTTTTTTTTTTGGTGGGGGCAGGTACCCAGGATTGAACTCAGGGGCACTCAACCACTGAGCCACATCCCCAGCCCTATTTTGTATTTTATTTAGAGACAGGGTCTCACTGAGTTGCTTAGAGCCTTGCTGTTGCTGAGGCTGGCTTTGAACTTGGGATCCTCATGCCTCAGCCTCCGGAGCTGCTGGGGGCCAGGCTTCCAGTGCTCTTTTCAGGAGTCAAGCTGCCAGGAGTCAAGGAGACAGAGAGCAGGCAGGCAGTGGACCTCTGGGGGTGCCAGACCAATCTGAACTCGGGCTGCGTTTTCTTGCAGGGAGCGTTACTGCGCACAACATCAGCCGTCGGGCGGTGTGGCAGTTCCGCAATGTGATCAAGTGCACAATCCCCGGGAGTGACCCCTATAAGGACTACAACAACTATGGCTGCTTTTGTGGCTTGGGTGGCTCAGGCACCCCTGTGGATGAATTGGACAGGTGAGTGATCCATCTAGAGGGAGACTTGAAGAGTCCTTGTTGGGATGGGGAAAGGGCACAAGCCAAGGATCTCGAGAAGCACAGAAAGGGGACGTGCATGTTAGCTAAGGATAACATGTTTCCACCTTTTGTCATAAGAAACACAGGCCAAGAGTGCCCTGCATTCAGTGTTCCCTGTTAGAAATGGAAAGCAGAAGCCAGATGTGGTGGCGCACACCTGTAACCCCAGCAGCTCGGGAGGCTGAGGCAGGAGGATTGCAAGTTAAAAGCCAGCCTCAAAAATCTGGCGAGGGCCCTGAGCAATTTAGCGAGACCCTGTCTCAAGATAAAAAAAGAAAGTGCCAAAAAAAAAAAAAGAAAAGAAAAAAAAAGCCAAATAGCTGATGCAGAATCATGGCCGATGCGATGCTCCCCTCTAGTGGCAGAAAATGGCAAAACAAACCATCAGAACCACACAACCCAGGCATCAACCTTTGGTTTAAAACAAACAAACAAAAAAACAGTGTCACAGCATCATCAGGACGTGCAATTTTACCGCATTCCTACAAACCATGATAAAATCATTTTAAACAAATCTATGGCAAGAGAGCTCACAGTTTTTCAAGGCATGGGACAGTTCCTCCTGGGGATACCCCTCCTGTGCCTAGGTGAGGGTTGACCTGGTGTGGGGGTCCTTGCTCCTCAGCTCTTCCTTCCCCTCTGTAGGTGCTGCCAGACACACGACGCCTGCTACAACCAGGCCAAAAAGTTGCCCAGCTGTAAATTCCTCGTGGACAACCCCTACACCAACACTTACTCATATACCTGCTCTGGGACAGAGGTCATCTGCAGCAGTAAGTTTTCCCAACCTTGACCCATAAATTCTAGCAGACCCTAAGTAGGCCTGGGGGAAGTAACGACAATGGCAATACCATTGTTTTCTTAGTGTTGGGCAATGTCTCGTTTAATCTTCACAACAACACTTTAGTATACGTTTATTATCCCCATTTTACAGATGAGGAAACTGAGGCTCAAAGGCTAAGCCATTTGTCCAAGTTCATTCAGCTTGAATATGATGGTACTTGGCTTTTGAACATAATTCTATATGACTCCAAAGCCTCTGCTCTTAAGTGCCATGATATACTGTTTCCTTTTTTAATAAAACGAAGCAAGCTGAGTGCAGTGGTGCACACCTCTAATCCCAGCTACCAGGGAAGCTAAAAGTGGAAGGATCCTAAGTTCAAAACCATCCTGGGCAATTTAGTGAGACCCTGTCTCAAAATAAAATTAAAAGGGGTTGGGGATATAGCTCAGTAGTAGAGCACTTGCCTACCATGTGTGAGGCCCTGGGTTTAATCCCAGTACTGGGGGAAAAAAGAAAAAGTCAATAACTGTCATTTATTAGGCTTTCATTATATGCCAGGTACTTGGTTAAGCAATTAAACAAGATAGGTTTTATTATTATTAACAAGGATCAAAGACAGTCATTTTTCCTAAATCATATAGTTTGATGTGTTGTACGTTGATATTTGAACCTAGTTTCATTTGATTTCAAAGGTTCTCATCTTAGCCACTAAGTGGTTATAGTGGCATGGTGTAATATGAAATGTGTTCCTAGTGAAATGGGTCTCTCCATGAAGATTTTTTTTTTCTGTGATAAGAATGGAACAAGAATGCATCCTAGACAAGTGCTCTACCAGTAGACTACACTCCCAGCCATGAACGGGGTTCTTATTTCTGAGCAGGCAGTTCAGAGGAGAGAAGAGTATTGCCATGCGAGGGCAACACTCTGGGTTCTCACAAACCTTCATTGTGCCCTCGTTGACATGTCCCACTATCCCAAACTGCACAAATGCAGTGAAATAACCATAATTGCATAATTCAAATCCAAAAGTGCCAAGAAAAAAGATTATGCAGAATCCCATAATCCTAACAAATGAACTGTTTTGGTCTTTCCTGCTCCCTTTTGTCCTTATCCTTGTAATAATATGTCCATCATTTTAATCACAGGTAGGCACGAACCCACCTCAAGTCCTTCATTTCTTCTGCCTGAAACACTTTCTACCATCAATTTGCCTGCTATACCTCTTCTTCCGAGATCTTTCTTCAGATGTCCCTTTCCAGTGAGGTCTTCCTTCTCCAAGTTCTTTAAATCACATATATCCCTCCAATGCTATCTCCTTCTTTGGTTTATTTTCTCAACAGTATTAATCACCATCTAATATCTAATTTATTTCTTTTTTCTCTCTCCATAAACAAAGGGATTGTTTTCTTTTTTATTAATACATCCCCAGAATCTAGAGCAGGGTTGGGCATACAGTAAGTGCTCAGTAAATATTTGATGAATGCATTAACCTAGATACAGTCTTGCATTCTGCCTTTTCTCACATTGCCTTGTGAAAGACCATTTTTAGCTGGGTTTGGTGGTATGCATCTGTAATTCCAGCGGCTTGAGAGGATGAGATAGGAAGATCGCAAGTTCAAAGCCAGCCTCAGAAAAAGCAAAGCGCTAAGCAACTCAGACCCTGTCTCTAAATAAAATACAAAATTGGGCTGGGGATGTGGCTCAGTGATCGAGTGCCCTGAGCGGTCAAGTGCCCTGAGTTCAATCCCTGTTACTCTTCCCCCCCCACAAAAAAAATGACCATTTTAGGAACAATGCCTAGTAGGCTGAGTGTGGTAGCTCACTCCTGAATCCCAGTGGCTTGGGAGGCTGAGGCAGGAAGATCAAAAGTTTGAAGCTGGCTTCAGCAATTTAACTACTTTGATCTGTCTGCCCTGGCTGTTATTTCAGAAATCAGTGAGGAGCTATGGGGGATTGAGAAAAGAGAAACAAAGACATAGAGAAACCTGGGGCTAGGTGGCTCATTACCCTTTTGGAGGAACAGTGACCCCAAACTAGTTCAGCATGTTTATTACATAGGTTTTATCATCAAAAGGATTTTCTGTGAGAAAGTTTCTTCAAAGCATGCAGGATTGAAGGTTGAAGATGCAGCAAATAATAATCCTCAACTTGTGCTCATAATTCTTTACCCCTGGCAGCTGGTGTCTGAACTCAGGGTCAAGACTGAGAGTCCTGTGCCTAGCACAGAACCTCCTTTAAGCAGGGTGTCCTCATAGCAACTGGGTAATCTTGATCTGCACTTTTGCACAGGAAGTTCCCAGTGCAGGTTTGCAGCTCCTGCTGTAGGACAGTCAGATCATGATTCAAATCTCTGCTCCCAACATCTCCCCATTTTTTCTCTTTAAGTGCAAGTAATGAGCTATTATTTGGAGCTGTTGGATTTCTTTTCAGAAGATGTGGCATCCTGATGTTATAACACAAAAGAGTATTAGAAGCAAACATGTAATTCTAAAAATGTCCATATTGTATGTTCTAACATATTCCAAGGATTAAAACCATTTAAATCATTAAGTATTTATTTAGCAAGCCATGAAGGATCCACAAGATCATTCCTGCTTTCCTGAATATCTTGGATGTGATGGTGTAACTCTATTAGGTCTAGACTCTTATTATTTCTCTGCCAAATGCTCATTAGGTAATTTTTAACTTTCTCCCAATCCCATTGAGAAGCATTATATCTTGCTTCTGTAACACAAATTTGTATCTAGCATGGCAGTAAAGCCACTGTCTAAGAGCAGCAAGCTCATTTCCTATATTTGTGACTGTGGTTTCCAGGGCATTTAGTTTAGTTTCTATCTTGCCATCAATATCTACCTGATTCTGTAGGGCTTTGGAAGTATTCTGAGACAAATCATGGCTCAAAAAAATGAGCATTTTGATGCTTTTAGCTAAGGCTATGGTGGATGTCACTGCAGAGACCAGAACAGATATTAAAGTAACTATTCCAAATGTGATGAGACCAAGAGCACACTGATGTCTATTCTGCTGGTTAGGAATCTGTTGTAGGACTCCAGCATCAGAATACCACGGTTCTGTGATGTTAGCTGGGATTAAAACAAAGGAGGGTTGGAATAACACAAGCACTTCCTGTCCTCTATTATACCTGGTGATGCAATTAGTCAGATTGCAACTTTGACAAATTACATGGTACTTTTCTCTAGTTGTATTTACTTTTTGGGGGGTGGGGGGTACCAGGAATTGAATTCAGGGGCACTCGACCACTGAGTCTCATCCCCAGCCCTATTTTGTATTTTATTTAGAGACAGGGTCTCACTGAGTTGATTAACACCTTGCTTTTTTCTGAGGCTGGCTTTGAACTTTCGATCCTCCTGCCTCAGCCTTCAGAGCTACTGGGATTACAGGTGTGTACCACTACACCCGGCTTCTATTTACTTATGTATTCCCAGAAATTAAAACGTAAGGAGGCAGATGTGGTGGCGCATGCCTTTAATCCCAGCGACAGGAGGATTGTGAGTTCAACGCCAGCCTCAGCAATGGTGAGGCACTAAGCAACTCAGTGTGACCCTGTCTCTAAATAAAATACAAAATAGGACTGGGGATGTGGCTTAGTGATTGAGTGCCCCTGAGTTCAATCCCTTGTACCCACCCCCCTGCCAAAAAAAAAAAAAAATAAGGAGATTGTACACAGGCCCACAGGCCATATCAGTGAGCCACTTTATAGCTCTTATACACAAGATCAGTTAGGGAGCTGCAAGTGTAGTTGATGAAATCTAAGACACCTAATGCCACAGATCTCTGTGTATGCCACCACCACTGAAGGTCAGGATACTACTAATAAATCCTCCAGGAGCTGTAAATTTCTGATGTGGGTGCCTCTTCTCAAATCTATGAGACAGTCCTGAACATATCCACTGAAACATTATATTGCACTGGCATGATATTGGCACACTCCACCTAATTAGGAAAGGCATCCAATTCTATTGTAGTATGATTAGGAGAGTAAGGTATTGGTGGATTTCCATGGAAAACGTGGTTATGTAACTGTCAGGACATACTTTTTTAAATCCTAGGGGCCAGTGATTTTGGCTCCTCTGGCTCTCCCATATGCCATGTTTTTCTCTGGGGCCACTTTTAAACAGCCAGTATTTTCACTGTGGTAGAACATATAGGTAGATTCCCACTATATCCAGTATAATTAAACCCAACTGTATGAACAGGGATAACATGTTTATCTGGAAACCTCCCATCATGCATGCAAGGCAAGCACTCTACCAAGTGAGCTATATTCCCAGCCCAGAAATGTGTACTTTACTAAGGTAGAGAAATTATATTATCCAATTTAACTAAATTGAAATGTACAATAGTTTACTACCTTAAGTATATGTTTTAATGCTTCCCATGGTGCTTATCGTTGCTTGCCTGTGTTATCAGAGATCTGTAACTACACAGGTTTTAAAAATCAGTGAGCTCCTGTAAGGATTGAAATAGGACTTTCCAAAAGACAGTTATTGCAGGCTCTCAGATAAACAGCAAATAAATTTTTAATGTAAGTATGTCCCAACGATTATATTCATTATTTATCAGGAACTCAAGTGGTACTGGCCATCTCAATTGATCTGGTTTAGATTTGCTTCATCTCGCAATCCTAAATCTTCACGAATGGGCTGGCCACCAGCTTATTCCAGTTAATTCTTCCTGCCCTGGGACTGTAAAAAGAAGGGTCTGCTTTGACTCAGTCTTCTCCACTTATCCCTCTCCAGGCAAAAACAAAGAATGCGAGGCTTTCATCTGTAACTGCGACCGCGAAGCTGCCATCTGCTTTTCCAAGGCTCCATACAATAAGGAGCACAAGGACCTGGATACTGACAAATATTGTTAAGATATAGTGTCACCCCTACCTGTCTGGTTGCCTTCACCTGACACTGTGTCCTCCAATAAAGCATATTGTTGAAAAGATCTCACGTTTGGGTATCATTGTACTCAGTTTGCTGAATATAACTAGACTTTAAAAAAAAATTTAATATTTATTTTTTAGGTTTTTTTAGGTGAACACAATATCTTTATTTTTTAAAATATTTTTATTTTATGTATTTGTATGTGGTGCTGAGGATCGAACCCAGTGCCTCACACGTGCTAGGTGAGTGCTCTAATGCTGAGCCACAACCCCAGCCCCAATACCTTTATTTTTATTTTTATGTGGTGCTGAGAATCGAACCCAGTGCCTCACACATGCTAGGCGAGTGCGCTACCACTTGAGCCACATCCCCAACCCCAAAAATTTTTATTTATTTATTTTTTGCATGTATGGTACTGGGGATTGAACCCAGGGGCAACTTAACACTGAGCTACATCCCCAGCCCTTTTTATTTTTTATTTTGAGACAGGGTCTAAGTTACTGAGGACCTCTCTAAGTTACCCAGGCTGGTCTTGAATTTATGATCCTCCTGCCTCAGCCTCCTGAGTCTCTGGAATTATAGTTAGGTGCCACCACAGCAGGCTCATCACTAGATCTTTTGTGAAAGATCTAGTCAGTTCCTTCTAGCCTTAGAAATGCAAGTTGAATTAGAAGGATAATTCTAGGAAGCAAGTACTTTGAAATATGAACAATGATTATCAACTATCATCTACTGATTATTTACTCTGTAAGAGGACAGTGTATTTCTAAATACTCTGGATAGCTCTATGAGGTGATAGTACTATCAGCAAATCTTTGAGTTGCCTGCCTGTTGAGCTGGACTCTGGTTTAGTGTGAGCCAGAAATAACCTACTCTCATTCTTCTGTCTCCATTTTGACGGTTAAATCATTTTTCTACAACTCTTACCTTTTCTGAACGCTTCAAAGACTTCACCACACCCTATGAACTGATTTTTACATCATAGCAATCAAATATAATAAGCAATAATGGTTTACATTGCTTGAGCACTTATTTCATACCACTCTTTGCTAGGTCTCTATGCATCTCAAGTGCTCATTAGCTCTGTGATATTGGTATTATTGCTTCTCATTTTATGCATAAGAAATTAAAAACTCAGAGGAGATAAGTCATTTAGCCAAGATCACATAAATGGCAGAGCCTGTCTAGTGGAAATGCCTGAACTCTTAACCACTAAATTACCCACCCAAGTCTCTCTATGAGGATGACTATATGGCATTGAATTCACCACAGTGGAGGTCAAAGAGAGCTAAATTTAAAAAGCAAAGATAAGAAAGGACAATAGGGACTGTGAGAAACCATCAAAGCAGCAATTTCAAACCTTAGTAGTGCCCACTTCTGGGTTTATGGTAGGCAGCCAAGCACTGTCAGTCTAAAGAAGGGAATGCCCCAAAACTTATTTGGGGGCCAATTTCTCCCTTATTTTATCCATCCAATCAATGATTTACCCTGAGCCAGGAAGTGTACAAAAGGCATAGAATACAATGTGCCTGGGATTGGCATCAAGACAATGATTGTTAGCAGCTGTCTGCAATTCAGTCTTCTCTGAGACTTTTTCTCCCCATTTTTCAAACTGGTATCTTTATATATGCTCTGCTCTATATTCCAGATAGTGTATTTTGCACAATTATTTAGTTAGTCTCCTACCTCTATATTTATAAGTACTATTACATCCACATTTTACAAATAAGGAAACTGGCTTCAAAGAGGTAAATGATTTGTCAAAGGTCACTCATTCCCAGGTGGCAGAACTGAGCTTGGAACTCAAATCTTCATAATTTAGAAAGTGCCACCAGACTGTGAACTTGTGCAAATGACTGCTGAATGCTAAATGGAGTGTTTTTAGTCATCAAGAATAGGACTGTTTTCAAACTCAAATTCAACAAGCATCAATTGGATGGCCCTTTTTGAATACTGTAATATGGTAGGACTGTGAGGGATGAAAAAATAACTTTTCTGTTTGTTTTGCAGTGCTGGGGATCAAACCCAGGGTGTCTTGCTTTCTCTGCCACTGAGCTACCTTGCCAACCTCAAAGGGATACAAAATTAAATGAGAGCTGGTCTTAACATTTAATGAATTGTAAAGGCCATAAACATCTTTTTTCAATGGAAAGAAACTACAAGCTCCTGTTTAGATGTAACAAAATGTGGGCTTTTAGGAGATTATTGCCCCCTCCCACACTTTTTTTTTTTTTCAGATGACAAACAAAACGGAGTCACACATGCTATAGTTGGGCCCTAAAAAATACCCTAACATAAAATTCTACCTATTTCCCATTACCTCAAGGGTTGGGTGAGAGTAAATTTCTTTTAGCTTTTTTTTTTTTTTTTTTTTTTAGGTACTGGAGATTGAATCCAGGGTCGCCTCCATACGGGGCACTGAGCCCGTTTTTTATTTTTAAAAATTTGAGACAGGCTTTTGCTAAATTTCCCGGTGGATGCCCTGGAAGTTACAATTCTCCAATCTCTGCATCCAAGTAGCTGGGATTACAGATTTGCCCCATGCCCCGGCTCTTTAAATTGTTTTGTTTTGTTTTGTACCGGGGATTGGGATTGAACTCAGGGGCACTTAACCACTGAGCTACATCCCCAGCCCTTTTGGGCCTTGCAAAATTGTTGGGGCTGGCTCTGTATTTGCGATCCTCCTGCCTCAGCCTCCTAGCCCCTAGGATTACAGGAATGCGCCACCGTGCTCGGCTCTTTAACATCTTTTAATGAGCATCTGCTGAGCGCTCTTTGCGGAAAATAGGATATAGGAAACTCTAATACAAAGCCTATGATGGTCTAAACAATAAATATATAAACTACAATGCGCAATTTGAAGGCAGGATTACATTTTAGAAGCCACAGTACCTTCACAGTGCCCAAAACACGACATAAACTCATTAAATAACCGTTCCACTAAGTACAGTGTAGCCTCAACTTTTGCCACAAAGGGGAAAAAAAACCCACGTGGCAGTATTTACCTTCCACCTCACACGGCCCTGCACATCCAACCCTGTCAATCTCCAGTCTCTAGTCCAAGGCGGAAGGATTCCGGAGTAGGATGTGTGATTGGATAGAGTATGAGCATGTGACTCGCAGACTCTCTTTTCTATTGGTTAACGGCGGCCCGGCCCTTGGGCTCCCAAGCTCAGGCCACGCCCCTGGCCAGAACCCGCGCAGGCGCAGTGGGACGTTGGCAGCCGTCGGTGTCCGCTTGAGGTGGTGGTACCTCCGCACCCATCTTTCTGGAGCTCGTCAATACTGTTTTCCTGAGCTGGAATCCGCCATTAGATAGGATGGGCGCTTGAAAAGTAGGCGACCTCACGTGGATGTGACAAAGGAGCCAGTTTTGCTGCTGTGCTCGCCCTTTGCCGCATCGCCCACCGTCCGCCGCCAGTTTCCGGTAGCCAATCCCTTCAGTGTTCTTATTCCAGGGAAGGATGAGGGGGTTAGAAAAGTGAGGTGCTGGGGAGCCCACGGGCGTGCAGAGGAGGCTTAGCCAAGCAGAGAGGCGAGTGGGTGTTGGGTGAACCAAGGGCCTCTGGATCCCAAGTCCACGCTTATTCTCCACCCCTACCTAGAAGAGGAAAGAAGAACAGGGAAGGGGTTTGCTGGTAGAACCTCCATGTCTTTGTTGTTTCCTTGGTTTGGAAGGCTTTCCTTTTCCCCGCTTGGTGAAAGCCTGTTCATCTTCCAGGACCCAGCTGGAACACTTCTGGAAGTTTCTTGAACTCTGCCCCTTTTCCTTATCCAGTCTCTGTTGCTAAGTATTTCTACAGTATTGAAGAGTTTGATTACTGGCCTGATCACCCGTGGTGACGTTGGGCAAGTTACCTAAGATATTCAAACTTCCGGATCCTCAACTTTGAAGATCCTTAACTTTGCCCATATCCTATGTAATAGAGCTGTGGGATTCAAGTGAGCAAGTGCGTTTTAGTGTTTCCCACAGTGCTTGTTGTATAGTACATGTTAAATATTTTCCTAAGGGGAGAGGGAAGAATACATAAAAGGATTTCCTTTTTTTTTTTTTTTTTTTCTTTTGTGTGGTGCTGGAGATTGAATTCAGACCTCTGAGCTACATCCCATCACGTTTCTGGTTTTTGATTTTTAGACACTAAGTTTCAGAGGCTGGCTTTGAACTCGTAATCCTCTTGACTCAGCCTCCTAAGTAGCTGGAATTGTCTGTGCACCACTGTGCTTGGCACTTTTATTTTCTTTAGGATGGCTTTATTACATCAAGTCATTTTTGTAATTTTTGGCAAAAGACGAGCAGGTACACAGAAAGAAAATGAGGCTCTGGTGAAGATCATTGAGAAGTCTAGTTAAAGGAATACTCAGTAGGGACAAAGGTTCAAGCAGATGTGTTGGTTTCCTCTCGCACCATGCTACCCACTTCTTGATGATAATGGTGCATCTCTTTTTTCTTATGTACCAGGCATTGTACTATGTGCCTCAAACTCAACAACCCAATGAGGTAGCTTTCTGAATTATAAAGAGCCTGAAGATCAGGTAGAATAATTTACCCAAGTTCATCCAGCTACTAAGTAGCAAGACTGGAATCCACATCTATGGATTCTTAAGAATTTTGAGGGCTGGGGATGTGGCTCAAGCGGTAGCGCACTCCCCTGGCATGGGTGCGGCCTGGGTTTGATCCTCAGCACTACATACAAACAAAGATGTTGTGTCAGCTGAAAACTTAAAAAAAAATAAATAAATATTAAAATTCTCAAAAAAAAAAAAAGAATTTCGAGTCTGTGCTACATTCCTTTTATTGGAGGTGGGGGGCAGAGTACTGGGGATTAAGCCCAAGGGTGTTTTACCACAGATGCAGCCCCAGCCCTTTTAAAATTTGTATTTTGAGACAGAGCCTGGCTAAGTTGCTGAGATTGACCTTGACTTGCTATCCTCCTGCCTCTGCTTCCTAAATAGCTTGGATTAGAGGTGTATACCACTGTGTCCAGCTATATTCCTTTTCTAATAAGTGAAGGGGGAGGGCTGGGGTTGTGGCTCAGTGGCATGTAAGGCACTGGATTTGATCCTCAGCACCACATAAAAATAAAAAAAAAATAAAGATATTGTGTCCATCTATAACAAAAAATAATTTAAAAAAAATAAGTGAAGGCAGGTGGGGGGCATCTGTTTTCTTGGATTGGCTTAAGTTTTTCCTTCATGAAGTGGATAGAGTTTATCTGCTTTGTCACATAAAATTTAAGGGGCCAGCTATTACTGCAATTTTTTGCCAATCATAAATCTGCCAACATCTAACCATAATCTGCAGATAAATGAGAAACATCATTAAAACAAAAAAAAAACTAAGCTGGATACTTGTAATCCCAGTGGCTAGAGAAGCTGAGACAGGAGGGTCATGAGTTTAAAACCAGCTTTAGCAACTTAGTGAGACCCTGTCTAAAAAAAGGGCAGGGCTGGTGATGTGGTTCAGTAGCGGTTAAGCACCCCTGGTTTCAATCCCCAGTACAAAAAGAAAACAAACAAAAAAACTGAGTCCAGCCTGGTCAATTTAGCAAGACCCTGCCTCAAGTGCCACAAGGTTCAACGAAGGAAACAAAGGAAAAAAGATGGAGGGGCTGGGGTGGTGGAGATGTAGAGCACCTGCCTAGCATGTGCAAGGCACTGGGTCCGATTCTCAGCACCACATATAAGTAAATAAAATAAAGATCCATTGATAACTTAAAAATATTTTTAAAAAAGATGGAAAGTCTACATAGATTCTGGTCTGGCTCTAAAACTATATAGTATGGCCTTAGGTAAATCCAATCTTTGTTTCTTCAAAAATAGTGATAGAACGTTTGCCTAGCATGTGTGAGGCCCTGGGTTCCATCCCTAGGACTTCCAATAAATGAATAAAAATAATAAAATGAGAGGGAAGGATGAAATTTTCTCTAATTCTGTCATTGTGTGTACTATTTTTTCTGTTAGAGAATAAGGTGGTGTTTGGAGGAACAGCACGTTTTCTGCAAGCTACTTGTGAGCAAGAAGTGATATCTATGGGGGCTGGGGTTGTGGCTCAGTGGCAGAGTGCTTGCCTAGAGTGTGAGGCACTGGGTTCAATCCTCAGCACCTCATAAAACTAAATAAAGTATTGTGTTTATCTACAACTAAAAGAAGTATTTTTAAAAATTTAAAAAAGAAGTAATATCTTCCATCCTTAGTACCTTAATAGTGTCTGTTAATAATTGTATGAGATTTGTGGTTGAGAATGGTTTGAGACTCAGAAGACCCAGATTTTAATACGTTAGTTAGTACTGACTTTTAGTAACTAAGGAAATCTGGTTCAAAGCACCTTAGGTTCTGCAAATGAACCAGAATGAGATTTACAATCTTACAAACCCATATGTGCATATGAAAAGAACTCTGTTTTCAAGATCTTGGGCTGTCCCAGTGAACTAAAATTACTTCCTAGGCAGGTGAAGGATGAGCATGTATTGCCCGCCTAAATTTTAGACAAAAGGATATCTGGAATAGGCTGTGATTCTTTCATCTGCCTTACTTTTCAGGGTACACTGATTCTTTTGGCTAATGCAGTAATCAAACAAGACTTCCCGCTTTCCTCAGCAGAAACAAATTAACTTAAGAGCCCACTTGGGAATTAACTGTGTTCTCTAAAAACCAGATTCAAAGCAGGTGTCCCAGTCTGACAGATGACATCAAGTCACAATCCTGGAGAACTGTCATAAAGCCACATTCTTATTTTAGCTGATTAAAATAAATAAATGTACAGCTCACACACCTGGTGTACTATTAAAAATTATTACTTTATTCTTTAATAAAAAGTTCATGCTATTTCTCATTTTATTTAAAAAAGTGTGTGTGTGTGTGTGTGTGTATCAGATGGCTCAGTTAAAAACACAACTATTAGGGATTATAAATTAAGTCATTTCCTTCTACCCTTATGGTAACCCTGATATAATGAGATCCCTGGTTTAGACTACTGTGGCCTACATATTTCCCAGGCTATTTCTTCTGCCATGTGACATTAAAAAGGAAATGAATGCAGTTTTCCCATCAAGAGCAGCTGCTTCTCTAGAAAAGACTTTCTTCAGAGGCAAATCTTATCAGCCTAAAGACTTTAACTTCTTGGCTCTGAAACCTGCCCAGTTCAGAGATTGGCTGGCAGAGAAAAGTTGGTTTTCTGCCCTCTACTTCAATTAGTTGGAGGAAAAGGGGGTGACTCTTGAGGGATCTGAAAAAGAAATAGAACAAGTTAATGCCAAGATAAGCTGGGAATAGGGTGGAGGGAATAATTGTGAACATCAGCCTACCTACATGGCACTATGTACAACTGTTACACTTTTATGTATCAGTTCAAAGAAGTTAAAAAACAAAATAAAGGCATGCTGTCCATCTGCAACTACAAAAAAAAAAGTTAAAAACTGGGGCTGGGGTTGTGGCTCAGTACTAGGGTGTTTGCCTGGCACATCAGAGGCACTGAGTTCAATCCTCAGCACCAAAAAATAAATAAATAAAAATAAAGGTATTGTGTCCATCTACAACTGAAAACATTTTTAAAAGTAACACTTTGCTAAAAGTTAAAAACTGCTTAACTGCTTAAAGTTAAAAACTGGGAGATTGAGGTAGGAAGATTCCAAGTTTGAGGCCAGCCTTAGCAAATTAGCAAGTCCTTAAGCAACAGAGTGAGACCCTGTCTCAAAAAAATAAATAAATAGCTGGGGTTGTGGCTCAGTGGCAGAGCACTTGCCTCGCGCATGTGAGGCACTGGGTTCAATCCTCAGCACCATATAAAAGGTAAATAAATAAAATAAAGATATCGTGTCCATGTATAACTAAGAAAAAATATTAAAAATAAATAAATAGGACTGGGGACGCAGCTCAGTGGTAAAGCACTCCTGGGTAAAATCCTCAGTAAACCCCCCACCAAAAAAATGGGCAAAGGATTTAAATAAATATTTCTCCAAATGAGAAATGTAGGTGACAAGTAAGCACATGAAAAGATGTTCAACATCATTAGCTGAAATTAGGGAAATACAAATAAAAACAAAGAAATACCAATTCACACCCACAAAGATGGCTATACCACAAAATACATAACAATAAGTGTTGACAAGTATGTGGAGAAATTGGAGCCCTTGTGTATTGCTGGCAGGAATGTAAAAAATGGGACAGACATTTTGGGAAATAGCCTTGAAGACCCATCAATTCCATTCCCAGCTATATATAAATGAAAATATAATTCCATAGAAAAACTTGTACCCAAATGTTTACAACAGCATTATTCATAATAGCCAAAAAGTAGACAGCTGTGGGTCTGGCTCAGTGGTGGAGCACTTGCTTGGCACATGTAAACCCTGGATTTGATTCCCAGCACACTCAAAAAAATGTGGAAACAACCAAATGTTCATTAACTGATGAAGTCATTAATTGTGTGTCTATAAAATGAAATATTATTCAACCATAAAAAAGGAATTAAGGGAGGGCTGGGGATGTGGCTCAAGCGGTAGTGGGCTCGCCTGGCATGCGTGCTGCCTGGGTTCGATCCTCAACACCACGTACAAACAAAGATGTTGTGTCCGCCGAAAACTAAAAAAAATAAATAAATATTAAAAAAAAAAAAAAAAGGAATTAAGGGGTTTGAGGATGTAGTTCAGTGGTAGAGCACTTGATTAGTATGTAAGAGGCCCTGGATTCAATCTCCAGCATCCCCCTACCAGAAAGAAAAGAAAAGAAAAAAGAAAGAAAAGAAAAGAAAAAAGAAAGAAAGAAAAGAAAAGTAAAAAAGAAAGAAAGAAACTGAGCATGGTAGTACATTCCTATAATCCCAGCTATTCAGGGAGACTGAGGCAAGAGGACTGTAAATTCAAGGCTACCATGGGCAACTTGGCAAGACCTTGTCTCAAAAATTTAAAAAATAAAATAAAACTGGGGATGTAGCTCAGTGGTACAGCATTTGCCTTGCAAGCACTGAGTTCACAATCCCCAGTACCACAATCAATCAATGGACTATGGGTGTAGCTCAGTGGTAGAACTTAATCCCCAGTACCATGAAAAAAGAAAAAAATGAAGTACTGAAATATACTATAATAGGGATGAATCTTGAATACATTATGTTAAGTGGATAAACCACACAGAAAGCCACACACTACAGGAAATATCCAGAACAGGCAGATACGGAAAGATTAATTGTTCCCAGAGGCTGGGTGGTGGCAGCAGTGATGGGGATGACTGCTAATGGGTTCAAGGTTTTTTTGGGGGGATGATGAAAATGTTCCAGTGTTCTGAAATGAGTAGTAATCAATGGATAACTTTGCAAGTGTACTAAAAACAACTCAGGTTCACATTTCATTGTCTTTTTTTCTTTTATATCAAGAGAAAAGATATTTCTAATGCACTAAATTAACATTTGGAGGTAAACTGGCAGCATGACTAACTTGGCCAAGCTGTCGGTCACCTTCAGACAAGTATCAAGAAACTTTAGGATAAATTTGTATTTCTTTTATGATGTTTTTGTATATTAGTGAATTAAATTTCAGATGTTTTAGTATCTACCTCATAGAAAGTATAATTCTCAATTTAATAAATTTTATGGAAAAATTTTTAAAATATAAAAACTACTCAGTTGTACATTTTAAAAGGTAAACTCTATGATATGTGAGTTATATCTCAATAAAATGGTTATTTTAAAAATGGGATTTGGGGGGCTGGAGTTGTAGCTCGGTGGCAGAGCGCTTGCCTAGCATGTGTGAGACACTGGGTCCGATTCTCAGCACCACGTAAAAAATAAAAATAAATAAATAAGGGTATTGTGTCCATTTACAACAATAACAACAAAAAAATTCTTGAGGGTGAAGATCAGTGACAGAGTGCCTGGTTAACATGTTAGGCCCTGGGTTCAATCCCTAGCACCCAAAAGAAAGCAGGGGGAATCAATGGCACATAACTATTCTAGTGTCTTAAATAGTTTTATAGCTAGAATTTGAAAATCATAGTCTGTCTTAAGAAGCTAGCTTAAGAATGACCATATGGGGCTGGGGATGTGGCTCAAGTGGTAGCGCGCTCGCATGGCATGCGTGCGGCCCGGGTTCGATCCTCAGCACCACATACGAACAAAGATGTTGTGTCCGCCGAAAACTAAAAAATAAATATTAAAAAAAAAAAAGAATGACCATATGGGGGCTGGGGTTGTGACTCAGTGGTAGAGAACTGACCTAGCACACGTGAGGCACTGGGTTCAATCCTTAGCACTACATAAAAATAAAATAAAGATATTGTATCCACCTACAACAAAAAAAAGAAAAAGAAAAAGTTAAAAAAAAATGACCATATGTTGCTAGGCATGGTGGCACATACCTATATAATGGCCCGGGAAGCTGAGGCAGAAGGATTGTGAGTTCAAGATCAGCCTCATCAACTTAGTAAGACCCCAAGCAACTTAGCAAGACCCTATCTCTAAATAAAATATAAAAAAGGGCTGGAGATATGGCTCAGTGCTTAAGTGCCCCAGGGTCCAATGACCATATGTTAAGAAGCCTAGAGGGGCTGGGAATGTGGCTCAAGCAGTAGCGTGCTCGCCTGGCATGCACGCAGCGCTGGGTTCGATCCTCAGCATCACATACAAATAAAGATGTTGTGTCCGCCGAAATCCAAAAAAAAAAATAAATATTTAAAAAAAAAGAAGCCTAGAAATATCTGTATCTTGTGAGCACACCCCAGTACTCTGTCAAATGGGAACTGAGAAGGCACGTACCTTCAGCAGCAGGATCCAAAGGAAAGCCCTGTTTCTGGATCTGGAACGTCAGGCTGAGTCAGTGTGGGTCTATTAAAGGCAGCAACTCTCCACAACGAGAATTCAGCTTCAGACATGCCAGGTTATCTGACCGTGTGGGCCCGATGTTCAGTATGGCGATTGGTAGCTTCTTCTCTCGGGCAGTGAGGATAAACCTGTAACCAGAGTACACCTGCCCAGCAGAAGACACATGTAAGAGCTCTAGATCCAAGAAAAGACAACCGAATACAGGAGCCTCCAGGATGCCCCAGCCCAACAAAGGTCAGTCACCACTCTGACCAGTCATACCTGTAAGGACGATCCCACCACCAACAGGGAGTCGGCTTCTTTCACACGCCTGTGCACAAAATTAACCTTGTCAGGGTTCACTGTGTCCCCGAAGAACACAACATCAGGTTTCAGAAGACCTCCACATCGAACACAGGAGGGGACCTGGAAGCTCTGCACCTGCTCCTCCGAGAGAAAGACGTCCCCGTCGGGCGCCAGGCCCTGGGCCTCGGCGTTCCAAGTGGGATTCAGAAGTTTGATGCGCTCTTGCAGCACCCCCCGGGGAGTCTGCTCACCACAGTTCAAGCAGAGGACCCTGAAACCAAAGATGAGGCCACTGAATGCTCTCTCCTTGGAGGCACAAATCTGCTATAGGTGCTCCCTCCCGAGGCAGTGTCAGTCTCCCCTACTTTCTTTTCCTAACACCCTGATTTTCCCCATCTTAGGCCTCCATTTTCATGATCTCCTGTGGATTTGTGGTCTTTCCTCCTATTTCTACCACTAGTTTTCTAGAGCAAGTAATGTACATCTGTTTCCTTACTATACACCCCCTGCTTAGGCTTCCACTAGCTCGCTTTTATCTTCTAGGGATTGAACCCACGGGTGCTTAACCACTGAACCACATCCCCAGCCCTTTTTATTTTTTATTTAGAGACGGGGTCTCCCTGTTAAGGTCTTGTTCAGTTGCTGAGGCTGGTCTCAAACTTGCGATCCTCCAGCCTCAGCCTCCCAAGCCACTGAGATTACAGGTGTGCAACACCACAACTGGCTCACTTCTATCCTTATAACAGCAAATGCTGTACCTTATGATTCCCTGAGCGCCTGAACAAGTGCTTTTCCCCTTCATTCTGCACTGTGTTCACCTACTTTATTTGTCATTATCACCCTCTTCTCTTTAAGACACTTTTCTTGGCTGGGGGCATAGCTCGGTAGGCAATGTGCTTAGCATGTGCAAGGACCTGGGTTCCATCCTTAATACTGCTAAAAAAAACAAAAACCGACCAAACCTAAAACAGCCCCTTCTGGTTATATTCTCACTTCTCATCACCTGGACATGAACTCTGTGAGAGCAAGCATGTTGTGTCCTTTGGCCACTGCCCTAATGCCCACCTCCTACAATAGTGCCTGCGTCCAATTTAGTGATTGGGAGCTCACTAAATAGCTGTTGAAAGAAACAAAAACGTGCAGTTTTAGCTACTTGGAGGTGAAAACAGGAGGATGGCTTGAGCCCAGGAGTTTGAGGTCAGCCTGGGCAATGAGATCCTGCCTCTAAAAAACATAAAAAGAAAAGAAAGAATGAAAGGGGGTATAGTTGGTTCCACCTCTAGATACGCCTCAGTCCTCCACCCTGTTTTCTATGTTCTCCTTGTTGGCTGGAGCTCTCTCCTATTTCAGTGTCTCTGTATAATGGCTGCCTCCTCTGTGACTCTACTCCTACCTTCTCCAAACCCTAGTTCCATCTCCACATCTCCTTGACTATCCTATTAAGATCAATCCCAGGGCTGGAGTTGTAGCTCAGTGGTAGAGTGCTTGCCTAGCATGTGTGAGGCACTGGATTCGATTCTCAGCACCACATATAAATAAAGGTCCATTGACAACTAAAAAAATATTAAAAAAAAAAAAAAGATCAATCCTAGCAGAGCAAGGTGGTGCATGCCTATAATCCCAGCAGCTAGGGAGGCTGAAGCAGGAGGATCATGAGTTCAAAGTCAGCCTCAGCAAAAGTGAGGCCCTAAGCAACTCAGTGAGACCCTGTCTCTAAATAAAATACAAAATAGGGCTGAGGATGTGGCTCAGTGGCAGAGCACTTGCCTATCACGTGTGAGGAACTGGGTTTGATCCTCAGCACCACATAAAAATAAACAAAAATAAAGGCATGCTGTCCACTTACAACTGCAAAAACAAATTAAAATAAATAAAATACAAAATAGGGCTGGGGGTGTGGCTTAGTGGTTGAGTGCCCCTGAATTCAATCACAGGTATCAAAGGAGAAAAAGAAAAATCTTTGAAGGCTAACCTTAGCAACTTAGTGAGGTCCTAAGCAACTTAGTGAGACCCTGCCTCAAAATAAAAAATAAAAAAGGTATGGGAATGTGGCTCAGTGGTAAAGCACCCCTGGGTTAAATCCCCTGTACCGAAAGAAAAACAAAATTTTTGAATCTGGGGGATGGTTTATGGGTACTTAGTCTCCACTTTTGTGAATTTTGAAATTTTGATCATGAGATAAAGGTTTTTATGTATTCTTAACATGAACATATAGGTATCATTAATTCTCTAATTCCCCCAATAACCCCATAATCTGGGTCCTTCAGGCTGACCTCCCTTAACCCACTCTTTCTAGTCCTGTCTAGCCTTTCTCCAGTGCTATTTTTATCATGTTGTTGCTCTCTTGCTCAGAAACCCTTTATGTCACAACAGACCCAAACTAGGCTGTCTGATTTTCAATTGCAACCAATTTGGGTCTAGCCCCTCTCAAAATCTGATTTCACACTAGTCACCATTCCCAAACCCTCCATAGAGGTCAGGCCTGACTCCCCTGGGCTCTATGAACTCCCTTCATTTAGAAAGCCCTTTTTTCCCAGAATCCTTTGCCTAAGTCCAACTTGAATCAGTCTCAAGCCCCCACTTTACCCATACAAGCTTTCTCAATTATGCCAATCTTCACTACATCTGTTTCTCTGAACGTGCACATCATATATACCAAGGACCACACAATTTAACAAACACATGTTGAGTTGTTTGTTGCTAAACATGCTATTTTTGTGTCTCCCCCACCAAACAGAATTCCTGCATATAAAGTAGACCACCTCTTATTCACACTACCAGGTGGCATGCCAATACGCATAACACAGGCACCCAGGAAATAATTCACGATTGGCAGGCTGATTTTAGTTCTCAGAGGAGGCTCTCAGAGACATAAAGATAAAGAAATAGTCTCCAATTAGCTACAAGTCATTGCCAAGGCTGTCGGTACAATCCCCTGCCCGTGTATTCATTCCACCTATAATTATTTAGAGTTCTGACTGTAGTCAGAACTATCCTGTGTTCTGTGTGTCTATGTGCTGGAGACCCAGCAGTTTGTAGCATAAACTTTTGGTTCTGCTCATGTACATCCCAGAACACCCTGGAAGCCACAGGGACACAATATTCTTATAAGCAGCTTCCTGTGTCTCTTTTGCATAGAATGTTCCATGACCATGGTAGCCTTCTTGAGAGAAGCAGAGTAAAGCGGTAGGGAAATAATTCCCCAAGAGCAACTGTGGACCAGGGAGGCATGAGAAATGGTGGATAAACACCCCAGCTTCCTTCACTTTCAAAGAGATAATTCTGAAGCATGTTCTAGACACAGAGTCCTGGCAGGACTGAGCTTATCTGTTCAAAGTAGTAACCCATACGTATTTCCCCCACTAGTGCTGGGGAATCAAACCCTGAGCCTCGTGATGCTGGGCAAGTGCTCTAGCACTGGGCTACATCCCCAGCCCTGAACACACCCTTCCTTGTCCCCACTTTTTTGTGTCCCTATTCCCCGAATGAGTTTACCAGGATCAACTCTAAACTAAACAATTTGCTTCCAAATCTTTTTCTCAGGATCTAATACAACCTTAACTAAGATAACAAAGGTTCTGGCTCTCACAGAACACACATTGCCACGTTCAAACTAGGCTTCCTGCACCTACCTGTGCATGCATCCATGGAGCTCTGTCAGGCGCTGACTCCCGGCCTTGGTGTGCAAAGCATCCACATTTTGTGTCACTAGCCAATGCAGTTTTCCGAGTTTCTCCCAGTTGCTCAGAGCCCAGTGTGCAGGGTTCGGCTGGTGGGATGAGAACTGAGGCCAGCCCACAAAGTTTCTTGCCCAGTACTGCTGGCGGATTGGAGCACTCCGTACAAAATCTCCATGCTGGATGGGCCTCTGGTCAGTGCGGGCATAAAGTCCCACCTTTTCTGACCTGTAGTCTGGGATCCCTGACTCAGTTGAGATCCCTGCCCCCGTCATCACGAGGAGTTTCTTGGAAAGAGTGATGAAGCGCTGTAATTCTTTGACCTTCTCAGGGTCCAAAGGAGGACTTGATGGCACAAAGAACTCAACAGATCTGCATGAGCTCTGCCGCCTGAGGTTTCTGATCCAACTGCCTTTTGTTGACTTGAACGTCAACCCACTGCTCATCCTCATTCTAGAGAAAAAGAAACCTCATGTGAGAAGATGAGTTTTGCAAACAAAGGTAACCACTAACGGATGAAAGAAAAAACAAGATGTGATCTACCTGTTCAGTGGAGTGTCATTCTGCAGTAAAAAATGAATGAAGCTAGAATCCAGCTACTGAAGAGGCTGAGGCAGGAGAATCACAAATTCAAGGGAAACTTATCCTGTTTCAACATAAAAAATAGGACTGGGAATGTAGCTCAGTGATATAGCACCCAGGACTCAATCTCCATCACTAGGGAAAAAAAAAAAAGTTCTCATACATACTATCACATGGATGGACATTGAAAACATTAGGCTAAGTGTAAGAAGTCAGCTACAAAAAGACCAATATTATATGATTCTACTTATATGAAATGTCCAGAATAGGCAGAGCTATAGACATAGAAAGTAAGATTTATAGTTAGCAGTGGCAGGAGAAAGGGAGAATGTTAAAGCACGTGCAAAAAATTCATCATTCATTTTTTTTTTCTGGTACTAGGGATTGAACCCCAAAGCATTTTACCACTGAGCTACATTCCCAGCACTTATTTTTTATTGTTATTTTTTTTACTTTGAGACAAGGTCTCGCTAAGTTGTTGGAGTGCCTCACTAAGTTGCTGAGGCTGGCCTCAAACTTGTGATTCTCCTACCTCAGCCTCCTGAGTCACTGGAATAACAGTTGGTGCGTGACACCACACCCAGCTAATTCATTCATTTTCATAGCTGAAAAATAAGAGGTAAAAAATAGACATTGAGCATCAAAAGCTGCTAAGATTTCAAAAAGATGGGCTGGGGGTGTAGCTCAGTGGTAGAGCATTTGCCTAACATGTTTAATATTTAATTAAATAGGTTTAATCCTCAGCACTGCAAAATAATTAATTAATTTTTTTTAATTACAGAGAAACATTGAGAACTATGAGACTTTTGATGGAAGACTGCCTAAGATGTGGTCTTGGCAAAAAAAAAAAAAATCAAACTTGATTCTGATCAAATCTCTAATTAATAATTTATAGAAAATACAGAGAATAGAACATTGTGTAAAATGATAGCATTTGTCACCTGGCAAAGTCCAGGCCATTGGAAACTGAAACTCTACAGGACAAACAAAATCAGATTCTTACACAAATAAATTACATAAGATAGATGTGAAGAAGAATTAAGGGGCTGGGGCTGTAGCTCAGTGGTAGAGAGCCAGCCTCACATGTGTGAGGCACTGGGTTCGATCCTCGGCAACCACATAAAAATAAATAAATAAAGATTTAAAAAAAAAAAAAAAAAGAAGAAGAAGAATTAAAAGAGATTTAAAAACACACCAACAATTTACTATATAGAACTTATCTGGATGCTGATTCAAACCAACTTTAAAAATATAACACGGGGGGCTGGAGATGTGGCTCAAGTGGTAGCGTGCTTGCCTGGCATGCGTGTGGCCCGGGTTCGATCCTCAGCACCATATACAAACAAAGATGTTGTGTACACCGAGAACTAAAAAATAAATATTAAAAATTCTCTCTCTCTCTCTCTCTCTTTAAAAAAAAAAAAAAAAAAAAAAAAAAATATATATATATATATATATATATATATATATATATATATATATATATATATAACATGGGCTGGGGATGTGGCTCAAGTGGTAGCGCGCTCGCCTGGCATGCGTGCGGCCCGGGTTCGATCCTCAGCACCACATACAAACAAAGATGTTGTGTCCGCCGAAAACTAAAAAAAATAAATATTAAAAAATTCTAAAAAAAAAAATCAAAAATAAATAAATATATAAAATATAACATTCTGGGCTGGGGTTGTGGTTCAGTGGTAGAGTGCTTGCCTAGCATGAGGCCCTGGGTTCGATTCTCAGCACCACATATAAATAAATAAAATAAAGGTTCATTGACAACTAAAAAAAAATTTAAAAAATATATGACATTCTAAGCAAGTGTGGTAATGCACACCTATAATTCTTGCAGCTTGGGAGGCTGGAGAAGAGAATGGCAGGTTTGAAGCCAGCCTCGGCAACTCTGTGAGGCTATAAGCAACCTAGTGAGACTCTGTCTCAAAAGGAAAAATAAAAAGGGTTAGGGATATGGCTCAATGGTTAAGCACCATTGGATTTATCCCTCGTACCAAAAAAAAAAAAAAGACATTCTATGACATTTTTTCAATATGACAATTGAAAAACTGAACATCAACAGGATATTGAGTCAGGCGCAATGGCACACAACTTTAATCCCAGTGATTCAGGAGGTTGAGGCAGGAAGATTTCGAGTTCAAAACCAGCCTCAGCAAAATCAAGGTGCTAAGCAACTCAGTGAGACCCTGTCTCTAAATAATATACAAAATAGGGCTGGGGATGTGGCTCAGTGCCCCTGAGTTCAATCCCTGGTACCAAAACAAAACAAACAGGATATTCATGATAGTAAGAAATTATTATTTGTTTTTTTGGATGTGGAGCTTAAACCCAGGCTCTTGTGCATGCTAAACATTCACTCTACCACTGAGTAACAGCCCCATCAAGTTAATTTTTTAATGCATATGACAGACGGTATTTGTGATTCTTTAAAAGTGTGTGTGTGTGTGTGTGTGTGTATATATATATATATATATATTTTTTTTTTTTTTTTTTTTTTTTTAAAGAGATGGGGTCTTGCTACATTGCCCAGGCTGGCCTCAAACTCCTCAAGCGATCCTTTGGCCTCATTCTCCCAAGTACCTGGGATTACAGGTACACACCACCATATCTGGCTTAAAAAGTTCTCACTCATATAGTTTTATTTTAAAATTTTGGATGAAATGATGTATCTGAAAGAATTTGTTTAAAAATAATAAGGAGAAGGATTAAGAGGATAGGAGTATATAAATGAAACAATTAGCCAAAAATCTCTTTCTTTTGTGCTGTGGATTGGACACAGGGCTTCCTACACACTAAGCATGCTCTCTGCCACTGAGCTCTACCACCTAACTACACCGTCAGCCCAAGAACTGCTAATGGTTGAAATTCAATGATGGCCCACTTGAATCAGAGTGTGAAATATGATATATCAAGAAACATGTAATGTTTTAAACAACCAACAATAAAAAATTAAAAAAAAAAAAAAGAAATTCAATGATGGCTAATTCTTTAGAGGAATGTGTGGATTGAAGATACCCGATGTAGCCAGGACAACAGGAGTACAAAGGTGCCAAAAGCCATGAGATGAAGGCTATATCCTTAAATCCTGTGAATTTTAACAGCTTAGAATGGAAGTGTGAAGAGAAGCTAAAACATGGAAAGTTTTCTTGTAAAGGTAGACAAAAATCCCAATATCTGAACCATTTCAGCAATTATATAGTATTTGGAGAAAAATATATTTCAAATTAAATGTGCAAAGTGAATTAGGCCAAACAATTTAGTAATCCAGTGTCCTCATGTTGCCCTAGATCTAGCCAAAACTGAACCCAAGGGTTCATGATTATCAATAGAACAGAGATAAATAAGGGCTAAGTCCTGAAAAAACAAACAACCAAACCAAAAACAGACAAAACCAAACTATAGGCTGGAGATAACTGAGGCAAAGAAGAAAAAATATGTACCCAAATTAGAGAGAACCAGGGTCTCTGTCAAGAACCCACAAATAAGCAGGGGTGAACTTATTGGTAGAACCCTTGCCTAACATGGTTGCAGCCCTGGGTTCCATTCCCAGCACTGAAAAATTAATAATAACAATAATAAATAATAATAATAATCCATGGATAGCCAATGCAGTGGTGTGTTTGTAATCTCAGAATTTGGGAGGCTGAAACAAAAAGAATCACAAGTTTGAGGCCACTCTGGACAATTTAGCACCCTGGCTCAAAATAAAATTTGTAAACAGGGCTGGGGATGACAGGCACAGTGGCGCATGCCTGTAATCCCAGCAACTCAGAGCAGAAGGATTGCAAGTTAAAAGCCAGCCTAGACACTTTAGTTAGTTAGACCCTGTTTCAAAATAAAAAATGGTTGGGTCAGAGGTCAGTGATAAGAGCACTCCTGGGTTCAATCATCAGTACCGGAGTTAGGAGGGTGGCTGAGGGGAGGGAATGGGGCTGGGGATGTAGCTCAGGGGTATGGCATTTGCATAAAATGCTTAAGGCCTAGGTCCAATACCCAGTATGTCACACAAAAAAGATAAACCCACAAATAAAGACAAGATTGGCTGGTATCTTTATTTTCCCCCAAAATGTCCACCCTAAATTATATTCAGTAGCAGATTACTGATGAAATTCTAACTCAGGGCCTTACACGTACTAGGTAAGTGCATCCCCAGCTCCTACTGATGAGATATCAAGCCCTTTGGGGAAGCTGCCAACCCAAAGTATCTACTAATCAGCTAATCTGCACATTGAAGTATTATGCAGAGGTTAATGAGAGCCAATGAGAGCTTGATATTGAGAAAGAGCTAAGGAGTAAGAATTTATCAGAAATGCATACAATACTGTTTTATGGAAAATAAGGATGTTTAAGTATTAGAAAAATGTGCTTGAAAGAAGCATAGGTTTTTCTGTAACCTAAGAAAGACATCTATTCAGACCTTACTTATCCATGCTTACCAACTCATAATCAATCAACTCATAATGAATCAATGACTTCAATGGACTCAGAATGAATCAATGTATCTGACATGACAGAAAAGATACAGCCTCTTCCCCCCTCCCCTTCTCCCATCCTACAGTGGTTTTGTTTTTCTTCTTTTGGTGCTGAAGATTGAACCCAGGGTCTCAATTGCACTAGACCACTTAGCTACCCGCCAGACCCCGTATTACAAAGTGTGGGGTTTTTTGTTTGTTTGTTTGTTTTTGGTACCAGGGATTTAACCCAGGGGCATTACCACAGAGCCATGTCCCCAGCCCTTTTTATTTTTTGAGACAGGGTCTCACTCAGTTGCTGAGGCTGGCCTTGAGCTTCGATCCTCTGCCTTAGCCTCCCAAATTGCTGATTACAGGTGTGTGTCACTGCGCCTGATAATGTGTTTTCTTTTAAATCAAAATCAATATCCTGTAAAATTGGGAAGGGTGTGAGCTAGTTAACAATCTGATAACTCAGGGATGCGTTGAACATTAGGGCTCCAGGTTTACAGAGAAACACTGGCCTTTGCCAGAGAAATGCAGATAAACTGGCTTCCACACCCAAGAAGGAAAAGAAAAATCCTATTATGGCCAATTTCAGGCTACAAGTGATTTAACAACTGGTTAGTAAATTCCCAAATATTTAACAACTGGCCCTCAGCAGCATAAACTGATTCCAGAACCCGTCCTGGGTCCTTTGAATCCAATCTGAAGTAAGCCCACCTTCTTTATTATCTTTTTAATAATTTTTTTGTCAAGAATCTTTCATCCCTCCCACAAAATAAAGTCTTATCTAAGCATAAGATTATTACATAAGAGCTTTTTTTTTTTTTTTTTTTTGCAGTACTGGGGATCAAACCTAACATGCTAGGTGAGCATACTACCAGGGAAATAAGATTTGGCTAGGCTGGGGCTGGGGCTGCCCTCACTGATGGGTTTAATCCCCAGTGCCACAGTAAATAAATAAATAAAGGGTGGGGGAAAACTGGTAAAGCAGGATTCTAACATAACATAAGGTCTATTCTGTAACAGAAAAAAATGGCTGGTCAGAAATGAATGCTTATATGTTCCAAAAGGCTAATGAATTACCCCAATATTCTTTTTCTTGGGGGGAGTGATGTTTGGGATTGAATCTAGGGCCCTGTACATGCAAGTGGTTTACACTGAGATATGTCTCCAGCCACCTAACCCCAATATATTATTTAAATCTCAGTAGCGTACTATTATTCCACCTATGACTACATTTAAAGATGTCGCTATAGAAGAGTTAAATTTATATTTCTGGTCAATATTATCCCTTGGGGGATTACGTGTTCCAGAAACCTACTTCCTGTTTTATAAATCAGAATCATCTCATTTCTCCCTAAGCCAAGAGGAGCACGTTTGAATTGTAGTACGTCAGGGTTTTAAAAATTTATTTATTTTCATTTTTTCCGGCACTGGGGGAAATGAACCCAGAGCCTCTCTTGCATGCTAGAAGCAAGCACTCCTCCACCTCTAAGTTGCACCTCCCCAACCCAAACTGTCAGGTTTTGATAAAATTTATTGCTCAGACCTTTCAGGCTTTTGATTTTATTCATGTAATTAATCCCACACCCCTTTCATTTCTTCGTTTCCCCCATATTTCTTGTTACCTCTCCATTATAAATTCTGCTGCTGGGACATAGAAAAAAAGAAGAAGAAAAAGACCAGACCCCTGCATGTTAGCTACAACTTCTCTAGTGACACGCATCCCATATGCAATCACTATTTTAGGCCTGGCTTTCCAGACCTGAGTTCACGACCCCGCTTTCTCCGGGACATCCCACCTCAACGCGCGAACTGAACAAGGACACAGCTCTTCCCTGAGACCTAAGGGCCAGAGACACGCCGCTCGAAAACACGTCCCACGGGAAAAGAGGCTCTCTTCCAGACCCCACCAGGGGCAAAGAGGAAGAAATGCACAACTTCGAGAAACCTGGAGCCCGCTCAAAACACACTTACTTTCGCCGCTTAGGAGACACCTCACCCCTGACAAGGGGGCTGTTCGGCTACCGGTGCATCTTGGGAATTGTAGTTCGTGAAAGAAACTGATGCAAGGAAAACTACAAGTCCCACAATCCCGCGGGACCCATTATCGTCCGCGAGCGCCCCCTGTCCATCTCTCCTGGTCAGATGTTTGGAATCTTGGTGTGGGCGCTCAGCTGGGCCTTGTCTTTCAGAAGGAAGTAGTTAGAGCTTAGGTACCCAGGTATTGGGTGCAAAACAGCCTGTCCAAACAGCGATAAGTTAGGAATTCATCCTTTTTTAACAGATGGTTTTAGAAACGGGTCTACACTTGACCCATCTTTGTCTTCAGTGTTCATGTTCATGTTGCATTCAAAAAAATGGAATCGAGTTTGCTGCTATGGGTAAAACACTTTGTAGTGAGTTATGACAAAATAAGATTCACACAAGTTAATATGATTAAAATCACCTATATACGTGGACTCATTTGACGTCTCCAATATTATTTCTATGTTTTAATTAAATTAATCCCACAATGCCTGTGTCTCCACCTCAGAGATTCTAATTTAATTGATCTGAACAGATGCCTGGGTATTAAGTCTGTTTACATGTGGCCAGTGAGAACTGCTACACCTAAAGTAGGACATCAACTAAAATATATATTTAGAACACAATCTAGCAGAGTCTAAGAAAGCTCATCTAAGAAAGCTCTTACCCTGCTTCAAGAAGAACTGAAGGGGTGGGGTGTAGCTCAGTGGTAGAGTACTTTCTTAGCACGTGTGAGGCATCAGGTTCGATCCTCAGCACTACATAAAATAAATAAATAAGGAGCTGGAGTGTGTGAGGCCCTGGGTTCTATCCTCAGCCCCGCATATAAATAAATAAAGGATCCATTGACTGTATATATAATAAAATAAAAGCTGAAGCCAAGAGGAACAATAAGGAAGCTGGAGGCAGAGTGTTTCCTGATCCTCTCATCTTATGTATGGAGATAAATATTGGCAAACTGACTTCATTAAGTAACCTGGGGGGCTGGGGACATAGCTCAGTTAGTAGAGTGCTTGCCTCACATGCACAAGGACCTGGGTTCAATCCCCAGCACCAAAAAAAAAGTAACCTGGGAGTAGTATCTGCAGTTACAACTTGGATAGATCATTATCTATAGAATCTTCTAAGCAGAAAGAATCAGTCCCCTGACAGCCCTATGTGCCTTAGTTAACCTAATTACATTGGCTGAGAGAACCAAAATATAAGTTAAAAAATTGCAGGGCTGGGGGTGTAGCTCAGTGGTAGAGCATGTTCTTAGCATAAGGCAGGTCCTGGGTTTGATCTCCTGCATGCAAGGGTATTTTATAAAAACCCATGACAGGGTTAAAATAGTGACACTCTCTTTCCCTTTGTTTTATTTATCGATTGATTGTAGTAGGAATTGAATCCAGAGGTGTTCTAACAGTGACTTAAATCCCCAGGCCTATTTTAAAAAAAAATTTTTTAGTTGTTGATGAACCTTTATTTTATTTTTTTATTTATTAAGATGCAGTGCTGAGAACCAAACGCAGTGTCTCATACATGCTAAGCAAGTGCTGTATCACTGAACTACAACCCCAGCCCATTCCCAGCCTTTTTATTTTTTATTTTGAGACAGAGTCTTGCTGAATTGCCAGACTGGCTTAGAATTTGTAATCCTCCTGCCTCAGCCTCCCAACTCACTAGGATTATAGGCATGGGCCACTGTGCCTAGCTCTCCCTTGATTTTTTTTTTTTAAACTGTATTGGGGATTGAACCCCAGGGCCTCAACACATGATATTAGGCTTTACCACTGAGCTACATCCCCAGCCCTTTTTAAAAATTTTTATTTTGAGGAAAAGTCTTGCTAAATGGCCTCAAACTTGCAATCTTCGTGCCTTAGCCTCCTTAGCTGAGATTATAGGTGCGCCCCACTAGACCTGACTTGAACTTTTAGTGTTTGAAATTTTTTTACAGCCGGGCATGGTGGCACACACTTATAGTTCCAGCAACTGGGGAGGCTGAGACAGGAGGATCACAAGTTTGAAACCAGTCTCAGCAACTTAGTGAGGCCCAAAACAACTTATTGTCTCAAAATAAATAGATAGATAGATAGATAGAGCTGGAGATGTAGCTTATTGGTAAACACCCTTGGGTTCAATATCCAGTACCTGGCTGAGCACAATAACCCACGCCTGTAACTCCAGCAGATTGGGGGGCTGAGAAAGTTCAAAGCCAGCCTCAGCAATTTAGCAAGGACCTAAGCAACTCAGTAAGACCCTGTCTCTAAATAAAATATTTAAAAAGGATTGGAGATATAGCTCAGTGGTTAAGTTCCTTCTGGGGTTCAATCCAGGTAATCATCATCATCATCATCATCATCATCATCATCATCCAGTACCAAACAAAATAAAACACTGGAGAAATGTCAGTGTTTCAGAGACCATTGTTCAAATTTTAATGAATAGCAAAAGTCAAAATGAAAGTATTTTGGAGAATATAGTTTGGAGAGGAAACAGATTTAGACTTAGGCTTTAAATAGCTTTCTACCTGCTAAAGAAAAACAGGCAGTGAGGGTGAAACATACTTCAAATTCATACACAGTGGCATTTCTGTGGAAATACAGCCTTTCAGCCTTTCTCCTCTGAAATAAAGTGTTTGCAGAAGGCCTGGGGATGTAGCTCACTGATAGAGCACTCGCCTGCATGCATAAGTCCCCAATTTTGATCCCCAGCAATGCAAGGAAAAAAAAAAAAAAGTTCATAGAAAGCTCTTTTGAATTAAGCATAGAAATACCATATGATCCAGCAAATTCTACTCTTAGGTACATACCCCAAAGAATTTAAAACATAAATTCAAACTGATACTTGTACACAAATAGCAACATTATTCACAATAGCCCCAAAGTGGAAATAACCAAGCACTCATTGAAGAATGAATGGATTAGGACTGGGGATGTGGCTCAAGTGGTAGCCCCCTCGCCTGGCGTGTGTGCGGCCCGGGTTTGATCCTCAGCACCACATACAAACAAAGATGTTGTGTCTGCCAAAATAAATAAATAAGTATTAAAATTCTCTCTCTCTTAAAAAAAAAAAAAAGAATGAATGGATTAAAAAAATCCATCCAATGGAATATTGTTCAAATTTTAAAAGGAATTAAATTCTGATACATAGTACACATGGATGAAATCACAAAAAATTTATACTAAGTGAAATAAACCTGACCCAAAAGGACAAATATGTATGATTTCATACAATACTTTCATGTAAGGGACTTAGAGTGGTCAAATTCATAGAGACAGTTGGCCTCTGGTGACATACACATGTAATCCCAGGAGGCTGAGGCGGGAGGATGGCAAGTTCAAGGCCAGTCCGGGGAATTTACAGAGACCCTGTTCCCTCCCTCCCCGCCATCCACCAAAAAATAATTCCTACTAAAAGAAGTGGGATAGCCTTTGCCAGGGGTGAGGGAAGAGGGGAATAAGGAGTTAAGAATTTAATGGGGACAGAGTTTTAGTTTAGAAAGATAAAAAGGTTCTAGAGATAATGGTGATTATGATCGTGCAATGTATTCAATTCCATTGAATTTACACTTAAATTTGGTTAAGATGGTAAATGTTATATGTACTTTACGTAAATTTTATTTATTTATGTATTCTGGTACTGGGGATTAAACCCAGGCATGCTCTACCACTGAGCTACACCTTCAACCCCGTTTGTTTTTGATTTTGAAACAGGGTCTTTTTAAATTACCCAGGCTGGCCTCAAATTTATGATCCTCTTGCAATCCTTATAGCAATTGGTATTTTTGGCTTCAACTAGTAAAGAACAGCGATCTGAGATTACAGGAATGCACCATTTCACTAATTTTCCTGCATATAACACAATAAAAAAAAAAAAAAAACCTCTTGGAGAAGGGAGTTACACTGTGAAACTGAGCCAAAAATACACGGACTCTGAAGGTTTCCCTCAATTTCCCTTTGCAGTCTCTGAAATAAGTCTATTAGCATCTTACCTCCCATAGTGCTTTGCTACAATCTGTTCCAAAACCTCGTTAAATTCAATCACAACTGAAATCCCTATGTACTTTCGAGAGCTCATCATACGATTATGCTTGATTGGATAATTTTCAATCAAACAATAAGTTAAAGTTTTTCCAGTAGTCTCAAACTCGCCTTTGTGTAATAGGAATCTCACTTATTGGGGACGAAGGCCGGTGGGCGTAGCTCTTCAGCTTTGCGCAGTGGCAGTATCGTAGCCAATGAGGTTTATCCGAGGCGCGATTATTGCTAATTGAAAACTTTTCCCAATACCCCGCCGTGACGACTTGCAATATAGTCGGCATTGGCAATTTTTGACAGTCTCTACGGAGACTGAATATTACTGGTACAAATGTAAGAATCGGTTTTCTGGATTAGTTGAAGACAAAAAGTACTAATTGCCATCGTAGGGTTTCTTCAAGCTTTTGTAGATTTCCAAGTTCAACTTTTACTTGAGAACGTCAGGTACTTTTATGCTACGCTGTTTTGTTCGAAAGTCTTTTTTTTTTAATTACGTTTTTTTCAAATACTTGCTCTCTCAAAACACAACTCCCGTGCGCTTATTCCTGCACTCGCCCATTCAGCCAGTTGTGCTTTCAGGTTCTACCCTTACCGCTCTTTCTCGCTCTCCGGCTGGTGTTGTGAAAGTCTCTACCCAGTCGTTTCTATGACGTCACGTTTATTTGCATAAAAGTCCCCAGCATCCCCAGCGGCTTCTCTATTACTACAATATGAACGAATATTGGACACGAGTAATCTAATGACAAGAAATTTCCCACGAGAACGGTGCTTGAATGTAACTGATCGTGTAGAAACACATTATATCCACACGTGTGCTGGCCTTTGTTCACCCTCACTGTAAAGGTAGTTATCATCCATGGGAGAGCAAAAGGGGAGGCCATGTCCGCCAGCTTTGCGCAGTGGCAGTATCGTAGCCAATGAGGTTTATCCGAGGCGCGATTATTGCTAATTGAAAACTTTTCCCAATACCCCGCCATGACGACTTGAAATATAGTCGGCATTGGCAATTTTTGACAGTCTCTACGGAGACTGAATATTGTGTGTTTAAAAGTAAGTTTTTACATCGTGCCTGTACTACTTACTCCTTAGCCAGTTAAGTGTTGTTCTTTTTTTTCTATTTCTAGTCCTGTTTTTATTTTCACGACTGTGTTTTCACCTGGTGTTATATCAGTATGTCTTTGCACCAAGGTTTTCAGGAGTCTGATCCTCACATTTCCGGTCTAGCTTGACCTGCTTCGACTACTATTGCTCCTTTGGCACTTGGCGCAAAGGAGGTGGGTGTGAACTGACTGCATCCACAGTTCAAAAGGCACTGGGAAAGACAGCCCTATTATTGGACTTGGTCCCTGTTTCAAGAAGTTTACAGTCTGTAGATAAACCTAAACAAGTCAACAAATAAGCTGTGCGGTGGCTCATGCCTGTAATCCCAGTGGCTCTGGAGGCTGAGACAGGAAGATCGCCAGTTCAAAGCCAACCTCAGCAATAGAGAGGCACTAAGCAACTCAGTGAGGCCCTGTCTCTAAATAAAGTTCAAAATAGGGCTGGGGATGTGGCTCAGTGGTCTAGTGCCCCTGAGTTCAATCCCCGGCAAAGCCCCCCTCCCCCCGCTGTCCCTGAAAAAATATTTCAGTGATAAATGGGGGGGCGGGGATATGATTGATGGAGACCAACCAAGTTCCAAGTTTCACCTAGTATTGGGAATTGAGCACTTACTGCGTGCCTGACTCAGTGCAGAGTGTTTAATTTGCTTTACTTCATTTAATTCTCACAGAAACCATTCCTTCCTGTACCCCAAACAACTTTATTGAGCCAGGTATGGTGGCTCACGCCTGTAATCCCAGAGATGTGAAAGACCGAGGCAGGAGAATCGCCAAGTTCTGGGCCAGCCTCAGAAATTTAGGGAGACCTGGTCTCAAAATAGAGCTGCCTGGTGTGGTGGCGCTTGCTTGTAATCCCAGTGACTCAGGAGCTGAAGCAGGAGGATCGCAAACTCAGTTAATCTCAGCAGTTTAACAAGGTCCTAAACAATTTAGCCAGATCCTGTGTCAAAATAATAAAATAAAAAGGGGTGGGGATGTGGCTCAGTGGTAAACCGCCCCTGGGTTCAATCCCCAGTACCTCCTCTCCAAAGAAATCCCACAACTTTATTGAGGTATAATTGACATACAATAATCTGCACATGTTTAAAACATGCAATTTGATAAATACATTACTCCAATCCAGATAGTGAAATCCATGACTACCGAGTCTCTTGGTGTTCCTTTTTTTTGGGGGGGTGGAGTACAGGGATTGGACTCAGGGGCATTGGACCACTAAGCCACATCCCTGGCCCTATTTTGTATTTTATTTAGAGCCAGAGTCTTACTGGGTTGCCTGGTGCCTCGCTTTTGCTGAGGCTGGCTTTGAACTCTGAATCCTCCTGCCTCAGCCTCCCGAGCTGCTGGGGGTACAGGCATGTGTCATGGTGCTGGGCTTTTGCTGTTCCTTTGTGATCCCTTCCTCCCGTGTGTCTCCACTCCCCTTTCTCTTCCCAGTCCTTCAATCTCTCCTCATTCTCTCCAGTCCCAAGCAATCATTGTTCCTCTTTCTGTCATTGTAGATCAGTTTGCATTTTCTAGTTTTATATAAATGGAATCATCCCGAATGTGATTTTTTTTTTTTTTCCTGGTACTGGTAATTGAACCCAGAAGGATTTTACCACTTAGCTACATCCTCAGTCCTTTATATTTTTTACTTGTGAGACAGAGTCTCACTAAATTGCCAAGGCTGCCTCAAATTTAAAATCCTCTTATCTCAGCCTCCCAAGTACCTGAGATTACAGGTGTGCGCCACCACACCCAGCTGTATGTGACTTTTTTTTTTTTTTAGTACCAGAGATTGATTGAACCCAGGGATAGTTAACCACTGAACCACATCACCAGCCCTTTTTATGTTTTATTTTGAGATAGAGTCTTGGTAAATCCCTTAGGGCCCCTCTAAATTGCTGAGGCTGGCCTTGAATTTGGGATCCTCATGCCTCAGCCTCTTGAGTCACTAGGATTACAGACATGTGCCACCACTCCTGGCTGAATATAATTTTTTTTTTTTTGGTAGCGGGAATTGACCTCAGGGGCACTCGACCACTGAGTCACATCCCCAGCCCTATTTTGTGTTTTATTTAGAGACAGGTCTCACTGAGTTGCTTGGCGCCTTGCTGTCGCTGAGGCTGGCTTTGAACTCGCGATCCCCCTGTTGCAGCCTCCCAAGCCGCTGGGATTACAGGCATGCTTCTATGTAACTTTTTAAGGTTGATATTTGTCACTAAGTATGATATCCTTGAGGTCCATTTAGGTTAAATGTATTAATGATTCTTTCTTTTTTATTTCTTGCTGAGTGTCCAATTGTATGGAAGTACCAAAGTTTGTTCAACTAACTATTCGCCCATTGAAGATCATTTGGGTTGTTAGCAGTATTTTGCCATTATGAGTAAACCTAATAATATTCCTGTACAAGTTTTTATGTGAGCCTATTTTTGTTTGGTTTGGTTTTTTGAAACAGGGTCTTGCTATGTTGCCCAGACTGGTCTTGAATTTTGTGGGCTTAAGTGATAATCCTGCCTCAGCCTGCCAAGTAGCTGGGACAACAGGCATATACCAGTATATCTGGCCTAATTTTTTGTTTTTCTGGGGGGTAAGGGGGGATAAGGGTAATTGGGAATTGAACCTAGAGCCACTAAGCCACATCCCCAGCCCTTTTTATGTTTTTATTTGAAGATGGGATCTTTTAAGTTACTTAGGGCCTTACTAAATTGCTAAGGCAGACAGGGCTCCAATTTTCCATCCTCTTGCCTCAGCCTTTCAAACTGCTGGGGTTGCAGGTGTGCACCACTGCACCTGGCCTGGCCTAAGATTTTCATTCTCAGGATAATTGCCTAAGGGTGTGTTTGCTGGGCCCTATGGCAAATGCATAAATTGCTGGGGATAGGGGCGTGCGCCTATAATCCAAGAGACTCAGGAGGCTGAGGCAGGAGGATTGTAAATTCAAATCCAGCCTCAGTAATTTAGTGTAAGTCTGGAGGAACTTAGTGACACCTTGACTCTAAATAAAATATAAAGGGATGTGGCTCAGTGGTTAAACACCCCGGGGTTCAGTCCTGGTACACATGCACACAAAAAATAAAAGAAGAATAAAATAAAAAGAAATTGCTACATTATTTTCCAAAGTGGCTGTACCGTTTTACATTCTATCTGCAATCTTTTTACATCTAGTTCAGTTCTTCTGCCTTTTTTTCTTTCCTTTATGACATTGATCTCTTTCTCTTTTTTGCTAGGAATCAAACCCAGAGCTTTGTGCATGTTAGGCAAGTGCTCTACCACTGAGCTGTATCCTTGGCCTGTGAAACTGATTTTTTGAAGAGTCCCTGGCAATCTTGTAGAATGTCCCACATTCTGCCTTCATTTGATTGTGTCCCCGTGGTACTATGTAACATGTTCCTCTGAATTTCCCGAAAAGGGGAAGTTACACCTGATAGCTTGATCAGGTTAAGATTAAATATTTCAGCAAGACTGTGTAGTTCAGTGATGGAGCACTTGCCTAGCTTGAGATAGGTCCTAGTGCTGTCCCCAAGGAGAAGTGAGTGGCAAGAGACCTCCAGAAGGAACGACATCAACTTTTACTTAATGATGCTGAGTCTGAGCACCTGTTTAAGCCGGTAACTCTTCTCTCTCCCCCTCAACTATGAAGCCACAGGTTTCCCTGGGTGAGCAGTAATTATGAAACGAACAACCAATTTGACACAGGAACCATTTGATACTAAAAGCCTTTTTGCCTTCCACAGCCACTCCCCTAACCCGCTTCCTGATCAGGCAGGAAGAGATCATGACTGAGTGAGAAAAGTTAATGTCACTTCTCTGGAACCCCCAGGGTAGCTTTCCTAGTACCAGGCCAGCGCTCAAGGCCTGGTAGCTCAAAGATGTCACTAGCCCCCTGGACAAGTCTGCCAGGGCAAATTTTGTATTGATCAGGAAATCAGATGATGCCCTGGGGATCCAGACGACAAAGTTCTCTCCTGATTTCTATTAAAATTTAGAAAAGTAGGGCTGGGGATATGGTTCAATGGAGTTGTACTTGCCTAGCACATGCAAGGCCCTAACTCTGGAAAAAGTGTTTTCACTAGATCTGGGGTTTTTTTCACTTTTTTTTTTTTTTTTTGAGGGAAAGGCAGTTGGGGGGAGTGGGATTGAACCCAGAACCTCATGCATGCTAGGCAAGCACTCTAACAATGAGCCACACCCTCAGAACTTTCTTGAATCCTTGAGAAAGTTGCCAAGGCTGGCCTTGAGGCCCCCCTAAGGTATTTCTAGGGGAAATGTCTACAGGTGGGATTGGCTGCTTAAGAGCCATGCATATTTTGCATTTCGAGGGGTAACTTACTCCCAATTTGTCACTTTAAAATCTATACCAATGCACTTGCCGGAAAAGCCAGGTAAGATGCCTGGCATGGTGGCGGACAAGTGGAATCCCAGAGACTTGGGAAGCTGAGGCGGGAGGATCGGGAGTTCAAAGCCAGCCTCAGCAAAAGTGAGGCCCTTAAGCAACTCAGTGAGACCCTGTCTCTAAATAAAATACAAGATAGGGCTGGGGATGGGGTTCAGTGATTGAGTGCCCCTGAGTTAAAAATCCACCCCCACCCCCACATATGAGAAGATTTGGGGAACATTTGATGTGTGTGTTCGGAAGAGTTCTGCAGCTCTCACGTGGCTGGTGTGGGTTGGAGAGGAGGGGGAAGAGGGCAAATGCACACCCACTGTCCTGAGGGAGGCCCGGGTATGCAATCCAGATCCAACATTTGCTGCCCCACTCCCCACCCCACTTCCCTTCCAGGCAGGGAACCAGGAGAAGGTCCTGGGTTGGGTGAGGTAATCCTTGTCTTGGAGGGAGGAGGAATCTGGACCCATCCCAACTGATCTGTTCCCCCTCCACCATGTATGAAAATGTCCTCAGAAACACTAGCCCCCAATGGAGGGAACCCCCACCCACTCTATCTCCTGAGCCTGCCTGAATCCCCGGGCTTCAGGGGATGGAAAAACCTGACTCTGGGGGTTATCTCGGCAGAGAAAGGGTCTGTGGGGCCCCAAACAATCTGCTCAGTGTTTAACTCACTACAGGATGTTTTCAAGAATCACCAGCTTCTAGGTTAAAAATATCCCATGCCCTGGGGCCCTCAGTGTCTGTCTCAGAACAGAGCTGCCTCATAGCTCCATGACTTTGCCATCACTGAGCAATTAACTGAAGCCAATTGATTTGCTTTTGTTCCACCGTGATGCTTAGCTTAGACTCCAGGCTTTTTCTGTTCAGATTCTCACTCCAGTATCCACTAGCTGTGTGACCCTAGGTCACTCACTTAGCCTCTCTGTGCTTCAGTGTCTGTGGCTGTAAGAGGGGAATCATGGTGGTATCTATCTCAGAGGCCAGTGGGCCTCCACCCTGGTTGTGTGTGAGAATTGCCTGGGGAGCTTTTAAAAATCCTGATGCTCAGACTGCATTCCAGACCAATTAAATCAGAATATCTGGGGACTGGGTCTGGGGGAAGAAAAAAAAATTCTTTTTCTTTTCTTTCTTTCTTTCTTTTTTTTTTTTTTTAACCTTACTAGGTGATTCCAATGTGCCTCTAAGGCTGAGACCCACTGCTGGACAGATTTTTTTTTTTTTTTTAATTAAATGAAATAATATAGGACAAGGGTGCCTGGCACAGAGGTAAGTGCTTTGGTGCAGGGATGAGGGATTGATCTCCAAGTCTGGGTGGCAGTCATGGAAGGCTTCCTGGAGGAGAGGCTAGCTAAGCTCTGAATGGAAGGTGGAGAGCAGATAAGCAGGACTGAGAGGGCAGGATGGATGTTAGCACCTGCGGGGGCCTAGAACCTTAGGACTGAGGCTTCTCAGAGGAACTAAGCATCATTCTGGGCCAGGAAAGCGACTCAGTGGTATACCTGCTTTATAGGCTGTAGGTTCTGCCACAGCCCTGGGGTAAAAAGCGTTATAATGCCACCTGATAATGTCATTGCCTGTGACTGCAGCTGAGAAAGGAAGAAGTAGGGAGAGTTGGGAAGGAGGCACGTGGCAACTGGATCCTTCACTAAGGTCAGAGTCATTGGATTCATTCTGAGGTCATGAAGGTTTTAAGCAGAACAGTGACCCAGACACTGCTCTCACCTAAATTCAGGGGCAGCCAGGGTCCTCCAAAGGCATGTGTTTCCAAGAAGCTGACAAGGAGCTGTGGCTCAGACCTGTGCTCCCCCTGAGTCCGAACATTCAGTCCTGGGTTCCAGTCTGGGCTCTTCCTCTCCATAGCTATGTGGCTGCGGGCAGGTGGCCTTGACTTATGAGCCTTACTTTCCTGACCTACAAAACAGGCAGGAAACAGCCAGTGGATTTCTGCAAGGATTAATTGAGATAACAATGTAAAAGACTTAAATCTTGTGGTTACCATGGGCTAAACAATAAATTCTCCAATAACAATGATGATGATGCTGATAATGAGTAGTATGGCTTGTAGTAGTTTATGCAATAATAATTATTAATAATCATAACCTTGATTCTGCAACCCTTTGGTGGCTAGATAAATACCCAAACCTGCCCTGTGTCTCTTTAGCCTTCCAAGTACCTCCCTGATTCTTAGATGATAATTTTAGATACACTTGCCAGCCCTGAATTTCATGTTTTTTTTTTTTTTTAACCAGGGATTGAAAATCAGGGGCACTCGACCACTGAGCTACATCCCCAGCCCTATTTCGTATTTTATTTAGAGACAGGATCTCACTGAGTTGCTTAGCGCCTCGCTTTTGCTGAGGCTGCTTTGAACTTGTGATCATCGTGTCTCAGTCTCATGAGCTGCTGGGATTCTTTTCATGCATTTTTACTGTTGTTGAATCCACATAGGAACCATGAAGAAGGTGTATGTTTTATTCTCTAGATTTTACAATTAAAGCAATTGAAGCCCAAGAGGTTAAGCCACTTCCTCCAAATCGCACAGCTACTAAGTAAGAACCCTAAAGAAACTCATTTCCACTATATGGATGAGAAAACTGAGGCTTATTGGCTGAGGTTATCTTGCCCCAAGTGGCACAGTTGGACAGGTGGCAGAACTGGATTGGAAAGGTAAGCCTGTCTCAGGATCACTGGACACCAGACACTTCCCCCAGAGATCCAAAGTCCCTGCTGGGATCCACCCATTGACCCTTGAGCCACTGGGCTCTTCTTTGAAATAAGCTTTCAGTCTTGCTGCCTCTATTCTGAGGCCCTCAGCCTCTCTGTCTTGGATATCAGCCCCTTTATCTGGAATGTTTTTCCCACAGCCCTCTTCAAAAACCAGGTCAGGGTTAGTTCTTTTCCAGAAAACATTTTCCAAGTCTCATTGGAATTATTGTTTTGTGTTTTCCTTTCCTTTTTCTTTTCTTTCTTTTTCTGCCTTTCCCTCCCTCCCCTCCCCCCTCTCTCTTTTTCCTTCCTTCCTTCCTTCCTTCCTTCCTTCCTTCCTTCCTTCCTTCCTTCCGGGGATAGATGGAACCCAGAGCTTCATTGCATGCTAAGCACATCCTGTATCACCTACCAACATTCCCAGCCCTATAGTGTCATCTTTTAAATGTAATTTTATTTTACTTTTTACTTATTAATTCATTTGGGGAATAGGTCAAATCACATATGTGGTTCAAAACTCAAAAGACTCCAACAGGGTCAGGCATGGTGGCGCACTCCTGTAATTCCAGAGACTCAGGAGGCTGAGACAGGAGGATTGCAAGTTCAAGGCTAGCCTGGGCAACTTAGAGAGACCCTGTCTCACTATGATAAAATGGCCTGGGGAATGTAGTTGAGTGATAGAGTGCCCTGGGTTTAATCCCTAATACTAAAAAGAAAAAAACAAAAATTAAAATTCCAGGCTTCCAGCCTGCCGCTCTGTCACAACCCCAGCAGGTGCCCTTAGGATGCTTCTTGTGCCTTGGCTCTGGTGCCCTCTGAGCAAGCCCATTTGTGGTGGTGTCTTGTGCATATGACTTGTGAATGACATTGCCAGTACCCAGGGGTACTTAACCACTGAGCCAGTTGGTTGCACCAGACTTTCCATTCCAGCATTTGAGTTGAATGGATTTGGCCTTCCATTCCAGCATTTGAGTTAAATGGATTGCACCATTGTTGGTGCTATGGCTGCCATTGGTTACCTAGCTTACAAAAGTTTCTGTGTGAAAGATCATCCCAATACCAGCTGGGTGCAGTGGTGCAAACCTGTAATCCCAGCAGTTTGGGAGTTTGAGGCAGGAGGATTGTGAGTTCAAAGCTAGCCTCAGCAACTTAGTGAGGCCCTAAGAAAATAAAAAATAAACAGGGCTGGGGATGTGGCTCAGTGGTTAAGCACCCCTGGGTTCCATCCCTTGTACTTATTGAAATAAAGCCATGGTAAATTTTCTCATCCAGAAAGACAACCCCAAGATAGTCTATGCTTTTGACATGGAGGATCTGGGAGATAAAGCTGTGTTCTGCCATTGCTGGAGGTCCAAAGTTCCCATTCTGTGATGGTTTTCACAGGAAACATAATGAAGAGACTGGAGACAACGTGAGACCTCTGATTGTTGAGAAAAAAGAAACTTAAGTGGACAGTTTTAATGCTGCACACCAGCTTGTCATGGTGTCACCGGATCACATAACTAGAATGACTCCCTCTTCTAATCCACCTCCCCTGGATTCTAGATGTGGTACATTGCAAACTTCAGCTTTCACATTCACGGCATTTGCCTAACTTATTGAAACATCATGGAGCATATTTGTTTAAACAAAAAAGAAAAAGGAAAAACCACTTTACAGCCTGTGTGGGTTATTTTGGTCTTGGAAGGACCTGTTTCTTTAAATTTAAAATAATGGTATAAGAATTGTATCTTGAGTTAATGTATTAAATCATTTTCAAAATCAGAAAGAAAAAATTCCAAAGGGTATTGAGTGGAGTCTCCTTCCTACTCCTGATCTCCAGTCACCCCTACCTCCTGCCAACTGGTTTTGGTGTTTGTGTGTTCTTCCAGAACACTTCCAGCAGGTATAGACATTTCAGAAACAAATATATTGTTTTCCACCCCCCCTCACAAATGATACACATATTACACTTTTATTTGTTTATTTTTGGTACCAGGGATTGAACCCAGGGGTACTTAACCACTGAGCCACATCCCTAACCCTTTTTATATTTTTCTTTGAGAAAGGCTCTCACTAAGTTGTTCATGGCCCTCATTAAATTTTGAGGCTAACGTTGAACTGACGATCCTCCTGCCTCAGCCTCCCCAGCTGCTGGGATTACAGGCATGCGCCACAGCGCCTGGCATGACTCATTTTTTATTTTTCAATATTTATTTTTTGGTTGTAGTTGGACACAATACCTTTATTTAATTTATTTATTTCTATGTGATGCTGAGGATCAAACCCAGGGTCTCACACGAGCTAGGCAAGCGCTGTACCACTGAGCCCTAGCCCCAGCCCACGACTCATTCTTAATCTTCGAGATTTTTTTTTCATACCAGTACATAATGAACATCCTAGATCTTTTCTGTGGCTACATCTTTTTCCATTGTAAGACTGTATGTAATTTATTTAACCAACCTCCTATTGATGTGTATTTGGGTTGTTTTTAATCTTTTTCTCTTAAAAACAGCAGGGCAGGGCTGTGGATGAGAAATCGCATTGGCAGTCAGGACCCTGCCCCACAGAGGAGAGAGGGTGGGGCTGGGAGCCTGTGCACTGGGGTTCTTATTTGACCTTGCAATGATCTCCACAGCCCATTCAGCTCATTTCTTTGGGTCTCCACCTCTCCAGTCTTTCATTCTTTCCAACAGTTTTGTTTTTGGATGCTGGGAATTGGGCTTGGAGCCTTGTGAAGCTGTTCTATCTGAGCTACATCCCAGACCCTCTCCAACACTGTTTACTGAACCCCCCCCCCCAAAGACAGACATAATCCCTGCTTCCAAGGTCCTGACATTTTAATGGGGAGGAGAGAGATGAATAGCAAACAGGTAAACAAATAAATACAGAACATGTCCAAAGGTGAAAATAAATAAGTCAGAAGAAGGAAATATAGGGTCTACTGGGAGTGTGGGGGAATATTTTAGATAAAATGTCTAGGACCTACAGAGATGGCATGTCAATAACTATGCTAAAACCTGGGAAGAACATTCCAGAATGGAAGCTTTGAGGCCCCCGCAGTCAGAACAAGTTGGCTGTGCTTGAGGAACGTAAAAGAGGAGGAGCAGCTGTGAATGGAGCAAGAGGAACCAAGGGAGACTGAGAAGGAGAGCTGATTTGAGGTGCAGGCTTGGAGACCCTTTTGATGAATTTGAATATTATTCCAAGCGGAACAGGAAACCACTGGAGTGGTTTAGCAGGGGACTGATGAGACTTCCTTTACATTGTGTAAACTTTAGTTGGCAACCCATTTGTACCACTCTTAGGTATTTATCCAAGAGCAACGAGACCATATGTCCACGCAAAGACTTCTACACACATGCTAGTGCGGCTTTATTCACAGTGGCCAAACCGAGAAAAACAATCTCTGTGTCCCTCCACAGGATAATGGAGAAACAGGCGATGGTATATCTATACAGTGGGTGGTCAGCCACAAAAGGATACACAGCACACGGGTGACCCTCACAGGCATGCTGAGCTAAAGACGACGACTACCCCTCAGAGCCCCCCCAAAACAGTACATTTCCATTTCTGTCAATGCATTCTATATAATGGCTGGGGGTTAGCTCAGTGGCAGAGCACTTGCTTAACATGTGAGAGGTTCAGGGCCTCTCACATGTAAATCAATCCCCAGCACCAAATAAATAAAATAAAAAATGCAAAGTAATTTACAATAACAGAAAGCAAGTGGGGGAAGGATCAACTGCAAGGGAGTAGGAAGGAGTGATAGAAAGTTCTATATCTTGATTAGGTGGCCGTTACATGGTGGTATACAAGTGTTAAAACTCACTGAACTAGCTGGGCACGGTGGCTCATGCCTGTAATCCCAGGCTGAGACAGGAGGATTGCGCATTCAAAGCCAGCCTCAGGAGCTTCGAGCAACTCAGTGAGACCCTGTCTCTAAATAAAATACAAAATAGGGCTGGGGATGGGGCTCAGTGGTTGAGTGCCCCTGAGTTCAATCCCTGATACCAAAACAAGACAAAACAACTCACTGAACTAGTGTACTTAGTATGGCTACAATTTATTGGGTGTAAATTATAACTATTAAAGCAGATTTTAAAAAGATAACTGACTTCTGAGTGGAGAGGTCCATTTTGGAAGTTAATGCAGTAATCCAAATAAGAGAATGGTTGAAAGGGGTGAGGGGAGTCAGGCCATGCTTTGTGGGTGGGAGGATTGGACAGCGGTGGGAAGTGAGACAGGGGAAGAATTGGAGTTCAGTCCAGGTATGCACCTGGTCAATATGTGAGCCCTTCAGCAATATGACAGAGACTGAGGGTTCAGCAGCTTTGGAAGGAAATTTTGCCTCCAGTTGTCCAAGGAAGCGATTTATCATCTTTTTGTTGGGTGGTCGGGGGGGGGGGGGTGACAGGGGTGGAACCTAAGACTTTGTACATGCTAGGCAAGTGCTTTTACTGAGCTAAATCCCTAGCCCTTGTATAATCTCTTGAGATCCCTTCTGACCCTGTAATTCTTTGTTTATAAGCCCTCCGTGCCAGGCAAACATGTCATGTAGGAAAAATCCTTAATATCTTGTCTTACGGATATGAAAATTGGGGCTTAAATAGACTCTCCTCCAGGGGGAAGCAGGTTAAGCCAAATCTGGGCTTGGGTCTTCTTTTTTTCTTTCTTTCTTTTTTTTTAGTTATACATGGACATGATATCTTTTTTTTTTTTTTTTTAAGAGAGAGTGAGAGAGATAGAGGTAGAGAGAGAGAATTTTTTAATATTTATTTTTTAGTTTTTGGCGGACACAACATCTTTGTTTGTATGTGGTGCTGAGGATCAAACCCGGGCCGCACGCATGCCAGGCGAGCGCGCTACCACTTGAGCCACATCCCCAGCCCCTGGACATGATATCTTTATTTTGTTTGTTTTTATGTGGTGCTGAGGATTGAACCCAGTGCCTCACATGTGCGAGACAAGGGCTCTGCCACTGAGCCACAACCCCAGCCCTCTGGTCTTCTTACTTTCTATCGTATTATTTAACTTTTTCTGAGAGCTCATCTATCCTGCCTTTTCACTGCCCTGCCCTCCTGGGGAGTTTCTTCCATTAAACTATGAGCTTTCTGAGGACAGGATCTATGGTTTGCTTTGTTCCAAGTCATTTGGCAAATGTATATTAAGTACCTACTATGTGCCACATACATACTAGAAGTGGATATATGATAAGCATGTTTTCTCCCCTCACCTGTTTGTAGTCTGTTGTGGAGAGAGATATTTATCAAACAGTCTCACTGCTAAATGTCAATTGCAGTGATCAGAAGGGCCCACAACGTAACAGGTACATATAAGATGTTGGAAAAGCATTACAAGAGCATGCAATAGCGTGATTGCCCAGTTGGGGAGCAGTGTTGGCTCTTGATTGTTAATAGAGGAGGATGTGGCAGCCATAGAGATGAGTTGTTTGAATATGCCTTTAAAAAGAGTTTGAATAGTTCAGTGGCAGAGTACTTACATAGCATGCACAAGGCCCTAGGTTCAATCCTGAGCACTGAACAGAAAAAACAAACCTAAAACTCCTTATCCTCCAGCTTCAGGAGTGACGGTTTACAGGTCCAGTGCTTTCGAGGCAAGGCCCCACTCTTTCTGGGCATCTTCATGGTGAGAGTATTGGAACCTGGACACTTCTGACAAATGGGTTCTCCTCATTTTTTGTTTCTGCAGCTCTTGTTGGGCTGCCCAATCTTTGTCAGATAAAGCCTCTTCTTGCCCAATCCTATTTTTTCTATTTTTCCCTTCCTCTTTCATAAGTGTCAACCCTAAAAAGTTAGGGTGCTTCCTGGGGTACCTGACCTGACAGAGAAGGACCTGGCAGCTGGGTTATTGAAGGACAAGGAGAGTTGGACACTGTGCTTAGAGGCTTTTTTTTGGTATTGGGGATTGAACTCAGAGGCACTACATCCTCAGCCCTTTTTATTTTTAAAAATTTTTGATAGGGTCCTCCTGCTAGGTTGCTGAAACTGTTCTCCAAATTGTGATCCTCCTGCCTCAGCCTTCTGAATTGCTGGGATTCAGGTGTGCGTCACTGCACATGTCTGGTTGCAGAGCATTTTTTATATAAAAATTGACAAATTGCCATCACCCATTCCGAAGTGCAGGAAAGGACTGGAAATAGAATAATACTAAAACTGATCTCAGAATTCATTTAGATAGTAGCTCTATGATATTTGTCCATTCACACACTCAATAGGTTCCAACTGTTATTGTCACCCAGTTTCTGAGTGATGGGAGTAGAGTCCCTCAAGAAACTATGTTGGGCAGTGGGTGTGACTTTCTTGTAGTTTTCCCTTTACTGTCTAACGTGGGGTTCCTCCTGGCCCATGCAGAACTTTGACAAAGTCTCTGAAGACTAAGGGATACATAACCTCAAAAATAAATGGATCTGGGGGCTGGGGTTGTGGCTCAGCGGTAGAGCACTCGCCTAGCACGTGAAAAGCCCTGGGTTCAATCCTCAGCACCACATAAAAATAAAATAAAGGTATTGTGTCCAACTACAACTAAAAAAATAAATATTGAAAAAAAAAAAAAAATGGATCTGGGCCCCAAGGCTGGGATTGCCTGGGAATCTCCGGTCGGCCAGCACGGCCACGAGGGGGCGCCGCTGTCACGCACAGCATCAGCCCCCGCTCGTGCTGGGTGTGCGCTTTCGGGCCGGCGGTGGGGGCGTGGCTAGCGTGCGCACGGGGCGTGGCCAACATGCCCGCGGGCACGACTGGAGGCGGGGCACGCGGCGGGCGCGGACGCGCGCGGCGGCAGCGCGTTCCGTTCCGGGCCAACGCTGGCGGCGGAAAAGTTGCCGGGCGGAGAGGAGCAGCCCCGGGACGGGCAGAGAGCGCGACGCGGAGCCGGCTCCCGGCCCTGACTGCCCCGCCATGGACGACCTCGGTGAGTGAGCGGGAGGCCGCGGGAACAAGCAGCGAAGGGCGCGCGGCCCGGGGCCCGGCGGGCGCGAGCGAGCGGCAGGGGCCGCGGAATCCCACCCCCCGGCGGCCCACACCCGGCTCCAGTCCCTGCTGGCCGGGGTTCCGCGAGGCCGGATCCCGAGCTGGGCCTGAGTCCTGGGCCAGGCCAATCCCACCGGGGTCCTCTCAGCAGTCGCCCCTCACCTGGGGACGGCCCATCTCTGGACCCCCAACCTCGGCGACCCGTCCCCATGTCCCAGATACGACCCAGGTACCAGCTCACCCCGCGGGGACCCACTCGGTCCTCCTCAGGCAGGGGACCCGCTCCCTGGGCCAGGCTGCCTTCTCAGGTGCGGGACCCTCACTACGCAGACTGCTCCCCACCCCCACCGCAGGTATCCCCTGCCCATCCCTAGGGACAGCTGCCCAATGTCATGGGCTGGTCTCGCATTTCTGGGATCCGCTTTCACTCCTTCCAGGGCCGTCCCCAGCTTCAGGCATAGTCCCTCCGAGCCCACCAGTTTCATTGTACAAGTCGGATTCATCAACTAGAGATGAGCAATGCATGACCACACCCCCAATGCAATGACAAGTTTCCCAGTCTACTCTCCTAACCACTAAGCCCCCACCTCAGTCTGGTCACAAGGTTTCATGGATCCAGTAGTGGTCCATTTCCCTGTAGGGACCAGCTGTCCAATCACAGACCGCCCCACCTTAGAGGGGCAAGATGGGGAGTCATGACCCCTCCCCAGGCCCCGGTGAAATGCCAGAGGAATGAGGTGGGAAGTGGGTCGCAAGGTGTACCATCGCGAACGTGTCCTGGCTGGCAGGGTCCCCCACTCCTAGCATCAGGTGCTGCTGGAGCTACACAGGTAAGGAGGACAGGACGCCCAGAACAGAGTTTTACTGTTTTCATGTTATTGGAGATCTGAGGTTGCTCTTTTCAGCCCAGTCTTGATTAGGACAGGGGAAAGAAAGTATCTCCTGGAAGCCAACTGTAAACCCAAGGGAGTTGGTGCCAGGGTTCTAGGAAAGCCTTGAGCGGCATGAATCCCAGACAGGAAGATTCAATGTCTGTCTCTCCCTTCGGAGATGCAGAGGTGAGGCGAGGGGAAGGTTTCTTCTCTGTAGGACCCTTGTCTTCCCTCTATGGACTGTGGGTGGCTTGTGTGACCACTGATGCCTCTTCTGTCCCAAGCTCTGAGGAGCAGATTCATCAGATAGGACTGATGGGGCTTTCCCATGCAGCACAGGGCACTAAGTTAAGACTTGCTGTTTGTATGCATTGGACTCGACTGTTTCCCTGTAGCTTCCTTGCGAGGTCAGGGATCCCCTAAGAGGTCCTGGAGCTGAGGGAGGTGTAGGGTCCTGCCTGTTTTGCAGAGTGCAATGGTTGCCAAGCATAGTTCTGCTTTTGGGTCAGGCTTGGCACCCATTTTTCCAATGTACTCAAGGTTGGCATGGATTCCAGGCAGGTATTTTTGTTCACATAAAAATAACTAAGCTGAATGGAGGCTGGGGATGTGCTTTGAATCAGGATCTGAAGGTCTTATTGCTTTCCCAGTGGGAACTAGGGAGCAGAGTTACAGTTTCTAACATGCTGGTGGGGTTCTGTTGCTTCTGGACAGTCCCCTGGCTGTTTGAAGGACTGAGAAAGTCTTTGTAGAGTTCGCAAAGTCCGGAATTCCTGTCTTCTGACGGTCTTCCATTTAGGGCCAGGAAACTGAGTTAGTCTCTGAAAGAAAGAGAGTGTACTGGCATAGAGGATTGTAGGAATTGAAACTTGCTATTTATGGAGTACTTCTCTATACCTGGATTTGTCCCATCCTCACAATCTTTTTGGGAGATCTCTCTGAGGCCATTACCATCATGACTACCTGTCTTTACAAATGGAAAAAATTGGGACAAAGGCTGATTCTCCCACCTCAGGTTACACAGTCATGAAGTGGCAAAAGCAGGAGTGGAAGTCCTTTCCTTAGCTCCTTGATCTACAGCTCTTGTGTACCAAGAAACATTTCTTCTTGGGGCGGGGGCAAGTAGGCTCTTAAAGAGGGGTTGCAGTGGGCAACGGCTGCCACCTGTGATTTCTGCGCTGCTCCCCCTTCCCCCTGTCCACCAGACTCTCCAGTTGCTTGGATCTGGGCTGTCAGACTTCCTTGGCCTGTGTTCCCAGGGGGCCAGCCACGCCTGGCTGACTGGAGCCTGGGGTGGGAGGAATGGGGTGTGCAGGAGGGGAGAGGAATTTGCCTCTGAGCCTAGGCCCCGTCAGCTGTCTGGATGGTTGCTCTGGACACTGCCTGTCAGCTGTTTTCTTTAGTTAGGGTAGACACAAAGGCCAGGCCTCTTGTTTTTATTTTGCTTCTGAGAGTGCTCTCAGCTGTGAGTCTCTTGGTCCTTAACACAGGTGAGAGTTTACATTGGTCTGTCCTGTGGCAGGGTTACGGGGAGCACAGCCCTCTTTGTGACTTTGTTTTCTGGTCTTAAAAAAAAAAATGGAGAACTCTTCCCCTCCCCATAGTGGCTGGTGACAGAATCACCATGTGCTGTTTAATAAGTTACAAATTTATAGCTCTTTGGGCAGAAAAACATAAACACAGCATGTCCTGCCCTTCTCTGTGTGTTCTCTCCACTTCGGGCTGCTGGGTGGCTGCTTGGTGGCTTTTCTCATTACTGTTTAGATGCTGGTTTGGCTGGGAGTTCACTCTGTTCGGGTCTGGCCGAAGTTTCCTAGACAGAGTTCCCACAACACTGCGATGTGCTCTGATTATGTTTTCTGCCCCGACTCCTCTCTCCCACCTTGTTCTCATTCCTAATGAACGGGGAGAGGGGGGACAGTGTGTGACCCCTGCTGTGGCCTAACCGTGATCATGTGTGCTCTAGGGGAGAAAAGCAACATACTTAGAACTTTTCAAGGTCTGTTACAACTGTGCAAGAGGGAGGTGCTTTATCTCTGCTTTCCAAATGCAGAAACCTGAGCTCAGGGAAGTTCAGTGGTGGGGCAGGGGTTTGAATCCAGGCTGATCCAGTTCCAGATCTGGTAATCTTAATCATAAGGCAGTAGGTGCCAGTGACCAGCCAGGGGATGAGCCACAAGGCCTGCTGACTACTCAATAGTTATCTTGAAAATTTCTGCCCTGTGGGCATCACTAGGAAATGACATGTATGGCAAAGGGTGGGTCCAGTTCAGGACTTGATAGTTTTGCCTCCCATTCACTAGCGGGGTGGTGGGGGCAGGACAGGACAGCCAGCTGTTGGCAGTGCCCCGTTGCTGCTGGAATCTGGACATGTCTTCTCTCAGCTTCTCAGCAGTTTTGACCCTTTGGAAAACAGTGCCTCATTGTCCTTGGGGGCAGTGCTAGGGGGGCAGGGGAGTTGCCTAGGGCATTCCGGGCTTTGGAACCTCCCTGTTTCCATGGAAAGTCTGTACTTTGGGCTTGCCCGTCTGTGATGCCTCTGTGTGTTAGGCCAGGGTCAGGGCACCCAGCTGCTTGGCCTATGGCAGAGGCAGCATTTGCTTATGGAGTGATGGTACCCTCCTGGTGGGTGCTTCCTCAGCTGGATGCTAGTGAGAGACCAAGCTGGGATTCAAACCGTGGTGTGTTTGATTCTTAAGCAGGTGCCCTTTCAGATATGGAGTGGAGAGGTTAGTGCCCTAGGGGGCCTCAGCTCCATTAGTATGGGGTCAAGGTCTTCTGAGGGAATATCTCAGTATTCCTTTTCCTGTTCCCTAGTGATGGCCATGAATTAGACAGGTTAGGTGGATCCTTGACCAGAGGGCCTCATGGAGGGCCAGAGTTACAGCTGAGGCTCTGGGTACCTCTCTCCCCCATTTATTCAAAGCACATAGTTTTTGGCCTTTGAATCTTCTCTCTGGTCTTTACCATGTTCCTAGGCCAGAGATGTTGAAAGACATTCTTCCCAGCTTCATACCAGCCTTTCCGTGGGTTGTCCTAATCTTAGTGCTTTCATTAATAAAATAAATATCTATAGAATACTTTTATTTTTTGAGATGGAGTCTTGCTATTTTGCTGGTCTTGAACTCCTGGACTCCAGTAATTTTCTGGCCTCAGCTTCCTGAGTGTTGGGATTATAGGTGTATACCCTGTGCCTGACCCATCCTTTCCATTTCTTTCTTTTCTTTTGCTTTCCTTTCCTTCCTCGTCCTCAGGATTGAACCCAGGGGTGCTCTACTGCTGAGCTACATCTCCAACCCTTTTTATTTTGAGATAGTGTCTAAGTTGCCCAGGCTGGCTTTGAACTTGCCATCTTCCTGCTTCAGCCTTCTGAGCAGTTGGGATTATAGGTGTGTACTACTATGCCCAGCTTTATACTTTTCTTTTTTTACAGTGTTTACAGAATAACTCTTTTCTATAATTTTTTTTAGAGGAAGAAAGGTTTATTTTGTTTCGCTGTTTCAGAGGTCTCTGTCTGTGATTGGCACTTTCCATTGCTCTGGACTTGAGGTGAGGCAGAATATCATGGTACAAGGGCATGGCAGATGGAAGCTTCTCAGCTCATGACAACCAGGAAGCAGAGAGAGAGGGAGGGGGGAAAGGGGGAGGAAGAGGGAGAGGGAGTTAGAAAGAGAGAAAGCGGGCTTCCAAAAATTTTATTTATTTCTTATTATGTGTAGGCACTGTGCTGGGGACTGTCACATTGAATCATGTCAGTTGTATGGGGCAGGTTCTGTTAATTTTAGTATTAGTAGTGACAGTGGTACTCATTTTACAGAGGAGGAAACTAAGGAGCCGGGAGGGAAGCCCACCTGCCCAAGTTCTAGTGAGAGGCAGGGCTAGGATTTGAATTCAGCTTGTCTGCAGAATCAAACTTATAACCAACTATTCTTTATAGTTCTTTTCATGCTACCATATTTAATCTTTGTCCTATTGATTTGATTGCTTTCCATTTCTGGGACACCAAAAATCTTTTCTGTTTCTTATACTCCTCATTCTCTGTTCAGTCTCTCCACTTTTGTCCTCTTGTTATCTGTGGTATCCTCCCTCTCCTTTGTCCTTTCTTGGGGACACCACGCTCAGGATGGGACAGAGGGTGCTGGTGGTAGTCTCCTGATTAGGGTAGGACCCCATTCTGCCTGTCCAGGCACCTCTCACCCTTGAGACACAGCTATGGGCTTAAAGCACAGCTTCTGGGAGAGGCTGGGTCACTCCTCTTAGACCCCTCGCCCACCACTTCTGGTTGGGAATCAGAAGTCTTCTTGTCCCCCGGTTCCTGCCTCTCCCACACAGATACTCTCTTTGCCTTTGTTCAGATGTACATACATTCACTACCGCTTGGAGCCATCATCTTGTTTCCAGCAGAGGAAGATGTTGAACATGTCAGGATGGAGAATGGAGGATGTCTTGTGGGAGGGAAGGAGGGAGGAGAAGAATTAGGAAATTGAGTTTTCTCAGGAATGTTGAAAAAGCAACTTACTAAAATGGGAGGTCAGGTTTGTCTCCTCCTGAAGCCTCCAATCACTGTCTCACATCTGGCCTCAGTGTGCATTCTTATCCTGGTAAATCTTCCAGCTAACTAACTGATTGCCCAACCAGTGGGGCTCAGAGCTGCCCTCTCCAGGGAGGCCTTGGACGCTGGGCCAATGGCAGGCAGAATGTGTGGTTGGCCAGGCCTAGCAGAGCCTCAGTGGCCAAGTCTTCCCTTAAAGATGGTCTTTTAATGCTTATTTCTTGTGTGATTGTGGTATTGTGGTTTTATGGGAGAATATTGTTAGGTACGTGCTAAAGTATTTAAGAGTGAAATGTCAAGTTGTCTGCAATGTAGTTTTAAGTAACGTAGTAAAAGAAAATACATGCTCACATGTGCACACACATACATACAGGCATCCCTTGGTATCTGCAGGGGATCAGTTCCAGGACCCCCCTCATATACCAATATCCTTGGATGCTCAAGTCTCTTATATAAAATGTCACAGTATTTACATATTACCTACGCACATCCTCTATATACTTCCTTTCTCTTTTTTTGGAAGTGGGGATTGAACCCCAGTTCTTTTCATTGCTGAGGTTGGCCTGGAACTTGTGTTTCTCCTGCCTCAGCCTCCAGAGTTGCTTGAATTAGAGATATGTGCCATGGTGCCTGTCCACTTTGAATCATCTCTAGATATAAATGTAAATGCTATGTCATTAGTTGTTATACTGTATTGTTTAGGGAATAATGACAAGGGGAAAAATGTATGTGTTCAGTTCAGGTGCAGTCGCCCCCACCCCTGAGTATTTTTAGTGCTCTATTGGTTGAGTCTCCAGATGTGGAACCTGTGAATATGGAGGATGAGTTGTGTGTGTGTATAGAGAGATTTACACAAGATGGCAAAGTGTTAATAGTGGAATCTAAGCTGAAAGTACAAGGGTGTTCTTTGTAATAGTTTTTAACTTCTCTGTATGTTTAGACATTTTCCTGATAAAAAGTCATTGAAAAAAGTAATAAATCCTGCTTTTCCATGGTGGGCTCTGTGTTGCTGGGCCCAGAGAGCTGGCCTGTGTCCACCTGTGGTTGGCCGGAGTGACTCTTAGCTTCCTGGTACTGCACAGGTGGTCAACAGAACAGTGAGCTGAAACGGGGGCCAGAGAGGCCTCAAGTGACAGTGACTACTGACTGTCAGCTGGAGAGGTGGGTGCACAGTGCTGTGACCTATGCAGAAGAAATGATAGGACCAGAGAGACAGTACATTTCCTTTGGTGTGGAGTCAGTTCAGTAGTTACTTTGAGTATAGTGACATTAATCAGACCAGGGTCAGGGCAAGAGAGATGCTGATTTTGGGTTGGAGTTGGAAGGTATTGTTTGGGCTGGTGGGATGCACCGGAAGCCTTTACAAAAGCACAAACAGTCTTTGGGCAGCTGGAGCCCTGGGGGAGGAGAGAAGATGCCTTTTGCTTCACATCATGAATCTCTTATCTATGTCCAAGGAACACCACTAGCCTGTGGGCGACTCTTGCTTGCAGCTCAGATCTGGCCCATCCAGTTCTCTAGCCTTCAGGCTCTCTCTCCTGGAATCTCCACTCCCTACATCCCTCTTTTCTAGTTTGAGTTGACTCAAAACTGGCCACTTGAGCCTCCCATCTGTTTTAGGGAAATAGTTGGAGTCTGGCACCAGTGGCCCCCAAGGCTCAAAGGCAGAACTGAGGGCCTGGTGCTTACTAGAAACATTTTGGGCTGCCATCAGGCCCTTGGGAGGGGAGTGCTTCATGGGAAGGTCTTCTGTGAGCCTCACATTTGTCAGCCTGGAAGGATGCAGACAGAGGCTGGACACCTGGGGGGAATCATGGGGTCTGGGAGCGTGTATCAGGGCCTTACTCAGCCTGTGTGAAGAGCAGCATGATGTGTGTTTTATGGGGGGAGGGGAGGTGCTGGGAGGAAGCTTTATGTAATTCTTGGCTGGGGCTCAGGTAATTGTTTTAATGAAATGGAATGCAGCTTATTCAGAACTCCGCTTGGCAGAAACAGCCATGTTCTGTTCTGTTTTCTTGTTGGGGAGCGCAGGGCACACATTTCCAGCTGTTTTGAATTGTAGGTCGCTGGGTGAGCTGAGCAAGGTGGGCAGAAGCCTCCGGGGAGTCCTTCCTAGTGCAGCTCAAGGAGCTTCAGGCTCCTTGATTTCATTTGGGCATGTGCATGTGCGTGTGCGTGCGTGTGTGTGTGTGTGTGTGTGTGTTGGGGATGGAACCCAAGGCCTTGCACATGTAAGGCATGCGCTCTCACACCAAGCTTCAATCCCCAGCCCCTGTGTGTCTTTTGAATGTGCTATGGAGACTTCGGCCTCTTCCAACAAAACCTAAACCATATTGGAAGTAGGCTGTAAAATGGGCCCAGTGCCTGCCTTCTGGGACGCTGGGAGGCCGAGGGAGTGAGGAGCATGGAGGTGCTTCACACACACTAGTGAGACCCTCAGGTCTCTTTGCTCACTCACTTTTTACCCCACCGCCACATTCCCTTCTCTCCCCCACCCATCTGCCATCAGCGTAGCTGTCTGTGACCTATGCTACCTCCTGGTTTCTATCTGAAGGTCCTGCCTGGACCCCCCCCCCCCCTTGTTCTTCTGGTTTCTTCTTTTTATCTTTCTTCCTTCCTCACTTCTTTACTTCACTACTTTTTCTATTTTCAACACAGCCTGGCCCATTCTTCCATACTTTCTGACACACATCTCACTCTTTAGTGGCCGTATTTTCCCCTCCCTTTAACTTTCTTTTTTTTTTTTTTTTAATATTTATTTTTCAGTTTTCGGCGGACACAACATCTTTGTTTTTATGTGGTGCTGAGGATCGAACCCGGGCCGCACGCATGCCAGGCGAGTGTGCTACTGCTTGAGCCACATCCCCAGCCCCTTCTTTTTTTTTTTAAAGAGAGAGTGAGGGAGAGAGAGAGAGAGAGAATTTTTAATATTTATTTTTTAGTTTTCGGCGGACACAACGTCTTTGTTTTGTATGTGGTGCTGAGGATCGAACCCGGGCCACACACATGCCAGGCAAGCGCGGTACCGCTTGAGCCACATCCCCAGCCCCTCCCTTTAACTTTCTCCACAGAACTTTTCTGCCTTCTTTTCCGATTTTTTTTCCTTTCCACATTTTTTTTTTTAAATTGATGCTTCTCTGATATCTTTGGGTGATTCTGATTTCTCTGGACTCCTGTTTTTCCCTAGGTATCTAAGTCCGATTATTTACTTGCATGACCTCTTTTATAACGTGTGTACTGCCAACTCCCAAATTTCTATTTCCACCCCTGACGTGGCTTCTATTGTCTAGATTCTTCCGTTCTGCTCCTCAGCATGGACCCAACTCATTTCCTTTCTACTCTCTTGGAGGCCTCATCTATTGTCTGATATCGCCATCATGGCCCCCTCTCTCCTCCTGGCCTGTATTAAATGGTGACATGTATGTGTCCCTTTAAGGTTGAGGGAACACTTTCATGTACTTAATCATAACCCTTTAAGGTAGGTGGCAGTTTTTTACAAATGAGGAAGCTAAACTGAAGCTCAGAGGAGTTAGGGGAAGGGGACACACCCATCATTATCAACACAGATAATGATGCAAGAACTTGAACCTAGGTCTTTTGGCACCAGACCCAGTTTCTTTTTGTTTTTTCATACTGGAAACCCTGTGACAGAGATAGGAAACTCAGGTTGGATTTGATCCGAAGACCTGTGTTTGGCCTTCCTGGTATTTAAAATATTCCTAATCAGTTGCCAATATTTAGAGCAATAGGAGATCACATCTCAAAATATATATCATTTCTTTTGAAAAATCTGGCTTGGCTACACTGGATGCACATCCCTATTATACCACTGGTTGACCCTCCTTAGCCCCAGCCCTCCTGTTTGTCTCTTTCTGGACCCAACTCCCCTCCTACATATGCTTACCTGGCCCTGCTTTGGGAGGGTTCTTCTTCCCCCCCCCGCCCAAATTTAAAATAAACACAGCTACCAAATCTAGGGGTTTCTTGAACTGTATTCTCTTCACTCAGATTTGACTTCTGGCCATACCATGCATAGAGCTTGAGTGCTGGATATTTGTCCAAGGGGCAGAAACTAGCATCCTTCCCCTCTTCTGTCTCCTCATGTCATCTTTCCTTAAAAACTTGGTGAAACTACCTTTTTTTGGTGCTGGGGATTGAACCCAGGACCTTGTGTTTCTACCAACTGAGCTTTACCCCTAGCCCTGAAACCACCTTTTTTTTAAAAAAATATTTTTAGCTGTAGTTAGACATAATGACTTTATTTTATTTATTTATTTTTCGATGTGCTGAGAATTGAACCCAGCACATGCTAGGCAAGCGCTCTACCACTGAGCCTCAGCCCCACCCATGAAACCACCTTTTTTCCGAAGGCTTTTCTTTCCTGAGTGAGACCAGCCAATGGGTTGATCCTCTCGTGTAGATATAGCTTGACAGACCTCTGTGAAGTGGGCTTCCTTTGTGTCCCCTCTGCCCTGTAAGCTCCTTGAGGACAGGAATCTTAACCTCCTTTCAACTATTCCTAACCACCAAGTACTGCTCTGTTCTCTCTGTGGTTGCTTGATAAATATTTGATGGTGGTTGATGATTAAATGGGTATGAAGTGAGGACACCCATTGTAATTCCAAACTTCCAGCAAACCGCTTCCTCCGGTCTGGAGAATCTGAGGGGAAAATCCTCCTAATGCCCAGTGGGGAGGCAGCCTGATGCCACAGGCAGAACCCAGGCTCTGCTATCAGCCATACCTTGGTCAGTATGGATGCTGCCACTTGCTCTCTGAGTGACCTCAGCAGGTCACTTTACACTCTGAACCTTGGTCCCTTCATTTATGAAACGGGTGCATTTCCTGAAATACTTTCAAAGTGCTCCATACATGGTAATGATTAGCATTTGTTTTTGGAATCATCTAGACACTCACTACTCCGTGGGTTCAGCTTTCAGTGTCACCCCCATTATTCAAACTTCCACTTCATATGTCTGCTGGCCCTGTTTTTTTGTGGCCTTGGGGGTGGTCCCTTAATGCATGTGTGTGTACGCTTGGCCATTCCACTGCTTAGGGCAGGAATTTGACTTTGGTTATTTTCTGAAACAATGTAATAGGACACTTTGTGGCCCTGTGGGTTAGAGAATGTTTGGGGCTCTGATCTGAAGGTGAAATGGTCTAACCCGGGTGCTGGTGGTATTAGGTTAGGTTTGGGTTTTGTGACATTTCATTTCCCCTGAGCCTCTTTGGTGGCTTTGAGGAGGAAGTGGTAGGGGGAGGAGGTTGTTTAGCGGCTTGGTTGATACTGATTGCTCATCTAATGCTAATACTTGAGAGCTATCACAGTGAGCTGCTTGGGGATCTTCTTTCATATCAGCCCCGGGCTTCTCCTAGCACTCTTAGGACATCCTGTGACATCCATAAAACCTCCCAGGGTGAGCTGGCCACTGAGGCTCCTAGTGTTATAGAAAAATGGAGTTTGGTTTTCTGTGAACTGTGGCAGGTATCTAGTGAGCAAGCACAGCCATTAGATAGAAGCTGGCCTGGAGACTCCATGCCCTTTAGAGCAGGTGGGTCTCCCTGGCTTCTCTGAGGGTTTGGCTTGGCTCCGAGAGTGCTGGCCAGCCTTTTCCTGTCTCCGTTTCCAGGAGCATTCCTCTTCCTTAGGTGGGAATGGGAGTGTCCAGTGGCCTGCACTTGGTTTTCTCTGGACTTCGTGTCCGCTGTGGATTCCTGGCTCCACTGGCCAGCTGCGGTGATTTCTTGTCTCTCATGCACTTCGGGACAGTGGGTTGGGCTGGCTTCTGGGGGTGGGTGTGAAGGAGCAGCCATGAAGCCTGGAACACTGTATTTGTTCCTCAGAGACCCACCCCAGCTGCCTTCCTGAGCTTGCTTGGTCTCACTCTGCCTGTCTTTAAGAGTCCTCTGTCCCCAGGAGTAGATCTGTGGTTTCTTCACCCTCGGAATCAGCTGTGTCTTTGTGGGGAGGTAGCTGTTGGATAGCTGTAGCCTTCTCTTCTCTCTGCCTCACCACCTCAGCTGGCCTCTTCCCCTGAACTTTCCAAGAATTCCCGCCCCTTCCCTCTCTTGGAAGTCAGCACGTGTAGTCATTTTGCTTGGTTTGCCAAGACAGTCAAGCCGGAAACAAGCCAGAAACAAGTCAGAGAAAAAGCGGAGCATCACCTGGAGGTTGTTGTCATGGCTGCCTGTGGTCACTTGTGGTCATCTGTTTCCAAACATCCTGTTTGTTGCCCCAGGAGCGGCAGGAACACTGACCAGGAGACAGCTGCTCTCTGCCTGACCTCGGGCAAAGCAAGCATGGGGCCAGGGTGTCACTGTCCATCTACCCTCTAGGGGACGCGTGGTTTGCTGGTGGCTGGATATTGAAGACATCGTTGACAGCTCCTTTGGACATTGTCCTGGCTCTGTCCTTTCTCCCCTCTCTGTTTTGACTGACTGTGAGACTTTTCTTTGAATATTCTGTTGGTTGGATCAGTCAACATGACCTTTCTGTACATTCAGAACTGGGAGGAGCCTAGGGCGCCATTCGTTCCTGTGACTGGGGGTCTTGGGCCATCACCTTCTCTGTCAGAGCTCTGCTCACTTCTTTTTTGGTCTGTTTTCATTTTGGGCTTCCATCTAAGACTACAGTTGCAAAAGGGCTTTTTGTGGCTTTAAATAAAAGTGTAAGAACTTTGAAAAGCACTTGTCAAGTTCAACCTCTTGTTTTACAGATGGATATATTTTGGGCTCAGGGAGAAAGTACTTGGTTGGGATACTTGGTTGCAGATCAGGCCTGGGCTTTCTTCCTTTTCTGGAATGTTTGGGGTCCTCTCTAGAACTCAGCATCTCAGTACCCCCATTACCTTTCTCATGTCTTTTTATTTTTTATTTTTTTGGTACTGGGGGTTGAACCCAAAGGGGTTTAACCACTGGGCCACATTCCCAGCCCTTTAATTTTTTAAATTTTGGTACAGGGTTTCGCAGAGTGGCTGAGGCTGACTTTGAATTTGGAATCCTCCTGCCTCAGCCTCCAGAGTTGCTGGGATCATGGACACGAGCCACTGTACTGCTCTCATGTCATTTAGGTTAAAAAGATACAAGTTGCTATGAAAGGAATGTACAGAAGTGAAATCTCTTTCTTCTTCCCACATTGGGGGTAACTATTGTTAGTAGTTTGTTTGATGTGTATCTTTCCCAACCATTTTCTGTATATTTTTAAATATATTGACATGCATATCAAGTGCAAACCCTTCATTGTTATTGTTTTGTTATTTCTTTAACCAAGGCAAAATATACAGTGTAAAATCAACCATTTTGAAGTTTATAATTCAGTGGCATTAGTGTATTCACACTTTTTGCAGCTACCTCTGTCTTGTTCCAGAGCATTTTTATCACCCTCAGAGGAGACCCTATACCTATTAAGTAGTCCTTTTCCTTCCATCTCCCTCAGCTCTTGCCAGCCATTACTCTACTTTCTGTCAGTATAGATTTGCCTGTTTTGGACATTTTATAGAAATGTAATCCTACAATAAGCGTCCTCTTGAGTCTGGCTTCTTTCACTCAGAATTTTTTTTTTTTTTTTAAATACCTTTATTTATTTATTTTTATGTGGTGCTGAGGATTGAACATATTGCCTCACACATGCTAGGCAAGTGCCTAATCACTAAGCCACAACCCCAGCCCTGAGCATGTTTTTGAGGTTATCCAAGTGGTAGGGTGCATCAATACTTCATTCATTTTTATGGCTGAATAATATTCCATTGTATATTTATATCACAATTTGTTTATTCATTCATCTGTTGATGGACATTTGGATTGTGTTCTACCTCTTGGCTATTGCGAAAAATGCTTCAATAAATATTTATATACACATACTTATTTGAATACCAATTTTCAATTTTTTTTGAAAATTAAAAAATCAGTTTTGAAAATTGAAATTTTCAAAAACAATAAAAAACTCCCCACTATTTTTTTAATATTTATTTTTTAGTTGTACTTGGACACAATACCTTTATTTATTTATTTTATGTGGCCTCGCATGTGCTGGGTGCTCTACTGCTGAGCCATAACCCCAGCCCACTCCCCACATTTAAAAAATTTATTTATTTATTTATTCTAATTAGATATATATGTCAGCAGAATGCATTTTGATTCATTGTACACAAGCAGCACAACTTTTATTTCTCTGGTTGTACACTATGTAGCATGATGTAGCATTGCACTGTATGTGCCTCATACATGTACCTAGGGTAATGATGTCCATCTCAGACCACCATGTTTCCTGCCCCCATGTCCCTGCCCCTCTCCTCCCTTCTCTTTGGCCAATCACTCACAGTCTCCTGCCCCACATTGTGGATCAGCATCCACTCATCAGAGAGAATGTTTGGCCTTTGTTTGTGGTGCTGAGGATTGAACCCAGGGCCTTATGCATGCAAGGCAAGCACTCTACCAACCGGGCTATTTCCCTAGCCTACATTTGGCCTTTGGAAAAACTCCCCATTATTTTTAAAGTTCTTTTTTTACATTGTTATAAATATGTGTCTTTTAAAGAACTAATTGCATTCACATTCCTTTTAGTATCTTTTTTTAAAACCGATTAATGTTATGTTATACATGTTCATTGTGTAGAAAATTCTCTTTCTCTTTTTTCTTTTAGTCCTGGGGATTGAACCTAGGGCCTTGTGCATGCTAGGCAAGTGCTCCATCATTGAGCTTCATCTCCAATTCTTTTTTTTTGATACTGGGTTGAACCCAGGGTGCACTGAGCCTATCCCCAGCCATTTTTTAAAAATATTTTATTTTGAAACAGGGTCTTGCTAATTTGATTAGGGCCTCACTAAATTGCTGAGACTGGCCTTGGATTTGTGCTCCTCTTGCGTCAGCCTCCTGAGTTGCTAGGATTACAGGCACGCACCATTATGAAACAGCCTTCTTTACGTCTGATAACATTCCTCTCTGGAAGTTTACCTGGTCTGTTATTAACAAAAACGCTTAAATTTAACTTTCCTTTCCCTTCCTTCTCTTCATCTCTTCTTCCTTCCCTTCCTCCCTTCCTGATATTCAATTTGATAAAATAGTTGATTGGTGCATCTGCAGTGGTGACTTCAGCCTGGACTCCTGGATCAACCCAGATGGGCATAATCTGTTCAACAATCTTGGGAGGATTCGCATGTCAGTGAGTTGCTTGCGGATCCTCATCTGGAAACAATCCCATGTCTTAGAACCATTACCACAGTTTTCTTCTGGTGACTCTCACTCAAGTGATTCTCACTTGGAAATTCTTTTTTCTTTGCACTTCTGATCAAATCAGCTCGCACATTCTCCAGGGCTCTTGCCTTAAAGCTGCAGAGTAATTCCTGTTCTGTGCCTTGCTACCTGTGGTTCCATGGTGCTTTCCAAAGCCTTGGCTGTGACATGGCTTCCTGACCAGCTTGTTTCTGGATGAGAGCAAACCAGTTGAGAATCAGGAACAGGCCAGGCTAGCCTGGAGCTCTGCAGCAGCTGCCCTTCCTCTTCCTCAAGAGGTCACTTTGACATTTAAAAAGTTTTGTTTTTTTTTTTTAAATTTTTATTTATTTTTTGTAGTACTTGGGATTGAACCCAGGGGTGCTCTCCCACTGAGCTACATCCCCAGCCATTTTTATTTTTTATTTTGAGACAAGGTTTCACAAAGTTGCTGAGGCTGGCTTTGAACTTGTGATCCTCCAGCCTCAGCCTCCCAAGGCGAGTGCCACCATGCCCAGCTAGGTCTACCATCTTGCCATTTGTTTTCCGTTTGTGCCATCTGTAGTTTTTCCTTCTTTCCTGGCTTCTTTTGGATTCATTGGGTATTTTTCAGGATTCCATTTTACCTACTCTCTTAGCTTATTTAACTGTTTATTTCATTTATTTAATTATTTTAGTGGTTGCTCTTAGTTTGTAGGTTTAATTTATCACAGCCTCCCTTCAAATCGTATTATACCATTTCACATATAAGAATGTCATAATAGTAAATTTCCATTTTTCCTTCCTCTTTTGTATTGTTGTTGTCGTAAGTTTTACTTCTACATGTATAACAAATCTCACTTTCTATTTACCTTTTATATTTATCTTCAAATTTACTGTCTTGCATTTTTTTATTCCTTTGTAAAAGGACTTTTTTAATATTTTTTTTTAGTTGTAGTTGGACACAATATTTTATTTTATTTTTTTTAATGTGATGCTGAGGATCGAACCCAGGCCCTTGCATGTTCCAAGCAAGCACTCTACTACTGAGCCACAACCCCAGCCACAAAGAGTGTTTTGAAGTCTAAAGAAATTAAAGTATGCTGTGTACAGTAGCATACACTTATAGTCCCAACTATTGGGGATGCTAAGGTAGGAGCCCAGGAATTTGGGAACACCTTGGGTAACTTAACATAGTAAGACCTCATGTCAAAGCAAGAAAGAAAAGAAAGTTAAAAAAAAAAAAGTCTGGGGGTGTAGTTCTGTGGTAGAATGTGTTTAGCATATATGAGGCCCTGAGTTCAATCCCCAGCACCCCAAAATAAATAATTAAAAAATAAATGAATAGCAACAATAAAATGTCTAAAGAAATTAACAGAAATGTTGGGGTGACATTACTTTTTCCTCTTCTCCTTTGTGATAGTTCTTGTAAAAATGTATCTTCTTCCTTGGCTACCTTCCCTGCCCATGGAGCCCCCCCTGAGCCTCACTAATCTGTGCACATTTTGTGGTTCAGATGCAGTCATGATAATCAGGGATGCTATCAGCGTCTCTGGGCTGCAGAGCCCATGGTGGGTGTTGCTAACACATTCCAGCAGTGCAGGTTTCACAGATTCTGCACATTCCAGCTCACATCTTCTGCATCCTCTGCTCCATGGGGAGAGGTGTGACCACATCCCCAGGATGCTGGGGCTGCCACTCTCTCTTCCTTCTTGTCCTGTCACTTGGTAATGCCCCCCTCTTCCTTCTTGAGTACCAAGCCAAGGTGCTGCCCAGTGCCAGCCCCTGACTCTGCCTGGTGCCCACATTCCCTCCCATCCCCTCATTCCTATGCATTGAACCCACCTCATAGTTCCCCTCCCCCACCACAAAGGAAGCCAGGCAGGCCACACAGCGAGTTTAAACCTTAAGTGCCCACAAGGGACTGCACTCTGGCCACAAAGTCTTGTGTAGTATTCCTTTGATTTTTTTTTTTTTTTTCTTTCTTTCTTTTTTTTTTTAGGAGTAGGGGTGGTGCTGGTTGGAGGGGGAGGTGGTAACTAGATCACAGTAAATGGGACATTTCCTGGGATGGAAGAGAAGGAAGACCCAGGCCATATGGTCTGTGTTACTCTCCTGCTTTGTGCTTTGCCTGTACTGAGTGCTCATGGAGGACCAGGAGGCGGCAGGAACTGAAGCAGGGAGGCAGACCTCTGCAGCCAGATGGCTTGGGAGCAGTTGTCAATTCATTTATTCGTTACATGGAGCACCTATTCTGTGCTAGGCTTTGGGAGATGAAGACAAGCATTGCTCCCTGCCCTTGGTGGACTGGTTAGTGCTGTGGCAGGCAGTTCCTACCAGTTTGGCATACAGTTGATACCAGTTTGGAAGTGCATGATGATCTGGGAACTCAAAGGAGAAGGGCCTCAAATTCTGTGTGGGGAATGAGGTTCAGGAAAGACTTCTTGGAGGAAATGGTACCAAGATTTGGGCCCCCCAGCATAAAAGGAACACATTTCCTTTTTTTCTGTTTTATTTTTGCGGTACTGGGGATTAAACCCAGGGCTTTGTACCTGCTAGGCAAGTGCTCTGCCACTGAGCCACATCCCGAGCCCTCCTTATTATTTATTTATTTTTTTGAGACACAGTCCCACTAAGTTGCCAGGGACCTTGCTAAATTGCTGAGGTTGGCCTCAAACTTGTAATCCTCTTACTTTAACCTGCTGAGTAGCTGGGATTTGGCTTTCTTTCTTTCTTTTTTTTTTTTTTTTTTTTTAGGAAGGCAAAGTAGGCCCTTTGTGTTACAGAAGAGAAACTGAGCTATATGTGTTTCAATGAATAAGTAAGAACTCAGCCTGCTAAAGAAGACAGTAGTTTTGGGAGAGGCTTAGAGGTAGGAGGCATACATGTATACATGTGTATATGTGCATGCTGTGATTTCATACCCTGCTTCTTCCTAATTGGATTTTTCAAGTGACTCAAACAGCCTGGACCATAAAGCCAAGGGTAGTCATTGGTCTTTGCTTCCTCCGTAGAATGACCTTTGTTATGGCAGTTTAGATGGGGCTAGGACTTTGGTGCATCTCTTATCCTCCAGTGTGTAAAGTCTTTCAGCTCAGCTGGACTGGGGCCCTAAGCCAGTTCTGAAGGGCATTTCCATGAGAACTTGGGGCCTGAGATTGTGCCCTGGACTGTTGGCCCCAGCGGTGAACTGTGCGCTCATGTGGCAGGAAGGACCTGGCTCCTCTGATAATGTGCTCGGCCTTTCTCCTCTCTTCCTGGAGAAGGACTATCAGATAGGGCTAGCTTTGTGTGTAGGTACCGAGGCTGGCTTCAGAGTAGTTGGGAGGGGCGGAGGGTGGGTGGGAGCCCTGGCATTCCTGAGTACGCTGAGCATTTCTGGAGCAGGCCACGTGCATCCTCTGGAACTTTCCCCAAGGCTGGCAGAATGACTTATTTTCAAGAGAGGGGCAACCAGAGTGAACACCATGTCATTTTGCAATTTGCTCTTCCTGGTCCCCTGAGAGATTCAGGTGAAGATTCAGGCCAGGTGAAGAAAGGCCTTTGGGCCCCCCTCAGGTTGCCCTGTGGGTTTTCCTGTCCTTGATCTGACTCTGACTTCTGTCCTTGCTGTCTTCCTCACTCTGACCCCTCCCATGGACCTTCTTCCCCTGGGCCCTGCTCCCCTCCAGTCTTCCTTGTCTCATCTGGTGACTGTTCCATCCTCCTGCAGGAAACAAATGTGGGAGACATCCTGTACTCTTCCCTCTTGCTCCACATTCACTCAGTTCCCGGGTCTCATTGGTTTTACCTTGTTGCATTTAGAACATTGCAACTCTTGGTATTCCTCCAGCTGAGCCCTGCCTCCCTCCCTTCCCTCCCTCTCTGCACACACTGGCTGTCTGAGTGATGTAAAAGGCAGGCCTGGTCCTGCATTCCCTTGCTGACTGCCCTCTGTGGATTGTCCTTGTAAGTCCAGGCTCCAGCAGGCCCTGGGCCCTCAACTGCCCTCCATCAAGCTGGGACTTGCACTCTGAGCTTCACTCCCCTCTCTTTAGGCTGTTTCCTAGGCTGTTTCTCACCTTTGCCTGAAAAGCCCTTCCTTCCATTTCCCTCAAGTCCTCTACTGACCCCTTTGTGCTTCCTACCTTGATAGTCTCCCAGTATTTAGTGTGCCTGCCTTGGGGACAGACGCTGTATCTTTGTCTTCCCTGTGCTTGACATGTGTTCGTGGACATCAGTGGGGCCACCATTAAAGGTGAGGCAGCCTCCAGAGAGAGGGATGGAAGGACTTGTGCTTCCTGAACTTTGGTGGACTTGCTGGAGTGGAGTGCTTGCTACCTGGGCCATTGAGCAGACAGATCCATTCTGGAAATTCCAGTCACTTGGGATTGAAGTGAAGATGAGGCAGCTTCAGCCCCAGATGATCAGACTTGTCTTGAAAGGACCAAGCAGTGAGTTCCAAGGGACAGGGCTGGCACTGTTAGCTCTGATCCAGGGCAGTGGTTTCCCCTTGTGGATTCCCATTCCCTTTGGACTGTCACTATAGGAAGCCCCCTTCCCAGAGTAATGTAATAGGTATGCACACACAATATTTTTTATGTGTCATTTCAGGTAGTTCACTGATCCCCCAAAAGTCATCCAGGGATGCCAGGTTCAGACCTCTAGTGTAAGATTTAACTCCTTTCCTGGGGGGCTCTTCTCCTTCTTTGAGATGGAAAGGGAAGAAAGGAGAATAGGGAATTTTTTTGCTCTGGGGTGGGGAGCTAAACTGAGTCAGCAGATGAAGGCGGGAGTGCCAGGTCAGGTGCAGGTGGGTACTCCTCATGCCTGACACTCAGGCATGTCGATGGCTCTCCATAGGCTGAACCCTGCGTTGTTGGGAGCTGTTTGTTGGGAGTGCTGTGGGGCTGAGAGGTTGGCCTTTGGGCCAGACTCCTGGGAAGATGAGCAGTACCTTTCTTTGTGTTGGTCTTGTACTCCGAGCTCCCTACACCCTGAGCATAGGGGCCTCTGGAAACTCCCACTTGGCAACCCTTTGAACTTGGAGATGACTTTGAAGCCAGGGAGAGAGATTGAAGTTTTGGTTGGGTCCTGAAAGCCTCTCAAGTTTTTAACCAGACTCCTTGTAATAGACACCAATGGTCTGGTCCCAGTGTCTTCACAAGTGGAGCTGGGGCAGTGTGGGAGAATTGAGTTGCCCAGCTGATACCTTTCAGAGTCCCCTCGCTGCCGTTGCTCATGGCTTCTAGTACTGGGCACTCTCATACCTGCTCAGGTGGGGCAGTCAGTGATGTCAGCTTTGTGGGTGGAACACTCAACTCCCATCTGTCACCTGGCCTCGCCTGGAGAGGCAGGCAATATGCTCTATCTGGATTGTATGCTTTTGATATTCCAGACCTGCTTGTCGTTATCTTACTTGTTCTTCCAGATGGGTTGAGTGAGGTTTGGGAATCCCATAATTGCCATGATATAAGGGGCCGCTAATAAACAGTCAGCAGATGAGGAAAGAGCTCAGAAGTGTTGTGCTAGCAAGTGGTAGAGCTGGGACTTGAACCTAAGTTGTTGAGCAACAAAACCCATGCTACATTTGTTGTAAACTCATATACCTGCTGAGGCTGAGCAGGTGATGTGAATGGAGGAAGTAGGCAAAAAAAGGAAAAAGAACTAGATTTCATGCTGCATCCAGAGAAGGCAGCCATTATTAATAATTACCCTGAAGGAAAGTAGACCAGTGGAGGGTGTCTCGACTTCTGTTGGGGTTACATCCCAATAAATGCATCATAAGTTGAAAATATTTTAAGTTGAAAATGTACTCCCCTTCTCTTCAGTCCTGGGGATTGAACCCAGGGGTGCTCTTCCACTGAGCTACACCCCCAGCTCTATATGTTTTTTATTTTGAGACAGGGTGTTGCTTAAGTTGCCTAGACTGGCTTTGAACTCGTGATCCTCCTGCCTTAGCTTTCTGAGTTACAGGGATTACAGGTGTGCTTGGCCAAAAATTCCAGGCTTAATACACATAACCTGCTGAACATTGTTGCTTAGCAACACAGTACACAGTAGAGTGTCAGTTATTCCCCTTTGTCATAGTGTGGCTCATTGTCACTGGCCAGCCATCTCCAAAGCATATGGTACCACATGTAACCAGCCTAGGAAGAGATCAAAATTTAAAATCTGAAGTGTGTTTTTTGCTGAGTGTGTACTGCTTTCCTATCATTGGAAAGTTGAAAAACTTTAAGTGAAATCACTCTGTCAGGGACCATCTGTATTGCCAGCTCTTTTGGCTCCTCCAAAGGAGCTAGGATTCTTGGTTTTCACGTGAAGTCTCTCAGTTTCTTCAGATTAACTCAGCTTTCTTAAAAAGTACAAACACATCAGTCAGGAGTTTCACCTGCAGGCTTCAGACTAGGGTCTCTGCCTCCCTTTGCTCCCTTCCCCAGGCTCTGCTCCTTCTAGAATCCTTTCCAGAAGGAGAATAGTCAAAGAGTTTATTTCTCAAAGAGGTCTTGAAGACTTTTTAGCCCAGCCCTTAGGCATTTATGATTCCTATTTCACGAAAAAGACAAGCAGGCCCAGAGAAGAGAGAAACTGTAGTGTTGGGCAGCAGGACTACATTCCAGACTCTGTCAGTTGGAGCAGTCTGGGCTTAGGCTTCAAGCTCTGCTCTGCCCACCCACCAGCTCCTTGGGCTCCTGTTTTTCCTGCTCCAAAGGCCAGGGATTTCCTGCTGTCTGTTACCCTACATTGAGCTGCCCTTCACTCTAAGGATAGCATAGTCCCTGGGATTTTTACTCAGAGGGACTGGACACTAAGTGTTGTGGCTTCTGTTTGTGCCTCGGTTTGAAATTCATCTCTTTCATGTGGAAATAGAAGTCCTTGTTCATAGTCAGGGAGATTTGACAGTTCTCAATAGCCTGGCTCTGACCTCTCAGATGTGGGGCCAGGCACCTCTCACCAAGGGATGATATCCATAGAGGTAGGCATAGTTTGGAGCACACCAGGGAGGGGTGGAAGAGGACAGAAACTTCTACACTTTATTTTTATTTTGAGACAGGGAGGGTCTTGCCAAGTTACTGGCGCTGGCCTCAAGTTTTCAATCCTCCTGCCTCAGCCTTTTGGGTTGCTGGGATTACAGACATGCGCCACCACACCCAAACTTCTACACTTTGTTTATTAATTTTTAAGTGAAAATTTTAAAATATATTTTTTTAGTTCTAGATGGACACAATACTTTTATTATATTTATTTTTACGTGGTGCTAAGGTTTGAACCCAGTGTTTCACATGTGCCAGGGAGGCGCTCTACCACTGAGCTACAACCCCAGCCCCCAAACTTCTACACTTTAAAAAGCAGAAACAAGTTGCATCAAAAAGGGTAGTTGTGGGATAGGCACTTGCTGATGTGACCATTTCCTGTCTGGAAGTGAAGATGGGTGGAGATGTGGCAGCCCCAGCTGAGTTTTGTTCCGGCAGAGGATACCTATTTAAACATGAGACTTCTTGATTTGCATGTAGTTGTGAAGGACCAGAAGCAGAACATTTCTTATCTAATCTGTCCTTGGGAAGTCTAACCCAGGAGCAACTAGGACAGCTGTGCCCCTATGGATGGCACAGAGCAGGAACTGTGGGTTCAAGTGCTCCAGATTTATGTGGCCTGGCCCTTCCTCAGAGTGACCCTTCTGCTTCATACCTCAGTGAGAGAGAAATCCTTACAAACATGGCAAAATCCAGCACATGGGACTAGTGGTGTGAATGGTCTACCTGAACAGTGGCCCTGATCTGTCCTCAGTGTTGCTTCTGTTAGAAGACATTCTCTACAACTCAAAATCCAACTTCCAAACAACTTTTGGAATGCTCCATATGTGTACATTGGTGACTTCCTGTGCGCTGTTTCTAGGTATTACAGTCAGACGCTGCTGTTGCCATCTGTCTTGGCTCTGCTGGATTGGTTCCCCAGAGCTCCTGAGTGTCTCCTGAGATAAAATCCAAATCAGGAGTGGAGTGGATCCCTCCCATCCTGGCCCCAGTCTATCTCCTGGTGTAGCCAGCTGGATTGGACATGCCAAGCCAGGTGGAAGTCCTAGAACCTTCTCTGCCTCTTGAGCCCCAGGGCACAGACTCCTTTGCTCAGTTCAAGCATGAGGCCTGGGGACTATTTGACTTGAGGTCTCAGCTCTGGGTTTGGTGGGCTTGTTGCAGGCTGACTTCAGGGTTTTATTTTGGTTCTGTTCCCACTGTGTCCTTCCCTGTATATTGATGTCCCTACATATGAGTGCTGTACCAAAATGAGACCCCAGAGATTCCTGGGTGTGTTTTGTTTCAGGAAAATCTGTTTTCCCTATTCCAATTGTGGTTTTCCAGTGTGACTCTTCAGCTTCAATCTTCTTCCTCCCTGTCCAGGAAGAGGCAGATTTCCCAGTGCAGAAGTCAGCAAGGATCCCAGCTTCCAGCTAAATTGGCCTTGCCCTCTTCAGGACACTGGCTGGAGGTATCCTTCTTTGTAGATCAGTGCCATCATCCCACTAGGGCCTCATATTGGGTCAGGCCTGCTACCTATGAGCAAGTTTGGGAAGCATGGGGGGGGTGGGGGACTGAGATGACTTAGAACTTCTGTGCGTGGGATGGGACCTTATTCAGGAGGTGACAACTGTCTGTAGTGACACCAGCTGTCAAGGGGCTCCAGCATTTCCTGGAGCCCTGAAAGTAGCAGATGGCTTCCAAATCTTGTGAGACCAAAAAGATCCAGGGCTGAATGGTATAAATGGCTTCTAGGGAAGCCAAAGTGTCATTGAGGGTCAACTGGGAGTGCACCCAGGGGGCAGCTGGCTGGCTGGCTCTTTTCCTTCCCCCCTCTTCTTTTCAGAGCTCCTGACCATCTGAAATAGTGTTTTCAATCCTATGAATGACTCCTGGGGTGTGTTCAGGGTTCTGCACACTCGCCAGTTTTCTCTCAAGAAAGCTCATTGGAATACGTGGGTGGGGCTGACAGTCATGGAGTCATCTTGAACCCACTTCAGTTGACTTTCTCAAAGTAAAAGCAAATCAGTTGCACGTGTCAATGTTTGATGATTATTAGTCAAGGGTGGGTGGTGGCACATCTCATGACTGATGGACTACGCATCAGACTTGAGAATCAGGGGCCAAGAATAGCCCTCAGCTCAGGCCTGTTTCCCCAGTGTGCTTGTGTCGACTGCCATCCTCTAGGCCTGAGACGCGGGGCAGGCAGGAACAGCATTCACAGTGGAAGAAACCTGGAACCGCTTGCTTTTTTTGCTCTGTAGAGTAAGTGCTTGGGGGAGGCCCTGGGTTGCCCACTGGAGGAATATCTAGGTTCTCTGTGGCTTGGGGAGTCCAGGCCAGGTGCTTCCATCTCGCTTTCAGTTGGCTGGTTTGGTGTGTACAGTGGAGTCCTGTCTCCCGATGCTTCTTGAGCTACCTCTTTGAGACCACACATCAGTGCCTGAGGCAGCCCCGTCTGGCATCAAGGTACTCAGATGGCAGCAGAAGCACCGTGCCTAGAGTGCAGGAAGGAAATGCTCCTGTACGACAGCCTGGTACAGCAGAAAGTCTAGCTGGAATGGGGAGTCTTTCTGCCTCTTCTGAATTCTTGCAATCCCCGTGCCATCCCTAGGGACTATCAGTAGCTCAGAACCTTGCCTGGGGCGGAAGGTGAGGAAGAGGAGAGGGAAGGAGACACTGTGGTGTCTACACAGTGGCTTACTTTCTTGGATTCCTCCTGGGGCTTAGGGGACTGATGCTGTGGAAGTGGGGAGTGCCGACAGCAGAATGAGGGACAGCTGCTGTGCAGCTCCTCCTCTGTTTGTGGGGTGTCCTGGGATGGACTTTGTAGATAGGCAGAGCTGTCCTTGTGGGAACGCTGCCTGCCTGGAGGGTGCACGCCTCAGCTCTGGGCCTCTGTTCCTCATCTGTGAAATGGTGTCATGAGGCGGGGCTCCTAGTGGATGCCCACGGAGGGAGGGTTATTTCCCTTTTGCCCTCTGTCCCTCCTCCTGAACTTCTTTCTGCCCCATTGCCCTGTCTTTGCTTCCTCTGTGACATGCTGCTGGGTTCAGAACTCCTTGGCAGAAGCAAAGGCTTCTTTCTCCTGGGCCTGTTCCCCTGGGAGCTTCTGTGGGGCTTGGGCAGCTTCTTCTATTGTCTCCATTCTGGGTTCTAAGCTATGGGCTCTTGGGGAGCTGTGCCTTCCCGGGAGGGCGAGTGCTGAAGCCCTGCAGCTTCTCTGTCTTGCCTCTGCCCTTGCTAGGCAGCAAATTGGAGGCTTCTGGGCTCAACTAATGTTCTCTGAGAAGGACTTGGAATGAACCCCAGGCACAGAGGGGTGAGGTCAGTGGTTTGCTCAGCAAGAAGGCCTGAGCTGGTGACGACCTGTCACAGCTCCCAGGATCCCTGGCCACAGTCCCTGGCTCCAACTCCTCCCCCTCCCGTCCTCAGGGAGATGAAAATCAGTGATGTGGATTTATTTACTGAGTGTCTCCTCTGTGTCAGAGTGGGAGGCTCACATTTATTTTATCCCCAGCCATCATACTTTTTCATCTATTACTCACCACGTGCTCTGTGAGGTGTTTGAATAAACTAAAGCCCGGAATGGTCAAGTCAGCTCTCATCAGGCGAGCGAATGGTGGATTTGAAGCCATCTGCCTCTCCTGGGATGCTCGTTCTTTTCACTGTACCACACTTCCAGGCGGGTGGGATACCAGAAGGGTATATAAAAAGCTCTGTGACTGTCCCAGCCCCCACGGCCACCAGTGCAGCCAAATCTGCAGTATGGACAGGGGTAGCTTTATGTGCAGACAGTCGGGGCTTTGTGGTGCTGTGTAAAACTGTCCACCAAAGTCCCCAAGTGCATGTGCAAAAAGTCTCTTTGAAGCCTCTATCAGTTTTACAATCTCACTTCCATTTTGTATTTGGCTTTAAAATATAACATTGCTTGTTTTAATTTAAGATAGTGATTTGAGTTTCTTGCTTCTGTGTAATCTGACCTTCAGAAGGTGTTCTGGGTTTATCCTGAGATGACTTACTGTGGGCCTGACCTCCCACTGTCCCCTGGAGGTGCGGACATCTTGGGTAAAAAATGGAGGTGGTGGTGGGGCACTTTAAGTATTGAGGATAGGGGCCATGGCTGAGGAAAGGGAAAGGAGAGCCTGGTTTGAGAGGCAGGTCACAATGAGGGGGACTGAGCAGGGAGTGAAGGCTCAAGAGCAGATTGTCAACCCCGGGTTGCACATTTGCCGTATGTAGGCAAAGAACCACCGATAGAATGAGCCTGCTCTCTGTATCTGTGGGTCTCGCACCTGCAGATTCACCCAACTGCAGATTGAAAATATTAAAAAACAGGCCTGCTGCTTTGGTACGCACACACCTGTAATCCTAGCTACTCAGGAGGTTGAGGCAGGAGGATTGCTAGTTTGAGGTCAACCTCAGCAATTAGTGAGACCCTTTCTTTAAAAAAAAAGGAACAGGGAAGGGGGGGAATGTAGGTCAGTTGGAGAGGCCCTGCCCAAGTTCAATCCCCTGTGCTGAAAAAAAATAAATTTTTGAAATTGCATCTGTACTAAACATGTACAGACTTTTTCCTTGTCATTATTCCCTAAACCATACAGTATAATAATTATCTACAAAGTATTTACATTGTATTAGGTAGTTTAGAGATGATTTAAAGTATATGGGAAAGCCCAATATGTTGTCATATGACTGTAGTCCCAGCTATTTGGGAGGCTGAGGCAGGAGGATCACGAGTTCAAGGCTAGCCTGGGCAACAGATCGAAACCCCATCTCAAAAACCCATTAAGTATATGGGAGGGTGTGTACAGGTTATATGCAAATACTGCCATTTTATATAAGGAACTTGAGCCTCTGTGGAGTTGGTATCCAGGGACTGTATTGTTGACTGCCCCTTGCTCAGCGCACAGTCTTTCCAGCTCTCTCTGAGAGGCCTACCAGGGTGTCCATGCTGTGGGATCCTGGAGGGGGAAGGAAGTGCCTGCTCACAAGGGGGCGTGCAGTCTAATAGGAAACTGAAGTGTGGGGCACACACAAAAAAGGTGGAGTTCCAAAAATCAAATGGGTGGTGTCTGTGAGAAGGGACAGAGTAAAAAAAAAAAAAAAAAATCCAGAGTGGGGTCTGCGAGTGAGTTGGGAAGAGGGACTGAGTCCATGTCATTGGCTGCAGCTGATGGAAAGAAAGGGAGATTCATGTTAAATGGAGAGAGGCCCTGTGAAGGAAATTAATGCCACATCGGGACCAGGACATGTGGGAACTAAAAGAGGACTGAACTGTTCAGGGTACTTTGGAAAGGAGAACCTGGGAAATCGAGGAAGTAAGGGCCGGTTCAGAAAATAATTGATTGCCTGAGAAAAGGGAAGTGTGGGCCTGGTCTCTGGTCCTCTTGGGCTGTGTTCATTAGTCAGATTTTGACTAGCAAAAGAGTGGGTAACTAGTGCCCCGAAAGCCATAAACATCACAAAAGGCCCCATCCCAGGAACAGGCAAACTTTTGAACTTTTTGTTCGGGTCTCTGTGGGGTGGGTGATGACTCACTGCTCAGCCCCTCCTAACCTCTGTTGGTGATTAGCAGGGGGAGAGGCCCCTGGAGCCGCCCTGCTCTGCAACAGACCTACTTGCCTGGAAGCACAACAAATTGCAGGAAGGGACTGGAGTGAATCTGAAACTGCTGAGGACATTTCCAGCACATGAGTCTCCTGGGCTCGAGGCCGTCTGACTTTTTTTGTGTATGAGTATATTTTACCCATTGAAGGAACAGTGGGATGGGCCTTTTGTGAGGCCCTAGACTTGACCTTAAAAGGTCCTGAGTCTCCGGGAGACCTGAAGAGGTGGATGAAATCTAACCAAGGAAATGTGTCCTTGGTGTTCTGAGACTCTGGGGAGGGAGTGGCTCTGAGAGAAGGACTGTGATCGTGGCTGTGAGGATGAGTTCTTTAAGGGAGGAGAATCCACTGCTCTGCCATCCTGGACTGTGTGGCTGAGCCTCTAGCTGTGGCAGGCATGTGGATGTACTCAGAGTCAGAACGGGCCTCCTCTACCTCTTCTCACCTGCTGCTGCTTAACCACCTGGAGCCCAGTCTGATAGGGAAGCCCCTGCAGCCAGGCACCTTGTATGTGGGCCATGCAAGGGTGCTGTGTGTTTGATGCAGGCGGGACCTGGCACAGTTGGGCTTCTGCCTGGAGCTCAGGGTGACCTCTTGAGTTGCCTTTCAGCCTTTATTCTCTCTTGTTACCTGTGCCCTGTGACACAAGGCACAAGCCAGGTACCCAATAAAGAAAGTGAACCTGTCTGCACACTCATCTTGTGTCAACCTCTGCAAGGCAGGGCCTGTCAGCAGGCAGGAAACCAGCCTCTGGCACTGAGGAAGCCAGAAAGGAACCGCCTTATTCAGACAAGCAGGCCCCCCACACCCCACTGGCAGATTGGAAAACTCTCTGGCCTTTCCCCCTCATTTCCTGTGTGTCACCCCCAGCCCACACTTCCTACAGGGCTGAGAGTAAAATGACAGTTCCTGTTGAGTGAGGCATGAGTCAGCGAAGGAGACTTGGTGGCTGAGTCTTTATAACCTGCAGGCATGGCTATTAAATATTTAAATGACACTATGGTATTGATTGGCTTCTCATCCATTCCCTGAGGGAGAACAGTTCCTGTCTGGGGTTCAGATAATAGCAGTATCTTGGATTTAGACAAACTCCCAAAGAGCTCACAAGTGCTGTATAAATCCCACCTATAATGATGTCCCTTCCTCAGAGCTTGCTACCAGGAATGGGGATATTTTACTGAGAGGGAAGACATCCAGAGAGGTTATCCAGTACACTGATGGGCACTCAGTAGGTTGGGCCTGGAGCATGGCACCCTGGCTCCTGCTTGGCCCTGGCTATTTTCCCTGTCCACTCCTCCTTCCCCATATTCCTGCTCTTCACAGTCCCTCTGTCACTCAACCATTCATTATTCTTGCTGCTGGGGATAAAGCATCAAGTAAGGTAGACAAGGTCCCTGCTCGCTGGAGTTTAATTCTTGGAAAGGAGACGTTTGACAAGAACCCAAATTGGCAGGGAGGACCCCTCCTGGAGATTTGAGTTCCTAATCAGTGTCCAGGCCCTAGGTCCCTGGACTGGGTGGGGGCAGAGCCGATCTGGCCTAATTGTGGATTGGCCCTTACTGGCCACAGATCTGCCTTTCCTCTGAGGACAGGACGGTTATCAGGATAAATATACCCAGCTCCCCATTCCTAGGGTGTTACTCACAGAGTAAAAGCACCCTGCTGCGGATTAGATTACTGCTCTAACTGCTCATGTGCCCTGGGATGTGGGAGGGGATAGGGACTTGGGGCCAGGGGAGGGGGAAGACCTACCTTCCTGCTCTCCTTCCTAATCTGGAAGAGTCTCACCAAAGGGGATGAGGGTCTGTGTAGCTGTAAGGGGGCCCATCAGATCTGTGACATCTGAAGCCACTGAGACTGCCCAGGTGGTCAGCAGGGAGCCTGAATCCTCCCTTGCTCAGACCAGGGGGTCTAAGGCTGGGCTTCTCTAATCCCCTCAGGGTGGGCATTTGCAGAGCTGGTGCTGTCTGTCTGGAAGTCCAGGTTTCACCTGATAGAAGGACAGGTATAGACGGTGGCCTGGGACTATTGGGAACACCCTTTAGCTGTGGAGGCCCTGTGCTATCTTTGTCAGGAACTAAAGAAGGACATTCACCGCTCCTTCCTCTTGTCATTTCCTAAGGAAGCTGGTCTAGGCCCTGCCTGGGGCCATGGAAGCTGAGTTAAACTGACCTGTGGAAAGAATGTGTTCAAGGCTTGTGCTTGCTGTGGCCTCTCCTCAGCCAGGCCCTAGGTTACAGGCATGGTAGGGTTGTGTAGGCATTCCTGGTGGCCAGACACCATCTCTCTTCTGGACTACTGGGGCTGCTATTGGAGGAGTGGCAGGGTGGGTCAGGTGGGCCAGGTGGGCAAGGGCCCAGGAAGGGCCACCTTCAAACCCTAGGAAGGGATGAGAAAGCTGGCTCAGTGCCCCACATTTACCTATCTCAGCTGTGGGCTCAAGGGTAAGATCTGGCAGGAGGCTTTTGGCCAGAATGGTGCCCTTCCTGTTGGTTCAGCACTATATTGCGGTGTCCTTTGCCCTCAGGGGTAGGAGAGGGTGGAAGGTGCTTTCTCTTTCTAGGGCTGAACATTTATTTCTCTGGGAGAGAGCTCCTGTCTGCTTCATGCGGCCCACTTACTGACAGTGGGCTGTTTCAAACCCTGTGCTAAGTAGGTGCTTTATATCTGTTTTCTTGTTTAATCTTAATCCTGTGAGTAAAATGGTGGCATTCCTATGGGGCAGGCAAGGAAACCAAGGCACCAGAACCTGGAGTGACCTACCCAAGCAGTTCAGCTACTGAGCAGAACTGTAGCTCGGAATCCTTCTGTGCAAGCTATAACTTCTAGTGTCCTTAGAGCCTGGAGGGGAGAGTGGAATAGCTGTGGCTCTTCCTCCCTCTCACACACCATCCTGGATGGACCTTTCTCTCTCTCTCTTGGCACCTGTCCAGCTCCAGTCCTCCGGTCTTGACAGACTTTATCACATACTAAGATATTGTGGCTGGGCCTGGTGTAGAGAAAGCCCAGCTTGTGAAAGAACCCTGACTTTTTTTCTTTGCTTTGCTTGGGGGTGGAGTGGAAAGTTTCATTGATTTATATTTTCTCTCTCTCTCTCTTTCCTGCTGGGAATTGAACTCAGAGCTTTCTGTATGCTAAGTAGGAGCTCTACCACTGAGCTCCACCCCATTGATCCTCTTTAACCCATTACTGAGTGCTGCCTGTCAATGGGTCAGCCTGGGTATCTAAAGGGTAGTCTGAGGCACATGCCTATGTTGGGGGTATGAGGGGACCCCTGGTTTCCTCCACCCTGTGCCCGTGGGCTGGTATGGAAACTTGAGGTGCACTGCACCATCATTTGCCCAGGAATGCTAGCGGACTGGCCCCTGGGGGCTCCCTCCTTAGGTGGGGGAGGGGCAGGGATGCGTGCATCTTAACCCTCTCGGGCTGCAGACCTGTAGGCTTCCACCCAGTCCTAAGGATTACAGCTGATCTCCGTGGCCCAGGGAATGGCCTCTTCCTCTTGGTCTGGCCCCTTGTGCACTATGCCCATCTTGCCACCAGCTCTGGTCAGCCTCCTGGCTCAAAGCCACTGCTGCTCCAAGCTGTTGCTTGACCAGGCATGGCCATGGTGGAAATGGGGTACTTGCAGCATTACATTTTCAGAGAGACCCCTAGAAGTGAGAGAGTATGTCCCTCTGGGCCACACTGCATATCACCCTTGGGTTGTACCTTCAAATGATAGTGTGTTCCAGGCATGGTCCTGGAGTCTTGGCACACTGGCCACCTGGTGCTGCTTCTGGTAGCTTGCTGCCCCTCCAGCTCAACCATCGTATCTTGTACCTCAAGATTGAAACTTTGGGCTGGAGTTGTAGCTTAGTGGTGGAACACTTGCCTCGAAAGTGTGAGGCACAGGGTTTGATCCTAGCACCACATAAAAACAAATAAAGGGGGTTGGGGATATAGCTTACATGCACAAGGCCCTGGGTTCAATCCCTAGCACCAAAAAAAAACAAACAAAGGCATTGAGTCCATATACAACTAAAAAAAAAAAAAACCGGATTGAAACTTCAGCGCACTCCTATCTGGGGCTTCCCTGACTAGGCTCAATTTGCAAATTCTGTTGATTACAGGTTACCTTTGGTTACTTGCCCAATGGCAGGAAGACAGTGGGCCAGTGCTGCCCTCTGGTGGTAGCAGTTGATGGTCTGCATCCCTTCCTAGTCAGACCATAGCTCTGTGGCCTTTGCCCTTGGCCAGTGGGGCCTTTACACCCATCCTACCACCAAACACACAGATTGTATGGTCTCACTCAGTGGTCTTGGCTTTCCTCTTCTGAGAATTCAAATGTCAGGGTGTGTTTTCATTGACCCAGAGAGGCAAAAAGACTGCAGAGTCCCAGGGTGGTTTCCTCCAAAAAGAAGATAAAGCCACCTCAGGTGGCTTCCTCCCTCAGGGTGACTTGAGTCAGGATGGTCTCAGGCCTGGACCCAGCAACTTAGTGGAGTGATGCTGAGGAATTTTGAGGTCTCCCATAGCTTAAATGAGGACCCCACAACTGCTTTCAGCCAGGGCATTTGGAACTTGTCCGTCAGTGTGTGGGAAGAAAGGATGTGTTGCTGGTCTTTCAGGGTTCTAGTAGTCTCTGAGGAGGGGGCCCCTGCCTTTCCTTAGGGTATGGATAGGCGGAATGTCTGAGGCTGCCATTCAGTGTTTAGAGCTGAGCCAAAGGCTGTCACTGTAGCCAGGCATAGTGGTGCATGTTTGTAGTCCCAGCTGTGCCTGAGGGTTGCTTCAGTCTGGGAGTTTGAAGCCATTTAGCTAGTTAGGGTGACAGTGAAACCCTGTATCAAAAAAAAAAAAGAAGAAAAAGAAAAAGAAAAAAACAGCAAACAAACAAACAAAAAACAGCAAAAAATGTTGTAGCTATAGCTCAAATTTGGGGGAACCCCCTGGGATGGGGTTTACCTACAAGTGGATTCCTTTATGTGCTCTTGGCCTGACTGTTTACTCAAGCCAGGGGAGGAGTTCACTGAGCTGGCAAGGAGACTTTGGCCCTTAACCATTTTGCAGCCTGTGGAGAAATAGTGGGCATCTGCAGCCATCAGAATCCAAAGTCAACCTCAGAATCTATGCCTTGGCCCTTTCTGTATTTCTGAACCCCTTCCTTGAGCGGTTTGTGAGGTTTGTGGGTTTTGGGAGACAGTGACACCAGGCCCTATCCAGGTCACAGGAGAGGACTAAGGTGGAGAAAGAGAAGGAAGTCACACCAGAGACCCTGTGGCTTGCATAGGTTCCTGCTGGGGTTCCTCACTCAGGCAGACACAGGTTTGGAGAAAACTGGAAGGCAGTGTACCTTCTCCCTGACAGCTACACGTACTACATTTTGAATGTTAGTGTATTACTGTATTTTTCTCCTCAGAGTTGTGTTTTCATGTCTTGCCCAGCAAAGACTTGGGGGGATAAGTCAGTACTTTGCCTCCTACCCTTCTTGGAGGAAGATCTTTTTCTGGATTACATAAAGCAAATAAGATCTGCCCATGTACTATAGCATTAACTATCCCAATAAACTTCATACAGACACTGCTTACCAAGGAGACTGAGGCTTAGAGAAGCCCTGCATGAATATAGTAGATGGAGGAGCTGGGACTTGAACTCAGGTCTGGTTCAGGCCCTCTAGTGTTCTCTTGTCTCTGTACCCAAGGACTGCACCCTTCAAGCAACAGTCTGACCAACATAGGCATCTTTGTTGAAACCTTAAACCAGAATCCAGTCTATAAACCAATAAGCCAGACTTACAGTCATCCTGTGGGGCTTTGGTGAGGGGCAGTAGACTGGGATTCAGATGTTGACCACGGAAGGTAGAACATTTGTCTCCCATTGAGTGTCTGGAGCCCGAGAGACCTGAGTTCAAAGACCAGTGTTGTCACCTCAGCTAGCTTTGGCAGTGGGGGACATGACTGCCTCTGAACCTTGGTTTTGCTGTCTGTGTCAGTGTCATTATGAGGAGGAAGGCAGGTAACACAGATGAAGCCCTGGCCCTGCTGGGCTTTCAGGATTGTGGCTGCTCCGGCCAACCGTCCTAGGGCTGCACTTGTCTGCTCTGGAGAGCCCACAGTGGGGTTTCCCAGCTGTGCCCATGATGAAGAAGAAGGGGCCCTGTCCCTGCTAGGTTGGGCCTGGAGGAAATGGTGACACAGTGGGAACCCAAGGCAGCAGTGTGGTCCTGGAGAGGCTGCTGGTTCCTTTTCTGCTCTTATCTAGATACATAGCAACTCCTAGTTCTGGTTTGCTGGAGACCAAAAGCCGAACCTCTCCCAAAGAGCCTGGAGTGGGAGAGGGCAGTGGGAACTGGTCTTCCTCTGAAGTAGGCGACCAGGACCCAGGCTCTTGGACCCTGGAACAGGCTTCCCCTCTGACCATCTGGACAAGAGCGTGGAGTAGGTGTGGCCAGCTTATGGTGGGTGGGCGACCAGAGCAGACAGCTGGGACAAGGTGTGGCGCCATAGACCTGGGTGAGGGCCTTACTTCCCTCTTCTCTTCAGGGAAGTGGGGCTAGAGATGAGAGCAGATAGGAAGGATCAGGCTGGTAGCCTTCAAATCTTGGGCTCCTGACATTCAGGAAGTTATACCACAACATGGCATCGTTTTGTGGTCACAGCAGTGCAGGCTGGGTATTTGGATTTGGGGCTTCTGCGGAGTCACAGGCTTTGTTACCTGAGGTACTGGCTTTGTTGCTGGGGCAGATCCCTCCACCTCCCCAAGCCCACCTTCCTCAGCTGGATAGGGAAGATCAGAATTTCAACCTTTTGGGTTATTAGGAGGATTAACTGGGACCATGTATGCAAACGCCAGCCCTGTGCCTGTTGTTAGTAAATGGCAAAAAAAAAATGCAGCCATTGCTTTTTTGATACCGATTATCCTGAGGGCCAGAAATCAAGCAGTTCACCATGGAGCTCAGGGTGAGCAAGTCCAGGAGCATGGCAGGAATGAGGGTGTGGCATCTGGAGCTGGCCTGTCCAGACTATGGGCCTGTCCAGGGTCCCAGGAGTGTGTGTGTGGGGGGATAAGGTGAGAAGGTCAGCAGTTCCCACCCCCACCCTTCCAGCTGTACCTTTCCCTCCTGTCGGCTGCCAGGTGCCGGGAGAACGGGAGAACGGACGCTAACACTCGAGGCCTGATTCGGCTCCTCCTGTTAAAAGCAAAGTAGTGGGGCCCTGGAACCTCTGGGGCCAGGCTGCTTGCCAGATTCCTGCAGAAACAACCAGCCGAGCAGTCCTGCCCCCAGCTTACCAGGAGGTGGGGACCACTGCACTGGCTTTGTACCAGCCCCTGTGTCCCCACACACCTTACCCCACAGCCTGGAGCCTCAGGAGGATCTTAGAACTTGGGGTTCTGCTTCTATAGATCAGGAAGGCAGGTACTGCTCAGTGTCCCCTCCCACCCATGGGCTAGGAAGCATAAGCTCTTGGAAGTTCACTGAGGGCCTGGCGCTGCGCAGGGGCCCCTCCCCATGACGTGGGGCCCCTCCTGTCCATTCTCTGCGTTGCTCTGCAGAGTCAGAGTTCCAGGAAGGCATTTCTCACACCAGCCAGCGGCACAGTCCTGTGGGGAGGAACGCAGAGCCAGGTGCCCGACACCCAGAGGTAGGAGAGCCCCAGGGAGTAGCCCCGAGTGAGCTCCAGAGCACCTTCCGTCTTGCCTTGGGGAGAAGAGGGCAGCTTTGGGAGCCTGTTCTTGGCCAGGCTCTTGGGCTGGCAGCTTCCTCTCCTGAGGCTGGTCATCTCTCCCCTGGGTGGGGCCGATGCCCAGAAGTCATTAACTCTTGAGGTGTAGGCAGGCAGGGGCCTTATTCTCACCTGCTCCTGGTGCCTTCTCTCTGCAGACGCCCTGCTGGCAGACTTGGAGTCCACCACCTCCCACATCTCCAAGCGGCCTGTGTTTTTGTCCGAGGAGCCCTCCTACTCCTACCCAACTGGAAACCACACCTACCAGGAGATTGCAGTGCCACCCCCTGTCCCTCCACCCCCATCAAGCGAGGCCCTCAATGGCACAATCCTTGACCCCTTAGACCAGTGGCAGTCCAGTGGCTCCCGACTCATTCACCAGCAGGTAAGGTGGGGACAGGACCTGGGAAATCCCCAAGCCCTGGGGACAAAAGGATCTTATCTATCAGAGGCTTGGGGAGCCAGTAGAGGAATGGATCAGGGGACTTGCCTGTCCCCTGGCAGACACTGCTTATCCCATCCACCACGTGAGGGGGTCAGTGACCAAGTATTAATCACCAGTGTCCCAGTCAGAGTGTGGAAATTCCCTGGTGAGACTGACTGTGAGCAGGAGCCACCTGGGGGTGACTCGAGCTCCTCCTGTCCCCCATTCTTTCCTTCCCCTTGGGAGAGTTCTCTGAGCACTTTTATTCTCGTAGCCTCCATCCCCATCACCTGTGTACGGCTCCAGTGCCAAAACTTCCGGTGCCTCCAACCCCCAGGACGGTGTTGGTTCTCCGTGCTCACGAGCAAGTGAGGAGGAGCACGTCTACAGGTACAGCCTCATCCCCCCCCAGGCGCCCTTCTTCCTGCTCAGAAATTCTGGGAACCCCTCCCGCCCTGGGCTGGAGGCAGCTGAGGCTGGGGACCAGGCATGGCAACTGGTCCTCAGAGGGTGCTGCCTCCAGCATTATTGGTTTAACCTACAGAGGGCCCCAAGGCTCCTGGCCAGTTCATATGCCTGTTAATTGGCCTGTCCACCTTGTCACTAATATCTCCATGTAGCGGATGGGCTGGGCTGTCACAGCGTTCCCTTGTGGTAGAGGAACTGAAGCAAGACTTCCTTCCTCCTCCCTCCTTACCACATCCCTTCCCTAGTCTCTGTCGTCTTGCTTTGTTTCCCCTCCACTCTGTGCTCCTGAGAATCCAGGGAGTGCCAGTGCCCGGCCGCGGAGCAGCGCTCACTGTCTTCTTCCCTTTGCTCTCAAAGCTTCCCCAACAAGCAGAAGTCAGCCGAGCCTTCACCCACCGTAATGAGCTCCTCCCTGGGCAGCAACCTTTCTGAACTTGACCGTCTGCTGCTAGAACTGAATGCTGTGCAGCATAATTCTCCAGGCTTCCCTGCAGGTAGGATTGGTTCCCCAGGCCCGTCTGCTGCCTCTGGATCCTCAGAGGGCTCAAGGGATAAGCGGCCTTTTTCTTTCCTTCTCTCTAAGAGGAGACCAACACAAGCCCTCCACTCCCGGGGGCCCTGAGCCCTCACTATGGCATCCCAGAGAACAACAGTCCCGTGGGAGTCAAGGCTGGGCCCCTGACAAAAGAGAAGCCCAAGCGGAACGGGGGCCGGGGCCTGGAGGACGTTCGGCCTAGTGTGGAGAGTCTCTTGGATGAACTGGAGAGCTCTGTGCCCAGCCCTGTGTGAGTATCCACTGGACTGTCCCCACGCTGGGGCAGATCTTGCTCAGCCTGGCCCTGGGCTCCATGTTGTGTTGTTTAGCCCTGGTGTCACCCATCCCCTTAAGTGCCTGTTGTTTGCCAGACCCTGAGAGTACAGTGGTGAGTCGTGTGGACATCATTTCTATCTTCAGCTGGCCACTGTCCATCAGAAAAGGCAGACATTGTGCACACAGAGGCCACCTACAATTTAGTGACTGTTAGCACAGACTTCAGAGTTGTCGACAGGGTTTAAGTCGTGATTCTGCCAGTTACTGTGTGTTAGCTCTCAAGCCTTAGTTTCCCCGTCTGTAAAATGGGATAAGTGGTTGTGGGTTAATGGGGCTAAGACTATAAGACTACCTATGTCAGCAGAGCTGAGACCAATAATACACATAAAGTCCGTGGAATGGTTTCTGGCTCATAGTGTGTAATATTTGTGACAAGTCCTTAATAACATTAACTCTTATTAGTGTTAGGCTATCGTACTCTCACATCTGTGTACGAACTCTGTCTTCTCCCAAGTCAGCTCACCTCAGTGCTGTCCCCTAGCCGACAGCCCTCTCCCCGTGGTGGGTCCCCAGGAAAGACTGGGCACTGGTGCTCTTTCCCTGAGCTTGAGGTTTTGGGACTCCAGAGTCAGAGCCGAGGTGTTGACACAGTTCCCTGTGAAGCTTGGGGCTGGCCTCTGGGCTCCCCACTGACACCATGCCTGCCCTGCAGCCCGGCCATCACTGTGAACCAGGGCGAGATGAGCAGCCCACAGAGAGTCACCTCCAGCCAGCAGCAGACGCGCATCTCGGCCTCCTCTGCCACCAGGGAGCTGGACGAGCTGATGGCCTCGCTGTCAGATTTTAAGGTGCCCTGTAGCCCCTCTGTCTTCCATGCTTTCCGTCCTTCTCTTCCTTTACCTCAGTGTGAGCAGCTGGACCTTGGTCCCTCAGTGTTTGGGTGCCTTGTCCCTGAGTCAGGGACTCCAAAATATTCTGGCCTTGCCAGAGCAGCAGGATTTGGGGAAGGGAAGCGAGACAGTCTGTGGGACTGAGCTGCAAAGCAGCAGAGAGGCACTCGGCTGGGACATTCCTTCCTCCTTGGGTACTCTCAGCCACCCAGGTTGAGGGATCAGGAGGCCAGGACACTGGGACAAAGGGCCCTGTGTTGATGGCTGCTCTCAGTGGGGGAGGGTGTGTTCTGCTGGGCCATGTGGGACTCAGGATCCCATGCCTGAGAGGTCACTTGCCGTGGAGCCTCATCTCCCACGCTAGTTGTCCTCAACACATCCTCTTTCTTTCTGCCTCTGGCAATTGAATTCACAGGCCTCCCTTGCCAGCCTCCTTCCACCCTTCCCTGTCCCTCCAGGGCCAGGCCACTGGGCCTCAGAGTTCCCACGAATCCTGCATGTGGGAAACCTAACCTGCCAGGCTGGGCTGGTCCTGCAGGACTTGGCCCTGCCCCTCTCCTGGGCCTCCCCATCCTGCAAGCCCGTGATGTTTTATTTAGAGGATGCAGTGCCTTGATGGGGATTGATATTGACAGAACTCTCCAGTAACTGCTGACTTTGCTTCCACATAGGTCAGCTGGAGACCTTGGGGGCTGGGTGTAGCAGGTATGGGAAGGGTCAGTGCATTCCTGGCCTGATGTTACCTCCTCCGTCCTTTGTCTGGGGGCTTACCCTGGAGGATGGGAGTACACTGGGCTGATGGTTGCACCTGGCCTTGTGAGTCTTGGGTGCCATGGTTCTGAGCAGTCAGCGAGGGGCAGTAAGCTGGGTTCAGGCACTGGCCTGAGGGAGCCCTGCCCCAGTGCCCTTAAGGCTGTCACTGCTTTCTGAGATGGTTTGTGTCCCTAGGCCCGGTGAAGAGAAGCTCAGCAGCTGGTGCTCGGTGGTGCTCTTAGTACAAGGACTTGGGGACGTTAGGCAAGCTGGAATTGTCTAGGAAGGATAGGGCTAAGAGTTGAGCCACCATCTGAGGAGGACTGAGCAGGCTGCCAGAGGCTGACCCTGCCTTGGTTTGTGCCTGAGGCTGATCTCCTTGGCCACCTGTCTCCTTGTGATCCACCTCATCTTACCCACTATGGGTGGCCCTGTGGGTATGGCATCAAGGCTGCTTTCTGCTGGCCTGGGTTTCTTGAAGGCCAAGCAGGATATGAAGCCCAGGAAAGTCTTTTTGGGGGGTCTGAGTCTTCAAGAGTCACCCCTGTGCTTCACCTTTGCACCTGGGTCAGTGTAGATGGGGGGTCTCTGAGCCCTAAGTCCAACCCAACCCTTGATGCAACTGTCCTTCCTCACCTCACCCCAGCTTGCTCTTTCTTTTCTCCCCTCTCCTGTCTCTCTCCTCCAGACTACTTCCTCTGCTGTGGCCCTGCGCTCCCTGGGGCTGCCCTGCCCAGCTCCATCCCCACTCCACACCGCTCCTCCTCCTTCTCCTCCCCTGCCTTCTGTACTCCTGCCATCCACCTCTAAACCCGCCCTTCAAGGCCAACACCACACCCCAGAAGTTCTCTTCACTGAAGAAAATAGACAGGGTCTTCCACCTCCCGTGGCCCCCAGCTGGCTTGACTTGGCTGGCTTCAGGGTGACACGTGACACCTGCAACTCAAGCTCTCCCTCTGTGGAGGGTCGCCCAGGGTCATTTGGTGCAGAGAGCCAGGATGGAATTGGGAAGGACCTGCTGAACCCTATGAGTGAGCCTTCTAGGGCTCCCCTCTGCCATACTCCATCCCCTATTGGGAGCACAGCGTCCCAGGAGCCTGGAGGTCCCCAGGGGCCACCGGCTAACATTTTGTGTTCAGAGGCAGCTGAGATTGCCACTTGGGAATGGCCATGGGCTTTGGAGGTATCCAGGACTAAAGCTCCCCGTGGAGCTGCTTGCGACTCTCAGGAGCCACCTGTGGTGGCCGTGGACCGTCAGGCCGTCTTCCCAGATACCTGGACTCTCACAGAGGACTATGGCCAGCAGAAGGGGAGATCCAGGCCAGAGCCAAGGGTGCTGGGAAGCAGCTGCTCTGCCCTGGTTCACAAGGAGCAGTTAAATGGAGAGATGCCCCACAGGGGAACCCTGAGGGAGCCAACCCAGGACCCTGAGACCCCAAGGAGCCCTGAGGGCACCACTGAAGCTGCTGCCAAGGCCAGGAAGGAACAGCTGGAGCTTCCGCATGCCATGGTCATGGGCATAGCCAACACTACGGAGAGGATTTCTACCTCTGGCCAGGCAGGCACTGGCTTGCGCAGCTACTTAGGCATGGCCCTCGGCAGGTCTGAGTGTGGGCTGCTCCTTGCTAACTGCATGCAGCCTGCTACTCCACATGTGTCTGCCTGGGCAGCAGATGCTGAGGTGCTGTGGCCTGTGACCCTGACCACCAGTGCTTGGCAGTGGGTCATGTGGGGCCAACAGAGCCCTGCTGGACCCTGACTTTCCTCATAGTGAGGACCCACTTCTTGCTTATTTAAGACTTTTCCCTTTGGTTGAGCTGCCCTTGACATTCTGATGTGCAGAATGGTTGAAAGCTGGACTTCAGAACCACGTAGACCTAAATGCAAACCATATTGTGGCCAATGGTTGCTACCTGTATGACCTTGGGCAGCCACCCTCTGCCTCAGTTTTTTTTCCTCTCTCAACCCCTGCCCGTTTTGTGGATGTGTGGTACTGGGGATGGGACCCAGAGGCACTTTACTACTGAGCTATATCCCTAGTCCTTTTTAATTTTTATTTTGAGAAAGGGTCTCAGTTTCTGAAGCTGGCCTTAAACCTGTGATCCTCCTGTCTTAGCCTCCTTAGTTGCTGGGATTGCAGGCATGCACCACCATGCCTGACTTGTTTTCTTATCTTTATGATGGGGTAATAATAAGACAGCTTTCCATCAAGGTTATCCAGAGGATTGAATGAGAAAATTCTTGGAAAGTGTGTAGAAGTAGCACATGATTCCTCTACAAGCCATGGCTGCTGTTACTGTAGTTGTTATTTATTCCTGCTTAATTAAAACTGTATGCCCTTTCCCCAAAAAAAAAACAACAGAAGAGCCACCCCCCCAAAAGAAAACCCAAAACAAAAACTATAAACAAGTAAGTAATAAAGTAAGCACAAAAGAAAACTGATTAAGAGATTTACTGAAAAGGAAAGCCTGCATTTTTCTATTGTAAATCAAAAAGAAAAAGCCTTAAAGCCTGTCAAGAGCGTTCACTTACATCCTCTCAATTCTCTGATAACCTGTAAGTGAAGCCAAGAAAACACTGTTACCCCATTTTAAAGATGGAGAGACGGAGGTCCCTGGAAGTTAAGGGTCTTACCCAAAGTCAGAGGCCCACTTGGAGGTAAATGCTGGGCCAGAAGGTTCTCCTGGGGCCTCTACTCCTGAGCCCACCCCATCTGCCTCCTGCTGCCACCCCCTCCGCCTGGCTTTTCTCTGGCCATTGTGTTCTGCCCTCCCTTCCCTTGGGACTCCTGAGTGTGGTGGACTGAGTGGCATCATGCCAGCTCAGAGTTGGAAAGAGAGTGACAGCTTCCCCCTCCACCCCCAGATCCGCTCTGTGATCAGGAGGAGCCGGGAGACTGGCCACGCGCACCCCATGTCCCGGGAGCCCTCTCCTCGCCGCCGGCTGGACCCCGCCACCCTGAGCAGGACCCCATCTCAGGAGCAGCTAATCGCAGAGCTGCAGGGCCGACTGGGCATCCAGCCGGAGGTGGAGGAGGTCGCGGGGCCACCAGGGCGCTCCGCGCAGGACTGGCTGACTGAGGGTGTCGTCATCACCGTGCAGCCACGCGGGAGGCGGGCTGGGGGGCAGCTGGTAGAGAAGGTAGCCAGGAGATGCTGGGCAGGTCGGGGCCTGGGCAGCAGGTGTCCAGATGCTACCTTGGTTCTCCTTGGCCAGAGGAGGGATTTAGGGGTGGTGGGGTGGTTACTTACATCCTGTGGCCTTGTTGGGAGGCTGGCCTCACTTTTGGTGCCAGAGTGGGAAGGCCTGGGGGGATCTGGGACCTCACTTCCCCAGTCCCACTGCTCCCTGGGCTGATGATTTTTTCTGTCTCCCTTATCTCTCTCCCCCTTTCCTCTTCCCAGGTTGTCTTCCCTCCCGATTCTCCCATTCCCCTCAGAAGAACCATCTCTGTTCTGGCTCCTCCTTCTGTCCCTTTGCCACAGCATCTCCAGGACGCCTCGGCCAGCAGCTCTTCTCCCCTATCCTCTTCCTCCCCTCTGGGGCCCTCAGCTTGTACCCATGGTTCTCCTGGGGTCCAAAGTGCGGGGGAAGCACCCCGTGATGAGGATGGGCAGGGCGCCACCTCTCCCACTCGCGTAGCCCATACTGTGAGGTCCGTGGGCTGTCAGACCGAAGAGGACCCGCTCTTCTCCCCGATGCAGGCAGGCCTCCCAGGGGCCCCAGCACTGACCTTGCTCATTCCCTGTCCTAGTGCCTGCGCCACCCCCCCACTCTGCATGTGGGCAAATGCCACGCACAAGCGCGCGCGCGCACACACACACACACACACACACACACACAGGGGTTTCCCTCCATCCACAGCCCCAGCACATGAACCACCACAGTCCTTCCCTAGACCTTGACCCTGGCCACACCTCTCAGGAAATCAACTGACTTCTTGCTTTCCTGTGAGGCTTCCCTTCTGCCCGCCCCTCCCTTCTTCCTCCGGGTATTGACACAGAGGAATTCATTCCAGAGTGGAACCCAAAGCCCATCTCTTCCCCTTCCGGTCCATAGGCCCAGTACCTGGTGAGGCCTCTTTGCTCTCTGGCCCTAATCACTTCCCTTTCTCGTCCCATGCCTTTGGGTGGCTTGCCTCCCTCTCCTGGGCCTTCCTCTCTGGGTTTCTCTAGATTTCTGTCTCCTGATTTTGGTATTGCCAGTAGGGAAAGGTCCTCGTAGCTCATCCTGAATTCCCTGTGCGAAAGAGCCTGATGACAAGGTCTCTTATTTAGTTTTTTTAAAGAAAAGTTTCTTCTCTTTTCCTCCCCTATCTAAGATGCACAGCCTGGAACAAAGAGCGGATGGAGAGTGGCACTCCAGCTGGCCTCCAGGGGGCAGGCAGAGCAGCCCTGAAGGGCAGGATGAGGGAGGGGTCAGTGCCAGGGCCGGGGGCTGAGCTCCTGTTTGTGGTGTTTCCCTGGGTGCAGCAGGGTGCTGCAAGCCCTTTCTTTTGTCCCTGTGGGAGCCCCCATCCACCAGGATGGCCTGCGGATGTCACTCCCACATTCAGGGCTCCCCAGGCCCCTGCCTTACTGGTACTACCTGTACAGGAGGGAGAGCGGCCCCCGGGCTGCAGTGCTTCAAGATGCCCTGCTGACCCCGTACCACAGATGTCCTGACCAGCCCCCCTCCCCCTCTCTCTCCACAGTTCATGGCTCAGGGGAAGACTGGGAGCAGCTCACCCCCTGGGGGACCCCCAAAGCCTGGGAGCCAGCTGGACAGCATGCTGGGGAGCCTGCAGTCTGACCTGAACAAGTTGGGGGTTGCCACGGTTGCCAAAGGAGTCTGCGGGGCCTGCAAGAAGCCCATCGCCGGGCAGGTGATGAGTGGGGAGGTGGGCACAGAGCTCTGTGCTCCGCTCCTCTCCTCTCCTCTCCCTGAGCCACCTTCCATCGTCCTCCTCAGGTTGTGACTGCCATGGGGAAGACTTGGCACCCTGAACACTTTGTCTGCACCCACTGCCAGGAAGAGATCGGATCCCGGAACTTCTTCGAGCGGGATGGACAGCCCTACTGTGAAAAGGACTATCACAACCTCTTCTCCCCACGCTGCTACTACTGCAACGGTCCCATCCTGGATGTGAGCTTATGCTGGTGGCACAGTGGTGGGACGAGGGGGCGGGGGTGGCAGCCAGGATTTTCCCTTATCTGGGCACGATGCCCGCATCAGCTCATTTCATCTTTGCCATAGCCCTCAGAGGGTGCGGGCTCAGAGAAATGGTGGAACTGAGATTCAAACCCAGGCTTGATCCACAGGTCATCCTGATGCATATTAGGTAGCTCCAGCTCCCCTCCACTTCTGTCCAGAATTCCTTCTGCCAAGACTCCCAGGAATTAGGAGCCCTGACCAACAAATGAAGCTGAACGGCAGCCGTCTCACTCTTCCTGCTGTGTGATGTTAGGGAAATGCCTCGCCTCTCTGAGCCTAAGTCTCTTTACTTATAAAATAGGAGTCAGTGAACCTATGATCTCAGTCCTTTGTGAGGATTAAAGGAGAGAGGGTTTGGCATGTCACATCTTTTAATAAATCTGAACTCTTAGATTGAGTTTTTGAGTATAAGTAGGAGAGACCTTGTTGGGAGCATTTTACTGTCATTGGCTATGAGCTGGGAACAAGGTGGGAAGGACAGTGGTACGTAAGTCTTAGTTGTGAGTGGCAGCTGAGATTTCTTTTTGTTTTTTTGGACCAGAGATTGAACTCAGGGGCCCTTGACCACTGAGCCACCCCCCAGCCCTATTTTGTATTTTATTTAGAGACAGGGTCTCACTGAGTTGCTTAGTGCCTCCCTGTTGCTGAGGCTGGCTTTGAACTTGCGATCTTCCTACCTCAGCTTCCTGAGGTGCCAGGATGACAGGCAGGTGCCACCTCACCTGGCTGGCAGCTGAACTTTGATTCCCACTGTTTGCTTTCACAGAAAGTGGTGACGGCCCTTGACCGGACTTGGCATCCTGAGCACTTCTTTTGTGCCCAATGTGGAGCCTTCTTTGGTCCTGAAGGTACGGCAGGGACTGGAAGACTAACCCACTGCCCCCTCGGAGGGTCGGGGGAGGGCTAGGAGACTCTGCTGAGGTTGGGGTAAGGATAACTCCATTTCTGAAGGCCCTAAACTTGCTCCAAATCCCTTGTTCCTCAGGGTTCCATGAGAAGGATGGCAAGGCCTATTGCCGAAAGGATTATTTCGACATGTTTGCGCCCAAGTGTGGTGGCTGTGCCCGGGCCATCCTGGAGAACTACATCTCAGCCCTCAACACCCTTTGGCATCCTGAGTGCTTTGTATGCCGGGTAAGGAGCCTTCAAAGCATCTGGAGGGGGTGGAAGAGGCAGCTGGGGGTCCAGCAAGGGTTCTCTGATCAAATAAGTTTGGGAAACTTCTAAATGCACATGTGAATCCAAATAGTGACCTAGGATGCAGAGTCCAAGAACAGATCCCATTTTTCAGCACCAGAGTTTCTGGCCCCACAGTCACAGCCCCTGCTTAGGTACCCAGGAATCCAACCTTGTTTGAATGCAGGGTATGACCTTAGTAGCTGCACGACTTTGGGCTGGTCCCTTAACTGCAAGCATGTAGCCCGGCACTCTGCACATAGGAAATGTTGGGCAGGTGGGTCAGTGTGAGTGTGATGACCTGGACTGTCCTTGTGCATGACGCCAGGAGCTGGCCCAGCCAGAAGGGCCAGCCCCTGAGCCCCTGTCCTCCAGTGTGCCCCCTCTCTGTCTGGCAGGAATGCTTCACACCTTTCATCAACGGCAGCTTCTTCGAGCATGATGGGCAGCCATACTGTGAGGTGCACTACCATGAACGGCGCGGCTCGCTGTGCTCTGGTTGCCAGAAGCCCATCACGGGCCGCTGCATCACCGCCATGGCCAAGAAATTCCACCCGGAGCACTTTGTCTGTGCCTTCTGCCTCAAGCAGCTGAACAAGGGCACCTTCAAGGAGCAAAACGACAAGCCTTACTGCCAGAACTGCTTCCTCAAGCTCTTCTGCTAGGCGTCCCTTCCCCAGCCCCGCCGCCCTGACTGCTACTGTGACCCAGAGACGTGGAAACTGGAACCCTCATCCTCAGCTGGCACAGGATGGGACAAGGGGCATGGGGGTCCTGCGTGCTTCTCCAGTCTCCACCAAAGCCTTGGGCCTCCCTCCTCTTCCTACAGCTCTCCCCAGGCTGCCCACTCCTCATCCTCCTGGAGGTGGAGGCTGGGGGCTCCATCCCACCCGACATGTGTCCCCATGAACCTGCCCGGCCCGGCCAGCAACCCACACTGGAGCCATCTTGTACTCGTATTTCAGCAGCGGAGCTTGGGAGGGAAGGGCCGGCAGGGTTAGATGGAGTCTCTTTTTATCCTTATCCCCTCAAACCACAGTCTAACTGTCCTAAGAGAATTGGGGGGTTCCCTGCTCCCTCCAAACAATGCCAGCATAAACCCATCCATCCAAGGGTGGAAGTGCTCAAGGGACTGCAGGTTTCTTGGGCTCTCGCCTTCCAGTCTCCCAGGCCTGGGTGACTGTCCCCTTTCCCAACTGCCCCTTTTATAACTGCTCTGGTTCTACTGAGAAAGGCCTCTCCAGCAATAATGTTTTATAGCCACTTCCTCCATCTCCTGGGACAGCACCCGTGGGGAGTGTCGTCTGGGCCTGGACACTGTACCGACTTTGATAGATTTCTACACTGAGGTTTGAATTATGTCACCCAAGTTGCTTTTATTTCTCGATACAAGATGATTTTGAAGAGATTTTAAAGATGTTCCCTTTTATATTCTCCTCCTCCTCATCCACTGCTGCTGGTCCTGTCAGTGACCATGGCTTTGGCTTGGAGTTTGCTTTGTACCGGGTCGGGGAGCAATTTGTATTTTATTTTTTTCTTAGCGTAAGCAGGTGAACTGGGAGCAGCTCTGTGACTCTTCTTCTGTAACTTCATGGTTCACCAGGACTGTTTTATAAACTGCTGTATTTTGAAACCCCTTCCTTTCTGCCCAGGCCAGCAGCTCTTAATTCAAACTGGCCTGAGTGTGTCTGACCCTTTGGGACCTGGAATTCTGAACCTCATCTGTCCTGTTCCTAAGGGAGGAGAAGGGGAAAGTATACTTGGGGGGCTGCTTCCTGTCTGAGTAGGAGCTTTTTTGCAACAAAGAACCCACTGAACATTCTCGGCCTCCTCACTACTTCTCTGGGGCTTCTCCTGTCTTCTCAGGAAAAATTGGTTTCTGATTTTGACCATGAAGACCATAAATGTCTCTTTGGTCTTGTTGATTCCACTGGGCATATTCCTTCCTCAAATTTCCTGCCCTCCCTGGAGACTGGCACAGGTTCCTCCCCCTTTACAGGGGGGATTGGCACTTCAATTTGGGGAGAAGGCCCCAGGTTGGTGCAAGGGAGCCCGAGAGGATTTGGGGCAGAGGGACAGGGTCCTGCTGAAGCGACAGGAAGCCCCAGAGCTCTTTCCCAGGATAAAGCAGGAACAGGCAGGCCTGGGGTTCCTGGTCAAGGGAAAGGGACTCCAGAGTGGTCTACTGGGAGGGATTCAGACCTGTCCACAGGCCTCCCAGCACAGGCTGAGTATGCTGCGGTCCCAGAAGAGGATCTTTTCCTTGGGGCTGGCCTGGGAGCTGCCTAGGTCTGGGAGGTCCTCCAAAGGTCTGACATCTCCACGCCCACCACAGGCCTTACTGCTCTGTTTACAATGACCCACTCCAGGTCCCTCCCCAAGAGGGACTGGGGTTTCTGGGAGTCAACTCTCTGGGTCAATGGTTATTTGATCATTTGATTTTTTTTTCCTCTATAAACTTCTAACCTGGCCTTTTCCATTTCAATTCCTGTGATTTATGCCAATAAAGTGTGCCATTATTTTCACCTGTGCTAGTGCCATTTCTTGGTGATCTGACAACCAAGTGGTCCCAGAAGAGAAACTGAACTCTCCCCAAACTCAGAGGGAGGGAAAATCATTAGTGTTCTTTCCTTGGAAGCTCTACTATGTGCTGCTGTCCCATGGATCCGCTGAGGGTATCCCTGAGGACCTGTGGGTGTCTTTCCACTCATTTAGATGTGGAAAGAGGTTGGAGAGGATCTTGACATGTACAAGGCAATCCCCAGGGCCCACAGAGCCATGATGGGAGCCCAGGACTTGCCCCTGCCTGTGTTTCTGTGGAGCCAGACGCCCAACACCTTGGCTGCGGCCCCTTCCTGGCAGAATGCCCCTGACGTACAGTTGCAGGTGGCTCTCTACTGCCTCCCTGTGGTCATGTCCATATTTGCATGCCTCCTCTATGCACTTGCCAGATCCAAGGTAGCCAAGCTGTCTGGATGGCATTATTCCACCTTGAGCTGTGGCCTCAGTTTCCCTGTCATTTGAAACAGTCCTCCAGAAGCAGTGTGTTGAATTCAAGCCTAAAACCTGGTCGTTTCACAGTGACCTCGGAAGTGAACATTACCTTCAACCCCCACCCAAAGATAATAACTTATTCTTCTAGACCATCTTGGGGTCATTCTGTTTATAGGAATAGCTGTGGCACATCTCATTGTAATTTGCTTTTTCACTCAAAATTGCTTTGTGGATAATTTTCCATGTCAGTGAATATAGATCTGCATCACTTTTTAATGTCTTCATGGTATCATTATATTGAAGTGCTGCAATTAGATATATTGTCAGAGACAGGATGTCCTTGGAAATTTACCATGAGAGTATGTATGTTGGAAAAGTGCACTTAGAGGGTACTGACTCAGGGTTTGGAAGGGACTGTATAGCATATTGAGGCCCATGGGCTTTGAACTTGTCCTGGATTTCAGTTCTGAAACCACCATTTATTGGCTGGGCAAATTATTTATGTCTCTGTTGAGTTTTCTGATGAATAAAATGGGAATACTAATATTTTACCTCCTCAGAGGATTGTTGTAAAGATTTACTATTAGGACTGTGCATAAAGTATTTAACACAATGCTGAGTGTGCAGAAATACATTGTCATTAAAAAGAAATCTTAGCAGTAATCTAGACGTTCTCAAATTGGGCTGATCATGAGAAGCATTAGGAAACTTAAAAACAAAATACAAGGGTTGAAGGTATGGCTCAGTGGTAGAGCACTTGTCTAGCATATTTTGAGATCTTGGGTTCAATCCCCAGCACCACCACATATACAAAAAATTAAAATACACATTCATGGATCCCACTCCTGTAGATGGATTTGGTCAGGTCTGGGAATAGTTCCCGTTAACTGTGATGCAAAAAGATGGCTTCATGAATAACTATCCAAGGAGGCACCATAATAAAATTAGATGCAAGATAGGCATGTCAGAACTTCACCTTTAGACCAGCCTTGCTGGGGGAAAATTTCTAGACACAGAACTTGGGACTGTATACAGTTATAGCCAACTGTTTGTTGGTCATATATGGTCCAGTAAACTCATTGGAAATATCTAAATTGGTCAAGTGAAGAGGGTGAAGATAGGGTGAAACATCCCCAAATTTTTATTGTACAATTATTCAAATAATACAATTATTGAAATAACTGTTCAATGTAATTATAAGCTAACATTTATTGACTTTCTTCTATCCCAGGAAATATGTTGTCTTAACATATAATTAATCCTCATAACAATGCTAGAATGTGGGTATAATTATTATCCCTGTTTTACAGTTAAAGAATGGGAAATAGGCGGGGTGCAGGGGTGAACATCTATAATCCCAGTGGCTTGGGAGACTGAAGCAGGAGGATCGCCAGTTCAAGTCTCAGCAACTCAGTGAGGTCCTAAAGCAACTCAGTGAGATCCTGTCTCTAATATAATATTAAAAAGGGACTGGGGGCTGGGCATGGTGGCACAAGCCTGTAATCCCAGTGGTTTGGGAGGCTGAGGCTGGAGAATCGTGAGTTGAAAGCCAGCCCCAGCAATTTAGAAGGTGCTAAGAAGGTTCTCAGTGAGACCCTGTCTCAAAATACAAAATAGGGCTGGGGATGTGGCTCAGTGGTCGAGTGCCCCTGAGTTCAATCCCCAATACCAAAATAAATAAATAAATAAATAAATGGGGCAGAGGCTGGGGATGTGGCTCACTGGGTTCAATCCCTGGTACCAGGGGTGGGGAAGGGTGGGGGGAACAGGGTCCGCAAGGTGTAATCACTTTTTAAGATGACATCACAGCTAGTAAGTGGCAGAATCATCTAGCTGCAAGTCCTGCATTCATTCATTCAGCAAAAACTTACTATATGTCTACTACACCACGCACAGGACATAAGTCTGTTCACTTGTGGAGTTGGAATTCCTGCAGGAAGAGGCAGACAAAAAATAATGAAATAAATTATATAATGAGTGAGAAGATGTAAGTGTATGGGGGAGGGGGCAGAGTGAGGGAGAGTAGGAGTGAGTTTTTTTTTTTTTTTTGTAATTTTAAATACCAAAGTCAGTGTATGCCACATTCAGCAGGTGATGTTAGCCTCAAGACTTGGTGTAGGTGAATTCTTTGGGCTAGGAGTGGTCCAGATAGAGGAAAGAGCCATGCAAATAGCCCTAACAAAAGTCAGGAGTGCTTTGGAAAAGCAGCAAATTGAGAATGGTCTAGTTAGAAGTGAAAGTCAGTGGGAAAATACATGAGATGATGGTGAAAGAATCAGTGGGAAGACAGATGAGATTATGGGGTGAAGATTGGGTAAATTTTAGGCTTTTACTCTGAGTTAAGTGTGGAGGATTTGACGAGTTTGAGCAGATAAGGACTTAGGTTTTAAAGGATCCCTGTTTTGGTGGAATAGGAGGCAACAAACCATTTTGTTTCTAAGGTAGTTGCGATTTATTTCTTAACTCGTCGTCATACCCTACAGTTTGCCGAGTTGGTCAAGTGGCAATGGGACACACCGAGTCTTAATTCACACAATGTAGCTCCTATTCAAACGTAACTCCACCCCAGCAGGGGGCAGAGGCTCTGAAAAAGAGAGAGCTCTTCCAACACAAGGTAGCGTCTTCCTTAACTACCCTGCTTAAAGGTGGCTTCCGGTTGGCCAGAGTGGCAGCGATGTCATCCAATGGTTGCCTACATTAGTTCGGCTCGTCCGATTGAGCGCCAGCATCAGCCAATACGCAGGGGTGCTGTCCTCGGCTTCTGATTGGCTCCTTCATTAACATATAAAAGACACGCGCTGGCGCGCGGCCCTTTTCTCGCCAGGCGTCCTCGTGAGAGGTTTGTGCTGCCGCCTGTTCCATGCGGTGGGCTGGTGGCAGGAAGCCTGGGATCTTTGGGTGATCGGAGTGTCTGTGCGCGCGCGTGTGTGTGTATGTATGTGGCGGAGCGCTGTTTGGGGACTATGGGACCCCGACCAGTCCCGCCTGGGACCTCGGCGGCGGATCGCGCTCCACAGCTGATGGCGGCTGCTGGTCCAGGCCCGACGGGCGCTGGCGCGTGGTTAGCACCACAAAGGCCTCAGACCAAAGGACAGGTGTCGGGGTGGCGGGGTCTGAGCTCCCTTTCTCCCTTCAGTGACATCGTCTTTAAACCCTGCGTGGCAATCCCTGACGCACCGTCGTGATGCCCAGGGAAGACAGGGCGACCTGGAAGTCCAACTACTTCCTTAAGATCATCGTAAGTGCGGAGTGGGCTGTGGCCAACCATCATGTGTTCCTGGGCGCTAATAGGGACAGTCACTTGCCAGGTGCTGTTTCTTGGTGACAGCTACTGAATTAGGCAATTTGGGGCATATCTCCTATAGTCTTAATTTCCCCTGATGACCCCCCCCCCCAGCGTGCTTTGTGGATGAAAAGGCTCAGGCAAGTCAAATAGTTTATCTTAGCTAATGTCATACTTTGTTCCCTTGCCTACCTTTTTGGGGAGATCTGAGACAAGGAGTGACTCATTGTAAAGAGCCATGTTATTACACATTTAGGACCTGTCGGTCAAGAAATTCAGTGTCCAGTGACTTATTTTGAATGGCTTTTGAGGTGGGGCTTCCTTAGTCTGAAACTGTGTTGCTCTTTAGGAACTAGGCCACATTGTAGAGCTTAGTCTGTATTTTAGTGTTGTACTTCTGTCATGAAGATTTTCAAACAAAAAACTTGAATCTGTAAGTACACAATGTACATTCTACAAGTGGTGTTTTGCAGTGTTTGCTTTATGTTTTGATTGCCTAAAGTCCGTGTCATCAGATGATCAACTTATTGGGAACAGTTTTCTGTTAATGCAGCCATTTTGATGAATCAGAAACATTTCACAATTGGAAAAAGAGAACAATGGAAACTAAATGTATATTTATTTTTTTTAATTTTTTTTTTTTAGCTGTAGATGGACACAATACCTTTATTTTATTCTTATTTAATTTTATGTGGTGCTCAGGATTGAACCCAGTGCCTCACACATGGCAGGCAAGCACTCTGCCACTGAGCCACAACCCCAGCCCCACTAAATGTACATTTAAAAAGCTTTGATTAAACATAGAAAGCTAGTTTTTAGTATACATAGCAAGCAAATCAGGATCAAATATGATAGTGTTATAATTCAGGAGGATCTGATGGGTAAGACTGGCCCAATATAGAGGGACTTCAAAAGGTTGGAAGAAAAGAAGATGGAAATGAGTGATTATGGGGTTTAGTTTCTGCTGACATTTTTTCCGCCTTCCTCCTGCTAAACTTTGCTTGTTTCTGTAGCAACTTTTGGATGACTATCCAAAATGCTTCATTGTGGGAGCAGACAATGTGGGCTCCAAGCAGATGCAGCAGATCCGAATGTCCCTCCGGGGGAAGGCTGTGGTGCTGATGGGCAAAAACACTATGATGCGCAAGGCCATTCGAGGGCATCTGGAAAACAACCCAGCTCTAGAGAAGTCAGTCAATGCTTCTGTCAACTTTGTCCTCCTTTCCTAGTGCCCTTCTCCCTTTTCCTGGAGAAGAATGGTGCTTTCAGGTAACATCTCTTGTGAACTTCTCTTTGCAGACTGTTGCCTCATATCAGGGGGAATGTGGGCTTTGTATTCACCAAGGAGGACCTCACTGAGATCAGGGACATGCTGCTGGCCAATAAGGTAAGGGGAGAATTAGGTTAGATAAAAAACTTTTTGAGTTTGGCTTCTTAAAGCAAAATTGATCTCTTCCATATTGTGTCAGAGAGACTTTTCTCACTGTTCATTGTTCAGGTTCCAGCTGCTGCCCGTGCTGGTGCCATTGCACCATGTGAAGTCACCGTACCAGCCCAGAACACTGGTCTGGGGCCCGAGAAGACTTCCTTCTTCCAGGCTTTGGGCATTACCACTAAAATCTCTAGGGGCACCATTGAAATCCTGGTGAGTAGACCAGGCTCGCCAGTGCGAGCTGGGCATATGGGGGGCTTCTCCTGGAGGCTGTAGGACTGCTGGATGTCCAGGTATTAATTGCGCACTGTTACTTTATTCCTCAGAGTGATGTGCAGCTGATAAAGACTGGAGACAAAGTGGGAGCCAGCGAAGCTACCCTGCTGAACATGCTGAACATATCCCCCTTCTCCTTTGGGCTGATCATTCAGCAAGTGTTTGACAATGGCAGCATCTACAACCCTGAAGTGCTTGACATCACAGAGGAGACTCTGCATTCACGCTTCCTGGAAGTATGTGCTACCCAGCTCCGCTCCTTCCTACGTTAATGGTTGGGAACATGACAAGTACCAGAGTTGGGCAGGTTATTTACTCTTGTATACTGTAAGATTATTGAAAGATTTAATGAGGATAAGGCCTTAGAAAAATGCTGGGCATGCAGTAAGGGTTATTATTCCAGGGCCTGCAATGATGAGACATGAAATTTTGAATAGTGTCATGACTTGAAAGAGAAGTGACAGTTTAATAGATAAAAGTTAACATTGCCAAGTGCCCTTTGTTGGGGATGACTGGTTGTCCTTATTTTTGACATTGTCGTGCCTAATTCTGCCATTAAAATGTCTTTAAGGAATAATAATGATAGAAGATGTAATTCCTTTTTTCTTGTATCTGTGGGTTCTGCATCTATAGGTTTAACCAATTCAAGTTTGCTAAAAAGGAAATAAGTACTGAATGTGTGCACACTTTTTTTTCTTTGTCATTCCCTGAACAACATAGTATAATAACTATATGGTATTTGCATTGTATTAGTTATTAAAAGTAATTTCAAGACGAAGACGATTTAAGGTGTAAGGAGGATGTTTGTAAGTAATATGCAAATACTACACTATTTTATATGAGGGACTTGAGTATCCACAGATTTTGGTATCTGTGGAGGGGTCCTGGAACCAGTCTTCCGTGGATATGGAAAGAGCACTTGTCAAGTTTTTATCTCATATATTGAAGTCAATGACTATTAACAGTTTATTTTTCACAAAATGGTGACTTTTCAGGTAGCCACCACCATCATGGTGTATTGAATACCTGGGTTTGGAATAAGTGCAAAAACATTTTATAAACTCATCCGTTTGAATTGCCCTGCTAGGAGCATTTGGTGTAAGATGAAATGTCTCCTTTGAGATTGAGCTGCTATGAAGACCAAGCTTTCCTTGGTCTTCACTGTTTTTTATTTTTTTTCCTTTAGGGTATCTCACTAAAATGTAATCTTTCTCTTTTCTCCCACAGGGTGTCCGCAATGTTGCTAGTGTTTGTCTGCAGATTGGTTATCCAACTGTTGCATCAGTACCCCATTCTATCATCAATGGGTACAAGAGGGTCCTGGCTTTGTCTGTGGAGACTGAATACACCTTCCCACTTGCTGAGAAGGTAAGATTTCACCCAGGACCACAGCAGGCCTGACAGGGTAACAAACAGTAGCTTTATTGAGTTAGTCCTTTTGTTACCATATCCAGGGGTGCTTAAGCACTGAGCCACAACCCCAGCCTTTTTATTTATTTTTTTGATACCAGCCCTCTTATGTATTTTATTTGGAGACAGGGTCTCAATGAGTTGCTTTGCACCTCACTTTTGCTGAGGCTGGCTTTAAACTCGTGATCCTCCTGCCTCAGCCTCTGAGAAGCTGTGATTACAGGTGTCTGCCACCACGCCCAGCTCCTTTTTTTATTTAAGAGCTTAAAGAGATTGGGGACAAGGGAAATGTATTCTCACTTTAGAAATGATAGGAGATCCAGAGAGGTGGGCTGTGGGCAAGAGCTGGGCCTTAATCCCCGTCACTAGGCCATACCTATGTTCCCCTGCAGGGATTTGACTAGAAAGGCTATACTGGCTTAGACGTTGTAGTTATTTATTTTGAGCCATACAAAGGCAGGAAGCTTGTGGGTGGTAGAGGGGTGTGGATGACCACTTTGACCACTGACTTTTCTTCAGGTCAAGGCCTTCTTGGCTGATCCATCTGCATTTGTGGCTGCTGCCCCAGTGGCTGCTGCTACTACTGCTGCTCCTGCTGCTGCTGCTGCGGCCCCAGCCAAGGTTGAAGCCAAGGAAGAGTCGGAGGAGTCGGATGAGGATATGGGATTTGGTCTCTTTGACTAATCACCAAAAAGCAACAACTCAGCTTTATATGCAAAACAAAGAAATAAAGGCTTACTTCTTAAGTTTCTGAACTCTTCATTTTCTACATTTTGAGATTTATAGTACTTAATGCTAAAAACTAAACAATGGTATAAACATGAGAACTTTGTATTTGGAGTTGATATTTGCGTTTTCTTTTTGTCCCTTTTTTTGGAACTGGGGATTGAATCCAGGGCATTGTGCGTGCAAGGCAAGTGCTTTCCACTGAGCTACTTCCTAGCTCTGAGGTTGATATTTGGATGGGTTCTTTTTTGAGTCTGAATGAAAATACTGCTCTTCTAGGGTATGGTAGTTCCTCCTTATCCACAGGGGATATGTTCAAAACCTCAGTTTGATGTAAAAAATTACACATACAGGTGTCCCTCAGTATCTGTAGGAAATGGTTCTAGGACCTTCTTGGATGTGAGTCTGCCAATGCTTAAGTCCTTTTATAAAATCATATAAAATAGTGTATAGAGTACTTAATACCTAATACAATGTAATATGTATTCAGGGAATAATGAACACATGCTAAATAGAGCCAGCTTTTAAAAATATGTAGTTAGTTGGATCTACATGTGGAACCCTTGAATTTTTTTTAAAAATATTTACTTAGTTTTAGGTGAACACAATATTTTTATGTGGTGTTGAGGATAGAACCCAGTGCCCCACGCACTACAGGAGAGCATGCTACCGCTTGAGCCACATCCCCAGCCTTGAAGTTTGAGGGCTGATTACTGATTTTTCCTTACAGACCTAAGTTTTCATTTATGAAGTTTGGTACAATTAGAGGTTATTACTAATCAAATGGAACAATTAAGCTATAATTAAATTGGGGCCCTTAAAGCAAAATAAGGGTTACTGGAATATAAACCCTGGTTGTGCAGTGGGTTTTAAGATGGCTGCTGAGGTAGCTTCAGTTTGGATAGACTAGACAGGGATGATTCATGTCCCAGTAGGGAGGGTGCAATATTCACACTAAACAGCATGCAAGTTAAAACATGAAATGTTTCCAGGGTTTTTCTATTCCATACTTTAAGATAATAGTTGGGGGGGGGGGTGTGTGGGGAGAGACTGTTGAAAGCAAAACTGAAGATGAAGGGGGACTACTCTATTTTTACACAAGAATTCTTGTTTACATGGGTTCCTCTAAGGAGTATTTCACTTAAGATAGGCATTCAAGTAATGCCAGGTCAGTTCTGGAGAGCTTACTACTTGGCAATTGAAAGGATAGGTATTTTGTCATAAAGCTTCGAGTTCACGTACAGATAGATCTGTGCTGGATCATGATATATTTGTAACTTGGGCTGTCAAAAAAGATTGAAAGCCACTGCTAGTCCTGGACCAAACTAAACTGGAGATCCTCCAGAGAGCAACCATACTGGGTAAAACTGAGGCAACTCGCTAGGGCTTCTTCCTACCCCCTGCATCCTCCCACCTCGTGATCTTTACTTTTACTCCCAGTCTAGGCCGTCCAGCATTTCCCCAGGCCAGGCTTCTCCTGCGTCTTTCCTTGATGCCCTATCTACCCATTTTCAGGCCCTCTCCAAGTCATTCCCCAAGGAATTGCAAACTCCGTCTCAACCTAGTTCAGTTGTGGCGGTCTGGGAGCCACATTCGTAGTTTCTCTACGGAATGCAACGTACCAGGAAGGCCTAAGAGGGGGTGTCCTGGCTGCGCCTGCGGCTCTAAGTGGCTGGGGGCTGCAGGGTGGTCTCACCACTTTACAAATCCTCGGACCCTCGTCTCCCTCCAGGCCAGGCTGAGAAGCTGGGACCCGGGTCGGAAGAACAGACGCTGGCAGCCAGCGCCCTGGGTACCTAAGTCCAAGCAAAGGCTGCTGCGGCCGCCATCCCGCCCGGGGGCGCCAAGGACCCAGCGCGCTTCAGGCCTCGCCCTGCCGCGTGGGCCCCGCTATGACCCGGAAGCGCTCCGGAAGCGGTTCCGGAGTCAGCGCCGGCAGGATGGCGGCCGACACGCAGGTGAGGTGGGCGGCTGCGGGGCCAACGCGGCCAGCGCCTGGGCGCGGACCGTAGCGGTCGGGCCAGACCGCTCAACCTAAGGGTGCGGGGTATGGCGGCTGCGGAGGGCGTGGCGCAGGGGCCTCGGGCCGGCTCCTCGCGGCTCCCGACGCGGCCCGGGCGGCGCAGACCGATCCCGGGCTCGGGGAGGCAGGAGCTCCGGCTTGAGCAGCTGGAGACCTGCGGGGCCTTGCCCTGACCTCTCAGTTGCAGAAGTTCACCTTTCGGAGTCTCCGCTCTGTTTTTCCAAAGCTGTGAGCTCCGGACCAGCGCCGAGTCTTCTTTAAACTTTGTATTCAGTATTTTTCGAGCACCTACTATGTGTAGGGATTTAGTAATCTTTGGGTTCATACAGATTTGGGTTTGAGTCCCACCTCATCGATTTTTGTGAGACTCTAGACAAGGGACTTCACCTCGCCAAGACTCAATCTTTTCGTCTGTAAGAGGGGATTGAAATGGCACCTATTATATAGGGTTGTTGGTGAGATTCAGTGCAATTATGGAGGGTTTGGTATGTTTGGGTTGTTCTTACTAGGTGCAGGGTTACAGCAAGAACTGCCCCTACCCAAGAAGAGTCTTGGCACTCTTGAGTGTTAACACCTGTGGGTTTCTTGTAGTTCAGAAAAGACTTAGGAAAACCATTTCCCTCCATCTAGCCTCCTTTGCAGCTGCATTTAAAGGTGAAAAAACAATACCAGGGGAAAAAAGAAACCGGTATCTAAAGGACAATTTAGCTCACTTGATCTCCACTTGAGAAGATTGATGTGTGTGGGTGCGCGGGCTGCGAGGCAGAAAAGTGATCACTTAACCTGAACATTCAGGAGAATTTTAGTGAGGGTTTCCCATGCCAGGGGCTGTTAATTTGTTTAAAGTTATGTTATACTAAATCCTAGGAAGAAAAGTATCTTAGTCTGTTGGGTATTGGAATGATATGTTTAATATGTAATGTTAATACTCAGGCGTAAAAGAGTCTTTTTCTCTAGAACTGTGTTGTCCAGTATGGTAGCCACTAGGCATGTGGCTTTGTAAGTTAGATAAAATAAATGAAAGTATAAAATCAAGGCATCTTGGTGCTCACCACTGGATGTGTTATTGTGTATAGTACTTTTTTTTTTTTTTTCCTTTTTGGTGGGGAGGTATGCTGGGGATTGAACCCAGGGCCTTGCACATGCTAGACAAGCATTCTTCTACTGAACTACACACTCAACCCCTGTGCTCTTATACTGTATATAAAGAGGAAGCAAAGTATACCTCAGCCTAGGCTCTGTGCCTGGTCTGTATTGTGAATGGGGAGACAAGGAGTTGGGGGAAAAAAGTTAAATTCAAACTGAATGCATGGTGTATACCTGTAATCCTAGCTGCTTGGGAGGCTAAAGCAGGAGGATTGAAAGTTCGAGGTTAGCCAGGGCAACTTAGCAAGAGCCTGTTTCAAAATAAAATAAAAAGTTGGGCTGGGGATGTGACTCAAGCGGTAGCACGCTTGCCTGGCATGCGTGCGGCCCGGGTTTGATCCTCAGCACCACATACAAACAAAGATGTTGTGTCCGCCGAAAACTAAAAAAATAAATATTAAAAAATAAAATAAAATAAAAGGGCTTGGTGTCTAGCCCAGTGGTGAAGTTCTTGTCTAGCATGTGTGAGGGCCTGGGTTCATCCCCAGTGTTATTAAAAAAAAAAAAAAAAAAAAAAAATTTGGGACTGAGAATGTAGCTCAGTAGTCGAGCACATGTCTGGCATGCAGGTGGCTCTGGGTTTGAATCTCAGACAGACACACACACACACACACATGCTCTCTCTCACACACACACACACACACACACACACACACTCTCTCTCTCTCTCAATTCCCATAAGGATTGGGAGAAGGGAAGCAGACAGCAACAGTAAACTTTTGGAAGCTAGAAAGTGTCAATGAGTGGTAAAAGATTTAGCAGTTCCAAGGAAATGAATCCTGATCCTAGCAGGTAGGAAAGCTGAGAATCAACCTGAAAATACATTGTAGAATCTCTGAAAGTGGGGATTGATGGTATCAGCTAACCTTGAATCAGGGTTAGAGGAGGAGCTAGGTTGAGGAGGACTGGCTGAAAGCCATGTTCAGATGCAGTCAGATTCCTAGGTCTTTTTTTTTTTTTTAAATTTATTTTATTTTTAGAGAGAGAGAGAGAGAATTATTTATTTATTTAAGTTTTCGGCGGACACAACATCTTTGTATGTGGTGCTGAGGATTGAACCTGGGCCTCACGCATGCCAGGCGAGCGCGCTACCGCTTGAGCCACATCCCCAGCCCCTTTAATTTATTTTAAAATTTAACTATATACATATACACACATTTTAGTTGTCGATGGACCTTTATTTTATTCATTTATTTATATGCCATGCTGAGAATGGAACCCAGTGTCTCACCCATATTAGGCAAGCGCTGTACAACCTCAGTCCAGATTCCCAGATCTTTTGTTCCTCACTCGCAAAAGACTACAGGTTTTCTCTATGAAGACTGTAGAGCAGAGGACCACTGCTCTGGGAGCACTAGTATAGGACTAATATTCAAGGAAATTGTCAAGAAACTGTCTCTGAAGTGAAGGATGTGTTTCTAACCCAAAAGTTCTCAGCACAGTAGTAAAAATTGACTCAGAACAAAGTACATTATCCTGAAATTTCAGAACCCTGAAGCAAAGAGAAAATCCAGAAGCTTCTAGGGAGAAAAATCAGGTCTTACCCAGAGAATACAAAGTCAGAAGCTGGACACAGTGGCACACTCCTGTAATCCCAGCAATATGGGAGGCTGAGGCAGGAGGATCGCAAGCTTGAGGGCAGCCTCAGCAACTTGGTGAGACCCTGTCTCAAAATGAAAAAGCAGTAGATGTAGCTCAATGGTAAGGTGCCGCTGGGTTCAATCCCCAGCACACACACACACACAAAAAAAGACAAAAACAAAACAAAAAAAGAATGACATTGGACTTCACAACCACAACTTGAGAGTTAGAACTCAATGGAAAAATGTCTTCTGTTTTCTGAAGAAAAATGAGTGCAACCTAGAATTCTGAGTCTAGACAAACTTTGGTCACCTATGAGGCTAGAACAGTTTCAGACTTGCAAGAACTCCTCAGAATGGAGGATGTTTATTCTTCACCTGGACAGTAATAAGAAAAGAGTACATTTTCAAGGTGATAAACTGGACTTCAACTGTAGAGGGTCACCTACCAGATTGTGGAAGGACAGAAAATCAAAAGACATTCCTTCAGGAGAATAAAATTTGCTGAAATTTCTGATCTGTTTAAATGTATCAAATTAAAACAACTGAAAGTTTTGAATTATTAGTAAGAATAGATAAAGCAAACCGAAGTGAGGTGAGGTGGTTATTAACTCCAGAAAAATCAAAATGCTGGCAGGATAAGAAACAGTTATTTTACCTAGTGTGTAGTAGGCCCAGAGTTCAATCCCCAGCGCTGCAAAAGACAAAACAGTTAATGACATGGAAGTTGAATACCTATATATAATGCAAACACTGACTTCTTAGGTAGTCCCTATGACAACACTGGGAACTTACACTGGGGAAGCGTAGAGAGCGTGTGGTGGGGTCCGAGGAGGAAGGTAGGAAAACAGTGAAACTGAAAAATCAAGAAGAATCAGCATGAGCAACATTGCCTCCATATTTAGAGGTATGGACTGAGGGTAAAGACTGGTTTAGGTTAAAACCATCATTTATATAGAAGTTTGGACATCAGTTTGTTCATTGCCAAAAGAATTAAAACAGGGATTTAAGCAGAAAAAGAAAAAAATGCAGCCTCATTTTATTTCTCTGGCCCCGTTGAGTTATACTACTAATGAGAGCTGCCTGTGAAATATCCTCAAAAATATCACGATGGCCCTTATGTGTTACCGAGTCCTTCTCTACTGCTCGCTCATGCATCCACAACCTGCCCACTTTGTGGCTTGTAGAATACTGCTCAGAAGTAGATTTTCTTGGGCTTTCAGAAATATATGCACACTGGCCACCTCCCTGGGTCTTATGCTTATGTCCCTAGCAGGGGACTATAGCTGTGTTAACTCAGATGGCTGTTGAAAGCTAAAGACTTGGCATCAGTTTATGCACTTATTTGGTTTCAGGCTTAGTTTCAAAAATGCAGATGCTGTGACTCTGGGCTGCACTCTGAGCAATGACTTCCCCTCTTGGAGGTGGTTCCTTCATCACTAATGAGATGGGGCTACTGGTGCTATTCTTGCAATCTTGTTAGTGTTAGTAACCAGTTTGGGCTCAAGATGAGTAAGTGCTGTGTTTCTTTTTTTTAGTTATAGGTGAACACCATATCTTTATTTTCATGTGATGCTGAGGATCGAACCCAGTGCCTCACACATGCTAGGCGAGCACTCTACCTGTGGGCCACAACCCCAGCCCAAGTGCTGTATTTCTTTAACTCATTAATTGCCACAGCAGTCATATGAAATAGGTGCTATAATCTGTCCCGGATAGATGAAGAAACTGAAGATCAGGAGGTGACATTATTTGACTTGAGTTTCTACAGCTAATTAGGGGCAGAACTGGGCTCCAACCTTTTAATCTTTTACCTTTAGCTAGTGCACTTGTGCTCAGCTAGACTGGCCAGGATACTGACATTCCCCTGTGAGATGATAAAGTGGGATAATGTAAAAGGAACATACTGGGCACATAGGCCTTCTCTAGGTTTTGGGTAGTTCTGAAAAGATATTTCTGTCGACAGGTTTTTGCCCTTTGCCTTCCTATTTTGGCCCAAGTCTAAAATGTGCATCTCAACTGGGCCATGATTTTGTTCCCCAGGAGTCATTTGACAACATTGGGAGATTTTGATTTTCAAAACTGCTTGGGGGAAGGGCTGGGGATATAGATCAGTTGGTAGAGTATTTGCCTCAAATGCATGAAGCCCTAGGTTCAAACCCCAGCACCACCACAAAGACAAAGACTGCTTGGGGAGGAGAATGACTGCTGGTGGGTAGAGACCAGGAATGCTAGTAAAATCTTATAAGGGGTAAAGGCAACACACTCCCACAAAGAATTATCCAGCCTCAGTGCCAGTTGTGCACAGTTCCAGCACATACACACTCGTGTGCACATACACATTCATTGTTCTGTAGTCTACCTGGTGAAACTGTTTTTGTGGGCTTGGTCTTCACAGGTTTCCGAGACACTAAAGCGTTTTGCGGGGAAGGTAACAACAGCCAGTGTGAAGGAACGGAGAGAAATCCTGGGTGAACTAGGAAAGTGTGTTGCTGGAAAAGGTATTTATTTACCATCTTATTGCCTGTATACTATTCCATTTAAAAATAATTTCTTCTTAGAGCTGTGATCTTCTTTTTCTTGCTCTGCACAACTTCTGCCTTCACTTTGTTTGTTATAATGTGCGTTGAAACAGTTGAAACATTTGGGTTAGTGGAGATTTTTTTCATTCAGGTATCAAAGCTTTTTATAGTTTTTATATATTTCAATTGGAAATGTTTCTAGAAGATACCAACAATCCTTCTTTCTTTTTGTTTTTGGTACTGGGGATTCAACCCAGGGGTGTTTTATTGCTGCTCTATATCCTCAGCCCTTTATTTTTCTATTTTGACATAGGGTCTTGCTAAGTTATTCAGGGGCTTACTGAATTGCTGAGGCTGGCTTTGAACTTGTGATTCTCCTCCCTCAGCTTCCTGAGAAGCTGGGATTACAGGTTTGCACTGCTCTACCTGGCCCAACAGTCTTTCTTTAGAATATGGGTACAAAAGCATTCTTGTGACTTGGAGCACAGTTTTTCTCAATGTGTGTTCATGCAAGTCAGCAAGATGGTAGCAGATGATTGAGCAGTAAAGAATTCCTGTAAATTTGGGAGATGTTTTCTCATACTCATCTGGGACATTTACAACAAACTGTTTTTGAAAAGAACACTTAATAGTGTTCTTTTCTTTCTTTCTTTTTTTTAAGTACTGGGGATTGACCCCATGGGTGCTCTACTACTAAGCTATATCCCCACTCCTTTTTGGTTTTTATTGAGACAGGGTCTTGCTGAGCTGTTGAGGTCAGTCTTGAACTTGAGAGCCTCCTGCCCCTAACTTCCTGAATTGCTGGGATTATAGGTGGATGCCACTGCACTCATTTTTTTTTTTTTTTTCAATTCTGAGGTTTGAACTCAGGACCTTGTAGAAACTTTGCAAGCACTTGAGTATTGAATTACATTCCTAGCCCTATTAAGTGTTTTTTTAATACAGTATTTTCATTGAACCTCTTTTTTGCTGAAAACTTACTTTCCCAGGGCCTGGGGAGCATGTGATGGGAAACGCCAGGCACAGCTAGTTGTCCTCATCGTGCCTACTAACTGACATGACCTATGGGGCTGTGTAAGATCATTTTGCCTTCATTTAATAAGTCCTCATTGGTTTTTTAAATTTCGTCTTGATGTGTTTGTTTTATTGTACAGCATTGGTTGTCACAATGTGGTTCCTAAACTGTTAGCATCAGCATTGCCTCAGAACTTGTTTCAGAGATTCTCAGCTCAACCAGCAACTCAGAAACAATTCAGAAAGCCCTGGGGTGGGTCCTGAGCTCTCTAGGAGATTCCTGATTTGTTCAAGTTTGAGCTATGGCTGTGTGTCATAGCTTTTGTCAGCTCCTACTCACATTGGTGAAGAGCCTACTTCCCACCACTCTTCACCCCTGTTGATTTTTTTTTTAAGTTGTCAATGGACCTTTATTTTATTTATTTATATGCGGTGCTGAGAATCTAACCCGGTGCTTCACACATGCTAGGCAAGCACTCTGCCATGAGCCACCCCCAGCCCACCCCATCCTCTTTTGATGCTTCTCAACTGCTGTTGTCTGAGCAACATACCCAAGCTTGTTAAAGTGGTGTATAAATGGAGTAAATTGCTGTGTGTGAGCTTCTGAGAACTTTGCCTGTGTAATAATCTTTAGTGTATGAGTTTACGGCCTCCTCAGAGGTTTTTTTCTCAACATGGTTCTAGTTATTAAAGACAGGTTGTGATGTTATCACTGTATGTGTGTGTGGAGCCATAATGGTTGACTCCCCCTGTGAAATGACTGCTGAACACTACATTCTCCACTTTGTCCCAGTTGTTGGGGTGAAGATATGGTGCTAAGGATAGAACCCGGGTCCTGCCCGTGCTAGGCGAGCGCTCTACCGCTGAGCCACAAACCAGCCCCTACTTAGGACCTTTTGAGGGTAGTTTTACTCTTCTGTCACCCTGAAATTCTACAGTTCAGGGTGAGCTGTGTTTGTGAAGTGCTTAGACTTTGATGTATAAGTTGATTGTGGAAAGTTAACCAACTCCTTCATGAAATCATTAATTCTCGGTATTCTAATTTTTGAGTCCAAGGAAAGGCTGTTGTATAGTGAGTCTTGCCTCCATTTGTTATGGTAACAGATAATCAAGTAATTCAACCAAAGATGGGATAAGATATTTCCAGCCAGGGTGAGGGGTTGAGGACTTTGTCAGAGCTGGCTAATCCTGGGGGCCATTGGTGCATATCTCCCAGCCCAGCCTGAGCCTGAGCCTGAACCTGAGGCCTCTGAGGCTGCTCTGCTCTCCCCACTCTTGTCTCCATAGATCTGAATGGAAGACTCACTGAGGCAGTGTTTCCTGTGACTGAATTTTTTTCTAGTTCAATAATCAGTGATGAGAGGTTCAGCTGTGTTCTAGCCATGCCTTTGCCACATACAGGTAGTGTGACCTGCCCTCGTCACTTTACCTCTCTAAGCCTGTCTCTCGTCTTTGAACCTGAGATGGCAGTAGTACCTGTCTCAGGGTTGGTATGAGGAGTAAAAACACACCTGATGCTGTTTGACGCATCGCCTGGCTGTGGTTTGCTTGCAGGGTATATTAGCTGTTGTTCTTGCCATTCTTTTAGCCACCACCTGTTTCTGGCCCTATTTACTCTCACTCTTTTTCCTTTAATTACTGACATAGTCCTAAGTCAGACTGACAAAACAGTATTAAGAGCTCTGGGAACTTGGTCCTTGTACCTCATTCATTTCTCTTTCCTCATTTGGGTGCCTGGAATGCAGGCACCCTGTGAGCCCTTCATGGATCTCTTGCTCTTGGGGGCTTCCCATCTTTGTCTGCGGTCTCTGGTCTGGCCTTCAGCACTTGTTACATGCTGGCTTTCTAACATTCCTGAGCACTCTTGGTGGACCAAACTGCTTGATTCCCTCTGGCTGGCCTGCTTGGATTCCTGTTGCTCATTTTCTTCACCTTAAAGAGGGCTTATTAATAATAGAGCCCTCTTTGTGGGAATTAAATCAGTTCACAAGTGTGAAGCGCTTAGAGCAGCACTGAATGAGTGCTGGGGGACAGCGGGCCTTCCTTTCAGTGCCCTGCATATCTGCTCATGTTACTAATAGCACTGAGCATGTGCTGCCTTCTCTTTGCACGTCTCTATTGACTACTTACAGGCCATCCCTAGGTCCTGTAGACTTTCAGAAACCACTCCAGTTAAGGTCTCTTTCCTTTTCTAGTCCTGGTACTTCAATGCTTTCTTTCTTTCTTTTTTTCTTTAGGTACAGGGGATTGAACCCAGGGGCACTCTACCACTGAGCTACATCTCCAGCCCTTTTTTGAGACGGGGTCTCCCTAAATTGCTGAGCCTGGCCTCAAACTCGGGATCTTCCTGACTTATTGTCCCTAGTAGCTGGGATTACAGAATTGTGCTATTGACTTTTCTTTTCTTTGAGACAGGGTCTTGCTGAATTGTTCAGGTTGGCCTCTAACTTGTGGTCCTTGTGCCTCAGCTCCTCAGGTAGCTGGGACTGTAGGTTCACACCACCATGCCTGGATTGTACTGTGTTTTGAACTGTTTATTAGGATGTACATAAAGAAAGATACAAGCAGCTTGCTGAATCATTACACACTAACATGTCGTGTTACCAGTATCCAGAACAAGAAGCAGAATAGTCCAGAACTCCCAGACCTCTGCTCCATGGAGAGCATAGAGTATTTATTTTTAGGTTTAAATGGATACAATGTCTTTATTTTATATTTATGTGGCGCTGAGGATCGAACCCAGTGCCTCATGCATGCTAGGCGAGCGCTCTACCACTAAGCCACAATCCCAGCCCCAGCATGGAGTATTTTGAAACCACTTGTGCTTCCTTTGTTTCATTCATTTAGCAAATGTCTCCCTAAAGCTTTTCTGTACCAGGCATTTTCCTAGGGTTTTTTTTTGTTTTTTTTCCTCCTGAGGATTTTATCCCACATGTGGGGAGTGTCAGCGTCCAGTGGCCAAGACCCTGGCTGGCAGAATGCTTGGCTTAAGCAAATGCTCACTTTGTCTTTTATTGATCCATTTTTGTGTGATCTTGGGTTTCAGATCTGCCAGAGGGAGCAGTGAAAGGGCTCTGCAAGTTGTTCTGCTTGACTCTGCATCGATACAGGTGAATCCCAACCAGAGGCTCAGTGCCTGGAGCACTTGATACAGAGAGATGGTATGGGGTAGTGGTTAGACCTGGGTCCATATCTAGCTGCTGGGCAAGTTCTTAACCTCTCTGTGCCTCAGTCTCTTCATCTACAGACTGGGAATGATGCTGTTGTCTAACTCATATAGGTGGTGGTAGTATAAAGGCATGGAACCATGCCTGCCTCGTCCTAAGTGCTCAGTGTGTGTATGCCATCCTTCATCATGCATGCAAAAGCACTTGGCCTGGTTGGAAGCCCTAATATGTGTTCCATAAATGTAGGTGCTGCCATTATACTCTTTTTTTTTTTTTTTTAAAGAGAGAGAGAGAGAGAGAGAGAAAATTTTAATATTTATTTTTTAGTTTTCGGCGGATACAACATCTTTGTATGTGGTGCTGAGGATCGAACTCGGGCTGCATGCATGCCAGGCGAGCGCGCTACTGCTTGAGCCACATCGCCAGCCCATTTTTTTTTTTTAAAGAGAAACTTTTAAAAAAATATTTATTTTTTAGTTGTAGTTGGATACAATATCTTTATTTATTTATATGTGGTGCTGAGGATTGAACTCAGGGCCTCACATGTGCTAGGCAAGCGATTTATCACTCAGCCAAAATCCCAGCCCTGCCCTTATACTCTTTTTTTTAAAATATTTTTTCAGTTGTAGTTGGACACAATATCTTTATTTATTTTTATGTGGTGCTAAGGATCGAACCCAGCGCCTCACACATGCGAGGCAGGTGCTCTACCACTGTGCTACGGCCCCAGCCCCTGCCCTTATACTCTTAATGGTTTATTTGCCCTTGTCAGCTACTTTTAAAACTCTGGGAGGAGGTGGATTTCTCTAGTTATTTCCTAATCCTGTCGTCTGTGTCCTCTAGAATGTAGTGTGATTGTGTTTTTTCTGAGAAAGGCCAGTGCTTGGTTTAAGCAGTCCTGTCCCTGCCTAAGTCCACACACTCACCTTTCCCCTTCATTCTTTCCCTTAGAGATGCAGCCTCCCGCAGGGCCCTGCAGGCAGCCATCCAGCAGTTGGCTGAGGCCCAGCCAGAGGCCACTGCCAAGAACCTCCTGCACTCTCTGCAGTCTTCAGGCATTGGCTCCAAAGCAGGTGTTCCCAGGTAAGCAGTAAAGATTGTGGCTCCTTAGGGATTGGTGGGTCCTGCTCAGGTAGGCTAGGCTAGTGCAGATGAACCTCACTGGCACACCTTGTTCTTAGCTCTTTGCTCTTTGAATGGCCCTGGAGTCTGCTTGGAGTCAGCCTCTGGTGGAGGGAGGAGTGAGGATGGGCAGCTCAGTGGAGAATCACACTTTCCTGAGAAGCAGGGCTGGAAACTGGTGGAAGCAAGGCACTGGACAGGGCAAGCCATCCTTTTGTTTTTATGATCGTAAGTGCCAAGAAATGGAACTTTGGCGAATAAGACTTGACTCCTGTCCTTAGTTGTCATAGGTGATTTACAGGGAGTAGGTTTCTGCCCCCTTTGGTCAAGAGAGGGTCCTATGTACCAGGCAGGGCTGTGGGGGTGAATATTTGTTCTCTGTACTCACCCTCTCTTCCCCTCTCCTCTACAGTAAGAGCAGCGGCTCAGCCGCCTTGCTGGCTCTGACCTGGACCTGCCTTCTAGTGCGCATTGTCTTTCCCTCAAAAGCAAAGCGGCAAGGAGACATCTGGAATAAACTGGTAGGTTCCCAGGTCATTGGAGAAGTGAGGGTCAGCTTTCTGCATGGAGTTAGGGGTATTTTAGTACCTCCGATGTGGCAAGTGCTCTTCCAGGTACCGTGACAAGGAACTTGACCTACCCTGAGGCATGTGACTTTTGAAGTTGGGCACAAGTGCCAACATAATCATATTCATCAATTCACAATATGGTTTTGAGCTTCTCTTTGAGGCACAGGAGATACAGTGATGCACAAGAAGACCATGGTCCCTGCCTTCATGGCATGTATGGAAGGCTTGACAAGCTGGAGTGGGAAAGATAGCCAAAAAGCAAGCAAACCATAAACCATAGCAGTGTAAATAATTTTTTTTTTCTTGATAATTATCCTTTTTCTTGTATTTGGATCTCAATGTTGAACTGGCTAGTGGAATAGAATTCTTGCCTTGCCTTTTGGTCCCTAAATTTTCTCCTCCCTTTCACATTCCCTACTTTTTGTTCCCACATGTCTACTTACTAGAGATGGCCTAATAGGCTAGGTGGGGAGTTTCTTTTGAATGAGTAGATATGCTTAGTATAGGTCAAGAGAAATGATTTATGGTTTAATGAAAAAGAATATGAGGATCTTGGTATGGATCTGCTTTTTAGCCATGAGATTTGACCAAATCACTTAATTTTCTGAGCCTGTTTCCTCATCTGCAAAAAGGGAAAAAGTACCACTCACCCTCACATCTCTAAGAGTCATTATTGCTGGGTATGGTGGCATATTCCTGTAATCCTTGCAACTGAGGAGACTGAGGCAGGAGGATTGCAAGTTTGAGACTAGCATGGACAACTTAGTGAGTCCCTGTCTCAAAATAAAAAGGGCTGGGGATGTATTTCAGTGATAGAACACTTACTTAGCAAGTGTGAGGGCCTGGGTTCAATCCCTAGCACTGCAAAAAGAAAAGGAGTTATTAAGAGAGGCTCAGTTAGGGCTGGGGACGTGGCTCAAGTGGTAGCGCGCTTGCCTGGCATGTGTGTGGCCCAGGTTCGATCCTCAGCACCACATACAAACAAAGATGTTGTGTCTGCTGAAAACTAAAAAATAAATATTAAAATTCTCTCTCTCTCTCTCTCTCAAAAAAAAAAAAAAAAAAAAAGAAAGAGAGGCTCAGTTAACACATATGAAATGGCCATAGAAACTGTAGAGTACTTATCAGGTGACTGTAAATGACAAGTGCTGTTAGAAAGCCAGAAGCACCTCTCCATGAAGCAGGCAGCAAGTTAAATGGATAGATGGCTACATCCCTGGGAGCTTATGTAGTACTACACCTCAGCGGGCAGCCACGAGTAGCCTTCAGCAATTAATTAGTGATGGATTAAAACTCTGAAATCTCCCAGGTAGTATATGTGCTGTAATTGGTGTGAGCTGGGACTCTCTTGAACCCCTTTAGATGGAGCATTTCTTTGTTACCAAAAGAGTTTCTTATAAGATGGTTCATCCTGGGTGAGCTCATGGCTTACCTTCAGTGAATTTTTATAACTGGTATCTGAGGTAAGTCACCCAGCTTGTGGGTCAGCCCTGGAGTGTTGTGGTATGGGAGGAACGCATCAGGTTTTTTGTGGCTGCTTGGTTTTTCTGTGTCTAGAATCTGGATTCTCCTTTGCTGGTTGGGTTTCATTCAGTTGCTCAAGCATAGGTCTAGGGCCTGTCATATGCTGGTGCTGTTCTCAAAGTGGGGGCTCATGTGTCAACAAGAAGGCAGAGAAGCACCTTGCTTCCATGGAGCTTATACTTTTTTTTTTTTTTTTTAACACATTTTTAGTTATAGATGGACAAAATGCCTTTATTTTTTTTTTGTTTATTTTTTTATGTGGCACTGAGGATTGAACCTACTGCCTTACATGTGCCAGGCAAGCGCTCTACCACTGAGCCACAACCCCAGCTCCAGAGCTTACACTCTTGTGGGGAAGGTAGACAATACATAAGTACACAAGTAAACCATAGAACATAGGAGTGCTGAGAGAAGCAGGGTGAGGGAATAGAATGGTTGCAGGTGGCAGGAGGGCTTCTCTAAGGAGGTGTCATTTGAGCAGGGACCTGAGGGATACGAGAGGATAAGCCATACCCAGATCAAGGGTTAGAACATTCCAGGAGAGAGAACAGCAGTATAGTTCTGAATGTGATATCAGCAAACTTAAAAAATTTTTGTATTACCAAAAAAAAGTTCAAAATCCAGCAGGTATAGAAGGTTATATTGGTTGCCCTCCAACCTCTGTGCCTAGCTACCTTGGTTCCTCCCCTTAATAATTTTTTGAATACAGGTATGTTCTCTTTACATGTTTTAAAAAATTTTTTTTGTAGTTGTTGTTGGTCCTGTATTTTTTATTCATTCATTTACATGCTGAGAATCGAACTCAGTGCCTCAGGCATGCTAGGCAAGCGCTCTACCCCTAAGCTAAGGCCCCAGCCCCCAAATATTCTTTTAAACAAAATGATAGCACACAGTGGGGCTGGGGATGTGGCTCAAGTGGTAGCGCACTCGCCTGGCATGCGTGAGGCGCTGGGTTCGATCCTCAGCACCACATAAAAATAAAATAAAGATGTTGTGTCCACCGAAAACTAAAAAATAAATATTAAAAAAAAAATAGCACACGGTACATACTTTTCTTCTTTCACGTTTTTTAGTCTTAGATTTTGTCCCAGAAGAGCATATAGTTTGTAATTACATAATATATATACCTAGTCCTCTGTTGATACAATGCTACAGTGAATAACTTGTATGTGTGTCATTTTGTAAATGGGCAAGTGAAATTCAGCAGCTTTGATTTCACAAGCATATCCATTTTCTCAGGGTGGCAAATCGCCCTTGCTCCCCAGTAACTTTGGGTATCTTATGAAGCATAAAGTCTCTGAGGTTTTTTAGTTGGGTACCTCTGTGTGCCTTCTGGGTTGGATAATGAGCTCTGTGTTGTCTAGAATTAACTATTTTGAGCTTTACTTTCATATTCATAGTGTGTAGCATGGTGCCTGCTGTTTGGTCATTGCACAGCAGGCGTTTATGGACTTAATGAAAGAAAGTCAGGGCAGATAAGGAGTATATGAGACAGGACCCTTGTTTTTCTCCTGCATGGCACCTGTCTCACTGAAATTATGTATTCACTTGTGTCTATATTTGTTTAATATCTTTTTCTTCCTCAGTTCTATCTTGTTCCCTGTATGTCTTGTTCCCTTTTGTCTGAGTCAGAGTAGGCACTTAAAATATTTATTAAATAAATGCTAGCATAATTAAAGGGCCTAGAGGGGGAGAATCAGGATGGAGTTGAATGGAAGAGGCCAGGATCTAAGGACCTGAGGAAGGTCTTTGGCAGACGGTGAGGGTCACAGGACCTCCACTTCCTTATCACATCCTGACCCATGTGTTTCCCTGTCTTGGCAGGTGGAGGTACAGTGCCTTCTCCTGCTGGAGGTGCTGGGTGGCTCCCACAAGCATGCCGTGAATGGTGCTGTGAAGAAGCTCACTAAGCTGTGGAAAGAGGTGGCAGGGCTGGCAGGAGGTGGCTGGCAATCCTTTTTCCATGTCCTTGCTGCCGTTTGAGACATCTGACTTCTGCTTTCTTGTTCAGAACCCCGGGCTGGTGGAACAGTACTTGTCAGCCATTCTTAGCCTAGAACCCAACCAGAACTATGCTGGCATGCTGGGTCTGCTGGTACAGTTCTGCACAAGCCACAAGGAAATGGATGTGGTCAATCGGCACAAGGTAAGTGCCAGGCACAGTGACAATGGGTATTGTTTTGCTTTTGTGGCCTGAGCTGTTGGTCTCATCTCACATTGTTGGTTTTCTCACATGAGACCTTGGCCTTTTGCCATAATAACGAACTTCAGGGAATTGGAAAGTTTTCCCTGTAGTCTAGCTTGTGGTGAATCCTGGTGTAATTATTAGAATGGTAGTTTGCTTGTTCATGCAGGCATTTATTCACCTCCATTGAGCAGTGGCCATGTGCCAGAACTGCCAGGTGCTGGGGATGCAGCAGGGAGTAAGGGAGCTATGATTCCTGCAGAACTGAATCTGAAAAGGAATCTTACAGTAGGTGATGAGCATCTAGATAATCATAACTGTGATAAATGCTACCAAGGAAAAGTGTGAGAAGCTGTGACACTTGCATTGGGGGATCCTGACTAGGCTGTGGGCCAGGGAACACATCTTGGGTGAAGGAACTTTGAGGGTGGAAGAAGAGTTAGTAGGTGAAGAGGTGAGGAAGAGCAGAGAAGTCAGCTGGTGGGGGGAGCATTGAGGCTGATGCGGTTGGAGTGGCAGGTGTGGGTGAGAGAGGTGCAAGGTACAGCCTCTTGGGAGCAGGCAGGGTCTTATAAGCTATGCCACCGTCTTTGGATTTTATCCCAGGAGCCATGGAGAACCTTGGAGGGCTTCTAAATGGATTGGAATGATCAGTGGGACCCTGTGCTTACCACTGAGATTTTGGGGTACTGATTTGTGTTTTTGGGGGCTCCTTCAAGAGGATCTACACTGTAGGCCAGACACTTTTAAAGGGCCAGGGTCCATCCAGATCTTTATGTCCTCTAGAGTGCCCTGCTGGATTTCTACGTGAAGAACATTCTGATGAGCAAAGTAAAGCCTCCGAAGTACCTGTTGGTGAGTGGGTGGTGTACCTTACTCGCCTGGACAAACCTCAAGTCCCATTTTAAATTCTAGGACACAGCTCTGCCCTTTATTCTATTCCTATTCCCATGAGGGCTGGGTGTCTTGACTCCTTTTTTTTTTGTAGGATAACTGTGCCCCTCTGCTCCGGTACATGTCCCACTCAGAGTTTAAGGATCTGATTCTGCCCACCATCCAGAAGTCCTTACTCAGGAGTCCAGAAAATGTTATTGAAAGTAGGTTCCAGCTGAATAGGATGATGGGAGGGGCGAGTTGCTGCATCAGCTCTACTCCTGATGATTGGCAGCAGCAGGCATATGCAAGTTGGGAGTGGGAGATGTATTTATTCACTGTTACCTCTTTGGGACCTTGGGAGAGAGATCAGGGATCCTTTTCAGAATATGCTGAAAGTCATGGACTTTCTTGTTGAAAGAACACACAAAAACATATCCACTTAGAATGCTGCATATGATTTTAGTGATTTAGGTTCATTCAGGTTAAGAAACTCTTCTCCAGACAGTTTGGACTTAGTGTAAAGGTGTCACTTGAAACAATAAAGCGTGAGGGTTGAGTCTGTCCCTGACTCAATTGGTAACGTATTGTTAGAATGTTTTTTGCTAATTGGGATGGGATCACATATAACTTTTCAGCAGAGCTTTGGTTCAAGGGTGTGACTACTCTTTTATCCATGTAGAGATGAAGGTGGTCATGTTTACACGTGGCTAGAGAGCAGACCTGGTGGCATTTGCTGGGGAGTAGGGCAAAACAGTTCTTGATCCTTGAGACTCACCTGACAATGGTTTCTCTCCCCTTAGCCATCTCCAGTCTGCTGGCATCAGTGACGCTTGACCTTAGCCAGTATGCCCTGGATATTGTGAAAGGCCTGGCTAGTGAGTATCCAGAACTCTGGCAGGCCCCTCAGTGTACCTTGGATTTTCGTTGTATTTGTTACATTTCTTGTTGAAAAGGGAGTAGGGGTCAGCTCAGGTTAGAATTAAGACTTCAGCTGGGCACGGTGGTGCATGCCTGTAATCCCAGCAGCTTGGGAGGCTGAGACAGGAGGATCACAAGTTCAAAGCCAGCCACAGCAAAAGCTAGGCACTAAGCAACTCAGTGAGACCCTGTCTCAATAAAATACAAAATAGGGTTGGGGATGTGGCTCAATGGTTGAGTGCTGCTGAGTTCAATCTCTAGTATCAAAAAACCAAAAAAGAAATAAGACTTTAGCCTCCTACATAAGCAGGGTTTCTTTCTTGAGGGCTCTAATGCGAACAGATAATGAGTGAAGAGCTGGGAGCCTAAGACTAACACACTAAAGTATGAATGTTCAGCTGTCTGCAGCCCTTGAGCAGTGACTCTGTGTGTCTAGATCAGCTGAAATCCAACAGTCCCCGCTTGATGGACGAAGCTGTGTTGGCACTGCGCAATCTGGCCCGCCAGTGCAGCGATTCCTCAGCCATGGAGGCCCTGACCAGGCACCTGTTTGCGATCCTTGGAGGTAAGCAGGCCTTCTTTGCCCTGGGAATGGCTGAGGTGTGACCCCAGCATTCCCTGGGACCCCAGATCTGGTGGGAACTTGGTTCTGAGTCTGCTTGTGACAGGACCATGTGGCCATGGGGACACTGAAGTGTGCATGTATGACGTGAGCAAAAGTACACTCAAGGAAGTGTAGATGGGTGATCTTAGTGTTTTTAAGTATATATTCTTCTGTAGGCATTGCAAAAAATAAAAAATTAAACCAACTAAAGGAGATATATCAAGGTATTAACAATGTCTTTGAGTAGTGGGAATGTGGGTAATTTAATAATTTTTTTTTCATATTTTTTGCTTCTCAAATTATTTTCTAAGAACATACTATTTTTTTTAGTCCGAGGCTAGTAAATGTTATCTTAAACCCAGTTTTACACCAGAAAGGCTCCATTTGGAGTCTGTAATGTATCATATGTCACCTCATGACTGCACTGTTGCTGGGAAGTGTGGCTGATGTGAACTTAATCCTTTGCTTCTCTCCTCTCAGGCTCGGAGGGAAAGCTAACTGTTGTGGCCCAGAAGATCAGCGTCCTCTCAGGTATGGGATTTCTCTCCAGGCCCTAGAAATGTGGTGCAGTATTGGGTGAAGTCTAACATATCCTTTGAGCAAGCCAAATCCCTTTTTGGATCCTGACATCTCTGGCTGTCTTGACCAGGCCAGTTTGCCTCCCAAGACTCTGCAACCTGGCCAGAGGCTTGGCTGCTATAAAACTCAGCACTGTGAATTGAGGGAGGGTCAGTAATAGAGGAGAGGCATGGCTGCTGGGGAATCTGGTGGCAGTGGCAGGAAGACTTGCCTGATGTGGTTTCTGCAGTCAAGAGGGCTAAGCAGGGAATCTGCCTTTCAGGGATTGGAAGCGTCAGTCATCATGTGGTGTCTGGGCCTTTCGGTCAAGTCCTGAATGGGACCGTGGCTGAGCTGTTCATCCCATTCCTCCAGCAGGAAGGTAATTCTGTGCAGCATGGGGAGCATGAGGTCTGGACTCATCCTCAACTGTGGTTTTCCACAGTGGGAGCCTTCCATAACTACCTCCTGAAGGTACACCTCTTTCGGCTGGGAGTAGTCTGAAGTATCTTTGCTTCCTCCCCTTAGTATTCTGCTGGCTTGCTTTCTTGTGTGGCTTGCAGTGATTTGACATGGTTATAACATATCAGACTCTTGGGACTTTGTTTCTTTCTCTAGTTCATGAAGGTACTTTGGTTCATGCTGTATCTGTCCTGGCTCTCTGGTGTAACCGGTTCACTACGGAAGTACCCAAGAAGCTCACCGACTGGTTCAAGAAAGCTTTCAGCCTTAAAACTTCCACCTCTGCAGTGCGGCATGCCTACCTGCATTGTATGTTGGCCTCTTTCCGAGGTAAGATGCTGCCTGTGGGCTAGAGTCCAAGCCTCCTGCATAGGGGTGACTGAGTCTTCAGGGTATTATCACCATCCTAGGCTTTCCCTGATGGTTCAGTTTGTTCTGTATCATTTCCTCCTGTGCCTTTGGACCTCTTGGTCATCTATAAATCCAGAATCAGAGCCCAATCTTCACAACTCCTGGCTCCTCCCCTTATCAGACTTTCAAGTCCAGAGGTTTATTCTGAGAGAACTCATATTCAGAACTTGTCATTTCAATGTCTGAGATCATGGAGAAAGATCATAAGACTGATTTAAAAGGTTCATCTTCACATAAACTTTACTCTGAATCTAGCTCACCCTTTAGTGATGTTATGGGCATCCATTCTGTCCCAAGCAGACCTAGGAGAAAGTTGTGTAGGAGTTTGATCCACAATCAATCTATCTAATGATGATTTGTGTCTCTGAGATAGGCTTGTATTTAAAAAAAATTTTTTTTTGTAGTTGTAGATGGACAGAATGCCTTTATTTTATTTGTTTGTTTTTATGTGGTGCTGAGGATCGAACCCAGTGCCTCACACATGCTAGGCAAGTGCTCTGCCTCTAAGCCACGGCCGCAGCCCAAGCTTGTATTTTTTAAATTATTTTTTTATCTTTTGTTATTAGGGGTGCTTTAGCACTGAACTACATCCTCAGCTCTTTTTATTTTTTATTTTGACAAAGGGTATCACTAAGTTGTTGAGGCTGGCCTTGGACTTGTGATCCTCCTGCCTTAGCCTACATGCTGGGATTACAGGTGTGCACCACAGCACTCAACATAGGCTTGTGTTTCTTTTAAATTATGTTCATTTTAAATTTATAATGAGTTGTGTTTGAAGAAGTATCTAAGAGATTCTGGAACCTCCCTTAGAGAGAAGATACTTTTCTGTGTAAAATGTATCTGGACTGATGAACTTTGTATCCACACATCTCTTTTTTTTTTTTTTTTTAAGAGAGAGAATTTTTTAAGAGAGAGAGAGAGAGAGAATTTTTTAATATTTATTTTTTAGTTCTCAGCGTACACAACATCTTTGTATGTGGTGCTGAGGATCGAACCCGGGCCGCACGCATGCCAGGCGAACACGCCACCGCTTGAGCCACATCCCCAGCCCTCCACACATCTCTTAATGATTAGGGAAAAAGAATGTGACAGAAGAGATTTTTGCATTAAGTTGAGAGCAGTAATCTTTTCCTGAAACACATCTCCAAGCTCATCATAAATCATCTCCTGTGGTGGTTTGTGAGGTTTATGCAAAGCCACAGATAATGCTGATTGAAGTCATAGATTCCTGTGGATGTCAATGTACAATTAGTACATTGTCAGCTACCTTAGGGATATAATGGGCTCATATCTTTACATGTATAAAGTATATATTTAAATATCAGTTTGCATTTTTGCTGTATTGATCAGCCTTGATTTTTAGATTGACTTGTTGATGGTAGAGACTGACTTGGTTTAACCTTGTCTCTTCAGCTTGAGTTAGTTCTGCAAGTAAACATAGGACTGGGGATGTAGCTTAGTGATAGAGCACTTGACTAACATGTGCGAGATCCTGGGTTTGATCCTCATCCTGCAAATAAAAAAAAACATAAATCATTAGAATAATCATTTTTTGGATTCAAATGCATGATATTATAATGGTTTTACTATGACATATTCTGATGTACTCAGCTAGTAATTATGAAAACATGAATTTAGCTATAGTTTGAATTGGCTTTTTCCTTTTTTTTTTAAAGAGAGAGTGGGAGGGGAAGAGAGAGAGAGAGAGAATTTTTTTAATATTTATTTTTTAGTTCTCGGCGGACACAACATCTTTGTTTGTATGTGGTGCTGAGGATCGAACCCAGGCCACATGCATGCCAGGCGAGCGCGCTACCGCTTGAGCCACATCCCCAGCCCCTGGCTTTTTCCTTTTTAAAAAATGGGTTTAATTTATAGATCAGCAGACTAATCTGGTTTTGGAATTTGGATCCAGGGGTCATCTGGTATAGGGAGAGCACCAGACAGAAACTGATAGATTTGAAGTTGGTGCTGGCTCTGTGTCAACTAGCTGTGTGACTTTGGGCAATTCACTTAATCTCTGTTCCAAATCCATCAGGTGAATGGCTGGATAGTTGGATTAATGAGGATCCTTCTATGTCTGAATTTGTGATTATAAAGTTTGAAATGAGCTCAGATTCTAATTCCAATTGTCTGTAATGTTGGATTTTGATGGGGTGGGTAGTACTGGTCCAGTTCTTTAGAGATATTTGACAAAATCCTTCCCCCACCCCCCCCAGTACTGGGGATTGAACCCAGGGGTGCTTTACTGCTGAACTACATCTCTAGCCCTTTTTATATTTTATTTTTTGAGGTAATGCTGAGTTGCTAAAGCTGACCTCAAACTTGCAATCCTCCTGTATCAGCCTCCTGAGTCGTTGGGATTATAGGTGTGCACCACCATACCCAGCTAGATACTTGACAAATTAATCGCAGGGTTTTAAGTCATCAGGCCTACACCTTGGTGTATAACTCCTTTCTCAAGTGATCTGGTCAGCTCTGGAGGTCAGGATGTTCCTTAAAGTGTATGTCCTCTCTCCATAGGTGACACGCTGTTGCAGGCCCTGGACTTGCTGCCCTTGCTCATCCAGACAGTGGAGAAGGCAGCCTCCCAGAGCACTCAGGTTCTGACAGTCACTGAAGGCGCTGCTGCAGCCTTATTACTCTCAAAGCTTTCGGTGGCTGACTCACAGGCTGGTAAGGGTCCAGAGATGTCCAGACTCTTTTAGTGTCCTTGGGGTGAGTGCCTTGATGTTTAGGATCAGCTCATCAGTTGCAGGGCTGCTTGCCACCTGCAAGAGTGGGGATACAGCCAGGGGACTTTGTCACTGTTCTCCCTTGCTCTGGGACATGGATTTGTAGATAATGCCCAGAATGACCTGCTTAGTATTGGAACTTTTTTTGTTTTACCTTCTTATATATTCATTGGGTAAAAAATTCAAAAAGTACAGAAGTGTATAATGTGAAAGTTTCTCCATATCCTTTTCTTCCAGCCACCGTTTCTCCCTTTGGACAACATTGCTAGTTTTATGTCCAGATACAGTCAATGTGTAATGAGACATGCTGGGTGACATACCATATACATCATATTATATCCTGAGCTTATCTTGTAAATAATTCCAAATCAGAAGGACAAAAAGATGCTCCTCATTCTTTTTTTTTTGTGGCTACCTAGTTTTTCATGTCTATTTTCTTCCCCCCCGCCCAGTACTGGGGATTGAACCCAGGGCCTCGTGCATGCTAGGCAGGTGCTTTTCCACTGAGCTATATCCCCAGCCTATGTTCCATGCTTTCTTTAGTCCACCTTTATATTTGATTTCTATCCCTTAATTAGCTTAAAGGAGGGAAGATTTATTTTGGCTTACAATTTTGGAGGTTTTAGTCCATGGTTGGTTGATCTGTTGCTTTTGCCTATGGTGAGACAATTATATTATGGCAGAGAGCAAAGCTTATGTGTAGAGCAAAGCTGCTCACCTCAAGGTAGCCAGGAAGCAAAGAAGGGATAGAGGAGATCCGGGGACCCAATATCTCCTTGAAGAGCATGCCCTCAGTTGCCTAACTTACTTCCACTATGAGGGATAGTGAAATCTCCTGAAGGTTCCGTCATCTCCCAGTAACACTCCAGATCCAAACTATAGCAACCTGTCATTCTGTATGTGCACATGCCTGAACTTGTTTCTGTGGTGAGAAATGGAATTCAGCTCTCTTGATATGTTATTGGGTGCCCACTGGGTGTATGCCAAGACCCTGGGCTACCTGGAGGATGCAAAGATGAACATGACCTCTCTTCTGCAAATTTTAGGGTGCTTATTACTGTATGGCAGGAGCAGGGAGATGCAAAAATACCTGTGTAGTTTAACACAATATGTGGCATTAGAGCAATTTTGAAGGAGAGATTGCTTTTAATTTAGGGGATGGGTGTTGGGAAATCCTTCAGAAAGAGGAAACATTTGAGCTAGAGCCCCAAGGGCCTGGAAAGATTTTATTCTCTCATGAGGGAATGTGTGAGTCCAAACAACGCCCAGTCAAGGTTGGGCAGGGAAAGCCACAACATGTGAACCTCAAGTATTCCAGCTTGGTGTCTGGGTAGGTGGAATTTCAGATGACAAGCAGCTTGCCCTGGCTTCTGTGGGCAGCAGAGAACCACTGAAGGCTTTCGTACAGGAAGCAGTGCCAGAAGGACTGAGGTTAGTCCTCAGAACAGGAGAGCAGTGAGCCTAGGAGTAATTCACCCCCGTTAGGTCCTTTACAGATCCTGCTCGGCAGCTTCAGAATGGAGGGGCCCAGTCCTGGGGAATATGGTGCACTGCATTATGGGGTGACTATTGGTTTCTTGCAGAGGCCAAACTGAACAGTTTTTGGCAGCTGGTTGTGGATGAGAAGAAGCAGATTTTCACTTCTGAGAAATTCCTGCTCATGGCTTCCGAGGATGGTGAGTTATTTGGAGATCTCTCAGTGTGTCTTCAGAGTATCCTTCCCTGACCACTTGTTTGGCCAATCAGCTCTGCAGAAACCTAGACTAGAGCAATCAGATCTACAGTTTTGACTGTGGTTGGAATGAACTCATTCCTGTAGGGAGTGTCAGGCTCAGGAAGTGGGGGGACTTTGGTGAATTGTGGAGACATAGCAGTCAGTGATGCTTGTGGAGCTGGGATATTAGCTGTAATTATAGCTGATTGGGTAATTGGTGCTGTCTCGAGTTATGTTAAGAGCAGCTGAGAAGCTCTAGTGGAGTGTGGCAGGCTCTACTCCCCCACCAGGAGACACAGAAAGAAACTACTGGTTTCTATCCTGGCAGAAAAGGAACAGTTGAACTCTAAATGTATATGTAAAATTCTAGGTCGCCTTAAGAGGAGTCTGCCACTAATTAGTGATTTGAAAAATCTTTTGACTCACAAATCACAACATCCTATAAATGAGCTACAACTATTAGTCACTTCCCGGCTTTTAAAAAAAATTTAGTTAGCTTTTGATTTGATGGTGTATTCATATAATTCAAAAATAAAAGACAAAGAGGTCTACACTGAAAATCATACCCCTGCTTGGATCTTGGGCTACTCCCTTCTCCTGGCCATCAATCACCAGTGTTATCAGGTGCTTTTTTTTTTTTTTTTAATTCCCAAACATTTTTTTTTTTAGTTGTAGTTGGACACAATACATTTATTTTATTTTATTTATTTTTATGTGGTGCTGAGGATCGAACCCAGCGCCTGCATGTGCTAGGCGAGCGCTCTATGGCTGAGCCACAACCCCCAGCCCCATCAGGTGCTTTTGTGTCCTTGGTATTTTATAAATACACAAGTAAATAACTTTATATGCTAGTTCTCTATTTTCTTTTACACAAATGGTAGTCTGCCTGCTGTATACACTGTGTATCCTAGGCTTGGAAATGAGTTCATGTCCAATATATAATCAGCATTCTCGTTCTTTTTTAGAACTGCTTGGTAGGGCTTGGTAGAGTGCTTGCATGGGATGCACACGGCCCTGGGTTTAATCCCCAGCACCCCAAACCAAATAAAACAAAACACCAAAACTGCATAGTAAATCAGTCAATCAATCAATCAATCTATCTATCTATCTATCTGTTTATTTATTTATTAGTACCAGGGATTGAACGGTGCGGGGAGGGTGGTGCTTGATCACCAAGTTACATCCCCATACCTTTTTTATATTTTATTTAGAGACAGTCTTCACCAAGTTGTTTAGGACTTTGCTAAGTTGCTGAGGTTGGTTTTAAATTTGCAATCCTCTTGCCTCTGCCTTCTGAGCTGCTGGTATTACAGTCATGTGCCACTGCATTTGGCTAGTAATTTTTAATTACTGAAAAAAGTGTATACTTTTCCACATTCTAAAATGCACTTGTCTATAATAAGCAAAAAGAAAGAAATATAAATGAGCTACAATTTCACATCCAGTGATAATCACGTTTACATTTTGGTGTTAATTTTCCAGTTCTTTTTGAGTGCATATATGCATATGTGTGTACACATGCCTGTTTTAAAAACTGTTTCTTGTCTATTTCAGCCCTGTGTACTGTGTTGCATTTGACAGAGAGACTTTTCCTTGATCACCCACATAGACTCACCGGCAACAAAGTTCAGTATGTGAAGCTTGCTTATCTTGTCCCTTTGGCCAAACAAGGCAAACCCTGGCAGGAGTCTGAGAAGTGGGGTGTGTAAGAGGGCTGGCTGTAGAAAACCCTGCTCCCTAACCTCTCAGAACCATTTGCCCCTTTGCTTGCAGGCAGTACCACCGTGCCCTGGTGGCGGTACTCCTGAGCCGCACCTGGCATGTCCGCAGGCAGGCTCAGCAGACAGTTCGGAAGCTGCTGTCCTCTCTTGGGGGCTTTAAGCTGGCCTACGGACTCCTGGAGGAGCTGAAGGCTGTCCTTAGTTCTCATAAGGTGAGGACATCTGGACCCTGGAACTGGGCCACTTGAACCCACTCAGCCAACCCTGCTTATGCCCTGGGGTTTTGGCTGGGCGACTCCTGGGCTGTTGTCTCACTCAGATCCTGTGTGATGCCCAAGCTGTGGTAACATCTTTGAACTTCTTTTTCTTTTCAGAGTCTCTTCTTTCCCTTCCCGTGTCTCCACCTATTGGGGATTAAACTCAAGGGTGCTCTACCTATGAGCTATATCCTTAGCTCTTTAAATTTATTTTTAGTTTTTATTTTGAGGCTGGGTCTTGCTCAGTTGCTAAGGCTGACCTCGAACTTGGCAGTCCTCCTGCATCAGCCTACCAAGTTGCTGGGATTAGAGGTGTGGGCCTCGTGCCTAGTCCATGCCTTTTTTTTTTTTTTTTTCCTGTGATGTTGAGGATTAAACTCAGGGTTTTACACATACTGGGCAAGTGCTCTACGACTGAGCTACATCCCCAGTCTCCTATCCCTTTTTTCCCCTTAGCCCTTTAAAAAAATTTTAATTTTTGGATAGCGTCTTGCTAGCTTTCTCAGAATGGCCTTGAATTTATGCTTTCATGCTTTGGCCTCCTGAGTAGCTGGGATTACAGGTGTGTGCTGCTATTTCCAGCTTTCTTCATGCCTTTAGACATGCAGCTCTACCTTTTTCTCTTTGGATGTTTTCACCTCTATGCTTTTAAAGCACTTAATGATTTTTAAAGCATTTTTTACCCATTCTCCCTTTGATTTTTCACAGTACCTATCAAGGCAGTTGGGATTAATAACTCTTGTTTTGTATGAACTCTCCAGGGTTCCAGGAGCTGAAATGATCTGCCTGGGTCTCCTAGCCAGTGAGAGGAAGACCTCTTTAGGGGAGACCCCAAGGGCCTGACTCCTATTGCATGCTCTTTATCTGTGCTTCACTGCTTTTCTCCCTAAGCTTGTTGGAGGCATGTGGGCGGTCTTACGCCAGGTCTCCTGAACTAATTTTCATTTTCTTTTTCTGAAGGCTTTTTAGGTGCATAGTCACAGGTGCTTTACCTTTCCAGGCACAGCTCACAGCCTGAAGTTTCCAGTGAAAGAAGCTGGGCATTAGTCCCCACTCCATCAGGGACTCCAGAGAACAATAGGAGTGAGAGGCATGGTGTCCCTGGCATATTGTATCCTGGATGCCAGGCCTGCACAGGTCTCTGTGCAGTAGGGACTTACATGTTGTCTCCACACAGGTGCTGCCCTCAGAGGCTCTGGTGACTGATGCTGGGGAGGTGACTGAGATGGGAAAGGCCTATGTGCCTCCACGGGTCCTGCAGGAGGCTCTGTGTGTCATTTCTGGTGTGCCAGGGCTTGAGGGTGACATCACTAACACTGAACAGCTGGCCCGGGAGATGCTGATCATCTCCCACCACCCATCCTTAGGTCTGTGGCCATGGTTGGTATGGGAGAGATAGGGGCTCTGTTGGGCAGGTTGAGAATAGGCTGGGCAGAAAGCTTCAAAGAGCCCTGTCCCCTTCAGTGGCAGTACAGTCTGGACTCTGGCCAGCACTTCTCGCCAAGATGAAGATTGACCCTGAAGCCTTCATCACCAGGCACCTAGATCAGATCATTCCCAGGATCACCACACAGAGTCCCCTAAACCAGGTGATGCATGCATGAGCTGGTTCTGGCCTGAGGTTGGAGATGGGGGATGGACTTCCCTTCTATGGTGCAAGAAAAAGAGGGCTCAAAGAAACAAGAGGAGGAGTCGTGAAATATGGGCTTGAACTCTTGGTTATATGTTCCAGAAAATGCAAACTGGTTTAAGCAGAAAGAGGGACTTAATGTTTCATATACCTGCACAGTCCAAGGATGTGACTAACTTGCTACAAGGACTCAGCAGTGGTACCTTGGTACTCAGGTACCATTGGATGGCGTGGGTGTTGTGTTTCTCACTTTGATCCATCTGTCTCTTACCTCTGCTTTCTATGCTGTGAAATCCACTCTCAGTTTTTCTTTTTCTGGTGGCAAAAGAACTAGTTCCAGACTTCTTGTCCCTCTGATGGCTCCAGTGGGAAAAGCATGTCTTTTCCAGTAATGTCAACTGGCATGGGGTCTCATTGCCTCCAGTAGATCTGATGGAGGTCCTGTGCTCATCCCCAAGCTTGTCTTTCTGGTCTGGGTCATGTGCCTACCTCTGGAAAGGGTGAGCACAGCTCCACCTGGTCCATGTAGATTCAGAATGTGAAAAAATTGTATCCCCAGGGTCAGACTATTACTCTGCTATTACCAGACTGAGGGGTAAATGCTAGCTGAGTTAGGCAGGTACTACAGTCACCTGCTCTGGTGGACAGTGCTCAGAAAGAAAAAGCAGTGGCAAGAAGAAAGGGAGCCAACTGCCAGGGCACGTAAGCATGGCAAACCCTCCTCTCATGCCAGCTCTGACTGTGTCTATATGTGTCCTTCAGTCTTCCATGAATGCCATGGGTTCCCTTTCCATCCTGTCCCCGGACCGGGTCCTCCCGCAGCTCATCAGCACCATCACAGCCTCTGTGCAGAACCCTGCACTACGCCTGGTGACAAGGGAAGAGTTTGCCATCATGCAGACCCCTGCTGGGGAGCTGTACGATAAATCCATCATCCAGAGGTGAGCGAGCTATGCTTGTGGGTTCAATCGCCTTTCTACCCCAACTCCTAGTTTTCTTGCTAGGAAACATTATGGAGATACCACTTCCTTTGTGGGGTTATTGTGAGGAGCAAATAAAACCTACTCATCCATTGGGCAAAAATCTGCTGTATTCCAGATCTGGCACTTAGGCCTTGGATACCAGAGTGTATGTAACCTCTGGTGCTGTCCTGGCACACAGTACCTGGGATTGCATGGCTGGCAGGAGGCTGAAGGGACTAGCGGCTCTTTTGCGCTGACTTATACCTCTCTGTTTCAGTGCCCAGCAGGACAGCATAAAAAAAGCCAACATGAAGCGAGAGAACAAAGCTTACTCCTTCAAGGAGCAGATCATTGAGCTGGAGCTGAAGGAGGTAAGTCCAGGAGGCACTTCAATGTGGCTGCTGAAACTGAGCTTGGTGGTCTCTGTCTGCTGGCTTTCTCTGCTGCACATAGACTGTTCCCTGGATCATCCTCCAGGCTCATTGCACACTCCCCACTTGTCCTAGCCAGCTTCTTCTGCCCCCCACCCTCAAAGAAAATGTGTTAGTTTCTCACCTGTTTCTGTAAAGGCTGGATCCTGTCTTGAGCCCTAACAGCAGGCACAGGCCTGTCCAGTGGAACCTGTGGGGAATCCTGGTCGATTGGCACATTCAGTTTTGAACAGCTGGTTCTGGTGTGAACAGTGTACAGGTGTCACCCTCACCTGTCTCAGACTGTGCTTTGCCCACAGTCTTTTGTAGGCTGAGTTCTTTTCATCTTTTATATCTCAGCCCACCTGGGCCTTTCTCAGGGAGGCCACCTCCCACCCCGCCCTCTATCCACCTAGCTGTGGTGTAGGCCCTGCTCTCTTCCCAGTTTACATTAGACTCACTTCTTTCATAATATTTCTCATGCTCCACAGGCCTTGTGTCTAGTATTTGTTCATTTGTTTCTTGTCTGCCTTCACCTGCAGATTGTGAGCTCCACAAGGGCAGGGACTTCATCTCTTGCCCCTGGTATCCCTAGCATCCCGAACAGTGCCTGGGGCATGATGTCAGTGCTTACTAAGTACTTGCTGAAAGAGGGAGTGATTTCTCTGCCTGGTCATCTCTGGCTACCTGAGCGGTTTTGCCCAGGCTTCAGTTTATGCTGTTGGCAGGATCTGGGCCCAAAGGGAGGCTGAAGTTTTGAACCTAAATCCATGTGGTCATCAGAATTGGCTTTGGAGTACATTGAGGGACCTTTTATTTCTTTATCTTATCAGAAGTCCTCCTTGCCTTTGTTAGCAGAGAATCCAGTTTCAAAAAAAAAAGAAAGAAAGAAAAAGAAAAAAACCTGCTTCTCTACCCCTGTTTTAATTATGGAAACATCAAGTGACTGTCGACGTTATAGGGGGTGAGGGAGGCTGCATGATGGGCTCCGGGGCTCCAGTCACAGACGTGGAGCTGTCCTGGTGTTCTCTTTGGAAGCAGGTTTGCCTTCCCCTGGTAGGGAGGCAGGTCTGTTCCCTGGAGATGGAATTGGTTTGCTAATCCTGACCCTTCAGGAGATAAAGAAGAAGAAAGGTATAAAAGAGGAGGTGCAGCTGACTAGCAAACAGAAGGAGATGCTGCAGGCCCAGCTGGACAAGGAGGCACAGATCCGGAGGCGGCTGCAGGAGGTAAGTGGCTGCCACCACCACACACCATGACAGGAGGGTGCTGGGCAGCCCAGGCCCATTCCTTGCTGTCCCCCACTGGAGCCTTTCTGACCTGCCATCCTGGGCTACTCTACTTGCAGCTGGATGGGGAGCTGGAGGCAGCGCTAGGACTGCTGGACACCATCCTGGCCAAGAACCCGTCTGGTCTGACCCAGTATATTCCTGTGTTGGTTGACTCTTTCCTGCCCTTGCTGAAATCTCCCCTGGCTGCTCCCAGGATCAAGAACCCCTTCCTGTCCTTGGCTGCCTGTGTCATGCCCCCTAGGCTCAAGGCTTTGGGTTAGTCCTTGTTTGCTGGCTATGGGGATAAGCCCAGCAATTTGGGAGGTGGACTGGGGATGCCCCCTAGTGGTTGTGATGAGGCATGTGGTGACCTACACTGCTGAATTTTGTTTCCACATGGAATCCACCAGTGGATCCTCAAATTGGGTATGTTTACCTCCTCTTTACTCTCAGGATCAAGTTGTAGAGCCTGGCCAGTATCTCATATTTCTGTAGGAGTTTTAAAACTAGGAAGTCAGATGTTCAGTGGTAGTAAGGTTGGTTTGGTACAATGTGTCCAGTCATTGCAGCTCAGAGCTTCTGAGCAGCTATGTGTCAGTAGTGATCAGAGATTCCCTGTTACCTTTAGCCTTGTTTCTTTCTTTCTTTTCTTTTCTTTTTTTTTTTTTTTGTGGTGCTGGGGATTGAACATGTAGTGATCAGAGATTTCCTGTTATCTTTAGCCTTTTTTCTTTATTTTCTTTTTTTTGTGGTGCTGGCCTTGTGCATGCAAGGTAAGCACTGTAGCAACTGAGCTATATCCCCAGCCCACCTTTAGCTTTCTGTTAGCTCTGCTCTGAAGAAACAAAGACCAGATAGGGTAGCTTGGAATTATGGTGGCCTAACTTTATGGGTTGTTTACTGACCTTAAGCAGATTTCTTTCCTACCTTAAAAGGGATGGTCCCGTGGGTGAGGCTGAAATCTGTGGATTGTTCTGAGTGGAAAAGTTCATTGGTTGTATGGAAGCTGCCAGAAGCATCACCTGGCTGACAGGGCTTACTGCATAGAAGGTGGTAGCCCCATGTGGCTTGAGTTTTACTCTTGGTTGAATAACTCTTGCTCATGCTTCTCTCAGCACATTTAGAATTTCTCTAGTGTCAGAAGGGCAGCTCCTTGCTGACCTATTTATCCTGTGTCACTGTCAGAAAAATCAAATGAGAAATTAGGTTGGAGACATTTTGGTGAAGTAGAAGAGCTTATTAATTCAGAGGGAAGAGGTGTTTCTGCTCTGGGTTCCTTGTTTGTGCCAGGGCCAGATGCTGTGTCTTTGTGTGGGCTAGTCCTGCTGGGTCTCTTTGCAGGCACTTTGGTGAGCCACGTGACTCTGCGCATGCTGAAGCCAGAATGTGCTCTGGATAAGTCCTGGTGCCAGGAAGAGCTATCAGTGGCTGTGAAGAGGGCGGTGACACTGCTGCATGTCTACACTATCACCAGCAGGGTGGGCAAGGGTGAGCCAGGTAAGGGATGACATGGAACCCAGGGCTTAGGGCAATGTGATCTGGTGTGGGGAATTCTATAGGAGCCATGGCAGTGTCACTGGGGCTTCCTGAGTCTTGGCCCTGAGTGAGTCTTCCCTCCTCAGCCTTGATTTCCTCATGTGAAAAATGAGGGATTGGACTAGTTGGAGGATTTCAAAGTCCAATCCTGGTATTCTGTGAGTCTTTGTGACCCTTTTGAGGGTTTACTTTGGCATCTGCTTCTCTGTTCATTGGCTTTAGTCCTGAGCTGCCAGCCACCATCCCTGCTGTATGCAGGCATCAGGAGAGTCTCCAGCTTTTCCCTGCCCCCCTGCCCTGCTGTGCTCTGTCCACAAGATCATCCTGTCTGCTACTTTCTCTGGCAGATGCTGCACCCTTATCTGCACCAGCCTTCTCCTTGGTCTTCCCGTTGCTGAAAATGGTGCTGACCGAGATGCCCCGCCACAGTGAAGAGGAGGAGGAGCGGATGGCTCAGATTCTTCAGATCCTTACTGTCCATGCCCAGCTGAGGGCCTCACCTAGCACCCCACCTGGACGTGTGGACGAGGTTGGCAGGGAGCTCTGTTCTCCCCTTGTTTTGAGAGGCTTTCTCCGGGGAAGGTGCTTGTGATACTTCTTGACCCATGAATAGTTTTGGTGGGAATGTAGAGGGCATGTGTTTGTATTTACACAGCCACATACATGGTGTGACGGGCTTGCTGTTTCTTTTGTGACTCTGGATTTCTGTCTATGTCAGTGTGTACAGACCTACTTTATTGATTTTACTGACTCTGTGAGATCATATGCTATACACGCATCATGTTTAACTTTTCACTTATTGATAGATATTTTAAGGTTTTTCCTGTTTTGAGCAGCACTATGATGTGTATGTGTGTATATGCCCAGTACAACCAATGTGAACATTTCTTTTTTGGGGGGACTATGGGGGTTTGAACTAAGGGGCACTTGACCACTGAACCACATCCCCAGCCCTATTTTGTATTTTAGTTATAGACAGGGTCTCACTGAATTGCTTAGTGCCTTGCTTTTTGCTGAGGCTGGCTTTGAACTCAAAATCCTCCTATCTTAGCCTCCCAAGCCGCTGGGATTATAGGCGTGTGCCACTGCGCCCAACATGAGCATTTCTGTAGGATATATATTGGATGTGGAATCACTGGGGTACATAGCATGTTTTGACTACCCTCTCACTGAGAGTTCCCTTTTCTGCTGGGTGTGATGGTGCATGCCTGTAATCCCAGCAACTGGGGAGGCTGAGGCAGGTGGATCACAAGTTGGGGATGTAACTTAGTGGTAGCGTGCCCTTGCATTCAGTTCCTACTACCAAAAAAAAGAAATGAAGAGAAAAATAAAGAATGAGCTTCCTTTTTTTTCAAACCTAACTCAACCTCAGGTAGCATGAGTATTGCTAATGATGAGTGATGTATTTTATTTTGTTTCTTTACTTGTAAAGGTGTAAGTTCTTCATATACTTATGATCCATCTGTATTTCATAGTCTGTGAATTTCTCAAAAGTTTCAGAATTTATTCATATTTAATTCCTAAGGATCATGGTTGACTGAGGTTAGCACCTGTGGAGTTTGTTGTAAACCTAATGAGGTTTCACAGTGTAGTCAGTTATACGACCCAGAATGTTGTCCTGTGGGTGAGAGGATGCCATTGATTGCCCACCAAGGTTTGGTCATGGACCTTCCCCATAGCCTCACCCCGACTCATATGCTCTTCTCTTCAGAATGGCCCAGAGTTGTTGCCTCGTGTGGCCATGCTGCGTCTTCTGACTTGGGTGATTGGGACGGGCTCACCCCATCTACAGGTAATCTGCTTTTCTTTTGGCTGATGCTGGGACTCAGTTTGTGACCCTGACTTTAGGTCCTAGCATGAATGGTTAGTTCATAGTTCTCTCAGCCCTAACTTTTGAACTTGAGTAAAGCCAGCCTGACTTTCTCAGCTAGTGAGGGGTTTCCCTTGAATCCTGCCACTGGCCTGGTGCCTGAGGTCTTGGGTGGGTGTTCTCAGTTTAGAGCCTTCGCTGGGCACCCCCAGCCTATTGCCTGGCCCCTTAGAAAATGATTTGTTGAACTGAACCAGTGGGTTGATATCTATAGGTGCTGGCCTCAGACACCCTGACCACCCTGTGTGCCAGCAGCAGTGGCGAAGATGGCTGTGCCTTCGCAGAGCAGGAGGAGGTGGATGTGCTACTTTGTGCCTTGCAGTCCCCATGTGCCAGCGTGCGGGAGACTGCACTCCGGGTATGTGCCCCCTCCCTCGAGGGGCCACTGCAGCATCCCTTGTCACTTTGCAAGTGTTTGAGCTATAGGATAGGCATAGGATAGGCACTTGAGGGTGGGTTTGGTATGCGTCTAAAAAAATGAAAAGCTAAGCAGATGTGATGCATCACTGTCTGTTTTTTTCTTTACCTTGGAAGACTTTACTTAATTTTGAAGCTGGAATGTGGATTCTGGTATCGTTAAAGGAAGCCTAACTCCCAGCATTAGTGCATTTCCTCACCTGTACAGTGGCTTTTGGACCACAACTCAACAGTCCCCTTGGAATGATGAGACCGGTTCCCAAATGATAATCTGTAGCCTCCTGCTATTTGCATGACAGCGTTTCACTAGCACTTGGCAAAATGTGAAAAAACATGGCAGTGTGGTAAATTATTTTTACAGATTCAATTAACAAAGGGGATACACTTTTTTCTGAGCTTTAATCTGTTTTTTAAATTTAGAGTTAAATTAGGTTTACATTAAAACAATTCTACCACCATACAAGCATCATTTCACAAAAGACAAAAATTTGGGTGTTTGTCTTTTCTGGTGTGGGAATTGATCCTAAGGCTTTGCACATGCTAAGCTTGTGCTATTCCAATGTGCTACACTCCCAAACCTCTCCCCCCACCCCCCTAAAGCTACCTGAGGAGAGACAGAGCAGATAATAATTTGAGCTGATTCTCAGCAATTTCTAGAGCAACAGTGTTTAGTGGAATTTTATGCTGTTTTATGTAGTAGCCACCTGTAGCTATTGAACACTTGAAGTGTGGTGGTTACAACTGAGTAACTTAGTTACTTTTCAAATTGATTTAGCTTTAAATAGCCACATTTAGCTAGTGGTTATGTCTTGGATAGTTCAGCCCAGAGAGGAGCCCAGGGGATGTTGGAGGCTGAGCCTCACATGTCCCACCCCTCCCTCTCCCCTTCCCAGGGGCTGATGGAACTCCATATGGTATTGCCAGCACCTGATACTGATGAGAAGAATGGTTTGAACCTGTTGCGGAGGCTCTGGGTTGTCAAGTTTGACAAAGAGGAGGAGATCCGCAAGTTGGCTGAGAGGTGAGAGCCAGTGGGAGACTGCTTTCTCCTACCCTGTCCTCTCTCCCTTAGGAAATAACCACACCCAGTTTGCTCAGCCTCCAGAGAGAGAAGGACTGGCTGGGGCTGAAGGGGCAGATGCTGCAGTAACTTGTCTGACCAGCCCTGCCCTTGGTCTGCTGCAGGCTCTGGTCGACCATGGGCCTTGATCTGCAGCCAGACCTCTGTTCCTTGCTGATCGACGATGTGATCTATCATGAGGCAGCCGTGAGGCAGGCTGGGGCTGAAGCCCTCTCCCAGGCAGTGGCGCGGTACCAGCGGCAGGCGGCTGAGGTCATGGGCAGGCTCATGGAGATTTACCAGGAGAAACTCTACGTGAGTGACCTGGGCAGCCTGCTGTGGTCTGGGTGGTGTGACGTTATGTTGGACTTTGCCTTGCTCCTGACTACTCTAAAAAGGAGTCTTGGGTCTCATGGTGACTGGTACTGGTTTCCCAGCTCACAGTCATGGTGCCAAGGCCATTGGTCTGCCTGGTTGGGCATTTACCAACTTTTCTATTGCAGCGGCCACCCCCGGTGCTGGATGCATTGGGACGAGTTATTTCAGAATCTCCTCCAGATCAGTGGGAAGCCAGGTATAAATCCTGTTCCGATCTTGTTCTCCTGCAGGCTTTCTGAGGTGTAGCAGGTTGGCTGGGGTGGGTGCCACGAGGAGGCAGCATGTGGCAGTGGGATAAGTGGAGGGAGAGAGCTAGACTGAGTCAGGGAGACTGGAGTTCCAGTGGTGGGTTTTGTGTCAGCTGTGTGCCCTTGAGCATGGTCCTCCTTTTCTCCAGGCCTGTTTTCTCACCTGTCTGAAAGTCACAGTAACAGAACCTGCCTTGCAGGGTATTGAGACTAGTCCGTTGACAGTGTGTGAAGGCTCAGTAAATGTTAGTTTCCTTCCCTTTGGTTCCCATAGATAGCAGCTGGAGGGTTAGGCAGGTGTCTGACAGCAAGTGTGACCTTGGAAGAAATTTACTGCCCACAGAGCAGGCTTCATGAAATATGTGGTCTTGTTGGTTTTCTGAATGACAGGCCCTGCATGCTCCACGCCTGTGCTGTTTTGTGTGTCAGTGGGGAGTGGTGTATAGGCCTATCTTTGTTTCTTTGTTTTTCATTCCAGGCCATCAGCTAGGGATAGGACATAGATTCTTTCTCCTGGTGATCTTCTTACTGCTCTCTAATAGTAAAGAACAATACCACTTTGCCTTGGGAGAATATGATCCCTTTTGAAGGCCTTTATCAGTTTCTTTTAACTTTGTCCTCTGACACCCTGCCTTGGAGATAGAGGGGTGGGCATTGTATTCACATGTGGGGAAACAGGACACCTTGTATCAGGTAAACTCAGGGCAGATGGCTTATCTCCATGCGTTGTTCTAGCACATTGGGCAAGCGCTGAGTTGTGGACTCTGTGCTGTGCCCTGCCTTGCCCTGGAAAGGGTTTTTACTATACTCTGGCTCTCTGTGCTGGCACATATTCCATCAGCACAGGAGGCCCCTGGCTGGCCCTCACCTGCCCACATGCTCCTGCCTCTTTCCTAGGTGTGGCCTGGCCTTGGCCCTGAACAAGCTTTCCCAGTATTTGGACAGCTCTCAGGTGAAGCCACTCTTTCAGTTTTTTGTCCCTGATGCCCTCAATGACCGAAATCCAGACGTCCGAAAGTGCATGTTAGATGCTGCCCTTGCAACACTCAACGCCCATGGGAAGGTAAGAGGGTTTTGGCTAACTGAGGAGATGGAAATGATCAGTGGGCACAGAGATGCTGAGTGCTAGAAATCCTGGCAGGGCACCAGCCCCTGATGGGAAATTTTATTTATATTTCTTTTGAGCCAAAAAGCCCCCGGGAGGATGTTAAATTCTTATAAGTCTCCTATAGTCCTGCCAGAAAACTGGGAATCCTGCTAGCATCATTGATTGGCTGGCTTGTGAGGATCCCTATCCCAGAGCTAGACTCGGGCTTGGTCATTGGCGAGACTGTCATCCTTATATAGCCCTTAGGGTTGAGCTGTAGCTCTGGGGGACTGGATTTTCCAGGAGAACGTCAACTCGCTGCTACCAGTGTTTGAAGAGTTCCTGAAGGATGCTCCCAATGATGCCAGCTATGATGCTGTGCGGCAGAGTGTGGTGGTCTTGATGGGCTCGTTAGCCAAGCACCTGGACAAGAGTGACCCCAAAGTGAAGCCCATTGTTGCCAAGCTCATTGCTGCCCTCTCCACCCCCTCCCAGCAGGTATCTGCCATCTGGCCTATGGCCCACAAGCCAGCTGGGGAATGGGCACCTGCTGGGGATAGACTGTGGGATGCTAGGGGCTGAGTGGGGAGATCAGCAAGCAGTCGACTCCTCTTCCACAGAGAGCCTGGTTTGTAGTGGAGAGTACCTCTAGGGGAGGGAACTTTGTTCTAGTGGATCTCCTAGGTATTTCATTTCTTTTTATACTCATTTGTTAGTACCTTTTTTGGTGCTTATTATATAGTGATTAAAAAAGTAAAAAATGAGTTTCCTCCATGTCAAGGCGTCTCCTGGCCCTTTCCTTGGTTACATGCACCATGGTGTAAAGCTTTTTTTTTTTTTTTTTTTTGGTGCTGGGGATTGAACCCAGGGCCTTGTGCATGTAGTATTTTTTTTTTCTTTTTCTCTTTGACAAAAATGCATTTACATATAAGTTCTGCAATTTTGCATTTTAGGTCAACCAGAATGTCTTCAAAATTTATAACTGGGAACAAATTTCCAAAATTGTGGTCAGATAATATTAGAAAGCTCAACCTGCAAAAGGGCTGCATGACAAGATTTGCTGATCTTGAGTTAAGCCTTATGAGCTATGACTGGAAGGCAGGAGTCTTTTGGTATCATCCAAATTGGCCCTGGTCCTATAAGGCCCAGCCTGATTTCCCTGTGACCTAAGTTTTGGAAATGGAACACATATACAGGCTATTATATAGAGGCTCAGAAGTTTACTTTTCTCAGATCTATTTTTCTGGGTGGGCCCATCTTTTGGGGTTTCCCATTTCAGTTCTTCATTTAGACTAGAAACAGTACCAGAATGTTCTCGTCACTAATAGGTCATAGTGTGTGCCCTGATGGAGTGCATGTGTGGTATGAGAGTATATGAAATGCTGCTCCTCTGTTGCCTTGTGACATGTGCAGCAGTGGCTGAGATGAGGTTTGGGGTATTGAGTGGTGGGCACTGCATGGGGCTGTTGGGTGCCAGCGACCAGCGTTGTTGAGCTTGAGGCACTGATGAGGTGGGCCTCTTTGATAGGTTCAGGAATCCGTGGCCAGCTGCTTGCCGCCTCTGGTGCCGGCCATCAAGGAGGACGCTGGAGGGATGATCCAGCGGCTCATGCAGCAGCTGCTGGAGTCAGACAAGTATGCAGAGCGTAAAGGGGCTGCATATGGGCTGGCAGGCCTTGTGAAGGGCCTGGGCATCCTCTCTTTGAAACAGCAGGAAATGATGGCAGCACTGACTGATGCCATCCAGGATAAGAAGAACTTCCGCCGGCGTGAGGGTGAGCGTCTCTGAGCTTTGTGCTGCCCACACGGGAAGTCAGTGCCCATTGCTGCCAGAGGAAGGAAGCTGGCATTTCCTTCCCAGCTGGTTGGCGGGTGTGTGACCCATCCCAGCCCCATCCTTTCTGGTTTGGCTGGACTTCGTAATTTCTAAGTCAGCAGGACCCTTAGTTGAGAGATGTTTTGCCTTTCCAGTTAATCCCAGGAAGTGATGATGGCTCCCTGCTGTCTTCTCCCCTCCACTCTGCCACATGCCTGCTATGGGTGCTGAGACAGTGATTGCTACACTCTAGTACCATGGCTTCCCTGAGTGTTTCCATAGAGTGAGGGAGCAGGAGGTTACTGGTTCTTTTTGTCTCCTGTGGCAGTCCCCAGAGGACATTCTGTTCCCAGCTGTCTTGCCTTCTGCCCCCAGGAGCCCTCTTTGCCTTCGAGATGCTTTGCACCATGCTTGGGAAGCTCTTCGAGCCTTATGTGGTCCATGTGCTGCCCCACCTGCTGTTGTGCTTTGGGGATGGGAACCAGTACGTGCGTGAGGTAAGTCCCAAGGCTGTGTGGGAGAAGCACGTGAGAACCACTGCTCTCGGGGTGGTTGCTGGGTATGAGCCTTGGCCAGCAGAGCCTCTGAAATGACATAGAGTCCCCACCAGTGGAATCCCTCAGGCCCTCACCTGGGGCACTTGTGACTGGTATGGATTCCCTAAAGTACTGAAACTTTACAAGATGTGTTTTCACTGTCCTTGTAGGCTGTGGCATGGGTTCTGCCCACAGACCCAATATGTGTTGTCATTGGAGAAGCATTAGTTTTAGCATCAGACCTTGTCCCTTGCTCGGGTAAGGACGCCTCTGAACATCTTCTCTCCTCCCTTGAGGCTGCAGATGATTGTGCCAAAGCTGTGATGAGCAACCTGAGTGCTCACGGGGTGAAGCTGGTGCTCCCCTCCTTATTGGCTGCCCTGGAGGAGGAATCCTGGAGGACCAAAGCTGGTAAGGCCACTCCCTTTTGTCTCTTCCTTAACTTCTGTTTTGAAAACTGCCCTCAACAGGGATCCACAGTTCTTTTTCTGTGTGTGTGGTCCCCAGTGCAGGGGCAAGGCCAAGACTCTGTGCCTTTAGGCAGTAGGGCCCTTCTATGGTGTGTGTGTGTGTGTGTGTTTTCTTTTGGTACGGGGAATTGAACCCAGGAGCACTCAAACACTGAGCTGTATCCTCAGCTCTTTTTTGTATTTTATTTATAGTTAGGGTCTCACTGAGTCTCTTAGGGCCTCACTTAGTTGCTGAGGCTGGCTTTGAACTTGAGATCCTCTTGCCCCAGCCTCCTGAGCTGCTGGGATTACAGGCATGCGCCGCCACGCTTGGCTGGTTTTGTGTGCTATTATGCCCAGAACAGGTCTTTGACTTGAGCCACAGCCCTAAATTAGGAAATCCCGAGCATGAAAGCTGTTCTATGGCTTTTAGCTGTTTACCTCCAGTAAATTCTTTTTAGAAATGTAATCATATCTGGAACCCTAATATGCAAAATAGATACAAAATAGACACTATGGTTTGGAGAGGAGGAAACAGGCCTGAGAATTTTTAGTGAATTAGTCTGAATGGTAATGCAAGGCTAAGCCAGGTCTCTCCCTTCCTGGTTTTGTCCCTTTGCCTCGTACTACCTGCCCCCTTACCTGGGACCCTACAGCTTAGCAGGCCTCAGAGGCCTTTGTTGTCTCTGCCTTTATTCCTGGGACTGCTTGAGCACAGTTTGCAGCAATCATAGGTGATTTGTTGACCTGTGTTCAGTGATTCAGTGCTGAGCATGTATGCTGTCTGCAGGGTCAGTGGAACTGCTTGGAGCAATGGCATACTGTGCTCCCAAGCAGCTGTCGTCCTGCCTACCCAACATTGTGCCCAAGCTCACAGAGGTGCTGACTGATTCCCACGTCAAAGTGCAGAAGGCTGGACAGCAGGCACTCAGGCAGATTGGCTCCGTCATCAGGAACCCGGAGATCCTTGGTATGCCTCTCCCGCGAGGGAACTTGTTCTGGTGGCCCCCTCCCCTTTGGACACTGCAGGAAATAACCTCTAAATGCTAAAAAGTCCTTTTCCTAGAATAATTAGTTGAAAGGAGTTTGGAAGCAGTCTTTTCTTGCACGTTCTGGAACAGGCATCATTGACTGCATGCATAGGGACACTGAGTCACTGGCTCAGGAACAGCTTGGTTCTGAGAGTTCCCCATGCACTGAGCTGAGCTGTGAGGTCTGCAGAGTGGACCACAAAAGCACCATTGTGAGTGTTAGATTATTGGGAACTGATTATTTCATCTCATTATAGTAGGCCTGTGATAGAGGGCTGGGAAAGGTGAGTTCCTTAACTATGCTGTTTAGTTTGATTCTTTTCTAAGGAATGGGAAGAGGCTGATTGCTAGGAACCAAATCCAGCCAGCCACCTGGACTGGCAGATCACTTTAACAATTTATTTATTTATTTGTTTGTTTATTTAGTGGTGCTAGGACTCAAACCCAGAGCCCCATGCATGCTAGGCAGACACTACCATTGAGCCACATGCCTAACCCTTATTTTAACATTTTAAACTTCAACTTGGGGCATCACTTGCCTAGTGTGTTTATTAGGTGTTTGTTAACTTAGAAAATAATGAAGGTTTTTTTTTTTTTTAAATATTTATTTATTTATTGGTGGACACAACATCTTTGTTTGTATGTGGTGCTGAGGATCGAACCCGGGCCGCACGCATGCCAGGCGAGCGCGCTACCACTTGAGCCACATCCCCAGCCCCAATAATGAAGGTTTAAAAAAAAAAAAAAAAATTTTTTTTTTTTGCGAGAGCCTAACAGTGAGTTAGGCTTCCAGCCTCCCCCCGCCTTTTTTTTTAAGGAATGAGTTTGGGAGAATTGGAATTTTTGAAATAAATAAATCATTTATTTTGTAGTTCTGAGGATTGAATGCAGGCATGCTCTATCACTGAATTACATCCCCAGCCCTTGCTAAGTTGCCTAGGCTGGCTTTGAACTACTGTCCTCCTGCCTTAGCCTCCCACATTGGTGGGATTACAGGTGGGCACCACTCTGCCTGGATAGAGTTTGAGGATTGTTGTTTTTTTTTTTTTTAATATTTATTTTTTTTTAGTTTTAGTTGGACACAATACCTTTATTTTATTAATTTATTTTTATGTGGTGCTGAGGATCGAATCCAGGGTCTTGCGCATGCGAGATGAGAGGTCTACCGCTGAGCTACAACCCCAGCCTGAGGATTTTTTTTTTTTTCTTTTTTTGAGAAAAAAGCTTTCTTTAAGGTAGAGAGGGCCATTACATAGTGAGAAATATTTTCGTTTTCTAAGAAGATATAACAATTCTAAATTTAATACCCTTGAAATATATAAAACTATAGGGAGAAATTAATAAATCCATTGTCATAATGAGAGAATACAGTACACTTCTCAATTACTGATAGGGCAAACAGATAAAATTTAGTAAGGCATGCTTTTAATTTTTTTATTTGCTTTTATTTACATTTTTTCAGCTTTACCATATATTTATAAGTAAAAATTTATATGTTTATAGGCACAACATGATATTTTGATACATGCATATACTACGAAATGATTACCACAGTTAAGCTAATTAACATATCTGTCACCTCACATAGCTTACTTTATTGTGGTCTATTTTCCTAGCAAATTTCAAATGTACAACAGAGTATTACTAACTGTAGTAACCATGCTGTACACTGGATCTCCAGAACTTACTCATCCTACCCCCCTGAAGCTTTGTATCCTTTGACCAACATCTCCTTAGCCCTGGCAACCACTAGTCTACTCTTCATCTATGAGTTCCACTTTGATAGTGCCCAATAGCCCTGGGTATTTCTAAGGCCCAGAACAGTCTCATGTCTATCACATTAGGAATCGAGCATGAATCATTTTTTTTATGGATATGTAATTTGCATAATTTTAAATTTACTCTTAAATTGTATGATTTAGTAGTACTTAGAATATTTCAAAATTGTTTAAACATCACCACCGTCCAGGGCAATTTCATCAGTTAGAAAGAAACCTTATGTCCATTAGCAGTCATTCTTCAACCCCCTCCCCCTCTTTAACCCCTGACAACCACTAATCTACTTTCTTTCTCTCTGGATTTTCCTATTCTGAACATTTCATACAAACCATAGAAGACGTAAGTGACCTTTTGTGTCTGACTCCAATCACTTAGTGTGATGTTTCATCTATGCTGTAGCACATATCTCTTGTTCCTTTTTATGGCTGAATAACATTCCAAAGTTCAGCTGAATATATGCTACATTTTGTTTATCCATTTATCCATTAACGTGCATTTGGGTCATTTCCACTTTTTGGCTTAAGCTTAATGCTGCTCTGAACCTTTGAGTAATAGTTTTTGTCTAGATGTTATGTTTTTAGTTTGGTTAGACACTTAGGAATAGAATGCGGGTCATTTGACAACTCTGTTAAACTTTTTGAAGAGTTGCCAGACTGTTTTTCAGTGTCCAGATGGCTGCACCATTTGACATTCCCAACAGCAATGTACAAGGGTCTCAGTTGCCAATACTTGTTATTCTCTTTTTGATTACAGACATCCTAGTGGGTGTGAAGTAGCCTCTCATTGTGGTTTTGATTTACATTTTTTTTAAAATTTATTTTTTTTAGTTTTTCAGTGGACATAACATCTTTATTTTATTTTTATGTGGTGCTGAGGATTGAACCCAGCACCCTGCGCATGCCAGGCGAGCACACTACCGCTTAAGCCACATCCCCAGCCCCTGATTTACATTTTTAATGAGGTATTTTGAGCATCTTTTCATGTGCTCATTGGCTGTTTGTATGTCTTCTTTGGAGAATGGTATATTCAGATCTTTTGCCCACTTTTCAATTGGGTTATTCTTTTTTTATTGTTGGCCAACATGGATCTTTTTTTTTAATATTTATTTTTTAGTTGTAGTTGGACACAATACCTTTATTTCACTAATTTATTTCTATGTGGGGCTGAGGATCGAACCCAGGGTCTCAAACATGCGAGGTGAGCGCTCTACCATTGAGCCACAACCCCAGCCCTGCCAACATGTATCTTTATAGTGATTAAACTGTTTGGGCTTGTGGAAAAGATAAAGCAGGTATTTCTTTTGGAATTTCTTCTGCTGAGCTATTGATGCTGAATTTTTGAGAACTTGTTTTTATCTCACCTTGACTGTTCTAAGTATTGAGTACTTCATTTCCAACAGTGGTTCAAGCACTTTCATTAAACAGGTTTTTTCACAAAACCACTATTTGGTTGCTGGTTCCCAAATAAGCTCCCTGGTTCCTAAGAAGCAACCCTGCTGAGGCGCAGCACTTTGGTTGTAGCTCAGTGCACTCAAGCAGCCCATAAGTGCTGCTTTATCACAAGTTGCAGTGCAGAAGGGTGATGGCTGTCACCTCTACACAGTGACCTCCTTGTCCTGCAAATGGAGCAAGGATTGCTCTCTGTAGGTAGACTGGCTTCTGCAGCTGACAACTGGTAGGGCTTTAGGGAGGAGGTGCTTCAGTCTCCCTGTTCTTTAGTTCTGCAGACACTGTGGCTTTGCCACTTCATAGACTTGTATAAACCAGCCTCTCTCCTGTGTGGATCTGCAGCCATTGCCCCAGTCCTGCTGGATGCCCTGACGGACCCCTCAAGGAAGACCCAGAAGTGCCTACAGACCCTGTTGGACACCAAATTTGTCCACTTCATTGATGCCCCGTCACTGGCCCTCATCATGCCCATTGTCCAGAGAGCCTTCCAGGACCGTTCTACAGACACACGGAAGATGGCAGCACAGATTATTGGCAACATGTATTCCCTGACAGACCAAAAGGTAGCAACCACCTGGGGCTGGTGTGCAGAGGATCTGCCCACAGCAGATAAGAAGGAATGTGGGCACTGGGCCCTGATTGTGTTTACAGGCAGAATGGGCCATTTCGGGTAGGAGGTAGAATCTGGGCTCTCTGGGGCATCTTCAGGAGTGAGGCAGTTCAAGTTTCTACTAGTTTAGTCCTCAGCTGAGATTGACCCTTTAGGTCCCTTTTACAGACTGAGGTGGAGGAAAGACGTACCTTTTCCTTGGACTTTTCAGGAGTTTTAATAAAGTAGCCGCTGCTTTCCCTCCTTGCAGTGTTTTTTTTTTTTTTTTTTTTTTTTGTTATGAATGTTTACTACTGTAAACCTCTTAGAGGAGTTTGGTCTAGTTTGGGAGACTTGCCTCTTTTCATTTATTTGCTCCCAAAAGCTTGCACACATGAGTTCAGCATCTATCACAACTCTGCACTGATGGACAAAAGAAGATAAAGGGAAATGTTATGTCAATCTTGGAAAATTTGAGAAAATGAAAAATTAGAAAAACAGCTGAGGATGGTGGTGCACACCTGTAACCCCAGTGATTTGGGAGGCTGAGGTAGGAGGATCATGAATTCAAAGCCAGCCTCAGCAACTTAGCGAGACCCTGTCTCAAAATTAAATATAAAAAAGGGCTGGGAATGTGGCTCAGTGGTTGCATGTCCCTGGGTTTAATCCCTATTACCAAAAAAAAAAAAAAAAGAAAGAAAAACAAAATATTTTACCCTCAGTCCCCCAGCACTAAAATAATTAATGCTTTTACATTCTATTTTTTAAAAATTTAGATTCCTGAACATTATTATAGTGATTTATTCATAAAACTGATTTTTGGTAGTTATATAATGTCCCAACATGTTTATATACCATAAGTTATATAATCCTATCATTGGTCTTAAGGGTCCAAGGCTTTTTCTTTTTTGTTTTTTTTTTTTAAACTATTTTAAAGGAAGGCTGCAGTGAACATAAGGCATTTTCTATATTTAAAGTTATTCCCCAAAGTTGAATGCTACATCAAGAGACATAAACATTTTGAGATGAAGAAAGAGATGATACAGAAATTCTGAAAGGAAAGTACCAGGAATATTTCCTAAGGATTCCAGAATTTTGGGCAGGCCTTGGTCCCAAGAGAAGGGCTGGAGGAGTAGAGCTTTGGACTGTAGCTGGTGGCTCTGTCTGACCTGATGGGGAGGGGCTGAGCATCCTTCATAGGTTTCCCTGATCATTTGTTTGCCTGGTGTTCTCACAGGCCTGGTCCCTTGCTCTTTGCTAGTTATCCCACCTGTTCTGTGAGAAGTTAGGTTTTCATGTTTGGGGCCCCATTAAGTGCTCTCTATTAACAGAATGGTGAGATCAGAATCCACAACAGAACAGGGCCTAGAGAAAATAGAAATTGGGCCTCTGCCTGAGTTGTCTCTTGTGTTGTGGCAGGACTTGGCTCCCTACCTGCCCAGTGTGACGCCTGGCCTGAAAGCCTCTCTTTTGGACCCTGTGCCTGAGGTGAGTCTGGGGAGGGAATAGCTCATGATTTTAGCCCAGCCTCTAGAAAATTGTTTCCCCAAAGCTGCTTTTATTCCTGTTGGGCAAAGGGAAGGAGGCTTGGGGTCCCTCCCTGTTCCTTCATGGCTGTCTCATTCTGAACTGCATTGCCTCACTGTTCCCATTCTTGGTTTCCTAACAGGTACGAACAGTATCTGCCAAGGCCCTGGGGGCCATGGTGAAGGGCATGGGGGAGTCATGTTTTGAGGACTTGCTACCATGGCTGATGGAGACACTGACCTATGAGCAGAGCTCCGTGGATCGCTCAGGCGCTGCACAAGGTGAGACCAGAGCTGGCGCAGGGGCCAGATTGGAAATGCCTTCAGGGGGCCTTCAGAACCAGTGGATTCATTCTGCATTTGTGTCACAGGGTTGGCTGAGGTCATGGCTGGCTTGGGGGTGGAGAAGTTGGAGAAGCTGATGCCAGAAATTGTAGCAACAGCCAGCAAAGTGGACATCGCGCCCCATGTCCGAGATGGCTACATCATGATGTTCAACTACCTGCCTATCACCTTTGGGGACAAGTTCACCCCTTATGTGGGACCCATCATTCCCTGTATCCTCAAAGTAGGTACCAGTGATCCCTCTAAGGACGAAGGAATGAGAGCAGTATGCCCCTGTTCTCCTAGAGAGCCATAGCTACCTGTCTCTGGGGCCACTTTGAGTCTGGGTGCCAATGGTAGCCCTTGCTGACCCACCCTCTGCATATCTAGGCTCTGGCTGATGAGAATGAGTTTGTGCGTGACACTGCCCTGCGTGCAGGCCAGCGAGTCATCTCCATGTATGCTGAGACGGCTATTGCACTCCTGCTGCCCCAGCTGGAGCAAGGCCTCTTTGATGACCTTTGGAGAATTCGGTGAGACCTTTGGCCAAAAGGCCCAGTGGGCCTAGGTTTTACAATTTAGGAATGCCTCTTGAGGGATGAGGGGCAGAATGTTGTCAGGAACTCTCTCGGCTATCTCCAGACTCTTGATTTTAACCATTTTGTCACCTTCGAATTCCTGGAGCAGCGTCTTTATTCTGACTCTGTTTTAAACAGTTCTTCCTCATTTAATCCTAGTTTGTATTCAGATTTCATGGTGGGCTGGGGGGGGGGTAGTTCAATGGTAGAGTGCTTGCCTAGCATTTGTAAAGCCCTGGGTTCAATCCCTAGAACTGCAAAAATATAAAGATTTTAAATGAATGCTCTTTTATCTCAAACTTCCATTTCTAGGAATTTATTCCAAGAACATATTTAGTTAAGTACTTAGAACTATATGCAGAAGGGTGTTTATTTCAGTATTGCTTATCATTTGAAAAACTTTGGAGTTCAGTTGAAAAATATCATATGGCACATCTACAGACTAGACTTTTATTCAGCCACTACAAAGAATGGTATGTAACAATATTGGCCGACAGAGAGCTTGTCAACCTGCTGTTCACAGGACAGTGCAGGTAGTGTAGGCACACTTCACATGTTATGGAGTATGAGTGTGTGTCAGTGTAGACAGAAGTGCTTATCCGGTGGTAATAGTATCAGGATGGTTGCAATTGTTTATGCTTTCTTCCTTTAATTTTTTTTTTTGTAGTTGTAGATGGACAGAATGCCTCTATTTTTATGCAGAGCTGAGGATTGAGCCCAGTGCCTCACACATGCTAAGCAAGTGCTCTGCCACTGAGCTACAGCCCCAGCCCTGCCTTCTTCCTTTATCTCTTTCTGCACTTCTTGATTTTTCAGTTTGAATATTACTATTATTTTTCTAACCATTAAAAAGTATAAAACTGGGGCTGGGGCTGGGGCTGTAGCTAAGTGGCAAAGTGCTTGCCTAGCACATATGAGACACTGGGTTTGATCCTTAGCACCAAGTAAAAATTAAACAAACAAAATAAAGGCATGTTGTCCATCCACAACTATAAAAAAATTAAAAAAAAAAAAAAACCCCTGTAAAATGTTATGGGTTTTTTTGTTTGTTTGTTTTGATACTGGGTGGGGATTGAACCCAGAGGAGCTTCATCACTGAGCTACATCCCTAAGCCCTTTTGATTTTTTTATGTTGAGACAAGGTCTTACTAAGTTGCTCAAGGCCTTGCTAGATTGCTGAGACTATCCTCAAACTTGAGTTCCTCCTGCCTCAGCCTCCCAAGTGACTGGGATTGTAGGTGTCCACACCTAGCTATAACCCTAATTCAGTAAAGTTCATCCTTTTAGGCTCCTCCAGGTTTCTTCACTTGTAATGCTCTGTCGTACTTATTTCCTGTTAATTCTTCCCTTTTGTCTCTTTCTCATGACTTTTATTATGGAAAATTTCACACAAGCTTCATTCCTTTTTTTTTTTTTTTTTTTTTTTCAGTGCAGGGGATGGAACCCAGGGCCTTGTGCATTCTATGCAAGCACTGTACCATTGAACTACACCTTAGCCCTATTTCTTTTTTTGTTCACTAGTAGAAAACTTGTAGAAAATATATGGGAGAGTGTAAAGAAATGGAAACTGCCTTAACTTACCTTTCTAAGACCACCACCTTGAATATTTTGGGCACATTTCCGTCTAGTCTTTCTTCTGTGTAGTGCTGGGTTGTGCCCCATACTAGAGGCAGTGTGACTCTGTTCTTGGCTTCCTTTTCAGGTTCAGCTCTGTTCAGCTACTTGGGGACCTCCTGTTCCATATTTCAGGGGTCACAGGGAAGATGACCACAGAAACTGCCTCTGAAGATGATAATTTTGGAACTGCCCAGTCCAACAAGGTGGGAAGTTAGCTTTGCTGAGCAGAGGAAATGCCCTGGGGCCTTTCTTTGCTCTGGAGGCTTCACTACCCATGTTCTGTGTCCCCTTCTGTGGGCTATAGGCGATCATCACTGCTCTGGGAGTTGACCGGCGGAATCGGGTGTTGGCAGGCCTCTACATGGGCCGTTCAGACACCCAGCTGGTGGTGCGGCAGGCGTCCCTGCATGTCTGGAAGATTGTTGTCTCCAATACCCCCCGCACCTTGCGTGAGATCCTGCCTACTCTTTTTGGGCTTCTGCTGGGATTCCTGGCAAGCACATGTGCGGATAAGAGAACGGTAAGCTTTCTAGGCCTTGTTCTGGCCCAGCAGCCCCTCATGTCTTCTTTCAGAGCTCCTTGCACTGCAGAGCCTGGGAGAGAGCCAAGGATTCTCTGTTTAACAGAGGAACATTAATTATTTACTTAGTCACTCAGCAAATGTTTACTATATGGAGAAGAAAGTCAGACTTAGTCCCTGTCCTGAGAGCCTCATTCTGGTAGAGGAGATGCATGTTAATCAGTCACACAAACAGATGTTGAGTGCAGCTTTGGCAAGTGCAGCATGCAGTTATACTTGCTAACGCTAGGGGCGTGTGGCCTAGAGAGAGGGTCAGCAGGTGCTTCTCAGAAGAAAGGATGCTTAAAGGTGAAAGATGAGTAAGCGCTAGCCAGCTGTGGTGTGTGGTGAGAGAATATTCTAGATAGGGAATAGTGCCAGGGTATGAAAAGGTCCCATTGTAAGCAGACCATGGCACACAGTAGGGGTTAGGCAAGGCCATTGTGGCTGGAGTGAGGAATCAGGGAGGAGCAAGCTTGGCATGAGAAGGCTTGTGCACCAGGTGGGACAAATGGGGTTCAGTGGTTTTGAGAGCAGGTACCCAGTCTGGGCTGATGACCACTTCTGCCAGTCCCCCTTTGGTGCACTTATAGTCCCTGACCTTGGGAAGCAGATTGTGTATTTGATTTGAAGAAGGGTTTGCATGAGACCTTAGAGAGGAGATGGATTTTTCCCTTAAAACATTTGTTCCAAATTTGGCTCCCCTTGAGTAACAAGAGATACGTTTTCAATGATCAGGGAAATTGGCCTTGACCTTACATCCTGTGATGACTTTCATTTTCATATATAAGGTGCCTGCTCTTGTTTTAGGGTGTGTATATGTGTGTGAAACAGAGTTCTTTCATAGTGTATTTTGAGCACTGTGGGGCTCTTTATGGTAAGACATTGAAGAAGGTTAGTGACTCAGATAAAGCCTGGAGGTTCTAGGTCCTCATTCTGGAGTTATTCTCTGGGTGCCCTGGGTTTTTCAGGGAGTTGATATTTTTAGGTTTTTTTTGGTACCAGGGGTTAAACCCAGGGTTATGTATTATGTTTGAAACAGGGTCTTGCTAAATTGCTTAGGGTCCCATTAAATTGCTGAGGCTGGCTCTGAGCTTGCAATCCTCCCTCTGCAGCCTCCCAAGTCTCTGGGATTACAGGTATGCGCCATTGTACCTGTCTGGGAGTTTTGACTTGATCTTTGTTGACAGATCGCAGCAAGGACATTGGGAGATCTTGTCCGGAAGCTGGGGGAGAAAATCCTCCCTGAGATTATCCCCATCCTTGAGGAAGGCCTGAGGTCTCAAAAAAGTGATGAGAGGCAGGGTGTGTGCATTGGGCTGAGCGAAATTATGAAGTCCACCAGCCGTGACGCTGTGAGTATCTTCAGAGGGCCCTGCAGTGCCTGTCTCTGGGTTAGGGTGGGGATCACAGGAGCCCTGCCCCCAGAGATTCACCAGCCTTACTCTGTAAGGGGCTGTTGGCAGCGGGGTGCTGGCCAGGCCACTTGCAGATTTTAGTTTTCTTCTTAGTTTTCCTGTCAGTTTTGCGGGCTAAGAACTAAGCCATGTGGAGGGCTCCTTGAGTGGCCTTTGGAAACTGGAAATGATTCAGTACTCCTGAGGTTGCTACAGAGCAGTCCCTTTCATGTGTCACTCTACCAGCTAGGTTAAAGTGTGTGGTGCCTCCTTAGTGGGAAGGGAAATGTGCACTGGAGTGGCTGAGGGTGGCAGAGATGGGGAGGGGTGTGCACTTGTTCTCAGGAGAGGAGTCATGAGAGTTGAAGTACCCAGTGGGTGGAAATGTGTTGTCTCTAGCAGTAATTCTGTTTCCATAGCAGCAACATTCAAGGGGTTTGGAGTACTCTATTTCTAAGGTTTGACCTTACTTTCTAAGGTCATTGATCCTCGAAACACTTCTAGAGAGTAGACTGGTAGTGTGTAATGGGCCTTGATTTGGTTGGCAACCCAGAAGCAATAAGTGGATGGCCAGTTAGAAATGTAAGCAAGCAGCCAGTTTCTCAGCCTCAGCATTCTAGTCTGGTTTACTAGTCTCTAGTCTCCTCATGTGTCTTATTAGTGTAGGTCTTACATTTGTTTTTTATACCTGCATTTGGCAAAGAATCAAAAGAAATTCTGTCACCCAAGAGAGTTGTGAATAATTGAGAAGTTACTGAATCCTTCAGAGGCTGAGTCATGCCTGTGAGCTACCCATAGTCCAGTGGCAAGGCTGGCACATCAAAGTGAGCTTTGTTATGGTGGAATTGATTGCCTAGGGAGCAGTGCCATCGTTAGGCTGTTGGAGACCCAAAGACTTCATAGAGGAGGAAATCTTTAGGTTGAGTCTTGAAGAAAGACTTAAGAGTTTTCCAGGAAGATTAGCAAAAGAAAGAGTTCAGGGGAAGGGGGCCAGGTCCTAGAGGTCTTGCCATTAAAGCTCTTAATTATGAAGTTTGGGTGAGGCATTCACCATGTGTGTACACAGTTCTGGGGTCTGGCATGTGCTAGGAAAGTGCTCTACCACTGAGCTACAGCCCTGGTCCTCTCTGCTTTAACAAAAAGTCCAACATAGGGAGTCATGGCTTGACCGGGTTATAGTCCTTGGCCTGAGTCCCCTTGCTTATTTCCCCTCCCCCTAGGCCTTTTGTGCCTTAATATACTGTGCTTGCACTGTTGCAGGTGCTGTATTTCTCCGAGTCCCTTGTGCCCACAGCAAGGAAGGCTTTGTGTGACCCCTTGGAAGAGGTCCGAGAGGCAGCAGCCAAGACTTTTGAGCAGCTGCACTCCACCATTGGCCACCAGGCTCTGGAGGACATCCTCCCATTTTTACTGAAGCAGCTGGTGAGTGGATCTGGTGCACACCTACCAGTGTGGCTTTTACTGTCTTCGTAGCAGTAAAACTCAGTAGGTTGCCTTTGCCAAGGCAGTGGAATGTGGGCCTCCAGGGGGAGTGGGTGCAGCAAGACCAGAAGTGACTTTGTGCTTTTCCTAGGACGGTAAGTAAATATGGGTACAGTGGGGGATAAGGAGGTAGTTGGTGTAACTGGTTCAGACATCAGAGATGTGGCAAGAGCCAGCTTCTTAGGGTTGTCCTCAATGTCCTTCTGCAGGATGATGAAGAAGTATCAGAATTTGCCTTGGATGGTCTTAAGCAAGTTATGGCCATTAAGAGTCGTGTGGTGCTGCCTTACCTCGTGCCTAAGGTAAATCTCAACACATGGCAAACACCAGGCCCTGAATCCACCTTGTTAGTCCTGGGCCTGCTGTGAAGACCAGTTCTGAGTGCAGAGGTTGGGGGCTGGTGGTGGGTGGAGTACAGGGTCCTGAGATTTGCTGGGGCAGGCCCTCATCTCTGAGTGGAGTGTGGGCTCCCTTGCTTGCCATTCCTTCCTCAAGAGCCGGTGCCACTGCTGGCACTGAGCAGGTGCAGTATTCATCAGGTTGCTGTTGTTCATCATTCCACCAGCTGACTACGCCACCTGTCAATACCCGGGTGCTGGCTTTCCTTTCGTCTGTGGCAGGTGACGCTCTGACCCGTCATCTTGGTGTGATCCTTCCGGCAGTCATGTTGGCTCTGAAGGAGAAGCTAGGGACCCCAGACGAGCAGCTGGTAAGGGGGCCACGATCACTCCTCTGTCATTTATTAGCAGCCATCCTTACCTGTCCCTGATGATCTGTGCTCAGCACACTTGTCCCTTGTGGTTTTAGGAGATGGCTAATTGTCAGGCCGTGATCCTCTCAGTAGAGGATGACACTGGGCACCGGATCATCATTGAAGATCTGTTGGAAGCCACCCGCAGCCCTGAGGTGGGCATGAGGCAGGCTGCTGCCATCATCCTCAACATCTACTGCTCCCGCTCCAAGGCTGACTACACCAGCCACCTGCGGAGCCTGCTCTCAGGCCTGATCCGCCTCTTCAACGACTCCAGTCCTGTGGTGCTGGAGGAGAGCTGGGACGCCCTAAATGCTATCACCAAGGTGAGGGGACCACTGCCCCCACAACAAGCTTTTTATTGGAGAAAATTCCAGACATTTATAATAATAGATTCTGACAGGATTCCTCCATATACCCATCACTCAGCTTCAATACTGATCAACTTGTGGCTAGTCCTGTTTCTACCACCCCCCAACCCTTCCCACATCTGCATTATTTTGAAGCAGTCCTGAGAGGGAGGGCTGCACATCATCGCTGCTTTTTCCTGGATTCTCACAGAAGCTGGATGCCGGCAACCAGTTGGCACTGATTGAAGAACTGCACAAGGAGATCCGGCTCATAGGCAATGAGAGCAAAGGCGAGCATGTGCCAGGGTTCTGCCTCCCAAAGAAGGTAGGTCAGGGCCTGGAGGTGCAGGGTGCTGCACCCTGCTGCCTTCCTGTGTCCTCACCCCTGGCCTGGGTCTGCAGTGTGCGCTGTTGCAGTGGCGGGTCAGTCAGACTTCATGCTTGAGTATTCTTCAGCGCCTTCACATACAGGGTGCGTGCTTCCCTTGGTTTAAGCTGTCAAGGCCACCTCATCCAGACCAAATAGGTTGCAGAGGTGGCAGCAGCATTTGTTACCTCTGTGTGCTTGGTCTGTTGGGGCTTGCCCTCTTGTCACCATTCATTTAAGCCTCTTCCCCAGCCAGCCCAAATTGTCATCTCCTAGTTGACTAGAGGATGACTTTCAGGAGCACTGTGCTTTGGGTGGGAGACACGTGGGCCTAAGGCCTTTGGTATTGGACTCTCAGCTGTGGTTCCCTTGTCAGGGGGTAACCTCCATCCTTCCAGTGCTGAGGGAAGGAGTCCTTACTGGCAGTCCTGAGCAGAAGGAAGAAGCCGCCAAGGCCTTGGGCTTGGTGATCCGCCTGACCTCCGCTGACGCCTTGAGGCCCTCTGTGGTCAGCATCACTGGCCCCTTGATTCGCATCCTGGGGGACCGATTCAGCTGGAATGTGAAGGCAGCTCTGCTGGAGACACTCAGCCTCTTACTGGCCAAGGTGAGTGATTGATAAGTTTGGTCTTTTGGTCTGCTCAAATCTTAGAGAACAGATATCTTCAGGACACTGATGTGAGATACCCTTGGCAGCAAGGTGACAGCTTCATTATGGAGAAACAGCATAGCAGAGGGACTTGAGCCCATGAACTCAGACTACACTGCGTCCAATTCCAAGTCCTCCTCTTAGTAGCTACATGGCCCTTGGGAAAGCCATGTAACCTCTGAGCCTGCCTCTGACGTCTGAGACTGATGACACTGCCTACCTTCTGTGGGGCTTAGGTGAACTAATGCCAAACACTGTGCCTGATACAATAAGCACTCAGTACATGGTGATAGTTGTTATTTTGAAGAATCAGTTTTAAAGGAAAAAATTCAGGGCCATGTAAATACAGTGAAAACACTGTTAAAGTTGCTTGAGTTCTTTATTACAGCCACATAAAGAGAAACGCAAAGAATCTGGTGAGAGAATGAAAAAGACAAATTTTGAGAACAACCAAAGTGACTTCAGTTTTTGCCAAAAGTATAAGAGGCAAAGATTTAATGTGGTAACTGTTTCAGATGTTCTTAGGGGGTAATAATTAAACCCCTTAGACTTAAAGTATAAATGGAGCCAAAATTCATTATTTTAAAAAAATCTTACACAAGGTTTGGAAGCAAATGCACACTTAAGATTTGTAGTTTTTTTCCTTTGGAAGTAAGAGCAACTCCCCAGCTACCAAATGGGATTGTATCAGCCTCATTTTGTGACTTTTTTTTTTTTTTAAACAAAATTAAATATCATCTTCACCTCATATTCTGTGCTATATTCTTTTCTGTGGTATTTTTGGAGCTCTAGACACAATTGGAGCTCCTACCTCATGGAGCTTGCCCCGACCTGAGTCAGTTGTCACCCATGGGCAGGAGGTTTTAGATTCATATTTACCATCTTCCCCTATTGCGTGCCTTTGAGCAACTTACAAATCTGTCTGAATCCAGTGTTTCCAGATGTTCATTGGCATTGAATCTTTAGACAGACACAGGGAGATTCCTCTTTTACAAGAACTAAATTTTCTCTGGCTCCAACTATGTTTTATCAAAAGTGTGCCTATTGGGCTGGGGGTGTGGCTCAGTGATAGAGCACTTGCTTAGCACATGTGAGGCACTGGGTTCCATCACCAGCACCACATAAAAATAAACAGGGTGGGGCTGGGGCTCAGTGGTAGTGCACTTGTCTGGCATGTATGAGGCACTGGGTTTGATCCTCAGCACCACATATAAATAATTAATAAAAGTCTATCAACAACTTCAAGAAATTAAAAAAAAAATAAAGTAATTGTTCCATCTGCAACCATATATATTTATATGTGTGTGTATTTTTTTTAAGTATGCCTGTTTTCTGTGTATAGTCAGGGAGTGAGCTGGAGTTGTATTGAGGTGGATGCACATGTGTATCAGGTGGATTCTCCAAGGTCATTTGGGTCATGGGCTTGTTCCAAGGGCTCAGTGTGGAGAGCTTGGCCTACAAATCTGTTGTTTAGTAGCTGGTACCTGCTGTTATGTGGACATCTCCCTGCCTTGGCACGAGAACTGTACTTCTGACCATCAGCTGCCTACCTTGCTTTTTAATGGATTCAGAGGAGGAGGATCTGAGACGCTGTTCTTCTAGATGGGTTTCACTGAGATAAGCTGTGATACAGCCAGGGCTGCAAGGCAGCTCCCTCCGACAGTCACTGCTCTACCGCCTCCTCTTCCTCCTGCTTTCTCTAGTGTGACGAAGGATGCTGAAAACAGATGAGGAGGCTGAGCAGAACCTGTCTCTGCTGTTATTGCTAGCCTGTGTGAGAGCTTGGTTAACTCCAGGTGGTTTGTGATTATTGTTTGATTTCATTCCTGTAGCCTTGGAGTGGCCTTGGAGTCCACCACAACTATGATTTTTGGGTGTGTGTTTTTCCCACAGGTTGGAATTGCCCTGAAGCCCTTCCTGCCCCAGCTGCAGACCACCTTTACCAAGGCCCTACAGGATTCCAACCGGGGCGTGCGCCTGAAGGCTGCTGATGCACTGGGGAAGCTCATTTCCATCCATATCAAAGTGGATCCCCTCTTTACAGAGCTGCTCAATGGAATCCGAGTCATAGAGGACCCAGGTGTCAGGTAAGGTGCTTCTGAGGGAGTGTGTAGCCTCCAGGAGACAAGGCAGCTGCGTTGGGCTGTGCCTGTGCAGGTAGAAGGCAATGGTGGGGAAGAGGCAGGGGTTAAGTCAATGCATTGGTTCCCTAGGGACACCATGCTACAGGCCCTGAGGTTTGTGATTCAGGGAGCAGGTGCCAAAGTGGATGCTGTTATCCGGAAGAACATCGTCTCGCTCCTGCTGAGCATGCTGGGACACGATGAGGTACAGCTGCAGTGGATGGCTGGGCTGGGGGCTCTGCTGTTTCTTGTCTCCTTTCTTTGAGTGGCTTCTCCATGTTATATTATTACCTGGACCACTCTACTGATATTATTGATTCTGGCTTTAAAAAAATTTTTTTTGGTGCTAGAGATAGGATATAGAGCCCCTAGCCTGTTGATTCTATCCTATAGATAAGGCAAGTAATATTTGTGCTGTTCCAGATCTCTCACCATTTTGTTCTCTAATTTTAAGTCACTTTCCCTCTCTACCCCTCATTTCTCTTTGTAAATCAAAGATGTTCATTTTTTGGTTCAGGAAACATTTATAGAAATGAAGGGCCTTGTGTATGAGGCCTCGTGGTTGTAGACATTAAGAAATTTAAAAATCTGGTAGGATAAATCATCTTTGCTGTTTGTCCAAGAAAGAGGATGAGACTTGTCTGGGGCCACACTTTATCCAGTTACAGAATCAAAACCAGAATCCAGTTGGGTGTGGTGGCACATGTCTGTAATTCCAGGGACTTGGAGCAGGGGAATTGCAAGTTTGAGGCCAGCATGGATAACTTAGTGAAATCCTGTCTCAAATTTTTTAAAAGAGTTGGGGGTGTAATTCAGTGATAGAGGCTTGCCAATCATATGCGAGTCCCTGGCTTCCATTCCCAGCAACACTCTCTCTCTCTCTCTCTCTCTCTCGCTCTCGCTCGCTCGCTCGCTCACACAACCCAGAATCCAGGCCCTGTGCCTCCTGATTGTGCCCAATTCCATTATCCCTGTCCAGTCTGGAAGCATTTGTTAATTGGCTGCCAAGCACTGCAGGTCCAGTCGGGGGGTGGGTAAGACTTTTCTTTTTCCCTTTTAACAACAACAATTCTGTTGTGGTGGCCTAATTTACATTTATAGGGCTAATCTTGGGAGAGCATGCCTTTGGGTTCTGTGGTTTCACACTTCGTCGTGTGCATACATCTGGGCCAGTCATTGCTGCTGTGTTTGTTCACATAGCTCTGCAAGGCTGGTTCTGGTCCTCAGCTGCCATCTGGCTGTAGCCCTGGCTTCTGTGGATACAGATGAGCGCATCTGTCCTCTTTTGGTCACAGTCAACAAGGGCTTTTACAGGGTCATGAACAACACAAATGTTAGTATTTAAACAAATTTGCAGTTTACCACAATGGAGCTTAAAATAGCTTGCTTTGGAGAGAGTGGGCATCAGAGCTGGCTTTGTCCTTGCTTACCTAGGCTTCTGCTGCTTCTTCTCCTTAGAACTTCCACTTGGATTGAAGGTAGCAGTTGGTGCTGGCCTGGCATCAGCTTCCCCACAGGTTGTTGGTTTGGAGGGATGCGTGTCAAGCTGGCATCTACTAATAATACAGTATATAAAATCCCCTCTGTTTTCTAGAGACAGTTGGCCAAGGTGGGAGTAACCAGGAGCTCTTTGTGTACCTGGCCTTGATTTTGATAGAAAACGCTCACTTAGCTGGGTGTGGTGGCGCATGCCTGTAATCCCAGTGACTCAGGAGCCTGAGACAGGAGGATCTTGAGTTCAAAGCCAGATTCATCAAAAGTGAGGCGCTAGCAATTCAGGATGAGGATGAGGCTCAGTGTTAAGTGCCCCTGGGTTCAATCCCTGGCACCAAACAAACCAGAAAACCCCCCGCATACGACATGTGCATACACACACACACACACTCACTCACTCACACACACACTCATACACTCTTACAATCCAGAATCTAGGCTCTGACTCCTGGTTATGCTTGTTCCCAATTCCATAATCCCTGTCCATTTTGGAAGCATTTGTCAAGTACCCATTGGCTGTAGTGACCCAGTAGAGGCAGCAGACAGTCATCTGGGTACAAGATGACACACAGATTTGTTGGGAAAAAGGGGCTTAGTGGTTGTTTTCTTGCTGCCTTCCCAGGTGGCCGTGGGCAGGTGGCTCCCCTCTTTGTGCTGTGGTCTTTCCCAGCTGTACCCCTTCTGTCTTGGGGCTATTGAGAGTAACTGAGAGACTAAATGTAAAGCATTCAGATTTCCCAAGGAGAAAGGTGCTATGTAAATACAGTTATTGTTGCTATTGTGATGATGATTACCATATGCACACACACTGGAGTTTTCTATAATTACGTGAAGTGCTTGCTGGGCATGTAATTTTTAACTCTCCACCAAGTGGCAGTTGCAGTGAATGGCAGTCCCAATCTGGTACTGGGAACACAGTGCCTGGAGTAAGGCCTGGCTTCAGAGTTCCTGAGTTTATGTGTTCCATCCTCTTCTCCGTCCTCCCTCCTGGACCCTGGCCTTACTCCCTATCACTCCCCATTCTGCTCTCCAGGACAATACTCGGATCTCCGCAGCTGGGTGCCTGGGGGAGCTGTGTGCCTTTTTGACGGAAGAGGAGCTTAACACTGTCCTTCAGCAGTGCTTACTGGGTAAGTCTCTTGTATGGGGGGAGTTCCCCTTCATGGGCTTGGGCCCCTTAGCCCCAGGGAAGAGGCCCTGGGCACCTGTCTCCCCTTCCCCTCAGATGATCTTGTAGCACCTGGAATACCCCTTCCTTGGGACCAGTTGCTAACACAGTACTAGAAAGTAGTGCTGTAGCCCTGAGTATCTCTGCTCTAAGAATACAGCCAGAAGCTGGGAGCAGTTTGTGAGAGACTTCTCTGCTACTTTTTGGAACTTTTGCTACAAAAGTGGGGAGCTTGGGCACAGTGTGGCCTGGGGTTTCCACCATGCCTAAGTCTGCACCATGGTCTTGGTGGGACTTGGCTCCCAGGACTCCATGAGTAGGGGTGTGCTGTGAAGTTCACGTTGACCTCAGTTGTGTCCTCCTACCCAGCGGATGTGTCCGGCATTGACTGGATGGTTCGGCATGGCCGGAGCTTAGCACTCTCTGTGGCTGTGAACGTGGCTCCCAGCAGACTCTGTGCAGGCAGATACAGCAGTGAAGTTCAGGAAATGATTCTCAGCAGTGCCGTGGCAGACAGGGTAAGGCTCTCAGGCTGCTGGTTCAGCCCTCCCGTCCTCTAGCAAGTATTCCACAGCCATGGCTCTGCTCACCCAGCACAGGGGACATCTCTCCCCAGCTGGGTCTTCAGAGCATGGGTTCTATTTTACTGTGGCTGGTAACTTATTGTGCCCTGGGACCAGTAGGTGATTTCTTTGGGCTCTAGTTGCATCATCTAAACAATGAAGACTTTGAGTTGGAGGAAGAAGATGTCCATTCCTGGTCAAAAGGTCTCTGATATCTGTTGCTGGGAACTAGTGACTTTGTTCATCTCCTCAACAGCCAAGGCAGCCCATCTAAATGAGAGATGTCAAGGTGTCCTTGGTGTAAAATATTAAGGATGAGATGAGTAGTGAAGGGTCCTGGAGATTACTGGGGAATCTGGTTCTGCCACTTTAAGGAGGAAGTGGGATGCCTCTGCCTGTCTAGCTCTTTCCTTTCTTTATAGGTCCCCATTGCAGTGAGTGGGGTCCGGGGCATGGGCTTCCTGATGAAGTACCACATCGAGACAGGAGGGGGACAGCTGCCAGCCAGACTCTCTAGTCTGCTCATTAAGGTGAGTAGGGAAGGGGCCTTGTATAACCCACCAATCCTGGCTCATGAGAAAGGCCTAGAGCTGGAAGACACGGGAAATATGCCCCTGACTAGTTGGATTCCAGTTCTTCATGAATGGCCTCCAGGAGACCTCTGGACCCTTGGAAATGGAGAGCAGAGTGTTTCTGTGTGTAATTTTTTCAGGCTGAGTCCAGCTTTTTTGCAGATTCTCAGACATGTGACCCCAAATTGAGTTAATAACCACTGTTTCAGGCATCCTCTGTAAGCATCCTGATTTTATAGAATTAAGGACATACTTGGGTTCAAATATTAAGAAATCTAGCTGGGTGCACTGGCGCATGCCTTTAATCCCAGTGGCTTGGAAGGCTGAGGCAGCAGAATTGTGAGTTCAGAGCCAGCCTCAGCAACAGCAAGGTGCTAAGCAACTCAGTGAGACCCTGTTTCTAAATAAAATACAAAATAGGACTGGGGATGTGGCTCAGTGGTTTAGTGCCCCTGAGTTCAATCCCTGATACCAAAAACAAAAACAAAACAAATATTAATAACTCTTCCCTTCCTGCCTCCTTTCCTTAGTGGCATGTCACTTATTAGTATGGTTATGGCATCCATTCCAGGCCCTAATAGGACAAGCCATGGAATCTAACAGTGGGACTCCCACAGGAAGTGTGATGTTGCTTCTCAAGCAATTATGTGCCCAGAAATCGGAACTAAATTTTGCATTTTAATGGGTTAGGGCCATGCCTGAGACTTTGCCTCTGTTACCAGCTCCTATGTGATTCCAGCTGTGTGCAGATTTTGTTGAGTAATGAGGTTCCAAAGATACCTGGCCCCCTACTGGGATTTCTAGGAGCCCTAATTAGATCTGCCCTCTGTGATGGCATCAACTTGTATTCACTTGTTCACTCAGCATTTACTGAGTACCCACTGCTGGGCTGGACCCTGAAGGAATACGGAGGAACAAAATGGATGAGATCTTGGAGCCCATGGGGAGGGCCCTTGGATTGGGTTGTCAGGGAGACAGACCTTGGAAGGATGAGAAGGAACCGACAGAATGAAGATCTGGGGGCCAACTTGGGCAGTGGCTTGTTTGAGGAAGTTAAAACCCTGTGTGGGCCAGAAGTAGTGAGCCAAGGCAAGGGTGGCACAAGATGTGGTGGGGAGGTAGATGGGGCTGGATCATGCTGTCACCCTCTTGGGGAGGGACAACATTGGAAAGGAACAGTAGGGTCAATGACCATGATGAAGGGAAAGTCTCAAGGCTGAAAATTTGGGCTTCTTTGAGATACAGACTGCATGTGTCTGTGTTCCTCTCACAGTGTCTGCAGAACCCATCCAGTGACATCAGATTGGTGGCTGAGAAGATGATCTGGTGGGCAAATAAGGACCCACTGCCTCCCTTGGAGCCCCAGGCTATCAAGCCTATCCTGAAGGCTCTTCTTGACAACACCAAGGATAAGAACACTGTCGTAAGGGCCTACAGTGACCAGGCAATTGTCAACCTGCTCAAGATGAGGCGGGGCGACGAGGTGTTTCAGGTGGGAACCTGGCCTGAGTGCCTCCCAGAGCATGCTGCGGCCTTTGGCTTGCTGTTTTTCTTCTGCATGATAGTACTTGGCCCCATTCTCTTCTCTGCTACCATGTAGGTTTCAGCCTTCAGGAGCAGATTGAGAGTTAGGTGACTGTCCTGGTGCCTGAAAATAGATTTATCTTGGTTTTCAGAAGTAGAGCTTTTTCTTCAAATAAAATCTCCATGGCTTCCAAGCATGTATCACAGACCCCAGTGGAGTGGCCTTTTTGAGGCCCAGAGTCCTGTTCCCTCAGCCCCCTGCCCCTGCAGGCAAAGCACTGAAAGCTGTGACATCTGCTTCCTCAGCTTAGGAAAAACGCATCTAGCGTTTTCCTGAGCTGTCCCTGGACCCATCTGATTGGCTTATTTTTTGCCAGATTCTGCCTCAGTGGCTTGGTTCTGAGGTTAGCATATGTCTTTGTCTTGATTTGACTGGGAATTTGAAGCCTTGTTTTCTGACTATGTCTCCTCACGCCCACTCTTCCTTACAGTCCCTCTCCAAGATCCTGGATGTGGCCAGCTTGGAGGTGCTGAATGAGTGCAACCGAAGGTCCCTAAAGAAGCTGGCCAGCCAGGCAGACTCCTCGGAGCAGGTGGATGACACCATTCTGACGTGATAGGCCTGGGCCCTGCTGTAGCGTTTCAGCTCCACATCTTTGTTCACTGTTTTCATTTTTGAAAATACGTTTGTTCCGATGGGGAGCTTATTAGATGGCATTCCCAGAAAGTATTTTAATATATCAACTGACCACAGCCAAAGCCTTAAATCAAACCCACACACAACTGAAAATTGCCTCCTCCATCCCACCCTTTTCTTTGAAGAGGAAAAGGAAAAGCACATGCATAAGCCTCAGCAAATGGCAGCCCAGGGCCGGCTATCTATCTCAGCAGGCCGTGTCTGGGACCAGGAGGGTCGAACTTCAGGTTCCTCTTCTGTGCTTGAGCTCTGGTTCAAGACCTGGCGCTACCAACCTTTGCCTAGATTCTGAGTGGGACATAGATCTGCAGAGCTCTGCCGAGTCTGGTATGTCTTGGCTTGGCTTTTCAATATTGTGCGGCCTGGTGGATCTGACCTCTGTTGGGTGAAAGTGATATGTAGCTCTGTCAGTTCCCAGGTCAGGGGAGGGTTTTTGAGCAGTCTGTTTGAAGGAGGAATGTTTAATAAAGGCTTTGATTTAATCTGAATAGAAGCAGATCTTTTATAATCTCCAAATATCCATTAATCATGAAGCTTCCTCATCTGGAATAAGGAAGGGTTTGCAACTGTTTTTGGTGGTGTTGGTGACACTGATTTCTGGGCATCCCTCTACCCTGCTTTCAGAAGTCTTTATCGATCCCTAGATCCTTACAGACATTTCAGCGGAAGGTGGGGCTCTGGTTGGCCACTTCCTGGCTCTGTCCTGACTTGGGAAGGTGGGAATCCCCTAGGGGTTAAGCTGTAGCGACCCATTCCCCCCCCCATCCCCCTTGGAGTAATGTTCCTACAGTCCAGGGACTTGCAAGAGGAAACTGGAGTTGCAGTTCAGCATCTGCCTCTTTTATGAATGACTTCCTTCCTCCTGATTCTTAGAAGGCTCGTGACATGCACATCCTGTCTGAGGGAGCACACCCCACTGGGCCTTAGTGACGCAAGTTTTTCTGGGTTTTTCTCTGGTCACAATACAGAACAAACCTCTATCAAAATTACTGGCCAGGCCTGTAAAAGGAAGAGAAATACAGAGTGGTGGTAGTGAAAAACAAAAACAAGCATTGTTTATTAATAATGCAGCAGAGGTTGAAAGTAGGCTTGTGACTCAACACTTCTGGTGAATAAGACAAGGTGACCTCTAAGGTGATTCTGATGAAATCCTTGCTTTCTATGCCCTAGTCTTATGTCACAGGACTTCCTATTGTTTTGCAGCAGACCTGGTCTCAGCTGGCTCGCAGTAATTGTAGAATCCCAATTGGGGCTGGAAAGGACCTTGAGAGGTCAGCTGAATTGGTCCCTACAGCCAGATAGCCAATGGTTTCAGCTTTTGGTAGCCATGGTAACTGTTCCCTGCTTTTGGGATTCAGATGGTCATCAGTGTCCTCCCAGCTGCCTAGGGCAAGTATCCAGCAAGCTGTCTGCATATGTGTTCACCTCTCCCAGGCAACTGTGGTGAAGAGCAGGAAGTTTTCCTTACAAGGGGACATGACTGGGAAGCCTTCACGGAGCCCTAGAGATTGTCTTCAGTGTTTCCTTCAGGGTCTTAGTTAGGTGCTTACATCTGCCTCTGGCTTTCAGTCCCCAGTCTGCAACTGGAGGGCAACATGACATGCTTAGAGGTGGAAGACATTCATTAAGCAAAATCCAAAGGAAAAACACCAGTTTCCAGTTCCAGAAACTGGAGGAGGATGAGATCTCTGTGTTCAGAATAGATGGCTGGAGGTTGATTCACAGACGGTGATGACTCAAAGGCTCCTCGAGCATGCGGAATTGCATTCTCTGAGTCTGGAGGGAGGTTGTGAGCCCTCAGGAAGTGAGTGGCAAAGGGCTGTCACAGAATGACAGTGGAGCAGGCAAAAGGATCTTGTCCGGCTGGAGTCATAGCAATCCTGGAGGAAGTGAAGCTTGCAGTGGAGAAGCAGAAGCTATTTGTCCTGCTGGTTGGTAGAGCTGTTTAGCCTTGGGCAAATCATCTAACCTTTCTGGGCCAGTTCTCTCATCTGTAAAATGAGGAATTTGGAATAGAAGCTCTAAAAATCTATTGTTTTCAGTTATCCTTTAGGTGTTATTGGTACTTGCAACAAATAATATTCAACATCATTTCATTTAATCCTCTCAAATGTCCTATGAAGTAGGTTCTTGCTACTGTGTTTCAGAGGAGGAAATTGTGGCACAGAGGTCATTGGCCTAGTCTCATATGGCCCCCAAATGGCAGTCTGTCCCCAGAGTTTACTTTCAGCCTTTCCCTCATCCCTCCTGGGCTGGTCAGACTTCAACATTTTTAGAACAAGTCCTCCAGACATTTCCAACTCACAGGAAATGAAAGTACATGTAGAGCACCCTGGGTAAACGGATGTGCCAGCATCAGAAGACTGGCCCAGGGGTTCCATCCACCCCAGGCCCTCCCAGCTGCTCTGCAGGTGCAGGGAGCAGTACCTCACCCTGTTTACAGGACACTGGCTAGGAAAGTCTTCAGAGAAGTCTCTGAAGGGGAGACTTGTCTCATCTTTTTCTTCCCCATGTCTGAAAGTCAGTGACAATAGCGTGTCCTTTCTAAGCATAGAAAACCTAAATGGCATTCACAACCTTTTAGCTCAGGAGCTTCTGGTATCATGAGCATTAAGATGACTCTAAAGCGTAGGGTAGTGTGACATAGTTCAGATTCCCCTTTTAGGAACCAAACCTGCAGTTCTCCCCATCCACACTGCAATGCTAGAGGGCCTGGGAGAGGAACAGGGAAACTGCAGGACTGACACCATTTTGGATGCAGCAATTTAGAGACATTATTTGACTGATAGATTTTGAACATGATAGGTAATTAGGAATGTACTAATTCACAATAATGCGGCCGGAGGCAGCTAGGGAAGAATAGAGGAGTGTTTTTCTTCTGAGTATGGTTCTGTGTGGATATATTTAAAAAAATTTTTTTTTTCGTTGTAGATGGACACAGTACCTTTATTTTATTTATTTATTGTATGTGGTGCTGAGGATTGAACCCAGTGCCTTACGTGTGCCAGGCAAGGCGCTCTTGCAGTTGAGCCACAACCCCTGCCTATGGATTTATCTTAAATTGCTTCATGTCTTTCAGAATTAGAACATTAAGAAAAATGAAGAACCAGTCTAATATGAAGGTCTTTTAGACTCTAAAATATTTCAAAGGAAATGTAGACACCATTTTGCTTTAAAGCTCTGGTATACTGGAGTCACAGGGACTTTGAAGTCAGATCTGAATCTTTATTCCTTAATATCAAGCTCTGTGTCTTAAGGCATGTTCCATGGACTCTCAGCATGTTGCCTCATCTTTATGGTGATTGTACAATCTCACAGGGTTGTCTGGATTGAATGACAATCCATTCTGCACAAGGCCAGGCACATAGGAAGTTCTTGATATGTGGAGGGTGTAAGAAAAATATGTCTGGGAAAAGAGGAGCCTATTACCACGTATTGTAGTACAGCATTTTCACATCTGGGAATTCAGTGCTGGACTCAGATGTATCCTCAGTTTCTTGAACCCATAGTTTAAAAAGCTAATAATGAAATCCATTTCTTTTGAAGACTAATGATATAATGATGACCATTTTTTTTTTTCTTGGTATCAGGGATTGAACACAGGGGTGCTTTACTACTGAGCTATATCCCCAGCCTTTTTAAAAAAATATTTTATTTAGAGATAGGGTCTTACTGAGTTGCTTAGGGCCTCACTCAGTTGCTGAGGCTGGCTTTGAACTCGTGATCCTCCTGTCTCAGCCTCCTGAGCCACTGGGATTAGAGGCATGCACCATTGTGCCTGGCCTAATGATGACTTTTGACTACCCAAAATGCCAGATGGGGGCTGGAGTTGTAGCTCAGTGGTGGAGCACTTTCCTCATATATGTGAGGCACTAGGTTGATCCTCAGCACCACATAACAATTAAAAAACAAAGGTGTTGTGTCCATCTACAACAACAACAAAAAAGCTTTAAAAGAATGCTAGGTGGAAGGTACATCAGCAAATGTAAGGGTCTCCACGGTGCACAGGTCGGAAGGCTTGGCTATCACCCTTTCCACACAATTGCCATCTTTATTTTAGGAAGAGTAAAGTTAAGATGGGAAGGAGTATCTCTGAGGTCATGCAGCCACTTGGCAGCAGGACTAGAAAAAAACCCAAATTTCTTGATTCTCTGGTCACCAAGCCCCAGGGCCATTCTGTAAAAAATAATTTGGAAGGTGAATTTAACAAAAGGAACTAGTCAGGTTCTTGGCATGTGGCTTTGCAGAGTGACTGGATTTCACTTTTCAGGAGAGGTGGAGCCTGATTGCTTCACTGGGTGGTACTGAGCTGTCCCCTGGTTCTGCTATGAGGGCTCCTGGCTTCCTGGCCTGCCAGAGGGAAACTGGAAAAGCTGGTGCAAGAGTATTATTGCCCCAGTAGAATTTCTGGATAAGACCTTTTTGTACCCAAATGGAAGACCCTGGGCCCCTTCTGATACTATTCTGAGATCAGTTTCTCTAGTGAGAAGGCAGGCTCGACACTGGGACAGTGAATGCATCAGAAGTTCCTCAGAGCTGTGCCATTGCTTTGAGAGAAAGTTGTGGACAATCCTTACCACTCAGGTTCCCACAAGAGAGAGGTGGGGAAGCTGGTGTTCCGCAGTGTCTAATCCAGCCTTTCTCAAACATTTGTGCCTCAGGAGCCCTTTATACTTTTAGAAATCATTGATGATCCCAAAGGGTTCTTGCTTATGTACATTTTACCTGTTGACATTTGCCAGTTTAGAAATCACATTCACATTATTCATTAAAAAATAACCCACTGTATGTTAGCAATAAATAACCATAACAGATATGTTTTCCAAAACAAAAACCATGTTAGTGAGGAGAGGAATTATTTGGCATTTTTATAAATCTTTCGTATCTGGATTCTCGTATCTGCTTCAGCGTTCAATCTGTTACAATATCATGTGTCTTATAAACTCTGGAAAACACTACATAAGTGAATGAGAGTGAAAAGGCAAAAAAAATTTTAAGTGTTATGAACATGTTTTCACTTCATAGATCCTTTGAAAGGGTCCTGGGAAGCTCTGAGATTCTCTAGACCACCTTTGGAAAAGCCACTAATCTATTCCAAGAGATGAAGGGGGTAAAAATCCTATTGAATGGTTTGGAGGTCAGGAGAGGGAGAGGTTAGACCCCCTCAATTTGACCCACACTCCACAGAAAGCAAACTCAGAGGGTTCTAATAGATTATTTTTGAGATTCCTCCCAACTGTTAAATTCCACATGTGGCTTCACTTTAATTCAACAGACACCAAACACCTGCTATGGGCTAAGTCTCCAAAGGATATGAAGATGAATAAGACATGGCCCTTGCAATCAAAGAATTTGTTATGTAATTGGGGGTCACATAATGTCAGGGCAAGGCCCACTGCCAAATGTCTGGAAATGGCATCAGGCTAGCAGGTAAGGGAGAAAGGGCTAATTTCCACTTCCCCATCAAAGGGAAAAACCAAATGCAATTTCCTTTCCTTTTGAACCAGCATGTTGAATAATGCCCCACTGGCATTCAAGGTCCCTATCATCATTTACCTATCTTTGAATTATTTGCTACCCACTTTACCTCTTGTATGATTGCAGCATGTGTCCTTAGCAAGCTGAGAATCCGCAATGCTGATCAGTTTGAAATCTGGCTGTTCCAGGGCCCGCCACCTCCACAGCACTGAACTTTGTTCCTGCTGCTGCTGCCCTCAGGGCACTGCTGTCTGTCTACAAGGCCTTGCCTTGAGGTCCCCCTCTCCTTGACCCCCTTAGCTTTCCCACTGGTGACACCTTACTTCCCAGATCTCCTCCTTGCCAAATTAAGCTCTTTGAAGTGTCCTTAGCCCATCTTCTCCCGAAATTTCCAATCTCTGCTGCTCACTGGCTGCTAAGCTTTTCTTCATTCAGCTCCATTGCTCCCTATCAACCCTTTTCTTCATTCACTGCCAAAACTTGTTGAAGGGATGGCAGAGACCAGCCCGCTCCCTGGCATCATTGTTCCTGTAAACTTCTGCATACTCCCTGTCCCCTTTACTCTGCTTTATTTTGCCAACACATTTGTTGCCTATGTTCTGTACCAGAATGGAAGCTCCCTAAAAGCAGGGATTTTTGAATTTTGCTTCCTGTTGAATCCCCATCATCCAGATAAGTGCTGGGCATATAGCAGGCCCTCATATTTTTGTTGAAAGAATGAATGACTTGTCTTTCCCCACTATACTGTAACTCTGTAAGGTTACAGAGGCTTTGTTTTGTTCATGTTTTACATTTATATCTTCAGCACAATGCCTGGCACCTAATAAGGATGTTTTGGATTAGTGAATGAATCCAGTTCCAGATAAATTATATATTTTGTTGTTGTTGTTTTGGGGGACACCAGGGATTGAACTCAGGGGCACTTGACCACCGAGTCACATCTCCAGCCCTATTTTGTATTTTATTTATTTAGAGACAGGTTCTCACTGAGTTGTTTAGCGCTTTGCTTTTCCTGAGGCTGGCTTTGACTTTGTGATCCTCCTGTCTCAGCCCCCCAACCCCAAGCCACTGGGATTACAGGTGTGGGTCACTGCACCAGACAGTTATTTTCTTTTAAAGTTGCTTTTGCCAGGTGTGGTGGCTCACGACTGCAAATTGGGAGGCTGAGGCAAGAGGATTGAAAGTTCAAGGCCAGCCTCAGCAATTTAGTGAGGCCCTAAGCAACTTAGCAACACCATGTCTCAAAAAATAAAAAGGACTGGGGATGTAGCTCAGTGCTAAAGTGCTCTGGGTTCAGTCTCCAGTACCCAAAAAAGCTGCTTGGGTTGCTATTGTTTATATATTGTCCTTTGCATCTTCCCCTTCCTGCTGTGACCTCCACCTTGGCTTCAGCAATAACCTTCAAAGCTCTGCAGCTGAAATCCATCCTGCACATGTTGCCACATTACTTAGCTAAAATAATATTCTGATATTGCTCTTCTGCTCAACAACTGCCAGTGCCTCCCCCTTGTAGTTTCTAATGTATAAAACAGACATTGTTGCAAGCTGTTCAGAACCGTGGAAAAACTTTCTCATTGGCGCATTAAGATCAATCAAGTCAGTTCATGATGTGCATATATATATATATATATATATATATGAAAGATATATATATATATATATATATATGGGATATATAAACACACATATATACATATATGTATATACATGTTTGTTTTTTTCATAGAGACTGTAACAGCTCGTCACTGAATTGTAGCTTAAACAAATGTAAAACAATGTTTCTAGAGGAAAATGCTCAGGTTCATTTCAGGATGCCAAGCACAGTTCCCTGCCTGTAGGGAATTCCCCCTCTAAGCCAAAATTGGTGATTCTTATGGGCTGTGACAGCGGCTGTCTAAATACACCTGACATTTAAAGCACTTTCATATTCCAGTGTCATCATGAAATCTTCATGATGAAATCTTTACCCCATCATTCTAGCCAACAGTGATAGTTTTCCTGATCTGAAGTCTAGATGGCTTATTTGACAGCTGTTCTATCTACTATATTATCATGTATTTTTAATTCCTGAGTATGTCTTAACTCTGAAGAGACTGTAAACTCTTGGAGGGAAATGGATCTGTTCTTACATGCTGTACAATCTGTGGCATATAACAGTAAGCATTCATTAAATAGTCACTGTGTAAATGGAGGAATTAATGCCTATTGCATTCCAGATGACACATCCAGGCAAAACCAGGAAACTCATCTTCATAATGGCCCTTTCTGAGTTACCTCCCTGCAAAGTGTCCTGTAGCCCTAATATCAGGAAGCTGACTTGGAAATGTGTATGAGTGTCTACAATAGGAAATGGCTTAAAGTATCAATGAGTCGGTGTGAAATGACCTTGATTAATGTTAGCTACTGTTTTTCACAGGCCTCTATGTGCCAGGTCACTTACATACAGCTATAGTTTTCTGTGAGGAAGCTGGAGCTCTAAGACAGTGTCATATGTCTTACTCAAAAACTTTTCAGGGATACAATCAAGATTTTAAAATTGGCATTGAAAACAAAGTGCTTTTGACCTTAGAGCAGGTTTTCAAGATGATGTGGAATAACCTATTGTCTCACAGGCTGGTTCAGGGATGGTATGCTTGTCTGAGGGCTACACTGAAACTTATACTTCCTAAAACTGCTGGTTCAAAGGGAATGGTACTGTTTCCAGACCAAGGATTTTTCCTTTTCTTTTCTTTTTTTTTAAACCAAAAGCACATGAGCAGTTTCTCTCCCCACCACTGCCTTCAGATTCCAAGCCCATGGTCATCTGACATCTTCTCTGCTCTTGGAAAAACTCAAGACTTGGATCAGGTCAGGCATGGTAGCACATGCCTGTAATCCCAGTGACTAGGGAGGCTGAGGTAGGAGGATCACAAGTTCAAGGTCATCCTGGGCAATTTAGCAAGACCCTGTTTCAAAATATAAATAATAGGGTTGGTAGAGTGCCCCTAGGTTTGATCCCCAGTGCTACCAAAAAAAAAAAAAAAGAAGAAGAAGAAAGGAAAAAGGCTTGAGTCAGACACTCCATGTGCTGTTCAAGGATCTTGCCTGCAACATTGTTTATAACAACAAAAATAATGAACTACACGATTCCTTATTATCAGCAGAGTGGTTAAATGATAGTATGGTTAACCACTGGGGGTGAGGTTGATGCCATGCAGCCGTGAAATTTTATATATATATATATATATGGCTTCAGAGAAAAAGCAAGATTCATATGTGTATAATCAGGAAATTCACAGGGCATTTTACATTTACTATTTGTTAAGCATTTTAAAGTATCCAAGAAACTTAATTAAACAGGGGTTGCCCGTGAGAAGTGCTTCAGAAGGAAACACCAATAACTTGAACTTTCAGTAAGTTTTGTACATTTTTTTGAAAACCAGGAGCATTGCTTTTTATTAAGTCAAATAAAACGAAGATTGATAAAATGAGTAGAACTGTTCAGCAGATGTCTGACTAGAAAGGGAGAGTTATAACAGGTAATAAGGACATTAAAGTCTCCCTAGTTCTACATTGAGGATGACAGTGGTAACATCCTGATTTCAACTCCAAGGGGTAGAACAGGTGAGAACTCACTTGTAGAAATGGAAAAACCTGGGCTCAACTTTTAGCTGCTCGGGCATCCCTAACTACAAGACTTTGAGATGAGTATCTAGGTGGTGTGAAATTGGAGGAGAGAGCGGCTGCCTTCAGTGTCTGGACGCGTCTTACACACTGGGTCACTCTTTTCCCAGGCTCTGCTTCAAGCTGGACGGATTCCGGTTCTGGAACTACTCTGCCCATTTTACCAAAGGGACATCTCAGGCTCCAAGGGTCACGGAGCTGGGATGTGATTTCGCCCCATCGCTGACCTCAAGGCCTCTCTCTAGTAGCTACGTTCCGGCAGGCCATTCCTGTCCCTGCTGAACTCGGCAGCCACCTGCCACCCTCTATGGCGGGCCTGGGACACTGGGGGTCCCGAGCCAGCACCGCCGAGGCGGCGTCGACGCAGCAAGGGGCGAGGTGCCCGCGTCTTCCACAGCCAAACGAGTCTGCCTTCACCATTCGAATCCCGGGACCGGAGAAACCCGGAGCTCGGCGTGAGCCCGCCCCCGGCCGCTGAGCGCCTCTCCTCTCCGCAGCGCGTGCGGTCTCGAAGATGAGGGAGCGAGAACGTCCACGGCCAAGAAGGCCCTCTGGGACCCTCGGCTTCTGTCAGTTAGAGCTGGACCGTGACCCTATTCCGCAAGCCCTTGGGACCGCGAGCCGCGGCGGCGACGTTCCCCTAGGAAACGCGAGGAAGGCGGGCCCGCGCTCGCCGGGACTGTGCCAGGGCGCGTGCGCGGTGCGCGTGCGTGACGAGGGCGCGGCCGGTCGGGGCTGCGGCTGCGCAAAGGCGGTACCAGGCCTTGCGCCTGCGCAGTGGCGGGGCGGGGCGGGAAGAAGGGAGGCGGTGGCACCGGCGGCGGCTGCTGAAGAGGAGGAGGAGGAGGAGGGGGAGCGAAGGGAGGTGTTTCTGTCAGTTCCGGCTGTTTGTTCGGGAAGTGGATCCGCCGCTGCCGGAGCAGCCCGGAGGGAGCTGCGGATCGCGAGGCCAGTACCGACCCCGCCCGCGCGCACCGCCCCCGCCCGCCATGGCCCGGGACTACGACCACCTCTTCAAGCTGCTCATCATCGGCGACAGCGGTGAGGGCCGCAGCGGCCGGAGGCGGCGCGGGCCCTGCCGGGCGCGGCCCGCGGGGGCCTCAGGCGGGCGGGCAGGCGGGCGGGGAGGTGCCGGCCCGCGCGGGGCGGGCGGGCGGGGCTGGCCGGCGGCCGCGGGCCCTAGGGGCGCGCCGAGGGGCTCCGGGCCGCGCGGAGCAGAGTCGGGGCGCCGGGCTGCCTAGCGGAGGGGCCGAGCGCGCGGGGTTCACTCCCCGCGCCTGTTCCTGCCTCACGTGTGACCTTGGTCAAGTCGCGTATTTTCTGGAGTTGAAGAGATCTGGGTTCGAGTCCTGGGATTACCAGCTTCTTCACTCTGTGACCTTGGGCAAGTTGCATCACCTTTCTGAGCCTCAGTTCCTGCATCTGAGAAGTGGGGACTTGCCTCGCTGGGTGGTGTGAGTGAGTATTCAGTGAGATAAAGTGGGCAAAGTGCTTAGCGCCCGTTCTGGCGTAAAATAAGTTCTAATTCAGTGTTAGCTATTGTTGTTATCATCATCCGTATCTTTTGTAAGACTCACTCCTCTGTAAAATGGGGATATTCCCAGACGTGTCTAATGGGATTGCTGTGAGGTTTAGATGAGGTAAGGCACGTGAAGGCTTCAGCATGGTTCTGCTGAATTATTATTAAATGTCTGCATTGTTCAGTTTCCTCATCCGTAAAATGGAATAGTAGTAAATCCATCTCAGAAGGCTGATGTGAATGTTCAGTGAGATCCTGCATATGTAGTGTTCAGTAGAGTGCTTGACTAACAGCAGTGGTCTTTGCTGTCACCCCACCCTACTATGAACCAGAGGAAAATTAGGGGTGGCTTAGCCAATATTACAAATGTGGGCTACATGCACACTCCTTGAGTCTTCCTAGCTCAGATGGCTGCTCCATCTCTAGTTCCTAGAACAGTGCCTGGCAGCCAGTAATAGTTGTTGAATGAATGAACATTGAGTGTCTGCACAAAAGGTAGATTAAGTTTTGGCAAGAGTGAAGGGTTTTAGAGGTGTTGGGAGTGTGACAGGTGAGCAGGTTTATGGGTTGACCAAGGCAGGCCCCAGAAGGTTTATGGGAGTATAGCTGAGGTGCTGCGATTATATGATGTCCAGGAAGGAGGCTTGGGAGCAGCTAAGTTTACAGACCAGACCTGAGTTGAGTGTGGGGAAGCTGGTCATGTGATGATTAGAGGCAGAGGCCAGATTGGTGGTAGAGCCCATGGATTGCTAAGGAGAGAGGGAACCAAATCCCTTTTAAGATTCAGAGTGTGCGGGTATTAGATGCAGTGTTATAGATGAATGGTAGAAATGGATTGTTTTTTGGTCTCACTTATGAAGTGGGATTGGGAATGTTGTTGGTGGCTTAGATCTGGTGGAAGATGGCTGGGGTTTCTGTGGTTGCTGATGGAGGGGAGATGTAAGGGGAAGAGTTGGGGGCTAACCAACCAATAAGATGGAGGAGTCCCTGTGGTTGGGGATGGAGTTAGAAAGGTGGAGGACTGATTGGTTATGGTTTGAATGAAATAACTAGATAAGCTGTGATGCCTTGTACTTTGACATGGCCTTTGGCACTCCTCAGGGTCCTGAGGCTTATACCTTTATAGGCTTTACTTTCTGCTCTGGCCTTGGTTCTGAGCAGCTGGCCCCAAGGTGATTTCTCTCCTTTTGCAATTAAAGTTAGACCATCATGGTCAAAGGTCTTTACCCCCTGCAAGTCATCTTCAGCTTGTGTGTTGACTCCAAAAATGAAAGGCCTAAAGTTAGCAAGAAGATGCAGCTTGTTGGCTTTTCTACCCCAAAAAACCCAGGGGATGATTTTGGCATTCTTTCTCAACAGTGCACTTTGCCTGGGGTATTGATTTTGCGCTCAGAAGTCAGGTATGGGAGAAGACTCATGGGGTCAAGATTTATGTGGTCTGGCTCCTATTTCAGTCTGAGCATGTAGGCCCGGCTTGTGGAGAGGAGCTAGATGCTTTGCTGTTTGATTTCTCCTGACAATGACTTAATACTCCAAGTTGAACACTTAGGAGACTGGGAGATGGTAGCCTTGGGAGTTCAAACTAAGCTTTGCAGCTGAGTGGGGAACCTGACATCCTCACTACCCCACACTGGCCTCCTTGTGTGTGTACTTCCTTAGGGGCATATCAAATGATTTCACAGATACTTTCTCATCTGATTCTCACCCATCACCATGCAGCTTGTCAAATAAGGAAACTAAGGCTCAGAGCTTGCCCAAAATCACACAGCTTCTCAGAGGCAAAGCTGGGAATTAATGCACATCCTTCTAATATGGGTGAGAGCATCTGGTGTCAGGCTGGCAAACTGTAGGTCCTCAATGAATGTTAGTTTCTTTCTTTATAAATCTAGAGTTCTTCTTCCCACTCTGCCACATTGCACATGCTTCTGGAATTTATTCCCTCAGTTTTTGCATCTCTTCTCTTATGCCTGTGATTCTACACTTCCTCTTTATTTTTTGTGACATTGGCTCAGATTTGTAACCACATTTCATCTGCATCTACTGGGTCAGTCATCCTCATTCTTAGAACCTGGAGTGGCTTTCAGAGACCTAGTTAAAGCCCTTCACTTTACAGATGAGTAAACTGAGGCTCAGAGATGTGATGTGACTTGTCTGAGGCTGTACAGTGAGGCTGTTGCTAAGACGACTAAAATTGAGACCGCTTCACTTGAAGGTCTAAGGGTCTGCAACAGGTTGGAATTGAAGCAAAGAGGAGCGAGGGGTCAGAAGCCCAGGGGAGGACCAGGGCCAAGGTGAAGACTTTTGTGTGGCTGGCATGAGAAGGACCAGAGGCAGAATGCAGGCAAGTGCTGTGACAGTTGAGTGTCATGTCACCCAGCTGCCAAGAGGCATTGAATGCTGCTGGGGCCTGTTCTTCTGCAGGGTAGGAGATGATGGGATTTGGAGGTTTCTTGCTGGAGGTGGCCATAGGGAACCTTAGGCTATGGCAAAAGTAAGTTGGTACCCTCTGCTTCTTCCCAAGGCCAGTGCTGTAGGTAGCGGTGTGTTTTCTCAAGGAAGCCTCCTCCTGGGATATTTGGGAGGGGTCATCTCAGTGGGTTTCTGTTCCTTTTAGAGGGAGAGCAGTGTGGGATCTGATGTCAGGTCCAAAGCAGCAGACCATGTGGTGACTCTTGTGGCCTTTCTGCAGCCTAATGGTTTTCAGCTGCTCTGTAGAGGACCTTGGGGGGTAAATGTAGGGGATGCTACTGTGACACTGCAGAGAGTACCACCCGCTGTCTTTTTGCAGATATGTGGATTTGGATAAATTTTAATTTTAAAGAGGATTCTGCTGCCCAAAAGTTTGAACACTGCTGCTTTGGCTCCTGTTAATTCTGCAGTCATAGCATTAGGTAGCATAGCTGTCAATGAGATTGGCATTTTTCCAGTCATAATTCATGAAGCAGTGTTTTGTTGGTGCCTATTTAGTGCTGGGCCCAGCTTACACACTGAATTCACAGGGCGGATGAGGCCAGGTCTGTGTACTAGAGGAACTCACAACCTAGTGGCTCAGACACAAGCATTTAGCTGAGTAAGCTGGTCCCAGAAGGCTCTAGGAGAAAGCGAAGGAGACAGCAGCGCCAATCGGGTGTTAGTGTCAGGCAGAGCGCCGGTGAGGACCCAGCCCAGAACTTGGGCTCTCCTTGGGCTTAGCAGGAAGCCTCATGGCTGAGCAATGAGGAAGTGGTGTTGAGCGAGAGCGCTGCAGGCCTGGGGCTGAGCAGCAGGTGCTATGGGCACACACCTGTCTCAGGGAGCCTCACCCCAGCCTGTCTTTGGGAAGGCAGACCTGGTTGTGCTCAGAGAAACAAGTTCTTCTGGACAACCCTGGATAACTCACTTGAAGTCCCCAGAGAGATCCTTAGAGAAGACTGGCCCAGGAGGATGTCACGGGTTAGGTTAAGAGAAACACAAATGCTAGTGTGCAGCAGTGGTTTACAGCTTTGGGTAATAGGGAGTGGGGGTGGAGGCCCTGCCCTCTTTGAGAATCAGATTAAAGCCTTGGGCTTCTCCCACAAATAGGCATATGTACTCAAAATTTGCATGTAGTTGCAGGGTGTTTATGAGATCCTAGGTTAATATCTCATAGCTTTGATGGCATTTCCATTAAAAGTCAAGCAAAAGTAAGATGTAGGAGCCCACTGGGATCACTTAATTCTGCTTCCTGAGACAGGTGCTAGAAGGCTTCCCCAGCAGGAGGTATCAGGAGGCACTGCAGAGCCCTGGAGTTAGGATCTCTGCTCTGCTGCTTCCTGTGGTGGCGCCTTAGGTCAGCTGCTTGGCTTCTGGGAGCTGCAGCTTCCTCATCTGAGGGGATGTAGTTGGGATTCTGGGAGCAACAAAGTGTCCACCATGCAGAGTCAGTGCATGTTAATTATTTTCTTCTGAGTTTGATTGGACTTAAGGGTAATGGGTTGGGGGAGGGCAGGAGGTCACAGGATAGGTGCACTTAACAGGTTGTAGCCACCGTGTATGAGATCAAGGGGAGCTAGGCTAATGAGAGTTCTGTCTGTGGAATAAGCAGCCAGGAGCTTCCTCAGTTTGTGCCGTGGCCTGAGCACTTGTGTGCCGGTGGCCTGATAGGATCCTGCAGAGTCCACCACACCACCCACCTAGCTGGTGGTGATTCAGCCAGGGGAAGGTGGCTGATGCTTTTAGCCGTGGGTCTCGGTTTCCCCCCCTGCAGCATAGCCCTGATGATCTCAAGGGTTCTTTTCAGTTCTAAAATTCCTTGTTTCAAGCTCCATATGTGGTGGGTGGTTTTCTAGAGACCATGTTCTGGATGCACCAGGGGGACCAGTCTCATTTGGTTGACCTTTCTCCTTCTGTGTCTGTCTGTCATCTCTTATCTCCCTCTGGACTGCCAGGACAGCTCTCAGCAGTGCTGAGAAGTGAGACCCTCTGTCATCTCCCCCCAGGGATTTAGGAGCAGCTTGTCTTACACTAGGATGAAGAAGAAGGTCAGGGATTGAGTGAAGAGATGTGCGTGGTGTATGGCTGGTTGGGGAGATAGGAAGCAGCCTTGAGCAGACAGCTGGCACCACCAAGCTCCTTGTGGGGACTCAGGCAGCAACTCCCTGAGGAAGGATGGGGCGGGAGGGAGGAACGCACCAGCCTGCTGATCGTGGCGCTCTCTCCTGCAGGTGTGGGCAAGAGCAGCTTACTGTTACGATTCGCAGACAACACTTTCTCAGGTGAGTCTTCCCCTGGGTGCTGGTGGGACATTTGGATTTTGAAACCCCCTTCCCTGGCACCAGAACACACTGGCTTCTGCCTAATGTGGGGAACTTTCTCATTCTGGTTTTCAGAGGAAGGAAGAAGAGGGCTGGAGGCTTAGGTCAGAGGCCTCTGAGTTCCGCCTTAATCCATCTTGTTGAAAATCTCCTTTACCACTCATCGTTTCCCTGTCCAGCATCATCTTGTGTTCAACTTTTTTTTTTTTAATTTAAAGTTAAAAAGATTTAGAAGACAGTCCATGCTTAAATTAAAATAAAATTTCCAACAGGAAGGACTTACTAATGTGAAGAATACCAGTTGTCCCTGCACTTGCCCCTCTGCTGCCCCAGGAGCCTGTGTTTATGGGGGGTGTACCTTTCAGCTGCTTTCGGACTCCATTCCTTCTCAGTCTACCAAAAGTGCTTCCACGTTGCTATATGTAGACCTCCCTGGTTCCTTTTAGTGGCTCTGAAGTTCGCTGCACTGTGCATGGATGTACCACAGTTCATTACCAGTGCTCTTGTTATGTGTGTGGTTTCTGGTTGCTTCTGTTTTAATTGATGCTGCACTACTTGGGATATAGTGTATATTTGTTCTTGTACACGCAGTTTCCATAGAAGTGGGGTTACTGGGTCACAAGGTATGTACATTTACAATTTTCGTAGATAATGCCAACTTGCCTTTCAAAGAAGCTGAGATAATTTATAGTCCCACTGAAGGGTTTGAAAGTATCCCTTGTCAACTTGATCAGGGCTTCATTTTTGTTAAACTGATAGAAAGTGCTGTAAAGTTTGAATTAGTATTTCCCTGATCACTGGTAAGGTTGAGCATGTTTTTGTTTGTTAAATACATCATGACACAGGGGCTTCAGGTTGGGTTGGCCTGCCTGAGTAAGAACTGAAGTGTGATTATCTTACAGGGAATTGCTCTGCTGTGTTTGAGGGCAAGCTACACTTAGGAAGTTATTACATGGCTAATGCCTCTCTCTTGGTGGCGAAGTAGATTTTTGCCCTCTTCCTCTCCCTGAAATGGCTCTGCAGCTCTGCTGGTGTTGGGGTATTGGAAAAAACTGGCTTCTCTCTGTTACCTTGATGTAGCAACTAAGCCTCAGTTCATCTGTGAAGTAGAAATTGTGGTTGTCCCTCTGATATAGATTGTTGTGGGATCTCCTGAGAGAGTGCACATCACAGTACTTGGAACAAAGTAATCGCTGAGTATGCACCAGCTATTTGTGGTTGTTATTATCTTCTGTTCAAGGATTATAATTACTGATCAACCTCTAGCTATGCTGGAAAACATTCCTCTTCCTCCATGAAGTCCCTCTAACTCCGCATCAAATCCGCTTTCCACTCTTGGGTGACTCTTTTGCAGTCTCTCTTCTTTCTGAGTGTGCTCCCAGTAGCTTGGCACATCGTTGGCTTTAGCTGGAGGCATAATGACAGCACTTGCCCATGTCTCACGCTGCTGAATTCACTCTGCTACTCTCTCTGAATCCATACATCTCTGGCAGGTTCTTTTCTCTGTTCAACAGCCGTGGTGGCCCTCTCTCACCTGAACAGAGTTTACAGCAAGTTTCTCCACTTGGGGCCTCTTCATACTTTGCATCTTGTAACTCTGTGTTGAGGGGCTGTCCTGTGTGTTGAAGGATTTTAAGCAGCATCCCTGGGCTAGATCTATCCAGCAAGTGGCCAGTTGCGTTGTAATAACCAACAGTGTCTCCAGACTTAAAAGTCATTCCTGGTTGAGAACCACTGGTCTTTATAATCTGTTTCCAGCTTTCTTTCTCTTACTGCTCATACTGCTTATTCTTCCTTTGGTTTTTAATTTTTTTTTTTCACTCATTCAACTACAAGGTGTTTTTTGAGTGCCTAACTGTGCGAGGACTCCGCATGCCTTGGCGTTGTCCAAGACTGGAGGAGCACCAGGTGCATTCTGGTTGAGCTTTGACCTTTATCTTGCTTCACACGGTCATCTGTGTGTCTCATTTCCTACATCATGTTACATGGGGTGCTCCAAAGGGAGGGAGAACTTGTGTTCTTCTTTGTGGTCACCTTTGTGAGCCTGGACTGGACGGACTCACTGGCCATTCTACTCAAATCCATCTTTCACACAGATGCCCCAAGAAAGCTGCTTAACATGCAGCTCATGCCCCTGGTTAAAACCCTCACTGCCTCCCCATCGCACAAAGAGAGTCCAGATTCTCGAAAATGGCACAAAGGCCCAGAGACCTGGCCTTGGCCCTCCACCTGCCTCCCACCACAGGCGTGGCCTCACCTGCACCATTGCTGTTTTGCTACTGTCTCTCCTGCCTGGAGCAGTGCTTTTCAGACTGTGGGTTGGGTCCTGTTTGTCTTTAGGAAGTTAATTTTGTGGATCGTTAAATTCTTTTTAAAAATAGAATAGAAAAGAAAAACCCAGAGTGCATCACAGGTCTGGCCCTTTCTCATGTTAGAGCTGACATGTCCCCACCCCTGCCCACATGAACAGAGTCTGTCCCTCTTCCCTCAGTACCATCCTAGATTTTATTTCCTTTGTAGCATTTATCACTGTGAATTGTCTTTCTCAGTTTCTTTCACTGTATCCTGTCTCACTTCCATTGGGGGTCCCCTCAGGGCAGGCCATATCTTACTTGGGTCTCTGGGGTCTGGACTTGGTGGGACACTCTGTGGGTGGGGCAGTGTGAGACGAAGGGTCTCTGCTGGGCCTGGCTGATGTCGGTGTGTGTGCAGGCAGCTACATCACCACCATCGGAGTGGATTTCAAGATTCGGACAGTGGAGATCAACGGGGAGAAAGTGAAGCTGCAGATCTGGGACACGGCGGGGCAGGAGCGCTTCCGCACCATCACTTCCACGTGAGTCCCCGTCCCACTCCCACCTGCAGCCCCTGCCTCAGACACTGTGGGTTTTTGCACAAAGTTGAGTAGAGTGCTGGTCGTAGAAATCACTGGGTGGCTCCCAAGGCTGTAGGGAACTGAGCTCTTTGATGACCTCAGTGGGTGGGACTTGGCTGTGCCCTTCCCCTTCCTGAAGATGTCAGAGGACGTGGGGAAGTGCTGTGGCTGCTGTGGGGTGGGCGGACTGGCAGTGGCTGAGCACCCTGGCTCTGGTGTCCGGCAGGACAGTGACTGTGTACCCTCCCCTTGGACACTCAGCTTTTCCCTCAGAGTGGCAATAGCCATGGTGTTTGCCTTACCAGGTGTTTGTGACGTGCTGGGTCCAAGTGAACACTGAGTCAGTGGCAGTTCCTCTTGGCAGGTGTCCATTCTGTGCGGGCTCCCCTCACCCAGGCCGACTCCTCGGAGGTGGCTCTCTTGGGAGGCCTGGAAGAACGTGGGTATGTGGGAGCCCCTTCCTCCCCGCAGAGCTTCGGCCGGAAAGTCGGTCCCTAGTGTGTTGCCCTCCCTCATTTGTCACCGCGGTGCCTTTGTGGTTCTCAGCTACAGACAGGACAGAGCCAAGGCCTGACTCCAGGTCCTGTGCAGGGGCTCTTGGTTCTTAGGCTTTTGAGGGGACAGATTCCAGGAACGCAGGGCTTGAAGGCGAACAGTTTGAAATTTAAATTTCTGTTCTGCTGTGTGTCCTTGGGCAAGTTGCCTAAACTCTCTGGGTTTCAGTTTCCCATGGGGTTTATTTTTAGGATTTGTTTGAATGTTGGGACCTGTGTCCAGATCCCCTGCTTTGAGCTTTTTGTGGGTCACCTCCATTAATTCTCTCATAATTCTCTATGCTTGGTGCTACTGTTATCCTCATTTTACAGAAGTAGTCTGCTCCCAGTGATGGCAGAGCCCTGGTTCTACAGTGGGGAGGCTGCCTTCACCCCAGGGCAGTTCCCCTGAGAGGGCGTGGAAGGCTATGAGAAAGTTCCCTGGCCAGAGACCCCTGTCCTCCCTTCAGCATGGAAGCAGGGTGGAGCCAGGCCTGTGCCATCCCAGGCTCTTCAGGAGCCTCTGAGGGTGGGGAAGTGAAGGTGAAGCACTCGCGCAGTGGCAGCTGGGAGTGTGGGCAGAGCAGGGCTACTGGCTGGGCAGGAGGGGCAGTCACTTTGCCCTGTGCTGAGCACATGAATATCATAGCCTTGAATGACTGAAGCCCTGCGGGTTCCCAAACCTGGGGCTGCCTGGGCACAGTCCTGCGGGACGCAGTGATTGAGCTGCCTGAGTGGGGGCTGTCAGCCGGTGTCCCTACAGTGTAGTGAGGACTTGGGGAGGGCTAGGTGTCAGGATTGATGTTGAAAACTTTGGGTCGCCTGGAGCCTATAGGCCCATGTATGAGCCCCACATGGGGCATCAGGGTTGCCAGATCTGGCCACTTACCTCACTTATCCTTACTCTGGGCCAGGAATGTCGCTAAGTCATCACCAACTTTATTTCACTTAATGCCAATGAAGAAGTTTGTGATTATATTATTATTATTATTATTATTATTATTATTATTTTGGTGGTGCTGGGGATTGAACCTAGGGCTTTGTGCATGCCAGGCACGTGCTCTATCAATGAGCCATATCCCCAGCCCCCTGTGATTATCTCCATTTTATGCACAAGAAAACATGCCCGGAGAGGGCAAAGTGACATAGCTCAGTTTCTTAGGATCAGAATTGAGGCCCATCTGATGCCAAAGCTCAGGCCTCTACCTAGTTCATGGTCTTGTGGCCCCACAGACTGGGCACAGCTCCTCCTTCAGTGTCTTCCTTCTGGGGTTTAAAACCAGTTGGGGGCTTCAGGGCAGCAGAGATAATAGACCTGTGCCCTTGGGAGATGCTGGGGGCTGGGAGCTGGGCCCTGGGGCGTCTGAACCCTTCCTGCAGCAGAGGCTCCTGCTGCTGTTCCCCTGCCACACAGTCACTTCTTTTCGGGACTGGGTGGGGTGGGAAGAGGGACTGGCTCCTCCATTCTCTTGGGGAGATTTTGGATGGGTCGCCCAGCTCCTGGGGCAGTTTGTGTTTTTTCAAGGTGCTTGGGAAAGTGGGTGACTGCATACTGGCAGCCTTTGGGCGCTGGCTGGTCCCTGGTGTCTGGGGATGATAAAGGTTGTCCTCATTTAGGGTTCCTTAGCCCCTGAGGTGGGAGGCATGCAGGGCCCACCCAGGGGCCACAGAGACTTGTGCCTTATGTTGGCGGTTGACAAAGAAGGAAGGAGTAGGGAGGGACAGTCAGGGTGCAGAATCATGACCTTTTTTGACCTGGGGCATTGAAAGAGAAACCAAAATTGCATCCTGTGACGGATGCTGAGGTTTGCTGCCCCTGAGAGGTGTGGCTGGGGGAGGGGTGGGATGGAGGGAGGAGGGAGAAGTGAAGAGGAAGAGGAGCCCTGGTGCTGGCCCACGAGTCATACCTGGGGACCAGGATATCGGGCTGGACATTCCACTCAGCCTTGGAGTCCTCACTGGTGAGATGGCTGTCCTGACACCTGTTGGGCCATGTTGTTTGCAAAGATGAACAAGGTGGTGGATGCAGAGTGCTCAGCCCTTGCCTGGCCTGGGCCAAATGTCTGCTGCTGGGACGTGATTCCTGCTGGGCAGCGATTCCCACCGTGTGGGAGCCCAGAAGCACCAGAGCCCTGAGCCCAAGCTCCTGCGGAGACCAGAGCTCCACTCAGATTGAGCCCCTTCCCTGGGCCCCAGGGCCGCCGAGGTTCCCAGGAAGCAGCAGGGGTTTGTGCTGGGGCCATGGCTGGAGGCATTTCTTGGCATCTTAGCCGTCTTGGGCAAAGGAGATTTGCAGAGGCTGCTAGCACTTCCTCTGCTGGCAGGGGACAGTGGCCTGTCTTCATGGTTCCCGGCAGGCACTCCCGCACCCGCCCTGGAGGCGTCCACCAAGCTGGTTGGTGTGCTGAGCTGGCACCGGGCTGCAGTAGGGCCAGGGCTGGTTCTTGGGCCCAGAGCTGAGACAATGGGATTGTCAAGCTCCCCCAAAGCCAAGGAGCAATGCACCCTGGACAGAATGAGGAGTCCTGGGAGATCTCCTGGGATGTCTGGGGGGTGGAGACAGACAGGACCCCAAGCATGGTGGAGGCTCCTCTTCCAGCAAGCTGTCTCTTGGTTTCCTGCCACCTTTGTCTGGGACCCCAGATTGCCACGGAGAGAATAAAGAGCACCCCAGTGTTCACTCTCCCCAGCCCTGTGGTGGTGTGTTAGGTGCCTGTATCCCCATTTCATAGCTGTGGAAACGGAGGCTGTGGCCGGTGGAGCTAGGGTTACTCTTTGTCCTCCGACTGGCCATGAATGTGAAGGCTTCTCAGAGAGCTGGTGGGCAGGCAGGTGACAAGCTGTACCCACCACCTGTCTGCTGCACCCTTTCTCAGCCTGTGCATCCTGTGCCACCTCAGAACCAGGGCTTGGGAAGGAGTTGCTTTCCAGGTGTGCTGCAGGAGCATGCAGGTGCTCAGGGCCAGGCAGGTGGCTGCTAGAAGGTCGGGAGGAAGCAGCCTGTCCCCTCAGGGTTTGCCTCCTGGGTGTCGGAAGAAGCCCCCAGTGACAGAAAAATCTCTGCAGCTTTGGGGAGGAGAGGTGCAGAGGGACATTGTTGGGGGTTACATAGTGCTGGGACAGGGTGCTTCCTGGCCTCTAAGGCCAGGGTTTCAGGGAAGTGTGAAGCTCCGTCCTCTTGTTCCACGGTCTTCATCGTCCCCTCGACTGTTGGTGTGAATGCGGCTGCTTGGTCTGAAGGTCCCTACCAGGTGTCTGGAGAGGAACGTTGACACCCTTCTTCCTTCCAGGCCTGACCAGCTTGGGTCTGCATGTTGGGTGGTGGTGTAGCTGGCCCCCCTTCTAGGCACCCTGGTGCCCACGCAGCTCCCACACTGTCCCTGCCATTAGAATGGATAAGCCAAGAGTGGCAGGAAGGGAAGTGCCACCTGCCCTTGAGGGAGGGGACACAGATATACCAGGGCTCATGAATAGTGCAGCTTCTTGGATTGGCATTTTACTAAATCAGATTTGAGGAAGGAAAATTTTTTGAATGTTTAAACAGGGATAGTGATGACATGATGTCAAATACAAAAATTGTCTGAATTCTAAAAATAAAAGGAGAACTTTGTAGAAGTTTCCGGCTGGTGGCAGACTGAGTCATCTGGGGTGACTCTTTTGACCTGGTCTGCCACCTCAGGGCCAGCCACCCCTCCTCTGCTAGTACCCTGGGGACAGGTGTGAGGAGCTTGTGCTGCTGATGCAGGCCAGGAGTGGGCACGGTGGCCAAGGCCAGGTGCACAGTCCAGCTGCTGAGTGCCAGAATGACTGCTTCTCCCCCACCACTGTCCTGCTGTGGGCAGGCAGGTCATTGGGTCATAGGGATGGGCTGAAGCCCTGACATACACCTTGGCCTTACAGGTATTATCGAGGGACTCATGGGGTCATTGTTGTTTACGACGTCACCAGTGCTGAGTCCTTTGTCAATGTCAAGCGGTGGCTTCACGAAATTAACCAGAACTGTGATGATGTGTGCCGAATATTAGGTGAGGCTGGGGACGGTGGGGTGGAGGGTGGCAGGAGGTGGCCTTACAGGGATGGCTGACTCTGCCTTGCCTTGAAGTGGGCAATAAGAATGATGACCCCGAGCGGAAGGTGGTGGAGACGGAAGACGCCTACAAGTTTGCCGGGCAGATGGGGATCCAGTTGTTTGAGACCAGCGCTAAGGAGAATGTCAACGTGGAGGAGGTGAGTCCCTGGGGAGCGGGAGAGGTGGCCCTGCTCGACCCCCACATCCCTCTCCTCCCCCAGCTTGCTCACGGCCTCTGAGTGAGCAGTGGAAACATTATAGTGACTAACGTCTGTTGGGTGCTTGCTGGGTGCGGGCCCTCAGAAGGTCTTAGCTGGTGTCTCCACAGTCCTCTGAGACAGGTACCACATCTGCATTTCTAATCGGCAAAACTGAGGTTCTAGAACATCACTCAGCTAATAAGAGGCTCAAACTTAGATCTGCCCACCCCTGGCCTTCCCTCACCCCTCCACTGTCAAATCATTCTGCTCTGGCTTTCCTGGGGACTTAGTTCCTTTCCTGTGGCTTCCAGAGCAAGCGGGGCTGGCTGGCCACACCATGGTGGGGAACACAGACTCCTCAGAGTCAGGCTAAGGCCCCAATCCTAGAGCCACCCTCTGTGTGGACTTCATTTTTTCATCTGTAGCTTGAGGGGAACGTGAGCCCTGCCTTGCAAAGATTGAGTCGAGTCATGTCGAGTGCTTGGCACGAAGTACATGCTTGGCAGACGCTGGCTAGGCTTTTTCGTGCCTTCTGCTCCCACCACTGGGGTTACTGTTACCTGCCTTTCTGGGCGGAGTGGAGAGGACTGTGCATTGGTACATGGAGCTTCACTGGACCCTAGCACTGGAATGGTGTTGGGTGGTCCGGGAAAGTTTCTGGGCAGTACCTCGGGGCCCCACGTACACTGAGGTGGCATGGGGTGGGCAGACTGGGGTCCCCTTCTGTCTGCTTACAGGACAGGGCAGCTCTGTATTGTCAGAAGATTCCAGCTCCAGAAGAAAGGGGTTCTCCCATCAGTGGAAAATCCCCGAGAGTGACTTCCCCTTGTTCACACAGTTTGTGGGTCTTTAGTGTCCCCTGTTGACCTTTCAGTAGTTCACCTCCTCCTCCTAGAAAGGGTTTGGAGGACACACCTGCCAAGCCCTTCACGAGCAGAAACAAAGCTGGGCCTGGGGGGCAGCGGTGCCAGCCTGCCTGGGCCTCCCGCTGGGTCTGGGCTAGTCCTGCTGTGTCACCTTGCAGATGTTCAACTGCATCACAGAGCTCGTTCTCCGAGCAAAGAAAGACAACCTGGCGAAACAGCAGCAGCAGCAACAAAATGATGTCGTGAAGCTCACGAAGAACAGTAAACGAAAGAAACGCTGCTGCTAATGCCCCTCAGGCCACGCAGAGACTGCACTGCGGTCCCTCCCCGAGCCCGAGGCCTGCAGGGGTCCTCGGGGGACAGTCTCAGTTTCGTGCCGTTATTTAAAGAATTCTCTCCACGTTTTTTATTGGGAGGCGCCATCGGCACTTCCTCCCCTTCCCTCTCGAGTGCCAAGAAGGTGTTGGACGAGCCCGCCCTTCCCACTGGTGCCCTCCTCCCTGCTGAGGCGCCTGGACCTGGTGAGGACGCTGCCAGCCAAGCGGACTGATTAACCAATTTGTACATAGTGTATATTGCTTTAACCAGCTGCACACCCTTGTTCTGCTCTGGCCTTGGCCTCCTTAATGTCACCTGTTGCAACAGACCCTCCCCAGCCCTCCCCACCGCCAGCAGCTTCCCGCGGAGGCAGCGTCTCCTTCAAGCTGCGTCTGTGGCCGACCTGGGCTGGAGTGGGCTCTGTGTTGCTCACTCTCCTGCAGGTTGGTGGCTTCTGTCCCTGCCATGCAGGCTCTGACCCCTCTCCAGGGTCTATGCCAGCTGTTCTCCTGACCCCACAATTGCTCTGGGAGCTGGGGAAACCTGGCCTTGAGGCAGCCCTGCCCTCTGCTGGCCCCATGCCTTTGGTTCCACAGAGGCAGGTAGTCTTGGCCTCTGGCTGACAGGTTTCTTTTCCTGCCTTCTAGATGCCTCTGGTACAAACCCAGAGGTGCTGTGTCTTCTTAGAACCCACATGTTTCTGTTCCAACAGAAAGGTAGGGGTGTGTTTGTGCAGAGATGGGGCTTTCAGGGGGCTATAGGAGCATTATTTTAACAGATAAAGAATATGAAGCCAAATCAAATGAATCAAGTTCCTCACAATTATTTTCTTTCCCTGAGGTTTGATTGGCACAGCAGCACAAGTTGTGGCTGTCCCACTTTGGGTCCAGTGTTCTTATAAAAAGCAAATGGTTTTCTGTCCTTGTGGGGCTGGGCTCCTAGCCCTTTCTTGGGAAGAGCCAGAAGTCTATGATACAGCACCAGGCACTTCTGGATGTAGGGGGTGGGCACCAGGGGCTGCTGAGTAATGGGAAGGACACCTCTGAACTGGGCCAGGAGACCTTGGATCACTGACGTAACTGTTGTAGTATGAAGGCGGTAGGATTGCTTAGCAGACGGCAAGGATGGTAGCGGGGCTGGCTAGGGCAGCCAGTTTTGATCTACCCCAGTCCCCTGGTGAAAAGCCAGGGTGTCTGCATATGATTATTGCTCTCCCCTTCTGTGGGACACATCATTCCCCCTTCCCCTAAAAGGATCACGTAACCTGGGAAGAACTGATTTCAGCATCATGAAGTGTTTTATTAGATTTCCTTTCCTAGGCGATTTCCAGGTAAAGCCCTGATTGGACAATCACATCACAGATCACACTGCAGATTTTCCGTGTTAACACTGTGGATGGGTTTTTAATCAATAAAAAATGGGGGTTTCTTCTCACCTGTTTCTCCACTTGTCCAAACCGCCAAAAGACGGGGTTCCGTGGCAGGCCTTTGCTTTGGAGCTGCAGGCTGGGGTCATGGGGCCATGGGTGGTGGAGGCAGGGGCGAGGAGGGTGCTGCAGGCAGCCCCATCTGGCTGGGGTAGCTGGGAACAGAAGTGGGGTCTCTGCCCTCAGGACTGTCCTGGCTGACCAGGAGCCTGTGGCCCAGGGGTCATACTTGCCTCTGAGCACTCAGGTGAGGCCGTATGGAGTGCTTGCAAACTCAAGCAATAAGGGTGATCCTGTGAGCTTCCAGCCCAGGACAGAAGCCGCAGTGGCTTCTGGCACCTGGACGCCCAGATGCAGGTGGTGGGTTAATTTTGGTGACGACAGTGTCTGTCCCATTGAGTGTCACACGCATGAATGGGGGGGTTGTTGGGTGGGGGTGGGGGACTCAGGGCTAGACCGACATCCTGGTGGACCTGATGTGAAATTCCTGTCAAACAACAACTTTTAAATGGTTTGCTAGGATTATTTCTGTATTGAAAGTTTCTAATTATGCTTTTTAAAAAAAATCACTAAAAATAAAGGTTCAAGCTGCCAAATTTTCTTTCAGGGTCTTTTTGCTCTGCTCTGAGTGGGCCTGGCTTCTTCCCACCTATTATGTCCAGCTCTTGTATTTAGCCTGAGTCTTGTACAGGCGTCAAGGCCCTGGGACACTAAGAAGCCAAGTCCATTTTCTCCATGAGCAATTGGTCCAGGGTTGAGCATCAGTCTGGACGGAAAGCACTGGCTGGGAGCACGCACGGGCAGGTGCCAGGGGAGGCTCCATGTTTATTCTCCACAGGCCAGAAGGACGCAGTGGAAGCTTTTGCCTGGAATGATTTCTCTGGATGTTTTCTGCCAAGCTCCAAGGCCCTGTTCTCAGCCTGGGGAGCAGTGCTGGCAGGGCTGTCTGGAGTCTGCACACTGGAGTTCTGGCGGGGAGCTCCACACCTGATGGAAGAGGCGCAGGCCAGGCCAGGACAGGATGCTGCCACCTTCCAGAAAATGAGCCCCTTCCAGGCTCAATCGACGGTATCAGAGGGCAGGAGGTGGCCTCCCAGGTGTGGGCCCAGCTACTGCTACTCTTCATCAGCAGCCAGTGGTGGTTCTGACGAGCAGGCCACATTTGGACCAAATGACCCCTCCCCATACCCAGTGACTGAGGCAGAAAGCTCTGTAGAAATTTGTTTTATTCTTATTCAGACTATTTTCAAAAGAAGCAGTGGTGCGGTTTTTCTAAAAATATGCCTTTATAGATTTATATATATGTATATTATAAAATCCATACATGTATTTACACGTTTGCTACATACAAAATTACAGCACTGTGGTATGTACATATCTATAGGTACATTCTTTCTGCTCATCCCTGCTGTGCTTTTCCCCTGGAGCGAGGGAGACTGAATCAGTGGTAAGCAGCTGAGGGCAGGCTGGGCCTGAAGAGCCTCGAGTTAGGGCCTCAACAGAGACAGTAGGGTGGCTGCTGTGGAAGGAGCAGAAGCAGCAGGGTTAGACCCTGGCCCTCTGCAGGCCCGGTGGACAGTATGTGGAGGCTCCCAGTAGCCTCCCTTACACCCATGGTGTCAGTGCTGCCTTGGAGGAGGGGGTGGCTGGCCATACCCCTATGAGGACATTCTGTGGCCAGGACTTGCTCAACTGGGCCAAGAAATTATATTTGAGGGGCAGGGGGCTGTGGAAACAAGATGAGCCCTCTCTCAGCCCTGGGCCTTCCACGAAGAAGAGAGGACTGGACCACTAATTGATGCCTGTCACCAACCAGCGAGAATGCCATCTGGCCCAGGCCTCGCTAAGGGTAAAGGACTATTCTGGAGAAGGCTGGGGAGGAGAGTTGGCGGTGGCCAGGGGGCAGGGCCCTCCTTCCTCCCTGGGGCTTAGGATGGCCTCAGCCGAGCTTGGGTACACCCCAGCTCTTAGGCTCCTTGGCCGCAGGCTGGGCCTCCTGCCTGCAGAGGGGCCCCAGCAGAGGTGCATGCACATGGGTAAGGGGCCGCACCTCCCCTTACTCTGGGCCAGTGGCTGGGGCAGGAATGGAGGCGTAGGCCGGGCCTGCTGCTCTGCAGGACTAGGCAGGCCCCTGAGGCTCAAGCCTTCCAAGGCATGCAGATGAGGGCCTCCGTTTCTTCTGTTGCCCATTATCTAAAATTGCGGAGGCAGCAGTGCCTGCCAGGTGGGCTGAGATCAAGTGGGTCTGAGCAGCAGAGCCCAACCCACAGGCTGCTCTGGAAGGTGGCCTGACCCCTGCTCGATAATGGGATCCTGGGAGCCCAGGCTTGGGCTTGGCTAGAGCAGCTTTCAGAGGCCAAGAGGCCCCTGCCTCTTGGTCTATCCACACTGACAAAAGGGAGTGGGTTCTCTGGGACCTATTGGGCCCCAGTGTGGGCGGGCAGTGCAGCTCCCCTAGGCCACAGGGGAGGCCCTTGCTCACACTGCCTTCTAGCTGCTTCCAGTCTGCCTGTCCTCCGTGGCCAGACTCCTCCCAATTTAAATTTTCCTGAAGAATGAGAAGAGCCGTTTGCCTTCGGTGGTGCCAGGCTCATCGCCCCGCCCTGCACCATGGCCCCTGGAGACGGCAGCAGCAGGCTGGCTCCGTTCCTTCAGGTGCGTGTCCATCAGTTGCCGGTCAATGACCCTGTGCATGTCATCCTGCAGAGGGGGAAAGTGGACGGGGCTGAAGGTCAACGCATGCCTGGCCCTGGGGGTGTGCAGGGAGGAGGCCAATGTTGGGATGAGAGATGAGGATGAGGATGAGGGTGAGATGAGTGAGCAGCAGCGGCCGGGGCTGCCTACCAAGAAAGCAGTGAGTGGGCACGATGCCAGGATACACGTAGGAGCCACCTGGCAATATCTCCTCAGGGCTTGAGCTGGCTTCTCACCAGTGTCCCCATGCCACTCCCTTGGCTGATCACTCAGATGCTCTGTCACAAAAGGCCCAGAGAACCACGTAGCCCTCACAGCACACGCAGCCTCCCTGGTGACCAGCACCTGTCTTGCCTCCTGATCTGTGGTCTGGTTTGTTGGCCCCATGCTCAGAAGGCCCAGGGGAACCTGAGCGTGCCACTCTCCAGCCCAAAGCCTGGCCTCAGGGGGCTTCTGCCATCCCTCCTGCCTTCAAATTATTTGCAGCCTGGGCTGCTGATGCCCACGCACTCCTGGCAGTCCTCACCCCACCAGCCTCCCGCTGCAGCAGTACCATGATGCTCGTGGCCTTCAGGGCTGTCTGTGCCCACTCTGGTCCAGTTCCATTAGCTTCTTTCCCAGGGTCTGACCTTATCCCTTCTTTTTGGCTGCCCAGAAACTACCCCTGCCCTGTCCTACACAGCAGCATCTTTTATTCCACAGAGGCTTCTGGACAGAGTAGTTCCGCTCTTTCCATTCTAGTTGATCTGATTCTGTGTAAGATCCCACCTGACAAAAGGGCTCTGTCATAACACAGTCCGACAACTGCTGGTAAGACACATCCGTGGTCCCCTGCAGTCATCATCGGCAGGAAATTGAACAAGCATCTTGGTTCCTCCAGCCTGGAACCCGGCAGTGGCTCTGGATGTGCTGTTGAAAAGGCCCTGAGCCCTTCGAGTCAGCCACTGGCTTCTAAGCATGGGCAGGTGAGGCCGGGGTTCCGGTGGGGCCCCTCCAGGGGAGCAGATGACCTCTGCAGCTAGGGCAGGAAGTTGGGATGTCTGAGCCTCTGCCTGACAAGCCTGTCCCTCACCTGCCTCACCCAAGCTTCCACCTGGAGGTGTTACTCAAGTAATATCTTCAGGTTTCAGGGTGAAATGAAGGGACCTTCCTGTCTTGTCACCAGGTGGTGGTAAGTACTGGTCTAATGTGCTGCACCCTGACCTCCTACCCACATCCCCAGTCCTTCCTGGCACCTCTCCTGCTCGCCTCCTGCTCTTGCCTCCTAGTCCACCTTTCTACTCATCCCTCAAATCGGACGCTGGGCCAGGTATTTGCCAACACGTGGCTCCTACCTCCGAGGCCGGATGAGAACACCGCACCCTGCATTTAGGATGTGTTCAGGAAGATTTCTTTTTGGTCCCAGCGATGGAACCCAGGGTGCATAACAACTGAACCACATCCCCGGCCCTGATGCTGGCCTTCAAGCTTGCCATCCTCCTGCTTTAGCCACCCAGGTCACTGGGATTACAGGTGTGTGCCACTGCACCTGGCAAAATCTATGCTTTTAAATACAACAGAGGAATATTAAAGGGTCCTTCAAAAAAGGATCCATTCAAAGCTACCAATGTTTTTTTTCTGGCACATTCATTACGAACTGCACTTTTATACTCTAAGCAACCAAAATCGGCTCACTAATGCCACGAAATGGATCTTGGAACTTCACAGACACTCACGTGCTGCTCATAACTCCACACCTGCTGCCGTTTCTGGGGGCAAAACAGTCCTCTACAACGAGGTAACACTGAGAAACCAGGCCAGCCTGTCACTGTTGGCCACATGCTGAGGAGCTTGCTGAACATGATGGTGATGGGAGGAGGGAGGCTGGGGCTCGATGACACGTCACACTGCACAGAGATGATGCCAGGCTCCGGCACACAGAACACAGTGGGCCACGAGGGGAGGTGGCAGGGGCAGGACAGCAATGGCAGTGGGGAAAGGGCAGGTGGGATACAGGGCTCAATCTCACCTCAAAGGCAGGAGGGGTGTACAACTAAAGCTGTTGATACGGGAACTGAGAAAGGCCACTAGATCAGAAACCAAAGGAGCCAGATAGTAAAAAGCCCTGAGGAAGCAAACTGTAGCCAGGAGAGAAGAGAGAGAACAGTGGCGGTAAGCTGGGGCCTGGCCAGCTGACAGCTGGACAGGAACCAAGGGGCCAGTGACCAGCACTCTGTGGAGCCAGGGTTAATGCGGCTAGCCCCACAGGGCCCTGAGAAGAAGGATCACTGCTAACCTGCCCTCCAGAGGGGCTCACTCAGGTAGCTTTGCATCCATCTAGTGGGGATTGAGGAGAAACATCAGTGGCTACGCCACACCCTGATGTCATGCTACCCATGTAGCATGACATGCAAAGCCGGTCACAGCCTGGCCCCAGAGAGCTGCACTGGACCCTGAGAATGGTGGTCCCAGAGACGAACAGGGCGATTCATTCTTCCCAGTGCAGCCGATGCTCTTTGGGAAAGGGGCGCTGCAGGCCTTTGAGGAGGACCGCATCCAGCTGTGAATTTTTACCTGGTCACACGGGGCTTCCCAGCACCTCCGTGTCAACAGCTGTTTCTTTCTCTAGTTTAAAGTACACCAAAAAGGCCAGCTGAAATAGGGCCTCCTTCCAAGTGTGGGGGGCACTACAGCAGCAGCCTGGGGTTTGCCACTCCCAAAAGCACCCTCAGGAATTATCCCCAGGAAATGGGAGCACAAGAACTCTGGGTTTCTTCAGGTAAAGATGGGGGTTCGCCCAGTTGTGTGGGACCCTTACATGGCAAACTGTCCTTACACTATGCTCAATTCAAAGACCCTCCTGAAGTCTTTTGCCCTGGGGCTCAGGTTTTTGTTCTTTTTTACCTGCCAAGCCTCAAGCTGCTGGGAGAGGTTCAGTTTCTGCTGAATGGCGTCCAGCAGCTGGCTGTTCAGTGACATCATGTCCATCCTGCACTTGGCAAGTTCCAGCTCCACGGCATTCTTCCTGAAAACAGACAACCAAGAGTGAGCCCACCAACACCCTGTGCCAGCCGTCCTGGAGCCCACAGGGAAAGGAAGCCCCCTAGCCGTGGGTGGTCTGCAATGTGCCTTCACACATATTCTGTTATAACCAACCTGCAGGTGAAGGGATGATTTGTCAACTCCGTCTCACAGATGGAGAAACAAGGTTGAGCCCAGAGGGAAACCAAGGCCTCACACAGCACCAAGGAGCCACTCATCTGCTCCTCCTGGGGGGTGAGGCTCTTGACCTCCTGGCATGGAGAGGGTATCCCTTTAACTAAGTACTCTTCCCTTAAGGGAACTGTCCCAAGGTTACGGATGTGTGCAAAGGTAGCCACACAAGGACACCCATCATAGCTTGGTATCTGACAACTGGGAACTGGTAAAAAGAAAGATGGAATACAGTCGCCAATAATAGTCAATATGAAATAGGGTATTTACGGACAATCATGATGTTGCTCTGTGGAAAAAAGATCCAGAAAACAAGTTCTAGTTTTGTGAACTGAAAATCCCCAGCCGGTCGGAGGGCAGACTCATAACCCTTGCTGGTTATCTGGGTATGGATCACTGATAGTGACTCCCCAGTCTTTTACATTTTCACATATCCCATGTTTCAAGTGTTACTTTGTTTTCCTCCCTCAATATTCCTAAATTACAGCTGTTAAATGCTGGAGGAAATTAATCCTGGGGTGGGCGGGGATGGGAATAAAAGCGGAAGGGAGCCAACGGAGGAGGCACCAATATCCCAGCCATGGAAACGCACTTCATTCAGCTCTTGCCACGTCTCCCACTCCCTCAAGTACTCAAATGGCAAAGCTCAGTGTCCTTGCTGTACATGGCGCAGGGCCCAAGGACAGCGAGAGGATCCAGGATTCGCCTGCGGAGAGGGCGGGCTCCCCTGCTCCGGCCTGGAGACCCTGTCTGCACTAGTGGCAGCCGGCAGGAGGGGCAGGTGGGTCCCGTTTAAGTGCTCGGGTCACCGCTGTGACCAGCACTTCCTCTCTGGCCTTCAGTCACCCACCCGCCTTCCCTAGAGATGCGGCTTCTGGCGACGGTGCCCGCCAGCCCCGCCCACTGCGGCTGCCCAATGGGCGTGGGACTCGAGGCAGTTCGTCACGCCCCTGCCATTGGCTGGCGGTGAACCCTGGAAATCCTCGTGTGGAGCCGGTTGCCATGGACGCTGGCCGTGCCGCAGTCCCAGCCAGAACGTCAGCACGAATCCTGGGCTGGGCTGGGCTGGGCTGGGCAGGGGGGGTGGAGGCCTCGAGCTTCCGCCGGCAGGTGGCACCGTGTGCAGCCGAGCCCCCAGGAATGTGCTGACTAATGCCGCTGCAGGGCCCGATGGCCGGTGGTGCGCCCCTAGCGGGGTCTTCTGACCTCAGTAGCCCAGGTTGGCTACAGAATCGGGGCTTGTCATCCATGAGAAGCCCCAGACCGGAAGAGCACAGCGACAGAAGTCGCCCACTGATCAACATAGTAATCATTTTTTAAAGAGGAATATTTCCAGGTACGAGAAGAGTTCCTTTGTTTATGGAACCACTAGCCGGGTGGGTGGTGCTCGCCTGTGACCCCGCGGCTGGAAGGCTGAGGCAAGAGGATCACAGGTTTGAAGCCAGCCTCAGCAATTTAGCGAGACTATAAGCAAACTAGTGAGACCCTGTCTCAAAATAAAAAATAAAAAGGGCCGGAGGTGTGGCTCAGTGGTTACATGCCCCTGGGTTCAATCCCTGGTACCAAACTATAAAACCCACTAGTACCTCTTTTGTTTTTGTAAGGCAGATTCCTAGCCCAAGAATTACTTCTGTTTTTAGGGAGGGCCTTTCACCTCAAATTATTTAACTTTCTTGAAATTTATCTATTGTATAGGATAAGATACAATTTAAGGTTCCTACAGCCCAGTGAAGAAAGAGACCTTATTTTTCTTAGGGATTTTCACCCCAAAGTACACATTAAACTCACTGGGTAAAGTAACCCACTACAGGAATTCAGACTTAACTGTTAGGGAGGGCTGCCCTGGTACCTGCAGGAGATTATTCTGATATGCAGCCAGTGTGGAGAATCCAAGGTAATGTATATGAAAGCATTCTGTAAACCAAGGTCCTAATCAATATGGGTGTGATTTCCACTTTAACCGATTCCTTCTGCCTGTTGTCTCAATTCTCCTAATACCAAGATTTTCATTTCCAAGGAAGAGAAAATGAACTAACCTCCCCGACTCCCCACACAGTGGTCTATCACTCTCCCTACCCAGCTAAGCCCTGCCTACAGGGATCCAGGAAAACTGAGTCCTCACTCCAGAGTTCTCCCTTTTGTGGGGCAGGGGGATGTGTATCATAAGATTGGGTAGCTGCCCCTCTGGGCAGAGCTAGCTTCCACTTTCTTTTTCTTTCCGAGGACTAGACAACTTTCTTCTTTTCTCCTGCACCTCACACTTTCTCTGGTTTTCTCTTCCACCTTCACGTTGTGGTAGAACATGGTCAGATCTTCACACTCAGCCTCTTCTCTGTTCTGCTGAGAGGATGACCAATTTGTCTGGACTATTAACCTCATTCTGCTTTTCATTCCCAATGGGCTTTCTCAATTAGCATCTTAACTTCACTGTTTTATTCCTCATTGTTTTGGGCAGTTTTGTCCTCTGCTATTCGTAAAGGTATGTCCCCCTTCCTATCACGCTGCCATTCAAGCATCCATTAACTACGCATCCCAGGAATCCAAGGAACACACATTCGTAGACAGGTTTGTGAGCCTCACGGAGTAGAATTTCTAACATGAACCAAAATTGATAGATACCTGTTATGAGGTTGTGACCAGACAGACAAGGGAACCCAAAGGTAAATTAAGAAATGGAGAAGATGAAAACATAAAGACACAGAGGAGAAAGAAAAAAGCACGGGAAGAAGTGAGAAAGGGGAAGGTTGCTACAGTGTGAGGGATTTTAAAGTCACACACTGAAGTGTGTGCCATTTTTGTTTTTTAAGAAGGCATATAGCAAAAGCCAGGTGCAGTGGTGCGGGCCTGTAATCCCAGTGGCTCGGGAGCCTGAGACAGGAGGATCTTGAGTTCAAATTGAGCCTCATCATCTTAGCAAAGCCCAAGTAACTCAGTGAGACCCTGTCTCTAAATAAAATACAAAATAGGGCTGGGGGTGATGCTCAATGGTTAAGCACTCCTGGATTCACTCCCCAGTACCAAAAAAAAAGCATAGAGCATCTAATTTAGAAGTTGTTTCAAAGGAGCTCAGTGCAGTTTCCTGATGAGCAACAATGCAGAGGGGAGAGAACTCTGATGACCAGACCCGGAGGCCTAAAGACAGAGGCTGGTGAGTCTACTGGTTGTGACCCTGAGGAAAGCACCTCTCAGTTTTCCTGTCTGTAAAACAGGTATTACAAAGGTTTTCCTTCTTCCTGAGGCTGGGAGGGTGAAAGGGTACCCTGCTGTATGAACAAGAACAAGACGTACAGATACGGCTATTAACAAGCTGTAAGTAAGAAAACACGTTGTTAGCAACTTTTAAAATTTGTTTTTTGTTGCAGATGGACACGATACCTTTATTTTATTGATTTATTTTTATGTGGCCTCACGTGTGCTAGGCGAGCACTCTACCGCTGGGCCACAACCTCAGCCCGCATTTTGGTTAACTTTTATAGCCTCGCATGAGCTTGGTGAAGAGGGAAGATGGATTCCATGATAAATAATTCACAGGAGATGGGGAGATGGCTTGTGCCTATGTATTTCCAAGTTTTTGGATATAAGAGAATGCATTTATGCATTTCTTATCTGTAAAAGAAAACCCAAAACACTGTTTAAAAAAATGACTGATTTATCAGAAATAGAGAAGACAGAAGAAACTGGTAAAATGACACTATGGGATGCAATCAAACCCAGAATGTAGAAAAACTAGAAAGACAATTTATCCCATTTTTCAATAAATGTAATATGAAAAAGAAAAAAAATAGGAAGGGAGAGGTTTTACATATTTTTGGGACCTACCAATTAAATAGAATATGTGGACTCTGGATTCAGATTCTAATAAATTTTAAAAGGACATTAAAGGGATAACTGGGTTACAAATACTGACTGGATACTAGATTACTAGATGTTAAAAAAACTTTTTTGTGGGCTGGGGATGTGGCTCAAGTGGTAGTGCGCTCGCCTGGCATGCGTGTGGCCCGGGTTCGATCCTCAGCACCACATACAAACAAAGATGTTGTGTCTGCCGAAAACTGAAAAATAAATATTAAAATTCTCATTCTGTCTCCTCTCTCTCTTTAAAAAAAAAAAAAGTTTTTTGTTTTTATTTTTGTATTAGGGATTGCACCCAGGGGGCCCAACCACTGAGCCACATCCCCAGCCCTTTTTATATTTTATTTAGAGACAGGGTCTCATTAAGTTACTTAGGGCCTTACTAAATTGCTGAGGCTGGCTTTGAACTTGAATACCCCTGCGTCTCTGGTGTTACAGGCATGTGCCACCATATCTGGTGAAATTGTTCTTTTCAATTTCACTGTATTGTTATATGTTTTAAGGAAGAAACTTTCTGGTAGAGACACACACTGAAGTGTTTGTGGATGAGGAGACTCTTGTGATTTGTTTAACACAATCCCATGGAGAGGTACAAACTGATTACTGTTGAAGCTGAGAGATGGAAAGACAGGGTTCCTGTTATGTTTCTTACTTTTGTGTATGCTTGAAAATGTCCATATTAAAAAAGTAAAAAAATGGAATAGATTCATGTAATGAAATTGGAAAGCTAACACATAAGTGGGGAAAAAAAAAAAGGCAACACATGTAGAATGTCATCCTGCTGCTGCTGTTTTTAAAAATACGCAACCATTAACATACATGCCTACACATGCACAGGACACCCAACTTACTTTCTTTCTCTCTTTCTTTCTTCTTGATATCAGAGATTGAACTCATGGACACTTAACTACAAAGCAATACCCCCAGTCCTTTTTATGTTTTATTTTGAGACAGAGTCTCTAAGTTGCTTAGGGCCTCACTGAGGCTGACTTTGAACTTCTGATCCTTCTGCCTCAGCCTCCAGAGTGGCTTGGATTATACACGTGTGCAGCCTCACCCAGGACCCAACTATTGAACAGTAGAGTTTACCTGGGGAAAAGAGCAGGGTTGTGGGGGAGGGTGGGTATCATGGAGACTCTCATCTTTGTATTCTTCTGTATGATTGAATTTTAAAAACTCAGCATGTAATCAATTGTATATGCTCAATTTTATTGTAGAAATAAAATAAAAAGAGACATCCCTACTTACTTTGCAATGGCCTCATCCCGGTCCCTGATGGCTTTCTGAAGCTGCTCCTTTGGCTCCTTGTCCTCAGATGTCACTCTGAGTCGGTCCCTCTCCTCTTTCAGTGCAGTCATCTCCACACTCAGCAGTGTCACCTAACAGGAGACCAAAGAAAGATGAGTGTGATAATACCACTGCTGCTGGCCGGGGTGACTTCCCTTCCAAGAGGGAAAAAGGACCCAGAACCTCCAGGCAGGCCTGGGTGTGTGGCGAGCAGACGGGTGTCCTCCTGTTGCCGCCTTGCTCCAAGGCAGGGCCCTTCTTTCCTGAGAAAGGAGCCACATGCTGGCATGTGACCTAGACTGGTCAGTCACTCCCTGCTCCTGGGAGGTGAACAAGGCTGCAGGAGTGGGGATTATTCCCAAGGCAGCAGAATGGTTCCGCTGTCCCCTCCCCACAGCGCCCTCCTGTTTGGCAGCTGAGCTCTCCCACTTTTCTTCCCATGGGTTCTGTGAGCTATTGGAGTTAATTCTAATGCATTCAGAAGAAATTCCTGTTGTCAGCAACCAGAAACCCTGCCTGGTAGAGCTTCAGTAAGTGTGGATTAGGCAATGAAGGGCGGGAGCCCCTTCTTCTAGGCTGATAGGATCAGCAATGAATTGGGATGCCTGACCCCACCTTCTTGTTAAATATTACACATACTTTGACATTTTTCCAAAGGAGAATCAGTTTATTCAGATCTGCCTCTCTTCCATATGGGGACAGATGTCACCTTTCAGCACACTCTTCAGCTTTTCAGATCTTGGGTCTAATCATCTTCAGTTAAAATGAAACTCAGCAAAATCCCCAGGACTAAGGCTGAAGACTGAGCTCCCCAGACTGAAAAGGCAAGGCTGCCAGCCCTAGGAGCACAGGCAAGGGCAGCTATTCTGGGAGAACTCAGAGGACCCTGAACAATGAGCTGGGGTAAGAGGACAACTTGTTGCCTTGATGGGCGATGGACCGTGAACTCTGGGGAGTCTGGTAGGTAACGCCACCTTCGGGTGGGTGGGGTGGGGAAGACAGTTTAAGTGAGCAGGGCTCCAAGCCTAGGGGAAGTACAGGGGCAACTGCAGAGGCCGGCTCGCACTGCACTTGCCCTGGGGCAGACAAGGTGCCCAGAGACGCCCAGCCTCCTGCTAGTCAGCAGCAGGTTCTGCAGCCAGATGGATGGAACTCAAGACCCAGAAAGCACCTGGCAGAGACAGCAGGACCTCAGGCCAGGTGGTGGTTCAGCCAGCTGTTTAAGGAACGGCGAAAGCCACATGCTGGGCAGGAAAGGCCAGCATTTAACTGCTCCACAGAAAACTCCAGAAGAACTTTTCAGAAACCCTAGATAAGCCAGAGCCCACCTACCTGCCTTAGGAGAAGGGGCAAGGGATTTTCATGTTTGAGCCATGTATACTTTGCACAAAAATTAGGAAAACAAAACACCCAAAACTATTTCTACCACCAAGTTGTTAAGAGGATCAAATGAGCTTTAGCTCACTGAGGGCCAGGGTGGGGTGGTGGGCTCCACTCTCTTCTCCTCCCAGCCAAGGTGACATCAACAGTCATCGTGAGAACAGATCTGGCTTGACTACACATGGTCTTGGGTAACATCCATCCCCTAACCCACTTTTTCCAAATGAGGTGGGTATCTGCACAATTAAATAGTATCAAAGACAATGCCCTGAGGCCATGTACCAAGGGCTGGATCTGCTCTTCCATTTAACAATTATTTGAGCGTCACCATAGGCAGCCTTGGAATAGGAAGCTGAACTGGCCAGGGCCTCTCTTGAGGAAGGGACTCAGGAGGGTTTCAAGGAAGAAGTGAAGCCTGCCCTGGAACTTGTAGGGTAAGTGGGTGGAGATAAGAAGAGGTGAGAGGAAGGTAGGCAGTGAGCTGGAGAGAGGGCCTCCGTGTGGGGAACCTGAGGAGTGTGCAGCTCTGCCCTTTTAGAGCTCCTGTTCAACTGTGTTAACACAAAAGCGCGGGGGGGGGGGGGGGGGGGGTAGAGACAAGAGAGCAGGAGACTGTGGCTAGAGCGCAGCCCCTCTGTTGGCCACGGGGCCCAGGACTCCCTGACCTGAGAATAGGAGCCAGCCACCTACAGGCAAGGGGCATCCTGTTTCCATGTCACTCTTCAGGAAGGTCATCACGTGCAGGAGGGCAGACAGACTGCAGCAAACGAATGCAGGTCTGAAACAGGGCAGGGGCCAGGACAGTGGAGTGGGAAGAGCGGAGAGCCTGAAGAGGAGGGGTCACCACCTCATTCTGGAGCTCCAGGACACGCTCTCCTGGGCTCAGCCTCCTTCTGGAGTCGCTGGCAGGCGTGAAGGACCCCAGTGAGGCTGCACTGAGCCTCCTACCCCTGGACTGAGCTGGAGGCTCCTGGAGGACTGGTTTTCACATTCTGCAGACTAATCTTAAAGACCCTCCTGCCTCCTGGCAGCTGCTCCACAGTCCCTCAAGTGAGGCGGGCTGGGGCGGGGAGCACGGAGGGGGGGTGCTTTGCCACTGATATCATAGGAGGAGTTGGGCAATCTTCAGGTCTGCCCAGGGATTCTGCCTCAGATGGATAACACTCAAATTAAACTTGAGTTTTGTTTTATTAAAAAATTTGGGTAAGTTTCTGAGGGGGTGGGGTACCACTGGCCACTCACCTACACCCACATCTGACTTGTAGTTCCCAGGAGGGAAGAGCACTCTTACACAGGAGAGCAGCAGGCTTGGAGGATAGTTGAGTCATCATATGAAGTCTGACCCTGGTCTAGGAGTTGTTGGCTAGAACCTTCGTCCCAGCCAACCCTGTCTGGGTGGGTCTGAAATACGGCAGGGGCCAGGAGAGTGGAATGGGAAAATGCTGAGAACCCCCAAAGGGCCCAGAGATGGCTCCGACTGCCCTTGTGACACTGAATAGTCTTGGACTGCAAGGGTCCTACACAGCCACTTTGTGCCCCTCAGAGTCGAGGCACACCAGTGGGCATGGCAGATGCCAAACTAACCCTGATGAGGAATGTCCTGCCCGCTGTGTTGGTCGCAGTTTCTAGGTCATTCTAGAACTCAATCTACACCTCAACTGCTGCTATTCTGGGATGTCAGCATGACTCCCATGGGACAGTTCTGGTGGATGTAGCATGGCAGAAAGGCTTTCTGCTTTGAGCATCTGGAAGAGATGACCTATAGGAAGAGAAGCCCAATCGATACCCACATGAGACGTGTGAGTCCAGACAGCTGCTGGGTGAGCTATGTGAAGAGGGTCCACGGGAATTGCCTAAACTGGTCATTAGCTGAACTCGTAAGCAGCCTCCTCAGTGGAGATGGCTTCCTAAATAGTTTTGCATCTGACTCTTGGTAATCTGCTCTTTGCTTGTATTTCTGAGTGAAATAATGTCCTCTGGTAAATTTCTAGTTTTTATAATCCTGATAAACAAACCCCCCCAAACCAGTTAATACCAAAGAGCTGATAAGCAAAAGCTTTTTAAAATAAATAAGCTGGGTGCAGTGTATGTGCCTATAGTCTCCAGTACTCAGCAGACTGAGGCAGGAGCGTCTTGAGCCCAGGTGTGCAAGGTCAGCCTGGGTGATACAGATAGATTCTATGTCAAAAATTTTTAAAATTAGCACTGGGGACACAGCTCAGTTGATAGGGTGCTTATCTTACATGCATAAGGCCCTGGGTTTAATCCCCAGTACCACACACACACACACAAAAATTAAAAACTTTTTAAAAAACATAATAAGATAGAATAAAATATCATTTTATTTAACACAAAGAACTCTCAGATCCTACTTTGTCTTGCATTTTATTGTTCCAGATTGGAAGATTTGTCCCTACATGTGAACTGCTCTCCCTTGCTCTGTAAGACTACCTGAGGATCTCGAGAGTTTAGGGAAGAAAATGTCTTTGGCTGTCCAGCTCACTCCCCAGGGTCTGGCCAGGAATAAACCTCAGCTTTAAATAGCATCTTCCTGTCTTTGTTCAGTTGGTAGAGTGCTTGCTTTGCAAACACAAGGCCCTGGGTTCAATCCCCAACACCACACACACACACAAAAAAATAAAATTGTAATGTAGTGATGGCAATGGGGGGGGTCTCCCACAATCTTTTAAGAGGATCACACTGGTAAGATTACTTAGATGACCCAAAAAGACAGTTTACTTCTATTCAGAAATTTTGAGTGTAAGAAAACTAAAGGGAGAGCTGGCCCCAATTCTATCCCACAGAAACTTCACGGAGAAGGAAGGGAGGAGGACCCTTTGGACCAGGAAAGAACAGGCTGAGTCAGGCAGGGTGTAAACCACTGTTTGCTGTGACCCCCCAGCAGCCAACCCAAAGAGGACAGAACTGGCACCCAAGCATGGTCAAACCAAGAGTCTCTATTTGTCTCATAGGACAGGCTTTAGAAGCTCTTCCTGGTTAGGATTGCTCCTAAGTCCTTTAAAACTTTTCAGATCAGACTATAAATGTCTTTCTCCATATTCACTCCATATTCACAGAGATTGGAGTCACAATCAAACAGGAAAGGAACAGCACAGGCAGCAGAAAATTCCCTCAAGCTGAAGACCAGGTTTGCGGTGGTGACGGCACTCACACAGAGGGCCCAGAGCCCCTTTCCTTACCAAGGGGCTACGGGGAACACGGCAAGGGGCCTGAAAGCAGGGCTTTCAGCTGCCAGCTGCACCCATCAGCCTGGCTCTGCAGACATGTCACTGGAGGAGTGGAGAACCGGCTGTCCTCAGTCCTACCAAGGGGACTGAGGGCTGAATGGGAGGACTGGTTTCCTCCGAGGACGCCCCGTTCACCTTAACTTCAGTCACAGTCTCCTGAGGATATGATGGAGGAGAGTCGATTCTCACACAGAAGTGGGGGAGCTGGGGGACCAGTGCATATTCCCCACACAGGCTGAGGGTGGGGTGCTCACCTGACTGTGGAGTTGCTGCAGCTCTTCTAGGCTCTGCCTCAGTTTACCCCTCTCCCCCTCCATGAGCTCCCTCAGGGCTCTCGAGTCCTCGCTGGTCTGCCTTATCTGTTCTTCTAAAGAGTCCTCATCAATTCTCCGGGAGCTCTGACAGCAGAAGCCAGCCAGAGATGGAAAAGGAGGGATGGACAATGGGGAGAGATGGAAAGAAGATGGAGGAGAGAGGAGATGGTGAGGGGAGGGAGAGAGGTAGTTAGGGAGAGAGACTCTCGAGTTCATTTCAAGACACAGTGAGACATCCATTTTCATTTCAGGCTTCAGGGAGAGGAAGCTGCGTATGTGAATGGTGCACTTGCTGACAGCTCCCACCTCCCACAGTGACCTGCACACTCACAGGGACACAGCCTGGCCGACACCCCCAGGCTCATCTGCCACCTTCCTCTTACTCCACCCAGTAGAGGCAGAAAGACGGCTATTCTGCAGGGGGTGAAGCCTGAGAAGAAAGTTCTAGAGCTGGGCTGGGAATGCAGTCAGGGGGATTTCAGGAAGCTGAGGCAAGGCCAGTCTGCACAGAATGCACGTGACATCCCCACAGGGAGCCACATCTGAAATTCTAAGAGGGCCCTGACATTGATCTGTCAGCTTTTTGTGCTTGCTTACACTTTTTTGTTTTTCTGGTACTGGGGATTTAACCCAGCAGTGCTTTACCACTGAGCCATATCCCCAGTGCTTTTTTTAAAAAAATTTGAGACAGAGTCTCACTAAATTGCCGAGGCTTGCCTTGAATTTGCAAGCCTCCCGTTCCAGCCTCCTAAATTGCTGGGATAACAGGTATGGTCATTGTGCCCAGCTTTTGTTTACATTCTTCTGGCAGAAGCATTGGGTCTTCTAAGCTTGCCTATCCTTAGCTCATCCCACCACCAGGACCAAAAGGCTAAGAAGAGCAACCTGATGTTTTTACCTGAATATTTCTTTCTTTCTTTTTGGTACTGAGGAATGAATCCAGGGGGTGCTCAACCACTGAGCACATCCCCAGCCCTATTTTTGTATTTTATTTAGTGACAGGGTCTCAGTGAGTTATTTAGGGCCTCGATAAGTTGCCAAGGCTGGCTTTGAACTCTTGATCCTCCTGCCTCAGCCTCCCAAACTGCTGGGATTACAGGCGTGTGCCACCGTGCCTGGCTTGATACTTATTTGTCTACTCAGTTTCCAAGGGAAATCCTCACACTTGAGTTAACTCTTTACCCTGGTGCCTGCAGGAAAACTAGGAGCCTCCATTCCCTTGCACTTGGCCCCCTCTGCCTGATCATAGGTACTCAGTGTTCTCAGACATAAATAAGGGGAAGGAATTCTGACATAGACTAGATAGACTTTGGTCCTGTGGTTGACATCACCTGCTGCATTAGGCCCACCCCTGCTCTCTCCTCTTACCGTGGGCTCCATGCCATCCACGATGCTCTGTATCAGCCTCTTGAGCTCATTGAGGGCAGTGCGCAAGCTGCCAGCTGGCACATCCTTGGCAGACGAGGTTTCTGAAGACTCGTCCATGGAGGAGTCCGTGGACACAGCCGAGTCAGCGCTGTCATTTCCTCGAAGGTGTGAGCACAGATAGCGAACCTGGCAGTAGGCCTCCCAGAGCTGCAGTCTTAGCTGTGTCACAAAGAAATATTCTTGACTATGGACTCCAGAGAATCCTCGCCATCTTTGTCTACTATCTGAACCCAAAGGACACCAGTTCTAGGAGAAAAGATTTTGGTTTTGTTTTCTAAAATCATCTGTACCAAGAAAAACTCATTTTAGGCCCACTATACCTACCCAGCCTGCCAACTCTCACCTGTCCTGCTCTCTTTTTTGCCACTTCTTTATTTTATAATCAGTCCTTAGTTGGAGTCAGGAAGTGACAGGGGAATGAGAGACTGTAGGAGGATGAAACACATGAAAAGCAGCCAACTGGATGGAGTAAGGTTGAACCTTAGTCAACAGCATTTCCTCAGAGTACGTGGCGAGACCAAACAGGTGTGTCTCTGCCTCTGACACTGTCCTCTGGAAACTCTGCTCAAGGCCTCGATGGACAGGTATGTGGGAACTAGAGGCCTGGGGACAGAATTCAGTTAGGGCCCACCTCATACTGCCCCAGCCTGCAGGCCTAGGGGCCCTCACCAAGCGACAGCAGAGTGTTGGGAGGACGATGGACCCGAGAACTTGGGACCACCTCGCATGCTGGCAACAGGGAAGTCAGCACCTGCTCTCTCTCCTGCTCCAGCTCCTCGGCCTCCATGCTCTGCTCGATCTCCGACAGGAGGGACGCGCTGGTGGCCGCAGAGCTCTGTAGACTCCTCTCCTCAGTGAGCTCCTCCACTTTCACCTGCAGCTGTCGGTAGGAGAGCCGCACCTCCTGCAGCTCCAGCTGGCTTTGGTGCAGCTTTCAAGGAGAGAGAGCAGAAGCTAGAAAGGCTCATCCCAACCAAACCAGCAGCAAGAAGTGTCTGAGCCTGCACACTTCTAGAACCAACCCACAGAAAAACACAGAGGTATGAGGAGTGGAGCAGACTGCACCGGGAGGCCACCAGCCAAACCCAGAGCTGGGAAACTCCCCAAGACAAAGAGCTCCATTTCCTCAATGAAGAAAAAAGAGGAAACTAGAAATTTCAGGCGGCAAATCAACCAAATGCAATGTATAAGCCTGTTTTAGTTTGTATCTTGGTTCAAACAAAAAATATAAAAAATTATCACATTTATAGGACAATTGGAAATTTGAACATTCATTGGATTTTTTATGATAAGGACATACTGTTAATATTTAAAGATATATAGTATTGGGGTTTTATGTGTGTGTGTACATATATTTTTTTTGATATTTATTTTATAGTTGGATATTTCACTCATTTTTTTTTTTACGTGGTGCTGAGGATCAAACCACATATATTTTTTCAGTGAAAAAAGTATCTTCAAAGTACAAAAATTATAATTTATAGTTTAAAGATCTTCATTGGCTTTATTCTTGATTCTAGGATCAGATAACACTTCACTCTGCAAAACAGAATAAGTGTTCCATTGAAGTATCTTTTATTTACAACTACACTTATTGAAATCCTGGGACTAATTTCCAAGCAATAAAAAAGGAGTGACATCATGAAGCGGGAGCAGCCCAGTTGGGGCTGCTGGCTGTCAGAGCCGGCGGTAGAACACACGAGCTTCAACACACTGCTCCTAGGCTGGGTCTGCGGAACCCTCCATAATGAAAGATTCAAACACACCTCCCAAGTAAGATGCCATTTTGGGGCTGGGGTTGTGGCTCAGTGGCAGAGCACTTGTTTAGCACGGGTGAGGCACTGGGTTCAATCCTTAGTACCACATTAAAATAAAAAAATACCAAATGTTGATGAAGGTGTGGAATAATAAGAACTGTCACTGCTGGTGGGAGTGGAAAACGTATACACACTTTGGAAAAGTGTTTGGTGGTCTTTATGATCCAGCAACTCCACTCTTGGTTGCGCACCCCCAAATATAAAATGAGGAGAAGAGACAGACACAGGATATCACAACAGTCATGACTTGGAGAATATCCAAATGCTAGTAAAAACAGAATGGATAAATTATGGTATGTTCATATGTTGGAAAACCATATACAATAAAAAGGAACAGGCTGCTACCACAGACCACAACATGGCTAAATTTTGTAGAAATGCTTGTGCAAAAGCCAGACATAAAAAGTACATAATGTAAAATTCTGTCATTAAAAAGCTTCCATTAGGGGGCTGGAGTGGTGGATCAATGGTAGAGTGCCTGCCTAGCATGTGTGAGGCACTGGGTTCGTTTCTCAATACCACACATAAATAAATAAAATAAAGGTCCATTGACAACTAAAAGATATTTTAAAAAAAGTTTCTATTAAAAACTTCACTGAGATAGATTGAACTTGAGCAAGAGGCTGGCTTTTGAGGAAGGGGCAGGGTATTGCTTGTGGGGAGCTGATAACATAAAAATTCAGGGGAAAAAAATTCTATCTTTTTTTTGTGGGGTGGTACCAGGGATTGAACTCAGGGGCACTCAATCACTGAGCCACATCCCAGCCCTATTTTGTATTTTATTTAGAGACAGGTTCTTGCTGAGGCTGGCTCTGAACTTGCAATCTTCCTATCTCAGCCTCCAGAGCTGCTGGGATTATAGTCATGTGCCACCACGCTAGCAATATTTTCTATCTTGACCCAGATGTGGGGAGGGGGTTATCAAACGTACATGTTTGTAAAAATTCACTTGACTATCTACTTAAGGATTTGTATACCTTACTATATGAATGATATGTTTTCATGAAAAAATTAAGGAGAATAAAGGTAGCTCGGACAGGAGCAGGGTGGGATTTGGAATAACATGTAGGTAGTGATGCCAAAAGCTTCACCCCATGGGAAAAAACAGTGTCTTCCTGTTTTCAGTGTCACACCTAACCATTTAAAAGAGGCCCTAGGGCAGAGGGCCAATCTGCCTCATTCCCGTATGAGGGATTGAGCCACAGGTGAGGAGAGGCTTTCCCAATACCACTGTGAGGTACAGCTGGACTCAAGACTCCCAGTCAGGGCTCTCACTTTCCACACACTTTCCTTGCTTGCCTCCAACAGATGAGCAGTTCCTTAAGTCTGTCTTAAGGATCTCTGAAGACAAAGTCCCATAGTTTCAGTTCTAACTAACACTTATGGGCAGAAATGTCTGTCACCTTAGCCTGTCTAACATTAGTCCTGCATCCTATACAGTAAGCTGTTTGCTCTTTCCTGGTCCTTTTCTTTCTTTTTGTTGCACTGGGGATTGAACTCAGGGCCTTGTGCATGCTAGGCAAGTGCTCTACCACTGAGCTACATCTTTAATCTTCTTTATTTTTTCGAGACAGGGTCTTGAAGGCCCAAGGTTGGCCTTGAACTTATGATACTCCTGCCTCCGTCTCCCAAGTAGCTGGATTTATAGGTGTGCCCCCTTGTGCCTGGATTTTCTTGTCCTTTCTGAAGACTGTAGAGGGTTAATAATTATGTAGAGATGTTACTTTTCAAGAGCTTTTCAAATAGCTTCCATTTTGCAAGCCAAATATTAGATATATATAGCCTCTGACATTTCCCATAGATTGTTTATTGATTTATAAAACAGTTCAGAGATTTTCCCGTAAGCCTACATTTTTTAGAGCTGACAAGGCCCCAGATATCAATGAACCCAAGCATCTCGCGTTCCTAACAATGAAACTGAGGCTCAGAGAAAGGAAGGGTCACCAGATGAAGGGAGGGACAGCCATGCAGGGTCCACAGCTTCTGGCAAGGCTCCTCCTTGCTCTCACCACCACTCCTCTGGCCCCTCCGCATTCTTCATGGAGTCCACCCAGGGTACCATGCTCTGGTGAAAGGTCACCCCTCCTGCACAGGAGGGACCACCCAGTCATCACTGCTAAGTGCTGCCCTCTTCCCTGTGCACTCCTCACACAGCAGACCCTAGCTGCAGAGTCCTCGCCAGTGTGCTAGTGGCCAGGCACAGGGACAGTGTTTTGTACTTGTCACATTCACAGATTCATGGACTGCACTTCCCCATACCTTAAAAGATGTTTTTCTGGGGACTGGGAGAAGAACTTCCCGGGGCCATCTTTGTTCCATTAAAAGGAGAAGGGGGCTGGGAGTGGTCTGCACACCTGTAATCCCAGTGATTTGGAAGGCTGAGACTGGAGGGTCCCAAGCTCAAGGCCAGCCTCAGCAACTCAGAAAGGCCCTAGGCAACTTAGGGAGACCTTGTCTCTAAATAAAAAAGGCCTTAGGGATGTGGCTCCACTGGGCTTTCCAGACTCTTGGCCAAGTCATCTTGTGGCTCCTCAGAGAGGCAGACTGGGGGGGGCACCAGCAGCAACTCAGAGCTCTGGCTCTCAAGGAGGGAGCAAACTCCCAGGCCTGTAGCTAGTACTTTAGATGCCCTGGGAGCCTCACCTTCACCCATTAGTGACAGGAAATGGTTGGTCAATAGAACCAGTGGCCTAAATGAGCCCCAACTAGAAGGGTTTGGAGCCTGGCTGCTCAGAGGAGGAAAAAGGAACTGGCAGGCCTGCTCTACCTGGTTCCCATGGACTAGCAATACCTGCTCACCATGGGGACTCCTCCAGCTCTGGTTCTGAAGAAATTCAGCAAGAAAACAATCAGGATTACTGGTGTGTGTGTGTGTGTGTGTGTAGGCATTCCTAGGAAGCATTTGGCACAGTTACAAACAGCATACTAAGCTGGCAAAATGCTTTACAATTATTTTCTAGACAACTCCATGTACATCTCAGCAGGAGAAGTTCTGCACAGACAAATGCGGTTCTTATGCACTGGACAAAATTAGTTCAATTACTCATGAACCCTCAAAGGTGCTTAATTAGTTATAACAGCAAAAGAACAAAAGATCAAGAAAGGTCTGGTTCTCTGGTCAGAGATTCATTCAACCAGCTGGGCAGATATGTGTAGAAAAGCCAAACCACACCAGGGAAGAGTCCATTAACTGTGAGAACTCTCTAAAATAATAAGTATCATCTTCTGTGCAATGAAGATGACACCAAGTATATTTCTAGGTATAAACAGGGATGACATTAAATGCTTTGTGTTTATACAAAGTTATGCTCACAATTCTCAAGTGAGCAGAAGTGGGGGCACTTTCCTCTCTGACTTCAGTGTGAGGTAACATGATGTACCTTAGGGCACATGGCCCCTGGTCACCTGCCTCCTAGGTCACCTGCAGTGATTGAGGGTGGATGCTCTGCTAGTGAAACCCACCATGCTGGGGTTAGACCCCATGCACATCTACGAAACAGGGCAGCTAAGTTGTCCTTAGAGGAACAATTCAGATTTTCTTTACTGGGTATTAAGAGCTTAGCAAAATGCTTGATATAAACTCGGTACTCAGTTGTATCAGGTCAGTAGCTTAAAAATCTGTTTTTGACAGCAGGACCCCTAATCCCATAGTGAAAGAGATCAAAAGGCGACTCCCCTGGTAGAGGCAGGCCCATTACCTTGCCTGCTCAGTGTTCTGCTCCCCCTTGACTGAGGGTTTAAGATCATGGGATTAAACGCATTCCAAGGCCACTGGCTCAAATCTGGCTTAGGACAACTTCATGTTACCCAAGTAAAATGGAATTTCTACTCCTTTGTCAGGGCAGGTCATTTCAGGAACAGACGGGACTCTGTGGAGGGTACTTGTAACTACTGCTGCAGCTTAGGAAGAGTTTTTCATAAACAGGAAAGATAAGAATTTAGCTGGAAATGTGGATCTTCCAAAGTGGGAACTGCCTGACTTGTCCTAGCTCTCACTCTACAGTCTAGTCAGAAGAGAGTGGACAGGCAGATGGTGAGGATGTGCCTGTGGTCTGACCTGTTATTCTTGCTGCTACAGGACACACAGCCCATTGTACCAGTAGTACCTGGGGGTCCATACTCGTCCTGGCCCTTTCACCCCATCTCCAGGTTCCCAGATACAGATTTGAAATAAGGACTTCTCTCTTATGAATTCATGCTAGACTAAAAGTCTCTCTAGGAAGGCACCATTTTTCTCTTTTTCTGTGCTTTTTTCCCTTTTCCTCTCCATGTTCCATCTCAATAGCCCTCAGCAGTGCTTAACGGGATAACAAATGATGGTCAAATGATATCTTTAGGGGCAGGTAAGCAAGAGGTCAACCAGGTAGAAGCGTTCTAGTCTCGATTCTACCAAGGATTTAGTATATAACTCTGGATGATTTGTTTTCTCTAAGCTTCAGCTTTACGACGCGCGTGAAGGCCTCTGTCCCTGCAGACAGGCAGTGTTCACTGCTACTATCACCATCAACCTTGAAAAATGAGACACTTCTTTCCATTTAGAAAACTGCCCTGAGGCTTTGGTTAGCACCATTTTTTAATTTTTTTTTTTTTTTAAGGGCTGAGAATGGAATCCAGGGCCTTGTGCTGCAGCCTCAGTTTCTACTCAATGTCTACTGGGTCCTACTACATGAAAAGTTACCAGCCAAAGATATAAAAACCCAGAGGATAAAAACTGCTGATTAACTGTCTCTCAAAGAGGCTCAGCATTCAGGTGGCAGCTGATAGATGATATTAGCGCAAGACATAGGCTTCCAAACAGCCTAACCGTGAGCCCAGTGGGAACTCCACGGCCTGGGCTTAGGGCAGGGATCCCTGAGGTGCTCAAGCATCACCTGGCCAGCTACCTCTGTGCAAACACTGCTGCAATCCAGTGTGCTTCCTGCCAGGCTCAAGGAGCCCCAAGGGCAGTGAGCACCCTCGTCTCCAGTCCCAGGCCAGCCCAGCAAAGCACCTTGGTAGCATATGTACACCCTGCCTCTGGAGAGGCTAGGAATAAATGCACTTTTGTTTTGGGGGTTGTTTCTTGTCAAAGTTTTATTTTGTTTTGTTTGGGGTTGTTTCTTGACAAGCTTGGGGATTCATCTGAGACCTGGTAGTAGTTCCCAAATAAGGACAAATATGGCTATGGAACCATTTTCTTTAGGAAGGTTAAAAAAAAAAAGACTCATTAGACTCACAAATGGGTCAGGCTGTGCCTTTCCTGCAACTGGCAGAAACAGAATTATGTCTTGCTGTGTTTGGTGGGCAGCTTCTTGGTTTCTGTTCTGTGCCAGCCAACTAAATCCCCCACTAGAAAGGCAGCTGCAGAGAGCCCCGTGGGCTGAGGACAGACAGCCCTGTGGGCTGAGGACAGATAGCCACAGGCTTCCTCTGAAATCTAGCAGTTTTCACAGACGCAGAGAGGCCAGAATGACACTCCCAGTGTTCCAGCCATGTTAATAGCCCAGAAAGAACTGCATGAAACTGTCCAGGGGCCAGTGGCTCAGAACACATGGGAAAGATGACCTACGGTGCACTTCTCTGGCCATGGGCTAGTTAGTGAGTGTCCCGGGGAATTACAACAGGTCCTCAGTGAAACCTGTGTCACTTGCTCCCACCAACCCCTTTTTTTCTGACTAACTGCTCCTACTATCTGGCCCTGGTCCCCCAAAGACAACCTCTCTGCCCAGTACCTGCAGGTCTTTGTCATGGCCCTGCCTCTCCAGGATCAGCACCCGGTCCTGTAGCTCCTCCACAGTCCCTTGTAGCAGGTCATTTTCCTCTAAGGTGGCACTGAGACGATGCTCCAGCTCTCGTTTCCGATCTGACAGCATCTTGATCTGAAAAGGTGAAAAGCCAGAGGGGTGGTGTGGAGTTACACCTGGCACGTAAGAAGAGGGACTAGCCCCAGTGACAAAGGCACGTGTCTCTCAGTGCTGTGCCCTAGGACTCAGTGGGCCACCACCTCAGAGAGAAGAGTGATGAAATCCTGGGTTGAAGAGAAAGCCCCTCCCCTCTAGAAAACCTCTGGTGAGGGTGGGAGTCAGCCGTGAGGGCTGGAATGTGGGCTGCCAGGCAGAGGAAGGGATGGTTAGTGCTCTGGAAATTCCAGAGATAAGACAGAAAAGGCCCGGCCTCAGAGGTGGTGGGGAGAGCCTGATCTTCTGAACTATTCTTCCCTCTCAAGACACGAGCATGAGAGAATGCCCAGGTCAGCTTTTGAAGCCACTGTGTGGTCACAACTGCTGGCTCTCTTCTATCCTCATCCCACAGTTGGCTCCTTGGGCACTAGAAGTCACAGCTCAGACCTGGGGTGCTGAGTTAACAGAGGAAAGAGCAGGTGCAGAAGGCAAAGTGATGCCTACATCAGCCCGTGCCCAGAAAGGACAGGAGAGGGACTGTGGGTAACTGATTACTCAGAGCACCTTTTACCTGACCGAGTAATTTGTAAATAGAAGCAAACTCTCCTTTTGTGAAAAAGGCTGACTTAATTCACCCACTGAGTACCCAGTCTCCTACAAGCATGTTCTTGTAGAAAGGTATGTCTACCTCCTCAATGTCAAGGAGAAAGCAGAGGAAAGAGATGTCTAGTCCTCTCTGGCCTCTAGGTCTGCAGGAAGAAAAGCTAAGCCAATGCTCCCAAGGCCAGCAATACCTCACCAGAACACCACTCTGCTCAGGGGCTCCGGAAAGCCCTCTCATCTTCTCAAGCAGTACTGGCTTTGGGGGAACTTTTGGGGTCCTGCAGGTCTCTGACCCCTCAGCTCCTCCCATTTATTAGCTCCCTGTTAGGCTGGTTTCGTATTCAGCTGCACATCTGTAATACTCCTTACGTGGTCTGGAGAATCATGCTTTTAAGGCTCTTACTTGGGCAAGTTCTGGGGACCAGCCTCAGGACCTTTTCAGGTTGAGACTTTGAAATGGCTTCGGATCTTGAGAACCCTTTCCCCACTGCTTCTTAGCTGTTCTCACTCTCTGCACTAGAGTTCTGCTCACAGGGCCACCAATCAATCAGAGGATTCTGTCCTGGGGAAAGGAGGTATGTGGCCTTTGTCCAGAGAGATCAGATGGCAGGTAACAAAGAAATACTGTCTCTCAAGTGTGCACCTGGGTAAAAGACCAAAAGGAGCAAGCCTCTTTCATGAATGGAACCACTATTCCTGACAGTGGAACATAGTGACCAGTATGAAGGGAATTCTCCCTCTAGCTCATTTTCATTTAAATACCCTCTGACCTTCAAGTTCTCCTTCCCATGGATCATCTTTGTTTCCCAAGTTTCCCTCAGTGGAGTGGTGGAGTAACGAGGTAACGTGATTCTGGTATACAACAGACTCTTAGAAGTGCAGAGTTACATGAAGTAATACATTTGAAATGAACAATTTCACAGCGTGTCTTCCAGTGGTAGTGTCACTGGATGAAGTAAGGAACTGGCACTATGCTGCCAACTCCCTCACTCCACCCTACACACCCTGAAACACATGACCAAATCTGGCAATAAACATTCCTGGGAATGACCCTGTTCCTGAGGGTTTAGAAAAAGTGAATGAGTGAGTAGGGGAAAGAGGAAGACGGGCAACTGGAAGGAGCCAGAGCCCAGCCAGGGCAACTGAATGGCAAATCATGCACACGCACAGTCACAGACAGGCATGCCAAACCCCACCGGTACAAACTCTACTTACTTCAAGAACCTGCTGCTCAATACCAGTAGGAAAGCCAAGGGAAAGGAGGAAGGAAGGGGATGGGAGGCAGAAGAAAAGAGAAGATATTGACAGGCTTTAGGAAAAACATCCTCAGGTCATTTATGAAGCAGAGAAGGAGCCGATGAGGTTTCTCAGGCCCCACAATGGCTGATTCCTTGGCCCCAGTGGAGGGTGCTCGTTCTGTCTGGCTCTAGACTATCCCCCAAAGTCTGACTTAGCCAAAGGGGATCAGGGGTCCTTGGAACAGACTGGGTAGAAGCCTCCCCTGGGCAAGTCCCTGCTCCGGCTGAAGTGACCCTCATCCTCTCCTTACCCCTGGGCTGGATGATCACAGTACTGCTCCTGTAGTGTGGCTTTCTTCTCCCGTGACCCACTCAGGGTCACAGACCCTGGCCATCATGCCTGGCCTCTCTTGTGCTTTCAGTGACATTATTGTGTCCTGGGACCATACAAAGTGCTTTCTATGTACTCAACTAGCAAATCTTCCCAAAAGTCCTGACACAGAAACTTCTATTATTTTCACTTTACAGACAGGAATAATAGCAGACCCTACTAAGGTGGACTGAACTGGACTTAGGAGGAGTGGAGAAAGGGAGGATGCCCTCCCCAGCTTTTATGTGGAGCTGGCAAGGGTATTTTTGGAGGGATTGACACACTCAGTAATATGTAGGTCACCCATGGTTTCAACACCCTCAGCAACTCTCAGCACCTTTATTCTTCCAGACAACAGAGGAGCAAGCATCAAGTGCTCCTCAGTTTCTCAGAGAAACGTCTCTCTTCAGAGACTGTTAGTCCCTTTTCTAGAGAGCAGGCTTTTGTTTCCCAGCTCAGACGCTCCTTATCCAAAGACTCTGGTGCAGAGCTTCCAAGAGAAAAGCGCTTCCCTCCATGCGCGGCTGCCAGCAGGCTCACCTCGGCCTGCAGGCTCTCCAGCCGGATGATGTGCTGGTTGGTTGACGAGTTTTTCTCTCGAAAGTCTTCTCTGAGGGCGTGGACCTGCATGGAGAGTTGCCGCTCAACTTCTGATGCCTGCAACAGAGGAGACCTTCAGAGCCGATTCGGAGGTGGGGAGGAAGTCTGCCAGCATGCCTGCCTTTCATTTCTCAAGCATCTCTTTGCACTTTCCATTCCATAAGGAGTTCCGGATGAGAAGCTGCCTTCCCACCCACAATCCATTTGTTCTGTAGCACCAAAGCAGGACACACCCCACCTCCACCATCAATGACTGTCTAGGGCCAAGACCACCTTATCGACTAGAAGCAACAGGTCCAGGAGAAAGGGATCTTAAATGTTATCATTATTATTCTGCATATTTAGAAACTCAGCAAACATCCTCACCTTAAGAGAAAGCCTCAGTATTTAATATGAAGTAATGACAGATACACCTTCAGTTTTAAGAGTCCTTTATTTCTCCAATCCACCCGCTTGGCTGGGTTCAGGCAAATCACCTCTGCCTGCATTTCTTACTTCCACTCAACACTGGTACTATTTTGTTGTTGTTGTTGTTTTGGTACCAGGGATTGAACCCAGGGGTGCTTAACCACTGAGTCACATCCCCACCCCTTTTTATTATTCAAGACAGGATCTTGCTAAATTGCTTAGGGCATAAATTGCTGAGACTGGCCTCAAAATTGTAAGCCTCTGTTTCAGGCTTCCGAGATTCTGGGATTACCAGTGTGCACCAAGAGTGCAACAACACTGTCACTATTTGAAATTCCTTGTTGTATCTGTTAAGATTTTGGCCATTCCTTCCCCAAGAACATTTTTGTTTTGTTTTTTGCAACATAATTCTGAGGGAGTGCTGACTGAGGTACTTGCTTCTTTTCCATTCCACCCACTTATTCTCTAGTGTTGCAGGGGGTCCTCTGAAAGAAGATTCCCTTAGTAAGACATGAACTCTGGCCTCCTGAAGGCTCAGACTGACCCCACTGCAGAGGGCTCTGCAGGATGCCCTACAGAGAGCCTTGGACAAGCCAAGTAACTGCCTCAGTGATCTTCTGAGGCCAGATGGGGGTCAGTGAGCTTTATGGGTTCTTGGGGAGAGATCACCATGTACTGGGATGGTTAGAAATGGCTTTAAGGAGGTGGGATGGTGATCATAATGTTGAAATGGTTGGCTAGCTGCTTAATGAGCCTCTCTTTGTAATGGTCACATCTTCAGCAGTTCTCTTTATTTTCAAGTGCTATATAATTAATTGTCTTTCTTGGTTCCACAGATTCAGCACACATGGCCTCACTTGAGAGTCACATAAGAAACTTATTTCTATTTTTTTAAACAATGAATTACAAAACACAAAACAATAAAACCAAATTAAAACACCTTTTTCTTTTATATTCCAAGTTTAATTTCAGACACCACTGGCTTGTTTTAGATGTCTCACTTAAACATTAGTTTAACATTAGTTAACATTTACTGAGTACTTATTAAGTGCCAAGAACTATTATGTTAAATGCTTTCAATGTCCTCTCTCACCTGTCACCCTTTTCTTCACCAACAAGGGAGTATATTCAGGGAAGTGAAGGAACCTGCCCAGGACTTCAGCAGGTGAGACCATCAGGATAATAAACTCTGGGCTTCTCACTCTCAAGAGTAGGACTGCAATATTGCCTTCTTGTACTTTTAAATAGCTTTTCCATTGCTCACTACCCAAACCTAACTTTACATGAGTTCAATTTAGTCTTTTCTTTTTTTAAATACTAAGCAATTTCATTTAAGGCTCCCGGAATGTCTTCTAATGGAATGGAGGACCCTTTCATGTGCTACAGTTTCATTGCCTGTACATAATTCTGAGGTTTTAAACATAATTGAATCTGCAAAGCACTGGGTAACTCAGGTAGCTATTGGTATCCCTGGCACCACCCCCTTGACTTGACTCTCAAAGCCAAAGTGATGTGCTCAGTCTACAAATCAAGCTCAGCTATTCTAAGAAATGCTTCTGTAGACAAGTCTCTGCTCAAAGTGATCTTTCTAGAAATGGAAATCTGTCTCTTCTTACCAAGCAGTTTGACTCTTAAACCACTGAACTATAAAACTATGTTTCCTTTCAATGCGTGACTCCTCAGATGTGCCTAGAGATGTACGACTTTCAAAGGCTTTTAATCTACATTTCTCTTGTGAATCTCTATTAGCTTGAAGAAGCAGGAATCACTGGCCTCTGTATGCAGACCTTTCCTGGGGGTGGTGGGAGGTTCATTCTTAAATAGAGTAGAAAATGACAGGCATGGTTTACTTCTCAAATCATGAGTTTTTACTCACTGTCCCTGATTAGGCAGCAAGTAAGAGTTGAAACAAAATCCAGCATCTGGGTAATTAGCATTTCCATCTCTCTCTCAGCACTTCATGTTTGTGCCTTTGAGCTCCTCAGTATACACTGTATACATGTATTGAATTATATGGTACTCTGTACAATTAAAAACATCATTAAAAAACGAAACAAACAGGGGCTGGGGTTGTGGCTCAGCGTAGAACGCTTGCCCAGCACGTGTGGGGCACTGGGTTCGATCCTCGGCACCGCATAAAAAAAATAAATAAAATAAAGGCATCTGTCCAACTAAAAAACAAAAACGAAACAAAAAAACCTTTCAACATCTGTAATCATGGGTAAATGTAAAATAGATGCCAAGATTTTAGTCAGATATTTGTCCTTTTCAAATTTCTTTCCCTTATAATAAAAGCAGATGTTCAGATTGAGGGGAAAAATAAAAAATTAAACAAAAGTTAATTTCCACTTACCCCTAGTCATTACTGTCACTCCCCAGAGGTAGTCACTATCACAAATTTTTCTTGTGGGTCTTCCTAGAAAGTTTCTATTCTATTCACACCTAGTATAACAATACCTAAAACCTTCCCTTTAAAAATACATGTATTTCGGGATGGGGATATGGCTCAGTGGTAGTGTGTATACACAAGACCCTGTGTTTAATACATGTGTGTATTATATATAAATGAACATCTTTTCATCTCAATATGTAGATCTGCCTTTTTTGGGGGGGTGGGTACTGGTGATTGAACCCAGGAGTGCTTAACCACTGAGCAACATCCCCAGCCCTTTTGATTTTGAAATAGGGTGTCGATAAGTTGCTGTGGCTGGTCTTGAACTTGTGATCCTCCTGTCTCAGCTTTCCAGGTTGCTGGATTACAGACATGTGCCATTGTGTCCAGCTGTCTTATTCTTTTTAATAGCTAAACAAGTATATCATAACTTAAATTATAAATACATGATGATTTAACTATTTCCTACTGATGAACATTTAAAAAGAGTGTTCCAAAAAATTTATTTTGCTATTATAAATATTGCTGCAAAACCCATTTTTGTTCACCCATCTTCATGCTTGTAGAATACCCCATAAGTAAATACATTCCTTAAGTAAAATCTCTAGGTAAAAAAATATGCACATTCATTCTGACAAGTACTGAAAAAACTTTCCTCCATGGTTGTGGCATCAATTTATTGTACAAAATGCTTACTTCTCAATACTGTGCTGGGTATTATGAAATCATTTAATCTTTACTTATTTCCAGTATCTTTAAAAACTTAAATCTCTTTAACTTTCACTGTATGCAGAAAACAGAAAATGTTCTAGAAATAACTCTAGTTCTGTTAACAGAATGCCAAGAAGTTTAACACTCACATGGTCCCTGACCTATCCTAGTGCTTGGGTTACTGTTGTTCAACCAATCCTCCAGCGTGAAACACTCTGACAGTGAGTTCTCTCTCCCTGATGGGGCAATTGGGTCAGAGGACCACTGCAGACACATTACCTCCTCTATACTGTGCAGAGATGTTCCCCAATTACTTTTCTTACTGACATGACTAGCAACAAATGAACATTTTCCCAAACTGAAACATTTAGATTAGGTTTGTTTAAACTGGCCAAGGCAAAACTGTTAACTATATGTTTTGTATTAAATGGAGGAAAGGAAACTGCGTTAGTTACCCACAAACATTCATTCATTTGTCAAAAGGAAAAATAATAACAATTAACTTAGAAATTATTGCAGGAAAGATCTATCATATTAATATTATGCTGGAAGAACCAAGTCTTACTTTAGTACAGAAAATTTCCATATGTCTGCTACCAAAGCATGACGGACCATGGGCACCTTGGGAGTGGCAGTGAGAGTGACAGGATGATGACGACAGCTATAGCAATAGTTCACACACTGAGCATCTGTCATGTGCTTGACCTGGATCTAAGTAGTTCACATTTACTATTTTGTTTAATCTTCATAATAATAAGAAGTAGTAGGAACCTGAAGTTTCCCACTTAAAGCTGCGGAGACTGAGGTAAGTCCTACTGGCAATGCTAAGTGCTGGATTTAGGGTTCTCACCCCAAAGGCCGCCTCTAGTCAGACTTGACACAAGAGTGTCCCCTTTCCATTCCATTCCTCACTCAAAATGCTTATCAAACTGAAAGTGACATTACAGCAACAACCTTTAAAGTACCCTAATTTTAGATAAGAAGAGAATTTTCAAAAAATATTGTGGTTGAGAACTACTGCTCTAGGACCATGTTGCCCCCGCTTTTTTTTTTTTTGATACTGGGGATTGAACCCAGAGGCACTTAACTACTGAGCCATATTCCCAGCCCCATTTACTTTTAATTTTAAGACAGAGTCTCACCAAGTTGCTTAGAGCCTCACTAAGTTGTGGAGGCTAGCCTTGAATTTGTGATCCTCCTTGTTCAGCCTTCCAAGCCACTGGGATAACAGGTGTGTGCCACCACGTATGGCTCTCCACATTTTTTTATTTGTGCATATAGTTGTACATACTGATGAGATTTGTTATATATCCATAGATGCACACAATATCACAATATAATTTGGCTAATATTACTCCCCGTTACTCCTCCCTCCTTCCCCTCCACCTTGATCCCTTTTCTCTACAGATCTCCCTTTGACTTTCTTGAGATCCACCCCCACTTTTTTTTTTATCCTCTCTAGCTTCTGCGTATGAGAGAAAACATACAGCCTGTAACCTGCTGAGTTTGACTTATTTCCCTAACATGATGGTCTCTAGTTCCATCCATGTTCCTACAAAACACATTTCATTCTTCTTTATGATGAAATAAAACTTTACTGTGTATATATACCATATTTTCTTTAACCATACATCTGTTGATAGACAGCTGGTTATATAGTTTGCTACTGTGAATAGTGTTGCTGTAACCATGGGTGTGCATGTGTCACTGGAGTACGATAACTTCAATTCTTCCGGAACAAGGAGTGGCAGAGCTGGGTCATATATGGTGGTTCCATGCCTAGTCTTTTGAGGAACCTCCATACTGATTTCCACAGTGGTTATACCAACTTACAATCTGAGCAACAGTATAAAAGAGTTTCTTTTTCTCCACATCCTCTCCAGCATTTATTATTAATTTTATGCTTGATGATTGCCATTCTGACTGGCGTGAGATGAAATCTCAGTGTAGTTTTGATTGTGTTTCTCTAATTGCTAATGCTGTTGAACATTTTCCATTTGTATTTCTTCTTTTGAGAAGTATCTGTTTGATTCATTTGCCTATTTATTAATTGGGTTATTTGAGTTCTTTGTATCTTCTAGATATTAATCCTGTCAGATGAGTAGTTAGCAAAGATTTTCTCCCGTTCTGTAGGTTTTCTCTTCACATTCCCAATTGTTTCCTTTGCTCTGCCGAAGCCTTTTAATTTGATTGGCATCCCATTTATTAACTCTTGGCATTACTTCCTGAGCTTTCCTGGGTCTATTGAGAAAGCCGATGCCTGTGCTAATGTGCTGGAGTGTTGACCTACATGTTCTTCTAGGGTTGCAAAGTTTCTGGTCTAATTTCTAGGTTTTTGATCCATGTTGAGTTGATTTTTGTGCAGGGTGAGAACTAAGGGTCTAATTTAATTCTTCTACATATGGATACCCAGTTTTCCCAGTGCCATTTGTTAAAAAGGCAGGCTTTTCTCTAGTGTTTGTTTTTGGCACCTTAGGACACTTTTTAAAGAGTAATTAATTTGTTTGTTTTGTGGTACTGGGGATTGAACCCAGGGCACTGTGCATGCAAGGCAAGCATTCTACCAACTGAGCTATATCCCCAGCCCAAGTAATTAATTTTTTAAAAAGTTTAAATGTAACAAAACCTTCTACAGAATATAGGTATTTAAAAACAATTTAGTTGATTTCCTCCAATCTTTCTGTATGTGTATTATTAGTTATAATCATACTATTCATACTTTTTTCACTTACAACTTTTTATCAAAATCATTTCCAGATTACTATTGCTGATTAATTATCACTATATGACTGCATAATATTCCATCATGTAGATGGATTATAATTTCCTTTCCAATGGGTTATAATTACTTTCTCATGGCAATAAGTGCCATGAGCCTACTGCTAACAGCCTATTGCTAATATATTACAGGATAAGCCTCCTAATTGTTCAGCATCTGTGATATCCCCATATTTTGCAATTATCATGCACTGATAAACACATGTCATTGGGTGACAGAACTTACATTTGTGTAAGAAGTGGAATGGACAACCTCTTTATTGTGTCAGAAAGGTAGATGAACATATATTAGAAAAAGTTTACACCAAATTTGAACCAAAAATGAGTTTCTGATTAGTTTTTGCTGAACTGCAAGTTCAAGTCAATTAACCACGACTGTATTTTCTGATTTTCAAGGTTTTACTATTAAAACTTTCAATTTTGGCAATGGATACCATGAGCCTATTGCTAACATTTTACAGGATAAGCCTCCTCTTTACTCTCTTAGGTATTCATAGTAATAAAAATGATAGCTATCTACTGGATGATAAATAAATGCAAAAAATAGTTCACTATTCTTGTTAGGCTCGAGTATGCTAATTCTCCAAAAAGCCTCTCAAAAATAAAGCTCAGAAGTGAAGTCTATCGTGTATTTTTAGTTTACTAATATGTTTTTTGTTATTCTGGGGATCACATGTAGTAGTGATCTACCACTAGGGTACATACCCAGCCCGTTTTATTTTTGATTCGAGACAGGGTCTTGTTAAATTGCTGAAGTTGACTTCAAATTCTCCACTCTCTTGCCTCAGATTCCCAAGTAGATGGGATCACAGGCGTGTACCATTATACCCAGCTCCTATTTTCCTTAATGTTTGAAGACAATAAGATTTTCGAAGGAAATTCTTCATTTATGGTAATAAGAAAGATAAGGTTATTTGGACTGACCCTCCTACTGAAAAAATGCTAGATAAATAGAACACACTTAAAAGCATCAAAGAGTTGACAGGTTAATGACAGAACCATGGGTCATGTTTCACACATGCAAATAATTACAACCAGTCAATGGAACAACAACAGAACCAAACAAACTGAACTGCAGTGCAAATGAGTAACATAACTACCCTTGAAGGGCTGGAGAAGAAAATACTAACCATATAACTCTGGAAACAGTCTGTTTTGACTGCACAGTACAAGGTTCAAGAGAAAAGATGCTGCACTGTAGTTAATTTGTTTCTCGGGAACATGAGTTAGCAATTCTGAAACTACTGATTCATGTTTATTAAAACTGAACAAATGAGTAAATATACCATGGATCATGAGAATCAGTGTTTTCTCTCACAGAAAAAGAAGTTACAAATAAGAAGGAAGGCTAGGGCTGGGGATGTGGCTCAAGTGGTAGCGCGCTCGCCTGGCATGCGTGCGGCCCGGGTTTGATCCTCAGCACCACATACAAAACAAAGATGTTGTGTCCGCCAATAACTAAAAAATAAATATTAAAATTCTCTGTCTCTCTCTCTCCCTCTTTCACTCTCTCTCTCTAAAAAAAAGAAGGAAGGCTAGAATGAACCACATAGAACTGGAATGGAATCAGAGAGAGCAGCCATGAACTTGTGGTTTTTAATATAAATTTATAGGGAGAGATTGAGAAATGAATACAGATGTGTTTGTGTGTGTGTATTTTAGGGCACACACACTTATTTCTTAGCTCTGTCCTCTGAGAAGGCTTAAAAGCAATGACACCCTAGTAGCAATAAGCACACCTGGTGCTCGGATCTTAGTTTCTAAATACCACTGTCTAATATATGAACCAAAACTCCCTGGAGAAATGATTGGTTCCAGGTTTGGGGCAGGAAAAATCGAAGTTGCACTTGGAACATTTTATGGTACTAGACAGAAAGAAAGTGCTTTAAAAATGATAGTGACACACTGAACTGACACAGAAGTCAACCCAAAGGAGCTCCTGATGGCTAGGGCTGGGACCATCATTATCAATACACAAATAATCATGTGGTTAAGATACATAGGATAACATAAATATTCATGAGTTCACACTGACAAATGATTGAACAGAAAAATGGAGGGAAAGGGAGCTGTTTTTCCTTATAGGATTCTAATGAATACAAAGAAGAAATGATGGAAACAAAATCATCATTATGCAAGCATTACAGTAAAGACCACTGTAGGCAAGAAACAGAGAATGAATGCTAAAATTAGTGGGCAAAAATCTGATGAGAGGGCTGGGGATGTGGCTCAAGCGGTAGAGCGCTCGCCTGGCATGCGTGCGGCCCGGGTTCGATCCTCAGCACCACATACAAAGATGTTGTGTCTGCCAATAACTAAATAAAAAAATATTAAAATTCTCTCTCTCTTAAAAAAAATCTGATGAGAAACAGGATATTTACAATATCTCAAAGTACCTCCCCACAAGATAATTTCACAGGGAAAAATAGTAATTATACAGTGGGGAAGACTGGCAGCCACTACCTTAACCAAGAGATTAAAGTTAACATCACCAATAAAAAGACACAGCAACACTGCATGTCCCCAATATGATATGCCAAGAGAATGTAACTCTGAACCTCTATGCTACTCTTGGCAAAAACATATAACCTTGGCTTATCTGTGACACACAGATCCATACCGAGGGATTTCCTACAGAATTTTAACAATACTCTATCAAGTACAAGAAAAACAAAGAAAACTTGAGAAACTATCAGAGATTAGAGGAGAGAAAGGAAATATGACAACTAAATGCAATATGGGAGTTCCACACTGGATCCTGGACCAGAAAGAGGACATTTTTGGGGAACTTGCAAAATTCTAGTATGTACATAGATTAGTTTTATAGTAATGCTGCAATATAAATTTCCTGGTTTTGATAACCAGTATTATGATTACTGAGATATTAATACCCAGGGAGCTGGATACGAAGGCTGTATGAGAATTTTTGTATTGTTTTTGCAATTTCTCTTTAAGTCTAATTCTATTTTTAAAATCCCAGATTAGTTGTTCCCCTAGATACTTGATAGAGGAAAGCACAGATCCTGTCTGGAGAATGATGCCCCATGAAGCTGAGCAGCCCTTCACAGTGGCTCAGCACACTGAGACCCTGAGAAGCAGAGGTTCAGCCTCACTCTCCCACAGGAAGCAGAAGGACTCTTTGAGCAGGGTGATCCCCAGAAGCCCTGCAAAGTCACCTACGCAGATCTCAGATGCGGACAGGTTTCTAAATAGACCCACTAGTGCAGCCTAGACCTCACTACTAGGCATGACGCACCACACCTAACTCTGCCCAGTGGGGTGGCCCCACCTCATACAACACATGGAAACTGATAGGTACCCTATACCAGCAGCTGGGCACACTGTAACCAGATCTGCCAGCAAATTTTCCCCACTGAATGGCACTGCATCCCAGCTGTTGATGCATTTCCACAATTTCTGTAGTTTAGGCCAGAGACACTTGCAGACATTGCCAACATTGAATATAGCTAAAGAATCTATATGGATAGTCAAGCACCCACCTGAGACTACAGCCAACACAACATATCCAATCTATACGTAGGACACATCTCCCCCAGAAAGTCTTTTACTATGAAGACCACTCCATAAAGCTGATAGAGACAAGTGACTTGCCAGATGGGCAAATACCAATGTAGGGACACAAGAAGCACGGAGAAAACAAGGCAACATAACACCTCAAGCAGGGCATGGTGGTATATGCCTGTAGTGTCAGTGACTCAGGAGACTATGGCAGGAGAAATCACTTGACCCAAGAGTTCCAAATCAGCCTGGGCAATACAGTGAGACACCACCTCCAAAACAACAACAAACTTCCAAAGAAAAAATAGTACCTCTCCAGCAACAAACTCCAAAAGAAATGGAAATAGACAAATTGTCTGACAAAGAATTCCAAATGATTTTTAAGGAAATGCAAGGGGATACACGTGAAAACAGTCAATTCATTGATATTACAAAGACAGTGCATGATATGAATGAGAATTCAGCAAAGAGACAGAGATCATACAAAAAAACCAATCAGAAATCTTAGAGCTTAAGAACTCAATAAATGAAATTTAAAAATTTAGTGGAGAGCCTCAATAGTAAAACAGAGATTTCTGAGCTTGAAGATAGGGCTTTTGAAATAATCAAGTCAGATTAAAAGAGGAAAAAAATTATAACAATTGAAAAAGTCTTTAAGACCTACAGGATGCCATTAAGTCAACAAACATTTACACCATGGGTATTCCAGGGAGAGAAGAGAAAAGGGAAAAGACATAGAAAACCTATTCAATGACATAATTGTTGAAAACTTTCCAAATTTTGAGAAAGATATGGACATCCAGGTTCAGTAAACACAAAGGACCTCCTATATTTGACCAAAAAGATTCTCTCCAAGGCTTATTATAATCAAATTATCAAAAGTAAAAGACAAATTCTAAAAATAGCAAAAGAAAAGCACCCAGTCACTTGTAAGTGAATCTCCATTGGACTAACAGTAGACTTCTCTTCAGGAAACTTACAATGGGATAATATTTCTAAAGTCCCAAAAGAAAACAAATTGCCAACTCAAAAATAAATCAGAAATCTATCCTTCAGAAATTAAGGAAAAATAAAGATTTTCCAAGACAAGCAAAAACTGAGGGAACCCATCACCACCGGATCAGCTCTATAAAAAAAAAAAAAAAAAAAAAGAAAGAAAGAAAAGCCTAAAAGAATCCTATACTAAGAGCAAAAGGATATAACTTCAGTCAGGTATGATGGCACACTCCTGTAATCCCTGCCATTCAGGAGGCTGAGGCAGGAAGATCACAAGTTCAAGGCCAGCCTCAGCAAAAGTGAGGCACTAAGCAACTCAGTGACAGCCTGTCTCTAAATTCAATACAAAAACAGGGTTGAAGATGTGGCCTAGTGGTCGAGTGCCCCCAAGTTCAATCCCTGGTACTCCCTGCCTCAAAAAAAAAAAAAAAAAGGAAAATAACTTCAATCACAAAAAAACCCTGAGGGACTTCTAAGTGCCCACATTTTAAAAACTTTTTTTTTTTCAAATATACAACATAATGGTACATCTCAAGGAACTATATAAGCAAGAACAATCCAAATTCAAAATTAGGAGAAGGAAAGAAGATTAGTGCAGAAATAAATAATTCTGAAACAAAAGAGCAGTCAAATAAAGAGCTGGTGGTGTTTTTTGTTGTTTGTTACTGGGGACTGAACCCATAGCCTTTTGCATGTGAGGCAAGAATTCTGCCAACTGAGCTATATCCCCAGCCCCCTAGTCCCTATGTCTAATTTTATTTGAGCCAACTTTGAAATTAGAGCACAATAACAGTTTTGTTGCTATCATCCTTTAAATCACTATCATTAATATAATCCTTCAGAAGAAAACATCAGCAACTCCAGCAGCACAAGCTTTAATTAAGGGGGGAAAAAAGGACAATTGTTAATCTGGTTAATCTGCTTTGTTTCAGAAAAGAGGACGATTATTCAAAGTCGGATCCCTGCTGCTAGTTAGTGAAAAAGTCTTCTGCAGTCAGAAAGAATAGATATTTAAATTTTATTTTTTAAAAAGTTCTATAAGAATTCATAAAATCGGCTGGGGTTGTGGCTCAGTGGTAGAGCACGTGCCTAGCACATGCAAGGCCCTGGGTTCGATCCTCAGTACCACATAAAAATAAATAAATAAAATAAAGGTATTGTGTCCAACTACAACTACAAAACGAACATTTAAAAAAAAAAGAATTCATAAAATCAGCCTCAGATATTTCCAACTCACTATCTTCACAAGTACAGCATTTGATTTACTCTGAATTTTGTGTGTTTGCTTCTTTTTTTTTTAACCCAAATGACCCAATGGTGTGTTAAGTGGGTGGCCTAGCCCTTTGCACTAATTCCTACATGGATGGACTATTTGCTTAACTATGTTTTGAATTGAGGATTCAGAGATGAATAAGATATAGCTCTTGTGGGAAAAGTCCTCCAACCTTGAAATCTAGAAAGAACATGATCTTTCTTCTCCACATGATCTCAGGAGAACTGCTTCACTTTCCATGTCCTGGTTTCTTCAATATAAAATGAAGATAAAGTAGCACCTGACTCATAAGGTTGCAAAGGAAGTTAACACATGGAAAGAGCTTAGGACTGCTGTTGTGTTACTGTCTTCCTCATCTTCATGACTGCAAGCCACAGCCAGAATAACAAATTAAACATAAACAAAATACAGAAGAAAAAGCTAAGGAAATCTGGCCTGGGAAGTGATGGAGGATGGAAAGAATGACTGCCCCAAATGAGCAGTTGCAAGGAATTTAGGGACTCTTTCACCCATGAGAGATGGGTGAAATAGAGAAACCCTGAAAAATATATAGGGAGCCAGGGAGAAATACGGCATTGCACAGTCTCCAAGAAGACATCCGCCCTGGAACAGGCTTCCTTCTTTCCTCAGGATAGAAAATACTCAGTACTACAGACTTCCTGGAATGTGAACTGTTTATGCTTTCAAAAGGAGATTACATGGAGATCCCTGGAAAAGAAACCGAGAACCTTCTCATGGTAACCAGAAAGGCTGGGGGAAGGTCACACACTGAACAGCATTCTACTCAGCAACCTGTGAGCAAGGACAGTGATGGGGACGGGCTGTGGCACACCCTCAGCCTCCACCACAAGACACCTGATGTCACAGGGCCACATTTAGGACTCCCTCAGAAAATAACTGTCATATCTAATCCTAATAAGGAAAGAAAATTCTAGTATTTTAAAGTTTTCTTTTGGCTCTAGGACTTACTAAGGGACCTAATTAGACATAAAAAGTGGTTAGAGTTTTAAAATATTCTTGTTTGGAGCTGGAGAAGAGTTAGGGAAAAAACACACTCTAAACCGGTGGCCACTTTCTTTTCATCATCACCAAACACACTAGACTATTGATCAAATTATGCCTTTTCTCCTAAGTGCCATGTCCCACGACTGTGCTTGTGGTATGCTGACTTTTGGGAAGTCTTTTCCCAAACTGTCATTTTAACAGCTCAGTTCAGAGGTGACCTCTATATGACCTTATCCTCTGCAAAGCTGAAATCACGTTATCTGTAGCACTATGATGCTCTGTTACAGCACATGTCACACATACTGTTTTCTCTTAGATCATAAAGGACACGAGGACAAGAACTCCATCACCAATTTATCTGTTTCCCTAATAAAGTACATAGCACATAGTAGGTGCTCAAATATTTACTCTGTGAGATAAAATCCAAATCATGAATGAGTCCTTTCTGTGATAGTCCAGCAATGACTACAGAAAACAGAAATAGGATTAAGTATAGGGGCACCCCAGAAGTGCCCCTATAGCAAGGCTCCACCAGGATCGACGGGAATTAATGAGGTAATTCCCTTTGACTTAAATAGCCCCTCCCTGGCGAAGTGCAGTTTCCTCCCAGGGGTTACTGCCATGGTTCCAGTAGATTTACTCAGGCTTTGATGTAAGTTACCCATGACCAATCCAAGGATTTGTTGCTCAGTGCTTCTACCTATACTTCACTCTGCTTTTGCATGAGTAATCTTTTATTACTCAGAACCCCATGCCCTTTAAAAACCTCACTAAAGTCCTTTCTTTTATAAGGTCATTATTTTTATAGGAGATGGACTTGAAATCCTTTTTCTAATTTTTACAATGTTGGGGATCAAATCCAGGACTTCATGCATGCCCAGCAAGCACTCTACTCCTGAGATAAACCTTTAGTCCTTATTATTTATTTATTGAGACAGAGTCTTACTATGTTGCCCAGGTTGGCCTCAAATTCCTTGGCTCAAGTGACCCTCTGGCCCCAAGTGACCCTCTGGCATCAAGTGACCCTGAGGCCTCAGCCTCCCAAGTAGTTGGGACTACAGGCACTCCCCTCACCCACACACACCACTCCCAGCTTGAAATTCTTTTTTTGGAGCTTGTCATTAAGTAGGCAACCCCAAAAAGTATGAGTAGACTATACATTCATCCTTGTTTCACATGAGAAGGGAAGGTTGTGTTCTGTTAGTTTGAGTTGAATGCAACTAACTACACCTCAGGAACTGGAAAATAAGAAATATTTATCAGGTGCTTTCTGTGTCCAAGCACTGTTCTGTGTAACATGTTATTTCGATTTGTCTTAAAGCTATTGGATAAGTACTGTTAACCTATTGTACAGATAAAGAAACTGAAGCTAGAGTAAGACACATAGATAAGATTACTTAACTAGGAAATGATGGCGCCATATTCAAATGCAGATCTGATACCAAAGCCAATGATATCCAAGGGAAAAGACTGCTTCATGTCCTTTCAGGCTAGGTTAGCAGCAAAATCAGACATCAAATTGGTACTTTTTCTGAATGCTTGGAGATCTTCTGTAATGTGTCTCCAGTCCTGACTCCCCTCTGATTTGAGGCTCCTATATTCAATGCCTTCTTGGCACACCACTTTGACAGCTAATGGGATTCACAAAACTCAACAGGTCCGACACTTGAACTCCTGATTCTAGGGCCTCCACCCCAAAATGCTCCACATCCAGTCTCCCCTTCTTGGCAGAGGGCCACTTCATTCTTCAGGAATTTCAGGCCCCAAACAGAAATCATCATTGATTCCTTGTCCTCCCCACCCTCATAAACTACATCCAAACAATCCACAATCCTGAGGACTCAACCTTGGAAGTCCACCTCAGAGGATTGTTATGAGAATGAAACGAGCTGATATTTATAAAGCCGCTCGAGTAGTGCCTAACATATAAGTGCTGTATTTATTTATTTTTTTAAATTTTTATTTGTAGATGGACACAATGTCTTTTATTTATTTTTATGTGGTGCTGAGGACTGAACCCAGTGCCTCATGCTTATAAGGCAAGAGCTCTACCACTGAGCTACAATCCCAGCCCCTAGTGCTGTGTTTACTAAGTAAATTAACATCCTACCACTTCTCCCTGCCTCCACTCTCCCACCCCAGTTCCAGCCAGCAACATCGCCCACCAACTACCAACTGCAGAGCCCCCTAACCAGCCTGCAGTTGGTAGTTGGTGTGTTAATCCTGATTATAATCCTAACCAGGATTATAAAAAAAAATCCTTTTTTTCCCATTTCCATCCTTGCCCTCCGACCCAGAACAGTCTTCTAAAATACAAGTCAGATCACATCATCGCTCAAAATCCTCTAGAAACTTTCTATCTCAGAACAAAATACATTACAGTCCTTATTATGGCTCATTGCGTTTACAAGATTCCTCCCCCACTGTACCTCATCTTTATCTTGCTTTATCCACCACATTCTTGGTTCCTGTCCTCAGCCCTGTGCAATGTAATCTTCTACCAGGATCCCTCAGCCTGGGCCTCTTTTCCCTCAGTATCCAGAAGCCTGTTCCCACTTCACTCAGGGCTCTTCTCAAATGTCATCTCATCAAAGAGGCCTCCATTGTTCACTGTTATGGTTTGAATGTGTTGCTCAAGTTTTAATGTGTTGGAAATGTAATTCCTAAATTCTTATGGAAGTGGTGCTTTGGGGAAATACTGAGGATTAGCTGAGGTCATGAGGGTGGAGCCCCCACAATGGCATTAGTGGCTTTTGAAAAAGGAGAACCGGGGTTGGGGCTCAGTGGTAGAGCGCTTGCCTAGCATGTGAGAGTCACTGGGTTCAATTCTCAGCACCACATATAAATAAATGAATAAAATAAAGGTCCATCAACATCTAAAAATAAAATAAAATAAAGCAGGAGAGCGAGCTGAGCGGGGACACTTGCACTGCCACACCACGGGAGGTCCTCCTCCACATGAGGCAATAAGAAGGCCCCTGCCAGATGCTGAGCAGGGGCCAATAGCTTGCTCTTGGACTTCCCAACCTCCAGAACTGTGAGCCAAATAAACTTCCATTCTTTATAAATTACCCAAGTTAAGGTATTTTGTTACAATAACAGAAAATGAACTGAGACATTTCACCCTATCCCTACCTGTGTCAATCTTTATTCCCTTCTGTTTAATTTTTCTTCATACCATTTATCATACTTGATATATAGTGTGTTAACTGAGTTATCGCCTCTCTCTTTGCCCTTGATATAAGTCCCAAAGCGTTGGGCCTTTGTTTGGTTTCCTTCCATATCTCCTATACTCAAAACCACGCAAGGCCTATAGTAGACAAATTTGTTGAATACAGGAAAACAGGTATATATGAACTCACTTAAGGTTGTCTAAAAAGGGGAATAAATTATGTAAAATACCCATATTACATAATGGGTTCCATTTTCAGCAGGAAATTTTTATTTTTAAATGTTAAGAATTTTATCTTTAAATCTTCCCCATAATTTAAGTAAAATGGGCTAAAGATTAATCATTCAATTTTTTACATTTTCACCCATTTACCTACCTACAGTCATGAAAACTCTACTCAAATTAGATAAAAATCCTTTTTGTCCTATCAGATTTATCTCACTGAATATGTTCATTTTGCATAAACTACTCAAACAGAATTCAAGCATAATGCCATTTCCTTATAGAAAAAAAATCCACAGCATGATTTTTTTTTCCCCTGAAAAGTATTTCCTACTAAATGTTCAAACATGGAAATATGGAAAAGCAGAATTTAGATTTTGGGTATGGCAACTAAGTAGCCTGGTAATCTCCCAGTGGAACATTCTTCCAGGAAAAGTGGGCATTTATTGATGAAAATACTTCTAACATCTTGCCTCACACAGATTATGGTTCATCTGATGGTTGCCTTGGAAACAATAGCAATGCTAGCAAGGATTAGCCTCATAGGGTTGGTGCAGAATTATTTCCTGTGAAGTCACCGGGGAAGCAACACAGACAGTATGTGGGAATTTTAAAAAGGCAGAGAGATTGCCTGAGAGTAGGAGAGCCCAAACTCCTCCTAACAGATCAATCCCATCCACTCCTTATCCTTATGCTGCCATTAAACTCAAGCCTCTGTCCTTTAAACCCTAGGTTCTTTTTTGTTGTTGTTGTTGTTTTGTACCAGGGATTGAATTCAGGGCACTTAACCAGTGAGCCACATCCCTAGTCCTTTTTATTTATTTTTAATCTTTATTTATTTATTTTTATGTGGTGCTGAGATCAAACCCAGCACCTCACACGTGCTAGGCAAGTGCTCTACCACTGAGCCACAACCCCAGACCCCTTTTTATTTTTTTGAGACAGGGTCTTACTAAGTTGCTTAGGACTTAAGTTGCTGAGGCTGGCTTTGAACTTGTGATCCTCCTGCATCAGTTTACTGAGCCACTGGGATTACAAGCATGAGCCACCATACTTGGCTAAACCCTACATCTTGCATGAAGCCTTTGCTTATAAATTTCAGCTTCCAGTTCTCATTTCTCTCAATTCATAGTTTAAAAAAAAAAAAGATCTTCCTATAATTTAAGCATCTAATGATAGTGTTTTGCATGGTTCTCTAGATGCAAAATGAATTATCAGTTACTGAACATTTACCCTGAGTCAGGCACCCATGCCAAATGCTGTTAAAGTATTTCATTAAATTCTCATAATAATACTTGTTAGACAGGTATTACCAACCCACTATTTATTTTTATTTTCCAACCTATTATTTTGATGAGGAAACTGAACTTTGAAGAGATCAACTGACTTCTCATTGCAACATTTTCCAATAAGCCTCCTCACTTACATTAATCTGTAGGTTCTTCAAAAGGCAAGAGTGGCTCGATTTACCCTGTGACCTCTCTACTACTCAAAAAGATCACAACAATCAGTCAACAAAAACCAAGAAAGGATTTAAACAAAATCAACAATGAAAAAAAAAAACTGGATGTGATCAGATAGGAAGAGGGAGATCACTGTTTTGTTTTTGCAGTACTATGGACTGAACCCAGGACCTTCTTCGTGGTAGGCAAGCTTTCTACCACTGAGCTATGTCCCTAACCCCTCTTTTTTGGAGTAAGAATTCAAATGTACTAAAAGAATGTGGACAATGTCCACATACTATTTTTAAAAATCTGAAAATGTTGGGGTTGGGATTGTGGCTCAGCGGTAGAGCACTCACCCAGCACGGGCGGGACCTGAGTTTGATTCTCAGCTTCTCAGCACCACATAAAAATAAAGGCATTGTGTTGTGTTGTGTCCATCTACAAAAAAAAGATTCATATTCTCTCTCTCTCAAAAAAAAAATCTGAAAATGTATATTATATTTATGTAAATCTTTAATAATGAACATACTGGTGTCTGGTCATGATCAACTGTGAGATACATCACAAGTCATTTGTTTCTACTAATAAAGTAATGAAGTCAATCCTCTACTTAAAAAAAATTACTAAGCAAATTCAGAATGCTTACTATATTTTCTCCAATGGGGGAGAGAAGGTGTAGTTACAGGTAGCCCTCTGAGCAAACTGAATATTACAGGGCATTTTGAGCACCATCTTGAGAGAAAACAGGAAAAGAGTGGCTGATGTAAGGAAAAAGTACTGGGACAGGGATCCCAAATTACTGGAATCTATTCCTAACTGCTGTTGGCTCACTGGGTGGACAAGAGCAAGGTGCTAAGCAATCTGGCCTCTGCCTCCTCGAGCCTTCAGAAGTGCAGGATGAATGGTGCCAGTTCACTCTCGGGGCAGCAAGATGCTGCTTAGTGTTCTGGGCTGCACTGTTCTATTTCCTGTTTCTCCAAGGATGGTGAGGGAACTAGGGCAGCTTGCTCCTTCTGGAAACTGCCTTGTGGACTGGCTTTGTGGACATGAAACCAATAAGCTTTGATGTTGATTCAGGTGTTTTCTGAGAAAAATGGAAGGCCAAAGAATGAAATGTTCAAACAAATTCAGTTAAAAGGTGGAAATGAATTATGTAAACCAGAATGTCTCCATGATCTTAAAGTTGTTTCCAAGTGAACATCAACTTCTCAGGAGGAATTAAGAGATTAAAATCATCTCATTTTCTCAGCTATTGAATAAAAAATAAAAACCCATTTCCTATATTTTTCCAAGGTGCTGGCGAATTGACTAGTTAACGTCTGTGCAGACTATCAGGTATAAGGCGCTGTCTCACTGCCAAACACCATTCTATTTAATCTTGCCTCTGCTTCCATTTTGTCAGTCAACTTCCACGTCTATCTGGGATGCCATGATGGAGAATATTAATGAACTGCATTCTCATAAGCCTGAAAATTCTCAGGAGCAGGGGAGCTTAAAAAGATAAAAATGAAAATCTGGAACCTCCAGACTAAGGCTCATTTAAACGCCAGAATAATAATTTTCAAGCCAAAAAGAATCAATGACAAACAAGGTGTCACCTCAGAGCTCCCAGATGAGAAAGAAGGCACTCTATAAATCAAAATGATTATTAATAAATCTAACATACTAGACAAAACAAAGACAACCATTCCAAATAATGAACCAACACCATTCAAAACAAGGCAAAGGCAAGGCAAAGGCAAAGGCACGTTGGCCACCAAATAAGACACAGCACTGCATTTGAATCAGGACCCAAAAAAACTTAAGTGAACAAATTAGGGATCACACTTGATAAAATAATAGCAACAACTCAGAAGCACATACATTAAAACACTGAACTGCGAGAAAGCTGATTAAAACATTTCCTTCGTGGGGCTGGGTTGGGGCTCAGTGGTAGAGTGCTCGCCAAGCATGGGTGAGGCCCTTGGTTTAATCCTCAGTGCCACATAAAAATTAATTAATTAATTAATTAATTAATGGTATTAAAAATGTAAGCATAATATATTTTTAAAAAAATTTCCTTCATTATACATTTGATGATGGTGAATTTTGATATATTTCTATACAATGAGACCCACCAATAATTCTAATCTTTTGAGGCAGTCAGTCATAATTACTACATAAACTCAAAAGAATGGGTTTTAGGGAACATAAAATACAATTCCAGCCAGGTGTGGTGGTGCACACCTGTAATCTCATCTGCTCGGGAGACTGAAGCAGGAGATCAAGAGTTCAAAGCCAGCCTTAGCAACAGCAAGGCCCCAAACAACTCAGTGAGACCCTGTCTCTAAAAAAAGTACAGAATAGGGCTAGGGATGATTTATGTCCTCAAAAGGTAAGAGTGGCTCAATTTACCCTGTGAACTCTCTAGTATTCAAAAAGATCACAACAATCAGCCAACAAAAAAACTATTTACATAAAATCAACAATGAAAACAACAACACTACTGGATGTGGTTGAGTTCCCCTGAGTTCAATCCCTGGTGCTGCCCCCACCCCATACAATTAGGGATGAAATTCAGAGGGAGTTAATCTAATGCTCCCAGTACAAGAAAATTGATTATTGATTCAATAGCTTGTTTCTACAGTGGAGCTGGTTTACACTGCAGCAGAAAGAATTAAACTAGAATAAAGGCTACTTTATTAATGGAGTAAGTTCACAGTTCTCAAATCACCTTCCATAGTTACAACTCCTTCCTTCCTTCCTTTATTCCCCACTCCTTTCTTTTCTTTTTGTACTGGGGATTGAACCCAGGAACATTTTACCACTGAGCTACAACCCGGCCTTTTTTTGTATTTGAGACACAGTCTAAATTGCCCAGATTGGCCTCGATCCTCCTGCCTCAGCCTCCTGAATGGCTGGGATTACAGGTGTGCACCACTGCACTCTGCCATGATTACAGCTGATTCATTAATTTTACTACTAGGAATCTATCCTAAGGAAATAATCAGAGAAGCTGTCAAAGACTTATGTAGTTAGAAATTTCCAAGGTGTATAACCTATATAAATGTGTGCTAAAGTGTACCTGAAGTCTTATGTATGTTATTTGTTAATAGCTAAAACCTATAATACCTATCACCAGTGAAACAGGCATGTTAATATTTATAAAACAGAATATAACACACCAAAGCAAATACATTAACAAAGCTACATGCATCAACATGTATGAACCATAAAAACAAAATGTTTAGTGAAAGACGACAGAAACAAAATAATCCCTACTGCATGATTCTACGTACATAAAATTTCAGAACAGGCAAAAAGATGGCATTTTTTATGGCTACACAGCAGGTGAAACTCTATGCAGCAAAGGAGAAAAATGATTCCCATGAAGTTGGGGGAGAAGAGGGCTGTACTCTCGGAGGTGCTTCTCAAGGGCTGGCAATGCTCTATTTCCCAACCTGAGTGGTGGTTACTTGGGTGTTTGCTTTTATTGCAGCATTTCATTAATATGTATGTGTATGTTTTATGCTCCCTCTGTATGTTTCACAGTTGTGATAGGTTTTATAAAAAAAGATTCAGGCACAAGGGCATTCCTTACAATAAGCAGTTTAGTCAGGGTTGAAGAGCAGCATTTCAGGGTCAAGCTGCCTTTGATGTGGATCCCAGCTCAGCCACCGTTTGCTGTGTGCTTAGGCAATACTTTTTCATCTTGTTTTGAAGAAATAGGAGAAGAATGCCCACCACACAGGGATGACATGGTAATCAAATGAAAGTGTCTACCACAGTGTGTGGTACTATGCAATATTTTTCTGCTGTTATTCTTACCCTGGATGAACAGCTACAGAAACACAACCAAGAGCACCTTCTTTGTGTAAAGCACAAATAGGCAAAGCAGAAATGGGGAAATCCACACAGTTCCAGTGTATTTCCAGAGAACTGACAGACAATAATTCAAACAAAGGTCAAAGGTTAAATGAAACTGAGACACTGGAAATAGCAGAAAGCTGTGCTCCAGCTGTGCCAGATCATAAAGTCATGGCGCTGCCCTTTCCAAGACCTAATGCCCCTGTGCAATCTCAGTGTCCCCACTCCAGGAAAGGAGACCCACTGCCAGACAGTAGCTCTCAAACTCCTTAGTGTTCGGTTAATTTGAGTATAATTTTAGTTAAATATAGTCTAGCCATGCCTTTCTGAGTTACAAAAGTAATCTTGATTGTATTTTGAATGTTCCTAAGTCTGCATTAAATGATAATTCTTGGTTTGTCATTTCTTTTTTTTTAAATTTTTTTTTAGTTATGGATGAATATACAGTATCTTTATTTATTTTTATGTGGTGCTGAGGATCGAACCCAGTGCCTTACACATGCAAGGCAAGTGCTTAATCACTGAGCTACAGCCCTAGCCCCTTGGTTTGTTATTTCTAAAGATGGTAGATCTCAGATTTATTTTATAAATTTTCCCAAATTGATTAAAGCATAATTTCTACTAGTTTATAATTCTGGTTCATTTTCTAAAATCAGAACCAGCAAGTTACATGGACCAAAATCATCTAGTAAAGTTACATTTCACCAACCAAATTACCAAAGTGCTCAATGATAAGAAAAAATGAGAAACTGGGTTCCAGCATTTGTTGGTTTTTCAAAGAAGACTCTTTCAAAGCCAACACCTGAATGCTCCATAGATTACTCTTCTTATCAAAAGGGGGATAATGAAACTGAACAATGGAGACTCTTACATCATCACAATAGTTCAGGGGTTAATCTTACTTTCCCTGAGGGACAATCAGCTACCTGTCCTCTGATGTAAATTATCAGAAAGTTCACAGCTTCTAGCCAAAAATGTTTGATCTGAATCCAACAAATCCTCACATACAAATCACTAGTTAACTGGAAGGACCAGGGAAGAGAAAAATGAGCTAAATGTCACCATGAGGATGCAAACAGGCAAACTGAAACGTTGTTAACTCTCTGCAGGAAAACTGGACCAGTTACTTCAACATGCACCAGGCATAGAAAAGGAGCAGGGTTGTCCTAGAATAATACTTAAGGGATCAGGGAGGATGCACTAGACACAATGCTTGGTTCTGGATTAGAGTCTGATGTGTAAAACTATACAGGACTTCCTGAGGTCCATCAGGAGAAATTTGGATATAACTTAGAATTAAAACCACGAAAACTATTGAAATGGAAAGGTGGAGGTCACTGATTTTAAATGCAGACTACAAAATAGTACATGCAACATATTATATAAGTTTGTTTTTAAAATTCATAGATGTATTTTTATGGCTAGAAAGTCCCTAAACATCTAGTCTGAGCTGCTTGAGTAGTGATCTCGAGAAGGTGTTAAGTGTGATGCTGTTATTTTTTAATTATGTGTCTCCCCCTCCCCAGTGCATATGTACTGGTTTTTGTAATAACAGGTTAAAAAGTTAGTTAAATAAAACAAAATCTCTCCAAGTAGCATATGACTAGTGCTAAGTAAATGATGAGTTCAGAAAATGAAGCAATTATCACTGTGTGCTAGAATAGTAAGGGAAGCCTTCATGGAGGAGAGGAATTTTAGCTGACTCTGGAAAATGGGTAAAATTCAGGCAAGTAGAAACTATAAATTCTTTATTCCACCAGTCAGTCTAAAAGTCATAGGGCTTTATGAACAATGGGTTGGCTAGCCATGAGATATTTAGGCCAGTGGGGGAGGGAGGAAATTAATCTTCCTTTTAGTCCTATCCAGCTACTTCTGTTTCTATCATTGTTCATGACCCCAGAACTTCTTTTTCATTACCACCATGAAAAGAAGCAGCAATGTATTCTGGCTTCATTTTACTAAAAGATTTCTTCTTCCTGGCTCCTCAGAATGGAATGTTTTGCCTTTGAGAATGGAATGTTCTAACACAGGTATGTGTGGAGTCTTGTGTAATATGGAATGAAGTGAAGGGAAGATGTGGTGGAAGGAATTTTGAGACTGTTAAGACAGCAGACATGAAATGGCCTTTTCAAACTACATAGTGTCCTGCCACATTCATAAATGTGTAGGCTCCAGTTGTCTCTCTCACATATTTGATAAGCCTCTACCATGTGTCTGGCACACAAAATATTAAACACACAGGGCTGGGAATGTAGCTCAGTGGTAGAGTGCTTGCTTAGCATTTGCAAGGCCCTGGGTTCAATCCCCAGAGCACATACACACACAAAGGAAAAAAGAGTTAAACATACAAACAAAAAGGAAACTGTAAACAAACATCAAGCTCTAGCTCATGATATACATTCCAAAGTATTTAGGAGTGACAAGTACTGATATCTTCAACTTACTCTGAAATGCAAAAATATGATGAAGTGATAGACAATACAGGTGAGAAAAATAATAAAGTAAAATACAAGAATGGGCACATGATATTCACTATTCATTATTTCATTTTTTCAGTATTTTTTTTGTTTTGTTTTCAGTATGTTTGAAAAATTTCAGAATAAAGTGTTGGGGGAAAATAAATATAGCTTCATACCTTATCTATAGCTGATATTCTTCAATAAATATTTGCTGAATTTATGAAAACCCAAACTAAAAAAGTTTAAACACAGAAGGTTCTAAATGCATGCCTGGTTAAGCGTGGTAGTGCATGCCTCTAAGGCCAGGGACTCAGGAGGCTGAGGCAGAACGATTCCAAGATCAAGACCAGCCTCAACAACTTAGTGAGATCCTGCCTCCAAATTTAAAATAATAAAAAAAAGGACTGGGGACATTGCCTGGTGGCAGAGTGCCCCTGGGTTCAACTCCTAGTACTGCAATTAATCAATCAATCAACTCATGCCTTGAAGCATCTTCTTTGAAAGAAATTTTAAATTTAGTCAAGTCCAACAATTTTAATCCTCTGAAAACAAAACTCTAGCCTAGAGACAAGCTGGGAATTTGCTATATCCAGACCATGTTCATTGTTCACAGAAGTAGCAAAAACAAACAGAACCTAGGGTAGAGAAGCAACCAGAAGTACTCAGGAGGGAGAAAAGAAAGTAAATGGGAGACAGCGTAGAGAAAAGCCCCTGGCATAAATGTGATGTGGGTATAAAACTTGGATTTGGAACATGGAGCCCGGAGTCCTGCATACACCAGCTTTACTATTCCTAGCCATGTCCCTGGGCTTGGGCAAGTCATTTACTCTGAAGTCCCTCTCTTATCGAACAGGAACAATATCTACCTTTCTACTGCACAGGTTCCGACCAAAGAACAGTAAGTTTTGTAAGTCTTAGAGCATAAAATAAATGGGAGGTACCTCAACATCATGCTAGCTCCAAGTGACACAGGCCTGTTCCATTTCCAAAATACAACCATCTCTTCGGGAAAATACAGCAGACAGTCATTATCAGTGCCTTTCTGGGGTTTATCTATTGCCCTGAAGAGAGTTTGAACTTTCCTCTAAATAATGGGTGCCCCCTCTCTCTCTCTCTCTCTCTCACACACACACACACACACACACACACATTAAAAAAATGCACACAAATGGTAACTACGTATGATGAAGGAAGTGTTAATTTGATTGTGGTAATCATTTAAATATGTATACATGTATTAATTTAATTTTCATTTTTCAACTATATCTCAATAAAGCTGGAAGGAAAAAACCCTAACTTAGGTTAGTAGGTATTAGCAACAACAATAAGAACAACAAATTAGCAACAAAAAAAAGTATCAAAAAATTCAGAAAACACTGGGTTACAAAAGCTTTTAGTATACAAATATGTACTGCAAATCTCCAAGAGAGGTATAGAATGTTACATATTTCCTGGATTCATTCAAGAACAGAACCTTTTCTGTTCTCAGTTTCTTGAGATTGATGCTACAAGGAGCACAGTTTGAAGAAAGTTGCTGTAAACACTTCTGAAAATTCTAAATAGACCTACATTTCAATTCAGGATCTATGAATGGCAACCAAGTTAAAAATAAAAAGAACACTTAGTTATAATAATCACCAAGTCACAGAATGAAACTAAGGGATCTTTGTCCTGCCTATGGAGGGGAAAAATGGTGCTAACGTCTAAGCAAAGTGACCGCTATGAACTTCTACTCTATTCCCCATCCTCCTTGTTATGTGTTAGCATTAACATATTAGAGAGAACATTCTGCCTTTGGTTTTTTTGGGACTGGCTTATTTCACTTAGCATGATAGTCTATAGTTCCATCCATTTTCTAGCAAATGCCATAATTTCATTCTTCTTTATGGCTGAATGATATTCCATGGGGGGGATGGAAATGGGAAAGACAGTAGAATGACTCAGATACAACTTTCCTATGTTCATATATGAGTACACGACCAGTGTATCTCTACATCATGTACAACCATAAGAACAGGATCCTAATTAGAATAAGTAACTCCATATACATATGTCAAAATACACTCTACTGTCATGTATACCTAAAAAGAATAAAAAAGGTTCTTTTAAAAATTTTTAAATAAATTCCTTCACTAAAAAAAAAAAAAAAAGACAGCTACGTAGTTCAGAGCAGGGAGCAGATAGAGTCCTGAGATTCCACAATGTATTCTGTGTGCACCTGAAATGATCTTCACTCATGCACACTTGCAGACTTAGAGCAGGATCCACTTTGGGTCTCTACCACAAGCATCAAGAGCCACATTCTAGGGTCCCCACAGCCTCAGCACAGGGGTGATTTCTGTTCCACATGTGTTCCTTGTGAAAGACTCCTCATGGACATCTTAGACCTAACCTCAATCATCCTTTTTGTAGCATGCTTTTTTTTTAAGTCAGCTGCTTGCTACCTTTCAACTTGACTCCCTGTCTACCTATAACCATGGGATCAGGAGATTCTGCCTAAATAACTAGGTTCCTGTCCAGTCCTGACCCACTTATGCCTATTTCATAAGCTAGTATGTTTTGTTAATCTTCAGTATTCATCCTTCTGCTTTATTTTTTCTTCCAGAGTGCATTATAGATCTACATAATGGTGGGATTTGTTGTTAGTATTTGTATACACACACAATAGGCCTGTCCTTCTTTGTTTTAGCAGGGGCAATTCCTGGATAGGTATTTGACAATGGGCCTTTCTAATAAGGTAAAGAGCGAGGGGCTAGGGTTGTGGCTCAGGGTCAGAGCGCTTGCCTCGGGCGCATGTGAGGCACTGAGTTCGATCCTCAGCATCACATAAAAAAAAAAAAAACAAAGTAAAGATTAAAAAAAAAAAGGTAAAGAGCGAAACACATAACATCAGAGATGTTTTCATATTAAAACTCTAGTGAAAAGCAGACTTGGAGAGACTTCCATATGTATTTCTAATAAAGCCTGTAGTCGGGCTGGGGATGTGGCTCAAGCGGTAGCACGCTCGCCTAGCATGCGTGCGGCCCAGGTTCGATCCTCAGCACCACATACAAAGATGTTGTGTCTGCCGATAACTAAAAAATAAATATTAAAAATTCTCTCTCTCTCCCCCCGCCTCTCTTAAAAAAAAAAAAAAAAGCCTGTAGTCCTGGATAATGACAGAGCTACATTCCAATTCCAGATCCTTGACTAAGCAGCCAGGACCCTGATGATCAAACATTATGAGAAAAACAAAGCCAATGGATAGCTAGTCTTCAAATAGCAAATTTCCTGGATGAATTCTGAGTCATTAACAGCATAAGGGGATGGAAGGAAAGGATGAGATTAATACCAACCGTTGCCTCAATTAAAACTTTGCCTTTAAGAAAACATTTAGGAACATGACAATCAACATTTTAGTGCTCTGAATCTGAATCTTTTTCTGTTCATCTATTTTATATTATAAACACAAATTAAAAGTAAACAGGTTTGCTAATTAGGAATATTGTTGTCAGCCTCTATCTTAGATAAAAACAGGTGAACTTGTCCTATGGGGACCAAAGATATTTTGGATGCTTACTACATTATACCCAAGAGAAAATTCTAGGATATAAATTGTTCTACAAGAAAAGTCATATTTTCAACAGTACCTGAGGAATAGAAATTGGATTTTTAGAGATCTCAAAGAAGTCTGAAGAAAAACAGTCATGACAGCTGATCAACTTGTGTCCTTGCCTTTACCAGTGGGATAACAACACCTAATTCAATCTCTTTACTGCAAATAAGGGATGATAATATCTAACTAATAATACAGTTATGAGTCTCAAATGAGATAATATATGAAAATAGCTCAAGTTATAAAGCACAAAAATATATGTATTACTAAGCATTTTCAAGACAAAGTGGTACCTCGAGAGGAATGAAGGGAGATTCAACATCATTTCAAAGGGATGTAAGATGACATCACCATTCCAATTCTCTCATTTCAAGCCGGAAGAGCCAATAATTCAAATTCTTTATGTAATTCCAGTTCCTCATGGAATTCCCACCTCAGTTTAACACCAACTCCAACTTAGCTGGATAGGGCGGGGTGGGGGGGTGCTTACTTTCTATAGTTCCAGATCTTTGTCATGCTGTAGCACAGGATTCCACAGTCACGCTGGGCAGGTAGGTGGAGCTCAGCCACAGAGTCATCGAGGAAGCAAAGCAGACACACCAACACATGCTGGGAGTATTGGGAAGCTGCAACCGTGACTAGGCCTTCCTTCTGTAGGTGCCCATAAAACCTTCTGAGCCAAACATAGCTTTTGCCTCAGTTGTTATTATATTTCCTTGTTATGGGCATTTAAAAATCTACTGTGTTTGCTCTGTTCCTCAAGAGTCCCTAGTTCTTGTTGGTCTAGACTTGGCAAAGCCTTCTATTTATCATCTTCCACATTCTCACCTATTTAGCTTATAACCCACTGCTCTAAGTGACATACTATTTTCTTTTAAATTCATCAAAATTTTTTGATGGGAAAAAAATTTAAGAATATAGAAAACTAGGGAAAATATTCTATGAGTGCTGGCATGCCCAACACATCAAAGTATTAAATGTTAATGTTTTACACTGTTTGCTTTGTCATTTTTTCCTAAAATAAATCATAATAAGGATATCATCTCTACATAATCAAGTTAGGATGTTGTCTCTACAAATGCAAATTCATGTGAATTTCAGAAAAAATTGATAAGCAGCACTTGTGAATTTCTACAAAAATCCTTTAATATGAAGACTTAAGAGACAGATATGGAAAAAGGAATGTGGTTTTTACAGGACATATACTATAATACCATTTCAATCTATAAAAAGTAAAAAAAAAAATTCCTTAATATCCTGATACCCAGTGAGTATTCCACTATACTACTATATCTTATTTTAAAAACAGTGATATATAATTGATACACGATAAACTGTGCATCTTTAAAGCACAGGTGGCAGAGGTGATCAGCAATCAATTACATGGGGTCTGAGTGTCAGTGCAGCAAAGAAGTCTTCAGAGCACAGAGTGATATGGGTGCTCTAGTTTACAGGTTGAGAGAGAAGAAAGGACAAGGGTACAATCCCTGCAGAGGGGCCACATTCTGGGACATGTTCCACCAGATGTCCTTACATACATACTTCTGACCTCAGCCTGCACCAGAAAAGGCAGAAATAGGAGCTTCTGTTTCCTAGAGGCTCTCTTCAGCAACCTGCACTAAGAAAATTTAACATCATGACTTACATGGAATTATTTTAGAGCACATATTGAAGATATTTTGGAGCATACATCAGGAGCTAAGGGGTAGAAAATTCATAACTGACATAGTATAGTTCTCTTGAGTTCAGGGTTTATGGAACTTCTTGGATCTATGGGTTTATACTTCTCATCAAATTTGAATAATTTTCAGCCACTGCTTCTTTAAGTATTTATTCTGTTCCCCCTTCTATTTTGAGACTCTAATTATACTCATCAGACTACATGAAGTTGTTCCATAGCTCACTGACATTTTTCTCCCCTCTTTTTTCCTTTCTGTGTTTCACTGTGGTTAATTTCTATTGCTATGCCTTCAAATTTCCTCATCTTTTCTTCTATAGTATCTAACCTGCCACTAATGCCAACCAGTGAATTTTTCATCAGACACTGCAGTTTTCATCTAGAAGCTGGTCTGTGTTTATGTATTCCACATTTCTAACTTCTGAACATACAAAAATGCAATTATAATAACTCCTTTAATATTCTTCTATACTAATTCTACCATCTGTAGCTCTGGGTCAGTTTCAGTGGATTGACTATTCTCCTTTTCATGGATCACATTTTTCTGCTTCTTTCCATGCCTGATAATCTTTGAATGCTGGCTGTTACAAATTTTACTATGTAGGGTATTGGATATTTTGTGTTCTTACAGATTTTCCTGACCTTTCCTATGGGATACAGTTAAACTACTTTAGTTTGATCCTTCAGATTTGTAGGCTGGGCTGGGATTGTGGCTTAGCCATAGAGCGCTCGCGTAGCACAAGCGTCCGGGACCTGGGTTCGATCCTCAGCACCACATAAAAATAAAGGCATTGTGTTGTGCCCATCTACACCTAAAAAATAAATGTTAAAAAAAAAAAAAAAAAGATTTGTCAGGCTGGTCCAGAGAAAGTACTCATTCTGGATCATCCATAATTACTTCCTACAACTGAGGCAAGACCTTCCAAAGTATTCTCTACCCAATGCCCCATGAATTATGAAATTTTCCTGTCTGGCTGATAGCAACAAGCACTTTTGTTATTACCCCGTGAGCACTGGAAACCATTTTATTCCCTTTGAGTTCCCAGTCTTGAGTCATTTGCTTACATGGATTTATTGATCAGCATCTCAAGAGAGACCTTCTGCAGGTCTCTGGGGTTCTTGTCTCTTGTCTTTCTGGTACCCTGCTCTATGCCCAAGGATCAGTTCCACATCAGCTGAGGGAGTCCACTGGGCTCTGCTTTAGACCCTGCCTCTGGTGCCTCAGCCTGGAAAGCCTAAGAAGCTGAGGGAAACTGTATGCCTCACCTCTTATTTCAGGGATCACTATCCCTCACTGCCCAATGCCTAGTGCCTTAAAAAGACTGTCTCATATAGGTTCTGGGGTTTTGTTGTTGTTTTGGTAGGAAGGCAAATTTGGTCTGTTAGTTCAGCTTGGCTAGAAGCCGAAGTCCCCAATGTATCTTTGGAAGCTAATTTATTCAAACAATGATCCACATATTGTATTTGGCTTTCATGTCTCTTAAATCCTTCTTAATCTTAAATTCCCATCCTATATCTCTTTTTCTATGAAAACTGAATAGACCCAGGTACCTGTCCTATGGGATGTCCACTTTCTGGATTTGTTTGGTTGCTGTTAAGTCAATAGACTTGTGTCTCTATCCTAGGAGTTGACAAGCTTTCTGGGAAGATACAGAAAATGAACATTTAGCTTTGTGGGCCATAGATTACCTCTTTCACATAGTCTTCTTTGGTTTACTATATTTGTTTTGGTGGTACTGGGGATGGAACCCAGAGCTTTACACATGCTAGGCAAGTGCTCTGCCACTCTGCTACACCCCCAGCCTTGGGGGAACATTCTCTTTTCTGAATATTATTATAAACTTTTGGATTTTTCTACATTTGTATGTTTAAATCAATTGCAGCCAATTTTCCAGTTGTCCCCCCTTTGGCCAATAAAATCTCTTTAAACTGGCTTCTGTATCCTTTTGACACAATCTCATTAGTTTGTTTTAAATTGAGGAATGATTATTCCATTAGACTGGAAGCATCCTTGCGTCTGACACACATGTCAGCTAAGGCTCAATTCCTGTTTCAGACCTGGAATTAGCTGTTTTGGTGAGCAACCTTAGCTCCTTTCAGTAAGGAATAAATAGAATTTAAGATCTGGTACTACAGGTGCCCATTACTCCTACTATATCCAACCTAATCCATTTTGACCTCTTTGCTTTTGAGGGTATTTCCTCCTGCTATCCTTCATAGTCATTCTCTTACTTATATCATACTTGTTACTACTGAAACATCTCTTGCTAAATACTAAGGTACTACTATTTTTGTCCCAGGTTGCATGACATTACATAACTTTGAATGAATTAATGAATTTCATTAAACAAAAATGAAGTTATAATGCCATTAAAACAATGGGTAGTATCACTTAATTGCTGAGCACCACTGTTATAATGCTATATCTCTGTTAATTACTTATCGGTTGGATTTTTTTTTAAAAAAGAAATTAATTGTCTGCTTTCTATATCACCATCAAGTTTTATAACATTCTGAGCCCAGGATACAATGAATAGCACTGGAGATACAAATAAGTCTAAGACAGTCCTTAGTTTCCTAGTCCCTGAGCTTTAATACCTAGTTGGTGAGATGCAACACAGTAGCTCAAATACAGTTACTATTCACTAAACCAGGTAAGTACTTTATACCATCCACAACTCAAACAACCTTAAAAGGCATCCTGCATGATTCTTTTACTTTTTTATGATTCCTACTTTTTCAGATGAGGAAAATATACAATTTCAAGCTCCCTGAACCTCAACCAGCACAGTCAGTAAACAAAAGAGCCAAAGTAAACCCTGATTTAGTACTCAAACCTGTGCCCATTTCACTATGCTAGACTGCCTCTTAGAAAGAGTGACAGATGAAATACGCCCTAATTTCAGCAAGGCTTAAGGTTTTTGCTTTTATTCTACACAACTTCCTGGCCAGACACTGACTGTGGAACTTAGGAGGAAGAAAAGTTTACTTGGGAGGGTCCTCCATGGCATGGTGTCAATCTAACAAAAAAATCCAAGAGTCCATTTTGTTCCTTACAGATGAAGGAATTAATAAGATACTTGTAACATCAGCTGCTGAAACTGAATCAGGCAAGAACAGCTGTCCCCAATCCTGGTTTCATACTAAAATAGTAACTTCCACCCTTGGCTACAAGATATAATCACCTGATATTAAAAATCCCAATGCCTAGGTCACATCCCAGAGCAGTTACATCAATTCTCTGGGTTGGCCCCAGTGATGGGTATTTGGCTTAACATCTCCTCAGCTGTTGAGCAATCAGAAATGAGAATTACAGCTTTAGAATAAAGAATTATTATTTACTAAGTCACTCTGAATACACGGAGAAAAGATTCCTATTAAGAAAAAAAAAAAAGGTGAAAATAAGTAGATACAAACAGCAATCTGAAGTCAGAGGGATCAAGCATAGAAACAAGTATTTGCAGGTATCTATGAGTCTCCATTCCAAGAGAGCTTTGAGGAAAGAGATCATTATGGGTCTAGTCTGACTCAGGTAGTCAGAATGTACCTGATAGCTTCTCAGCCCACAATTCCCACCAACAACAGCCACTACTGACTAAGCAATTGTCAGGAGGCTCGATACATTTTCATGTAGTCTTCAATTTTACAATGTAGGTTTCTTTTCTTTATTTGGTGGTGCTGGGTATTGAACCCAGGGCCTCATGCATGTAAGGCAAGCACTCTACCAACTGAGCTATATCCCCAGCCCCCAATATAGGTTTCTATTACACAGATGATGCATAAAAAAACACAAGAGGCCGAGCAAGGTGGTGCATGCCTGTAATCCCAGCGGCTTGGGAGGCTGAGGCAGGAGGATTACGAGTTCAAAGCCAGTCTCAGCAATAGTGAGGGACTAAGCAACTCAGTGAGACCCTGTCTCTAAATAAAATACAAAAAAGAGCTGGGGATGTGGCTCAATGGTTGAGTGCCCTTGAGTTAAATCACCAGTACCCGCCCTCCCCCCAAAAAGACCTAAGATACCTTACATTTGTTTCTAAACAAGTCATCTATCAGGGGTTCACAATTTAAAAGCCATGGATCCTTTGGGGATACCAAGCTGCTCTGAGTGAAGGTATTGCAGATTGAGCACACCCCCTCGACAGATGCTGCTGTGGTTACAGAATACAAATCCTACTGAGAACATACCCTAACAATGTATCACTTGGCACTTTTTTTTTTTTATCAATCTATCAATGCTAACACATCTATTAAAAATATCAAGTCTACAATTTTTTATGTCTAAATGTTCTTTTGTGAAGAAACTACCTCATATATTATTAGTGGAAATGTAAAATGGTACAAGCTTCTTTGAAAATCGGTGTGGCAGCATCTTAAAAAAGTTAAGAGACAGGGGTTGTGGCTCAGCGGTAGAGCACTTGCCTAGCAAGTGCGAGGCGCTAGGTTTGATCCTCAGCACCACATAAAAGTAAATAAATAAAGATGTTGTATCCAACTACAACTTAAAAAAAATATTAAAAAGACATACCATACAGTAATTCCACTCCTAGAATTTCACAAATACACTAGTGAAATGAGTCAAACACAAGACTACAAGACTACATAGTGCCTTATTCCATTTATATGAAATAGAAACGGGAATCAGTACAGACAGAAAGCATATCATTATTTGCCTGGGAGTGCAGGTGGGGACAGGAGTGAGGACTGACTGCAGAGGTACGAGGGAATTTTCTGGGGTGACTGAAATATTCTAAAACTGTATTTCAGCAATGGCTGCACAATTCTATACATTTGCTGAATTGTAATATAATTAAATTATACTTCAATAAGGCTGTTTCAAAATATTGTGAAAAGTCATTGAATTAGTTTTAAAAAGCAGGGAGTCTATGCTGAAAGACTGGGAATCAGTGATGGAGAGAAAGGCAAAGGAATTCAGTAAGTGAGTATGTGTTAAAGGAAGTAAAACATTAATTCTCTGATGAGTAAACCTTTTAGTAAACAGTCCAATGCACTACACAGTTCAACTACAGAACTAAGTAATACACGCTTTCTGACTCCTGAGTCTAGTTCTAACTCTTAAGAACTTTGAGACAAGGTGCTGAGCCCTCAGAAGGAGGTGCCCAGAGAGCAGAGTCAACAGGACAGATGCAGAGTGTAAAAAACAAAAGAAAGGTGCTAGCAGAAGAACAAAGGCCACGTGAAGGAAATGGAAACTGAGCTTAGCCTTGGGGGCCCAGGGAACTTCCCAAGAGGGTGGCTGTTACCAGGTACTGGGGGGGGGTGGGGAGAGGAGGAGGCAGGAGGATCATTGCAAGGTCCAGGTCAGCCTCAGCCTCAGCAACTTAGCAAGAAACTGTCTAAAAAATCAATCAATCAATCAATCAATCCTTCAGCAAAGAAGTATGCCAGTGAGAAGGGAAGGGGGAGGGAGCCGACTCTTCAATGAATTCTCTGGTCCTGTGTGGGTGGGGAAGTTCACCTTGAATCACCCTAATAAGTCAGTCTCTCCAGCTGACAGTTTAATTCCCCAACAAACACCTTTAAAGGGCCCCATGTTTTGGAAGACACATTGTCATTCATTCTTTCTTGTTTTTTGTTTTTAAACAAAAAAGACTATTATATACACAAATTCCTTTCACTTTAAGGATAAACCATCACAGGAAAAGAAAGGCTTTTTAATTCAAACTCTGTCAGTTTTGAAACAGGATGTTAATTTTCAAAGACTGGCCTCAATTCTACCACATTGTGTTCAATTTCAATTTAGTTTTGAGAAATAAGTCAAATATTTAAGTAGAAGGCAAGGCTTTGAGTTGACTTGAAATAATAACTGGTATGCTCTTCAAAGAGCTCCTGTTAAACACTGAAGTTCCTCTTCAATAATATATGTCTGTCTGCAGCCTTTTATGTAAACAGACTGTATAAAACAAAACCTATTGTTTCAGTAAACATTTATTTTTTACTGAAAAAACTGTTAACCCTGTTATTTGACAAAGATTTTCATAACACATTTGCATTGACCATAGTTTCCCTGGCTCTCTGACCTTCGATGACTCATATCCTCTTGGGCCTTGGTTGTTTCTTCAACTGTGAGATCAAAGGGTCAGGCTAGATTACACAGGTTAACCTCATCCTTCAACAACCGAAATACCAAGGGTTCTCACCATCTTAAAACCTTAAAATTTACAGTCAAATTAGTGATCGCCTACTCTTTCAGTCTTCAGAATAAATTCATAGCCTTTTTTGGATCCCTGCCAAATGCATGGCACTAAGCATTGTTGGGGATAAAAACCAGTTAAAGACACAGTCTTTGCCCTTCAGGTTATCTAAAACCTAGGAGGAAGCCGGGCATGGTGGCATACACCTGTAATCCCTGTGGCTTGGGAGGCTAAGGCAGGAAGATTGGGAGTTCAAAGCCAGCTTCAGCAACTTAGTGAGGCACTTGGTAACTCAGTGAGACCTTGACTGTAATAAAATATATAAAAAAGGGCTGGGGATATGGCTCAGTGGTTAAGCAACCCTGGGTTCAATCCTCGGTACTAAAAAACAAAAAACCTAGGAGGAAAACAAACATGAGGCACAACATTAAGTGACAAGAAAATTTAGACAACAAAAACAAAATACAAACAAAAATTCAGACCATAGGCTCTATCATTTAGATAAATTAAGAGTTTGATATAAAGCATCCCCAAATATTCCTACCTTTGGTGGGCAATATCAAGGATAATGATTATGTTCCATGTACTGCCACCACCATATGTGGTGGGATGCTGGTTTGTGGGGACCATGAGCTGGACACACAGTACAGCAGGTCTCATATTCCTTACCATTAGTCTTTTTTTCTGTACAATAATGATGGAAAACAGGTCCTAAGTGATAAACTGTATTGAGAATTCAGTTCACGCTTTTAATTTATATATTAGAATATATGGAAGCAATATCTGCCTTAATCATTAATGTAAAAGGAAAGACCTGCTATGACTTCTCTGACATCATAGTTACGTCTTGCCTGCACTCTGAACCTGACTAGAAGTGTCACAGGAGAAGGAATAACTGGTATTCATAGCAACATCACCAGACGGGAACCATGTAGAAAGCTGTAACCTAGCAACTGATGACGAGAGGTGTGTAAGGGGAATTCTTCCAGCTCTGCAAATGACAAACATACAGCACTGAATGCAACTAAGCATATGAGGGCAATGTGGAAAATCTGACTTACCTGTGGAGAGCTGGGGAGTGTCAGCCTCACAAAACCCCAGAACTAAGACATATCGCTTCAAACAGGAAAAGCATAGCAACACCTCCTCACTCCCAATACCACCCATCATATGCATGGAAAGTACTTATGTGTCATGAAATGGAATGGAAAATAAATTTTGGTGAGACACAGTCATCTCAACCTCTACTTTCTCCATATACAGAGGCAGTGAATTTGGATGAGAAGACACCCCAGTCTCAGAGAAGTTGGAATATGTTCTGCATGCAAAGAAAGTGGCATCACAAACCTGACAGAGTTACAATGTACTACATCACATGAGAACCCCAGCCCTCCACAATCTTCTTTCTTCTTTCTCCTAAGCAGCACAAAATTCGGATGTCTGGAGGGTCACAGACAGGGAAACTGAGGTCCAGAATGAGGATTTATTCAAAGTCAGAAAGCTAGTGATGAAGCAGAGGCAAAAACCCAGGTCTTCTGGTTTCCAGGCTAATTCTTTCCATTAAAGCACAATGCTACTTTTCTTCTTATATTTAAACAGAAACTCTTAATAGGAATGAGAAATAAACTCCTTTTATGTGAAGCTACTGAGATGGTAGGGCTTAGCTATCATGACAGTTGGTGTTACCCTACCTAACGTAACTATGAATAGGTCTATCCTACCCTAAGGCAATCTGAAAAAGATACCTACTTTTTTATTTTAGGGATTCTGGATCAATTTCCAAGGAATTCATCCAACTCTGTGATTATCGGATATTATCTGAGTATAGAAGACTAAAAGGCTTCTCTATTTCGGATAGAGCAGTGTATGTGTACATACGCTATGTCTGCCTTAGAATCCTACCTAGTTAGAAATGAAAAGATTTTGTAACCTGCCACTCTAACCCCTTCAGAAAATTCAAGCCCAGGAAGGGAATTTCAGGACTCTACTGATACTGATGTAGCCGAGGTTCTGGTTGTTCACCTATCCATTCCTTCTCCAGGACACAGAGCAGGCCTATATTTCCCAGACTTTCTCATAACTGAGTATGGCCTTGTGATGGATCACAAGGCCATACTCAGTTATGAGGATCAAAGCAATGTGCACCATTTCCAGGCACAGCCCATAGAAACCTTCCAAGCTTTTTCCTTTCTTCTATGACCTTGGAACCACCTGTTAAAGATAGCAGTCACAAGACAGAGGGGGAGAGCTGCCTGAAGTGAGCACAGCTCACCAGTCAGGAACATCAGTTTTTAATTCCTCTGTTAAGCTACTAAGATTTGGTTATTTATCTGTTACAGCAATATCAATATTAACTGACAAAACCATAACTATGCTTACCTCTCTACAAAAAATGAATACAACCCTTTTCTTTTTTTTTTTAATATCTTTATTTTATTTTTATGTGGCGTTGAGGATCGAACCCAGTGCCCCGTGCATGCCAGGCGAGTGCGCTACCGCTTGAGCCACATCCCCAGCCCATCTTTTTTTTTTTTTTTTTTTTAATATTTTGGTTTTTGTTGTAGTTGGACACAACACCTTTATTTTATTTATTTATTTTTATGTGGTGCTGAGGATCGAACCCAGCGCCTCACACATGCAAGGCGAGTGCTCTCCCGCTGAACCACAACCCCAGCCCCATGAATACAACCCTTTTTCTCAATCAGAATTATTTATTCCCACAGAGATGACTTTGTTTTACTTGTTGAGCCAATAAAAGCCCCACTGGAAGTAGTAAAAGACTAGGACTGCGGACTTAGCAAGTCACTTAACTTCCCTGGGGCTCATCTTCCTTAACTAATAATAGATAATGATTTGCAAATCAGTTTTTTCTTTTAATACATAGCTGAAAAACTACCCTTTTCCCCAAATAAAATATTAAGCAGAACTTCAAGATATAAAACATAAAAAGGGTCAGGCTGAAATGAAAATGGGGAAAGGAGCAGGAATTTGCCAGCTTAAAGTCTCCTTCAGCTTCTCACAACTGTTCCTGAGGCACCTCTTGGAGACCTATGACTCCCAAGAACCACTGACCTAAACCAATGGTTTTCTAAATTATGTGGCTATTTTGTTGGCAACCCAGCCCTTTTCTGTATGAAATCTGATGAGAAGCCTCAATAAACAGAAAAGATAAATCAATCTTATATTAATGTTAAGTATTTAAAAACTTTAAATGAATAAAGTTTATAAACTCAATAAAAGCAAAGAGGCCTTTTCAAGTTGATTTGAAATTGCAGGACAATGATAATGAGTGGCAATCTTAATACTGATATATTTATGGATTTAGTTTTGGTTTTAAACATTGAAAACAATTTTTTAAAAATTCAGATGCAACCAGTTGTGTACTGCTCACAATATTTTTTTGAGAGAGAGAGAGAGAGAGAGAGAGAGAGAGGAGAGAGAATTTTTTAAAAAATATTTATTTTTCAGTTTTCGTTGGACACAACATCTTTATTTTTTATTTTTTATGTTGTGTTGAGGATCGAACCCAGCACCCCGTGCATGCCAGGCGAGCGCGTTACCGCTTGAGCCACATCCCCAGCCCAACAATATGCTTTTTTAATTTTTATTTTTTTAGTTGTGTGGACACAATGCCTTTATTTTATTTATTTATTTTTATGTGTGCTGAGGATTGAACCCAGGGCCTTTCACATGCTAGATGAGCACTCTACTGCTGAGCCACAACCCCAGCCCAACTTGACACTCTCTAGTTAACAGAGATGGCAGAGGCCTCCACAAGGGCAAGCTGAGCCACAGACAGGGCAAGCTGAGCCACAGACAAGTCTCTCACGAGCTAAGTGAATGTGTGGCCGCTATCACCAGGGAGCACATGACATCTGTTTTGGTATGATTCTTCAAAGTGTTACAGATTTTAAAAACAATAAATTTGCATAACATTTCACAAATCACTGATCCAGATATAGACTAGAATTTCTCTTTTAACTCTAAATTGTAAGATAGCACTGGATCATTGTCTCAGACTAATGAAGAAAAATGGGGAAGATGTAGTCAGTGTCAAAGTATCACCTGCTTTTCTGCTGAGATTGTTTATTCAGTGAATATTTTATTATTCAAAGCAATAATATTTAGGGACCAGATCTAGAGGCTGACCAGCATAAGTAGGTAACCCAACAGTGTATGGTCTGCTACCCATATGTTTTTCTCTGACTATAAACTCCAACTTTCCTACCATCTACAACCCAACTGGCAAGTTCAAAATTTGGGGGCTCCACCTTACACCTGGCAAGGGCAGCTCATTTAACTGTTTTACCTCTCTGATAACGATCCATTGAGCTGTCCACAGGGACTGAGGTATTCCAGATTTCAATGTCAAAAAGGCAAACTGCCATCGTATTAAGTTGATTTTATCAACATGAAGATCTATTTCTAGAGGAATCTTCAGCCTTACACCCTCCAAAATTAAGACTTAATATGCTTAAACCTTAAGCTCCCCTCTTTTAAAAAAGAAAAGCAGAACTATATACAGCTATAACCAATAAAACCAACCTGAAGATTCAAATCAGGCATGGCTCTCCCAGGGTAAATAATTAAGAACAGGCTCACATAATCAAGAAGATTCTACCAATAAATACACCTACATGCTCAAAGAATAAGCAGCTACCAGCCAGTGTGTTTAACTACTAATTAAAAACAGTTCCAGTCTAGTAATACTGGAGTGCCATCTTCAGAGGACACTCCCACTCACAAAAGTCCCTATTGTGTTTCAGCTGAAGAGACTGTCTCAGCACACTGCTTTTAATCCTTCTGGAACACCTTGACATCAGACAGAAATTGCTAAAACAAAATCCCAAACCTCTATATTCCTTTTACCCAGTGACTTTGAAGTTAAAGGGCGTCCAAAACAGTATTACCCAGCAAATATCAACTAAAAAAACCAATGAAACTTGCCCTCTTCCTCTCTTCCCTTTTCCTCTTCTTTCTCTCCTCTCTCTTTCTGCCCACCTCCTCTTCTCTCTGCTCTCAACTTCTCCTTTAGGCAGCCCCCCAATAAAATCTCTTGGTTGAAAAAAAAAAAAACAGTGAAACCAACAAGATAGAAAAAGCACACAAAGAAGTATTTTATTCTGATTGACTACCCATCCTTGAAAATGTACAAAAACCAATTTTTAAGCCAGTGGTTAATCTGTAACCATTGTAAGGCCCTGGGAAAGGGCCACTAAATTTTTGATCCTCAGTTTCCTTATCTGCTAAATAATGATTACCACACCTTCCTTTGCAGGTGGTGATGAGATCAGAGAAGGTCATATATGTGAGTGACCTTTGGAAAAGTCACCATTATTTGGTTAGAAAATAATCTCTTTTCTTGAGCAGTGCTGGGGATGGAACCCAAGGCCTCATGCATGCTGGGCAAGTGCTCTACCACTGAGCTGCATCCCCAGGGCTTATAAACTTGTTTCCATAACTTCGTTCAAGGATAGGTTGGCTGAAAATTATCATGTCTTTTCCCACAACATCATCTGTAAGTGAAGTAAGCTTTAAGAAAACAAGTAATATGACACTCACCTGGAAAGGCATCAAAGGCCATTTAGCAACTAACACCACTTTTGATAAGCAGCTGTTTGTTGTTCACTGTAAACTGTCCCAGAAACAAGGAGAGCAACATGTCTCCCAACAGAGGAAAAGTAACACTGTTAAAGCCTTTAACCCTGAAAAAGGAACCCGAGAGATTTGCTTCAAGGAGTGCACCCAATGCAAAGCTGCTAATCCAAAATGAGCTGTTTACTCTTCAGAGGAAAATTAGTCTTCTCCGGACAGATTAACTTCAGCTAGTGTGCAAACCATGTTCTCTGTCAAGACAGCACCCAACAGGCAGGAAACAAGGCACCTGCTTGCATCAACCTCCTAGACAGGATCCCCAAAGAGTGGCTCTTCTAGGAGCTAAGAGTATAGGGGTTGGGGCAGAGCTGGAGTGGGGGTTCTTCTGATCTGTAGTCAGAGACTCTGAGTAAGCAAATTCTTGGGTGACAAACTAATGGGAATACCAGAACAGTCTCAGCTCCTGAAAGACCTCATATGCTGTAGAAATTAACTCAATATTCCACCTCCATGCAACAGAATTCTCATTGTTTGACTCATTTGACACTAAAATGAATGTTTAAAGGGAAGCCCAAACAGTCCAAAAAGAATTATTTGATTCTATACCTCAGCCTACCCCTCTTCCCTCCTCAAGTCTTTTGTCTCTCAAGTTAATAAAGCCCCTATTCCTCCAGCAACTCAAGACAAAAATCTAAGAGTCATTTTGATTATCTTTCCTTAATCCCCCTTCCCACACCCATTTGTTCTATTAGAAAACTTGCTGGTTCACTGTCAAAACATATCCAATCTAACTAACAGCTCTCAACACCTGCATGATCGAAGCTACCATCATCTCCACTTGCAGAGCTGCTGCTTCACAGATCTTCATGCTTCTACCTTCGGTCCCCTGATCCATTCTCCCACAAAAGCTAGAGTAACCCCTTCATAACATTTATCAGGTCACAATGCTCCTCTGCCCAAAACATACTGCTGATTCCCAGCACCCAGACCCCCAAAAGAAGCCCAGCTCTGTATCGCGGCTGGCAAGGCCCTACAAGATGCAGCCACTGCCAATCCTTATGACCTCATCTACCCTCTTCCAAATTGACAGCACCCTAGTCACAACAACCTTTCTATTCATTCCTAGGCTTTTACATCCTGTTCTCTTTGCATGGAATACTCTCCCCCTTTTTATTCTGCTCAAACTTCACCTCCCCCCAAATTTCCTGACAACCCTATCAAAAACCAGCCATTCCTACAGCTACCACTCTCTGCCTCCTACCCAGCTTCATTTCACTCACAGCACTTATCACTACCTGATTGGTATTATTTATGTGTTTCCTTCTTTACTGTCACCCTCCCTTTGGAACATGGAATTTACCTTCTTTACTGCAATCTCTCTTTGGCCAGAACATACATAGTAGGTGTACATTACAAATATTGTAAAAAGAATGACTGATTTTTTTTTATCGTAAAATATAACATGTAGATATATAAAATATATTATTTAACAAATAATTATAAATCAAATACCCATAAAATAATCACCAAAGGGCTGGGGATATGGCCCAAGCGGTAGCGCGCTCGCCTGGCATGCGTGCGGCCCGGGTTCGATCCTCAGCACCACATACAAACAAAGATGTTGTGTCCGCCAATAACTAAAAAAAATAAATTAAAAAAAAAATAATCACCAAAGTCAAGAAGTAGAACATTACGAGCTCTCCAGGAGCCTCCTTCCCAGGCTCATTTCCTGACAACAATCATCCCCTCAACACACACACACACACACACACACACACACACGCTCCCCAGTAACCATCTTGCTGAATTTTGTGATAATAATGACCTGTTCTCTTTGTTTTTATACTACTTTCATATGCAGAATGATAGGTTTTTCAGTCTTAACAAGAGACATCAGGGACAAGAGTATAGACAATTAAAATATTCTTGGAGGGCAATATGAGAGCAGCTATTAAAAACTTCAACATGTGTATCCTTTGATATAGCCACTCAGTTTGTAGGAAGCTATTAGAGAAATGCTAATAAGAGTGCAGAAAGTGCAAGGATGCTCAATGCAGTAGTGCCTGTGACACCAAGTCACTATTAACAGTACATATACTCCTCAAAAGCAAATAGTTATACTGACTGTGGCACACCCATATACACTGTATAGAATATTTTACACAACCATTAAAAGCATGAAAAAAGTACAAGATCAAGTATGTAAAAAAAATAAAACCATTTTGTTTTTTGGGGGGAAAGCAAGAATAGAAAAATTATGCCTTGTTGCCTAGCATGTGTGAGGCACTGGGTTGATCCTCAGCACCACATAAAAATAAATATAATAATGGTACTATGTTTATCTACAACTAAAAATATTTTATATATATATATATATATGAATATGACATTAAGCCTGAGGGCCACAACGTGGCTCATTGGTAGAGCTTTTGCCTAGCATACCCAAGGCCCTAGGTTCCCCCAGTATTGCAACAAAAATGAAAAAATAAAAATTATGCATGTGTGTACATGTGTATCATGCATGGAAACATACAAAAAATTTACGGTAAACTGTCACTGATTTTTCTTTAGGAAAGAGTCATGGGAAATTTTCACCATTTACATCAAACATTTCTGTACTATCTCAATTTTACTTTATTGTGCACATGAGTTTTTTTGCAATCAGAAAAAAATAATAAAGGTACACATATTTTTAACTTAAAAATATATAAAACTTAATAAACGTGGGATAGAGGCAAAATTAGGATTTCTGAATCTCTACAAAGAGATATTCAGTAAAGCTTAGTTCCTTGAGAAGCCACCCCATCCTAGCCAGATGAACCAAAGCTCACAAGAACAACCTCCCACTGGGCTCCAAGCTCTCACGATGTCAAACTGTCTGGCTTCACCTGAACCACAATGGATCTTTATTTCAATCTCTCCATCGCTGATCTTTACACAATCCCTCCAGGTATCTCTTGGTCTAAGCGTGTCCAGTTTAAAATGCAGGCTTTGGTTTCTCCTGGCCTTGGACCTAGGCCTAAGTTCCTGTTGAAGGCTTTTACCCTTTCCCATCTCAGTGATTCCAGTGATAGCCCTTTTTGGCTTCACTCAGCCTTTGGAACAGCACTTTCTTATATTGCCCCAAATACAGCTTTTCACTTTGACACAATTAGAACCACTCAAAAGTCAAAGCGACCAGTTTTGGGTGTGAGGAAATGGGAAGCACTTGTAGGGAGACAAAGGGGGAAAAATAGGACTAATGGAGAGGTACCCAGGAAAATAAAGGCAAAAAGAATACAGCATAATACCTAACCAGCTAAGGGGTAAAATATGATTTTAAGGTGGATTCCCAAGAGTTTTACTCTGGGAAGAAGCCATCAGAGTCACACAGGGAGCAGCTATATATCTTTGATGCGTCTGTTCAGCAGCAGTCACTACTCAGTTTTTCAAAGGAGAAGCTCTGGCTGCCTCCTTTCCCAGCTTCTGACCATTCTGGTCTGTAAAAACAAAAAAGATGACATATAGTCGGAGACAGGTAGTTCTTCTGTCCAGTGTATGCTTCCAAGAAGGAGGGGAAGCAATAATAATGCCCAAATAATGGCCAACACACCCGTGAGATGAGAGTTTTTTTATAAAAGCGAAAATACTCATTTTCACATCCATCAGCAAGGTGAGACTACATACGGCCAGTTACTCAGTACCTGCTCAACCCACAGACCACTGAAATACAGTATCATGCAACACAAAAGGACCTGAGGTTTTAAGTCAGGGTACAAGGGCTCTACATGTACTCTTTTCAGTTCGTGGAAGGTGAGGTTTTTATGCAATTCCAGGAGTATCCATGAAGGCAACACTAGCTCTGGGGGCAACTGAGTCACCATTATCTACAGTTTACTTGCTAAGGCAGACATCCACAGTATCTCTGGCCATTGGTTTTCAAACAGCACATGTATTTCAGAAATGTATCATTTCCAAACATTAAGTACCTTAAATAATCATTTGCTAAAAACACATACACACACCAAAAAAACTCAACAATCTTTTATCAACTGCCGATTCTGCTAGATAACAATTTACAAGAAAAAGACAGAGGTAGTCTCTGCTCTGAGTTCACAATCTAATAGTATTTATTCATCTAAGAATGTGGGTTCCCTGGGCTGGGGTTGTAGCTCAGTGGCAGAGCACTTGCCTAGCGTGTGTGAAACACTGGGTTTTCAATTGTCAGCACCACATAACAATAAAGGCATTCTATCCAACTACAACTACAAAAAATTTTTTTAAAAATGAAAAAAGGCGGCTGGGGTTGTAGCTCAGTGGTAGAGTGCTTGCCTAGCACATGTGAGGCCCTGGTTTAATCCTCAGCGCCACATAAAAAAATGAAGTAAAGATATTGTGTTCATGTACAACTAAAAAAAATAAATATGAAAAAAGAATGTGGGTTCCCTGACTCTTCCATATTGCCCCAAATACAGCTTTTCACTTTCACACAATTAGAAGCACTCAAAGCCAAAGTGACCAGTTTTGGGTGTGAGGAAATGGGGAAACACCCTTCCAGTCTTATCTCTAATGTGATCTCCTCAGAGAAGCCTTCCCTGTTCCCCCTTCTTCTAGTTAGTCTCCATAAATCACCCTTCATATCACCTACAACTTGTGGGTTTATTTATAAAATCTCTTTTTAATGGCTTCATAAAATAGAGGTTTTGTGTTCTTCACTAAATTCGCGGTGACTTGCTCAATAAATATTTGCTGTTTTTTTTTAGAGAGAGAATTTTTTAATATTTATTTCTTAGTTTTTCAGTGGACACAATATCTTTGTTTGTATGTGGTACTGAGGATCGAACTCGGGCCGCACGCATGCCAGGCGAGCGCGCTACCGCTTGAGCCACATCCCCAGCCCCTTGCTGACTGTTAAAGATTTAAAAATAGCTGGGCATAGTGGTATATACCTGTAATCCCAGCTATTGGGGAGAATGAAGCAGGAGAATCACCAAGTTCAAGACCAGCCTGGGCAACTTAGAGCTCATCTCAAAATGAACTTTCAAAAAAAGGGCTAGAGGGCTGGGGTTGTGGATTAGCGGTAGAGCACTTGCCTAGCATGTACAAGGCGCTGGGTTCAGTCCTCAGCACCACATAAAAATAAATAAATAAAGGTATAAAAATATTATTTTAAAAAAAAGGGGGCTAGAGATACAGCTCAGTGGTAGAGGGCCTGTGGATTCAATCCCCAGTACGACATATAAATAAGCAAATAAGTACATATAAATACAAAGGTTTTCACTATTTTATTCAGAAGAATGAAAAGTAGATTTGGCATAAAAAGAAATAATGAGAGGCAGACTTGAGAGTTTTTCAAAGAATAAAATAAAGGATTCTAATGTCTTCCCATTGACCACTGCAGCCCTTAGGCATATGTATCTTCAGCGTGTGGATGTTACTGATAGTACAGGATCCCAATGAAATGGCACCACTGTGAACACCTCCCATAGACAACACTCGCTAGGATCCCTTGTCCCTACTGGCAAGATTCTTATTATGGGTTGAATTGTGTCCTCCTCTCCTGTTAATATATTGAAGTCCAAACCACTCTTCAGAATGTGAGACAGGTTCTTTAAAGGTAATCAAATTAAAATGAGGTCATTAGGGTGGGCCCTAACTGAATATGACTTGTATTCTCATAAGACGAAATGTGGAAACAGAGACAGAGAAAGGATAATGTAAAGAAACATAAGACAGCCCTCTATAAGCCTAGGACAGGCCTCACAGCCCTTCCAAGGAACCAACCCAAACACCTTGATCTTGGATTGCCAGTCTAGAATTGTGAGACAATAAATTTCTGTTGGTTAAGTGCAGCATTAGCAAACTAGTACAGTTTTCTAAAATCTTCTAAATTTAAACTTTTTTTTGTCCCTATTAGTATTCTTTTTAATTTTATATTTAATTAGAAAAAATTATTAAAAATTTTAAGTTATACTGGCTCTTCAATCAAAGGAATTTTTTCATTTAAAAAGGGCTAGATCCCTTTGTGTTCAAAACACTAGTAAAACTAAGAATAACAGGCACATACCTCAACATTGTAAAGGCTTTCAATGCTAAGCCCCAGGACAACATCATTATAAATAGAGAAAAATTGAAACCATTTCCTCTAAAAACTGGAACAAGACAGGGATGCCCTCTGTCACCACTTCCATTTAACTTAGTTCTTGAAACTCTAGCTAGAGCAATCAGATGAAAGAAATTAAAGGGATAGGGATAGGAAACAAAGAACTCAAATTATACCATTTGCAGACTATATGATTCTATACCTAGAAGACCCAAAAAATTCCACCAGAAATCTCCTAGAACTAATAAATGAATTCAGCAAAGTAGCTGGATATAAAATCAACACCCATAAATCAAAGGCATTTCTGTACATCAGTGACAAATCCACTGAAAGTAAAAATAGGAAAATCACTCCATTTACAATAGTCTCAAAAAAAAATAAGATACTTGGGAACAAATTTAATGAAAGAGATGAAAGACCTCTACAATGAAAATTACAACACGCTAAAGAAAGAAAAAGAAGACTTTAGAAGACGGAAAGATCTACCTTGTTCTTGGATAGGCAGAATTAATATTGTCAAAATGACCATACTACCAAAAGCACTATACAGAGTCAATGCAATCCCAATCAAAATCCCAATGGCCTTATAGACATAGAAAAAGCAATTATAAAATTCATTTGGAAAAATAAGAGACCCAGAATAGCCAAAGCAATCCTTAGCAAGAGTGAAGCTGGTGGCATTATTATTACAGACATAAAACTATACTACAGAGCAATCATAACAAAAACAGCATGATATTGGCACCAGAATAGACTGTAGACCAATGGATAGAATAGAGGACCCCGAGTAGCCCATATAACTTCAGTTATCTTATACTAGACAAGGCACCAAAAACATACATTGGAGAAAAGATAGCCTCTTCAACAAATGGTGCTGGGAAAATTGGAAATCTATATGTAACAAAATGAAATTAAACCTCTTTCACCATGCACAAAATTCAACTCAAAGTGGATAAAGGATCTAGGAATAAAACCAGACACCTTGCACCCAATGGAAGAAAAAGTAGGTCCAAATCTCCATCATGTCAGATTAGGACCCAACTTTCTTAATAAAACTCCTGGAACGCAAGAATTAAAACCAAGAATCAATAAATGGGATGGACTCAAACAAAAAGCTTCTTATCAGCAAAATAAACAATCAGTGAGGTGAATAGAGAGCCTACAGAATGGGAGCAAATCTTTACCACAAGCACACCAGATACAGCACTAATCTCTAGGATCTATAAAGAACTCAAAAACTTTAACCCCCCCAAAACAAATAACCTAATCAATAAATTGGGCCAAGGAATTGAACAGACACTTTTCAGAAGATGATATATAATCAATCAACAAACATATGAAAAAATGTTCAACATCTCTAGCAATTAGAGAAATGCAAATCAAAACTACTCTAAGATTTCATCTCACTCCAGTCAGAATGGCAGCTATCAAGAATATAAACAAAAATAAGTGTTGGTGAGGGGAAAAAAAAAAGACACACTTATACATTGCTGGTGGGACTGCAAATTGGTGCAGCCAATCTGGAAAGCAGTATGGAGATTTCTTGGAAAACTTGGAATGAAACCATCATTTGACCCAGCTATCCCACTCCTTGGTTTATACTCAAAAGACTTAAAAACAGCATACTATAAGGACACAACCACATCAATGTTTACAGCAGCACAATTCACAATAGCTAAACTTGGAACCAACCTAGATGCCCTTCAATAGATGAATAGATAGGGAATCTTTGGCATATATACACAATGGAACATTACTCAACATTAAAAGGAATAAAATCATGGCATTTGCAGGTAAATGGACAAAGTTGGAGAATATAATGCTAAATGAAGCAAGCCAATCCCAAAAAAACCAAAGGCCAAATGTTTTCTTTGATATGAGGATGCTGACTCATAATGGCGATGGGGTGGGGGGAACATGGGAGGAATGGAGGAACTTCAGATAGGGTAAAAGGGAGGGAGGGGAAAGGAGGGGGCAATGGGGTAGGAATAATGGTGGAATGAGTTAGGCATCATTCCCCTAAGTACATGTATGACACAAATAGTGTGAAAATACTTTTTATACAATCAATGTCTTGAAAAATTGTGCTCTAGGGCTGGGGTTGTAGCTCAGTGGTAGAGCACTTACTTAGCAAGTGTGAGGCACTGAGTTCGATCCTCAGCACCACATAAAAATAAATAAATAAAAATAAAGATATTGTGTCCATCCACATCTAAAAAATGTTTTTTAAAAAAGAAAAATTGTGCTGTATATGTATAATATGAAATGAATTGCATTCTGCCATCATGTATAACAAATTAGAATAAATCTTTTAAAAATCCAGGGCTGTGCATGGTGGTGCATGCCTATAATACCGGCTACTTGGAAGGCTGAGTCAGGAGAATACTAAGTTTGAGGCTACTCTCAGCCACTTAACAACCCCCCCCCTCTTTTTTTTTAAACCTTTATTTATTTATTTTTATGTGATGCTGAGGATTGAACCCAGGGCCTCACATGTGCTAGGCGAGTGCTCTACTGCTGAGCCACAACTCCAGCCCCAAATCCCCATTTAAAAAAAAAAAAATTGTTCTAATTAATTATACGTGACAGTAGAATGCATTTTGACATATCATACATAAATGGAGTATAACTTCTCATTCAGATGATATAGAATTACACTGGTCATGTAATTATATATGCACATAGGGTAAAACTGTCTAATTCATTCTACTGTCCTTCCTACCTGCATACCCCCTTCCCTCCTTTCATCCCCTCCATCTAATCCAAAGCACCTCTATTCTTCCCTAGACAACCCCTTGTTGTGAATTATCTGCATAACAGAGAAAATTCAGCTTTGGTTCTTTGGTATTAGATTACTTTGCTTAGCGTGATATTCTCCAGCTCCAACCATTTACCGTTTACCAGCAAATATTTCATTCTTTAAGGCTGAGTAAAATTCCATTGTGTATATATACCACATTTTCTTTTATCCATTCATCTGTTGAAGAGCACCTAGGTTGGTTCCATAGTTTAGCTATTGTAAGTTGGGCTGCTATAAACATTGATGTAGCCGTGTCACTGTAGTATGCTGACTTTAAGTGCTTTGGGTATAAACTGAAGAGTAGGATAGGTGAGTCAAATGGTGGTTGGTTCCATTCCAGGTTTTCTGAGGAATCTCCATACTGCTTTCCATTATGGTTGCACCAATTTGCAGCCCCACCAGCAGTGTACAAGAGTACATTTTCCCCACATCCTCACTAACATTTATTGTTGCTTGTGTTCTTGATAATTGCCATTCTGACTGGAGTGAAGTAAAATCTCAGTGTAGTTTTGATTTGCCTCACACAGGCTAGGTGAGCACTCTACCACTGAGCCACAACCCCAGCCCTCATTCATATATGTATATTTTAGTTGCAGTTGAACACAATACCTTTATTTTATTTGTTTTTATTTAATGCTGAGGATTAAACTCAGGGCCTCGCATGTGCTAAGCGAGTGCTCTGGCACTGAGCCACAACCCCAATCCTCATATATTTTTTTGATTGATTGTATTCCTTCTTCTGTGAAGTGTCTGTCAATTCCTTAGACCATTTATTGACTGGGTTATTTTTCTTTGGTGTTACGTTTTTTGAGTTCTTTATATATCCTGGAGATAATGCTCTAAGGTGCTTGTGGTGAAGATTTTCTCCTATTCTGTAGGCTCTCTTTTCACGTTGTTATTTCCTTTGCTCAGAAGAAGCTTTTTAGTTTGAATCCATCCCATTTATTCTTTTTTTTTTTTAAAGAGAGAGAGAATTTTTTAATATTTATTTTTTAGTTTTCGGCGGACACAACATCTTTGTTTGTGGTGCTGAGGATCGAACCCGGGCCGCACACATGACAGGCAAGCATGCTACTGCTTGAGCCACATCCCCAGCCCCCCATTTATTGATTCTTGATTTTACTTCTTGCACTTTAAGAGTCTTAAGGAAGTCAGATCCTAGGCCTACATGATGAAGATTTGGGCCTACATTTTCTTCTATTAGGTGTAGTATCTCTGTTCAACTTCCTAAGTCTTTGATCCACTTTGAATACAGTTGTGTACAGGGTGAAAGACAGGGGTTTAATTTCATTCTGTTACATGTGGATTTCCAATTTTCTCAATACCATTTGTTGAATAGACTACCTTTTCTCCATTATATATTTTTGGCACCTTTGACTAGTATGAGATAACTGTATTTATTTGGGTTTGTCTCTGTCTTCTATTCTGTACCATTGGTCTATGTATCTGTTTTGGTTCTGATATCATGCCATTTTTGTTACTATGGCTTTGTAGTATAGCTTGAGGTCTGGGATTGTGATGCCTCCTGCTTCACTCATCTTGCTAAGGATTGCTTTGGCTATTCTGGGTCTCTTATTTTTCCAAATGAATTTCATGATTGCTTTTTCTAATTCTATGAAGAATGTCATTGAGATTTTAATAGTAATTGCATTAAATCTGTGTAACACTTTTGGAAGTATGGCTATTTTGACAATGTTAATTCTGCCTATCCAAGAGCATGGGAGATCTTCCATCTTCGAAGATCTTCTTCAATTTCTTTCTTTAGTGTTCTGTAGTTTTTTCATTGTAGCAGTCTTTCACCTTTATTGTTAGATGAACTGCCCCATTTTTTTTTTAGGCTATTGCAAATGTTGTAGTTTTCCTAATTTCTCTCTCAGTAGATTCATTACTGATGTATAGAAATGTATTTGATTTATGGGTGTTGATTTTATATCCTGCTACTTTGCTGAATTCATTTATTAGTTCTAGAAGCTTTCTGGTGGAATTTTTTGGACCTTCTAAATATAGAATCATGTCATCAGCAAGTAGTGATAGTTTGAGTTATTTTCCTATTTTGTACCCCTTTAATTTCTCTCTTCTAATTGCTCTAGCTAGAGATGAAACCCTTTCTTAAAATAAAAAGTAAAAAGGGCTAGGAACTGGGGATGTAGCTCAGTGGTAGAATGCTTGCCTAGCAGAGCAAAGCTATGGGTTCAATACCCAGTACAGCCCAAAAGAAAAAAAAAATCCATACAGTGTTAAGAATCAGTGAAGAGATAAATAATCCATGTAATCCATGTACAAAGCATATTGAATTCCTACATCATATTAAAAAATAAATTCCAGATAGTTTATTTCTTACATTCAGATATTTAGTCTAAGTTGTTTTAATGAATATGGAAAAATATCCTTATGATCTAGAGGACAGGATTAAGCAAAACACAAAAGAACAAATCATAAGGAAATGAATGATAAATCTGATTTCATTAAAAGTACATACTTTGGGTTAGCAAAAGTCTCTACAAAGTTAAACTACAGGCATGAGCTAAATTTCTTTTTTTTTAAAAAAAACCTCTTACATACCAATAAAATAGGTGAAGAATATAAACAGGCAATTTACAATAAACAAATAAAAGATGCTCACTAGTAATTCATGGAATGGAAATTAAAACAATAAAAATTCCATTTCTCAGGGCTGGGGTTGTAGCTCAGTGGTAGAGTGCTTGCCTCATATGTGTGAGGCACTGGGTTTGATCCTTAGCACCAAATTTAAAAAAAACAAACAAAAAAAAAAACGTATTGTGTCCATTTACAACTAAAAAAATTTTTTTTTTCAAAAAAAAAATTCCATCTCAAATTGGTAAGAATTTTAAAAATCTGACACCAACAAAGTGTAGGTAATGTGAAGAACACATACACTAGCTCTTACACTCACTGTTGGTTAACCAGCATTGTTAAGAATATAAATCTGTACAACTACTTTGAAGAATAATTTGGCTATTATCTCAAAAAGTTTAAGAAATAAATACTCTTAGACTCGGCCAATGCCTCTTTTAGGTTTATCCCCAGAGTAATTCAAATAAGTGTGCACAAGAAGAAAAGGCACAAGAATATTCATTACAGGACAGGCATGGTGGTGCATGTCTATAACCCCAGCTATTTGGGAGGCTGAGGCAAAAAGATCACAAGCTGGAGGTCAGTCTGGGCAACTTAGTAAAACTGCCTCAAAGGGCTGGGGTTGTAGCTTAAGTGGTAGTATGCCTGAGACCCTGGGTTCAATGTATCTCTGTCTCTTTCTGTCTCTGTCTCTTTCTTACTCATTCACTCACTCACATTCACACACAGATATTCATTGAAGGGAAGTTTATAATAGTGAAAACTAGAAAAAAACGTTTACCAACAAAAGAATACATAAATATATGATAGTATATTTACACAATAGAATACTAAACAAGAGTTAATCTGAATGAACTGAAACTGCATTTATTAACATGAGTAGAACTCAAACACAACATGAAGTCAAAGAGAATGAGTTGCAGAATCATATGTATATTATACTGCCATTTATTATACATTGTTAATAGATGCATATGTAGATACATGAGATATATGTCCATGTACATACATATACATACTGTAAGTACAAAAACATGAATGGGAAGGAAGATAACTCTGGAAAAGTGGATACAAATGAAAGGAGAGCTTCAACTATATAAATAATATTTTATATCCCTTAAAAATCTGAACTAGGACAAAACAATACTTTAAAACCTGGATTTATATTATTCTCTATAGTCTTCTATATGCTTGAAATATCTTATCATTATTTTTTATGTAATTATAGATGTAGGAAAGCCCTCTACCACTCAGTTACATCCCCAGCTCTTATTATTTCATTCTGAGATAGGGTATCTTTAAGTTATGCAGGCTGGCCTTCAACTTGGGATCTTCTTGCCTCAGCCTATTAAGTGGCTGGGATTAGAAATGTGTGCTACCACATCCTGCTTCTCATGATTTTTCAAACAGACAAAATGAAAATCTACTTAATAATCTCCAAGAGTCACTAAAACTGTATATATTCAGTGCTGTAAGAAACCAAAGCCCTGGTCCTGGGAAAGAAAATGGGATTAGAACCAAACACATGGTTCTTTGGCTGGTGGATTATGGTGAGGGAGGGAAAAGAAAAGATGTGGCTGATATCACATAAAAAACTGCCTGGGAAAAGTGTAAGAAAATGTCCTTCCAGTTTCTACAAACTCTAGAACTGTGTATCTTGCAGGAGGAAAACCTCAGAAGTCCCCAAACAATTTTAAATTTCATTCTCTATTAGAAATCTATTGGTTTTTCCCATTCTTTGGTCAACTGGTGCTTAAGTCTGCCCTTAATGTTTCCAAGATTATGTGAGCAGTGTTTTAATAGTAAGAACTGTGAAAATGCCTTCTTTTACCTGCTATTGAAGTTTTTATCACTGAGATTCATTTTGAAAATACCACCTTATCCCAGCTGCTTGTGGAAAAGGCTAAATAAGAAGCCTGTCTTGGGGCTGGGTATGTGGCTCAAGTGGTAGCGTGCTCGCCTGGCATGCATGAGACACTGGGTTCAATTCTCAGCACCACATAAAAATAAAGATTTTTAAAAAATGGTCAAGATGGTAAATTAAAAAAAAAATCAAAAGCCTGTCTTACTGCTATCATTCTTATGAACAAGACTGTTTCTATATCATTCAAATCATGGCTTTGGCTTGCAGCTGCACAAGTAGACTCTATAAGCTTTCCATGGTGTGGGGGTTACATCAGCCATAAAATCACTTGAGGATTTACCAACACTGATCAGAATCCATACTTCTGCTGCAGGCAGGTATGTTATATATCAGGATTCTGACAAATCCTCCACTTTAATCTTTATATGGAGACACTCAACCTTAGGCAACAAGCATGGTTCTGTGTCTCTCTACTCTCCCTGAAAGCAAGTCCTAATGTACTCTTGATAGTAAGAAAGACATGTCTAACAAGTCTTACCAAACCCTACTGTCAATGCCACAGTTCTATTACTTTCTAATTTAGAAAGTGACTTAACACTTTCCCCAAAAATGTCAGCCTGAGTTTCAGAAAATGATACAAAATCTTAGTAACTGAAAGACAACTTAGAGAACTTGTCTAAACGAGCAAATAAACTGGGATAAAGATAACCCCAGAGTATATGCAGCAGAACTCAGTGGATACTAGATATCATAGACTAAATCTGACTCAATTCCTGGGAGGGCCAATTTTATGTAAGTATTTCAGAATATCAGTTTAACTGGTAAACAAAACACTGTGCACTGTTGTGTTAAAACAAATAAATCATATGGATTAAAATGCAAAACTCAAGGTAGGAGGCATGGGAAAAATGAAGGAACTTTGGGCAAAGGGGAAGAAGGTTAGGGAGGAGGTATGGGGGCAGGAAAAATGGTGGAATAAGATGTACATCATTACCCTAGGTACATGTATGACTGGACATATGATGTGACACTACATCATGTATAACCATGTAAGTGTAAAGTTGTGCTGCAATTGTGTACAATGAATCAAAATGTATTCTGCTGTAACATATACCTAATTAAAATAAATAAATTTTAAAAAATACCCCCCAAAATGCAAAACTCACATGAATTTTTAGAATAAAATATTTTTTTTACTTCTGCATCTTAGAGTCTTATGCTCTTAAAGAGAATCAAGCCAGGCACGGTGGTGCATACCTGTAATCCCAGAGGGTGAGGCAAGATTACAAACTCAAGGCCAGCCTGGGCAACTCAGCAAGACTCTGATCAACATAAAAAGAAGGGCTGAGGATGTGGCTTAGCAGTAGAGTCTCCTGAGTGCAATCCCCACTACCCCACTTCCCAAAAAGAGAATCAAAGAATGACCAGATACAGCAATCCACTTACATGAAAAGGACATGGTAATCATAATGATAACCACCATTTATCAAGCACTTACTGTATTCTAGACACAGTGATTTGAGTCTTACATGGTTTATCTCATTTAGTCCTCATAATGCTATCAGGCAATTTTAATAATATAGTTCTTTCCAGTAAATACAGGAGGAAGCAAAAGGTAAAATAACGTTCCCCCATTTGCCCAGCTAGTAAATGGCAGAATTGGTGTTTGAGCCCCAGGCTGTGTGGTTTCAAAGCCTGTGACCTTAATTGCTGCCTGAAAAGCTTGAAATTGAGGCACAGAAAATCTGATTAGTCTTGAACTGAAAGATATTTAATCAAATCATGTATCTTTCTGTTACTCAAATTTTCTCAGATGCGAAAGAAGAACAATGCTTATTCCTTTCTTCATCCTGATGAGGATCCAGAAGCTCATGGATATATACAAACAGCATCCTATTTTAGAGCTAAAAAAAATATGGCTACAGAAAAACATGTATGAGTATTAATGACAATTTTATTCACATTAGCCAAAATGTGGAAATTACCCAAATGTCCATTGGCTAGTAAATGGATAAACAAAATATGTTATATATACACAACAGAATATTCTTCAGCCATAAAATGAAATTAAGTACTGATATATGCTACAACATGGATGCATACTGCAAATATGATGCTAAGCTAAAAACGCCATGTGCACAAGGTCATCCATGTACAATGTCAATTATATGAAGTGTGCAAAATAGGCAAATCCATAGAGACTGCAGGTGGATTAGTGGTTGTCAGGGTTAGGATGTGAGAGTTCTGGGTTATAAGGAATGAGAAGTGACTGCTCATGGGTGCAGGGTTACTTTTGGGGGAAGGTGAAATGTGCTTTAATTAGATAGTGGTGATGACTGCAAAACTCTGTAAATATAGCAAAAAAAAAAAAAATCACTGAATTTTTCACTTTTAAAAGGTGAGGATTGGGCTGGGGATGTGGCTCAAGCGGTAGCGCGCTCGCCTGGCATGCGTGCGGCCCGGGTTCGATCCTCAGCACCACATACAAACAAAGATGTTGTGTCTGCCGAAAACTAAAAAATAAATATTAAAAAATTCTCTCTCTCTCTCTCTTTCTAAAAATAAATAAATAAATAAATAAATAAATAAAAGGTGAGGATTATGGTGGGTGTGTGAATAAAGCTCAGTAAAGTTTTTTTAAAAATATTTTAAAAAACAATTAGCCAAAATAAATGTAAAAATACTTTGGATGAAAGTTTCACAAACATATTATACTACATTTTAAATATTATGCATTTCATGCTTATAAAAACACATCATATACACTGCACAAAAGCATGGCCTTCTACTATCTCTGCTTGGCTGCCATCTTGTCCTAGGAGAATCTTAATTCACTTCAAAGTACTTAACTCCTCTAGTTCCTGAATATCCGGTTAATAAAATGATAATAAAATGCAATCTAAACTTCTGCTGATGGAAACCCCAGGGACTTGTCCTGTTTTAAAAGAGAAAGGGAAAGAAGCCATAAAACCACCAAGGGCCTATAATCAAGGCCAGAGAGGATAACAAGACTCTAGATCTAGTGGAAGTGCTTTCTTTTTTTTTGGTACCAGGGATTGAACTCAGGGCACTCGACCACTGAGCCACATCCCCAGGCCTATTTTGTATTTTATTTAGAGACAGGGTCTCACCGAGTTGCTTAGTGCCTTGCTGTTGCTGAGTCTGGCTTTGAACTTGCAATCCTCCTACCTCAGCCTCTCAAGCCATAGGGATTACAGGCATGCACCCCCACACCCAGCTCTTCCTATATTCTTCTGGGAGCAGCTTATCAGGATTTTCTATAGTGAAATCAGGTAATGGAACAACTGTAAGATATTGCTTTAGTAAAATAACCATCAACACCAAAACAAACCCTTACCTTCATGTGGTGCTCAACAAACACACTATTCATTTTCACCTCAATAGTACTTGTATATAGTATAAATTTTTACCCCCATTTTAAAGATAAAGAAACTAAAGACACAAAGTCATCCAGTTAATGAGAGGCAGAGTCAATTCCAAGTTCTGTGGTTTTGTACCATGCCTTGTTAGCATTTTTCTCTTCATCCATCTTGGTACCTATTTTTTACCAGATTAGAAAAAAAGGGTTGAGTCTGTTTTTACAACATGAACTTGGCCCCCAAGAATTCTTAATCTCCCCTTTGCTTGTTTCGATTGGTTGCATTCATTCTGTAAGTCTCCATAAGAAATTCTTGCTGATAGTTGCATTAAACAAATATTTTTCAGCAAATAAATCAATCTGGCCAGACCTCTCTTATTAATCTTTCATGAATAATGAATGAAAAGACTCAAACTCATAAAATTTTTATAAGGATAGAGATTCCTTTTCCAGTTGCTGAAAAAGGTTTTAGAATTGACTCAGGAATGCTTTTACTCAGCTGGACCTGTGAAATTATTTCTGGAACTGTCCAGTTTTTGCTTTCCAACCAATCAAATGGTGATTGGATATTCTAGATGAGAAACTCACAGGCAAGATCTTCAGTGCTGGAATCATCACCTTTCACACATATTCTGATATTTCCATGCAACTAGATGTTTTTGAAGTTATTATTAAGCATCGTTTTCCTTCTTTTTTTCCTCCCTCCTCTACTGGAAGCATACTTTCCACTTCCTTGTGAGGCATGAAGGTTTTCACCTCTCTCAGAATTCCAACAGGAAGCAACTATGACACAAATGAAATTACTTCATACAGTGTCACTCATCAAATCAGTGGAAGATCCAGGGATTTACCATACACTGCCCTAGCTAAGCCTTTCTCCAAGACCAACACACTGACCACCACCACATGGACTGGGCAGTGCTCACGAGAGCAGTAGCACTTAGGGATGAAGTAAGAGAAATTCTCGTTTCCCTGATAACTGAAGAATTAGTAGTTTTATTTTCAAAACCCAAGGAAGACTGAGGACTGATTTTCAGAAAAAGGTGGATTTACTGATGAAGGCATTAATAACATTCCTAGATTTGTTAAAAAGGTATGTTCTGTATTGTGTGCATGTATGAATATATAACAATGAATCTCATCATTATGTACAACTATAATGGACCAATAAAAAAACGTGGAAAGAATTTAAATTAGATTTCTACACATTCAGTCCTTAGCCTCCTTTTTTGCAATGATTTTATAGTATTGACCTTGTTTAATTAATACTTTATGATACCACCTTATAAAGGCATAAGAATTTCTACTTGATGTGGAAATAAAACAAAAACTTTAATGTAGATACAATGTCTCCTTTCAAAATGCACATTCACAAATGTAATATAAACGAAAAATTACTTCCTCTAGAAAATTTCCCTGAGCTACTCAGTTTAAAGACAGCACCTTTCAATATTTGAACTAAATGAACTTACATAGTTTTACCAGGAATGATAGACTTTCTCTAGCAAAGGAATCATAAATCATATACGCTGAGTTATAAGGAAGTCAGACGTCATTAAGCCCAACAGCTTCATTTTAAAAATGAGAAGATGCTAAAGTTAAGACTCGCAAAGTCTTACAGATGTTTAACCACAGGCCTGGGTCTTGATTCCTGACTCCTATAAATTCTTTGAGATGGATGATACTTAACTTGCTGGTATCAAAACCAAAGGTATTAAAAATCAGAATGTATAATACAAAGAAGCTGTTTCTGCTTTTAATATTTTAGATCATAAATTCTTAACTTGTGACTCACCCTACTGAGTTGATCCAATAACCTTTGGTTCTGCTCTGATAGCTCCTGGACAGCCCGTGTTTTTTCTCGATCTGCTTCCCGAAGATGAACTTGTTGTCTCTCCAACTCATCCTGTAGCTGTTTCACATCACTCTCCAGCTCTGACACTCGCCCTTCCCACTCCCCTTCTCGGTTCTCAAACCGTCTTCTCAGTTCATGTTTCTCTTGTTCTAAGTGCTAGGTGAAAAGCAAAAAAGGATTAAAAACTTTAAAAAATCCCAGTCTTTTTTGTCTTTTCACATTCTTAACTTTTCCTCTCCCAGTCAGTGAGGACAACAAACCACCTGCCTCGGAGGATTAGTTGCCCAATTCACAGCTACATAAATACTCCCTTCCTTCAGTGCAAGGGAGGAGCTGGTTTCACAGGGGAAACATCATTTGTATTAGAAATACTTAATGTTTACTTTCCTTGGCATGTGGTTCTAGACTTGGGAATTCACTTGGGATTCAACAAGTCAACTCATGATTTGGTGAACTGTATATTTAAACGACTAAAAATGAGTCCTATAACAAAATATTCATAGTTTTACCAGGGATGATAGACTTTCTCTTTTGCTTTTGGGGGTGCTGGACGTAATCAGGAATTGAACTCAGGGGCCCTTGACACTTGGCCACATCCCCAGCCCTACTTTGTATTTTATTTAGAGACAGGGTCTCACTGAGTTGCATAGCACCTCGCTTCTGCTGAAGCTGGCTTTGAACTCTCAATCCTCCTGCCTCAGCCTCCCAAGCCGCTGGGATCACAGGCATGATTTACCATGCTCGACCACTCATTGCTTTTTAAAGGGGTCTTCTTGGGAACCATTTATTATGCATGCCTTAATATCAGACCCTTACAACTGCAGAATTTTCAAAGATGCTTCAGATTAATCATTTCTTCTTACAAATAAGGCAATAGAGGCAGTTAAGTGACTAGTTCAAGGTCAGTACTAGTAAATGGCAGGGCTGGGATTTGTGTCCAAGTCACATGACTAGTGCTCTAAATTATAGCTTAATAAATATATGTTCTGCATTTTAGGTATTTCTGTATTGTTATATATTTCAAAGTCATTAAGACAAGTTCAGATTCAGGTCTACTTTAAATTGTGGCCTATTAATAAGCCTTGCATATTTATTTCTGGTCCATTCATCCATTCTTGAGAGCTATGTTCCTGGGGACATGTTGATGAACAAAACAGACAAGCTTCTTGCCTTTATGGAGTTTTAATTCCAATGGGAGAGACTGAAGAAGTAATAAACTGTGTGTGATAAAGGGTATGCAGGAAAAGTACAGATGGTTTAAGTAGCAACTCAATAAAAAAGATCCCTGTGGATTGCAGGAAATATTTTGCTTCTGTGAGACAAATACGGATGCCTCTTTTCAGACACAAGTATATCCTCCTACTTAAAAAGCATGTTATGTACAATAAAAGAGTGCATACTTCAAGCAAGTTAAAGTAAGAATCCTCACCTCTTGGTGCTCTCAGAAAAGTTCTAATGATTGTTCAAAATATACCACACCAGGGCTTGGGATATAGTTCAGTTGGTACAGTGCCTGCCTTGCATGCACAAGGCCCTGGGTTCAATCCTCAGCAACACACACACACACACACACATCCCCACTCCTAAGATTGTAATTCAGCTGGGAATGGAATGAGGTCTAGACATCTATGTATGAATATAAACACAGGTACATGTATTTGATTTTTACAGGAAATTTTGCTGCCCTGAGGGCTGGCACTGAACTGTTGTGCTCTTTCAACCTAAAATGAGCACATGCATTCTCCTTTTGAGTACTCAGTCATCTCTTCTTAGGCAGCTACACTCTTACTTGACTGAAGTTCTCAGCTTTCAAAATATTTTTGGAATGCTTCTTTTGGGAAGCCTCAGGGATAGCTTATCTCATGTAAGAAAATCATTCCCATTGCTTTACATATGAGGTGTGTCTAAAAATGAAATTATCCCATTTCACCCTGCTATCTAATTCCCCTTACTTTGCTCTGAGTGATTTATGAATGTTTCTGAAAGTCAAATTTACCCCCTCACAGAGGAAAATGTGCCACAATTGAGGGCAGCGAAAAGAATATGTTGAAAGATAAAAAAAGCAATCCAAAATTAAAATTCTGAGCCCATTAGCAAAGATTTTTCTCTGAGAGCTTCCAAGATGACTACTTTAAGGAGACCACTCGTTTGGTTACTGCTGGTATATTTGTTGAAAAAGTCACATCACTTTACTTTTATACATAATACAATCTCAGATTGGAGCATGTGGAAAAAGGAACAAGGCATGGACTTCTACTCACCAGCCTGAGAAGTTTTTGCTCTGTGTTTCCCTGACACTGCTAAACTTAAAAAATGAGAATGATTTAGTCAATATAGAAATTTCATAAAGATAGAATGCAGAAAAAAATGCTAATTGCAATACTAAAACTGTGATACTTGGTTTATTGAATTTTTCCAAAATGAAAGACTGAGCAGAAGGCACCAGCAAGAACTCAGTAATCAGTGTTACTGAGAGGCCAGATAAATTAGGCTTGTGTTCTAAAAGAACAGAGAGACTTAAAAATATTCAGCAAACAGCTGCTAGAGAACAGCCCAACCAAGCAACTAAAACAATCCAATCCACGTGGGGGGAGGGGCTGAGGACAGGTGGTGCTGATCAGTCTAATCTGTCCTTTAACAGGAGACAAACTCCTTATTTCTTCAGGAATTATATATTTAAGTGCTAAATTAGCCAGAAAATTCTAAGCAGAATGTTGGAAAGCACAGATATCAGGGTCACCTATGCTCTCCCCTTTTTTCAGGGTTATATAGTATTTTAAAAGTTAATATCAAAATTGTCAAGTTCATCAAAATAAGGAAAGTTCAAGAAACTGTCACAGCTAAGGAGAGCCTAAGGAAACAAAACTAAATGTAATATGGGACCCTGGATGGGATCCTGGAATGCCTAAGGAGACAAAAACCAAATGTAATGTAGTATCCTAGATCAGAAAAAGACATTAGACAAAGGCTAAGGAAATCAGAATACAGTAAGGACTTCAGTGGGTATCATGAATTGTGGCAAATGTATCATACTAGTGTTAGCAAGAGGAAACTGGATGCAGAGTACATGGAAACTCTCTGTACTTTCTTTCCAATTTTCCCATAAATCTAAAACCAACTGTTCTAACAAACAGTCTACTTAAAACTCCCAAAAACCAAAAATATCATTAGCATACATAAAATAGATCTTTACCAAAACATATCTCTGAAAAAATTAAAAAGGAGTAAGAAAAAAGTGTCACTATGATCATAAGTCCAGGACATGGTTCTTGAAAAATACAAAGAGAAAGAATTGTTCTCTAAGAAGAGCAAGCACTGAATGCAAATCAGTACCCTGAGGTTTGCTCCTCTAGATCTGGTAGTGACTCCCAGATACACATTTTCAACCCTCTTCCCCTTAAAAAAACCAAAAAACTACTATAATCATAAGAATTGGCTGAGAGTGGAGGAAGGAAAATATAACTGAAGGAAGAGACTACCTCTGTGGTAAGGGATGATCCACTCTCAGCCATAAGAGAAAAAAATTGGGTACTGTACAACAACAAATATTTTAATCCCTAAAGAATACAAGTATAGAAATACAAGTTAGTTTCTCAGTTCATATTCTGGGGAAAAAATTAAGGACTTGGTTAGATATGTTTTTAAGATCAAAGGGGCTTATAGATGCAGTAGAAACAAAAAGTCTTTAGAACTTAAAGTATATGAAAATCTGATTCCATGAAAGAATATAGTCTTGCTGATTTGAGGATGAGAAAAATGGCCAAAACCTAACAGTTTTTCTAGATAACTTGAACTTTCAATTTAAGAGAGACGTACAGCTAAACAACTTCTATGTTAACCTTTAAACCATTAAAGATTTTAAATAGTATACCTTTAATTTGAAAAATGTAGGCTCAAGTACTTGATATTTGAAATGAGAAAACAAAATCTTGGGTTTGGCACAGAACTGGAGAGTTACTCTATGAATTTATGAATAAGTAGGAAAGATCTTGAAAATGGATTGTTTGGCACTGGGGCTGTAGCTCACTGGTAGAGCACCTGCCTCATACGTGTGAGACACTGGGCTCGATTCTCAGCACCACATAGAAATAATTTAAAAATAAATAAATAGGCTTGTTTGTCCTGAGGGTTTTTTTTTTTTTTTTGGTACTAGATATTGAACCCAGGGGCACTTACCCACTGAACCAAAACCACAGCCATTTTTGATATTTTATTTTGAAACAGTCTAGAAAAGTTACACAGGGCCTCACCAAGTTTCTGAGGCTGGCTTTGAACTTGTGATCCTCTTTGCCTCAGCTTCCCAAGCCTTCCTGCCACTATATCTGGCAGGAAGGTGCCAATTCTGAAGTAGCAAGGAAACAGATGGCACTAAAATAAAACCCATCTAGGGGCTGGGGTTGTGGCTCCGTGTTAGAGCTCTTACCTAGCATGTGTGAGGCACTGGGTTCAATTCTCAGCACCACATAAAAATAAAGGTCCATTAACAGCTAAAAAATATTTTTAAAAAAATAAAAGAAAACCCATCTAAGTGTAAACCACCATTCTGTGAGTCCACTCATTTTTTGTTGTTGTTTTTGAGATGGGGTTTCAATTGTTGCTGCACAAGCAGCCTGGAACTCATCTTCCTGCTTCAGCCTCCCTAATAGCTAGTATCATAGGTGTGTGCCCTCATGCCCAGCCTCCACTCAAACATATCTTTCAAACCAACCTGTGAGAAAATGTGTTTGACTCCAATGTATGAGTTTTGGGAAAATCATAAATCCTTCTTAAAGAAAGGGCTCTTTCTTTACTCCCAAATGTTTAATTTGATTGAAAACACAGTAACTGTGTTTTCAAAAACTATACTGTGGGGAAAACTCATTTGCAGTTATCAAATGAAACAGTCCAATGTAAACTCGAGAGTAGCAAAACTGATTAACATTAAAAGAATTAACAAGGGCTGGGAGTATGGTTCAGTGTAGAGAGCTTGGGAGTCCCAATCACAGCACCATGTGCACACACATACAAAAAAAAGCAACTAATGGCAATATTTTTAAATGTTAATATGTTTTTAAATGTTAATATATTTTAAATGATTTTTAAAACATTCACTAAAAAATTAGAGCTGGGTGCAGTGGTGCACACTTGTAGGTCTGGCTATACAGGAGGCTGAGGCAGAAGAATTGCTCAAGCCCAGGAGTTCGGGGCCAGCATGGGCAACACTGCAAAACCCTGTTTCAAAAACCAAAAAAAAACTTAGAATACTTTCATAATTTCAACTATATCTAGAAGAACTAACATAAATAAACTTGAAAATTTTTAATTTGGTTATTTTTAAATTGTGGTAAAATATACATAATATACAATTTACCATTTTACCCATTTTTTTAAATAAGAATGTTTACTATCTTTTTTTTTTAATTTTTTTTTTTTTTTAGTTCTCGGCGGACACAACAACTTTGTTTGTATGTGGTGCTGAGGATCGAACCCGGGCCGCACGCATGCCAGGCGAGCGTGCTACCGCTTAAGCCACATCCCCAGCCCATTTTACCCATTTTTAAGCATATAATTGTGTTAAGTCCATTCACGACATTTTGCACCAATGTCCAGAATCTAAAAAAAATTTTATCACTACTGTTCATATGCTGACTCGCAGAAGAGTGAAGACCTTAAATAATAGTTTGAGAGATTAAAACGTTTTTATTATTGCCCATCAAACCAATTACAAAATGTCAAAGGTAATTTGTTCTTGTACAAAAACACTTTTTGTTGGCGTGGAATTTTGAAATCTTTTTCCTTTTGAAGAAAAGTATAAAGACTCCACATGGAAAACAGGATGTAATTGTACACTCAGGATTACTATGAAATCTATCACTAATCAAACTGATACGATGTTCCTTTCAAGTCAGCTGTCTCTTCAATCAAGTTATCTCACCGAAGGAATTTCAAATCTCAAGTATAAATCTCAGCAGTAGTACTTCTTTACAGACTCGAGTAACTGAATCTCTTTAGGGAAAAAAAAGACACTCTTTTATTTCTAGACCTCTAATTCAAGTGAAATCAAACAATTCAATTCATTAGGTTGCTTTTTGGCAGTCTCCACATAGCTTTCACAAACAACTTTTCAGAGATGAATCTTGAGTTCATAACAGGCAGACCCAGTTAACAGGCCAGCTGAACCACAGGGCACTCACTCGTTTCCTTTTTTCCCTGATTTTACTTTTGATATGCCTTTGGACTAGACACACAAAAATCTTATTAAAGAAATGTTTCTGATTCCACCGACTGTTCAACCAGTAGCAGTGATGTACATGAAACCCAACTAGGGTCAATTTCAGACCTTATTCAGGTCTGTACTATTTTTTTTTTCTCTCTGGTAAATAAAGAATGAAAGAACTGACAGCAATCAGTAACTTAGTAACAATAGCAAATGCAGTCAGAAAAGAAAAAGCTTGTCTCCACTATTGTAGATGACAACCCCTTTCCATTTTTTTTTTGCAAATGTAATTTTCAGAAATGTTAATATTTGCCAATGCTAATATTCTGTACTTCATCTAAGACTCTTTTCTGGTTAAGAATAAGAATGCAAACAAGCATAGCTCTTAAAGACTTTGGTCTAGGAAACTCAAAAACATTACAGATACTTTAAAAGATATTTATAAAAGTTACAAGTAATACAGTTCTCATAGGTTGCACCTGGCATACAACTGCAAGCTTGAGACCTAGACCACGGAAAAGTATGGCTTTTTACAAATAAATATTGAGGCCCAAATTAAATCCACTACCAGCAGTCACATGTTGAACCTCTTGCCTGGTTTCTGCAATGGAACCACATTTCCTAATCCCCAAGAATTTGAAGGCTATATAAAGCTTCTGTATGGGCACTTGTTTCTCATAACTTTGACCTGCCAGGAAGTTAAGACAAGGGCATCTGGAGACCTTAATGCCCAAACTGGAAAGCTTTAGGCTAACACCCCGATTAGAGATTAACTACTTCCCTGAAAACCTGGAGCATATCTTAAATGCTTACCGACTTTCTCATTTCTCTGTGTGCAGACATCGTCTCAGTGCTGTATAAATTAGTCATACTGTAAGCTCTATTTTAGATACTGTGTACTGTACATATATAGAACGGCAGTGAAGCCATGCACGGACCCATTTGCCGTGAGCGGGGTGGGAAAGTCAGGTTGGTTCAACGAATATCCTGGACTAATAATTAGAAACCCTCTATCCTACCTCCTGTTCCAGATTATTTTCTTTGAGGTGGCGTAAGCAATGGAAGGGGAGAGAGTGAGTGGCTCCCTAAACTGCCTAGAACTAGGGGTACCTGGCCTGCCCCTACTTCCCACCCATTCAGAGAGATCCTCACCTCCAGCTTGTCCGTCAGCTCCTTGTGCATCTGCTCATACTGCCGGCTCATGTCCTGGTTCCTCTCGAGCAGTGCCTTGCCCAGACGAGCCGCCAACACCAGATCCTTCTCCTTCTGCCGTATCACCGACAGCAGCTCAGGGTCCTGGGCAAGCGGCGGCTGTGGTTCGGCTCCCTCGGCCGGAGGCCCAGGCTCGGCCTGAGGATGCTCCCCGGGATCGGAGGGCCGCTCCCCGGTCGCCAGCAGCGCCAGCTCCTCCTCTAAAGCCAGTTCCAGTTCCCCAGGGCCCCCGGGGAAGGAGACGAGGGCGGCGGCGGCGGGACTCCGGACTGCGTCCCCGGCCGCGGCGGGCAGCTCCATGCAGCAGGCGCTGTCCGGCTCGGCGGGTGCTGAAGCGCGGCCGGCCAAGCCCAGGCAAAAGGCGGACATGGCCCGCGCGCGCGGAGCCCGCAGCGGTGCGGCCCGGCCGGCGCGCGCCAGGCTGCAGGGGGGAGGGGCCCCGCCGCGCCGCCCCGCGCCCCGCGCCGCGGCACGCGCCCCTCGGGTCCCCGCGAGCACTGGGCGCGGCGCGCGTCGGCCCGCCCCTCCCCCGCGCCGGCGGCACGCGCCCCCGCCCCCGGGCTCAGCTGCTCGCGCGCGCCGGGGGGGAAAACGAGGATGGGGGTAAGAACAGGAAGGCCAAGGAAGGGAAGGCCGAGGGGCCGAAGCGGGAGGGGAGATTGCGAGAGGAACGCCGCCGCCGCCGCCGCCGCCGCCGCCGCCGCTGCCGGGTTCTCAGCCGCCCTGTTGCTGCTGCCGCCGCCGGACAGGCAGCGTCTCACGGGGCGGGCTGCGCTCCGCTGTCGCTGCGACGCTCGCTGTCGCTGCTGCTGCCGGCGGCCGTTCTCTGCAGCCGCGCTCCATGTCCCTCGACTCGGCGGCAGCCCCAGCAGCAGCGGCGACGGCGGCGGCTGCTGCTGCAGGGGCCGAGGCGGCGGCTCCACATCGCGCGCCGCGCAGCCCAGGGAGCTCCTTCCTGCCTTCCCGGCTCCTCTAGCTCACCGGGCCGCCAGCACCCCGCCCCGGGCTTCCGGCCGCGCCCCTCTCCCCGCCCCTCGCCGGCGCCTGACGCGCGCGGGCACCTGTTCGCCGCGCCCGCGCGGGATTCGCCGGCTCGCGGGTCTCCTCAGCGGCGCCCAGGTGGCGCCGGCCGCCGTAACCCCTGCGCTGCCTCCCGCCCGCGGCCGGCTGCGCGCGCCGCCTGCGGGGGTGAGGGCGCACCACTCCTAAGGGTCCCGGTTGCCCTCGGGCACGGCCACGCCCCCGGTCGCGGCCCCACTTTGCGGCGCGGCCCCGCCTTCAGCCTCGCTCCCACCGCGGGCGCGGCCCCGCCCCGTACGCTCACCTGGGGTGTGGCCTCGCCCTGGTCCCGCATTCACCTCGGTGGAGCGCGGCCCCGCCCCCGGCCTCGTTCCCACCCCGGCGCGCCCCCTCCCAGTCCTTGCTCCCACGGCTTGCCTGGAGCGCGTCTCCAGGTTCCACTCTAGTCACTTAGGTGGTCTGTGGGTCAGCGAGACTGGGGACATTCCTCCAAGACAGGTGGAGAAGCCCCGAGAGATTCGCAGTCCCGGAATCTAGGTCTGAGCCCCCATGAGAGCTAAGCAGTCAGGAGAGGGAGCCCTAGAGAGCAGTAGGAGGAGGGATGACTTCGGAAACCCGGCATCTTAATGATGATGACTCAGGAATATGAAGGACCAGATGCTTCGGAGAGAAAGGGTTCATGTGGAGACATAACGGAAAAAACTGCTCACAGATAGGAATACGAAGCAAAGAATCCCCCTAATGTAGCTGCCCCCCCCCCGTTTTTTGTCACTTAGTGTGTGCCAGTGTCCGTACTCAGTGCTTTTTATGCATTTATGCATTAGGTAATCCTCACAAGGACTTTATCTAAAGTACCGTCGCTTTCCCCAATTTACAGTGGGGGAAACCGAGGTCTGAAATTTGAATCCAGGACGGCTGATTCTAGGGTTCACAGAGATCACTATCCTTTACTTTTTTCACATATGACCAGTCTTCAAGAAGATAGTGGTAATTTATGACCAAGATAGACTGGCTCAGTATAGAAGCAAAGCTTTTTGCAAGGATCTAAAGGATTGAAGAGTCCACTGGCTGACTTCCAGTCCGCTCTTGCTTTTACCTCATTGGTGATGCTCTGTGTCGCCTGTTTTCAGAAACAAATCCATCTGAAGCCAGTATTGGTCCTTATTGTTTCTTTTTCCTCTTGGATGACAACACGTTTTTTTTAGTTACATCATACTTAGATTTTTGTTGTTGTTCCAGTGAGGTGGAAATTTCAGAATACCAAGAAGCTAAAGTGGGTCAAATGGTTTCTGTGGTTCTTATTTCTTATTAAATGCAGAACCTAAACAATGTTTGGATATCACAATCTATCCTCTGATGGAAAATTAAGAATCCAAAAGGTCCTGAGCCTCAGGGCTGGCTTTGGAAAGGAGATAGACTGAACAGAGGGGTTGCCACATCTCTTAGGGCTAAATTTGTGCACAGGCCCTTGCTGTTGAAACATTGGAATGTTCTCACTTTTTTATTATGGTCTCCTCTGAGCAGAAATCGAGGGCCCTGGGGAGATCCAGTTGCTACTTCCTTTTGTCTTGTTTGAATGACACAAGGACACATTTCTGTCTATCTTAATAAGAAGACAAATGTATGGAGAAGAAACATGTTTTCTTATCAGAAGGGGTTTCAGTTTTGTTTTTTTGTTGATGTTTTTTCCCTTCATGCAGACAGGCAGCCTGCCTTTCCAAAAGAGACCTTGGCTTGACTCCCTTTAACTCAGTGGTCCTGATCTATTAGACATGGTATGAAAATGAACTATTAGCATGCTAACTCTAGCTCCTAAATGTTTTCCCTAAAAATCTTCTACTGCCTACACTGAATAGGAAACAAACATTTCCTACTGTAGTTTTGGCCCTAAGCACTATATTCCTGAGAATGGCCAAAGGAGAATCAGTTTGTTTGGACAACTATTTAGAATAATGGTTCTTAAACTTTTTGGCCCTAGAATCACTTTACATTCCCCCAAATTATTGAGGACATCAAAAAATTTTACTTTATATAGCTGTAGATATTGATATTTGATTTTTTTTAAAACCAGGAATTGAACCCAAGGTAGCTTAAACACTAGCTTAAACATTCTCAACCTGTTTTTTTGTTTTATTTTCAGACAGGTCTCCTTAAGGACCTTGCTAAGTTGTTGAAGTTGGTCTGGAACTTGCAGTCCTCCTGCCTCAGCCTCCTAAGTTACTGGAATTATAGGTGTGCACCACTATGCCCAGCTAAAATATCAATATTTAAAAAGTTAAAATAGTAGGCATGGTGGCTTATTCCTATAATCCCAGTGACTTGGGATGCAGAAGTAGGAGGATTGCAAGTTCAAAGTCACCCTCAGCAATTTAGCAAGGCCCTAAGTAACTTAGCAATACTCTGTCTCAAAAAAAAAAAAAAAAGGCAGACTGGGGTTATGGCTCAGTGGTTAAGTGCCCCTGGATTCCATCCCTGGTACCAACATAAATAAATAAAAAGTTAAAATACAGTGCTGGGAATGTAGCTCAGTTGTAAAGTGCTTGCCTAGCAAGTACAAGGCCCTGGGTTGAATCCCCAATATCACACACCAAAGTTAAAATATGGAAGAATTAAAAATATTGATTTATAATAAGCCTATTACACGTATGAAGATATTTTTTGAATGATAATGGTATATTCCCAAATTTTAAACAAATGAATGAGAAGGTTTGTATTATTTTATTTTTGCAAATCGAGGCTGTTCGTAAGTGATACTAGCATTCTCTTTTCTTTCCATGAGCATGTGAGCATAAAGAACAAACAACTTGTCTACCAGTGCACTTTGGTACTTATTATAGTTAGGATCTTAAGTGTCCCCCCAGAGATCCATGTGGTAAGGTCTTGGTCCCTAGCGCTGTGCTATTGGGAAGTTGTGGAACCTTTAAGCAGTGGCACCTAACGGGAGATGTAGACCACTGAGAGTATGACTTTGAAGGGGATTTTGAGACCCTTGCCCCTTCCCCTTTCCTCTCTTTTTCTTCCACTGAGGTGAGCAGTTTTGCTTCTCCATACGTTCCTGCCATGCTGTGCTGCCTGCCTGTAGTAGTGGAGCCAACTGATGATGTATGGAAAACTTTAAAACTGGGAAATAAACTCTTTTTCCTTATAAGCTGATTATTTCAAACATTTGTTACAGTTACAGAAGTTTGTCTTAATTTATATTAGAGTATCAGTAATGTTACCCACTATTGTTTTTGGACCATCAGCACAAATGACAACAGTTTAAAAATAATATTTGACAATCAGCGTTATTATGAAATTAACTTTATGATTATTAAATTAAATTAAAATTACTATCGTTACAATTATTATGAAAATAGTTTAAGCGGCCATCCCCACCCTTGAAAAGGCTATTAGAGACCTTATTAGAGGGGGTCAGCGTGCCATATTTTGAGGACTGCTGATTCAAGGCCATTCAAGACCATTGGTCAGCTTTGAGGTAACAGAATAAGCAGGTACCTGCCTACATGGAAATTAGTACAAGATTTAAAACTTATCAAAACAAAGATATGACAACTCTCTAGCTTCTAAGAAGCTTATTATTTTGTTTATTCTGCTTCATGCTAAAACAAAGTATTATGTTCCAATTACTTTATATAACATTATCTTATTTAATCCTCACAACAACCCTATAATGCTAGTGTGTAACATCAGTATGTACTATAGATTCCTACATGAGGACTGTTACAACACCAAGGGCCAAAAACATAGATTTTTTTTCTCTTCTTAGAAATCCTGATATTTCCAAATGTGACAACACGCATCCAATTTTCCTAAGTTGTTTATTTTTTATTAACATCTTGATCTGTAAAAAGCTGGAAAGTGTAAAAGACAAAAATTTCCCAGAAAAATTTGTTTTTGAAAAGTCAAGTGTTGAAGAAATATGAGGAGCTGGCAAAATGTGTGATAAAACAATTCTACGCTTGATATGTTCATTCAACAGTGGGGTATGTGCGTGTGTGCATACATATGCGCACACATGAGTGCCTTCAGTTGTATATTTTATTTATTAACTAGTCATAGAATTATGGAAGTCTCAAAAAATTCTGAAATGTTATCCGAAGCTTCTTCCATGTGTTTAGATATGAGTTGACTCAATATTTTGCAAAATGTGGTGTATATATATATATATATATATATATATAATATATAAATAAATAAATATATATATATATATATATATATATATATATATATATATATATACATATACACACACACACACACACCCCACACCCCTATGGTTCTCTAGTTCATTTTTAGAGAAAAAACATTAACTTCAGTGGCTGATAGTCATCAGCATCGGTCTTTATCAGAGGTCCTGCCTGCCTGGTGTGGATGAATGCTTTCTTTGCTACCCAGAAGGTAAGTCTAAGCCTCATCTTGCCCTTACCTGATACACGGTGAGTCCCTGACTTCTTTTCCACCAGCTTCTATTCCTTTCCACCATCACCCTGCCCAACTTTTCTCTTCAAGGTAAAAACTCTGCTACAGTTTGGATAAATGGCTTCTCAAGACCCACACATGAAAGGCTTGGTCTTCAGCCCGTGGTCCTATAGGGAGTTGGTGGGACCTCTAAGAGGTAGGGCTTTGGGGAAGGACGTTGGGTCATCCAGAGTGTTCGTTTGAAGGGGACTTGGAGACCCCAGCCCTTTGCTCTCTGTTTTTCACCTCCTGGCCACCATGAGGTGAGCAGTCTTCTCCTTGTATTCCTATCATGATATACTACCTTGCCATAGGCCCCAAAGCAATGGGGACAATGAACCATGGATTTATACCTCCAAAATAAACATTTCCTCCCTTTAGTTGATTATCTCAGGTGTTTTGTCACCATAACAGAAGACTAACAAAAACTTCTCCTAAGGTTTTGCAGAATACCCCAGGTCCAAGCCGCCTTGTTACTCTCTGCCCATCATTTCCTGATGACCATTGTTTTCAGGCCCAAACCTGTTTCCCTCCCTTGTGATTGGACATTTCTACTCTTTCCTCTTAACAATTAAGAGTACAAACTCTTTCCGGACTGGAACCCTAGTTCTCTCACTTAGGAGTTGGTTGATCTGAGACCTTTGTGCCTCAGTTTCTTCATTTATAAAATGATTTCAGTGGGAGTACTTATCTAATAAGGTGGTTCTTAAGACAAAAATATTTCATATACGTAAGTTACTTAAAATGGGCCCTGGCACATAGTAGGTATAATACAGGTGTTTAGTAAATACATAAATGCATAAAATAACTGAGCACAAATCTCTCCTTCTGATGTCATGATCTTTGCTAATGTTTATGTTCATCTGCTTTTCCCTTATCTACGAGTTTCCTTTCAAAATAAGTTTATTAGGTTAAAAAAATGAGTCAATATAAATAAAAATACAGGTGGTATCAGGTATAAAAGGGTTATTATGGTGGTCTGCAAATAACTAAAGTTAGAGTACAATGGAGTACTGAGAGTGAAAATCTGGGGTTTCTGGGTTAGATTTGCCATTAAGTGATTGTGTAGTTTGGAGCACAGCAGTTAATGTGCTTGGGCTTTGATTTGCTCATCTGTAACTTGATACACGGTGAGTCCCTGACTTCTTTTCCACCAGGAAAAGAGATGGATCATCATCCCTTCATTCTGTAAGCCAGTGGTTCTTAACTCAGGGTGACTTGTATGTGCACACACACACACACACACACACACATATTTACTTACTCCCTGGGGATATTAGGCAATATGTGAAGACATATTGTTGGTTGTCACAACTGGATGGAAGGAAGTGCTACTGCCATTAACTTTTTATTTATTTATTTATTTATTTTGGTACCAGAGATCAAATCCAGAGGTGCTTAACCACTGAGCCACATCCCCAGCTCATTTTTTATATTTTATTTAGAAAAGGGTCTCACTAAGTTGCTTAGGACCTTGCTAAGTTGCTGAGGCTGACTCTAAACTCTCGATCCTCCTTCCTTAGCCTCCACAGCTGCTGGGATTACAGGCATGCACCACTGCACCTGGATTGGCATTAACTTGGTAGAGGCCAGGGATGCTGTTAAACACCATACAATTCATGGCTCAGCCTCTCACAACCAGAATTTCGGGCCCCAAATGTCAGTAGTATCAAGGTCAAGAAACCTGATTAAAACAGGCTTCTCTGGTGCACACTTGTAATTGCAGCAGCTCAGGAGGCTGAGGCAGGAGGATTGCAAGTTCAAGGACAGCCTCAACAACTTAGTGAAACCATGTGTCAAAATAGAAAGATCTGGGGATATAGATTAGTGGTAAAGTGCCCTTAGATTCAATCCTCAGTACCAAAAAATAAAAGTAAATAAATAAATAAAAAACAAAGAAACAGGCTTCCACAACTTGACCATAGGGTTTGTTGCCTGAACAAGATATAAATGGGCTTGACTGTCACCCAAAGACCTAAGGGATTGGTCTCCAGGGAGAGACCAATTGAGAGGTAGTGGAACCTTTAAGAGATGGAGCCTAGCAAGAGGTCTTTAGGTGATTGGAAGTGTGCCCTTGGAGGTGATTATGGCACCTCAGTCTCCTCCTCATTTTCTTTTGCTTCCTGGCCATGAACTGAACACTTTTACTCCACCCTGCACTCCCATCATGATGTGCCCAAAGCAAGGGAACTATTTGATCATGGACTAGAACCTTCAAAACTGTGAGGAAAAAAATAACTCTTTTCTCTTTATAACTTAATTATCTCAGGTATTTCATTATCGTGACAGAAATCGGACTCACCCAGGGCTCTATATGAGAGAGGCCACAATGTGAACAAAAGAGTGCTTTTGGCTGCTTTCAAAGGTTTTCTTAGGGAAAAACCAACTCTTAATAGAACCACTCCACTTTGGTAAATAAGCAAACAAAAAACCCTTTTGACTGAGCATGATGTCATGAACCTACAGTGTCAGCTACTCTAAGGCTGAGGTTGGAGGATCCCTTAAGTCCAGGGGCTTGAGGCCAGCCTGGGCACATACTGGGGGGGGGGGGGAAGCCCCACTGTGCTTTGGGCTGAAATGCTCCCAATATTGACTAAATTACTCGCTACTCTACCCTCCTTGTTCTGATGATTTGACTGTTTCCATTGCCTGAAGTCATCATAAAATAACTGTTTAACGCTCAGGTTGGCTATTTTTGGTTCTTCCAATACCCACACCTAGAAAGATTTGTGGTTTAATTTTCTGTGTGTTCACATTTTCCTGCTTCTTTTCAACGATCTTGGCCCTAAACACACTGCTCATGTGTTTTGCTACATACATCATTCATCTGAAGCTATTTTAAAACATTTCCTAGTTTTATTTCATTTCAAGAATTTGCCAAACATTTGTTATATCTTGTTCTTTCTGCATCACATTCTGGCTTAATCTCTTGGCAGGCAAGTTATTTATATCTATTGATACTGCTCATACTAACACTGCTTTTTAAGTGAATTTTCTCCTGTTTTTATCCTCTATTTTTCTTTATCAATTTCAGAGAAAACTGTAGGGATAGTATATCATTAACTTGCCAGGACAACTAAAAACTTTTACTAGTAGGTAAAATGTCTTTAATCTGTTTTACTTTTTCTTTTTTATTTTTTTTCCTTCAATACCAGGGATTGCCACTGAGCTACATCCCCAGCCCTTTTTGTTTTTAATTTTGAGACAGAGCCTTGCCAAATTCCTGAGGCTGGCCTCTAACTTGTGATCCTCCTGCCTCAGCCTCCAGAGTAGCTAGAATTATATGTATTCACCACCGCAACCAGCAGTAATAGTTTTTCATAGTTTGTATTATCATTGCTACTACTTTATTTTTTACTCTTAGTAAAAAGCCTTTGGGGGCTGGGATTGAAGCTCAGCGGTAGAGCGCTCGTCTAGCATGGGCGGGACTTGGGTTCGATCCTCAGCACCACATAAAAATGAAAGGCATTGTGTTGGGTCCATCTACACCTAAAAAAATAAATATTTTTTTAAAAAAGCCTTTGTGGACTTCTTGATGTCTTTCTGTGATCAGAGGAATTTTACCTTTCTGAAGGGTCGAAGACAAAATTGCCTCTCCTGGGGAACCTAGCTATGTTTTATCTGGGGGTTTGTATAGGTGTGGTACGTGTATGCATAGTACATGTTCTGGGAAGATGATCGGTCTAATCCACCAGCATATAGTGCTAATTTAATTGTATCTGACAACAATTGGGAGAAATAAGTTTTTACTGGAGATTAAATATTTTTATGACAAATTAATTTAAATTTTAAAGTTCTCAAGTTTTAAGGAAATCCAATGGCTATTATAATTACCAAGGCAGTTGACCACAAAATATTTATTGAGGAACCCATAGGAATTGGTATGGGTTTGGAATTAGCATTATATGACAACATTATGAATTTTTAGAACATTTTAGAAAACACGATCACTAACCTCAAGGAGGATTCCACCAATGTTTGCATAAAAGAGTGTAGCCAAACTGGGTATTGGTTAGTCTTCTGGCTTGTCCAGAGCTCTCACTGTAGGAAATAGAATAAAATGGCTGAGAACATGATTTCTAGAGTGAGCCCTAGTTTTAAGACAACACTTCCCCAGTTAACTGGCTGAATGACCCTGGGCCTATTAGTTGACCTCTGTGTCAGTAGGCATTGTATAAGTTAAAACAAAACAAAACAAAACTTTGTTCACTATGGAGGTTTAAGGCCTGTAGAATGTGCCTCCATCCAGTAGGAGCTTGGTACATTTTTATAATAAATGAATAATGTGTATGAAGCAGCACATTGCTGACACAACACTCACTCAATAAGATGTTAAAAACAAACCAGCCAAACAACTCCTTGACCTCAGAATGACAGATGTGTTTCACACTAAAATGGCCTATATAGTTTGTGTTAACTGCTTCATTTATTGAGAACATTTATCACATAGAAACCATTGTGTTGTATATTATATGGAAGAAACAAAGATTTTACATATATATATATATATATATATATATATATATATATATATATATATGAAATGATCCTTGTCCTCACAAAATTTATAATTTAGTAAAGGCTTGACAACATGAACAGAAATAACTATAATTATTGGCAGTACTGGAATTATATTAAACAGTATATTAAGCACCTTATAAATTATGCAATGCGTGTTTCAGGATTCAGAGAAGAGAGATGGTGCCAGACGCAGTGGCATAAAACTGAAAACCTTATTATTACTGTGTGCTGGCAGTGCTAAACCATGTCAGAGGCAGAATACTCCCACCCCTCCACCTGCCCTTCACCTCGCTGTGCCTCTGACTTCATTTGACCATGTTCATGTAAGAAAGTGTGGTCACACCGGGTATTCCCCAGTCTCACCATGACTTGTGCATTGCCACACCATAAGAGAGAGAGCTCAACATGGCTTCCTGCCTGTGGGAATGGAAGTACCTCTCCTTTATCAGACCAATGTAAATGCAGGTAAAATGACCATTTCTCCTGGTTTTTCTGACCCCCTCATCTGCAGCAAATCACAGTTGGCTCCTTTTCCTAATATCCCACTCTACCCACTCATTCCCAGTCTAATAAAGAAAGGGATTAGAGAGAGAAGCAAGCCTTCCTTCCTGATGGGTTTAGAAAGTAATTGCATAGGAGAAAGCTGTGTGCATGTTTTATTATACATTTATATTTACAGAAATCAAGAATTTGCAAAGTCTTATATTCCAGAAGACATATGAAATCACCCAATTAAAAAAAGACATGGCAAAGACTCAAAAACTGGTTATATAATTTAATTTAATTGAAGAAAAACCAAGAAATACATCAAAGGTTTAAATCTGCATTTCCCTGGGGTCTCACTCAACTCCGTGATTCAGCCTTTTAAAGTAAGTGGGTCAGAAAACTGCTAATCCTGTAATGATTTTGTTCAACTGTATGCAGCTGGTAGATTTATTTCTTGCAGATCTAAAAAAAAAAAAGTATGTTAAAATTGTCAATGTTGGTGTCAACTCCAGATCACAGTGTTTTGTTTATGCATTGTGAGTACTATATTTATTTTCTCAATTGACATTCTGTCCTTTTAATTGGCAGGTGGTGACAATACTGTTTGGGGCTCTATTTTGAAATGTGTTCACATTGAACAATTCTGTGGCTCAGCTGATACAGTGACATGAGAGAATAGGACGCCTCAGACTGAAATTCAACTGGGAAAAAAAAAAAAAAACCTTGCAGGACAACAAGAGGACAAACACAGGGAGGTGATAGATTGATTTTGTGGAAGCAGCTCAAGTTTAAAATCATGAGCTACCCGTCAGCATGGAAAAGCTACTTCTTTTCAGTTGCAGTAATATGCATGTAACATAAAGTTTGCCATCTTGACCTTATGAAGCATCTGGTTCAGTGGCGTGGACTGATTTCCCATCATTGTGCCCCCCTGTCACTACCATCCATCCACAGAACTCTCTTTGTCCTACAAAAAGTGAATCTCTATGCCCATTAGATGACAGTCCCCCTTCCTTTCCTCCCCTAACCTCTGGCAAATACCACTGGATTTTGGCTGCTCTAGGGACCTCAAATAAGTGGCATCAAATGCTATTTGTCCTTTCATGACTGGCTTATTCCACTTCGCATAATGTCCTCAAGCTTCATCTATATTGCAGCATATATGAGAATTTCCTTGATTTTGGGGGCTGAAAGATATTTCATTGTCTACCACATTCTGTTTACGCAGCCACCCGTCAGTGGACGCTTGGGTTGCTTCCACCTTTGGGCTGTTGTGAATGATGCAGTTATGAACGCGAGTGTACAAACATCTCTTTGTTTGAGTCCCTACTTCCAATTCTTTTGGGTACATACCCAGAAGGGGAATTGCTGGATCATATGGTAATTCTATTTTTGAGCATGTTGAGGAAGCGTTTTCCTTAAAAACTGCCATATATTTTTTTTCCCCATAGTGGCAGAAGAACTATTTTTAAGTCGTCTGATATTGGGATGTACCCACTTGTACCTTCGCTCTCATTCTTTCAATAAACATTACTGAGCACTGGCCTTGTAGAATGATCATGTTAGGCTCTGTGAAGCTTATAAATAAGTCAAATTTGGAGGGACCCAATGAAGAGATAAATATAAATATATACGAATAGAGAGAGTCACTCCTAAATCGGAGCAAGGCTTTGAGTCCAGGGGTTCAACAGCATCAATTTTTTGATGCTGGGGATTGAACGTAGGGCCTTTTGCATAAGATATTTATGTATCAGCAGGGGAGATGGATTATTTGGAAGCAGAGGAAAAGAAGCATACAGAGATAAATATTGGAAGTCTTGTTTAAATATGGCTCAGCAATGAACTTCTGGTGTACTGACTCATTGGTAGCTAGCCCCAGAGTGTATTAAAAAAAAAAAAAAATCAAGCTGAGTGACACTGGGGCTTCAACAAATAAGCATTCTACCTCTGAGCTATATCTTAAGTCATTTTTATTTTATTTTGAGACAGGGTCTACCTTAATTGCAGATGCTGTCCTTGAACTTGTGATCCTCCTGCCTCAGCCTCCTGAGTCACTGGAATTACAGGCATGGTGCCTGAAATAGGACGTCATCTAACCCTCCTTATTCTAATTATATGCTCTTTAAGCTGTGTTCTGATTGCAGTTTGGCTTCTTGGCCCACAAAGGGAGAATGCTTTTGGTCCTGCCAACATTAACATTTTAGTCTTCAAGAGCTTAAATTTCTTATCATAAATTAATAATTTGGATCCTAGTTTTAAGCATTGGACTTAGTCCTAATTAATGTGAGTCCAATTTTAAAACATGAATTCTCTCTTGATGTGCTGGCAAAAGCAGATTTCTCAGACCTTCAGAACACAGACTAGGGCCAGGCATATAATATACACTCTGTCAGTGTTGAATCTTGTTATCCACTGGAAATTCTGCAAGGTAGTACTATCTCATGAGATAGTACTTTTCTCTTGTAGACAAAATCTGAGCTCATAAGGCACACAGGCTTCTTGTGTACCGAAATCTCTACAACTCATTCTCAAAGTGCAAACAATGTTAAGAGGATTTTTCTTGGTTGTCTTTTAAATTCTTTTGGTATCCCTTCCTCTGCTTCAAGCAACCAAACATCCCCAGAATTTTCTATGATGGTGAGACAGAGCCAGTCCTCAGGTAGTACCCCAAGCTCTGACCTTCCCATGACCCAGCATTTATCATAACCAATTTGAGAGATTCATTGATGCCAATGCTTTCATGACTGATAATTACTATAGATTATCACTCTATAGATTACTACAGATTTTTGGGGGGCGGGGATTGAACCTGGGGACACTTTACCATTGAGCTATACTCTCAGTCCCTTAATTTTTTTTTTTTTTAATTTAGAGACAAGATCTTGCTAGGTTGCTTAGGACCTTGCTGAGTTGCTGAGGCTGGCTTCAGACTTGGGATCCTCTTTCCTCAGCCTCCCAAATCACTGGATTTACAGGTGTGCTCCACCACACCTGGTTACATCCATGTTTTACTCTTGCTGGAAATTTACGGTATACCTTCAAAGAAATGCTCTCAAATTGTAGCATTTAATTGACTGGGAGAGGCCAATAAGGGCAACATTTTTTGGTCATATGAGACCCTTTTGTTGTTTCTTGGTCTATTGTTTTTTCATTGCCTCTTTAAGAACTCTGGGCTCATGACAGAAAGACAGCTCTGCTTTTTCTGTTTCTCTTTCTTTCTGAGATAGGGTCTCCCACAGCTGGCCTCAAACTCCTAGGCTCAAACAATTCTGCTTCAGCCTTCCAGATAGCTGAGGACTGAGGTTCACACCACCACACTCATCTAAGCTGCTGCTCTTATGTGACCTCAAGGGGTTTTATGAAATCTGCAAGGCTTTGGGTAAGACTAGGAAAAATACAGGGCTAAATTGGGGGTTTGGATGTGGGAGAGCCACTGAATAGTAAGAAGAAGGTAGTTCAGGGCCAGGAAAGAAGAATAACATGAAACAGAGCTGATCAGAACCTAGGACAGATACTGTTTCTTCTGTAGCACAAGTAGGCTTGGCCCAGGGGAACCGAAGCAAGGAGCTGGACTAGACACCATTCACTTTGCTACTTTCTAATTACATGTTAATATACAACAGACAGAGTTTGCCAATAAATTGACAGAACTGGAGATTATCATGCTAAGTGAAATAAACCAGTCCCAAAAAGTCAAAGATCAATTGTTTTCTCTGATATGCAGAAGCTAATCCAAAATGGGATGGGGGAATGAAAGAGACATAAAGGGAATAAAGGGAGGGGGAGAGGGAATTTCATCAAAATAGGGGAAAGAAGCCCGAGTGCGGTAGTACGCGCCTGTAATCCCAGTGGCTAGGGAGGCTGAGGCAGGAGGATCTCGAGTTCAAAGCCAGCCTCAGCAACAGCGAGGCCCTAAGCAACTCAGTGAGACCCTGTCTCTAAATAAAATACAAAATAGGGCTGGGGATGGGGCTCAGTGGTCGAGTGGCCCCTGAGTTCAATCCCTGGTACCAGGAAAAAAAAATAGAGGAAAGATCAATAAAATAGATAAAGGGGATTGAGGAAGAGGATGAAGGGATGGAAAAAGGGAAGAATAGATTGAATGTGACCAAACTTTCGTATATGTATGCATGGGTGTGGCACCGTGGGTCCCTCTTGACACTAATTTAAAAAGAAAGAAAGTAATGTAAATGGATTGAAGAGGGATCTGTGGAGTGAAAGTAGGGGAGCATGGGTGGATGGGGTGCTGGGGACTGAATTGGACTGGTTGTGTTCTGTTGGGGGTTACAATCAAGTCAAGATGGTACCTGGCAGTTTGCCAGGAGGAGTGGTTTGTGAGGCAACGCCACGGAGCCATTAAGATGGTGGGGATTCCTTATTGGCTGATTGCTGTATCTGGATGATGCTGAGTCAAGCTGTGTGTAATCAGTTAGGTATATATACCTCTGCTGTTCCACAATAAAGCAGCTCCTGCTACCTTGGGTGCCCACTACCTTGAGTTCCCGCTCAGTTCCCGCTGAGTTCCTCCGTAATAAAGCAGTTCCCACTTCAACCTTCAAGTTGCTTGTCACCTCCCGGTTATTTTGCCCAGCCGGACTGCGGCAGTGTGGTTATGTGAGGGTATATCCTGGTATTATATATAACTGAAAAGAATAAATTACAAAACTAGCTCATGGGGCTGGGGATGTAGTCAATGCAGAGTGCTTGTCCAGCATGCATAAGGCCTGGGTACTGCCAAACCAAACCAAACACCCTAACTGATGGTTCAGAGAATCCGCAGATATGATTAAAATGGCATGGCACACTAGAATATGGCTTAAGTAAGATGGTTTAGGTGTGGTCCTGGCGACTGTCTAAGTAAGGATGAATGATACACAAACAAACTTATCTTTTATAATTTGGCCATAAAAACAAAGCTTCATCTTTGTCAAGCTAGGCTCATCTGCTGTATTGGCCATTTACGTCAACCGGTAATAGCAATATTCTCAAGAAAGTTCTTGTGCTTAATTTAACACTTAGGTTATGATGGTAACTGGGCTTCTTGAAGATGTCTAAAAACAGATCCAGATGGTCTGTTTCAGCTATGGGAAATTTTGAAAGCAAAAAAAAAAAAACGAAGGATACAATTTTATACCAAATACAGCTGCAACTTTCAGGGTACAAATTACTTTTCTTTTCATCCAAATGGAATTTAAGACTAAGATTGACTCTCCAGGACTCAAGCTGAGTTGTGGATGCTCATTAAATTCTTGTGTAATAGATGTTCCAAATTTAGTCTGACCACAAACTGTGACTCTAAGAAACAAAGTCTTGACCATTTCCTAGAGGTGGGGAAGTTTTTCTATTTGAAGCTACTTGGAAAAAAGAGTGAACAATGTATTATTCATACAAATCCAGGCTACCAACCTCACTGACCTTCCATTCATTTTTCCCTTGAAACTCTGGGTGACGGGGACCCTATCCTGGGTGGATGGAAGCCAAAGGAGAAACGGAAGAAAATTTAAATGAGGAAATCAAGTAGGGTATCAGATTAGTATCAGGTTTCTCAGTAAGCTAGCAAGCTCTTATAGAATCAGAAACTCAGAAACCTCTATTTTTCAACTTGCTTTTTTCCTTGTCTTGCTTTTGGTATTTCCTTTGTTTATTAGTGAATCGCCTTTTGAAAATTACAGATGATCGCATCTTTGCTAAGGGGAACAGGGATAGTGGGTTTTAAGCTTATCTGTGTTTAGGCTAGTGCTTAAAAGGAGATGTTTGTGGAGAAAAATGAAAGATATACTAGGTTCTTCTTCTTCTTCCTCTTCTTCTTTCATTGCTTTTTTAAAAAAACACATTTTTAAAAAATTTTTAGTTGTAGATGGACACAATAGCTTTATTTTGTTTATTTATTTTTATGTGGTGCTGAGGATCAAACCCAGGGCCTCACATGTGGGAAGCAAGTGCTCTACCGCTGAGCCACAACCCCAGCCCCTTCATTACTTCCTGCCAATTTTTTTTTTCCTTGTTGAAATGAACGTCAGGCAAAGAGTCATGGCGGGACATTGAAAACCCCATGCAACATCACCTCCAACTGCTCTCACAAAAATGGCTAGCCCAAGAGGATAAAGTTAGCGACTTTGTTATCCTAGGCTCACTAAAGATTGAACTATAACTATGTGACCATTAACTTGACAGATCTTTTCAGACCTGGTCCTTAGGAGCTTCCAGCATGGTCATCTGATATTATTTCAAATGCTGATGAAAAAAATGAGTCTTCCTAGAACGAAACCCTGCCTGTTATTTATAGCTTAGCTTCTTCCCACCCCCACCCCCCAACACGGTGGAGTCTTGCTTATTTTAGGAAACGTGCATACGATTTTGCCATTAATGTATTCAGTATCAATTATCCCCTTGCACACAGCTCTGTGTGGGTGAATTTCAGAGTTGAGAATTCCCTTAAGAAAACGGATTCTCAGTTTTAAGTTGACTTTGATCAGTTTCCCATTGCAGCTGGTTACCTGCAGTGAAGGAAAGCTCAAAAGATCTGATGCCAATTTTAACTTTTGGTTTGAGTCATGCTGATTAGGTTTAGCCTTAAAAAAAAAAAGTGGCAAGAAATAAACCCTGAAGTCTCTGTGTTCATCCTAATTTATAGGTCCTAGACAAGAAGCCTGAGCTGATTTAAAAAATTCATAAAGAATGTACATTTCATTTCCGCGGTTTGAAATCTCAGGTATTGCTCAGTGTAATTCTATAACCAGGCCAATAAAATGATGTATTATTAAGATTCTTGGCAAAATTTTCTTCAGCTGTTCAACCCCCCTCCTCCCTGCCCTATCACCATCTCCCTATCCCTTACCAGCTCCTGCTTTCCCCTCATCCTCAAAATACCCTCATCAATTTTAGTGTTATGTAAAGAGCTGGTCCCTCACCTGCCTCTCAGCCTTATTTTCTTTCATTTTAGAGGCTATTTCCCCATGTCCTATTTGTGATTAACTAACCTTGGGGGCTGGGATAACAAAAGGTGAAGCAGGTTCAAGCAGGGTGTGGGGAATTTCCTTTACAAATTTTTTCCCCCACCCCCTTTGGTGGAAAAAACAGAAACTACTAGATGGCCTACATTGGCTCAAAATTAATCATGAACCACATTTAATATCCATCAACCTGACCCAGTCAGAGTGTTCTGAATTAACAGACTTGCCTCCCTAAGGAGATGGTAGGTAGCTCACGCTCACCTCTCTCTGGGTCTAGACGGAATTAAGCTGATCAGACACGAATCTACCCTGGACAAAACATTCCAGATCTGGGTGTATATCCCAGAGAATTGAAAGCAGCGTTGCTATGATTTGAAGGTGGTTTCCCTCCAAAGGTTCAGATGCTAGAAGCTTGGTCCTCAGCGTCATGATGTTGAGAAGTAGAATCTTTCAGAGGCGGGGCCTAGAGGGAGGTTATTAGATTCCTTTCTTTCTTCCTTCCTTCCTTCCTTCCTTCCTTCCTTCCTTCCTTCCTCCCTCCCTCCCTCCCTCTCCCCCTCCTCATTCTTTTTGGTTGGTTAACATCAGATGCTTTATTTATTTGTTTTAGTAAGAGTTAAAGCAGAAAATACTTCTTTACCACACTGACTCTTGTAGACTGGAATCTCCTGCTTTTATGATTGAAAACTCATCTACCTGCTTCCTCAAAGTTTCAGTTTGATTATTAACACCAGTGACTCCATTTTGGTTTGGTCTGTTCTGTTGGTGCCTAGTGAAGGAGCCCAGTGGAAAACAATGCCCTCCATTTTGTTCTCTGAGAGGTTGCTGTTGTGAATTTCCTGGAATGTCTGTGCGCCACTCTTTCCTCTTATCTTCTTTAGTTTCCTCCCCTGTTTCCTACTTATTTTCTTTCCTTTGTCTTATTCTTGTGTGTTGTCCTGCCGAACATTTCTAAATTGGTCTCTCTAAATCCCACGTGCCTGACTGATGAGCTGATTCTGATGACCCAAGATTACCTGAAACTCCAGCAAACGAGAGCACAAATGTTCTAGTGTTAGAGATGGGAAACACCCCGCCCCCCCAGAGGAGAACACTTGAATACATGCCACCCTGCACAGAAGGGTTGGAGCTAGGGAGGGATGAACATTTTCTTAGGGGAGTACATTCTCGCCTTTGTGGGACTTCCTGCCAGTCGTTACCAAAAGAGCAAGACTGGCCCTTCTTTCTTGTCTTGCTGTGTGATTCCTTGTGCACACAGCTATTTCTAGTTCTACTTCTCTGCCGCATTGTGATGCAGCCAAGCGGCCTTCGCAGGATACCAGCACCATGCTATTTGGATCTTCCAGCCACCAGAATTATGAGCTAAATAAACCTCTTTTCTTTATAAAACATTCAGCCTTAGGCATTTTGTTATTGCAACACAAAATGGACTGGGGTCTTGCTCTATCCTGCAGAGTGGCCCTGAACTCCTGAGCTCTAGCGATTCTCCTGCCTCAGCCTCCCAAGTACCTGTGCACCACTGCACCTGGCTAGACCTGTATGTGTTTTTGTGGATCCTACTGGAGCATATGTTTGCTTACCTTTTCCAGCTTCTAGAAACGGCTCACACTCCTTGACCAGTGGCCCTGTTCTCCATCTGAAAATGCAGCTGTGAAGCATCACTCTGACCCTTCTTCTGCCAGTTAATGTGTCTCTCTGATTTTAGGGACTCAAGTGATTAGATTTAATCCATCTGGAATATCCAGAATCCTCTCTCGTTCTCCAAGTCCTTAACCTTCATCATGTGTGCAAAACCCATTCTGCCATGGAAGGAAACATATCGACAGATTCTAGGGATTAGGATGTGGAAATCTCTTGGGAGCCCATTATTTGATCTGCTACAGATGATGACTTTTTTCTTTAACCCTCTTGCTTCAGTCTTCCTGGTGTTGGTACCTGCAATCTCCGTGAGAGACGGGATTTACAACTGAATGTACTTGTTCCTTGCCTCTCTTGAGAAAGAACGAGGGTAATTTTGTCTTCACAGACAGAATGATGGCCCCATATGGAAGGACATGAATAGTGAAGGAGGATCGCATTGCACACAAACCTTACAAAGCTCCCCAGCTCCCCTTAACTATCTTGTTCTTTCTTCTTCCCTGGTGGGTAGCCTACCCACACTGAGCTGCTTCTCTCCTTCTGGACTTGATACCAGTCCATGCCATGCCATGCCATGCCATGCCAGAGGGATTCTCTAGCCAGGGTATTTTTAAGGTGTAAGTTACATAGCTGGGGAGTGTGGGGGTAGTTCCTTTCCTAAGGCATAAATCTTGATTATTGAGAAGAGAGAGATGGGAGAAAGCTGAGAAGATATAGTTCCTTTCCTCTCTTGCATTTATTGGTTTCTTCTTGTGGCCTATCTGGAAAAGACTGTGCCAAGCAAGCAACCCTGCTGAGCTAGCTGTGGGTGGATGGATGGATGGGATCAGACACCAGTGTGGAAACACATCACACCTTTGCCTTTCTCTTGAACTCCTCTCTCTCTCTTTTGTTCCTCCTCCTCCTCACCTTCATAGGTTTTCACAGCTCTGTTTTCTAACCAGGCTAAGAAAGTAGGGCCCAGGAAAATAATTTTTTAATACAATAAAGGCAAGGCCCATAGCATCTTGTCTCTAGATGCTTGTGAAGAGGGTGATGAGGTTGTAGACACCACTAAAGAGGAAAGTCCTAAAGACAGCCACTGACTTAACCATTCCATTGGACTCTAGAATAGGATATGAAAAAGGGAAATTGGCTCAGACATACACAGCAGTGACACAGAGAAAGATAGGACAGTAGGAATTCAGAACTTGGAGTGTGTGTGTGTGTGTGTGTGTGTGTGTGTGTGTGTGAATTCTAGGAAGACATCTCTCCTATAAGTTACAACCCTGTTTTCTTTCATCTATCCAGCCATTTATCTACCCAGCGACACATCCCTCTTTCCATCCATCCTTCCCTTCCTCCCTAGGACCCAGTGGAGACACAGACAATGGTCCTGGTCTCCACGGAGCTCACTGTTTATCAGGGAAGACAGAAAAGACTCATCTACAGGAGAAATGCAGGATTCAAGTGGAGAATTTGGTTTAGGAGTTTCTGGTGCCAAGAAACAGATTGTCTTCTATTACTGTAAGGATATTAATGGAAATAAGGAAGGCAGGAATCTCAAAAGGCTGCCAGGCCTCCTGGGAATCCAGGTAAGAATGTACAGCTATGCTTCCCTTGGCCTATCCAATCTGAATCCTGCTGGGTTTCCAAATGACTGCAAAGTAGGCAGGAGCCAGAATCAGCATAGCAATGCCAGCTCTTATTTCATGGATAAGCTACTCTAACAACAAGTCTGCACCTCAAAAAGGGGGTTTAGACGAGTTAGACACGTCTTTTGCTGTTGTTGTTGTTGTTGTTTTCTAGTCCTCAGATAAGGACTGGTTTGAGAGATTAGGCAGTTTTACTCCATGGAGCTGAGTAAGGACCCAGGTTCCTTCACCATTGTGGCTCCGCCCTTCCTGCCGCAGGTGCTGCTGTCTTCTGGATAGCACAGAAACAGCCGCAGAGCCCAAAGAAGGGGGAAAAGAGAGGAATTCAGTAGGCAAGCTGCAGGCAGGACTGCTTCACTTCTGCTCATATTTTACAGGCCAGAACCCAGTCATGTGACCACTCCTCACACTAAGGAGGAAGAGAGCTGTGGTTTCTAGCTAGCTGGCTAAGACTCCTGGGGTGGGAGGGACTATTCATGGAACAAAGAAAGGTAGACTAGATAGTGGGTATGGCTGCCAGACTTATCAAACAATATCACAGTGTTGTAGGAGATAGATGAGGCAAGGCACCGAAGAGAGCAGGAAACAGTTTTATTTGGCTGCAGCCAGGCTCAGAGGGCACAGCTTTTGTTGTAATCAATCAATCCCCCGAACCCCGAGTTCAGGTAGTTTCAGAGTTTTATACCCAGCATGTAAGGGGAGGGGCTCAGAAGTTCACAGTCTGCAGAAATTCACATAAAAGCAGCTTTTTCTTTCACTGTTCTGGGCACATTAACCCTTCAAGAACAACACCTGAGAAGGGGAGAGCTTCTTCTCCCCTTTCTTTCCTCCCTTGACAACTGTTACCATGGAGCCCAGTTGGTAACTTATCTTAGAAATGTAGACATCTCTGTGAAGCCCAGCTCAAGGCCAGAGTCCTTGTTAAAGGATTTGTCTTCTTAATATCACATTTTGCATTTGTAAACACACTTCTACAAACTACTATACTGGATAAATGTTTGTGAAAAACTAGTAAAGGGGTGTTCAGCACCTGGAGTGCTGATTTCTTCCAGGCCAATGGCCAGATGAAATAGAGCAACAGGAAAATACAAAGTTTACCTGCATTGAACTCTTTTGTAGAGACTCTTTTGCTGAATAGTCCTAAAACCAATTATGGTGAGGATTTCTGGAGAAGCTTAGTTAAGATTTTCTGTGGAGGAGGGGGTGCCACTACAACAGGACATCCAGCTACCTTTGAATTTCAGATAAACTAAAGTCATTTTTTTTTAGCATATGTAAACACACTTCTACAAACTACTACTACATGTGTTTACAAATGCCATTTGGACATATTTGTTGTAAAATTATCCCTTATTTATTTGAAATTCAAAGTTAACTGGGTATCTTGGAATAATTTTTCAGATTCATGATGTTCATGGCAGTGTCTGCATGGTACTGAATTTCCATAATTTACTCTGATATTTTCCTTTTCTAAATTAAAAAAAAATTTGGTGCATTATGATTATCCATTGTAGAGGGCTTTATTGTTACATATTCATACAGGCACATAATACAATTGGTTCATTTTTATTCCTCGGTACCTTGCCTCTCCCTCCATCCCTTTCTAAATGTTAGTGTCCAACTTTTCCCTTGCTTCCATAAAATATCTCTTGTATCCTTTCATTAACTTCCTCCTTGCCCACCCCCACCCCCTTTTTCATCTTATGCTATCTACCAGACATTTCTATTACTTGCAAGGAAAAGTTTGCAAATACAACATTACATAAGCCAAGTTTCACCTTGAAAGAGGCATAAATGACAGCAAGTCTTTGGAGAATATTTGTCACATCTTCTGAGGCATCTTTAAAAGCCATCACTTGTCAGCAACAGGATGGAATGGGCTACCATGGTTTGTATTTTATTGTGAGGTGGTTTTTAAAGATGCTACCCAGGGTCTGTGCAACAAATAAATAAGAAAACTATAGATTTATTCTGATAACTATCACCTCAATATTAAAAAGGGAGAAATTCACTATTGGGCTGGTCAAGAAAATCTGACCAATGCAAATTTTATTTTCTTCTTCATCTCCCCAAAAGGATCAAGGAGAGAAGAACAAACAAACAAACAAACAAAAGCAATGGGCAACAAGAGAGAGGAAAAACAGACCAGGCATTCTACAAATGGAATAATCATATTGAGATGTAGAAGCATTAAGAACGAGAAAACACTAAAGAAATATCTCGAAAGTGTTCTGATAGCCAAGAAGCAGTCATCATTGAATGAAATCAGCCTCAGTAGAGAGGTTTAAAAAAAATTAATAGGAGAGGTTTTGATAAAGATTTAGAGACATACTCTTGATACCTGAGAAGTGTGGTCTGTGCAAAGAGAAAATAAGAGTGGTTGTGGATCTTTATCTCTGGGGAGTTGAAAGAAAAGGGCAAATTGTTCTTTTTCATCTGGGATGGACCAAGTGGGCTCATCAGATCCCTCTGAGTCCTATGAATCATCCTTGAGGTGTCTTAAGGTTTTGCACCCCTAATCATTCTCACTGCTCTTTTAATATGTGTTACATCGAGCTCAGGCTTCTTCCTCCTGTGCCACCCTCCAGCTCCCTGGAGATGAGGGCTGCTGGAAACCATGATAAGTCAGACTTGGAAGCACAGACCACAAGCTTCTGGATGCCTCACGCCCTTCGAAGAAATTATTAAAGAATCACAACATGCTCAAAAGCGTGGCAAACCTAACAATCTGTCACCCCAAACGTGCTAATCATGTGGAACAGTAGCAATCAAATTCATGGCTACCTCTTGTGAAATACAAACGTGACACTTCAGTGGTTGCCAGGTGGTGCTTAAATAAACTGGGACACTTCACCTTGAGAGCTTTTGGAAAGGGCTGGGAAGCCAAAATAGAGACAAACAATTCCAAAAGCTGTAGACTGTGCATACAAATAATCTATCCTCATGTCCCAAGATGCCATGCCAAATGCTGTTGAGCCCTTGGATTGTGGCTAGTGTGACTGAGGAACTGAAGTTGTAATTTTAAGGTTTATTTTAAATTTTTTATCAAGGTGTGAAATTCACATAACAGTTTAAAATGAACATTTTTTGTGGCATCTAGTACCTTCACAATGTTATGCAACCACTACTTTTACTTAGTTCCAAAACATGTTGATTAACCCAAAGAAAACCCCATATCCATTAGCATTCACTTTCAGTCTCCTCTCCCCCAGCCCCTGACAACCATCAATCTATGTTCCATCTCTAGGGTTTACCTTTTCCAATATTTCTTAAAGATGGAATCATAAAATATGTAACTTTTAAAACAATATTTAATTTTAGTTGTAGGTGGACACAATATCTTTATTTAATTTTTATGAAATAAAATTTCATAAAATTTTATCTTATGAATTTAAATAAAATTCATTTTTATGTGGTGCTGAGGTTTGAACCCAGTGCCTCACGTGTGCAAGGCGTGTACTCTACCACTGAGCCACAACCTGAGCCCCAATATGTGACATTTTGCATCTTCCTTCTTTTACTTAACAGAATGCACTTAATATAATGTGCTTAATTATATTATTTACTTAACATAATTCAATTAGTATCTATTTTAAATTTAAAAACTGATTCTCAGGTTATTGGGAAACCTAAGTATGTTTGGAATACATGAGTATATGAACCTATTTTTTTTCATGTGTAAGTTTCATGAACTCTTAATACAGAGGAATTATTTTAAACTCAAATTTAGTGTCAGTTGAGATAAGCTTATAGTTTATTTAATGTCAATTGAGATAAGATATAAGTGTGATTTTATTTTCTTAGTGATTCTGACTCTGTAAGAGTATCAGTAGCTGTCAGAAGAGGAGAAAAACTCATCAAATTCCTGCAATTTGACCCATAACCAGTTTCTGTCCCAGGCTAACATCAAAGAAAATGTCCATAAAAGTGGCACACATACTATTCCTAACCAATTTTTCCACTTAAGAGCAAAAAACATACAAGTTCACAGTAGATGCTAAAAAAAAAAAAAAAAAAAAAAATCCCTTAAATTGGTGTCCAATTTGAGTCCTACCTTTTGACTAGAATATCACTGTTGATTTTTATTTTTGAATGCATACTTTTTAATGCATCTTTTTGTGTGTGTGTGTGTGTGTATGATGCTGGGGATTGAACCCAGGGCCTTGTGCATGTGAGGCAAGCACTCTACCAACTGAGTTATATCCCCAGCCCTGATTTTAGTTTTTTTAAATGGTGCTATGGATCAAACAAGGGCCTCTGGCATGTTAGGCAAGTGTTTACCATTGAGCCACACCCCCAACTCCCACTATAATTGTCAGTTTACACTTAAATTTCAAAGACTTAGTACAAAAAGGGAATGTAAACGATCTCATTGAGGGCTGGGGATATGGCTTAGTGGTAGAGCACTTGCTTAGCATGCATAAGGGCTGGATCCCAGCACCACACGCAAAAAATAGAAATAAAAAAAAATCATTGAACATTTGTATACTGACACACATATTGAAATGAGAATATTTTAGCTGTATTTGGTTTAATAAAATGTATTATTAAAATTAATATAAAATAACAGTTAAATCAATAATTTAATTTTAAATTAATTAAATTAAAAATTAAAATTAACCTTTTCTTTTTTCACTTTTGTTACTGTGGCTAATAGAACAATTAAAATTAGGAATGTGGCTCACATTATATTTCTGTGAACAGTGCTGTTCTGGTCAAAAGATCTAATTCAAACTGGACACTAATTTATTTTTTAAAACCCAGGGATTAGGGGCTGGGGATGTGGCTCAAGCGGTACCGCGCTTGCCTGGCATACGCGGGGTGCTGGGTTCGATCCTCAGCAGCACATAAAAATAAAATAAAGATGTTGTGTCCACCAAAAACTGAAAAATAAACATTAAAAAAAATTCTCTCTCTCTCTCTTAAAAAAAAAAAAAAACAAGGATTAAACCCATGGGCACTTAACCACTGAGCTACATCCCCAGTCCTATTTATTTATTTAGAGACAGGTTCATTCTAAGTTACTTCGGGCCTCATTAAGTTGCTGAGGCTGGCCTCTAACTTGTGTTCCTCCTGTCTCAGATTTTCGAGCCACTGGGATCACAGGCATGCACCACTGTGCCTGGCTAGACGCTAATTTTTAAAAAAACTTTTTTGAAATAAAAAACTTTTTTGAGGGCTGGGGCTGTAGCTCAGTGGCAGAGCACTTGCCTAGCATGTGTGAAGCCCTGGGTTCGATCCTCAGCACCTCATAAAAATAAACAAACAAAATAAAGGCATGCTGTCCATTTGCAACTACAAAAAAAATTCAAAAACAACTTTTTTGAGCCCCTACTGTGTATATTTTTTTTGCTACTATGTGGAAAAGTTGGTTAGGAATAGTGTGTGTGCCACTTTTATTGACCTTTCCTTTGACTTTACCTTGGGACAGAAATTGGTTATAGGTCAAGTTGCATGAATTTGATGAGTTTTTCTCCTCTCCTGACAGCTACCGATGTTCATGCCAAATCAGAATCACTAGGAAAAGTCTTATGATACAATCATTGAAAAAAAATATATATATATATTTTTTTGTGCTAGGGATTGAACCCAGGGCCTTATGTATACAGAGCACATGCTTTACTGCTGAGCTACACCCCAGCCCCTACTGAAGTGTTTTAAATGAGGAGAAAATGAAGGGTAAGTACTGGCTTCCCCGATTTTAAACTTATAATTTAGTAATATCAGTTACCATCAGTTTTGCATGAATCAAAAGTTTCTGCATTTCTGCCATTCAGACAAAAAGATAAACCATTCCTTATATCCATTCATTCACTGACAACATATTGAATAGTTACAGTGTACTATGGTAGATGCTTGGATTTTAAGTGCAATAAACCAAAGTCCCTGTCTCAAGGAGCTTAGTTCCAGTGAGAGCAGACAGAAAAGAGACGAATAAGAGAAACACAGATTCTGATAATTTCTGGGGAAAAAAATGGCAATTTGACAAAAGAGTGACTTTATCAAATGATGGAGAGCAGGGGGCTCTATTTTAGATAAGGTAGCTGAGCAGTCTCTCTAAGAAGATGACATTTTAGTTGACATTTGAAAAATAAGAAGGTGTCAGTCATACAGAAAGAGCCATGGGAAGAGCACTCCAAGCATAAAGCACAGGAGAGGCATTTTTTTTTTTTTTTGTGCTGGGGATTGAACCCAGGGGCACTTAGCCACTGAGACATATCTCTACCCCTTCTTTTGTATTTTATTTAGAGATAGGATCTGGCCGAGTTGCTTAGGGGCTTGCTGAGTTGCTGAGACTGCCCTGAATTTGTGATCCTCCTGCCTCAGCCTTCCCCATCGCTGAGATTACAGGTGTGCGCTACCATGCCCAGCACCAACCGCTTTTCCTAATTATTGCCAAAAGCAAAACCTAAGAACTGATTCTTTTTGGTAAATGTCATTTAACATTCAACAGTGTTTTAGCTAATAATCCCATACCCAAAACACCTTTTACACTTTGCATGGATCCTGTTTGCATTAGGGACCCAGAGACCTCCCAGGAGATAACTCATCAGAAGGGAAGACAAGTTCAATGAGATGAGTTTGACTCAAAACAAGGCTTACTTGGATAGAGCTTAGGTGGGTGATATTTGAGGACAGTACAGTACCTGTCACTCAACTAATTCTCAGGACCAGTCCTTATGAATTTCCCATGCCTGAGATTTTTGTGGTCCTGGTTGTAAGTAAAAGCTAAAGGGATTTTTAGGGATTATTTTAATGAAAAAAGAGCTATTTATTGAAAACCTATTTTTTGGTCCCAGGCAACCTTATCTTAACATCTTGTCAATATGGCAGAAAAGTGTGAGTAGGGGACAGGCCTCTGTGCTGAACATCACCATTGAACATCACATAACATTAATACCTTGGGTCAGTTGGTACCCAAATAGAAAGCCCCAGAACCTGGTAGGAGAGGTGGTACTCAGTGGCTCAAGTTCAGCTATTCCTTGGATAAAGTGGAAGTTAATATAAACGGCAGAAATAGGAGCAGGCCTGGTTGATGTAGGGGGAAAGGAAACCTCTACAAACGTAGTAGCTGACTAGATTGGTTTATGGGTGTGTGTGACCTTCTCCTTCCCATTTCCAGAAATTCTGAGCAGGGACCAGGGATTGAAGTCTGCAAGAGCCTGGAGTCCTACAGTAAATAGCAAAGAGAACATAATGAGCTCACTTGGGGTTGGGCTCACCAAGAATCCTTGCTGAGATAGGATTCAAGGGTAAGAAGTTTACATGGGAGGTGATCCGAGGAAATAGCTGTATGGGGAGAGGGAAGGAGAAACACCGAAAGGAAGACAGCCAAGAAAGGGTGAAGGTCACCACTGTAGGTGACTGGTGTTCGGTCCCACTGGGGCGCTCTGGAAGACTATAGAACATGCCCAAGTGTTATGGCACCCGAAGGGAGAGAGCCCTAGGGTATTGTTATAGTTTGGATCTGGAATTCTTCCAGAAGCCCATGTTTTCAAGTCTTGGTCACCAGACTATGACACTCTTGGGAGATGGCAGAATCTTTAGGAGGTGAGGCCTAGTGGGAGAAAGTTAGGTCATGGGACCCCCTTCCTGTTTTTTTCTTTGCTCCCCAGCTGCCACTAGGTGAACAGGCCTCCTCTACCACGTGTTCCCACCACCATGTACTGTGCCTTTTCTAGCCCAAAGCAACAGGGCCAAGTAACCATGGACTGAAACTATGAGCCAAAGAAAACCCTTTTTCTCCTTTAAGTTGTTTATTTCAGGTAGTTTGTCATAGTAGCAGGAAGATGACTAACATGATTATTTACCACCAACTCCCATTCATCACTGGGAGGAGGCTGTTTCTAGGATCATGAACTCTTAGGGCCTTCTGGAACATCTGGTTCTGCTGGCTGAACAGATGTGCTTCCACAGCTAGGACAAAGTCCCCATTCAGAGAGTTGGTATATAGAGATGAGTGTTGAAGGGCTCTGCAGGGTCCCAGCAGCCCCAAGTGGTTACACCAGGCTAAGAACATGGAGGAATTCATCATACCATCCCTGCATTAGTGTAATCTCTAGCCCCATTTCAGTCCTCAACCTTGGTTTGTTTTCTGCCTTCTTTCCTGCTTATAATTTATACTATGTTTTAAGGATACATAAGTAGTTTTAAATCTTTTCTGGAATACTGGAGGCTATAAATAAATACTAATGAGGTCTAGCATTTTCTTTCAGTTTTGATAATTTTTTTCTTAGTCTTTCATCTTCTTGAAACAGAACCAGTGCCTAGCATTGTGTTGAGCACATCGAAGTCATTTGATTATTTTTTTGCAGAACCACACATAGCGCATGCACACACACAACTGTGTATAAACTGACTCTATGACCAGATGCAGATACAGAAGCATAATTTTCTCTGCCACCTTCTGTCTTGACCCAGAGCCTAAAATAGTGTCTGTCACATAGTAGCTGATCAGTAAGTATGTGTTAAAGGAAATATGTGTTAATGAGACTTAATAGGACCCACATATGAGAAAGCCTTGTACCGACCACCAGTTGGAAATTCTCCAACACTCTAGAATTGTGTGTTTCATAAGGTCAAGATTGCCCTTGAAATTACTATCATGTGGATGGGCTTATTTTCATGAGCCCAAGCTGGGAGGTGGGAACTAAAGATAGTCCTAGAGATAGAGTTTTAAAGCATATCCCAGCAGGCTATGTGCATCTAAGAACACCCAATGGCAATTCAAATGCTGTCTGTTTATGAGCCTAATCTTTGCTTGTGGGTGTCCTGGCAAACTGTTCTTAATAACACCCCTATTGAGAAAAGAATTACCAGCAATGTTGGAAACTAGGCTCCCTGGGAATCTCGTATGCCAGAAATTGAGATCCGCTTTACATCTCATGAATCAGAAAGAAATTGTTGTTTAAGTGGTAGGTCACAGGCATGTAGGTGTCTGGGGTTTTGTGCTATAATATTTTCCCCTTAAGAGGCAAACAATCATTTAATTTAATAAAAACACTAGCTAGAAACTAAAAATTATTTTAGACTTTGATAGACAAATTCTTGGGATTCAATAGATCAGCATAACCCATAAGTAGATGTTTTCAGGAAGCTCTGAGTCCACGTAAATGTTAACAGAGGATGAGAGAGATGGTCTGACACTTCTATTAGGTGTTTTTAAGGAGGTATGGTTCACATAATATGAAATTTATCTTTTTAAAGTGTACAATCCACATGTTATACCACCATCACTACTATCTAATTCCAGAACATTTCCATTACCTCCTCAGAAACCCTGCACCCATTAGCAATCGCTCCCCATTCCTCCCTCCTCCTATCTCCTGGCAACCACTAATCTATTTTTTCAATATTTTTTAATTGTAGATGGACACACAATATCTTTATTTATTTTTATGTGGTGCTGAGGATCAAACCCAGTGCCTCCACATACAAGTCAAGCGCTCTACCACTGAACTACAGCTCCAGCCCCACTAATCTATTTTTTTAATCTATATCCTGGATATTTCTTTATTTTTAATTTTTTTTCTTATTGTTGATAGATCTTTATTTCATTTATTTATACATGGGGCTGAGAATCGAATCCAGTGCCCCACACATGCCAGGCAAGTGCGCCATACTGCCCAATGTGCAATTACTATTAAATGCAATTACTATTAAAATCCCAATCATATTCATCATAGAATTAGAAAAAGCAATCATGAAACTTATTCGAGAGACCAAGAATAGCCAAAGCAATCCTTAGCAAGAAGAGTAAAGAGAGAGGCATCACTGTACCAGATCTTAAACTATACTACAGAGCCGTAATAACAAAAACTGCATGGTATTGGCACCAAAACAGATACGTAGACCAATGGTACAGAATAAAGACACAGAGACAAACCCACATAGATACAGATATCTCATACTAGACAAAGGTGCCAAAAACATTCACTGGAGCAAAGATAGCCTATTCAACAAGTGGTGCTGGAAAAATTGGAAATCTACATGTAACAAAAGGAAATTAAACCCCTTTATCTCACCATGTACAAAACTCAAGTCAATGTGGATCAAAGACTTAGGCATTAGAACAGAGACCCTGCATTCTAATAGAAGAAAAAGTAGGCCCAGGGCTGGGGATGTGGCTCAAGCGGTAGCGCGCTCACCTGGCATGCGTGCATCCCGGGTTTGATCCTCAGCACCACGTACAAAGATGTTGTGTCCGCCGAAAACTAAAAAATAAATATTAAAAAATTTTCTCTCTCTCTCTCTCTCTCTAAAAAAAAAAAAAGTAGGCCCATATCTTCACTATGTCGGCCTACGATCTGATTTCCTTAATAACACTCCTAAAACGCAAGAAGTAAAATCAAGAATCAATAAGTGGGATGGATTCAAACTGAAAACTTCTTCTCAGCAAAGGAAACAATCAAAAACATGCAGAGAGAGCCTACATAATGGGAGAAAATCTTTTACACTTTTTAATCTTTTTAAAGTGCATCTCAGAACATTAATCTCCAGGCTATATAAACAACTTAAAAAACTTAACATCAAAAAAACAAATAACCCAATCAATAAATGGGGTAAGGAATTGAACAGACACTTCACAGAAGAAGAATCACAATTGATCAAAAAATATATTAAAAAATGTTCAACATCTCTAGCAATTAACGAAATGCAAATCGGGGGGCTGGGGATATAGCTCAGTTGGTAGAGTGCTTGCCTCACATGCACCACTATCAAACAAACAAACAAAAAAGGAAAGAAGTGCAAATCAAAACTACTCTAAGATTTCATCTCACTCCAGTCAGAATGGCGATTATCAAGAATATAAGCAACAATAAGTGTTAGAGAGGATGTGGGGAAAAGGTCACTCACACACTGCTGGTGGGACTGAAGATTGGTGCAACCATTATGGAAAGCCAATACTTCCATTTTTATGGTTAAAGAATATCCTGTTGTATGGACATACCATATTTTGCTTATCACTCATCAAACTTGGGTTGTTCCTACTTTTCTCGTCTCTAGGGATAGTACTGCAAGAGACTCTGGCATACAAGCATCTGTTCAAGTCCCTGCTTTTAGTTTCTTTGTGGATAAACCTAGAAGTGGACTTGCTGAGTTAAATTGTAAGTCTATGTTTAACTCTTTGAGGAACGACTTGTTTTTCAAAATGGCGACACAATTTTGTGTTCCCATCAGCAATGTATGAGGGTTCCAATTTCTCCACATCCTTGTTAACATTTTTAGTCTGTGTGCGTGCATGTGTGCGTGTGTGTGTTTAAATGATAGCCAGTTTGGTGGGTGTGAGGCTGTATCTCATTGTGGGTTAACTGAAACTTGGAAAGAAGGAGTGAGAAGAGGAAAGAAGAGGGAGAGGGAGAGAATGGAGCTGGTGAGATAGCAAGAGCCCTATTGTAATTTGTTGTGACTTTTACCCATGGTCCCCTAAGTCACCAATAGTCTGGTCAAACCCATGAAATTCTTGTGGGAAATGATGAAAAGGTGAGTTTTGTGTGTAGATTGATAAGGTAAAACAGTATCAACTGGCACTGGAGAAACACCAAGTTTAGAGAAGATAACAAGTGAGAATTGACAGTCTTGGCCACTGTCACATGATCAATGTATGGAAAAGTAGGGGTAGAGGTGGCTTTATGGGCAACTAAATTCACCATAGACTTGTTCTGTGGACTGGCTTCATTTTCTCACATTCTGCCACCTTGGGAAGACCTTGGGTTTCAGTGTTGATTGGTTGTGCTTTGATCCATCCCAGGATTTCCAGGATCCATCTTTCTATCCTGGAGAAAGGTACATGACTGGTAGACCAGATGGTTGGAATGGAGAGATGACCAGTTCTCCCAAAGGACAGTGGTAGATCAGGGTAGATATGGCCATGGGAAAGAAAAACAGGGGCTGCTGTATACCAGGCAGCCACCCCAATTTGTGTCTGATGTGGTCAATGATTTAAAAAATGGTAGGGAGACTATCACCAACAGACCAAATCAGAAATCTTAAATTTTAATTAGAAGATAACAAAAGGGTCACAGAGTGTAGGGGACCAACTACCACGGCCTCCGATAAGTTCTGTCTTCTGGAATCCCATCTTTGTGTCATGCCTTTCCTATGAGTGTGTGCAGGACCTGTGATTTGCTTCTAATGAATAGAATAAAATGTTCTGGGATGATGAGATGTCACCATTTGATTGTGTTGCCTAGGACTGTAATGTCTGTCTTGCTGGTAGTCTTTGTCTCTGGCTGGCTTTGATGAAGCAAGTTGCCATGTTAAGGAAACTCATGGAGAAAAGAACAGAGAGCATCCTCCAACCACCCACCAGCAAGGTCAACAGCCAGGAGGAAACTGGATCCCTTAGTCCAACAGATGCAAGGAAATGAATAACACCATACATGAACTTAGAACAGGATCCTTCCCAGGTGAATCTCGGAGAAGACTGCAGCCCTGGCCGACACCTTGATTTCTGCCCAGTTAAACTGTGTTCAGACTCTTGATCCATAGAGACTGTGAGATAATGAGTGTGTGTTGTATTAAGCCACTAAGTTTGTGACATTTTGTTACATGGCATAGCTAATGTATTAAGTTAACCTCCTTCCTAGTTGGGGAACCCCCCCTCCAACATTCCTGATGGGTGAATGCCATGAGTCATTTGAATCCAGCCCAGGAAATAGAACAGAAATCTTGCCTTAAAGGTGAGATCAACTTATAGAAAGACTTTCATCTACTTCAGGGACTTTGAAGAAGTCCTGGATGGTCCCATTACACAATAAATTCCATTCTATCTCTACAGCAAATGGAGTCACCAGGAAGTTTCAGGGTAATTCTCTTAGGGGACATTTCTAGGTAGATTTGTGATTTCAGATTCATTATCTGTGCCATTACTGTAGATGACAGATAAAAATATCTGGTGCCTTTTTCTTCTACTGGACGTGTTTACCAAAGTTGCTTAGGTACATATCACAAAGTGATTTCAGTGTAAACTAAAGGTGACAGGTTTGGGGGTCCCTTAGGAGAACAGTCTGGTAGGAAGGCTGGCAGTGTCCTACCCCCTCCCCCTCACTTGGCCACTTTGCGGCACACTGTGGGAACCTCCCCTACCAGCTACTGCATAACTCTGCTGGAGGGCTTTCTCTGGAAACTGAAGCCCACTTTATCTACCCTTGTAACAACAATGGAAGTGTAAGGGAAGTAATGGCCCCAAGGGTGATCTGCAACCAATCACTTCTAAGACTTGATACAGAAATACAAATGGTCCCTGAATGAGGATGGTTTGACTTGAGATTTCTGGACTTTTGATTTATGATCTTTTCCTTGTATTTGATGTTGAGTATAGCCTTCTCCCATGAAGCTGGGTGGTGACACTCAGCTCAGCACCCCAGAAATCATGTGATCACGATGGGGAAACAACCAGCACTCCACATTGTATTGTGCTGCTAAGCCATGCTGTTTGGTAGGTTAGTTTATTAAATGTATTTCTTTCTTTCTTTTTCTTTTTTTCATCCGGGGCCTTGCACACACTAGAGACGCACACTACCGTGGAGCTACATCCCCAATCCTTTAAAAATAATTTTTTTAATTTTTAAATTTTGAGACGGGCTGTCACTAAATTGCCCAGACTATCCTGGAACTGGTAATTCTCCTATTTGTCAGCCCACTGAGTGTCTGGGATTATAGGTGTGTGCTACCGCATCCAGCTTATATGCATTTTTTTAAATCTTTATTTTAATTTTTTTTTTAATTTTTTATTGTGGGTTGTTCAAAACATTACAAATTTCTTGACATATCATATTCCACACTTTATTTTAATTTTTATGTGGTGCTGAGGGTCGAACCCAGTGCCTCACGCATGCCAGGCGAGCGCACTGCCACTTGAGCCACATCCCCAGCCCTTAAATGCATTTTTGATATTTTCAGTTTATAATAGGTTTATCCAGATGTAACCCTCATTGTATTTTGAGGCACATCTGTACCCCAATCCTTTGTCTCTTGTTGGGGTACCTATCTCTAAGGTGCATATTTTATTTAACTCCCTCAAATGGTCTCACCTTGAAGGCAAGATTTCCATTCCATCCCTCTGCCGGATTCTAGTGCCTCATGGCATTGACCCCTCAGGAATCCTCTAGGTAGGAAGCTAGTTAAATATATTAAGTATCCACTGCCATGTAACACAGCATCACAAACTTAATGGCTTAATACAACACACATCTCATGGTTTCACAGAGGGAATGATTTGGGGTTAGGGTCTCTGAAAGCAGACGTTTATATGTCTATATGGGGGATCAAATGCTCATTAGGGATTAGTGCCTATGAGGGGAAGGCAAGGAAGCAGAATTGGGCACAGGGACAAATCCAGCTGCAATGAAGTCTTGATAAAAGTTTGGCCAACCCATGGGGGAGCTCTGGAGCAAGGACTGCCCACCAAAGTGTCCCCTATCAGGCAGAAATGGCCAGACTTCATGTTCTTGCCTTGCTCAGTCACCGGATGCAGGTTTCCCTGGGAAGTGCACAGCCTTGGACTTGGCAGCTCTCTGTAGCTGAGGCTAGCCCTAAATGAACTGACAGCTGGAGGCCACTTGCTGACCACACTCCCCTGCAGCTGAACAGTAAGTCCTTCCTTTAGGAGGTCAGGGATGTGGGTGGCCCCTCTCTTGGACCACCACTGGGCTCACATTCCAGCTGTCTCTCTTCCCTTGTCTCACTTCCCTACTCTCTTATGTGTGCTTGCTTCACCTCCAAGTAAACTACTCAAACCTAAATTCTTGTTTCAGAGTGCGAAACTCAGACATGTTGAACTCACTTTTTTGGGGGGTGGGGGTGGGGGGCACAGATTGGGGATTGAACCCAGGGGCACTTTACCACTGAGCTACATCCCTAGCCCTTTTTGTTTTTTTATTTTGAAACAGGGTCTTATTAAGTTGCTCTGGACCTCACTAAATTGCTGAGGCTGGCTTCATACTTGCAATCCTCTTGCCTCAGCCTCCCGAGGCACTGGAATGACAGGTGTGTGCCACTGTGTGTTCCTGTGTTCCTGGGCTGGAAGTGTAGCTCAATCATAGAGCACTTGCTTACCATGTGCAAGGTCCTAGGTTCAATCCCAGCACTGAAAAAAAAATTAATTAAAAAAAAAAAAGTATAGCTGTGTTCCTGCATGGGTCCCACTTTTTATAAATTTCCTTTTCTTGAGTTGCCTATAACTGGACAACTTAAGTCCTGGTTTGCTCAATATAATTCTTATTTAATCTGTTGTGCTGGTATTTTGTTTTGTGGGTCCCCCTCCCATTTTTTTCTTAAATATATTTTGCTTTGATTGATATATTTTACAATCATCTTACCACTTTTGGAAATGTGTGGTCCTTAATAAGATACAGGTTTTTATTTTTATTATTATTTTTTGAAACATTGATTGCCATCAACTCATTTTGGGTGAATCATCCAATTTTAGAGCTGGAAGCAATTTGGGGCACTGGCTAATCCATGGAACTTCCTCCTTTTTTCCTGCTCCAGAGCTGGGCCTCCAGGTCCATCGGGCTCCCATGGGAATTCCCTATGTGCTGACTGTAAATCCACCCCTTTACCTCCTACCCGAGAAAGCGTATTAAAGGCTGGCAAGAATTAGCTTGTTATAGGGCTAATGTATTATTAAAAAAGAAAAGATGAATCATTCTCAAGCCCTGGTACTTTAACCATGAGCATCAAATCAGTCATGACACAGTTCACGACTGATTGAATTTGAGAAGAGCTGAGCTCCTTCCAAACCTGTGAATTACATAAAAAAGTCGTTTAGCATCACATTGTCTTCATTTTCTCACCTGGAGGTGGGGATGGCAAAACCTCCTCTGGCTGGTGGAGTTGTGGTGGAAGGCAAATGATATAAGGAATGTGAAAGCGTTGGGGAATATAAAAACCTAAACAAACTAGCACTACTGCCTTGGCTATCTGAATGCACCAAGAGGGTTCTTAAAACTCACAGCTGCATTTATGAAATAGGCCCACAGGTGAATTTGCATTCATCTGGTTTGCACAGGGATTCTTTCCTCAGGACATATACAAGTTAGAATTCCATCTGGGCTCCTCGTCATTATGTTCCCAACTGAGTGTGCTCTTGGCGCTTTTTACCAGAAGAATCAGGGGGATGAACAAGTGAAGCAGAAACCAGGCTCTTTTCTTTTGATACCGGGGATTGAACCCAGGGGCACTCGACCACTGAGCCCCATCCCCAGCCCTATTTTGCATTTTATTTAGAGACAGGGTCTCACTGAACTGCTTAGCACCTCGCTTTTGCTGAGGCTGGTTTTGAACTCGCGATCCCCCTGCCTCAGCCACCAGAGCCGATGGGATTACCAGCGTGTCTCACCGTGCCCGGTGGAACCAGGCTCTTGGTTGGGGCTTCTGCTGGAGCAATAACACAGCTATGACTTTGAGTGTGTCAAGCTGGCTCAAGCAAGGGACAAAGGTACTCAGCTTTTCTGCTGTCTACAGAGTAGGCAGGGACAGAGCTCTCATGTCATCCCGTGTAGAGGTAGAGCTTGAGGTGGGTCCGCCTCTCTTCTCAGGACTCTTCATGCCATGGAAGAATAGGTTACCATGTCATGTGTCAGTACCTTGGGTTTTACTGTGTTAATAAAGGTAACTGCAAGTTATTTCAGTGACTGTTCTGCATATGTGTTTGCCCCTCACCATCTTGAAATTTGTCCCTTGTTATCTGAGAGATTCCCTAATATTATTTTTCAGAACAGTGTACACCAATGTCCTGTCCCAGTGGGTTTGATTTTATTGAACTGGTCTAGTTCTGGCTTCTAGGTATTTCTGCTGACCACATGGTCCCAGTTCTTATCTTAACTCCATAGGCTTGGGGACGGGTCCTGGTTTTGCTCGTTTATTTCTTGCAGTGATGGGTATTGAGTCCAGAGGTGCTCTACACTGAGCTATACCCCCGGCCACTTTTATTTATTTATTTTTATTTTGAGGCAGGGTCTTCAACTTCCGATTCTCCTGCCTTGGTCTTCCTAGTAGTGGGGATTATAGGTGCACAACTACTGTGTCTGGCAAGACTGGTTCTCTTTTTAACTCCTAATTTTCTTTTTTTTTTTTTTTTAACCCTATAAGAAAGAGAGCTAGTTTGCCTCTCTCATCTCCACCGGAGAGATTTCCACCCCCTTAATCTTAAAGGGTCCTGTTTTTCATGGGAGCGGGAAGTTCCTGACTGCCTCATGACGTAAATTTTCTACATCTTGCCAGGGTGTCTTAGAACCCCATGGTTGCAAGGGAGAGCTACCCAATATGAATTAGCTGGAATTAAAAGAGGCAATTTACTGGATCACAGGAGGGAACCATGGGAATTTCCTGGTTGGAAATGGAGCGGCCAGAACTCCAGGTTTAAACATTGTTTCAGAAAATCCCAGGGTAGAAGAATCCACTGTCAAAGGCAAAAGGTGTCAGGAGACCAAAGAATGAGGTGGGAATATCCAGGATTGCAAAGTGCTGTTTATTAGGGACTTAAACAGAAGCAGGTTGGGGCAGCGACAAGACAGGAGAATTCCCCACACCCTAAGGCAGGAGGAGGGGTTTTCATGCTAAGCTAGACAAAAATGGAACACAATCAGAAAGTACCCGGACTTTCCCAGAAACTATTAATATGCCCGCGATCAAAGCGTCAGGGGCTGGCACCAAACGCTTGGCTGGTTATCTTAATAGCTTCGTTTATCCTTCAAGGTTTGGAATGTACACTTGGGTCATCTGGTGGGTAAAATGGCTGTAGTCATGTCAAGCTGAATGCCTGTAAACATCACAAGGATTCTCTGTGCCTCTTACCCATGATGCTCTCTGTATATTGACTTCATTTTCGCAGATCAACTTCTTGATGGAAGCATGGCTGTTGGACAGGGTCCCCATCTTTATAACCTTATTGCCAAAAGAAAAGATGCTGTCTTCCCCTGGCTTGCACCCTCAGCTTAGTTAGCAAACACTAGGGAAGTACTATCATTGGCTTAGTGCATTCAGGCTGCTATAACAAAATACCTTAGACTGGCTAATATATAAGAGAATGTACAGCTCACAGTTTTAAAGGGTGGGAAATCCAAGACCAAGGTACCAATCGACTGGGTGTCTGGTGGGAAGTCTATATGACCATAAATGAAGCCTACTGTGTCTTCACAGTATGTAAAGGCAAAGGGGCTCCTTGAGTCCTTTTTTATAAGGGCATCCATCATTTGTGAGGGCTCTACCTTCATGACATAATTACCTCCCAATACTACCCCCTCCCCTTTTTTTGCAGTGCCAGAGGTTAAACCAAGGGAGACTCTACTGCTGAGCTACATCTCCAGCCCTTTCCTTCTTTTATTTTGAGACAGGATCTAGCTAGCTTTCCCAGTGGCTTTGAACTTGTGATCCTTCTGGCTCAGCTTCCCGAGCAGCTGGGATGGACAGGCGTGCATGCAGTGTCCAGATAAAAGTCCTACTTCCTAATACTACCCCTTTGATTAAGTTTCAATACATGAATTTTGGAGGGGCATGAACATTCAGACCATAGCCCCCTTGGACTAATCACCTTAATCGGAGGAATATTGTGTTGATGGAGCCAGTTAGGCCAGATGCCCTCTGTTTAGCTAGACTGATTAATTGCCTAAGAGTTTTCTTGGACACATGGATGCTTTCGGGACTCTTGGGAGTTGGCAGCCACTGAGTCTCTGTCTATCACTTGGAGAAAATACAGTCTTATACATTGTCAAACCTTTATTCCTAACGAATCATTTAGACTTTCAGGGCTATAAATAATAAATCCTTTCCCTTTCCTTCCAATGCAAATATTTTGAATATCTTAATAATTGCTTTCCAAAGCCTACTTTCAAAATCACCCTTCCAAAGGTTTGTGCCAATATACACTCCCACAAACAGATGGTGGTGGGCATTCTTCAACTATAAGCTGTCATGGATCTATAGTGGGGTTCCCAACTGAGGCTGATTTTTGCTTCCCCAGGGGACAATGGCAATGGCTGGAGACATTTTTGATGATTACAACTGCGACAATGCTACTGGCTTCTAGTGATGGGAGGATAGGGTGCTGCTAGCTGTCCTACAATGTATGGAGCAGTTCTGACAGTGAAGAATTACCTGGCCCCAAATGCAAATAGTGTGGAGGCTGGGAAACCCGAATGTGTACCAACAGTGATGGTCCCTGCTCTTGCAATACAAAATAATCTCAAAAGGAAGCCTTCGGCAGCCCATCCAATGGCAGGTGTTGGAATAGTGAGGTACACTTGAGATCCTGTTTTCCCAAATTGTGAGGATGGCATCGAACATGGCAGGGAAAATTTCCATCGCATCCAGCTAAACTGCTTAGGAAACTCTTCCTAGTCCTGGTAGACTCTTTAAGGATAGCATTTATTGAACTTTAGCAATATATAAGTAAGTAAGTAAATAAATAAAGTGGCTAAGATTATAATTGAATATGAGAGTTGCCGACATTTGGTTTATTTCTATTCTGACCCCTGGAAAATAGTGGTCATATACCACTATGAGGAAATTTCATGCATGACAGAATAGAATTGAAAACAACAACAACCTGCTATTAACAGGGTCTGGTCTTAGCAAATTCACACGACAGAAAATAATTTAACTTTCACTTTCCTTATTTTGTATTTTCTCCACAGTATTCCCTCCCCTCCTCTGCTCATCAACTCTATCTAATGGTACCAAATACTTATTTTCAGAAGCAGTATAATAAAGGAATTAAGAGTGAGGACCCAGGCTGCCTGGATTCAAATTTTGATTCTACTTCTTCCTGTGGTTGTGACTTTGGGCAAATTATTCAACTAATCTTAGTGTCCTTGTCTGTCAAATGGAGAGGATAGTACTTCCTTTTAGGGTTGCCGTGGGAGTTAAATAGTTCATACACAAAGAACCTGGAGGGTTGGGGACATAGCTCACAAGTAGGGCACTTGCCTAATATGTCTGAGGCCCTGAGTTCAATCCCCAGCACTGGAAAAACAAAACAAAAAAAAAAAACTTTGAATGGAACATAACGAGTGTTTTATAAATGCTAATAATATGTTCAATTCTCTATCACTTTCTTGAAACCTGATGTTAGATCCATACCCAATACTGAATTTTAAATAAATGGTAACAGTGTAGTATGGGTTGGTGGTGGTGAGGACCTTTGGGTTTAAGAATCTGAGACCTGGGCTGGGGATGTGGCTCAAGCGGCAGCACGCTCGACTTGGCATGCGTGCGGCCCGGGTTCGATTCTCAGCACCACATACGAACGGAGATGTTGTGTCCGCCGAAAACTAAAAAAAAAAAAATAAATATTAAAAAAAATAATAATAAAAAAAAGAAAAAAAAAAGAATCTGAGACCTTGGGCTGTGGCTCAGTGGTAAAGCACTTGCCTAGCATGTCTGAGGCACTGGGTTTGATTCTCAGCACCACATATAAATAAATAAAGTCAATTGACAACTAAAATAATAATAATAAGAAGAAGAATCCGAGATCTTGCTGGGTGCAGCACAGGAGGCTGAGGCAGGAGGATTGCAAGTTCAAAGCCAACCTCAGCAACTTAGCTAGGTCCTAAAGCAACTCAGCAAGACTCTTTCTCTAAACAAAATATAGAAAAGGCCTGGGTGTGTGGCTCACTAGGTAAGCACCACTGGATTCAATCCCTTGTACAAAACAAAAACAAAGCAAAACCCAAAAAATCAAAACAAAACAAAAAACCCCTGAGGTCTTCACAAGGACAGTACTTCAAGTATAATTCAGTGAACACATTTGCAGTTGAACATGAACCTCCTCTGAGAATAGAATTATTAACGACAGCCCACAGGGCAAATCTCGCCAGCCTTCTGCTTTTGTAAATAATGTTTTATTGAAAGCATACACTCGTATTTTTATATTTTTATCTAAGGTTGTTTTGTGTTCTAGTGGCAGAATTATGCATTCTTAAAGACAGAGTTGAGAGTCCATGGCAGACGGTGTGACCTTCAAAGTCTAAAACATTTACTCCTTTATGGAACAAATTTGCCAGTCCTTGCTCTAGATCTTGCTGCTCAAGGTATGGTCATAGGATCAGCAGGTCAGCATCATCCGAGAGCTAAAGAGAAATGCAGACTTGAAAGGGTCAGATATCATGTGACTCCATTTATAAGAAGTACCTGGATCATCAAATCCATAGATACAGAAAATATAAAGGGAGTTACCAGGTCTGGAAAAGGGGGAGAGTTGGGGGTGGGGGTATTGTTGAATGGATATGGCGTTTCAGTCTATGAAGATGAGAAAATTCTGGAGATGGATCCTTATGAAAGTCAACTGTTAAGAGAATACTTTAATGCTACTGACTGAACACTCAAATATGATTAAAGTGGTGAATTTTACATTCTATATATTTTGCCACGATTTTAAAAAATGAAAAAAATACAGAATCTCTTCCCAGACTGACTTAATTAGAATTTGCCTTTTAACATGATCCCAAGGGAACTTGTGTGCACAGTAAGATCTGAGAACTCTATAGCAGACACTTACTTTGGAAGAAATTTGTGTGCCTTTTGGGGTTCCTTCTAATACTAAATAAACTTCAGGTGAAGAATACAGTCAATTCTTATGTGCCACTTATTGATCAGTACCTTAAAATTTGTGGCTATTACTTAAAAACCAATAAATTCAGAGTTAGAAGAAATTAGAGATGGAATTTCTTTCTTTTCTCTCTTCATGGTCCATTTTCCTTTGCTTAGTCTCTCATCAGGGTCCACATAGTCACAGAGTGGCAGAATGCAGTAAATCTGAACTTATTGTTGTCTTCTATCCTGAGAAAAACTAAGGGGCTAATGTCTGTCTTGTTGTAGTTAGTGAACCTGGGTTCCAGTCTCATATGTACTCTGCCCTTGACCTCTGGCAAGGCCCTGTGCAAGCTGAACCTCAGTTTCCTAATCTGTAAAATGTCAATAATTTTACCTGCTTAGAGTGTCCCTCAGAGGGTTGCCGTAAGAATGAGTTGAAAATATCCACATGAAAATGCCTCATTGTTGGCAAAGGAATGTAAATATGTAAGGGACTATTTATAGACTGCCTGGCACAAAACGTTGAACACAGTAGGTGCCACATTATTGATGGGTAGAGCTTTTTCTTGCGAGATCTGCTCCAATGATAGCCACCAGGTGGCAGCAAAGAGCAAGCTTCCCCTTAGAGGCTCCCTATGGTCATCAGAAGGGGGAGTAAGATGGCTGAGAATGGTTCACTTCCCTGTCCCAAAACCACCCACAAAACCATCCACGTGTCTTCCCTCTCCCCTTCTCCCAATTTCTTCCATGGGAATGATTTTTAAAAATATACTGAAGGACAAATTGGAGGTGACAATCTCTGTCTGAAAGTGGGTTGGCAATGGAGATTAAATGAGAAGGATTTGCAAAACATGTTTCAGGCAAAATGGGTGAAAACGGATGAGGCGATTGGGGAAAAATGAAAAGTATTTAAACAGATTACTTATTCTCTAAATCCTGTCCCAGTTCTATCCACCCATCATCCAGGCCACAAACATCTATTCCTGGCATGAGAATAGAGATGTAGTCTCAATCCTCATGGAGAGAGGGAAGAAAGTTTGGGACAAGTAATGAATTACACTAAGCTACGTCACAGAGGGAACCACAAAGGTGCAATGTGGGGTGATCTAATTCTTGGAAGAGGTCAGGACAGGCCTCCGTGGGGGAAAGTGACCTCTAAGCTGAGACTCAAGAATAAGTAAGAGTTGAGTAAGCAAAGAAGGAGGGCAGAAGAGTCCTCTAGGCTGAGGGAACAGTGTGCTCCATCGCCCATTGACCTTCATGTCATTTTAGAGTACTCTCAACGAGAAAATGCATAATTACTAAAAGTTGCCATGATTCAAGGACACTTAGTGGATTTCTAGCTCATTTATTACAGCATCGTCGGTGCATATTTTGAAAAATTCTCAGGCGTGCATGCAGGAGGCAACTTTAACTCAGGCTGTAGTTGGTGGTGGATTGCGTTGATTTCACAAACACCTTCTGGGGATTCTATGATTCCTACTCCTGGGATATAAGGACACATTCCTTGTCCCCTGACTGAGAGTTTATTTGGAACAGTGGTTGCCTCCTTGCATGCTCCCTTTGTCTTAACAATTCAGTGCAGGTCTTATGAAACCTTTCTGTATCTTGGTCATATTTTTGTTATGGGTTGGATATGAGGTGTTATCCAAAAGCTCCTGTGCTCATATAGGAGTATTCAGAGGTGAAGTGGATTATTGGGGCTGTAACATAATCAGCCCATTCTAGTTTGGCTGAAGTAAGTGGGTGGTAACTGGAGGCAGGTGGGGCATGATTGGAGAAGGTAGGTCATTGAGGGTGTGCCCTTGGAGGGTTCGTCTATCCTTCTCTCTCTCTCTCTCTTTCTCCCTGCATCCTGGCTGCCATGAGTGTAACAACTTCCCTTCACCACGATGTCTGCCTTACCTTGGGACCAGGGTAATGGAGTCAGTCAACCATGGACTAATCCCTGAACCCATGAGACAAAATAAACCCTTCCTCCTCTCAGTTGTTCTTGTCAGGTGTTTTAGTTCACAGAAACACAAAGTCAATTAACACACCTTTCTTGTATCTGTTCTGTTCCTCTGATTACTCTCATCACCTCATCCTTAGCACTCATTAGATAGGACTTCCTAACGGGATCCATACACCAGGGGGTGCTGTGGGTGGAATTCAGACATCCATGAACTTGCATGGGGGAAAGCTACTCCTTCATTTTTGCTAAGTTCTAACTGAAAGTCAGCATTTATCTTTCTATTATGAATGTAGATGACAAACCAGGGCTGCCCAAGGGCCTCCTACCTATAAAGTATGTAAAAACCCAGCAGAACTCAAGATTTCCTTGAACCTGGCCCCAACACTCCTCTCTTTGAGTGGACTCAGGACCTCATTATGGCTTCTTTGTGCCTGATACTTTTGTTGTTTTCATGGACCCCTTCTCTCCAAAAGATATTTAAAATTATATTTTTTCTGCATCGATATAAAGGCAAATATTATCCACACTGGATTCACCATTATTATATTTATTTGTTTTGTTCTGATCTCAAAAGCAATTAAAACATTTGTGGTCCTGAGGCATCTGCTGCGTCTGATGGAAAAGTCGACCTTGAGTGAACTCATTCATTTCTGGTTCTTTAACTCTTGCCCATGTTCCAATGAAGATGGTTTGCTCCATCTCCATCTCCAGACCTATTCTTCATCTTGAGTGGTAAACTGACCACCCAGTCACGTCCTGGATCTTTCCACTGGCCATCCCTCCAGCACCTCCAATGCCTCAGGTCCCAAACAGAACACAGTTTCCCCCTGCACATCTGCTTTGGCTCCAATCTCACTGCACCAGCATCCAATCAGTTATGAATGGAGAATGGACCTTGGGATCAGCTAGGACCCCCTTCCTCTCTTCCTTCTCCACATCCCATTCATCAACAAATTTTGTTAATGTCAGGATGATGCCCACTTCTCCCTCCATTCCCAAGTGTCAACTTGCTTGCTTAGAATTCTCCCACAGCTTTCTCAGGAGCCTCTCTATCTCTCCTCTCTCCAGAGCTATCTTACTTGAATATCAACTTTTTCATAAACCCATCCCCGCTCGGTTCTTGGATCATCTAACAGTGAGTCTTAAACTGAGGAGTTTATTCAAAGGGCAGATTTCTGGATCCCACTGTAGAGATGAGCTCCTAATTCATTTATAGAGATTTGGAATCTTCTTTTAAAATAAGCACCTAGATGATTTTTTTGTGGATAGTGGGGGCAGTTCTTGGACCGTACTTTGAGAAACATTGTAATACCAGCTCTGTGTTATATAGCATGGCATTCTATTTTTTACCCCTGACCTGCTTCTAATCTACCTTTTACATCTTTCCCTTGTCCCACACTCGAGTGATGGCATGCCACCCACTGTGCCTCACGACTATTCACACCTCTACAACTCCGCTCGTTGTCCCAGTGTGCAATGATTTTTCTTTTCCCTGATGAAGACCTTCTCATCTTGGGGGTTCAGTGAAAAGGTTGCTTATTCTTCAAATCCTCCTTCAATCCCTCCAGGCAGAACGAATCACTCCCAGGCCACTGTGTACAGGTTTCCAGCATCCCCTTTTTATTATAGAGGGACATGGGTGGGTGGGACTCTCAATATTCCACGACTGTGTGGCATGTAGATCTGACCAACTGGAACTCTGAAGATTGAGGGACTCTCTTGTGCCTCATGTGTGGAGAAAGTGCCCCCAGGAGGGACTGATTAGCTGTGGCAATGGGTGGCTGGGGAGGAATAAGGTCTTGAAGGAAGCAGCTATTTATTAACCGGGTGCAGAAATATTTCAACATGCTCACCATCAGTATGTCCATACTGGTTGAATAGTAGCTGCTTGTGTGGAAACTTATGTGCAAACGTGTGTGTGTGTGTGTGTGTGTGTGTGTGTGTGTGTTTATGTATGCAGGTCGAGAGCCTTGATAAGTGCAATCTGCTGTTCCTCCCAAACCTCTTTGTAATAAGTACCTTCCTCCAGCCTCCCCAGGGCTTTAGATAGCTGCAAAGCTAATGGATTCTCATGCCAATTCCTTTTCCTTTCTTTTTCTGTTGCAAAATATGACTGGGTTGATTAAAAAAAAAAAAAAAAGCAAAGACCTAAAAATAACTGAGGAAGAGGGCATTAAAATTACCTGGAGTACAAGTTTAAAATGCAGATTCCAGGGCCCCTACCTGAAACCACCAATTATACTCTCTAGCGGGAACCAGGACCCTACCATAAGTTCCCCCTTGTGATTCTGATATGCACTTTTTTTTTTTTTGGTACTGGGAATTGAACCCAGGGGTACTTAACCACTGAGCCACATCCCCAGCCCTTTTTATTATTTTATTTAGAGATAGGGTTTTTGTTGAGTTGCTTAGGGCCTCACTAAGTTGCTGGGGCTGGCTTTGAACTCGTGATCTTCCTGCCTCAGCCTCCCTAGCCGCTGGGATGACAGGCGTGTGCCACCGCACCTGGCCCCCCTCCCCCACAATGCACATTAACGTTCAGGAACCACTGTTTTAGGTTAGTGGTTTTCAGACTTGGTTGAGTTTTAAAATGCAGATTACTAGATCCCAGCCTGAACCACGGAAAGCAGATGCAGCCTAGGCACACGGTATTTCCAAACACCTTCCTCCGTGATTCTAGTGCAAGGTCAGGATTGAGAGCTACTACTTTGGGAATTTCTTTAATGGGCTAAACAGCCCTTGAGTTGAAGGTTTACTGCAGTGAATAGGTAATTTTCTCTCTGGAATTCGATCTTACGCATTGCTTTTACATATTGAGAAGGAGGAAAACGCATTCTTGCTTTTGACTGCCGTCAGCGTGAAGCTGTGGAGCAAGTCAAGTCACGCATTTCCGTTCTGCGCAAGGCGCAATGATCATTAAGGTCTTGAGGCTGCCTCGAGCGTGCGCAGAGCCGGAGCCTGCGACTTAACATTCAGTGGCTTCCTGTTAATCAGCGGTGCAGATGGCTCCGAGCCTTTCTGCAGTACCTGATATCCATGGCCCGCTTTGCCCAGCCCACTCATGAACTAATAGTTCATGAGAGAAAAAAATCAGGGAATTGCCGAAGGCTGGATGTCTTGCGAATGTCAATGGTCAAGGAGGGAACCTCTGGAATCAGGTTACACAACCCCATTTACATCAAGGTTTCCCAGGGGAAAGCATTGATGTTTAAATAATAAGGAAATGGAGAGCTGACTGTGTGCTAGCTGACTGTGTGCTAGGTGACTGGGATGACCCAGATGCTTGCCTTCACCCAACACCCTCATTCCCAAGGCCAAATCCATTTCTTTCTTCTTCTTCTTCTTCTTCTTCTTCTTCTTCTTATTATTATTATTATTATTATTTTAGTTGTCAATGGATCTTTTAAATTTATTTATTTATATGATGTGCCGAGGTTCGAACCCAGTGCTCCCTACCATAGGTAAACACCCTACCACTGAGCTACAGTTCCAGCCCACCCCACCCCCCAATCTGATTTGCTAACAGAGACCTAATTTAATAGGAATAGGCTAAATTCTTACCCTCAGAAACAGGACCTAAATCTGAATTAAACAGCTACTTTAACATTCATACTAGGGTGTGGTGGGCTGGAGGCAGAGATTACAAGCCAGCAACAGTGAACTGTGCACATCTCTCCTGATGTCCATGACTGGTGACATCACAGGAAATTGGCTTCAATGGGTTTATTTACACCACAGAAATTGGCAAACACTACAAATCCAGTGGTTGTGTTTTTTTTTTAATTAATTAATTTATTTTTTATTTCCAGTGCTGGGGATTGAACCCAAGGCCTCGTGCATACTAGGCAAGTGCTCTACCACCCGTGCTTGGTGGTTGGTTTTTGTTGTTGTTGCTTTTAAACCTCAGGGAACCAGTTGTGAAACATTTACCAGCAGAGTGCCAGCACTAGACTGTATAGATTTATCTGAATCTGTCAGGTTTTCACGGATGGTGGAATCAACCTGATAAGACAATACAAGATCGACCTGTCATCTTTGGTACATTCTGCATTAGGTTTTCTTTTTAAGGCAGCTTATAAAATGTCAACTTTTAAAGGTGATATCATCTCTCATCTATTAGATTGATCTTGAAAGGATGATGATGATATTCAGAATTGGCCAAGGTGAGGGGAGGTGGAGACACACTGGTGGTGAGATGGTCAATAGCACACTCTGAAGGACACTTGATGAAATGTTTCAAAAGCCCCGGGGTTGTGTGTACTTTTGGAGTTTATTTAGCCTAAGGAAATAATTAGAGATGTGTGCAACATTATACTTACATGTGTTCACTGTAATACTATTTATACAAGGGGTTCTCAAAATTATATTTACTTAGGGAATTAAAAACTGTACAGTAAAGTTCTCGACTGGGGGAACAAGGAAGGGGAGTATGGGAACATTTTGTATGTAGGGAATATGTGGCAACATCTGGAGATGTTTTGGGTTGTCGTGACTGGCAAGGGATGTGTGATTGGCATCTATATATTGGCATCAACATATAATCTATCTAGTGGATAGATACCAGGGATGTGTGCCCAGGATGGCTCTCTACAACAGAGGTTTATGTGGTCTAGAATGTCAGTGGTGCAGAGGCTGAGAAATCCTGCAGGATGCTGACGTCAGCCTCCCCAACCCCCAGCCAATTACATCAGGGTCTCCCAGGGGAAAGCATTGATGTTTAAATAACAGCTACCTCGGGTGATTCACAGCCAAGAACCTGCGATTTCATTTTCAGAAAATTGGAAGTAACTTGTATAGTCAATAACAAGACACGTTACATAAATTTGGCACTTTCATAATAATATATGAGTCTTAGTCCGATAAAAAGATTAGACATCAATAAGAAAAAGACAAACAATGGAAACCTACTTGAAGGACATGAAAAGACAGTTCTCAGAAAAAAAAAATCCAAACAAGCCTCACACGATCAAACTCACTAACAATTAGGGAGATGCTTTTTTATTTTTATTTTTATTTTAGTTTTCAGTGGACCTTTATTTTATTTATTTATATGTGGCGCTGAGAATTGAAACCAGTGTCTCACACAGGCTAGGCAAGCACTCTACCACTGAGCCACAACCCCAGCCCGGATGCATTTTTTAAAATTAATTCTTTTTAGTTATACATGACAGTAGAATCCACTTTGACATAATTATGAAAGCATGAAATATATCTTGTTCTCATTCAGTCCCCAGTAACTTTACAGGAGATGCAAATTTAAAAGAACTGTGGAACATAACTTTTCACCTTTCAGTAGAATAAAAATTTAAAAAATTAACACTATCCAGTGTTAGCAAAAGAGCAGAGATATAGGTACATTCATATTCTTGGTGAAAGTGGAAGTTGGCACAATTTTATAGGGTAATTTGGCAGCATTTAACTCAATTTAAAATACACAATCAGTTATGCATTTTATTGACTTATTAATTCGATACTTAAAAATTTATGGATTTGCAAAGTATACAGAATTAACAAGTCAAAGGAGAAATGCATTTTAAATTTTGTTTGATATTGCCAAATTGTCCTCCCTATGTACATTACACACGCAGAGACACAATGTTACTATGTGTGGGCACTGTTCTCTCTCTCCCCCCCAACTCTATATATTTTACATATATATAATTAATTTTGATATTTAGAATGTATTAACTCATAGATATGTTTCACCTTTTCAGCAATCCCAAGAGAAAAAACAATTTCAAATTACATGAAGACAGTTTAGTGGAAATATTCCATGCACGTATATATGCAGAGGGAGAGAAAGAGAGTGAGGAAGATCACAAATATTTTTTCATTGTGTGTAATACTGAAAATGAAGAAATGCAAAAATGTCCATCAAGTAGAGAATCTCAGCAGGAGGCTGAGTCAGGAGGATCATAAGTTCAAAGCCAGCCTCAGCAAAAGTGAGGTGCTAAGCAACTCAGTGAGACCCTGTCTCTAAATAAAGTATAAAATAGGGCTGGGGATGTGGCTCCATGGTTGAGCACCCCTGAGTTCAATCCCTGGTGCCAAAACAAAACAGATATTATGTATTTATGCAGCAGAACACCATGCAACCATAGAAAGATATCTAAGAAACATTGTTATAATAAATAGGAAGTTGTTAAATAATAACATACTGTGACTCCATTTACATCTGTGCATTTATATAAGCCAAGAATGTTCTGTAAAGATACACAAGAAACCTTTAGCAATAGGAGTGGCATGAAGTTTTTTTTCCCCCTACACTTCTCAGCTCTTTGATTTTTTCTTTTAACCAAGAACCTATATTTTTATATAATTGAAGATCATTTAATTAATTTAACTAGATCATAGTGCACAAATAAACATTTCAGTCAAATAATATTAAATTTAAAAAATCTTTCTATGACACATGAGCAAGGCAATAATTGGACTACAAAACATTTTATATAGTACCAACTCATTTTTTTAAATTTGTTGATAGAACTTTATTTTTATTATTTATATGTGGTGCTGAGAATCAAACCCAGTGCCTCACACATGCTACGCAAGTGCTCTACTACTGAGTTACAACCCCAGCCCCAGTACCAACTCATTTTTAAGGCATTCTAAGAAAACAGATTGGGAAGTCTAGACTTCAAAGTGCGACAGTATTCAAGCTGGGTGTGGTGGGGTGCAACCTACCTAAGAAGCTGAGACAGGAGAATCCCCATGTAAACCTGCTAGTTTGAAACCAACCAGGGAGATGTAGTGAGAACCCATCTCAAAACAAAACAAAACAAAACAAAACAAAATAACTTCACTGTTGAGAAGATAGGCATTTTTCTTTGTGTTTTCCCAATTTTCCAAATTTTTTGCAATGAGCTTGTGATGCCTCTGAAATTAGAAACTCTAAAAACCTACCCTAAATGTTATTTTTTTCTCCTGAAAATAAATCTATGCAGAGCTTCATAACTAGGAGGACACCACGCATAGTTCCAGCGTAGTAACGTGCGAACAGAACTTGGCTGTGAGTGGGCTATTTGGCCAGGCATCTGAGATGAGGCTGCAAAGTGGATCAGCCGGAATGGCGACCCTGTGAGCCCTTTGTTCAAATTGGCACTTCCTCCACACACGACTCCCAGATGCACTTCATTTTTGGATTCATTTATTTAATGTGGAAAAATGTTTCTGCTGCTGAAATTCATTGTTATCTCAAGTTTATAGAGAAGATGTTTTCTTTCCACAAAGCAGAGTGCCAAACATCCCCAAAGGGAAACAGAACCCGGAGTTCTTCATTCAACAGACATTTATAGAGTGCGGTTTTATGCTTTGGGCACTGTTCTAGGGGTTAGGTCCCGGTAGTGAAGGAGACATAGGAGGTCCTTGCTCTTAGGAGGACATTTCATAGGTGATAAAAAAGATAATAAACTGGTCAACTGCTGAACAAGATGGCCATCTTCTGTGTCCTAATGGGTTGGGAGGGGAAGGGAGCCCTCTGTGGTTTCTTATATAGGGGCACAAATCCTTTTCATAAGGGTTCCAACTCATGACCTAATCACCTCTCACAGGATCCATCTCCAAACCCCATGACTTTGGGGGTTAGGTGTAGCTATGGTTTGGATGTAGTTTGAGTGTGACTCCTAATGGCTCATGTGGTGGAGGCTTGGTCCTCAGTGTGGCGGTACCAGGAAGTGGTGGTTATTGCCAGGAGGTCATTACAAGTGCTGCCCTCAGAAGAAATTAATGTGGCACTCATAGGAACTTAGTTCCCACAAGCCAGGTATGGTGGCCTACATCTGTAATTCCAGCAACTTGGGAGGCTGAGGCAGGAGGATCACAAGTTAGATAGGTCAGCCTTAGCAATTTCATGAGGCCCTAAGCAACTTAGAGAAAAGCTATCTCAAAATAAAAAAATGAAAAGGGCTTAGGGATGTAGCTCAGTAGTAGCATCCCTCTGGGTTTGATCCCTAGTATAAAAAAAAAAAAAAGTTCCCACAAGAGTGATCCTGACTCCTGGATTGCTCTCTGGCCTCCCTCCTATCTTGCCTTGTGATCTCTCTCTTTTGCATGTATTCTAGCCATTGTAATGCTATCTACCAGGAGATTTCACCAGAGCTCAACATAAGCCAACACTATGCTCTTAAACCTCTTTTCTTTATAAAGTGTTAGCCTCAGGCATTTTGTTGTAGCAATGGAATCTAGACTTAATACAGTTTTCAGTGCATGAATTTTGGGGAAGCACAAAAATTCAGTCTATAGCACACATAACGTTGGACCCTTCCTCCAGAGTTTCTGATGCAGCAGGTCTGGGATGACATCCAATAAATTACCTGTTTTAACAGCTTCCCAGATGCTGTTGCTGCTGATGCAAGGATCACACATTAGAAATCATGACCTAGGGGCTATGGTGGCAGCTTAGTGGTAGAGCGCTTGCCTGGTGCGTGTGAGGCACTGGGTTCGATCTTCAGCACCACATAAAAATAAATAAATAAAATAAAGGTATTATGTCCATCTACAACTAAAAAAATTTTTAAAAAATAAAGAAATCATGATCTAGCTTATTCTTACCAATTCAACTTTATCACAAAGAAATAAATGTTTAGGAAAACATGCTGTGCACCAGGCACTACCTTAGATGCCACATAATCAGTGATAGGACAGACTTAGTTCTTGTCCCCCACTCATTGAGGGCAGTGATTTGCTGAAGTTCCACCGCTTCTCCTTCTCCCTCAAAACCCAGTGCTCATTCTACTTCCCAACAAGCAACGTCAACAAACGCCTTGATGGCTGTCGACTGCCTTCAAGGAGATGACCCTGAACTAAGGCTCAGAACTTCCCTTTGCAGGTGGGTTTGCATGTGCAAGTATGGGCCAAGAAGCTTAGGTGGGAGCGAGGAGCATGCGGGGGCCTCAGCTCTGGAGGGGGCAAGAGGAAAAGGGAGCCCTCTCTCCTGGCAGCTGTGGGGAGAGAGAAGTGACTAAGAGGGAAAGAAATGACTAAGGAGGAGTGGCGACACCGTGAGGTACTATCCTTCCAGGGTGCAGGACTCCCTCCCCCTGCTGCTGTGGGATGGCATTCTCGTCCCCCAGGAGCTGCCTTTCCTAAAGAGAGCTGCTGCTCCAAGGTCACACCCCTGCCCTAGGAGGGTCATGCCCAGTCATGGATGGGGGGACCTAAAGTTTCGGGGGCTCAGCCAAACCCTATGAGATAGTACAGCTGAACATCTCCATGACAGTCTTGCTTTCTTTCCTTAGCTTTCCAAGGACTGGGATCCCAGAGCGCTCTCTAATAAGACTCCATCTCAGAGTTAGTGTCCCAGGACCCCAACTGTGACAGGGACCTCTAGGTCTCGGCTGTGGGGTGAGTCATCTAAACGTCCCCTTCCTCCCTTTGAAAAGCTTCGGTGAAATTGGCATTGCTCTCTCTGTGGGTGAGGATCTCTAGATGAAATTGTTATTCTGGGTTTAGGATGGGCCCAAATTATAAGGAGAGGAGAGACACGTGGCCCCTATAGAGGCTGTCCTTGAACTTGTGATCCTCCTGCCTCAGCCTCCCAAGCTGCTGGGATGACAGGCATACGCCACCATACCAGCTCTTTTCTTATTTTACTGGGCTGAGGATAGAACCTAGGGCCTTGTGCATGTTAGGCAAACACTCTGCCACCAAGCTACACTCCTGACCCCAGCAAGAAGTGTATGAATAAATGTCAGGGCCATGTGATGGCAGAGGCAGGGCTTAGAGTGGTGCAGGTACAAGTCAAAAAACACTTAGCATCACCAGAAGCTAGAAGAGGCAAAGAAAGATCCTCCCCTAGAGCTTCAGAGGGTGCGTGGTTCAGTGGACACTCTGACTGCGGACTTCCAGCATCCAGAACAGAATAAAAATCTGTTGTTCCTGTTGGTTATATCAGCTTTAAGAAACCAATACAGTATTCCACCTAGAAGAGCTTAAAGAGGAAATGAGATGTCAGCTGACCATAATACTAAGGGCCATGTAGTAGACATTTATTTATACACTTCTTGCTGGGGTTCGGAGTATAGCTTGGTGGCAGAGTTCTTGCCTAACATGCACAAGGCCCTAGGTTCCATCCCCAGCCCAGCAATATAAGAGTTAGTGTCCCAGGACCCCATGCATGTGGTGCATGCCTGTAATTCCAGCAACTCAGTAGGCTGAGGCAGGAGGATCACAAGTTCAAGACAGCCTCAGCAACTCAGTGAGGCCCTGAGCAATTTAGTGAGACCCTGTCTCAAAATAAAAAAAATTAAAAAGGGCTGGTGATGTGGCTCAGTAGCGAGGTGCCCCTGGGTTCCATCCCTGGTACTCAAAAAAGAAAAAAAGAAGAAGAAATCTCTGCTTGTTGAACGAAACTGAACTAAATGCTAATGAAGAGAAAAGTTAAGTTTATTAGAAGTTATCTTGGGATGTTGCTTGATTTATTTCTTTTGGATCCTAGACACATGGGTACCTGCTACTTTCGTACTTACTCATGGTGTATGATTCTACATGTGGAACTGTGGAAGGAGAGGTATTCATTTCTGGATAATTTTAATAATGCTTTAAAAGTCAATCACTAATGAGATCCCTGCACTGAGTTACTACAGTGCATGTCCTGATCATTTAAACTAGATTGATGATTTTAAAATGCTCTAGGCCTTTCCTTCCTTCTTTCTTTCTTCTTCTTCTTCTTTTTTATTTATTTATTTTTTAAAACTTTTTCAGGCTGCTCCTCTTAGCCACTCAGAGCCCCCAGTTCTATTTTTCGATGTCGAAGTAGGTGGATAATACCGAATTTTGTAAGGTGATTTAAGAACTCCACACAGCATCAAATGCATGTCCTTGCTGATTTTTTGGGGGGTGGGAGGTGATACTGGGGATTGAACCCAGAGGCACTCTACCTATGAGTTAGGTCTCTAACCCCTTTTAATTTAATTTTTTAAAATTGTAGATGGACATTCCAGCAACTCATTAGGCTGAGGCAAGAGGATCACAAGTACAAGACAGCCTCAGCAACTCAGTGAGGCCCTGAGCAATTTAGTGAGACCCTGTCTCAAAAAAAAAAAAAAAAAAAATTAAAAAGTGCTGGTGATGTGGCTTAGTAGTGAGGTGCTTTATTTTACTTATTTATTTTTATATGGTGCTGAGGATCAAACCCAGTGCTGCACACATGCCAAGCAAGCGCTCTACCACTGAGCCGCAGCCCCAGCCCCCTTTCAATTTTATTTTGAGATAGGGTTTCATTAAGTTGCCCAGACTGACCTTGAACTTGTGATCCTCCTGCCTTAACTTCCTGAGTAGCTGGGATTACAGAGGTGAGCTAATTTTGTAGCTGATAAGTCATCACCAGAGGCCTCAGCTTGCCTATCCATAAGCAAATTAAGAGACTCAAACCACAGGGATGATTTTCAATGACTAGCTAAGTCAAAATGAAAATTTCTGATCAGCCAATTCATCGAGTTTTTGCTTGTGTAGGGGACTCCAATAGACCCAAGAGGTTTTATTGACAGACTCCGATGAATGTGGTTTCTGTAACTGAAGGGGCTCAGGGAAGATTTGTGAATATCTCTTAAAGTACTATGAAGGTCTGCAGAGCTTGCTTTTGGAGTTAGGTCTTCTTCAACGGCATGTGGCGTGAAGTTACCTCCACATTTGGTATCCTGGCACAGAGGCAGCACGTTATGTTTATAAAAGATAGTTGTCTCTGAGGATGCTTTGAGTAGCAGCCTAATTCCAGATGACTTCAACCATACAGGGAATTCATTTTTAATTTTTTCACATAACTGGAAATCTATAGGTGGGGCTTCCTGCAGGTAAGGCTTGATCTAGTAGCTCACAGAGTGTCACCAAGCATGTAATTTCTTTTTCCTTCTCCATAACTTCCATGGTGTTAGCACCATTTTCAGAGTCCACTTAGTGGTCCTACAGATGCTCTAGATCTTTCTCTTTTTAATACATCTTACATTGTCAGGCATTATCATCCAGGGGAAGAGAAAATTTATGTCTTCTGGTATCTCTTTCATGGGTCCTGGAGTTCACTATCTCTTGGTGCCAAAATCCAGTCAATGCTGACTCCTGAATCAATCACTGTGGCCAGTACATGAGAACCAGGGACCAGAAAGCTCTCCAAAGTCAAACATCTCTTAGGTTTCCTTTTGCAGGTGTCACTAGGTCTCATCTCTCTCTCTCTCCTCTCAGTATTTCTGTTGTCTCTTTCTCCTTTCTTGATATCAACTTCCTCTATTTTTCCCTGCAGAGAGTAGAAACTGACCATCTCTTAGTTCTTGAGTTTATGGGCCAGCAGAGCTTCACGGATTTCAAGTCTTAGAAGAAATAGTCCGATTGGGCTCCAGAGAGTCAGTTTGTACTCCTGCTCCAACAAGGATGGCCAAGGAGTTGGGATCACATTGGCTAGACATGCTGAAGGGGGACACCGCTGGAGTGGGAATGCAGACAAGACAGGATTTCAGGGACTGGTTGTTGGCCCCTTATAACCGGTAAGAGAAAGCGAATGTAAATGTATGTTCCTATAGGATGAAGTCTGGGAAAGGTCATCCACTCGACAGATCTAACACATAGATCAGGATTCTGGGGGTGCAAATGAGAGAGGCCAACTTGGCCATCCCAGGCCAAATAGGCACACACCTGGACTGCTGAGAAAGAATCTCACTGCAGTAGCCTGGGGCACACGATCATTATAGAGATGGCTGTGGGTGAATCACACTTTCCTAGGCCCACCCTTCTGTGCCCTGTGTTGTAACTGCTCCTCCCTTCGAGAGGCGGAGTTTATTTTCCCAGTCCCTTGGATTGGAGCTGCTTTTGCAATTTGCCCTGACCCACAGAATACGGCAGACTGGAGGTCACGTGAGATCTAGGGCTTAGGACTTAGGGTAAGCCTGCAGCTTCTGCTTGTGCCCTCCGGGAGTCCTGAGACCACCCTGCTGTAGGGTTGGCCTCCTGGAAGATGACAAGTCACACGAAGCAGAACTAAGGCTCCTAAAATGAATGTCACCACCCTCTTACCTGAGATTGAGTGAGACCAGGTAGATTCTAGCCCAGCTGGCCTTGCAGCTGAGTCCAGAGACGTGGAGAAGCCCCGATGAGACTGTTACCTCTTCCCAGAAGGCCAACCCACAGAATCATGAGACATTAGAAATCACTAGTGTGGTAAGCCTCTAAATCAGGGACTTCTGGTTGAGCGGCAATAGATAGGTGGCTGAAATACATGCCCATCCCCAGGGACCTGGCTAGGAGGCATCTGCCAGAAGGGGCCTCCAGGAACTTGATTTGGCTTTCACAGTGTGAGGGCTGCCTAGTAGGATTTGTGTGTGTGTGTGTGTGTGTGTGAGAGAGAGAGAGAGAGAGAGAGAGAGAGAGACCAATTGCCTACAGTCAGGGAGAAGTAGTTCTTTAAAATCCAAGCAGGGTACTGTTTGGAAGAGAAAAATATAATGCCTGGCTGTTCAAAAAACATAGTCATTTCCTGTATGTTGCTTTGTGTTTCTTGTGTGAAGGCTCTGAATACCTATTACATGTTGTCTGAAACTCATACTTTTGAAATAAACACCGCTGGGATGAACTGCTCCGAATTAGACGAGACCGCAGCCGGCTCCATCTGCAGCCCTCTCCTTCTTCCCTTGGCCCAATTTGAGAACAAACACATACACACCGAGCCACAAGAGAACTACTGATTTAGAACAAATTTAAATAAAGTAACATGTAGGACGTCAACATGGAGTGCTCCAAGACGGGACGCAGCACACCTACTCCGAGAGCAGAAGCCGGGCAGAGCCAACGACCCAACCACTAAGTATCTCCAGGTCAGAGGAAGGATTGGCATGGTTTTCACTTTTGGGATAAATTCCAATGCATTTTTTTTTTCTCATGTAGGGGGCATTTGGTTCCCTAGGGGACATTGGGCAATGCCCAGAGACGTTTTTGGTGGTCACAAGTAGGTATTGGGGGTGGAACTATTGGTACCTATTGGGTGGAGCCCAGGATGCATCTCAACCCTCCTACAACACCCAGGGCATCTTCAAACAAACAAAAAATTATTTGGCTTAAAGGTATCAAAAATGCCAAGGTTGAGGAACCTAGATTTAATAGCAACAGAATGGCCTGATAGAACAAGGGTCCAGAACCACATCCCCGGGCCGTGGATAGTCATAAATAACAACACTCTGCTCCTTGGCACAGCACAGCACTGTGAAGGACACTACCATGCTTTAAAACCTTGCAGCCACCCAGCCATCCTGATCCCTGGTAGTTTTCTCCCTGGGAGAAACTGCAACATACTTGCATACAAAGCCCTGCCTGAGACTGTTTGGAGCAGCACTGTTCATGGTCCAAATACAGAAGCAACCCCCAAATCTGCTGACTGGTGAATGCATAACCAAAGGGTCATCTATCCATACCACCCAGCAGTGAAAAGGAACGGAGTCGTGACACCTCCACAATGTGGATGAACCTCAAAAATTTGTGTAATGAAGGACACCAACGACCATATATGATAGGATTCCATTTATGTGAAATGCCCAGAAAAAGCAAGTGATAAAGAGAGAAAGTAGAGTAGGAATTGTCTTGGGCTGAAGGTAGGAATGGGGTTAATTGTAAATGCATATGAGAGATCTTCCTGGGGTGAAGAAAATGTTCAAAAACTGGTATATGAGGATGGTCACAGAACTTGATAAATTCTCTCAAAAAAATTAAACTCTGCACTTAGATAAGCTTTATGATCTGTAAATCATACCTCAATAAAACCTTGCTTTTCAAACAGTGTCCAGCTGGGAGCTGGCTAGAAATAAAAGCTTCAGGTCCCAGCCCAGATTTACATTTTTAATGATATTCCTAGGTAATTTGTATGTACGCCAAGCCTGCATTTGGGGGGTTTTGGCTGAAATGTGCTGAAACAAAACCATTCTCTCTTAGTAAGCTTTCTGTTACTGTAACAAAATGTTAGAGACTATCAACTTAAAAAGAGGAAAGGTTTGTTTTGGCTTACAATTTTGGAGGTTTCAGTCCATAGTTGGTTGGCCTCATTGTTTGAGGGCCTGTAGCAAGGCAGACCAGCATGGCAGGAGTGCTTGCTAGGAGAAGCCTGTTCTCATGTCCAGAAAACAAAATATGAAGGAGGAAGAGATCATGGTCCCACAATTCTCTCTAGAACACATTCCCATCTCATAACTTATTTAAAAAAAATCTTTAAAATATAATAATATTTTAAAATATTTTTTATTTTTAAAATATTTTTTGGTTGATGGAACTTTATTTATTTGTATGTGGTGCTGAGAATCAAACTCAGTGCCTCACACATGCCAGGCAAGCATCCTTCCACTGAGCTACAACCCCAGCGCCCCCAACCATAGCTTTTGACAAATGGTTCCAAATCTCTATAATAATAGGACCGAAGAGTATTACCTGCTAATGCCACCACAATATTGAAGGATATCATCTCTGATGCAACTTAAACTTAGATCTGAGAAGAGCTGGACATTGTGCTCATCTGTGGAAAACAAAACCTAGCATCACAGGTAGAACATTTCAAATGTAACAGTCGCTGTGCTGACGTACCATTTCATTTTCCTCTTATGACAATCCTGTGTGGTAGCTACTATAAATTAGGATCATTTTATAGATGGTGCAGTTAAGCCCCGGGGGAGATTAGTTGACATGTTCAATGTCACACAGCTTGTAAGAAACCCCAGCGGCACAATCCTGGGAGAAGAGAGCTCATTTTCACGGACTGTAATGTCGAAACTGTCCTCCAGGGGGCAGGATTCATACTGCTTTCCATGTGCGGATGGCAATCTGTTGGCACCTGGTGCTCCTAATCTCATTCTGTGCCCGTTTTGGGTGCACAAATGAGGCCAATAGAACCTTTGAGAGAGGAAGGTTGCAGAGTAAGAGTTAAGGCCTGGCTTGGCAAAGTAGTGTGACATTAGCTGTTAGGGCCGTGCTGGGGATCTGGAGTATGGGAAGGAATTTGCTGCCAGGGATCTTATGCAGTCAGGGGAAACCAGGCAGCAAGTGCCAGATGGAAACCCTCGGTGGCACCTGGCGACTCAGGCAAGGCAAGCAGAAGGGAGACAGGTAGGAACGTTAGAAGGGAAAAAGAAGAAACGTGGTCAAAGCTGCAGGGCCACTGAGAAGCTAGAAAGCCCAAATGGAGAGAGTTAGACAACTACCCCTGAGCCACATCCCCAGCCCCTTTTTACTTATTAAGACAGGCTTTCTATGTTACTAGACCTTGCCAAGTTGCTGAGGCTGGCCTCAAACTTTCGACCCTCCTGCCGCAGCCTCCCAGTTGCTGGGATTACAGGTGTGCGCCACTGTGCCTGAGTCAGAGAGTCATCCTTAATTAAATACCATGGCCGTGCTCTCAAATGGGAAGTAGCTTAGGACAGAAGCTGTGAATTTCTCACGGCAAAAATTATAACAATTATCTTTAAACATCTTTGTTCTGCTGAAATTTCCTCCCTAAATGGTAGCCTCTTCTCCTCCCATTCTTCTCTACTCCCTGGTCTCTATTTATTCTCGGTTACAAACCAAACTCCCCTCCATTCTCTGGAACAGCTCAGTTTTGGCTCTTGCCCAGCCCACTCAAAAAGACAAAAAGAAATCTTACTAGAATCCTTTTTTAAAAAAAGAAAGCCAGCTTAATATCCATCAATGATCTGTTAAGAATGACTGGACATGATGCCACGCACCTGTAATCCCAGTGACTCGGGAGGCAGAGTCAAGAGGAGGATTGCAAATTCGACACCAGCTTGGGCACCTTTAGTAAGACCTGTCTCCAAAACAAAATAAAAAGGGCTGAAGATGTAGCTCAGAGGTAGACCGTCATGATCCAATCCCCAGTACGCCTCCCCCCACAAAAAAGAGGGACTGGGGGTCTTGCAGTGTAGCTCAGTGGTAAAGAACTTGCCTAGCATATAAGAGACCCTGGGTTCAGTCCCCAGCAACACACACACACACACACACACACACACACACACACCCAGAGTTATGGTGTGGGATACATTGGCTGATGCCAGATACAGGCTCATTACTGAAATCAGGATCAATCCTACCCAAACCTATGGTTGAAAAGACGTGGGAGGAAGTGGGTTTCACAAAGGATCCTCGGGATTCTGCTTCAGAAGATAAAGAATATCTGCTCTCAACTCCTAACCTAGCCTCTCAGTGACCAGTGATTTATAATTAAAAATTTATAATTTTTTTTGTTGATTGCACAGAATTCAAGCACCATGGGCAAGAGTTGTGCCCTATGCCCTTCAGGACCATAGATCAGACTTCATTAACATCTTGAGTCCCGTGCCCCATTATTCTTTGTGCATCCCTTCTCACCTTGCCCAGCAGAGGCATTGCACAATGGCAGTGATGGCCACGGTCCTGGGGGAGACCCTTATGTACGTTGTTGAGTGCGTACCCCTGCTGCTGAGCATCCAAGCAATATGCTCAGGGAGATGTGCCAGTAGGGGAGCAGCCTGGATTCCCAGTATAGTTACGGGTTGCTTAACGATGGGGACACATTTTGAGAAACAGCTCGTTGGGTGATTTTGTTGTTGCATGAACATCAGACTTTGCTTACATAAACCTAACTGGTGTGGGTAAATCACTCTCCGTGACCTCTTGATGCAATCAAGAGATGAGTTGAATTCCCAGAGATGTAGAAGGCTACTGCTGGCATAAGTTGGCACGGTTTTCACAGTGAAAATTTTTTTCAATAGGTAGAAGGAGGATGCACTAAAACAATGATAAAACATACAGCGTGGTGAATACTAAACCACTAATGTGATTTATTATCATTATCAAGTATTACGTACTGGGCATGACTGTAGGTGCTCGTGCTTTTATATGATTGACAGCACAATAGGTTTGTTTACACCGGCCTCACTATGAACCTGAGTGTAATGTGCCTCACTACCTCATTGCAACCGCTACTTCATCGAGTGTTAGGAATTGTTCAGTTCCTTTATCATCTAATGGGTCTGTTATTGACTGGAACATCATTATGTGGTGGCGCATGACTGTATTCGGAGGGGAGGTGGATGGAAAAGCAAGAAGGAACAGGTAAACAAAAATAAAATCATCCACGATTGTTCTCAGCCATGTGGCAAATGCTATTTTTGCATTCAAGGATTGATGGCAGAGGACGGTATATGGGAAGGGAGCATCAGTGTGATGTTGGCAGCTATGGACGACATGGATGGACTCTAGGGTGGCCCCCAGGATCCTTGCCTCCCAGTGTCTATATCCTTGTAAGATTCCTCTCTCCTTGCATGTAGGTAAAAACCTGTGACTTGCTTCTAACCTGGACAATTCAGCCAATATGACGTCTATTACTTTTTTTTGGTGGGGGGTAGGTACTAGGGATTGAATCCAGGGACACTTAACTGCTGAACCCCATCCCCAGCCCTATTTTGCATTTTATTTAGAGACAAGGTCTCACTGAGTTGCTTAGCACCTCGCTTTTGCTGAGGCTGGCTTTGAATTTGCTATCCTCCTGCCTCAGTCTCCAGAACTGCTGGGGTGACAGGTATGCACCACCGTGCCCAGCCGGTCTGTCACTTCTGTTACTACATGACATAAGTTCATCCCGTCTGTCTTGCTGAGAGATTCTCTTCCTTGATGGCTTTGAGAAGCGAGTTGCCATCTTGTGAGCTACTTGACGGACACAGCCACCTAGCAAGGAACTCAGGGAGACCTTCATGGACAGCCAGAAATGAAGTACAGCCATGGTTTTCAAGGAACTGAATGTTGCCAATGGCACGTGCGTGGGCTTTCAAAAGCACATCCTTCCCCAGTCAAACCTTCATATGAAACTATTGCCCAGCCAACACTTTGTAACTTTGGAGAGAACCCAGCTAAGCAGTGCCTGATCTCCAGGCTCGAACAACCTGTGAGATAACAAACATGGGTTATTTATGCTGCTAAGTTGCTGGCAATATTGTTATGCAGCAAAAGATAACTCATACAGACAGCCTGAGTGATAAGCTCCATTTAATTTGCAGCAGGCATTTGCTTCACATTAGAAGGTTGTTCTCATTTTATCAACTCATACCCTTGAATCAAGACACACTGTAATGCCTCACAAAACAAAAAGACTCTCTCTCTAAATTACCATGGAGAGAGAGAGTCTTCAATTTCTGTCATTGATTGGCTCCTGTGAATATTTCCAATAAATCTCAAATCTCAATGATGTCCTTTTTTCCTCTCTTAGTTACATAGAGTGAAAAATGGATAGAGACTCTCAGAGGTACTACTGTTTTGTTCATGCTGGGAATGATTTTCCTGGCAGCAATGACAGGCAGGCTGGGAATTTTGCTCAAAGGCTGCTTTTTTAGACCCCGCTAATGGGGAACAGGGAGAAAACTACCTCGGAAGAGTGATCATCTTCAAACCGTGCCACCTCTTAACGAGAGATTTCAATTCCAAAAATATGCCGCCAAGCACATCGATTGAAAGAGAAATGCCTTAATGGTGGTGGAATATCTTTATGCCCCGAGAAATTGGTCACATTAAGCACCGTCTTGCTTTTCCTCGGCAGTGAGCACAGAGAATGTTGATACATCAATCCATTGTTCTCCTTTTTTCAAGAGTTTTCATCCTGAGTATCAGCAAATCGTGGGAGTTCATGAAATCAAATTCATGGCTCTTCTCTTCCTGCTCAGAGTGACCCGGAATCTATCATGTAACATTTGTACGTTCCCCTTTATCAGTCTCTAGAAGTTATTTTGTTTGTAGGTGGCCTGTATTCTTGAAGACCTCCATAATGAAAAGAGCATCTTAAAGGACTCTGAGCCTCCTTTTGCCTGTTCTTAAGAGGACATCCCAGGAGAAGCCAGCTAGGACTTGAAGCTAAGAGTCTCCAAAGAGCTTCAAGGACTCCACCCTCCATAAAGAGGAGAAAACAATTAGGTCTCCTCTTCCGTTAAGAAGGAACCAGGGACGATACATCAGGGATAGAGTGTATGTCTAGCGTGGTCAAAGTGCAAAACAAACACAAACCAAGCAGCCCCCCCCCCCCCCGCCCAATCAAGGGATGAAATGAACTACTTTGCTATCCACAGCCTCCCTTGACTCCCACCCTAGGCCTGGGAAGCCTTTCTCAGATACAGAGGGCACCTGTTGGGAGGAGAACCTGAGAACCTGAAGCATCTCATTCCTCAGGTGACCTGCGCAGCCAACAGTGTGGACTTCAGATTAGTTGATGACTCTCAAGCTATTTTTTTTCCTTAGCTGATCTCATGCATTTATTCTTCCTGAACAACTTTATTTTCAATGCCTGAATTCTCTGCCACACTTTTCTCCTGCCACAAATTTCTCCTAAGAATTGCATTTCAATTTGAATTTTGTTTTATCCCCCCCCCCAACCTTTATTGAGCTATAATTTACGTTAAAAAAAAAAAAAACAGCACTGTGGGAATACATTTATTTAACTTTTTTTGCAGTGTTGGGAAAAGGGACCCAGAACCCTGTGTGTGCTTGGCAAGAGTTCCACGACTGAATGACATTCCTAGCTTCTCCTTTATAATGCTTTGACAAATGTATACGATAGGTACTCACAGTGCAATTAAGATACAGAACAGCCGGGCATATGGTGGCGCACGCCTGTTGTCTCAGCCTCAGAGGCTGAGGCAGGAGGATTGTGAGTTTAAAGCCAGCCTTAGCAAAAGTGAGGCACTAAGCAATTCGGTGAGACCCTGTCTCTAAATAAAATACAAAATAGGGCTGGGGATGTGGCTTAGTGGTTGAGGGCCCCTGAGTTCAATCCCTAGTACCCACCTCCAAAAAAAAAAAAAAAAGATATAGAACATTTTCATTTGCCCCCCAAAGGTCCCTCATGCCCTTTTGCAATTAATCCTCACCTTCCTTCTCACCTGCAGCTTCTTTTACTTTTTCCTCTTTTTAGAGTTTTACATAAACACAATCCCACTGTCTGTGCCCTTTTGAATCTCATTTCTCTCACTCAACATAATGGTTTTGAGATTCATCTCTATTATTGCTTATATGCATAATTCATCCCTTCTCATTGCTGAGTAGAACCCTACTGTATGGATAAACCATGATTTATTTATCCTGCTTTTCATTTTTATGTTAATTTGAGATGAAAAGGAAATTTCTACAATGCTGATACTCCTTATTTAGGGAACAAGCCATACCTCTTCTTACTTGGGTCTTCTTTTTATGTCTGTAGTCAGTTTTTTTTTTAAATCTATATTTGCTATTTTATTTATTTAATTTATGTGGTGCTGAGGATCGAACCTAGGGTCTCGCACGTGCTAGGTGATGCTCTCCCGCTGAGCCACAACCCCAGGCCCTGCAGTCAGGTTTTTATAGTTCCTTTATGTGGCCCCTGCTTTTTGCTTGTTTGGTTTATTTACAGGAGCTTAATAGTTTGTTGTTACTGGAATAGAATAATTTCTCTTTAATATGAGCTCAATGTTTATTGCTAATATAATACAAAGTTATCGAATTGGGGGTACATTTATCTTATATTGGGCTCTCTTTTGAAACTCTTGTTGGTTTTAATACTTTCAAAAGTTGAGTTTCTTGGATTTTTTAGGTTTAGCGTTCCATCCCCTGTAAATAACATTAGCTTTTTTCCCAAGGGTGATATTTACTCCTCTTCCTTATTTTTGTGATGTTTAAAGAAAAAGGAGAAAAATGGAAAGGAGGTGGTTGGGATGCAGGGATGGAGAAGCAGAGGGGCGGGGGGCAGAACAGAAGAGCTGGCATTCCTAATGCCAGGTGGGACACGGATGAATCCGGTGGACATCTTGGAACTTAGCTAGGGGGTGCAAATTGAAGGGAGGATAGTTGCAAAAGTCCAAGAAGAAATCTATGAAACTGGGTAGGGTGTGACCCTTTCCCTTAATTTCTAGTCTCTGTCCCAAACATCACAGGAGCTTTACAGGGAGGGAGGATGGCCAGCCTGAGAGAGCAGACCCCTCTCCTCGGGTTGCTCCCTGTCCCCACTCCGAAGCTCAGCCTCTGGGAGGGTGGGGGCGGGGAGATGAGTGATGAATCAGATCTATAAGACACCCAAGAACTATGCTCTTTGTTAAGAACTAATCAACTTGTCTTTTAAGGGATTCAGTAAGTAGCAGTTGAAGGAAGGGATTGGAAAAAAATAAAATGGCTTCTTGGAAAGAATGTTCAACAAACCAGCTGCATTTAAGATGTCAGCTGCATTGCTGTTATTCCGGTTTTAGGAAAGATACGATGAAAAAGAGACTGGAGAAGGCGTTGTCATTTGGGGTGAAAACCTGTCTATTTGTAGAAACATCCCTTTGTGAACTAGACTTGGACATTGCCTTCCATGGCACCACCACATGGATCACCAGGTCAATAAGATATACCAAGGGCAGGACAAGGGAAAATGGGGCTGCCCCTGCAGTTACTCGGTTTGACCACTAGAGAGAGCCTCTGCTCCGGTGAGGCAAAAGGCAAACCAAGCATTGGTGCCTCCGGTGCTCTAGAGAATAGGAAGCCACTGATGGAAGGAATAATAACTATCTTTATTTGTTCTAATCAGTGGAATATTACTCAGCATTTAAAAGAGAAAAAAAATTATGGCATTTGCAGGTAAATGGATGGAGTTGGAGAATGTCATGCTAAGCGAAGTAAGCCAATCCCAGAAAACCAACTGTACTCTCTGATGGGAGTGATTTTGAAGGCGGCAACAAAGCTGCTATAGGAGGAAGTACAGGTGTTCATTGGGCAGTGTGAGATGATTGTGTTCTGGAGAAATACCTACTTTATGAGAAATATTTTATTACTAACCAAAGAAAATAAAAGTAAATAGATGAGAGGAAAAGCAAAAACAAAAACAAAAAAAACTGGGGGGAAAGAAATGACCAAAAAAATAGATACAATGAGATATCATTTCATACCGCTAGAATGGCTATTATATAATTAAAAGTGTGTAGGTTGCACGACTCTGAATAATATACTATATACTATTGGATTGCAAACAACAACAAAAAGTAAGTAAAAATATGGTTGTGGTTCAGTGGTAGAGCGCTTGCCTAGAACATGTGAGGCACTGGGTTCGATCCTTGGCACCACATAAAAATAAATAAAATAAAATAAAGGTATGTGTCTATCTACAGCTGAAAAATATTTAAAAAAATATGAAAAGTACGAATTGTTCCTAAGGATGTGGAGAAATTGGAGTTACTTGGCTTTTTATCACTGATCAAAACACCTGACAAGAACAATTTAGAGGAGTTGTTTCATGGTTTCAGTCCATCATGGTTGTCTGGCTCCAAGGCAGAAACATCATGGCGGAAGAACATGGCAGAAGAAAGCTGCTCAGCGCATGGTAGCCAGAAAGCAAAGGAAGCAAGGGGCTAGAGAGAAGACATAGTCACCCAGAACATGCCCCTCATGACCTATTTCTTCTAACATGCCTCTCCTTCTGTAATTCACATCACCTCCCATGGTCCAACTATTAATCCATCAAATGGATTAATCCACCAATGATGTCAGAACTCTCATAATCCAATCATTTCCCCAAAGCCCCACCTCTGAGCATTGCTACACTGGGGACCAAGGCTTCAATGAATATATTTTGGGGGGACATTGCAAATCCCAATCACAACACAGTCCTGATTCATTGCTGGTAGGAATTTAAAATGGTGTAGCAACTGCTGAAAGCAATTTGGTGGTCCTTCCAAAAGCTAACCATAGAATTACCAAAACATCTAGCGGTTCCGCTCCTAGGATATACCCCAGAGAATTGAAAGCAGGGGCTCAAACAGACACTTGTACAGCAATGTTCTTTCAAAAGGTGGAAACAACCCAACTGTCGATCAATTGATGAATGGAAAGACAAACTATGGTATATACACACAATGGGATTTTTTTTTCAGTCACAAAATGGAATGAGGTTCTGATACATGTTACAACATGGGCAAACCCTGAAAATATTCTAAATGAAATGAGCCAGACACAAAAGGATAAATATGCGATGATTCCACTTATATGAGGTACCTAAAATAGAGGCAAATTCATAGAGACAGAAAGTAGAATAAAGGTTAAGTAAGCAGAACAGAGGTTGCTCGGATTTGGGAAGAGGGGGGGAATTCAGAGCTATTGTTTAATGGTTATAGAGTTTGTTTGGGATGATAAAAAAAGTTCTGGAAATGGGTCATGGTGATGGTTATAGAACATTATGAATGTACTTAATGCCACTTCAGATGGTGAACATGAGAAATTATGTTATGTATATTTTACTGTGATAAAAATATAAATAATGGTACCCATTCTTGGCTAAGAAAAAGAACTTGGTATTGGACTTCAAGGCCTCTAACTAGGGGCTGGGTGTGGAGCTCAGTGGTAGAGCATGCACTTAGCATGCATGAGGTTCTGAATTCAACCCTCAGCAAACACATAAAGAAATCCCCCCCCCAAAAAAAAAACCCTATTATCAGAAATAAAAATGGTTTTTAAATATGCAGATACCAAACTTCAACAATACTGATACACAGGTTTATTTTATTTTATTATTATTTTTTTGTAACTAGGGATTGAACCTGGGGGCCTCTACCACTGAGCTACATCCCCAGACTTATTTATTTATTTATTTTTGAGACAGAGTTTCCCTAAGTTAAGGAGGCTGGCCTTGAACTTGTGATCTTCCTACTTCAGCCTCCCAAGTCACTGGGATTACAGGTGCATGCCACCATGCCCAGAATCCAGCATTTCTTAATCTATCCAGTTGACAAAAGAAAACGCTTTTCAATAACACACTGTGCTGGAGAAGGTGAACGAAAGGCATTATCATACATTTCTAGTAGGACCGTGAAATGGCACGGCCACTCTGAAGGCCACTTTAATGATGCCTATCAAACCATACGAAGCAAACCCTTTGACTCAGCACAGTTACTTTCAGAAATTTATCCTAGAGATAAACTGGAACATGTTTGAAAGGATGTATTTAAAGGCTCTCTCTCTCTCCTCTTTTTTCTTTTTTTAATTGAACCCAGGGCTTCACATATACTAGGCAAACACTCTACCACTGAGCTATATCCTAGCCCTTTTAAATTTTATTTTGGGACAAGATCTTGCTAAATTGCTGAGGCTGGCCTCAAACTTGCCATCCTCCTGCCTCAGTGTCCTGAGTAGGTGGGGTCCCTGGCATGCACCATCACACTGAGTTTATGATTGCCATATTTTTAAGCACAAAAAAAAATTGAAGAGAAGTACGCATTATATCATGCTATTGTTTGTGTAAAACACTAAAGACAGAATATATAAACATATACTTATTTTATAAAAATTGTTTGGGGGCTTGGTGTGATGGTGCACCCCTATAATCCAGTGGCTTGGGAGGCTGAGGCAGAAGGATCGAGAGTTCAAAGCCAGCCTCAGCAACAACAGGTGCTAAGCAACTCAGTGAGACCCTGTCTCTAAATAAAATACAAAATAGGGCTGGGGATGTGGCTCAGTGGTCAAGTGCCCCCACAGTTCAATCCCTAGTATGTCCCCCCACCAAAAAAAAAAAGAACTGGGGATATGTGTCAGCAGTTAAGTGTCCCTGGGTTCGATCCCTGGTACCAAAATAAATAGATAAATACCCCCAAACAAAACAAAAACTAAAATTATTTCTGAAGTAGGGAGAATCACATGGTAGGGATGATATTCTCCCTGTATGTACCTTTTTTTTTTTTTTTTTTTTTTGGTACTGAGGATTGTACTCAGGGGCATTCAACCACTGAGCACATCCCTAGCCCTATTTTGTATTTTATTTAGAGACAGGGTCTCACTGAGTTGCTTAGCACCTCGCTTTTGCTGAGGCTGGAGTTGAACTGGTGATCCTCCTGCCTCAGCCTCCTGAGCCGCTGGGATTACAGGTGTGGACCACCATGCTGGGCTCCTGGGATGTACCTTTTGAAATTTGAACTATGTAAATGTACTTTTTGTCCTCCAAATAAATAAAAGTGAAAAAGCACATGAAAAAAAAAACCCTAAAATATTATTTACGGTTCGTTGCATAGGGTTTAAAAATGGAGAAGGGATTAAAAAAAAGAGTCTTCTTTTTATTTATTTTTGTTGTTTCTTGAGATGGGCTCTCACTATGTTGCCTAGGCTGGTCTTTAACTCCTGGGATCAAATGATCCTCCTGCTTCAGATTCCTGAGTGCTGGAATTACAGGTGTGCACCACCACACCTGGCTTAAAGAGTCTTTTAATATAGTTATGGTTTTAACATTGATCATCATATCATTAGTCAATATTTATTAAGTGCTCTACATATGACAGGCCTTGGTTATAAACTGTATTCATTATACAGTAGGATTCAGAATGGTCCCCCAAGAGATGCCCATGTTCTAACCTCTGGAATCTGTAAATGTTACATTATTGGGGAAAAACGGTCTTTGAAGATGTGATTGAAGATTGTGAGATGGAATTAGTATTCAGAATTATATCTAAATCAATCACGTATATCCTTAAGTGGGAGGCAGAGGGAAATTTCGTCACTGGCAGAGGAGAAGGCTTGTGAAGACAGAGTGGAGAGATTTAAAGACACTAGCCTTGAAGACTAGAATGATACAGCCACAAGGCAAGGATGCTCTGGAGCCACCAGAAGCTGAACAGTGCAAGAAACAGATTCTCCCAGCTAGAGCCTCCAGAGGGGGTGTAACCCTGCCCTCACCTTGATTCCAATCTAGTGATACTAATTTCATATTTCTGGCCTCCAAGACTATAAGAAAATAAGTTTATGCTCTTTAAACTACTAAACTTGGGATAATTTGTTACAGCTGCCATGAGAAACTAATACGCAATTCCAAACAGAAATACTTAACCTGGTGCCCATCTGCTCCCCACTCCCCTAAACCCTCCTATGTTTGGAGTGTTAGAGACACTACTTTCTTTCAATTCTTTTATGCTCAGGACTTCCTCTTCCCCAGCTTTATTAAGGTCTAATTGGCGAATAAAATTGCATATATTTACAGTGTACAACATGATGTATTGCACGTATGTGCTCATGTGACATGATTAAGTCAAACTAATCAACATATTCATCACCTGACATACTTATCATTTATTTGTGGTGAGAATATTTAAGGTATACTCCCTGGGCAATTTTCAGGTATAAAATACATTGTTCTTCACTGTAGCCACTATGAAGTGTAATGGATCTCACAAACTTATTTGTTGAACTGAAACTTTTACCCTTTGATCAACATCACCCACTGGGCCTTTCTTTTGCTATAAGGGCCTTTGAATGTGCGATTCCCTCTGCCTGGAATATTTTCTCTTGCCCCTTTCCTGGTTATCTCCCACCATTCCTTCAGATATGTGCTAAGAGAGTACCTTCCCGAGAAACTTGCCCACTCTCCCTGACTTGTTTCAGATTTGCATGTTCTCAGAGGGACACCTTTAAGACAGAAAACCTTGGAAGAAATCCAGTGGAGACAAATTGCTTAATGTATTTATCACACAGCCCTGTGAGGTAGGTATTATGATCTTTTTATTATAGGCAAGGAAATTAACACAAGGGGAATTTAAATAATTTGCTTACAATCCACAGGTAATGAGTGGTATATGTGGTGCATGAGATGGTGCTACTTATAACCTCCAGGTTCTGGAAACTTCTGGAAAGCAAAATAAGCAGAGATATATAAACATCTAGAAGTGGAGTCATAAGTTTATGATCCTGAAATCAGCCTGCCTAGGGCTCTAAGAGTCCAGGGTGAGGCAGGTTAAGGTGTCTCTACTTTTAGCAGGTGTATGGAACTCTCTATCTTGGCAGAAAAGAGAACCCAGTGGCCTGGGGTTTTCCCTTTTCACAAGACTAGATAACATTAATGGATTGAGACAGAATGAACATCATTTTCTCATCTCCTGCTTAGGGTGAGGAAGGATTTCCTGTTTAGGCATCTCCCACTCCTTCCCTCCACAGCCCCTTGTTCTTTCCATCAGAAACACTAACAGTTTATCTACACACTCTGAAATGGGTCCACCTCTTCACTCGCTTTGGTCAACGGAACAAGGAAGAAGTGGTGTTGCCTGAGTGTCCCGGATGTTGGCCTCTGTGAGTGGCCCGGCAGCCTCTGATTTGGACTTCTGAGAGCCTGAGATCACCAGGCTGGGAAGATCCCCCTGTTGGGGGATGAAATGCTACATGGAGCAGGTTTCAGTGTGCCAGGGACAGCGCCAACTGCAGGTATATGAGAGGCCACCCAGAGCTCTCCAGCCCAAGGGGAGCCATTAGTTAACTGGGAATGAACCAGTTGTCCTGGGAGAGACCAGCAGATAAACCACCCTGCTTGTTGATCTACAGAATCACAAGAAGTTGGGCCAGTTGGCTTCTCAGCAATCAATACCTAGAACACCTGCAGGAAGCAAAAGGGAGATCATGATTGGGTTTTGTCTACAGCACCTGTGCCTGGGAAGTTATAAGATGCTCAGAGCACCCACTGACCCAGCTGGAAGGGTCACAGGCTGCAGGTGAGGGCCCTTTGTCATTTATCGTCCAACCAGGACTCTCCAGATGATTGAAGAGAGTTGCTTTCATACAGAGGATTGGCAGCAGCAGGGGTACCACCACAGGGCATTGTTTGGGCAGCAGTATTTGAAACCACGCTCTTGCTCTCCTGGCATTTATATCTCACTTCAAAAAGCAATTAAGATACGATCTAGTCCATACAAGGGGGACATATCCCATTGGCCAAGGCAGAGGTTGGGTGGATGATGGGAGATTAGATGGTACATCGTGATCGTCAGCCTGTCTAAATAATGAGACTTTAAACTGTGGGTGGGATCTGAATCAAGCCAACACAGTCACCAGACAATGACTTAACAAGGATTCACAAACCCTATTTGGGACCAGAGCCAGCCTGTGATCAACTAGAAAATGAGGATGATGCTCAAAACGGATATAAAGGAGCCAAAGGGACAAGCAGTGTCCCTTATGTTGAGATTAATGATGGGCTCTATGATGGCTAATTGTATGTGTCACCTTGTATTGGCCATGGGATGCCCAAATATCCAGTTGAATATTATGTCTGAATGTTTCTGGAGGAGATTAGCATTTAAATGGGTGGATCCTGCAAAGCAGATGGCCCTTTCCAAGATGGCTGGGTGTCGTCCAATCTGAAGAAGGCCACAATAGAACAAAGAGGTGGAGGCGAGGTGAATTCTCTCTCTCTGCCTGAACAGAGTCAATGGTCTTGCCCAGTCCTTGGATTGTACACTTACACCACAGGCACCCCTGTTCTCCAGCCTTCAAACTTGGGCTGGAATTTACATTACTGGTTTTTCCTGGGTCTCCCGCCTGCAAATGGCAAGTTGTGGAACTTCTTAGCATCCATGATTGTGTGAGTAGTTTCCTTCTCGTACATCTCTATCTGCATTTCTATTTATCTATCTATCCATCGATCCATCTATCCATTCACCCACCCACCTACCTCCCTCCTAACGGTTTTATTTCTTTGGAAAATCCTGACCGGTAGTCTCACTTTTCTGTTGTTAAAATGTCATTTCCTTTATGAAATGATGATAATAGAAGCGTTTAAAAGTTAAACATTAAAAATGTTAAAATGTTATTTTAAAATAAAATGTTTAAAAAATTTAAAATATTTTAAAATCATTTAAAATAATGTTCTTTTTAAGTGAATAAGCTTTTAGTCACTTTCAAAGAGTATCTGTGGCCTCCCTCCCTGCTATGCTCATCTGTACTCATTCTTCTTCACCCATCTCAGTTGTGGTAATCCCAATACTGTTTCCCCCAACGAAGTCCATGTCCTAATTCCCTAGAACCCAGGAGTAAGTCCATGGCAAAAGGGACTTGACATAGATGATTAAATTAAGGATCTTGTGGGACTGGGGTTGTAGTTCAGTGGTAGAGCGCTTCCCTAGCATGTGTGAGGCACTGGGTTTGATCCTCAGCACTACATGAAAATAAATAAATAAAGGTATTGTGTCCATCTACAACCAAAAAAAAAAATTTGAAAAATTAAAAAAAAAAAGGATCTTGCAATGAGGGATTATCCTGGATTGTCCAAGTGAGCCCAGTAAAAGTTAAAGGGTCTTTATAAGAGGCAAACAAGAAGGTTAGAGAGAGAGAAGGAGATGTGAAAAATGAAGGAAGGAAGAGAGAGAGACGGAGAGAGAATATGTAAAATGCTACATTTACTACATTACTACATTATTTGTTGGCTTTGAAGATGGAGAAGTGAACCATGAATCAAAGAATGCGGTTGACTTCTAAAAGTTGTAAAAAGCAAGGAGAGGGATTCTTCCCTGGAATTTCCAGAATGAACCAACTCTGCCAACATCTTGCTCCTAGCACAGTGATATTTGTATCAGTCTTTAGGCATCCAGAACCTGTAAGAGAATAAATTTGTGTTGTGTTAAGCCACTAAATTTATGATCATTTGTTATAGCAGCCTAAAGAAACTAATGCACTAGTCTCGTTGTTTATGAGCACAATAAGACTCCTTCTCACCCCATAGCCTTTGTCCTTGCTGATCCTGCTTCCTGAGTGCTCTCCATTCCCCTATCTGTGTGGCTTTCTCTCATACTTGGGGTCTTTAGTCAGATGTTACTCTCTCAACGAAGTTGTTCTTGTCTACTTTATTTAACATTATAATTCTTCCCCTGTACTGTGTTAACCCTTTTCCTGGTTCATTCTTTCCCCATAGCACATTTTACTTATTTATCTTGCTTATTGTGTGTCTTTACTCAATAGAACATGATCTCCACAAGGTCATGGCTTTACTACCTTATTTATTTATTTTGTGCAGTGCTGTGGATGGAACCCAGGGCCACACACACATGCTAAGCAAGTGCTCTGTCACTGAGTTTTGTCTCTAACCTGGTCAGGGACTTTTGTATGGTTTATGTTCTGCTCTCTCCCAACACCTAAAAGAGTGCCAGCAAATTGTCATCATTCAATAAATGTTGGTTGAGTGAATGATGAATGAATGAATGACATCTGTTGAGGTCTTCCTATTCCTCTTTATCAACAAATAATCAAATTATTTTAATCCCTATAATTTCCCTATGTCTCTTAAATGACTTTTATTGGTGTCGTTCATTGTTCAGAGAATACAGATTTATTGAGGACAAATCTAAAGTCAGCCACTGGCAAGATATGGAGGATTGCCACTTGGAGCAAGATGGGCAAGAGTCCCACTGTCTTGCAGCTAGAGTATAGGTGGGCATAGGAAAGGGGTTTAAGAAAAACAAATACTAAGTTGACAAGAAGGGTAAAGTTAATTTTATCTGCAAAAGCCTATGAAAGATAGGGGGCCTATTTAATCGTATTCCCAGGATAAGGTATTTGTATTCTTGAAGTTCAGCCAAGGCACAAGACACAGTTTATAATAGGTCTATGCTTTTAGTCAGTTATGAGAGATTGACATTTATCTAATCTCTGTCTAGTAGGGTTTTCCAGTCCGACGTCAGTAGTAATTATGTTCAATATCCGGAGAGAGGAATTGGACAATGTAGAGATTTGATGACATTTTTTCTGAGTTGTCCTTAGGGAACAGCCAATATGAATCAGATGCCTGAGTTTCTTGTATTATAAATGCAGTAGGGATGAAAAAACAGTCCTGAGGTTGGTGTGCTGAAGGCTTAGAGGGATGTTTTACAGCTTATAACATTTTTCAAGAAACACAATTAACTGACATGCCCAAGCATCATAGAAAAATGGTCTAAAATCAAATAGCAGAGAGGATAATTGCTATTTAAGTTCTAAAATTTTAGCTTTTCTTGTTAAAAGCTTTGTCTAGTGTCAAAGAAGGACAAAAACCTCACAAACAGAAACTCCTTCACTTAGACTTGGAAGAAACGTTTGGAAAGCAATGGAGTCAGAATGAAGTTTCTACCAACCAGTTAAGATTTTCATTACATGTAAAATCTAACCAATGTACTTTGGTGAGTTCACAATCTCTTCAGGCTTAAATAAAGTTTTATATTTAATGTACTCACTGGGAATTTTCACATCATACAGTTATAACAGGTGGTTCTCCATCCAGGATGATTTTGTCCCCCAGGGGACATTTGGCCATGTCTGAGGACATCTTTGGTTGTGCAGTAATGGGTAGAGACCAGGAAAAAAAAAACACAGGATAAAGCCTCAACAACAAAGAATTATATGCCCCCAAAGGTTGATAGTGCTAAGAATGAGAATCCTTGAGTCACAAAGATGTTTTGTACTTATGTACTGGCTTTAGATTTTTTTCTTTCATGTTTGAAAAATTGAGACTTAATTCATATACCATAAGGTTCAGTCTCTGAAAGTGTACAATTCTGTGGTTTTTAACTGTGTTTATTCGGTTTGGTAAACATCACTGCCATCTAATTCCAGAACACTTCCATCACCCTCAAAAGAAACTCTACACGTTTATCAGAACGGACAAACTCCAGGACATTGACACCATCACATGCTTGAGGGAAGGAGCTACTGGGAATGCAAAATGCCACAGTCCCTTTGGAAGACAGTTTGGCAGTTCCTTATAGAACTAAACATACTCTCACCCTAAAATCCATCCATCGCTTTCCTTGATATTTACCCAAAGGAGTTGAAAATGTATGTCCACACAAAACCCTGCAAGCAAATAGATATAGCAGCTTTCTTCACGATTGTCAAAACTTGGAGGCAAACCAGATGTCCTTCTGTAGGTGAACCAATAAACTGTGGAACATGCAGACAATAGACTGTTATTCAGAGATAAAAGGAAAGGTAATATCAAGTCATAAAGAGACATGGAGGGACCTTAAATACATATTGCTAAATCAAAGAATCCTGTCTAAGAAGGCTGCCTACTATATGATACCAATGATAATGATATTCTGGAAAATAAAAGGATGGAAAGATCGTTGTTTGGACAGGGGTTAGGAGGGAGGGTAGGATGAATAGATGGAGCACACGGAATTTTTAGGGCTGTGAAAATACTCTCTGTGATCCTATGATGATGGATACATGTTATTATACATTTGTTCAAACCTACAGAGTGTGCACCATTAGGAGAGCACCCTGTCGTCAACTCTGGACTTTGGGTATTTAAAAATGTTCTTTTATTGAGTTCTTCACCTCCAAGATTCTTCATTGGTTCTTTTTTTTTTTTTGAGGCACTGGGGATTGAACGAAGTGGTGCTTAACCACTGAGCCACATCCCCAGCCCCTTTTCTTTCTTTCTTTTCTTTTTTTGAGATTCAACCAAGAGATTTTATTGGGGGGCTGCCCGAAGGAGAGGCAGAGAGCAGAGAGAGAAGAGGAGGAGGTCAGAGGACAGAGAGAAGAGAGAAGAGATTATTTTTTATTTCAAGACAGGGTCTTGCTAAGTTGCTTAGGGCCTCACTAAGTTACTAAGGCTGGCTTTGAACTTGTGATCCTCCTGCCTCAGCTTCCCAAGACTCTGGGGTTACAGGCGTGCGCCACTGTGCCCGGCTTCATTGGCTCTTTTTAATGACTTCCATCTCTTTGAGTGAATTTCTCATTCGCATCACAAGTTGTCTTCTTCATGTCATTGAATTGCCCGTCTGCATTCACGTTTCCTTAAAATCTTTCTTCTGAATTCTTTGTCAGACAATTTGTCAATTTCCTTTTCTTTGGGGTCTGTTGCTACAGAGATTTATTGTGTTTCTTTGGAGACATCTTTCTTTCCTTTTTTTCCCCCTCTTTTTGGGATGGTGTCTCGCTATGTTTTTCAGGCTAGCTCTTAAGTCCTGGGCTCAAGTGATCCTCCTTCCTCAGCCTCTTGAACAGCTAGGACTGCAGGCCCACACAGCGGCACCCATCTAAATTGTAAGGATTCTTTTTACATTCTGGACACTCGTCTCTTTATTAGATATATGATTTACAAATAATTTCTCCCAGTCTGTGAATTGCTGGCTTTAGATTTTAAGAAGCATTTTCACATGTACCACATGTTTTTGGTACCAAGGATTGAACTCAAGGGGCACTCAACCCTGAGTCACAACCTCAGCCCTATTTTGTATTTTATTTAGAGACAGGGTCTCACTGAATTGCTTTGCTGAGGCTGGCTTTGAACTCATGATCTTTCTGCCTCTGCCTCATAAGCTACTGTGATTACAGGGGTGCACTATCTTATGAGCTCTTAGTTCTTAAGTCTTACAATAGCTAGGCATAAACTTAGGCCCAAAGGAGAGAATCAGAAGTTAGTTCATTCATGAATTCAATAATTGACTGAGGGTTTACAAAGCTGATCGTTGGTAGGCTAGAAAGAAGTTGGAATAAGTGTCTAGAATTGACTTCCATTTGTGTTTAAAATCTCTACTTAAGCCAGGGGTAGGGGTATGTGCTTGTAATCCCAGCGACTTAGGAGGCTGAGGCAGGAGGATAGCAAGTTTGAGGCCAGCTCAGCAAATTAGCAAGATTCTTGTAATTTAGTGAGACCCTATTTCAAAATGAAAAAAAAAAAAAAAAAAAAAAGAGAGAGAGAGCTTGGGTTGTAGTTCAGTGGTAAAGTGCCCCTGGGTTCAATCTCCATTATCAAAAAATCCTCCCAAACCTCTACTTAATGGAGCATCATTGGAGTAAAAGAAGGGAAAGAAGAGAAAGGGAGAAAAGAAAGAGGAGAGGAAACCAAGTCTCATGTCCCTTGCTTGGGCGTATTGCTTGGAAATCTTTTCCTTTCTCATACTTATCTTCATGTAAGTCTCCAATTATGAAAACATGAAAATTAGTGTTAAGGCCTAGCTCTTGTTTAAGCATCACACAACCCATACCAAAAAGTATGGGTTGGCCATCACTGTCTTGGATCTCATCTTGGCAGATCACAGGACAAAGGCTGGAAAGCCCATTTTAAGGTCTTTAGGTAACTTTGTATTTGTACCAGATAAGAGTGGGTTCTCCCCACAGGTGATGCTTGCTAATAAAGTCTTGATGATGAGCCTGGTGTGCTGACTGCATGCCTGTAATCCCAGCTACTCAGGAGGCTGAGGCAGGGGGATCAGGCAAGTTCAAGGCCAGCCTGGGTAACTTAAAGAGACCTCGTCTCAAAATAAAAATATAAAAAGAGGGACTGGGAACGTGACTTAGTAGTGGAGCACTTGTATGTACAAGGCTCTGGGTTCTGTTCCCATCAATACACACACACACACACACACACACACACACACACAATCTATATATAGGACTGAGGATGCTACTCAGTGGTAGAGTACCACTGGGTTCAATCTCCAAGCCAGATTGCCAGTGTATTAAATCACAATGGGGCTGGAGGCATAACTCAGTGGTAGAGCCCTTGCTTGGCATGTGTGAGGCCCTGGGTACCACCCCTAGCACAGAAAAAGAAAAAGAAAAAAATTGCAATGAATAATACACTGTGACATTTGGTGAATAGTCTCTAGGCAGGTGGTTCCTGATACTGGTTGCTCAGTGAAGTCATTTGGGGAGTTTAAAAATCTCTCCATACCCAAGATTGGCCCCAGAACAGTGAAATGAGGCTCTCCAGGGGTGGGGGCCAGGCGTCACATTTTTTTAAAGCTCCCAGGTAATCCCCATGTGAATCACCACTCCAGGTGTATTCCTATGAGAAACCAAATTGTAATCAAATGAGGTTGAAGCTAGATTTTATCACAGTCTGTAAATCCTTGTAAATATCTATTCTGTGCTTGGTGCTGGGATAAACAAAAGCAGAAGTCGGACCAGCTTGATGGTTGTTGAAATGGGCCTTAGAATGAAGGAGCTCATCCAGTTCAAGTCCTGCCTCTAGCACTTACCAGTATGTGACAATTTCTTGAAGCTTAAATTTCTCTTTTGGTTAAATGAAGGTGCTACTATTAATGCCTATTTTAAGGGCTGGCTTGAGAATCATATCAGATATATAATGTTTTCTAAATTTTGATTTTTTTAGTTTTATCTACCTACCTCCCAAATACTGTATATTAACATTTTCTTCACTGATTCAATATCAATAGTTTCTTTTTTTTAAGATAGAGTGAGAGAGGGAGGGAGGGAGGGAGAGAGAAAATTTTTAATATTTATTTTTTAGTTTTCGGTGGACACAACATCTTTGTTTGTATGTGGTGCTGAGGATCGAACCTGGGACGCACGCATGCCAGGCAAGCGCGCTACCGCTTGAGCCACATCCCCAGCCCCAATAGTTTCTTTTTAAATATTGTCTTTAACCTCACCCCAAGTGATATCACCTATACCTGGTTTGATGAACTGGCTATAGTTTTTACTAACACAGGCAAAATATATAATTTAAATATGCAATTTAAAACATAAATGACATTAGTATGCCACCTGAAAATGTCTCTTCTACCATTGATGAGGAAAACAGAGAAAGTCTAGGATGTGGCTTGTCCTTACAAAACAATCAGCTCATGGTAGTTATTTTTATTACTTAGAAGTTATTTGCGGCTAAATTAGCTTGAGGAACTCTTCATTGCTGCCTGAATCCATTTTCTGTAGCTCTAACAAAATAACTGAGACTGGATAATTTATACATATATAAAAAAAGGTTGATTTGGTTTCCAATTCTGAAGGCTAGGAAGTCCGAGAGCATGGTGCTGGTAACTCCTCGGCATCTGGTGAGGGCCTTCTTGCTGCATTGTAAACATGGCAGAGGGCATTAGTAGTGAGATAGAGCAAGAGTCCCAGCTCAGGTCTCCATTTCTCTTATAAATGACGTCATGGGATGCCAATCTCATGGCCTCATCTAATACTAATTAATCCTGCATTAGCTTTCTGCTACTGCAAACAAACAAAAACAAAACAAAACAACAACAACAAAACAACCCTGAGAAAAACAAAGGAGGGAAAGTTTATTTTGCCTCCTGGTTTTAAAGGTTTCAGTGCATGGCTGGCTGGCTCTACCGATTTTAGGCCTATCATGACGCAGAATATCAGGGCAGAAGGACCTGAAGGGAGAAAGCTATGCATTTCATGACAACCAAGAAGCAGAGACAGCAAGCAAGGAAGGGACTGGGGACAAGATACATCATTCCAGGTAAGGTCCCCAGTGACATACTTCCTCCAACCAGGCCCCACCTCCTACGGTTTCCACCACCTCCCAAGAGTCCACTCAATCATGAAGCCACCAATGGGTTGATCCACTGATGGAATCAGATGCATCAGATGCCGTCGCTTCCCAGAAGCCTCGCTGGTGAGCACTGCTGCCTTGGGAACTGAACCTTCACCACGTGAGCCTTGGGGAGACCTTGCAGATCCCAACTCTAGTAATTACTAAAGGCTCCACCATCCATGTACCATGGAGGGCGGGGGTTAAGTTTCCAGGAAGTGACGTTAGGGGAGGGACAGGTTTAAGCCATAGCACTTGCCAAGGGAACCTGAATAGCTTTGTCTCTTTGTATCTAGCATGCCAATTCTTAACATTCCAGCAAGACTAGTTTGAGTCTGGTGGCCATTCCTCTTATCTCTAGAAGGTTTCTTGGCACAACTCTGCTTGAGCCGCCTCCCAGCTGAAGGCTCTGAGGACAATTCCATCTCCTTTATTTTCAAGTTTCAGGTGAGGGTTTTTGCTTTCACATACCATTTTCTCTCCTTTTGATTACGACAGCACTCTGTACCCTACCCTATCCCAGGAATTTATTACAGTTTTCCACAATAGTTTGCTTATTTCTCCGCTAACCTTGACTTTTCAACAATAGACAAGAAGGGCATCATTTTCATTTTGGTCCCCCCCAGTGGTTGGCACCATAATTTTTTTTTAAATAAATGAAAGAATATCCTAATATCCTTCATTAATACTCAGTGATGATGGTGTTCTTCCCAAGTTTCTGTCACAGTAATCATGGACTCACGTTTAGCAAATGATTGGTCGTTGCTTCATTCTGTGCAAGAACAAACATGAAGTCTCTGTTTTCTTGTCAGCCTAGTTTTAAGGATAAGTTTTTTTCATTTGGCAGCATTTTTTTTTTGAGGGGGCGTACTGGGGATTAAACTCAGGGGCACTTAACCACTGAGCCACACCCCCAACACTTTTTGATATTTTATTCAGAGACAGGGTCTTATTGAGTTGCTTAGGGCCTCACTAAGTTGCTGAGGCTGGCTTTGAACTTGTGATCCTCCTGCCTCAGCCTCTCAAGTCATTGGGATTATAGTTGGGCACCACTGCACCTGGCTTTTGGCAGCATCTTATCCCTTTAGTCTCAACACAGTTAATCTTGGTCCTTTCTCTCTGTCTCTCCCTATAAACTTTTTTTGCTTTATGTTTCTTTATTCTTTTAATCTATTGTTTATTCCCTATCTTGTTCCACAAAGGATTTGCAGACACCAATAATTATTCTAATGGGAAAGTAGTAGGATATATACTCTGGATTCAGGGCAGTACAAAATGGTGCTATTAACATAAATTTGAATTTAGGATGAACTAGTCGAAAGATTCTGGCAAAGGCTTCTATTTGTGATATCTGGATACTAACAAGTTTGACTAGATGAGAAAAATAAGCAGATACATTTACTAAATTAGCTTTCATAGTTTCTGAGATTTCTTTGTATCTAGTTGGGCTTCAACTGTCTACAATCTACATCTCCACTCAGCTGGACAGCCCAAAACCTTGGTTAACCTCCTCCCGTAGAAGGTTTAGAAGCATTCCTCATTTTGATTTTTTTTCTGGACAGGGTCAACCTCTGCAAGAAGAGGCTGGAAGAATTTCTAATGCCCACTGAAATGCAGGTTTTGTGTAGAAGAAAGGAATGTGGAGTTAGTCCAGGTGTTGCCAACCCAGCCCCACTATCTAAAGCTGCAAGCCCCAAGATTAATCACTCCATTTCTCAGTTTCCCTACATATAGAAAATAGATTACAGTGAAATAAGATTTTTGATTTTAAAAGGGGGGGGCTTTATAAATAGTAACTATCATTATTATCCTGAGAACAAGAAGAAAGTCATGTTTGGGAAAAAAGTGTGTATTAAGCACTTTTGCTTTGGTTTTGCTCCTGTATATATGAGTGTGAGTGTGTGTGTGTGTGTGTGTGTGTGTGTGTGTCTGTGTGTGTGTATGAGAAAGAGAGGGACTGAGGAGACATCTATATTTTATCTAGTTCAAGGATTAGAAGACTACAGGAAAGACTGCCATATATATATGTGCGTGTATGTGTGGGTGCATGTGCATATGTTCTGTTTGTATATATAAATACTTATACAAATATATGTATTTATATACATATATTTACATATACAAACAGAACATAAGCACATGCACCCACACATACTTTAATCATTATAAAACAAATCCATATTATCACCACTCAGGTTAGGAAATAGACCATAGCAGCACTTCTTGACACCCTGAAAGGTCTCCATCTCAGCCTCAGGTATCTATTCTTCTGAATTTTGGCTTTCTTTATGGTTCTACCACCTGTATGTACATCCCTCACAACATTGCTTTGTTTCATCTGCTTCTGAAATTTATATTAATGGAATCCTACTTTGGATTGTCTTCTTTCACTTGGCATTGTTTTGAGACTCATTATGTCATTGTGATTAGCTGTAATCTATCCCCTTTCATTGCTGTGTGAAAACATTGCAATATAAAAATTTATCCTTCCTAATGTTGTTGGGCATTTGGGCTGCTTCCAGTTTTTTTTTTTTTTTGGTCATGATATTGTCAATACTATTTTGCATTGTGTATTTTTGTACACCTCACATGGAGTACATACAGGAGTTTCTCTTAAGGTAGAGAAAATATTCCCAAGAATAGTCATAAAGTGCACAAACCTTCCTTGCTAGCAAATAGTGAAGAGTGCCAAACACTTTTTTTCGGAGTTTTACCAATTTACACTCCCACTCCCATCAGTTATGTGTAAGTGGGACTCCACATCTTCGCAAATACTGTCAGAATTTTTTTTTCCTAGTCTTGTTTTTCATTTTTCCTGATTGCAATTGAGATGGGGGCTCCTCTCATCCACTGAACATTTGAATTTCTTCTTTGGTGAAGTCTGCCTATTTAATGATCTTGTCTCGAATTTATTTAAAAATACCCTTTCAGGCTGTCTCAACGACCTTCACCAACTTGTTGTAGGACAGTCAGCCCAGAGGTGCAGTAAGCCAGGCAGGCGGAAGATCAAGCTCAAAGCTTTTGCGGCCTCAGCTGTAGTGCAGAAAGGGTTTGTTTCACAAAGTAACAAGTAACTTCGACTATAGCCCTGTGTGCGGGACCAGAAGTCCAGGAGAGGGGCCTTTCTCCTCACAGGTGGCCCTGAGAGAGAAGACAGCGCCCTCCTAAGCCACCTCCCCGAGGGATCCGACAAACAGAAGCGTCCCTAAACACGACAACCTGCGTAACCGCCAATTTCAAACTTCCAAGACCGGCCCTGCCCGGTTTGACCTTCCCCCTTTCCTATTGGTCACAAGTCAAAGGAAGAAGCAATTTGATTGGCTCTTCTTTCGACTTCCTCTGTCCCTTTAAGGACTTGGGCGGGGCCTGGTTGAGACGCTCCTGTCTATCATAGGTTTGCGCGCGATGATTGGTCCAGGCACGGCTGAGCCCCGCCTGCGCCGTTCCCCGGGTTCAAACGCTGCGGCGGGAGGCGCGGGGCGCAGGCTTGCAGGGTCGGCTGTGGGTGAGTCTTGACCCAGGCCCCAATTCTTCACCCAGCTCTGTCAGGCCAGGGGAAGGGTCACCTCCACCCGTACCAATCCCGGCTTTCCCTTCCGCGGCGGGGAGGGCGGTGGTTCCACTTCCTGGGCTTGCCGGGGGCCGCGAGGGCGCGCCCGGGCTGACAGGGCACGCGCCCACCCTCCACGGGAGCCCAAGGGTCTGCCCCGCGGTGCCTGGGGAAGTGGGGCTTGTTCCTCTCATAAACGTCACAGTCTGCTTCCTGTCAGCATTCCTCCCCGAATTGTTCTCTCCAATGGAGTCTTCAGCTCTTCATTATCTGTGTGACCACAACAATTTACTTACCCTCTCTGTTCCAGTGTCTCCATACTCTCATCATCTTTTCCTTTCCACCTCTCACCGCTTCAGCCCCAATGCCTTTCCTGCTGTTGTCGAAGGAGGCCAGGACCTGCCTCAGGACCACTGCCCTGGCTGTTCCCTCTGCCAGGGATACTGTGCCTTTCTTCTCCGGATGACAGCAAGGCTTGCTGGTCACCCCCTTCAGGTCTTGGTTTAAATGCTACCTTGTCAGTGAAGTTTATCCAGATTGCACTTAGGAAAAAAAAAAAAATGCACCACTTCTTCTTCCCCACTCTCATTGTCCCCTACCTTGCTCATTAAAACAAAAGACAGCACTTCCCACCTTTCAACATCAATGTAATTTGCTTATGTCAGTTATTCATGTAATAACTATTTATTCTCAATCACTACGTGTTAGTTTATGTGTGTGCCGACTGTGTGGGGACAGAAATCCCTGCCTACGTTGAGCTTGTATTCAAAGGAGTGGCAGGGGGGCAGATAATTAACACATTTATAAGTAAGAGTGTGTCAGAGAAATGTATCCCTTCCTGTTACAGGTTGTAAAATCTGTCTTTTCCTCCCTGTGGCCAGACTGAGTTTCCTAAAACTGGGAGAGTGGCCGATTTTCATCTCCCCGTCCCTGAGAGCTTGAGGGAGATGAGGATTTCTCAAGCCCTTCCTGCTCAAAATGTCTCTGCATACTTGACCTTTTCTCATATCCCTTCAGCACCAGTGAGGAGATGCTGAAGTTCAAGTATGGATCACGGAATACACAGGATGCTGGTGCCGTTGAGCCCATTGCCAGCCGGGCCTCCAGGCTGAATCTCTTCTTCCAGGTAACAAGTTTCCTGCCAATAGTGCTCACCTGTGTTATTGCCTTAGCAGTTCTTTACCATTCACCTTTGCTGTTTTTTTCATAGGACCGAGGTTAATATTTTAAGAGAAATCCAATTTGATATTTTTTATGTAATGATTGTATTGGAAAAAGGATCCACTGTGCAGTGGGTAGATAGCTGAACTTGCCCTTGAGAATTTTTTTTTTTTAAATCATTGCTCACACTTTCACTTCTGTTCTAAACTTCATCCTTTTATTAAAGAAAGCAGAACAAATGAACAAAGGCACTCTTTTTTTAAACCAAAATTTCTGTAGGTCTAATCTTTTTTCATTTGAGGGATGTTTGCTTTTTAGATTTAAAAAGGAAAGCCAGTTTTGATAAGTACTACACCTGTGTAATTCCCATCCTTCTCAAGATATATAACACTTCCTTCATCCCAGAAGTGTTGAAACTTAATGTCATGAAGATATTTCCAAGTAGATATTTAATCCTTTTGTTTCTGGTATATATGGAATGCTGGTGAAGTAGGAATTCTTATTTGACTGATGTATTCACAAGCCCAGAGAACAGACAGTGGTAAAGATTTTAGATTTGAATCCTGCTACCAGCCAGCACTTGTTAGCTTTGTTTCTTTGCATGGGTCAATGACCTTCTTTGGATCTGCTCTTTAAAACAGGAGGCACCTAATCACAGTTCTTGTGAGGATTAAATAAGATAATCCATATAGAGCACTTAGCACCTTGCCTGGCTTTTGGTAAGCCCTTTATAAATGGTAACTATAGTTCATCCCAAGTGTGGCATAGTATAGTTATAGTCACAGTACATGTCTGTTAACAGAATTATAATTAGGTATATATGTGGGTTACCTAAATGATGGTGAATAGTAATATGTTCTTGCTAACCTTTTCTTCCATAAAATATTAGTGTTGGGGGATTTCCATACAGATCAGAGTAGAATTAGATTAGAAGATTAGGTTGTTCTGTGGGTCCATCCGCATCATCATTTTAAAATCATGAGATATTTTTCACAAATGTGTGATCTGTCTCTAATCTTAGATGGTGGGAGTGCTGTTACTTTTAAGCCTTTTTTTTTTTTTTTTTTTTTTTTAACTTCAACCTGTCTCCCACTTATTACAAAATAACTTAATGGCCCATAATGTGATGACTTTATAGTAGCTGTAGCTTCTGCAGTGTTGGGAACAGGACTAGCATGTTCCTTATTATCTCACTTCAGCCTCATAACAGAGGTAAGCGCTATACTTATTTATACTTAAAAAAAAATGAGAAAATAAATATAGAGGTAGACAAGGACTTACCCAAGATCATGCAGCTTGTAAGTGGTAGAGTCAGTCTTCATCTTGGATCTGATTCTAGAGGCTGCTCACAGAAATGCTGGGCCATGCTTCTAGTACATATCAGGGTTTATTAAGTGTATCTTACATTTAAGTGTCATTATATCAGTAAGGATTGTAAGTAAACCCTCAGTTCATCTCTCTCTCTCTCTCTGTGGTGCTGGGGATTGAAACCAGGGCCTTATGCATGCAGGGTCTCTTTTTAATGCTGAGTGTCTCAGTCTTGTTTTCTGTTGCTATAGCATAATGCCTGAAGAAAGACATTCATAAAGAAAAGGTTTATTTAGCACAGTTTGGGATATTCAAGAGTATAGCATGAACTTATGCTTGGCTCTGGTGAGGGCCTCCTGGTGGATGGTGTCACAAAGGTGGGATCACATGAATAAGATAGGAAGCCAGAGACCCAGGGAGGGACAGATTTGCTCGTTTTATAGCAGCATGCTCTCATAGTTCAGAGGGTGAAAAAAGCATTAATACTTCCAAAAGACAGAATCCCTTTCCACTAGTCCTCACCTCTTAAAGCTTCACCTCTTTAACACTGTCACACTAGGGACCAAGTCTTCAACACAAGAACCCTTGGGGGACATCTAGACCATAGCAAGATCCCCTCCTGCTGCCAGGAAAGGTATTATTGCAAGTGTAGCATGCATCTGACATTTGCCTTGTTCTTTTCTCATACTGTGCTATTTTATTGAGGTTTAGATACAGTATCGAGTTTGTTTTCCATTCAGGTGAGTACTCTGGACAATCTCACAGTTTTTCTTGTTTCCCTCCACTCAACCCTGCTTCCCAGACTGTTCTCAGTCTGTCTTGGCAGATTTCCAGACCCAGAAAAGTTCCACAAATTGTTAGGCAGACTTAGGTTTGCCAAGTCAGGATGTGAAAAAACCAAAAGAAAAGCCTGCTCTCCTCTTTTTTATTTTCTAAAGAAAGGGCATCTTAAGAAATACCAAGAGGGGAAGAGCAGCATCTCAGAAAAAAAGGACCATTTAAAAATTTGAATATGTTTCGCTTTATGAAAGAGATGTCACCTGGGGCTTGTTTCATTGCATTTCATTGTGGGCTGTTGAAAATCTTGGTCAGAATTGGTACTGTTTGGCAACCCTTGGTCTAGTTGGCCTAAATTCATTAGGAACAGAAGAAAACAAAGAATCTTATTTTTCTGAGTTAGTGGCAACTATTAGTAAATGTGGCCCAGCTTTCCAAACCCAACCAAACTCTGAATCTCTTGGAAGACTTGTTAGAAAACAGATTTTAAGCTAGAATATAGAAAATTTTAATTCGGGAGGTTGGGGATAGGACCAGAGAATCTTTTTTTTCTTTTTCTCTTTCATTTCTTTTCTTTTTTTCATTAACTATCTCTCCAGTTCTCTAGAAAGAACTCAAATGCAGCCATTCTGTTCATCTTGTCCAGTGTTGTAGGACAAACCACTCACAAAGTTTAAAGCCACAGGGTCTTACTTTTTCTCAGCATTCTGTGGGTTGGTTAGACTCAATGAAGTGCTTCTTTTACTCCACCCTGTGGCATCAGTTGGGGTCCCATCTGGGACTGGAAAATCTGGGTGCCAACTGCTGGCTGGGGTACCTCAGTCTTCCTTCCCTCGTATGGCTTCTCTTCTTCATGAAGTCTTTCATTACTCAGTAGTCTAACCCAGGATTCTTAATTTTTTTTCTGTAAATAATAAAATATTTATATTTTATGGGCTGTATAACACTGTCTTTGGGGACCAGGCACTGGGTATGAAGGGGTCAAGTTTGTAGTGAACTCTGGAGCATATCCACTGCCAAGAGGTGGGTAGCTTCATTCAGCTCCCAAGCAGTGTCACCGGGCAGGAACATGGGGCAGTGTTGGTAGATCCATCAATTTCAAGAGAAGCCAGACATTCTCTTTTCGTGTGTGTGTGTGTGTGTGTGAGAGAGAGAGAGAGAGAGAGAGAGATCCTGATTTTTAAATATTGGCAGATAATTCAAATTATTTTAAACAGTACAGGCCAAACAAAACATGTCTGTGGGCTAGACACAGTCTGCCAGTTTGTAACTGTTCCTCCTGATCATGAATAAATTCGGCTTATAGTCACTCCGTGCGCACTACTCTAAATGAATTAAACTACTCTGAATGAATTAAAGAAATTGAAGTTTGTCAAATGCCGAATGTTTTCTCTGATATAAGGAGGCTGACTCATAGTGGGGTAGGGAGGGGGGAGCATGGGAGGAATAGATGAATTCTAGATAGGACAAGGGGAAGGGAGGGGGCAGGGGATTAGCAAGGTGGTGGAATGTGATGGACATCATTATCCAAAGTACATGTATGAAGACACGAATTGGGTGTCAACATACTTTATATACAAACAGAGATATGAAAAATTGGGGTATATATGTGTAATAAGAATTGTAATGCAAAAAAACTAAAAACAAAAAAACAAAGTACATGTATAAAGACATGAATTAGCATGAACATACTTTGTATACAAAGAAAAATTGTGCTCTATATGTGTAATAAGAATTGTAATGCATTCCCCTATCGTGTATTTAAAAAAATAAAATCAATTTAAAAAAAAAGAAATTGAAGTTTGTATTAACAGACTCTGGGCACACATACTGTAGAGACACAGAAAAGGGTCAGAACAGGCATGTCCAGAGTAAGTGTTCCCAGGAGCCTCAGACCATTAAGAATGAAGGACCTTGTTTTTGAGAAGGAATCTTGCTATGTTGCCCAGGCTGGTATTGAACTCGTGGTCCTTCTGCCTCAGCCCCTCAAATAGCTGGGATTAAGGTGCATGCCACTGTTCCTGAGTCAGCACCCTTTCTTATTTGTGACATGCTTGTGACGTTTTTTTCTTTCCAGCTGCTAGCAAGAGAAACCCACAGTAATGGAATTGTGCAAGTGACGATGACTGTCAATTGCTGCTGCTTTATAGAATGAAGCCCCCAAATTGTGCTGGTAGTGTGTCGTGAGCAGTTAGTTGAGTTGGTGGCTTGTAATTTACTGTGTGGATGTTATTGATCAAAGCTTTTCGTTATTGACAGTGTCTCCATCTGCTGTTGGCTGTTTTTAGGGGAAACCACCCTTTATGACTCAACAGCAGATGTCTCCTCTTTCCCGAGAAGGGATATTAGATGCCCTCTTTGTTCTCTTTGAAGAATGCAGTCAGCCTGCTCTGATGAAGATTAAGCACGTGAGCAACTTCGTCCGGAAGTGTAAGTAAGGAACTTTTTCTCAAAAACTGTCCTGATATAGAACGCTAGAACAATGCCGCAGGTGGAATGAGAGAGTGGTTGGTGGTAGTGGGTTAAAAACTCTGGTCTGAATAAGACAGACCCAGACTTATGTTCCTCTTGTTGGAGCTGGGAGATCAAGTAAGTCAAGTTTCTTGGTTGTGAGTGACAGAAACTCGATTTGAAGATTGAATGTATTGACCATGAAACTCGGAAATCCAGAGACGAGTCAAACTTCAGGCATAGCTGGTTCTAGGAACCTCAGTGATGTCCCCGATCCATTAGTTATGAGACACAGTGCTTATGGGCCCATGGTATTTAAGAGATTTGTTTTAACTAGCTTCATTTAATCTCAAATCATAAAAAAATGAATATAGTAATGATTCTAGACTATGGCCTTTATTTTATTTTTTAATTTTTTTGTGCTGGGTATTGAACCGAGGGCCTTGTTCATGCTAACAAAATGCTTTATCAATGAACCATACCTCCAGCTCCCTGGATTGAATTCTTTATATCAGTGTAGTCATAAAATGTAACTTGTTGTCATAAATGTAATTTTATTTTATTTCTTTTTATGGAGAAGGGGCTGGTGAAGGCAAAAGAGCCTGAGGGCCTTTCAGAGTCATAAACCAGCCCTGCCTTCACCCTGGTTCACACTTTGCTCAGCTTCCCTGTGGTGGGGAAGTGCCTCAGTGGTTGCTCTGTCCCAGTTTTATGTTCTTTTAGTTTATACCAATGTTTTCAACCAGTGGTGATTTTACCCTGCAGGCTCTCTTGGTAATATCTGGAGACACTTTTTGTTGTCATAACTAGGGGCATCTAATGGGTGAGTCAGAGATACGGCTAAATATCCTACAGTGCACAGGATGGGCCCCTTCAGCACAGAACTTTCTGGCCCACAGTGTCAATAGTGCCAAATTTGAGAATCCCTGCCTTTTACAACATTGCCGTGTTACCTACCACTCTAAACTTGAGTGGCTTAAAGCAATAGTCGTCATATTACCTCTCATGAGTGTGTGGGCTGACTGGACTCAGCTGGAGATTCCTCTGCTCTGTGAGACACTGGCCAAGATTGCAGTCCTCTGGGGCTCTCCTGGGCGGGGAATGTTCAAGATGGCTCACTTAGTGTCTGGCTCCCTGCTGGAAGGCTGGGCTCAGCTGTGACTCTGAGATGAACTCACTCTCTTTTTCTCCATCCATCCCCATGAAGTTTCAGCACCTCCCTTATGTGGCCTCTACATCAGAGGTCAGGGAGCTGAAGTCTGTGATGTGCAAAGCTCTCCTGAGACACGCCATGCCTGCATGTTTCTGTATTGCCTGTGGCCGCTGTCACACCACAACAGCATTTGAGGATTTGGGACAGAGATCAAATGGCTTGCAAAGCCTAAGCCAATTACTCTCTGGTCCTTTAAGAAAAGGCTTTACTGGGCTGGCTGAGGTTGTGGCTCAGTGGTAGAGTGCTTGCCTAGCATGAGCGAGGCACTGGGTTCGATCCTCAACACCACATTAAAAAAATAAATAAATAAAATTATAAAAAAGAATATTAAAAGAAAAATGAAAAAGAAAAGGCTTTACTGACACTGAAGTGCATGGTGTACAGCAGGATAGCCACACTTTCCAAATGGTAGCTCAGGGTTTTTAAGAGCACAAAAGTAGAAGCTTCCAGGCTTTCTTAAGGCTTAGTCTCAGAATGGACATGGAATCTCTTTGGCTGCTGGGTTAGCTTTTTGTTACTATAACAAAATACCTGAGATAATGTAAAGAAAGGGAATGTTTATTTATTTATTTATTTTCTTACATACATGACAATAGTGGAGTGCATTACATTCATAATTATCCATCCACAGCACGATTTTTTGTAACTCTGTATATAGAGTATGTTCACGCCAAATTATGCCAGTATACATGAGCTCTTTTTTTTTGCATCACAATTCTTAATACACCTTTATAGCACAATTTATCATATCTCTATATATAAGGTATGTTGACACCAAATTCACATCTTCATACATGTGTTTTGTATAATGATGACCGTCTCCTTCCACCATCCTTGCTATTCCTCTTCTCCCTCCCTTTCCCTCCCACCCCTATTCCCTATCTAGAGGTAATTTTTCACCCATGCTTTCCCTTCCTGCCCCACTTTGAGTCACCCCCTTTATATCAGAGAAAACATTTGGCATTTTGTTTGGGGATTGGCTAAGGGAATGTTTATTTTGGCTTATAGATTTGGAAGTTTCAGTCCATGGTTGGTTGGTCTCATTGCTTTTGGGCCTGTGGCCAGGCAGTACATCATGGTGGGAGTGTGTGGTGGAGGACACCTGTTCACTTCATGGCCAGGAACAAAAAGGAGAGAGGAAGAGTTGGGGTTCTACTGTCTCCTGTAAGGGCATGCCCTTGGTGACTGCAGTTCCTCCCACTAGGCCCCACATCTTAAAGGGAGGTGGCCTTTTGCTCTCCATGTGGCTCTTGATGTGGGCTCATATATTGGGTCAGGGAACTACAGCCTGTGAGGTTTCACTGCCTCCCAGTGGTGTTCAGCTGCGGCCAAGTCTTTAACACATGGGCCTTTGAAGGATATTCCAGACCCAAACTAGAGCAGCTATGTTACACTATTTTAAGCAAATAATAGGGCCACCCAGATTCTACACATGAGCATGCTCCACAAGGACACGAATCCCAAGTGGCATTTTCTTTGGGTACCATTTTTGGAGACCAGCTTCCATACCCTTCCCAATTATTTTATTCTATTAACTAGATTTATACAATACCAGGGAAAATTCTAATTGGCTCTGCTTTGGGTCATTTGACTGTCAGGAGGTGAAGTATTGTGATCCATCTGGTCTGGATTCTCCAAGTTTCAGGGCATGGTGATTACCAGGAACTCAAGGGATGGGGATGTGCAGTTACCCAGAGGAGTAAGCAAAACTGATGCATTTCCACTCTACTCACCTTTAGTATTTACACATACCTGTCTCTTCTTAGTTTCTACATCTGTGAAAAGGGTGTGATGTATACCTAATAAGGCTGTGAATGAGTTTATAGGCAGACTAGACTTATGTTGCCTGGCTCATTACAGACACTGTATGTTACTCAATAATGATAGTCATCAATCTCAACAATATTTAATACGTTGTGTACCTTCAAAATGTACCTGGGGTATTTGTTCATCATTATGTATTTATTTGAATATGCTTCTGCCTTCTTTTCTTGAATGTTGAAATTCTCAAGTGAAGAGTGGGAAGGGAAAGGAAGTGCATTCCAAGGACAGCAATCTCCAGACCCCTCCTGCTGGCCTTAGTTTCTTTCTTTCTTTCCTCCTCCTTCTTTTTTTTTTTTTTTTTTTAAAGATCGATGTGATTTTTTATATCTTTATTTATTAATTTTTCTGGGTACTGAGAATCAAACCCAGCACCTCATACATGCTAGGCGAGCGCTCTACCACTGAGCCCCAGCCCCAACCCTGGTCTTGGGTTCTTAAAAGCAGTTGATTATCAGGAACCATTGAGTCATCTGGGACTGGGTTCAGGGAAATTCATGTTGTTCTAGCAGAAATCTCTTGCGTGTGACTTTTCACATTTTTAAAGAGTCTTTTCCAGGGAGGAAGTGAAGAAGTCATGATTGAAATCAGGTGATTACATTAATATAGTTGTTTTTGTTCTCTCGAGTGTCAGTTTTGGAATGTAAGCTTTGCTTTTCCATGTGGAGAGGTGTCTTTCAGCTGCTACTGCCAATTTCTTGGGTCTCTCTGAAGAGATGGAGATTTTCTTTGGGGGGCTGATGTGGAAATAGGACGGAGACTCTCTCTGCAATAGTGTCTCTAGCAGGATGCCCCGATCTTGTGCAGAGTGGGGGTGTAGGGACAGGAAAGGAGCATCTGGGAGCCAGGGAATGATTTTTGTCTTTCTTTATTACAGTCACATGTCACGTAACTGTGGGACTGTGTTCTGAGAAATGTGTCTTTAGGTGTTTTTGTCATTGGTGGGTGAAATAGAGTGTACTTACAAAACCTGGATGAGATAGATACATAAATCACTTGACACTGACCTCTTTTTTATTTTTATTTTTTTTAGTTGTGGATGGACACAATACCTTTATTTTGTTTATTTATTTTTATGTGGTGCTGAGGATCGAACCCAGTGCTTCATATGTGCGAGGCAAGAGCTCTACCACTGAGCCTCAGCCCCAGCCCACTTTTTTTTTTATAACAAATAGAAGGTGTATACTCTAAAATAATGATAAAAGTATAGTGTGTTAAATACATGAACCAGTAAGATAGTCATTTATTATCATTATCAAATATTATGGTCTGTATGTAATTATATACATTACATTTTGATGTGACTGGCAGCTCAGTAGTTTGTTTACACCAGTATCACCACAAACTCATAGGAAATGCATTGTGCTATGAAGTTAGGATGGCTGTGATGTTGCTAAGCAACAGGAATCTTTCAGCTCCACTCTAACCTTATGGGACTTCCATCACATATGCTATCCCTTGTTGACCAAATGGTGTTATGTGGCGCATGATTCGGCTCTCCAATCTATCTCCTGTGCCTAAAACGGTGTCTGGCATATATTAGATGCTCAATAAACTTTTACTAAATGAGCTTTTTTTAAAAAAATTAGAGCATTATAGTTGTAGATAGTAGCTGGGTTCATCCCAACAAAATCATACATGCATGGAATCTGACCCACTCCATTTCAGTTCCTGTTCCTCCCTCACCGAATGAACATATTTCTAAGTAAACAAAATAAGTGGCAAACCTTAAGTGCAGTGTCATGATTTGTTTAAAAAAAATAGTAAATGTGATAAAATGTACAGAAAAGTATTGATAATGATCAAAGTTAGGCTGTTCTTGGTAATTTGAGAGTAGCTGAAATTTTATACTTTTTTTTTTTTGTTGTTAATTCTCTGAGACAATAATCTTCTGAACGTTCACAACTTTAGAATTTATGAATGCATGATAACTTTTGAGAATTTTTTTTTTCCCCGGCTGGAAATACAAGACAAACGTGAAAGGTTAAACATCATGTATTCGTCCTTTGGGCTGCTAAGGTGGGGTAACTTGTAAGCAATGGAAATTATTGCTCACAGTTCTTCAGACTGGGAAATCCATGATCAAGGCACCAACAGAGCAGTTCTGGTGAGGGTGCTGTCTGCTTCAAAGATGGCCTCTTCCTGCTGTGTCCTTATGTAGCAGGAAGACTAAATACACTTCTTTCAGCCTCTTCTGTAAGAGCACTAATTCCATTCCTGAGAGTGGAGCCTTCAGGGCTCACTCAGTCCTGCAAAGCTCCACCTATATTCTCACTCTGGGGAATAAATTTCGAAACAGGGCCAGGCATGTTGGCTCAGGCCTGCAATTCCCAGGTACTTGGGAGGCTGAGGCAAGAGGATTGCAAGTTCAAGGCCAGCCCCAGCAACTTGGCCAGACCTGTCTCAAAATAGAAAGAACTGAGGATGTGGTAAAGTGCCCCTGAGTTCAATCCCCAGTATCACACACACAAAAATATTCCAAGACAAGAATTTTGGGACTCAGCACTAAAAAATGACAAAATCATGGAATTTGCAGGGAAATGGATGGCACTAGAGCAGATTATGCTAAGTGAAGCTAGCCAATCCCTAAAAAACAAATGCCAAATGTCTTCTTTGATATAATGAGAGCAACTAAGAACAGAGCAGGGAGGAAGAGCAGGAGGAAAAGATTAACATTAAACAGAGACATGAGGTGGGAGGGAAAGGTAGAGAAAAGGGAAATTGCTTGGAAATGGAAGGAGACCCTCATTGTTATACAAAATTACATATAAGAGGTTGTGAGGGGAATGGGGAAAAAAAAAACAAGGAGAGAAATGAATTACAGTAGATGGGGTAGAGAGAGAAGATGGGACGGGAGGGGAGGGGGGAATAGTAGAGGATAGGAAAGGTAGTAGAATACAACAGTTACTAATATGGCATTATGTAAAAATGTGGATGTGTAACCGATGTGATTCTGCAATCTGTATTTGGGATAAAAATGTGAGTTCATAACCCACTTGAATCTAATGTATGAAATATGATATGTCAAGAGCTTTATAATGTTTTGAACAACCAATAAAAAAAAAAAAAGAATTTTGGGAGAGGGGAGACACAAACATTTCGACCGTAGCACATCATATACATAAGTAGTAAGAGAAAAATCCCTCAGAATTTTTATCTGAGATAACCATTGCCAACTTTCTGTGCATAATGTTCCATTTTTTTTGTGTGTATGATTTAAAAATATTGATTATGGAAATTTACAAACAGAATAGTATGAATCCCTGTGTACCAGTCAACTGGCTCCCGGGTTTGATGGCCCATTTTGTGCGTGTTCTAACATTACTTGTTTAATTTTACATGACATAGATCACAGTGTACAATGTTTTTCTGCTCTCTTTGCTCCTTTAGTGATAATATTTACTCAACAAATATCTCCTGACACTTAGCTATGTTAGGGACTGGGTTGCAGCGGTGTTCGAAACAGACAAACATTTCCTGTGGGAATATACATTCTAACATATGTATAATGATGGACACCTGTCATTCTTTTCAACATGAGCTTAATTAATATTCTTTTGTGTGGGTGGGTTTTTAGATTTGTTCCATTGTCCTCTCGATGGACCTTTAGTGTTTATCTGATATTTTTGTGACAACTGTTCCCATCATGAGCGTCTTCATATGGATCTTTTCTGAGGACATGTGTGAGGCTTCTGTGAATGATGGATTCCTAGAAGTTGACATGTTTGATTACTGAGTTTCAAAAAAAGAAGCAATACATGTAGCACTTACTTTTGGGTTTTGCTCCTTGGTCTGAGTGTTTACCTGACAAAGCCATACCTTGTCTGCATTGTCATTATAGAGCTTTTTGGGTCTTTTTCTTCACCTCAGTATTCAGTACTGGGCCCACAAATACTTAAAAAGTGTATAGGGCTGAAGGGTTGATGTGGTTCTGGGGTCTATAGAAGCAGCTGATATCGTGAGACAAATCGTGAAGTTTTTTATTTTTTATAGTCAAAGACTTGATCTTAGCATCCTGCCTCTTCTCCTTAATAATCCAAAAGACATTGGATAAAAACATGGTGATTGGGAATGGTTTCTTTAAATTCTCAGAGTATCGGGGCAATTTTGCCTACAAAGCAGTTTGTCTGTTTGTATGATTGAGATGCCTGGCAGTCTCCAGTGGCAGACCCAGAGTTATTAAGTTGGGCAATGCCATAAGGCACTTTGGGGCCCAAGGCCTGATAGGAAATTAAGAGGGATTGGCCTTGAGTCCAAACAGTGATGAAATCGGGTTCAACCCAGAAAGGTGCAAGTCAGCGTATTTGATGAATTGTAATTCAAAGCTCAAATACATGACATGAAAGAAACTTGGAAAGGGACTGGGAAGGAAGACAGGGCTTGGCTGGCACAGTGTTGTCAGGACCGAAGGAAAATGCCATGCAGCTCTCAACTTTGCCTCCATATTGTATTCTTCATGGAGTATTTTAGGTTTATTTTTTATAGTGGTCACAATGAACTCATGTGGATCCACCAGAGGGGATCCCCAAGAGATCAAGGATGACCAGATGAAGTGAGTGTGGTCTTTGGGTAGGAAACCCTCAGTATGGTGGAGTTCACCATTTGTACTTTAGAGAATTCAACTCCACCCTTAAAACAAAGGAATGGATAATAATAATTACAGCTGCTTTGGCTAATTCATCAAAATGCCACTCAATGACTGTGGTATGAAATGGCCTGTCTCTTTGTTGTTCCTCTCATCGTGTGAATGACTCATGGAGTTGAATGTGACTCCAGAATATGGTGTCCATGGAGAATTGGTCCCAGGATCACCTGCAGATATTAAACTCCTTAGATGCTCAAGTCCCTTATATGAAGTGACATAGTAACTTGTGCACAAGTCAAGTTTTCAAGCCTCTTATATGAAGTGATGACTTGTACGTGTCCTCTTGTATTCTTTAAATTATCTCTGGATTTCCCATGATACCCAGTGCAGTGTCTACACATCACTTCATTTGCAGGGTTCAGTGTAGTACTTGGTGCATGGCAAGTTCAAATTTTGTTTTTGAAACTTTCTGGAATTTTTGATTTCTCCAAATATCTTCCACCTCAGGTTGGTGGAATCTTCAGATGCAGGTTATCTAGATGTGGAGAGCTGACTGTTCCTAACTTTGTCTAGTGCCTGACCACTGCAATGGCCATCCCTTCCAGTTTCTTGAGGATTCTAGTATCTGTGGGGAATTTCAAGTTGGCCTCTTGGTTTTCCACATGACACTTTCCTGTGGGATTCTCCAGGATATATATATTTTTGAGTTGGGGATTGAACCCAGAGCTTCCTGCTGAACTACACTCCCAGCCCAGGATAGTTTTGATTATGGGTATCTCTTGCCTTTTTTTGGTGTATAACCCCTGTATGTGACACAGTTCTTTCATAATGTGCAGGATTCTATTTTTAGCTCAGTCATTGCAGCTCTTCTCCATTCTTACAAGTCAGTAAAGTCATTGCAGGTACAGCCATGTCTCAGCTTAGTGTAGTTAGAGTTAATAAATGCATATGAATTTCCAAACCCACCATCCATTTAGTCCACACTGCATACCTTGCTGATCTCTGACTGTGGGACTGGACTTATAAAAGGAATAAGACTGTGTTAAGCAAAAGATAGTTGTAAGCCCATCCAGATGTGTGACAATGTTACCCTGCAGAGTAAATGTCAGACCTCTGTTTGGTCCTTTGGGCTAAGCTCTGTCCCCTCTTTTAAGCTCTGCCACATGTTAAAATGTCTTAGTCAGTTTTCCATCACTATGAACCTAAGAAAATCAACTTAAAGGAGGAAAGATTTATTTTGGCTCATGATTGCAGAAGTTTCAGTCCATGGTCACTTGACCTCATTGTTTCTGGGCCTGTGATGAGGCAGAACGTCATGACAGGGAGCAAAACTACTCAGCTCTGGCAGCCAGCAAGCAGAGAGAAGTAGGGAGGGAGGGAAAGAGAAAGAGGCTTTTATAACCAAGCCCCTACCCTAAAAACCCATTAAGCTAAGAATCCATAATGATTGAATCCATGGATGAGGTCAGGGCCCTCATGATCCCCAAGGCCTCCCACTTGTAAACACTGCTACACTGGTCTTCAACACATGAGGTTTGGGGGGGGGAATGTTTCAGACCCAAACCATAACATAAGGCAAGGAAGGATTCCTAGAACTGGCACAGTGCAAGAGAGATAAACTTGGGTTAATGGGTTAATATTGAGCAGAGCACATGGAGTTAGAATGGAATGATCTGGAAGCTAACACCAAAGGTGATTGAAATGAGAATCATATTGCTTGTTTGACATTATAAGCCAGTCTACTGATGAGCACATTGGGCCAAACACTGCCCTGCATCCCTTGGAGAAAGAAGAAAGCATGGTTTGTAACCTTCCTCCCTGTTTTCTGAGTCTACAGGATTCAAATTATGGCTACCATGGAAACCGTTCTTTGGAATTTCTGGAGCCCTTAATTTTAACTTAACATATAAAAACACTTTTGTGCTGATTTTATAATTATTCATGATGGATGAGAAAGTGACTAAATGTCTTTTGACAGGGAAGACATAACTCTTTTTCCTTTGTTTCATAAAGATGCATATATTCCAAGTGCTTTATTTACCTGGGTGTGACTCCCTTCTTCTTCAGATTCTGACACCATAGCTGAGTTACAGGAGCTCCAGCCTTCGGCAAAGGACTTTGAAGTCAGAAGTCTTGTAGGTTGTGGCCACTTTGCTGAAGTGCAGGTGGTAAGAGAGAGAGCAACTGGGGACATCTATGCCATGAAAATCATGAAGAAGAAGGCCTTGTTGGCCCAGGAGCAGGTAAGAGCATTTTAACATTGGCCCTTCCCCTGTCTATGCCAGAATGTTCATTGCAAAGACTATAATCTGTTGAGCTGTCACCTAGGATCCAGCAAGTTTTCCTCTGACTCCATAGTTAATTATGGTTGCATGGGCACAAAGCTCTCTTGTGTTCTTAGCTCTTCTCTGATGTTAGTTCATTTTGAAGGCTCACAAATTTCCATTGATTTCTGTATCATGATTCTATACTTTTTTATTTTCAGAACCAAATTGGTCTTTTAACTCATGATTAAGATCTTTTATGACTGTCAGCTGGGGATCCAGGGATGTGCATATTATAGGGGAAATCAGATAGCATTTGCTTTTATATGTGCTTTAGATATTTGTGTTGTGGACATGTATATTTGACTTTAAAATAGGCCTTTGAAGAAGTTAAATAAAATTGTTATGTAGCTAGAGAGTTGCTTGTTTGATAACAGGTTAAGAAGTTATTTTTTTGGTGTGGTATTTTTCTTTCTTTTAAGAAAGGCTGCTGTCTCTAGGCATATTGATTCATCTGCTGTGTTTTAGAGAGACTACCATCAGCCTTGGAGTTCAGAGAGTAATTTATTAGTTACAGGCATTCTGGTGCACATCATGTGTCCGATAATGTACCCAGCTCCACAGGAAGCCTACAGAAAGAATTGAAGTTCCACGGCTATTACTTTCAGGGTTTAATAACAGCCTTGGAAAGTGGAGAAAAAAATGCAAGCATTGAAAGCAGGTGCTTACCAGCTAAAGCATCACAGAGGGGGAGAGCAATTAGCAAATTCATTAATGATGATGTGAGGAGAGATGTCCTGTAGCCCAAGACAGTTAGGGAAAGTCCTCACTGATGAAAAGGAAGGTATATTCTGGGCAGAGAGAAGTGATGAGAGCATGTGAGGTAGAAGTGTGGCCATCAGTGACATGGTCTGGGTACCGGAATGCTCTGTAGGGGTGTGTGTGTGTGTGTGTGTGTGTGTGGTGATTTAGAACAGATATACAGAGAAATGGTTGGGTAGAGGACAATTGGGAAATCTCAGGAATCTTATTTTTTTTCATTGTGTTATAAGTATAACAAAATCTCCTTGCATATCCCCATTTTTGTGTAAGATTCAGTGATTTTAAGAGCATTCACAATGTCATACAACCAAAACCACCATCCATTTCTGGAACTTTTTCATTATCCCAATCAGAAACTTTGTACCCATTACACAATACCTCCCCATCTCCCCCAAGAACTGTTGTTTTGAACTGTAGTTCACTTCTTGAGGTGCCTGGGATCATTTAGGCTTTTGGAAGGAGGGGTTGGGATCAGAGTCTGGTTCCCAGTGGATTTGAGTGACTGCGTGCGGCCTCTAATCAAAAAAGCAGTGGAGAGTGGAAAGCTGCTTGTCAGAGACCAAGGATGATGTGGCCTCTGTATTTTGGAATAAAATGTGAGCAGCATCATAGGAAGGAAAAATGACGGATGTTGCAAATAGTTTGGAAGACAGGAGTGGAGCTGTTCACCCAGCCTCCCACGTCAGGGTAGGAACCATCCATCATCAGTGCACACTTGGTGAGCATTCACTGTGTTGGGTGTATTTCTAGGTCCTCGGGTAGAGGCCTTAGATGTAGCTCAACCTTGACGTGCTTATGTCTTAGATGGGAAATAGTGCATGTAACAAATGGATTCAGGGGGCTGGGATTGTGGCTCAGCAGTAGAGTGCTCACCTAGCATGGGCGGGACCTGGGTTCAATCCTCAGCACCACATAAAAATAAAGGCATTGTGTTAAAAAAAAAGAAAAAGAAACAAACAGATTCAGCATTCCACACTGCAGGCAGATCATAGAGATGTTCAGACAGATGTGTCCTTCTCCAGGTGAATGACCCGAAATGACCACAGTGAGGTGTGGGCTGAGCTTTTTAAAATCACACACATGCAGGAGTTAATGAAAACCATCCACCCATTTCTTAAGAGGGTGAATGTAAGAGAAAAGTAGGGTCCTTCTTGGAATCCTGGTAAGGGTTTGGGATTTAAGGACATGAGAGAGAGAAGCTAGCACAGGGAGAAACTGAAAGGAAAAGTTGGAGAGGAGGTTAAGGAGAAGTGGTATCCTGCAAGCAAAGCCTGTCACCTGGGAGCCCAGAGTCCTGTGACAACCAGAAGAGGTCCTTAGAGACCATTTACTTTAATGGAAGTTTCAGGGGTCAGAGTGAGTGGCAAGTAAGTAAAAGTGGAGACTGTTGCGTTCTGCCAATCTCCATGAACACCTTTTCTGTGTCAGCAAAAGGAAGGGGTAGCCTCGGGGGCAGCCAGTGACTGGGGCTGGGGGCCTGTTCTCCACATGGCTTGGATGTATCCCTGGGGGTGTGCATGGACAAACTATTTAAAAACATTTAATAGCTTAATGTTAACTAGCACATCAAAGCCTGTACTTTCACAGTTGGAACTAAATAGGAGGTTTATTTATTTGTTTGTTTTTATAGAGCATTATAATCATACATAGTAGTTATATATATTTTGATGAACTCATACATGTAAGGATTTCAGTTCCCATTCCTACTCTCCTCCCTCCTCATTCTCCTTCCTCTCTCCTGATGTTCCTTTCACTAGTGTTTGTTTATTTTTGATTGCTACTCTCTACATATACATAAAGAAATTTCCTGTGGTACATTTCTATATGCATATAACATGATTTTGTTAAATTCATTCAGTATTTCCTACCCTTTCCCATCTGGGAGGTATATTTAAAAATCACATTTATTTACATTTTGAAGCAATCACAAATTTATAGAAAAGTTGCAAGTGCAATGTATCAGTCGGGCTCTCAAGAGAAATGGAACCAGTATACATGTGTGTATATAACCATCACATACAGTATGGATATATTTTTAAAATACTTTTAAAGTTGTAGATTGACAAATACCTTTATTTTATTTATTTATTTGTATGTGGTGCTGAGGATTGAACCCAGTGCCTCACACGTTCTAGGCGAGTGATCTACCACTGAGCCACAATCCCAGCCCCACATACAGTATGTTTTTTCCTGAAATATTTGATGTTTATAGTTTGCTCTCCATATTGGTGGGTTCTGCTTCTGTGGATTCAGTGAACTGAAAACTGAGAAAAATATTTAGGGGGAAAATAATTGCATGTGTACTGAATATGTATTGGCTTTTTCTTTTTGTCATTATTCCCTAAAAAAATATAGTATAACTATTTGCATAGCACTTATAATGAAGTATTATAAGTAGCCTAGAAGAGATTTTAAGTATATGGGAAGAAGTGTGTGGGTTCTATGTAAGTACTGTGTCAGGGACTTGAGCATCTGTAGATTTTGGTATTTGCAGGGGTCCTGGAACTAGTCTCCCATGGATACCAAGTGATGATTGTATTTGTGTGTGCAAACACACACATACATACATACATGCACACATGTATACACACAATATATATGCACTAAAATTTACATACACACAAGGATCATATAGCATATACACATAAAATGCATGTGTATATACATTTCTGTAGAATTTATTTCAAGTGGTTGATTTTTATATAATGTGGAAACTGGAAATCTAAAGTTTGTAGGGCGGGAGAGTAGGCGGAAATTCTTGAGTAGGAGCTGATGATGCAGTCCTGAGGCAGAACTTCTTCCTCAGGGAAACTGCAATTTTGTTCTTAAGGCCTTTCAACTGATTGGATGAGGCCCACCCAGGTTACTGAGGAACATTTCCTTAAAGGCAACTGATTGTAGATGATAACTGCATCTATGAAACACCTTCACAGCAACACCTGGGTTAGTGTTTGACTGAATAACTGAGTGCTGTGAACTAGCCAGGTCAATAGGAAGAATTAGCCGTTGCAAAGTACAACGTTTCCCGTGCTGAACCCTTTAAAAGTAAGTTGTCAACCTGACCTGTACTTCTAAACTAAAGTACTTCTGAAACTTTAGTGTGTATTTCCTTCACCAAGGACATTTTCTCAGGAACTACCACACTACCGTCAAAATCACGAAATGATCTGGGTGCAGTGGCGCACACCTGTAATCCCAGTGGCTGGGGAGGCTGAGACAGGAGGATCGAGAGTTCAAAGCCAGCCTCAGCAATAGCGAGGTACTAAGCAACTCAGTGAGACCCTGTCTCTAAATAAAATACAAAATAGGGCTGGGAATGTGGCTCAGTGGTCGAGTGCCCCTGAAATCAATCCCAGGTACCCCCACTTCCCCAAGTATCAGGAAATGAGTAATGAGGCCTTAGTGCCTGCTAGTCTTCAGACTCCCTTCAGGTTTCACCAGCTGTCCCCATTACATCTTTTAGATCAAGGAACCAGTCCAGGGTCACACCTGACATTTACTTGTCCTATCTCTTCAGTCTCTTTCCTTAATTTTTCAGTATCTTTCTTAATTTTTCCTGGCTCTCGTGACCTGTATGATTCTGATGATTACAGGCCAGTTGTTTCGTAGAACTTGGATATGTCTGATATGGCTCAGGTTTAGATCCTGGTTATAGATCGTTGGCAGAAATATTGCAGGTGGGAGATGCTGTTCCAATTCACTATTCCGATTCCCAGGGGTTTCCATTTGTCACATTCTGGGTGATGGTCACTTTGATTACTGCATTAATCTGCTTGCCATGCTCTTCTACTGTGGAGTTAAGCTTTCCTCCTTTGTACCCAAATCAGAATTATATGAGGAGGTTCCTTCCAACAATGTAAATATCCTATTCCTCATAAAACTTACGATTTATTCATTTATATTTATGTGGACTTGATTTTTTTTTCTATTTCAGTCAATGTGTTACTATTGTAACAATCTATTACTATCATTATTTATTTTTATATTGAATTGTCTCCAAGTTGTCTCTTTAGGTTGGCTTTTGTGTCCCTCTGACACATCATTCTTGAGTACTTTCTTGTTTTCTGGTACTGCAGGATGTTCTGGGTTTTCACATATGCTTACTTTTCCTGCATCAGTTCTCCAAGGAGTCCTGTTTTGTGGAAATGGTGTTTAGAGGCCAAGATCTGGACACTGGATGTTCTGTTTGCTACTGGGATGACACTGCTCTCAGACTCCTTTCAGGGGACAGTGCTAAGGAATACAAGTATATATGTACAGTATACCTACTTATGTAGCGCGCGCGCACACACACACACACACACACATTTACCTCTGTATTTATTTCTATGTAGCTATGTATTGAAAACTATATTCACACTAGTATTTTCTAATTCCAATCCAACTCAAGAGGGTTCATTTTAGTTTTCACCCTTTCCATGTTTATAACTATGTTAGTCAGCTTTCTTTTACTATAACAAATACCTGAAAATCAGCTTATAAAAAAAAAAGGATTATTTTGACTCACAGATTATAGGATTCAGTCCATAGCTATTTGGCCCTGTTGCTCTTGGGCCTGTGGTGAGGCAGCAACATGCAGCGGAACTCTTCACTGCATGGTCAGGGTGTGAAAGCACAATGAAGGGCTAGCGTCTCCCAGCATTCCCTTGGAGGGCATGCTTCCAGTGACCAGAGGACCTCCCTCCATGCTCTACCTCTTAAAAATCCCCCATAGCACAGTGGGCCGAGAACCAAACCTTTAACACATGAGCCTTTGGGGGTCATTTATCCAAATCATAGCAGTAACCCTTTCTCTGAGATTGTAAATTTAATATTTTTACGTACTTTTTCATCTGCCTGCATCCTCTCTACTATCTTTGTTGTTATTCCCTGTCCCCTTGGTAAGCCCTAATAACTTGTTTGAGCTCACCCTTACATGTGGGTGTCCTTCTTCCCTGGCGTTGGCCCCTGATAGCCACACTAGCTGCCTCATGCCTGGTGGCCGCCCTGTGCACTGCCAGCTACTGATGCCCTGCTCTTGGCACTGAGGTTCCCCAGTGCTTCCCTTGCACTCCACCGCTGGCTTTCAGACCGAACTGTTCAAGAAGGGACGGTGAAGAGGGGCAGAGATATTTATTTATTTTTATTCTTTTTTAGTTCTACATGACAGTAGAGTGTATTTTGACATTTCAGACATACGTGGAATGTAACTTCCCATTTTTGTGGTTGTACATCATGTGGAGTTACACTGGTTGTGTATTCCTATATGAACATAGGAATGTGAGGGACAGAGATATTTAGATTCCAAGGAAGTAGGTTGACTTTAAAGAAAGATGCTAAGTAAATAATTGGACAGTTATTATGTGGATCTGGCAAACATTGTGAACCAAGTAGGTGAATAACAGATTTGTGGAATGCCAGGCTACGGGATGGCTTTTTTTCTTTGGAAACGTGAGTTTAGGGGGCTGGGGATATAGCTCAGTTGGCAGAGTGCTTGTGTCACATGCACAAGGCCCTGGGGTTCAATTCTTAGCACCACCAAAAAAAAAAAAAGAACTGCGAGTTTAGGCTTCAAGACAGAGCAAAGATCACTCCCCTACCCCCAATTCGGTTCTTTGTATTATAATTATCTAAAGGGTTTCTTTTTTCCCTAGGTTTCATTTTTTGAGGAAGAACGGAACATATTATCTCGGAGCACAAGCCCTTGGATCCCCCAATTACAGTATGCCTTCCAGGATAAAAATAACCTTTACCTGGTGAGTCTTTACATCCATCTCTCTGGAATGAGCCGAGCTCCTGACAGGCAGGTGCCACAGTTGCAGAGTTGAATGTGGTTCTTGCCCCTGACGTCCGTGGCACCTCTCATTCATTCAGTCACTTTTCTGACTCCCAGGCGTCTCCCTGTTCTCCTTGTTCTAAGATGAAAAGCCAGCCCATTTAGAAACACCTGGTGACTCCTGAGTCCTGCAGCTCTGGTTTACAGGGCAATAACAAGAAATGGCTTATTTGGGAATCATCTGTAACTGCTTTTAATAGAATCTTGCTTTGATTTAATTTGTTAGGAGAAAATGCAGCCTGTTCTCACTCATGGAGAAGCTAGAAGAGTTGATCTCCTACAAGCGGAGAGTAGAATGTTGGTTTCCAGGGGCTTGGAAGGGTGGGGAGGGCAATGATAGAGGAAGGCTGGTTAATGTGTTCAAAAATACCAACACCAAGGAGGCTTGGGTGTTGGTGTCCTTTAGCACGGTAGGGTGACTATAGCTAACAATTTATTATACATTTCAAAATAACTAGGAGAGGAGATTTTGAATGTTCCCAACGTAAACATGATAAATATTTGAGGCAATGGGTATGTTAATTATTCTGGTTTGATGATTGCACATTGTATACCTGTTTTGGAATCTCACACGGTACCCAACGAATGTGTAAAATTATTATGTGTCAGTTAAAAAAAAGAGAGAACCTATACGCTGAGACATGTATGAAGTAGGAGAGATAGGCTTCTATTTTTTTTTCCCCCAAATCCCCCTCTAGGGAGACAAGTGTTAACGTTGGTGATGTTCTTTTTGACCCTTAACTATGGCCTGGGGGGCTGGGGGGATTGAATCTGCTCATACAAAAATGGTATGTTACTCTCCATCTGACTCTTCAGCTTGCTTTTTTTTTCTTTCCTTCTTTTCCTTTTAACACTTTATCCCAGACACCCTTGCATGTCAGTACATAGAGGTATGCTTCATTCTTTCTTTATTTTTGGTGCTGGAGGTTGAACCCAGGGACTTCACTGAGCTGGCCCCTGCTTCTTTCTTCAGGATGGCGGCATAGTTTTCCCTGGTGCGCAGGGAGTCTGATTTAGGGCCTTGTTTAGGTTCTTGGGGGATGACATTCATAAGTTTAAAACATGTATCCTAGGGCTGGGGTTGTGGCTCAGTAGTAGCGTGCTCTTCTAGCATGTGCAAGGCCCTGGGTTCCATCCTCAGCACCACATAAAAATAAATAAATAAAATAAAGATATTGTGTCCAAAACAATTTTTGTTCCTGACTCAGCCTGTAAAACAAGGCTAAGGTGGGTGTGGGGGCACCTGCCTGTAATCCCAGTGATTGTGAGACTGAGGCAGGAGGATTGCAGATTTGAGGTCAGCCTCAGCAACTTAGTGAGACCCTGTCTGAGAATAAAAAAAGAAATAAAATAAAAAGAAGTGGAAAAGCACTTCTGTGTTCAATCCTCAGTATCAAAAACAAAACAAAATTTATTATATTACCTTGGATGGAGATAAACTTTAATAGAAGCTCACGTAACAAAAAGTGAAGAGAGATGAACGGTCATCTGTCTTGGACTCTTGCTGGGCACTTTGTCTGTGATCTGCCTTGGTTTCGAACTAGTTGAGAACCCAGAGCCTGTGGAGAAGCCCCTGGCTTCACCCAGCCTTCTGAGTGTGTTGTCACATGAGGCCTTGGGAGCCTGGCCGTGCACTGGCGTGTCCCTTTCCATGGACACTTTCTTTCCTTGGGACTTGGAGTGTGGAGCCCTCACCTCCTCTGATGACCTTGGTGTATTTCTGGGGTCACCTCTGTTCCAGGCCACTTGCTGTCCAGGGGACACTTGCCTTGTGCTCTCCGTGTCTCGCGGAGCCTGTCCTGTTTGGATGGTCAGGCTTCTTCGTTTGCTTTCTGGATACAGCAGCACTTCTGTTTGTTTTGTTTGCTTCTTGGGTGTGTGTTCGTGTTGTTTTGGGTATTTTACTGAGAGCTCTTTAAGAGGTTAGGACACCAGCTTGTGGGGTTAAGCCTCATTTTCAAGGCAACATAGAGCATAGGCAGCCCTGGGGTCAGGAAGGACTGAGATTTTTTTTTTTTTGCAAATATTGAGAGTCCACAGTTTTCCTGTTTGCCCTTCACTGTTCTGTAAACTCATTTTTCTCTTCCTTTGGATTAAAGAGCTCACCTTGATGTCTTGTCTCATGAAGCTGCTGCTTCTTACAGTTCAACATTGTTTGGGATTCTCATGCTATGAAGGTCAGTTTTGGTACAGGTGATGGCCAATTTTGAGTTTCTGTGTAATGGAACTCAGTGGAAGATTTAGTGGTCTAGTCACATGTGGTAAGCCACTGCTCAGTGGCTTGATGGGCACCTGCTTGCCTTCCTGGAGGTCAATGACGAAGATCAGAGGAGTCTTGTGGGGAACCCCAGCTGCGCTTTTCCTCCCTGCTGACTCTAGTGCTTTGTCATGGTACAGTGGTTTTCAGGTGACATCTTCAGAGGGTGGTATCTGGGCATTTTGAGAATTTCCTGCTTTGGTGTTATCATTCTTATTACCACAGCCTGGCTTTGTTATAGTGGAAGGAACCGTGCCTTTCTTTTTAGTTCTTAGTTGTGGATTTAGCTCCTGGGAACTTCTGCTTGGATAAAGCCCTCCTGTCATACCTCTCAGAATGGTGATGGCTGCTGGTTCCTCCTCTAGGACAGGGTCCCAGCTGCGGGTTTTTTTCTTATTTAGTCACTCTGGCTGTGGGCCATCCCTCTTGATCTTACCCCTGGCATTGACATCTTCAGTTTCTTTTCAGATTTTCCATCTGCCGTCTTGCAAGATGGGAAACATCTTAAAAACAGCTATTTTCTTAAGTGCTGTTTGCCTCAGTCCATTGATACTTGGATTCAAGAACATTTTTATACCGTTCTTTAGTAGCTCAATTGAGTATTACCAATGGGATCTTGCAATTATTTCCTTGTCTGTATTTTCTTCTCAAGTGATTTGGTATTTTGGAGTAAAATGCTTTATAGAGGTATGATTTTCATATAGAAACTCAAACAGCATGGGAATGATGATGTGTTGATAGTTCTACTATCCCTTATCTGTAATTCCTAAATGCCCAGAGCTCTGAATAACCTCAAGTTCTTTTTTTCACTTGTTTGGCAGCAGAACTGACTTGAATTAAGTTTGCAGCAAAATCTGACCTGAACTCTTCAGGCCACTTGTCTCTTTATTTATTCCCTTTAGTGTGACTATTCACGCATTTTGCCACAAAATTATGAATGCATTTGATTATGAGGTGCCGGTCCAGCCCCTTATTGAGGTGGTATGTAATATAAAGTGTATGCTTCACTTGGCCTTTCCAAAATCTGAAACATTCTGAGTCTCCAAACACATTCTGCTGCAAACTAAGGGAATCCTGGATTTGTATTGGCACTATAAAGAACTGAAATTCCATCATGCTTATTGACCACTTATAGATCTTTGGAGCTTGGTGAAACTTAGATATTGTGGTAAGCTCCCCTGACAGTTGAATGCCAATTTGTAATGCTAATATAGTTTAATTAAAGGATACATTTTAAATCAATGAAAAACAAATAAAATTCTACCTACTGTGCATCTTGGCCATCCCTGCTTTCCAGTCCTACCTCTCCTGAGTGAGACCCCTCTGTTTTCTTTGGCCTGCATTACTGTCGTAACCTCCCGAGTGTTCTCCCTGCCATCTGTCTTGCCCCACCCTCCAGGTTGCTCACATATTGCGGCCGAGTCATCTTTCTGTTAGAATTCTTCAAGACACCCCACTGTCACCTGGAAGAAGTCCAGACTCTTCTGCGTGGTTCACATGCCTCCGAGTGCACTCATCCAACACCATTTCTCTCCTTTCGTTTTATATGCATCCTGAACTTTCTTTGGATCTTTGACCTTGCTTCTGACTCTTCTGCATGCTGTTCATTCTTTCTCTATTTACCTGACTAACTCCTGGTTTTCTTTCTGGGCTTGGATCAGATGTTGCTTCTAGAAAACTTCTTGGACCCTCTGCTTCTGGGATGAATGCCCACTGCTCTATGCCCATAGCACCCTCTACTTCCCCTACATGAGTGACAGCTGGGCTCTTCCACTAGGCTACTTTCTCCATGAGGGGAGCAATTATCTCTCTCTTGTTCCCAATAGAGCTTTGCCAAATGAATGCCTAAGAAATATTTATTAGATGAATGTATGATTAATTTCATAGAAATCTGATTTACATACAAATTTACTTATTGTGTTACAAAATCATATTATGTTAGCAGTGGGAGTTTTGCTCTCTAAAGTACGTAATTCAAGATAGACCCAATAAGATTTTCAAAAATTGGAATGCAATGCAGGGAAATTGAACTTGGTTTCTTTCGAATTTTGAGGCTTAAAAATTTCCATTTGCAGTGACATACCAATGAATGAGGCTTACCATTTTCTGGTGCATAGAAAATGGTCATGAATTCCCTTTTACTGTCTGGTTCTATATAACAGGCTAGTTTGGTGTTCTGGCAGGCTGCCCGTGGAAGCAGTGCTTTGTTGATCTGGTTCATGGAGAAATCTGTTCAGTTCTGTGCAACAGATGCCTTCATCAGTGTCCTTCAGTGAAGGAGCTGATCTTATCAAAGAAAACATTGTTTTACAACCTGCCACTTTTAGTATTGTTGTATCTAAATTTTTTTGTGAGATTTTTTTTTGGGTTGATATTTTTCATATTTAGGGGCTCTTCAGACTGCCCTTGCTCTCAGCCTATAATTGACCTATGAACTTTCTTTCCCTCCTGTAACCTTCCATTGTCTTCTCTCTGTTCATTCCAAATGTTTGTCCCCAGTTGGACTGAGAGGTGTTAGTTATGGTATAAGCTCAGCTGCTATAACAAAGAGTCTCCAGTATCCATTCTAGGCTAATGGAACAGCTCTGTTGTATTTGATAATCCAGGGACCCAGGTTCCTTCCATCTTGTGGCTCCTCCATTCCTTACATTTTTTTACATGGTTGAAGTTGGGCCATTTCATGTTTTTGTTCCAGCTGGCTGTTAAGAAAAAAGAGCATGGGCTGGGGTGGTGGCTCAGTGGTAGAGTGCTTGCCTAGCATGCATGAGGTAGTGGGTTCAATCCTCGGCACCACATAAAAACAAACTAATGTATCCACATAAAACTAAAGATACATAAATAAATAAATATTTAAAAAAGAAAAAAGAGCAGGAATTCAGGGCAGGCAAGTTTCTTTCACACAGAATGATGTGGAAGTGGGGGCCACCATCCCTCCCACATTCTGCTTGCCAGAATTTAGTCATGTGAGTGCACATCTACCCACCAGGGAGACTTGGGCATGTATTGTCTAGCTGCATGGCCTATGTCCAGGTATTGTTATTACTATGGAAGAAAGGAAGGATGGCTTTTGTGGGGACAGTTGAGTCTGCCACAGAGGAGGAGCTGGGATCCGAAGCCAGGCCTCCTAACTCCACCTTCCATATTTTGACTCATTGTATTGCACCACTTTATCCAAAATGATTGCTGATTGCCTCATGACTGTGATGTGCTGCTTGGGATTAGCTTTTTATATATCCTCTCTCACTTTTAAACTGCACCTGTGCAATTTGGAGTAATCTGGAAGTGGACTGTTTCTAGGTACTGACCCCAGGGACTTAGTGAACACCCCCCCCCCCCATGATGTTTTTGTCATTGGGAGCCAGGAGAGAGTTAATGAATGCAACTCCATTGTTTACTGAAATGTGCAGCTTATGATAGTTTTGACAGTGAGACATGTGCTGTTTTGATCTCTTGGCTAAGATTATCTGATTTTTCAGGCACTTCTCAAAACTCACCAGGCATGTGCTCACGCGCTGCCACTTCAGAAGCCAGGGTTTCGAAGCCAGCTGCCCTTCAGAGAGAGGCTGTTCCTTGGAATATCGTTCTTGTTTTATTACTTTTCCTTGTTTGGTCTCTCCAGAGTTGTTGGCCTTTTCAGCTTCAATTTTCTCATAGTCGAATGAGATATTAATTCCTTTTTTTGACCCCAATTCAGTTGCTGAGTGTGTTATTGCCTTGGCAGCTGGGGGGTGGGTTCTATGAGTTTTTTTGTGCCTTTAAAAATAGTTGTTTTGTGTTTTCATGTGTATCTCACGTGAGTGTGTTGAGAGTTTTGCCATTTTAGGAGCCACAGTTTAATCACATTGTCCCCTTTCATTCCCCTGGTTCAATAGCTCTGGGTGGGACCCTGAAATTTGCATTTCCATTAAGTGTTCAGGTGATACTGCTGCTCCTGCTCTGGGGACCTCACTTTGAGAATCGTCATCTACGGCTGTAGCTCTGGTTATTTTCTGATCATTGCTTCTTCCTCTTGTCCTGCCAGCAATAGTGTACATATCTGAAATCCCTTTCCTTGTCTTCCAGGCCTAGGAGTGACACATATGTTCTTGCTGTTGCTAGCCCTGGGGTGTCCTATCATACTATGTTTGTTTCCTTTTAAGCTAATTTTTACCTTTGTAAATAACCCCTTCATTAATTAATGTCCACAATTACCTGGTTTGAGTGTACTGTCTCTCTCTTGCCAAGATTCTGGATGATTCAATCCTCAATAAGGGCTTTTTTAATAGATGGTTGAATCAGACTGGGATTCATATTTTCTGAGACAAAGGGCCTTCTCTCTTTTTTTTTTGGGTCACCCAGCCCTTCATGAAGAATAATATAGGGTCTCTGCCCGGTGTCACTCTGCTTAAATAATGCCTTCCCTTCCTCCCACGTGCCAAAGATCAGGAGAATTGGAAGAGTATTCATGGAAGCCATTGGTATCATCACATTTTTTTTTTATAAATGTCACTTTCAGTAATACTGAATGTGCAAGCATTTCAAGGTAACACTTTCAAGACCCTCTTAGCCACCCTAGAACAGCATGCCTCTAATGATGCCTATTCAAATTATAACAGAGTCCTTGTCTTAGTCTGTTTTCTGGTGCTATAACCTGAGACTGGGTAAATTATAAAGAATAGAGACTTAGATAGCTAATGGTTCTGGAGGATGAGAGGTCCATGAAAATGACTCTGGTATCTGCTTGGCATCTGGTGAGGGACTTCTTGCTGCATCATCACATGGCAAGAGAGAGCAAATATGTGAGTCTGGATTTCTCTGCCTCTTCTTATAATGCCACTAATGCCATTGCAGAGGCCCCACTCTCCTGACTTCATCTAACCCAAATTACTCCCGAAAGGTCCCACCTCAGAATCCCATCAAGATATGAGTTTAGAGCTGTAGTTGTGGCTCAGTAGTAGAGCACTTGCTTAGCATGTGTGAGGCACTGGGTTTGATTCTCAGCGGAAGGAAGGAAGGGAGGGAGGGAGGGAGGGAGGAAGGAAGGAAGGAAGGAAGGAAGGAAGGAAGGAAGGAAGGAAGGAGTTAAATCAATAACTACAAATATTTTTTTAAAAAAAGGTATGAGTTTAGGGGTTAAGTTTCCAACACAGGAACTTCAGGGAGACACATTCAAACCATAGCAGTACTAAAGAACTGTTAAACGTTCATTCCCCCCCTCCCCCCCACATGCATGTGTGTGCATGCAAGCACGCCCGGGCACACTAGCATGCATGAGGGCCTGCATTTGTCCTTCACTTTAAATTCAATGCAGTGCTTGGAAATTGCTATCTCAGTACTTGGGGTATAGATGGAAACACCAACAGAGAAGCATCCGCTCCTTCCAAACTGAACACATGTAAGATTTGCCCTTTAATTAGCATCTGCAGCTGCTGCCATCAGAAGGGTCTGTCTCTGTTGGCCTGAAAGTCTTTGCTTTAAAAGAGCAAGTCCATTATAGCTCCAAGCCGGGCTCGGGCTCGTCTGTCAGCTGCTGCGCTTTCTCAGCCGTCAGCAGGGTTGCCACATTGTTTAGGGCTGTTTCACTAGAGGGCTCTTCCCCCCTCCTGTCTGTCTGCTTCTGATTACTGTCCTTGGTGATCACCATCGGGGTGACCTACAGCTGCTCATTGTGTGCAGGAGACATCTCCAGTCCTTGCAAGGATGGAAGCTCATCGCTTCAGTGCTGATGGACTGGTTATTTTCCAGCCCTTTGTTGTCAGTGATCTTGTCTTGATATTCAGGTAGTCACTGAAAAAATACGCACAGCAGACGTGATGGCTGTATTAAAGCCAAGGTCCATTCAAGGGCACCTCTCCTCTGCTGTGGAACCTTTTAATCCAGTTTGAATAAGAAGCCACACTGGTTCCACAGCCTTGTCAGCAGAGGGTATCACTTCAGTGCTGGACTAAGCTACATCAGAATCACCCTAGGAGCTCCTTAAATATTCAGGTTCCTGGACTCCACCCATGGAGCTAGATCTGTAAAGTCTGGAGCCAGTCAGTCTCTGGAATCCATGTTTTTAACAAGCTTCCTCAATGGTTGGGGTGGGAAGGAGATGTGTGTTACTCTTTTTGCACATTGTTGGTGATGATGACTATTATCATCTGAAATTCTGTTTTGTTCCACTAGGATGCCTGCCATGAAGGCAGGGATTTTTGTCTTATTCACTGCTCTATTCCTAATATCTAGAACAGTTGCACATAGTAGGCACTCAGGTGTTTATTTGGATGAATAGTCTTTTTTTTTGCAGTGCTAGGGTTTGAATGTAGGGGTGCTTTACCAATGCACTTTGTATTCTTAGTCCTTTTGTTTTTCTATCGGGGAGTGAACTCAAGGGCACTTGACCACTGATCCACATCCCCAGCTCTATTTTATATTTTACTAGGAGAAAAGGTCACACTGAGTTGCTTAGCACCTCACTTTTGCTGAGGCTGGCTTTGAACTACAGTCCTCCTGCCTTAGCCTCCCAAGCTGCTGGGATTACAGGCGTGCGCCACTGCACCCTGCATCCTTAGCCCTTTTTATTTTGAGATAGGTCTTGCTAAGTTGTCCAGTCTGGCCATGAGCTTGATCATTCTGCCTCAGCTGCCCATCCTAGTCAATGGGTTTACAGGTGTGTACCTCTGCATCTGGCAATACGTCTTATTTTTAAAAAGTCTTGCTTCTGGTGATTCTGATGGGCAGGTGGGCCTGGTAAACCATGCTTTAGATAGCTGAAAGTCTTCTTGAATTAGAAGCCACATTTTTTCTGAGGGAGATACGTGAGCACCTCACTGGGCATCTCTGAGTAGTAAAAGTCAGGGTCAGAGTCACATTTTTGGATACAACCAGACGCAGTACGGAGACTCTGGGACAGCCTGGATGATGACGTTGGACTTAACTAGTTCATAGCATCTGCTGACACCGCTCTTTGTTTCACAGTAGGTCATCTGGTGTGGAGACTTCAAGACTTACAGTTTGTGACTTTCAGTGATGCTTTTGGAGTCTCTTGATTTGGTACCATTTTTAACAGTCCCAAAGTGTTTCTGAAAGTCCCCAAGTCCTGGTTCTTCATTGTATCTTTAAGCCTAATAGCATAATGATTGATTAAGCTTTTTGATTTGCACAAACTTTCTTTCCCATGGACTCCATGTGTTCCAGAAGGAACACCTATACCCCATACTGTAGTTTTGGAATATGAATAACATCTTGGGATAGCCAAATTTACCCAGTAAATGGCCAAACTATGTTCTCCTAATGTGCACAGTTCAATTTTTAACGCTGTAATCTGGAATTGTGTTGGGGGGCAGGAGTCAAGTTTGATTAGTTTCTCTGATAAGGACCTTGTCTATTTAAATGTTTGTCTTTTAGAATGTCTATTTTGGCCCCACATAGTAAAGCATGCTGGTTTTTGTTGGTTGTTTTCTCATCAATCCAGGATTTTTGGAGAGATGGAAAGTTGTTTGATCCATAGAAAAGATTAATGTAGTTTGGCAGGGAGTCTTCTGAATAGGAGCAAAGAATACATGCCTCTTTGTCTTGAAAGAGATGCTTCTTATTTTCTGTACTATTCTGCTGGTCATAACAAATCAAATCTTTAGGAGTAGACACTAAGAACCAAGTAGTGATCAGTTTGAGAGCTCTTAGAAGTTGCCAGTGGCTGTTATATATTTGACTTTCTGAGCCTTAAACTTAAAAGCTGTTCTGTTTTTTCAAATCTTTAATGGAACCATAGGAAATTTACAACTGCAGCATGTCATCATAAATATGCATTGTTCTTATTTTAAGGCATTTGAGTTCTGAAAGTATGAGTACTTCTGTTATTATCTGTGCATTTTTTTTTATGTTTAAGACCTTTTTGATGGCAATATGTATTTAAAACAGACGTACAAATTAGCATTTACCCACATACCTAGGGCCTATGGAGAGCCAGGTTGGGATGAGTGGGTGGCTAGAGGGAACCAGGTGGCTTCTGTGGGTTCGAGGGCTGGGCCGAACATCTTACATCTGCTGTGAATTTGGGTAAATGGTATGCATGTTAGGTGCTGCCCCTCTAAGTGTTGTCCTCCTTGTTAGTTCACAAATCCAGTTGTTTTCGGTAATTGCAGTGTAAATGGAATCGTGCTCTTCTAATGTAATTGTCCGGAGCCTGGCTGGGTGTCTGCTGAGTGTAAGAAGCTGTGCGAATGTGGCAGATTGCCAGGTTCCAAGGAGCCTTCAGGGAGGATGTGTAAGTCCCTGGCTTCCCCAGGGGGATCTGGTTTGGCTTGACCTGGTGCTGGGCAGACTTTCTGGTATCTTTACTGAACCAGTCTGGGGCATTTAGGGATCTGTTCAACTATTTTAGACTTTCTAGAACTTTCTTCTAATTCTTAACTAAAGGCAAACAAGAGTTTTGGGGGGGATAATAGTGAGAATTTACATCCCAAAATTGGTTTTCAGAATATAGTGTTTGGGACATTCAGGGTTTTTCAAAAGAAGGCTATTTGAATCTTGCCTTTTTCTAGGAAAGATTGAATATAACTTAAAAGACATTTGTAGAATGGTCAGTAAAATTCAAGTCAGAACAAAGGACAGGCAAACTCCATGAAGGTCAACCTGGTTGCAGCAGTGGTCAAAGTGGGCCCCGTCTTCTCTCCAGCCAGGAAAGCATGCCCACAGTACAGGAAGGGGAAGGACAGGGATTGAATGGTGGCTGACGTCATGTTGGTACCAGGCACTGTGCTGGACCTCCCAGGACCTTGTCTTGTTTAATCTGAATATAAAAAAAGTATTGCAAGGGGATTAGTCTTATCTTAGTTTACAGGGAATGAGACTGAAAGGTAAAGAGGTGAAGTTATCAGGTGGAGTCTGCTGCCAACTGGTTAACTGGCCTGAAGGCCCTGTGTTGACTCAGGAATATCACAGCTGGTTATCCTCAAAAGGAGGAAGGATTTCAGGTCCTTGGGGCAAAAGAAAAAAAAAATTTAAACTAATCAAACATTTACCTGAAGCTTTATGTTCTTCTTCTAGATTTTTCCTGTATCCACCAATAAATCTGCTACTTTTTTCCTCATAAAAAAGAGGTTATACTTTATCCTATACAGGATGTCACTTTATATTATCATGGGCAGCTTTCCATGGTAGTAGGAATAGATGGATTCCATTTGTTTTTAATATCTTTATCATATCCCATCGTTTCAATATATCATAATTTAGCTATTCTCTTATGGATAGATACTTGGAAGATTTCCAGGTTTCTTTCTTTCTTTTTTTCTGTTACTCACAATGCTTCAATGGATCTACTTATTTATATACCTATCTGCAAATTATCATAAAATAATAAATGATTAAAAGTGGAATTACAGAGCTGGGGTTGTGGCTCAGTGGTAGCATGTGTGAGGCACTGGGTTCAATTCTCAGCACTGCATTAAAAAATTAGTAAAGATATCATCCAACTACAACTAAAAATAGTTTTTTTAAAAAGTGGGATTATTAGGTCAAAGGGTACATATTCATGGTTAGATTTTTAATAGAGACTGTCAATTGCCTCTACACTGTCTGTAAAAGGAAAAAATAGTGTCGCATTTATTGCACGCCTCCTATATTCTGCTGGATGCTGAGGGGAATGCAAAAAGGAGGTAAGAGAGTTTGTTGCCCTCCAGGAATATCCATCTACAGTATGTACCGAATCCTAGGGAATGGGGTATTAAGTTGGGTGGGTGGATGGGGGAGTAGGTGGAATTAATTCAACTTTTCAAGTTTTGCCTTGCAAATGTTGTGCACGGTGCCTGGGACTAGTCTTTCATTATATCAGTTCTCTTGGGTAATGGATGTAATTTCCGCAGGGCAGGGACCTTATCCTATGTCTTACACTATGTCTCACACATCTTCATTGCTTTGTGGAGACATTGTAATTATAACACGTCAGGTGGTATTGGAAGATCTAATTGAAGCATTCCCTCTTTTTAGGGTGTGTGAAAAATTAATAACTTTGGTATTGTATACAGGTCATGGAATATCAGCCTGGAGGGGATTTGCTGTCACTTTTGAATAGATATGAGGACCAATTAGATGAAAATATGATTCAGTTTTACCTAGCTGAACTGATTTTGGCTGTTCACAGTGTTCATCAGATGGGATATGTACACCGGTAAGTGAGATTCCTTAATAGCATACTGAGAATTTATCTGTATCATGGAAGAGTTACTGCATGGAAATGAGTGGATGAAAGATTTCAGGATCAAAATAATGATTCATCCAGTTTTTAGACAATCTTACCTGTAAATGGTTGAAAGAAAACTTTCCAAAATGGCAGACGTGTCAGCTTGTGAATTCACCAGTGAAATAGATCTAAAATTGTAATATTCTCAAGTTTACTAGCACCAAATTTACTAGTACCATCTGTTAATAGTTAATGTAGCTAATAGGATCAGGAACCCTTGCATGGGTTCTTTGAGTTATATGGTAGATACGTGGAATTTGATTTGTGGAAGGACCTGGCGTGCCACAGGGAGACATGGAGTGTACTTTGCGTCAGGTCAGTCAGCTTTCTCTTTCCCCTGTGTCAAATGCTTGAGATAATCGGCTTACAAGGGAGAAGGGTGTTTTGGCTCACAGTTTTGGAGGTTTCAGCCCATGAAGAATTTTCTCTTGTCACTTTGGGCCTCTGGTAAGGCCACACACCACAGCAAAAGCACATGATGTAGCACGACCACTTATTCACCAGTGGCGGGCAAAGCAGAGGAAGAGACCAAGGTCAACAGCCCTCTTTGAGGCCAAGCCCCCAGTGATCTGGCATTGTTTTAGTCAGCTTTTTCGATGTTGTGACCAGAAGATAAGACAAAAACAATTAGAGAAGGAAAGTTTATTTTGGGACTGATGGTTTCAGAAGCCTCAGTCATGGAGGGGCAACTCCATGGCTCTGGGCCTTCAGTAAGGTAGCACATCAGGGTGGAAGAGTGTGGCCGAGGAGCCATCTTCCTTCTACTTCCTATTCTCTTAAATAAAACCATCTGTAAGTCCAAAGGGAAAAAAAAGAGTGTGGCAGAGGAAAGCAGCATCGGACCTGGCACCAGGAAGAAGAGAGTGCTCTGCTCTGCTTGCTAAGGACAGAGTACACCAAAGGCACACTCCAGTGATCCACCTTGCCTTCAGCTACATCCTCCCTGCCTACAGTTACCACCCAGTTAACCCATTCAAGTGGGTTAATGCCCTGATTAGGTTAAGGCTTCATAACCCAATTATTTCACCTCTAAGCATTCTTGCATGGCCTCATACATGAACTTTTGGGAGACACCTCATATCTACAACAGAACAAGGATCCAATCTTAAAGATTCTGTCACCTCCTAAAAGCACCATGCTTGGAACTAAGCCTTTAACACATGGGCCTTTGGGGGTCACTAAAGATCCAAACCATAGCACACTTTTAACTTTATCCATTAGTAACTCATAAAGGTGCACCACAAAATCCTCAGTGATAAGTGCTTCTTCTCGTCTTCACTCATACTGTTTTTTAAAATCTGAACATGTTGTGGGAATATAATGACAGAGCAATATTCATAAAATCTGGGCAAAGGCTCAGCTTTTCCATTGGCTAGTTGCATGACCTTGGTTAAGTTCTCATTTAGCTTCTTTGGCCTTAGTTTTGTAATGTAAAATATGTGTCTGTAGGAGAAATAATCCATATAATAACATGGATTTGCTTCTTTTCCTTTTTATTTCTCTGTTCTTCCTTCCTTTTTTTTTTCCAAAATGTATGCCAATTATATCCATCAATAGGCAGGGTCTATGCAGTGGAATACATACACTAAGGTTCTTGCTTTGATTGAGATCCTAGGTTAGCGATTGCTTGCTGATTATCAAGCACAGTGCTAATTCAGGGTCCTCATTTTCTTACAGCGACATCAAGCCAGAGAATGTTCTCATTGACCGAACAGGACACATCAAGTTGGTGGATTTTGGATCAGCTGCTAAAATGAATTCAAATCAAATGGTAACAATGGAATAAAATAGCTTAATAGAGGTTATGCCAAAAAAAGCATTCCTTGAGCCTCATAAATTTGGGAAATAATGGGATACAGTGATGAGCAACCTTTTGGAGACTTCATCTGCCAGGATACTACTACTCCTAGAGGGATAGGGTGGGAATGGGGATGTGGAATTATTCATAGCACCCTTTTATGTATAATGCCTTTTTAGACCATATGAAACATCTTTAGGAACAGTTTGGTTAAAAAGAAAGGAAAATGTTTATTTTGTTTTTGCCTTCATTTTTCTTGTCTCTTAGAAACTTCTGATGTAGTATCATTTTTACTTTAAAATATTTTGTTGAAATATTTTATGTAATGTAACCTTCTTTTTCTCAAATCCTCCGTTTCCTATGCAACAAAACTGAAGCTAATCAGAGCATTTGAATTAAATATCCTTAAGTGTCAAGAACCAGTGCTCAAAATGTCATTTTTAAGTCTTGGACCTTTAGTAAATTAAACTGTATTCCACATGCTAATTAGGAAGGCAGGAGTGGAGCTATTGAGATCAAGAGTAAGAACACTTCATGAAAAAGATGACAAAGTTTAAAAAAATTAGAGTTAAAAAATCCTCTAAGAAAGTCAGTTTTTACTAAAATGTGAATTTTGAGGTCAGCTTGCAAAAAGAATGGTCTAAGAGAAAATCGACTTAGGTTTTAAGATTAATTTCACAACTGAGCCACTTGGTGACCTAGACAAATCCTTAAGAACTTGGCCTTTATTCTTTTCTCTAGAAAATATTGTTTCTAGTTAAAATGCACAAATTAAGAGGTTAGAAGCTGCTTTTCAAAATGCCCCCCAGGTCTAAGTTAAGTCCTTTATGAATAGGACAGTATGTAAAATTGCCTGAAAATGCGTTGGAGGAAAGGCGGGTGTTATTAGGTTGGTACTAGGAGAAGGCTGAGAGTTGGGTTAACACACTGTACTTCAGCGTCTGGCCTGTGTGTTCTGAGGACCTGAGACCTGCTGAAGATAATTTACTTAAATGTTTAGACCCTTGGAAAACAGGCTCCAAATGCTGTCCAGAATTAGGATTTCTCAACCTCAGCACTATTATTTTTTTCAAGTTATGTTCTTATAATCTGCTCACTTAATCATCACAGTAAGAATAAGATTATAGATTCAAAGCATTTTATGCTTTAAAAATGATATAGAAGGACTGGGATGTAGCTCAGTGGTAGAGCATATGGGTGGCACTGGCAAGGCACTGAGTTTAAGCCCTAGTGCCCCTGCAAGAAAAATTAAGTATAACTCCAAAACAGGCATGAAAACTTATATTAAATTTAGTAGATTAAGGCAGAGGAAAAAATAACACAAAACTGTCTTCTAAGATTAAAAAACTTATGCATTGTGTTAGTGGCATTAATAAACTCACACATCAGAGCTAGGCATGATGTCACATGTTTATAACCCCAGCTACTCAGGAGGTTGAGGCAGGAAGATCGAAAGTTCAAGGTCAGCCTTTGCAACTTAGAAAGACCCCATCTCAAAAAATTAAAACCCAGAAACTCATGCATTTGAGAATAAATTGCAGTGTATGTCTGTAGTCTTGACAGTATAACTTCAGCTCTGTTGCCTTTTCTTTATTGTGGTGTTTTAGGATATTTAGCTATATACCTGATCTCTACCCACCAGGTCCCAAAGTACCTTCCCTATCAATTATGACAACCAAAAATGTCTCCAGCCATTGCCAGATGTCCCTGGAGGGAGGGGAGCAAAATTACCACTCTGAGTTGAGAATGTCTATAGTAGACTGAGAAGCCTCAAGAAGCTCATTAATCAGAGCTGGCAACATGCTTGCCATAGAAAACCTACCCAGGAAACTGGATTAAGATCCATAGTCATTGCTTCGTAAATAAGAATTGAGAATAAGAGCCTATCTCCACATCTAGAGGAACTCTCTTCAGAGCACTTGGTAGGGAGGCGAGTTCCTAGTCAAGTTTCTCTCTTCTGGTGCTGCCAATTGCCTTTTTCAGTTCCTCTAATTGTAGCAACTTTCACTCCAGGCGGGATCCTCTTGGAGGCACTCAGGTTTATTTGTAGCTCAAAGCTCAGTCTCCCATTATCTTGGTCAGGGAGTTACATCATTGCATATGCACACTTAGAATATTGTACCTCTTTTCTCCCTGTACCTTTAGGGTCAAAATGTGAGAAATAGATAAGAGGGAACTTTTAGCCTTATTTTACATGTAAAGGCTGTTTTATTACAGAAGAGCAATAATTTACAATTCTAGATCATTTTAAGTGTGAATATAGAATTAGTATAATTAAAAAAATAGTTTTGGTCAATGTTGGAGGGTTAAATATATGTTTCCTTTGAATAGAATGTTTTATAGGCCTAAAGTAGGTTGGATATATTTTCTGCACTCAGAGTATACTAGAAAAATATATCCACATTTATTTCAATTACTGTCACCCAAAAGTCAATCAGTCCTTTCTCCTGCCTTTCCCAAACTTTGTTTTTTAGATATTTCTGAATCTTAGATACATTGAGGTTTTTCCACTGTCCATTGTCTTTATCTCAAGTTTCTTATTCAGAAGTATTTTGTGTTTTACCTTGGAGTATTTTATGTTATTCAGTAGGAGCAGAGGCCTAGTGACCACAGGACCTGCTGTGTGACTTGGGTCACCCACTTCACCTTATAAGAATCTGAGAGACTGGTAAACCTCTCCCAGTTCCAATCGGTTATTCTTCTTTCTTGAAAAGAGTTGTAAGGAGATTCTAGTTAAGCACATTGTAGCATTTTTCAGCAATAAAGAGCCCCTTTGAGCAGTTAGAAGCCCATAGGCACTCTTCCTGTTTAGATTTACGTAGGAGTGAAAAGATGTAATTTTCTTTTGCACAAGAGGAACAACATAGTGAGAATTCCGTTTTCCCTGTTTCTACAGGTGTGTGTGTATGCCCTGGGCATCTAGATGGAGAGACTTAGGTTTTAAACAGTTTTACATGTAAGCATTTTATGAAAAGGGGTTGGGATAGTTTTCTTACTTCCTCATTTGCTTTTGGTATAAGAGTCTGCTAAGTTAACCCTTTTCTTTTTCCCTCCCTTCCTTTCTTTCCTTTTCCTTCTATTTCCTCAAATATAGCAGACTCTTCTGTCCCCTGGCCATTTTCTTATTGTCTCCTGTTGAGCTGGTTTATTTTCCCTGTCAATATAGTAAAAATTAACCAAATTTATTGGAGCCTTGTGGAATAGTGTGCTGCGGGCAGGTTGGACTCCAGGTGCATGTTCACTTTTAACATCTCACTCAGCTTAGCTGGCTGAATTGCCACCAGAGGAGAGTGAAAGCATACTGCAAAATCCCCATCAGGACATGTAAGTTTATGTGTGTGTTGACCAGGTTAAGGTGCTTGGAGGTCAGTGACTAATGGTCAGTCACTAGAAGTCTTTTTAATGGCAAGTAAACACTATGTGGAATTGTATAGTGAGCAAGCCAGTTGGTATTTTTTTTTTCCTGTCATAGCTTTCTAAATTAATAATGAAATTTAGAAAATTGTTGGATGTAAATATATTTAATCACATACCTATGATGGGGCAAGGTATGTGTTATCTGACTCTTTTTAATAAGTCTAATCATTAGTTTTAAAATGAGGCATTGATATTTTATGCTTTCTGACTGGGTCACCCTGATATGTGACCAAGTCAAGTTTAACTCTCTGGATGTGAACCAGTGACTCTGTCCTGTCAGCTGCAAACAAGGAAAGCAATATTGTGGAACAGCCTATATGGAAATAAAATAAAATCCTATAGTGCTTATTTGACAACTGTGTAGTTCTGGTCCTGCAAGGTAATTAGGCATTTGATCAACAATCTAGTGACATTATTATTATTTAGCTAAGCCAAGATGTGACAGTTCTTGTTTTGTTAAAGAATACCTCTTGCTCAGTGCTAGGATTGTGGTTTTTGCCAAGATCCTATAGTTTAATCCTAACCCTGTGCTGAGCTCATAGGACAGAGTCTTGGCTTAGACTTCCCAATGTCAAGGCTTTCCCTTCCTCGACTTAAGCCTCAATCATGCTGTGGCTCGGTCTGGACCACAATGTGGCCCCTTCGCTCTCACTTCTGTCCTTTAGCACAGGTCTGCTTGTGGGTTTCTTGGGTGATTGGACTGTCCAGCTTTCCTGAGTGGGGGCTTGTAGAGGAGATCCTGTTGCCCAGAGCAGTGGTGATTAGTGTCAGAAATGGGAAGAACCTACACCACTGAACTTTTTTTTTTTTTTGGTGCTGGGAATGGAGCCTAGGGCCTTGTGCACAGCAGACAAAGTGCTCTGTCACTGAGCCCATTCCTAGCCCAGAATCCTGTATCAGAATGTGGGCCTGAGGAAAGGGAAAGGGATAAGGAAGAGGGATGGGAGAATTATAGGAATGATTTATATATTCCTGTATTGCACACATATTGGGGTGTGTGTGTGTGTGTGTGTATAAAATGAGAGGAGATGGGAGAATTCCAGAAAAATCTCATTTCTTTTAATAAAAGGATCTCGGTCAAAGGAATGAACAAGCTTAGTTTCGGGCTGGAAGAGCTTCATCCAGTATCACTGGGGAAAGGAGGCCTCACAGTGTCCTCTCTAAACATTCCCTTTTCTCTCAATACCCAATTAAAGCAAAGCAAATTTACTTTCTTGATATGAAGTCCAGTCTTACAGGTGTGTGGCCATATCCCCCAATCTCTGGGCTTTCTCGGGGGCACTTAACATCCTTTAATGAGGAAAAGGTTCTTTCATACCATTTAACTGCTGACCCGAGAGAAGCCCATTTGCCACGTGGGGTAATAGGACATCTGGTTAACGTGGTATGTGACTAAAGTCAGGGCCTTCCTGTTTTGATGGGGAGGGAGGTTAGACAGGTGATCCTCAGACTTCAAATTTCATGGCTCATTAAAACTTCAAAACAATTTTGAAGACCAGACGGGCTGCCACGTACGGGGCCCCCCAGTGAGTGGTTTGGAATGAGGGGCAGAAGACCTAATTCTTTCATCAGCATCATTTCAAGAAACAAAGCACATTTAAACACTAAAACATCCAGAAGGACAAATTCTCAGGGAGAAAAGGACAGTTCCTAAAAATGGAATACTTTTACCTTTATGAAAACACTTCCTACGTTGTCCTAATGCCTTGCCAAGGTCAGGTGCTGGGGCACCATTGGATTGGTTTTAAACAGTGGGGAGGGATCACAGGAGAAAGAGTGAGGTGAGGAAAATGAACTTATTAACATCCAACGCTGGGTGGAAGGTATTAGTCATGTCACACCCTGCGGGCAGGCTAACATGGGAATGCGGATTCCAGAATCTATTTCCCAGTTTTTTTGAACTTGAGATCTAACCTGCATTTGTAATATTACATTGCCTGTTAGCTGCCAGTTCCTTAGTGATGGTTAGACTGATCTTCTAGATTGCTTGTTAGGCTTTATAATCATTTTGCTGTTTTCTTAAGTAAAAGAAGTTCTAGCAAATCAGGAACCTGTATCAGGAGACACCAGGAAACACCTTCATTGATGCCACATGCCCAGCTTCCATTTGTACAACCAAGGGGTGAAGGTCATCAACACATTTTGTCCTGCTGCCTTTGGATTGTATTGTGTGCTTTAAAAAAAGAAAATTAGTAAATGTTTGCGTTTCCTGATAATGTGCTACTTGACAGAAGTTTGATCAGTGGCAGATCAGCTTGGGTCTGATGTGGCTTTGGCACTCTACTTGAGGACACTTGAAAGTTTGCTGAATTCAGTTTACTGATGGGATTCTAGGTGAACTCCAAACTCCCGATTGGGACCCCAGATTACATGGCTCCTGAAGTGCTGACCATTATGAATGGGGACGGGAAAGGTGTCTACGGTACAGACTGTGACTGGTGGTCCGTGGGAGTCATTGCTTACGAAATGGTTTATGGGAGAACCCCATTCACGGAGGGAACCTCAGCCAGAACCTTCAATAACATCATGAACTTCCAGGTAAAGGGCCATTAGATTTCAAAGTAACATTGAGAAATGCCATTTAAAAATGGTGTGAATGAATGTTTATGTGTAAACCAGCATGACACTCACTTTGTGCCAAAAGCTGTGCTAACACTTTATTAATTATAATTCATAGAATTAAACTATAATTGTAATTGCCAGTAATTGTAAGACTATGTCATTATTTCATGTATCACTAGAAAAGAAAAACTGCTGCCAATTAATTTTAATATTTTTATTGATTATAAAATGCATCTTGATTTCACTTCTGTTAAATGTGCATAAATGTGAGTCTTTGAATTGATGAAATACAGTTTATTAGCTTAATTCATCTTCAGACAACACTGAGGTAGGTATTATTATTATGATAATTTTCATTTGCAGATGAGAAAACCAAATCACAGAGAGGTTATGTAACTTGCCCCGCATAACACAGGCAGCCCGACTCTGAAGCCCATGCTCTTGATTTTATGTTGTACTGCTTCTGAGAATTATCAAATATGTAGTAAAATTGAATAAGAAAATTAATTAGAATTATATTAATATATGTATATAAAGTAAAATAAAAGTATTTTCTGGGCTGGGAGTGTAGCTCAGTAGTAGAGCACTTGCCTAAAATGGAGAGGCCTAGGTTCTGTCCCCAGTACTGCAAAAAAATAAAACCCAAAACAAGCAAAGGATCACCTGTTTTCTAATAACTGTAATTTTCACTATAATAAGCTCATTCTTAAGGATATGATAAATATGTAGTTTTCAGTTTCAACCAAAAGGCAAAAAGGGAACTTATTTCTTAGGTTTTCATATCTCATTCAATTTTCATCTTCCTGGAATGGTTAATACACATTCTTAATGTACATACATTGTTATTCTTGAGTCTCCTCTTGAGTTGAAGTTTCCCCTTAGATGACTCTTGGGGCTGATTTATTTCCTTCATTTCAGTTCACTCACTCATTGAGTAATTCAGTCACAAGTGAATTGCAGCAGATACCGGGAGGTACTGGGTTCCCAGTGATGAGCAAGGAGGCCCTCGCTGCCCTTTCTCATCATCAGTCAAAAACTGCAGTACATTGTGTCAGGGCAAGAGCAGAGTACAGAGGGAGCCTGTGGAAATGAGCACCAGGGTAGGAAAGGGAGCCAGGGAAGGCTGGTGGGTGGGGAGGGAGTTCTAGGCCGGGAGAACAGCATGATGTGTCCAGGGAACTTTAAATAGCTCATCATTGTTGGACAGCAAAGAGAGAGATGTGGAGCATGCAAGATGAGCTGGAGAGGGGAGCAGAGGTCAAGCCGAGGAAGAGATGGAGCCCCTACAAAGGAACCAGGCCTATTGATATGAATAGGCCACTTATTTTGAGAACATGCCTTTGGTCCAAAGTTAAGAGGATGTAAAACTTTCTTTAAAAAAAAAAAAGTAAAAAGAAAACTTGCATATATGAGAAATATTCTTTGGGATATGAGAAATTGAATCACTGCTAAAGAAATTAATTATTGTATTTTTTTTTTTTGGAGCAGCGGTTTTTGAAATTTCCGGATGACCCCAAAGTGAGCAGTGGATTCCTTGATCTCATTCAAAGTTTGTTGTGTGGCCAGAGAGAGAGGTTGAAGTTTGAAGGCCTCTGTTGCCACCCTTTCTTCTCTAAAATCGACTGGAATGACATTCGTAACTGTAAGTAGAGCATGTTTTTTAAATTTGGGTGTTGGGATTGAAAAATATTTATGAGCAACCTGAAATTACTCCAGTTCAAAGCAGCTGGGGTAAATGACATAAATAAAGGCTTTAGTTACATGTAGGAAGAGAAAAGGGCTATTGACATATCTGTCTGAGGAGTAATTCTGCTTTAGCATTATTTGCATACAACTGGGTCATTTGTCAAACTCTACATTTTTGTGGTCTTTAGAGTATTACCTCACAGTAAGTTTGAGGTGCAGATTGATGGGGATTGAAGCTTGTCTCCTGGTTTGACAGTTTCTTCCCAGAGGAAACATGGACCTAGCTATTTCATTCACAGATTAGGAAGAGGACACTGAGATCAGGCAGGGTGCCCAGGCTGCTCCGCTAATGGCTGGGCCTGCGGGGAGGCAAGCTCCCTGCTGTGTTCCTTTGTTTCCCTCTATGATATTTCCCTGTTCATATACGTATAATATCTAATGTGTATGTACTGTGGACTCATGCACACATCACTGTGTGATCAGCTTTGCAAACTGAATCGATTAATTATAAACAAAAACCTGATTTATTATCAACAAAACCAAAGAGCTTGGTTTTTTTTTAAAACAGATTGGCGATATCTTTTTAGGATAATTCCTTACACATGTTGTTGATTACATGTGATTTAATGACCTGACCCAATGATCAGTTTGGCTTAGAGCCAAGGGGAGAGCAGTTTGCCTGTTTGAGTGTTTTATTTTTGGTAATGAGGGGAGGTAGGACTTGTTTTTAGGTATCAAAACCAGGCTTCTGATTGGAGCCATGTTGTAATTACAGGTTGAACTTCCCTAATCCCAAAGTTCAAAATGCTTCCAAAATTTGAAAGTTTTTGAGCACAAACACAATGCCACAGGTGGAAAATTCCACATCTGACCTCATGAGGGGTTGCTGTCTAAACACGGCACCCTAAAGATACTGCTTAGAATTACCGTCAGCCTATGTATGTGTGTACAAAGCGCATATGAAATATAAATGAACTTTGTGCTTAGACTTGGGCTCCATCCCCAAGATATCTCATTATGTAGATCTAAATTTTCCAAAATCCGAAAAATCTGAAATCTAAAACACTTCTGATCCCAAGCATTTCAAATGAGGTAGGTATATTCAACTTGTATAACCTCTTGTGCATTTGGCTGTGACACAAGAGTCATTAAGATCCAGAATTGTCCAGTTGAAGGCTATTTTGATGGTTTTTCTAACCTCCTGCCAAAATATTTCACTGGGGAGCATTTCCATAAATATTTTTTTGGCACACATTTTTCTTCTGGATTGTAGTTCTGGTTGTCGTTGTTCTGACAAAATACCTGAGAAAATTGACTTAAAAGGAGGAAAAGTTTGTTTTGGCTCGGGGTTTTAGAGGTTTCAGTCCATGGTCACCTGGCCCTGTGGCTTTGAGCCTGTGGTGGCATAGTACGTCATAGCAGGAATACATGTTGGAGGGAGCCTGTTCCCTGGGTCCTAGACCTGACTAGGCCCTGTCTCGGAAAGGTTCCACTCCCTCCCAATAGTGCCGCAAATTGGCAATCAAGCCTTCCAGACATGTCCTTTGGGGGACATTTAAGATCCAACCCATATCATTTTGGTAGCTACGCTATTTTCATTTTTTCTAATCTTTAGACAATCCTCCCACCAAACCTCTAAAGTTGAGACTTTTTAATCAGTAATATATTTTCAGCATTCTTCCTTTTATGCTTTTTGAAAGATTTTGATAGAATTTTTAGCTGCTGTTCAAGTACTTAATCTTCCCTAGTCTTGCCTTTTTAATCTCTTATCTTTCTGAACAAGCAATTAATTTTTTATGCACAAATGTGCTGATTATGCCCAACTACATGTCTCTACTTAAGAAAGTCAGTGAATGGCGATTAATTATCTGAGTAACTTCATTCTTTGTTTTGGTAAACCTTGATGTTGTTTTGGTATGAGAGTGTTCCCTTGGTATCTGAGGAGGACTGGCTCTAGCACCCCTCAGGCATAGCAAAATCTTAGGATGCTCAAGTCTCTATTCATATAAAACAGAGCTGTATTTGCATATGACCTATGTACATCCTTCTGTATACTTTAATCATCTCTAGATGACTTCTAATGCCTGATGTGATTTACTGCTATGTAAATAATTGTTATACTCTATTGCTCGGGGAATAATAAGGAAAAAAGTCTGTATGCATTCAGTGCAGATGCAGGTTTTTTGGAGTATTTTCAATCCTCAATTGGTTTAATCTGAAGATATAGAATCTGTGGACATTCAGGGCCAACTGTGACAGGATTCCTAGATTTTGTTCTAGTCTTTTCCTACAGGTTTTAGGCTTATTGAGTTTTTAACTATTTTTCTATGAATCGTACAGAGCCTGGGGAGGGTACATGCCATTCTCAAAAGTGGTTCTTGACATTTGTCCATCATGAGGCCCATTTTGTATTTTTTTTTTTTTTTGGTGACGGGAATTAAACCCAGGGCCTTAGTGAGAGCTGAGCACATGCTCTAACCCTGAGCTACACCCCAGCCCCATGTCCTCGAGAAGCTCTGGTTGTCCTTGGGATGAGGCAGCTGTGTGGTAGGTCACTCTAGACTTGGTCACATTCACACGTGGCCTTGTAGGGTCCACCACGCCTTCTGTGGCCTTCTGTTTATTTTTTCCTTACCCTAATAAATATTCGCTTGGTCTTTCAGTTTTTCTTATCCTTAACCCACATCCTCCTACCCTCGTTGTGTTTTGTATCAGGGACTTCTCTTCCCCGAGACTGAATCCTGAATCTTAAAAACTTTGATGGGTTTTATTGACTCCCAACTCCCAGTGTAGTGGCTCTAAAGACTCACAGAATAGATTTGCTTTAATTTTTTTTTTTTAAATTTTGGAATATTAAGTTTGTAGAAAAGTCAAAGGATAGTACAACAGTCCCAGCCTACCCTTCACTTAGTTGTCCCTAATGGGAACCCCTTACTTAATGGTTTGACATTTGTCAAAACTAAGATTAATATTTTCATATTACTGTTAACTAAACTTCAGATTTTATTTAGATTTCACCAGTTTTCCAACTCATGTTCCTTTGCTGTTCCAGGGAATCAGTCCAGGGTACCATGTTGCAATTAGGGTGTTTATATTGAAGGGGCTCAGCCTGGCATAGATACTTGGTGCAGCTCAGCCAGGGGCTAGGAGCTTCTCACCCACTGAGGTTCAGGAGAGCCTTTTCCTGACTCTGTAGAGCGGCATGGTGTGAATTTCAGTTGTCTCCTAGCAGATCTTCCCGTTTGCCCTGCCTGTTTGCAATCAGCACAGGGTTTTGTGATTGAGAGCATTGTTGAACTCTGTGCTCTTTGAGCCATTTGCTAACTAGGTAACTCTAACATAAATTATGCCTTTGTCCAGTCCTGCTTTTCATAAACACATGTGGTGTGACATTATCAACCAAAACACTTGAAATCATCAAGTTTCTTAAGTTCATAGTTGCTGCTTCAGTGCCTTGGGTTCCAGGCTGCTGAACATTTCTGCTTTCCACAATACAAGATGGTCCCTTGATGAAAGCAACATTAGCCTCTCTGCTGTTTCACCCCTAATTCTTCTTTTTCTTGTTGTAACCAATGAAAGGAAGTACTGCTTAACACAGCAGGTAATAATCTTCTGAAACTCATTATCTCAAGAGGTGGTCCTTGCAGGAGGTATAAATGCAATTTAGGAAGGGTCTGGACAGATTTATGAATGACAGAACTAGGAGTGGCTACTGAGAGAAACTAGGACATGCGTTGGCTTTGACACTGAGGTCAGGCAGAGCATCTGTGCCCTTCTAGGTCCTGCTGCTGGGGGGATGCTGTGGGCAGCGCCGCGTGAACCAGGGATCTGACCCACTTGAGGGATACTGAGTCTCCCAGCAAGTGAGAATCCCCGAGATGAGTTGCGGCCACCCCTGTGGGTCTCCAGGTGCCCATCACTCTGATGTTTCGCCCCTAGCCTCACACAAGATTGTGTTTTTGTGGCTTATAGTCATCATTGTATCCAGGCTGCTCTCCAAGTTTCAGTAGGGGGTTTCTTAAGCCCACCAGCTGCTTCAGGCTGTGCCCTTCAGTGACACTTCAGATTTGGGGCGGGATTCTGCTCACACTCTGCTTGAGTTTTCTGGGCTTCTCGAAAGCAGGAGCCAGTCAGAGCCTCTGGGGTCACACCTGCCTTATTTGGTGTATCCTACCTGCTTCTGTCGGTGGAAGAGTTTTGCTGCCTGGTACTCTTTTGTCACATCTTTTTAACCCTGCCCTTCCCCGCAGGGCATAGTGATGTGGCTGGAACCAGCACACCTGTACCTGTCATCCAAGACAGAGAGAAGGGCGTAAAGCGGGGGTGATGATTGTGGGTGATTTCCTCCAACACTTATGGCTGATGCTCTGGGGAACCGTGTTGTCCATTACTCCTTTCACTATTTTCAGAAAGGTACAGTTCCTGCCAATGTATCCTGATTTTTCAGGCCCTTTGTCTTTGTGAGTGGTGAGTGCATGGTGATCCCGTGCTGATGTCACGCCATGTTGTTGTCCTTCCAAACATGTGTCCTTGTTGTCCTGGATCTTTATTCACTGCCTGGCTCTGAATGGGTGTAGTGAGACCTCAAATGCATACCTTGTGTTTGCTTGACGAACCTTAACCTTAATCGTGAGGGTCTTTGGCTTAGAGGAGAGGCATGCCATGTCGACCAAGCCCTGGGTGACATTCTTGAAAATTTTTGTGTGCAGAAAATGAGCACCATGTAACTTGCCAAGTTTTAAAATGCCAGTCCTTTAGCATGATATGTGGAGAGAGCATCTATTCTGTGCCAGTCGTGTGGTATTCAAGTATATCACACTGTATTGCTTCAGAAAAAAATTCTGTTCAATGTAAGAACTTTATACCCATTTTACAGACATGGATACTGTGGCAACTTGCCCAGGGTTGTATAACAAGTAAGCGAGTCTGGATTTGGGTCAAATTTTGTGCAGTTCAAAACCTGTGTGCTTAGCCAGGCCTGGTGGAACACACTTGCAATCCCAGCTACCTGGGAGGCTAAGGCAGGAGGATTGCAAGTTCCAGGCTAGCCTGGGCAATTTAGGGAGACACTGTCTCAAAATAAAAGACTGGGGGTGTAGCTCCATACTTGTCCAGCATGCACGAGGCCCTGGTGCAAACAGACTGTGTTCTTTCCACAGAACCATATGGGCCTTGGCATTGTTATTAGTAATAATGTTTTGATGATGGCAAATAATAAACCATGTCACAATAGAGAGTAGATAACCTCTGGGTCTATTTAAGAACATTCGGAATTGCAGTAGCTTTTGATTCTGCAAGATTTATCTATAGTGTGCTAAGTGCTATTTTAGGTGCTGTGGCTCTACTGATAAGCGAATTTGGACGTGGCCCTGCCTTCGTATAGCTTACAGTCTAAGATCCTAACTGGCCCTTTGCTTGAACAGATTCATGGTCTTGTGAAATTGCTGTACCTCAGAGTGATAGGAGGTTTCATGCTTTGTAGATTGCCTGTGGGGTTACTGAACCACATGTGTTTGATTTTAAACAAAACATAGACCATAGACTGTGACCTGTGACCCCTGACCCCTTCTCCACATATCACATCCTGCTAACTTGTTATCCTCCTCGTATCTCAGATTTAGTCTAAGACATGAGGGATCCATGGCCCGTTTCTAGAGTCAGGATTTATAATGTCAGAAGGAACAGAGGAGTCTCAGGGTTCATCTTGTTTCCTATTATTTAGAACAGTGTCTCTCAACATGGGCTCTGTTGACATTTGGGGTCAGATAATTCTTTGTCATGGGGGGTGGTGTGTGGATTGCAGGATGCTCAGCAGCATCCCTGGCCTTTACCCACAGATATCTGTAGCATCTTCCTCTGTGGTTGTGACAACCCACAATGTCACCAGGCACTGCCCAGTGTCAGTTGGTGCCAGTTGAGAACCATTGATTTAGAAGAATTGGCTGGATTGTTACCAGCAGAGATAACATTCTAGTAATCTTAATCCCTCGAGACCACCATGCTAACAAACCGCAGAAGTGTTATCTGGGGTCAGTAGGAACTTCCTACTCAGAGTGTGGTCCATGGACCAGCATCATCAGCATCACCTGGGAACTTGTTAGAGATGCAGAGACTCAGTCCTGCTAAGTCAGAAGCTGCATTTTAATAAGATCCCCAGGTAATCCTGTGCGCATTAGCATTTACAAAGCCATGCAGGAAGAGAAAAATCAGACCTGTCAGTCTTGGAGTTTCTGGCTTATCATTGTGTCTTCCTCATTTTGTTCTGGGCTTAGGTTAGGAGGAGGCTGTTTTTTGGCAAAGGATTCCATGGGTAAATGGGACTGCTTAGAACTGTTGGATTTTATACTATGTTTTTGAGGAATTTAAAGCTTTTTTCCCCCTCTGACTTTATATCCTTCATATCCTTAAATTTGCTGGTTTAACCTAATCTATCTTCTGTATGTGGTGCTGAGGATTGAACCCGGGCCGCACGCATGCCAGGCGAGTGCGCTACCGCTTGAGCCACATCCTCAGCCCTAACCTAATCTATCTTCTGATAGCAAAAAGACATTTCATACCTCCCCCACCCTCTCTTCTTTACCATGAGCTCCTGTTCACTTTTAATTACGATGCATTAAGTGGTGTTCATGAATACGTCTATTGCCATGCCATTTATTGAGTACCTACTGTGTGCTAGAGTCTGCAAAGCATATTATTGTCCTGCCTACTTTTCCCAACCCCCTATGAGTTAGGTTTTCTAATTAGTCCCACAGTACATATGAGGACTCCGAAGCCTAAAGAGAGGAGCCCCCGAGGGAAGGTCATGGACTCAGGTCTCTCTGACTCAAGTTCTCTTTGCTTTAATTTTTTGAAAAAGTAGTACATTCTATGGTAAAAATTCAAGTGGTTCAGAAAGTTATACAGTGAAAAATGTCTCCCACCCCACGCCCCAAAGTGAACTCCTGCCGTTGGATTTTTGTATAGCTTTCCCAAATACTCTGTTAATATAAACACCGGCACGGACTGTACTTTTTCTTTGAACTGGGGATTTAACCTAGGGCCACTTTACCACTTCATCCTAGTCAACTTTATTTTTTATTTTGAGACCGGGTCTCACTAACTTGCTTAGGATCTTGCTAGGTTGCTTAGGTTGTCCTCGAACTTGCAATCCTCCTGCCTCAGCCTCCTGAGCTGCTGGGTTTATAGGTGTGCGCCACTAAGCCGGGCCAGACTATACTCTTAGCAGCGTATTTATACTGCTTTCCAAGATTTTAGGAGTTTTTATTGGCAGGTTATTTCCCTCAATCATTGGAAAAAAAATGGAGGAAAGGTTTTTATAAGACTGTGCCACATTTATCCTTTGGGTTTGCCGCTCTGCTGTTGATTTCTGACAAGCGGCACTCTTCCTCCCAAGTGAAACCCCTATGGTTTTAACATTCATATTCTGCTTGTTTATTTTAGCATTCTGCCTATAGAAGAGCATCATCTCAGTGCCTTGTGTATTTTGTATGTGTGTTTATTTGTTTTGGGCCTTTTAAAGGCCAGCTTGTTTGGGGCTTCCCATCACTTGAGCAGGTATTCGGCCATGTTTCATTTTCTAAGCTAGTTTGGGGAGGATGGAGGTGGACTTCCCTTTGGGGCACGGTTCACCCTGGTGCATATCTCCCCATCAGGGCAGGAGGAAGAGGGGCTGAGGCAGTTTGGGGCACTCTCATGGAGGAAAAGGAGGGTGGAAAGATGGGGAGGCAACAGTAGTGACCGCAGAAATTCAACCCAGGGACACGTAGGCACCACCTGCTGGAACATAAAAAAGGCGAAATGAAGATATGTAGTCAGTAGCTCTTATGGTCTCTTCTGGGATATGCAGGAGAATATTTATGTGCCTCTTGGGGGCTGTTCTGTTTTTAGAGGTTAAGTTACTAAGAGGAGGAAATAGGCTAAAAAGAGCTAAATGTTATGAATTAGGATTATAGGATTTCCCCCTCCAGACCGAATTTACAGGCGGCATCTAGAGATGTTAAAAATATGTAATAGTCCACTTCAGTCCAAGATAAATGGAGAAAGCTTGTTCTAGAAATAATTGCAATATTAAGAAGATAGGAATAAATAAATAAGTAAATGTAGACATGTGGGTGAAGGAAGTATCCGGGTAAGGTAAATTAAGTCAGGATTAAAAGTGAGAACAAAGGTGGTTCTGTTACGTTGCCAGAGGAAGAATACTTAGGGACTCCCCAGTCTCCTGGTGGCCAAAGCAGAAAGGAGACAGTGACCGGTTCCAAGAGCCTTACTCCACAATGATTTGCTCAGTGAAGATCCAATTTTCTGGATACTGAGCTTTAGGAATTTCACCATCGGGTTTCCAATAAATGAGCCCCCTGTGATGAGGTGGACACCATCCTTTCTATATGTGCCCTGGTAAGTTCCACATGGCTGCTTTTTATAGTGCCACTCAGCAGAAGCCAGTGGGTTCTAGGCCAGATTCCAGTTGGGTGAATCAATTCCAGTTGAATAAAGCAATGCCTTTCCTGGTAGAAGGTGAGAAATGGGGACTAGGTTTGTTAGAGAGCTCATAAATTGGAGTCTTCCACCCTTAAATTCTCACTCGCTGGAAAACCTATCACAAACAAGCAAGAATAGAAATGATTTGGCCAAAGATTCAAAATTATATTAAACATCTGGGACTCTATTCAGCAGCCAGCTTCCTAATCAATTCTATGAAGTATGGTGATTTCATTTGCACTCATTTTCTGAGGGTGAAGGTTGGATAGGACTAAAGGAGATGGTTGGCGGGAGTCACAAGAGATGAAAGCGTAGAGACAGAGTGGGAGGCCCAGGTGGTTCAGGACTGAGGGTTTGGAAACGATTTCCAGTGTCTCATTTCAGAGGAAATAAACATGGCCAACTCTGTTTATCCCGGGGGGTGGAAAATGCATCTTCAGAGCTGGCAGTTTGAGATCTAAGCCCTCCATTCTGTCCTTCAAAATTCTGACTTATAAAGGACACATGCAGAGAACTGACAGCCAGTTAGGGACCAAAATACCCACTGTGTTCTTGGAAAGGTGGGTTTTCAGTAACCTTCTATGGAGGTCTCTGGTAAATTCCCCAACCTAATGACCTTAGGATGGTGGGCCTTCTCTCATGGACAGGAGGACCTGCCACAGGGCTGCTGGCACTGAGGAGGACGGTCACTGTCACTCAGCTGAACACCTGCCAAGGGGGGATGTGGGCCCCGAGAGAGGGAGTGTTAAGCGTGGGCCTTACTTGTGAGGCATGTGAGTCCCCCGCCTAGTAAAGCATGGCCCGGTGACATCTGTCCAGCTCTGACGAGTCCCAGGAGCTCCTGCCTTCATGTTGAGTGGGGAGTAAAGGATGAGACTGGAGGTGCTTATCCAACACCCTTGCCTTACAGGACAAGCCTGCGTGGAAGCCCCTTAGGCCAGGAAAGGAGTGGGGACAAAGCAACCTTGGTACACACCAGTGAAGCCATCACCAGGCTTAGAAGAACCAGCATGTCCATCACTCCTGTCCTCTGCCCCTTTTCATCCTCCCTTTATTCCTCCTCATCCCTGTCCCTTGCCCTCAGGGCAACGGCTGGTCTGCTTTCTCTCAGTGTAGCTCAGTTTGTGTTTTCTAAAGTTTATGTCAATTGAACATGTACTTACATCGCCGGGCTTCTTTTATTCAGCATTGTTCTGAGAGTAACCCGTGTTGTAGATGTGGGGGTATCACACGTTGGTTTCTCTCATTGCTGGGTAGGAGTCCATTGCATGGATGTATCACACTTTATTAATCTACTCACCTGCTCATAGATGTTTGGGTTGTTGCCAGTTTTTTGGCTGTTTAAATATTTAAATAATTAACATTGCAATTATTTCTAGAACATTTAAATAAGATTGCTTTTATCACTAGTATACAGGCCCCGGGCATGTGCATTCATTTCTCTTGGGTAAGTATCCAGAAATGGGATGGCTGATCACACGGCAGCCATGTGTTTAACCTATTAAGAGTGCACCATACTTTCCCAATGTGGCTGTAGTGTTTACATTCCCACCAACGGTGTATGAGAGACCTTCTTCCACATCCTTGCTAACACTCCAATGCTGGATTTAAAGTCACTCATATTTTGGAATAGATTCTGCTGTGGAGATGGGTTTGAATTTCTTCAAAATTAGAAAGTTCTTGGACAGGCATATGGATATTCATGACATTGACTTGACAAGAAACCTGGTCATTTTCTTTTAGAATACTCTCACATTCTGGATTTGTCTCCTTGTGACTTCAGTGGGGGATGGGGTGTTTGTTCTTCCAGCCCCTGTAAACTGGGAATGTAGCTCCAAAGGTTCAAATACATTTTGATTTGACTTTTTCTCACAAGAATGTCTCATCGGCATTCACTGGCCTAGAATGGAACAATTTGAGTATCAGCAAGATTGCAGTGGCTTGAAACATGGAAGGTATAAACATTCATGAGTTCATAATGATACTAAAAGAGAAATCTCATTGGTCACTCCTGGAGGTTGCTAAGGCCCTAAATCATTACTCGGAATGTTGCTAAATATAGGGAAAGAACCAAGCACTAATCCTGCCTTCTTATTTGAATTGTATGCAGGGCAACCAGAATGTTGATGTGCTCTAATAAACGTAGAAGGATGAAATTAGAAAACCACCATTTTGCAATTTTTTTATGAAATAGTGACCTCAGGCAATGATCATCACGGATGCTGAAACCATTAGGTGAGAAATTGGAGGGATCAGGCTGACATCATCAGAACCCGTGGATCATTCTTAACATCACAAGAGGCGAGACAAGCAGACACTGTGTGCTCCCTAGTGTCATGTGAAATCAAGTCCGATAACATATGCTGGGCGATGTTCATGCCAAAAAAATTGCAAATGAATGTCCAGAAGGCCGTGGATTTATCTACCAATCTACAGGAAACATAGGGGACAGAGAAATGTGTTAAATGATGCTACAAAGAAGTAGTCAGCCAAGTTCAGAATGTGGGAAATTCTGTGAGGATGCTTGATCTAGTTTCTCAAACCAATAAATGGTATTTAAAAAAAAATACAGTTGAGGAATGCTAGAGGTTGAAATAGATACATCAAACCAAACCAGTGTGAACCTTGGTTCAAACAAACCAAGTATAAAGAGTTATTTTGGGGACACCTGGAGAAAATTGAGCACAGGCATGGTATTAGATAATGTTAGGGCATTGTTCATTTTGTTGGATGTGATGATGACACCGTGCTTAAGTTTTTAAAAGCATCCCTATCTGTCAGAGCAGTGACTCTCAAGTGGGAGGGGATTTTGCCCCCTAGGGACATTGGACAGTGTTTGGAGACATTTTTGGTGGTCTTGGGGGGGTGCTGTTGACATGTTGTAGCTGGAGGTCAAAAATGCTGCCATACACCCTATAATACACATACGGCTGCTCTGCCCCCCAATAAAGAATTCTGCATTCCTCATCGTCAGCAGTGCACAAATGAGAAACCCTTGTTAGAGGTACCTCCTGCAGTAATTACAGGTGAAATGATATCATATCTGGGGTTTGCCGGGGCGCTGGCGCATGGCGCACGCCTCTAATCCCAGTGACTTGGGAGGCTGAGGCAGGAGGATTTCGAGTTCAAAGCCAGCAACTTAGCGAGGCCCTAAGTAACTCAGTGAGACCCTGTGACTAAATAAAATATAAAAAAGGACTGGGGATGTGGCTCAGTGGTCAAGTGTCCCTGAATTCAATCCCTGGTTACCCGCCCCATCCCGCCCAAATCTGTGCTTTTCTCTTAATAATCAACAAGTATGCAAACAAAGGGGGGGATGAGGTGAGAGGAGTAAGAGTGGGCATTGCTAGGTGTTGGAGCTGGGTAATGGGCATCTGGGGGTTCATTCCACTCCCTTCTTTGTTGTGTGTGAAAATTATCATAAAAAGTTAAGAGTAAAATTTTAAAATGTTGGCGAAAAGAATACTAAAGAGATGGGGAGGCATCCAGGCTTGGTGGTGCACACCTGTAATCCCAGCTACTCTGGAGGCTGAGGCAGGAAGGATTGCCAAATTCTAGGCCAGCCTGGGCAATTTAGTGAGAACCTGTAGGCGTGGGGTGGGGCGGGGAGAGCGGTGAAGAATGCAAATGCATTTGCTGCGTTCTTGGCTGTGGCTGATTCCCAGGGGAAGGGGTTGGAAGTGAAACCTGCCAGGCCACTAGTAACAGGTCCTGGGGAATGGAAGCCAATGAACTAGCTCCTTCACTTTTATCTAAATGTGTCCCCAGGGAGCTCCACCCGCCTGAGACACTGGCTATAATCAAACAGGGCTTTGCAGAGACTGGTTGCAACAGGAGAAGTTCCCCTTGAATGTGTGTCTAAGCTCATGGAGAGGCTTCTTTCCATGTTCTGAGGACCCAGACCAAGGCGGGTTGAACAAAGCAAAACTGAAGTGATATGCAGGCTGGCCAAAGCCCAGTGCAGGAGTGAGGGGAAGCGTCTGGGACTTTTCCCTCTATGGGAAAACACAAGCTGATTACCAAAAACTTGCCCTCGAGGAGCCTTGAAGGAGGAACATGGCTTTTGAGTATGGTGAGAGCCAGAATGAAAACTCCATTGACATCCCCGAGATCGGCCACTAGAGAGGACATCTGCTTAGCTGTTGGCAGCCAGCGCCACCCCCCCCCCCCCGCCCCCACAGCATTCTTTAGTTTGATTGATCGAGGCAAACTTTAGTAATGCTAGCTTCCTTATCCATTTACTTTGAAGACAGCATTATAAAAATTGATCGCCAGCCCAGAGCACCATTATCCTAACATCTCTTTATGATTCTTGGGGGAGTCAAAGAGTTGGGATAACTTTTTTTTTTTTTTACTTAAAGCTGTTGCAAACTGGGTCTGCTTTGTGTTCTTTATGAATTTCTTATGCAAGGCATGGTGTGGATGAATCATATCTGATGGCTTCCCACTGGGAAGAGAGAGGGTGCAGGGTGAACCTCAGGCTTTAGATAATGTTACCTGTTCTCTTGGGTGAAATGACTCATGTATATTTACTAACCAACTTATTCGCTGAGCCCCTACCTTACTTTTGGGGTTAGTTCCCAGGAGGCCTCAAACATTGTATATCTTGCTTTTCTTTCCCATTGAAGCCTTTCTCTTTGAGTATTTTGTCATTCAATATTCCTAAACTCTCTGCTCTTGTGTCAGTTGTCAAATTGTGTCACTTATTGCGGTAGCCTGTCTCCTGTCCGTCACTGCCTCTCTGTTTCTCTCACCTCCTCCTTAGTGTAGGTCCTCTCGTGTCAACTTGCCTATAGACTCCTCTGTTACAGCTTCTAGCCCTGACCTCTTCCTCTCGCCACTGCAATGCCTGTCTGCTATTATGTCTGCCCGTTGGATCCAGGGCTCCACCTTCAAGGTCCTGCCCAGATTTCACTTTCTCTCACTCCCCAGCCTCATTTCCCATGTCACTCTTGGGCCACTACTATTGCCATGGTGGCTTTTCTAAAATAGTGCTCTTTCCCACGTCAGCCCATGAAGATACCTTTTTTTGGGGGCGGGGGGTGGGGGGCTACCAGGGATTGAACTCAGGGGCACTCAACCCCTGAGCCACATCCCCAGTCCTGTTTTGTATTTTATTTAGAGACAGGGTCTCACTGAGTTGCTTAGGGCCTTGCTTTTGCTGAGGCTGGCTTTAAACTCGCTATCCTCCTGCCTCAGTTTCCTGAGCTGCTGGGATTATAGGCGTGTGCTGCTGCGCCCGGCTGGATACCTTTTAACCAACTTTGAGATTCAGTCACAGGTTGGGTGGTGCTCTACCACTAGGCTGCATCCCCAGTCCTTTTTATTTCATTTTGAGATAGGGTCTGGCTAAGTTGCCCAGTTGGCCTTGAACTTACAATCCTCCTGCCTCAGCCTCTGGAGTAGCTGGATTGCAGGAGGGCACCACCATGCCTGGCTAATTAGAAAATATTTTCTGTTTTTAAAATTAATGTTTGGCATTCTGAAAAACTAAAGATGGGAATGGAGTAACCAGGGCTCAGTGGAGCATGTAGAAAGAAGCAGAGCCAACTGGGTGAATCCATTTGATTTTTCCTTGTTTGTTTTTTAAAAATATTTTTGAAGATGATAAATTTCCCCCCCAAGGTTTTTAATGAATATCAGTATTAAAAAAAGGGGGAGATAGAAGAGAGAAAGAGAATTTATAGAAGAGAAATTAACCACAGTTCTTAAAATAGCTCTTTGTTTCTGAAAGCCTTGTTCTGCCATCTATCTTATTGCTGGAAAAAAAAAAGAAAAAAAATCCTTAAAACGTTACTTGTATAGCCTTTGCCACTAAGGAGAATATGTCCTGATGTCACCTCAAACAGGTTAACTTATTTAAAAACTATACGGGGAAAGATTTTTTCCCCCCTAGTGGCTTTTGCCAGTGAACCCCAGAGCGTGATGTATGACTTCTTCCTTGTCGTTGGTGAGGGCAGTGGGCCTGTGGCGGAGAGAGCTGATGATCTCATAGCACTGTATCAGGAGATAGGAACGGAGGTACTCATTAACATAGTTTTCAGACGGAACAATCTCGATTATCAAAGCCTCTTCATTTAATTCAAACATCAAATGCCTCTGTGGTCTGTATTATGCTAGGTGCTCTCTTTGTAAGACCCTTATTCAAGCCGTCTAATTATATATTTCCTTATTCAATATTTATTGAGGGGGCTGGGGCTTAGCTCAGTGGTGGAGCTCTTCCTAGCACGTGTGAGGCACTGGGTTTGATCCTCTGCACCACATAAAAATAAATAAATAAAGGCATTGTGTCAATCTACAACTAAAAAACATATTAAAAATATTATGTGTACCTACTATGTGCCTGGTACTACTCTGTATGCTGGATTGCCATATGTACCTCCATCAAAACCAATTGGTATGATTTCAATAACCTATTAAAACCTCACAGCCCCTGCTGTTTTTGTAATGCCATAGATTACCCAGGACCTTATGAATGCCAGACAAGTACTTTACCACTGAACTACAGCCCAGCCCAGCCCAGTGTGAGATAGATATATATATTTTTTTTTTTTTTACTTTATCTACTTATTTTTATGTGATGCTGAGAATCGAACCCAGTGCCTTATGTATGCTAGGCAAGCGCTCTACCACGGAGCCACAACCCCAGCCCTCCAGTGATGTTTTTAAAAGACAAAAAGGGGGTTGGTTGGGTTTATGAGGATCAAAAAGAAACATTTTTTCATAAGGCACAAGGAACCGGAGAATTACTTCCTAAGATAGATGTGATCTCTACTTTGGTAGGTGTTAGACTTGACGGAGCTTTACATAATTGTTTTGAAGTGTGGCATCCAGACTTTAAGCGACTTTGCTACTGTCTCTTGCTGGTCCCCTGTTAAAAGTGTGTTCAGCTATGTGGTTCTTTGTCTCCCAGGCTCTCAGGTTTCCCATCTCTTTGTCATTGGGTGTTGCCTTCTACACAAGTGCTTCTCAATCACAAATCCCTATAAATCACCTGAGGATCTTGTTAGGCTGCAAGTTGTCATTCAGTGGAGTTAGGCCTGAGACTCTGCACTTCTAGCCAGCTCCTGGGCGATGGTGATGCTTCCAGTCTATGGATCACATTTTGAGTATCATGGCTCTATGTGATTTCCTCAGATCTAATCACTAGTTCACTAAGTTTCTCTTCAGCTGTATCTAACCTGGCTATTTAACATATCTAGTGAGTTTTAAACTTTAAATTCAACAGTCCTTTTCATTTCTGGAAGTTCTGTTCCGTTCAAAAATAAGCTCGGTTCTTTTTCTTTTCAATATTTATTTTTTTTTGTAGTTGTACACAATAACCTTTATTATTTATTTATTTATTCATTTTTATGTAGTGCTGAGGATCAAACCCAGGGCTTTGCACATGTGAGGCGAGCACTCTACTGCTGAGCCATAACCCTAGCCCCAAAGCTTGGTTCTTTTTCAAAGAGTCTTATTCTTTTATTCAAATTTCTACTCATTTACATTGGTAATAAATTCAAATTTATTTTATGATCCATTTCAGATTTTTCTTTTAGCTACAGCTTTTGGAGGGTAAATTCTCTCCTTTCTTGTGTCTGCTCCTGTTCTTTCATGGTAGAGAGTGTGTGTGTGTGAAAGAGGGAGAGGGAGACAGGCAGACAGGCAGGCAGGCAGACAGGCAGACACCAACCTCCTGTGTGCCCTGGGCTGTGAAAGTGTCCCTGTAAGTCATTTTCCACTTGTGCTGCCAGTGTTCTAAGAGAACAGTCCTCTTGATAATTTCCTAAACTGTGATTCTCACACTGTGCAGGATACTGTGAATGTAGACACCCCACCTGAGACCATGGTTTCTCCTAGCTGCCTTATTTCTTTTCCACTAAAGGACCCTGCCGAGCATCCCCAGCACTTTTTGGAGAGCATATTATTTTCATTTCCTCCATTTCTCTCTGGCTTTGCCCTGCATAAATGTGGTCTTGCAAAGCCCTTCTTTTCAGAGTTCCTCTTGCACTTACCTGTCTAGAGGTTGCAACCTACCTTTTCATTTTTGAACATCTTACCTGTTACTAGCTGGAGAATTTCACAATGACTTCTCCTTTCTTTTAATGTGAAAATGATCCAGCCCTCTTTCCAATCTTGACCACATTAAGGTACTTTGAGCATGACGGAGTTTTATGGATGAATCTTATTTTATAGTATAGAAACTCAAAAGTCATAATTATTTCTCAGAGTGTGGCTCCTACCCCTCTATTAATCATACTCTTCACTCAGAAATGGAATTCTATTTTAGTCTCCTAAAGATGAATTAGTATATAGTGGAAAGGGAATTAAGCTTCTGCTAGGAATTAAATGATACGATAGGATTAACATAAACATTCACCTTGATGGGTCTGTGCCTTGCACAGGAGAAAATATTCAGTAGAGATTCTACTGTACCTCACTCCTAATAACTGCAAGATCTGCCATAAAAGTGCACCTCATGTGAGCAATAATAATAATGGCAAAGAGTCTTTATGGGTATTAGCTGTATGCTAAGAGCTGTGCCAAGCTCTTTATATGGGCTCTTTTATTTAAACCTCTCAACACCCCTTTGAAGTAGTTATTCCTATGTTGTAGCTAAAGGCACAGAGAGGTTAAGTGATTTTCCTGGGATCACACAGCCCGTAAGTAGTAGAGCTGGGATTTTAACTCAGATTTTAGTGCATGTGCTATTAACCACTGTGTTCCTAATTAGTGTCAACTGCAAATCTCTCTGCATAAATTTCCTCTCTTTATCTAAGTTTCCTTATTATGGGATGGGAAACTTATCTTTTTGATCATTATGAATTATAATTTCCCCTAATTTTTTCCTTTCGAAAAAGCTATTGAGTAATTGAACTTGGATTGGATTTGAGCTTGTATTGATGGACGTACACATGGGATATGGGCTGAAGCATTCAATCTAAATTTTCTTCCCATCAGCTAAGTTTTAAAGTATTAAGCATGTAATTCTTACAGGGAAGATTCAAATTCTCTTGAGGCAGCTTGGAGGTGTTAGATAATTTTCTGGTAGTGCACATTTTCCATTTTCCATCTTCCTACCTCTCCCACCTCATCCCAGTGCACCTGAAGCTCTGAGAATGTTCTTTTGCACTTTTCCCAGCAGCCAGATCTCTGCTCATACCCTCACTCCTCCAGGTCCCTTCACCACCGGGTTCCTTCTCAGCATGGCTCCGGATGTTGTCCTGGGGTGCTTTCGAGACAGCCGGAGTTTTTTTGAGTCTGCAAGTGGAAAACGGAGAGCTGCTCCTATCTGGCCTACAGCTTTGTCCAGAAAAGAAGGAGTTAAAAAAGAAGCCTGGGCTGTGAAGGGCTGTGACAACTGTCCTAGGGGGAGCTCTAGCGAGCCCTGGCGGGCAGTGACTCATGCCGCTCTGTCACTCAGATCGGCCAGGTGGGGTTACCGCCAGAGCACGCGCCTCAGAGTGGGGAGCGTGCAGCCTGCACTGCGGGGGATGTGATGCCGGCTGGCCACCTGCCCCCCGGCCGGCCCACCACGGACGCCCCAGCCGGCAGCCATAGTAACGCTTCTGGCTGGAGGTACCCCTGGGAGCCCCCGGTGATGGGCAGCCTCCTGGTGACTGATGGACAGGTGTCTACCTCCCTGAGCGGGAGAGCTCAGTAGGTGGCAGGGAGCAGAGAGGATGTGGTGCACCCTAGCCAGGAGTCATGCCGTAAAGAGGTAGGACCCGCGCCCAGCTGCCCCTCTGTGCACCCACCCTCCGCACCAGGAGGAACTTTACTTGGCTGGTGTTTCATTATGCTGATTAAACTGCAGTGGATTCCAGGGGCATGATTGCGCTGGGGAGGAGGGGTGATGAACTTAAAAAAAAAAAAAAAAAAAAAAAAGTGGTTCTTGAGATCTCCTAGCAGACTCCTCCAGAGATGAGTGAAGTCCACTGCGGTGGTATCCAGCCTGAGTCTCAAAACCTCCCAAGTCCCCTTTTCTGTTCCTTCCTCCTCTTCTGGTTAATCCACGATAGAGACTTTCCATCTCATTTCACTGATCAACACTCGATGTTAATAACTCAGACCAGGAGAGACTAGGTAGGGTTAGGTCACCTGGCACCAGCCAGCTGATGCCCCACCAGCAGCCTTCTGGAAATGTCAGGCAGGGGCTCTTGTGAGTGGTCCAGCACTTGTGTGGCACCGGGTGACCTGTTTGAGTTTATTCTTCACTTTGCCCCCGCCGGGGAGGCAGCCTGTCTGCGGGTCGGTGGCCATGTTGGCAGGGAAGGGGTTAATCTCTTGTTGCTGTAGGAGCCAGGCTGGGTCTGCTGCGAGGAGCTAGATTGAAAGCAGGCGCTGCAGTGCTGTCGCCAACGCCGAAGGAGTCAGACGCTCTGCTCTGCAACAGTGTGGAATCCATCTGAAATTTTTTTTCTCTCCCACCTCTTCTTGTTTTTCTTTAACCAGCGCCTCCCCCCTTCGTCCCCACCCTCAAGTCTGATGATGACACCTCCAATTTTGATGAACCAGAGAAGAATTCGTGGGTTTCATCCTCTCCGTGCCAGCTGAGCCCCTCGGGTTTCTCGGGCGAAGAACTGCCGTTTGTGGGGTTTTCGTACAGCAAGGCACTGGGGATTCTTGGTAGATCTGAGTAAGTGAAAATTGGACTTTCTGGGGGACCTGCATTTGCCTGCACGGCAAACAGAGCCAAAGGTGGTGGTGGCAGCGGTGGCGGTGGGAGGGTGGGGGAGTGCGGCGGAGGGAGGCTGGTGATCTGTCTGCATTTGGAGAGCAGGCTACCTGTTTGGGCTTTGGGGGGGCTAGACTGTTAATATCCTCGCTTTGCAGCCTGTGAGGTGCCTGCTCCTGTTTGTGGCATCATCATTGTGAATTCGTTACTTTGGGCTAGTTTTCCAGTCTTTGGTCGTCTTTAGTGAGGAGGAGAGAGTGGATTTCTAGCAGTGCAGATTTTTGGTCAAAGGGAAATCGTGCAGGAGTTAAGACGAGCTGCCCATCTCTGTATCCATCATCTCTGTATCTGTCTGTCTCCAGTGGGTGGATGGTTGCTGTCTTGCCGTATTGACAGAATCCTCCAAACTGTGGCTCCTGAGCTAAAGGTTTCCTGATGGGTTTAACTGAGCTGCAAGTGGCTGAACCAGAGCTCTAACAGAGAGACGATGCTCGGCTGCTCTCCAAGTATGCTGCAAGATCAGGGATCTGGCAGCTGAGCCTCTGAGCCAGGAGAGCACTGGCGGCCAGAGAAAGCCCCGTCAGTGGGAGCCACCAGGAGAGAGAGTGATGTAGCCGAGTCACTGATTCACAGAAACTGGGCTTCATGAGGGCGGGGGGGGGGGGTGTGGGGGCAAACCAACCAGGAAACTGGAAAATGGAAATATAAATATCGCTGCAAACACCTTGACCTAGCAGGTCTTTCTCCTTTCTTAACAAAAAGCTATTGAAAAATGCATTTACGCTGTGTTTGGATCGGAGGGTCCTGGCTTCCAGTCTCCTAGAATTTCTGCAAAATGCAGTAGTCTCTGGATGTGGGAGCTTGATGCCATTCCGTTTTCAGAGAAGCAAGTTCCCCAGGAAGGTCTTAGACCGACTGTGCTGTTCCCCAGGCACCTCGACTCCCTCACTTTGAGGCTCTTGGGGGTGATGTTGGGTAATTAGTTGGTGCCCACTTAGGAGATAAGCAGAATTTGATTTTCTCCTTGGCAGCATCCATTCCCTGTTTGTTGTATTTGTAGTTTAGATATCAATTTGAAGGGATGTCGTACTGGTTCCTGGATGGTGTCTCCCCATGGGTGCCGTTTTGACTGTGAGGTTCCTGAAAAGATTTCAGATTATTATGGGGATTTGGGCATTTGATATGGGATAGGGCCGTGGGCTGTGGTTGAATTTGGGAGAGGTTTTTATGTGGGCCATGTTGAGGTGGGCTTTCTTTATTCTCTTGCTGGAGATCACGTTGAAAATTTGGGCGCGTTGGATGTGCCTTTCTGGATTCTTTGCTCTACCTCCCAAAGCAATCTGGACGGTGGTAGGAGAGGCAGCACCCTGACTAGCTGTTGAATGTGCCGTCGGATGGATTTGCGGTGGCCCAGCTGGGCTGGGAGGTTGCATCAGTGTCAGAGCAGGGCAGGAGTGGAGGCCCAGCGTTGAAGGATGCTAGCCCTGTGGGCAGTGCCACCTTGACACTCACGACACACTGAAGGTCACTGAGCGGGCTGGAAGGAGGCGTGTGGGGAGTCGTAGTTGCGGTTGGCAGTAGGCTGGTTGGGTCAGGGCGAGCGCTGGCTTAGGGTGGTAATCTTGATCTGAACAATCGGTGAGGACACTGGGGAGTTGGATTTCAGGGGCAAAGGGAGAATGGTAAGGAGGATTTCAGGCACTGCAATTAATCTGAAGCATGTGTGATTAATTGCTTATTTTTCAGGAAGACTCTAATTGTGTCTTCCTGCTGCTCCCAGAAAGCTCAGCTGAGGGAGCTCCCTGACAGGGCATCTCAGTGTTAAGGCCCGGGTCCTAGATAAATATTTCTTGATTTTATTTACTCAGGGTCCTTTCTCCCAGAATGTGTTTATGTTGCTTACTGTGTCTGAAGATTTGTGATTTCACCTTTGGGAGTTCAAAGTCTCTCTCTGGAGCATCCAATGAGCTTCTGTTAATGCCCCGACAGAATGTTTAATACGATTCTCATTAAAAAAAAAAAAACAACAAAAAACAGTCCATACAGACAAAACTGTGTGTTTGTTCTCTGGAGGATGGAATTGGTGTATTCCCATCTTTGAGGAACTCCAGTGCCTTTTCCATGCCAATTTGGGGTTGGAGTCAGAAAGATTTTCTTTCCTCTCTCATCTGGTTCTGTGATGCTGTCGTCGGACTTGGCTGCTGTGCCAAGGGCAGCTCTGTGGATGCAACCTACAGCATCATTTCCTAATGCTCTCCACCTGTTGGATGTAGGTGACCCTGGACATGTCAGATTAGGATCAATTAGAAATCCAATAAAAGAGACGTAGGGATGACATTGCTTAGCAGCTCCTGCGGTTCTGTTGACGTGCAGTTTGGGAATTAATTTGCAGGGGGGAGGCATTTCCCGGAGGAGTCACCTTTGCCACCCAGTGACCTCTAGGGTCTTCCTGAGTTTCCTTTCCTCTCTCTCCGTGTTTTTGGCATCACAGGTTTTATTTACACACGCCGATTACCTGTGCCGTTACTCACTGTTCACACCACGGAGGCAACTGCAGATGCTTCTGTACTGTGCCAGGAAAATTGACCCCACATTTGTTGCCAGTGAATTGAATGAAACATTTGGAGGTGGAGCTGAATGAGCGAGGAATTTTCACAGAGACTCTGGCCACGAAATAATTTTTACTGTTGTGGTTGCTTCTCACTTTTTACGATCTTTTTTTTTTTTTTTTTGATGGGGGACCCCAGCCAGCTTTGAGTGCATCCTGATTTTAGGTTTAGCAGCGATCTTGATCTCAGCATTTCAGTGGATGAGGCAGACGGGGGAGTTCCTGGCAGCCTGGGTTGGGGAGAGCAGGAGGGATCGTGGGGAACTAGGCCTGGTTGTCTTTGGGGCGGCACTATGGGAAGGTGAGTTTTAGACAGAGTCTTTCTGGTGCCTCTTTTCCTTTTTAGCCAACAGAAACCCCAAATGAAATTCCTAAGCTCTGAATGCCCAGTTGTTCCTTGAACTGTTTGCTTGAACTTTACAATAGTAGAGTAGTGACAGAAATCTCAGTGTGTTCAAGGTTTAAAAATAAATGGACCCCAGCATTCTTGCCTCCCCGTCAGCATGGGGCACATTTCTCTGCATCCTTCCTCCTTCCACTTAGGTTGAGGCACTGCCTCATTTGAACTCTTGCTGGCACACAGTGCATTTCTGCAGGCCTTCAGAAGGTGGGGACCTACAAGGTAAAAACCAGTTGGTTCTGGTGTGTTCCACACAAGCTGGTTTTCTGTGTTTGGAGAAGTTGGCAATCTTGCAGGAGCACTGGGATCTTGGCGACACTGGGTTTGTGGGCTCATGGTGTCTGGGGGCCCTGCTTTAGGAAGGGGGCCTTCTCTTCCTTTTGCCCGCAGGCTCTTTCCTTCTGGGTGGATCTGACTGTAGTGATGGGACCAGCTGTGCAGCCACGGTGGAGGAATGAAGAGTCACCACCACCCCACCTTTCGAAGTTTCCAGAAAGCCAGTTTTGATGCCTCCTCTTGCTCTGCTGGGGCTTCTATGTAAGTTAGGTACCTCAGCTGCGAAGTGGGGTAGCAGTGGTGCCTCTCTGTAGGAAGGTAGGAGGATTGGATGAAACACCCAAAGCCCTTGCTCTAATATCCAGTGCATGAGAAAGCCTCAATAAATGTTCGTTGTCGTTATTTTTGTTCTTACGAGTACACCAGTCTATGTTTGTGTCTATCTTTCTGCCAAGAGGATTTGGAAAGGACTTGGCAAATATTAGGTAGTCTAAAGTCACATCAGACCCAAACCCAGCTTCCCAGCCCTTAGGAATTTTCTCCGGGAAGTGCTTAACCACCTTGACCAAGGGCAAGATTAACCTGCAGTTGCCAAATCCTCACTGGCAAAAGGTGGCCATTGGAGAAGAGTAGACTGTGGGGGACAGAATTACAAGATCCCTCCCCATTCTGGTGTTCTCTGTCAAAGCAGATTTGTTGAAACTATTCAGAGAACACAAAGCACACACCTTTGCTGCAGAACAGCGTGGTACAAATTGGACATTACCCGCTTAAGGCAAGTTAGGAGAGTAAGGCAAAATGTAACAGGGGGCACTTAATGGGTACTGCCAACTCACAGTTCTTGCCAAATGACAATGATAATCCTTCTTGGAATGTCTGTTCGTTTCCCTGTGTAGATTGGGATTTCCAGGGCTCGGCTGGGGCTTATTTATTCTGGTCTTCCTGGAGCTCAGGACAGGATAGGCCCTCAGTAAACACACGTGCTGGCACCAGGCTTACAAGTGTGCTAATGGAAGGGAGATATTTGGGTTGGCTCTTTAAAAGGCCACAGATTTGGATCGGTAGAGAGGAAGGCAGAGAGAATTTCAGGTGGGCAGAGTGATAACAATAGCTTACAGGGTACTGACTCTTCACTAGGCCCTGCTCTGAGCTCTTTGCACAGATTAACTCATTTAAACTCCACAGCAGTCAAAGAGGAATGTGGACGCATCACTCTCGTTCTGCATGTGAGGAAACTGAGGCATGAAGACCCAGCAGCTTGCCCAAGATCTTGCGGCTTTTGGTAGCTCAGTCAGGACTTGAGCCCGGGCAGTGTGGCTCCAGAGTCTCATAGCCTCTGTGCTCCACTGCCACGTATAAATGCCACAGGCCGGAAAAATCAGGAACTTTGTGTAGGATGCTCAGGGTCACATGCTTGTCAGAAGCGGAGGCCATGGTTGGAATGAAGAGCCATGCATTTGGGGCAGGGAGATCGTGAGATCAGGGGAGCTGCCAGGCAGGTCTGAATGCTGGGCTTTGTTTTCCATTTCTGTGGGTTTGTTGAGTAGGTGGACTGTAGAGCTATTGGATTTCTCTATTTCTTCCTCTTCTCCTCTAGAGACTCTCACCTGGTATGTGTGCACGCATGCGCATGACACGTGCTGTGCCCGCTCTTCCTGAGAGTTCTTGCTTGCTGGAGTGCAGGCTCAACGACGACAGCAAACCGCCTTGACCTGATTCTTACCAGGCTTCAAGCTGATCGTCCATAACTGCTCAGCAAGCCTTTGATGAGCTGATCCAAGTCACTTTTGTGGGAGCAAATCTCAGTTTTGTGATGGCTCTCGGATCATGTCTCCTCAAATGTTTGTTTTATCCTTCCAGGTGCCTCCCATCTGCCTGAGATAACTCATTCTGGCGGAAGAGGGCCGCAATTCTCCAACCAGTCCCTTTTTATTGAAATACTTGGGAGTTGGAGGATCATCTCTTTAATGATTGCTTTCCTTCCACATGCAGCCAAAGGCTCTTTGACATTGTGCTTGCTGCCCAGATCCCTATTGCAGAGTTTCATCTGTGATTTGATTTTTTTTAATAGTCAGCAACAATGACAGTGTCTTCTCTGGTACCCGAAGGCATGTATCTGCTGTATTTTCCAAATAAGTTAAGAAACCATAACAAGTCCTTGCTCAGGGTGGCTGCCCTCAAGTGCCCTGTGCTGTTTCTGTCCCACTGTCGTCTGGACTGCATGTCTGACGCTTGCCTGGGCGAGTTGTGTTGATTTTCCTCTTCTCCTTCAACTTCTTCTTTCTCCTAGTCAAGCACATCCTGTTCTGCTGTTTGCCTTATTCTGTTCTCTATTTAGACTGTGCGTGCTGCCTTGCAGCCCTGGCAGGACCACTCTGCCGCCTTCTCACTTGTCTTAAAGATACCTTTAGGAAATCAGATCCAACAGTCCCATCCCAGTTCTAAAGATTAGGCTCAGAAGATCTGTCAAGTGTGTTTTGTGCTGGCCTACACTTGCTAATTTGCATGGTTGCCTCGGATCCCGTACGAAGGCAGTCATTGACTAAATGGTGCTACATGTTCTCGAGCTCCGCGCCAGTTTGGCAACTCCTCTCTGCTGAAGTGGATTCCTCTCGGTTCCCTTTACTCGCCTGTCATCTCCTCTCCTCTCTGACAAACGTCCTGAAAGAACTGTCTCTATTCCATTCCTCTTCTTCCATGCCTCTACTGAAATGACTTATCAGAAGCCGCTGGTGACATTCAGCCCCCAAATCCAGTGGTGTCCACCTCGTCATGTGACACTATTAATTATTTTTTCTGGATGGCTTTCTGCTCTGTCTCCTCTGCATTCTGGATACTGGGTTTCCCTTCCAATTCTGTGGCCACCATCTTTGTTTCAGGCCCTTAAAATGAGTCCCCATCACCTGAAGTTCCGTCCTCAGTTCTCTTTCTAGTTTGTTCTTGGTGATCTCATTCCATTCCTTGAGTTTAACTCCCACTTCCCCCTTGGCCTTCTTCCTAATTTTATTTCAGAACCGCCCCCCACTTCCCTACCCTTCTAGGCAAGAAAATGGAGTCATCTCTAACTCTTTTTGCCTATCATCAGTTGCCAAGTCCTCCACGTTGTACCTCGGAGATACTTGCGTCTGTGCGCACTGTTCTGTCCTCACTGTCACCCTTAATGGACTTTTGCTTGGACTGTTGCAGTTGCTTCCTAACTGATTGCTCTGCCTCAGGCTTTCCTGGCTGTACTCCATTCTCCAGAGGGTGGAATTCTTCCAAAGCATAGGTTGGATGATATCATTTGCCTGCTGAGACCTTCAACAGCATTCCAGTATGCATAGAATTAATGGCCTCTCCTGAACTTGACATTCAAGCCTGGTATGCCAGGACCCTAGCCTGCCTCTTCAGTTGAACCTCCTCCTTGTTCCCTGGGTCTGGCCAAACTACCCCAGGCTCACTGAGGCAGAACCAGGTCTTTCTTCTTTTGCCTGAGACAGGGCTTTGCCCCTGGCAGGTGTAACATTTATTGAATTGAATTAGACTAGTGTGGCCAGGGATGATGCCAAATCCTTCTGCACAATTCATGTACCTGTTAACGAAAGCCTCTTTTTGGAGGCACCTCCCGTGTATCCAGAGCTATTTATTCTGGGGGTTTTACATGCATTATCTCACTCAGTCCTCCTGATCTCACCATAGCTCTGTGAAGTGGCTAATATCATCCCTGTTTTACAGATGAGAACACCGAGGCTTGGAAGCTTAGCTTACTTTCCTGAAGTTTCGCAAGTAATAACCAATCTGAGACTTAGCCTTGAATCTAGTTGCCTCCAGACCTCTGTCTCCCAACCCTGCCTCTACCAGCCATGACTTTGCTAGGTCACACAAGATTATGCACTTGTCTGATAATCAAGGTGAAAGCGTGGCTTTCCCGAGAGTTCACTGTGTACCAGGCCCCGTTCTAAGTGCTTAGTAAGCATTCTCATTTAGTCCCGGAAACACTCGTCATTTTACAGATAAGAAAGCTGGTGACCATGAAGCTTGGGTTACTTCTGGAAGCTCACAGAGCTTGCATATAGCAGAGGGTGGCCACTTTTTCCAACTTTTAGCTTTACAGCTGATGAAAGCTTTATTTTTAGGAGCAAACTATAGCATACCATTGAAAGTCCAGGCTTTGGAATTGGAGAGACCTGGGTTCAGATCTGGGCTCCACCTCTTCCTAGTTGTGTGAACAGGGCCTTTCACTTCTTGCAGCCTCAGCTCTCTCACCTCTAAAGTGGGAGGTATAATAGAACCTCTCTGGTAGGTTTCCTGGGGAGATGCATGGAGCTCTCGTTAGGGACGGGTGTTCATTTCATGGTAGTTATTGTTATTTGGGGGTGGGGCTGGGGCTGGGGTGCTGTCGACTCTCCTTTTCCCTTTGCTTCCACTCTATAAAGACATCTCACTGGTTTCTGCCCATTGAGAGACTCCAACTCCACGTGGGGTGTCTGACAGATGTCCTAATATCTCCATCCAACTTTTCACTCTGAATGGAGTCGATGATGTGTTGGTTAAATCTGTGTATTCCATGAAACACTCCCGAGGTTCCGGCACAATCTGGTTCCAGTGGAAACTGTGTTCTGTGCCCAGCATGGATGTCACGTCCTCCCACCCCCTTTTGTGAGTTTGAGTGTCCCCTGAATGGAGAGTGTGCGCGTCACTGTGACATTGCCGTCTCAGAACCAATATAGGTCATCTCTGATGCGGAGGCCAGAAGGGTCTTTGGTGCCAGTGTCCGTGCCCTGTCCTTCTCATTTTGGATTCCTTTGATCCACTGTGGCCTTTAAACTGCAGCCTCCAGGGACACAGAAGTGCTGGCTCGCCCTTCGTCTGTTCATTCATTCCTTCACTCCTCAGGTTCTCTGTTCTAAGCTGTGGCCCAGCTGTGAGCCAGACAGCCAGTTCCCTGCCCTCTCAGGCCAGTGTTCTCAGGGCGGTCAGTACACATGTGAGACGGTTTCAGATGGAGGCCGGGCTCTGAAGAAATCAGAACCGGGATGGGGACTGAGTTGGGACGGTCACTTTCGATGCTCAGAGCAGGTGCTCAGCATGGACTTACAAGTCGCCTCATAGGTGCTCCCTGTGTCACTGTGGGTGGTGACTCAACTGCCTGAAACCAGTACTTAGTGGTCCACTCAGGAAGGCCTTCTGTGCTGGAGCCTGAGGCATGGCAGTGAACGCAGGATCTTCATGGAGCTTGCTTTCTGCTGGGACAGATGGACGTTTATTCATGTGTTCGTTCATCCACTCAGTAAAGATTTGAGAGCCTACTGTGTGCCAAGCACTTTGGAAGGGAGAGGCAGCAGTGAAGCATTCCTGCTGCACAGTGTGTCCAGCCAGAATGATAACAAGGAGCTGGTTGCCAAAGAAATGGGAAGAGTATTCCAAGCAGAGAGTAAAAGGGCAGAGATCCCCAGGCTGGGCTAGCCTGTGGGTCCCAGTGAACAGAAGCCCACTGGGGCAGCTGGATCATGGGAAGCATGGTTGGGTTGGGGTTGGCCGAACCTGAATATGGCTCTGAATACCCTGAGTAGGAAAGCTTTGTAGGATTTTGAGAAGTGATTTGGAGTATCTGTCCCTCATTTACAAAGGTCCCTCTGATCATTGTTGAGCAGTAGAGAGATGAGATTCAGGAGGTAAGTTAGGTTGTTGTACTTATTCAGGCAAGAGGTGGAAAGGTGTCAATGAATTAGCCTGCAAAGCTAGGCGCTGGCTTAGAGGTGGGAAATGTGTTAAAAATCTCATAAGGAAGCTATACTTTTATTAACAGTATAATTTTTGTTAACTGATTTTTGAGCTACATATTAATTATTTAAAAACAAATGCTCTAATTTATCTGGAGACCACTGCTGGTAGAGTGTATCAGTGTGTGTGTGTATGTGGGGGTGTGTGTGTGTGTATGTGGGGGGTGTGTGTGTGTATGTATGTGGGGAGGGTGTGTGTATGTATGTGGGGTGTGTGTGTGTGTATGTATGTGGTGTGTGTGTATGTGGTGTATGAGTGTGTGTGTGTGTGTATGTATATATGTGGGGTGTGTGTGTGTGTGTGGCCCCAAAGCTAGACAGGCTCTGCAGCTCTTTGCGAGAGCAGTGTTTTCGATATTTCCAAGTGCTCATGACAGATACCACTGTGTCTTTTAAAATGGGTTTTTAAAGTTAGTTCACAAATTTCAGAATGCAGCATCTTAAAAGCCCCTATATTTTGGGGGAACAGAATCCTGATGGGTTTTTTTAACAATTTTTCTACCACATTACATCTTATGGATGTATGAGTTTTTAGTGCCATTGACCACAATGAAGGTGAGGCCCTTCGCTGAGCTAATTTTGATTACTCTCACTATAGCATGGAGCATCTGCCCTTGGCTATCTCAGGAATGTCTGTGACTTGTGACATGGGATCTGGCAGCATATTTTGCAGGCATCCGGTCCTCTTCCTCAGGGAAGCGGTGAATGGCTTGATACTCACAAGTGGTCCTAATCATTACAGCAGAGATCAGTGAGTACTCACACAGGACACATTGTATTCTCTTTTGATATGAAGTATTCTGTGAAGAGCTTTATTCAGGGATTCTTTCTGGTGATGTGGGATTATTTATAGGCCCATCATTGAGAAAACCACATTTAATCATTTTCACTTCGATGTTGAGGTTCCATGTGAAGCAGTTTCTAGGTCATGTCTAATACATGTTAAGAAGACACGTCCTCTGTGTCGCACTGGCAGCTGCCAACCCACCCCTCCCCATGTCGTGTGCCACTGCCTCTCTCAATACTCTCTGCGCCTCTATAATTATAAAGCAGATGTGTATATCAGGAAGAGAAGTTGATTTCAGAGTAAATTTTTCTAGAAAATAGAAGCTGGAAAAAAAGGAAAACCCAAACTTGGCTTCGTGCTGGAAGAGACAGCACTGCTGTGTGTGGGTGGGTGGCTGCATGCACCCGCTGCTCAGAAGTGCCGTTTCTCTCCATGGGGACAACTGGCTGTGTATCCGAGATGTGACCGGGAGGAGTAGGCAAGCAATGTGTGGGCAGGCTGCATGTTCTTTTATTAGCAGCCTCATTGTATTGCATCTCGGTGAGCCCGGAGCACGAACCGGTCTGGTTCTAATATCCATCCTGTTTCCCATTTAATTACCCCCCTGAGCCTCCAGGCGATGGAGGGAGAGCAGCTCTTGTGTGGGTTGAGCTGTTTCCGGGGGTGGCAGTAGACTGACCTGGCTTATCGATGTTCCTGGGTCCCCAGGTTGTCCTGGGCTCAGGCTTAGCCCGTCACAGCTAGAGGTCACCTTCTCTCGGTGACCCATTCTCCCTTTCCTCCGCGCCCTTGCCCCTCTGAGCGTCTGTGGCACTTTTCTTGGTGCTGTCTAGCCAGCAGTGACAGAGTTAAGATTCGAACTCATGAGTGTTGATTTCAGAGCCCTCCCCTCTGAACCCCCAGCTCTGCTGCCCTGCACCTGCCCGCCCATCATCATTGTCATGTGACGGGAGGCGGAGAAGCTATGGCCTCAGCTCTTCCTCTGCCTGGGGCCATGCGGATGATGATACCAGGTCATAGGATTCCCGAAGATCCAGGGGACAATCTGAGGAGGGTGAGCATAGTGCCCGGCACATAGCGAGGGCTTTGAAAGCGGGCACCAGTCCTCACGATGTGGGCTATGGCAAGAGGTCTCTCTCCTGGATTGTCACTCCCTTTACCTTATACCCTCTACAGCAGAGTTTCTCAGCTTGGTGCTCCTGACCTTTTGAGCTGGATGAATCTTGTGGTCGGGACTCTCCTGGGCAGCGGAGGTTGTTGAGCAGGATGGCTAATGACAATCTCATAAAAATGAATTATGATAGTATTTCTCTAGGTGTTGATAGCATTCCCACCCCAGTCATGAAAATAAAGTCTCTAGACACTGCCAGACATCCACTGGGGGATGCAATGGCTCTGGCTGGGAAGCGCTGGGCTGCAGGTGCTGCTCCTGAGGCTCAGGATTGTGGCCTCCTTGTGTTCTCGCCCTCCCCCGCTTATATTCATGGAAGTGCATAAAAAATATTTGTTGACATTTAAGAATTTTGAAAACAAAGGCCACTTCTTGGAGGACTCTCCAGCTAGCAGGTAGACTCTGTCCCATTCCAGGGTCAATGGAACTTCATGACTAGATGAATAGCTGTAGTTCAGTACCACGTTGCTCAGAGCCTTGGAGTTCTGACTAGCTGCAGGAGTCTCTGCAGACTCCTTAAAACAGTAGTGGTGTCTGCCTTTAAATTATATTGTGCTTGATGAAGTGGAACATTTTTGGAAGATTTCAAAGACCAGCAAGTCACTGCTTGAAGAACAAGAAGCTGTGTTTGGTGATAGTTTGGTGGCTCTGAGGCCAGCATTGATGGAAGCTCTTGAGCAGTGATTTACATTACGCTCAATTCTAGAATAACACATTTATCAGCAATGATTTGATATTGCTTTGAAAGTCAGAAGGATGGCTAATGAAAATCTTATAAAAATGAATTATGATAGAATTTCAAAATGTCTATTGGCAGTGTGTGGATCTCTTTCCTTCAGAACTCTCTATTGAGAGCTTGCCATTGGTGCTAGGAACTGATTTTCATGTCTACAAGAAAAATAAATAGAAGGTAAATATTCTAAGTGAGCTGTACCTGTCTAACATTTTTTTTTCTAGAAGTTCATGGAGATGGTATATTTTAGAATAGTCAATGAGATTCATTGTCTCCTGCCTGAACTTTGTCTTGAATGAAATTCATAGCCCACCATGCTGAATGTTAAATGGGGTTCTCACACTCAAATAATGAACACAAGGCCCCGATACCGAGTGGCCAACCCGAATGCCACGTGGAACCAAATGCTGGGGAGAGTTATGAGTTTTGAATGCTTGGATCCTAAATCACAAGCACTTTCTTCTGATGAGCATGACGGTCCTCAATCCTGATTGTGCATTAGAGTCACTTAGGAGCTTTATAAAAATGGTGGTGCCCAGGCTGCCCTCCCAGCCCGTGGGTTTCAGCTGTACTCGCACTGGGTGGGCCCTGCACATCAGTGTTTGGTGCAGACGGTGCAGTGGGGCTGGGGACCAGGGAATTTAGAGGAGGCCGTGTTGACCTTTCCCCTCCACCCTCCAGCCTCACCCTCCAATCCTGTTATTATTTATGTGACTATTGCTCTATGCTGGGTTTAGTCACAGCATTTTTTTTTTTTTACCAGAGCTTTTTTTAGATGTGATTTTTTTATTTATTCTAAGAAAAATGATTTCTTTAGCGTATTTATTTTGAAGAGCTCTTAATTGCTGTACTTAGAACTTCTAAACAGTGAGCATTTGTCAAGCATCAAAATAGCAGACTGCGGATTTGGACCTCTGTGACGAGGAGAGCTGTCTCACTGTCCCCAGCGAGTGCTGGCTGCACATCTCCCCCGCTCGGGGCCCCGTTAATGAATGACCTAGAGATGCTTTCTTTTTCTTTTTTGTGAATAAGCAGTCTGTTTGTACACAGAGCAGGGCCCTGTAAACATCCAGCATGGCCGGCCAGGCCTGCCCTCCATGTGTCATTAAGTTTTGTGGGCCACGCCCATCCCCCATCACGGGCCCATGGAATTGTTCTTTAAAGGGAGCCCATTTTGTGCTGAGGCACCAAGAGCTGTGGCCCATGTTGTCACCTTGACGCATGTCATGTCTGTGACTTAGTGACATGTGGGTGACCCTTGATTACGGAAGGACCAGGGATCACTCCTCCCACTTGGGTGGTGTCGATCTTGTTCCCTGCCCCATACACTAAGAATAAAGGAAATAGTGGAGGAAACTCAAGGCCAGGCCAGCAGAGCATTGCATCTCATATGAAAACGAAGAGAAAGTGTGTGTGCGTGTGCGTGTGTGTGTGCGTGTGTGTGCGTGTGTGTGTGTGTTGGCTAGAAAACAGGCTGTTGAGAGGTGTTAAAATTTCTAGCCCAATATGAGATCTTTAAAAAGATTTATTTCTGGATTTCATTCCCTGTTGCCTATTTCTGTGAATAATCACCATTTGTTTTAATGTGAATAATGGCACAGAGCACGTTCAGCCCCCTGTGTTACCATTTCAAGCAACTGTTTTAGGCTCGCGAGGCACGTGCTGTTTACAGAGTTGCGTGGAGTAATAATGAAAACAAAACAATAATGGTAACGCTTGACATTTACTGAACCCTCGTGAGGTGCCTGGCGCCGTGCAGAGGGCCGTGTGTGAACCATCCACTGAACCGTCCCAGGCACTCTGAAGGAGGGTGAGAATCGTCTCCATTTGAGAGACGAGGAAACTGAGGCTTGGAAAGGCCCACAGCTCTTGAGCGCTGGGGTCAGATTTTGAACAGAGCAGTGGGACTTAGGGTGTTGATGCTCTTGGCTGCTCCATGGTGTGAGTGTGCAGAACTGTCCCTGGGGGATAGCCAGCCAGCACAGATCATGCCAGCCCTTGTCATTGGGCAGAGAGGTGTTTTGCATTGCTGCAGGGAACTGACCTCTTTTAGGCAGGGAAGTCATTTGGGGCAGCAGAAAGCAGAACTTGTCTGACAGGAAGACCCAAGGAGTCATTGATTACCGGGTCCTACAATCCTGTGAGCAAGGTGACAAAGACAGACTGTGCGTAAGGGGTGGGGTCTGCCATGTCCCTCCATGTGTGAGAGGCTTTGCTTGATATCACCTGGGCCTGCCCTCCACCGATGCCAGGTTTGTACCCAGGTACCAACCACTGAGGGAGGCTGCCCTGAATGAGAACTTGCATCTCCTCTGGGGTTAGTCAACTGCTTCTCAGGATGAGCACTGTGTGGGGTTAAGTTTGTCCTTTCTGTGGGGAGAGCATCCTAGTCTACTGCCTGTTACATTATTTTTGTGATGTTTTCCGGAGAGTTATATTGGGTGCATAAAGCCAGTCTCTTTCCCCCAGCTCCCTATTGAGAGCAACAGAAGCCATTTGTCAACTGGCAGGTTACTCAACCTCCCTAGGCCTCAATTTCCTCATCAGAAAATGAGGATAATAAATTATATCTACTTCATCGGCTTGTTGTGAGGAGTAAAGAGTTAAAACATGGCTAACATTGGAATAGAACCAGGTGTGGGCCAGGGCTCAATAAGAGTGTGAGTTTTGTGTTGTTGCTGTAACAAATCATTACCAACGTAGTGGCTTTTACACAACACAAGTTTATCATCTTACAGTTCTGGGGGTCAGAAGTCGTAAATGGGTTTTACTGGGCTGAGATCAGTCTAGACAGGGCTGTCCACTCCCTAGAGGTTCTAGGGCAGAATCTGTCTCCTTGCCTTTTCCAGCTTCTAGCAGCTACCTGTAGTGTAGTGTCCTCAAATCTCTGACCCTTGCCTCCACTGTCACGTCTCCTGCCCTCCTCTGTTTCCATTAGTGAGGACCTTTGTGATGACACTGGACCTACCTCAGTAATCCAAGACAGCACCCTAATTCAAGACCTTTAATTTAACCAATCTGCACCTTTTGCCACATGTGGTAACATATTCATAGCTTCTGGGGATTAGGACATAGACCTTCTTGGGGAAGGGAAAGTGGGCATTATTTGGCACGTCATCATAAGCATTAGCTGTTTTTATAAAATGAAACAAAACCAAACTGGCTGGGTTGGGCCGGGGCAAGGGGTGACACCTTGATCAGTGTAGTGACTAATAACATTCATCGTGCACTTGCTGTGTCAGTTCCTTTCTGCCGCAGGGCCTTTGCACCCTCTCCCTGGAGCTTGTTTCCTTCCAGAGTTTTGTATGGCCAGCACCTTCTTATCCTTTAGGTCTCAGGTCAAATGTCTTCTCCTCTGAAAAGCCCTCCCTGATCTCCCTGGCTTAAAACAGGTCCCCAGCCCCACTCCATTTCTTCCTTTTGTCAAAGTTATCTTTTTTGTTTATGAATCTACCTGACGTTCTCAGAACGTCAGCTCCCAGAGGGCAGGGACCCCTGTGTCTTGATCACTGTCTTGTGCCAGTGCCCAGAAGGTTACTGAAACAGAGTGTATGAGTGGAGGAAGCACACCAGGCACGATGCTGGGCATTTCCTGTGTGCACTCGCCTGTGGGCCTTGTTCCTCTGATCACACCACCCCCCGGATATGCAGACTGAGCTCAGAGAGGCGGAGTCCCTGCCTCAGGTCCATGGTGCCTCGGTTCACACAGGGCTACCTGCATCAGAGTCCTCCCCCACTTCCACCCCTCTGCCTCACGGCCTTGATGTCATGAGAAGCCACTTGAGCCAGCTTTGCTGGTGGCTCCAGAACACTAAAAGGTCCCTCGTCTCTGCTTCGGTGCCTCAGGCTCCCCTGCGGGCCTCCTTGACTCTGTTTTTCTTCTGTCCAGGTCTGTTGTGTCGGGTCTGGACTCCCCTGCCAAGACTAGCTCCATGGAAAAGAAACTTCTCATCAAAAGCAAAGAGCTGCAAGACTCTCAGGACAAGTGTCACAAGGTATTTATCTCTGCAGTCGGCCTCCCTCCTTGCTCCAGGATCCTCCCGTCAATATATGCCAAGGGACCCGCCTGGGGCCGCTGCTGGCACTGAGCCGCCTGATCCATAGAGAGCGAGGCCGTCCCTCCCTCGCTGAAGTCGCGCCTCCAGCAGCTCAGAGGGAGATGAATTCGGGCCTTGACGTTGCCGTCAATCCTTTAAATCTTAACCAGAGGAGGCCCTGGATTTAAAACGGCCCGCTTCTCAGCATGACCCAGCCCGAAGTCTGCTCCTTCCGGCAGGTGGCGGGGGTCCTCACCTGTGGCTGAGATGCATCCCATCTGCTTTGAGTGATGAGAAGTCTCTCTTCCTAGTCCTTAAAAACTCCTGCTTCTGTCACTGCGGCCACTGTGTTGATTATGCTCCACGTCTGTTAACACTCACTGCTCCTGCCCAGAGACAACTCTCTGGAAACTAATAAAGGCCACTGCTTGCCTGGGACTCCTCTGAGAGTGCAGACACACACATAGCTCCTTGCCCTGTCCTGGATTTGCCCTCTAGATCTTTGCAAGGAGATGGGGGGGATCAAGATGGATTTGGGATAAGTTTTAAAGTGACGTCTGCAAAAGCCAAACAAAAAACAAAAGCAAAAAGCAAACAGGTGAAAAATGATGATGGTGGCTTCCTTGCTAACGGGGTTAGAGAAGTGACCAAGTGTGAAGCGGGACTTGGATGAGAGGAGTGACTTAGCGTTTGGTGACTGTCCTTGCGAAGACCTGTGTGCTCCCGGGAGAAGAAACAATGGTATTTCCAACCCCAACTTTTGGCGATTTAGCAGTAGCCCAGACCACCAGGTGGTTTCGGAGGCTGCTTGGGATTTGATTGCTCCGAAGGACCTCCAGGGGCCCTTTTAACCTGTCGATGTGTCTGTTTCAGATGGAGCAGGAAATGACCCGGTTACATCGGAGAGTGTCAGAGGTGGAGGCTGTGCTTAGTCAGAAGGAGGTGGAGCTGAAGGCCTCTGAGACTCAGAGATCCCTCCTGGAGCAGGACCTTGCCACCTACATCACAGAATGCAGTGTGAGCCTTCCCCAAAGCCCCCTTCCCTTGGAGGCGGCACTTCCTGTTGTGTGTGTCTCATCCTGTTTCATGACAGCTTCATGAGGCACATCACAGCCAGTGGCAGAGAGTAGAGACAGGGAGAGTGCAAGACGAGATCTGCGATTTCAGAGCAGCACGAACCAGGTGTGAGGTCCCTGGGGAAGGAGGCTGCACTCATTTCCCACAGAAGGTCGAGATAGGCTGCTGATACCACGGAGCCTGGAGATGGGAGTCAGCCGTCACTGCAGCAAGTTGCAGAGGGTCCTAACATCTCCCATCCCAACCTCTCTGGTCCACACCATGCCCGAAACAATCAGCCTTGGGAACCAAACTCCCAAATGTATACAAGAAAACATTTCCAACCTGCCCCCAATCAATCTCCTATTCCCTAGAAACAGTGTAGTGACAGCTGTCATTTACCATGTGACTTTTGTTTTTTCTTTCCTTCACAAGAGTAGACTGTCTTCTCCATTGTCTCGTTAAATTTTTCATTCAGGTGTTTTTTTAATGTGCCCAATTAAAAACAGTCTTAAGAAGTTGAATCACACATTTTTAAAGTTTTTTTTTTTTTCTCCCCACAAGGGAGAGGAAATCTATAGAACGTGGCTGATTAAGAATAACTGCTATGTTTCCATTCCAGACTTGGCTGCCTTTCAGTGGTGGGTGAAGTTATTCAGCTGTGTATTTCAGATACATATTTCAGTGCCATTGAAGCATTGAGGGAACCTTATGGATGATAGGTGTTCAAGAAAAATTAGCCAGGAAGAGGAGATAGTCCACTGAACTCTCAAATAACAACTGGGTAGAGGAAATAATTGCAGCTTTGAAAGAAGCATATCTACCTGAGGGTCCCTGAATAGTTAATGTAACAGAAAAGACTAGATGGTGGTTTAATGGCCGAGGGATCTTACTGGTTTTTACTCCTATACATACAAGTAAGTACCTGCGAGAATTAGGTAGATGGTGCAGGAGATGGAATTAGGTAGATGGTGGCAGGGTTGATAGAGTTTTAGGCTGGATCCATAAGGTCACAAGCTTGAGATGTTTCTTGAACCAAGGGGTTTTACAGGATGAAAAACTGGAATCGGCAACCAACTGGAAATTGTCAACTTTGGTCTGTCACCTGAAACTGTGCTGGTGTCGGCGAAGCAGCTTGCGGCTCCCTTAATGAATCTTTTCAACCAGAGCAGGATCCGTGGAGCATCCCTATTAAAATTTTTGCTTTCTGCAGAGCTTAAAGCGAAGTTTGGAGCAAGCACGGATGGAGGTGTCCCAGGAGGATGACAAAGCACTGCAGCTTCTCCATGACATCAGAGAGCAGAGCCGGAAGCTCCAAGAAATCAAAGAGCAGGTACGACAGCTTGCCTGGAGCAGAGCAGCCACTTGGCCAGCTGGGTCCTCCAAGTTCAGGCATGTTTGAGAGATAGAGAGGGTGAGGGTGGGGGAGGAGAGAGAATGGGGTTGGAGGGGGAGAAGAAGGTAGGTAGGTCACTTGAGATTGTCCATGGTTTATATAAATCATACTGTGCTTGTTGTGCAACTCTTTTTGAAGTCTCATCCCATAATGTCTACTCTTTTTAAAAAGTTGTTGGTTCAGAGCAAAGTTAGGCAAACTTCAGCCTCTGATAAATCTGACCCACCATTTTTTTCCTATGGCTCATAAGCCAAGAATGGTTTTTATGTTTTTAGATTGTTGGGAAAAAAAATCAAAAGAAAAATAATAATAATTTGTGACATGTGGAAATTTCATGATATCCAAATTTCTGTGTCCATAAGTACGGTTTTCCTGGAGCGCAGCCATGCTCATTCATTAACCTGTCTGTCACTGCTACGGTTCACTCTGTGGAGGCAGAGGTGAAACGTCACAGAGATTGTTTGGTCTGCGGAGCTGAAACTGCTCACTCTGTGACTTTTTGTAGAGAAAATTTGCTAACCATTGCTTTAGATGTTTCCAAAAATATTAAATATTTTTATAGCCTTCCAGACCCACATTGAGAGGAGCCAGGATAATTCATAGTTTTACTTATGCAAAAAAATATCCTAGAAGAAAACTTTGAGCCATTCAGGCCAAGTCAGGATGAACATAACCATATCCGAAAGCAGAAAACCGTCCCCTGTGTGTTCAGAAAAGGGAACCAGTGTCTTTAAAAAGCCCCCTCTCCCTCTCTCTTTATATTTTTCCTCCTTTCTAAAAGGGTTTTCTTTCTAGATGGCTCATTTTTTATATTGCCTCATTGTTTCCTTTTTAGCATGGATTTTTCTGTCTTTTGAAGAAACTGTAAATAGAAACTTTAATGAATAGATGGCAATGAGTAATTGGAGAGCTGAATTATCAGCTGCCAGGCAACTCTCATTCACTTCAGAAAACCTAATGGGAACACTGATGGAAATGAGCATTTTCATCTCGGGGTAGCACAGACTTGGCCATCTGGGTGGTATGAACCCGAGAAGCTCCTGCAAAGGACTTGATCCATTTAAAGAAAAGAGTGCTTTGGGGGGGGGGGCGCCCTGTTGTCATACTGTGTTTGTCCCCTTGATATTTTAAGTGATAGGTTAATATCCCCCTGCTTGATAAAATTGTTATAAATAAATGTGCATAGGAAACTGCAAGCGGATCACCAGGCTCCTCTGAACAATACTAACCTTAGAAATGTTGAAGGGAACACGCACACTCTGAGAACTCTGCTTTGACAGGTGACTCATGCCCCTTTTATCAATGTAGTTTTTCATCCTAAAAGTTTCAGGAGGTAGGATTCTTGTTCTCTCACTAGTTCAATGTGTTTGGAAATTTTACTTTTTGGAGACATCCTGGGGAAATGAAAGCTGTGTTTGGCCACCAGAGGGAGCAGCTGGGGTCCATAAATTCCATAGAAACAGAATTATCAGGACATTTTGAAAAGGTTTATGCTGGTCATTGAGTTCAAAGAAATGTCTTTTATGATTCATATCACAGTTGGCATACATGTGGAGTTTTAGATTTAATAACTGCTAAAAGTTCCATTTGGGGGAAGAAATCTTCTTGGTTTCAGATTGTATTTCTCACTGAAAGGAGGATACACTGAAATAACTTGTGATATGTTTTGTGAGAGCAGGATATTTGCAAACCAGGAAAAAGCTTTTAATGCTTACAGCAAACTTCCAGTATTTGTCTTTCAGCATATTGATTCCTCCCAGATTTGGGATTAATTCCCTGTTCTTCCTTTAAAAAGCTAATTTTCTGTACAACGGTTTAGTTTTTAAAAAATATATATTCCTTCTACCTACCTAGCTACCCCTTATAGAGTATTTGGATTCGACTTTAAATGAAAACACCTTAAGGTCACTTGGGATAGTTTGATTCAGGCACTGTTATAGCAACTGCTGATTCCTCCTCACCCATCCCCTCCTCAGGAAAGGAAATAGAGGTGTGGTTACCCCAAAGCCTTTTGTTTTTGGGGGGTATCTGGATGAATAGGACCATGCCTGCTCCTTCCTTCTCCCAAACTCTGAAGCTCCATTCAGAAGAGTTACTTTAGATGGGCCATCATAGTTGTCCCTGGTTCCTCCTCTGACCTGCCCACAGATGTCCCATACTCAGAGTTGACAGCTGTCACCCAGCAACCCTGGGAACAGACCGATCATCTCTCAGCTTTCTCCCCAAATAGGGATTTGGTTAGCTGTTGGATTTATAGGATTTCCTTGAAGTCTCCAGCCTAATAACAGAAGATCAGCAAATGTGTTAGGTTCCTTTTGCTGCCTGTAACAGGTCAGGTGATCCAAGAGCTCCGATAGACGACAAGGATATTGCCTTCTTTTCCCTGGGTGCTGACAGCTCAGGAAGGAGAGATGACGGGGGCCCAGTGGGACAGACGTTCTATCCTTGTTCCTGACAAAACACAAAAATTACGTTCCCTCGGCGCTCACATAAATCCAAGACCAAAAAGAGAGCTTGAGGACAATAGATGCCTGAGACTCCTCAGCCCTTTACTGCCCTCATAGTTGGGGTTTATGTGTGGGCAGGACTGGTTTTCCCATTAGGCACAGTAGGCTCAGGGACAAGGGGCCACTATACTTTTAGGGTCATGTAAAATACTTATTTTTTAAATCCTTCCAAAAGAATTGAACTTTTATATCAAATACATAGATAATATTGACATTCTTATATTTAAATAAATGCAGTTATAAAACATTTATGCATATGTGTGTATATACGTGTGTGCATTTATATATACATGTAATTTTTTTTTTCTTTTGATTGGGGGAAGAAGCCAGGGCAGGCCTAGTGTCAAAAGTCACGAAAGTCACTGTCATATGTGGCCCTGGCAGAGGAGGGTCCAGAAACCCCAAGCAAAACACATACACCATTTCACTTGTGTTGTGAATTCTGATGGGTTCTGATGATCGTATGCAGGCTATGAAGCATCATTACTCAGTGTGCCCCACCCAGGGTCCACGTGCCCAGCATCCTAAACTGTACTTGAGTGACAGTGTATTTTGGGTGGGAGAGAGTGAAGTGAGACCCACACCCTTCCTTGGGCTCACATTTTCCTTTCCTCTCTACCTTTGGAGCGGGAGAGCTGCTTACATGGAAACCACTGCTCTTTGTAAAAACATCACCTCCCCTTCATGCATATCAAGAGATCACCTGTTATGGTGGGACAAAAAGTGTTCTAATATCCTGTTATTAAAAAAGCATAAATGGCAAACTTATTGGCTTAAAAAAAATCCCTTACCAGTTATTTCCTGGGAGAAGAGGTCTTGGAGGCGTTGCTGTGTTTTATGAACATCGAAGACCGTCTTTTGTTTAATCCCTTGTACCTTTCATATTATACCTCCTCCCCACCCTAGTCACCTTGGATTTGATTAGTGCTTATTCAGATATAATCCTTATACTTAGCCTTGACTTCGCTAATGAAGAGTATCTTTCTTTATACTTGATCCAGAATTTTTCAAAACCATTGCCCATTTCATCTGGTAAATCCCATCATGGGAAAAAAAAAATCTCCGTTCAAATGTTGTGTTTTGATTTTAGCAATTCATTTTTGAAAAGGTCAGGGCTGTTTGGATCACTTGAAAAATTTTTGCTCTGGGGAACGAGATAATTCTTTCCTGAGACTTTTTCCTCACGAGTTATTTTGTCCAGAGCCAGTGTTTTGTGATTCTTCCAGATTTCAGGGTGACTTGCTTTGCAGGAGCAATGTTAAGCTCATCCTTCAATTTTGGGGCCAGAAAAATTAATGGTGAGAAACTGACAATGATGAGTTTCACCTTCTCGGATGCTTTCCACTGAGACTTCCAATTACCCTCTGGTGCCGTCTGAAAGGTTAATTTTAAAACTAGTACCATGTCTAATTGTGTTAGGAGCACATGACTTCTAAAGGACAAATCTATAGGAATGATTACCCTTGGAGGAGAACTACACGTAAGCAGTTTATCTTCGTCTAAAGGAGAGCCCTCTACACGCTCCTGAGTTCTGCCTTAAGGTGCAGCTCATAATGTGTGGTGTCATTTGCTCAGAGGATCCTATTTTCGGTGTGTGAGATCCATGATACACAGGAAGGCAGTGTAGAGATCTAATCTGCTCCCTCCTCTTCCTGGTGCTCCTCCCCTTTGCCCACTCTGTCTCTTGCTGGGTCTGTCTGTCCACTCACCTCTGTCTGTTTGTGGGTTGGTCCTCTGTCCTTCTCTGTCAACGTGCCTCTCCCTCCATGGTCGGTAGCCTGTCTTTTCCTCCCGGAGTTCCAGAGTTCACCTTTGTTGCATTGCCTGCTCTTTAGGAGTACCAGGCTCAAGTGGAAGAAATGAGGCTGATGATGAATCAGTTGGAAGAGGATCTTGTCTCAGCAAGAAGGCGAAGCGATCTGTACGAATCTGAGCTGAGAGAGTCTCGGCTTGCCGCCGAAGAGTTCAAGCGGAAAGCGACAGAATGTCAGCATAAACTGATGAAGGTAGTCAGCCATCCCCCAGGAGGATGCTCTTTGGGCACAGTCATGGATGATCTTAGCAAGACACAAGGGAGCACTAGCTTAGTGAGTATAGGTTTGAGAAATAATGGGATGTTTTTGGAAAACTCCTGATCTTTTTCTTACAGGAGATAACATTATTATTGTTTATTATTATTATTTTGGTCTCAGAGACCAAGAAAGTAAAATTGGTGCTGTTGTCTATAAGACTTTTAGGTTGTTAAGATTTCCCAGTGTGTTTTACCTTTGTAATTACAGGCTAAGGATCAAGGGAAGCCTGAAGCAGGAGAATATTCCAAACTTGAGAAGGTATATTTTCTGTGATTGGCTTTGCTCTGTGGGGTAGATTTTTAAATATTGCTGTCAGTATTGAGTCATCGATTAAGAATACTTTCTCAAAGACTCGAGAAATCTCTTCTACATTTATTTTACTTTATTTTCTTTAATTTTTTGGTGCCAGGGATGCAACCCCAAGTCGAACATATGCTCAACCCCTGAGCTGTGCTCCCAGCCCCTCCAGGTTTTCTCGATGGTCTGCCTCGGGTGACCATGTTGAGCTTTAGCTCTGGTTCTCAGAAGGATAAAGGACACTCATTTTTTGTCAGTCTTCCTCACAGTAACACATAAACGCAGACACTTAATAAAACATGAATGAGAGTTCCCATTGCGTGGGAGCACTCTGCGACTTCTAGTCTTTTGGCTACATACGTGTTACTTGTCCTAGGGGAAAAGTCCTCATGGAAGTTTGCACCCGACATCCACAGACTTCTCTGATAGGCCACCGCTCCTCCTCGCCTTGAGCAGGTCTTGGAAGACAAACCCCCAAGACCCCCCCGAAAACCTCCAGGGACTGGAACTGCACTAAATGCAGATGTTAATGCTGATTTACCTTTTTTCCTTATTTCCTGGGATTTCAATTATAGATCAATGCCGAGCAGCAGCTCAAAATCCGGGAGCTCCAAGAAAAGCTGGAAAAGGTAAGCCCGGGGTGATTTCTCAGGAACTTCCCCCCATTTCCATAGACTTTTCTTTGCCTTGTCCCAGAGCACTGAAGATGAAAGAAATAGAATTAGTCACTCAGAGCCGAGGAAAATGAAGGGGGGGGGAGCTATTACCTGAAAATATCAGAGTTCTGAATATACTTTTTCCTTTTGAGACGTGTCAGCAGTGTTTATTTTTAAAAACCAAGCTGTGTGAGACTCTCAAGTAAAAGTTCTAATTATACTACAACAGCACCCGGGAGGCGGCTTCTCGCGCCTCAGGGGGCCAGGCTCCCCGGTTTGCACATTTGTGGGAGAAGCCTGGGCCGTTCTATCAGAAGCATGACTGCCCGGAGGATGGTTGGGGGATCCCTGGAGTCATCCCCTGGTTGGTGATGGTGGGGGGTAGTGTTTGTAGATAGTGTCCTGCAAAATCTTTGTTAATCCCCTGCTTCTATTTTTATTTAATAATTTTTATTGACTTATTATTACCTTAGCTTTATGAAGATATAACTTGATAAATAAAAATTGCCTCTGTTTATAATGTATACCATGGTGCTCCGATTTGTTCCCTCAGTTGTGAAGTAAGGTAATTAACACACCTGTCACTTCATATATTTATTTATTTATTTGTGGTGAGAACTTTTCAGTTTTCAAGCCTTGCCTTTGTCCAATCACTAGATGCTTAACTCAAGGGCTGGAATGAATTTGGTTCTGGGACATGCCTCTCCTGTCAGAGTGTTTGTGTAGGTGTTGGCTGGCTTGGTTTAATAGAGCCAATATTTATTTATTTATTATTATTGTGATTAAAAATATTCCACATAACATTAAATAACCATTTCTCAGTGTACGGTCTAGTAAAGTTAAGTACATTCAATGTGGTTGGGCGATATCTCTGGAAATTTTTCATCTTCTTATATCAAAACTCTATACTCGCCAGACACCAATTCCCCTTTTCATTTAACTTAAAATTAAACTCAAAAGTAAAATTTAAAAAGTGAATTTTCTGCCATATTTCAAGTGCTCAGTGACCACATGGGGCTAGAGGCTCCCTTACGGGACAGTGCGTGTCTCGGAGTTGGCGTTTTCTTGCAGTTTCTCCTTTTTTTTTTTTTTTTAATTTTTTATTTTTTTAGTTGTAGTTGGTACAATATCTTTATTTATTTATTTATTTTTATGTGATGCTGAGGATCGAACCCAGTACCTTACACATGCAAGGCAAGTGCTCTACCACTGAGCTACAGTCCCAACCCCACTACTTTTTAAAATTTTGATTTAAAGCAAAATACGTGTGAAGTTGTTAGTCCCATGAATTTGGGTCTTTCCTTTCCTATGGTGCTATAAGACCACTAGTGTATTTATGGCCAAAATAAAAATTAGTAAATACAGAATAAACTTTAAGAGGTTTAGTTTTTTTCCCTGTAAATATGGATTTTGTGAATTATCATTAATACTATGCCTAACCTTTGAAAGGGACTTATTTAAAGAAAAATATTTAAATTATAGCTTTTATCTTGTTTTCTTCTTGTAAGAGTAGTGCAAATTCCCCATAGGAAAATTAGCAAACGAGATAATTAAAATAAGAAGGAAATTAATGATCAGAGGTAAATACTTTAATTGCTAGGTAGGTCAATCCATCTAGACCTTTTTGTTTGCATTCACGACATTACATTGAATTAAAGATGCAAATGATTATCAGGTACACCATTATTTTATGTACTACAAGAAAGAAAAATGCATCAATCTTCATTGTAGGATGCATTCCAAATTCAGGGATGTTAAAAATAAAGTAGCACCTTAGCATAGATGGAATACAGAATAGAAAGAACGCTTTTACTGTTTTGGGAGATGGAGAGAGTGTACTCTCAGTGTTCCCTGAAAGTACCACTTAGGGCATGTCACCATCTTTTTCACTGAGTGGATTTGGATTTCTGTGCCCTGCACCTTCTTTCCTCACAGGCGGTAAAAGCCAGCACAGAGGCCACCGAGCTGCTGCAGAACATCCGCCAGGCCAAGGAGCGAGCCGAGAGGGAGCTGGAGAAGCTGCAGAACCGAGAAGACTCTTCTGAAGGCATAAGAAAGAAGCTGGTGGAAGCCGAGGTGAGCAGGGGCCTCCAGCCCGCGGTGGACTGCCCCCAGGCGCCCGCACGACCGGCCTCAGCTGTGCCCAGGGAAAGAAGCTGCAGAGCGTCACTTGCTTATGTTTGACCAAACTGCTTCCCTTCTGAAGATCCCTTTGAAACTTGACAGGCCCGGAAAGCTTCTCCCCAAGAGGAAAGAGATCTGTCTCCACAGCTCCAAAGTGAAAGATGCCTCCACAAGAGCTTTCCTGTCTGCCCGCTTCCCTCTGAGCTCCTGGCCAATCTGGGAGCATTCATAGTGTGTCAGCCCCCTGTCTGGCCACCTCGGAGTTTTCCTTCCCCTTCCTGTTTGCCCTGCCGTCTTCTCGACAGTGTTAATAACATATTGATCTTCCCCTGCTCCCCGCGTGCGGACGACTCTCAGATCCACATTTTGGGGCCTCTTCTCTCCCTCGAATTCTTTGTTGTTGTTGTTGTTGTTGTTTTGAAATCATTTATATAATCACACAGAAAATACGGGAGTGCCTTTTCACTGTCAAAACTTAAAACTGCACATATAAGTGTAGGGTAAAAAGTGACACTTCTTTGCTCGTCTCTGCCTCCCCAGCCCTTGGTGATTGTCCCGCAGAATGCATGTGCTGTAGTTGTTTCTCTCTCCTGCTGGGTCTTTGCATTTCCCGTCACAGTCTGGGTGGAAATCTGCTGGTATGTGGCTCTTTGTGGCTCTTTCCTGGCTCTATTTCCCGTTGCTCCCCTGAAATCCTAGCTGGATGTCTGAACAGTGCCTTAAATTTAGAATGAACTTAGTCGAGTCTCTTTCCCCACAAGCTGGTTCCCCTTTTTAGTTTTCTCTTGCCAGTCAGGGCCACCATCGTTCTTCTGGTCACACTAGGCTTGAAACCTTAGTGTCCTCTCTGAGTCCTTGGGCCCTGCCATTCAATGAGTCACTCAGTCCCATAAGAGATGCTCCCTCCCTCCCCTTCACCCCCTCTTGCCGTTCCTGTTGCCATCTGGTCCGAACCCTTTTCCTTTTAGCTAACTAATGGAGTGATTTCTTGATCTTTTTCTTCCACCTCACTTGCACAGATTCATGGCCCCTGGGGACCCCTGCCCCACCCCAACTATTTCAGGGGTCCCATGTATCCTAGGTGCACCCCTGAGCCTAGTACAGGAAGCTCTTCACATTTAACCCACAAATGCTATCCTTTCACCTTCTCAGCTGCTTGGTCCCCTGTCTATCCTGTGCTGTAGCCAGTCTGGCTTTCCTTGGGGCCTAAGTTGGCTCTCACCTCCATGTTTCTGGTAGCAGGCCTTCTTTGTGTGCAACGCCATCCGCCTTCCTGTCCCCCACCCCCATCCACTCCAAACCTCCCCACACCGTCCCTCCTCACAGCTCGCACTTGTATCACTCTGCTGTTAAAAGTCCCCCTTCCTGCTTGTCCCCCCCACCACAGTGCTTGTCCCTGTGTGCTTTGTGGGTCTTCCCCCTCTCAGCCTGTGTGGTGTGACTTGTGTACGCCTTCTCTCTTTCCAAGGGCAGGGATTGCTCTTCTTCCTCTCGTATTTCCCGTGAGGTCTAGTGTGGTACTTTGCAGATAGTAGGTGCTTGGTAAATATTTGAATGAATGAATGCACTCTTGTAATCTACACAGCTGAGCACCTGAATCATAGAGTCTTATTTTCCTCGCTGTTGCTTCAGGTGCCTGAGACTTTTCTTCCTGATTCGAGTGTATGCTTCTTGAGGGCTCTTTCCCATGGTGCAGGTGATATACCCGTAGCGGTTGCTCCATTAAAACTCTCTGATTGATTCATGATCTACAGGAACGCCGCCATTCTCTGGAGAACAAGGTAAAGAGACTAGAGACCATGGAGCGTAGAGAAAACAGACTGAAGGATGACATCCAGACAAAATCCCAACAGATCCAGCAGATGGCTGATAAAATTCTGGTGAGCAGGAATGAAAGTTGGAAAGTTCAAAGATAACAGGTCAGAGGTTGCAAAGGGAAGGGGGTAAGGAGGAGAATTAAATGCTATCACACGGGAGGTTTCACCAACTTGGTGAATTAAGAGAGGTGGTTTCAGTGTGTACCACATCCCAGAACAGTATGAATGACCTAATATCGGACGTTTCGGCACTGGTAATAGATCCGTCAGTACTATTTTTTGCTCTGTTTGCTACTGCCTGGCATTTTTTATTTTAGTCGAACATGCATCTATTATTTTTGATATATTTTTATAGGAGCATTTACATCCTTCTATTAGCAGAGCTTTGTATGGCCATTAATTTTGCATTGCCAGTTTAAAAAGCTGTTGGGGTTTTAGACCTTTAAGGCTGAAACCTGTGTTCTTGCTTTGAGAGAAGAAATTAGTCATACAGAATTATTTTTCTCAGAGTAGTATTTGTCATAGATCCATGTTCACCCACTCACTTTTTCTGCTACAGTTGGTTATTATTATTATTTTTTTCAATTTCCTTAGATATGGCAGGTCTTTTTTAAGGTTTCTTATCCTGATTCTGTCTCACGCTCTGATGGCCAAATTAACCTCATGGAGGAAGGCCCAGGTGGCTCAAGGTGCAGTTACATTGAAGTTTTGTCCCTGCCAGGGAAGAAGGCAGGCCCTCGAAGGGCTCTCTCCTTGGATCTCAGTCCCCAAACCAGAAATTTGATATCACGTTTGAAAGACTCAGTGGTGACCTGGGATCCCTTCATAACTCCCTCCTGTCCTACCCCTTGGCAAGGCTCCAAAGTAATTGGGCAGTTCCTCTCCACGAAAGGTGAGGTGGAGGGCAGGCCAAGTCATCTTTCTCTCTTCGCATCACCTCTGGGAAATGAGGCACCAGCAACTATACAAACTAAAGAATGGCCAACTTATAGGCTCATACAGTACTTAACATCAAACCCCAACACCCTGACACTTGACACTGTTTCTCGTTTGTGTATACCAGTGAATATATGGATGTTCTTGAACAAACAGGTAAAAGAGGGGTTGGTTGAGTTGTTTTCCCTTGACACCCAGTCTTCATGTGTGTGTGTGTATATATATATATATATATACACATACTATATATTTATATGTCTGCACACAAAGAAGAATGTGACTGTTAGTCTACCCTTTCTGTCCTCTTGTTCCATCATCTAAGTTTCTCTTGGCTATCGTCAAGTATGTGAAATTTTATCGTGAATGAGATTAGATTCCACCACCAGTATCTCTTGTTTGGTACAAAGTGGTTAACTCTCTTGTGGTTACAAAATGTTTCTCTGTTTAATGGTGATGTGTTCATTCATTCATTCAACAAATATTTAATGAGCTTCTACTATGTGTCAGGCACTGTTCCAGGAGCTGGAAATATTGCAGTGAACAACAACAGTCTTTGTATAACGTGACTAAAGGGTCGATCCAAACATATAGAAAAAGATCCGTTTGAAAAATGACAACAACAACAAAAAATGCCAAACCACCAAACAGCCAGATTTTTGATTTCTGTTTCTCCAAAGGTTTTTTGGTAATTAAAATGTAACAGTATAGAGTCCTGCACTCCTGGATTATGTGTTATAAACTCCTATTCATATGTAGACCAGAAATTTGGTCATAAAGTCATCAGTCTCAGTATCTGATTTTGGACCTATTTTTAGATTCTGATTTCCTTTTCTGTGCCATGTTATGAAGACTGAAATAAGGAAAGATGCTTATCAAGTGATTTCTAACTGAAAGGAAAAACAAGTGGATTTCTTTGTCCGAATGTATCTTGCCACCTGCCCAAGTACCTTTGTGGTTGTGACTTCATTTAACAGAAGGTGCCTTTTGCTCAAGAACCCTGTGCTGAGGCTGCAGAGTATCTAGGACATGGGCAAAGAGTGGTCCTTAATACTGTTACGTAATGGTGATGCTTGGAAACAGACTCCAAAATGTCATTTTGCTTTAAAATATTTGCTATTCTGATAAGAACTTTCAAAACAGATAATTGGGACTCTTATTACAGCAAAGTCTTTTGCTTTAATCAGAGAAGTCATTGCAGGCAATACTTTAGCGAGTACACATAAAGCCCTTAACAATGTTTTTATTAATTAGAATCCTGTTTACGTTCAACTTTACAAGATCACATCTGTTATATTGCAGTAGATTTTGTGCACCTGGTCTTAAGATTGAGCATTTCAATGGCCCCCAAACAAAGCCCATGCTTGCAGATTTTAAAATTTCAAAAGCTTAATCACTAACATTTTATGTGCATGTGAATCGCAAAGTACTTTTTTCCTCCCATTTTATGGACATATCCTGTATAATTTCCTCATTCTTCAAAATTCCCATAATTGCTTCCACTTCAAAGAAAAATTTCATAATAGTGCGAAGAGATGAAAACTTGGAGTAATGACTTTTGATATCAGTAATTAACTAATGGGTCCAGATTCATAAGAATTAACTTAGATGCAGCTCTCTGTGCATTTAGAGAATGGTTCAATGAATTGAATACTACCTTTAAAAGATCAGTTTATAATACATTGGCAAATGAGTTGCTATAATTTTCAAATGAATTACAATTTTATTTAAAAGCAGAAAGCTTAACAATAAAAGGACTCGGCAAACCTCAAATTTAAGTTATTTATATTACTCCATATTCTCTTCCCATCTTTAATACGAATGCATGTATTTTTTGTCATTATTACCAGTGTGTTTTGTGTTTGTCTTTGTTCCCATGAGCATTGTTTCGTGTCTACGTTATGTCACATACACATCTCCTGATCTTCACATTCTCCACATAGCAGCTGGCTAAAGTAATCATTCAGATCTCAAAGTGTTTGAATTGTAACACTAGTTTTCCTTTTTAGCTAGGGTTCTTGAGCAATAATTTTGTTAATGAACGAAACACAAAATGTTGTTGATCACATAATAAATCAAAATTACTTTTCTCATTTAAGGCTGCCATAAGAGCGAAAATGGCCTGAGGCTCAAGACAGTGATCAAGGGCTCTGTGCTGACCAAACTTCCAAGTGTTGCCTTGTAATCCTCATTTCTCCGTGCAAAGTTGAACAGCTGCCTTTGTGTGACCTGTCGTGCTGACATATTTCTGATCCCAGGCCTCACAGCCTCACAGCTGTGTATACATATGCGGTGCGAATACTTGGACTTGGAAAACCAGGGCCAAGGCACTGTGGTGGTTTCCTTCCTGAGAGCCTTAGGCTAGTAATGGAGAAGCAGCTACCTGTTACCTGTGGCACCTGTGCTAAAGTCTTGTTTCCTCTGGGTGTCTAAGGTACATTGGCTGTGTCCTTCCTTTGGCACACCTGACCATCTCTTCTTTTGTGTCCAGGAGCTGGAGGAGAAACACCGGGAGGCCCAGGTCTCAGCCCAGCACCTAGAAGTACACCTGAAGCAGAAAGAACAGCACTACGAGGAAAAAATTAAAGTAAAGATACTTTCTGGTCTTCTCTGGCCTTCCTTCTATAGGACCATATGGCTTTCTTCTCTTCCTGGGTACTTAGGGCCACTTCTTGATAAACCAAAGGACTATTTGGGGTAAATGCTATACTCACTCCATGATGGGAAGTTTGGGGTCTGAAGTTCAAAAAAATTTTTTTGGCCATTATATATTTCAATTCCATTAAAAACATTTTTTAAAGACTGCTACCACTCAGTTTATGATAATTTAGATTTTTTTTTTTTTTTTTTGGTACCAGGAATTGAACTCAGAGGCACTCCACCACTGAGCCATAACCCCAACCCTTTTTATATTTCATTTAGAGACAGGGTCTCACTGACTTGCTTAGAGCCTCACTTTTGCTGATGCTGGCTTTGAACTTGTGATCCTCCTGCCTCAGCCACCCAATTATAGGCGTGCACCACCGGGCCTTGCTAGTTTATGATAATTTAGATTTAGCCATGCATGCACCACATTCCTTACTTTTAATTTTCTTCCTGCATCTCAAACCTCAGCTTCTTTCCCTTCTGTTTAAAGTATATCCTTGAGAACTTGCTTTAGTACAGAACTGCTGGTGCACAAGCTGTCTTCTGTGTTTGTCTGAACATGTGCTTATTTTTCATCCTTATTCTAAAGAGGTTTTGATGGGATCAAAGTGTACATTGGCTGTTGTCTTCTTGTAACAAACACTCTTGTAAAACACATTCCATTAACTTGGGCTCTTAATATTGTCATTATGAAGTCATCTGTCAATCTACATTGTTCTCTTTGAAAGTAATCTATTGTTTTTCTTTAAAATTTCGCTGCATTTTTAATTCTGAAGTTTTAGTGTGAGGTGTCTAGATGTGGATTTCTTTTGATTTGTCCTGCTTGAGATTTACTGGAGTATTGAATAGGTTAATGTCTTTTTTGATCAATTCCAAGAACTTGATGGTTATTATCTCTTCTGTCTTTCCTTTTGGGAATTTGATTAGGTGTGTGTTATATCACCTCAAATCTGTCCTTTCTCTTATTTTCCATTTGTTTGTCTCTTTGTGCTACATTTGGGTAAGTTCTTCTGACTTGTTTTCCAGTTTACTAATTCTTTCTTAGCAGTGTCTAATCTGTTACTGAGGTTTTTTTTTTTTTTTTTTTCTTTTTCAGTTTTCGGTGGACACACCATCTTTATTTTATTTTTATGTGGTGCTGAGGATAGAACCCAGTGCCCCACACATGCCAGGCGAGCGCGTTACCACTTGAGCCACATCCCCAGCCCTGTTACTGAGTTTTTAATTTTAGTAATAGTTTTTTGTTTTGTTTCACTTTGGTACTGGGATTTGAATCCACGAGCACTTTATCACAGAGTACACCCTAGCCGTTTTTATTTTTATTGTGAGACAGGGTCTCTCTAAATTACCCAGGCTGGTCTCAAACTTGTGATCCTCCTTTCTCAGCCTCCTGAGTCACTGGGATTACAGGCATGTGCTATCATGTCCAGATAGTACATTTTTAGAATTTCTGTTTGGTTCATTCCCAAGTTTGCTAGATTGTTTAAAACAATACTTTTAAATTCCATGTTTTCATTTTCAAGTCGTTTATTTTTTAAAGTCTTTTATTTCTTGATATGCATGAAGTGTCGTTGTTTGATGATCTGTACTTCAAAGGTCTGCTTTTACTCTGCTGTTTTCATCCCTGCCCTTCCCTCACAGTGCCTGTTTCCTTGTGTGCCTGGTATGCTGTTCATTTTCCTTGGAAAATTATTAGTGGGAATTTTTTAAGGTTTGGATGAAAATGTGCACCCACCATAAGGGGTAACTCTTGGCTTTTGATTTCTGTCTCTTCTTGATGTTTGAGGCTGTCAGAACTGAAGCTCAAGTTCATTTGGTTGAGCAAATGCCTCAGGTTAAAAACAGCTTTATATCTTTCTTACCTCTCCCAGTTTCTGTTTTCCTTTAGATTTTTTTTTTTTTTGTCTATGACATCTTGATTCTCTTGCCAGCTTATAGATACTTCTGGGAAAACATTTCTGTATTTTATCTATAATTCTAGATCATGTTCTGGAGGAGGGCTGGCCCCGTTCGTTTGGCCCACTGTATTTTCAGAAACATGTCAGCCTATCAGTTGCATTTTAAAATCACAGCGGGTTTCCATTACAGTTTTCCCCAGGCCTTTAATCCACTGTCGGGTTCTTGAGACTCAGATGTTGGTCCTTATATCTCAGCATTATCTCTTCCCCTTCCCAGTCCGGATGTTGAAGGAGACTGTTAACTTTTATGACAGTCTTGTCATGGACTTCCAGAGCTGGTATCCTCCGTTGAGTGGCCCTTTCTTGGGGATGAGACTAACATGTACGTGCTCACACAGCGTTGCCACCAGCACCACCTGGGCGTCTTTCTTCTTTTACTCCTGACTTGACTTCAGTTTTTTTTATTTTATTTTATTTTTTTTATTGGTTGTTCAAAACATTATAAAGCTCTTGACATATCATATTTCATACATTAGATTCAAGTTGGTTATGAACTCCCAATTTTACCCCAAATACAGATTGCAGAATCACATTGGTTACACATCCACATTTTTACATAATGCCCTATTAGTAACTGTTGTATTCTGCTACCTTTCCTATCCTCTACCATCCCCCCTCCCTCCCCTCCCATCTTCTCTCTCTACCCCATCCACTGTAATTCATATCTCTCCTTGTTTATTTTCCCATTCCCCTCACAACCTCTTATATGTAATTATTTTTATTAAAAGAAGTGTAGGAGTTAGGCTTGATGGTTGAGTCAGGGGGATTACAAGTTCAAAGTTAGCCTGGGCAACTTAACAAGATGGTGTCTCAAAATAAAAAATAAAAAGGGTTGGGAGTGTAGCTCAGTGCCAGAGCATTTACCTACCAGACCTGAGCCCTGGATTCAATCCTCAGCACTGCAGAAAGAAGAAAACAACAACAAACAAACAAATAAAAAATGTGTATATATGTCCATGTATTTGTATATATATATATGCATATACATGTATATGTATGAAATAACCCAGAAGTGACCTCAAAGTGTTCTCGCCAGGCACAGTGGCGCACGCCTCTAATCCCAGCGGCTCAGGGGCAGCTCAGGAGGCTGAGGCAGGAGGATCACAAGTTCAAAGCCAGCCTTAGCAAAAGCAAGGGTGCTAAGCAACTCAGTGAGACCCTGTCTCTAAGGAAAATACAAAAAAAAAAAAAGGGCTGGGGATGTGGCTCCGTGGTGGAGTGCCCCTGAGTTTAATCCCCAGTACCAAAAAAAAAGAAGAAGTTTTCTCCTGTGAACTGCCCTACTTTAATGAATTTTAAATTTTATGTGCTATTCCTTTTAGTTTGGAACTCTTACTGGCTTCCAGGCTTTTATCTTTGTAATAAACTAGTTTTCAGAAAATAATGAGACTGTATACAGTAGTCCAAGGCACCTTAGTATGATGACCATGACCCTTTGTAAAGCCCTTTCTGTGATTTGAGTGATTAAACTGTCATTCCTGCCAAAAGCCATGCTTGTCTTGGGTTGATTTAGGTGTCTTCACTGGTCCCTCATTTCAAACAAAGTCCTTGCTCATCTCCCAAACCACTACATCTTCTTGTTTGTCCTTCTGCCAGTTGAGTCCTGTTAAGGTGAGAGATGCTTCCCATTCACAATAGAGGCTTGTCTCTTTGGTCCACAAGACCTCTCATTGGTATCCATCACTTAGAACAGATTTTTTTCCTGCACATGTCTTTCGTTGCCTTAGCTCCTCATGAAAAAGGAGCTTATTATATGATCTCTGCTACCTTCTAGAGAGAAAGAGCTTTGTTTTATAGATCCCAGGGAGTGTTAAGGAAAGATCTGTTTTCTTCCGTGTGCCCTACTGGAATCTGTTCAAAACCATTCCTTTTTAACCTTTTCTGCTTTTTGTGCCTTGTTCTAGCTTATGTAAGGCCATTTTAGTAATAATTATGATCATACCCTAGATTCTGCCCTGCTCTGGCTCATAATTTTAGCATCACCCTCAGACGTCCAAGAGAGTTGGCGGCCTATCATCCTATTGAGCTGCGTCCCTCCTCCCATGACCCTGCTCTCCACCTTTTGCTCCTCTCCACCAACTCCTATTCTATTTATTATTATTTTTTTCATCTATCAGTTTTGGTTTAAAGCCCTCTTTGAAATCTGTTCTTTCCTTTATCATGTGGACACCTTCCCTGTGGACTGGCTGTTTTTAGGGACGATGTCCCCATGAGCTATGCAGGCCCCTTCACAATAGACATTGTGGGAAAGGCACATTTCCATCCCGTCCGTGACCCCAATTCTTTCAGCTTTATTCCCAGTATCCTGTTGTCCTTCTTGATGCAGTTGGTGCCATTTGCAGAAGCAGAATGGATCCTCTGTGATGAGAGACATAGAGTCGTGGTCAAAGGCTTGGGCAATTTATAAGGTCTTCTTTCTTCCTTTCTTTTTCACTTATTGTTTTGGCAACTGGCAGGGCTGGGTGTGCCCTGCAGAACATTAGGTCAAGCTGGTGCTTGGTGACAGACACCATCACTGTTATTTTTTTCCTCCTGGGAATAGTAGGTGCTTACAGTGGTGTTCTTGGTTCAGAGAATACATGGTTTCTCTTCCCCTGGGAAAAGTTTCTGTTCCCAATAACTTCTTCCCCTCTAGCTGGATCAGAAGAAGAATGGAGGAAAGTGGCATTTCCCCCGCATTCTTTTATGTTGTCTTTCCCACCCATTGCCTGTCCACCTGCCTCATGGGTGGGCAACATCCTCTTGTCCCCGGCCTTTTCTGAATATCAGCCTTGGTCAGACTTCCTGTTCCTCCACACACATCCCAGGAGAACCCAGAATTCATTCTGTACAATTAGGAACAAGCAATGTTTTGAAAGCTACTGGTGCATTGGCTGAGAAAAAGTCGTAATATTTGAAAGTCATAGGAACTTTATTTTCTAGATCACTGGAGAGATCTTTTCCTCCCGCTCATTCTGGAGTCTGCCTCATTCTGGATGTACTGCTCTGATCTGTTTGGCTGCTGACTTTCACATAAGTTCCTAGTTCAAATCTGTCTGTGACTTGCCATTCGATGTTGGTCCTTGAGTTCCTAATCTCATCCTGTTTGACAGACAGACCCCTCCTGATTTTGGCCTTCTCTTAGCTCTAGAGTTTGGAGGCCCTTGCTTCTCTGCGCTTCCCCCTCCCCTCCTCCTTTTTTCTCAAGTGCCCCTGTTTGGGCTCCCTCAGCTCCCCGCTTGGCTACCTGTGATGTTGGCGTCTTCTCTCGTTTCTGTAGGTGTTGGACAATCAGATAAAGAAAGACTTGGCAGATAAGGAGAGCCTGGAGAACCTGATGCAGAGACACGAGGAGGAGGCCCACGAGAAGGGCAAGATTCTCAGCGAGCAGAAGGCGGTAGGTAGAAGGGCTCAAAGAGCCCATTTTTTTCAAGGAGGGTTTTTAAAACCTGCCAAGAGTCACTCATTTGAGGTGACTCCATTTCATCTGGTGACTTATCCCTGTGCAGTCCTGTAGGTAATAGGAAGCTACCTTTGAAACTGCTTCCTGTCCTGAAGGCAACAGAGCTGTGGCTCCAGGTGGCTGTGCTTGCTCTTCTTTAAAACCCATGCTCATCTGTACCCACTAGGATGTGGTCCCTCAGAATACCCCTGACAAGATGGTCCTTGTTCTCCTGCATCTCTCTCCTTGCTAATCCTCATAGTCCGTTGTTTCAGAAACTCAAAGCTCATAGGATTCACCTGTGATGCTTGTTGATACTGTATTCATATTACCTCAGACTCTGTTGAAACTCTCCACATTAGACCCTCTAAGTGTGTGTGTGTGTGCATGTGTGTGTGTGTGGCTGGGGGTTCTGAGAAGATATAACTTTAACCAGTGCCCATCCTACCCCACCCTGGTTCTTATGATTCAATAAGTTGTGGAAACTCTGAAGTAGAAAAATATGGTGCTCTAGGGCTGGGGCTATAGCTCAAAATGGCAGAGCATGTACCTAGCATGTGTGAGGCACTGGATTAGATCCTTAGCACCACATAAAAATAAATAAAATAAAGGCATGCTGTTCGTCTGCAACTACAAAAAAGATTTTTAAAAAATATATTTTAAAAAAAGAAAAAAATATGATGCTCTAAATATGAACTTGTGGGTTGAGGTTAGAGGCCCTGCAGGCCCAGCTCACATGTGGATGACAACTGGGATGTAAAGAGGTCTGCTTCTTACAGGAACCGGGTGCCAGGTTCCTGAGCAGGTCCTTCTGTGTGCTTTTAATGCCAGCCACTTAGCTAGTGTGGAGATGTTTAATTTTGGTTGGAAAAACAACTGAGTGCCATCTGTTTGGTGACATCTGTGATCTTTAGGGTACAGACTAGTTGGTGCACTTGTTACCTGTGGCCAAACTGCTGGCATTTCAGAGAGACTTTACCCTGGCTCACCTGGCCCATGTGAATCCCATTCTGGTGTAACTCTGAGTGTGAGGGTCAGAGGTCCTTGTGTTTCAGATGATCAACGCTATGGATTCCAAGATCAGATCCCTGGAACAGAGGATTGTGGAACTGTCTGAAGCCAATAAACTGGCAGCAAATAGCAGTCTCTTCACCCAAAGGAACATGTAAGTGTTCAGGTTCTAACTGTGTACGTTTTTATGTTTTGGTCTTCTCCTCTGGCGCATAAACTCTGTTTTCCTTCTCTCTGATGGAGCTGGAGCAGAGTTAATTACTTCTGTACTTTGGCCTAGCCTGCCTACGCTTGTATAATTTTGTCCTCTTTAGTGGTCTCACTTCACCATGGCCTTTCTTTTGAGTTGGGTTTTCTTAAATGCCTCAAATTACCACCTCAAATTAGAGTGTTTTGCTTTAATAAGACTGTTTATCATTTGCTTTTGGAAAGGTGCTGTCCTCCTTTCCCAGTCTTGCCTCTTGCAATGAGAGGTGATCTCGTGTGTACCCTGTCAGGCATCAGGCATCGTTTTGCTGTGGTTAGGCTGCACCCCAGGGCAGGAGGGCTGGGGTTCAGTAGGGACTGTCTTCAGGAGCACTTGGATCATAATCTCTCTACCCAGAGAATTACAGTCTCTATGATTTTTCCTCCCCATAGATTCCCATTTTAATCTTAAGCAGTTTGGTGGGCTGGATTTGGTCTTTGAGTCACTAAGGTTTGTGATGTTTGCAAGCAGTTTGGCGGAGAGGAGGAAAGATAGCATTATTTCTTCGCATTCCAGTTTCTTTCCCAGAGCCTGTGTTAATGAGCTACTGGGGGCACTCCTATGCTCTGAGGAGGCCCCTTTGTGCTCTCCTGTAGCAGCTCTCAAAGAAAAAACTCAAAAGGCCTGCCCTGTGAATGAACTGTTAGCATATTTTGCATCTGTCTTGACCACCCCTAACCCCATAGGTGAGGGACTCTGGCAGTGGTGACTAAATGGTTTTTAGGATCCCCAGGCCTGGCTCATGCCTATGAGGCCAGATCAGGAGGGAGATAACTTCAGAACCATTACAGTCTGCTTAATGAGGACTCCCGTCTCACTCTGTTTCTGTCTGTCCTGAGGAGACGTGTTCACCTCTGATGTGGCTGTGATTTTGTTTGGATCCTCCCATCACCCCTACCAGGAAGGCCCAGGAAGAGATGATTTCAGAACTCAGGCAGCAGAAGTTTTACCTGGAGACGCAGGCTGGGAAATTGGAGGCCCAGAACCGAAAGCTGGAAGAACAGCTGGAGAAAATCAGCCACCAAGATCACAGTGACAAGAGTCGGCTGCTGGAGCTGGAGACCAGGCTGAGGGAGGTGAGAGTGAGGGGTGGTCTCCCGAGCTTTTAGGAGGGGGTGGGGGACTTAGGCTCCAAACCAGCCTGCTTCCAAGCATCAGCCAGTACATACACAGGAAGCATTGTGTATGGTGACCAGGAACAGAGTGGACCCCATGGATTTGGCTTAGAATTCACCTCTTAGTGGCTTAGACTTCCTATTAGTTTTGTGATCTCTTTTGTAGTTTTGCAAGCTACTCAATCTCTGTGCGTTAGTTTCCTCACCTGTAAAATGTCATTGTATCTCCTCCCTGGCTCACGTGGGGATTATGTAAATTGGTGCATCTGTCAAATGGGAGTGGAGTGATTCCTCCTTCAGCAGGAGGAATGAGGGCCTCACTGGGTCGTCCACGCATGCTGCGTGGCAGTGCTGAGTGTGTAGATTAATAGACACAGCCAAACTGAGCTGGCTTCATGGAAGTAGTTCTCTTCAGAGATACACAGAAGCTTGGAAGAGAAACCAGGTTTTTGAGAGGAAAGTAGTGCAACTTTGATTGTAGCTGTGTTGAAGCCATAAAGTCACATTGTGCATTCACTGTGTATTTATTAAATTCCTGCTGTGTGCCAGTGATTAGCATAGGGATACGGTGTGTTCCTGATCTTGGGGGCTTTCAGCCGGGTGGCCAGGATTAGCTGGACCTACAGAAGCAGGACTGGAGGTACAGAGAGCAGTTGTTGGAAGTAGGATGAGGGCTGGGAGTGAAGGCCAGTCTAGGGCGCAGTAGGTGCTCAGATATTTGTGTTGGAGTTCTTCAGAAAGCTGATGCTCTTCCTTAAGGAAAAGACTATTAAGCAGACAGGTCTGAGGACTAGACCTTGAGGAATACTAGTGTTGTGGTGTGTCTTAATTTGTACTTGAGTATTAAAATCAAGCCTCTTCTCCAAAGGACAGAAAAAAAAAAGTATAATCTCATGTTTGTCAGCAGTGCAGACCCTCCATTAGAATCATCTGGAGCATGGTAAAGTGTAGCATCCTTTATGTCATCTTTAGCTTTTGAAAATGAAATTGGAAAGGAGTACAGGAATTTGCATTTTTAACAAGCACCTGGGTGATTCATATGCTCCCTGGAGTTGGAGAGCTCTTGTTCTGGGATGTCCAAAGCCTTTCGTGATCTTGTTATGTTTGCTGGCAGAGTCAGCCTCAGGTGTGGGTGTAAATAACCCAGGCAGAGTTCTTCAGCCTGGGAGCTGGGACTGGCTGTCTCTTCCCTTCCCTTTCCACATACACACATGTATCTTACCAAGCCTGTCCTGCGGCTGTAGCACAGCTGGACAGTTAAAATGACCCCAGGGAAGCTTGCTGCTTTTCTTCTTTTAAAATTAGTATAATTAGTAGCCCTGGGATGATAGAAGAAACTTAAAAATGTTTCATGAGAGGCTCAGGCTCTGTATTCTCCCTGGGTGTTTTAGAGTTAGCTTTAAGTAGAACAAGGCCAGTCCATCTCCTCCTGGCAACATGCTGCTGTTGAGACCGAGGGCAAAGGCCCTAGCCTCAACCCGAAGGCACTGGACTCGCTCTTCCTACCTCTCGTGGTTTTGCTGAGGGGCATCAGGGATGTTCAGGCTAACTGTTAGAGTCCCAGTGCCCTGATGCTGGCATTCTAATAGACATACACAGTCTTTGCTAGCATGGGCTTGAGCCAGAGTTCCTGAGTTGGAATGCTACCCCTGCCATCTTTAGCTATGTGACATTTGCCCAGTGGTCTGATGTCTCACCACCAAGTGCGCTTATCTGTAAGTGTAGGTGATAGCATACCTCCCTTGTTGGGTGTTACGAGGTGCGGTGAGTTTACACAGCGCCCAGCACGTCGTAGGCACCATTTGCTGCCACCACAGCGTCGTAGTTGCCATCATTACTAGAGAGGCTGTAGAGCACGATTCTCCCACTTGTTTGCTATGAAGCCCCAGATCTGGATCTCCAGCAAGGTCTTTCTCATGAGTTTCTGACCCGTTGTCTCCCAGGGAACTCAGGTTCAACACCTTAGCATGGACTTTGGTACCTTTCTCCTCTCAACTGGCTATTCCCTGCTCCTCCCCTCTGACCTCACTCTCCCTAACTCCCCTCTGTCCTTTGTTCACTGCCCCAGCTTAAGTTGACTGCCAGATCCTGTTGGTCAAGGTTTTTATAAGTCCTCCTTCTCTTTGTGCCTGTGGCCTTTAGACTTGGATGCCACCTTTGCTAGGGAGGCTTCTCAGCAGGAAGGCTCCTCTGGACCCTACAGCCTGATGTGCTGAGGTCACCACCTGGGTTTCTCTTGGCGGTCTCCTTAGACCGTGAGCCCCTGAAGGCAGAGGGCATCTCTCATTTGCTTGGCCTTGGTCCCTAGAACGACCTTGCCTGTGTCTGTTAGGTCAACAGAAGTGTCGTGGTCTCGTTCACCTCTGTATGTTCGAGTGTCTTGCTTCCCCTATCTGCAATTTTCCATCCCTCTTATCTGCTTGTTTGACTCTTGTAAATTCAGATTCAGAGTTTGCACCCCCCATATGTTCCCTCCAAGTCCCCACACGTCCTGATTGTTGCAGTGACCACAATATGTGGGAGTAGATGGTTTTTAATTTCTCATCAACTTGAAGGCAGAGACCGTCTTTCATCTCCATATTCCTTTTAACACAGAAATTGCTGAATACATTTCAGCAATTGAATGGATGAACTGTTGAGTAGGGAGGTGGATGGACAGGCAGATGGAGAGAAGAAAGGTTACCTCAAAGTGAGGAAAGAACGCGGAGCACCTAATGAGAACGAGTCAGAGCATGAACAGTTGAAATAAGTACAATTCACTTGCTGTTCCATTTACATTATAATTGTAAAGTCTTTCCTGTTACTAATATGAGACTATTTGTATTTCTTTAAGTGTTTCTAGTAAAAATAATTGTCGTGGGGCTGGGGCTAGGGCTCAGCAGTGGAGCATTTGCCTAGCACATGTGAGGCACTGGGTTTGATTCTCAGCACCGCATATAAATAAACAAATAAAATAAAAAAGTCTATCAATAACTAAAAAAAAAAGAATAATTGTAATTTTCATTTGATATTCTTCTCATTTTCCCAGGCCTTTGAGTATTTGTAGGTAGCGGATGGTTAGTATATATAGTCTTGGTATCCTCAGGGCCTTGGTTCCAGGATCCCTCAGAGATACCAAAATCTGCAGCTGCTCAGTGTCTTATAAAATGGAGAAGTGTTTGTATAGAATCTACATGCATCCTCTTATATACTTTAACTCGTCCCTAGATTACTTAGAAATACCTAATACAATGCAAATGCTCTGTGCATAGCTGCTAGACTGTATTATTTAGGGAATAATGATAAGTCTGTGCATGTTGAGTAAATATGCAATTTATTTTTCTCCAAATATTTTCAATCCATGGTTGGTTGAACTCGGGCAGAAGCTAGGGATCTGGAGGGCCAGCTGTGCATCCTAGGCGTGTGCTCTCAGTTCTGCTGATTTCTGAAACACCTGGAAGTCAGGCCCATTTTCTTGCATTTCCCTGCCCCTAGTGAGTCCCTGGAAGATGGTTCCAAGAGCAGGTTTAAGCTTGTAGGTCGAGCAGCTTGAGGGTCTTCACTTTCCCTTGTCTCTCCTCAGGTCAGCCTGGAGCACGAGGAGCAGAAACTGGAGCTGAAGCGCCAGCTCACGGAGCTGCAGCTGTCCCTGCAGGAGCGCGAGTCCCAGCTGACAGCCCTGCAGGCCGCCCGGGCTGCCCTGGAGAGCCAGCTTCGGCAAGCTAAGACAGAGCTGGAGGAGACCACAGCAGAAGCGGAAGAGGAGATCCAGGCTCTCACGGTAGGTCCAGGAGGCTCAGAAGGTCTGGGCTGGGGTGAGTGTGGCACTGAGGACCTTTGCTCACTCTTAGAGACTCCAAGAGGGAACAAGCCATCCAGAGATGGTTAATGGGCAGCAAATTGGCTCAGGTAGACTTTTCCTATGTTGGAATTAGTATGTAAGCTTGACTGGTAATATCTGAGCTTTCCTTGGTACCCTGAAAAACTCCTCCTTTATTTATGTTTCTTCCATCTTTTTAAAACAATCATGTTAAAAAATTCGATTTCAGCCAGTTTGTTTACCTGGGTCTTCTACATTCGTTTTTAATAGTCATTAAAATAATAATAATAATGATGACGATGATCTTCTATCTTACAGCAGTCTTGCTACCATATTTCTGTTTTTTATTTTGGTTAAACTCATTGGTGTTATCTTTATTTTAAGCTGGAGATTCTGCTTCATGTCCTTTGTATGCCTCTGGCATGAGCTGGATGGGACAGTCTTCCGAGTCAGAGGTTCTTTCTCTAAAAGGGACCTGGCTTACCTGCTCTTTCTGAGAGACTGAGTTACTCAGCTGGTTGTGTTGTCAGGAGGTAGAGCTTGGAGGGGCTTCACTGGACTTGGAACTTGGTTCTTTCTGGGAGTCTAAAAATGAGACTTTTTAGTTATTTTCCCACAGCCAAGCATTCTCACAGGGTTAACAAAGCTTGCAAGAGTCTTAAAAGTAAAATGCCAACTCATCAGCAACTTAGAGAGATACAAGTGCCAAGTTAACCAGGGCATTCTGGGTGGCCAGTCCTCCTGTTTTCTTTCTCCTTTAGGGAATTCTACTTAGAAAACCCTATTACTCTTAGAAGGCTGCTTGGTGGGCCTGGATTCCGAGCCTAGAAAGCCAAATGAGTTTTCGTGGCTAATCTCAGCCACGCACACATGGTTCTCCCAGTAACGTTCTGTACCTGCCAAGCAGATGGGTATACTCATGCCTTCTGGTCAGGGTGCCCTCTCCTGTGGGCAGGGTACAATGCAGCTGATTGGGTTTGGTGTTTCCTAAATGGGTACCTTGTTCATTCTGATTCAACTTGGATACTGGCCTTACCACCATCAGCTAATATCTCTAGTGCTTAATGATTACCTTATTTAAAAATAACGTGTGTGTGTGTGTGTGTGTGTGTGTGTGTATCTTTAAACCAGTTTTATTCTTAGAAGTTATCTTCTACTGTTGGGTTTGGGGATCCCAGTGTTTGAACCAAATTGGGGATGTGATCTTTGAGTGCCAAAATCCTTAGGAACTAATCAGGAACACAACGGCTTATACGATCCTGGTGGAAAATACTTGTGCAGCCTAGATTGTCCAGGACTTGTACCAACTCTGGGTATTGATTGAGACTTTAAATTCTGTCATCTGTATGAGGACGCTCATTCAGTGACACCCAATATTTAGTTTGAAAAAAAAAAAAAAAGTCACGAAATGCTTTGTATATTCTGCTTTGTTTTAAAATGGATCAAAAACAGTTTGGCAAGATACAAAACGGTAAAACAGGACACAAGAAGAAAGACAAGGCAAAGAGAAAATAAGTGCCTGAAAAAGCAAAGGGGAGCGCAAAATGAAAGTTAAGTACAGGAGTGCAGCCAAGAAGGCCTGGCCCTTGCTGGGGTGAAGAGGCACCACAGACTGCATTTCTTAGCCGCTGGGGGAGACACCCAAATTTGAACCTCTGTTGCTTAACGCATTGTATATTGATATTTCTCCCCCTGTACAAATACCCAAGCTCTGAAAGAAAGAGAAAGAAACGTCAGCAATGTGATCCATATTTAATGAGCATTTGCTACCTGCCCAGTGCTCTCTCTCCAGCTTTTCTCTCCAGGAGATGGGCCTGTGAGTCCCCAAGTCCTTTTCCTTCAGAGCAGCTGAGGAGGACAGTTTATCTTGCTGCTCTGTTGGAATTGGGAGGGCAGGTGGTGACCATGTATCTTATCCTGCCCTTGTTTGAAAGGAGGATGAGGATGAGGATATAAAATAGAGCATGTGTCACTGCTGTTTATCTGGGGGAAATCAGTCCTTTAAATCCTGTCTTGCTGCTGGTTGGAATGTACTGTGTCTAATGGCTGCTAGAAGCCTAGCACAGCAGTCACGACTTAATTTAGTCAGATGAGATCACTGCCTCAAAGAGTCTTCTTTAAAAAAAAGAAAAAACTCCTGAGGTCTAAAAACTAGGGCTCTATCGATAGCTCTTGCAGATGAAGGTGCTGTGGAAACTATATCTGTTTAAAGTGCCTTGCTGGTAAACCCATCCTGTGGAAATCCAAGGCTTGTATCAATATGCTTTAGTCCAGTTCTGAGGCTGTGGGCATTTCCCCTTTCTTCTTCTTGATATGGGAGTACGGGAGTATAGATATATGGGAGCATGTGGCTTGGTGGTTTTTGTTCTGAAGAGCGTATTTTCCAATAGAAGAAGAAAATGGTCATAAATGTAATACTTTCCTATTGTGGGAGGCCCACGTTCAGACTCAACACAGGCGTCCATCAAACTAAATCAGCCTGAATCTCAAGTGATCTCCCAGGAGATTTGTGAGCTTCGCAGCATGATGTTTTATCAATAAAAGGGAATGGTCAAGTAGGCTATTATTGTTTAATTCTAAGAGGTGTCCATCTCCTGGCCTGGAAGGAGCAGTTACCTTGTTTGGCCTCCGCCCCTGAGCCAAATTAGGTGGAGCACAGTTAAATTAAAGGTCTCCGTTGAAGAAGATTGGCAGGGGCGGTATTGTTGGCCTTCCTAATGCTTCCTTCCTTCCCACTCTCACTTTACCCATCCTGTTAATTGTGCTTGCATTGAAATTGGCTATTAAAAGCTGAGATTGAGTCAAGGTAGAGACCAACAGAGTCAAATTTAAACAGAAACCTGCTTTTAAAGATAACTTTATTGCTTATTACTTATTGCTAGAAAAGTATTTTTTTGTTTGTTTTTGGTTTTTGATCTGGACTTGGTATTCAACACTCCATGTGATCCCTTTGTCTGGGGAAGAGAATTTGAGCAGTGCACAGACCTGTCATGTGATGTGTTACGTGTGGGACAACCTGGTAGATGGCATGTGCTTTGGGAACACCAGCAAGGCCTGAGGGACATGCTTTGTGCTCCTGCCTCCATGTTCTTTTACTGATTCAGTCAAGAAACTAGATGAATAATCAAGAGTCCTAAGCCAGAGACACTAATGAAAAGAATCCTTCTCCCCTCATAGCAGAATCACAGGATCCCAAAGTCATCCTCTTTGATTCCTTAAAATCATCAATCAGTGCACGCTCTCATTCTTTTACATAATTATCAAACCCTGAATTTAATTAGCAAGCCATCGGCATGATAGTCAAGATATGAAATCTGGGGCATGGAAGGTGACATTCCTGCGAGGTGCCTGCCCACCAGGGAAGGGATGGATTGCATGGAAGCCTGAGGGTTCTAGAATCCTGACTGTCGACCACAGGAGGTGGTCAGACATCTGAAGCCTGGTTTCCTTCCTCAGTTCTGCAAGTCTTTCCTCTCATCGTGGCCTCATTATAATTTCCTTTACCTTTCTTCATCTTGTAGCTTTCCGTATAAAAACTCCCAAAAGAGGGTGTCTGTGGTCCTCAGGCAAGGCCAGTCTGCTCAGCCTACCTTGAGGCCACCGACCTCCTAGGTCAGTGATTTTCAAGCCAGTCTGTGGATCCCTAGTGGGTCTCAAGGTCAGACCATTTTGGTAGCAATACTAAGATATCATTTGACTTTTTTTTTTCTTTTTAACTGTTAACATTTGCACTCTCTGGGACCCTCAATCATTTTTAAGTGGGTAGATATTATTCCCTGTAGTGCCTAATACCCAGTTAGCATTCATATTTTTCATTGAGGGAATCCAAAGTTTATCTTATGTATTTTACTGGCCTTGTGTATTTTATTTTGTGACCTTTGGTTTTGTTTTTTTTTTCACAGTTTATTGTAAAGAAACTTGAATCATGTATTTCTTAACTATTTTCTTACTCAAATCAGTTCAGTAGTTTAGTGCTTATAGTATTTCCAGCATCCTTGACAGGATCAGTTTTTTTTTGTTTTTTTCATTTAGTGTGTATGTTTCATAATCAATAATAAATCAAAAGTCCTAGCGATTGTAGTTTATTAAATTGTACTTTCAGAAAGAATTGCTATTTGATGTGTTGAAATGATCCAAAAACCATATGGTTCATTTTAATGGAAATGAACCCTTATTAGTGATTGAAATTTTAGATTCCAATGGGACAGATAAATGAGTTTTTAATGGTGCAGTGTTATTTGGAAACTATGCTATTAATAAGAAAGTAGAACATAATAAGAAAGTGGAACAGGGTTTTTGTCTCCATGTATAGGCCAGTGAATTTGTTTTTATGATCACTGTTTATACTTCAAAGGAGTCGATTCCACCCTTAGGTTCTCATTTGTCTTTGAAACATTTAACACCAAATAGTCCTTTAGAGCAGGTGCTGGGAAAGTACAGCTAGTGGACAGAATCCATTCTGTCACCTGTTTTCTGTAAATAAAGTTTTATTGGAACACAGCCACATTCATTTACATATTATCTATGGCTGCTCTTGGTCTATGAGTTCAGATCTGAATCCACCAAAGTTCCAGCAAACTCAATATATTTTAAGAAAAGGTTTGTTGACCCCTGACCTAAAGTTGATTAATGTAAGGGCTTATAGGAAGGATCCTTGCCTTTTATCTTGGAATGCACTAGAGGGGGTTGGGTGGTCCTTGGGGCCAGGCTGCCGCTGGCCTCAGGCTGCTTGTGTCATTGATCACAAATGAGATCTCAACAATAGTGCAGATGGCCATGTTCTTATGTTGGATAATTACCATCATAACAAAATATTGAGATAATTACCTTATAAAGAGGCAAAGCTTATTTTGGTTCACAGTTTTGGCTGTTGCAGTCCATGACTGATTGATTCCTTTTGTTTGGGCCTGTGGCAAGGCAGCACATGGAGGGTACGTGGTGCATCAACATGGCTCAACTCATGAGCAGAAAGCAAAGATGGAGGAAGACAATGAAACCAGGGTCCCCTGGTTAAAATCATCAAGTCTCTCAAGGGCATGCCCCCCAGGGATGTAAGGGCCTTCCACTAGTCCTACTACCTAAAGGACAACAGAACCTTCTAATGGTGCCACTCTGTGGACTAAACCTTAACACATGGACCTTTGGTGACATTTCAGTATCTAGACTATATCACTCAGCAGAAATCGGATTGAAAAATTTTTTTTGAAAAGTTATGATTCATTAATTTAGTCCATTGAAAACATGGACAAATTATTTGGGAAGTTATTTTGAACTTTATTTATGAATCTGTCCATGTAACTATCTGTTTTTTCTTTATTTTGTTTTATCATTTATCCAGTGCTCTTCATTCTTTTGTGTAGGTCCAAATTTCTGTTGTCATTTTCCTTCTGAGCAAAATACTTCCTTTAACATAGTGTAAATCTGGTGGTGACACATTCTTTCAGCTCTGGTATGTCTGAGAAGGCCTTTATTTCATCTTCATTTTTTGAAAGATATTTTTGCTGGGTATAGAATTCTAGGTTGATAGTTATTTTTTTTCTTTCAGTACTTAAAAGATTTTGCTATTCTAGCTCCCCCCCCACCCCATACACTATCTTTTATGATAAATCTGTCTTGTCTTTGTTTCTCTAAATGTAACAGGTCTTTTTTTCTGGTTTGTTTTAATATTTCCCCCTTTATTCTTGGTTTTAAGCAGTTTGATCACGATGTACTTCAGGTTAATTTTCTTCTTCTTTTTTTTTTTGTGCTAATGGTTCTTTGAACATTTTGTATCTGTGTTTTGATGGCTTTCATCAACTTTGGGAAATTTGTGGCCATTATTTCTTCAAACTTTTTTTTTTTCTGTCTCACCTGTGTATAACTTCAGAGACACTAACTATGTGCATATTAGACCTCTCAAAGTTGTCTCACAGCTCACTGATGCTCTGTTCATTTTTTAAGTCTCTTTTTTCTGTGCTTCATTTTGGGTAGTTTCTATTGCTGTGTCTTCAATTTTACTTATCTTCTAAAGTTATCTAATCTGCTATTATAAGCTTACCTTAATTTATGAGAAATATACATAATAGATCTAAAATTTTTGAGTTGTCTTAAGTTCTTTTTATAGAGAGCCTTTTTTTGTTTGTTTGATTTTTAAGAGAAGGACCACTTTTACCTCTGCCTGAAACTGGATAGTTCTTTGGGTTTTCATAGCTCAGCAAATGATACCATAATCTACTTAATTTCTCAAGAATGTCTTTGATTCCTCTTTTGCGTCCACCCCCAAGCCATCTGCAAATCCTTTTAGTTAAAAGTGTATACGCTCATCCCTTGGTATGGGGGGGATTCTTAGCAGGACCATACCCCACACATACCAAAATCTGCAGATGCTCAAGTCCCTTATATGAAATGGCATTAATCTATTCTATGCAAATAATCTTAGTATTTGCATAGAATCTATGTGCATCTCCTCATGTACTTTAAATATAGATTATTCATAATACCTAATATAATGTAAACACTATGTAATTAGTTGTTAGAGTATAGTGTTTAGGGAACAATAATAAGAAAATATATATATGTATTTAGTAAGGAAGCAAAATTTTCCCCCTACTATTTCCTGTCCACAGCTGTTTGTGGTTGCGGAGTCCACAGATAGAAGACCACCTCTATGGTGTATTTCATTGATTTTAAGGCATCTGAAATCAGGATGCATTTTATAGTCTTTTTAGACATGAACATGCCCTGGTTTAATTGACACACTTTTCTTTCTCACTGATATGTACATTAGTGATAGACCTTAATAATTGATAGCCACCTGAATCTGATGGGTTATGTATGGCATCTTAACAAAAGTTTACTAAGATAGTGCTCACCTTTACTACCCAAGGCATATTCTGATGTTTTCTGTCCTGTTTATTCTATTTCATTGAATATAGCAAACCAAAAATCAAAAAACTTCACTTTCCATGCTTGCCACTGGGTCTCTCTCTGAAGTTTGCAACCCCCTGTGGCCACTCTGCACTTTTCTTCATCAGATACACCAAACCCTTTTTTGCCTGAGGACTTTACCAATGCTATGCCCTCTGCCCTCTCCTGTATTTTGAAGGTTGGCTCCTCCTCCTGTAGATTTCAAGGTACATGTCACCTCCTCAGAGAAACCCCTTGGCCTCCTCGTCTAAGTTCCCATCTACTCTCTCCTATTCTTTTTTACTAACCCCTTCATGGTGTCTGATCCAGTCTGCAGTCATGTGCTTATCTATTTCCTGTCTCTCCTCACCAGAATGAAGGTGTAGGCCACATGTTCCTAACCCTACCACACTGCTAGGCATACTCCATACACTCAAAAAGTTTTTGTCAACTCAAGTGAACACTGCTGTTTTGGAGCAGCTTTGCCTCAGAGAATGCCTGTTCATTTGCTTCAAGGTCAATGTAAGATTTTCTGAATCTCAGCAGCTTTTGATTTAAAAGAAAAAAAAATTTCTACTTTTTCCTGGCAATTGTCTTGTGTCTGCATGTCTCTCTCTCTCTCTCTCTCTCTCTCTCTCTCTCTCTGTGTGTGTGTGTGTGTATGTGTGTGTGTGTGTCTAGAAGGCTGGGGAGGAGTTGTTTACAGGGAAGAGAACGGGGGGTAGGACAAGTGAAGGAGAGTCCAAACTGCATCCTTTATTGCTTTTTTCCTTTTCTTCCAGAAGTCCCTAGATGTCAATAGGAATGTAGAAATACGTGTACAGGGTGTGCATGTGTGGTCTCAATAGTCCCCTGTTATTAATAGCGTTGTATATTCCTGTAACCTGTTTTTGATGTGGGGAGCGCCTTGATGAGTGAGTCCTTGTGGAACAGGGGCTGGGGCTACTGCAACAGCACTCTCAGCCTTCCAGGCAGATTGTGTTCTGTGTTTGACCCGTAGCATGTACAGTTGCTTTCTACCCTATGAAAAATTCATAATCAACTTCTTACCTTTTAGGCGCATAGAGATGAAATCCAGCGCAAATTTGATGCCCTTCGTAACAGCTGTACTGTGAGTATTAATTAACCAAAGATGGCTAAAATACTATGAAACTAAAACAAAGAAGGAAAAGGGGACATCTCTTTATAATACCAGTGACTGAATTTTGATATGAACTTGCAACATGAAGCAGATAATGTAGTCAAATTTTTTTGAGCACCAAATAACTAGTTTCTCAGAGTTCTATCAGTTTTTAAAAAAATCAAAACCAGAGTATTTCTCATGTTTGGGGGAAGAGGATAGCTGGGATGGTCAGAATAATTCTCATTGTGGAACTACCACTGGATCTCAGCAACAGCACAGAAACTCCAGGGCAACTCCTCCTCCTTCTTCAGTGTGGAAGGGTCCAGGGCCACCCCAGGCCAGAGACTCCAAATGCTAGGGACAGTTGTATCCACAAGGCTTCTCCAGCCTATTGCCTCTGCTGAGTCAAGACCAGCTAATTTTCCTGTGCATCTAGATGTCCGGACTCCTAACAGACATAGTCTGGCTTCGTAACACACAAATTCAAGGCCTAGGGCCCTTTGTGCAAAGGTACTTATATCAGGAGAAGTAAATTCTATTAGCAGATAAACATCATTCATAGGTTATATAATAGGGTAGAGTCAATGGAAATGCAGAGTCTATTTTTTATCAAAACGAAAGACAAAAATAGGCCCCTTTCACAAGATGGGAATGTTGTCCCTAGTTGTGTTCCCATATCTTTTCTTTGATCTGTTCACCACTTTATTTTTTATTTATTTTTTTTTTTAAGAATTTTAACATTTATTCTTTAGTTTTCGGCAGACACAACATCTTTGTATGTGGTGCTGAGGATCTATCCCAGGCCACACGCATGCCAGGCGAGCGCGCTACCGCTTGAGCCACATCCCCAGCCCCTGTTCACCACTTTATTACCTCTTAGTCCTTAGTGATATTGTCCTCGTTTGTACTGTTTGCATCTGTGGATTTCCAGGAACACCTCCCTTCATACATATTTTATGTTTTTATGATGATGAGCTCTTTATTTCCTCTTTAGCTACTATAACTGGGACATTAAGTCCTAACAGTTTGTGTGTGTTTTTTTTTAATTTAGGTAAATTGGATATAAAATGCAGATAGTGAAGTGCATAAAGTACACTAATCCTAAGTGTACAGCTCAGTGAAATTTTTACACCTATAGACAACTGTGCAGTTGTGGTACAGATCAAGATGCAGGATGTTGAGCTGGCTGCAATGGCGCATGCCTATAATCCCAGAAAATCTGGGGCAGAAGCAGGAGGATTGCAGGTTCAAGGCCAACCTCAGCAACCTAGCGAGGTCCTAAGCAACTTAGTGAGACTCTGTCTCAGAATGAGAAATAAAAAGGGCTGGGGAGGTAGGGAACCCTGGGTTCAATCTTTAGTACCAAAAAGGGGGAAAAAAAAGCTGCAGGTGTTTCCCTCAGAAGTCTCCCTCAGGTACTCATTTCTCATTGGCATCCTTTTCTCACAGTATTATTGCTAATTTTGGTCTCTGATACCATAGATTCGTTTTGCCTGTATTTGAACTTCATGTCAATGGAATCAGAGAGGATATGCTCTTTTGGGCTTAGTAGTAGTTGTTATTGTTGTTGTTTAAATTGTCTGTGAGGTCCCTTCATGTTGTTGCCTCTGTCAATAGTTTGTTCTTTTCATTACTGTAGTATTTGCAACGTATGAATAGAACTGTGTAGTTTATTTATCAGTTCTCTTTGTTGATGGACATTTTAGGTTGTTTCCATGATACATGGAGCTGTTTAGAAAAATATCCCTGTTGCAGGCCTTTGGTGGCTGTAGATACTTATTTTTGGTGAGCTTATAGCTAGGTGTGGAATTGCTAGGTCATGAATATGCCTCTGTTTGGCAGACAGATTTTTGGTTCGTGTTTCCAGATATGATGGTTGGATCAGGGTAGACGTGCCTTAAAATGCCTGTTGATTTCTCCATCCCTCCTGCCTTCCTTAAGGAGTTGGTGGATCTTATTCCTGTAATCTCTTCTCTTCTGCCTAGTTTTTAGTTTCTTGTTGTCTTGGTTTCTTATTTTTACACCAGAGTTATTTGCTTATATTACATACACATTCATGAATGATCAGTGAGTAGAATACAGATCATAGTTTTCTTGAAACTTGAATGGTTTTAAAATGTATTATTCATCAGTAATCTTGTTACATTTATCTGAAATTCTCCTTTCTCTCTTTCTTTTGGAGTAAGAAATTAAAAGGAATTATAGCTTTATGGAGGTATAATTGGTATACAATCAACATAGTGTTATAATGTAGATGTACCTGTGAAACCGAAAGAATCAAAATGGTGAACATACCCATCACTCTTTAAAGGTTCCCTGCTACGCTTTTGTAATCCACACTGCCCCCCATTTTAACAATTGGATGTCTACTTTTAGTGGGAAGTGCCAGGATGTGGGATGAATTTGGTGTCTGGTTTATTTATATAATGTTTGGACTGTCCACCTTTCCTTTTCCTGGGACAGTGACTTCTAATCATTGCTTCACTTACCTCTGGTATTCTGGGAAAAGCATCTGGGGGACCTTCCCAAGTGGGAGGGAGAACCTGAGAAAGTGACCCCCATCCACAGGTCAGCTTGAGCAACTGGGTGGCTTCATGGTCTATGCCATGCTCTCTGGAGTCAGGCACTGAGCTCAAATGATAAACTAGCCTCCAAGTAACCTATGCGACATTATCCTCCCAAGCTTCCATTTCTTTGTCTGTAAAATGGGGATAGAATTGACTACACTTAGTTGTAATATACCACTGCTTGTCTGATACATAATCAATTTAATAACTGTTCTCTGGGTGATGGAAGAGAGAGAGCTGCTTAGTTCCACTGTACATTTAAGTTTCAGAAACAGTAAGATTTAGGAAACACTGAGTCACAGAGTTTGGTAATAATGCCTCCCTCGTAGGTTTCCTGCAGGGATTAAATGAGATGAGACACACAAAGCGCTTGCACACGGCCTTGTCCATGGGAGGCACTGAGCAGTGTTATTACCGTGGGCTTATAACCTCCAGCTTGGAAAATGGTCTGCTTCTTGAAAACCCCTGCTTTAGAGCCACATTCAATCACAAAAGCGGATATCAGTGATACTTTTGCAAGTTCAAGGCCCCTTTAAAGACGCTTTGGGAGAGAGTGATGGATATTCCTTTCTTTTTGGTGCTGTCCAAAATTGTCCCCACTAGGAAATGTCATCTTTGTTTTTGGTGAGAACTCCTTCCCATAATAGCTCAATTGATAGGAGCACCCAGTTAGCAGCTTCCAACAAGCTGGAGCAATGAGATTGTCAAGCTCAGACCATTGCTCTATTTTGAAGGGATTTAAAAAAGGATTTGATTCAATCTGGCACCTAAAACCCTACCTCAGTCTGTTTTAGAGGGGAGTTGGTGGGCAAACATATGACACAGCTTTAATTATGAATCAATCTGTCAGCTATAAGATTAAAAATAAATAATATGCAAATAGCTGCCTTCAGGAAAGAGCGAGGCATTAAAATAGGATTTCAGGCCTATGTGGTTTTAGCCTGATGCTCATTATTCGCCTGGTTTCTTCACCCCTAATGTTCACTGGACATTCACCTGGCAGCTCACCTCTCCTGATCTCTCAGTTAGCTATGAGGGGTCAAGATCTCCTTCTCAGAACCATGAGGTTTGCACGACAGCCTTGAAAACCAACAGATAACCCCACACAGAGACTTTTATTTTTTAAAAAAATTGGACACAGAGTAGATAATTCTTTATATCCCTGTTCTCTCTTAGAAAACAGCAGCAAGATTTCTTATCTGCAAAAATAGCACATAAGGAAGTTCGGCTGGCTCCTGCCTTAGGAACCTATCTCCCTTATCTTTACTGTTGAGATGGAATCAGCCTTACAGTTTGTCTTTTTTACCCTCTATCCTTGAGGCTCAAAGGTTAGCAGACTCTTAACCTAAGTCTGTCAATAAACAGATCACTTGCCCTTGGTATAAAGAGAGCATACTCATGGCCCCAAAATAGACTTAAGCATCTTGCATATGACTTGGTTCAAAAGCAAGAAGGGTTACCCTGAGTGGTCGATCATTTCAAGTTTCAAAGATCTGGGGGGGAAAAAAGAGGAATAAATAGCTCTTTCCCTGTTGGAGAGGAGCAGCATGCTGTAGGGATAAGAGCAGAGGTTCTTGACTTTGAATGCCGGCTTTGCATCTGGCTTTGTTATCCACTCTCAGCGTGTTGCTGGGCAAGTCACCTCGCCTCCCTGCTGCCCCAATTTCCCCATGTATAAAATGGGGGTACAATAATACCTACTTCAAAGGACACTGTAAACATTGCCTATTATACTTTTCTTTTTTAACCACTGGGACCATTAATTTACTGCCTGTGTTTCAAGTCGGCTTTGCGCCTGTAAGCTCACTAATATGCGTGTATAGATGTGTCTATACACTTAACTACAGCTCCAGCCACTTGAAACAGGTCCACAGCTGATGTGCTGTGACGTGAGCAGACAGAAGTGTAAGAAGTTAAAATGCTTTAAATCTTTGCATGGGAGCTTGACATGGATTCAGAATCCTCATATTGTCAAATGCACAAAATAGGGACAATGACCAAATATAGAACCAGCAGTCACAAGCTGGGAATAGGAATCAGAGACATGAGACTCCTTGAAAACTGGGCGACAGCAGGGAAATGGAGGGGCTCTTCCTACTCCAGTGATCCCCCTGCAATTGAAGTGTAAGTGAAAACCTCCCCCCACGGCTTTTCCATGTGTTTCTCCTTTAGCCCTTTATAACCTAATTTAGGGAGAAATGAAGAGATGGCAGAAATGGGCTCATAATAAACTATTTTTTTTTCATGAATCAAAGGAAGACTTAAGTGGCATTTTGACTAGCGAGTAAATTTATATATTCTGTGAGAATTGTATACTTCTCTACATTCTTTCCTATAATCTGTTCCCAAAGAGGCTTGAAAAATTAAACATTTTGGTCATTAGTTTTTTTTTTTTTTTTGGTTGATAGACAGAATGCCTTTATTTTGTTTCTCTTTATGTGGTGCTAAGAATCGAACCCAGTGCCTCACACATGCTAGACCAGCGCTCTGCCACTGAGCTACAGCCTCAGCCCCTGGTCATTAGTTTTTATTCCTTATATTTCACAGGACACATTAAGGTCAAATTGTGTACAAGAAAACTCAAACAATACAAACATATGAGAAGTCAGCCCAGTATGTACATATTGTCACAGGTGGAGATGCCTCTGCAGCTGAGCCCAAGGTGGCCCATTTGGGTTCCAGAATCCATTATGCAGCCTGTCTCCCAGCTGGTTCGCCACAGTCTCACTGTCTTTGGGGAAAAGGTTAAAGGAAGCACAGTCAATTGGTGGAGAGGCTTATAGCCAGGAGCAAAAGTATCCGAATGAGTGGGTTTGCTCCCTAGAGAATGGCACAAGTTGAACACATGGTCGTTGTTTGTTCACTGCCACTGACTATGGGAGAGTTGACCATGTCACAGAAAGGGTGACACAATGACCCTCCAAGGTGTTAACTGTCTGCTAGGAATGACAAAGATGTATGCCTTCCCCCTTGATAAAGAAGGTGCCTCACCCAATAACCTTTATCCCCCTCTTGTAGCTGCCAGCTGCCTCAGGTTAAAATCAACATGGGTTCTGACATTAAAAACCAAATTACTACACCACTTTCCTACCTCAGAAGGTTCTCAGCTCAGTTAACAAAATGAAAAGCTGTGTTTTCCAAGCCACATTGAACAAATGTCCTTAATTGATGTTCTCTAACTTTATGGATTTGGAAAGATTGTTTTCTTTTCAAATTGATAATCAGAGTGGATTAAAACAGGGAATTAGTCGTGGAAACAATGGTAACATTTCATAAAGTAAGTAACCATACGCTAAAGACGTTTCCTTTTAATTTACTTCTTTTCGTTGCATAAAATTTAATTTACAGCCCCTATGCCTCATTCCAACTATTATTAGAAAATGGCCCTTAAACTTCTAAAGTGTTTTATATAAAAGCTCACTGCAAGCACCGATACTAAACCTCAGCTAAGAGAATAGAAAAGCTAAATGTACTGGAATTGAAGTCATTCTGCCATTGAGCAGGGAAATAATTTAGCAAAACCAGATTAAATCTCTCTCAATAAAATGACAATTTCATATAGGCTGAGAGCTAACTGTAGAGTAAAATCCATTGAAGCAATGCCGTTATGCAGTATTGTATTTTCAGGACTTTTCCAAGCTTCCCTTAAGATTTTTTTCCTCTTGATTACATGAAATTAAATCTATTGCCTGTGATAATTATTCAACTAACTCTCAGTGTCCTTCCCTGTCAGTATTCCTTGATAGGAACTTGGTTTGGCTCTCTGTACTGTGGCCATTTCTGATGACAGCATCTGTAGATGGTGTCTAGGTCATTAGCCTAACTAGGTGATTGTGACACCTTGGCAAATTTCTCATGGCTTGCGTTTCCCCCTCCCTTGTATTTTTGATCCCCTGATTTTAACCTGCTCTCATGCCAGCTTGCCTCATCCACACAGCAGCCACTTTTGATTGATTTGTCTTTGCCGTATTTTCCAGATGAACCCTGAGTTAGCAAGGAACCTAGACTTTCCTTTTTCTCCCTCTGTGTAGTGGAGACCTGGGTGGGTGTGGGAATTGAGGTCTGGCCTCATGGGTAGACAGCTGTGCTTTGATTGCCAGTGTCACGCAGGTGCAAAAACCATCGCTAGTGTGGTTTTAAGCAGTTCATTGCTTAAAATTAACTCTGTTGGAGCATCACTGGATTCCTTTCCCCTTTCAGGTCATCACAGACCTGGAGGAGCAGCTAAACCAGCTGACTGAGGACAACGCTGAACTCAACAACCAAAACTTCTACCTGTCCAAACAACTCGATGAGGCATCTGGTGCCAACGATGAGATAGTCCAGCTGCGAAGTGAGGTGGACCATCTTCGGCGCGAGATCACCGAGAGGGAGATGCAGCTCACCAGCCAGAAGCAAGTGAGGAGGCTAAGCAAGGCCCTGAGGTCCCTGGAGGACACTCACGAGGGTTTGGAAGGAGGGTTCTAAGACATAAGTTTTGTCCAGTAACCAGGCTCCTTTTCAATCATGTCTTGTTGCCAAGGTTTTGAGATTTTAAAAAGTGGCTTTACAAAGTAGATAGTAGTTCTTCTTAATTTTGATTTTAAAAGATGAAGAATAAAAAATGGGAAGTTATACTCTATGTATCTATGATATGTCAAAATACATTGTACTGTCATGGAGAACTAAAAAGAACCAACAAAGATTAAAATTAAAATTGGATGCTTTGGGAGGCCAGCGTGAGCCACTTTGATTTTAAGCTTAGTGGCCCTTGTGCTGGCTGGCTTTGGGTTCTGCTCCAAGATGGCAGCACAAGTGGCTTTTGACCCATTCCCACCAGTCGCCTTAGAAATGCAAACCCCATTTCAGACTGTAGTCAGGAGTTGGGCTTTTCTGAAACTGATCCAGCCAGAGTAACCCCTAGGAAACGTTTGTTGCTGCAAAGCATGACCCAGTGGTATTGATTTGTAGACGATGGAGGCTCTGAAGACCACGTGCACGATGCTGGAGGAGCAGGTCATGGATTTGGAGGCCCTGAATGATGAGCTGCTGGAGAAGGAGCGCCAGTGGGAGGCCTGGAGGAGTGTCCTTGGTGACGAGAAGTCCCAGTTTGAGTGTCGGGTTCGAGAGTTACAGAGGATGCTGGACACGGAGAAGCAGAGCAGGTGGGACTTCCTGATTGCAGAAAGCCAGTGACAGATGACTTTGGCTAGGTCTTCCTGAGAGTTTTGAGCCCATGGTCCTAGAACCAGGCTGCAAGACCAGGAGACTCTTGGGCAGATCAGGATGGGTGGTCACCTGACAGTAAATCTGGACACTATCAGTTGGATTCTGTGACAGTGGCTGGTATCTTTTTACCCTGGCAAAGGTCTGGGAGCCACTGCAAATATCTCAGTGCTGTCTTTGCAGAATCATTTTTACCAGTGTGCATCATTTCCTTATCATTGTGACCATGTAGCAAGGCCATCACCATTTTAACCCTTGTCATGTGTGCTTGCCAGTCTTCCCCTTATGCCAGGGCTTCTCAGCATTGGCACTGCTGACATTTTGGGTTGGATGATTCTTTGTTGTGGGGGAGCTGTGCTTTGCACGGGAGGCTGTAGAGCACAACCTCACCTAGATGCTAGAAGCAGCCCTTTCTCCAAGTTTTGGGAGGCCAGTGTGAGCCACTTTGATTTTAAACTTAGTGGCCCCTGTGCTGGCTGGCTTTGGGTTCTGCTCCAAGATGGCAGCATAAGAGGCTTTTGACCCATTCCCACCACTCACCTTAGGCTGTAAAAGGAGAAATGCAAACTGTATATCAGACTGTAGTCATGAGCTTGGGCTTTTCTGACACTGATCCAGCCAGAGTAACCCCTAGGAATATCCTTTAGACTGGGGGGAAATTGCGCCCAGTTGAGAACCACCACTCTACAAGAATAGTTGAGTGGGTTCCCCCTCCCACCCTTCCCCTCTCCCTCTCCCCACCCCATGTTGTAGGAAATGGTAATCATGAGTTTGAGCAGCGTTTGTTTCCATATCTCCCCAAGCATGGAGTTTCCTTCTTGCAAAGGAAGAAGGTGCATGATGCAGGGGTGGCCATTTACAATGAAGATACCATCGATTTGAAGAGTTACCATGACAGTTTTGTAGCTCATGGCAGAAATGTGTTTGTTCTCGCATAACTGGCATGCTGTGAATGCTTACTGATGGAAGGAAATGACCTGGAAGAGCAGGAACCCTTTCCTCGTTGCACGAGGACACTGTGGGCCAGCAGTGGCCCTGTGATTTTTGTGTCTGCTAAGCGGATTTGTAGTTGCCCTTCACAGCTCTGCTAATGTTGCCTTCCTGTGAATCTCACCTTCCTGTGGTTCTCTGAATTCCTTAAGCAAGATAAACTATACTGAGAAATATCCACTACTTAATTAGGCTGTATCCTACTCATGTTGGTATCTCCCACTTGGCATTGGTCCATAGTACACTCAGTGCAGGGTGTTGCAGGGATGATATATGCAAAGTTCAGTTGAGCTGGGAAGGCTGGAGGCAGAAAACACAAACCCTCAAGTTTCCAAGGGAACCAATGGAAGTAGTTCTGTTTTGAACATCCTCCCGTACACGGTGTTTGCTGAGGTGAGGGGCTGCTGTTTTAAGACCCTGTTCCTGCTTTCCTCCGTCTTGGTGGAAGTTCTCACTGCTCTCCCACAGACCCCTTCCCTCCCACCCTCAAGTCCAGCTCCTATCTGAGTTGTTTCTAGGGTACTTCAGAGATAATTTTGGGGGTCGGATCTAGCCTCAGAATCAAAAAATACGCAGACACACATGGAAAGTGTAATTATGGACTGTGCTTGGAAGACTAGCCTTAGCCTACTTTCAGATCTACTTTCAGGGCAATTGTGAGAGGTCTTACCTTTTTCTTTCTTTCTTTCTTTCTTTTCTTGTCTTTTTGTTTTCTTTTTTGGTATTAAGTGGGATACTGAGGTGAGTAAAATATAATTCTTAATCCTTGTCCTCCACAGGCTAAGAGTCTAGCAGAGGAGGGGAGCTGTGTATTCTCTTTGCACCTGAAAGAGTGAGGTGTGCTAGGGGAGGAGTATACTGCTGTTTCAGACACAGGGTGGGGGAGAAGGGACGTTGGGGAAGAGTTTATGGAAGACACAGCATTTGAGTTTATCCTTAAAGAAGAGGTAAGACTTGAGTCCCTAGAGTAATGAAGGAGAGTCTTGTTCGTGGAGGAGATTGTACAAGCCAAGCGTAGAAGCAGGAAAACGTGGTACCTAACTGGGGGTAAGGAAGTGACTTTCTCCAGTTTGCTTCTGGCTTTTGTGTCCTTTAACATTATTTAGATTATTTAGGCATGCATTCATCAGATTCAGATTTCAGTTTCCTAATGAGCACCCAAAACACTTACCCCCTGCATATGCTTTAAAGAGAGAAAATGTTTTATTGAATGGGGTCTCCCAGTGGTTCTTCAGGGGGTACTCATTCCATGTCCACCCCCATGGGGAGGGAGCGGCAGGCTCTACACATCCTTATTCAGCTGGTTGCATTTGCAAATGCCGATTTTCCTTCAGCCTTTGAAAGTCAGTCCTCCAGGAACTTTGCCTCTCAAGGGTTATTTCACCCAGAATCTGAAGTGGGTCAGATCTTTGCTCCGTAAGCTGCCAGAAAGGAAGACGTAATTTGGAGGAAGGACTCGGGTTGGTGCAGCCTGTGGAGTTGCTCATCAGGACCAGAGGTGCAGCAGCCTTTCTCCAGGTGGGCAGTGGTGGGGCTTCTGAAAGCAGGCCTGTGTTTTCCTGGCAGGGCAAGAGCTGACCAGCGGATCACTGAGTCTCGCCAGGTGGTGGAGTTGGCAGTGAAGGAGCACAAGGCTGAGATTCTCGCTCTGCAACAGGCTCTCAAAGAACAGAAGCTGAAAGCTGAGAGCCTCTCTGACAAGGTCAGCGCCAGGGCCTTCTGCCTTTTAGGACAACATTTTTGTTTCCTTCTTTTAAAGGCATGCTTGACACAAATTCAAGTGCAATCTGTGGTAAACAGATTTCATAAGTATACATTCACTCATTCCAAAAAGTCAGTTATGACTCACTGTGGGACATCTTTGGTTGGCAGTAGCATAGGTGGGTGTGGTAGGAAGTGGGTTATCACAGCTGGTCAGAGGCTTCTTAACATCTACCTGCCTGGGCTCCAGAGTCCAAATTTTGGTCTGGGTGCACCATTCTTTGGTTTTCTGGGATCTTGTTTCTAGAAGTTTTGGGATTTAATGTTGAGCATGCTTGGGAAGAGCATGGTGACAATGACTAATGTTCACTATTGCTGCAATCATAGACAGCTCAGCTTCTCCATTTTCCAAGTTCAGGGACACAAAAGGGCCTATCTGAATCTGTATTCTGTCATTCTAACAAAATACCTGCAGCCAGATGTAAAGAATAGATATATGTTTGTTTGGTTCACAGTTCTGCAGGCTGGGAATGTCAAGCACATAGTAAGGGCCTTCTCACTGCATGATAGCATGGGGGAGGACGTCACATGGTGAGGCAGAGTAAGTGTGCTAGCTCCAGTGTCTCTTTCTCTTCTTAAGAAGCCCTTAATGCTATCCTGGAGCCCTTCCCCTATAACCTCATCTAATACCAATTATCTCCCGTGGGCCCCACCTCCAGATACCATCAACATGTGAATTCGGGGATTGAGTCTCCAACGCAAGAACTTTTGGGGGGCACATTCAAACATAGCAGGGTCTAATGATACATGTGATCCTTAGTATTTCACACTGGAAACACATTGTGTTCTGTCTATGCACCATTCCTTGAAATTTGCAGAGCAATGGACCAATGTTTTGGACATTTTATCTATTAGTTTTGAAAGAGAAAAATATGAATTTTGTATTTTATATAACTTTGCTATTCCACATTTATAAAAGTAATTATTTAGGATCATTCTGGAACATACAGAAACCACAGAACAGTAAAGGGAAAAATGACTGGTAACCTATTACCTTGTTACATTGGTGACTTTATTTGCAGTATCTTGTTTGTGTATGTTTTGCGCACGTGTGCGCGCACACACACACACACACACACACACACACACTATACCCACACATTTATTTTGTAAACTTAGAACTTAGGTTTGTTTGTTTTTAAAAAACATTGTATAACTAGAAGCTTTTCTTGAGTTACTGAATGTTTTTTTGAACATGCAATCCTGAAAAAATCAAATTGCATGCTGGCATGTAATTTATGCATTTCCCCTTGTGTTGGGAATTTGGGCTTCTTCCAATCTGTTTTTTTTTTTTTTGGCCATATAAATAACCTGATGAACGTAAGTTTTTATGAGCATTCATGATTATTTCCTTACTGGAAATTCATAGAAACAGAATTTTGGATTCAAGGCTGGTGCTTCCTGCTCAGGAATGCTCCTGAATTCCCTGAGATTGATTTGTTTTCTTTCTTTTTTGTAAGTGTGAGGAAAGTAGATGTATTATTTAGAGACAAGTGAATCCTTTTATGTTTAACTTGAAGATTTATTTTTCCGACTGACTTTTCTTGAAATATTTTGTTGCCAGCTGTCCTTTAGCAATCCAGAAATTCCAGAATTATCTTTTCTCTGTCTTGTTTTATTGGGATGAAGTTCTCTTTTCTATACCTCTCTTATCAATTTTCACACGGCAAAGCGTCATGGTCAGGGCATGTGACTTGATGAGATCCTCAAGAGTGCTCGACTACATTTCATCCTAGTACCTGTGATGCTCGGCAAGGATTAAGCTCCTGGCATAGGACTGTTTAATTAAATTCAGCCAAAGAACTTCAGATCCATAAGTTCTTGCACCGTCATCCTCTCAGAACTCGAAGTAGCTATATATGTGACCCATCCCGTAGAAACAATTCCTATCCTCAATATGGGAGACTTACCTGTTATATGGACTTCTATGTTTTCAAAAACACCACTGACATTCTGACTTTTTGAACTTGATTGTACTTGATATGTGAAGGCCTGTGGACAGTCGTTAGTGTCTAGCATCCCTAAATGTGGCATCACGGCCAATTTTTCCCAATGTCCAGCTCAATGACCTGGAGAAGAAGCACGCCATGCTTGAAATGAATGCCCGAAGCTTGCAGCAGAAACTGGAGACAGAACGAGAGCTCAAACAGAGGCTTCTGGAAGAGGTGAGTGCAAATTACCTGGGAGGTAGAGCCAGGGGGGATTTAGAAAGTGAAAATTTGTTATGTTCACGTGGTCAGATCCAAGTCAGACTTTAAGATTTTGAAGTAAGAACCTTTGAGGTAGAGTAGGGTGGTCCCATCATACATTCTATAAGATATCGAGCACATTAAAATAATATGTCTCTGACTGGCAGGGTCTCCCTGTCGCTGGTATCCTCCTACATGGTGCTTAACAGAGTGTCAAGCACATAGTAAGTACGTGCTGAATAGAGGTTTATTAAATACATGGATGAATGAATATTGAGTTAAATTGTTCTTTAGAGTTAATATTCAAAGTGTATTATGTTTCATGCTGATAGAACATCCATGCAAATTAGCTTCCCACACAGGGCAGGGATTTGATCAGATTATGCCGAGTGCCAAATTTCATGAGGACTTTTGAATGTGCACTTAATTCAATTAAAAATAATTGTGCCCTGCTTTTGAGACATAAGATGACAAGTTCAAATTGATCTCCTAACCCCATCCCTTATGTTATTTCATGTGCCTTTTCACAGAATTCTGGAAATTGCTATTTAAATTAATGATTACTTCCCACTCCCAACCAAAGCCCTATATGTTGAATCACTAATGATTCTGTTTTGTTCATTAGAATTGACCTGCAAGGGCAAATGCACTTTGTAAAGATATCTAAGGAAAAGTTGGACTCCAAAGAGTGTTCTGTTTAACCCATAGTGAGCCTGGCAGTTTCGTTACCCAGAATCCCCTGTCGTCACATGGTGCTCACAGCTCCTGAGCCCCGCTGATAGGAATAATATCACTAGGCTGTTAAGTTTGAAAAGGGTAGTGAGACTATTGCAGGTGAGTATACAATGTCTCATAGAATGACACTTGAGAAATAAGGGTGGGAATTTGAGAAAGTCTACAGATGGATGGTTGGTAATTACTGCATAACAGTGTGAATGTCCTTAATGCTACTGACCTGTGTACAAATGGCTACAATGACCCACCATGCAGGAGGCCCTGGGTGACCAAAAAAAAAAAAGGAAGAAAAATATAAGTTTTATATTATGTGTACCTCGCTGCAATAAGAAATTTTAAAATAAAATTAGTTTTACACACACACATGTATGACTGAAATTCACTGAAAGTGACCCCAAGAATATTACTATATAGGTTGAGTAGCTCTTGTCCAAAATACTGGGACCCAGAAGTATTTTGAAATTCATTCTTTTTCAGATTTTGGGATATTTTTATATATGCATAATGAGCTATCATAGAGATAGGACTCAAGTCTAATCATGAAATTCATTTGTGACTCATATACATTGTACACACATAGGTGAAAATAATTTTACGCAAAATTTTTTTTTTTTTTTTTTTTATACTGAGGATTGAACCCAGGGATGCTCACCACTGAGCTACAGCTCTGGGCCTTTTATTTTTTATTTTGTGACACGGTGTTGCTAAGTTACCCAGTTGGCCTTGAAATTGTGAACCTCCTGCCTCAGCCTCCCGGGTGTATAAGATTACAGGTGTGCACCACCAGGCCTGATGAATTTTATGCAATTTTTAAAATGTGCCTGTGTTTTGATTACAGTTCAGCACAATGAGATCAGGTGTAGAATTTTCAACAAACAGTGTCATATTCATGCTCAAAATGTTTTGGATTTCGGAGCATTTCAGATTTGGGATTTTTAGAATTGGGATGCTCAACCTGTGTTAGAGTTTTTAACTCTACCTAGGGGTCAAATAGAGAGTTCTGGTCTTTTATCTGGGATCAATAGGCAATATTCCCACTTTGAGCTCATGCTGGGAAGAAAATAGGAATACTAGATGCCCCTGACTGTCCTGTTTTCCTGAGGAGGGCAGGTTGACCCTAGCAGCTCAGTTCTTTGGCCTAAGGTGACATGATGAGTCAGTGACAAGGCTAGGAATAGGATGCTGGGAGCCTGTCTCAGTCCCCCAGTTCTCACTTCTAACCCATGTGAGAACATTTCCAGTCTCCCAGTCTGTCCCTCACAGATAGATGTTTGAGCACAGGCTTCTGGCTGACATTGAGCTTGAGTCAAATTTCAGACAGTGTAAACCATTACAAAATAGAGAATGAGTTATCTATTCATTTATTTATGGCAACGCTGGGCATCAAACCCAGGGCCTTGCACACAGAGAATGATCTTTATTGGCCAAAACATGGCTGAGATCCCTGGTTGCGGAGTGCACTTTGTAACCATGGGCCCAAGGCCCCAACCTAAACATCTTCTTCATAGGAACAGAGACTTTTAGTAGGACAGAATCAGAGTCTCAAAATTAGAAGGAATATTTATGTCATCTAATCCAAATTCCCATCATGAGTCCCCTTATTGCCTTACTGGGACAAACTTCGCTAATAGAACTCTCTCCCACATCTTTCCTCTAGGGCCGGAAATGGCCTTAGAAGCTCTCTTGCCTTGACTCTTACAGACCACCATCAGCCCATTGGAAGTAATGCCAGAGATGAAGTCCAGTTACCAATCCTCATCTCCTACTGAGATAGACACTGCCTTTTCCAACACTTCTCATGGGCATCCCTCATTAACTCAGGCAAAATACCTATAGTGACTTTGGACATCCCAACCCATTTTTCAGCAATTCTGATTTTTAGAAAGTCCTTTCTTATTCTGAAATAAAACCTACAACTTTCACCCACTGGTCCTATTATATCAAAACATGAAATTAGAGAGTAGTCAGGCCTGTCCAACCAAAATTGAGATTAATATTGACTAATGATCAAATTAATTAATTAATATTTAATGAATGTTTTGTTAGCACTTACAAGGTGCCAGGGCCCCTTCTGAAAACTTTACACGTATTATCAACAGTCCTATGAGATGACTTCTTTTATTATCTCAGTTACAGTCAGTATCTGAGGCTCTCTCCCACTCCAGATTGCCTTCTCTTTTCTAAGTGAAACATTTCATATCCCTCCAAGCTCTGAATGATCTTTTTGGCTAGCTCTATCTTTCCAAAGAGAGTTTCTGGAAGTGCATGTGGTTCAAATATGGTTCCTGAGGTCTTTGTTTAGTGGAATATTTCCCCCTCCATACTGGTTTCTGTAAACCTCTCTCTGCCAATTGCTTGGGTTCTTTAATCACACCAGTGACATCCAGGGACCTGTAAAATCACATCTAGACTTCCACAAGCTTTTTTTTTTTTTCCTTTTTAAAAACATCCTTATGTTCTATGTTTACTCAATTGAAGTTTTAAGAAATACCATTCTATTGAACTTGCTTGTTCACCTACCCTCCTGTCTGTCCACTGGGGTTTCCATGTCTCAGGTTCTGTCATCCAGCTCCTTCATCCATCCTCCCAGGTTCTTGTCACCCCTGTAAAGTCAGTGGGTCTAAGCAATGGCTAAGGCCCAGGAAGTCACCTCCTTTTGCCTTTCTCCAGGAAGCAGATAAGTGGTTTTGAAAAACATTTCTAAATATCTCTCTGACTTGGTTTTTATTATAGTAAATAACCATCCTATTTCTTGGAAAGCCAATGGACAGTTGATGCATTTATTCTAGAAAAATATTTTGGGCCTGGCTGTCACCAAATAGATCCCTGTCTCCAGCACTTGTCTTTCTGGGTCCTGCCTAATAATTAGTGTTGTCCCAAAATACTAGGAAGAGACTAAAGAGGGTAATTTGTGGAAGAAGTCACTGTGCTGTGGGGAACGGAGTCCCCCTTTCAGAGGGCATCTCAGTTGTTTCCTTCCTTCATTCCTTATGTGTCTTAGGGGATTCTGTAATTGTATTAAAAAATTTCAGGCAGGTTGTACACCCAGGCTAGGTGATCTTTAGTTAGTATTTCCTGTTTTATGGCAGGATTGGTAGGGAAAGGCAGATGGGAAGATGATCAGGGCACTGAATTGGATGAAGCAAAGAAAGCAAGACAAAGGAGGTGGAAAACATCGAGATCCATGAGGCACCTGCTGTTCCCTGGGCACCGTGCTCAGTGTGTCATCCAGCGAGGCCAGGTGTTCTACCCACGGTCAGATGAAGAAACAGGCTCTGAGAGGCAGCAGGACCTGCCCACGGTCATATTGCTGTTGAGTGTTAAAGTCAGGATTTAAACTAGGGTCTGAAAGATTCCAAAGGTGCAGATTCTTTTGACTACAGCCAGATGCCTCAGGTCCTTCTCAAGAAGAAGGTCAGGTGAGCAATAGAACTGGAAAGAAAAACAGGCAGAGAGCAATAAAGTTAGAGGGAGAGGGACAGAGGGCTTTGGGATCTGCCATGGACCATTTGAAAACTCCATGGTGATGTTTATTGCTCTTTCCTAGCTCCTGGCTCTAAGTGTGCAGAGAGTCTAGGCCACCAGGGAAGAGATTATTTGGGTCACTTGCAGTATGGTTGGATGACAACCCAGGGTTTAGTTGAAGTTTTGTCAGGATGGAACACATTTTCAGAAAGAAACAGACACATTTTAGGAAAGAGAACCATAAAACCAGTATCTTTATAACTTGTCCTATTTTCTGGTTGACTTCTACATAAAAATCGGAGAGAGATTTTTCAGAACAAAACTGTTTCCAATATACTAAATTGAATTTTTTTCCTGGGTTTTACCACTTATATACTGTATCTGGGATCCTCTGCCTTTCTCCCCACAGTGTGATCGAGGCTATTACCTGTATGAGTCATGGTGATCATGAAGTTGGGGTAGATACAGTTCTTCCATAGGTATTCTACACTGCCCATACAATGATTTCTCCTAAGGACCATTAAGATCCTAAAAAGATCAAAAAATAGGGACAAATGGAACTTAGCTATCAGGGAGCTGACTTTGCTGTCCGCTCTTAAGTATCAAAGTATTCTCAAGTGTATCACTGACTGGGAAGGCAGACCTGTAGCCTGGATTTCCTGTCATGGTGGGGATCTTGTGACTTGGCCATCAGAGATTTTCTTTCAAGTTCTTTTTTATCCATGCCCGCGTCATTTAACAATAAAGACAGGTGGTATTTCTGGAAGCACACGATTTCCAAAGCTGAACCTCTAGTGTCATGCCTGAAATTAATTGAGAATAGGAGCAGCAGGGGACATGTAGTGTTCCGGATGGTGTCGAGTCTTTCTCTGGCCCTTCTCCCACTAGCAAGCCAAGCTACAGCAGCAGATGGACATGCAGAAGAACCACATTTTCCGTCTGACTCAAGGGCTGCAAGAAGCTTTGGATAGGGCCGATCTGCTGAAGACAGAAAGAAGCGATCTGGAGTATCAGCTGGAAAACATTCAGGTGAGGGTGGACAGAGGGAATCTGCTGAGGAGCCCTCTGCAGGGCTGGGTGTGACTCAGTGCAGGAGGGTGCTTAGCCTCTCGATGTTCTAGGTTCCACCCACAGCATATGTGTGTGTGTGTGTGTGTGAGAGAGAGAGAGAGAGAGAGAGAGAGAGAGAGAGAGAGAGAGAGAGAGAGAGAGAACCTTTCCCAACACTTTAATTATGAATATTTTCAAACATTCAGAGATGGTGGAAGATTTCCATAGTGACCACCACCCGGATCCTACACTTAACCATTTGCTTATTTTTACTTTCTCATATATCTCTCCATCTTTTTTTTTTTTTATTCTGATAAAACTGGAACTACACACATAAATTTCAGCCCATGCTATTTGGGTTGGATTTTCCAGTGTCCTAACGACTTTACTTTTCATTTTCTTAAAGTACCAAATTTGGAAGTACACTCCTGTCTGGCTCTAAGGTTATCTTTTTTTTTTTCCCCCCCATGGTTCCAGGTTCTCTACTCTCATGAAAAGGTGAAGATGGAAGGCACTATTTCTCAACAAACCAAACTCATTGATTTTCTGCAAGCCAAAATGGACCAACCTGCTAAAAAGAAAAAGGTGGGTCCAAGTGCGCGGCAGCTGGGAGTTGGCCAATTTGACTGCACGGTTCCTGACTTAGTGGACACCACTGTGATGTATAACCATGGGAACATAGAAGAAAAAAATGTGTATTGTCTTGTTTCATTTTGGGTTGAAAAATAGGTCTTTAGATAATTAGAATAGCCTTTAGCAGAGCATATCATCAATCAAGTCTAACTTGATGTTTGTGGCCCCTTAAGTTGTAGGGCCTTTCTGTGTTAGGGGAGTGGTTTTCCCCTCCCACTTAGTAGCTGGGGTGGGGGCCTCTCTGCAGAGAGAAGGACTTATAGGTAGGTCATGTATGCAAACCTGCTTAAACAGGTTCAGAGGTCCTTATATAGGACTATAGTAGGATTAGCAGCTCCCATGTATGGGATTCAGAGGGATTAGTAGGTCGTACATCTGGGACTCTGAATCGGTCCTTAGGTTACCTGCATGGGACTCCAGGAAGAATTACAAATGATCTGGCCCAGTGGTTTTGATCAGCTAATGAAGAGACTGAACCCTGGGACTTGGAGTACCAAACTGGATAGCCATACTCTCCATACCATTCTTTTAAAATTAACTATGGATAAAAACCCAAACCATGGGCAGGTTATATATAGGTACACATTATAAGTTGTTTTATTTTATTTTTTCAGTGCTGGGTATTAAACCCAGGGCCTTGGGCCTGGTAGGCAAGTGCCCTACTACTGAGCCACACCTCCATCTCCAGAAAGTAGCTTCTTCAGTCTCGGCTTTCCCAACACACAGAAATCCTCACACTAGGTTTGGCCAAGTGTTCACAGTTTCAGGCCTCTAAGAACTTGCAGTTTCCTTCCAAAGGCCTTAGTACAACCTAGTGGCTATGGCAGCGCTTTTATAGAAAAGGGCCTAATGACTTGGAATATCCAGGAGAAAGGCTTGGAGGACTAAGTCAGTGGTTGGTCCCAGTGTTCCTGGTGCCATCTCTACTGTACGAGGAAGTGCAGCGTTCAGAGGTTACCTCCTGCTGAGCAGCCTCTGCCTGGTTGGATTTCAAACTTGCATATACTATGTGACTATATATTGCTAAGCTTATGATATTTAATCTTTTTTATTTTAGCAGTGGACTGGTGTCTAGTTATGTCACTTGGTGTAGTCAGGGTGTTTCCATCTCTTATTTTTTAAGTTAATTTTGTCTCAGTTGCATTATTCTGTTTTCCTTTTCTGTGTACAGTAAATGTTTCCATTTGCATTTTTAGTAAGCCCCTTATTTTACCATCATTTTAGCCTTCATTATCAAATTTTGCTTTAAAAAAAAAAAAAAAAAAAAAACACCCCTCTCTGTGTCTTGTAACTAAGCATCATGAGACAAATTCAAAGGCAAGAGTGACCTCTGAACCATCTCTCCTGGCTCCATACTCCATCTCTCCTGGTTCCATTTTTTTGAGGGGAAAAGACTCTCAGGAAATGGCTGTCCTGTCTTGGGAATGCTAAAGGAAGAGGTGGTGGCAATTCAAGCATCTTTAACCCTCTTGGCGAAAACGTCCGCACCTCACTTTTTTTTCAGCCGGCTGGAATGGGCTGACGCTCAACCTACCCCTTCCCCCTTCACATGCCATTTTTACTAAACACACTTACAGTGAGTATGTTCCTGGCCTTGGTGGTCTGCTCCTCCCGAGTCAGCTTTCCTTTAGCTAGCGCACAGTGCCAGTTTCCAGGAGTTAGGAGATATCTCTGTTTCCATTGCTAGGGTTTATTTAGTCGACGGAAAGAGGACCCTGCTTTACCCACACAGGTTCCTCTGCAGTACAATGAGCTGAAGCTGGCCCTGGAGAAGGAAAAAGCTCGCTGTGCAGAGCTGGAGGAAGCCCTTCAGAAGACCCGCATTGAGCTCCGATCTGCCCGGGAGGAAGGTAGGGGCTCCATCTACAAAGCACTCCAGGCTGTGAGTGGGGCAGAGGGCTGAGCTCCATGAGATTGGTCAAAGCGCCATTTTTGTTTATGGCCTCTGAGTTTTCAGTCCAGACACCCCAAGTCTAAAAAATTATAGCCTCCTCTATGTTCCCAAATTGGTATGACTTATATCCATTTGGTCTTGGGGCCTTGAAAGACAGCCCAGGGGCAGTCTGCCTAATCTGGTCCTCTTGATAACTCTGCTAACCCAAAATCACACTGGTCTCTCAACAGCTGCCCACCGCAAAGCCACAGACCACCCACATCCTTCTACTCCAGCCACAGCGAGGCAGCAGATTGCCATGTCCGCCATTGTGCGGTCACCTGAGCACCAGCCCAGTGCCATGAGCCTGCTTGCCCCACCGTCTAGCCGCAGAAAGGAGTCTTCAACCCCAGAAGGTATATTCTTATCTTAGTCTGTTTTCTGTTGCTATAACAAAATACCTGATACTGGGTAGTCAAGAAAAGAAGTTTATTTGGCTCATAGTTCTGGAGGCTGGGAAGACCAAGAGCGTGCCTCCAGTATCTGGTGAGGGCCTTCCTGCCGCATTATAATGTGGTGGCAGGATGGAGCAAGTGAGCTAGCTCAGGTTTCTCTTCCTCTTTGTATAAAGGAATGCCACTGTGGGAGCTCTAGCTTCACCTCCACTAACCCTAATGATTTTCCAATGGCCCCTCTTCAAATCCTATCTTCATATGAATTTGAGGATTAAATTTCCAATGCAAGAACTTTTGGGGGACTCATTCAGACCATATCCATTCTTATGGGCCTGTTGGAGTTATGTAGAATTTTTTTTTAACCTTCCAAGAAATGTAGTCATATGGTAAAAATTACAAGTAATTCTAAGGAATAAAGAGTGAAATGTGAGTTTTCCCTCCCCCGACAGATCCCTTAACCCAGAGTGGTCAGATGTTTTCACTCATCGAGTTCTTTAGCCAGAGTTCATGAATGTAGCCATGTTATTAATTCATGTATCTTATATGAACAGATTTAAAGAATGTGAGAAAATAAGCCTATTTTTCTCAGCTTGTAAATAAATATCATAGCACACTATACCGTACACTGCAAGACGCCTTTCAGATAAATGTTAGACACACATCAGAACACAGGGACTTACTTCATGCTTTCAGAGGACTACCCAGATGGTATGGGTATACGATTCACCTATTAAACCAGACCCCTGCTGTTGGGCACTTAGATTGTTTCCCTATAACCACAGACACGCTGCAGAGAACAGCCTGTACTTCTGTAGGTGTTGTGGCTGTGGAATAAACTGTTGGGAAATGAGTCATTGGGTTAAAGGTTTTGTACATTTCAAGTGTAGATAGTTTGTGGCAGTTTATTTAGCTATTGACAGGGTAAGGAGTTTTGTTTGTGTTCCTAAGGATACTCTGTTCATCTTGAGATGGAAAGGACTTCTACAAAGGCCAAGGAGAGTGGTTTGGAAAGGCTTGGGGAAAACAGAGCAGAACCGTGGCTTAGCATCATGACATCACCATCAAAGCCGCTGGGGCTGTGAGTCTCCACGGCATTTCACTATTGCTCTTGTTTCTTTTCCACCATGAGGTGGTCTCTTCCTATGTTTACATAACACCTTGAGTCAAAGAGCTTTGCTCTAGAAGTCATCCAGATGGTGTTGGGAACCTAGAGGAAAGCGTGGTTCCTGGCTGTGGTGCTCACTGACGAGCATCGGAGAGCAGCCTCCTGGGAGGTGTGAACGCTTCTCCTTCTCGGGCTGCGCCTTCCAGCTCACAGTGCATTGCTGTTATCCTTCCTCACGAAGGAAAGGAAGAGAGCCGACCATTCAGAGGGACATGTCCAGAGCTTTTCTATCTAAAGTTGCCTCTAATTAAGTCACCGTTGAGAGGAAACCGGTTAAACTGGGGGTGAAGGGTTGGCCTTACAGCATAGATGTAAGAATCAGTTCTTTGAGACTAAAAAGTTGATTTATGAACAAAAGGAGATCATTCATGGAAAAACTGGACATACATAGAGAATTCTTCAGTCAGTACATATACATAAAATTGAGAGATTCTTTAGTTCATAATAATTACTTTTAAATGGGATTTTTCTCCCGTATGTTTATTGGTGCATTATAGTTGTGTGTGATGGTGAGCTTCATTGTTGCACATTCACACATTCAAACAACATGACAATATAATTTGGCCAATGTCATTCCCTGGGGTTTCTTTCCATTCTCCTTACCCCTTTAAATTGGATTTTGAAAAGCTCTAGACATATGATTTCATCTGAAAAGCAAAGCCTTTATGACTAAAATATTTACAATTAATTTTAAAGCTTGTTTTCTTTATGACCCCAAACATATACTATAGGATGATCAATCTACTAGGAAATAAAACCCAATTCCTGCTGGGTGCAGTGGCACATGCCTATAATCCCAGTAGCTCAGGAAGCTAAGGCAGGAGGATTTTGAGTTCAAAATCAGCCTCAACAACTTACTGAGGCCCTAAGCAGCTCAGTGAGACCCTGTCTCTAAATAAAATACAAAAAAGGGCTGGGGATGTGGCTCCGTGGTTAGGCACCCCTGGGTTCAACACCTAATACTAAAACAAACAACTTAATAACAGGTGGTGGGTACTTGAAGTTGATTCATAAAAATTTAGATGCATCTGTTTGTGTCAAAATACTTTCATAGGCTGCAACTAACCTACTCTAATGTTTTTTTTTTTAAAAAAACAGTTTTATTTAAAGATAATTCACATATGATAAAATTCATCCATTTAAATTGTACAGTTCAGTGTTTTTCAGTAAGATCTGCTTTCTATCTCTGGATTTGCTCCTCTGGGTTCCTATCAGTGGGATCATACCATGCGTGGCCTTTTGTGTCTGGCTCCTTCCACGAGTGTGATGTATTTGAAGTTCACCCACATTGTAGCAGGTGTCAGTACGCAGTTTCCTTTTATGACTGTATGCATGGTATTCCTTGGCACAGGGAATGATCATCAATGGGCTTTTGGATCATCTGTACTTTTTTCCTGGCATAAATCATGCTGGTGTGGATAAGTGTTTTCAGTTCTCTTGGGTGTGTATCTGGGAGAGGACTTGCTGGGTCAGACGGTGACTTTGTTTAGCTTGCTGAGGATCTGCCAGGCTCAGGTCCAAAGTGGCTGCACCATTTCACTTTCCCCCTGGCCAAGTACAAGGGCTCCAATTTTTCCACATTCTCACCAACTCTTGTTTTTCCATTTCTGGGTCCTAGATGTCCTTAGTGGTGGTGAAGTGGCATTGCATTGTGGTTTTGATTTGCATTTCCCTAATGGCTGTGATGTTGAGCATCTTTTCATGTGCCTATTGGCCATTTATTTATCCACTTTGGGGAGATATCTATTCAAATCCTTGACCCACTTTTTAATTGAGCTGTCTTTTTATTACTGAGTTGTGAGAGTTCTTTATGTATTCTAGACACAAGTTCATAATCAGATATGATTTGCAAATATTTTCCCCTCATTTTGTGGGTGACTCCTCACTTTCATTTGCAGTACTCTGATGATTTAATTTTTTTGCCCCTTTCAGAATATAGCCGGCGTCTTAAGGAGCGCATGCACCACAATATTCCTCACCGATTTAACGTAGGACTGAACATGCGAGCCACAAAGTGTGCTGTGTGTCTGGATACTGTACACTTCGGACGTCAGGCATCCAAATGTCTCGGTAAGAGAAGTGGTGGTGCGTCTGTGGTGGGCCCTGTTTCTCCATCTGAGGAACCCATCAGGTGGAGGCCATGTTTTCCTAAGTTCCTCATCGTGAGATGCATTTGTAGCCAAGCTCTTCATTTTAGTGGGAGGACACTATTTTTACCCCATTGAAGCAATGATCCTATACTCCTGGCTGCAGCTCAGGCTGTGCAGTGCCCTCATCTCTGTCGGTGTCCAGCCGTTTTGCCAGGATGGCTTCTCCCTGTCTTCTCCCACAGAACCATACAGACACATCCTTTGCGCACCTGTTTGTGGGCAGCCTGTATCGAAGCCAGGGAAACTGGGTTGGGAGCATGTGGCTGTCTTGTTTCCTGCCTCTGCGGAGGCCCTGCCCTTGGGAAGCCTTAAGGACGAGCTGGTTGCTGGGCCTGTATACAGTAGCTGCTTGGGTGTGAGACTCCCCAGGCTTGGCTGGAAGGCCACACTCTGAGCCCAGAGAGCGTGTTTTCAGGGTGTTCACTGCTCTCCCCTAGAATGTCAGGTGATGTGTCACCCCAAGTGCTCCACGTGCTTGCCAGCCACCTGCGGCCTGCCCGCCGAATACGCCACACACTTCACCGAGGCCTTCTGCCGTGACAAAATGAACTCCCCGGGTCTGCAGACCAAGGACCCCAGCAGCAGCCTGCACCTGGAAGGGTGGATGAAAGTGCCCAGGTATTGTTGCAGGGTGGCTTGGGGTCCCCAGGTGTTGGTGCTGAAGGCCACGGGCCGATGCCTTTTCAAGGGTCCCCTCCCCTGGGTCCTTCAGACTGATTCTTCTGAGTTCCAGCATTTTCCTTTCCCAATTTTCTTTTCCCAGGAATAACAAACGAGGACAGCAGGGCTGGGACAGGAAGTACATTGTCCTGGAGGGATCCAAAGTCCTCATTTATGACAATGAAGCCAGAGAAGGTAAATTAATAATTCAGGGGGAACTGCACTGCACGTGGCTAACCCAGGTCTCCCAGCGTTGGCGTGAAGGCGTTGTTTGGACTGCCTCGCGAGCCTTCTACGCTCTCCCATTTTTGAAAATTAAAAGCCAAATGACTTCTCTAAAGGTTATTGGTGCGATACTCACATCTATAGGTCTCCCCCCCGGAGAGCCCGCAGGGTGCTGCCCTGAAGATTCCACCTGCTAATGCCTCAGAGAACTTCCGCCTCAGCCAACTAACCCATAAATCCGCATCGTCATCAGAAATTTGACTGTGCCACTCATCTGACACACTTTATTTTTTTTTTTATCTTCCCTCTCTGCACACCTCTTTCCCTTCTTTGTTCTCGTGCGCCTCTCTCTACACGCGTCCCCTGTCTCTGTCCCCCTCTCTCTCTGCTCTGCTCTTCTCCCCTCGTTCTTGTGCCTGTTCTTTTGTTTTTCTTTCTGCCCCTTCCTCTTTGCACCAAGCTGGACAGAGGCCGGTGGAAGAATTTGAGCTGTGCCTTCCCGACGGGGATGTATCTATTCATGGTGCCGTTGGTGCTTCCGAACTCGCAAATACAGCCAAAGCAGGTGAGGGCAGGTGGGCCGGGCGTGGCAGATCAGCCGGGGCTGGAGGGGAACATGAGGGTTGGCTCTGCCAAGGAAGCCCACCTTCTCTGGCTCCCCTGGCTTTGTGGTGACGGGGACCGTGTGGTTTGGTGGGCTGTCTTGTATCTCACGGCCATCCCTGCCAGTGAGAATGGGGGAAGTCCACACCCAATCCTGTGCTCTCTGTGGAATCTCCTAGATGTCCCATACATACTGAAGATGGAATCTCACCCGCACACCACGTGCTGGCCCGGGAGGACCCTCTACCTGTTAGCTCCCAGCTTTCCTGACAAACAGCGCTGGGTCACCGCCTTAGAATCAGTTGTCGCAGGTGGGAGAGTTTCTAGGGAGAAGGCAGAAGCCGATGCCGTGAGTATGCCCGGGGGCGGAGTTCGGTAACTTAGCTTGGGGTCCCCTGGGTTGTCCTGGTGTCCCTTGGGCTGCCCTCTGGGGGGTGACAGCACTAGACAGTGATGACCAGGAGTTCTGTGGCAATGAGGTGAAACTCCAAGGCGGGAATGGAGCATCTCAAGCCCTCTGAGGCAACTCTGAGGAAAGGGGAGGCAGTGGCGAGCATGCTCTTGGGGCCTGAGGGAGCGTGTGACAGCGGTACAGCCACCTGTGCTCCCTCAAGGGCATCTGCTCTGCTGTTTACTCTGATGAGTTCTTTGGCTTAAAGGCTTGAGTTACAAGCACTTGGCCATGAATCAGCACAGCGGGCTGCCACAGCCACGTCGACTTCAGGGAGGCTCTTCCCAACCTTCCTGGTTGCTCCTGCAGTATTTGCTCTTCTGTGGGCAGGTTTGAAGTCCTACTTATCCTTCAGATGTTAGGAACGTGGGTGTTCCTTGATTGGCATCACTCCCCCCAGAACGTTCGAAGGTGCAAACAGTGCTCATTGCTCATTGGCGTTTGCTCCACTCAAGACCCAACAGCTCTTTTCAGACACTTAGCTCCTAATGAACACTTTAAGGGTTTGCAGTTGGAAAATTCTTAACCATGAGCCTCCTGGAAAGAGCTGTGCTCGCTGGGCAGGCCTGTTTTTGTGAATGTTCTGTATCTCACATGTGAGCCTTTTACTGAGATCCACGTTGATATGTGTACAATAGGCCCGTGGCTGGGTTTTCTACGAGCTTCTGACAGCGTGGGTTCAGGTAAAGAGATTCAGAGGCTGTTGGTTTGCTGCTGACCCCACTGTGCCTTGCACTTTTGCTGCAGCCTTGGGGGTGGGGGCAGCAGGAGCCGTCCATGTGGCTTGCTAATCCTTTGCAGGTGAAATCTGTGTAGCTTCAGCTATTTCCTATTCCAGAGCAGCTCTGTGTCTACACACTCACTTCTGTGTCCAAGCCAAGTTATGACTCTGATGCTAATTAACAACCGCCCCATAGAAACCCATAATATCTACATCTTGCCTTTGGAGCTCAGATAGAATTACTGGGCAAGAGGCTGGGGGCGTAGCTCTGTGGTGGAGTGCTTGCCTAACCTACACAGGCCCTGGGTGCTATCCCCAGTGCCAAAACCCAACAACAACAAAAAAGGGGGTGGGGAGCTAGGAGAAAATGTATTTTCTGAGTTTGACTTTAAGCTTCTCTTTTTCGTTTCATCTTTCCTTTCACATATGAAAAGAAATTGCTTGGAAACTCCCTGCTGAAACTGGAAGGTGATGACCGGCTGGACATGAACTGCACACTGCCCTTCAGTGACCAGGTAACATATTTTCTGGGCACTGTCAGCCAGTGTATGGCTACAGCCACACACCGTCGAGAAAGGGAGGACTGTGTAGGCTTTGTGGCTCTTCTGCTTTTTTTTTCACGTCATGGTGACGTGACTGTGCTTAACTTTGGACTTCTGTCCTTAACTTTGGACTTCTGTCCTTACAGGTGGTGTTGGTGGGCACCGAGGAAGGGCTGTATGCACTGAATGTCTTGAAAAACTCCTTAACCCATGTGCCAGGAATTGGAGCAGTCTTCCAAATTTATATCATCAAGGACCTGGAGAAGCTACTCATGATAGCAGGTGTGAGGCCAAGGCACAGCCCTTTCCTTTCCTTTTAAGGGAAACAACTTAAGAGCTAGGTTTCAGGCTTGTGAGGCATAAAGCAGGCTGTCCTGGTGGAAGGCTGGAGCAGCAGTGGCTCTTTCCTCCTGAGGGATGCCAAGCCTCGGCTGACGGGCCCTTTTTGTCCACGTTTGGTTCCCTTTTGGTGTTCAGTTGAGCATAGTCTGACACCTGCAAAGAACATCTGACCATTATGCCTATAGTGAAGAATGCTTAGGTTAGTCAGCTTTTCATTACTATAATGAATCACCTGAGACATGCTATTAATGAAGAAAAGAGGTTTATCTAGCTTGTAGTTCTGGAAGTTCAAAGTCCAAACAGTACAGCGCTGACTGGGTGAGGCCAACCCTTGGCTGCATTACCTCATGGGTAGAGAGCATGGTGGGAGGGCTTTCAGGAGCAAGCAGACTCCACACAGGAGAGCTGGGTGGGGCCAGACTTGCTTCCTCTATAATATCCCTCTCCAGCACTCAAGGGGTTTCACAAGAACTCCATTCTGAGAGCATGTCTCCAGGGACCCCAGGACATTCCACTGGGTCTCACCACTTAAAGATTCCATAGCACTTCCCACCAGTGCTACCCTGGGGACCAAGACTCCAATCACATGGACTCTTGGGGCTCCCCAGAGCATATCTAAACCATGGCGAGTGCCAAGCCTCAAAGATTCATCAAAGTCAAATTCCTTGTCCTGATTGGATCAGCAGCACTGTGGGCCTTGGCCTTCCTAGAGTTTCCTGCTCTCACAGTCTCTGTGTGATTACTTCCTGATCTTTCTTATGTCTGAATGCTCAGAGACATGTCATCTAGATTCACCATGGGCTCACATTTTTTTTGGTACTGAGGACTGAACCCAGGGGTGTTTTACCACTGAGCTACCTCCCCAGTCCTTTTTTATTTTATTTTTTTAAATTTTGAGGCAGTGTCTTTCAGAGAATCTTGCAAAGTTGCTGGGGCTGACTTGAACTTGCTGTCCTCTTGCCTCAGCCTCCCGAGTTGCTGGGATCACAGGGATGTGCCTCTGCACCTGGTTTCCACTTGCTAACATTTTGTTAGTTTCCTTTCTTCCTCCATGTGCGGGTATCCTACGAGCAAGGGCATTCTTTCACATGACCATGGCACAATTTGTTTTTTTTTTTTTTCCTTTGTTGGCAAATTTTTTTTTTAAAGGAAAAACAGTATTATTGACTCAGCATTCAAAACATGTTTTAGGTGTGGCTGGGTCCACAGACTGAAGTGACGTGGCCAGAGACTGGTACTCCTGGAATGGTGGCTCTGTGCTGTCCCTTTCCTCCCGGCCTGTTGCCTTCCTCCATTCCTGTTTTCCTTCCTGATTATACGGTTGAGTAGTTGTAGGTTCACAGCAAAACCGAGAGGAAGGTACAGAGATTGGCATGCAGCCCCCTCCCACTCCCCAGCCCCCTGCATCATCAGCGTCCACACTGCCTGGTACGTTGGTTGCTGTTGAGGAACCTGCACGGGCACTTTGTCATTGCCCAAAGCCCACAGTGTCTGTTGGCTTCACCCTTGGTGTTCCACTTTCTCTGGGTTTTGGCAAACTTATGCTGGTATGTGCATGTGGGAAAGTTTCACATGGTATGATTTTTTTTTTTGCCTTCAGGAAATTTTACCCTTGCCATAATACAATAGTCTGATACATTGCCCACAGTCCGATTTTACCTGGGGCCCAGTAATGTTTTTTATAGTGTCTTCCCCTCAACTCATGGTTCAACCCAAGGTTGCGCTTAATCCTGTCTTTATCTGGAACGGTTCCCATCCTTCCATTTGTCTTTCTTGACATTGACGTATTTGCATAGTCAAAGCCTGTTGTTTTATAGAATTTCTTCTCCTTGTTGCTCCCAGACATTCTTTCTTTACCCAGGAATATGTTTAAAAGTTCAGTTCTTCCTCCAATCTTATGTCTGCAGAATTTCCCCCCTTAGAATCTGGACTAAAAGGCCAAATGTTTCCATCTGAGATCTAAAATAGTGAGCATCCCTAATTTGAAAACCCGAGCCATTTTGAGTGCTAATGAGGTGCTACAGGTCAACAATTCCAACTGCCCTCACATGATAGACAAGTCATTGTCAAATTGCAGAAGCTCTTAAAGTATGTCATAAAATCATCTTGCAGCCATGTATATAAAGCATATATGAAACAAAATAATTTTGTATCTAGACTTGAGTCCCACCCCCAAGTGATCTCATTATGTTTATATAAATATTCCAAAATCTGAAATCTGAGGCACTTGTGATCTCAAGCAATTCAGATAAGGGGTGCTCAGTGTAGAGGGGTGTATGGAAATCTCAGTAGCTTCTATTTGGAACTAGACCGGGCCTCCCTCCCTGTCTTCACTACTCCCTTCACGCTGACGGAGGCTGCTCCTTTCCCCTCAGGAGAAGAGCGGGCCCTGTGTCTGGTGGACGTGAAGAAAGTGAAGCAGTCCCTGGCGCAGTCGCACCTTCCCGCCCAGCCAGACATCTCGCCCAACGTCTTCGAAGCTGTGAAGGGCTGCCACTTGTTTGCTGCTGGCAAGGTTAGTGCTCCTCAGGCCTCCACTGGTGGAATGTCCAATGTCCTTGAAGTCGCCAATAGCTCCTTGACCTGACCTTGAAAGTCAAGCATCCCTCAGACTGGTTTGAATTGCTGTTGCTTCCTTTGGGCCTGCGAAATGATCTGGGTAGCCTTGAAATTTGCACAGGTTTTGAATTGGAAAGAAACACAAGAATAAGATGAGCAAAACTAAAAGGTTGATCCGTAATTTTAGAAGTGTGTATGTGTGATGAGCATTTTTTTTTTTTTAAGAAAAAAAAATCCTAACATAGAACCCCATGTCTGATCTGGATGGAAAGACAATTAATAAATTGAGATTTACAGATTCTAGAGATTTACAGATTCTAACTTACGACGTTTAGACAGTCATTCCTCAGTATCTGAGGGGGATTGGTTCCAGAACCATCCCCCAACAACATACCAAAATCCGAGGACGCTTAAGTCCTTTGTACCCTGTAGGATGGTAGTGTTTGTACCTTTGTATGTGACCTGTGTACATTTTCCCACGTTCATGAAATCAACTCTAGATTATTTATAATACATAATTCAATATAAATGCTATCTAAGTAGTTATTCTGTATTGTTTAGGGAATAATGATTTTTGGTACAGAGGCAGGTTTTTTCCTGCTGAATATTTTCAGTCTGTGTCAGTTGAACGTGCGGCTGTGGAGCCTGTGGATGCCGAGGACCAAGCATGCCATGGAGCCGCTCACCAGCACTCAAGGGATTCTCTTGTGATTTCTAGTATATTGAAATTTTGCACATAAACACGTTTGTTTGCCTTCTCCTTTAAATATGTTTTATCATGGTCTGGGGCTGTAGAGCACCTGCCTAACGTGTGAGGATATGGGTTCAATTCCCAGCATCACAAAAAATAAATAATTTTTTTTTTTATTAAAAGTGAAGAACATTTATGGACATATACAGACCTACACATACAACTCTAGTGAAGTCTGGAGCAAGCCACTTCCCTCGCTCCAGAAATAGCTTGCTGGTCATTGCTCAGAAGGCTACTCAGATGGCATTGACTGAGAAAACCCCTCTGTGTGTGACCTCCAAGACCTCTGCCCTAGGGCTGCAGGACTAGACAGGGAGGGGACCTTTTCCTTCCCTGAGGTTACTGATGCTCGGTCTTTGATTTCACTTGTACTAACTGTAAACAGAGGATACTTTGGGTTTTATTGAACAAGTGCTCCTGGCGTGGCATTGCTTCATTGGTCATTAATTTTTGCCTTTGTCTTTGTTTTTTCTTCCTTTAGCTTTCCTGGCTTTCTTCCATTATTCTTTGTTCTAATATAATTTAAACTTATTAACTTTTCAGGGTATTTTTCTAATATAACCATTTTAGGGCCACACATTTCCTTCTAACTACTAGTTCAGTTGTGCCCTATAAATTTTGATATTATAACTTGTTATAATTGTTCTACATGTTTAAAAATTTCTCCTGTGAATGATGAGTTACTTAGAAATGTGCATTTTAGTTTCCAAATTTTAAAATTACAAATTATTTTTATTTTTTAAATACTAAAAAAAGTATGAGACATAAACCTGTAAGTGATAAAGCCAAGTGATGTAATAAACACCCCTGAACCTGCTATCCAAACCAAGAAATAGAACTGTTCCTCCTCTATTCCTCTCCTTTCCTGCCCAATTGCTGACCTTCATTTCAGGACAATTTGAACAATAAGTATCTTTTCACCCTTGATGAATGGCAAAGATCTGGTTGTAGGGGGGTGAAAAAGAGGGATTCAACTCTAGAAAAAGGGAGTTTTGATGTGGAATCTGTAGGTACAGGCCTAAGCTAAGAGCATTTTCATTTATACTGGAATTGTCTTAAAATTCCTGTAGCAATTTCTATTACCTTTCCTCTCCTTTCCCTTATCCTGTCCTGCCCCCTTCTCCCAGGGGAAGGTTGTCAGAAGAATCTGTCTCTAGCTAAAGGCACATGTGTGCAAAACGTGGGTGCTATCAGGTGGATCCTGAGGCCTTCCCTGGATCCCAGCTACAGTGGTGTTTCAACCAGCAGACATTTGATAACGTCTGAAGACATTTTTGATTGTCACAACTGGAGGGTGCTATAGTCATCTCGTAGGTCCAGACCCTGATGCTGCCCATCATCTTGCAATATGCAGGACACCCCTCTGCCCCACCACCACACCAAAGAACAAACTGGTCCAGATTGTCAGTAGGTCTGAGGTGGAGAGATCCTGCTCCAAACTGGTGTTCCTCACCTAGTTTTGCTCCAGAGCCAGGGTGCCCATGGGTGACTCTTTCTTTCTCTCTTTTCCCTTTGGTTTTGCAGATTGAGAATGGGCTCTGTATCTGTGCAGCCATGCCCAACAAAGTCGTCATCCTCCGCTACAACGAAAACCTCAGCAAGTACTGCATTCGGAAGGTGAGTCACAGCCCTGCCATCCTGTTCTCCCAAGGATCCCGCGTGGAGTGTTTGTGTCAGGGAGCAGCGTGTGCCCCTTCTATTCTGCCACCATTCAGCCTGGGGTCACCTCCCTAGAGAGTGAGACCCTTCCCTTCTGGAAGAGCCCAGAGCCACTCATAGCTGTGGTTGATAGTTTAGTCTGTGGGTTTATTGAGCGCCCATTGGCACCAGGGACTAAGCTGGCCATCCACAGTTTGCAGGACAGTTCTCCAGTGTTCAGGTAGGACAGTTGGAGCTGGGAGACAACCTAGGCTACAAAGTCAAGACCACATCTGAAGTTCAGTTTCCCTAGTCTTTCCCTAGTATCATGCTGTTTCAGTTTCCCCTTCCCTCATCCCTGGTAGGTGGCCAGTCCATAGTCAGTGGTGATGATAGTGCTGGCGGGAGTTCCAACCGTAAGTTGAGGAAAATTGTCACAACTCATTACTGCTTTATGATTCCTAGCCACCGATTAGAACCCCTGGTGTTTTGACCACAGGATTGGCCTAAAAACAAATATAAATAATGAGCAAGTGGACAATTAAGGTAGGAATGCAGTGATTATGAAGACAGTAAGTACTACGTAATAGAGGTTTCTGTTAGAAACTTAGAAGCCGGGGCTGGAGTTATGGCTCGGTGGTAGAGCCCTTGCCTGGCATGTGTGAGACCCTGGGTTTGATCTTCAGCATCACACACGTATAAATAAAATAAATGATCCATTGGCAACTAAAAAAAATATTAAGAAAAAAAGAAACTTAGAAGCCAGCAAAAGGAAGGAGACCATTCCTCACCACCCCTGTTAATAGTTGTGTAGTTTTCCAGTTTTCTCTCCAATAAGAACGAATTGTTAAAATTCTACCTTTTCATTGAAATAGCACTTCTGGCCCTGCCCCGCCTTTTGTCTGCAATTGGCTTTCTTTTCCAAAAAAGCCTGGTGTTGTGTAGAGTATCAGGAAAAGGGTAGCAGAGGGACTGCGGGCTGTCCTGAGAGGCGTGAAGGGTGACAGTGTCGCAGTTCTGGCAGCGACTACCTACAAAGCGTGGCTAGATGCTTCAGGCAGAAACAGAAGAGCAGAGGAGCCAGCTGTCCTGTGTCATCTCCTGTCCTTCTCTGCCCTCTGTCTCAGGAGATCGAGACCTCAGAGCCCTGCAGCTGCATCCACTTCACCAATTATAGTATCCTCATCGGAACCAACAAATTCTACGAAATCGACATGAAGCAGTACACGCTAGAGGGTAGGGCTGGTGTCCCCTCGCCACCCGCTGCGTGGCCTGGGCCTTGTAGGGTCAGAAAGCCCTCCTGAAGCCCACCTCCCACCTGCCTTTACAGAATTCCTGGACAAGAACGACCACTCCTTGGCGCCTGCTGTGTTTGCTTCCTCTTCCAACAGCTTCCCCGTCTCCATCGTGCAGGTGAACGGGGCAGGGCAGCGAGAGGAGTACCTGCTGTGCTTCCACGGTGCGTCCTGCTTGCTCCTGTGGGGCTGGGAGCCAGGCCGGGGCCAGGCCGGGGCCAGGCCGTGGGGACCTGAGGCAGGGCCTGCTGAGAGTACGGAGGTGTTGGTCCAGCACCTGAGGCCTCTGGGCTCCTACTGCCCACCAGGCACACCCCCTCCCATCCTCCGCACAGAGCAGCCCCATCTTTCCTTCTCTGTCCCTCACTTGCTTGCTCTCTTTCCTTTCTCGTCCTCTGGCTGGCCTGTCTTCCTCCCTCCCTCCTTTTCTCCCTTCCCCTCTCTCTGTTGATATTTTCTTTACTTTTTAAAAATATTAAAAAATCTGGGTCCCCCCTGTCCCTGGGTCTCTGCCTCCTTGATCTCTGTACCCACTTCCTGTCTCTTCCGCTTTCCCCCCACCCTTTTTTTTCCTACATTCACCTCCCTTTTGTTTGATCCCTCTTTCTTTAATAAAATAAATACTATATCGTCATTTTAAATAAAACAAGGAGATGGTCAGCAGGTCTTCAGGTTTTATTGATTCGGTTAAATCTGGCCAGTTGTCCCTGGGATCTGTCCTCATTCTTGTGTCATGGTGTGTGTCCCCAATGCCCTCCACTCCTCTGATGCTGAAGCCCCATCTCTTGATGCCTTGCAGAATTTGGGGTGTTCGTGGATTCTTACGGAAGACGTAGCCGCACAGATGATCTCAAGTGGAGCCGCTTACCCTTGGCCTTTGGTGCGTGATGCATGGTGTGGGGGCTCCTCTTTTGCCAGAGCCTGTGTTATGGGAAAGAGTTGCAGGTGGAATTCTTTTTGCCTTAAATACTGTGTCATGCATTTCATCAGACACTGGGCGCCATGTATAACAGTCACCTAAGTGAATGTACATGACAGAAGATTCTGAGGCTTACTGAAGAATTGCCTAAGCCAGCTCCACCAGGCCACAGTTCAGCCTTGGAAAATATTTGTTAAGCTCTCATCATAGAAAGAAGACCATTTGCTGTGGACTTATTTAAATCATTTCCAAACACTATGTAGTGTCCCACAGTATAGCCAAATACCTGCCAACATAACCAGTTCTAATTAGGCAGAGTGGTTAAGCCACGTCCATACCTTTATAAGCGTCAACAACACTGTAATGAACATCCTTGAACAAATATTTGTACACTTATCAAATAGTATCTCCAGATGACGGGTCCCTAAAAGTAGAGTTTCTGAGTCCAAGAGTAAATACCCGCATACGTGCAAATATGCACACACACAACTTGTGTGAGTTTTCTGGAATATCATTTGGCTGAAATACCCTTTAAGGCCATTTTATTTATATATTACTGCATGATATGCCATTCCTAAACTTAGTGACCTAAAACAGCACCTTGTCGTTGCTCATGAGTCTGTGGTCTGGTTGGACACCTGTGCTCCACGTGTTGTTGACAGTCTCACACACACAGAGTAGGGACTTCCGCTGGGGCTGGTGGCTGGAGGCCTCCTCAAAGAGTATGGACTTACAGGCTGGCAGCTTTGGCACCGCCTCCACATTCTGGTTCAAGGGGCCACAGGGTGGGTGCGTATTCACAGCAAGGGAACTGCGTGGGGATTTGAGTCCTGGGAAGCATGACTGAGAGTCTACACCCACATAATGGTTTGCCCCAAGGAATAATAGTGAGAATCAACAGTGCCATTATATCCTCTACAGTTTCAGTGGTACTATACAGAGAGATGAGTGACTTAATATAGAGAGAGAATATTAAGACCAGAAATATCTAATTAGCTAAGTGCAATCTTTTTAAATTTTTGACGATGTATACAATTAGTTTAATAGTATACCATGAGAAGTCTCCCATGTTTCCCATTTGCTATATTCTTTCTCTGTACTCCACTAAAGGAAGAAAAATTTGAATCACTTATATTTCCAGTGCTTTTTGCAAATAATCTCATAAAATATATATTCTTATCCCCACCTTTATAAAATTTCATTGTGTATGTATACGTAGGGGTGTGTGTGTAAAGCGCTTGGAGGAAAGAGTCCTGCAGGGGGGGGAGTGCTAGATCAAGGGGGACCTCACAGCCAGGCTTTAATTTTCCCTCTTTGAACCCTCCTCTGCCTTTGCTCCTCCTCCACGGTGCCCGGTGGCCACGCAGCCTACAGAGAACCCTATCTGTTTGTGACCCACTTCAACTCACTGGAAGTCATTGAAATCCAGGCACGCTCCTCGCTGGGGTAAGCACCACACCTCTGTGCTCTGAGAACTCCATCTTCAGGGGTGGGGGCAGGGTGCCAGGGAGGGGCAGGTGTTTCTTCCTAACCACTCCCCAGTGACTGCCAACTCTTGTCTGGAACTCTGTAGGACCCCTGCCAGAGCGTATCTGGAAATCCCGAACCCACGCTACCTGGGTCCTGCGATTTCCTCAGGAGCGATTTACCTGGCCTCCTCGTATCAGGATAAATTAAGGGTCATATGCTGCAAAGGAAACCTTGTGAAGGAGTCCGGCACCGACCACCACCGGGTCCCCTCCACCTCCCGCAGGTAACAGCCCAGCTGCTCTGAAAAGCCAAAGGAAACTTGCTAAACTGGTTGAAGGTTTCTCGTCTCCATTCTGCCCTCAAGAACAAACCACTCATTTCTTGGAGGTCTGTGGCCCAGAAATGGCACAAGCCTTTATAAGCGTCTGGAGAATTAGGAAAGGACCGCTTGTAAAAGGAAAAGGGAGCCTTCCCATCTTTCTCTGGTGGGTGTTTCAGAGGTGCTTAGTCGGGAGCACGGATTGTGCTTCCCTGCTCGCAGATATTCTGCTGAGCTAGTGGTCGGCCACGTGGGAGACGGGCAGTGCGGAGTTGGCCAGGTGTGGCCCTCTCTGATGGGCTCAAAGCCTGGTGGGAGAGAGATGGGAGCAGTCAGGGGATCACAGCATAGGTTGAGGCTCTGGTGGGGTAGTTTAAGCACTAGGGAGGCTCAGGAGGGCCCTGCAGCCTGGACTTGGGGGCCAGGGAGAAGTGAGGCTGGGGGTGACAGACAGGGAAGGCAGTGGGGTACACTGGCAGGAGGAAAGCTGTGCCAAACAAAGGTGCAGGCCCAGAGGCGTGAAGCAGTGGGTGCGGGCCTGGGTTCCCAGCCTGCGTGGTAGCCTCTACGAATGCAGGACCTCCCCAACATGATCACACTGATATTCTTCTTAAATTTCATTCATTTCATAATTTTTGAATTGTTGATCCAATCCCAGGGTGTAGAATGCAAAGGACTGAGAAAGGCACATGGCAGCACAAAATCTCTGCTGGCTCTGTCATGCCTCTCAACTCTCCCCAGCCCCCACCACTTAGGTCCCCATCTAGGAAGGGACCCATGTTTTAAGTTTTTGTGTTTTTACTTAGAAATCTTTTGTACATATCCAAGCATATGTGTGTACGATTCTCTTTTTAAAAATAACACTATGTATTAGTCTATTTTCTGTTGTTGTAATGAAGCACCCCATGCTGGGTAGTGCTTCATTACACTATGGACAAGAGGCTGGCCTCAAACTTAAGATCCTCCTGCCTCAGCCCCAGAGTTGCTGGGAATTACAGGCATGTACCACCATGCTTGGCTCTTTGTTCTTTTTTTAAATATTTTTAGTGGTAGATGGACACAATACCTTTATGTAATTAATTTATTTTTATGTGGTGCTGAGGATCGAACCCAGTGCCTCACCAGTGCTAAACAAGAGCTCTGCCACTGAGCCCCAGCCCCGGCCCCAGACCTTCTACATGTCTGGTCAGTATGGGTCTGTTTGTTGGCAAGTACTGGGGATCCAGCCCAGGTTCTCTTGTGTGCTGGGCGGGCTCTACCTGCCCTCATAAGCATAGTTTTAATCCCAGGAGCTTGCCAAGAATCCACAAGTTATAATAACCAGGTGCTTCCTGATGCCTCCAGAGTGATCACTCAGTGGTCCACTATCTTCCCCTGAAATATCTAGATCCTCCTTAAGTGCTTTCCAAGTCATGCCAGAAACAAGTCAAAATATTGCAATTAGATCCCCCCTCATTGCCTCTTAGATGGCCGGATACCTTGCTTTCAAGACCCTACGTTTCCCAGTAAGGAGTTGCTTACTCTGTAGTTGAAAATGGTTGCAGTATCTGTGAACAGGGATGAAAAATAATGTGTATGGGTCCCTGGGGCCCCCGGGCGTGTCTGGAGAACCGGCCCTCAGTCTTGGTTGTCTCCCACCTTAAGGAACAGTCCTTTTGCTGCCGACTGCTCTGGGCAGGTCAGAATGCACAAGGCTGCTTGGTGGGTGTGATTCACTGCAGGCCTCGTTTTCCTGGTCTGTTTGGCAGAGCAAAAAACATAACTCTTTGCAAAACACATAAAATGGATGTGGAAGATCATTGGTCGTTAATGGCTATGTAGATGGAAGACTGCCTGCTCGGCTTCCAATGATGAGTGTTTCCTTCCTCCCATTCATCTTGGCTGCCGTCCTCCCTGGGCCAGCCTGCTTTCCCTGGGCACCGAGCGCCCTCACACTGCTCTTTGATGGGCCTCTGAAGACAGGGGTTATGATTTCTCTGCCATTACAATAGGCTTCATGTAGTCCTCCTCTTGGAGTGTATTTGTTATTTGTCTTCGTATCTCAGAGCTGTATGGCTAGATGAGCACATGAACCTTGATTTCAAGATGTAGGAATCTGAGTGTCACTGCTTCACAGACATCACAGGGGTGTGGGCCTTTTGAGCACTGAGTCCCCAGTTAGAGCCCCTGGGAAGCAAGAGAGACATGAAGCTATTCACAGTGAACTGACCACGGTGAGGTGGCCTCTGCTCACTCTCTCCCTGTGCATCTGGATCTGGCTTCTTCAGAGGTCATTAGGCCAGGGATGTGCTGAGGCCTCATGTGGAACTTCCAGGCCCGGGCCAGGGTGGGGAGTTGGGGGGTGCAGCCGGATTGATTGTTCAGAAAGCCCCGTGGAGCCGGGTTGTGGCTCAGTGGGAGAGCACTTGCCTGGCGTGCACGAGGCTCTGGGCTTGATCCCCACCCCTAATAAAGGCCCCAGCGTTTTCAACTGTTCTGTCATCAGCCACCGGCCTCTGGGGGCGATGCTCTGTGAGCTGGCTGGACTGTGGTCGCCCTGCTCGGCCTCCTGACTGTGTCAGCCTGCTACTGCATCCCATGACCTTACTGCCATGACTTAGAACCATCCACATCTGCAGCAGGTGCCACAAAGACTCGTGGAAAGCCACCTACAGGGAGGGGTGACCCAACACCAGACTCAAGTGTGGGACAGGTTATGGCAGCTGACAGTGACCAGCACAGGATTTCTGAAAACTGTTCCTTTGCACTGAGGCCCTTGTGGGTCCCTGACTTCTGGATTGTAGCAGGCTTAGCCCCAAAGGAAGGCTTTCTTCTGTCCCTTCCCAGCTCTTGAGGGCACTAGGGCAGCAGGGTGTAGTGGGGATCATGACTTCACACCGACCTGGTTTGGAATCCAGCACAGGCAGTCACCTCGCTGCCCTGTGTCTCCATTTCTTGCCTGTTCAGTGAGGGTCTTGCTTGCTTCCGGCTCCCCGGGATGCTGTGATCCAACAAGATGAGGGGGTCACACACAGGAAGAGCTTCGCCACAGAGCCCGCACAGGAGGCGTGGCCTTTACTGTGGCCAGGAAGTTTGGCTTCCTGTTGTGGTGGCTGCTGCCTTCCCTGTCCTCACTGCCCAGACACAAGAAGCAGGAGGTCCGGGCTCCAGGCCTGGCCTTTTTCTAAACAGTGGTGGTGACGTTGAGGTGTGGGGCCACAGAGTAGAAGGGGGACACCCTTTGGGGATCGTGACTCCCCAGCTCCCTGCCCCCTTCTCTTCTTGCCAGCAGCCCCAACAAGCGAGGCCCACCAACGTACAACGAGCACATCACCAAGCGCGTGGCCTCCAGTCCGGCGCCACCCGAAGGCCCCAGCCACCCCCGAGAGCCAAGCACACCCCACCGCTACCGCGAGGGGCGGACAGAGCTACGCAGGGACAAGTCTCCCGGCCGCCCCCTGGAGCGCGAGAAGTCCCCAGGCCGCATGCTTAGCACGCGGAGGGAGCGGTCCCCTGGGAGGCTGTTTGAAGACAGCAGCAGGGGCCGGCTGCCTGTGGGAGCCGTGAGGACCCCACTGTCGCAGGTCAACAAGGTGAGGCGACATTCTGAGGCCTGCATGTCTGTCACAAGGTCCAGAGGCGTGACCTTAGGTGCTGAGGTCACTACTGTTACTCAGGTTTTGTAAGGTACTTGGGTTGGTGAGGAGAGTGTACTGTTTTGAAGAAGGTGCTGCCCGGGCAGATAGGGGGTATGGTAGGCGTGAGGGTGGCTGTGTGGCTGTGTAGGATGTCCTCAAGTGGGAGTTGCTCCAGGGCGGGACTGTTCCCCTCCCAAGAGGCAAGTGTCAACAGCTCCAGAGCTTTGAGGGGTGTTCTGTGTGAATAAGTGTGTGTGTGTTTGTGTGTGTGTGTGTCCATTAAACACAAATGATAATGTGTTGTACAAAATGTTCTTTGCACAGGATTCCCCCCCCCTCCCCCCGGAAGGCTACATAGAAACTCAGCAGGGTTGGCCTTCTAGAACTTTGAAGTTTAAAAAATTTTTAAATCATGTGCATGTATTATCTACAGGAGGAAGACTGGGGTTCCCACAAGCAGGACAGGCCTGTGCTTGCTGCCTCTCTGCAGGACAGCCTGTTCCAGGAGCCTGCTCTGCACGGCTGAGCAACCTTTTTGTCCCCTTTCTGTATAATGTTCTCCTCCTAGTGCCATCTGCAGTTCACTGTTGGCACCTCTGCAGACAAAGGAGGAAAAACCATTTTTTCAGATTGCTTCTCACTTGTCAGTAAACTTGGCTGTGTGTGTGTCAGTGCACATGTGCCCCTCAGGAGAATTTCACAGCTCTGCAAATGTCTAGGTGACTGTCACCCCCTCGCCACCCGAGTTGAAAGGCTGGCTCTGTGTGTGGGTGCTGCCCTGCACTACCCTCACTGCTGGCCACCAGAGGGACAGACCAGGCACTCCAAATGCCTGTTTAGAATGGTGCAGAGTGAGCCCAGCAGGTCCTGGCTGCGCATGACTAACGCCCTTCTCATTTTTACTTTGCTCGTAGGTCTGGGACCAGTCCTCAGTATAAATCTCAGCCAGAAAAAAAAAACAAAAACAAAAAAAACAAAAAACAACTCCTCATCTCAAGTCTGCAGGAAAACACCAAACACACTATGGAACTCCACTGCAGGGGACCCCAGCACCCATCTGCTCAGCCACCCACGGCACAGCTGGGCACAGCCCTGCCTCGGCTCGGACACCCCTGTCTCCAGAGGTGCAGGTGGCCGGGGCTCTTGAGAGCTGTCATTGCTTGGGGCCTCTTCCAGGCACCTTCCTGCAGTCACCCTCTTTGCACTTTGTTACTCTTTCAAGCATTCATAAACTTTTGTACCTAGCTCTAGCCTGTACCAGTTCATCAGAGGAAACCAACCGGAACACTAACTGTGGTTAGAATCCTAATTAGCTACTTTAAGATCCTGGGGTTGGTTGGTTTTTCTTTTTGGTTTTCTCCTTTGTTTCTTCTTCTTCTTTTTTTTTTTTTCAAAGACAACAGAATTCTTAATAGATTTGAATAGCAGTGTATTTCCTGTTGTAGTCATTTTTAGCTAGATCACACCATCAGGTCTCTGCCACTGAAACGTAGTGTAGAAGAGTCCCCGTTGTTCTGCTAATCTCCCAAGTTCCTGTCGCTTCATTCTCGTTCCAGTCCATTTTCATAGATGGCCCTGCTTTATGTAGGGTGACATCGTAGCCAAATGTTTACTGTTCTCATTGCCTTTTATGGCCTTGACGACTTCCCCTCCCACCAGCTGAGAATGTACGGAGGTCATCGGGCCTCAGCTTGGAGGCAGTGACCTGGGGCCAAGGGACCTCACCGAGCTTTCCTTCCTCGACCCCCAGTGTCATCCCCAGCCTGCTGTCCCCGCTTACCATGTAGCTTTGGCCAGGAAAGCATGCAATAGACTTGCTCTGAGCCCAGCATTAATGGGTCTTGGGGTTGGGGTCTTGGGTTGGGAGGGGACTGTCCTTGATGGCGTGTTGCTCCCCACTCTGGGATGGGGAGGAGACCCGTCCAGGAGCTCTGCATGGCGGTTCACTGCATGTGCTGCCCCCTGACCTGGCTGACCCCTTTGGGTTGCGCTGCCAATGTGTTGATGCCATCCCATAGCTCCCGCCGAATCGAGACCCTCTGCCGACTTGCCAACAACTGGCCACAACAAGCTGCAGTCTGTAGCACTGAACAAACAAACAAAACGCTCAAGCCTTACGACCAGAGAAGGACTTCAGCAAACCGCCCCCCACCCGGTTTCCCCTCTGACCCTCATGCTCCCCTGCCGACTTCCTCACGGATGACTGTGTTCACACAAAATCCAGCACGGTTCTACCCTGAAACTGTGACTTCTCAAATGAGCCTTTGCCTAGGGCTAGACATAATACCAGGATGTTAGAGAGAAGCCGCAGCTCAACTCTTCCAGCCCCCTTGGGTTGGCTGGTCCTCCCTAGGTGCAGTGCGGCGCCCCCTATTTCTCTCTGCCTTCTTTCAGAGGGCCGAGTTCCTGGCAACTGGTATAGAACCAACCTAGAGGCTTTGCAGTTGGCAAGCTAACTAGCGGCCTTATTTCTGCCTTTAATCTCCCACAAGGCCTCTCCTGCTTTGGATTCTCCATGATTCTTAGGCATGCCTCAAAACCAAGGCACATCCTAGGTGGGCTGAAGGTAGACCTGTTTCCACCGCAGCAGGTGAACGTGACCGTGTTTTCAACCCATGTGTCCACAGTTCAAGTCACTTTCCAGATTGCAACCTGGCCCAAATACCAGCTCCTTCCTGCTCGTCTCTTAACCTAAGTGCTTTCTTGTTTGAACCACCCATGAACCTCCGTGTTGTAGCCCATTGGCAAGTGTCCTGCTGCTGTGTTTTATGTGTTGCTTGGGATCATATTCTCTTCCCCCTCCCCTAGGGCAGATCTGACTGAATGTTTGCTGAAGTTTTTGTCTCTTGGTCCACAAGTATTTGGAAAGGTCACTGATAATTGGTCTTTCAGTCTTGGCATTTCATTTAGGATCTCCATGAGAAAAAGGGCATCACAAGCCCTGAAAAATGTATATTGTGTGTCTCATTTGTGAAATGCTTCCTGCTATATAGAACTAGCTCAAAAGACTGTACATATTTACAAGAAACTTTATATTCGTAAAAAAAAAGGAAATTGAATTGGTTTCTACTTTTTTATTGTAAAAGGTGCATTTTTCAACACTTACTTTTGGTTTCAACGGTGGTAGTTACGGACAGCCATCTTCATCAGAGGGTTGGGCGCTCCATGTGTCCACCAAGACGCCAGCAGGAAATATCGAAACATGAAATTGCAGTCAAAAGCTTATTAGTATAAATAAGATTCTAGGTCTCCAAAAGTACAGGCTTTTTCTTCATTACCTTTTTTATTCAGAATAAGGATGAGAACATAAGGAACAATCCAAGATCCACCTTGAGAGAGATGAACTTTGTTGTTGAACAATAGTGAAATAAAGCAATGATCTAAAAATGTTTGCTTTGGTGCAATGACCTCATCTTTTCTTGACAGAAACCATAAAAAAAACCCAAAAACAAACAAACAACAACAAAAAAAACATCGCCAGTGTCTGCATTGGCTTACTTTATGACCTGGGGCCTTCCTGGCTCTGTGGGAGGTTTCTGGGTGGCAGGGGGCACATGGTGATGAGCATATCCTGCTTTCCTGGAATCAAGAGCTCAGGGGCTTCTCTTCCAAAGCACACCATCGTGAAGTTTGGTCAGTACTTCCAGGGAACCAGGAATGGGTTATTAAGATCATTTTGAAGAACTGCAGAACCGGAAAACTCTGTAAGCAGTCTAGTAGGCCATTTTAAAAGGATTTCTCAAGAATGGATTACTCATAACACAGCCAAACAGGAAAGCAGGTCAACTTGATTTCTCTCATCCATTATGAGGTCACCAGGAATTTAATAATGTACATGTCTTTGGAGGAAGCAGTTCAGATCAAGGTAACTAAAAATGTAAATACTTCTGTTTTTAACTAAATCCATTTTTAGTCTGCAAGGTGAATTTCCTCTGCTACTTTGTTATATAACTAGCTGGATATAGAAAAACATTGGTTTTGGCAATGGTGGTATATATATTTTCATGGTTCCTGTTGTTTTTAGTCTTTGATCTTATTATTTTCTAATCAGGCAATCTTACCATAATCAAAATTTGACATGCAGGGTTATGTCTGATGGCTTGTAATGCCATATCGGCAATATTGTTCCTCTTTTCTGTTTTTACTGTTGGGCATAAAAATTGGCCACAAGATCATAATTATAAGAATGAAAATAATTCACAGGATGAAGAAATGAAATGTTAGAAGCTTTATTTCCTTCTAACGTTAAATGCTAACCAACCATTTCAGTTATTGTTCTGAGAATTCTTGGCAGACACGGACTTTTTAAAAGCTAAGTAAACATGTTTTGGTTCCAAAAGAAATGCACCAAGATAGGTTCTGTGACTCTAAGGAACAACCTCAAAGAAACAACCAGAAAATGAGGCCCAGCCCTCCCTGCTGCCATTCCTGTTTCTTATGCACAAAATCAGATGTCGTGTTTTCTGTGCTTACAACTTAATTTTCATGCTTATGACTTTAATCCATGCTGTAGATTTTTACCATAGTTGGAATGACTTGGCTTTTAGACGACATGTGTGCATGTCCTTAACTTCTTTGTTTCCTCCTGAAGACCACTATAGTTGTTCCAGGGCTCAAGTTTCTGTTTCCCCACTAATTTGCTGGTCAAGAGAAGTGTTAGGGATGGATTCCTCTGAAGTTGGATGATTTGATGTGTAAAGATTACGTCAAATACACAGGAAATTTCATAACCGGAAAGCTTTTGGACACTTAGGCCAAAGAGAGGTGATTTGTTTAATGGGACCCAAGAGCTGGTCTGTCTTCAGAAGTGGGCCTCTGTAATGTGATTGGCTTTAGAAACACATGGATGCAGACTTAAGGGTGGGTCCACAGGGGTGGGGCCAGCCAAGCTTTCATTCCTAAGGTGACAGTTGAACTGGCTTGTTCCTGTGGTTCTCAGCCAGGGACAATTGTGCTTCCTTTCCCCAGAGACCACTTGACAATGTCTGAAGACAGTTTTGGTTGTTACAATAAGTGGGTGGGGCACTACTAGTGCCCAATGGGCAGAGGTCAGGGCTGCTGCTAAACATCATTCCAAGCACCGGGCAGCCCTCACCCTCCAACCACAAAGAAAGATTTGGCCCCAAGTGTCAGAGGTGCCAAGGTTGGGAAACCTTGTCTGTCCTGGTTGGTTTAGTCACATTTCTTTTTTAGCAGTTTAAATATTTGCAGCTAATGGCCAGAGCAAGGGATTATGGCTCTAGGCACTCAGTGTTTACAGGAAAAATGTGTTTTGTCATTTGCTTAATCAAATGTTGAAACTTGATTTTCCTGAAGCCTGGGAGGATGGGGCTAATGGAAATAGAGTGAGCGGTGACCATTCTTCCCCGTCCAGTCAATGATTAATGGAATTCTGTTTGGCCTCAAGGGGTTGTTTGAGGAAAGGACTTTGAAAATGACTTTGCTACTTTAATGACTCAGGCTGCTTTAGAGAGCCACCAAACAGGATGGATGAAGTGGAGCCAAAGTGCACAGAACTGGGGCTGGCTGCTGCGCTCTTGCTGGCTGTTGAGTTTGCAGATGGAAGATTCCTCTGGGGGCAGTGGGGACACCCAGGGCTGCCTCATCTGAAAAAGGCCCTTCAGTTGTATGAGGAGCAAGAAAAAGACAGCATAGTCAAGGGAGCCAACCCTGAGGGCAGAGCCCAGCATTTGTCCCCGAGACAATGACTGGACCCAAAACATAAGGCTCTTGACTGCAGTTCCAGCTTTGAGGATCCCCTCCAAGGTTCACATCGGTGACAACTCTTGGGAGGACCCTGTGGATATTTTATAATTAGTTGGAATGACTTGGGTTTTAGAAGAAATGTTTACATGTCCATAACCTCCATGTTTTCTTCTAAGGACAATAATAGTTGTTCCAGGCAGAGGGCTCAAGTTTCTGTTTCCCACCAATTCACTTAGTTAATAGAGGGAGGAACTCCTCAGAAGCTGGATGATCTGAGTGAGCCACAGGCTAGGGTCCTCATGAACTCATTCAAACCATTTGTATACATGGTGGATGTCAGTCTGTTCAGTATGGCTGTTACGAAATACCTGAGACTGGGGAATGTATAAACAAATTTATTTTCCCACAGTTCCGGAGGCTAGGAAGTTCAAGATCAAGGTGCTGGCAGGTATAGTTGTCTGGTGAGGGCTGCTGTCTGCTCCCAAGATGGCACTGTGTTGCTGTTCTCTCCAGCAGGAAGGAATGTGTGGAATGCCAATGGCAAGTAACACAAATTTTTGTTTTTCCCTAAAATAGTCTGTCTCTGATCTGAGCCAAGGAGGTATCACTGTGATGTTCTGGAGCTTTGGAGCTGTGGAGACTTCCTAATTAAGCTAGTTTTCCTGCCCAGTGCCTTGACTTCCTGTTTGTGCCCACATCCCAGCTTTGTTGCCAAGGCTTCGTGGCTCCCAGGTGAAATGAAGGGAGCTCTAGGCCTCATCAGGTGCTGGTACAACACTCCTTATTCTTCAGGGAATGAAATCCAGATCAGAGAGGGCATGTAATTTGGCCCAAAGACACAGCTAGTCAGCAAACCGACTAGATCAACATCCCTGATCTCTGTCCAGTGTCCACACTTGGAGAGAATGGTAGGGAGACGGCTAACACTCGTAAACTGGAGCCAGAGGGAAGGACACAGCCTTGCCTGGGTCCTGTCCTCTCTGGCTCAGTTTTCAATATGTGGTTCTACAGTGGACCCTCCCAAGGCTTCTGCTTCTATAGGTTCAACTGACCACAATGAAAACCAAGCTGAAGAAAACTGTACTGTCCTTTTTTGTTGTCACTCCCTGAACAATACAGCTGGATTATTTCCACTGCACTAGGTATTACAAGTAATCTAGAGACAATGTGGGGGCTGTGTGCAGCTCGTATGCAAATACTACACTAGAAGAGATCTGAGCATCCAGAGATTTTGGTGTCTGAGGTGGGCCTTGGAACCAACCCCCTGAGGATACTAGGGGAATAACAATTTACCCTGAAATACTGCTATATTTTAAAGCTTTTCAGGCCTTACCTTTGACTATAAATTCATTTATATATACATTTCCAGAGGAAAATTGTATCATCATTGAAAAGCAATGTGAGTTAGGCTTTAACTGTGTAAACAGGATGAGTGCTGAGGGAGCATGTCCTGGATTACAGGATACACAGCTGGACATGTGGCTTCGGCCCTATGTGCTGTGCAGAGCAGGATCTGCTTTTCCTCTTCCACGATCTCCAGCCTCTTCTGTCTCGTCTTTCACTTGGCTCTGCGGGCAGTGTTCTGGATCATAATGAACTGTTTTATGCTTTTTCAAGAAAATGACATCTTTTAAAATGTACACACAGAATGCTGGAGAAGCTCCCAGACACCCCTGTCTTCATGAGTTGCAGGTGGGCCTGCCCTAAGCAGTCATCTCCCCTGGGGTCCCCTGTGGACCAAGAGCCGGGAGTTACAGGGTCACTGGCTCTGCACTAGTTCCTAACTGATTTTCAGCTCGGGTTTTCCAGCACGGCCCTGGGGAGAGCTCATTTGTATACTGGCTTCTCTTCTCACTTTCCACCTGCCACCCAGGGCTGATGGCTCCTTGAGCCCTGACTCTGGTTGCAGTTGGAGTCTCCCATCCGTCACAGGCAGGGGGGCTGGGCTAGGCTGGGCTGACTCCTGCAGGGGGCCCGGGTGTAGGGGTCCAATCCCAGCCTGGAGCTCAGAGCGAGGTCCTGGCCTAACTGGGCCCTCCCAGCTTCTACCAGGGCACCGGCTCTCCTCGGGCTCTCCGGCAGGGCTTCTTCATTTCTGGTGTTTGACTACCTCTTTCATACTTTTAAGTTTAGATATTTTCAATAGTTTAAAAATGTTTTATCCAATTTGGAGATAACTGTTTTCTATTCATCTAGGTCTACTTGATGAAACCCTAGTTTCTGAAATCAAGGATTCCCATGTCACCAGCTTTCAGGGCAAGACAGGTACCCAGCTGGGGGTGCTTTCCAGGCTCCATGGGCCAGATGAGTCAGAGCCTCCTTTTTCTGCCATTTATTTAAAATATTTCCTGATGTGTGAAGAAAAGGCTTAAAAATCACCCACAACCTTTCATGCTCTTGGGAGGAGAGCCTGAGCCCCTTTCAGGTAATAGAACAGCTCACTCAAAAATGTCCTGGTGTCTCACAAGCCAGAATCACGATTCCAGGCGTCCCTGCAGGGCTTGTTTATGAACACAAGAAAGCGAAACCTCTGCCTGGGATCTGCCCACCTGCTTCTGCTTGGGTCTGAGTGGCAAAGGGAGTCAGTCTCAGAGGCCTCTGAACATATCTCCAAACTCTGCTTAAGTGGGTGGATCAAGGTCATGTCCCTCAGCCCCAAGGGAGCTGGAACAGTTCTGCCCCACACTCCAGAGTGCCACAAGGGTGGTCTTGAACAAACCTGGGAAAGTTCTAGTCTCTAAACAACTGAATAAGAACCAGGGCTTCCTCCAATTTTATGTCCAATTATTTTTACAAAGCTTTATTGAAACTTGTGTGTCAAGGTGACAGCAATTCAGTGTTTTGAAAACAGTAACAAAAAAGGGTACCTGTACTCAGGTTTACCAAATAAATACTGTACACCAGCAAGCTCATCCCTCCCTCTCCCAGCAAGAACAAAAGAGACAATGTTAACTTTTGCTGATTGGGTGACAGGAACCTGCACCAATGGGCACATGTGTGGCATCTCCCTGGAAACTGAGCCAAGTATAAAGATGTCCACTTTGGTCTAAAGAGTGTCATCCTGGCATGAATTCAGAGGGCTGCTGTCAGGTTCTAAATCCCTTTTACTAGCAACAACAACAGCTGAAGCCTTCTTCTCTAACTAGGGACACGAGTCCCAAGAGAGGTGGCTGAAAGGAGGGCTCAGGGTCTTCTGCAAAGTTGTCATTACAATTGGGATAAAAAGCTGGACAACCTTCCAGCTAATGGTCGTCAGTCCTTAGGGTCATCCAGGTGAATGGAGAAATCTGGCAGTATGTTTAAGTCTGTTCGGGGAACAGATTATTGCTGAGCAGTCACATGATCTATGTTCTAGTCATGGTGACTTATTGCTATTAGCTTGTACAGCTAGCCACCTCTGGATAATAAAAAAGGACTTAGCGCACAGTATAGGAAACTACTAAAGACTTTACCTGGAAACCAGACGGATTTTAATTTCACTAGAAATGACACCTCCCTAAGGCAGAGAAAGGAGGGCAATCTATTGCTTCAATTTGGAAGGACAGGCAGATGGCCTTAAAGATGCCCAGATGATAGGAATTTTGTGTGGCCTTGTTCCCTACTTCCCAGAGTTTTACTAGCAAGGTGGCCAGCACTCACTTTTGGCTTAAGGAGTGTCCACACCAGTTGAGGGAGGTGTGTTCCAACCGCACCATCCTCACGCGCTGTGGTGCAGGGGTTGTGGCTCCTTCGCCTTCCATTTTGCCTTTCTTGGCCTTGAGCCCCCTGAGGCTCGCAGCTGAGGTGCTAAGAGGACTATTACAGGCCCAGGCTCTTTTGGAGCTGCTGTGCCTGGATGGATGAACCTTCAAGTAGGACTAGGGCAGGTGTGAAATGTCTTAAAAAGAGTGTGAAATGAGAAACTGACAGTCCATGCCTCTAGTGGAAAGCATGCATGCAGGGAACCTGATGGTACCATTGTCCCTCGGTCCACCGTTGGCCGCAGCTCTTCATATGGGCTTGTATAACAAGGTGGTGACGTACTTCTTTTTGTACCGGTGGGTTGCACTGAGCACCATCACTCCGTCCTGAGGAAGAGGGAGGAACTGACTGAAGGCAGGACCAGGTCAGGGGATCAGACTTCAGCGTGCACAACCCTCATCACAGGGCTGAAGAGAGATACGTACTCCTGGGCCCACCTCAGAAACTGAGCCAGACAGCTCGCCCAGCCCTGGATGCTGCCCTTAAACCAGCACCCCAGGCACTCCCAGTGCCTGGGGTCCTCAGAGCACATGCTGAGAAACTGCTCCGATAGTGAAAGACGGGGGTCATTACCTTGATAGAAAGTGCGTAAAGGTGGTTCAACATGACGTGATTGGGCTCGGGGAGCAAAGCTGGATCACACTGTGAGGGAACAAAGGCGGATGTGAGCATTTATAAATTCCCTTTATTTCCCAGGTAGGGAGGCACGCTCTCATACCCACCTCTCTTCCTAAGTGGGCAGCAGAAGGGCCTGTCTAAGATGACAGGTGAGGCAAGAAGGCAGCACCCTCTGACCTCAAGGGAGCCCTCATGCCAGCTGAATACTGGTGTGTGCCTCTGGTCAGGCTTTCAGCACAGCCTCTCAAGAGTGGGCCACAGCTGTGCGTCTTACAGAGGCGGGCAGGAGGAAGGGAGCTGCCCGCTGCAGGAAATGGAAGACGGCGCAGACGTGCTGCTCCATCCTAACCCTCTCTAGCAGAGCTCTGACTTATGTCTCTAAGACTCAGAAAATGAGCCTGAAGAATTAAATGGGTAATTGCAGGAGACACTATTACCCTGTAAAAGCTTACTGAGAACAGGCAATTAATGTTGCCACAAATTCTATTTTTAAGAGGAGCCAGAAATGCATTTATTTTCCCCACTGTTCATTCCCGACTTTTACAAATGCTAGTTCACATGACACATAAAGGCACAGGCAACCAGTCTGTGGGGGTGCTGCACTGGCAGGCCCCTGGTTTTAGGTCCCCGTTGTAGGGGAAGGGCCATGCTCATGGCCCCAGATTGATGTAAGGAACCAAACTCTGGTTCTACCCTGTGCATAGGACTGCTGAGGTCCTCCCCAAAGAAGAGGCTGAAGCCACCTTCAAAACCATGCCTGGTTGTCCCGAAGGCTTCTGGTCTAGGAGGTCTGCACTAATCATTTTTTCTCTCAGGATTCAGGTGTGGGAAGATCTCCTTGGGAACAGAACAGACTGCAATTCCACAAGGCTGGTTTTCTCAAAAAGGAAGGTGAGGACAGTCTATTGGGAAAACCAGTTCCTGATTCCTATTCTGTCACCATCAATTAGGAGATATCAAGCACTGCACTTGATCTCACCTCAGGCTTAGCACTGCAGAGGCTGGTTGATGAGTTCTGTGCAACAGGACTCAGCCCTGCGGGGGCTGCGCAGGGCAGGTGTTGAGAGAAAGGAATATAACTAGAACCAAAGTCTGCTGTTACCACCTGCCTCACCTGGATGTCGGCTCTGCCACTTACTACGTGACCCTGGAAAACTTTTGTAGTTAAAACGCTTAAAATCTATTCTCTTTTGCAATGTTGATAGGTATGTCAGTTAGTATGGCCTCTGGGACTATTTTTTATACTATTATGGAAATTCCTCAAAAAAAACTACCATATAATCGTGTAATCCCAATCCTGGGTATCTGTGAAAAGGAGATGAAATCTGTCCATCAGAGACACCTGCACTCCCATGTTCATCACAACCTACCCACCACAGCCTAGATGTCAAATGGATGGATGGAGTTAAAAACTGTGGCCTATGTACGCAAGGGAATCCCAGTCAGCCTTCAACAGGCTGCAATACCGCCATTGACACCATGATAAACCTGGAGGAAGTCATGTTAAGGGAAATAAGCCCAGCACAGAAAGGCAGCACCACATGACCTTAAAATCTAAAACACCACAGGCTGGGGGTGGTGTGGGGACATGGAGTCAAAGGACACTACATTTCAGTTGCTGGAAGAGCTACTGTGCAGCAAGACACTGCAGTTAGTTACAATGTTTTGTGTCTTCTAATCTCTGAGACAGAAGAGCCTGAATGCGGTCCCTGGGAAGTTCCTTAACTTCTCTGTGCCTCAATCTCCTCAACCCTTCCCAGGTTGCTGTGAGGCTTAGGATAGAACACAGGAATGAGTGAAGACAGACTAGTCCAGGGCACACTCAACATTAACCATTCGGTATTATAACTAGAACCAAAGTCTGCTGTTAACACTCTACTGCCTTGGACAGAGGGGTCCTGAAGCTGTTCCATTTCCCAAGCCCCGGGCTAGTCTACTTCCAGAAGCAGCCTCTACCAGGGAAGCTGGCTAGTCATGTTTCCCTTTTCAAGGAGGAAAACAAACAAACCAACACCTTGCCAGCCTAGGAGAGCAGAGTGTCTTCTAACCTACAAACTTTGTAAAACTAGAGTTGAGGGAAGCCAGCTCTCTTGGATGCATTTAAGAGAAAGGCTAAATGACCTTGTGGCTCTTCACCCATTGTGTTGATGTTGCCAACTTAGCCCTGAAACATGGTCGCCCACTGGGTTCTGAGACATGCGGGTTCTTGGCACTGGCCCCTTGGAACTGCCAATCCAGCTGTCATCCATGTGCTCGGGGCACTCTTGGCACAGAGGCGAGCCTGGTGCCCTAAGAAAGGTGAGTCTTGTTGGGATGGGCTAACAGACACCAAGAGTCGGCCCTGGCAGCCCAGGAGTGACTACTGCTGGGGACTCCTGCCCAATTTACATATGTAGCTCATCTCAGCCCCTGTGTCTTCTAGTTCAGGGTGGACTCTTGAGTGGTACCGTTATCTTAGCCTCTGCTATGGTCTGAATGAGTCCCCCAGAGTTCAAGGACTGGCAACTTCATCCCCAAGGGAACAGGTGGGGCCTAGGAAGCAGTGACCAGGTGTCCGGGATGGAGCATGGATTAACGTCATTATCATGGGAGTGGATTCCTTATCTCAAGATTGGACTGTTATAAAAGCAAGTTCAGCGCCCTCTTGCATTTCTACCTTTAGCCCCAGGATGGAATGATGCACATGGAGGTCTTTGCCAGATGCTGGCGCCACGCTCAGGAATGCCCAGCCTACAGACTCGTAAACCAAATCTGTTCTTTATAAATGACTCAGATATTCTGTTGTAGCAGCAGATAAAAGACTTAAGACAGCACCTTACAAACATGTGCCTCTTGAACAGTGGCTTGGACCAAGCCATAATTCCAGGGCTAGGTGGATCAAACAGTCAAGGTTAAACAGAATGGAAAATGAGCCATCAGGGAATAACTGACTGATCTTCTGGATCCTGGACACAGATCTCTCTTTTGCATAGAATACCAATTTCCCAGACGAAATGTGTTGGCCAGCTACCTCAATTTTTTTAATCAAGGAGCACTCATGTTTCTAAAAGCAATTTAATGATTAGAACTAGATTCTAAAATTTGGGAGAGTGCCAATGTATACATTGCTAAGAAGAGGTGGTTAAGTATTTTCCCCTAAAATTTAAATGGAATGGGGCCTAAGCTAAGGCAGAAGTAAAAGTCAAGAAAAGTTCAGAAAGACTTTGTGAGACAGGGATGCGACATCCACACTGTGGAACCTCTTGCAAGTAGCCCATCCCCATGTCCAAGGAGGAACGTGGCAGTTCACATCAGTGGGTGACACTGAGCCGGCTTGCAGGTGCTTGTCCTTGAGGAGTGGATTGGGGGAGAAGAGGAACATGACCATGAAGAATGGTCTGGGCAGATGCCCAGGTACTCACAGAAATCCCCGTGTCCTTGTTCAGGATGACCTGAAGCAGATGTGGAGGGAGGATAGGTGGCGCTTTGAAACGTTCTTCTGGTTTGGAGACATAGGGCTCCTGATGGTAGGGTCCTGGCGGGGAACTGGACAGTTCTGTTGGGAGATGGTGACAGGACATTGGAAAATCAGAATTTCTAGCAGCGGTCTCATTTTATTTATGGAGTTGTCATCTAGCTTTCCTTGTCTTTGGTTCCCCTGGTACAAATTTATATTCTCTTAAAGACACACAGCCTCCAAAGGTGGAGAGCACAGGAGATGAGAAAATCCTTTTGGAATCTGGGTGATTGGAAAGGAAATCAGCAGTGAACTCAGACGCCCTGGCAGAAGAGAGAGGTTGTGGCAAAGACAGAGCCTGGGTCAGAAGCAACAAGGAGCCGTTCTCAATCACTGAACCTCACAAATCAGCAGAATAAGGCTTCCTTCTCACCTCAGGCTGGGCTAGCAAATGCCACAAAGCAGCTCAGGGCTTCAAGTGAGGATTAAGTGGCTAAGCTCACGAACATCACCAGCCCAGCCAGAATGAAACAGGTTATGCAAGGCACCAGCACGTCTGAAAACTGAAAAAACAAAACCCAAAAAACAACAAACCTGTTCTAAAGGCCCTTAGACTCTATCACACTAGGGTTTTCCCAAATTCTTGCCCGAGTATCATGATTCAGACAGATTAAGAAACTTCTGGAAGTGCACTGTGTCATGTCAGAAGCAGCTTGTTTAGCGATGTTTGTCCAGCTGAGGGTATTGAGCTGTTAGCCAGCGAATGGGGGGGATGGGCTCTGGTCACCTGATCCATGGCTAGTCCAGAATAAATAATGATATGGCCTGGTTCTGCCAATTCCCTCAACGTCCTTTCTTAGGGACGGGCTCCCTTCACATGATCCAACCATATCACAGCAGGAAATTGAAAAGAGCATTAAGTGCAGAAAACTGAGGCAGAAGGAATAAATACCTATTTTAAGAAAGTGTCTAAAGATGAGATGTCTAGAGTGCTGAAGTTATTTTATCAACAGAGAGGGGTCAGTTTTCTTCCCCAGCTCATCTAGACTGCACAACCTTGACTAAAAGCTTAGGTAGACAACCTAACATTACATGTATCAACGGGCTGGATACCTGGGTACTTCCTCCATGCTCCAACGTTACCCATCTGAAGAAGGAACACACAGTGTTGCTAAAAGATCAGTTCAGGTTTACAAATAAAAGAGCACTACTTTGGGATTTCTAAGTTCTGCTCAACCACAGCAAGCCCACCACGATCAATTTATCACTGTGATCTCTGAACCAAGAACGCGGAGATCCTGATGGCAAGTCCAGTCAGGGAGTGATGAAAAACGTTCTGCACACTGAACAGCTGCCCTTTCCTTAGACTGTCAGTCGCTCCTGGAGAATCTCTTCACTGCTGCCCACAGGGCTCAAAAATTGCTTAAGCCCCGGACAGCAGGATAGGGAAGTGCAATTGGCACTGACACTCGAGATTGTAACACATCGTTTTCCCTGAATTGTATGTAGTACGTTCCAGGTAGTGTCTTCCTGCCGGGTTTGGATGGAAAGCAATTTATTGAAACCTCTGTAATTGGAAGACAGAAGAGTTTTACTGGAACTGTAATGAGAAGGTCCCCAGAAAGGACAGTTGTGCCATGTAGCCTGTTTCCTGTACAGAGCCGTTTTCTCACCTTATCGGGGAGTCTGACAAGGTGCTAATGTATCACACAAGTCATGGCCAAGGTCACTGAGGTGTCCGTTTATCACCTGTCAGCCTGAAATTCTCCAGGCACCACGAGTGGGAAGTGAACTGGCAGGCCTCCCCAGTCCCGGCTCACCCTGACCCACAGCTCACCACTGACCACGGTGTCCCTCCAGGGCCTCTCTGGCCCTGCCCCTCGTATGACATCAAGCTCTGGTGCCGTTTCCACCATCTGTTTGCTATGGCCATGTGGACCCAGTGAAGACAGGGACAATGACAGAGTTCCCATGGGGCTAAACATCAACAACTCAGCTTGACAGAGGTAAGCACTATGTGCAGCCCCTTCAGGGAGCGCTACTCGTCCACCTGATTAGGCAACTGTAGCTCGAGAGTGAGAGGCAAGATAAAGCAGAATATTTCTAGGCTGCATAGCCCCCGCCTGCACACATGTGGTATAAAATAACTGTGTTCATACCAGACACATCGGAGCACTTTTGGGAATCCACCATTAAAGCATCAAATACTTCAAAGTCAGTTTTCTTCACTTGAATGATGTTGTTAACTGTGCCAAGCTGGCTGGTTACTATTGGCTGGGAAGAGACAGACAGGCAGAAATCATAACGTAGAAGGTCTGGAGTTATTATTTAGAGGACTTGGGATTCCTGGCTGGAAGGTCTCAGCTCCTGGCCAGTCAGTCTGCTCATCTTGGTCAAGAATATCAATGCTCTGACAATTGGTGCTATCTCACTCAGCCACACACAGAGACTTTTACCAGCAGAACCAAAGGATCTGGCAACAAGCCACAAGGGAAGGTGACTTTTGTGGATTGTGCAGTCACCCAGAGGACCAGGGTCAGGAGGAAAAATACCTCAGAAGGGTCGTGTGTCCACTGACCATCCACAAAGAACTTGTACTGATGCTCTCCTTCGGGCAGATCCAGGATGGCTACAAAGTTATTGTGGCTGCAAAGAGAAAGGAAGCAGAGCACTTCAGCTGAGTGGGCTGCTGCTACCCTCTGAGCTCAAACAGCCACCAAACAAAAAACAAAATTGTTTCCCTGTAAAACCAAGAGTCCAGCTGCCGGAGAGCAACCATTTTTATCCAATTTAGACAATTCAGTGAAATGATCTCAATTTAGAAAAGCTATATAAGGAGCAGGGCAGGAGACTTTCCTGAAAATCACTTTGTTTGACTACTAGGAACCCACAATCCTGACATTAAAGGGGAGGCACTGCGCTTCTCAAGTTTGTGTGCAAAACACCACCTGGCAACCCCAGATGCCAAGGAAGACATTGACACGAGTCATCTAGGTTGACCCTTTGTCAGTCTGCCTTGGCTGGGAGGAGGGATCAATTTAGCAGTAGGCACAAAGGTTGTCTCAAGAAACTTGTACTAAAAAAAAGATTCAGGGGGGTTGGGGTCATGGCTCAGTGGGAGAGCGCTTGCCTTCGATTCTCAGCTCCCCATATAGGTCCATCAACAACTAAAAAAACATAAAATAAAAAAAAATCCAAGGAACATCTTTACTTTGGTTCTTTTGTTCCCCGGACTTGAACTGGCTTGTGACTACGGTGCTGAGTGGTTCCCTCCTTGGAAGTTGTGGTGGGAAACACAGGCAGCCTCCGACAACCACCAGGCCCGGCCCACAGGACACCACTGTCCCAGTGTTTCAAGAGTCCTCACTAGGGACGATTTGAGAAGTCCATGCAGGATTTCTGATACAGATTGGAACACCGAGGTGCAGGCATGCAAGGCTATGTGCGCAGCCACAGTGGGCTCCAACCTGAGCCTATTCCCTTCTGGCCCAGCACTCGCTCCAGCACGGGGAGCACACTCCTGTTTGGGATTCTGAACTGAGAGATGTCCACGGCAGAGCAATACGAGCCACCAAGACAGCTTTTCTTCTTGTCAGGGTGGGGGAGGAGACGGTGCGCTTTAAACCCGGATTTCCTAGGTTTAAAATTTGACCCTCGGTTTTATTAAGCAAACTCTGGTCATTCAGAATCCATTGTATAAAGACATCCTTTTTTCTATTCACCCACAGAAATCTTTAGAAACAATAGTATCCATGGGTTAAGACAAGTATGCAAACACTTCCCAGGCAATTTACCTTCTTGTGAGGGGAAGTTTACTCCAATTGTTGAAGGACCCAGATAAGTAAACTTCCTTTCCTCCCCCTGTCCATCGAAACACCGTTGGCCGAGCCTGGGCAGGAGCTTTATCATTCACTTCCAGATCATGCTGCCAGGCCAGAAACTCTTCCTTCTCTGGAGCCTAGAAGCAGAGCAGTTACTCAGGGACAGGAAGCCACTGGTGAGCTCCCTACAATAGACAGTTAAGCTAATATTGTCAATTCACTCTAAAGAGGCAGCTGTTGCCACCTCGGTTCAGTCCCTGGCTAGTTGTACCTGTTTCCTTACCTCCAAAATGAAGATAATAAAATAACCATTTCTAAAGGTTGTGGAGATTGAGACAGTCCATGTAAAATGCTCTGCATAGTGTCTGACACATTGTGAATGCTTACAAATAATTAGCTATTATTATTACTGTTTATTAAAGAGGTGTACTAAAAGATTCTTGAGTAAACTAAATAAACTTCCTTCTTAGAAGAAGACTGCAATGAATATGAGACTACGCTAGCTTAATAAATATCACCTTCCCCTCTTATTAAGCAAGATTTGAATTATGTGAAAATTTATTAGGGAAAATTCAAGAACTGTCAACTTGAAAACTGGCACATCCAGATTGCAAGGAAGGAAACACCATTCATTGCTATTTAATCCCTGAGGAGAAACAGATAAACAAAACAAACTCCTCACAATAACATCCAATATGGTATGTACTGAATAACAGAAGCATTCCAAAATGACAGACAGCCACCCTGTCTGGGCGAAATCTATCTGGTTATGGACCTTTTACATTTTTCCTAGCAAGAAGACAGACTTTAAAAGAGCAGGAGTTCCATGTTGGGAGAGACCTTGAAGGGAGTCCAGCAGGCTTCTAGTACTTTTATTTCAAATACTGATTTGAGCTTAACTAAAAGATGTCTGAAATCTTTGAATTTGAACAAGATTTTACAGATTAAAGAATAAGAGACTGGATCTTTAGGGGAATCTAGTAACTGACTGCAGCCAAAATAGTGAACTGGGGTAGTTAAAAGAATCCGCAACTTTTTTTTTTTTTTTTTTGGTATCTGGGGCATCATTTCAGTAATTTCTGATGAAAAGAGAATGGATGCTTCTAATTCATTCCCCACAGATCATCTGTATGCTAAGCATTTCTTGTGGGAGTTTTGTGATGGCAACAACATGTGCTTCTTCAAGAAAGCAGTTTTGTTCTTATGGTGTCTTAACCAGCCTTCTGGGGCCAAAATTACTACAAGAGGAAGGCATATCAAGTCACTGGAGAAACATGATTCCAAAGTTCACTGCACACACCTTTTCAGGAATGCAACAAGTTCAGAAAACAAGGTCAAATCACAGGATGTAGGGCTATGTAAAAGCAAGCTCTACTAAGATTGTGAGATAATAATGTGATTACCCAATCCAGTATCTGAGAAAAAGAAATGTGAATAAAGGCAGAATGAGTTGCCAGGCAACTAACTTCATGGACAATGCTGACTAACATACACATGGATAGTAAAAGATTATTCTGGGCAGGGGGCACCCTCATTCTTCCTAAACCTACTTTATTCCTTTAAGGAATTGGTTCTTTTCAGATTAAATATCAGCTGCCAGAATCATTAAAATGAGTCCTTGGACTGGGCCCAGCAGCTGGAAACAGATGGACACCATCAGAAAGTGGTTGAAACAGGTGTCAAGAGTCATGTTAAGTTTTAGGGGATTAAAGCAGACTGCAGCAGGAAGTTCAAGTTCCACTTGCGACAATGTTTGCTTTGGTCTGCTTAAAGTACAAGTCATATTTAAATAAGGGGGTGGGGGGAGAAGCCTAAGTAGCTGCTGGCTGCCTCCTTCAGATCGACACTTCACTGACCCCTGGGAGTGGAATTACTTTTCTATTCCTTCTCTTAAAAAAAAAAAAAACAAAGGCAGGGTCAATCAAAAGCGTCTGAACTAAACACTTCTGGCAACAAGTGCCAGCTCTACTAGTCAACTCTACCTTTCAGCTCACACGTGCGCTCGGGTTTACTTTCGAAATGGACAATAAACTCCCAAACTAACTTTTATAAAAGCGCCAGTCGGCTTCGTGGTGAGAGAAGATTTCTCCAAGCTGTGAAATTAATTATACCTAAGAGAAAAGCAGGGACTGGTGCTCAATTACTGCTGGCTTGACTCTCGGAATTAATTAAGAACCTGAAACTCGGTCCCAGAGCTGCTTTCTCCTTAATGATGTTAAGCGCAGCGAGTTCCTCTCCCCGCAGGCTGACTTTCTCGGATCGGTAATTAGACACAGGTTCCCGGACTGCTAGGACCCGGCCTCTGGCCTCTAAGGGCACCGCGCGAAGTTCCAACCTCCCTTCCCAACCTCTCGGCGAGCTTCGGCGCGGCCGTGGCGGGAACCTCCCCCGGCGCTCCGCACCTTGATTTCCTCCGAGTGGAAGAGGTCGGCGTCCTCGGGGCTGTCCATCAGGATCTTGGGTCTGTCCCCATCCTTGGTGCCCCCGGAGCTGTCCCTCCGGGGTGTCTTATGCCCACCCTGCCGCTCCAGCGCGGCGCGCTCGCTGCTGGTGTTGCCCATGGCGGGATCTGCGGGGACCCGGGGATGCCGGGCGGAGCCTCACTCCGGGGAAGGCAGCGGGGACACGGCACTCCCGCCACAGGGGCTCCCCAGGGTCCCGGGGAAGGGTCGGAGCACCGGGATACCACGCCCCTCAAGCGACGGCTCGGGACCCGGAGCGGTCAGCTAGTCTCGCTTCACTGGCTCCGGGAGCCCCGCCTGGAACCCAAGAAGCGGGAAGCTAACCACACACTTTCCTAACAACTCCCACCCTTCAACAACTTCCGCTTCCGGCGACTCTTAGAGGAGGCCCAACCCATAGCGAGAGGATGGGGGGCGCTATGGGCTCACTCGACCTCACTTCCGCTTCCGGTCTGGGTTGGCGCGGTCGCAGGAGCTCCGGGGAAAGCCTCAGCAGGCTTCAGAGTGCGCAGTCGCAGTCTGTCGCTCAGGGCCGCGCCCAAGACGAGGTTGGGGAGGGCCAGCAGGAGGCGCTAGCATGCGCCGGCCCTAGGGTATGCGCCCCATGCTCGGGGTGGAGTGGCGATTCCTGTAGGTGTTTGTGTCCACTTCCAGTTGATTGCACACTGGACAGCCAAAGGCATCTTTCTAAAGTGCAAATAGAATTAAGCAAGCCCTCTTCTTAATGCTCTCACGCTTTAGAGTGCATTAGCATCATCTGGAGTGCTCGTTCACAATGCAGCCCTTTACTCCAAACCACAGAACCATCCTCTCTGGAGATCAGGGTTGGTGGCCTGGGGACAGGCAGGTAGTATTGCATGATCTGAAAAAGAAAAATAGGGAGACCCTAAGATCTCTAGAAATGTCTTACAACCCTTAGCTTGAGGGTTTTAAAACACTGGAGTTAGCAGTGTATTTTTATTCAACTGAGCACACCACCTTCTGATAAGTTATTTTTCAAGCTCTCTCATAATCACTTTGGACACGACATTCTGCACAAAACGCATTAGCGTTTGTCATTTACTGTGGCCCATGCTTCAGCAAGAAGCTTACACTTAGGATACTAAAATAATCTAATCTTCCTCGCTGTCATTGTCATATATTTGTTATTCTGTTTTGCTTTTGTGTGTTCCACAAAAATACTGTTTGTTTTTTTTCCTGGGCCATCCTCTGCATTTCATCTGCTGAACATTTTATTTATTTAATACCTACAGTGTACCAGACATTTTGCTAAGCAAGCGGGAACACAGATGACTAACATATGGTCTCCTGGAGGGAATTCAACAGTATCTATCAAAATAAAAAATGCATCTTCATTTTTATGCACAATATTACTTCTAGGAAACTTCTACGGAAATACACACATGAAAAATTATATATACAAGCATGTTCATTTACAGCACTCCCTCCAAGACCATAATATTTTAATTCTAAAATGCACATTTTAAAATATTTTAATCCTTCTGAAATTGGGTGCCTCTTACCGTCAAAGCAATCTTAGATTTCATAAAATAATAAAATGAAAAAAATGCAACACCCTATAAGTTCAGAAGTAGGAGAATGGCTGAATAAATTTTATAGAATATGGAGCAGAGTTGAAAAGGAACACATAGAATTACATGGGTAACTGTGGAGAAGGGTCTATGACATTGCAGTCTTCAAAAGTAAGTGACAGGTACAGAAGTTAAAAGCATGGACTCATCCCACCTAAGTTCCAGTTTTGGCTGTACCACTTAGCAACTGTCATCACAGCTGTTTCTACTGTGAAATGGGGCATGAAGACAACACCTATCTTATAGGCTTGTTTTGTGAATTACTTGGGAACCTGCATGAAGAGTGCTTAGCGCAGCATCTGACTCTTGGTAAACACTCAATAATAGTTAGCATTTTTATTAGCGTCATACTTGCAAATGGAAAGTTCTGGAAGGATACAAGACACTCTTATTAGTGGTCCCCAGGTGAGAGGAGTGGGATTGGAAACAGGAGCTGATAGAAGGGGGACTTTCACGTTTTAGTTTACATGTTTCTGTACTGTGTGAAAATTTCTCTACTGTGATGATGTGAACAAGAATAAATAAAACGTGGTTCCAAACCCAGAGGAATCCATAAAGCAAAGGTGGCAACAGATCTTCAAGAAGACAATAGGGAGGCGTGGGATTCTAAAGACGACCAGAAGGCATATAAGCCAGGTCAAGGAAGGGGACAGGAATCAGGAATCTTGGAGCTGATTATTGACAGCCTAAATTTTCTCAATATATTCAGAAATGTTGAATGTGCTGGCTACATTGGATAAGCCAAGCGATTGCCAAAGACCCAGAATACAATCTCTGGGCTGTTTTTCTAATAGCAGTCCTGACTTGCTCACAAAGTCACTGAGGAAGCCGTGAGCTTGGGGTTTTCTCCCAAACAACTTGAGAGATAAGAAAGAACATTGGAGGGTGGACTCTGTATCTGAGCGAGGCAGATGCTTTGATGCTTAAAGATAGTTTTAAGACCTCGCCTTTCTTAGCTAACAGTGACCAGGGATAACAATGAAGCATGAACCCTTGATGCCAAACACCATAACCAATATCCTGAAGATGCTGGGACACCCGGTTATTGGGGTTATGCAGGTGCACTCTCCCCGGGGATGCCATATGGAGGAGACAGGTTAAGTGCTGATTTCCTCTGAGGTCCAGTCTCCAGGCTGTGCTATCTGGAGGAATGGGTACCTCTTTCTAATCGGTACAAATGCACCATGTGGACTGGCAATGGTCCTGGTCCTTCTCCGACAGAAACAACTGAACAGAGGAGTCAGAGGTCCTTGGTATATATGGCACTGCTCCACAACACGATACACACAGTTACATTCTGGAAAACCACACTGTCATCGCAGCTGTTTCTACTTTCAAAAGGGACCTTTTAGTCTTTATCGAGCTCAGAATTTTTTTTTTTGTTTTATCATTTTTGTCTATTTATTATTGCCTCATGTGAAAGCAGACCAATGAATTTTCACCGAATTTAGAAGATATGATTGGGATGGTCGGTCTGACTTACAGAGCTCTATTGTGTCCTCAAACTGACTTTGACATCCTCTCAGGGCGATTGCAAAGAGATAAACTCGAGGATAAGAGGTCCCTGTAACCACTGATGGGAAAGTCTTATCATTTCGTATTAAAATTTCCTGGAACAGAGAAACGAACATCGATATCAGCTATTGGCCCCATGTTGAAGATCACAGAGAGGTCAGACCTCCTGTTGCATGAGTTAAGTTCGGAGGGGTCCCCTTAGGATCACGTTTTGTGTTATTTATCTTTGCGTGACAATAGTTCACGACTCTCCCTGGTGTCAGAAATGCCTCTGCTTTCTCTGATTCTCGGATGATGTGGGTGTCAGACCACAACGTCTCAGGGGTTGTGAAGACACTTGCCAGGAGGGTTCAAATGTTAGGGCATTGCTGTATTAGAGGCATCATGGACCCACACTGGTCTCAGGCTGGAATCAGGGCATGACAGGAAGGAGTCAGACTAGAGAAGAGTTTGGGAGGAATATTTTAGGTAGAGGGAAAGCACCAATGCAAAGGCCCTGGGGTGGGCCTGGACTTCATGGGCTGGAGAAACAAAGGCAATTTGTATGATGGCTGGAGTGTACTGGAAAGTAGGAGGACAGGCTTGACCCAGTGGGGTCTTGATGTCCACAGTGAGAATTTTGGATTTTGTTACAAGTCACTGGGAATTCATGGGACAGTTTATCATGCGATAATTGATATGACAAATCTTACAATATCATAGAATCTGGGCACTGGACTGAGTGTAAGAATTCAGCTGGCTATAAAAATAGAGACTTGTGAATTTCAGAAGTATCCACCCTTGGGGTAGAGATCTTAATTTGTAAACAGTCTCATTTTGTGACTTCTGGGGTGTCTGACAAAATTTTATTTCTCGGCCTGAGTGGTAGTTGTTAAAATATCTGCCGGGTAGTCATTCACTAAGCCACATCTTACTTTGGTGTGGTTTCCTGCATTCTTATTTTTATTTCCAGTGAGAAGCCAGAAGACTGATTGGTCTCTCTGGATGGGCAGTTCTGTATTCTGTTTTGCACTTTTATAAATAATACTGACATCGTGTATCCACGCAACCTGCCCCATTCACATATCCTACGATTAAAGTCGTGGGGATAATTCCTAACGAAAATAGAATCACTAGATCCAAGAGTATACACACCTTCCAAAATTTGTAGAAATTGTTAAATTTCTTTCCAAAGAAGATCACCACGATGCGATTTGGGGCCTCTGGCTCTCACACCCTCATTGATGCTAAGTAAAACGGAACCTCAATATTTTCCTGTGCATTTATGCATTTGTTGATTTGTGAGTGAGGGGGACTAAGTTTTCACTGTTGGTCATCTTCATTGCTGAGACTTCACCCAGGTAGGCACTTCTCATCTTCTTAAGATAAAAATTGAAAGCTACAATTTACTGAGAAATTCCGCAGGCAGGTCCTGACTGGATACTTCCACTCCTTTTGCTACAGGAATTATTCCGGAATGGGCTTGAGTCCAAAGTTGAGTCCTTTGACTGGAGAATGCAGAATACATTTTGTCTGCAGGTCTGTATAGAGAGGCCTTCCTTCTCCTGGGATGTGGATGGAGAAGGCAGGAGCCCGAGAGCCTCCTCTCATGAAGGAAGTCAATCTGAGAACCAGGAATACACATGACCGAGAACAGAGCTGAGAGAATCCAAAATAAACAGAGACAGAGCTTACTGTGATGTGCTGGATCAAGCTAACCTTGAAGGTTGTTTTTGTCTGAAATTTTCCAGTCTCAGAACCAGTAACTTCTCTCATGTTTCTCGTACTAAGTCAGTTGGATTTTCTGTTGCTTGCAACCAAAATCGTCCTGACTCATACTCAGATGAGGTCATATTCATAATCAATAAGGATGTTGGGTTTTTTCCTTCCTTGTTGAATATTAATTATCCGTGCATAGAAAATATGTTTTAGACATAGAGGTCAGACCTCGGTGCTTCTTAACAGTTGATAAGATTCTGAACAGAAAATGTATTGTAATGAATGCAAATCTATCCCAAAAGTTCAGCTCACACAAATTTATGTCAAGTTTGCATCTAATTATGGAAAATGGGTAACAGGTGATTAATAGGTCATTTCATCCTGTCATGTGCAAAAAAGTCATTTTCCTAGTTTGGCTTAGTTACGAACTAAACTGTGAGACTCGGTTTATAATTTTACGGGAATTAGTCAAGTGTAATGATTAAGAACGTGGAGTTTAGAATTGCGTGGCCTGGGCTCCAGTTATTTAGCTTTTCAACTGTGTGACCTTGGACAAATTACTGAATTCCTTTGTGCATTAGTTTCTTCAGAGGTCAAGAAGAGTTAATAGTAGCTCGGTTGGCCCCTTGTATCTGTTGGTTCCATATCTGGGAATTCAACCAACCTTGGATTAAAAATATTTGGGATAAAAAAATTGTGTCTGGTACTGAACATATAGAGATTTATTTTCTCTTTTTCACTATTCCCTAGGCAATACAGTATGACAAGTATTTATAAAGCATTTACACTGTATTAAGTAAGATAAGTAATCTAGAGATGATTAAAGTATAAGGGAAGATGTGTGTTGCTTCTGTGCAAATACTATGCCATTTTGTATAAACCATTTGAGCATCTGCAAACCTTGGTATCCTGGCTGGGGAGGGGGGACCCTGGAACTAATTCCCCACAGGTACTGAGAGCTGAGTGTCCTTGAATCTAGGGTTGCTCAATCAATAGATGGGCAAAGGAAAAGTCACTTCACAGAAGAAGAAATATGAATGGCCAACAAATATATGAAAAAATGTTCAACATCTCTAGCAATTAGATAAATTGCAAATTAAAAATACACTGAGATTTCATCTCATCCAGTCAGAATGGCAATTTTCAAGAATACAAGTAATAATAAATATGGATGAGGATGTGGGGGAAAAGATACACTCCTACATTGCTGGTGGGACTGCAAATTGGTACAACCACTCTGGAAAACTGTATGGCAATTCCTCAGAAAACTTGGAATGGAACCACCATTTGACCCAGGATATACCACTCCTTGATATAATACCCAAAGGATTAGAAATCAGCACACTGTAGTGATACAGCCACATCAATGTTTATAGCAGCTCAATTCACAATAGTTAATCTATGGAGCCAGCCTAGGTGCCCTTCAACAGATGAATGGATAAAGAAAGTATGGTATTTATACACAATGAAATATTACTCAACCATAAAAAAGATTGGCTTTTTGACTTTTGCCAGTAAGTGGATGGATCTGGAGACTATCCTGCTAAGTGAAATAAGCCAATCTCCAAAATCCAATGTCCAAATGTTCTCTCTGAAATGCAGACACTAATACACAATAAGGGGGGAGTGGAGGGAAGAATGGAAGTCCACTGGATTAGACAAAAGGGAATGAAGGGAAGGAGAGGGGATGGGAATAGGAAAGACAGTAGAATAAATCAAACCTAACTTTCCTATGTCCATAAATAAATACACGACCAGTGTGACTCCATATCATATATAACCACAAGAATGGGATCTTAATTAGAATAAGTTATACTCCGTGTATGTACAGTATGTCAAAATACACGCTACTGTCAAGTATATCTAAAAAAGAACAAAATTTTTAAAGAGAACTAATGTAGACTAGCTAGGAAAAAAAATCACACACACACATATGGTTGCTAGCTAGAAAAAATTATATATATATATGCTAATGATAATTGAGTGAGAATACATGTCAAGAATTAGCACAGTACCCGACAGACAGCAAGCCATAATATTTGTTATTTGTTATCCAGTATTTATTTTAAATGGCTAAATGACTTCTTTGGAGCCAATAAAGATAAACTTAGAATCGAGTCTGGAGCTAAATAACAAGCCCTACTGATCCGGCCTCTGTCTTTCTTAGTCACCAGGCATTTGATTGTCTTGTCTGCTTTGGGTATTTCTAAGGAGCAGAGATGTGAATAGTTATCTCTGCATCACTCTTGTGAAATTTAGGCCTGAGCCTTATCTTAAAGAGAGCTAGCCCGAAAATTACCCCAGTGATCTGTCAAATATCTAGTTCAAAAGCGGCTGACTGTACTTCAGGGCTTTGTTCTAGTGCCTACAGGTAAGTACGTAATACCTGCCGCAGGTGGGTTCTTGTGAAGGTTAAATGTATGTGCAGCACAAAGTGCTTAGAACAGTGCCTGACATAAGATCTAAAAAGCGTTAGCTGTGTGTAGGGGGGTGTAGTCAGCGGTATAGCTGCTTGCCTGGCAGTCCTGAGGCACTGGGTTCAGGTCCCCAACACTCACTGCAATAAAACAAAACAAAAAACAACACATTAGTTCAGCTTCTGTTTCAGTGTTACTTTGTTGTTGTTTTGTTTGGGTGGTGGTGCTGGGGATCAAAGGGCATACTAAGCATGAGCTCTGTCACTGACCTACATCCCAAGCGTGTTTCTAAACCAGATTCCAAGAACTCAGAGGATACCTAAGGTAAAGAAGAGCCCTTCATTCAAGTGCCTTTCTCCGTTGCTACCAGCAGAGGGCAGCCCAGCCTCAGAGGAGGCCTTGGGGACAGATCACCCAGAGGGTCTGGGTTCTTTTGGGTCCCTATCTTGAAATAACTTTTTGCTATAGGTGCTTCATCATCTCTTTCTTTTATTAACTCCTCATGATCGGTGGTAAAGGAATATGTGAGAATGTTTGGGGGTTGCAGAATTTTCATCCAATACCTTGGTTGGCTTTATCTATCCATCCGTCCATCCATCCATGCACTCAACAGATAACTGTGGAAAACCTTCTTCATGTCAGGTACCCGGCTAGGTTTCAGGGACTTAGAGGTGAACAAGATGGACACCATCCCTACCCTCATGGGACCCCCAACTCAGTTGGGAAGCCAGATATTAAGTGGTAATCACACCAAGTGTACCCCGCTACTGTGATGATAAGATCTCAAAGGGTAACTACAGCACCACGTGAGCATGCAAACGGGAGAACCCCCGTCCTTGAAGGGTTGGCATGTCCAAGAAGGCTTCTCTGAAGAGGCACTTAACATGAGACAGAGGGAGGCCTTGCATCTGACACCCAGAAATGGGCGTTAGCCAGGTGAAGGGGCCCATGGGAAGAAGAACTTTCACTCATTCAGCAAATAGTTACCCGGATCTGCCTTATGCCATGCCCTGTTCTAGGTGCTTAGTGAATGGGATGGGCAAAGTCTCTGCCCTCGGGATGCTGACAGCCTGGGGGAGGAGATGGACAACCAGCAGGTAAAACAATAAAGAAGAGAATGAATGTGTGGTTGAATAAATAAGAAAATTACAGGTAGTAATTTATTAAATTACAGGTCGTCCCATGAAGAAGATAAAGCAGGGTGATGTGACGGCAGGTGACTAGGGATGGGTGGCTGCTCTAGTTAGAAGCTTAGGCTGGCTTCTCTGAGAGGCTGAGGTCTGGGGCATAAGGAAGAGCAGCCACGTGAAACCCTGGGGAGGGTGTTCTGGGTAGAGGAAGCACATTTTTTTGCCTTGAGGCAAAAATGATTTTGGCATGATTTGGGGGGGGGGGTGGCAAGAAGGCCAGGTGTGGCTGTAGCAGAGGGGTGAGGGGGAGTACGGAGTAGGGGAGGAGATCTGAGAAGCGGCCATGGGACTCACCATGTAGGGCTTCATGGGCTGTGGTGATTGCATGGGAGATTTTTGGTTGGGTGGGTCAGGTTTCAGCAGAGGAATGATGGGATTCCACTTAGGTTTTTTTTAAAAAAATATATATATTTTTAGTTGTAGGTGGACACACAGTATCTTTATTTATTTTTATGTGGTGCTGAGGATGGAACCCAGTGCCTCACACATGAGAGGCAAGCGCTTTACCATTGAGCTACAGCCCCTGTCCCTCCACTTAGGTTTTGAGGTCACCTCGGCTGTTGCATGGAGCATGAATGGGAACACAGAATGGGTTAGGTAGAACAATGGTCTTCCAAAGACAGCCCCATACGAATTTCTGAAAACTGTGAATATACTAGGTTACGTAGCAAGAGAGAATTAAGGGAACAGATGGAATTCAGATTGCTAATTAGCAGACCTTAAATATGGAGATCCTGCTGGGTTATCCAAGATGGGCCCAGTGTAATGTCAGGGGTCTTTAAATAAGGAAGTGGGAGAGAAAGGTGTCAGAACAAGAGAGGTGTGGTGTGACAGCTAAGTGGCCATTGCTGACCTTGAAGATGGAAGGGGGTCATGAGCCATGGAATACAGGCAGTCTCTAGAAGATAGAAAAGGTAAGAAAGGGGATTCTCCCAGAGAGCCTCCAGAAAGGACTCCAGCCCTGCCGCCATCTTGATTTTGGCCCACTGGGATCCACTTGAAACTTCTGACCTCCAGAACTGTAAGATAATAAATTTGAGCTGTCATTATGTAATATTCGTAACACCATCAATCTGATACGAAGACACAGGAGCCCGAGTAGGAGGCTACTGTCATAGTTTAGATAAGCTTTGGCAATGGTTCAAGACATATTTGTGTTGGCTTCTCTTCCATGCCGTTCACCAGGCTGTGGCAGGACTGGACTTCTTATGAGTTTCCCCCCCAATACATCACTCCAAAGCACAACCGGTTCCCATTCATGGGATTCCATGTCACCTTCAGGGAGGAGGCAGAGATGAACACGTGGTGGCAGTGTCAGGAGATGACAGCTTGGGAACAAATAGCAGTGCTTGCCAGTGGACCGGTGTGTGGGTGAGACCTGGGCAGGTCGGCACTTAGGCAGGAAGAGGTGAACATTTTGTCCTGGGTCCTGCCGACCTGCTGGGCGCTCCTCCGAGGATGGGAGCGGGTACCTCAGATGACTTGCAGATGCCCCATGCAAGCAACGCAGAGAGGGAACTTCCAACGTCCCTCTTCGGACCTCTGATAATGACTCTCTGCTGCAACGGATCCATCTATTGCAAAGAGAATTCCTTCTTTCTGAGGCTTCTCCAGCGATGAGAGGCAATGCCTGAGCAGCGTATTTGCCTGTTAAGGGATTTATTTCAAAACCGAAATGAAAAAATGTCTGGGTTCAGGGATCTGATTCCAAGGATAATGCCCAGGCTCAAATATTCCATGTCATTCCATGTCCGTGAGTATTTTTTAAGGGTTGGTGGTAACTTGACAAATGTGGATGCTATTTTAGAAGATTTTTCTTTCTTTCTTTCTTTTTCTTTTCTTTTTTTTTTCTCGGGGGGGGGGGGGGGAGGGTAGGTAACCGGTGGCCCTAAGCTGTCTTTTATATTTAGAAGCTGGGATCTAGGGTTATGTATCAAGATTCATGCGTGGTGCCGTTCTGCTGAATGCAGCTGTCTTCCTGTAGGCCAAAGATAATTTGCTGATCCAGGAGCTGAGGCCAGCGATTTTATGTCTGCATCTGCTTCTGCCCATAACTTGTGGGGCACAGACGGGGCAGCCTCAAGAGCTGCAGCTCTCCGAGCCTGGGGATGCCAACCAAAGGCAGTGAGATGGGCATTTGTTTCCTGAACCTTCCCCCCCCCCCCACCTACTGCTGGTGCTCTGTCTTGCAAAGTGACTGTGTGGTACTCTGGTCATCCTGTCCTGTCATTTTGGTGTGGCCTTCAGATGGTGTGTGTGTGCCTGTTCCCCCTCTTTAGACCGTGGGCAGCCTCTCCAGGGGTCCCTCTTGGTGGTACTGAAATTTCCAAAGCCTCCCCCAGCTTCTGTGACTGAGCAGGTGCCCCACAAATGTTGGTCGGAGGAGGAGACAGAGGACAGTGATTACATAAGAGGGACATGGAAAAGCCACTAGATCCCTAGAGTCCTGTGGGTGGAAGGCGTAGTTGGGAGCAGAATGGTTCATGTGGACAGTGGTTGTTTTTCTGCCAGGATCTGTCCTTCCTTCTGGTAAAAGCACTTTGGTTCTCTTCTGGGAAACCACCCTGCCCACACCTTCAATCCGTAAAGATTGCATTGGGCTAGCCTCGCACTCAGCTCCAGGGCTTGACCACTGTCCATGGGAGTGGACAAACAGGGTGCTGAGTACCCCCTGGCCACAGCAGCAATTTGTATTGGCATGGGGACCACATGGCTGTTCCTATCTCAGATGAATTGTGCAATATTTTGGATGAAACCAGATTTTTCTTCCTGTAGTTACTAAAGGAATGTTTTATTTCCACAGGTGCTCCTAAGTGGGTAGGAAGAAGTTCAAATCTATGGGCAGCCATCTCGTTGCCGTGAAACCCAAACCAACTCATTAGGCTGGGACTGAGAATTGCACAGGGAAGAGCTGTTATTAACCATGAGCACCCAGATCTAGCCATACCTGAAGCTATTCTCCCAGAATTTTCAGTTATGTAAATAGTAAACTCAGTCTGGGGCTGTAGCTCCGTGTTAGAGCCACTTGCCTAGCACATGTGAGGCACTGGGTTTGATCCTCAGCACCACACAAAAATAAATAAATAAAGATGGTATCGTGTCCATCTACAACCATGTATATATGCTATCCCACTCCTTGGTATTTAGCCCAAAGAATTAAAGTCGGCATACTAGAGCAATCCACGCACACCCCAGTTCGTAGCAGCACGATTCACAATAGCCAAACTATGGAGTCAGCCTAGGTGTCCACCAACCGATGAATGGATCAAATACATCTGGTATATATATACACAATGGAGTTTTATCCAGCCATAAAGAAAAATGAAATGATGTCATTTGCAGAAAAATTGGATAGAACCTGAGACTGTTATATTAAGGGGAATAAGCCAAACTCAGAAGGTCAAGGGTCATGGGTTTTTCTCTCTTAGGTGGAAGCTAGAGAGGAGGAAGGAAATGAAAGGTGGGGGTGGGGGTGTCTCATGAAGATCAAAGGTGATCAGTAAAATAGAGGAAAGGGATGGGGGAGGGAGGAGGGGAGGGGATAAGGAAGTGCTGGGAGTGATATTGGCCAAAGCACGATACATCATATAGTGTGCATGTGTGAATATGTAACAAATCCCCCCATGATGTACAACTATCATGCACCAGTAAAAAGATGGACCCCAGGGCCATTTTATGCCCTAAGTTATCTGAGCATGGATGCCTCGTTCAGCCCCCGTCTCTTGGCCTCTCTGTGGCCTTCTCTATGGAAGGACACTGGGGTGGGGGAGCCATATTTTGGTTCTGGAAGTCTCCAGAAGTCCCAAGGAAACATAATTCACTCACTGTGATAAACACGCTTTACTTAAAACCGTTTTTATTCTGCCTCTCAGCAACACTTTTCATTGAATTTGAGGAAAAGACCAGGGACCCGAACACATACAAACAAACAACCAGATATTACAAACAGAAATGAGGATCCGATCTCCTGGAATGGTGCGTCCCTGTGTGCCGAGAACCCGTGTCCCTGATGCAGTGTCCTCCAGGGACCCGAGCTGGCTCATAATGAGCATGTGGGTGGGATGACGGGTAGAAATGGGTGTCCATTCACTTTTATTTATTTATTTTTGCCAGGGCTCAGTATTTTAACCAATGCCTGAGATTCACAGTCATCTAAGAATCATGACTCGTATTGGTAAAACACTTAGCATTCCCCCCGGGGAACACACCTATTGTGACAATTGATTTTCATAACACGGTGAGGTAAGTAGGCAGGTGTTCTTACCTGCATTTTCCAGAGGAAGAAACTGGAGGTAGAGAGAACCTAAGAAACTTGCCTGACATCAGCTTGCATAGCTAGTTAGTGGCAAGAAGAAAAAAAAAAAGGCACTGGAACAGATATAGTTTGACTTTTAGTTTCTTATTCTTTCCATGAAAATTCACTGCTTTTTCTTCTGCTCTGGAAAACTCATTATCACTGTGTTTCTAATGTTCATTTTTGAAATTTGCTACATATCTATAAATATGAATTTATTTGAACAGAAATGACATAACACATCCATCTCTGCAGAGCCACAAATGGAAGGTAGTAAATAAAATATATAACATGAAAATAAAACAATACCATTGAGTTCCATCTAGATAGCAGACCGAACCCCAAGGGCAGCTCCTTCTTTGTTAAAAAGCACAAAGAACCATAGGGTCAGGAAGGTGTCAAGGACCCACTGGCACAAAATTGAGACTTGCTCCTGGCTGTATCAGGATTGAGAAAGAAGAGAAAAGGGGAAACATTCTCTGTGATGCAATATTACTTAACAGTATGTCTATCAACTGCTTGGAAACCAGCCTGGGCGCCACCCGTGGTACATGCCTTCTCTCTGCAAGACACCGTTAGCGTGTTCCAACAGGCAGAATCATTGTGTCACAAAGCCAGTCCCAAGCTGGGTGCGGTGGCCCACGCCTGTCATCCCAGAGACTCGGGAGGCTGAGGCAGGAGGATCGCAAGTTCAAAGCCAGCCTCAGCAACTTATGGGGCCCTCAGCGACTCAGTGAGACCCTGTCTCAAAATAAATAAATAGATAAACAAACAAAACAAAGCCAGCGCATTCCCACCTTAGGGGTTTGCGGACAGAAAAGAAATACGAGGGGGTGGCATAGCTGGGTGGTGTTCGGGAAAACCAAAGAGCTTGCCTGCCACCTCTAAAAAAAATGAAAGAACAAACACACACAATTCAACTGCATTAGACAACTTTAAACATGCCGCAGAGGCCCCAGCATCCACCGCGCTTTCTGGAAACTTCCTACTCCCCCCCAGTTCAGACCTCCCCACCCCGTGAAAGGAGACATCTGGAGATCATCTTGAGGGAGGAGGCATGGACACAAAGCTTGGCTCCACTCAGAATGGGAGCCTTCTTTTCTTCTTCTTCCTCTTCTTTATATACTAATCGGGGACATTGGCTGATGTGGCCGTGCTGCTTGGGTTGCTGAATCTTGGACTTTTGCTGTTGGTTGGCCAGGGACCTGCCTCTGGAGAGTCCTGGAGGAAGGGATCTCACAGTCCAAAGTCGGGGATCCATCCCTCAGTGTCTTTGGGGAAGGGGGGTGTGCAGATGAGGACCATCCTCCACGCTGGCGGCTGCAGCAGGCTTCTCAGGAGCTGTGAGGTACAGACAGACAGTGAGACACACAGACAGACAGGCAGACCCACAGCGCCCGAGCCTCGGTGGCCGGCTTCCTTGGCTTGCCGTCTGCCTTACTTAAGGGAGATTATTGTGGGTAAACAGATGCTGAGAAGGACAAGCAGGTCTGCGTGCTTTGGACCCTGAGCAGAGGATTCCTTTTGAGAAATATTTAACATTTGGAAAGTCTATTTTATGGTCCACGTGGCACATGGAAAAAGCTGAATGACACAGATGCCACCAAATGCCTCTAGCATGTCTGAATCCCATTCTCCTTTCCAATGGAGAGTGGTGCTGCTAGAACTTCTGCGTGCCTCTACAGCCATTTTTTTCCCTCTGCATTTAAATCCAGAAATATGCAGTTGGAAATTATATATTCATTTTGTGTGTGTGTGTGTGTTTACTTAATGGGCTCATGCTGTATACAGTTGTCCCTCAGTATCCTTGGAGGGTTGGTTCCAGACTCCCAAGGATATAAAAATCCACAGATGCTCAAGTCTTTTATAGAAAATGGAACATCCTAACATACTTTCAATCATCTGCGGGTTACTTATACTATCTAGTACAATGTAACTGCCGTGTAAGTAGTTGTTACACTGTTTTGTTTAGGGAATAATAACAAGAAAAAAGTCTATGCATGTTCAGTACAGATGCAATTTAAAAAGTAATTTGTTTCCCCTGCTGTTGGTTGAATAGTCAGATGCAGAGCCCACAGAAATGGAGGGCTTACTGTATGTTTTTCTGCAATTTTTTTTGTTTACTTGTTAATTTATTCGATAAACAATTACATGATGGGCATCACTTTCAGTACTGGTGATTCTTTTTTAAATATATATATTTAAAAATTAAATAATATATTATATTATTAATATAACATTAAATTATATAAATATAATATATTAAATAATATAAATATATTAAATAATATAATATATTATTAATATAATATATTAAATAAAAATATATATATATATTAGTAGTGGGTGGACACAGTACCTTTATTTTTATGTGGTGCTGAAGATCACACCCATGGCCTCATGTTCTCCCACTGAATCACAACCCCAGCCCCCACTGACCCTTTTAATACCTGACAATCACACAGTAGAGAGTGTCAGACAGTGATTTATGCAATTGAATCTTTCCAGCTCCAGAAGGTAGGTACTGTTATTATCCCCATTTTATGCAAGAGAAAACTGAGGCACAGATGGGTTAAAAGACGTGCCCAAGGACCCTGGATTGAAACTCTAGCGCTCTAGCTTCAAAGTAGGCATCCTTAAGGGCTGTGGTCTATAATTATGGGAAATGACAGAAATGAAAACTTTCCTGGGTTTTTCATCCCAGTATGGGGAACCAGGGAGTGGTAAATGCTAGGAAGAAAAGTAAAATTGGATAAAGCTAAGGTAATAGCTGAGCAAGCATCTGAGGAAGAGATGGTATGTGCTGCATGGATATGAATAAACAGAGTTTCAGGCTGAGGCAAGAGCAAGTGCAAAGACCCTGGGGCAGGAACATATTTGCACTCCTCCAACAGAAGAATCCACTATGGCATGATGGGGAGAGTGCCACGAGATGGGTCAGAGAGGCAGCAAACCGATCGTGCAGGGCCTTGTAAAGTTGTAGTAGGACAGATGTTTTCATGTTTAAATGCAGTGTAGTATCCCATCCTGAGAATAAGCTGCTACTTACATAAACTTCCGATGGATGGACATTTAGATTGTTTCAAGGTTTCCCTTATTTCAAACCAAGCTGCCGTGAACTCATTGCATATCTATGTTTCATAACACAGGCTGCACATTAGAATTCCTTGGTGAGCCTAAAACCTGCTGGTGCCCGTTCCTATCACAGGAGATTCTAATAAAATTTCCCCTAGGGTGGGCTCTGGGCTTCAGAATTTTTAAAAAGCCCCCCAGGTGATTCTGATGTGTAGCCGGGGTGCAGAATTACTGTTTCACGTGCATTTGTGTGCACCTGTATCCAGGGTGGATTTTGAGAAGTGGAATTGCTGGGTTGGCAGGCATGTGGATTTTAAAGTTTAATAAGTATCATTGTCCTTTGGAATCCAAGGAGGATTGGTTCCAGGACCCACCCTGGCCACCCAAGTCCACAGAAGCTCATGTTCTGTATATAAAATGGCAGAGTATCTGCATAGCCCTTTTGCACATCCTAGATCCTCTCTAGACCACTCATAATCCCTAATGCAATGTAGATCCTGTGTAAATCGTTGTTATAGTTTATTGTTTAGGGATCAATGACAAAAAAAACTGTACATTTTTAAGATAGATGCAATTCCCCCTCCCCAAATTTGTAGTTGGTAGAATCCACAGGTGTGAAACCTATGGATACAGAGTGCTGACTACACATCCAAGTTGACTTGCCAGAGACTATCCCATTTACTCCTCCACCAATGGTATTGTATCCATTTTTTTGCACCCTGCCAACACAGATATTATCCATCTTTTTAATTGTTTCAATCTGGCAGACAAAATCACACAGTATTTCATTATTGCTTGAATTTGTGCTTCCCCGCTGGCTCGTGAGGGGGACCATCTTTTTTCATGTTTATTCTGATTTCTTCCCCAACATCCCATAAGCTTATGTGCCCCTCACATTTAAAAAATCCATTCTCTGATGGCAACTTATTTCTGACTTATCTCTCCCTCAACTTATCTGAGCCAACAAAGTCCCTTCTGACCTGGGGAAATGGGTGATATCCTCATTTTTCATTACGGAATCACAAAAATTCTCCAAAGACACATCTGGGTAGAAACAACTCCCGGGAAACCTTGCCCTCGCCCATAGTACAGGAAAGAAGATGGATTTGATTTATGTTTTTTTTTTTGCAAAAAGGCCACGTTCTTGCTTTAGGCCTACCTTGACATACTTCCCTCCCATCTAGATAGGATGTTTTGAGGCCAGAGAACTGCATTCATGTCAGTGTGTTTATAAGAGAGATGCTTTCCTGGTGAAGAATGGATTAATAGCTCCTCACTCCATGTCCCTATTAATGGGACACAATCTTGGGACCCTTAGCCCTCCCCAAAGGTCAAGTTCTTCCTTAATAGAAACCTTGGAACATAAAAGCTCCTAAGGTGAAGAATAACATGCGAGCACTTTTAATGCATGGTTGGATGTGTACCTGGCTATTTAGATATCTCTGAGATCACTCAGAGATGCGAGTTCAGTGGCTCACCTTGTATATGCATTTAACTTATGGCAAATCAACTATTTATGTCACTCAAAAAGAAAAAAAGCACTGGGCATGGTGTGGCATAGATAGACCTGTAATCCCAGTGACGTGGGAGGCTGAGGCATCAGGATTGCAAGTTCATAGTCAGCCTCAGCAACTTAGCGAGGCTCCAAGCAACTTAATAAGAGAGCTGTTTCCAAATAAAAACATTAAAAAGGGCTGGGGATGTGGCTCAGTGGTAAAGTGCCCTTGGGTTCAATCCTCAATACAAAAACAAAAACAACAACCAAAAACACCTGCGGCCCCAACCCCCCAACAAAAACAAAAACCTTCCAATGGAGGAGGAGATTCTCGCTGCCACTCTACTCCATGGTCAAGAGCCTGGAACATGGTTTCAGGACTTAAGACACCTTCAAAAAGACACAGCTCCACTGTACACTCCCAGATGATCACTGGGTCATCTGAGAGTATCATACTTATGGCTGAGAACACTTGTCTCCCTTGTATCCAAACTTAGTCATGGTTAACTGGCTATGCCACTAAGGAAGTCCCAGTGAATTTCATAGGACATCAAGACAAGTGACCAGGAACATGTCCACAAGGAAGGAGGAAGAGGAAACCACTAACTTCCCAGGAAAAGAACAAGAACAGAGGATTCTAGCAGGCAGCTTAGGTGCCATAGTGTGAGACAATAAAGACTAAATATTTGGTCCCTAATTCTGGATCCTAAGACAAAGTTCCCAATACTCTTGTAGATCCGGGTGCTAAGAGAATCTTCTGTTCCAATATTTGCTCTTTGACTCAAGTTTCTGACACAGAGTTTCTAGAGCCCTTAGAGTTTCCTGGGCAACAGGAGCATCTTTTGTCCTAAAAAGTGACTCTCGGTGGGTGCTGCGTAGACTCGGATGGGGGCTGGTTGCCAGGGGAACACAGCATAGGGTTAGAAGTTTGGAACATTCAGCCTGACCTCCTCACCCCAACTTCCAGGGAGGGGGTAAAGGGATGAAGGGTTAATTGACCATCAAGGCCCATGATGCAATCAATCATGCCTACATAGTGAAGCTTCCATAAAACTCTCCAGAGACAGGTTTCTATTAGGTCCCGCACTGCTGGACGTGTGCCTGGAGGGTGCGGGCTCAGAGAAGGATGGAACCTCTGTACCCCTTCCTGCATCCTGTGCCCTATGCATTTCTTCTGATGTTCATCTACATCCTTGGGATATACTTTATAATAAATGAGTAAACATAAGTAAGTGTTTCCCTGAATTCTGTGAATCCTCCCAGCAAGTTAACAGAACCTGAAGACGGGGTTTGAGAAACTCCTGATTTATACCTGATTGGTCCGAAGCACAGGTCATAGTCTGGGGCTTATGATTGGCATCTGACATAGGGGAAGTCTCGCGAGAATGAGCATCAGCTGGTGGGATCTGACCCTAACTCCTGCAGTGCGCTGGTTTAGGATGGGCATCGGAATTCATTAAGACTGGTAAAAGACAGGGCCACCGTAGGTGGACACTTTACCTGTGTGATCCATCATTTCACTCTCCCCAGCAACTCAAGGGCAGAAATTTTTTTTTTCTGATTTGGGGGAGACTCCAAGTTTCTGATTCCGTTTGGACCAGAACATTTCTATCAACACAGTGTTCAAGTCAAACTTATTGAACATTTTGACTCAAGTGATTCTCAGATCTTACGAATTGGATCACATCAAATCCTATCTTTCTTTGCCCAACTACCACATGGCTGACGCAGATATCCTGTAAAATTAGAATGAATAAGACCTTCTGATGAATTTGGGTAAAGACTATCAGGATCTGAGGCTATTCCAAGAAAGCTACTCCCTGGAATTTCAACCACTTGGGATTTCAATCTGTTCTTCAACAGGTGGGACATTGAGGAAAAAGACAAATATTTTGAAAGGCAAGGACTAAAAGGCAGTTTACATTTTTGAATGAAACTTAGACACACATTTATGGCTTTTTATCTGATCTCCAGACTTGGTATCTTTTTAAATTTTTTAAAAATTTTCTTTCCTTCCTTCCTTCCTTCCTTCCTTCCTTCCTTCCTTCCTTCCTTCCTTCCTTCCTTCCTTCCTTCCTTTCTTTCTCTCTTACCTTTTTTTTTTTTCTGAGATAGGGCCTCATAATTTGTCCAGGCTGGCCTCAAACATGCTAGCCTCCTGCCTCAGCCTCTGAGTAACTGGGATTATAGGCATGAGCCACCATATCTGGGAATTGGTGTCCTTTGAAGTCAGATTTCCCCAGCCCTCTCTGGAAGTCCTTGCTACCTTTAGGTTGTTCCAACAGAAACTCCTCTGGGGACATCTGCAGTAACCCTATTCCCCGTCCTTGGCAATGACTTGGAACAAATTGGGAGGATGAATTTGCTGATGTAAATGAAAACTGACCCCAGTGTTAACAGCTACCGTCGTAGGTGTGGTCTTCCTTTTGGGTGTGGGAGAGGAAATTTGCTAGGACTTGGCAAAGAGGGTTCTGCTAACTACCAGTGTCTGAATCTCCAGGGTGGTGTGAAGAGCTGAAAAGATGCGGATTCCTGGGATTCACGTCTTATCTTAGTGAGCTGGAATTTTCTTTTTTTGGTGTTGGGGCGGGGTACCAGGGATTGAACTCAGGGGCACTCAACCCCTGAGCCACACCCCCAGCCCTATTTTGTATTCTATTTAGAGACAGGGTCTCACTGAGTTGCTTAGGGCCTTGCTGTTGCTGAGGCTGGCTTTGAATTCGCCATCCTCCTGCCTCAGCCTCCTGAGCTGCTGGGATGACAGGCGTGGGCCACTGCGCCTGGCTGAGCTGGAATCTTTTGAAGGTGGGTTTGGATGAGGACTTCTAAACCTTCCAGATCATTCTTCTGCAGTGTAAGGGTTGGGAACTCTTCCTTAGTGGCTATGCATTGCCATTCAATTCTTCTAGTAAACTAGGGCTGGGGAATTTTTATTCCAAAGGATTATTGAGAAATTGGCTATATTTTTTTGATCTTTATAGGAAAATAGAATTGATTTCATTTTCTAAGAATTAGTTCCTTATTGTCTTTCTCTGTCATTTTTTCCTTTATTTGTCTGGCTCATTCTTTTACTCCCACTCCCTCCTACTCTTTCTGCCTCTTCTCCCTGTGTCAATCTCTCTTTTCTGTGTGTCTCTCTCTCTTGCACACACATGACAAACACTTTAAATTCGAGTTTCTCCATGGGATTCTAACTCTGGAAACTTTTTTTGTTGTTCTCTTTGATAACATGGAGGGAAAAATATTTAAAAGGAATCTGAGGTGGTGCACACCTGTAATCCCACTGACTCTGGAGGCTGAGACTGGAAGATCGCAAGTTCAAGGCCAGCCTCAGCAACTTAGTGAGATTCTGTCTCAAAATGAAAACAAAACAAAAAAAGGAACTGGGAGTATATCTCAGTAGTAGAGCACCCTGGGTTTAATCCCCAGAACCAAAAAAGGAATCTGAATTTATAGATAGGGAAATAATTCTGTTTTTATTTAATAGGGAAATAGAGTCATAGAGAATTTAATAACTTGCTCATATCGTCTATGCGTTGGAACTAGGATTTGAATCTTGCTAAAACTGATGCTAAAGTCTAGGCTCTAACCATTGGGAGACACTGCCCCTTAGGAAGAAGGAATGAGAAATCACCCTCTCTCATACTTCGTATTCCTAAGTAAGCAAGCTTCAATCACAAGTATATACACATCCAGAAAGAAACATAAGAGGAACGAAGACCGTCCCTATCTAGGAAGACTTCCGTGCCCCTTACAAAACTTCTTAGACAATGTCTCATGGTAACTAATCTTTGAAAGCCAAATTGTCCACCACCGATTGCCAACTAAATACAAAGTAGTTAGTACCCAGGCTGTAACACTATGAATTTGCAGTCAACATCCAAAAATCAGAAGAGCTTATACAAAAGCCCAGATCTCTAACACCTCTTGAAAAATGGGGCCTTAAGTGCTAAGTGGTAAAATTGGGGCAGAGTGGTAGCTGTTCTCTTTAAACCAATCAACCACAGTCCCCACCACTCCCTATTGCCCCATGACCAGGCTCCTTCATTCACGTAGGCTCCCTGCCTGAGTCCTGCAGTACTTGGACTTGGTGACCCTTGGCCTGGGTCCTCACATGTTTTATAGTGGGAAACCCTAACCCCATCCCCTTGTAAAGGGGTGCTAGCATTAGTTCTAAGGCAAATGCTAAGTACTGCCTTCGTTTCTGTGCATACCAGAAGGGTCACATTGTTGTGGAGGTCGTGTGCAGTTGTGGTGAAGAACAGCATGAAGAACACACACTCAAGCTCTAACACACTCACATCCTGTTTCCCACTAATTAGCTATGGAAATTTACACAAATCCCTTCATCTCTGAGCCTCAGTTTCCTTCTCTGAAAAATGGGGATAATAATACCTACCTCTTTGGATTGCTGTGAGGCTTCAACAAGGATTAATCTATGTAAGTGTTTGGAATGGTGTCTGACAAATGACAAGGTCAATACCAGTGTGGACTGCTATTATTATAACCCTCTTAGCTCACGCTCTGATCTGGGCAGTGAGTATTTCCCTAATCCTCAGGAGTTTAGCCAAGACTTGGTCTCATTCCCTGGGAACACCGTCCTTTGAGTGTGAGTCACAGATACAGAGCCTTGAACTCTGTTTAATGGCATTTTATATCCTGGGGTCCTCATTATCCATAATGTTGGTGATAGTAGTAATAACGGGCTTCATGAATGGTCAGCATTTTTAGTGTACCACTTAAGAAACAGACAGCAAACTCCACAAATTCTGTGGGTCAATCTAATTAACTTTTACAATAGTTTTATGAAATGAAATGGGTACTATTACAACTCCCATTAGGCAGATGAGGAAACCGAGGTTAGGAGAAGTTAAACAAATGGCTGAAGGTGAGTCAATGCTAAGAGAGGGCCTGGGATCAGGCTGATCTGCACCACTGATCCTGTACTCCATGATGCACGCGTGTGCATGTGCATACACACACACACACACACAGCATGTTGTGCCTTCTTTAAAGGATAAAGTCAGGAGGGTCCACAACTGTTTCCCAACCGTCTTCCTCTTCATGGGCCCATATCATAAACTTTCAATCAATTAGACCCTATTGACATCCGTGCCATCAAAGCAAGAAGCCTTGAGCTTCCTGTGTCCATGTCCTTTTCTCCCTTTTGGGGGCAGAGCCACCTATTTTTTCACTTGGGACAGTTTCTGTCTTGACGTCACCCCCTCCATCTGGCCACTGACTGCTCCTAGTTCTGGCATGTCCGATAGGAAGTTGGTCCACTGTGACATCCGCTGCTCTCTTGGTTGCCAAGGTCAAGCTGGCTGATCTGGCGGGATGAAGGATGCCTACTTCCTCCCTCACCCACCCAGATGAGCTTCTCTAGTCAACTGAGCCAAGGAATCGCCCTGCCCAGCTCAAGGGGCAAAGTGCATGGGGTCAAGGATATAGGAAGACTTACTTGTACCTCTCCGGCAGAAACTTAAAGAATTTCTCGGCATTCTTATCTGTATCACCAGAATTTACCCCGCTAGACACAGATGGATGTGGACTTGTAATTTTTGGGTCTGGGTTGTCCATCATACCCCCTCGTCCTCTTTCAGAGCTCTAGTGGAAAGAGTCATTGATTCTAGCAGATGGAGCTTAGCTCAGCTCATTGAAGAAATCAGAAGAAACGTGTCCCAATTAACAGCCTCCATCTCTTTATGAGATCAGGGCTCATCCCTGATACCCAAACCACACGTGGTTCTTCTGGCCCTTAAACTAAGAATCACCGGGCTAGTTTAAGGCCACATCACACAGGAAATCATCTTACATATCATGTGGTAATGCAGATCAAGGAGCACTCCTAAATACACCGTGAACTCCCAGGCATTTCCCACCCTGTCACGGTTAGATGGGACTGTGTGACTGGTTTTCTTTGTCTAATGGTGAGCCTGAGTGACATTTGTGACTCCCGGACTTCTGCCATGAAAAGTCCACATGAGGTTCTCTGATCCTCCTCCTTCTCCCTGTCTCAGCCTGAGGATACACCATGTTCTAGATCAGAGGACCACAGACAAGATATCTTATTTTCATAAATAAAATTGTAGTGGAACACAGCCACTCGCTCATTTGCATACTGCACTTGCTCATTTGCATATTGCCCAAGGCTCCTCTTGTGTTAGGATGGCAGACTCAAATAGTTGTATCCGAGACAGTGACTGGGACCATAAAGCCTGCCAGGCCTAAAATATTTAATACCTAGCCCTTTGTAGATAATGTTTGTTGACCCCTTGTTCTAGAAAAACCCAGTTCTAGTGGACGAGGACCCACCCCAAGATGTGGTGAGACTCAAGAGAGAGGCTGGGATTGCAAAGGGTGAAATTTATTAGGGTTCTTGCTGATGGAAGCATCATCCGGGGTGGCAGCAAGAGAGTTGAATTCTCACAATTTGGTCAGAAAGAGGGTGTATGGGTTAGGACAAAACGGACTCCAACCTGGCTAGAATGTATCTGGTTTATCTTAAGATCAAAGATTCAGGTGCATCCTTGGAGCCAGAATCTGGTTTTAAAGCTCCCACATACCACTCCGATGGTTTTGTCTATTTATAGTTGCTGGGAAATTATGCAGGACAAACGACTAGCATTATTCTGGGCAATCGTGGTGGTTACAATTCAAAAAGACAGTGGTCATGACAAGCTGAATCCAGTCACCCACTTTTCTAGGTAGGATAGCTGCAGGGTGGTGGAGCTGGGTCATCCTGGGGCCCTGAATGACTGTGTGGAGGAGAGACCTCCTCCTGACAACATGGTCCGGGGGGGTCACATGAAGCAGATAGGAAATGCCTTTTGTTTTGAGTTGTTTGTTACTGAAGCGGACCCTAACCCATCCTAGCAGGTGCCAGTGGGCAGTCAGGAGGAGGCGTTCCCATGGGGAGGGATTCAGAAGGCCTACTTACTTCCTCGAGAAGTGCACAGCACAAGAGACGCCGATGATCAGAAGGCCGATGACGATGGATGCGATGGCTACCCACTTGGCATTCCTCCCCAGCCGCCTGGCTCCTTCCAAGTCTCCTTCGTTGTAGCTGTTCAGAGACTGGGGGACACAAGGGAAGAGCTGGTGACATCACACACCCACAAGGCCTGAGGATTCGCAGGCTGTCCTGATCAAACGTCTCTAGGAGGTCTCGGTGACTCTGCTCCTCTCAGCTCTGGGCTGCGGAGCACACAGCATGGTTTGCAAGTCCTCTGGGAAAAGCCTCCCCTCAACTCCAAGGTAGAGTCAACCACCCTCTCTGTATTTCCTGATTGCTTTCATCTTAGCATGTCCCAGAGACTTCTAAAAGGATTGATTTTGTCTCTCCCATGGGAATATTATGACTATGTGGGCAGGAACCCGTTGTCTAATTTGTTTAGCACCATATACCAGTGCCCAGAGGAACATTGGCCACGTAGAATATGCGTGGCACACGTTTGTAGGATGATAGGATGAAGGGGGACATCTGTCTTGTCCACTAGCACCAACTATGCAAACTAGGACCCATGAGCCCAACCCAGTCCTCTGCCTCTTTTTATAAAAGTTTGCTTGGAACATAGCCACATCCATCTGTTTACTATTGTCTGTGACTATTTTGATTAAATAGTTGGGACAGAGACTGTAGGGCTTGTTAGGCCTCAAATATTTGCTATTTGGTCATTTATAATAAAACTTCACCTGTCCCTGCATGAGAAGGGCAGTCCCTGAGGTCAGGGACTTTGATGGAATGGACCACCTCTATGCCCAGACCAAGCCTGTCATTCAACCGATACCTACAGGTAGAGCTTTCCCTATTAAAAGGTTGCACTAAGCTTTGTCTCCTTTCCCCAATGTCCTGTCTATCCCGCCCCTCCTCCGTATCTCCATAATCCAGCATGTTATGGGTTATTACTGGGCTCAGAGGAACTTCTTTCTGATTCTGTGTTTGTGCCAAACTTGTTAAATATTTAAATGTTGCCTCTGTTGCTCTTTGAGCAGTGTCTGGCATAGGGTAGGAGCTCAAGGTATCTGTATGGATTAAATAGAGGTACGGACATGGCAGTTGCCCTGCAGAATGTGCGTGCCTCGAGGGCATCTTGGAGTTCTCTGAGCTAGCCCGGGGCAGGCCCAGAGAAGGTGCTCAAGAATCCTTGCAGCTCAGCTAAAGACCCAGAACTATTCATCTCCATGACAATAAGCCCTCTTTGTTTTTTTTGCTAAGAATCACCCCAAAGTTGAGCTGCAGCTTAAAGAAGTCTGACATATTTATTTAAGAGATATGTACTGAGGGTCTCCATCAGTGGTGTGAACCATAGGTTCCACTGGAAACTTCTATTTTTGATTTGAAATCATTACTTCAGTAATGATTGTCCTCTTCCTGGACGATCAAGGGGGGTTAGGCGTGTGCGGACAATTCCAAGACAGAGAAATACCCAGGATTCCACAGAACTTTTTGCTTTTGGAGCCTTTCATTAATTCCTGGAGCTGAGCCACCTTAGTCAGCAATAGCCTTGGAGGATCAGTAACGAGGAGGACTTGCTTCAGGCACCTTGTTTGCACAAGAGAGTGAGGACCTGTGACAACTCGGGGACTTCTGGTGAGTTCCAGAAATCGGAGTCCCAGATCTGGAGTTCTGCACCCTGAGAGCCCATTAGGAACAGATGGGAAGTTAAGATCATTAGATATCTGGGCCTTGTCCCAGAGAGACTCTGACTTAAACTGGTGTGGGGACGAGGCACACATTTTGAGGGTTGCATTTATCATGGTGATTTATGCATAAAATTCACCATTTTTAGGTGCACAGTTCAATGACATTTAAGTATCTTCACATTGTTGTGCAAACATCACCACCAACCATATCCAGAACTTTTTCTTTCCTAAATGGAAATTCCACATCTGCTAAACTCCTCATTCCACCTACCCCTCCACCCCTGAAGATGATAATTCTACTTTCTGACTCTATGAATTTCACTGTCCTGGGTACCTCCTAGATGCAGAACCATGTAGTGTTTGCCATTCTGTGACTGGCTGATGCCTTTAGAGTTCACCTATGTTTCAGAAATCCCCTTCTTTTTAATGTAGGATAATATTCTATGGCAGGCATGGGCCACGACTTGTGTATCCACCAATCCCTCTATGGACAGTTGGGTTGCTTCCACTTACAGTTTCACAGGATTGAAAACCTTTGGTGCAGGCAGCTGTCCTCTACGAGGTTAAGATGCCCACTATCTTGAAATATATTCCAAGGAACTATGGAATGGACTATGAACTCTAAGCTTAGAGAGACCAGAGTTCAAATTCCATGTCTTAACAGCTGTGAGAGCTAAAGTGAGTTACTGACATTTCTAGGTGCGGTATCTTCATCCATAAATTGGGGACAACAGTAACAGCACCTACTTCACATTGGAGCATTCAGTGAGTTAATGCACATGAAGGGTTTTAGCACTGACCCAGCACAGAGTATATGTTCAACAAATGTTCGTTTTACCGAGTTGCTACTCCCTGCGCTATTCTTATCCGAAAGCCGAGATCTTTGGGGTGCAACAGAATAACCTGGCTGGATCTAAATCTTTGAGGACCCAAGTTTGAGAAGCTGTTCTGGATGCTTCATAATCCAAGTCCCTGCACAGAACATTAGGAAGCCTGAATCCAGAGCTCATAATTCAATCTAGAACTAGGAAGAGGTGGCCTCTCCCAAACTACTCATTATTCTTTCTTTCTTCCTTAAAAAACATAGTTCAGAGATTAGTCATAGTGATGGCTGATGTTGCCACAACCAAAGAAAATATAATGAGACTCCGTGTCATTATATTGCCTCAAACAAGGTCAACTCTTGGCTTTTTGAATAAGAAGACAGTTTTATGCCCTCAGCAGCAATGACCAACAGTGTGGGAAGAACAACCCTTCTGTGCCATGTTGAAGGGCACCTCCATCGACCAGACATTCATTGCCCATGAGCTCAAGTGGGATGGGAGGGGGCCTGGGGCCATTGGAGTTGTTCAATACAGGTCAGGGCGGCCATGCTGACCACCTGACTTGGCGGGTACTTGGGTGCAAGCCATGAATGGGTCTCCACCAGCCCTGATCGCTTGTTGCCAGTCCGGTATCTCGTATGTGACCCCCTCCTCTGCAAACAACCATTTTTCCAGGGCTCCTAGGAGAGACCTTGAGTGAGTCCAGGAATAGGGGCTGCTGTCGGCTTGAACAACAGCTGAAGAGCCTCTTTCAGCATCAAGTGTGGGTGTGAACTCTCCTCTCCCTGCGAGTCCTCCTCTGGGTCTTGGAGAAGGAGTTGCTCACAGGGAAATCTGGTGGGTGAATGTAAGGCTATGGGGGAGAGACCAGAGCAGAGGACTTGAGGACACTCAGATTTAATTCTGAAGGACTTTCTGTGGCTGCACATCTCCGGCTTTAGGATGGAGAGCTAAACAGAAGGAGTTCTTTTATTCCTTCACAACATGTCCACTGTAATTTTTTTTTTTTTTTGGTATTTTTATTTTTAGTGGTGGTGCTGGGAATTGAACCCAGGACCTCAGGCAAGCTGGGCAGGTGCTCTACCACTAAGCTACCCTCCAACTCTCAGCTACCATCCTCTTCCTCTTCCAATTGGAATGGCATTCAAAGGGTTTCTTGGCAGAATCAACAGACTGAAGGGGTGGAAATGGGTTTTAGAGAAAATGCCTGGTTTCTAAATCTTTCTCTGAAGAGCTTAGAATGCAAAAGGTCCTTTTCCTTTCTAGAAAGGAAGACCTAGAATGACTCAAAATGACTTTAGAAACTTTAAATGGATCTTATTTATTCTTTTTAAAAACTACCAATGGAATTGGTGAACACGAAAGCTCTTAAATGCTTCAGAAACATACAGTAAGTAGTAAAGCTCTTCTCCTAATCTTATTTCTCAGTCTTAACAGTCTGACACAGGGATTCTGTTTTTGTTCCCAAAACATGAATAACATTCTACCACACTGGTTCTGAAGCCCCCTTGCTCCCACTCTGAATGGGGTGGGCGAACTTCCAGGCTAGTGGGTCCCCATCTGACTCATTCCTGTCTCCTCCTCATTCCTGATTTAAGGTACTGAGTTACGTTGACAGGCTTCCTAATACTGCATCATTGTTGTATTCTTGGAAAAATATCTGAATTTTCCATGGTGCAATTTTTTCCTTTGCAACTTCTTATTTTTAAATAGCTTTAAACCTACAGAAACATCATGAGTCTCTCTTTCTCTCTCTCTCTCTTTTTGGATAGCAGGGATTGAACTCAGGGGCACTTGACCCCTGAGCCACACCCCCAGCCCTATTTTGTATTTTATTTAGAGACAGGGTCTCACTGAGTTGCTTAGCACCTCGCTTTTGCTGAGGCTGGCTTTGAACTCGCCACCCTCCTGCCTCAGCCTCCTGAGCTGCTGGGATGACAGGTGTGCACCACCATGTCTGGCTGCCCGTTGTCTCTTATGTGGTGCTTGGACATTGCCAGGAGTTTCTCAGCTGTCAATCTCATAATTTCACAAACTACCTGCTGTTATTTAGGGTGCCACGCACGCAGCCGGTTGCTGTGTCTGTTCATCCTGGCAAAATATGTTTTAAAAAAAGGGGGGGGGCTTTTAATTTCTTTCCAGTGTTTATTTTCTTCTGAGATGCAAATGAACATTCATCAGAGTATAGAACAAATGGGTTCTCAGTACACGCTTTGTAAGGCACTCGGGAATGTCCTGCAGGGCCTCTTGGCCACCCCCCACTCCCGGCCATCATCACAAACCCACAAACCTAACAGGAGCATCTGGGTCTTGGTCAGGGGCCATGAGCTGGTGAAGGTCACACTGACAGAAAGTGGGCCAGGTCCTCTCTCCTGTAGTAAATCTAATGATGTCATGGTCACAGCATATAGCTATTTCGAGCTTATTTATACACCCCTCCCCTGGATGGACACACGATACCCAAATACCCACAGAAGGAAACTTGGTCAGGAGTCAGAAGTGAGGTGACTGTGTCTAGGCCAAGCCTCAGCAGAGAGCAGCAATGTGACTGTCCCTGCGGCGGCGACTCCTGGCTACCTGTTGGAGTACAGGCGGCTCCTGACATCTGCCCCTCAAAGAAGGAGAGGCCAGAGTAGCCCCATCAAGTTGGATAACTGAAGCTGAACCCCAGGGGGTCTGATGTTCTGGGAAGTCGCGATACCTGACACCAGGCGGTAAAGCTACTCCGCTGTCCTAAGCCAGGAAAATATGAAAGAACTTGTCTTTCCGTCTGCTCTTTACAGCAGAACTATTGCTACATCCCGCGTGATACCCTGGATGAGAGCGTCACCTATGGGTTGTTGCCAGTGTAGACCGGAGATGAAACTCTCCAAAGTTACTCTTTTTATATTCCCTTGGACTGGTGGTTCCTGACCCTGCCTGCCACTTAGAATCACCTGAAGAGGGAGTGCTGAAGATATTTTTGTGCCCAAGCTCCATTCCACACTGACTGGATCAGGATTTTTTTTGTGTGTGTGGTGGGGGAGGGGAGTGTAGGGCCCAAAGAATTTTTGTTGAAAATTTCCCAGATCATTCTAAAGAGGCAGCCAGAGTTGAGAACCACCGTCTCAGATGCACTTTCATTCATTCAAAGACGATTGAGCCCCACTCTGTGCCAGGCCCTGCTTCCTGTCCTCAGGGTGCTTACATTCTGGTGGAGACTGAAAAAAAAAAAGTATGCATGCAAATAAACATGATTATGGAATTTTACTAAGCTAAGAAAAATGGAGAGGAGAGCTCTGTGGGGCTGAGCAGGGAGACTAACCCTGAAGACCTTAGAAGGAGCCAGGTTTGCAAAGAGCTGGGGAGAGAAGGCCTGGCAGGAAGAACTGCAGATGTGAAGATCTGGAGGTGGGAAAGGATTTTTTGTTGTTGTTGAAAGTTCCCAAGAAATCAACATGACTGAAATGTAGATGCCAAAGAGGCAGGAGGAGAGGGAAGGGAGAGAGAAAGAGGTGACGAGGGAGAGTTTCATCTCCGGTTTACACTGGAAAAGAAGTTGGGAGCTATATTATCATCAGTAATTGCATTAATATGGTAGTTGGCATTTATTGAGTACCTACTCTGTGCCAGGTCCTGTACCGACCACTTTAGATGCATCCCCTAACCAAATCCTTATAACAACCCTCTTGCAGGTAAGAGCAGTGTTACCCCCTCATTTTACAAATGAGAAAACTGAGACTCAGAGAGAGGGAAGCAAATGACATCTCTGCTTCCAAAGGCAACTTGCTAGGGGGGCCATGAACTTAAGCAAAAAGATCTCGAATTGACCAAGTCTTTACGAGATCCTACTTTAATATGATCCGGAAGAGCCTAAGAGCCTGAATGGATGCATTACGTGAAGCCCCAGCGCCAGAGAACTGACTTCATTCTACCTTAATAAAATTTTGGCTACTGATAAAGAAAATAGGGTGACCCCGTGTAGTGGTGCACGTCTAGAACCCCAGCTATATGAGAGGCTGAGGCAGGAGGATCACAAGTTCAAGGCCAGTCTCAGCTACTTAGTGAGACCCTGTCTCAAATAAATAAATTAATTAATTAAAAGGGCTGGGGATGTGGCTCTGTGGTTAAGCACCCCCTGGGTTCAATCCCTGATACCAAATTAAAAAAAAATGGCTTCCAAAGACAAAATATTACTGATGGAAGATAATTATCAGTTATTTATTTATTTTAGCCTCCTGGTCCTTCTGGATTAAATGAGTGACTGCAAGTCAAGTGCTCAGAACGGTACTTGGTAAAATGTCTCAATATGCGCATTGCCTCTTGTTGATGTCATCATTCTGACCTACGCTCACAGATGAAGACGAGAGCCATGATGTATTAAGTGGATGTTTTACGTTCTCCATCCCCTGGCCCAGAGCTTCCCTGACTGTTCCCAATGTTAAGAAAAAAAGTACAATATAAACTCAGCTCGGCCATTAAGCCCCCTTCGCCTTTTGGTGTGACACAGAAGGTGTGTTTCTGTCACCTGGGACAGGTAACTGTGAAGCCCCAGCAGCCAGTGACACTCTCTGGGTGAAGTAGCTGTTCTGGAATGTTCTTGATACCTGATGTTGCCCTATGAGAACAGGGTGGGTAGGCAGGGATGGCTGTAAATCCACCCGCGGGGACACTCCCAGGACTCATCATGGCCTTCCCAGCCTCCTGGGGAGCCCTCCTCCTTGCCTGTCACCTCCCCCCCACCCCTGTCTTTGTCTAGGTCATCTTCTCTGCTTGGGGCTCTCTCCCTCCTTCCTCATGTGGCCAGTGCCTACTTCAGGGCAGTCTTCTGAGGCCACTGCATCTTAAGCAGGTCCCCTGACCATGGTCAGTAGCTCTGACTCTTCTCTGGGTCTGTTTCTCTCGTGGTTCAAGTCACAGTTATTTTATGCAGTCGCCTTCTGACTTCAGAGTGTCTCTGCCCCCTGTCTGTGAGCGCCATGAGACACGGGTCAACCTTGTTACACTCATCATTCCATTTCCAGTGCCTAATGGAGGGTCAGACACGTGGGCCTTCCCTTGTGTGTGTTCCTAATGAAAAAGAAGAAAGTTCATATAGCCAGGTTTTCATTTCCCAGCTTATGATCATGCGTACTTGCAAACAGCATTATGAACGCTTTTGCCCAGACACCTAGCCATGGGGACATTTGCTGGTGTGTAAAAAAGAATATTTGGGGGAACAAATAGATGAATCCCAGCAGCTCAGGAGGCTGAAGGAGGAGGATCGTGAGTTCCAAGCCAGTCTCAACAACAGCGAGGCCCTAAGCAACTCAGTGAGACCCTGTCTCTAAATAAAATACAAAATAGGGCTGGGGGTGTGGCTCAGTGGTTGAGTGCCTCTGAGCTCAATCCCTGGTACCCCCCTGCCCTCACCAAAAAAAAAAAAAAAAAAAGATGAAGCTCTATTTCTGGGATCCTAAACTGCTCTATTCTTTTAGTTATCTGAATCGTGTTTTTTGTTTTTTGTTGTTGTTGTTCTCTACCAAAAAATAAGCCTGGAAGATTGGCCTAATTTTTTGGCATGCACTTGTTTCCCTGTGAGAATTTTGCAGACAAGGACTTCTTAGGTTTCTCAAAGGCAAGAGTGCTTTGTAACCTCCGATAGTTTTATTGAGTGGAGAATCCTCCATGAGACTGAAGTTTGGGGACCATCACCTAACGCTGGCCTTGGAGATGAAGATTTTGTGTCTAGTACAGGAAGGTGTTAGCATTACGGAGATTGAACGTGGGGGCTCTGAGCTCGTGTGCCAGGCCTGTGTCTTGGTTCTGCCACCTACTTGTGGAATCTAAAGCAAGCTGCCTACCTTCTCTGTGCTTCAGACGCTGTTTCTGGGATGGACAAAGAAGTACCTACTTCATGGAATCTCCAGGCACAGCGAATGACTCTGCCCAGAGCTCTTGGCCCAGGGCCTGGCATGGGGCTAACATTCAATAAATAGAAACCATTGTCTATTTTCAGCCATTAGCTGGGAGACAGTAGGTCTAGTGGGACATTTCCCAGACGACGAAAGCATTGTAAACCACTTTTCCGATTCATTAATTCATTCATTAAGAATTTATTAAGCCACTACTATATGCTAAACCCTGTTGTAAGGGCTGGGGACACCAGCCACGTATGAATGGGGCAGACAAGGTCCCAGCCCTCAAAAAGGAGCCTTACAGTTATCATTCAGACACATTAAAAATGGAAACCCGGCATGGGGGGTGGATGCCCCAAATTCCCAGCTACTCAGGAGGCTGAGGCTGGAGTCTAGAAATTTGACACCATGTGGGCAACATAATAAGACTCAGTCTTGAAAAAAATGAAACAATAAAAAGGAGATTTCAGGCAGGGAGAAGCATCTCGGAGGCAATAATGCAGCGGCCCTGCAGTGGGGAACATTGGTGGGGTCTTCTTCATTTCCTAAGCCAGAGTCACTAAACATTTCCCTTTAAGTGGAAACTGTCCTACTCCCAAGCCTGCCACCAGTATATGAGTATATGCACATGAATTGCACTATGCCCAGTGTTCTTGCAGACAATGTTAGAAAGCAGTCATATGGATCTTTAATATGGGTAAGAGCTGGACTCAAACGAAAATGAGCCCCTGTGGGGATCTCTGTGAAACCCTGCTTTCCTCCTTTGTGACATGGGGAGGAGGCTACCTACTTCGTGGGCTGGTGTGAGGCTTCAATGAGATAATGAGTGTGAGGGAGCCCAGCCTTATAACCTTTAATTGTGAAAACAATGCAGAGAGTTTGGCATTCATATTCCCAATGTCTGAGTAGGAGAATCCAGGCTCAGAGAAGTGAGGATAAGGAGCAGAACCAGGATGCAAACTCTGGAGTTTGAACTCCATTCAGATTCGGAACGGACGTGGTGTCTGCAATGGAATCTGTCCCCAGCGGAGTGTTCATGTTGGGAGCCAAAGGAGAGAGGGGGGACAGAGGCAAAAACAGGAGATGTTTCACAAAACCAGACCTCTCCAGCAAGGTCTGTAAAGCAGTGAAAGAAGCAAGACCCAGATGACCCACAAAAGAGGACAACGTGTTTGCCAATCGGATATCCGCATGTCCAGAATATGTAAAGAGCTGTTATAATCCAACAATTAAGAATAACCCAATGAAAAATTGGCTAATGCACATTTCTTTGAAGATGATATAAAAATGGTCAATAAGCACAGGAAAAGATGCCAAGCCCCATTACTTATTGGGAAATGAAAATCAAAACATCAGAATGATGAGATTCAGACCAAGAAGAAAGGTCTGTTAAGAGTTCTTGAGGGATAGCTCACTGGCTGACAGAGGACCCAGTTTCCAGTTACGTGGCCTACCCTGGGGTTCCTTCCTAGGAGAGACAAACTCGTTTTAAGTGGATAACATGGATGATAGCACATGTGCTTGGAAGTTTATTGCTATCCCGGGGCCTTTGCATTTCCTGTTCCTTCACCAATCTTCGTGTTTCTGGCACAAGGGCTGGGGTCCTAGGGGTCCAGGTCCAGGTTCTTGTCCCTGGGCAAAGAATTGAGCAAGAGTAAAACGTTGGCTGGCAAGGAAAAGGTTTATTTGTAAGTAACTCTTTGGGAGTAGCAAGATAATACTCTGGAAGAACAGAGAGAGCCAAGCTGCGAAGTAGTTCAAGGACCCGCCTACACAATGAAGCTCACTTTTATTGGGCTAGTTCTCTCCCTTCAAGTCTGAGTGGATCTGGGGTTGATTGGCACCTTGATTGACAGCTGAATTTTATACAATTACTTTCCTTTTACCCAGGCCTAAGTTTCTTCCTGCTCTCGTCCCCCCCCCCCTCCTACCCCCCAAAATGCACGGATTGGGAGAAAACTGCAAGGTTAATGATATGTTAATGAGCAACAAGTTAACTTTAGGTCACTCCCTTGGGCTACTGCGCATGCTCAAAACCGTGGGCTTTCTTTTCAAGGTCTTGCAATCCCCTGCGGTCGCCTAGCTTCCTCACTTTAACCACAAGATGGCCCTGTTTCCCCTCACAGGAGGGGGCTTCAGGTAGCGTGTTGTGAGGGTCCTGAGTGGGAGCTTCCCCACGCCCTGTCTGCTGCCTGACATTCCCAGGGCGGGATTCTCAGCCTTCAGCTTTGCAAGTCACTCTTTCCAAAGTAGTGCCTCTTCTCTCCGCCATCCGCCTCCATTGGTCCTTCTCTCAGACTTTTTATTCTCTTTGCGGTACTTGGGTACTTGTCTCTCCTCTAAAGGGACCTTGTTTACTTGCTAATTTGTGTATGGTCCATAGACATTTTGGAATATTTCCAACCCTGTCTGTCCTCCCCTGTTCATTTCTTGCATATAAAAGGGTATGAGGATACTTTTTTTTTTTTTTTTGCTACTGGGAATTGAACCCAAGGGAATTGAACCACTGAGCCACATCCCCAGCCATTTTTATTTTTGGTTTTGAGACAGGGTCTTGCAATCCTCCTCCCTTAGCCTCCAGAGTTGTTGGGATTACAGGTACGCACACTTGTCTGTGTGGAGATTTTTAATCAATAAAGGGTGTGGGACATCCTTTAAGTATGTCCTTATGAGAATTCTTCAAAAGTATGACTCTAGAACTTACATAACGTCCCACACCACACAGAGAATGTATTATATTTTATTTAGTCAATCTTCTGTATTGGAATCAATAATTATATCAATCTCAAATTTTTCATATTTATAATAACGACAACAAAAATATCAATTAAACAGTTGCTGTGTGCTAGGCACTATATTTTCATGTTAACACATTTTATATTTTATAACTAATGCTGGGATGAACATTTAGTATGTAATATTCTGCCTTTCCATTTCATTAATGGTTTTCAATTGTTTTTTTTAAAATATATGTATATTTTTTAGTTGTAGTTGGACAAAATACCTTTATTTCACTTATTTTTTTATGTGATGCTGAGGATCGAACCCAGGGTCTCACACATGCAAGGCAAGTGCTCTACCACTGAGCCACAACCCCAGACCCTGGTTTTCAATTTTAACCTCTTGCTGAAGTTTTTTTTGGTACAAATCTTACATATGCACTAAAGTTTGTTTCTGGTCTTTCAAAAAATAAAATCTTGGGCTGGGGTTGTGGCTCACTGGTAGAGCACTTGCCTGGTGCGTGTGAGGCACTGGGTTTGATTCTCAGCACCACATAAAAATAAATAAATAAATAAAGATATTGTGTCCATCTACAACTAAAATTTTTTTCTAACTTATTATTTATTTGTTTATTTTTGCTATGTGAGTATACCAAATATTCTGATTTGTTGAACTGCCATTCTGAAACTCTAATTTTAGAACACGTTCCTTTTATTCAAACCATCTCTTCTCTTTCAAAGCCATGACGATTCCTCTTCTTGCCTTTGCATGTCTGAGACATATCTGGCCATTGGGAAACAAAGGATTAATCTCTGCCTCTGTCTTGCTGTCTCTCCGTCTGTCCTTACATTTGTCTCTTTCTCTCTGCCCTTCTCCCCGACTCCTGCCCTCCACACATACCTGTAGAATGACATCAGTCTCTCAGGGCAGCCCGAGGTCCTTTTATGCAGATTGAAGAAGTTTCTTTATATAGATCGGTGCTGTTTCAGAGTCTAAACTCCCAGATAGAAGGCTCCCATCCAAATAGCCTGATGTTTGTGGGCACTTAGTACATATTTTTAGTAATAAAGCCTGAGTTTTCAGATGACTTTAGAATTTTTTTGTTTAGGTTTTTGCTTGCTCCTGAGTTTTTGCGCCTACAGGTATTTCTGGGAATTCTGAGACTGGGTTTCCAGATGACAAGTGCATTTCCTCTTGATCATCATTAACTCATCTTGGGCCTTTGCTCTTTCTCCTCCCTATAAACATCTTCAAGGACAAGTGAGAATTATCTTTTGCCTGTCTATCAAAAAGCCAAAAGGGAGGGAGGCATTCTGTCAGGCTTGATGGACAGTATTATAGGATGCTCCTTTATTGATGGGGTGAGTCTATTAAAAGAGAAAGCTTTCAGACCATCAAAGCCGTGTCCCTACCAAAGGACAAATCATAGCCAGCCCTTTATAATACTTCAAGCAACTAGACTGTAAACTGCATGGAGGCAAGGACTGTGGTGTTTCATTTCGTCCACTGATGTCACCTGTCTGAGCCTCCGTTTTCTTATGGGGAAATGGTGAGAGCCGCTTTCTTGCAAACCTTGCTGGGATTTGGTGAGGCACAGGTGAAAACAGTGTCAACACAGAAGTGCTTTAGAGACCATGGAAAAATACGTAACAAGCATAACAGTAATACCACACTTCTGTAGGAAAAATCCAGAACAAAGAACAAATAAAATTATGCAAAGAGAGAGTAGGTAGGTGGTGTCCTTCAGATGGATGGGCGGGAGATGTGACATAAAGGGTAAAGGAAATACAAAGACAAGGTCCTGAATTTCATTTGAGGGAGGGAGGGAGGGAGGGAGGGAGGGAGAGAGAGAGAGAGAGAGAGAGAGAGAGAGAGAGAGAGAGAAGGAGGAAGAAATCAACAAAAGCTTGGCTAGCGAGATCCATTAAGAACACTTTTGTGATTTTAAGGTGGGTCCACAGAGCACTGGGGATGGAGCACCCTGCAGCAGTCCCACATCAACAACCGCTCGGCCCATTCCAGTGAAATCCACTGAGTCATTAAGAGCAGTATTCCCTGAAGTGTGCAGCATCTGCCGCATCTTAGCCTTATGGTCAAAGGATTCCCAGCAACCTGCTTACTAAATGCCCTGTGCCCCACTGAAGAGCCACAAGCCACAGCCGTTGGCCAAACTCTCCATGAAGCTCCAAATGAAAGGGATGCTTAACTAGCCTGGGGCATGTCAAGTTCAGCCTCCTCCAGCCCCAGCCCCTTTGGGAAGATGTATGAACATCAGGCAGAACCAGCCATCTGAGAAGCGCTGCTTTGGAAAGTCTGGCTTAGCTCTTGACCTTCCTGAACCGGAAGATTGCAGGCGTATTCAGTTTATGAGCTGAACCATCCCTTTTCTGGATAAGGAGGTTTGAATGGACAAATAGCAAGTCTTGAACGAGCAAGCTGAGACTAAAGGCCAGTTTCCAAATACGGACCTGTTAGTCCAGAGTGTGAGGATACCTGTGAGCTCCAGACCAGCCAGGAAAATTATCCTAGGGAGCTGAGCCTTGGCCAGTCTCTCCGTCACCCATTGTCCCAGGCATTGTCCTGGGTCTCCTGGATATTTTCCAGAAAAGTTATTGGCAGAAATGAAGGCCATTACTAGAGAAGGGAAGGGAATCATAGAACAGAATTATGTCTGTTCATTCATTCATTCACCAAACATTCATTACCTGCTGACCATGTGCCTGGAATTGTGCTAGGTGACGGAGCTACCCCACAGGACTCACACAAACCCATGCCAAGAAGTAAAGAGAGCCCAAGGGAAAGCCGTTCAGGGGCCAGTGAGGCTCCAGTTGAGGGGGCGCGGGAGAGAGGGTCACTAAGAAAGGCTTCACAGAGGAGATGACTTTCCAATTTAGCCTTGAAAAAGAAGTGGAGTCTGTATTTTAATAAGATCCGCAGGTGATGACAGCTTGAGACGCTTGTTCTAGGATGCGAATTCTACCTGGCCTTGCCTTGGTGATTATCCAAAGGTATCTATGATGACTTTGGGTCATCATGGAATTCCATGCATTCTAAGTCAGAAATAATTTTTTTATTAGTTAGTGATAAACTCCACCTCCACCATGTCCTGTTTGGCTAGATGATTTAACAATTCTCTATTTTGATTACATGTGTTGTGCTATTAATAATAATAATAATTTATTATTATTATTATTATTATTATTATTATTATTATTATTATTTGTCACCCATCTGGGTAGTATTTAATCACTTTGGAAGAGAGTTTTTTTTAAAATTCATCTTTCCTTCCCTCCAACCCTTTTCTTTTTATAATGGAAGATTTCAAAAGTATCCAAAAGTTGACAGGGTAATCTAGTGAATTCCTTTGTTCCTATAACCTAGCTCCAACAACCACTCATTAGTAGCCAATCTTTTTTTTTTTTAATTTTACATATACCCCCCCATTGTGTATTATAATAAGTCCAGCCATTATAGTATTTCATCAGTAAATCTAAATGGGATTTAAAATATAAATTCTTTGATAGGAACACGCAAATCAACATCTTGAAATAGACCTAGTCTGTATCACCAACAACCAAGGACTGAGGATTTCCACTACAGTTTACATTCTAGATCCCCAAATACCAAGGGTGCATGGCCACCCTCTCCCACGTGGTGGCGGAACACAGGAAAGTGGCCAAAGAGGCAGAGCCTGCTTGGGTGACAGCTGGGTTTCTGGAAGGGAGCTTTCACACGGTGACACACTCAGACAAGGTCTTGTCTGTATCCACAACACTGAAAACTCTACGGGCTTCAAGCACAGAGAGTAATAAGAAACAAATCACAAGGATCCGTGACCTTAATGCCCCACTTCTCAGGTGGCAATCACAGGGAACCAGAGAGGGTTGGGAGAAGTCCCTTGGAGAGACCTAACATGTAGTATTCAGCGTTCACACCTCCAACAACAGGTGGCATCCAGCCCTGCAAGTTGATCGGATTAAGACTTGATATTTCCAGATTTGTCCCTGATCACTGGAAAAAAGGGAAACCCTTTGGAAAGTCCTCCTGAAACACAGTTTTGATGGATGAGCTGTCCCTGGTGGAGTCCGGGTCAGGCAGAAAGAACCCCCAGTTTAGTTTGTCTTTCAGCCTGTGGGTATTTATTTTCTTCGTGACTACCAACCTTGTCTTCCGGGGCAGGTGTGGTCAGGTTCAGGGCAGTTCTGTGGCTTCCCAGGCCAGCCCATGGCCAGATGATGGGTTGGGACAGTGGCTTTCCACCATATATCCATCATCAGCTCCGTCGTCTGAGGGTTCATGAGATGGATTGCCTAGTTTTGAGGAGTATTAACTTTGCCTCTTTTCTGTGTTGGGTGCTTTTTCTAGATCCTATGTCTTCCTCTTTCTTGATTTTCTCCCCTTTTGAGGGAAAACCCATCTTCATGGTTCCCAAGGCTTCCTCCGAAAAGTTGCTTGGGAGGCATTTTATTTTTTTGACATCTTAAATGTTTGGAAATGTCTTTATTCTTCTTTCTCCCCTGAATGACTATTTGGATGGGTATAGAATAGATGTTGGAAATAATTTTCCTTCGGGGTTTTGAGGTCATTTTCTCGCTATTGTCTAGCTTTCAGTATTATGGATACAAACTCTGAGGGCCTGATGAATCCCTATTTGGAGAGAAATTGTGTCCTTGTATCTGAAATTTCACCCTTGTGTGTCTTGCTGTGTATCTTGTTTCATCCAGATCCTTTTAATCTGAAAATGCATGGGGGAATTTTTCTCATGTTATTGATTTGATAATTTCCTCTCTTCCATTTTCTTTTTCTGGAACTTTCTCAGAATGTTATATTTCTTGGAATTATTTTCTCCTTTCTGTCTCTGTGGATTTGACTACTCTAGGTACTTCATCTGAGTGGAATCATATAATCATATAATAGTTGCTCTTTGGCGACTAGCTTTACTTAACATAATGTCTCCAAGGTGCATCCAGGTTGTAGAATGTGCTAGAATTTCTTTCCTTTTAAAAACCTAACAATATTCCTCTGTATGAATGCATCACATTTTGGTTCTGTACTCCTCCACTGATGGATACTTGGGTTGCTTCCATATTTTCCATCTTTGTGAATTTGGGCATTTACTTCCTTGAGTTCCCTAGACATTAACTTCCAATGCTTCTACTATTTTTTTTTAAATCCCACCCTCGGTTTTTTAATGGCTAAGAACTCTGTTTTGCTTCTCAGATTGTTTTACTTTTTTCCAACCTGTTTCTGTCTTGTGGACACGACAAGGTTAAATGTCCCTCTGAAGGGGCTAATCATTTATTCTTGAATTTTTCTTCTATTCCTTGAATTATTTCCTTTACTTCATTTCACCTGTAAACCACAGTTCTCTTCTTTCAGAAGAATTTTTTCAGCGTCTAAACAGTCTCTGGCTGTCTCTTCGTATATGAAAGGGAGATACTGGAAAACTTCTTGGGAGTTTTATGTGTAAGGATGGAGCTGGTTGGTGCCAGGGCATCCTGTGGGAGGATAGGGTGTGGATTCCAACACTTCTCTGCAAGACTCCTGAGGTTTTTTTTTTTTTTCTTTTGAACCAGTCCCATCCTTGGAAAGAAAATTTTCCAATCTCCTATCTGGATGCCAGAAGAAGGGAGTCAAATGTGGGCAAAATCATTTTTCCTCCACACCCACTTTCCATCAATCCTGTCTTCAGCAGGACACCTCGACTCTGCCTCAGCGGTGACTGGGTCTAGGACCATCCTCCTCAATCTCACCAGTCAGCCTCATGTCCTGTCAGAGTTGGGAAGGAGCCATTGCCTGCTTCTTGGGGGTGGCAGACAATCTCTGATTGTCTAACGATGTCTTAAACAGACTCTCAAGGACCCCTCCTGTCTTCAGCCCTACCTCTCCTTCCTACCGTCAAAGGCGATACCTTCAGTTCATACCTCCAATTTCTGAACCTTTCTAGAGTTTTGCAGGGAAAACCCACTTTCTTATTATGGGCCGTTCTTTCTGCAGGATTTAGGTTTCAGCCCGCCGTCTTCAAGCCTCTAAAATTTTGTCACCTCCCTTATTTCTTCTCCTGACCTAATTTGTCCTTAGGTGTTATATCCTTTTTAAATTCACGTACTGTAATTTAAAATGGTATCAGAAGGGAGCGAAGAAATAAAAACAGTTATTTTCAATATTCCACGCTGAACTGTAAGTCCTCCTTGGTGTATTTTCAATTTAGCATTAATATTTACCTTGAGGTGACAACAGGTATTTATTCCAGTGGCGTGGTCATGGTTTTTATTTTTATCAAATTTTTTAGTCACTATTAAAGCAGAAAAACTACTACTGGAAAAGTTAATGGCTTGTATTTCTAGAATAGACACTCACCACCACCACCACTACCACCATCACCACCATCACCATCACCATCACCACATCATTATCATCACCACCACTATCATCACTATCATCGTCATCATCATCAACATCATCAACACTTTTTGAGCCCTAGTTGTATTCCAGGTAGGGAGCTGAAAACTTTTGTCTTTTATCATTTAATCTCCACAATTGCACTTGGATAAGTCCTATCACAACCCCTTATTATTTGTTGTATTTTGGGTTTGTTTGTTTGTTTTATACCAGGAATTGAACCCAGGGGGTTCCTGTCTTACAGGACATAAAAACCAAACTCCAGAAAGACCAAGACACATGCTTAGAACCACAGACATAACCAACAGCAGAAATGAATTTGAACCCCAATGGGTGGTCTCTAAAAATGTTTCTGCAGAAATAAAAGGAGGAGAAGTTCTGCTGAAAGAAGGCTCATAAACCCCCCAATCAAAAGGCATGGGATATCTTGTATCCCCGATTAGAGTGGTCAGTGCTTCAGATGTCATTGAGAATTAAGCCTTGGCCATGGACTCGGATACGTCTTCTGAATCAGGGAGCGAATTCCAGTAACAAAACCAGTAGATAGTGAACTCACCCTAAATTTGCCAACATTCTTGAAACTTTCCCGGGACCTCACTCCTTCCAGATCTAGAAGGGCAGAGACCTTGCTAGTTTGTTTACCCCTTGACAGAAGGAGAAAACCTAGCTGGGCACGGTGGTATAGATAGGCCTGTATTCCCAGCTATCTAGAAAACTGAGACAGGGGGATAGTTTGAGTCCAGTAGTTTGAGATCAGCCTGGGCATTGTAACAAGGTCCGGTCTCAAGAAAAACGGAAAAAGAAGAATCAGAAGGAGTACCAGGGCCTGGAGCCTAGCCTGGCACAAAATAGGTGCTCAATAAACATTTGTCGAAAGAACAAGTATTCTTTCTCCATAATGGGGGGCCTCATTGAGAAATCATGGGGTTCTTTTCAGATGGAATAAACAGAGATAACCAAGGATGGGAGAGAACATGACAAAAGAAGCCCGAAAGCCAGCCTGTGCCCCGCCTACCAGACTGTGCCCTGGCGCAGAGCTATGTCTGCATGGAAATTCACAGGAAGGTGCCATATGGGCCAGCAGTAGCTCAGTCTGCAGTGGTCCCAACTGGTTCACTATAGACTGGGAGTGGTACTCTTGAGATATACATCCCCCTCTGTTGAGTACAAATTAAATGCACTTTCAATACATAGAGGAGCCAGGCCCAGTGGTGCAGGCCTATAATCCCAGTGACTTGGAAGGCCAAGGCAGGAGGACCACAAGTTTGAGGCCAGTCTCAGCAACTTAGCAAGGCCCTAAGCAACTTTGTGGGACCCTGTCCCAAAATAAAAAATAAATAAATAAATAAAAGGGCAGGGGATGTGGTAAAGTGCCCCTGGGTTCAGTCCCTGGTATAAAACAAACCAAGGAACCCAAAATACAACAAAAAACAAGCAATAACAACAAACAGATGAACAAAGGCTTCTGTGTTCCTGCCGCAGGCAATACTAGACCCACCAACGTTCCAACACAACAAGATGTGCCATCTGGGGACTCATCTGTGATCTGCTGCGACATAATGGCATAATGGCTGCACATTGGGTGACAGAAGAACACAGAGGCCGACAGCTTGAAGAACACTCATCTCCAGTGTGTATTTTTCAGTGAAGTTTTATTGTCCACCACCTACTCCAACTTCATAATTTTACTGAAGGCTCCCCAGACTTGGTTTAAGAAATAAATTAAGGTATTGATGGCTTGGGGACTGTCGGCTATTTTTACCATTCTGGGAACTAGTTATCTTGAGCCTTCTCCTGTATTTCACCCATCCACATTTATATCAATTTGTATTCTCTTAGGGTGTTTCCTCATTGGGGTACCAACTGGTATTTGGGGTTCATCAATTCTTCAATTCCTAGCATTGCAAGGTATTAGCACTTTGGCTCTTTTCATCAAATGCCAGATGTCTCAAATCAGTGACATTCCCACAAGCGCTCCCCCACATTTCCAAGTGCCTTCCTAAGAAATGGTGCGACTCCAGTCAGGACCCCCAGCCACACCGTTGCTGTACCCAGACTTGTCATGGATTACAGATAAGTGAGATTTGAAAACAGCCAGGACAGAACACCACAAGACACCTTAGGGAAAGTGTCTACCCAGCGGGATTGGATGACCACTGCTGTGATTTGGAAATGGTGTGTCCCCTCCAAAACTCATGCTGAAACTTAATCTTCATTATGAGGTATTAAGCGTTTGGGCCAGTTGGGACCACTAAGAAGTGATTCTTACTCTGTCCTCATGAATGGATTAATCCATTCACGTCATAAATGGATTATTGGGTTAGTGAGCAAGTGAGTCATGTAGAGGGAGGGTCTGCCGTAAAGCCACTTTGTCCAGGTCTCTGGAGTGCTGCCTGTCTCTGGTCATGAGATGCCCTGTGCTACCTCAGGACTCTGCCAGCTAGCTCATCACTAGATGTGGCCCCCTGACCTTGGACCAAATGAAACCTCTGTGTTCAGTCAGCTTTTCGTCACTGTGACAACTACCTGAGAAAAATTATTCAGAGGAGAAAAGATTTATTTGGGCTCACAGCTTCCGGGGTCTCAGTCCCTGGTTGCCTGGCTGCGTTGCTCTGGGCCTCAGGTGAGGCAGAACATGATGGCAGAAGGGTGTGGCAGAGGAGTGTTGCTTAGCTCATGGCTGGCAGGAAGAAGAAATAGAGAGAGAGATGGAGAGAGGAAAGACACAGAATTACCTTTCCAGGACATGCCCTCAGTGACCTACTTCCTTCAACTGGGTCCTACCTCCTAAAATTTCCATCACCTCCCAATAGTCCATTCAAATCATTAATTCACTAATTGACTAATACGGTGATGAGGTCAGAGCCCTCATGATACAATCTCTTCTCCAAAACCCCACCTCTGAACCTTCCTGCACCGGGGACCAACACACTAAAGCATTGGAGGATATTCCTGATCTAAACTTTACAACCTCTCTCTTTCTAACAAATAAATGACATAGTCTGTGGTATTGTGTTATTAGCAACAAGAAAATGGGTGTCACCTTCCCCTGCACACCCTTCCTCCTCTTCTTTGCCCCTCAGATTTTGGAAACTTTAACCTGTCATGATGGCACATGCCTGTAATCCCAGCAACTCAGGAGGCTGAGGTAGGAGGATCAAAAGTTCGAGGTCAACCTTAGCAATTTAACAACACCTGGTCTCAAAATTAAAAAAAAAAAAACACAAATAAATAAATACAAAGATCTGGGGAGAGGCTGGGGTCGTGGCTCAGAGGTACAGTGTTCGCCTAGCATGAGTGAGGCACTGAGTTTGATCCTTACAACAAAGGTATTGTGTCCACCTGCAATTAAAAAATAAACCTTTTTTAAAAAAAAAAATGACTGGAGAGGTAGCTTAGCATAAAAGGAAAAATTACCACCACCACCAACAACAATAAATCTGGAATCTTTATAGAAAGGAATCAAGCCCAGATCTGTACTGTTTCAATGAGGGAAATCCTTCCAAATAGGGAGGGTGGTTTGTTCTCGCTTGTTTGATGTTCTGCTTGTTTTCATATGTGACATACGATATCTCCAGATTCCAAATCTACCCATCTGTCTGTCAGTAAATTGCACATTCCTAGCACAGTGCTGGGGGCGTGACAAGCTTTATTTGGTTTCATTCTTACAACAGTTTTGCTCAATATGAAACAGTGTCCACATTCCCATTCTAGAGGAGAAGGAACCAAGATTTTCAAAAGGTATGAAGGTGTCCCACAATCAGCCTCTGTCTCTGGGGTCTGGGTTCTGATAGTAAAATAATCTTTTGCAATAAAACTAAGGAAAAAAGTGGGGCATGGGAGTGAAGAAGGAACCGAGAGGAAGGAGTTAGAAAAAGAGGTTTCTATTCAAAGTGTGTACCAGTGTCATCCCCCAGGGCACAAAGTGGTAGCAATAGTATCCAACCTCTCACTACCTGCTGTGTTAGCTCATTTGGGACCAATGAAGGGAAAACCTTCCTAGGCATATTTCTAAGTGGCAACCGGAAAGGGGCAAATTGGCTGCTTCATTAATAAACCGGATGGGGTGTGGGCACCAGTACCCAGCCAGCCAGTCTGCTGTCACATAGAGAATTTGCCTGCTACATCTCTTCCAGCTCCTCTCTGCATAAAACCCAAGGGTGGATTTTGGGGGGAGAGGAAGGAAGGAAGGAAGGAAGTTAGGAAGGAAGGAAGGAAGGAAGTAAGTAAGTTAGGAAGGAAGGAAGGAAGTTGGCTGGTTGGTCCTAAGGAACTTGATATGATGGCTTCCGGTTTCCAGGCTCCAGTTTGGGGAAAAAACCAGGGCAAAGTAGACACGAGGATCCATTAACACCCTTCCCTCCTGCATGCATTCCTTTCTTAATATTTGGTAAGCTCTACCAGAAGGTGCCAGAAGCTTTTTTGGGTGGGGAAGAAGCAGCCACAAACAAGACCAACACCTTGCCCTCATAGAGCTTATATTCTAATGAGGGGACACAGACAGTGACCATCTTAATAAATAAAATAATAGATGGACAGAAGTGCTTTGGACCAAAAGCGACAAGGAAGGGAGAATAGAACGTGGTGTGTGTGTGTGTGCGTGTGTGTGTGTGTGTGTGTGTCGGGGTGGGGTTGATTTCAAACAGGAATCAGGTCTCATGAAGTGCCATTTTAAAAAGATTCCATGCCAGGTACTGTTCCAAGCACTTTACAATTATATCATGAATGCTCACAGCCACCCCAGGCTATGATTGATTATTCCGGTTTTACAAAGATAACCGAGGTTCAGAGAGACGCAGCGATTCCCAGATACCACCCAACTAGCAAGCGGTGGAACCGGAATTTGAACGCACGCAGTTGAAACTGTGCACTTGAAAGTTGGTGCAGACAGCCTGGGAACCAGGTGTTAGGTACGGGCAATCTGCGAGTGCAAATGGAGACTCTGTGGTTGCCAGAGAGGTGAATTGGGTGCACGTGGGGGCCGACCTGGTGGGCAGAGGAAGGGTTGGGTTGCTGGCAACTTTCACTGAGCGGAATCAGGTCCGCGGCGGGCAGTTCGAGGGCCCTGCGGCGGGAGAAGTGGGCCGGTGGGGGAGGGAGCACCACTGCAAGGGTTGTCCCGGGACAGTGCCAGTCCGAACCTTACCCCGCCGCCACCCGCGGGCCAGCTGCTCCAGTCAATAAGGCAAGAATCTCACAAGCTTAGTCGCCCTCCTGGTGGGGTTCGCGCGGGAGTTTCTACGAGGGTGGAAGAGGGCTGACTCTTTAAGGGAGGACAGGAGGCACCAGCGGCAGGAGCGCTCACAGCCCAGGAGTCCGGTGCGCCTAGGGCGCGCAGAGCGGCGCCCTGCGTGGAGTCCCGGGTGCTTCTCGCACAGCGCCCCCGGCGCAGGACAGAGTGTGGAATGGCATCTTGAAATAGGTTGTGCGGAGTCGGAGTGCAGCAAATGGGAGAGGAACTACAACGTGCTGGGGTATACATAGTAAAAGAGCAGCACGCGTTTGGCGCGGGGGCTTCCAAGACAGACCTGGGGAGGTAGCAGGTGCGAGTCAGTCTAGGGAGCAGTGGAAAGCCGGTGCTGGAGAGGAGCAAAGAAAGGGTGCTGGACAGAAGAAGAAGCGAAAAGAAACTGTGGCCCAGGGGACGGCGGGCTGTGCCACAGCCCTGCACCAGAGCCAAGGAGGGGATCGCCTCGTGACCCTCTAAGAGGGGTGGAGGTGGTGCGCTGGTCATAGCACAGACGGAAAGGAGTAAATGCAAGCCAGAGCCCTCGGTGGGGCAAGGAAAGGGACGTGGAGACTGCGCGCTCAGGGAATAGGCTAGGGGTGGGGGGCTTGGTCAGGGGTCTGAGAACCACTAGGAATGCCGAGGAGGTGCTGATGGTTGGGGGGACAGCCCAAGAGTCCAGGAAAAGTGAGGAGGAGGTGAGGGCAACAAAGAGCTAGCACGTGGGGGTGCCTAGGAGAGGCGCCCTGGAGAGGCGCAAGAGCCCAGAGGGTCTCTCCTCCCGGGCTGCTTCTGGCCCTCGCTCACTCACCATGATGGAGAAGACCAAAGCCACGATGTTAATGGGGTACGCGGGGCAAAAACACGAGACGATGGTGAGCCACAGGTAGTTCTTGGGCATGGGCATGTCCTCCTCCGTCTTTTCATCTTCTGCATTGGCCTGGGGACTACTGTCCAAAGCCTCCTTGAAGTCCGAGCTGGGGCCGTATTGAGACATGGGCAAAGTCGGCTGCTCAGGGAGGACGGCGGAGCCCACGGTCTGCGCCGTGTGGGGCTCTGTCTGCCGGCTCATGGCGAGGCTCTGAAAAGCCGGTTGCGCGGGACTCCAGGGAGATGTGATCTCACCCTTCCTGCGTCCTCCCCCTGCACTTCCCCGGGCTCAGGGACCTGGGCCAAGAGCCTCCCCATGAGGAGGGAGGGAGGGAGGGAGAAGAGAAGGAGCCAGTTACCCTGAGAAATGGAGCAAAGGCAGAGGAAGACCTTGCGCTCCTGAACACACCCAGAAACCACTGGACTGATGCACCGACTCACACTAGGTCCGGAGTCTCAGGGCAGGTGAAAGCCAAGAAGTCCCTTTACACTTCAAACTGCGTATTCTGAAGGTTAAAGATGGCCAGTTCATTTTTTTTTCCCCCAAAGCAGCTGAGTTTGAATACTTTAGAGGGGACCCGCCACACCCTATCCATTGGATAACAGGCTTTCCGTGCTTCCCACACTCCACAGAGGGCACAGGAGACTGGAGTCACTCAAGGCTTGTACTAGAGCCTTCCACTTTCTCCCAAACGTGGAAACAAAGAATTTTTCTCTTCTCCACTTTTTTCACCAATAGGACCCGAGAAATGCAGGTGAATCCAGCTGGTGTAGACAACTCAGATACATAATTGGGATGGAGAGAAGAGAGAGGGATCCACTTTGGAAACTGGGGTGAAGACAGCAATTGTATCAGCATCTAGGTCATGCATGAGTGACTAGAACTGAGCCTCTGAACCCTGACAAAGCTGGGAAATTGTCACATGGGGGAGGAATGACATCAGGAAAGTCCCTTCACCTCACTGGGCCCTGAATTCTTCATCTGAGAAAGGGGAGTAATAGTCCCTGTGAGGGACTCAAGTTTACGTACTAAGCCAGACAAATTTTTGTGCTTCATAAATGTTAGCTATTATTAGGGTGCTATTTCTCCCAAATATTGTTGATTATAGTATCTCACACCCAATATTCACTGTTGCAAATATTCCACCTGATATTCAGATATTCTGAGTTGGCAGGAAAATAAAAATGAGCATAATTTGTCATCCACAGTCTCAAAAACAATTGCTCACATCATCAGACTCAAAAGTATTAATCATCTGCTTGACTTTCACAGAACGTGAACTGATTTTCTGAGATGTTCCCTCTTGTCTCATGAGGTCATACTTATTTGGTAATCTGTCTCCTTAACTGGAAGGCAAGCTCCCTGAGAGAGGGGAACATCTTACTCGTGTTTGTGTCACCAAGTGCCTGGTACTATGTATATGCTTGACAGAGCTTTCTGGAGGACCACTCAAAGGTGAAAGAACACCTTCTCCGCCATGCCCTCTCCCCTATTTTGGTTGGTTAATCAAGTTGGGATAAACCAAAAGATTAGCTTCAGCCTTAGCATTGGCTGATCCCTCTCTCAGGAATGCTGTTCCTCCTGACAACTGTCACATGGCTTCTCCCTTCTTATTTCTCAATGGTCAGTTCAGATGTCACTTCCTCAAAGAGAAGTCTTTGGATTTATCTAGCACATAGATAAATTGGTCCCATAATTATTCTATATCTTACTAGGTTGTATTTTTTTGTCTTGGCATGTATCACAGTTGTGATTTTTTTTTTTTAACTAACTCATTCACTTTCTTTCTCTTGACTGTAAGCTCTCTAACCTGTTCAGAGTTGCATCTTGAGCATTTAAGAATTATCCTGATGGGCTGGGGATGTGGCTCAGTGGTAGCGTGCTCGCCTGGCATGCATGCGGCCCAGGTTTGATCCTCAGCACCACATACAAACAAAGATGTTGTGTCCACCGAAAACTAAAATAAATAAATAAATAAATAAATAAATAAATAAAAAATAAAATGTTTTTTTAAAAAAAAAGAATTATCCAGGTCCACATTAAGGGTGCAGGAAATAGTTCTTGAATAAGTGGTCCAGAGGGATCTGGGAATATTGACCAATTCCTGTAGGCCTAACTCAAATGGGCCAAGACCTACTTGGAATGTTGAAAAAAAAATGATTTCCAGGACTTGGGAAAGACCTAGCTTGAATTAGAATTTCCAAAAAAGGAAATTCTGTAATTTTTAATGCCTGAGAAATCCATATTTCTAGGAACTCCCACCTCCCCTGTCTGGCAATTTTGATGCAACTGGATGATTTCTTAAGTACTTGTACTGTCTCCACTATTAGCAGGTAGCCCTGGATCCTTGGCTTAGAGATCCCCTTAAGCACCTCAAACCGCACCTGTTCCATAAGAACCTGCTTGTCACGGCTCCCTCTTTGCTGCCTGGTCCTACCACTTCTCCAACCTCCCCTTTCTGCCAGTTCTTTCCTTTTTTGCCTGTGCTTCATTTACATGGAATTCCCCCCACCTTCTCACCAATTTTTTTCCCATCCCAAGGTCTCCATATCTGCTGCTCCCTCCTCCTCGAGACTTCCCCTCCTCTCGTCTGTTGACCTCTTCTCATTGTTCAGGATGTGTACCCCTCTCTGCCAGGAGAGGCCTTCTGGGGCATTCTGTCTACAGTAGTCTATTTTCTTATACTCCATCCCCCCTACCCTGTTCATGGCCTAAGTCAGTTCTCGCAATCAGAAAAAAATTCTCATTTACTTTTTAATTATTTCCTTTTATGTTTTTATTAGCAGACTATATTATACATAATATTGGGGGTCAATTTGATATAATCAGACATGCATGGGATATAATTAGATCACTTCTGTCCCTGGTACTTCCTCTTCCCCCTCTCCTCCCCCCTTCTCCTGTTCTCCTTGCTCTACCCTACTGGTCTTCTTTCTATTTATTTACATATATATGTTAAAATTAGTGCTTTATAGATATCCCTAAAGGAAAAATTCACTGTGGTATATTCATATGTGGACACAGCAATATTTGGTCCATTTCCTTCCATATTTTTTCTCTTTTCCCATCCCTCCTTCCTCCTCCTCCATCTCCTTCCTCTGCTCCATTGATGACTCTTCTAATTTCATGGGACTCCCTGCTCCACCTTCCCCCCTTATTTTGGTTTAGCGTCGGCATAGAGGAAGGAACATTTGACCCTTGACCTTCTGAGTCAGGCTCACTTCACTTAACATCATCTTCTCCAGCTTCATTCATTTACCAGCAAATAATTTCATTCTTCCTTATGGTTAAGTCAAACTCCATTGTGTGTATATGCACCACATTTTCTTTATCTATTCACCTTATTGATGGGCACCTGGGCTTATTTCATAACTTGGCTATTGTGAATTAGTTATAGCACTGCTATAAACACTGATGTGCCCGAATCCCTATAGTATGCTGATTTTAGTTTTCTTTAGGATAAATACCAAGGAATGGGAAAACTGGGCCTTATGGTGGGTTCATTCCTGGTATTTTGAGGAATCTCCATGCTGGCTTTCCAAAGTGGTTGTACTAATCTTCGATCCCACCAACAATGTAAGAGTGGACCTCCCCCGCCCTCAGGTCCTCACCAGCATTCATTATTATTTGTATTCTTTCTGATTGCAATTCTAACTGAAGTGAGATGAAATATCAATGTAGTTTTGATTTGAGTTCCCTTGATTGCTAGAGACGTCAACAATTTTTTCATATCTTTGTTGGCCATTTGTATTTCTTCTTTTGAGAAGCATCTGTTCTGTTCCTTTGTCCATTTATTCAGTGGGTTGTGTTTTAGGGGCTAAGTTTTTTGAGTTCTTTATATATTCTACATACTAATCCCCTGTTGGATGAGTACTGGCAAAAGATTTTCTCCCATTCTGTAGGCTCTCTCTTCATGCTCTTGTTTCCTTTGCTGTGCAGAAACTTTTTTTAATATTTATTTTTTTTAGCTGTAGTTGGACACAAAACCCTTATTTATTTATTTTTATGTGGTGCTGAGGATCGAACCCAGGGTCTCACAAATGCTAGGCAAGCACTCTACCACTGAGCCCCAGCCCCAGCCCTGTGCAGAAACTTTTAATGGGATGTCTTCCTACTTATTGATTCTTGGTTTTATTTCTTGTGCTTTAGGATTCTTGTTAAGGAAGTCAGTTCCTGGGCCAATATGTTGGCCCTATGTTTTCACTATGTTGCAAGTGTTTCTGGTTGATCCCTAGGTCTTTGATACACCTTGAGTTGACTTTTGTGCAGGGTGAGAGACAGGTATCTAGTTTCAGTCTTCTACATACAGATATCCAGTTTTTCCAACACCATTTTTTTTGGGGGGAGGGGTACCAGGGATTGAACTCAGGGGCACTCACCACTGAGCCACATCCCCAGCCCTATTTTGTATTTTATTTAGAGACAGGGTCTCACTGAGTTTCTTAGTGCCTCACTGTTGCTGAGACTGGCTTTGAACTCAGCATCCTCCTGCCTCAGCCTCCCAAGCCACTGGGATGACGGGCGTGTGCCACCCCACCCGGCTCCCAGCACCACTTGTTAAAAAGTCTCTATTCTCCTCCATGTTTTTCTCATTGTCTGTCTCCCTCACTGGGGAGGAAGCTCCACAGGGTAGAGCATTTTCTTCTGTTTAGTTCACTGAGTTCTCTCCCTGCACCCAGAGCAGTGCCTGGTCCTTCAAAGGTACCCAAAGGATTATCCATCCACCGAACAAGCTGCATCTAGGCCTCCAAGTCTGGTGCTTGAAGCCATTATTCTTCTCTCTTTCAGCTTGTCTATGAACTATTCATTAAACCCTATTGATTCCGTCTCAAATATAACCCTTCACTGTCTTGACTCAGCATAGACTATTTTCTCTGCCAGAAAAACATCAGTTCAGCCCTCCAAAATCACCATTTAATGAGCACCTACTACTATGCACTCAAAGCACTCCTTGGCATCATCTCACTTAACTTCTACAGCAACTTTTGTGAGGTAGGTGACAAGGTTTCTTTCTTTTCTTTTTCTTTCAATTTATTTATTTTTACAGATAAGGAAATCTAGAATCAGAAGTGGAAGTTCCAGGATTTGAACTCGATCTAAGATGCTTGTTCAGCTATCAGGTCCAGGGAAGAATATTAGATGGACATCGCCCAAGTTTGCTGGACATCTCCGAAGTTTGCTGGAGTCATTATATTCTGCTCAGGGAAGATGGATTAATAGCTTGTTGGCTGGTCTAAAATGTAGCAGTGAAATTGCAATCACTTGAAACATTTAAAATTAAATTGAAAGGAAAGTGCCCACACTAGAGAGTGTAATGTATATGGCACTGATTCTTGAGGGATGCATTAGATCACTTGGTTGGGGTTTCCAGGTCTAATTTCCTGAGCTTCACTAATTTTCTCTTGAGAGGTCAATTTATTGCTCTTGGATGAACCCTACTGGCTGATTGCTTAATAATGTGATAATACCTTCCCTCTTTAAAATGAGACAGAGGAGAAAGCGACTCCCTAATACACAGTGTAGAAGGGAAAGGCTTATATTCAATGTAGCAACTTGTCTTTTTGATCCTTGTGAAAGTTTTATTTCCAAATGTGAACCTAAAATAGGTTTATTCTAGAAGAGTGGGAAAACGAAGACCAACATAAACAAAAAGAGGTTTCACAAAATGGTAAGCACCACGAATGCAAAGACTTTTTTCTTTTTAGTTCTCTTTCTACATGTGTATATTTTATTTTTGCAAAATGCAATTATATACCATTTTGTTCTCTTGATTTCTTCCTCAGCGTTAGATGACAATTAACATTCTTTGCAGACATTTTTATACTCTGCATGGTTCCCCATTGATTTTATGGGCTCTTATTTATGTTGCCACACCCCGATCGCTAGGATTTAGGTTATTTTTAGTATGTTTTTGTAGACATTATTTAATGTCACGATGAGCATCTTTTGTACCCAGATGTCTTCATTCGTGATCATCTCCTTGTGACTCATGATCTGATGGGGTAAATGTCAACCTTTGAAAGGGCAGAGAAAAAACTTAAGATTGACTGGTTAAGAAGTTGGATTTTGATACGGGAGCCAAAGGGAGAATGAAAATTTAGCTCAAGGAAAGGATCACCGATTCAATGGGCTACAGAAATGAAGCACTCCAAATGAGATGAAATGAGATGGATTCAGAGAAGGTCTTTCCAGTGCCAAATGGATCCCCACATCTATAATATCCAGTAGAGCCATATTGAATCTCAGAGAGGGGGCTGAAAATGGATGCTTTGAGGTCTTAGCTGTGTGCTGGACTTCAAAATTAAAGGAGGGGTGGAGCGAGAGTGAGAGCAAGAAAGAGAGGAGGAATATGAATCTGCTGATCTGTGAAATTGCAAGAGAAAGAGTCCAGATCTTTAGGAAATGGCAAGATGTTGAATGTGTTCGCTGCCAAACTACACATTAGCCTCAAGCCCCAGCCCTCAGCAGTCATAAAGTAACTGCTGTGGTCTCAGGGGCTTGCTGAGGAAGAACAGTGTCTTTTTGGCTAATATTATTAGAAAACCATTTACCTTTTTAGATTCCACGACTTTGGTTCTCTCACAAATTTAAAAAAAAAAAATTGGAGGAAAGGGAACAGGAAGGGGAAACAGATTTCTGTACCGTTAATTTCTTACACTAGGCGTTTCAGTGAGTCCAGAGGAACATTGAAACAAACTCTCGAAGGCTGAAAATGTCAGTCTTTTTTTCCATCTATCTTGTATTGTACCAGATAATAAATAAGGGTCCATTCCATCGCTCTTCTTGCAGATTGGATGAGACAACACACTCTGTAGCTCATGGACGATCCCCTCATAATAAATAGCACCACACAAAAGTGGGTAATGGACCACCCAGCTGTTCGATGCTGGTCCAGCACTCCAACATCAGCATACATTTCATGAGTGCCTACTGTGTGCACTCAATGTGTTCCCTGCCTCTGTTGTCTCGTTGAAGTCCCACAGCAACTCTTATTGACCAGAGTTTCCTTTTTGACAAATGAGAAAACCCAGGATCAGAGAGGCAAAGGCGCTTGTGTGAATGAGGTCTTATAACTACTAAGTAGAGGGCCAAATAGGTAAAAAATATGTGTTCAGGGCTGGGGTTGTGGCTCAGCGATAGAGCATTTGCTTAGCACATGGGAGTCCCTGGGTTCGAGCCTAAGCACCACATATACATAAATAAAATAAAGGTATTGTGTCCAACTACAACTAAAAAAATAAATATTTTTTAAAAATATATGTTTTTGCTAGTGGATCGAGGCAAAAGAATGAGGTAGACATTGAAGTTTGATCAGGGAGAAATCACCCACACCCCAATAGACTGACATTTCCCATCTTCTCTGTGGACCTTGATTTGAGGTTATTACACTTGCAATAGAAGTGTTCATTTTGTGTCTTGATTTTTTGAAACCTGATGCGCCATACTAAATCCTTTCCACCTTGTAATTCTCTGCTTGATCATTTTTGAAGACTTTCATAACAATTTAACTGGTTTCCTTATGTCAGATAATTTTATGAATCTGTTATGTTTGGATTAAAAATAAGGATGCAGAGAATTTTACAGTCTCATAAACTCTATTCTCTTTTTTCCTTCCATTACCACCCTACCCAGGAAAATGCCTTGCTCTCATTGGGTGAAATGGAGACATGAAAAACAGGTTTTCTCCAGCTGACCACCTGAAGGGATGGGGGAGAAGTCTCATGGAACAGGAATATTTCCAAAAGCTCTGGACTCCAAACCACAGAGGGTCTGAAAGTCTGAAAGTTGATATAAGGAATTGCAGCCTGCAGTAGGGATGGTGGTGGTGCTGGGGGTGAAGGGTGATCAGACTTGGTCTGGAGTGGGTGTTTGGGAGACAGAAATGGAATAGGCAGAAATTGCAGCTAAGTGTGAACAAGAGGGGAGAACCCAGTTTTGATGTCTGGAGCATGCCATTTGGTGCACCTATGTCAGGAAGACCAGATAGTCTGGATTTGTGTTAACCTGTCTCATTCAAAGATGCACAATTAGATAGCCTGTTGGTGTAGAGTAGGAGTTGACAGCAAATTTTTTTCTAGTAAATATTTTCCACTTTCTGAGTCCAAGAGTCTTTGTTGCAAATACTGAACTCTGCCACTGTAGCACTAGAAAAGCCACAGACAACACACAAATGAATGTGTGTTCCAATAAAACTTTATTGACAAAACCAGGCAGTGGGCCATAGTGTCAGGCCCTATGAGGGTGCCAGTCATACAGTGGCCAGCAAGAGAACCATGATTGCTATCCTTAGAGATGAACAAGTAAGATACTTACATTTTAGGATGAAGGAAATAAAACAGGATAATTGGTGTGACTTAGGACAGGGGAGTACTGTGTTGGATTTCCATCATTAACACAAAGACCTGAGACAATCCACTGTAAAGGAAAAAGGTTTATTTTGGCTCACATTTCTAGAGGTGTCAGTCACGGTCACTCGGCCACTTGCTCAGGGCCTGTGGTAGCACATCATGGTGGAATGTGTGTGGAACAAAACTGATCACCTCTGGGTCTCTGAGAAGTGAAAAAGAGGAAGAGGAAGGGTCAGGGGTCCTACCATCCCCTTCAATTGCATGTCCCCAGTGACCTGCAGACCTCCCTCTAGGTCCCACCTCTAAAGGTTTCACCACCTACCATAGCCACACCATGGGGACTAAGCCATTAACATATGGCCTTTGGGGGACCCTCAAGGTCCAAATTATGGTAATTTCTTTAGGTGGAGGGGGGAACTGGGTAAAGGATGCCAGATATATTCTGTTTAACCCCAGGTCCCTCACCGTCCATCTCTACCTTGTTCATTGCCCCAGCAGACCATCCTGAAGTTCTACCTCAAGGGCCAATAACCTAGGGCCCACTGCCTATTTTTGTAAATAAAACTTTATTAAAACACAGCCACCCTCATTCAGGTAGGTGTCATCTATGGCCTTTCTCATGCTATAATGGCAGAGCTGAGTAGTTGCAATAGTGCATGCAGCTGTATGACTCAATATGCTGAAAGTATTTACTAGAAAAAAAAATTGTCGCTAACTCCTAGTCTATACCAACAGGCTTCCTTCCTTGTCTTCTAGTTGCAGACGGGTTTGGCCAACAGAGACCCCTAGCAGAAGGGAGGAAGGGAGGAGAGTAATACCAGAGTATTTTCCTTCCTGACTCCCTTCTTTCTGAGTTGCCTAGAGCTGGTGAATCACTGAGTTGAAGTATTCACAGGTGCTCTGAGGCAGCTATCTCCACAGATCTCAGCCTTCGAATTCCAGAACATCGCTGATTTCTTCCCCTTAGGCTTAAGAATGGCGACAGCCCCACCACCCATCCCGGGTATGTTAGCCTATCCCTGGTGGGTTAAAGCTGACCTTGGGAAATTTATTGGAAGGAAGATTTATTTCATGAGCTCCCAGAAGAGTTAGGTCTCAGAACAGGCAGGAGTCAGGCTGATCTGGGGACCTCACCATTGAGGTTAGTCTCTTCTTGTCTGGCTCCCAGTGACCAAATCTCTATGGATCAAACTCCAAAGTCTTGGGAAAAAGAACCTGACTTCACCCAGAACCAGTGTGCTGTGGGTTCTAATCGGTCAGCATGGCAGAAATAAAGGGGTCACTTATTCTTTGATTTCTTTGCGAATACTGTGCAAATGCATGCCTTAAACTGACCAATGGGTTGTTGGGGGTCATAAAACGATGAGCTACATAATTTCCTTGTCCATGGTCCTTATAGAGCTTATATTTGGGGGTGGCTCACTCTCTCTTCAAAAATCAAATCAAAACAATAATGACAATAAAAGCAAATCAAAATGATTTTAAAATGCACCAACAAGTCATTTCAAAATGCTCCTTAAAGGCAGGGCTTGTGTTGAGTCACACTTGCATGTCCAGAGACCAAATAGGGACTGGCACAAGAGAAGTATTCATTAAGGATTAGTGGTCTGACCACCTGGGAACAGAACAGTAATAAGGGACTTGCTTAGAGGTCAGGGAAAGCCTCACTAAGATGTTAACATTGAAATCAAGACCTGTAGCAGGAGATGGAGAAGAACTATGAACAAAGCTAGGAGGCTACTAGGCAGGAGGAACAGAGCCGGCAGAGGGTTTGGATTGAGAAATGTTTCACAATGCAGGAGACACACAGACCCGCACGTCTCAGAGAAAGAGAATTGATGTGAGGTGCTCATCTCGCCTCCAGAGGGATGTAATTCAACAGGCGTCTCAGCACCTGGCTGTAGCACACACTAATTCAGGATCCCAAGGAGAATCATCATCAACTGAGTTGCCTTGTGAAGGACCACATCGCTGTCACCCTAAAAATGAGATTTTCACAGCCAATTTTAGTGCTTTGGAGTTGAAGAAGTTGGGACGTTTCTCCTTCCCTCCCCCATTCTTCTTGTTTCTGAAACCTTTCAAAACTAAAGCGCCCAAACTTGGATTCAAAAGAGTCCCTCTGGGTACAGATCCTTGCTATCCTCTGACTTTCTATTATTTCTGACTGGTTTTGCTCTTGGCTGTTGGCTGGGGACATTAGACATCAGTTCCTTGCCATATGGGCATCTCCAAAGGGTCGCTCAGAAATTGCAGCTTGTTATTCTAGAATAAAGGCAAGAAGAGGAGGGGATGTAGAGACTTTTGCAACTTAATCTCAGCAGTGACACCCCTTATTTTTGCTGTATTCTCTTGGCTATGAGCAGCTCACTAGGGCAGCACACACTCAAGGTTTATACAATGCCTGGGGGGTACCTCAGAGGCTGCCCACCATATCAGCCTAGGTCCTACTACTAACTACCAAGGAGAAACTGGGGCTCAAGAAGATTAAGTTGCTTGCACAGCCATAGCCAATAAAGGGTCTGGGGCTCAAATGAGTTTGTTTCCAAAGCTTCCTCTCTCAACCTCTATACCATGGTCTTCCAAAGTGAAGGATGTAAGATCCTTTAAGATGGTTCAGAGAGTCCAGGTTGGTGGTTGGTGCTCGTATGCCTTCAACCCCTTTAATTCTCCCTGGTCAACCATTTAACCAAGAGACTGGTTTCAAGCTCCACTGGGAAGACCCTAGAATGATATCTGGCTAAAATTTAATGACACAGTTTTCTTTGGATCATGCTGACTTCTAGTTTTGGCAAACAGGCGTGGCTTTAAACTAATGGTAGCGATGTACAATTTCCTTTAAAGTACATTTAAATTATGAAATATGTTAGTTATAAGTCCAAAATAGCAAAGACAGCACAGACTGAGGGTGAGGTGTGGGTGACTCAAGTGTGGGAAAATCCCAAATGTGATGGGTCTATCCTGCAAAGAACCTTGTAGACGGTAATTCCATTCTTTTAGCTCAATTTTATTTTCTCCTTCATTTGATTGATGTGTCAATGAAATCAACAGAGAAATGACTTTCCTAAGGGCACACCGTCCCTGCAACCACAGTCCTAGTTCAATGAATCTCATGCCAATGTTTTCTTTCCTCCTTCTTGGACCCCCATTATTTGCCAGGGTGAAACAATTCCATATTTACTCTTCTTTCTCCCATCCCACCATTTCCAATCTACTTTCCTTCCTCTAAATCAGGGTTTCTCAGTCTTGGCAGTTGCTCTCTTGGGGCAGGAGAGTTCTCTGTGGAGGAGGCTGTCTTGTGCATGGTAGGATGTCAAACAGAATCTCTGGCCTCCACCCATCCCATGCCAATTGCACCCCCACCACCATTTGTGACGATCAAATGTCTCCAGACACTTCCAAGTGTCCCCCAGGGGGAGGTAACATCACCTCTGTTGGGCATCTCTGCACTGAAGCAGGGTTCTGCCCCCTTCTTTCCTTTCTTTCTTTCATACCGGGGATTGAAACCAGGCGTGTCTCACCACTGAGTCACATCCCCAGCCCTTTTTCCTTTTTATTTTGAGACGGGGTCTCACTAAGTTGCTTAGGGCCTCGATAAGTTGCTGAGGCCGTCCTCTAACTTTTGATCCTCCTGCGTCACTGGGATTACAGGTGTGTGCCACCACACCAGTGTTCTGCATTCCTAAAAGCTCTCAGGTACTGCTGATCTGTGGACCAGAGACTGAATACCACTACTCTAATCCACACAGCCTAATAAGATTTTCCTTCTCATTTTCGAGACGCTACGCCTCACAGTTGTAATGCAAAATAAAGCTTCAGTGCAATATAAATTAAATTAGGTCTTGAGATTGGATGGGATTCCAGCATTAAGCCCTCAGAAGAAAATTGTTCCTGAGGGGTAGGGACCACACATAAGATAGTTTTCCATCCTACTCTTGGCAAATGAGAAATCAGTTGGATAAATGAAAAGGAGATGTTCATTCCAAACGATCACTTCATGATTTGCATTATTTTGGAAAAAAAAAAGTTAATGAGTCTCACCTACACATTTGGCAAGGAGGGAGCATGCTGAAGAGTGAATAAGTCTAGAATGTGCTCTTCCATCTGCATGGAGGCTCTCAGACTCAGAATTAACCATTTTTAATAGCTTAGGAGAGCTTCCTGAGAGGACTGTGCATTAGCCAGGGGTGGAAGGCAGTTCCGTGTTATGAGCAGGAAGGGTTCTAATGCCGTCCTGAATGTCTTAAATTATACATGAAGGAGTGGACTCGCCATCACAATCCAGCGAGAAAGCTCTTCCTTGGCTCCTAGGGAATTTTTTTTACATTAAGGGATGAAATTTCTTGCATCTTTTTTGGCCAATGTAAATACAACATGTTCTTGCTGAGAGAAGAATCTCTTGATTATTCTTTCAAATATCACTGAAAGTGGGTTTTTCGAGGTCAAAGCCACGGTCAGCAGAACCTGTGTCTGACCCATGCTTGTTCTTCCTGTTTTCATCACCAGCTCCCCCCATCCCCCGTCCCTTTTCCACAAATCCTCTTCTTTCTGTCTCATTGATCTTTTTTTTTTTTTTTTGCAAAGTAGATATAATGAGGAACAACATATGTTTTTCTTTTCTTTTCTGATTTGCACACTGGGGTGCTCTGTTTTCCTTACAAAACCCCTAAACAAGACCAGGAAGGATGCGGGATGATCAGTTATCAGAATTTCTGACCCTGCGGCATGAGATGGCTTCTGTTTCTCCAGCCAAAGTTTGGGGAAAGCAGACTTCAGGCAGTCAAGAAAGAAGTTTGCATCTCTTAGAATTAAAATTGGAATGTGATCAGTTCCTGGTGTCTGGGAGGTTCCCTGCAGAGGCTGTGTGTTTGGGAGGTCTGTCTGCATGGGTCAGTCTTCTTCCTGGCTGCTCACCAGAATTGCTTATGAGAGCTTTCCAAAAAATAACAAAGAGGCATCTGTATGTTCAGCCTTGGGTTCAAATTCTGACATCTCTGTTTATTAAAATCTTTCCCCAGAGACTCAGATGGAGCTCACCTGGATCTGGCCCCCAAATGGCTTTGGAGGAACAGTAAGGGTCCCTTAGGAAGGTCAGAGAAGTCCTTGAGATCTTCCAGGATTTTAGGAGCTGGCTTAGGTCAAGAATCATGCACTTCATACGAGAGATGATGGTAGTCGATATGGTGTTGAAAATCACTGGGCTCATATCTGGTATCTCCTCCTCTCCCGTATTTCTTGTTTGGGGGACCTTGGACAAGTCACAGTTCTTTTTTTTGGTATTGGGAAATGAACCCAGGGGAGCTTAGTCACTGAGCCACATCCCCAGCCCTATTTTGTATTCATTTACAGACAGAGTCTCACTGAGTTGCTTAGGCCTTGCTTTTGCTGAGGCTGGCTTTGAACTCATGATCCTCCCACCTCGGCCTCTGGAGCTGCAGGATGACAGGCACGCGCCACCTTGCCCAGCTAATATGTAAGTTTCATGGAAGTAGAAACTCTCCTTGACCGTTGTATCCCAATGCTTAGGACAGTGTCCCACATGTAGTAAATGTTAGCTAGTGATTAAATGAATGAATGAATGAAGTGACATATGGATTTCAAAGCCATATATATATATATATATATATATATATATATATATATGTATTTTTAATTAAGACACCACAATGTTTAAGAGAAGAAGTCTTAGCCCTTGGAGGAACCATTGAGAAGATTAACTTTGAAGCATTCACTTTTTAAAAAAGACACACCATTTATTTATTTGGGAAAAATATGTTAGAAATATAAGCGTGTCATGAAAAACGGGGTATTGCATAGAATTAAGGTATCTTGGGGTTCCTTATGGCCTCTTTTTAAAAAAATAATTACATGAATCTCAGATGCTCTTCCATTTTTCAACACACACACACATATGAATGTGAATGTGAGTGTGAATCTCACCTTTATGTACACCTGTAAAGCACTAATTTAAAAGAAAAGCTACGGATAAGTAAATCAGTGGAGTAGAGAAAGGGGAGGAGGAAGGAGGAGGGGAGGGAAAGAGGAAGTACTGGGGACTGAGGTGGAGCAAATTATATTCTATGATCATGTCAAAATGAAACCCAAAATTATGTATCGCCAGAATGCACTAATAAAAACATTGACTAAAAATGGAAAGAAAAAAACAACCCCAAAGCATTCCTTTTTAAGATGATGATATATCTAGAGATCAGGGCCTGTTAGTGTGGGCTATCCTAGCTTTTTACCACCATTTCCTGAGTTGCCCAAATTTGGGCAACCACAGACCACGGAGGTAGCCAGCTGAAGTCTGGACTCTGGCCTTAGTGACTGTATTGACCTAGAAAATCGAGGATACATTACCACACATCTTGGGCCAGGCACACTCTTGTCTTACCGCACAATCTGACAAGGGAAACCTTTCGGGTGGGGGTTATGTGTGTTGTGTGCTTTGTGAGGGTTAATTTTAAAAGGTGACTGAATCTGACTGTGGATTCCTGTTGGGGAAATGGGCCCCAGGGTTTAGTGCTGGGAAATGGAAGATATCAGCTCTGTGGCAATGACGAGTAGATTGGATTAGCACTTAGCCTGCTCCCTGGTGTCTCTGGGATGGACCCACTCTCTACACTTGGATGGCTGGCTGGAAGGGAGGGAGCTCAGGACGTTGGTAAATGCCCACAGCCTGGGGCATCTGGGCTTGGGATCTTCCTCCAGGAAAGGCGTGTTGTGATGGAGGCCTGCGCTGTTCCTTTACTGGCTCACTCACTTAGTGTGGCGTCATCGAATGCCTTCTGTGAAGGGTGGGGTCCCTTGAAATTCAGATGTTGGAATCCTTGTCTTAATCAGCTCTTCTTCACGGTGACAGGAGGTGACAGGAGGACCTGACAAGAACAACTTAGAGGAGGAAACGTGTATTTTGGCTCAGGGTCTCAGAAGCTCAGTCCATGGGGGGCCGACTCCATGGCTGTGGGCCTGAGTGAGGCAGGACATCATGGTGGAAGGGTGTGGCAGAAGAGAGCAGCTCAGGACATGGCGTCAGGAAGCAGAGAGAGAGTGAGCTCCACTCACCAAGGATCAGATAGAAACCCCAAAGGCACAGTTCCAGTGACCTCTTCCTCCAGACACACCCTACATGGCTGTGGTTACTGCATCAGTGGATGAACCTCTGGATTAGGTTACATCTGTCACCATCTAATTATTTCACCTCTGAGTGATTCTTGTATTGTCTCACATCTGAGCTTTTGGGGGGCACTTCATGTCTAAGCCATAATAAGCCATAGACCTTTAAAGAGGTCATTGAGTTACCTCAAGGTCAGAGGAGTGGATCCTAATCCAGTATGCCTGCCTGGTGTCCTTAGGAGAAGAGGGCATCAGGACACAGAGGCTCAGGGGGGCCATCATGTGAAGACACAGAGAGAAAACACCCCTGAGCAGCCAGGGGGAGAGACCGGGGAGGAAAATGCTGGCACCTGCTCTCAGACATCTATGTCCCAGCACCAGATGGAGATGAATTTCTGTTGTTTAAACCACTCAATCTGTGGTCCTTGGCTACAGGAGCCCTAGCAAATGAATACATCTACCTTAGGCCAGTTTATGAGGCTGCAGAGGTAGGCAAGACCTAACTCAGACCATGCAGGTGTTCCTAAGTTAGAATTTATTTGGGTTCAGTAGGAGTCACTTTCTCAGTACCAGCCAGATGGCCCTCTCCTTCATCTCCCACCCATTCCCCAGACTACTGCAAAAGCTCCTTCATTCCTGCATGGCAGAGCTGGTGGGGTGTCACACGTGCATGTGACAGGTTGTCCGCTGTGGTCACTGGGTCAAGTTTCCCATGTTTCTGTCTGTTAGCTCCAGCACCCTGCTCTTGGAGTCATTTGAGAATATCTCAACTTTGGTTTTTACCTAGAAACCCCCAATTTCCACCCCCAAAGGTGCAATTTCTCAATCCTACCACAAGAGATGGAGTGCCACAGGGGTACCCTCCACCCTGTGGAGTGAAGATACATGCCATCTCCCAATGGCGAATTCACATCTCATGGAGTCCTTTGTGGGAAGAGGACTTTTAGTTTATGGGGTGAGAAAGGAGTAAAGACTCTCTGCTCCCCTTGTGGAAATCTCATTAATCCACTACCATTCTTAATATGTCATCAATCGAGTGCCCAAATAAAAGTGGCTCTGTTCCATTTTTTAAGAAATTTATTTGTCTTTTCTTGAAGAAGGTCCACACTGCTTTCTATATTTGTTTGGATGCTGGAGATAGAACCCAGAGCCTCACATGTGCCAGACAAGCATGTTACCACTGAGTCACATCCCCAGGCCCCACACTGTGTTCTTTTTTAAAAAATATGTTTTGGTTGTAATGGACACAATGCTTTTATTTATTCATTTTTTTTATGTGATGCTGAGGATCGAACCCAGTGCCCCACACGTATGAGGCAAGTGCTCTGCCACTGAGCCACAACCCCAGCCCCAACACACTGTGCTCTTAATTTCTATTTCTAACTGCATAGAAATAGACTTCTTCCCAAAGAATCCCCTTTATGTCTCTTTTAGTGTATTGAGTTTCCTGAAATGGATTCTGTCAGGTTTTGCTTGTCTAAATATGTGTACATTGCACCTGCACCTGCATTGTTTCTGAATAAGTTATTTTGAAATATTGAAACTTAGAAGACACTTAGAGGCGCAGTAAAGACTCTAACCAGAGTCCCAATTTTTATCATTTCACTGTATTGACTCATCATCCTTTTTTTCTATGTTATAAATAACAGATACATTTGTTATACATTTTCTGACATACACGATGCATAACCTGCAGTTTACAAATATTTTAAAATATACAATATTCCAATGGGGTGTGGTGTCTCATGCCTGTGATCCCAGCTACTCCAGAGGCCAGGGCAGAAGGATCACAAGTTCCAGGCCAGCCTCGAAAACTTAGTGAGACTCAAAATAAAACAAAACAAAAGGGCCGGGGATGTAGCCCAGTGGCAGAGCACCCCTAGGTTCAATTTCCTGTACTGCCCCACTCAAAAAATACACATGATATTCCTTTACTGAAACTTCCAAGTTTACAGTTCACACAGAATCCTCTTGATTTTTGCCAAACTCTTATATCCTTAGCTAACCTAAGGTGTTAGATTCTGTGGGGTACTTTTTTTTCTGCATCTATGGACATGATTATATAGTTTCCTCCTTTAATCTGATAATGTGGCAATTTATAAATTTATCCTGAATTCTTGCATTTCTGGTCTAAAAGTAACTTGGTAATGTTGGTTTTTTTAAATACATATATATGTTTTGCCTTTCAATATTTAGGATTTTTGCTTCTAAGTTTATTTGTAAGATTATACTGTAATGATCCTTTTGGTTGCTGTTTTTGTCAAGTTTTGGTATCGGGATTATATAAGCTTTAAAAATATTTGGGGTGCATTTCCTGTCATCCATTCTTTAGAAAAGTTTGCATAACATTGGAATTCTCTGTTTCTTGAAAGTTTGGTACAAGTTGCCTGGAATTCTACGTAGGCCTTTTTTTTTTTTCTTTTGAGGAAATATTTTAAATTATTGACTAATTTCCTTTAATGGTTTTAGGACTCTTCATGATTTTTACTTCTTCCTGAGCCAGTTTTGATAAAATACCATAATTTTCCGTATGTAGCTAAAATGTCGACTGTGTTGGTATAAAGTTGTTTTCACATTATTCCTTTATCTTTTAAAAATATCTCCTCTAGGCATGTTTAGACACATTCTTCGTTTGTACTTAATTTCTTTTTGACTAGATCAATCTCAACAAAAGATTGCCTATATTATTAGTTTTTCCCAAAGAACCAATATATGACTTTTTAAATTTGTTTTTCTTATTATTCTGTGCATTCTGTTCTTTTTATTATTGCTTTCCTTGTTTTCTTTGAGTTTACTTTGTTACATTTGTAACTTCTTAAGTTTGTTTATTTGTTTATTATTATTATATTTGTTTATTATTATTACTTTGTTTATTTTTAGTCATTCTTTTCTAATATAAATATTTAAGGATATACCTTTAGTTTGAAGCACTTCTCTCATAGCATCCCATAAACTTGAATTTATAGCCCACAAACTTGAATTTACAGCATTTCTATTATTCTCATAAACTTCCATTTGTAGCATTTTCATTATTTTCAATTGTAAGTATTTAAAAATTTCCATTACAATTTTCTTTGGCCTATGAATTATACAGAAAGTTCTTAAATGCCAATTTTTTGTTTTCTCTTCATTATTGATTTGCCTTGTGATCAGAGATCATGAGGTCACAGTCTCTATGATATTGTGTTTTGTTTTTTTGGTGCTGGGGATTGAACCCAGGGCTTTGTACATTTGGGGCAGGCACTCTGTCTCTGAGCTGTATTTCCAACCCTATATTGATGCTTTGAAAATCGTTGGAATATGCTTTATTGCCTGGAATGTGGTCAAGGTTTTGTAAATGTTTCATAAGTGATGTGAAGAATGTGCATTCTGTAATTGTTGGGCACTGACTTCTATATAGTGAATCAATTAAATCATGCTTTTAAGTTGTGTTGTTCACACACTCAATTACTCAGAGGTAGGTGTTGAAGTCTTCCATTTTGCTGATGGACTTGTCAATTTCTTCTGGTATGCTCTCAATTTTTGCTTTGCATATTTCAGTACTGTTTTATTAATTGTTCATAAGTTTGGAATTGTTAAAGCTTTCTGATGAATTGAATATTTTATCATTATATATTGCTCCTCTTTATTCCTAGCAAATTCAAAGAATGCTTTTGGCCCTAATGTCAATTTTGTCAGATATTAATAGATCTTGGCCTCTATTTTGGTTGCTTGTTTTTTGTTTCAACTTTTCTATGTTCTCTTATTTTCTTGTGTGTGTACTTTCAAATAGCCTATAGGTGACTTTACAAGTATCATCATCTTTTTTTGGTGGAGGGGTTACCAGGGATTGATCTCAAGGGCACTGGACCACTGAGCCCCATCCCCAGCCCTCTTTTGTATTTTATTTAGAGACAGGGTCTCATTGAGTTGCTTAGTGCCTCACTTTTGCTGAGGCTGACTTTGAACTCCAGATCCTCCTGCCTCAGCCTCCCGAGCTGCTGGGATAACAGGCATGTGCCGCAGTGCCTGGCTATCACTATCTTTTAATTAATGAGATTAATCCATTTATATTTTTTTGCGGGGTGAGTACTGAGAGTTGAACCCAGAGGCACTTTACCACTGAGACAGACCTCCAGCCCTTTTTATATTTGAAGACAGAGTTCCACTAAGTTGCTGAGGCTGGCCTGAAATTTGTGATCCTCCTGCCTTAGTGCATCAGTCACTGGGATTACAGGCGTGCATCACTGAGCTCAGAAGTGCAATAGAACTCTTGAAATATAACTTCCAATGTTTAAGTCTATTTTTATATCCACAAATAAGTTATTATTATTATGTTTTTAAATCAGGTATGTTTACATTTACCTGCTTACCAATGTCTTTGATATTGTTCTTATATTTCAGATTTTCTTTATGGGATCATTTTTCTTCCTTTTGAAATACATCTTTTAGAGGTTGTATCAGAAAGGTCTGTGAGTAATAAGTGATTCTGTTTTTGCTTTTTGGAAAATGTCTTTATGTGGCCCATATTCTTGAAAGATGGTTTTACTGAGTATATAATACTAGCATGACGGTTATTTTTGCTTCATATTTTATAAATATGATTTCATTCTTGGCTGGTTTTCAAGGTTACTGGTAATACTTGTGCAGTTTGTTTACTGGTTATTTCTTTATAAATGACACGTCTCTTCTTTCTGGCTGCCTTTCAGATCTTTGTTTTATTATTCGTAACTTCATTATGATGTGTATAATAAGATTTTTTTATTTATTCTAGTTAGGATTTGTTGGTTATCTCTTTCTCTTCCTCCTCTTTTTTCTTTTCCCCAGTATTGGGGATTGAACCCAGGAAGACTCTACCACTGAGCCACATCCCCAGACCTTTTTCTTTTTAAAATTTCTCTGATACAGGATCTTGCTAAGTTGCAGAGGCTGGCTTTGAAATTGCAATCCTCCTGCCTCAGCCTCCCAAGTAGCTGAGATTATAGTTGTGCACCATCATCCCTCGCTTCATGGGGCTTCTTAACCTATAGATCCATGCCTTTTTTTTTTTTAAAAAAAAATCAATTTTAGAAAATTGCGATCATTAAATCAAATATTAACTGTGTTCCCTTCTGTTTGTCCTCAACATCATAACTTTGATGATATCTCATTGTGGTGAACACGTTTTGGCCATGTCACTGACCCTGAGCTGGAATAGCCAGCGGACACGCTGACAGAGCTCGGAAACTTTTGGGGTATAAAATACACACCAGTAACTAAATTACAGTTAGGCACATTTCCCCAAAGCAGACGTGACAGAGCTGGGTGGTGACTTTTCCCAGAGGTAGACCTGATGGTTCCCTTCCTTGGATGGAGAACATCACACGCTGTTCGCTTAATAGGTTTCTGGGGCTGTAACCTTCTAGACATTCCATTTTCAGAGGCCCAGGAGTTCTTACTTAGCACACGGCAGCCTTTGGGACTGGGGCTTGCCAAAATCTTCAAAGGTCCCCAAAGAGCTCTTACTCTGGCAAATGGTTTTCCATCAATAAACCGGGCTAGCGCCTCCTTCCCAGATGCCTGTTAAATTTTCCTCTTCTCCTGGCCAAAAGATGCCTTGGGGGGCAAGATGCTCTGGTGAGCTAAAGTCACCCGGTTTTCTACCACCTCTTTTGCCCATGTGTGACCTGAAGTTGGACAGTCACTGGAGGCTGGGGGAAGTCGAGATAAATGGCGCCAGGAGAGGTGGCAGGGGGTCTGCTGTTTTGGATGCATTTTTTTATGTCTTGATAAAAGACAATCTTTTATCAAGGGTGACAATAGACTCAATGATCCCTTCTTGCTGGGCATTTGGTGGGTTTGCAGAGGGGTGGCTAGAGAAGCTGCTTCAATGCTTGCCTTCCAAAGAGACAGACGTAGCAGGTGCTGTTCACAACGGGAGCCCGTCCACAGTTAGGCTCAATTCTCGGAAAATTAGCTGCGGCTCCTTCTATCTTTCCCATTCAAGAAAACCCACTGGAAAGCTGAATCATACGCAGAAAATCATTATAGCAACGTATACTTAGTGTAGCATTGGGTCCCTTGCAAGTGCTCAAAACCACAGGTTTATATTGTCATTGTCATCAGCCAGGACTAGCCAAACCATACTCTGGTCTAGCTAGTCACCTGTTTTTGTGTGATCCATGAACTAAGAATGGTTTTTCCATTTTTAAGTAGTTAAAAAAAGAAAGAGTAATATTCTCTGCCACGTGGAAACTCTTTGGAATTCAAATGTTAGTATCCAAAAATCTTTGTTGGAATGCAGAATACCTATTTGTTTCTGTGTTACCTGTGACTGATTTTGAGCTACAGTGGCAACATTGAGTGGTTACAACAGAGGCCTCAAAGCCTCAAATATGTATCTGGCCCTTTACAGAAAAAGTTAGCAGATATATATATATATATATATATATATTTAGATTAAAACCGATACTCTTACTAGACTGTCACCTCTATTGTAACTCACTTGGACCTCTTGCTGACTGTTGCATTTGAGAGGTTTAAGATCTGTTCATCGTTCTCCCCATTGTCTTTCTGGTTCTGGATGAAGACCTGATAGTTCTGCTGAGTTACTCGGAACCCCGCTGTCCTGGAATTCTCCAGCTTCCGTGGATCGCCTTCATTAATGATTGCATTCTGATGGTTCGAGACCTCTTGTAAGTTGATTGAATGGAATTGCTGTCTTGTTTGCACCAGCCTCCCCTCACCCCCACAGCCTGGGTATTTTTGGGGCTCCCTAAGGAGCGCTTCCAGGTTCCCTTCCTCTGTTCCAAGGGTATTCCTCTGGGCTCCTGCTCTCAAGTTCTCTGCTGGACATCTTTCATTGCTTTAGCCCCAAGTCTGTATGTGGATGCCCCAAGGTGCAATCAAGAAACCGCGTCACGGAAAGAGACACCTGGATTTCATGGTTCCCAGAGCTCATGTGACATGCTGTGGACCCCCAAACTGGTGAGCCTTCCTCTCCTGCCACCGCACTGTGGGGTCAGCGGACTTCCCGCGTCAGTGCTACCCTTGACCATCTCTTCCCCAGTCAGGGCTGAGGCCCTCCACCCCCACTTTGTTCCAGAGAGAAGGAGAACGTTTCCTTCTTTAGAGATACATTTCTGCCTTCATTGAGGACTTTTCCATAAGAGGACTTTGCTTCCTTTTTGTTGAAATCAAAGGTCTTGGTTCTCTCCAAACCAAATAGAGCTTGCCCCCCGCCTCTTTCCCACAAGCTCCTATGATGAACTCAATCTCTATCCAAAAAGCAGCCAAAAAAAGTGGGTGACTTTAAATCCTGTGCTTGTCCCCCACTTTGAGCCTACAAGATGGTATAAAATGTCAGGGTCCAGTTTCACAGCAGATAAGAAAATGAATGATCGAATGTCCTCTCTCTCATAGACACATCAACATGCAAATAAAGGTAAAACAGCAATCTGTATAAATCCATGTAGCATATATGTAGTCTGTGAATGTAGGTGCTTTTTCTCTATGTAGCACATCCAGGAGTGAAGTAAATATATATGTATATTTCTATATTTTAAAAATATATATTTTAAAATATTTTTCAAGTTGTAGATGGTCACAAGACCTTTATTTTGTTTATTTATTTTTATGTGGTGCTGAGGATCGAACCCAGTTCCTCACACGTGCGAGGCAAGCATTCTACGCTGAGCCACAACCCCAGCCCCAGGAGTGAAACATCTTTACCACCTATAATAAATTTATCCTAGATTACTCTAGAATATTAAGTCATTTTAAAACATCAGCACTTTATGGTTAGCGGCCCAAGTCTGGGAATTTATCTCATAGGGATTCAGACCCAGGGGCGGTTGGTCTTTGGTTCAGAAATGCTAGACTGAAGAGCCAGGTGCCAAAGTCCAAAACTGCGGGCACATCTCGAGTTGGCTGCTTGGCTTTGCTCCTGCCTTTCCATGCCCACAGCCTGGTATCCTTCTCCAGGGTCAGCCAAAAATGGTCTCCACAGTGCCCGGGACTGGGGACGAGGGACATGAGTCGTGAGGAGACCCATGGCACACCTCCTCTTCCTGGAACCCTACCCGGGGAAGGTTATTCTGGGAATCTGGGGCTCTGGGGATGTGACGGTGTTAATGACACCATCCTGTGCTGAGCAGGCACAATCAGGGCAAGTGGATACCCAGGAAGCTGGAGGAGGAGGGCAGGAGAGGCATTGGGTCGGTTCACAGGATGCAAAGAGCACTTTGATGTTGTCCAGGTGGTGTCCGGTGTTGGCCTCTGGCTTAGAGGTCCTTCTGGAGCCAATGGTTATGTCCCAAAGAACCATGGCATTGTGGGAAGTGGTGGGGACATGGGTGGTGGTGGTGGGAACTGTTTATTATTTTTTCTTATGATACAAGTCATGAATTCATTGTATCCATTTCAGAAATATAGGTAAGCAAAAAGCTGTATCCCACCATTGAGAGAAATCATCAAAAAAAAAAAAAAAAAAAAGATATCTATAGGACATCTCCCATGGTGAGCTGCTAGATCCTGGGAATAGAAGGAGACCAGAGCAGGGACCCTCCTTCCTGGAACTTATAAACTGATGAACCAACGAATCAGAGACTTGACCAAGTAGCCAAGAATCTGATTTCAGATCATGGTAAGGGCAGAGAAGAAAATAAAACAGAACTCACCAGTAACTCAGGGGGAGTTTAGTTTAGCAAGAGGTGGTCATTCTTCACATTTTTTTAGGTCTGTGGTTTTTAGGGTCTCTCCCCCCACTCTGTATCTGTCCTTCTGTCTCCAGTCTGATCTAATTACATATCACCTGTTGAAAAACGGCATCGCGATGTAGGTTCTGGGCCATAACCTTATGGCTTTTCACTTAACATATCGTGAACATCTTTCTGCTTCATGATTTATTCTCGGGCATCGTTACTTTTAGGGATGAGGAACAATTTGTCACGGGGGGGGGGGGGCTGTCGCGTCCTTATGGAAACAGTCTCTGAAGACTGTGCACAGGTGGCTTCCAGTGTGTTGAAGCACCTCTTGTCCTTCCTGCCTCCCTGCTCAAGTTTGCACAGCCCTTCACCTGGACCATGGAAATATCTTCTTAATTTCTTCCTAGGCTCCATCCTGTACTGTTCTGTCAAGGGTATATATTTTTTTGATCATGTCCCTCTTCTGCTTCCAAACTATCAGTGACTCCCTATTGCCTATGCGAGAAAACAACTTAGCTTTATCACTGAGGGTTTGTGCACCAGGGAAGCTGGATGGCTTGAATAAGAATCTATAAAGATGCTCAACATCTTTAGTTATTAGGGAAATGCAAATAAAAAACACAACGAGATACCGCTTTCACACTTACTAGAATGGCTATTAAAGACCATCCCGTGTTGTATTCTGTTGCAGTAGAAGTAACAGAGCATAATGTGTTGGTGAGGATGCAGAGAAACTGGGACATTTGCACATTACTGGTGGAATTGAAAACAACGGTGCAGCTGCTTTGGGAAACCGTATGGTAGTTCCTCAAAAAGCTAACCGTAGAATTGTTATAGGATCTAGAAATTCCATTCCTTAGGTGTGTGACCAAAGGAATCGAAAACAAGGTGTGTTAGCCAACCTTTCACTGCTGTGATTAAAATAACTGATAAAAACAACTTAGAGGAGGAAAAGTTTAACCTTGAAAACATTATGTTAAAGGACATCAGGTGGACACAGAAAGAATAAAAATTGGGCTCATGGTTTCAAAGGTGCAGTGCATGGTTGGTTGTCTCCATTGCTCTGACCCTGAGGTGAGACAGAACATCAGGGCAAAAACTATGGAGGCCCAGGACGGGCTTGGGGGACGCTTCTGGGAACAAGATAAGCCCTTCCAGGGCATGTCCCAAGTGACTTACTTCCTCCAACTAAGTCTGACCTTCCATAGTTCATTCAGCTATCAAAATGGATTAATCCACTCGTGAGCTCAGCATCCTTATGATCCAATCATTGTCTTGAAAATCCCATTTCTGAAGCTTACGGCACTGGGGACCATGTTTTTAACACATGAGCTCTGGGGAGCCATTCCAGATCCAAGTCATCATCCAGGAACTTGTTCACAACTTGCTCGTTCATTGCGGCACTATTTACAATTGCTGAAGTTATTCTACATGTGAATGGGTAAACAAAATACGGGATACATATAATGGAATAGTGTACAATATCATACAGCCAAACAAACGAAGTTCTGGTATATGCTCCAACATGAATGAACCTTGAAAACATTATGTTAAATGATACCAGGTGGACACAAAAGAGTAGATACTGCATATTTCCACTGATATGCAATATATTGATGAGGCAGATTAATGAAGGCAGAGAGAAGCTTAGAGATTACCATGTTCCTGGGGAATGGGGAATTGTAGCTTAGGAGGCACAGAGTTTCTTTTTGGGGTGATAGAAGAGGTTTGGGACTAGATAGTGATGATGATTATAATATAATATAATTAAAATAATGATATAGTTAATGCTACTGAATTGTGCACTTACAAATGGTTAAGTTGGCAAATATTGTGCTACGTATATTTGACCCACTTTTGAAACACCCAGATGTGGTATGGCTTGTCTATCCTGCCCTCCAGACCTGCTCCTGAGGTACACATTATTTTTACATTTCTGCTTGCTGAAGTCTCATTCTGTTTTCAAGGCTCATCTCAAAGGGCAGCTCCCCACCCCTGCCATGGCTTTCCTATCCTATCATTCCCCCGTGTATGCATGAACCAATGTGATCTCTCATTTGAGCGTTCAAGGTCTGTGTTCCTTTTGGATTGTTTCTCTTCCTCAGTTACCTACAAGGCAGGGACTTTTTGGGTATAGGGACCTTGCATTAGTTCATTCAATAGATATTTATTGAGCCCATACTGTGTGCCAGCCTGGAATATCACATCACTCTACCATAAAAATGCCAGTCATGTTCACGTAACCAGCAACGGCACACGTGGTCTGAACCTCAGATTCTCTAAGGAGCTTCCGAGCGGCCTAACCATCATCAGCAGTAATATTCCTGTTGAATTAGTAGCCCTGTTACTGCCCTCTTTGGAAGGAGTGGACTACGAGAAGGTATTTTTCTTTTCTTTTGGGAACACATGGATGTGAGTCTGCTTTTTGGGGCCGTGGCCAAAACATATGACAAGAGCAATTTAGAGGAGGAAAAGCAATTTGGAGGCCAGGTAGGTGGAAGGACATGGTGGAGGAGAGCTCCTTATCTCATGGGAACGAGAAACAGACAAGAAGGGGCCAGGGACAGATAAAGTCCCCAGTGACCTACTTCCCAGCCATGCCCCATCTGCCTGCAGTTGCCACCTAGTAGTCTAATCAAATTATGAATCCATCAAATGGATTAATCCACCGATGAGCTCAGACCCCTCATTATCCAATCTTCTCATATCTGAACCCAGAGCTTTTGGAGGGAACACTTCAGATCTAAACCATAAAAATGTGTCATTCTGCTTTTGGGAAATCCTCCCTCCCCCCATTCTCTGCCTACCACCCATGTGACCTGAGTGAGCTGCCCTATTCTTACGTGGTCTTTCTTGCTTGGTTAGTGTTCATGGGTCCAAGGTGGACATCTGACCCAAGCTGGGCCAATCAGAACTTTCCCCTGGGATTTTCTTTTCTTTTTTTGAAACCAGCACATAGGAGGAGAGCAGTTCCCCTCTAGTTAGTTTGGACTGAGGCTCTGTCCCTTGCAATCAAATTCCTGCCCTGCTCTGAGCCTCCACAGTTTCCTCATGGTGAACAGTTGATAATGTCTCTTTCCTCATAGAGGTGTCACGGATCTTAAAACCTTGATGCATATAAAGCACTTCCCATAGTGCCTGGCACATAATAAATGCTCAACACACGCTAACAATGTTTATTATTTTTAAATGATATTTTTATATTTAAGTTTTATTTTTTTAGTCTACACGTAATCATTAGACATACTTTTGAAGTACCATGTGATGTTTCAGTATATTTATTCATCAGGTAATGATCAATTACCTCGAATTGCCTACCCATCACCTCGAAAATGTATCATTTCTTTGTGGTGAGGACATCGAAAAATCTTCTTTTTCTAGTTGTTTTGAACTATCTATACAGTATAATAGGGTTGACCGTAGTCACCCTATCATTCAGTAGGACACCGGAACTCACTCCTCCTCTCGAAGTGTAGATTTGTCTGTTAATGGATTTCTCTCTGTTTTCTCTTTCTCTCCCTTCCCCAGATTCTGGCAACCACTATGCTGCTGTGAGATCAGCCTCTTGATTTATATGTATGTGGTGCTGGGGATGGAACCCCGGGGTCTTACACATGCTCAGTGAGTGCTACCACTGAGCTACAGCCCCAGCCCTTTAGGGTCTTGCTAAGTTGCCCAGGCTGGCTTCAAACTTGTCATCCTCCTGCCTCAGACTCCCAAATAGCTGGGATTATAGGTGTGCACTACTGTGCCTTGTGAGATTATATATATATATATATATTTAGATTCCACGAATGAGTAGGATACTTGGTATGTGTCTTTCTGTGCCTGGCTTACCTCCTTTAATACGTCTCAAGTTCATCCATGTTACCTCAAATCAAATGTCAGGCTCTCACCTTTCTGAAGTCCTGGAGAGCATTCTGTGGTGCATATTTCCCACCTCTTCTTCATTTACTCCTCCGTTGGTAGACACAGTGCCTCTAGTACCTTGTTTGCCCAATGCCTGTCAAACAGGAGCCACACCTTGGCTGGTTTGAACAGTGCTGCAGTCAACACCCCAGCGCAGATCTGTCCTTGGTGTGTTCCCCTTGGATGTACACCATGTAGCGAGATTTCCAGACTGTGGGGTAGTTCAATGTTGAATTTTTGAGGAGCTTCCATACTGTTTTCCCTAACAGATGTGATAATTCACGTTCCCACCAACGTGTCCTCCACACCTGGGCCTGTGCTTGTGATTTCATTCATTTACCTTTGTCTTTTGACAAAGGGTGAGGGGCTCTCCCTGCAGCCTGGGCGAGATCTGGGCATTCCCATCAGCTCCAGCTGGGAGACACCCGTGCAGGGCTCCAGGGCTCAATGACGTTCTTTTCGCACATGGCCAAATACTAAAGCCTTGCCGTTGGAATCAAGTGTTTTGGGGAACGGGCTGTGTCATTTCACCAGCCGAGGTTTCAAAAAGTCGGGATTGCTGAAGGAGCTGCCAGCTCAGAGCTCCATCTCCAGTCGGCCCACCCATACTCACTGGGGAGGGCATGGTGAAACGGTCACTGTGAGCTCCGTGAGTCATTTGGAAGATGTCCTGTCTCTGCAGTGGCACTTAGTAGCGCATAGTAGGCTGTCCATTGTGCATTTTAAATAAAGTAGAATCATAGCAAACACATTCCGGTTACCCATGCCAGGTGCTGCATTGATCCTAACTCCTTGGATCACAAACTTTGCTGCTCATCGGTCATCTGGGTAATTAAAAGCCCTGATGCTCAGGTCACACCCTGCACTAATGAAATCAGAATCTCTGTGCACTGGAAGTTTCCAATCTCCCCAGGTGAATCGAGTTGGCAGTCAAGTATGGGAATCAATGACCGAACTCATTTAGTTAACTCACAATATGTCTATGAAGCAGGTACTGCTACTATCCACCTGGCACAGATGAGGAAACCAGGCACAACAGACAGGTGAAGTGACTTGCCTAAGGTCACACAGCTGGTAAGTGTCAGAGCTAGGATTTGAATCATTATGCCCTACAACAAAATCCTGCATCTGTCTCCCTCTGATTCTCTGTTTTCATCTCACTGCGTGGTTCAGAACCTCATGGTCTTTCCTGACATTTCGATGTCTCCTCATTGATCTTCCTTCAATCTCAGGCCCTCTAACTCAGCTCTGATGGTATTATGATGTGAGCCCCCATATGGGATTCAAAATTCTCTCCTGGTCTCATTTAAAAAGTAAAAGGAAGCAGGAGAAATTAATTTTAACATATTAATGTGTCAACAGTATGAAACAAGATAGTCTACATTTTCCCTTCTTCATACTTGGTGCTCAGTGTCCCCTGTGTGCTTTGTACTTAGAGCACATTTCAATGTACCCTGGCCGTATTGCAGGTGCTTGCTAGCCACATGCATCTAATGAGGCTGCCATATTGGATGGTGCTATGGGTGAGCAGCTCTGCCCCACTGTGTGCTCCCCACCATGATGTGCTGCCTCACCACGGGCCCCAAAGCAACAATCAATCACGGACTGAACCTCCCAAACTGGGAGGTAAAGTAAACCTTTCATCTCTATAACTCGATTAGTTCAAGTATTTCGTTATAGCAATGGAAAGCTGATTAATGCATTTGTATGTGCTTGCTTACCTCACAAGGCCAAGTGCTTCACCAGGGCAGGGACCATGGCTTATCTATCCCTTTGTCTCTAGTACCCTGTTTGCCCAATGCCTGTCAAAGAGGAGACACATTATACTCTACCCAATCTCTTCATTGATTTGTATCACTTTCTGGGTCTTGGTAGAAATGTAGGTTTGGAGGCCTTATAATCTAGCTCTCTCGTTTTACAGATGGGGAAACTGAGGCTGTGGAAGAGAAGAGGACTGAATCTGTTACCATCTGAAGAGCTCATCCGGCTTTCCTGCTACTACTCTTCACTGGTGAGTTTTCTGGAAACACAAAACAATATTAACTTGAAGAAGAGAGAAGGAGGATAATGGATCCTGCTTTAATGCAACCAGTGGTTCATGAAATAATAAAGTATAAATAAAATGTTTGTCAATGAGACCACATTTCCAATGCCCTCGAGTTGCTGCATGTGTAATGGAATCCTCTTACGAGCTCATATAAAGAGGAAAAAAACAAGCACCACATTTATTGTTTTTGTACGTCGTTTTCCATTCTCTCCCCAGCTGGGGCTGCTTGCAGTGAGACGCAGCTGCTGCTTAATCAAGGCTGGGTGGTGGTGTCTCGGTGTTACCCCAAGTAAAAATGGTTTGGGGTGGATTCTCTGCTTCTCTGAGTCCCCTGACACCTCGACCCTACTGTGGGGGAGACAATCAGAATGTGAGCAGAAGAGCCACTCTATGGGAAGAACGAAGGAATTTGACTGTTGGGCCTTCTGTGGCCTCAGCCCTGGGGCATGTGGCCAGTGAACTGGGAGCAGTGAGGTGGGCATGCAGCTCAGTGGTAGAGCCCCTGCTTGGCATGCCACAGCCCTGGGCTACACCCCAGCACTGCAAAAATCCAGACCCTAAATGGGGAGTTGTGATCCCAAGCAAGGGCTTGGGAAAAGCCTGGTCGTCGGTGGACAGACAAGGACAAGGAGACATGCTCAGATCCGTCTTCCCCATGTCCCAGTGGCAAAGGAATTTCAGTGGCCCGGGGTAAGGGGACACGGCCTCTGATTAGCTGTTCTGACTATTCGGGTCCATCCTGCACTGTTGACCACAGCTCTTAACTTTTATTCTAGGCCCTGAAGGCGCTTTTCTCATTCTTCAAGGTTCTGCTAGGCTTGTTGGAGACTTTGGTTCCTCCAGGCTCTCAAGGTCCTTTCAGTCAGGTCCTAGGATACTGTGCCTGTGTCCTGAAAAGTGACTTGCATAATAGTTTTTCGGAACAGGGAAGTTGCTGTTTTGTGTCCCAATTTCCGTTGGAGATATGTGTGTGCGTGCATGCATGTGTGTGTGTGTGTGTGTGTGTGTGTATGAAATTTTGTGTAAAGTTTTGCAGCTTTCTCTTGAACAAGTTTAGCATATTGCTTCTCTTTGCAGCATCAATTTTTTTCTAGGAGACATCCTAGAGACCCAAGGAGAGGAAGGAGAGAGGATTAGAAAAGCAGCCTCTGGGGCCATTGAGTACCAAGGTAAGTATGTCCTGGGGGTGCAGAGAGCAATGACCATTGAGCACCACGGTATCTGACTGCATTGCTGGGGTGCAGAGGGCAATGCCGATTTCACAGACACACATGACACTCTGTAATGAATATGGCAGGAGATTTAAGGCGAGGCGTTGTAGACTGAGGAAGTAAGACCTATTTTTATGGGAAGCCAGACTCAAGAGGAAAAGACAAGAATGACCTCATTACCCCCTTCACTTTTAGTTAGCTTTTTTGTCACTGTGACCAAAAGACCCAATCAGAGCAATGAAGGAGGAGAAGGTTATTTTTGACTCATGACTTCATGAGGTTCATTCCTGGTTGGCTGACGCCATAGCTCTGGGTCCAAGGTGAGGCAGAACATCATGGCGTTAGGGTGTGGTGGAGGAAAGCAGCTCAGGATACAACAGCCAGGAAGCAGAGGAGCTCAGCTTACCAGGGACAACATATATACCCCAAACACACATCTCCAGTGACCTACTTTGTCCACACACCCTACCTGCCTACTGTTACTGTCCAGTTAAGATGTACCAGTGGATTAATCCACTGATGAATTTATACCTCTCAAAATGGAATCATTTCACCTCTGAAAACTCTGGCATTGTCTTACACACAAGCTTTTGAGGGACACCTCGTATCTAAACCATCCTACCTTCATATTGAAGGAGAAACTCTCCTTTCCCCTTGGGTTTCCTTCTTTGAAGGATACCCGACAGATGGTGCCATTCTCAGTATAGACCAAATAGGGTGTCAGAGTCAATCTGCAGCTAAACTACCAATAAAGTTTAAAGCACCCTTCCACGAGGATAGCAGTAAATATATGTTCCAATATTTTCTTCTGCTCCCTAATGGGCTGATTTGCACACCACCCCCGACTTTGGAGACCACTGAGCTAGGAAATTCACTTATCCAGCCCCTCGTTCCACAGAGGCAGATACATAAGGGTTGGCACTGATAACAATCCCCCCCACCCCCCACCCCCCCGCATTGGTTTCATGCTCTTTTAAATCCAAATTGGCACTTTCACACCTGCTGCATAACTGAGTGATAAAACATCTGCATTCTTAGCCTTTCCCTTTTCTCCTGATGGATGTTGTGAGTTTAATTCAGGATTTCCTCTTCGCTTTACCTGCACCGTCTATTATTGAGGACTCTCTCCCCTGCTGTCTCACCAGACCTATTAGAGGAAGGGGGCTTTCCTCAGGGGCATCTGGAACTTAGCTGTGCTCACACACAGATCCTTTGGTTTTCTCCTTTGCATTAATCAGGCATCTTATTGCAAAGGAAGGAAATCACATGGAATCTGGCCTAAGCAGAAAAGAGAATTGGTTAGCTCCCATAACTGAATGGTTCAAAGTTCTGGCTGGGTCCTGCTGCTCAGGTGATGTAACCAAGACTTGACCTCTTTCTGGCTGCGTGGATCAGCTTTGGTTTTCTCTCTTTGCTGGTTGTGTCTCTGTGTGGTGACTCCCCCAATCCCTCAGTTTGTTTTATCTTACAGTCAGCAAGAGAGAACACTCCGTGTTCTCTCTTCCAGTCCTGTTAGAGGTTCAGGGGTTGAGTTTGATTGGATTATGTTGAGTGAGCCATTTGGACTGACCAGGTCTTGGTCACATAACGGTGCCTGGGGTTGGAATCCACAGGGAATGAGTGTTGGGGTGGGAGTGAGGTTGCTTCCTAAAGAAGAGGGAGCAGGCAGGTACAAACGGGCTGTTTTGCACCTTTGAATTAGGGCTTCTTTGGGCCAGAGGCTCAGTCATAGGGTTGGGAGTCTGTGTTACTTTATCTGGATCACAGTTTTCTTCTTGCAAAGCCATTGTGATGCAAACTGCCCAGCATTAGATCAACTCTCAAGGTTAAGAGTGCAGCTGTGAGAAGCTCCCCCAGCCCTGGCCCTCATAACCCTTTCTACCAAGAAACCTCAAAGTCATTGTCAGTCCCTGGAAGACAGGCTGAGGACGGGATCCCTTGTCTTCCTGGCTGCAGTGGCACCGATTCAAGTTCCTGTCCTGATTTTCACCATTACCTCTTCTGTTTGGTTTTGGGGGGCAAGTGGCTGGATTTGTCACATCCCCTGAGTCTGGTCTTTAGCCTAGGATTCTAGCACATTCCCACCAGCTCCTCAGATTCCCAACTCACTTAGAACAACTCACGTAACTCAGCAAAACACCATGCCGATGATTAGTTTTATTATTAAGGGCACAAATCAAAACCATCCAAATTAAGAGCTTTATGGGATCTGCTCTGGGAGCATCGCAAACATGAAGTGTCCAGATTTTCAGAATGTGTCAGTGTCCCAGCAAGCAGATTGGTGTGTAATTACCAAACTGGGAAGCTCCCTGGAGCTCCGGATGTTCGGGGCTTTTATTTTCCCCCTTAATTATTACAAAGTCTTCATTATGCACTTGATGGATTCATTGGCCACGGGACTAAACTTGACCTCCCGTCTTTCTCCTCTCCCCCAAGGACAGGATGAATGGATATCTCCTACCTGAATTGACCTTAATCACGTTGTTGATCTTCTGGGTGTGACCGACCCTGACATCAAACTAAATCTTGGGCCTCTCTGTGGGTCACCTCATCAGCATAAACTCAGGGCTGTTCCCAAGGTCACAACGCATGGCCAATCTGGATTCTCTCTGGCGTGATGACATCTTGCTCAAAAGGGTACAAGGCTTCCTCTGAGATTTGTGGAAAAGGGAGTCAGCATTCAAAGGGCTGCTAAGAGAGCAGATGCTTCTTGGGGGAGAAGAGAGAGAGAATGCTGCTCTTCTGAGTTTCTACAACTGGGTGCCTTCAATGGCAAGTGGTAGAAAATCCAGACTCAGCTGTCTGAGGCGATGAGAGGCTGAACCGCTGCCCATTAGGGTAGGTCCCCACCGAGGACATTCTCTTAAACCTGCCCCCTGTTGTCAGCAAGGTGCCTGCACAACGCAGGGTAAATCCCATGGCTGTTTCCTCCTGCATCCATCTTTCAAAAGAGAGAAACTTTTCTCAGGTGTCTCTCATCTCTTTGGCAAACCCGGGTCACATGCCAATCCTAGCTTGGGAAATGCAATTTCCATATGGAATTAGACCCATCAAGATTTACCTTGGTTCCCACGGGAAGGAGCGGACACTTGGACAACGTGAGGACTGATAGCCAAGGAAGAATGAGAGACGGCTGACGGGTGGCACCAGCAGTAATGGGTGTCATCTCAAAGGGCATCCGAACCTGGAGAGTGGCTTGAGATAAGGGCGGGGCGCATTTGTTGGCTTAAGGCAAGGGATGGGAGGCCTAAGTGGGATGTTCTGAAAGCAGACCTTCTACTTTGAGAAGTCTAAGGGGAAAAGGAACCCTTTGGTTCTGTGCTCACTGACCTGGTGAGTCATTGGGAGAACTATCTGTGCTGGCTTTGCTTAAGGACATGGGGCTGTGGTCTTATTTCTTATACCATTGATCCCCACCAGAAGGGACAATCTGATATATATACCAGCTTCATGGATATCTCTATTTCCCAGAAGGCAGTGGGAATCTGGGGAATCTCCATGAGACCAATGACCTTGACCATGACTCCTCTTGGTTTCTCTTATAGTCACCCATCCATCTATCCTTCCATTCAATCATCCATTTATCTATCCATCCATCCGTTGATCCACCCATCCATCTATCCCTCCCTCCCTCCATCCATCCTTCCATCCCTCCATCCTCCATCTACACACACATACAATCATTCATATACTCATCAGTTCAACCAACCATCTGTCCACCCATCCATCCACCCACCCATCCATTCATTTATCTATTTACCCATCCTTCTATCCCTCCATCCCCCATCTACTTATACACCCACTTATTCGTATACTCATCCGTTCAACCAACCATCCATCCCTTCATTTACTCATTTGTCCAACCATCCCTCCATCCTTCCATGTACACACACATCCATTTATTCATATACTCATCAATTTAATCAACCATCTGTCCATCTGTCCGTCCACCCATCCATCCATCCATCTGTCCATCCATCCATCTTTTCATCCATCCATTCAGTTGATTCCAGGAGCCTTGTGATAGGTGCTGGTAGTGCATTGGTAAATAAGGTAGCTACCTCTCTCCTGGAGCCTCCATCTAATTAGAGAGACAGATTAAAACAACTCTCTGTGTGTCATGGGAGGGGGAAGCTATTCTGAGATGAAAACTAAGGGAGCTTTGTCCTCCCAGGGTGCTTTGGTAGAGTCCCTGGGTTGGGTTCTTTGGCCTCCCAGCCTAGTGTGACAGAGAAAGCTCCAGAGTCAGAGGACCAAGGTCAGGTCTCGAGTTCCTGGGTGTGTCAGATCTTTGAAGTGTGAGATCGGCTTCGTCCTGTCTCAGAGGATTGCTCTGATGCTCTCGTGGTGCTAATGGATATACTTATCCTTCAAAAGATGTAAAAGGCTTTTGAGATGTATTACCACTAAAGTTATGACTCTGAGCCCCACCAACACGGTCCATTTGAACCTCCAGGGCAAAGCATCTAAATAAGCAGAGAGGCAGCTAAGTAGGAAGTCGTTTTGCAAAACCTCAAGATGACCGGGATTTGAGCTTTGGCTTTGTAGAGTAACGCTGATTTCACAGAGTAATGCTGGTTACAAGGACTCAACTAGTGAATGAACTAATGAGGCGCTCAGAACATTTTCATGCATTAAATTTTTACCCGACATTACCCTACATGTAACAGCTTAGGTTTCTCGACTTTTCTGTACCCCCAGTTTCCTCTGCTACACCACAGGGATCAGAATATTACCTATTTTATAGGGTTGTGCTGAAGTTAAACCAAGATTGACATGCAAATTATTCAGAGCAGTACCTGGCATACAGTCAGTACATAATAGATGCTTTAAATTTATTAGCTAATTAATTTAAGATGCTTTTGCTTGCCTGTGAACAGAACATCCCTGGAAAGATACACAAGGCACAGAGCAGAAGAACAGACTCCTGGGGAGTCTAACACAGACCCGGCCTGCCATATAGTAGGTGTTCAATTAGAAATCTAAAGAAGAGACTCATAGCAAAAATATTTCTCCCTGTGACTCTTTGAGCCTGAGAAATGGTAGATGATGATGTGTGGTCACCATCTAGTCCCCCAAATATTTGTAATTAAAGTCTCCTTTGCTTGAATAAATTCTTCTTGTCCAAGCAGAGCAGGTCTTGCTGTTGCTAACAATTGCCTTCTCTTTCTGTCAGGGTGGTTACATTTTACTGAAGGGCGCTGAGGGGAAGAAATACTAATAGCGGCCACTAGATGGAGCTACAGCTCTGAGCAAGAGGCTCAGAAAGTGCCATGCAGGCGGGTGGAGTAAATCTTGTGTCCTGGACAGACAGACCTCATTCTAGACTGGTCTCTGCCACCTACCTGTATGTGGCTGCCAGCAAACAACCTTAAGGCTCGATAGGCTTAATTACAAAATGGGGATTATCTTAGAGCCCACCTCGGAGAGACACTGTAAACATCAGATGGGAAGACACCGTGAGAACTGGAAGCAGTTCAAACGTGAGTTAATGCAATGCCCAAAAGCCACCCTGCTAGAGCCACTCCTTGGGCACGATTCCAAAGGCACGATAACTTTCATGACCTCCTTGTATTATAGTAGCAAGAGCTGGGGCTCAGGGGTAGCCGGGAACTGTAGGGGATTCACAGCCAAGCTGGACGTGGGGGGAGGGAGGGCTGGGGTAGGGTTGATAGATGGGTAGGTACTAAGATAGGAGGAAGAAGCTCTGCTGTGCTGTGGCATGGTAGGGTGACTCTAGATACCGTTCCACACTGTGTATTCCAGAAATCTAGAAAGAAGGGTTTTGCATTTTTTTTTTTTGCCAGAAAGTAATAACATTAGAGGAGATAGGTATGTTTTCCCTGATCAGAACATTTTACAATGTGTACATGTATAAAAACATCATGATACCCCTTTCTTCCTCCCTTTCTTTCTTTGGTTCTTTTTTGCGGTCCTGGGGATTGGACTCAGAGGTATTTTACCACAGAGCTACATCCTCAGCGGTTTTTTTTTTTTTTTTTCATTTTTTATTTTAGGACCGGTTCTTGCTAAGTTGCTGAGGCTGGCCCGGAACTTGAGATCCTCCTGCCTCAGCCTCCCGAGTTGCTGGGACTACAGGTGTGCGCCACTGTGACCGGCTCTGATTTTTACGTTTTTATGTATCTGTTAAAAATTAAAATACAAGAGCCTGGCCTTGAAGGGTTGTGGGAGTGGCATGTGATAACCCGTGTCAAACGTTGTGTCCGGAACAGGGTGGCCTTTCAGTAAATGTGACTCTGTCCTCAAGGGCCTCTCTCCCTCTCTCCCTTGGCCGCTCCTCTCACTTCTTACCTTAGCCATCTTGAGGGGGTGCTGAGGTCAAGTTTCCTCACCTGTGCGGCCCTCCACCCAGTGGTCCCCCGGGCATCTCCAACTTAATAGGCTTAAAACCTACCTCCTCTTATTCTCTTTATACCTTTCTTTCCTTCCTCTCCTCCTCATCTCCCTCTGTCCTGTGTTTCTAATCTGCAACGTCGTCCAGCAGGACTTGATTGAGTTCCTCCGCTAACAACTCCCGTGTCTCTCATGCTAGGACTTTGACATTCTCTTCCCTCACCTGGAACATCCTTCCCTCCTCGACCTGCCCACCCTTCTTCCTCAGAACGACCCCCACTCATCTCCAGGTATCCTCGCTTCCTCTCAAAAGCCTCACACCTCAGGTAGCAGTCAGCACCCCCTTTCCTAGTCTCTGGGGGGTCTCCTTGTACTTTGACACTGTGGAACTGGTTCTGCGATGGTCACCTGACCTTGGAGATAACTGTCCATTTGGCTGAGTCTCCATCTCATATTGAGTGGGAAGTCAAATGTACATTCAAGATTTCTATAAATCTAGTGTGCTCCTGAACAGGACTCTCTCTGACCTTGGCTCCTTCAGTTCCTGCTCTGGGTCCCTCATGCCCTTCCCCAGGGTTAGAACACGCCCCCCCATTTCCTTTATTTCTTCAAAGCTTCGCCCCCAGGAGACACCTAGGTGTGTGGCAGAGATCACTGAAGGTCCAAGTGATGGGGTGGAGGGGTTGGTCCGCCCCGTAGTTCTTAGAGATCCTTTGTCAGCCACTCTCAGGGGACCTGGCTGGTGTCTCTCCAGGTCTCAGCTCACTCTTAACGTTGCTTGTTCTCCTCCACTTCTTCTGCATTTTTTGGGGGGTGAGGATCTCCTTTCTTCCCTACTTCCTCTCACTCAAATGCCTATTTATTACACAGATGTCTACAGTCTCTGAATCTCGCCATCTCCTTATGGACTATCCCAACTCTTTACACAGAAAATAGCTCCTCACAGTGTTCTTTTAGACACAGGGCAGCTCCGTGGGGAGTGCGTAATGTATGTGACCCATCTGCACATTTAGTTGACTTGTCTTTCTCCATGGAAACGCCACGAGAGTGGGATTGTGTCTGCCTTGTTCATTGCTGCGCCTCGAACTTGGTTGGTGCCTACTGGGCTCTTGATAAATGTCCATAATGAACGAGTATGTGACCGAGCAGGTGAGTGGGGGAGCGAGATGTTGCTGGCACTGAGGTGTCTCTCCAGTTCTCACCACTTGACCATTGTCCAGGGGAGAGGTCGAAGGCCAGACTCGACGAATGCTCTGATAACCGTGACAACTGCAAACCAAGGCCAGTTGTTTGGTTGATTATTTGGCTCTGCCATCACTGAGAGAGTTAAAAGGCCTATGGTTCCTGTAACTTATTGAGAAGGTGGGCGAGCACAGACCAAGATGAGAAAGAGGTTAAAAGGCAATGAGCCCTGCTACGTTGTGAGATGAGCTTGAAAATAAGCTTTGTGCTGCAACCAAGACCACCAGAAAATAGATGACTATGCTTATGGCTAAGATTTTCTTGCATACCTTTGCCTTGTTGGGGAATGCTCAGTCTATCCATCCATCTGTCCATCCACCCTTCATCTGCCCACTATCCATCCATCCATCCACTTATTCATCCATCCATCCATCCATCCATCCATCCACTTATCCATCCATCCATCCATCCATCCATCCCTCCTTCCTTCCATCCATTCATTCAAGATGGTATATATAATGTTGAGAAATACATTCTAATCCCAGTGGTGTGAATTGGGTTCCTACTTAACCAAATTATTGTGAGATTCCAATGATATCCTCTAAGCCAAGCACTATCACGGGGCCTGTTACATAACAGCAGCTCAATAAACGGTCACTATGATTATCATTAGGACCTGAATACTGTACCCAAATCCCACAGCTCCAACGCTTTCCCATTCAGACATCAAAGACCCAGGTCAATTTTATTATCCCAAATTTGTGGACAAGGAATAGGGGGGAAGGAATCTGTAGAAGAAGTAGATAGAATCAGACTGGAGGTTGGGCCGGGGCTGGGGTGGGAATCTCACTCTAGAAGGGTGTCGGAGGCCAGTCTTCTGATGATCTTACTGCATCTTAACAAGCACCTGTGAGGGCAGGCAGGAAGCAAGCGCAAAGGTCTAGGGATGTAGGGACATGGCTTGGGCTTGGCCTCAGACGCTGGGACTGTTGGTCACTGCAGGCCTAGACTCTGTTAGGGCGTTCTGGGGCCTGAGGGGTAGGTTGACCCGGCTCTGCAGCCAGCTGATGTAGTCTTCTTGAGGCATGTGGACGATGTGTTCTCGCACAAACTGTGGGTCAAATACAGTGGCAACCTCAGAATTTGGTTTGGAAACTAGAACCCACCACCCTCCCCTGCCTCCCCGCTAGGATCCCAGAAGATTTGTCACCAAGACGCATGGCCCCAGGATGCACTTAACTATTCATTCATTCATAATGCCTGGAGCATCGGGCTGGGCTGATCTTTTTGGGAAGAGGGCCCTTCTCTGCAGTCTCCTCGCTCAACAGGATAATTTTAAGCCCCCTTTGTTACTTTTGACCCAAGGAGATTTGAGGAGGGCAGGAAAACCTGGATAACATGCCTCTCCCTTTCTTTTCTACTTCTTCGTATCATTTTAAAAAGTCACTTGCTCTCATACTATTATATCTATATTTTTTCGGTTCATAGATCTCTTTGAGAATTGGTGACAGTATGGGGCTTGCTTTTCAGGAAAGGGTTGAAGGCACACAAAATGTAGTGTTTGATGTCGACTCTAGATGCAGAGCCCCCAGATCCGGGTTATCAGAGGCTGCGTGATGCTCGCTCTGGGGAGGAGCATGCCGAGTTTTGTTAGCCAGGGCTCTGGACTCACTTGGATCTCTCTCCCATGCACCCCCCAAGCTGGCAGGCAGAAGGTGGCTCAGGACTGGCAGGTAGGAGGTGGACCGTCACCCTCAAGGTAGTTCCGGCCTTGCCTGCCGGAGTCTTTCAGAGCCTCGCAGGGTATGGGGAGGGGACCCTGGACACCTGACCCTGCCCTTCTACACAGACACACACCCAGGTCATCTGAAGGCAGGGCTGACCCGGGGTGGAGACGCCAAGATCCCCAAAGCCTGTCCAGCTGGAGAAAGTCCCCGTCTGAGTCACTTCTTTATCTGGAGTCACTGAGTGCCTTATGGAAATGCACACAGGCCATCCCATAAAATGAAGGGTGGGCCTTAAACCTCTGTTTGCCCCTCACTCTGGAGTCCTCACGGCTCGTGCCTCTGATGGCGGACAGAGCTCTGGAAACTTCTGATGGTCGAGGACTTTTGAAAGCCACTCAGTGGTTCCTCAGCACCTTGAGACAGAGACCTGAGTCCTCACCCTGACCTTCAGAGGTGGGTGTGGACTGACCTCTCCAGGACCCGTGGAACCATGCCCCTCCTGGACACCTCAGCTATCGCCATGCATGGTCAGGAATTCCTCCAAGTCAAGCCGGGTCCTGTTTGGTGGCCTTTACACAGGGTGTCCCTTCTTCCTGACCTGCTCTTTCCCCTGTCTACATGGTGCTGTCTTCTCATGGTTCAGGTCTCAGCTTAAAAGTCACCTTCTGCTGTCGTCCTGGTTAAGGTAGGTGCCACTAGTTTACTTTAGACCTCAGCTCCTCAGACTTTTTTCGGTATGCGACACCCCCTGCCCCCTGAAATGTGACTTCTGGGATGGTAGCCTGAGATTTTCCCCTTCTCCCCACCACCCAGGGGAAGCCCAGGGACCACACTTGCAGTGGCAGGATTTGGAGTTGCTTCTTACAACGATTGTCCTCGAAGCCTCTAAGGTTCCAGGGGACCCCGCTGATGTAGAATCTAATGTCCCTTGGAGTCGGAGACCAACAACCAAGGTCATGTGGTAATTCTAGGGGACGTAGGCTCCTGGGAGGCAGGGGTCTTCGTGTCTCTTGCTCCCTGTGTCCCCGGCACTTATAATAAACGCCTTCGGGTTGACAGATGGCGGAATGAAGGCAACCACGGCATGGGGGCGGGGGGAGGGGACAGGGGTTACCTCAATAGCCACAGCCACGTCTGGGGAGCACAGTTCCCAGATTCTCAGCTCCTGTAACACCTTCAGGAGGACGTGGGGCCGGATCCTGAGGTCCAGGTTCTCCCCAAACTTCTGCAGTTTGGCCAGGATCTTCTTGGCGGGGCGGAAGCTCTTCAGATCCTCAGGGAGTTTGGACAACAGGTCAAAGTACCTTCAATTCCAGAGGACAGGGCCCGTTAGGGGGCACCGGGGGGCCGGGGGATCTGGGCCCCGTGGATTCTCCTCCACCACTTCTGTCACTCATGGAGTGTCTCCAGGGCAACGTGAGACTCGGTCTGAGGACCTTTGATCCATCCTAAATGTTAATGGCCCACGAATCAGGAGGAGTGCTTGTCCTCAGGGTTGGGAAAAGCTGGAACGCAACTCGTGTTCCATTAGAAAATGGCTAAGGACATGGTTTCAAGGGATGCATTTGAGTTTAGTTTCTTTCTTTTCTTTTCTTTTTCTTTTTTTTTTTTTTTTAAATCAAGCAGGAAAACTAGAAGACAGGAGGGGGAGATTGGAAATCTGAAGGATTCTGAAGCTGCTCTCCTGAGGGTTAATCAGCCCAGGGTGTGTGGACACATCCAAGGGATGAGTCCCAGAATCGGGAGGTGCTCACCTTGGAGATGATGATGAGCATAAGAGGAAGGGAATGGTAGCTTCCGCCCTACCCTGGTCTAACCTACCTCTCTACTCCTCGGGGGAGATGTGGGGAACGGAAACAGAGAGTCACAGACAGACTCACGTCTAGGCATCGCGGTGAGAAATCAATGCCGATCCTGCCCGGTGGGATCCAGCCACCTTTGCTAATGTTGGAAACTTTGGGCATCCTAACGGGGGAGGGAAGTGCCCACCACAGTAAGAGTAAAGTCAGATCAACGGCAACCTGGTGAGCACGGTGCTGAGATAAGTCATTGACTAAGTCTTTCCGGTTAAAATTACCGAGCACCCCTACTGTGAGAAACGCATGCTTCCCATACTCAAAGTCCCTGTGCTCATGGAGATTTCATTCTACACCAGGAGACGTGAATAAATGCCATTATGTGTAGATATGCATCATCCCCCGGGAGCATGAGGCACCGTGGAAGGCCCCAGAACTCTGCTGAGACCTCAGGGACCTGCTTTGTAAGCTCCTGATCTGCAGTATTAAATCAGGGGAGGAATTTGGGGTACATCTTCGGACTTTCTCATCTTACTCTTGGATCTTGGTGGGGTTCACGATATCCCAGTTCATTGAACCCTAATTCTGAATTGCAAATGAGCATACAGACTGGGGCCAGATAAGGGACTTACATCTTAAATTTACCTCTTACTATCAAATTTACTATTAATTTGAGTAAATTAATTGCCCTCTCTGAGTCTCAGTTTCCCTGTCTGTGAAATGGGGTTAGTAGGTACCCTTAAGGATTTGAGGGTAGGAATAAAATAATTCATTAAACCTGAGTAGGGTGGAGCTTTCAGTCTAGTAATCAGTTAATTCATACTGCTTTTTTTTTTTTTTTAGGGGAGGGCTGTTGATCTTCCTTCCTTCCTCCTTTCCTTGTGCTGGGGATCTACCCCAGGGCCTTGCACATGCTACGTATGTTCTCTACCACTGAGCTGCATTCCCAGTCTGGTGTGTATTTCCTTTCTTAAACCTTTCATTTTGCTTTTTAATCATCACATAATAATTGGACTTATCTATAGGGTACAGCGGGACATTCCAGTACGTGGTGTATACAATGTGTGATGACCCCAAAAGCATATTTAACATATCCATCACCTCACACTGAGAGCACTCAGCCTTCTCTCTCCTAGTTATTTTGAAGTACACAGACCATGTTGACCATGGTGCCCACTGAGGTTCAATAAGACTCCAAAACTCACCATGTTGCTTCTGGTTACTTTTTTTGGTCACCGGGATTGAACTCAGGGGCACTCAACCACTGAGCCCCATCCCCAGCCCTACTTTGTATTTTATTTAGAGACAGGGTCTCACTGAGTTCTTAGTGCCTCGCTGTTGCTGAGGCTGGCTTTGAACTCGAGATCCTCCTGCCTCAGCCTCCTGAGCTGCTGGGATAATAGGTGTGCACCACCATACCTGGTTTGCTTCTGGTCACTTATCCTCACCCAGCACAGGGGCACAGGGTTCCTAGGACACTCCTACCTGGGTTTGTGTCTTTAAGGTTTTAAATTATTTGGGGACCACCTCATAGACCTCAAAGTCTGTAGACTGGTTTTAGGTTGGGCTGTTTCACCTGCCCCTCCCCTGGGGCCATCAGAAGGTAAGAGCAGAGAACACAGCAGGTGGTCTTCCCCGTGGTCCAGAAACTGATGGGTTCTGACTCGTGCTCTCTGAAATTAACCTCTTTGGGTGCCACCTAATTGGTGGCCAGTGACAGTTTAGGGTGGCGATGCTTTTCTCTGCACCTTGGAAGAGACCGAATGGGCCTTGACCTTGCACTCACAGCCCGGCCCCTCTGACCCTCTCGCCTTGTCCTCGGGATTTTTACCAGTGGTCTGCAATTTCTTGTGCGTCTCCTTTGACCAAGGAGATCTGATGTCGCATCTTGGACATGTCCTTTTGAAAAGTGGAGGCACGGCCAAAAGAATTGAACTTCTGGAGTCCTCTCTCTTCCTGGCGCCTAGGGGTGTGAGAAAGAGGGAGAAGCGTCAGAGCCTTCCTCCTTTGACGGTCCTACCCGCTTTCGAGATCGACTTACACACCTTTTCCTCCCCGAGGCCTTTCTTTCTTTGGGTCCTCGGGATTGAACTCAGGGGCACTCAACCACTGAGCCCCATCCCCAGCCCTACTTTGTATTTTATTTAGAGACAGGGTCTCACTGAGCTGCTTAGGGCCTCGCTTTTGCGGAGGCTGGCTTTGAACTTCGGGATCCTCCTGCCTCAGCCTCCCGAGCCACTGGGATGACAGGTGTGCGCCACTGCGCCTGGCTGAGGCCTTTCATAACCCTCACTACTCCTCTCTTTAAAAAAAATTTATTTATGCATTCTAGTTATACATAAGGTTGGGGTTCATTTTGACTTAATTCTAAACATGGGATACAATTTGCTCCAATTCAGCACTGGGGGCAGAATCGCAGCTCCGCCTTAGTCTGTGATGAGGCTTTTGCTGCGAAACGGCATGGCTCTCTCCAAGGTCCTGAAATGCCTTTCTTGCTGAACTGGCCTCTTCCTTGGCTCCCGTCCCCTACCAGCTTCTGATTTCTCATCTGTAAAATGGGGCTGAGGGTGGTCCCTAGGACTCGGACGTGAAGATTAAATCACATCTGTAGGGAATTGAGCTTCATGTCTGACTCATTCAACCAACTGATGTTGGTTCATCTCTTTGCCGCTCCCCTTAGCATTTTGTGCCTGTTCTATTTCTCCAAGGTCAATTTGTATTATAAATATAATCGCCTCAATTCTTTGTATACAATGCTCGGTGGCTTCCATTTTACTCAGAATAAGTCGCTTAGAATGACTTGGCTTTCCAAGCTCCAGTTATTCCTCGGCCCCTACAACATTTTCCAGCATCTTCACCCTCCTTCTCATTCCTTCTCTCCTAGAACTTTATGCTTTGGCTCACGATCAAAGTCTCTGAGCTGGAGTTCAACCTCCATGGGTGGGCTGGTAAAGCCTCTTATGATCTGGCCTCTGTCATGCTCTCTGATCGCCTTGCAAGCATCCCAAGCCCCAGCCACACCTGATTGCTGGCTGTTCCCTGCCTTACTGTGCCCTTTCTGGCTTCTGGGACTTTGCTGTGGCTTTTAATGGGAACTCTATTCCCTGTTCACTTTCCAGTTCGGTGTTTGAATTTTACCTTTACTGTTTAGGCACTTGGGGGATCACCTTTGACAAGAGACATTTCTGATGTCATTTCTATCAGCTATAAAGTGGTCTAATAGGTTGCTATTACAGGCAACCCTTGCCCTGTAGGTTTTTCATGAGGGGCAAACAGTACACAAATACAGACCTCTTAGGCCCACGACTGGCCCATGGTTCTCTGGAATATTCTGACCGAGGCAGTGCCCTGGAATGATCTGTTTTTATTAAACAGAAAATGTTGTTCCCTCCAGAAAGACGGTTCTGATGGCTGTCCCAGATCAGGAAGGGCCTCCCTGTCCTGCGTCCCCTTAGCCCTCTGCCTGGCTGAGCTCCTGGCTCAGGGCCCTGTGCAGCGGCTTCTTATCTATTCATCTGTCTCCCCCCAAGACCAGGAGCTTCCAGAAGGTCACATCCGGGGTCAGCCTTCTCTAAACCCCCGGCCCAGAGCATCGTTTGATCCGTTCTGAACGGACGAGAGAGCACAGGGTCACCTGGCAGCCCTCAGTCCGTGTGACAGAGGGTCATTGCAGGCGGGGGGGGGGGCAGGCTAGGAAGGAGGGCAGCTACTGGGCTGCCAGAGAGAGGAGACTGCAGCGGCCCCTGGCAATCTGAAATCAAGTTCCAACGGCGGCCTTCCTGGCTCTGCGGGATGCACGGCCCTTGCTGCCTGACTCACCGTACTCAAGCTCCCCAGCCCCTTCTTGGAACCTTGTGAGCACTTTTCCTGCCCCCTGGCCTGATGCCACCCGGGCCTCATCCTGCAGTGGGTCCTCAGAGAGGACTTCCTGATTACCCAACCTAAGTTAGGTTTCTCTCCCTCCTCCCTCCTCTCTCTCTCCCCCCCTCCCCTGACATGGCGCCCTGCTTTCTTCCCATATGGAGTGATTGGAACGTGTTCAGCTCTATTTATAGGCGCAGTTATTTAATTTTCACCCAATTTTTTTCCAGGAGACCATCGACTCCCCGAGAGGAGGGGATGCATGTTTCTGGGACTGGGCTGTGGCCCCAGTACCTGTCCCCTGGTGGGCACACAGGTACCAGACAAATGCCCCTCGAGTGGGCAGGTGGAGCGATGCCCTTACTTCATGAAGATTTCCATCTTGTCCTGCAGGCAGAAGCCGGCCTCCTGGGCCACACTGTAGAACCTGGCCCTCATGCTGCTGCAGAGCCCGCTTTTGCAGAGGACGATGTCACGGGGGGCCCGGCTGTGGGCGCACAGAAGAAGGGCTTGGCGGATGGGGCCCAGGGCTCCTGCTGTCGCCTCCCTGCATCCCCAGGTGTCTGGAGTGGGGATTCCCTGCGCCCACCTGGCTTTCCGCCTTCACCCCGGGCCTCCCTCGGCCTCCCGCTGGGCGTAGGAAGGATTGGGCTCCTCAACAGCATCGAGCTGGTGTTTGGGGACTTATTAAATGAGCCTGAAACTGAGACAACTGGTCACTAGCTCCCAGACAATGTTAAGGGACTTGAAAAGCTGTGGGATTCAGGCTCAGCCTCCCTAGGAGCCCTTTGTCCTGGGGGATCCCCTGGTCCTTCGGTGCTACCGGCGACTTCAGGGAGTCTGTCTGCTTTGGATCACCCCGGGGGGGGGGGGGGAGGCAGGAGGGTGTGGCCATCGCAGTCAGTCTGCCCCCCGCTCATCGGACTCACCCTTTCGCCTTCTTCTGGACTATCTGGGTGTGGCTTTCCCCGCCGGTGGAGCTCGATCTCTCACTGAAACACCAAGGCATGGTTTCAAGTTGCCCCAAGTCTGCTTTTCACAAGAAGGGGGTTCGCCTGGCTCCTGCCAGCCCCCAGGATCCAGGCCAGGGGATGGTTGAGGCTCCAGAACTCCAGGCCTTTGCTCCTGCCCACCCGCTGCCCTGGACGCCCTCGGGGCTCCTTGTCCACCTGCCCCAGTCCTCCCTGGTTTAGGTTCCAGAGCAAGGCCTGAATGCCTGGACTCTTGGTCCAACCTTGCCCTCTGCTTCTGCACAGTGCCAGGGTGACTCTGCTTTGCAGGCAGACAGGGCTGAGTTCAGAGCCCAGCCCCTCTGTGTCCTCACCCGTGAGGACTGTCCTCACCGCCTGGCCTGCCTATGTGAGCCCCGACGGCATGCCCCCTGCGCCTCACCACCCTGACCCACTTGGGCAGGTTCCCTAGGGGGGATGCCGGGCCCTGCTCAGGCCTGAGCGCCGAGGTCTAGCACCTTCTTTACTCCCCTTCATTTTTTCCATAAACTTGGCCAGCTGCCTCGACCACTCTGTGTGCTTCTAGGCGTTAAGACTGTCTTATTTTTTTTCTGACCTTGCGTTGGAACTTCTTCAGGCCACAGACCTGGCTGGCTCTCAGATCCCTCCCCATAGCAAAGGTCCTGGTCTTTACTGATTTTTCCAGGAACCCATGGGACGGGATCTAGAGGTCTTGGGTCTGGCTGACAGCGGACAAACCCTTACCCCACCTGGACGGGAAGCAGGGCTTCACTAACAATATCCAGAAGGCCTGTGTGCTGGATTCCACTGCCCCCGCCCTGCAGATAGGTCCTTTGGAGAACTATGTTGGCCCTAACCTTCTTCCTGTAGATGGCTCTCTTTCCAAAGCTTTGACAGTGACTCAGAGAGAAGGAGGCAGGTGAGATCAGTGGTGTAGCTAGTTGGTGATAAACAGAGGGAAACAAGACTTGTGTGCCCGTCTCTGTCTCCTCCTTGAGTTTCAGCCACTCTGGTCTTTGCACAGTGCCTTCGAGGTCCTCTGCCTCTGGCCCTTTGCACATGCTATGCCCTTGCTAGAACACCATCCCCAATTCCCACCTCGCAGAGGAGCCAATTCTCTGTTCTTCAGGTCTCTGCTTAAACATTAAGCTCAGTCTTGGTTGGGCCCCTCTCCATCCTGTCTGCTTTTCCTTGGCAACACTTTTGAGTCATGATTTATGGTTAACTATGGGGTTATTCGAGACATGCTCAACACCCCTATTAAACTACAATTGTTAAGCCTGAACAGAATTTAAGGGTCCCGTGAATGCAGGTTTGGGAAAAAAAAACTTCATGTGTATTTTAACTAGCCTTGAACTGAAATGGAAACCACAGGCATTTGTATATCGCATTATAATTGTGGGAAATATTTTGAAGAATCATTTACACTCAACAAGAATCCGAAATCACAGTGGTTATCAGACCTGCTGTTCCATCTTATTATATAATGCGTTGCTAAAGAAGCTCAGAGATTACTATGTGCCAACTTGGGTTGCAATACAGTGATCTATGTTACTACAGAAATCTCAGTGATTCTTTGTAAGTTATAGTATGTGTTTATAAATCTGCATCCTAGACATTGTCTGGAAAGGAATGCGTAGGCTTCCTCAGACTATCAAGGATCCATGGCCCCCAAAATGTCCACACAGTAAGATCTAGGAGGACAGAGAACATTTGTTTCGTTTGCTACTGAAGCTTCAATACCTACTCGGTTCCTGGCACCTGGAGAGGATCTTAGAATAGTTCCTAAAGGAATAAATGAGCTGGGAAGACCTCCACACCCCATCATGAGTCACCCCAGTAAAGAGGGGAGGGTGTCTCAGTTTGAAGTCCTCCAGGTCCATCTTTAGCTGTCTTATCACATCAGGTTGGAAACCTCAAACATGCAGAACAAAATTTACCTTTGGTGAGGGGTACCAGGGACTCGACCACTGAGCCACATCCCCAGCCCTATTTTGTGTTTTATTTAGAGACAGGGTCTCTCTGAATTGTTTATCGCTTCCCTAAGTTGCTGAGGCTGGCTTTGAACTCGTGATCCTCCTGCCTCAGCCCCCCTAGCTGCTGGGATGGCAGGTGTGTGGTGCTGTACCCGGCTACAAAATTTATCTTTGAAAAAGAGGGGTCGGCAACCAATAAATGGGCCAAGAACCTGAATAGACACTTCTCAGAAGACGATATACAATCAATCAACAAATATATGAAAAAAATGTTCATCATCGCTAGCAATTGAAGAAATGAAAATCAAAACTAAGATTTCATCTCACTCCAGTCCGAATGGCAGCTATTATGAAGACAAGCTACAATAAGTGTTGGCATGGATGCGGGAAAAAGGCACATCATACATTGCTGGTGGGACTGCAACTGGTGCAGCCAATATTGAAAGCAGTTTGGAGATTCCTTGGAAAACTGGGAATGGAACCACCATTTGACCCAGCTATCCCTCTCCTGGTCTATACCAAAGAACAGCATACTACAGGGTCACAGCCACATCAATGTTTATAGCAGCACGATTCACAATAGCTAAACTGTGGAGCCAACCTAGATGCCCTTCAGTAGATGAATGGATTAAAAAATGTGGCACATATACACAATGGAATATTACTCAGCAATAAAAGAGAATAAAATCATGACATTTGCAGGTAAATGGGTGGAGTTAGAGAAGATAATACTAAATTAGCCAATCCCAAAAAACCAAATGCTGAATGTTTTCTCTGATATAAGGAGGGTGATGCATAGTGGGGTGGGGAGGGGGAGCATGGGAGGAATAGACGAACTCTAGATAGGGCAGAGGGGTGGGAGGGAAGGGAGGGGGAAGGGGGTTAGAAATGATGGTGGAATGTGATGGACATCATTATCCAAAGTACAGGTATGAAGACACGAATGGATGTGAATATACTTTGTGTACAACCAGAGATGTGAAAAATTGTGGGTAATAAAGACTGTAATGCATCCCGCTGTCGTATATTTTTTAAAAATGTTAAAAAAAAAAAAAAGAGCGGTGGGGTCGTCCTGCCCCACACCTTCCTGATTTCAGCTGAAGCTTTAACTTGATGGGATGCAATTGCTGGGGAGAACCACCAAGATACACACCCTGAGCCCCCAATGGAGAGGCTCACTCCCAGTAAGGTCACCAGAAGGAACCCAGGCCCCTTACCACCCCGTGCCCCTTGGCCTGGCAGAGGGGCAGCTCTGCCGTGGCTCCTGTAACCCTGTTGGGGGCTGCAGCCTTCCTACCTGGATTTGTGGGTGGCCTGCCCCTCCCTGAAGGCAGAGTCGCTCTTGGTCTGTCTGAGCACCGACAAGAGGCTGCAAAGCAAGAGTGATCTTTAGTGAGGCCCTGAACACGGAGGCTCCTTGGGCACCCATGGGGGGACGAGGGTCCTTGCAGAGGGGGGACCTTCAGGGCCACCTGCAGAGGAATCACTGCAGAGCCTGCCGACACCCTGGGCCACGTTTCCAGAGATTTGGATCTACTGGCCTGGGGGTGGGCCTCAGAAGCTGCATTTAAAACGATACACCCCCCCAAAAAAAATCTCTCTCTCCCTCTCACACGCATACGCGTGCACACACACACACACACACACACACACACACACACGGCCCTGTAGCATTCCCAGCATCCTGTGACAGTGTCCCCTTGACATGCCTGAGGCTGCCTTTGGAGAGTCTGGGACACCAAGGTCTAGACATTTGTGTTTTCCCACAAACTCCCCCAAAATGACTCTGCTCTCCAGACATATTTGGGAAACACCGTTAGAAAATTTGAAAGAAACACTGTCTTCTTCCATGTCTGGGGGACAGTCCAGCCTTGAAGCCACAGGCTGCTCAAGGCTGGCTTTTGGGGTCCCTCAAAACCCCAGGATTCTCTGTCAACCTTGATGGGAGCAGATTTGGTGCATGAAGCAAGAAAGAAATAAATCAAGATTCCAAAGGGACGGGACGGAGAACGGTGGCTTCCTTGCCGGCCCCCTTCGGCTCTGTGTTGGAGACTCAATCTCCGCTGTCGGGCGGGAGGGGTTTTCCCCTCGGAGGAATTAACGAGGAAGGGGAATTTCAACAGGTGCTTGCTCCGTAACCATGGTTATTTTATCATTAAACTGAATGTAGAGGCCACGTGATGGGTCCCCTGAGAATCAGGCTCGAGTGCGATTTTGTCCTTGTGGATCTTTAGGAAGTCACTTGTGGCTGTTCCTCTCCATCAGTGAGATGGGGCGTTGGTGACAGCTAAGGGACCTGCCTCAACAAGGTGCAGCAAAGACTCCACAGAGCACGAGGTAGGAAATACAAGTAACATCCATCCCTCCTCCCCTACCAGTTGTCGTTTACTGAGCGCTTCCTATCTGCCAGGTCTAAGCTTATACGTTAAATAAAATGCACGAGCTCACTCTTTGCTTCGAGTGACTCACGGGAGCAGACACTATTTACATAGCATTCATAATACTTTACAAGAATAATGTCATTCTCACCCCAGCCCTTTGGGATCAGTTGCTAAAGAGCTTCCTTTGACAGAATTGCAATCCGATCTGAGAGGTAAAGCAGCTTGCCCAACATCACACAGCAAGGAAATGGTGGCGGGGAGAGTGTCCCTAGAATATTTGATTCTAAAGTCAATGCTTCCATGCTCTATGATCTCATTTTATAGATGAGGAGTTGGAAGGTTTAGGAAAAGCCTAAGTGACATGTCTAAAGGCCACCAGTGTTTGGATTCTTATCAGCCTAACTCCTAGCCCAGTGCTCATGCTGTGAGCTCTCAGGAAGAGCAGCCTTGCTGAGCTGCTGTTCACTGTTACTGTCTGTCTCTGTTGCTGGCCAAACAGGGACAGCAGCAGCGGGGCCTTATGGGCCGACTTGGGCTCTGAGTGCCTCTAAGGCCACCTTCCGGCGTCCCCAGTGCAGGTTCAGGCTGAGGCAGACAGATTCATCATTGGAGGCAGAGGAGGGGCGGGCTGGTGCGAGCGCTGGGTGAGCTGTAATTATGGTAATAACAATAACCAATAAGTCATCGCCGGCATCCCAGCAGGCTGAAGGCGATGATGAGCCTCTTCTCCTGCCTCATCTGTTCTCAGGAAGTAATTTGCTCGCGCAGAGGGATCTGCTCTTGAGCAGGGACTCTGACTCCCGCCTGCCTCCTCTCGGAGGAGTTTAGAGGTCAGAGGTCCTAGGGAGCCGCTTTCCACCCGAGGGACACCACCTCAGGCTCGAGCCTGGTGTATGAGCCACTTCACCCTTCAAAGGATCCCCGTTGCTCTTGGGATAAGATCAGAGTCCTTGGGATGAGGGCACCCAAGATGGAACCCAGGGCCTCACCTGTGCCAGACGCGTGCTCCACCACCGAGCCACACCCCTGGCCCTTTCTATCTTTTCTTTTGAGACGGGGCCTCTTTATGTTTCCCAGAGTGGCCTTGAACTTGCAATCCTTCCTGCCTCAGAGCAGCTGGGGTTACAGGTGGCTCATACCCTGGACACTTCTCATGCTAATGACGAGTGCATGGACTTTGCATACTCATGAATATTCATAAGAAGAGTGGACATAAGGCCACAGGATTCCCAACAGGCAGAGCAGGGACCAGGGTGGTGTTTGAGTCGTGACCTGACCGTGCACTGGCTGTGGGACCTGGAACATGTCACTTAGCCTGTCTGAGCCTGTTTCCTTATTTGCAAAATAAAGACAGGGGCACCTCCCTGGGAGGGTGGTTGTGAGGATTCAGGGAGGCGAGCCCCAGGGACCAAGTTAAGAGCTGAGCCGATGCCTGAGAACCGGCAGCTTGTGTCCATGTCATTACTGCTGGGCTGACCCTGCCCCAGGAGGCGGGAGCATGTACCTGGGAGCTTTCCTCTGCATCTCGTTCTCCATCATGACGGTCCTCCGGGCGTCTTCTCGAACCATCTCCAGGAGCTTTTGCAAATCTGATGGGAACATGAGAGGTGACCTTTGGATGGGGGGGGGACCCTGGAGACACAAGTGTGCATGGTGGGGCCCAGTCCCCAGAGAGCTGGAGAGATCCCACTGGGGTCCAGGAGAGGTGGCAGGGGCCTGACCACGTGGCCTCCCCCTGGCTTAAACCCATCAGTGCCCCTCCATTTTCCTTCCAGCACCATGACTCCAGAGAGCCCCGGAGGCCTTGGGGGATCCGGCTTGCTCTTTATCTCCTCCGCTCACCTTGAACTCTACTGCAACCCAGAGAACTGTTTCTAATCCTGAGAACAAACCCTCTCCCATCTCCTTAGGCCTCCATTTTCCAAACTGGTGATTCACAGGCTCAACCCTGCTCACAAATGCATTTAATCTGATTGGAGAGGCAGGCAAACCTTTTTAAACCAGCAGGCTTCCCGGGAAAATCCAGACCTGCAGCTTCCCTGGGAGACACCCCCAAGTGGGGCCGTGTTACTGTGGCCTTAGACAGGCGTGTGTCCTTCAGCTCCCCGGGGCTCCCCCGACTCCTCACCGTGGAACCCGACTTTCATTTCCATGCTTAATATTGTTGACCTTTACGGGTGCAGAGGTATTTCTTCACACCCGACATTTGTGGCTTGAGTTGTGACTCACAAAAGACATGGTTAGTCCCAATCCCTGGTACGTCTGAGAGTGACTTTATTTTGAAATAGAGTTACTATAGTTCTAATGAGGAGTATGGTGGACACTGTATCCAATAAAACGAATGTCTTCATAATAAAAGGAGGGGGACAAGCTCGGAGGGAAGATGGCCAGATGGGCACTCAATGATGGGCAGAGATCCGAGTGATGCAGCTACAAGCCAAGGACTCCCGGCAACCACCAGAAGGCAGACGAGGCGAGGGGACCCCCCTGTATGTTTCAGAGGATGCATGGCCCTTCTGCTGGACGTCCATCCACCATGGCTTTGAGGCAATACATTCTGTCATCTCAGGCACCAGGCTGTGGTGTTTGTGGTGACAACCCAGAGACAGATCCCCTGACGTTTGCAAAAGTTAAAAAGGGAAATGTGGATCAAGTCAGCGATGTCTTTTGCAAAAAATGGAAATGGGGGAGTGAATCGTGTATTACATGGATGCACATTTTGCAAATCCCTTGCCCCTCACTCATGACCTCTCCCTGGCATGGGATCTGCAGGACGCAGAAGCCTTGGGCTTGGGGGCTTCCTTGTCCTCCGGGTGGCAGCTGTCCTCGGTGCTGAAACACCCCAGCGTGTGAGGCTGCTCTTTGGTGGTAGCCTCTTCCTGAATTTCTCTCCAGATTTATGGACAAGGAGAGGAAAGAGAGGCTTGGAATGAGGGGTCCTTTTCATATTTTATTTAGAGACAGGGACTCGCTGAGTTGCTTAGGACCTAAGTTGCTGAGGCTGGCTTTGAACTCACCATCCTCCTGCCTCGGCCTCCCTAAGCTGCTAGGATTGTGGGCATGCGCCATGGCACCAGGAGGTGATTCCATTTCCCCTGGATCTGACCTTGGTTTTTGTCTTGTCTGTTCCCACCACACCCTGGAATCCCCAGGGTGTGTCCATTAGTGAGGGGCGTCACCTCCTTTCTTCCCTTCTCTTGGGGACCCAGCAGCAAAAACTGCCTGCTCCCCTTCCCTCCGCCCTAGCCATAAGCAACAAAGCCTCGGGTGGGTGGATACAGTAAATGACCCGGTGACCTGGCACACAGGACACGCTCTTAGAGGATCACATGCTAAGCTCCAAGCTCAATGCACTCGGGGGTTTTCCTGCCCCCTGAACATCTCTGGTGCCGATCAAATGAAGCCCCCTGTGTTTGTAGCCCTGGATGGAAACGGAGAGACAGAGCAGATCCCGGGACTCCTCAAGGCTGCCCAGGAGAGGGCTGGTTTGCAAGGGTGCAGATGCTTCAAAGTGGCGCTTCCCCGAGGGGGGAAGGGGGTCCTGGGGTGGATGTTTGCACACAGAGAAACCTACTGGCTGCTCCGTTCCCAGGCTGTGGGGATGCCGTGACCCGTGGCTCCCAGGCAATGCCATTCAGCATGCTCCAGTCATCCGCTCAGAGAAGAGGAATTCGTCCTCCCTTTTCCAGCCTGAGAATCACACCCTGGAGTTACTAAATCCCTTTCTATTTTCTTTTTTGGTACTGGGAATTGAACCCAGGGGCACTCACCCACTGAGCCACATCCCCAGCCCTTTTTATATTTTATTGAGAGACAGGGTCTCACTGAGTTGCTGAGGCTGGCTTTGAACTCGTGATCCTCCTGCCTCAGCCTCCTGAGTCATGGGATGACAGGCAAAGGGAAAATAAGGGAGGTCTTTTTGCTACGTGGCCTGACTCAAAGCAGAACCTTAGATAACAGAGGACCCACATTTCGAGTTGCTATTTTAAGTGAGGAGTTTCTCCCCTGCTTTCCAGGCCGGCAGGAGCAATGGCCTGGGCTTGGGTTTCCTGGGAATTGCCCTGCCATTGATTTGGGGAAGGGATCAGTCCGCGGAGAGGCCACCACCCTCTGTCTCAGTGATTTGCATCCACCAAGACTTCATTATGCAGCTGGCCCCGGAAATGAGACCTTGGCCAAATGGTGCGTCTCTCAGAAGAGAATTCATGAATGCAGAATCAACTGGGGGAGGTTTGGGAAGGCAACGAGAGGCTGGGACATTAATCTACTTCTATCAAAGGCTGTGACAAACAGGGGGCGGGTTCAGACGTAAATGGAGAGAGGAGAGGAGGGTGAAGTAAGAAGAACTTTCCCTCCTAGAAGTAGGTCCCTGACGGAAAGGCGTTTCTCAGCCCTTCTGCACCCACTGTGTCCCAGGCTGGAGGTCAATAAGATATCTGTGCCTTCAGGGATCTCACCCTCCTTCCCTCTTTATTCCTTAGTAATAGTACTATGGTGACAAGACACATTTACTAGCATATTTTTTTTTTCCTAATCATCTGCAATTGGGTGTGGCCCTATGACTAAGTTTTGCACAGCGAGACTTTAGTAGAAGGGTAGCATAGAGCTTCTGAAAAGGCTGCTCGAACAATATTTTGTCTACTTCCTTTTGCTTCAAGCCTAGAAAGGAGGGTGTGATGGCTGGAGTTCTAGCAGCCATTTTGGATCACGAAGTGAGGTTGAAGGTGGCAGCGTAGAAAGACGCAAGAAAGCAGGATTCCCTGATGAGCCTTTGGAAGTCACCTTCCCAGCCCTGGACTGGTCTTCTCTAATTGGTAAGAAAAATAGCCATCCTCAGGTCTTTTTATCAGCCCAAAGAAGTCCCTGTCTGATTCAGTGAGACGCAGTTATAAACTAAGTTCCCAATAAGAAGCCAAGACGAAAATACTGAGAGACTTGAAAAGAGGGAGCACAGGGAGGCAAGGAAGGCTTCGCAGAGTCAGGGTGAAAGGGAATCCCAAGTAGAGGAAGTCGCCCAAGCACGCGGGCCGTTTTAGAAGAGGAAAGTGTCTTGGTGAGGTTGGACCGACCCGTTTAAGGTGTGAAGAGCTGAGCTCATCCTAGCTCTTGGGTCATGTGACGATGCTGGCTCTGCTGTGTCAGTGTCGCTCTGGCTCCACACGGAGAAGCATTAGGAAGGACAAGAAGCAGGGAGACTAGTTAGGAAGGTGTCACCACCCTGTAGGTGTCAGGAGATAAGTCTGGACCAGGGGTCCCAACCTCAGGTGGCTTCAGGGATCAGCAATAAAAAAAAAAATGAAAGATGCATGTTATGTAAGAAAAGCCGGGCTGCTTTGGACTTTGTTCTATTTCTTACCTTCTTTTTTTTTTCTTAGAAACTTGGGGAAAGCACAGAGATCATGTGGGACGTGGGGCCAGATTTCCTGAGTTCAAACTCAGGAGGGATCCTTGGTGGCCTCCCTGGTGCCTGGAGAGGAGGCTCCACCTGCAAAGCCTCCTGCCTCCTCCAGTGTCCTGCCTTCAGCGCTCAAGCTGCGCCCACGAGGAACATGTGCAAGTTCTGAACCGTGGCCTGAAGCTGGGGTGCTTCTCTGCCCTTCCTAGTTAAGAGCAGAACTTCTAGTGTTAGAGACACAAGGGCCCCGACGGGACACCGACGGCCACACAGACACCTTGACGGGCCATCCAGGTCCCCTTCCTCCTTCCTCCTAGTCGCCTAGAGACTTCCTATTGTATTGGAAATAATTCTGAAGTCTTCTTGGTGCTGCAGACGCCCTGTGCACTCTGGCCAGAGCTGAGCCAAGCCTTTCTTGACCTCCTGGCAAAATGAACCTCACTCCAACCGGCTCCGTTTCAACACCTACTTGTTTTATCACCTTCTGAGCCCTCGTTATCTGACACTGCCTGGCTGTTTGTGATTTCTTGTTTATTATCTGTAAAACGTGCTGTAACTTCAAACATGCACCACACCTCAGTTCCCTGCACCTAGTAGGTGCTCAGGAAAGAAGGTTCGAGACCCACCAAGGATCACCCATCCGGGGAAGGCTTGGCTGGGCTTCTCCCCAGCTCAGCTAATAACTTGTGTGCAGAGAACAGCTTTCCAGGTCTCAGAGCCTTTTGGTAGCCCCCTGGTGACAAGGGGTAGGTGGCGGGATCCTTCTGACTGGCAGTTATGACTCTGAGCCTGCCCACCGCCCACTTCCTGCTCTGACCCCTCAGGGCTCTGTACAGACTCTTGGCCTCCCTGGACCTCCTTACCAACCTCCGTGAGGCCAGGCGTTGCAGAGGTGAAGGGGGACAGGCCTAGCAGGGCTCAGCGTGGACCCCACTAAGGGGACAGGCAGGGGGCTGTCCTGTGCAGCCGAGTCAATAATTTTGCAGAAGCCCGTCCTCCTTCCTACCCTGCCTTCCAGTCACAATTCTGTCTGGCTGAGGTCTGAGGCTCCCCACCCACAAATGGTGTGAAAAATGGTGTGTGTGTGTGTGTGTGTGTGTGTGTGTGTGTTTGAATTTTCTTCTTGAGCCCAAAGCTTTCAGCGGGTTTTCCAACGTGCCCGTGTCCCCTCGTTTGTGACCAACACTGAAAAGTCTTGTTCCAACGGGAGGGAAATCTCTCAGAAGACAAATCTGTTGGGCCAGACAGTAAATGTGTGGCTCCCTGGTGGCTGGGGGCGGGGGGCGCTAATGGCCACACGGTTAAGGTTTGCTTCTGGGTTGATGGAAATGTTGTAAAATCAGATTGTGGGGATGGATATACAACTCGGCAAACTTCCTAAAGTCATGAGAAGGCCCATTTAAAAGGAGTGGATTTTATGATATTGAAAAGATTCCTCGAGGAAGGCATTTTAAAAAGCAGGTGCCAAGTTTGGAACACTTAGCCTGGAAAATAATACAAAATATCTCATTAAAATTTTTTATGTCGATGACATGTTGAGTGACAGTGTTCTGTATACAATGGGCTACACAAAATACACTTTTTTTTTGGTACCAGGGATTGAACTCAGGGGCACTTGACCCCTGAGCCCCATCCCCAGCCCTATTTTGTATTTGATTTAGAGACAGGGTCTCCCTGAGTTGCTTAGCACCTCGCTTTTGCTGAGGCTGACTTTGAACTCACGATCCTCCTGCCTCAGCCTCCTGAGCCTCTGCGGTGACAGGTGTGTGCCTGGCTGAACTAAACTTTTTAAATTCAAAAGGTACAATGAGGAGCTGGGATGTCTCCTTAGCGGGATGCTGGGAGTCACTTCACCCACTGGGGGAAAGGAAAGGGGCCCAAAGGAGCCGCATGGGGCTGGGGGACCCCTGTGCCTGTGCTGACTGAGGGGAGGTGGAGCGGGTGCGCTCCTAAGGACATGGTCACATCGAGGCAGGTGGTGGGATCTTGGGTGGGACTTACTGATGTGCAGGGGCTCCTCGTCGGGCTTGGTAGAAGAGGACTCGTTGTCCTCGATGTCTTTGCTGCCGGTCACCTGGGTGGCCACGCTCGGGTGCTCGTCGGAGCCGGGGTTCATGGAGATCATGCTGCTCTGCGGGGAGGACGCGCCGCTGGTGCGGGACAGGCTGATGGTGGAGCCCCGGCGGCTCAGCCTGCGGCTCACGGCCCTGATGACGGGGATTTTGAATTTCTTGGTCTGAAGGGAGGAGAGAAGGAGGTGAGTTCAGAGAGGGAGAGGGAAGAAGAAAGGAGGGACGGGAGGAGGGACACCCACGTGCACCCTGGGCCTCTTCTGAACCCCGGGAGACATTCGCTGGATCCGGAGGGACCTCGGGTCACAAATCAGGATAATTTTTTAAAAAAGCAACTGAAGCAAATGTGACAAAATCTGTGCTATTGAACGAGGTCCCCACGGTCCCCGTCTTCACCCCAGGAAGGCTGCTGTGGATTCCCAGGCTGTTGCCAAGGCCCAGAACAGGGTGGTTTTTTGTTTGGTTTGATTTTTGGTTTTGGTACCAGGGATTGAACCCAAGGGTGCTTAACCACCGAGCCCCATCCCCAGCCCTTTTTATTTTATAATTTTGACACAGGGCCACACATAGTTGCCGAGGCTGAGGCTGGCTCTGAACTCGTGATCCTCCCGCCTCAGCCTCCCAAGCCGCTGGGATGACAGGCGTGTACCACCCGCTACCGGCCCAGGAGAGTTTTCAACTTTTCTTTTGTCATGACTGTTGGAGTTGACTTTCAAACCGTAAAGGAAGGTAGGTCCAACGTCTTCAGCTGCATCTTGGTTTTGGCCTCCAACTTGATCACCAGGTCGATGCCCGGAAGGGAACCCGAGGGTGAAGATTTGTGTTCAGGGGTGTTTTCCAAAGAAGCTGAGAACTTTCTGGGCCTGGTGTTTAGGAGGTGGAGCGGGGGAGGCAGGTATGTCTGGTGGGTGGTGTTCTTGGGGGAGAAAAGCCGTGGGGGGTGGGAAGGCCTTGAAGGGATCAAGAGGCAGACAGAGAAGCTTGTGAGGGGAAGGGAAGGAGTCAGAGAGAACGGGTTACAGGTGTGTGTGTGTGTGTGTGCACATGTGTGTGTGTGCATGAGTACCCTCCTACATTGTTGGAGTCCCTCCACAAAGTACTCTCTGAGGTCATGTCCTCTTGACACGCATGATCCAAGTTTCAGAGAGTCTTCTTAACTTTCCCAAGGTCACACAGCTAGCAAGCAGCAGAGCCAGGGTTCAAACACAGGTGAGGGTATCACCAAAGCTGGTTACTTAAAAATACATTGAAAGGCCTTTTCGGTGGCATTGAAAGTGCCCTTGATCCCACGGTGAGGATTCTTTATGGCATTTAAAATGCCAGGTGGTGTACGCCTGCAGTCCCAGGGACTTGGGAGGCTGAAGTAGGAGGCTCACATGTTCAAGGTCAGCCTCAGCAATTGATAGAGACTCTGTCTCAAAATAAATGGCTGGAGATGTGGCTCAGGGGTAAAACGCCCCTGGGTTCAACCCCTAGTTCACCAAACCAACAAAAAAGTAGTCTCCTTGGTTTTGGGTGGGGAAGAGTAGGCTCTCTACAACTCCAGAGGAAAAGCTCACAACAGGTGTGGGGTGACAATTTACACCCAATTGATAAAGATGATTTTATTTGAGAATATTTTAAATGAAAGCTGTGTGTGTGTGTGGGGGGGGGGGGAGGTGTCAGACAAATGACTTCTTTAGAGGAAACACAAAGTTGCCCAGGAAAGAAGATAGGAAGGAGAGAGGGGGCAGAAGAGCACACTTCAATTTAATATGTAGTTAAAATACAGAATAGGGTGGAGAGAACTGTATCCAGCAGGTTCATTTCAGGAGTCCATGACATGTGATCAGAAGACACACACACACAGAGTTGTGCTGGGGATTGAACCCAGGGGCGCTTGGCCACTGAGCCCCATCCCCAGTCCTTTTCATTTTTTATTTGGACGTGGGGTCTCGCTTAGTTGCTGAGACTGGCCTCGAACTTGTGATTCTCCTGCCTCGGCCTCCTGAATCTCTGGGGTCAGGGAGTGCGCCCCCCCACTCCCAGGAGGAGCCGTATTTTGATTGGCTGTCTCACGGGGCCCTGAATGTGGGTGGAACTTCCCTGCAGTAGGAGAGGGGAGGGATTTCTTGGTTGTACAGAGGAAGGGGAAGGTGGGGGAAAGGGAGAAGAAGGTGGGGGGAAGGCTATCGTGTGAGCTCTTCCTGGGCGTGGCTCTTCAGTGACATTCAACCCAAATGGCAGCATGTTAGAGAATGTGACAGACTGGGGGGGGGGGTGGGGATTGGAGTTTGAACTGGGCTTAGCCAGACCTCCAAGGGGTTGCAAAGCGCCTGTGATAAAAGTCAAAGCAGATACCAAGAGTTGGCGTGTTCTCTCCTTTGATTAATCAGGGGCTGGGAACAAGGCTCCCTCTGTCCTGACTGACAGCCCCTCTCCTGCCTGCCCCCAGGGGAGATGATGTCAGAGCTCAGCGGTGGTCCACACACAGGTCGCCTCTGTTCTCTCTGCCACCGTACAGATTCCTGGGGCTGGAAACCGAGGACTTTCTGGAGGGACTCCAATGTCAGATTTGGAGCCTGGACAGACAGACGGCCATGGAGGGCATCTTGGAATCTTGCAGTGAGCCCTGAACTCAGAGCCAAAGGCACTTACAAAACACTCAGAGGTGGAACTGGGAGGACCTCAGGAGGGCCTTCCCTAGCCACAGTTTTGTGTGCATCTTCTCCCAGCTAGGATTTCATCTTGTGCTCCTCAAAGTTGCCAGTAATTAAAATTCAATTAACCACCCCAGCCAGGAAAGTCCAAAGTGAAGGGCTGACACTTCTGATTCATTGAGAGTGGTGGAAAAATAAAAATGTGGGGTGGGGTGGGGGGGAGATGTGACAGGCAGCTTCAGCGTCTTGCTTGCCCTTTAATGAACGGACTTCCCCTGAGTTGACTTCAATCCCCAAATGCTTCTCTATTTTTTTTTTCTATTTCACTCAGGGGCAATAGTAACCACATCAGTAGGGACTGATTTTTGGTAGCAGAATCCCCGAATGGTTCCTTAGACTTTCTAAGAAGCAGGGGTTGCAAACTGTGGCTCCCAGGGAGACATATTTCATCAGCCTGGATTTTATACATTAGGAGATTTTTACATAAAAAACCTAATTTTTTTTTCTCTCTTGGAAAAGACAAGGCCTGAGTTTTTATTCTCATGTGACAAAATGAGCTGGCACTGAGCAGAGGGGCTTTTCTTTAGCTTTCTTGACTAAAGAGAAGCCACAGACCTCACCCCTCCCTACTGTATCCCACCCGGGCTGATTCTTCCATCTGCAGAATTTTCTGGGCCCTTTGGAACACAGCTAGGGCCCTGTCAAGGTCTTCACGGTTCCAGAAAGATATCAAGGGCCGTGGGATTTCCAAATGCTCCATCCTTTATTGGCAGAGAAACTGAGATCAGGAGAGGGGACGAGGTCACATAGTGAATGGAGTCACCGTGACTGAACTAGGCATCCTTCATCCCGTTCAGTGCTCTCACGCCCCCAGAGTGGACCACACTACTGTCCAGGGTGGGACCCCACACAGGCTTGCTGGGAAATTTAATTTTGAAAGAGTTCGGCTCCTGCAATTCACTCCCCACTCCTCCAGTTCTAGTCGTGAATATTCCTGAAGGACATTTGTCAGGGTTTGCAGCTCCTGCTGCTCTGTCTGTGCATCTCTGGAGACGGATGTGCACAATATCTCCATAGCAACTTTCTGAGATAGAGACAAAGGCTCTTGCTTCTCAGATCTAGGAGCGGTCTGACAGAAAGAGCAGGAAAATGGTGCAAATGGTCTGTGGAGGGGAACGTGCAGTGGAAGAGCTCAAGGTTTAATAAATAGACAGACCCAAGATGAACTCCTGCCTCTGCCACCACCCAGCTGTGTGACCTCATGCAAGTTACTTAACCTCTCTGAACTCCAACTTCCTCCTCTCCCACCAGAGGATAAGAATAGTGTCCCGTGGGGTTATTAAGAAGGCAGAGTTGGATAATTCAAGTAAAGGACTTCCTTCGCATAGAACTGGCCTCCTTATGAGTACATTGATGGAAAATCGGTTTCTAAAAATTGCTAAGCAGGCTCAGCCTTTCCGCAGTTTCAAAGTGAGTTTGCAGATGGCGTCTTTATGTTCTTCACCACGACTGTGAGGTAGGCAGGGACCAGCTCTATGTCCATTTTGTGGGTGAGGGACAGACAGGCTCAGCCAACACTAGAGTCTTCACTTCCTGAAATATCGCCTCCTGCTTGGGGGTGTGTTGGGAGGCTTGTTTATTTAGTAGAGGAACCAACCGGGAGTTTTGGGGTGAGGAGTAGCTTGGGGTTGAGATATTTTCTTAACAGTGAGCACACATTCTAATTTGTAGGGAATCTTGTCTGTCGGAGCACTCAGGAGAGAGAGAGAGAGAGAGAGGGGGAGAGAGAGGGAGGAGGGTTATTGATTTAGGAGGTGGAGTGAGATGAGTCCATTTCCTTCTGGTGACATCTTATTGAACAGCCGCTCAGCACCCCCTCTCAAGCAGCGTCCAGCCCAATGTCATTTTTCCTATAATCCCCAGATAACCATTTTAATTAAAATTTATAAGAACCATCCAACAGCCTGTGGTCTCTGACTTCCCTTCACTTCAAAAGCCAACAAGAAAAAAAAATAAGTTTGCATTAGAGGAAAGACCGGCAAAATCCGTCCCTGCCCAGGCGGGGGCTGGTAGCCACCGGGCAGGGCGGCCGCAGCTGGTTACCTTTGGTGTGGCCACGAAGTGCTCCCACCTCTGAGCCATGGACCTGTCCTTGTTGATTTTTTTTATCGAGCTCTTGCTTCCCCCGGGGTCCCTGAGTGAGAAACAGCTTAATGAGTTCTCCGTTTGCACAGACTTTGTTTATTACAAGTTTTCTTTTTTCTTTTCTTTTTTTTTTAAGAACCAGGGGATGGATGGCGGCTGGTCTCGGATAAGATCCCCACCCCCACACCTGCCCTGATGCTCTGCAGCTGAGTCTTTGCAACCTCGAGGCCAGGTGGGACCACTGCCCGCTGGCCCGGGCTGAAGGAGGCGGGCTGTCTTTGTGCGGGTCTCACAGCTGTGTGCTCTGGGACTCCAGGACAAGTCTCAGATTGCTCAGATGAATTGGGAAGTTCCTTTGTGACTGTTTTGCATGTTCTAGGACTTCAGGGTCCCTGCATCAGGGGCACTTTGGAGCAACACAAAGAATATCAGCCGATGAGGTTGGGGTAGCCAGGGGAGGGGTTTGCACAGTGACAATCACTGGTTAAGACTTATTGAAGCCCAAGTTCTGTTGGAGGCTATTTTCAAGATGTTTCTGTGTCCTTGCAGAATCTCCTCAGTCGCTGAGATCCTGTGATGCTGTCATGATGGTCCCATTTTGCAGATGAGAAAACAAAACTCGGGGTGGGGGGGCTTCCGCACTCACCCAGATGCATATTTACAAAGCTTCAGGGACCCTCCCTCTAGGGGTGCCTTCTCTAAAGACCCTGTACCTAAGATTACATTGCAATTTTGTATTATTATTGGTGTTGTGTTGTTGGTGGTGGTGGTGATGGTGATGGTACTAGGGATTTAACCCAGTGTCACTTTACCAAGGAGGCTGGCCTTGAACTTGTGATCCTTCCATCTCAGCTTCCCAAGTGGCCTGGATTAAGGGGCACAGAGCCTGGCTAATCACTCCCTGGAGAGGAGACTGAAGCCCCAGCAGGCTCCGTTGGTAACGTGGCCGTAAACCCTTACCTGAGACCTGAAGAGCTGTTTTGCTGCTAAATTCTTATAATTCGGGCATTTTGGGAAGAAAATATGCTGCCTCTGTTGTGTGTGACCATGATCCCTCTAATGGGGTCTCGGCAACGCTTTATAATCAAACGCGTTCATATTTCTTTAACAAAATACATGAATATTTATATCAGTTAAATAAAGACTTTAAATAGCGTCAAGTTGTGGCACCTCATCGATTTGGTTCAGGTCAGATTTTGCTGCCAAATGAGTTAGGGAAACGCTGGTTCGGAGTCTCGTTAGACTTTGGGCTTGTGGTGATGGGGCAGGGGGTCTCTATTGATAGGCAAGGACGGGGGGGGGGGGTCGTAGGGTCTGATCTCTTGTGTGTCTGTAGATTGGTTGATTGGCCCATCCATCAGCCATCCTCCCACCCCCACCTTTCTCTCTCTCTCTCTCAACCCTTTTTCTTTGCAGAAAGGATTTTAGAGGCCTGGGATCCTTTTTCCCTTTGTCCGGTTTCTTCTAACACGGAGCAGGGCCTGGGGGACGTGAGGAGATGAGCAGATACGCATGCTCACCAGGGTCTGGGCTTATAGGGCGGGGTGGTGGCGGGTCCCAGTGCTCAGATCTCCAGAGGCAAAAGATGATCAAGTTAAACCCAACTTAAGACTGGCTTCCCCAGGCATGGGGGACCTGAGTAGCACCATTGAGGACTCTTAAGGGGACCGTCCTGTCCTCACCAGCACGGACCTGTTGGACAGATACCAGCTCACAACCAGGGGACACGAAATGCACACAGGCCCCGGCAGAAGAAGTCAGGCTGGGGAGGACGGGGGTGAGTTTGGGTCTCGAAGCTTTTTGTAAGACGTTGGGTTTGATGACACAATACAAAGCCCCCTGAATAATTAACAGAGAAGCTCATTTAAGTTGGTTCTGCCAGCCTCTCCCCCCCCACCCCCGCCCAGAGTAATCAAATTAGGGAATATTTAAAATCAGCCAGAGGAAGAACGGGTGGTCCTTCAGCCCTAGAAACAATATTGGAGCTCCGGGCGCTTTTGAAGTCTGATTTGAGGTGCACCAACGGGGAGCCCCTGGCTTCTGCGCCGGAGATCTTCTTTCAAGACCACAGGGCCTTCTGCTTTTCTCTCTGCTATGGCGGCCCCTGTTGAGTTGCCAGCTTTTTTTCTTCAAGTTCAAAAGCAACCCCCTTCCCCTTTCAAAATTAAATCTGGCCCCAGCCAGGCTTTCAAAAAATCTGAAATATTCAGGCCCAATCGGGAAGAGGGAAGTTTTCCGCCAATGCTGACTTCCAAGACGACCAGAAATCTATTGCCACTTCAAGGGGCCACGCTAAATGAGCTAAAAAAATGCAGCGAGTCTCCCGCAGACCTTCAAACGCCCCCCCCCCCAGCCCTGGCACGGCAAAGCCACCGACACCGAAAAGCCCTGGTTGGACAGAATCGGTCTCTCTGATGTTTCATTTTCAGTAGCAAATAAACCAAACAGGGAGATCGATAGGTGGGAGGACAGGACAAAGCCACGGGGGGCAGCGATGTCCACCGCACACCTCGTGGGGAAGGGCAGGGCCAGCAGCAGGTCCTCCCCAGTGCCCTGATGGCGAGATCATTAGTGCAGTCCACCCACTTCCCTGCTCCCTCAAGTCAGGGGTGACTTGCTTTGTTCAAAAATACATGAGCGTGAGGGAGTGAGCGAGGGGAGCCTTGGGCGGGGGCTTTACAGGCCGTCCTGGAGTCATCTGGCAGAGCTTGTGCTGAGATGGTGCTTCTGTCAGCCCCCTCCCCCGCCTGGCTGTAATGAGCAGAGAGCTGGACGCGTCAGGGCAGCAAGAAAGGAGCTTCTATGGCGTGAAGCCGCTGAGATTTGGGGGTTGCATTTATTGCAGTTTAATCAAGATCCCCTCATTGATGCTCCCAATGTCCCGTCTGTGAGACCCGGGCCAGTCCCCCTGAGCATCAGAATCAGAAGAGGGTGATCTCAGTGGGGAGAGTTCCAGAGTCCCGCTGCCCACTGCTTCCTGAATGCAGGACTTTGTGTGAAGTTCTGTAGCCTCTCTGAGCCCCGTCTGTAAAATGGGGAGATAATATGAACTATGCAAATGATTGCTGGGCAGAGGAAAAGAAGTGGGGCTCGTGAAGAGCCGGTGGGTGCCTTGTACAGAGAACCTGGTACAGTTCGCCTACCCACAGTGATGGTGTGCTTTTCACAGAAGAGATGTTTTTTTATGGGGGGGGGGGTGGTTACCAGGGATTGAACTTGGGGGCACTTGACCACTGGGCCACATCTTCAGCCCTATTTTGTGTTTTATTTAGCGACAGGGTCTCACGGAGTTGCTTAGGGCCTGGCTTTTTTGCGGAGGCTGGCTTTGAACTCGCCGTCCTCCTGCCTTAGCCTCCCGAGAGCCACTGGGATGATAGGCGTGCGCCATTGTACCTGGCTACATCAGAGATTTTACTGTGACTTTCAGGAGGAGCTGATGGTGGGGACGAGGCCCCGGGGCAGCTCTATAGGGGAGAAGTAGCTGTGATTTTTAGGCCATTATTTCCCCCTTTGGAAGCTTTCTGGGGGATCCCGTTGGCCAGAAATCAAGGGAAGAGGGCGTTGAGAATGGTCTCCTCTCTTTTAATGGTGTCCACCGAGAGAGCACGTCTTGTCCCTGGCTGTCGTTTGAAGATGTCCGTTTACAGTGGCAACCAGCAATTGTCTCCACCACTCCACTCTCACTTTCTGACTCACACTGGGCTGAAAACCTGTGCCTCAGGGTGGAAAGTCGGTTGACCAGGCCGTGTCCACCTGTCCGGGGCTGAGGGCAGGAACGGCTGATTCTGTACCTGGGGGTGGGCAGAGGCGGATCTCTGGGGATCCCCAAGGCCAGGCGGCCCCGCCCTGCCTCAGGAGGGATGAGACCAACTGATCATCCTGCCGCCTGCTCCCGCTCCCTGATGTCGGCTGGGGAACCAGAGCGGACGGATTGCAGCCACACAAAGCTCGGAGCAGGGGAAATCAAGAACTCCCTAACCTGTCACTTCCTGAGCCAGTCTTTCCAACTTCAAAGCACAGCCCCAGGCCCTGCCACTATATCCCATCACCCATTTATTTCCTCACGACACTTAGAGCTATCTCAAATTATCTTGACTGTGACATGTTGATTATCTGTTGTCCCCTCTCTTCTCCAGAGGGAAGCTCCTGAGAGCAGGACGTGGGCTGTTATCTGCGCTGCAGCCTTCCCAGCAGTGTGCCACCAGCAAAAGGCTGAGCTGCAGGTCAGTGACATACTCTTGGGTGGGGGTGGGGGTGGGGCTACAGGACAAAGGGCAGGCCCCTTTAAATATAAGCCATTTCATTAAGAAGTGCCATTGGGTGTGCTGGTCAAGGAGACTGCCCTGTTGCATGAAAGGGAAAATTTTGGAAAAACTTTTTTTTTTCCCTTGGAGAATTGGTGAACATATTTCTGTATATTCTTAAACCCATAAGCTCCAGAGGTGCAGCCGCGAAGGGATGCTCCTCCTGTGTCAAGTTAAACAGGAAGCCTGGAGTGGCAAAGCCGTATGTGCAGAATAATACTTTCGACTCTTTTATGAAAGAAAATGATACCTATATCACCTTGATAAGTGGGTCCCTTTTTAATGTGCCACTTTGTAATGAGATAACCTTTTTTTTTTTTTTTCTTGAGGGAGGGCACCAGATGATTCTCTAAATTAATTGGAGACTTTGGGCTTCGGCCACAGACACTGGAAATGATCGTCGAGCGGTTGAGCACCCAAGTTCTCTAGCTGGGTTCAGATCCTGACTTCTCTTTGGCTAGCTCTGCCGCTTGCAGAAGATGACTCCGATCCTCTGGGCCTCCGTGTCTGCACTGACCAGGTGGAATGGGGCTCAGATGAGGTCATAGAGTCAGAGCAGTGCCCAATTCCGAGCTCTGGCTATTTCCGTTATGAAATAGTGGTTGGATTTAGGGGTTCGTGTTGAGCCACCAAAGTGTGGGTTCCTTTTGAGCCATCTATATTTTTATAAGGAAAGGGGGTGTTCTTTGTGCCTAGACTCCTTCCATAAAAGTTAGGATTGCTGAGAGTTTGCTAGAATGCAGGTTCTCAGGCCCCAACCTGCGGGATCAGAATCTTTATGCTAACTGGGGTCCCCAGCCGCACAGTGTGAAGAGCTTTGAACTAAGAGTGCATGGAAATGTTTTGGAGACTGCAGAGCAATTAAACACACACATTATCATATTTAAAAATCCAGAGGAAGCTACAGTAACCAGGATTCCACTCACCTGTCCCCCAAGCCCCCAGTGAAGAGTGGGTGCAGAGGGCAGAGGGGTCTGTCTGGGGCAGTCGGAGGCAATGGGACCTAGACGTCTGAGCTGCTTACTTGGCTCCAGGGGACAGCACAGGTCTGTGGGGACAGCTCTGTGTGATGTCCCCCACCTGGAGGGTAAACTGGTGACTCTTGATTCTCTCCCTTCTTTTGCAAGGTCTCCCCTGCTTTTCCCCAAGGTGACTAGAGAAGATGGCAGAAGGGATGTGGCTGGAGAGGGGCTGCCATGTTTGCTCACCTGCTCCTCCAGAAAGTTCTACTCAGGCTTAGTCCTTGGAAAGATAGTCTTTTTTTTTTTTTTTTTTTTTTTGGTATCCGGGATTGAACCCAGGGGTGCTTAACCACAGAGCCACATCCCCAGCCCTTTTGGTGTTTTACTTGGAGACAGGGTCTCCCTGAGTTGCTTAGAGCCTTGCTGAGTTGCTGAGGGCTGGCTTTGAGCTCACGATCCTCCTGCCTCAGCCTCCGAGCTGCTGGGATGACAGGTGTGTACTACTGAGCCCAGCCAAGATATTCTTTAATAAGAATACCGTCAATTCAGGTCTAAAACCTCTATTTCAAACCACCCCCCAAAGGATTGAATAACAAGATTTTAATAACTTATTTGGCAGCAAAATGTGACCTGAAAGGAATTGCCCTTTATTTAGGAACTTAGGATAAATATTCACTTTTTGTTTCCTGCAGACTCACATCTGTGCCGCCCCGGGCCTCCTTGGGAGTGTGACGTTCTATATGGTAGATACCTCATACTTCCTTTTTAAACTAGAAAAAAAAAGTCAGAATTCTGAAACACAGTTGGCTCCAAGGGTGGAAAGACTTATGGACCTTCACACAAAAAAATCAGGTGTGACTTTGTCTAAAAAGAGGTTTGTACACTTGCAGAAGGATAATTGCCATAGTATTGAAGGCTAGTTTCTCTTCTTGGTCTGACCAATAGAAATAAACTCTTAAGAGCAGTAGGATTAATAAGGGTGCTGGGATGTGGTGCTATGTCTGAATTGCTATAGGAGGAAACTGAGAATTGAGAAGTTCCCCCCCCCAAGTAAAACAGAGACTCAGATGCAGCTAATCCTAAAATTTGTTGTCTGCCCATTCACTTGACCAGCCATCAATCCATCCAAACATGAGATCCTCGTCCTGTGAATGCTGATGGTCCCTCTCGAAGCATTCTAGCTGCCCCTTGGTCAAATCTCGCTGTGTGTGCCCAACCCACACGGAGGAATTGAACCACCCCCACATTCCTGCTCTAAATCCATAAAGAGAGGGACTTGGTATGCAGATGTCATGATGCCTCTGGGAGCCATGGGTCACCGGGGATGGATATTTCCTTTCAGAAAATCCTCGGGGGCTGGCAGGGTCAGGGTCTGGGTCTCAGAATTAACACCAGGAGAGGCTGGCTCTCGGCTGATGGAAATTCGGATGAGCATTCACCAGAACTGGGGACCTGGGGCTTCTTCTTGGGGTCGTTCCCTGAGGTGTTTCTCTTTGGAGTTAGATATTTTTGGTGGACCTTGTGTGTTTGCCCAGTGACCCAGTGACCACGGATCTCATGTGCTGCTAAAATTCTGCTCAGAAGTTTCTTTTCTAGCCTGAAGTCCCAAAGGCATCCATAACCAGGAATTCTTGTCCCCCAGAGCTGTCATTTAAACAGACCCTGGGGTCCTGGAGTTGGCTCACATGGACGGGTGAGAACCCAGGGGCAACTCTTCCCAGCTCCAAGCCCAGTGACATCACGCTGGCCATCTTGAAATCAGCCTCGGCCGGGTATTCACACCAGGGACATTGGCCTTACTACAAACCACGTCTCTCCAGGCCCTGAAAAACTGCCTGTTAAACATTTACCATCGTATCCCGGGGCCCACGTTAAAAGTCCCTACCAGGAGGAAATGGTCTACTAGAGAAAAACCAGACCCCACCAAGATACTCTCCCTGCCAAAGGCAATCTTCTTGAACTGCACTATTCTCTTGGGTCTGTCTGAATTATTCTGATTCTGCTTTTAGAGAGCTGGGCAACCTTAGATCCCTGCCCTTATCAATCATCGATACTCAATGAGACCAATATGTCTTTTTACTGCCATCAACAATTTTTTTTTTCTTGGTTACGTTCTGAGCACATTTTTTTAAAAAAAGCAACTAAAGAAAATAAAGATGACCCTTTCTCTCTCTCCTCCGTCCACATCCTACATGATGCTCTTCCCTCTGTGAGGGAGGGTGGGTGTGTACACGTCAGAGGCAAGGTTGCTGTTGGTGGCCGATGAAATGCAATTAGTAGTCCCCAGGCTCAGGGGCTTTTTTCTTAGAATCTAAGCAATCAACGGTGGAAAAAAAAAATGTACATGTTGCTTTGACCTAGCGATTCCCATTTCTCAGAATCCAATCAAAAGAAATATTCACAACTGGGCACGAAAGACATGTGTAAGAATGTTCCGTGAAGAGCCACTTGGAATGTCAAAAATTTGAGAATAGCCTCCATGTCTGTCAATAAAGATATGCTTATCTGAATTATGTTCCATCCACACAACAGAATGCCCCAGTGTGCGTGCCTTTCAATATGAACAGAATGCGGAAGATGGGTAGGTGCCATCATGAGTCCCTGTAAAAGGCGAGGGCGGGGAATGAGGTAGAGAACAATATTTTAAACCATTTTCCATCAAAAATATCTGTGAGCCAGGCACTGTGGTGCAAGCCTGTAATAATCTCAGTGACTAGGGAGGCTGAGGCAGGAGGAGGTTTGCAAGTTAAGGCCAGCCTCAGCCACATGGCAAGACCCTGTCTCAAAATACAAAGTAAAAAGGGCTGGGGATGTAGCTCAGTGGTAGAGTGTCTCTGGGTTCAGTCCCCTGTACCAAAAAAAAAAAAAAAAAAAAAAAATGAAGAAGGTATTAAAGAGATTTGGAATGGCACACCTTAAACCTTTAAAAGGAGTTTTTCTCTAAGGAGGGAATAAAAGCTTTTATACTTTATATGCTTATAAATTTTTTTTGAAAAATTTCTATGAGTAAATTGCATTCACTCATAACTTGGACAGTTTGGTTTTAAAGAAAAATGAATAATGCATGATGAATGTTTGAAGGCTGTGGGTTTCAAACAAATTCTGGGAATCATAAAAGATATTTTGTAAATAACTGAGGGACCAGGGTGGGAGTGGGGCCCCGGGTCTCTCAGCCCTTAAATCTCTTCCTTCCTGAAGAGGGTCCATTCAGAACAATCTGGTTTACATTACAGGGATTTTGACGTGAAAAAGAAAAAAGTAAACTATGACTGCTTAAAAAATAGTTTGTAAGCCACTGTATCAAAAAAAAATATTACAATTGTAACTTTGTCCCAGCCAAGAACACTGAATAAATTAGTTACTAACATGTTGGTAGATGCAGAATTCATATCTGTGATTGCGTCTGAGGCTAGTTTATCCGGGTCCTGGTGCAAGAGGTGAACTGGGGGACTAGGAGGGACGGGTGGTCCATGTCCTCGGAGGAAGGAGTTAATGAGGACCAATATTTGGAAGAGAAGAAAACTGAACTTTCCCAGGAGGCAGGGCTTCTAGAGGCACCCAGGCCCATGAAGGTGGAGGAGAGGACCCTTAGCACTGGGGATGGGGTTTATTAAACTCAGCCTGTGGTTTTCACAGTGCAAATCCTGTTCCTCAAGACTGGGTTCCTTATTATTATTTTGTGTCCCCCCCCTTTTTTTTTTTTACAGACAATTTGATTTCTTAAAGAATAAGCCTTGTTTGTTCCTATTTCTTGTTCCACCTTGCATGCCCCGTGCGGTTCTTGCTACCGTGGCCTCAAAGCTTGGGCCTGAGCCCTGTCCCCTGGAGGTGATGCTCCTGACCCTTTTCTTGGCCTGGACAAAGTGTTCTGGAAGCTTCTGCCTGGGCAAACCCCAGCTGCCCCAGGGAGCTGCATTTCAGGTACAGACGTCCTTGGGTCCAAGTGGTGAAAGAGCGCCCAGAACCCATTGAAAAGACAGCACAGCCAAACCAAGCAACTCCTTGAGATGAAGGAGCAAATCAAGAACAGGGAGATAAGGGAAGAAGAAAAGGGACCTGGAGAAGGAGGGAGAAGAAGAAAGAGAGAAAAACTAAAAATGGTAAGGAGGAGACACCGTCCCCCCGGAGGGCTGGAGAGCAGTCTGGCTGAGGATCTGCCAATTTCTGTGGTGTAAATTCTCCCACTGTGACCGGCTGATTTCAAGCCACCCATGTGATGTCGCTAGGCTGCAAGGGTCTGCACCCGATCGGGTCTGTGTGAGCTGCTTCTGCCCTGCCCTGTTTGGATCCCTCAGAATATATGGAGCCCCTAAAGCAACCTGGTCACCTGGTCACCCGGAAGGATGAACGGGAGGGAGGAGCGGAGGGCAGCCCTTCCCGCTGCCCAGGCTGGAGCTAGCACGGGGCAGGGCGGAGGCGCAGATGCCTACTTGAAATTCCAGCAGGTGGTCACCGACTTCATGGTGTGGTGGGTGTGGTCGATGGTCAGGGACTCCAAAAGCCAGTGCAGGGCGCAGAGCTGGCGGAACAGGGGCTCGCTGCAAAGACACAGGGAGGGGACACAGTGAGATCCCGTTACGACAATCTTCACGGGAAAGATTGGTACTGGTGATTGAACCCAGAGGGGCGCTTTACCACTAAGCCACCTCCCCAGACCATTTTATTTTCCATTTGGAGACAGGGTCTCTCTAAGTTGCTTAGGGCCTTGCTCAGATGCCGAGGCCGGTCTCCAACTTGCCAGCCTCCTGCCTCAGCCTCCTGAACCTCTGGGATTACAGGCATGGGGCATGTGGATTGGGCACACATCCTGTCATCGGCCCCATTCTGGAGACGGGGAGTCTGTGACTCAGAGAGGTTAGGAAGGTGTGCCCATTACCGGGCCAGCAGGGGGCAGAGCCATGATTTGAAGCAAGGTGATCCTGGGCCAGCAGTGGGGGTTAGTGTGTGGTGCGGGGAGACAAGGGGGGGGGTCCCCAGATGGAGTCTCAACTCTGGCAAACTGAGGGAATTAATGACCAGGCACCTGGCTGTTTATCCAATCAAAGGACAATAAGTGAGTTGGGTGACAGGTAGCCTGGAAAACAAGGAACTAGTGTGGTCACTACTTTTTTCTTCTTAATCAACAGGGGGACCCAGGGAAGTCCTTAAATGTGGACGTCCTTTGTCTGAAGATGCAGCTTGATATTGAAGAAAAGCACACTGAGCGTGATATTTGAAAATGTAACTAAAACACTATTTAAAAATAGGTCCCATCTACCTTTTCTGATAGGGAGGGGCATGTCATATAAAACATCTACAATGAGCCAGCTACTTTTTCCCACGTTATTTATTTTTGCCCCAAATCTGCGGAGGTATGAGTTATGATCCATTATTGTTTTGGAGAAGGGGAAACTGAGGCTCAGAGAGGTGAAGTGAGTTACCTGAGGTCACACAGCTGGGAGTAGAGAGGATTGGTCTGATTCCTCCCGGATACTGTGCTCCCCCGGGCCTGAGCCCTGCCTCTCACGGAGGCCTCGCTCTCCTCCGGTGAAGCCGAGGAGGCGGTCGGGAAGGGTTAACAGGCTGCCTGTGTTTTTCTTGGACTCAGCTGTCCTCACCTTCCACGACTGACTTCCCCTCCCACTAATAGAGCAGAGGCCTCCAGTACCAAGCCCTGTAACTGCTCTTTCCTGAGATTGCATCCCTCCTGGACCCTGTTCTCCGCTCCTGGTGCATGTTTATCTTCTCTGCCTTTCAGTGACGGGGCTTCAGCTCATAATCACCTCCACCAGGAAGCCCTCCTTGATTGCTCCGGGCCTGGGTTAGGCTCTCTCCAAGGACTTTCTAAAGCATCCCCATGTCTTCAATGTGTCCCTCTGTCCCTACCCTTTGGGTCCTCGCTCTATTATAACTACTTGTGTTTTTGACCCTCCACGGACCTGAAAACCACAGAGTCCTGCCCAGCCCGGGGTTCCCGGTGCTGGGCAGAGTGGGCTCAGTGTATTTCTGGTTACTGAACGGAGGATGGTGGGGATGGATTGGTTCAGATCTGACATTTTCCTGAAGCTGATAACTTGGGGTCGCCAAGAACCGTTGAGATAGGACATCGTCACAAGAGCCCAATCAGAACAGCGGTGAATACTTGGCAGAGAGCATTCCTTTGTGTCCGACCCTGTTTTCTGTGCTCGACACACAGTAACCAATTTCATCCTCATGAATCCCCGTGGGGGAGGCCTCATGGTCATCCCCATTTTGCAGATGGGGAAACAGAGGCCCAGAGACTCAGGCAACTTGTCCAAGGTCACAAAAGCCAGCACATGGCAGAGCTGGAACTGGAGTCCGGGCCTCTGGCTCCCAATTTGGTGCTCTTCACCACAGTGCTGATTGGTGGCTTGTGAGTCCAAAGACCCCCGGAGCATCCCGTGCTGGTGGCCGAGGGCACATTGGGGTGTGAGTTCTGGTCTTGGCTTTTGCTGCACCATTGACCACAGAAGGCCATGGGGGAGGGGCAGCCTCGTTATTTTAGAGAAGAAAAGGAAGGATCCTAGAACCCACAGCCCCCTCTGGTCTACAAAGCATAAGATTATTTATCATCCGGCCCTTGAAGAGCATAACAGTAACAACTTCCACTGGGATGCCGTTAATGATAACATATCTGATACACCTGGTGTAAAGAGCCGACTCAGGAGCTACAGGATCAAGATTCCTGCTGTGCAACCTTTGGCAAGTTCTGGGCCCTCTCTGATTCACTTTCCCCAATGGGCATTGAAGGAAGAAGGGCAAGAAGCTACCACTAGTCATTTCGTGGCTGATTTAAGCTTCGGTGTGGTCAGACCAAATGAATAGAGTATATGGTGGTGTTTGGGCGGGATTAGGTACTTTCCCAGATATCCCTCAATATCCCCAGATGCAAGGGACATCTCACTGGCTTCAGAGGGCTTGTCCATAAGAGACGCAGGGACAGCCCAAGTGTTTCCAAGGGACATTAGGAGAGATTACAAGGCCTCTTGCTGGAAGGAGATGTTTTAAGAGCATCAGGCTTCGACTGCCAGTTGGATGACCCTGAATGACTGGGTCTAAAGAGAAGCCTGTCAAGCGGGGTATGGTGGCGCATGCTGGTAATCCTAGTGACTCGGGAGGCTGAGGCAGGAGGATTGCAAGTTTGAGACTAGCCTCAGCAACTTATGGAGACTCTAAGGGACTCAGCAAGACCCTGTCTCAAAATCAAAGCTGAAAAGGGCTGGGGATGTGGCTCATTGGTAAATCACCCGGGGTCCAATCCCTAGCACCAAAGAAGAACAGAAAATGAAATCAAAGATAAAATCAATCCGAGGGACGCAGGAGGAAAGTGGGATGGGGGTGGGGCTCATCACAGGCCCGACTGTTAGGGAGGGATGAGGAGGTGGCCAATAGACACTGATGGTGGAGACCAGGGTGACCATGGTGTGGGTGACCTTTGCATGTCCACCCACGAGGTAAGTAAGTGCTCTTGCTAACGATTTACCCGTCTGCTATCTGTCCTATGATCTCACTCTCGCATTATTTGACTCTACAAGGGCAGAGGACTTGGCTCTCCAAATATACCATGAGCACCTCCAAGGCCAGATCTAGGGACACTCTTTCTGTGTAGCACGTGGTGACAAGAACCCGGGCTCTCAGGCCAGACCGGCTGGCTCCGAGCCTCACTACAGGGAGACCCTGAGCTGTGTGAGCCTGGGTAGGTGAATAGACCTCTCTGAGCTTCTGCTTTCTCCTCTTCCGGGTGGGGATAATAAGACACCTATCCAATGGGATGCTAAGAGTTTTGAATGAGGTAATGAATGCCTAGAGAGTGGTCAGTAGTGGCCAATAATGCCGGAAGGGTCATGGAGGTCTAATACATAAGTCTGTCGCACTAAAGTTCTTAAACCGACTCAGTAGCTTCCGGTAGTTGTTCTCAACGTGGGATGGAGGGGAGCGGGTCATTTCCCACCTACGGGGACTTTTGGCTGTCCAGAGACGTTTCTGGTCGTCACAGGCTGGGGAAGTAGAATTCCTGGCATCTAGTGGGTAGAGGCCACGGAGGTGACTAGCCATCCTACAGTGACCTGCCAGACTTTCACGACCAAGAATTCTGGGTCCCCAGGCGTGGACAGTGCTAAGGTGGAGGGACCCTTCCCTCAAGCCAGAGGCTGCTACCTCCGTGCCAAAGCGCTGCCTGTTGAAATGAGCAGCCAGTGCAAAAGGAGAGTTTGGACTTGCGACTCTCTGGGGGACACTCAGGGGACAGGGATGTCCTGGTGTTAGAAAGCAAGAGTACCCTTTTGCAGGGCTAGCCAGCCTCAGGGGCACTCAACCCCTGAGTCACATCCCCAGCCCTATTTTGGATTTTATTTAGAGACAGGGTCTCCCTGAGTTGCTTAGGGCCTCACTAAATTGCTGAGGCTGGTCTGAACTTGCGATCCTCCTGCCTCAGCCTCCCGAGGGCGGCTGGGATGACAGGCGTGGGCCACCTCGCCCGGCTTGCTTTCTGGTATTTTTCATGCCAGATAGGTTTGCCAGCGGCAAGCTCGGTGTCCCTTTCAAGAGGACAAGGGAATGTGTAGCTCAAGAGTTCCCTGCACACCCCCGTGCCCCGGGTCATTTCCGATGGCGAGGCCGGGGAGCCGGGTGAGGCTGCTTACACGTGAGCCTCGGGCATCGAGGGCAGGAAGAGGCAGCTGCGCATGGGGGTGAATGGGCGGAAGATGATGTTGGTCCCCGACTTCTTCTCGTCCTCGTAGATGCTGGAGGAAAAGCAGAAAGAGAACCGTGAGTAGCAGCTTTCGACGCCTCCTTCTCTTATATTACCAGGAACTATTACGTACCAGGCAACAATACCAGCCCCAGGAATAGGGTCAAGGTCATAGGAGAAGTTTGGGGACACAGTGCCGAAAACTCCCCACCCTGTTCCTGGAAGGCCCTGTGGTTTCTGAGCCACCGTCTAAGGACCTTTTCTATGAAACAGTTGATGGTTCCTGGATCCGCTCACTTGTACCCAATCATTAGTGACCACCTTCTTTGTGCTGGGGACAGCGGATGTAGCAATGAATGAGACTGACTCCAGTGGGGGCAAACAGGCACTGCCAAACCCACCCTTGGGATCCGTGTGCTTTGACAGCTGAAAATAGGGAATTTGACCAAGGAGGAAGCTGGGAATTCTTCCTTGAAGCTGAGAAAGTCGTGGTGATTTCAGGACACGTTCCCAAATTCCTCGATAGTCTTGCAAGTGACAGATGGGTCGACATCTACTTCCCCCTTAGATCGGGACTCTTAGACTGGTTGACCCAATAGCACGTGTCAGAAGTGACGTCATGCCAGGCCCCAGGCGCTGGCCGGCTCTCCTCTGCATGTCCTGGGATGGTCCTGCCTAGTGTCCAGCCACCATACTGTGAGGAAGCTGGCAGCCTGCGAAGAGGCCCAGAGGGAGAGGGACTCGGCTCTCAGCTCCCGGCTGCCAGCCACCCATGAGAGTGAGCAGTCTTGGAAATGGATCCTTTGAGCTTCCCTAGCTCCTGCCTTGCGGTTTGAAACAGAGACAGTCCTGCCCCTCCAACTGCAGACTAGTGAAAGAAGAGTTTGTTGTCTTGAGTTAATACGTTTTGGAGCGACTGTTCATGGCAACCATTATGGGAATAAGAGTAAAGACTGAGCTTCAATCTGAAGGTTGAATGGGAATCAACTAGGCAGATGGAGGAGGGAAAGGCCTTCTATGTGGAGGAAACAGCATGTGCAAAGATCCTGTGGTAGAGGGCATATGGTGAGTAGGAAAGCAGGAGGCCGTGGAGAGGGCAACTTTCATCTTTTTCTGTTGAGAAACATTAGCCATTGAGGGTGTTACGGTGACAGAAGGGGCTAGGGGAGGCGAGACTGGCACACGAGTGAGGAGCTGACTGTCCTCCTGGAATTCGAGATTAATCCTGGGTCACAGAGTTAACGAAAAGGACCTAAATGTAGATTTCCCCCTATTTCCTCTTTCATTGACTATTCAATGCTGGAGCTGAAGAAAGAAAACCTACAAGCAAACACGTTAATTTGCCCCATCTTATCCTGGTCTCCCGGTGGATTAGAATATGTAGAAATTAACCCCGTGTTTGTACTCCTTAATCTCTGGTTCTGGCCTTTGTAAACGACAATGATAGAACAGATTCCACTCATCTTTCCCCCCCACCATTTCAGCAGAATCTGAGGCTGAAAAAAATGAGGTCATTGAACGCGGTGGGAAATAATGCTGGAAGACAAGAACCTTCCGGAACAGGCTTGATTTTCTTTTTTCCCTGCATACTTTGTCAGACTTAAAAACTTTTGTCTAAAAAAGAACTTATTCTCTGGTCTTACATCCTGAGGGGGCACCGAAAATAATCCCTTTTGCTTTCATGAGGCGCGAGATCAAATGCTTGGTTTTTTAAAAAAAAAAAAGTCTTCCCAAATGAATGCTTGTATTTTTTTGGATACTGTTGTGCTTGGAATCCTATTTATAGAAACACAGCTTTTTAAATGTGGGGTACTTCCCATAGCCTTCCTGGAATTTAAGGTTTTGAGGCACAGGTGGGAGGATTTGAGGTAATTGAGGCCCAGGGAGAGCAAATTCACTTTATTGCATAATTAATAGGTGATAATTACACCAAGGGTGTCTTAGAAGTTGGGCCCTGTGCTAAGTACCACTTCATTTAATCCTCCTAACAAGCTTGGAGGTTTGGTACCCTTCATATGCGCAAAGGGAAAAAGGAGGCTCAGAGAGGTACAGGTGTTTGTCCGAAGTTGAACAGTTGTATTGCAGAAGTAAGGATTCGAATTCAAGTCCCGACTGGCTCCAAGGTTTGTGCTCCTCACAGTTCCCTGTCTTGGTGCGTGCCATCTCCTAATCCCATTTTATAACAGGTCCCCACTCTGGCATTTGATGGCTACCGTGCCTTAATGGCTTACAATTTCATTTTAATAACCAGCCTTGTACAGCGCGTAGAATCTACCCGATAAGATACAACCAGACCAATGTCTGCGAGACAAGCCATCTCATGCATATTTAAACTTATTAAACTTTAAATACACCGTGTCTCGCTCGCTGAAACACGGATGGGAGAAGGGAGAACTGTGTTCTGTGACCGCGGATTAAACACTCTGTCCAAACAGGCAACCACTTAAACAGGCGGGGGAGCCTCTTGAGCAGATGGGCTCCTGCCCCTGCCTGGAGCTGCCTGGCCTGTTCCTCTGAGCAGGACTCCTGGAATAAAGAGCCACGAGTTGATTCCTTCTAGATCCTTCCAGGGAAAGCTGGCTCCATCACCAGGAGTCGCAGACTGTACGAGAGCCCCTGGGCTCAGGCTGGAGGGCAGCATGTCTGCTGAGCTCTAGGGACCCCTCTGGAGAAAATGGGAAGCTCTGGGCTCATGGAGTGGCCTTCTCTGCACCACACACCCCTTCAGGGTCTGACGAGGACACTGGAATGGTTCTGGCTTTTCATGTCACCTTTCTAACGCCTGGCACAAGACACCGTTGGGTGTACGGGGTGCAGTTAGACAGGAATCATCTCTAATTCTTTTGCACGGTGGGGTAACTGTGGTTGACAGCAGTTACTTGTCCATCTGAGCCGAGCTAAAGCGAGTTTTGAATGTTTCCCGACACAAAGAAATGATCCATGTTTGAAGGGATGCGTATGCCGGTCGCCCTGACCCTTGCAAGTGGCGCTCGTTGTGCATGGAGATGTTACCCTGTGCCCCACACGCATGTAGATTATTAGATGTCAATCGAAAAATTAAACAGATATTTTTTGAAAAGGTAACACAGTTGCACCCCCTTCTCCAACCTGGACCATCCCAAGCAGATGTGCTGGCTCCAGGGCCGTCTGGTGGGCTTGTGGGGACATTGATGGAGCTTCTGATTGTGCTTTGTGTCACTCAGCAAGCTTCTGTCCAGTATGGAAGGGCCTCCTGGGATTTTTTTCCCCTCTAGATTTCCTTTTTACGTCCTCTACTTGAGGGGCTGGGTGTACTTGAGGCACTTTGGCACGTCCCCCCGTGGCACTTCGCTGTGGTTGAGGGTGGAGTAGGGGCGCTCTTAATGCTCTGGGTACCTCCATGTGCCCCCAGAGGGCTTGTGCACACAATGGTCTTTCAACACGCAGTGGTTGATTGTGCAATGAGGGTAGATCTGCGTCCAGACAGCCTCTCTTGCCTGCTCCAAACTGACTTTGAACCTGCTCCACAATTGGATGCACCAAGGGAACCGTATTACTAAAGATCCCCGAGGGACATGGAAATGGGTTCGAATTTCACACCTTGAGGCAAACCCTCCTGCACATCTTAGATATGCCTGTTTCCTCCCTCTTCTTTCTTGTCTTGGTGGGCTACACCCCTGGCCCGTCTTCTGAATGTCTCCCTCCCGGTTGAATCGATTTGCTCTTCCTGTGTATTGAACGTATCAGATTCATCCAGATGCCCCCTGCTCAAGTGACAGAGCTTCCTTCCTGGGGTGGCCACTCCTTAAGAGGCACAGATGAGGGATTGTCAGCCAGACATAGTTTTTCTGTCTTAGAAAAAATACATGAGTCAATAAATGAAGGCACAGATGTCAGGCTAGCCTATTTAGACAAAAACAAAACAAAATTGCTGGACAAAATAGAAAAAAAAAACAACTTAAAAGTGGCAGACAGCTGACCGTGAAGTAGAGATGTTTGGAGCAAAGCTGGAGAACTTGGAGCCATGCTTGGTTTCTGTCGCATTTATCACACGCATACACGGCGTCGAGGAACCACTGTCTCTATCTAGTCCCCAACCTTTTTCATGGCCACCAAAGGAGACCCCGTATCTAGTAAGCAGTCTCTGAGCCTCTCTGTCTGCTGCCACCAACCACCCTGATTTCTGTCTAGGATGAACCTCAAACCCACTGTCTTAAGCAGAAGAAGCCAGACAGAGCTCACATAGGATTCTGCTGAAAAGTTTTTAGGAAGTGCACATTCCTATTTCTTTAACTGTCTGGAAAACAGAATTTTTGCAAAGGGGGTGTCTGCTCCCGTGTCCTCTTGAGCTAATGCCCTGGCCTTTTGGATTCCTGAAGGTGGCCCCTGGCACAATGGAGCTCAACCATGGCTCCCCATTGGCATTTCCCAAGGGAACTTTAAAAAGTAGGAGAACTTTAAAATAGACCTTTTAAACTTTATTTTAAAAACAAGAGAAGCATACCGTGTAACCGGCCCGGAAGGTACCCTGGGCATTGGTATCTTGCAGACCCCTCCGGGTAGTCTAGTAGGTAGCCAGGGTTGGGACGGCTGTGGCCATGGGGTACTGGACGCAGCCACAGGCCATCTCTAGGGCGTGTTTCCTCTCTGCCCACTCTGGCACCTCTGCCCTGTCCCTGCTGTAGATTTCCTTGGGCCCACACAAGCTCAGCGTCTCAGAATTTTGTCCAGGACAGTTGGTGCAGCCCGTGGATTTGGGTGCCACGGAGTGTGGGCATCAGGCTGCTTTCTAACTGATGGCCTTGGGGAAATGATTGACACCTCTAAGTCTCATCTGCATGGCTAGAGTAGGGCCAGGGATTCCTGTTTCATGGGGCAGGCGTTTGTGGGAGGAGATATTCCTCGGTAGACCAGAAGGCTGGATGGCGCCACCCGGGGGAGGGCCCCTATCAGCCCCTCAGCTCCCTGTCCACTTACACCAACAACGAGTCCCCTAACTGGATCTCGGAGACCTTCTTGGCCGGCTGGAATTTATTTCTCTCTTCTTCCTCCAGCTTCTGGAGTTGCAGCTGCTCCTTCTTCAAGTTGCTCTCCTCCCTCAGAATGGTGAAGTAGCCGCGGCCCATCTTCACCGCCTGGATCAGGGAGCTGCAGAGACCGGGGTGGGAGAGACGGAGGCAGAAAGAGAGAAACAGACACAGACAGACAGATGGAGAGAGGGGGAGAGAGAGAGAGATGGAGAGGAGGAGAGAAGCTGAATATCTGCAATTCAGATATGGAGTGGCTACTGTGTGCCAGGCACCCTGCTAGGTGCCATGAAATCAGTGTGACCATCTGCAGGCCACAGGATTAGACATCATGGTGCATGGGAGAGGGTGAAGAGGGGCTTTTCTGTGATGGCCACCGGCAGAGGGCACACCTGCCATCCCAGCAACTCAGGAGGCTGAGGCAGGAGGATGACAAGTTGGAGGCCAGCCTCGGCAACTCAGTGAGAACCTGTAGCTAAGGGGATGTATCTGATCTGCGTGACGGAGCGCTTGCCTAGTGTGCCTGAGGGCCTGGGTTGATTCCTAGCACTGGGGTAGGGGGAGGGGAGGGGAACCAAAACCCAAAAGTCACCATCATATTTCCTAGATATAAATGTTTGTTCTAAAATTCAGTTTCATTTGTTGTCTTCCAAATTCCTAATAAACAACCGATGTGTGCTAGACGCTGAGCTGACCGTTTAAGATACACGGGGTGTCTGGAGTTCATGGCCAGTCGGGGAGAGAGACCTGGGCCGTCAATGATGACAGTCCTGAGGTGGGGGACAGCTAATTCAGGCAAATTGGAAACTGGGTGGGTGGAAACTTCCTCCCCAGAGACAGGGATATTTTCTTTCCTTCTTTCAGAGCAGCCTCGTCCTCCCTCCGAGTCTCTCTCTGCGCTCAGTTTTGATGGGGAAGTTCTCAGTCGGCTGTCACAGCCGGACTCTGATTAACTGACCCCTGCTTATTGCTAGGAGGAGTTGGGGTGTTCCTAGGGGCATTTCCTTAGCAGGGGGCTCCTGTAAATGACCATGGGGGAGAGGCTGGGAGCCAGCATGGATGCTCTGCCGGCATTTTCCAATCATAGTGTACAGGTGGTAGCTGAGCGCTGACTTCTCACTCATTCATTTCTCTGGCTGGTCTTGGCTGAACATCAATTCCAGGTACCAGTGCAGGGGGCTGGGACTGCCCAAAGGAATAAGGCATTGGTCCCCAGAGAGTTCCCCGTATAATGGAGAAAGAACACCCCAGAGGTACACTCTACACCTGAATTACCTCAGGGCTAGAGGAACCCAGGGAAATCACGGGAGGCTTCCTGGAGAAGGTGACATTTGGGCTAAGTAGGAGTGCCACCAAGAAAATGTCACACCAGTGAACAGATCAGGAGGGCTAAAGGCCAAGAGGTAGATCTTTAGATAGCCTGGTCAGGGAACCACCAATACCTTTCTTTTCTTCTTTTATAATTTTTTAAAATTTGTTTTAATTACTTATTCTTGATAGTAGAATGCATTTATGCAATTTGATATATCATACAAAGATGGGGTATCACTTCTCCGTTTTCTGATGGTACATGCTGTAGAGTCACATCAGTCCTGCTGTCATATATATACATAGGGTCATAATGCCTGTTTCATTCTACTATCCTTCCTATCCCCATGTCCACTCCCTTCACTCCCCACTACCTAATCTAAGGTAACCCTACTCTTCCCTAGTGCCCCCCTTACTGTGAATTAGCATCTGCATCTCAGAGAAAACATCCGACCTTTGGTTTTTTAGGATTGGCTTATTTCTCTTAGCATGCTAGTCTCCAACTCCTTTGACCCAGCTATCCCTCTCCTCAGTCTATACCCAAAGGACTTAACATGAGCACGCTACAGGGACGCAGACACATCAGTTTATAGCAGCTCAATTCACAATAGCTAAACCATGGAACCAATCTAGGTGCCCTTCAATGGGTGAATGGATAAAGAAACTGTGGTATATATATATACACAATGGAATACTACTCAGCCTTAAAGAAGAATGAAATTACGGTATTTGCCAGTACATGGGTGGCGTTGAGAATATCATGCTAAGTGAGTTAAGCCAATCACAAATGTCTTTAAGAAGCTGGAGCCCGGGAGAGCAGGGGAATGGCGAGGTTACAGCCTTCATTTCTTAAGTGAGCCTGGATTTGGGGGCTGCCAGGAAGCCGCCAACATCTGATGGAGCTTTTGCCGACAGCTTTCTAAGCTAGTAACGACACCCCAACATCCTGTGAGGTTCCATAATCAATTCTTCCTGAACTGGCGTCTCTGTCATTACGACTGCAGTTACCTTACTCTCTGCTTCGGCCACGCACCTCTCTCAGATGAGCCCCTGTCTTCCAATCACCTTTTTACAATTGCTGCCGCCATCTTTGCTGTGGTCACCTCTGTGTGTCCCAACTCACTTGTTCCTCCTGGTACCCTGTCTGCACAACTCAGTCCTTGAGATGGTAGCCAACAAAGCATAGGACCATAAGTCGGAGGGTCTGGAAGACCTTGACATTGGCTTGCAAAATGGAAAAACTTTCAGAGTGGGGGGGTCAGAGGCTGAGATAAAAAACCTAGGGACAGTCGTGGAGTGACATCCCCCGCCTTTTTCTTCTCACAGTGCTGGGGATCCAACCCAGCACCTTGCATAAGCTCAGCCAGATCTCTGCTGGGGAGCTCTGCCCCCAGGCCCAGCATTCTCTGAATACATTGTTGCAAGGTCCCTTGTTGACTCTGAGCTCAAGAGTGTGCAGCGGGGCTGGGTTTTGCATGGGAAGAAGTTTGAGGAATTCCTTATCCAATGCGTTCCACCTATAGGTTTGTTTTTCTGTGATCACAAGAGTCATATATAAGAAAATTGTCAAGGCAAATGAAAGAGCACCCCCCCTCCTTTTTTTTTAAAGCACGAGACAAGATATGCTTCCAAAATACAGCCTCTAAGCGCGAAGAGCACCAACTGAATTTCACTGGTACCATTGTGTGTTTAATGGCGTGACTTTGAGTCGATGGTGGCTTAAATTCCATAAAACGCAGCATTTGAGCTTCTTCACAGTGTCACCGGGAGGTCGCTGCTATCTTTTGCTGAGTTCAGACCCTGCTTCTCAGCTCATGTAGAATTTTCTGGACGTCTGTGCTACGTGTCACCTGTCCATCTCCGCCAGTCAGTTTCAGGCAAGGATTGGCTCGGGTTCTTGTCACAGCAAAATGATCTCTCGGTTTTCTCTTGTATAAAATTGTGCGTAAGTTAAATGAACGGGCAGCCTCTGACAGCAGCGTGATCCTGTATTTAGAGACAGATTTAGCCCCTAATTGCCGGTTGTAGGTGCTTTGTTTGACTTTTAGGTTCAGGGAGGCCAGCGGTTGCTGTGTTGTGGAATTCAGTGTGAAACAGGAGCTTGCTTCTGTGTTGCTTTCAGGCTCTAGAATCCATGAATCAGTGAGTGTCTGGAGGATGCAAAGGAACTTGGTAAAGACAGAACTGTTACCATGTGTAACCTCTCCATTTCACAAAGGAAGACCTTCTCCACCCAAGGCAAACAGTAGCAAATGCAGAGAGAAGCTGGGAGGCGGGGTGGATGGGGTTCTCCTTGTGAGCTGCTTCTCAGAGACCGGAAGTAAGCCAAGCAGGTGGCGCCTGGCTGTCATCCCCGCAGCTCAGGAGGCTGGGGCAGGAGGATCGCGAGTTCAAAGCCAGCCTCAGCAATTTAGTGAGGCCCTAAGCAACTCAGGGAGACCCTGTCTTTAAATGAAATATTTAAAAAGGGCTGGGGATGTGGCTCAGTGGTCAACCACCCTTGGGTTCAATCCCTGGAATCAGGGGAGGGGGGATAGATATTCAGTCTGTGATTGGTCCAGAGGTCAACACAGACACTGTGCATGCACCCACAGGGTATGAGGGGCCCCAACTCACATGACAAGGTTTTCTGGGGACACACGGAAGACTCTCAGGCAGGTTTTAAATGGCTCAAGTGAGTGGGGAGGGCAGCTGTCTGGGGTGCTGTAGTGGGCGGTGGGCAGAGTTGTGATTCCAACTTCCCCCCAGCTCCAAAGGATGCAGCACCTGCCTTTTTATTATCATCTGGCCAAGATACAGGACAAAAGAGGAGTGGGGAGGGTGGGGTTGAAAGCTGTCCACAGTCACACATCAGGAAATGGAGGCAGAGTCTTCTCACGCTGATGAACATCCAACTTTGAATTTGTGGGTTTGGCTAAAAAGCTGCATCATTACCAGCTGTCTAGTGAACTCGTCTGTTTATTGAGCATCTAGTATGAACCAGGTACTACCCTTGGCACTGAGGATATGGTGATAAACAACGCAGCTGCAAAATTCTTGCCCTAGTGAAGGTCATATTCCCTGGGGCGGAGGCAGATTCAAAACAAAAAAGTAAACTATACACAATAGGGTAACAGCTGTTGGGGGGCTCGGACAGAAAGCCGGAACGTGAGCAGGGTGACTGCCAAGGACACCAGCCACTGGGGGGTGTCAGTGCAATTTTAAAGAGGTGGCCAGTGAAAGCCTCGGTGAGAAGATATGTTTGAGGAGAGACGTGAAGGAGGTGGGAGACCAAGCCAGGCAGACACCTGGAGGAGGAATGTTCCAAGTAGCAAGTGCAAAGGCCCTGAGCAACTACGATTTTTACAAAGAAAATAATTTACTTTTCATTGAATAAAATGTTATGTAATGCCACAGAATACACTTTGTGCTACCAAAACATTGTTTTTTTTTGTTTTTTTGCTTCCCAACACCTGGACTCCTCCTCCAGGAAGCAATAGATTTTACCATTTTAACGAAGAAGCTCATCTCTAGTGACTCACTCCACCTTCCTCATGGTGAGGATTCTTGGAGCAGAGCCCGGGAGGCCCCTCTCTGCCGCTGGGCTTCCACGAGCCCTCTCATGGGCTTCCAATGTCCTTCTGAGGTGCAGCAAATTCAGCCCCTCTGTGAACTAGGCTACGGCGGGGTGTGGCAGACCCTAGTGCTGTTCTCCCATCTCTCCGAACCCCACCGGGGAAACTCCCCACTTCTGGACGCCTGCATGATCTTATTTATCCTCCTGGTGGCTCTGCAAATTAGGTGCTGCTATTGTAATTTCCATTTGCAGACGAGGAAACCGAGGCTGGAGAGCAGCCGAGCTGGGGTCTGACCCAGGCAGCGGCTCCCTGTGGAGGCTGCTGGACACCCTGCCGGGGGGTGGGGTGCCAGGAGGCTGCTCTATGTGGCCCGTCTGGTGGGTCCTTCCCTCTCGATGACCTTGAAGGCTCCGTGGGTCCTCAGCCACTCGGGTGGCGTGTCAGTGACTGGCAGGTGTCAGGGGCTACCAAATCTTCCTTGCCGTTGTCCTCATTCTCTCCTGGAGTGGGAAGCTGTCACGGAGGCCTGTCAGGTTCTGAGACGAGGCACGATCACAGGGGCAGAGTGCAGGACGGGAGTGGAAAAGACCTGTCATGTGTGATGGTGGCATGTGACCACAGGGGGTGTTCTGGGCCCGGGCCACAGACCCAGCCAGCACAGCAGGCTTTGGGCTCTGGTTTCCCTGAGTGATTAGACAAGAGCCTCTGTGTCCCCCTGCAGAAGCTGGGACCCGCTGGATTCTGAAATGGGCGTGCTTTGGACGGACAGGTGGCCCCTGTTTCATAGGCTGAAGTCTGAACCGCATTGTCTCAGAATGGGGGCTTATTTGGAAATAGGGGGCTGCAGGTGTGATTGGTCAAGATGAGGTCACACTGGTGTCCTTATGAAAAGAGAAATGTGGAGACAGACAGGGAGGGCACCCTAAGAGGGGGACAGAGACATGGGGTGGGGGTGGGTGAGACTTCTACAGGCCAAGAGTCCCTTGCAAGGGTGCCGAATCAAGAGGAGGGACCTGGGACTGATTCTAAAAGCCCTCAAAAGGAGCCGACTCACCCGATACCTTGATCTTGGACTTTCAGTTTTCCAAACTGGGGGACAGGGAATTCCTGTTGGTCTGGCTACTGTGCTGTGATACTCTCAGCAAACTAATATGCAGGATTAATTATCCAGTCCTACATTTATGGATCAGGCTGATTTCTTTTTCACTGTCTTTGAACCTGAGGGTTCACAGCATCCTTATTGCAGCAGTCTCTGAATCAATGCCAGGTGGATGTTTCACAACACAGTAAAGAAAAGGGACTTGAATATCATTTGGACACTCGCTGTGTGTCAGGCCCTGGACTAGGCATTTATAATGAGTCAGATTCCAGGTGGGGCCCTTGCTGAATGTCAAGACCTGTTCTAGGCACCAACACTAAGAAGATGAACACCTCCTCAAAGCATTCAGCCTTCACCTCTCCACTCCCGTTAGGTGTTTTTTTTTTTTTTCATAGTGATTAAGATGTTGGTAAGACATTGTCTTGGACTTACTTATTTGTGTTCTTATTCCACAAAGAATTAGGGGCAGAAAATTTTAAAAAGTTAGAAGGACAGAAGACAAGAAAATCAGGTACAACAACAGGCATCAAAACTCATGCTGCATGATCTGATGCACAGACTTGGCCCTGAGAATCCTAGTGGCCAATGCAAAGAGGGAAATACTAATCCTGATGTGATTCCTAATAGCCCTAGGATGTTTTAAAAATCGGAGGTATTCCTGGTGCTGAAACTGGAAGGAGATTCCTCTCCAGGATCTGTGCGGGGAGAACACTGTGAAAAGTAAATCCAATAAAGCCTAGATGAAAATAGAGTGCAGAATGCTCATCTTGTCAATGAACTCCAGAGACAGGGACGGGGTGAGTGGGTGATGGATGATTCCAGGAATCTAACCAGCAGGTTTTGAACCCCTCTTCAGCCCGGGGCCGCCAGACTCCCAGATGCTAGATCTTTTTGGAAAAGCCTCAGTGACAGATGAACAGTCGTGAGGGGAGGGCCTGGGCCCTCGTGTCAGACACACCAGTCTATTCTGAGAACTTCAAACTGTGAGCTGTTCAATCAGCAAGCTCGGGAGTGCTCCCCTGGTACTGCGGAGACCTGTTTAAAAATGCTTAATATTTGAGCAAATTCCCATTTAATTCCCTGTGTGTTTCCTGCGTTTTCTTCCTCATTATTGCTGATTACCAGGCTATTTGTGCAAAGGGAGTTATTTGCAGGGAAGAGAAGTTTTTGCCTTTAAATCCACTCACCCGGGGCCTCGGCTCACTGTTTTGCACCGAAGTAAAACTCCCCTGACTGACTGCGCGGGGAGGGGCGGTGGGGACAAGGGTGATTAACTGCGCCAGGCAGGCGGAGGAGACGCAGATCACACATGGAAAGTTTCCTCTCCTGGTGCAACTTTTTCTTAACCAACGCCTGGTCGGGGCAGGGGGAGTGTGTTTTCATTTTTAAGGGACATATGTTCTCTGTTTGGGAGTCTGCGTGAGCCTGCCAGTGAAGGACACTCACTGTGACAATAAAGAGACTGCGGAGGCTCAGTCTGCGCTCCACTCCCGAGCACCTCGGGACTCCAGGGCTGTGTCCCCAGTGGTATGGCTTTGGACAGCCTCTGGATCTTTGCTTTGTCCCTCTCTGGGGCAGGGGGGCTTTTTAAACAGAATTTTATTTTTCCATTGACCCATAACAGTGGGATACCTTTATGGGGGACACGGTGACATCTCAGTACATGCCTACAACGTGAAATGGGATGGACACATGCATCCCCTGGAACGGTTCTCATTTCTTGGTGCAGGGAGCAAACCCTTCTCCTAGCTGTTCTGAATTATTTCAGTGATGATTGTCAACCCGTTACCCCAGTGCGCCACGGGGCATGAGAAGTTATTCCTCCTGCTCAATGCGCCCCTGTCCCCGACAGCCATCTTCTCTCCAGGTCCCCCCTCTCCTTCCCAACCTCTGCTGAGTGCTCCACTGCTATGAGATCCACGTTTTCCAGCTCCTGTGTGTCTGAGGACAGGTGGCATTTGTCTTCCTGTGCCTGGCTTAGTTCACTCAACATGGTGGTCCACGGGCTCATCTTGGTTTCCCTGTAGATTTAAACCACTCGGAGCCCCACCTCTTCATCTTCAAATGGGACGCTGGGCTCATTAAGTGGGACAGCTTAGTACACTGCCTGCCACAGAGGGCCTGCTTCACTGGGGACTGCTTTTATTATTGTCTGCTTGCTTACAATGGGCCAGGCACAGTAGCTCATGCCTGTAATCCCAGCACTCGGGAGACCGAGGGAGAAGGATCGCAGGTTTGAGGCCAGCCTCAGCAACTTGGTGAGACCCTGTCTCAAAGTAAAATTTACAAAGGGCCGGGGGTAGAACTCAGTGGTAAAGTGCTTGCCCCCCCAGCCTCCACCCCTCCCCACATGATTATACATGACATTCCAAGTTTAGAGGTGTTGAAATATGAAAAAAAATATGCTTCTTAAGGCTTGATAAAAGTATTAAAAAAAGAAATTAAAAAGAAATTGCCTCAGACCAGAGAAAAGGTGGCTTACAGTAGAACTCAGAGCCTAAAGCAATAAATAGCGTCTTTTGAGATGCATGTGGCATGTTGGATAAAAGCTATGAGCCATGTTTTGGTATTGAGAGGAAGAGTCCTTTTGGGGGTGTTGGATTTACCCCCATGGCTGGTTCACCCGACTTGTAACAAGGGTATTGACTTTTAACCAGCCACCCCCACCTTAAGTGATGCTCTCTATTCCTGGTTCCTCAAAGTGAGGCCCAGCTCCAACAGCATCACCCAGAAGCTGGTTAGAATCACAGGATTCTGGGCCCAACCCAGATCTCCGGAGGCGGAGGCTGCATTTTCACAGGGTCCCCCTGTGGCGCAGGTCCCCATGGAAGTTGGACTTGCATACACCAGTCTAGCCATCTTCTCCCCGGCTCCTAAGAACTCTAATCAGAAAACCTCCCACTTGTCTCATTTCATGAGAGACCTGACCCTAGGGGCCACATACAAGTTGGAAATAAAATTTTCTCACATGCCCGCTACCAATCCATCTAGAAAGTTCTTTAGGCCGTTCTCATTCCTGTGCAGGCCCTCAGCTTACAATAGGTCTCCTATTGCCTGCATCAGCCTCTCTCCCAAGGGACCTAAAGGAACATCACCTCAAACAGATGGTCCTTCTAAGAAGCTGCAGTGTCCCGGACAGTCGGGATGCGGTGGGTGACAGGAACCCACATGGGACTGAGAAACTGATGTGACTCCATTTTTGAGAAACCAGTTTCTATCTCAAGGCCTGTCCTAAGGAAGGGGGCGTGACCCTTGTCCTGGGAAAGACCCACAGAGCACTCCAAGGCACATCCCCACGCTGCTGAGCTGTTTGTCTGTAAATAACAGGAGAGGTCTGAGGTGCCAGATGTCCCTGACTCAGTCAGGCTAGGTGGGGACCCATAGCAACCCCCCAGCAACCTCCAATCAGCATGAGACAGGGAGAATACCTGGGATGCCAGATGACCCCCCAGTAGTTTATGGGGGTTGATAACATGTTGGGAAACCATGTAGTTCAGCACGTACACCCCTCGTGGCCTAAACCAATCAGTTCAAACAAACCCCCCTCTTGTACTAACCAATCACCCCTACCCAACTTGTTCCCGCCAGTGAATGTGCTAATCAATGTTAAGAGCTGTTGTTTGACTTTCCTGTGGTAAGGAATGATTTGCTGTGTGATGTTGTGATGCATAGAGTATCCCCCCCAAAACTTATAAATCCTCACTGAACAAAGGACCGGGACTCACTCCCTGGGACCGCTGCGTCAGGAACGGTTGTGAGTCCAGGCTCGAGCTTGCAATAAAGACTCTTGTGTGCTTGCATCAGATTCGGCTCCTGGAGGTCTATTGGGGTCCCACGAACCTGGCATAACAGGACCTTTTTTATATGGTGGGGGAATGGGATTAACCACCGAAAATCACTTTGTTAACAACTGACAGCCCCAATGTACTTAAAAAAAAAAAAAAAGAAAAGAAAACTTCTACTGGTGCTATGGCTTGATATCCAGCTGCTGTCCATTCCCAGCCTCCGTCTCGGCCTACAGGAAATACAGGGCCATAAGCCAGGAGTGCCTGGACGGGCAGGGCAGATGACACGAAGATGAACTAACTCTCCTGCCGATCTGATGTCAGGGATGTCCTGCGCCCGCAGAAGGGAATTGCCTCCGTGGGAAATTTCCACTTAAGAAATTCTGCTCTTTTTTCCAATAATAGCAGATAAATCAGCGCAGTCCCAGTGTGTCGAGGCTGGAGCCCTGGAGAGCCCACTTCATCTGGCCGGCTGGCATCTCCCTTCCTCAGCCCACCCAGACATATCGAGAGGGGAGGGGGAACATGATGGAAGGGGGGTGGGGGTCTAAAGTCTCATCTTTAAATTCTTGAATTTTCCAGGGAAGCCATAGAGGCAAATTAATAATGCACCCTGGCAAATAGTTTGCATTTAAATCCCCGCATTAGAAGGCCCTTGTTTATACAATAACTTAATAAATCTAGCTTGGCTGCCAAATTGACAAGAAGGTGAGAATCATTCATTAAAATGCAAATGCAATTGAGATGAAATTTGGAATACATTTATTACAGTAATTGAACTTCAGTCAACGGTAGTCACAACACGGATTTTGAACTGCCTTTCAGACAAAGGGACGTGTTGTATTATCCCCCCACCACCCAACCCACCCACCCGAGTTAATATCTTTGTCAGCATGCAAATTAAAGCCATTTCCCGAGTGCTAATGATTTGCAATGGAGGATTTCACTCTTCTTTATGGGACAAGATTGCCAGAGATAAAGGTCAACTGCATACACAGAAGACGGCCCTGCTAGCATATTGTGTATACAGCAAATTGATCGCAAACATATTCCGAGCGCTCATTGCAACCACATTTCTTATTAAATCACATCGGAACGTCTCTTTCCCATCCTCGGGTCGTCTGCTAATTGTAATGTCCAGCTATAGGAGATGGGCTGAGTCAGGATTCCACCTCTCACTAGAGTTCCCGATGGCTTGCTCTCCCTCCCCAGAGACTCAGCCCACAGCCAAGGGTTCCTCTGGATCCTAGGTCAGAGGGAAGAGAGACATCACTGGGACTGCCACAGAGCCACCAAAAACTTGACTCTCAGCGGAGAAGCGGTCCTCTTGGGCTCCTTGGCAGAACTCACGGGGCTTCTGTTGGGTCTGAGCAGGACGCGCTCAGGTGCTTTGCAGACCACTGTCGACTTGGAAGAAGGCACAGCCCAGGGCATTTCCTGGGCCAGCGCAAGGGCACTGTTCAGAAATCATTCTGGAGTGGCCAGACCCAATTTGTTCACCTGCAAAATGAATAGTTGATTTAGGTCCCTGTACCCTCTCTATAGCCAATTAATTCATTGATCACGACGTGATGTCAACTCTCTTTCCTAAATATCACTTGGCTTGCTTCCTTTGGTCACAGCCCTAGCCAAGAACCACCATTGCTGTCTCCCTTCCTCTACGCGACACAGGGACCACCACAGGGACCAACACAGTGTCCTTGCACTGGCCCAAGAAATGCCCTGGGCTGTGCCTTCTTCCAAGTCGACAGTGGTCTGCAAAGCACCTGAGCGTCCTGCTCAGACCCAACAGAAGCCCCATGAGTTCTGCCAAGGAGCCCAAGAGGACAAATGCTCTCTGGGTCTCAGCTCAGGGCCTGAAGGAGGACCCCAAGGTGTGCCACCCTCAACCAGTGTGCCCGGTGTGCTTTCCCTCGAGCATCTGCAGGGACTTCTCTTTGCATCGGGCAAAACGCTGAAGTGTCAATCAACATCCCCACCCCTGCAAGTGACCAACAGAACAAGCCCCCTTCTTCCATTCACGGAGCTAGCCTGAGGGCTTCTTGTAGGAGCGGTGACTCTTCCCACGCGGAAGCCCCAGTTCAGATTTGCCTGCCTGATCACTCGCCTGACTCGGTTCTATTTCTATCAACGTCGGGTCAGAAGATCCCAGTGTCCGACATCATAAGTAGTTCCCTGGCTGGTGTCTCTCCTTCCCAAGCCACATGCAATGCCCTGCCCCAACGCCCCAGGATAGGTCAAGTGCACCCACATCGCCCCATCCTGGGATTCCCTCCCTCCCTGCGCTCACCACGCTGTAGGCTGACGGCTTATTTACCTGCCGATTCCTACTTGGGAGCTCATGCCTTAAAGTCGGTGCCTGGCAAAGAGATGACCAGCGCCTGTCGGTTTTCCTTTCCCACCTCTCTCTGTTGCTCCCCATGGCAGAAATGCCACCAACTATCCATTTCTCTAGCTTCTTTAGTGACCACATTACCTTGAACATCAATAGGCTTAGATTTTTTAAAAAATGACCAAATTAAACTCTATTTCCCAGCTGCCTTTATGGATAGGACAGGCCAACAAGATACAAGGGGAAGTCTTTGGGAAGGGCTTCTGGGAAGATTCTTTGAAGGAAGTTGACACAGCTGTATGGCATATGCCCTCTGGCCTCTGATCCCCTTCTTCCTTCCTGTTACTTGAAGCTTGGATGTGATGGTTGCTGCCCCAGCAGCCATTTTGTGAGGAGGAATCCTTGAGGATAGAAGCAAATACCAAGGGTATTAGGATTAAAACATAGAAGGAAGCCTTGTACTGCATACCACGAAGCCACCATACCCGTACTGGATCACCTCCTTCCAGAACATAAACTTCTTTTACCTGAGGGATCATATTCTTTACCTTGTGGAAACCATGGAGATTCATGGCTCAGCTACTCTGCAGCAGAATACAGTCCTGAGTGACAGTCTCTTTCTCTCTTCTTGGCTGAACTGCCATGATTTCAAATGTCATCATCCTTGGCTAAATCACTGGCCGTGAACCAGGAGAAGGTATTGGGGGGTGGGGGCGGTTGGTTTGGATAACTGGCAGAGGGAAGGAAACTTAGAATCACAGAGACTCTTCCCAGAGAACTAGGCACAGAGGTCTAGGGGGTCTTCCTGGGGCAGCCAGTAAAGAGAGCAGGAGGATCTGAACCTTCAGGGAATGAGGGCTGAGAGGGAGGGACGTGGTTGCAGTTAAGAGAGGGACAGGCACTGCCTGCAGGAGGCGATGGCTTGGGTGAGACCCTGAGCTGTCTGCTCCAGTCTGGTCTCATTGAACCTTCCCCCAAACTGGCTGTATTCTGTTATCCCCATTTTGCTGATGAGGAGCCTGAGGGTCCAGGAGGTCCAGTAGACCCATGGCAGGGTAGTAACTGGTGGATCTGACTGTACACCAGGCGGCCTGGTGCCAAAGCACTGCGTGAGGAAAGTGCACTGGTTTTGGAAACGGCCTGTTGAAGTTTACATAGGTCATTATTTCCTCGTCACTCCATGTCGGTGACCTTTGGTGAGTCACCTCACCCTCTGAGAGGCATTTTCCTCACCTGTCGAATTGGGATGAATGGAGAACTGTCCCGGGAGGCTGACGCCTTCATCATATAGAAGAGTCGATGGGTCGGTGCCTGCGGATGTTCCCCCTCCGGTGACGACTCTCACGTTCTTCTTCCTCAGGGTCACTGCGGTGAGTGGCCGCTGTCACAACGCTCTCCTGTGCACAGCCAGGGCGGTGGTGTGGCTGTGGGCCCCGTGGGCTTCTGGGTGGTGTGGCTGTGGGCCCCGTGGGCTTCTGGATGGTGTGGCTGTGGGCCCCGTGGGCTTCTGGGTGGTGTGGCTGTGGGCCCCGTGGGCTTCTGGGTGATGTGGCTGTGGGCCCCGTGGGCTTCTGGATGGTGTGGCTGTGGGCCCCGTGGGCTTCTGGGAAGTGCCACTTGGTTCAAATGGCAGGGCCTTCGGAGGTTCTCTTCTGAGGGTGACGGCAGGAGCCGTCTAATTAGGCCACAGGTATTTGAGGACTTAGAAAACGGCATTAGGAAGTGATTCATGAGGCTTGCGAATCTGCACTGCGGAGGTGGTGGGAGAAACGCTAGTTACCATGGAAGTAAGGAAATTTATCAAGCTAACGGGCCACTAGGTGACTTCTGTTCTGCTGAAGAAGTCACAGCAGAGCTTTCCTAATTACCTTAAGGTTTTTTTTTTGTTGTTGTTGTTGTTGTTCCTGGGTTCTTCTTTTGTTTACTCTCCATCTCAGATTTTCACTAAAGAAGATGAAGAAGGAAGAGGAAAAATAATAAAAAGGAAAAGGAGGAAAAGATGGAAAGATGGAAAAAACTCACATCACAAAACTGGAAGATGTTTCAGAGGGAGACCCTGCTGATCGCCGTGAATGACAATTAAACCTATGGGTTTAGGCTCAAGCGTGACACTCATTAATGTTCGTTATGAGCCAGGTTGGGGATTCCAACTTTGGCTTGCTCTGTGATATGGGAAGAATAATTAACTGCTCTGTTCTACTGAGTAGGAGTAAATAACCATTACCACCACTACCTCTACCATCATCATCACCACCACCATGACCACCATCATCATCACCATCATTACCATCTGCATCATCACCATCATCACCACCACCATCACCATGACAACCATGACCATCATCACCATCATCACCATCATTACCATCATTATCATCACCATCATCACCACCACAATCACCATCATCATCACCTTCACCATCACCACCATCACCACCATCACCAACATAACATCACAACCCAAACATGAATAACCATGTACCAGTAACTGTGGAAAAGTGTTTCCAGTTACTAATCTCTTTAACAACCCTCCAAGGCAGATATTGGTAGTATTGTTGGCTTCATTTCACCCTGAGTTTCAGTGACTTATGCAGGGTCACCTGGCTGGTTGCAGGTGGCTCCTGGATTGGTCCCCAGGCCTGAGCCCATCTCCCTCAGCTGTTTTGCAAAACCATGTCTGACTTGTCATGAAACACACACAAAAAATGAGGAAATAGCAGTTTGGAAAAGTTTTTTAAAAAATGCCACGTGAACATGAAATGAAATTCTCAACCAAATATTCCAATCTGCTTTATGAAGAGGTGGGGTTTGTCCTAATCACCTAATCACAGGTTGGAAAAGCATACCCTCCCATCAATGGGGGGCACATGCCCGGGTGAGTAGGTGATGAGGGACATTAAGATGACCCAAATTTGTATCTATGCAAAGTGGCATCCCGATTTTGGCCAAATGGATCTCTAGACATTGTTAAAGTCCTTGGAGGCAGATATCATCCCATATTTATCATTCCCATCTCTTTCCCCATTTATTGAGCATGTAGTTGGGACCTTTTGATCATCAATTAAAAAAATAACCAGTTGATTCACTGAAGAACAAATGGCTATGTTGATGATTTGGTGTCCTGTTGAAGGTCAGATACATTATCATCTATCTCTAAAGTTAGACACCAATATCTCCCAGCAATAGCTCTCATGATTCACAAATCTACTGTCGGTAGGTAACTATTCCAAGTCTCTTCACTACTTGCCAATCCCATTCCCGTGGATTCTGCCTCATTTTGAATGTGATTAATTTCTTCTTTCCGGATCATCTTTATAGAGCACTCACTATGCACAAGGTGCTGTTTGAAGTTGGGGAAAGATGCCGAAACCGGGAAGAACTGGCCTTCACCTTCCAAGACTTTATGTTGTCACTGGCATTTGGGGAAGGAGCCCTTCACTCCTGATGTCCATGTTGGCCTTGGAACTTGTTATTCTGACCCGGGCAGAGGCTCGATGGAGCATTTTGGAAAAGAAAAGACCTTTGGGCAAAGCCCCATTTTACAGATGAGGAAACAGGTCCAGAGAGAAGAGGTGTCACATGGCAACTTAGAGGCAGACCCAGGACCACTATGGGGGTGGTGGAGTGTCTCTGGAGTGTCTCCGGATTCCCAGTTCAATGAGTTTACTCCTAGACCCTCTGCCACCTCAAGTGTCACTTGGGGAAACTGAACCACAGGGCACTTTCAGCTGGGGGTCTGGAGTTCCAAAATCTTGGCAATGGAATGACCACGTTGCTTTTGCCTCTTAGCCCTGCACCCCTGATATTTGGGTTTTCCGCCTTGCACCAGGGTTATCTTCGGAAACAGGAGGAGGCATGTCGTGTGAAGATGGCATGGCTTGGTCATTTCAGGACCTTGGATGACCTCCCTCCTTCCAGGCTGGCTGGCCCTTGCTCTATCTCAGGGCTCCTTCCCAGGCTGCTGTGCCCTAAAATCCAGCTGTTCTCGCCCCTCTCCTGGATCACTACTCTTCTTTCAATTGATGCCCCTGCTGAAACAGACTCCCTTCTTTTTATGATTCCTACTCACCCTTCAGCACTTGCTCGGGTATGAACCCCACCCTGTCGCTCACCAGAAGTTACCACCTCCCTCCCTGGGCGCGACTGCGCCCCTATGGACCGCGGATGGAACTGCAGCCTGGCCACGCCCTCGCGCCTCGCAACCCCGCCCCCAGACCAGGAGAAGAGGGCGCAATTTGGAAATCTCTTCCCCTGTCCCAGAACCTGGTATGGTGACTACCTCTTAGGGATCGCTCAAAAACCAAAAATGATATCGCATAAATAGTGAAGCAATGTGGAATTCTCGAATTTAAAACTCTAATTAAATACACGCCTATTTTCTTTTTTTTTATTTCTGGTATGTGGCCAGTTCATATTCTCTTTGGATGGAGCCGGTTATAGAAACGTATGTGATGCAAACAGGATAGAGATAAATGAATGCCTTTGAAATACTGGCGTTCTTTTTTTTTTTTCTTCTTCCCACCTGGGAACTAGAATTTAGCTGTGTTCTGCAAGATCTGATCAAATGAAACAGCTCCCCTCTGTGCCTCTCAGTAAAGTTATTTCTTTCGCTCCTGATACAGTTTCTGACCTACCTTATGTCTCAAGACTACAAGTGGTATTTAAATTCCCAAGGGGAATGCAGTATCCAGCATTTAGTATTGGGTTACACACAAGCACGTGTTGTGCTTTGATTGATCGTAGGATCGCATGGTTTTGCAAGCTTTTGTGACCTCACTGTTCTCTCTCTCTCTCTCTCTCTCTCTCTCTCTCTCACACACACACACACACACACACACACACACACAGCTTCTTACATGCAGCATCCTGCTCTCCAAAGTCACCCGAGACCTTGGGAGCATCCTGAAATGCAAACACAGTGACAGCAACCTAAAGCGGTTATTCTGTCAGAGGATGCCCACCAAGGCCAAGACATCACACACCCCACCCCCGGACCCCCAACCCCCCGGCCCAGCTGGTTCTCTATGGGGAACGGGTGTCTTGGCTCGGGGCTTATTCTTTAATTAATGCGAGTCAGCATTTGTACAAGAGGGCTGAATCTCTTCTGGAAGAAGACTAAAAACCTGTGGCGTGTCAACAAACAGTTCTATGTGCATCCCAATTAGGGGCATCTCTGGGAGGCGGCATAAGCGCACCACAGCTCTGGTTTCCAGGCAACCGAGATGGGAAGCTCTGAACTTCACTGGAAATGGAACATGGCCAAGCCTGCTTTGTTCAGGAGCCTAATATGCCTCTTCCTGCTCCCCACCCCTCCGCTCTCCTGATCTGGTCTTTTTACCCCATCATATTTAGAAGCAAACGAGGGTTTGGTGGGGGGCGGGTAGAGAAGAAGCTCAGTATCCACAAGGGTAAGAAGCCTGGAGAGGGCTTGGGCTTGGTAAATCATCCTAACGACAGCCATTTCTTAGAGTGGACACTCTGTGTGTCTGCCAGGTCCCTGATGCCACCTGTGTTGTCTCATTTAATCCCTATGATGGCCCTGCCAGGCAGGTCCTGTCATTTCAAGGACAAGAGATGGAGGCTCACAGTATTGAAGCCACTTCCCTAACAGCACGGAATGGGGACGTGGCAATGCCAGGATTTGGACTCTGGTCTGTCTGGATCCTGGGGTCTCTCTCCTTTTTTGTGTGTTCTAATTGTATATATTGAAGACGTACAGCTTGGTGATTTAATATATGTATACATTGTGAAATAATCACCACGATCAAGATGATTAGCATGTCCTAATGTGACCGTCACTGCACATGCTTCCCTTTTTAAACTTGGTGGTGAGAACACTTAGGATGCACCCACCAAGCAGATTTCAAGTTCACAGCACCATGTGGTGACCTGCAGTCCCCCATGCTGTAAATCAGATCTCTAGGTCGTATTCTTCTTGCAATATGAAAGCCCTGAGCCCCCTGCCCAGTGTCTCCTGCTCAGGTAACCACCACTGTATCTCTGCTTCTAGGAGCTCAATTACTTTAGATCCAAAAGCCACTTTTGTCACCACTACCTCTGGGTCACCTGTCGGCATCCAGGCAGTTACCTGCCATGAGCAAGCAGAGGCGTGGCATTGCAGGTAGAAGCAGACCACACACACACACACACACACACACACACACACACACACAGGAATTCTTCGGATCCAGGGGCTGCTTTTCAGTGGAGGTGCATTTTGAGCTGTCTCAGGGCAGCGATAGAGATCAATTCCTCTTTCACCCGTCATTTCCATAGGCCTTTATTTAAAGGACTCCTACATAGGCTTTTCTGATTTAAAGACTCTCTTGCAAAACCTGTTTTAGTGGTACTCTTTAAGTTGGCTCCCACATTCTACGAGGATTCTCTTGGTTTTTTGTTTTGTTTTCGACCCTGAATGAGTCCTGGAGCAAAACACATCATCCGCTGTGCTGAAGAGTCGGGAGCCATGCACTTTCTTTAAATGGGACCCCCTGGGCCTGACACAGAAGGCACTAAGACAGTCAGAATTTCCTGACCCCCCAGACTCTGGCTGCCTCAGATGCAACTTGCTGAAGATGGAACTTGCTGAAGCATCATTCTCGACGCTGTCCAAGCTGCTTGATTTGGCTGTCGTGCATTTTTTTTTTTTAAGCTCAGGACAGGAAAGTGCTTCTCTGGGCATTCTTGCTGATTTTGTTCTGCATTTTCTTTCTTTTTTTTTTTTCATAGGAAATTTGGGGCAGATAAAGTTCAGGCCAATTTCTAAGGGGTCCTCTAAATCCATTTGGTAAGGTAGATGCCGCTGCAGGGAGGTTGAGGGTATTTTTGACTTTGGGGAAACATCTCCTTGCACATCCATTGGTCCATCTATTAAAATGTTTTATGAAATATATCTGGAACCTCAACAGAAGGAAAAAAAAATGTGCTCTTCATTTCAGCAAGGAAAGAGCCAGAAAACCTCTTTGGTTCCATGTTAGGGCAGCTTCTCTTAGATGATTGAGTGGGGCTGGAGCTTCTGGAGCCCCTAAAGATCACCTCCCTTATGCAGGTAGTCTTAGGGGTAAGAGGTGTCTACCCAAACCCTATGAGTTTAGATCAGGATCAGCGAGATGTCAGTGAAGAAGGGCCCTCATGTTCTTTAAGACTCCAGGGGCCTTAAATAGCGACACCTATTGGTTGTTAGAAGCAATGACAGCAAAGGACCCTTAAGTACCAAATTTCTCCTCCCCTCTGGTTCCTAGGGGGAAGCTGAATGAAGCTCCTAGGGAGAGACACTAGACTTCTTGTGCATAATTCACGGGGACAGCTCCTATGGCTATCTGGAAAAAAGACACCTCTTATGATGTAATTGCTCCAACCCCCCATGATAGGACCGTGGGTATGCAGGAAGGAAAATAGGTAGCCTCTTCTCCTCCCACTGATTTATGCTGTTGAAAAGTATCAGCAATAAGAACATTAGTAATGTCAGGAGCCGACACTTCCTGTGGCGCCTGTATTCTAAATGCCTTCCAGTGGGGTTATCTGTGTCTGAAAAGTATCCAGTTCATCGTCTCTCTAGGAAAAGAACAAACCAAAATACCTAAGCACCTCGGCTATATGCTCCCTGGCCGCTGATTTTCCAATCAGACAGGAAGGAGACCGTTGAGCTGGGTCACTGAACAAGTGATAAAAGTCTCGGCGACTTGGCCAGGCACCTGGAGTGCAGTATGAGCAGCGGTCATCAGAGGTACTGGCCGCTCTGGTAGTGCATATGTGGTTACACTGACGCCTCTCTGCGCCGGGCACACACATCTCAATTCATTTAATTCACAACAATCTGGTGAGGTAGGTTCTGTTCTTATTTCCACTTTATAGATGGAGACAGTGAGGCCCAGAGAGATTAGGTAACTTGCCCATATTCAGACATTTAGCAAGCGGTAGAGCCAGGATTCAGGCAGGTTCCAAAAGCCCTGCCAAATTAGACTGGCTGTCAATACACTGGATCAAGCGAGGGGCAGGTGATTGGGAAGTTGGCTTTAAAAATAATTCTTCCTCTTATGCCCTTTTGGAATAGAGTTGGGAGGAAATGAATACCTGTTGAAATATATTTATAAGCATTAATTTTGGAATAACAGGGTTGAAGCTGCCGGCTCTTTTATTGTTATTATCACTCTGCACTCAGGTGGGTGGTGGGGTGGATGAGTGACAGCGGCGTCGCTTCTCTCACAGCGGGCTGCAGGATGATTTCCTGTCTGTCATCCAGGGTGACTGAGCACCACACAGTTATTCTCAGGCTGACCTGGTGTACTTGTAGGTTTTTTTTTTTTTTTTTTGCTTTTTAATATAATGTTATTTTACTTTGAAGTGAAACCCTGATGGCAGAATGTCAGGTAATATTGCAGAGATGACCCAGGCAAAGAAGTGGTCAAAGCCTACCGGGGTTGAAAAAGGTGAATGGTCACAGACACAGGTGATAGGCTCATCCAAACAATCAGCTATGGACATGCAGGATGCTAGAGTTTGGATATGGAATGTTCACCAAAGGCTCATGTGTGAAAAGCTTAGGTCCCAGCCGGGTGCTGCTGGCAACTGGTAGAAACAGTAAGAAGTTGGAGCCTGGAGGGAGGTCTTAGGTCATGGGGGGGTTTGGGGATGCTGTCCTCTTGGCTTCTTGGGATGAGCAGCTTCCTCTGCCGATGCTCCCACATCACAGCAATGAGGCCAATATTTGAGCCAACATAAACCTTTTGTCTCTTTAAGTTGATGATCTCAGGTGTTTTGTTAGAGTGATGGGAAGATGTCAGATACACTGGCATTCAAGGGAATGCTGAGCCTAGGAGGTTACTAAGTAAGACAATGACTTTACATAAAGAATCCTGGGAACAAAAGGGATATCCTGGTTGGAGGGTGACTTTGTCTGTGGCTCAAGTGAACATTGCCAGGAAATTCCGAGGGGTGGGGGGAGGGTTTCGTTCATGCATAGTTTGTTTTCATTTTGACTGCTATAAACTGTCTCCCTGTTGGTAATGACTATGTTGAAGTGAAAAGGGCATAAAGTCTTATCTGAAGTAATTTTGACCTCTTAGACCATTGATTCAATACACTGGATCAAGTGAGGGGTAGGTAATTGGGAAGTTGGTTTTAAAAATAATTCTTCCTCTTATGCCCTTTTGGAATAGAGTTGGGAGGAAATGAATACCTGTTGAAATATATTTATAAGCATTAATTTTGGAATAACAGGGTTGAAGCTGCCGGCTCTTTTATTGTTATTATCACTCTGCACTCAGGTGGGTGGTGGGGTGGATGAGTGACAGCGGCGTCGCTTCTCTCACAGCGGGCTGCAGGATGATTTCCTGTCTGTCATCCAGGGTGACTGAGCACCACACAGGTATTCTCAGGCTGACCTGGTGTACTTGTAGGTTTTCTGCTTTTTGATATAACGTTATTTTACTTTTAAGTGAAACCATGCCCTTTTGGAATAGAGTCTTAGACCATGTTTCGTGCTTTCCCCCACCATCTTTTATGAGAAAAACTCATTTTGTTTCAAATATCTATGAATTAGCTACTTTTCAGCAATTGAAGCACTGTGAATATCTAGAGGACCCGGGTTAAGGATCAAGACCCTTAAGCTACATATCTTTGGAATCTATCCCAAGGAACTAAAGCATATGCTGAGCTAACTCTAAAGATGTCCCTACATTTGATTTCCTGTATGATGTTTTATCTCTGTGAAAAGTTCAAGAACATTCCAGAGCTTATGCTAGTCAGCTTTCCTTTACTGTTACAAAATACTTGAGGCAGTCAATTTAAAAGGAGGAAAGGTTTATTTTGGCTCATGGTTTCAGGGGTTTCTGTCCATAGTCACTGGGTTCTATGGCTTTGGGCCTGTGGGAAGGCAGGGCAATGTGGAAGGAGTACATGGCAGAGGAGAAATGCTCACCTCATAGGGACTGGGGAGCAGAGAGCAAAAGAAGGGGCCAAGGTTCCAATATCCTGTTCAAGGATGTGACCTCAATGACCGAATCCCCCCAATAGGCCCTACTTCCTGAAAGACTGGGACCAAGCCTTCAAGACTTGGGCCTTTTGGGGACACTCAAGATTCAAACTTTGGCAGAGTCCATCAGTTTCAGAGTCCACTCAAAGTACAGGACTAGGGCTTTGTTGTGTGGCCTCTGGCTACATCCGTTAGAGCAACGGCTTGTTTAACAACCCCAACAGGAAGAGATTTACAAGTGACATACTGGATGTGATGTGGAGCTCTGCCTATGGCCCCTTGACTGATGACAGGGAGAAATTCAAGAGATCTTGATCATATCGCAAAACAGTTATAGTCACTCTGGGAATGTGGATGATATGATTCACACAAGTGTTGTTTAATGAGCACTTACTAAGTGTCAGACCTTGCCCTAAGTGCTTTGCATGTACAAACTCAATCCTCACAGTGGCCCTAAGCGATGGACAAAATATTTTTACAATCTCTACCTGGGCAATCCGAGAAATTAGGCATCCTGTTTGTCACCACATAGGTTGTCAGCGGAGGAGCTGGATTTTGAACCCAGTCACCGTGGCTCAAAGCCGGCATGAGCTTATGAATAATTAGCCCTGCTTGTGCTTGCTGAGCTGAGCCAGGTTCTTTGTGAGTCAGCCTGGTCACCTGGCTTTTTCCAGTTCACAGCTAGTCATCTCCTTTCCCTTCTCTCCCTTCATCCAGATTCCTAAAAAAATGTGAAAAGAATTCTGCAGCACCCATTCATTCCTTCAACGGGTACTTATTAAGAGCCAAGTGTGTCTAGACATGGTGCAAGACACTTGCAATGCATCAGGAAGCAAAAGCAGATTTGGCCCTGTTCTTAATGATCCTCCAGTTTAGTGCAGGACTGGACATCATTAGGGTAACTAACCCCAACTGCAAAACCCTACACCATAAGGAAATAGAGGAACAAGAAAGCATAGAACTCGGAGTGCACGCACCTTCCAACTCGGAGACTCACACCACACACACGCCAGTCTCGGACAAGGCAATCACGGTGAAATGAGAATAAAAATTCCAGTGGTCAAATAACGTCCACTTTCCCCCCATAGTCTCTTGTTCTTTGAGCTCTGGTTACTCGACACGCATGCCAGCGAATGCTGGCGTGTGCAGCCCAGATTGCCCCTTCCAGATGGACGCCTGTACTTCCCGAGGTGCTGCTGCCTGCTCAGGGCTCATGGTTGAGTTCTTCTCCAGCTCAGAAATTTCCCTCAAATTCAGGGAGCAGCCTCAATAAAGGGGGGAGCCTCTTTTGTCGGGGAAGCCTGCATCCCATAATGGTTCCTATAAGGGAACAAAAAACTCGTCTTCTTGCTCCCATTGGGATATCTCCAAAGGCTCTGCAGTAAGCCACAGGAGCACCTGAACTACCTCTGTGACTGCTCCTCCCTCCGCCCCTTCCTGCTCCCGTACCTGCGTCCAGGTGTTGCTCCCAGGAGCTTTAGCCAATGAGCAACGTGCATGCACCTGCCCATCTTGGTAGTTTGTTTTCTGGGGAAACTGACCTACAACCATCGGTGCAGGAACAATCCTCACATGTAGACTCTAAAGGGGATTTGGGAGCTGAAGAGCCACCATCCAACTGGCAGCGAGGACCCCAGCCAGTGACGTGCTGAGCCAATTTGTAATGGCCAGCGAGAGCCAATTGAGCCTGTCTCTTCCCCACTCCCTCCTCAGTGCCACCGCGTTGGCGGCTTGGAATTGGCCCCAGTGGGGATATTTACACCACAGAAATTAGCATACGCTGCATATAAAGACTGGTTTCCCCCGTCCAAGAGCCAGGTAACACTGGGAAGCGACCCACGGGTCCAGCTTCTGGTGGGAGGTGGCGTGCTGATGGCCCCAGACACGCTAGCAGAGCCATTGCTAAGACGCCCAACGCTAGCAGAGCCATTGCTAAGACGTAAAGTGAGATGGGATCCCCGGCGGGGAGTGGGTGCCTTGGCGGTGACAACATCTCAAGTTCATCCTTTGCATAAACCGCGCTGCAGTGGGGAGGACGGTCCATATTGAGCCACTAATCATCGCCAGCAAGCTTCTCCAGGAAAAGAAATCAGTGGGAATCCTGGAAGATCAGCTCCCCAAAGGGGTGAACTTATTGCACAAAGCAAGTGGATGCCAGAGGCAAAGCGGGTGGTCGATGGAAGTGCTGTTGCCTCGTCTGAGTGCCCCTCCCCGACCCCAGCCACTAAGGCTCTGTCCAGAGAGACTGCTCCCGGAGGAGTCCCTTCCAAGGACCTGCTTGGGTACAGAGCGGTGACCCTCTGGGGCCAGTGGAGGACATCTCTGAAGGGCAAGCCTAGCCTCAGAGCCCCCTTGGGATTGACCAGGACCTCGCTGTGGCTGCATCAGGGTTTAGCTTCTCCTTCTGCCTCACATTCCCACTCCCTCTCGGGGGTGTGTGGGGGGGTAGACCCTGAATACAACCCAGCGAGCCCCCAGCACACAACCTCCACCTGAGACTTTGTTTCCCTGGGAACCCATCTCACAACCCGTCCTACATCCACATTGATGGGTTAATAAATATCCAGATTTTTATTTTTTCATTTTTAGTTTTTCTCCTCTGTGGAAGAGCCATTTAAGACGCCTAGTGCACCATATGGCTGGAAAAGGAAGCCCACGGTTTACAATTAGGGGACGCTGGGCTACGTGCATTGAAGCAGGTCTCTTTACTACAGGATTTTAGAAAGCTTTACATTCTTGCTGTGCAGAGCTACTTCCCTGGTATGCACAGGCCACGGATTGGATCCCCAGCACTGTCAAAGCAAAAACCCACCATCGTGCCCCGGGACTCTCTGAGTCAGGGATCCAGGTCGCAGCACATCTCCAACATGTGACTGCAGAACACGATTCTTCACAGTGCATGTTGCAGGATGGGCACCCTGCTCAACACACGCGGGGAAACTTTGGGTAAGATGACCTGTCTTTATATAGAACCCAAACCCGACGTGTCTGCTTAAATCGCGAGCTCTCTCTGCTCGTGGGGGGGGAAACAGAGGTCGCCATTGTTCGAATGCTATTTTTAAAAAATGATCAAAGAGTAACAGTGGCCATTTATCGTCAGTATTTTACCTTCTGACATTTGCTAGCTGGCTGAAGAGGGTTAGGAATCTCTCACTGGTAAAGAAGGGATGTGAATGAATCAAAGTGTCTTTTTCTTTCCCCAGTTTTGGATAATAGATCCCAAGGGGGTGGGGAAGGCACGGATCTTCTCCCAAGAGGAGAAACTGAAAGGTTCAGAAAGGCAAACTGACCAGCCCGAGGTCACGCAGCCGAGATGGGGTGAGTCCCCTTGTCTCCAAAGCTCATGCTATTGGTTGACATCGGTGAGTATTTTCAGATATTCTCACGGTAACAGGTATACAAACAAAAGCGGCCACTTTTTATTGATCTACTCTAAATCTCCACTCGTATCTGTTCTCCCACATCCCAATGACAACGTGAGAGAGATCTCGCCATCCCTCCGCCCTGCACCCTTGATAAAAAAAACTCAGGTCTAGACAAGTGGATGGATTTGCCAGTACTGGTAGAGCTGGATTCGAACTCACAGCTGACTCCAAAGCCAACAGGTTTCCCGCTAGCCTGCGTGAACCCTCCAAGCCTGGGCATAAATCTGAGCACGCCGCTTGTCATCTGGGAAGGCATTTCAGAAAACAAAGTTCTGTACGAACACTATGCCACCAAAAGTTCAAGGGCTCAAGATATTTGGACCTTCCAATTGAAAAGATGGTTTTCTGGTCAAGTTATTGTTATGATTTTTTTTTAATGTGGGGCCCTCTGAGTCAGCCCTAGCCGCAAGGAAAGGAATCAAATAGATATTTAGTCTCAGTGGAGAGTGGCATTAGAAAAGGAGAGAAGAAAACTTTCCTCAAACTGTGGTTAACTAGAGGAATCAAAGATACACAAAGAAACCAGAAATGGGGAAGAAATGGAAAGAGCCTGTGGGTCACATCCAGGATGATAAGAAATGTAATTAACTTGAGCCAAGTTTCCTCAGGCAGGGGCAGCCGTGTCCTACCCCCTAGGTGTGTGGTTCTGTTTATTAGTTCTGGGCTGGGGACATGGGGCCGAATGGTGGTCCTGGTGGAACATACAGGGGACTCATTAGTGGCCATTTGCTGGCTGCAGGGTGTGGGGAGATGTGACTTGGGTCCTTTGAATGATTCAGAAAGTGCAATTCAGAAGCCTTGGCTGTGCCTGCATCCAAAGTATCCACCAGCACACAAATCCCTGATCTTCAAAAATTCTGGGGCTTGAAGACAAGGGCTCAAGTCTGGCAGAAGCAGCAATGGGAAGAATCAGGAGTGACTTTCTAGATGAAGGTCCAGGCTACAGGCCGTGGATATGGGAGTCTGGGTGTGTTGAACGATGAGATGCAGAAGATGTTCTCCATAGAGAGCAATTCGTGAATGTCTGAGGTCAACCATGATTTTTTTCCCCAACTATTTAAATTCGTGGACTATATTCAGCCTCATCCATGAAGAGATTTGGGGGTTATCCCTTCCTTCTGCTGGTCTCACATCCTTTAACCCTCAATTTGAGTTAATAGGATGCCGTTATAGATATCAAAGTCTCCTCTGGAGTCTTCTCATCTAGAGATGACAAACAAATTAAATCCTATGTCACAATTCTGATTCCTGGTGGTAGCCGGCTTGGAGTGCTGGCCTGAGAAGATGTGGAGACCAAATCTGGGTGTGAAGGGAAAGAATGCTGTGATCCATTAGTCATGTCTGCCATGAGCACAGGAGAGAGGAGGGAAGGTTCGTGAGCCACGTATCTGTTATCCTAAATCCAATTGTTTCAATACAGTGATGAGTTTCATCCCTCCTTGTTTCAAAAAGAGTCGGGAGAAGCTCACTCCATCTACCAGCCCAGACACAAACCATATTTCAAAGGAAACACCCTTAACATTAGAAAACACCATTAGCCCATAAAATAGCTCAAGATTTAGGGTGAGGTGTACAAGTGCTATAATTCTCTTAGATTTCTCTGTACTTTATGAGCCCAGAAGTCATTTTAACCAGGCTCCTTGGTTGGCAAGCTAGCCTACCCAAGAGGGATTTGTAAAAGAGGACACGTGGGGGTGACCCAGGATGTGACAGAGCTCGTGGAATTCCAAGATCAGACACTTCACAGACAGAGGGACTGGAGATTTCCTCTGGAAGATCCTCAGGGGCAGGAATTTGACAGTCTTTTGGTTGGGTGTTGGCATTACTCAAGGACTTTCTTCTCTTGGGCTGGATCTGTTTTGGTGTCTTCTCATCTCTCTTCCATGTGTGGTGTCTGTGTACCCACGGTCATTGCCCTCCGATGCCGCTGGCTCCCACTCAGCTCACCATGATGGCTCTGACCTCTTAGCTTTGCAGGTTCTAGTCTGGCTGCTACCTCATGACAGTGGTTTGTGATTCGAATCTAAAAATGTCCCCCCGGGAGCCCATGTGTTACCCAATGTAGCAGTGTCCAGGAGGGAAGAGATTGGATTACTGTAACCTCATAAGTGGATGAATCCATTTGACGAATGATTTGAATACAGTTACCACTGCGGGGTAGTTGTAGGCAGATGGGGGTGTGGCTGGGAAGGTGGGTCACTGGGGGCTTGCCTTTGGAGACTGTCTGCCCCTGGCCCCCTCTCCTCTCTCTCTCTGTCCCTGGCTCTCATGAGTTAAGCAGCTTTCCTGCACCAGGCCCTTCCACCAGGATTTTCTTCTTCACTTCAGGCCCAAAGCAATGGAGTTGGCTGACCTTGGACTGAACCTCTGAAAACGTGAGCCCCAAATAAACTTTTCCTCCTCGAGGTTGTTCTCGTCAGGTATTTTGGTCACAGCAACACAAGGCCGACTCACCCAATTCCTGAGAGTGAGACTCTGATGTATACAGATTACCATCTGATACTAGGTCAGGTCTCAGAGCCAGCTCAGACTTAGCGACACGACTGTGGTCGATTGAAAAATGGCCCCAAGTCTCCAACCTTTTGCAATGTGACTTTGAAGTTCTTCCCACTGCAAAGTGGAATCCATTCTTCCATCTTTAGTCTGGGCTGTGCACCGAGCTGGACCCTGAGGATTCACGGGACAGGTTGGTTCTGCTGTTGGGCGACATTCATAGCTCCTCCTTCTGACCACAGGCCAGTCACTCATACGTCAGAATGGACACTCCCGCTTGAAGGGCAGTGGAAAAGGCAGAGGTCAACAGCCTCACCTGCAGGACTTGAAGCAATGGACCAGGTACCTCAGTGCCTCATCTTTTGATTTATCCTGCTCATGTGTGTGTGTATCAACCAGCCCCCTTGCTCACTTTCCTGTTAACAGACAAGCCTTCATCCTTATTTTTAACTAAATCCTAGGTATGCAGAAGAACATAATTAATCCCATGAATACACACTTGCTCAGGACCATGAGAGTGGACGTGACCCAGTCTATGGGTGAGAACTCGTCATTGTAGCACCTGGACTCTGCCTTTTCCTTGGATCCCATGTCCAATCCAATAGCCAGTCTGGTAGCTCTACCTCCAAAGAAATCCTGGCTCTGTCCTCTTGTCCCCAATCCTCTGCCATGTCCCTGATCCGAGCCCGTGTCCCCTCTCACCACAGACTTTCAGCTGGTCTCCGGGCAGAGGATACAGTGTTCTTGAATACTCAGTCCATGTCCTTCTCTTGCTCAGAACCTTCCCACGAGTTCTCGTTGCTCCTGGACTAAAAACCAGACGTGTCGTGACAGCTTGCAGGGCTGTGCCTGGCCCAGCCTTGCCCAGTGCTCCCACCGCGTCTCAGGCCTCTCTTCTACCTCACCCTGCGCCAGCCAGATGGGCCTGGTTTCTGTTACTTCCACGATCCAGCTTGTTCCGACGTTGGTACCCCCTTTCTCCTGCTGCTCTCTGCCCACTACACCTTTGTGTGAATGACCCTCTCTCACTATTCAGGGCTCAGGCCCAGGGTCTTCTTTATAATCCTTTCTTCCCTGGCCCACTCTGGCTGAAGTAGCAGCTGTCACCTGTCACCACCCTGTCACCACGATTGATAGATCACCTGTTTTAGCCCTTCCAGACCCCAGATCCTGGGAGGGTTTTACCTGCTAACTGGTTCTGTGTCTTCACCCCATTATAAACCTCCTCCTCCTCCTCCTCATCATCATCATCATCTCTTACTTGCTCAAGACAGGAATCTCGTCTGTCTCATTCATTGCTGAGTTTCCAGAACTTACAACAATGTAAGTACTGGGCACCTGGCGGTACTTCACAGTCGATAAATATTTGTTAAAAAAGGTGAATGAGCACAGAGGGCGAAGGAGACACCAAGGATGTCTCAGTCATCATTCTCTCGCGATCATGAAGGATCCGAGGCACTGACTTGTAAAGAGTAAGACTTAGTTTGGCTCTTGGTGTTGGAGGTTCTAGAACTTTCTTCAGGCCTCTGGTGAAGCAGCACATCATGGCTGGGGTGTGTGAGTATCTGGAAGAGCAAAGCTGCTCAGCTTATGAGCCAGGTAGGAAAAAAAAAAAAAGAACAGCAAGAGGAAGAGATTAGGGTTCCACAGTCCCTTTGAGGGCACACCCCCAATAACCTAAATACCTCCCAATCCCCGCCCCTCCGCCCCCTGAAGTTTCCACCACCGCCCAATAGCACCATCTGGGGGAACTAGGAGGTCATGCATGCAAGCCACAGCCAAGAAGCTCCTAACTCGAATTAAAAAATGAATAGCTTCTTCCTTTTCCAAAAAAAATCCCACCTAATCGCCTTCCTTCGGCTGTCTACCAAATGCAGTCAGGAAGCCAAGTCTCAGGTCTCCAAAACACTTGCCTATTCTGCACTCTGCCAGGGTCTGCGCTGGGGAGGTCAGGGATGTGCACCCGCCTGTGGCTAACTAAACTTTGCTATGGGTAAATCACGGCTCAGGTCCCACAGTTTGCTTGTTTGGGGGCATGCAGAGCGTGCAGCTTAGTGCCACCCCACATCTGGGAGGTGCAGGGACAGGCGAGGAGGGAAGCAGCTAGAGTTCCGTTCTTTTTTAGCATCGTATTCAATTGGCCGTGAAGCCCGGGATGGTGCAATTAAATTCTAAGGGGGCTGGAGTATTAAATAAAAATCCAAAGATGGTCAGGGTGTTTGGCTCCAGGTGGGCTGGACTTTATTAGGAGGTAGCACAGATTTTAAAGAACAGGGAGTGAAAAAGGCAGCATCTTCTTTCCTAAAAATTCGCCTCATTGAACCCCGGGAGATGGGCCCACAGGCAGGGTGGGGAGGGAGTCCACCTCTCCATGAGGTGACTGTCCCCAGAAAGCAGGACCTTTCCTTCTGAAGGGGAATCGCTGCCCCCTTAAATGCAGGTGGACGGTGAACCTCACTATGTGCACATCCACAAGACTGGGGTCCTCATTAGAATAAGATATATTCCATGCGTGTATGATTAGATCCCAATGGACTCTACCATCATGTATAACTAAAAAGAACCAATAAAAAATAATTTTAAAAAACCACTGCCTCATTAAATTTGGATATTTCTGTTTTAATATCATTTAAGATATGTATGCACTTTTTAAAAAGTATACTTTGTATAGTTTTGTGTCTAAAATGCATTGCACCAGCAAAAATATTGATTTTATTTTTTTATAATAGTTGAACTCTCATATTAGGAGTTCTTTTTTAGATAATGAAATATATTTAGTCTCAGAAAAAAAAAATGCAGGTGGGATCCAGGAGCATGGCCAGGTGGAACGTTTTATTGTCATTTCTTGGTTTCTTGGTGGTAGATTTCTCTCTCTGGCCCTTTCCTGGTTTATCCTTCGAGTCCAGCCATTGGACGGGCTAAGCTTGTCTGATGAGGATGTTAAATTCTAGGTGGTCCAGAGCCGACGTAAGTGTGTTTGGCAGGAGTCAAAGACTCCGCTTGCCAACTGAAAGGTGGCGGAAATGCCGAGGTCTGCACAAGCTTTGCATCAAGCCGCTCAGGTCTCCGGGGTTAGTGGGAAAGTCAGTGGTGTGCTGGTGGATGGGCAACAACCAGCTCCCAGGGACTGGTTGTTGAGTCTGGATTTGTAGTGCTTGCTGATTTCCATTACATAAATATTCCCATGGGGGTTTCAAGCTCCAATGTGGCATCGGTGAGCCCAGAGCTGGGAGGAGACCTGCTGGGGTGCTCCTCCTGTAGGGTGTCCACTGAACACATTCTGCCACCATCAGAAAGAAGCCTCAAGAACTTAGACCACAGCAAAGCCCACAGAATAGCCGGGAGGGGACGGTTCTAGTGTCTGTTATCTGTATCTTCTTGTATAATTTATTTAATTACAAATTGATGTCATTTATTTTGTTGGGACCAGGGATCGAATCCAGGAGCCACATCCCCAGCCTTTTCCCACCAGGGAGGCTGGCTTTGAACTCGTGATCCTCCGCTTCCTGAGCCGCAGGTGGGACCTGGAGATCCAGGTGCTATCAGCAGGGATGTCATTAGCAGCGGTGGCTGGAGTGGGCCAATGACCCTCCCTTGTTAGGCTCTGGAGATTGCTATTTGCCTTTGTCACTGGGTCTCTGGGCTGATGACATTCGGCTGGCGAGAACCAAAGTGGTAGTCATGCGGTGCACGGCCAGCGTCTGTTCTGATGGGTGGGTGTCCCTGATGAAGCGCTGAATCTGTGTTTTGGACCTCACGTCCGATCCAACTTCTCTGCAAAGTCTGGATTATCTTCCAGGCACCCCGGAGCACGGAGTGGGCACCCCTGTGGGGAGGTTACTCTTTCTTTTCTTCCTGCTGCCCGGTGATGCCCAGATGGCCCTTGGCTTCTCGCCTCTCACTAGTCCCTACAGAGTAGAGGCCAATATGTCCACAATGAACAGAGGGTCCCTTGATTATGAGAGCCCAGTTCAAACGTCATGTCTGAGCTCAGCTCCACCTGAGACTGTCAGGCTGAGCCCGGTGGGTCCCCTCCAGCAGGGGTGTGGTCTGCAGGGTGGTCTCAGAGCAGACTGTTCTATTATTAGACCTCTGGGGCTGCTCTAACAGAATGCCACAGAGCCGGTGGCTTGAACACAGACATTTACATTCTCACAGTTCTGGAGGTTGGAAGTTCAAGATCAAGGGTTGGTTTCTCCCGAGGGCTCTCTTCTTGGCTGTGTCCTCCAACATGACCTTCTCCCTGCACACATCTCTGATGTCTCCCAAGACACTGGTCAGACTGGATTAGGGTCCCACCCCTACGACCTCATTTTACCTTAAACACCTCTCCAATGGCCCTCGCTCCAGCTAGAGTCACTTTGGGGTCAAGGACTTCAATATATGAAATTTTTCCAGGGCAAGCGGGTACAATTGAGTCCACAACAACTATTAGACACTTGAATTGTGGCTGGTCCAAATTAATATGTGCTCCCAAGTATGAAATATACCACAGGTTTTCTTTTCTTTGTTCTTTCCTTTTTATTTATTTTTATTTTTTTGGTACTGGAGATTGAACCCAGGGACGCTTAACCGCTGAGCCCCATCCCCAGCTCTTTTTAATATTTTATTTAGAGACAGGGTCTCACTGAGTGGCTTAGGGGCTTTGCTGAGTTGCTGAGGCTGGCTTTGAACTCATGATCCTCCCACCTCAGCCTCCTGAGCCGCTGGGATGACAGGCACATACCACGGCGCCCGGCAACACCATGTGTTTTCTATCATCATTTTTCAACATTTCATTCCTTTTTATCATGTACCAGAAACAGAATGAAAAACGTCTCATTAAATACCATTTTATATTGATCACATGTTGAATCATAATATTTTGGACATTTTGGGTTAAATAAAATTTAGTATTAGAATTGCTTCCACCTGTTTTTTTTTTAACCCTTTTTAGTGTGACGGGTCAAAAACTCAAAATGACATACATGGCTCATCTGTTTCCACTGGACGGTGACTGTCCAGGGACATTTGAAGAGCTGACAGAGCCTCCCCTCTTGCAGTCAGAGGGAAAATCACTTTCTGGGATCCTCTCTGTAACCCGATCCCCTGATCCCTTTCACCCCTCCCTACCCCCCACCCCATGTCCCTTCTTGGGCTGAATCAGTTCCGTCAGAGGAAGGATGGAGATGGCTGTGGGGAGGGGGAACCTGGAGATGATGGAGGTGATGGAGGAAAGGTCTCCCTGTGCACCTCGCTCTGGTCCAGCTCAGAGTGGGAGATAACTAGGAGGCGCTGACCTTCCCCATGGCCTCTGTCACCAGTCCTAGCGTACCTCACGGGTGTTGAGTGCCAAGTCTCCAGCTCCTACTCTGCCTGGAATTGCTTTGCCAAAAGCCCCATTTTGTGAACCCACTTTGGAATGTTCCGGCTCTCAGGAAAGAGTTAAGGGTTAAGGAAGAAAAACACTCCCATCTTACCACTTAGAGATGAATAACCTATTTTCCTGGATCTCTTTTGCTTACACGGCCAGGAGGGAAGGAATGAGGAGCGAGCTGGAGAAGGAGGCTCAGAGACACAGGAAGGGTCCCACTCTAGTCTCGAAACGACCTATTTTATTTTCATTTTGCAGACAGAGAAACAGGCAGGCGAGATAACTCCTCCGGTGTCACCAACTGGCAGGTGGCAGGGTCAGTGATGGATGCCGAGTCTATCTGACTCTCTGCTATTACCTGTTGTACCAAGGGAAGATTTCTGGAGCACGTGAGGACTCTCTTGAGCCGGATTCCCATCCGGATGGAGAGCAGAGGGGGCTCTAGGCAGGAGACTGACCGAGGGAGGCTGTAGAGGCGCATCTAGTGCAGATGCTCCCTGAAGGGCACAGTGGGTCAGGGCTCTTGTCCTCTGCTGCTGACTGCTGACCCTCCTGTCAATCTTCTGCTGACCATTGAGGAATGAGGGGACACTGGGATCTGGCAAGGACTCATTGGCACCTCCCTCTGACAGGGGTCAGGCAGACATGAGTGGTGGGAACAGACCACGAGATTTAGGGAATGATTCTACGAAATAGGCCCACGGTGCCAACCCCCCCATGCTGACCCCTGCATTTCCAAGAAAGCAATTTACCTGCAGCCCTGCCTGGCTTCAGTGAACGGGATACGTCCCACTCTTCATCAAGCTACCTGTTATCTGCAGGAGACACCCAGGCCCCAAATGACATGGATACGAAAAACCCAAGTTACCCTGAAGTGGGAGATCTTGGTGACCCTTTTCAAGACCAGATCCTGGAACTCAGGAAGATAAGGATAATTTCTCCTACCCATAAACTCTGCAAGAATGTATGGTGAGGAATCCAATGAGAACTGGTCACCGAGGGCCCAGGGGACCTAGAGTTGTCATGGCAGTGGGGACTTGAAAGTCTGATGTCATCCTGCTGTGAGTCAAAAGTCAAGGGGTGGACCTGGGCGAGACTCTCTGGAAACTTATCCCCAATAAAACTAGAGTGTAGGAGAGGCTCTCTGAGAGGACCCACTGTCTCCCTTGAGAGTGTCCCCTTTCCCTTTTGCTATCCCTTCAATAAACTCATGCCTGTCACTCTGAGTGACGTGTCTGAAGTCTTTCTGACTTGATCACAAGAATCGGGGGTAGAATGTGGGCGTCTTCATCCTGCCTCAGTTTCTTGGATGACCCCCTCCCCCCGTAACACTATCAGGTCCCCTCCCATATGGCAAGACGTTTATCTCTTCTCGTTTAAATGAATCCTATTGGGTTCACTCTTCCCTTTTGTTTTTGTCTGCGAATTTTAATCTTCAAATTTGTGAGACAAGAACCCAGAAGGAAATTGGCGAGGCCAGCAGCCCGCACGAACCCCAGCTGCCAGCAGAAGCAGGGAACCTAGTGTCACCTCAAAACTCAGGATTCCCCTCCCCCACAGCAGGCTCATCCTGACAGGCAGTCTGTGGGTCTTTCCCTACAGACTCACTCACCGGCTTCGCATGAGGTCTTTTTTGATGTTTATTATTTCCTTGTTCATGTACTTGATGTTCTTCATTGATTTGCCTGGAACCTGAAGGGACAATAAGAAGTGAGAGAAAAGGGGGTGTTAATACAACTGATCCAAATGCAGCCGGGGACAGAGGCACAGCTGTTCCCCTGAGCTGTCTGTGTTAGTCAGCTCTCCATTACTATAACAAACATTCTGAGATGATCAAATTAGAAAGAGAAAAGGTTTACTTTGGCTCATGGTCTTGGAGGTTCGGGTCCCAGATGGGTTGACCCCTCTGCTTTGGGCCTGCAGTGAGAAAGCTCCTCATAAAGGGTGCACGCGGTAGAGCAAACTGCTCACCTCATTGTAGGAAGCAAAAAACAGAGAAAGGAAAGAGCAGGGCCCACAATTCCCATTGAAGCCACGCCCCCAATGACCTAAAGACCTCTCACCAGGCTCCACCTCCTAAAGGCTCCACTCTCCCCAATACTGTCACCTGAGGACCAAGCCTTTAGCACACAAGTCTTCATCAGCCTTTGGGGAATGTTCCAGATCCAAACCACAGCAATGCCTGACCAGATTGGATGGGTGTTGGGCAGCACAAAGTCTGTCTCTACAACCAAGAGGCTCCTTGAGGCACAGTGGACATAGAAAAGGTTTTGGACACAGTGGACCTAAGCTCTGATTTTGATTTTGCCCACTGACCAGTTATGTGAACTTGGGACAAATTATTCAACCTCTGGGGACCTCGTTTTCTTCAGTAGAATGGGGGGAATAATTTCTACCTTGTAGTGAGGATTCAATAAAATGCAAAATTCTGGACTCAACATAGCAAGTATTTGATAGTAAACGGAACTGACTTTCCAGCCTTACACTTAGGGAAAAGCAAAGAATTGAACATTGAAAATAATTGTTGGTGTCGACTGGCAGCTAATTTAAAGAGATGAATCTGGTCGTTGAAAAGATGACAATGTACCTTCCCCCCCCCTTTTCCCCCATAGCAGGATTTTACGAGTGAATTATCCACACATTGTTCATGGACTTGTCTTTCCCTTTTCTCTATTCATTTGTCATAAGTAAACATTGAGGAAACCTCACAATACAAAACTTTATCAATCCTAAGTTGATACCAGGTCAACAAAAAGAAATTAAAATTAACTATATTTTAATAAAATAATCACTCTTCTCAGATACCAGTTTAGAGAAACATGAACCAGAATATTATCTGGTTTATCCTGCCTTGAAATTAATTCCTACACTTTTTTTTAAAAATAAAAATAAATACTAAGAAATTATGGGAAAATAGGCACTCAAATAAATCCAGTGGGGAAAATAAGTGGGATAACTTTTTGGAAGGACCATTCACCTGTGCATACCAAATGCTTCAGAAGTGAGCATGCCCTTAGATTCCCTGTCAAATGTCCTAAGGGGATATTCCTGAATGTGCACCGAGATTCATCAACAAAATTATTCATCATAATAATGCTGCTTGTAATAGCAAACTCTTGGAAACCACTTATACTGCTTGCAACAGAAGACAGATCAGATTATGGTGCATCTGAACAACAGAATACATGTAATGGTAACGCAACCATTGAGTGATGTTCGGGTTCTTGGAGTGAGAAGACCTGCTACCAAGTAGTAGGTGTAGCATGGATCTGTTTTTCGTTTTTTGAAAAAATGATCTATGTGGATATACATATACCAAAGATGTGAAAGGACACAGCCCACCCAAGGCGGCTCAGACAAAGGGTGCAGAATCTATGGAATTCCCCCAGAGTATCTGCAACTGCAGCTACTACTTGTCTACTTCAGAAAAGTACATATGCTTCCGGACTTACGATGGTTCGACTTAAGATTTCTCAACTTAAGCACGGTGCCATAGCATAATCCAGATAACCATTCTTGTTTTTAAACTTTCAGTACAACAGCCCATAAATGACATGACTTGGTCAACATTGTACTGTAAGATAGTCTTTGTGCTAAATGATTTCACCCAACCATAGGCCAATGTAAGCGTTCTGAGCGTGTTTAAGGTAGGCATGTTTGGCAGGTGAGGTGCCTTAAATGTGCTTTTGGTTGATGACAGATCAACGTATGATGAGTTTACTGGGATGTGACCCCGTGGTAAGTTGACTAGCATCTGTATTTGGAAGCCCCAAAGTATGTGGGATAGCCTCAGATAAGCTCAATTAAATAATGAAACCATGAAATCATTTACAAAATTCAGCTCTTTAGTTGTTATTAGCAACGGATTGCAGGTAATGTCCATCCTAATACTCCAGAAGGTTCCAACTCCTTGGGCTGAAAGTTGACAGTGTTCATCCTGAGGGACAGGTGGGTAGAGTATCTGCAGAACTTTCTCACACTTTCACATGAAGGACATTCGCTGTTCTCAGACACCCAGAATCCCTTCTGCTCCATCTTGATACCCATTTCCTGTCCGGGCTTTTTGCCCCCCCCTCAACTCAGCACTTGCATCTTAGAGAGTCATGATGGCACCAGCAGCACAGTTGGCCCTGAATGACTGAAGCCAGATAGCAACACAATGTCCTTCAGCAGTGACTGGTTCAGGACTGGTCATGTGACCCAGTTTGAGCAAAGGAGATGCCAGCAGAGATCTCCCAGGGACTCCCTGGAACCATAATTCCTAGATCTTCCAGGAACCATAGGCAGAGATGTTCTCTTTCCTCACTTGACTATGAATGGGAAAGCAGACATGCCTTGGGAGTTGCTGGCAGCTCTTTTGTGCCCATGAGGAGAGCCAACCTCAGGCTAAGAAGATGAGGTGAAAGGCACAGAAGAGAGCCGTTCCATTCGCTTGTTCAAATAATAAAGCTTCACTGGAACCTTGAATTTTCCTGAATGCTTCTTTTATTATTATTTACGTCTGTGTGAATTGGGTCATCTGTTACCTAAAACTGCAAGATTTCTATCTGAAATGTGTCCCTCCCTCCCTTGGGAGTGCCAAGACAGGTGGAGACCAGGAACTATATTAAGGAGTCCTTCTTCACCCCCCTCCACCCCTTAGGAGAGATCAGAATCAGATGATCCTCGTTCTAGAACATTCCACTGTGAAACCCATGGCATTGGCCATATGGAGACCAAAATATTTGGAACTGAGGTAGCCTTCCCTTGTAATCCTTCTTCCCTGCAGGACTAAAGTTAAAAGACACTAATCACATAGGTGAACGTTCACTATAAAGCAGTATGCTGTGCTGCGCTGGCCACAGCCTCTTCTTTGTGTCATTTTCTCTTGCGTTTGATTGAATCTCAGACGGTTTTGTCCACAGCCCTAAGAACAACAGGCTATCTCTCTCTGTCTCACACACACACAACGTACACACACACGTACACGCACACAGCCTGGGTGTGTGGGACGCTCTACCATCTCCATTAGGGTCAGGGCACCCTCTGATGTTTGCACAACACCCCAATCACCCCATCCCCCTGCATTTCTCCAAACGTGGCCCCACCATTAAGCCATGCATGACTGGACACGGCCCATGCCCCAATAATTCTGCTTCTATCCAAGGAAACAATGTTGCCAGGATGAGAAGATTGTCCAGAGGCTGCCCACCACAGCAGTGTAAATCACGGAGAGAAGACACCTGAACGCCCAGCCACAGGCGCTGGGGGCGGGGGATGGGGGATAAATCATGGTCCGTCCCCACCACGGCACGAGGAGCGCCTGAGCTTGGCTGTTACCGCTTAGCATGGCTGTCCCTGTTTATTTATTGATGTGGAAAGACAGTAAAGGCATAAAATCTCAAGTGAAGACACATATGGTGTAAAGTGTCGAGGAATTAGATCATGGAGAGCCCTGAGATCTATATTCATAAGACCTATGGGAACGTCTGGAAACTTCTATCATCTCAGACAAAGGTGAGTGGGGGCACAGCGTGTAGGTAGGCCATGGAATGAGCTGGAAGGGAATACCACGCCTCATTAACAGGGATGTCACCATCATGGGGTGTCTGAGTTATAAGTCATTAAATAATTATTTTTGGTTATTCTTTTCTTAATCTTTCTACAATTTACATATATTAATTCTAATAAGATAATAGTGTTTTTTTGGTGTGTGTTTGTACAGCAATTTTGACTAATTCTCTCAACGCAGGCAAAATAGAAGTGTTTAATGAGGATTTAAATGGAGTCTAAGAACCCAGAATTGATACCTCAGTTAGTGGGTTTTTTTAACATATGGGATGGGGCAGGGTCTGGGCAGGAAGTGGACGCTCAGGTCGGGCAGCCTAATAGAGGGGATTTAATACCGGGGAGCAGTTACCAAGGCGCTGGAAGATCTGGGCAGCCAGTTGGGGATGAGCTGGGAAGGCAGCCAGGACCACCTTCAGGGCTGGAGGGACTCCGGGGAGAGGTGGCCCTCAGAAGCCTGGGGTCCGGTTCCCTGGTGCAGGCTGGGCCGGCTCACAGGGGGACAGGGAGTGTCAGCTGGATTTCCCGTTGCTCTGCAGCTGAACAGGAGAGCGTTAGAGATATACCAGCTTCATCGTCCTCCCACTCCCAATTTCCCGCTGGTCCCTCCTAGTGCCTGAACTTACTTGGAAGCCCCTGACAAGGTCACCCGGGAAACGGGCAGTTTGCAAGGACCCCAGTCCGTTGTGGGTGCAGGAAATGAAAATGAGGACCTACAAGCCAACAGATGGGGGGGCCTCAGCCCCAGGCCACTTTTGGGCTATAAAACTGGTTCTTCCTTTCATTTGGTGAAGTCCCCCTTCACCGATGGTAACTGGATGCTCCTTATCTTTTGATCTGGAGCCTGAGGTTCCACCGTTGATGTGCACATTCAGAGTTGTGATCATTCTCTCAAAATCATGATCAAAAACCACGGTGTGAGTTGACTTTTCATTACTAGAACATATTATACCTGAGATAATCAAATTATAAAGATAAAAGGGTTGTCTTAGCTTACAGACTCAGACACTTCAGTCTGTGACCAACTGGCCCATTGGGTCTGGACCTGTGGTGAGAAAAAGTGGAAGAGAGTTGGAGGAAGAGGGCAGGTTCTCGGAATCCCCTTTGTGGGTGCTCCCCCTGGTGACCTGGAGACCTGCCACTAGGTCCGGCTCTGAAAGCTTCACCACCTCCCAACAGCACCAAGAACCCGGGGACCAAGACTTTGGGAGACATTCCAGATCCAAGCTGTAGCCACCAGGTTTCTAGGTACCCTGACCCTCTGACCCCTCCTGTTTCTTTCTCTAGAAAGGACTGTGTCCCAGGTCTTTGTAGGCCACCTCCTCTTCCACCAAAACCTACCTGCCCTGGGTCCTCCCCACTCCCTTGGTCCTTACACCTCTGACGCCACGGATCCATGTTGTGGAAAACCGGAAAATTATGCAAAAAAAAAAAAAAAAAAACCAATCAGGAGAAGATGAAGTTCGAGCATAACCCCGTCCGTCACCCTCTGGGCAGATAGCCTCTGACGCTCTGTCACCACGCCCAGCCTGGGTGCACCAAGGCCATCTATGAAACGGAGCCAATGCTGAAGCCATGACATTGTTCACCTCTGGGCCATGTCCTGTCCCAAGTGCATTCCTCCATGAAGTCCCGGGTTCCTTCAGTCCTTGTCCCACCAGGGCTCCCGTTTCACAGGGGAGCAAGTGGAGGCTCAGGAAAGTGACGATGACGTGCTATGGAGGGGCCAAGTCTATGCTGGATCAAGTTCAAGTGCATCACAGCGTGTGCTCTTAACAGCTGCCCTGTTCTGCTCCCCCACCTCTGCCCTGTTTTTTTTTTGTACTGGGGATTGAACCCCTGGGGGCACTTAACCACTGAGCCACACCCTCAGCCCTTTTAATTTATTTATTTTTTATTTTGAGACAGAGTCTCACTATTTGCTTAGTTCCTTCCTAAATTGCTGAGGCTGGCCTTGAATTTGTGATCCTCCTGCCTCAGCCTCCCGAGTCGCTGGGATGACAGGCGTGCGCCACTTCTCCTGGTCTTCTGCCCCGTTTTGCGTCATGGGCTCTTACTAACTAAGGAACAGCAGTTGCTGGCTGTTGATTGACAGATGTTACCAAGTTCACCTACGGAATTTTGTGAGATTTCATCATTAGGAATTTTATACGGCAGGAAATCAGACTGCTTTATTGAAGGTCACAGCCGGAAAGCCCCGTCTTCTAAATATCTGTTCTTTGTGTTTTATGAATGTGTGTCAGGACCCATCTTTGTGATTCCCTAAAATACAATCAAATTCTGAGCATCAGATTAAGATGGAAACGAATTCCTGTTAAATGTGCCCAGGCTGATGCGGATAGCAGGGGAACGGCTGAGATGCTGTGTGAGCAAGGACGGTGCAGGGGAGTCTGGAGGCAGAGAGGAGGGACAGGGACACCATTAGCCACCTCCAGACTCACTGTGGAGCCTGTGGAGAGTGGACCAGGGGACCAGGGGGCTCCTGGCCACACACCTCCTCGGTGTGCACACCGGTATTTAAGCTCTTATGGTTTTAAGGTGGTGATGGGCTCTTTCCTTTGGGGGAGGATGAGTTGGTACCTTATTTTATTCTTTGATCCTAAGGATTTAAGGTGGGTACCTAGCTCCACAGGGATGCCTGGGATTAGTGACTTCATCCACGTCAAACCTTCAAACTGAAACATAAACTGTTCTGTCGAGTTCTTTTAAAGGATCTATTTACCCCAGGTGGGATGTATCCATATCTTGATTCACCCTCCCTCCCGACACCCATCTTATGGACCCAGGAAAAAGGAAGTTGGGGGGGAGGATTGGGAAAGACAGGGAGGGGTGGGCAGGGGGCTGTTGCCTGGGAGATGAGCAAGTCGACTTTATCCCCTAAAGAGCCCCCCCCCCCCCGCCTATCTTCCCTCCATCCCTCCAGTGACATTGCCACATTGCTGCCATGGACCCCACCTGGAGAGCAGACACAATCTGCCAATGGCTGTCCCCTCCCCCCCAGCTCTTGTTCCCTTGGGCCATTGTCCACACAGGTGATCCTTCCCAAATGCACACCTGGTCCCATTCCCTTGCCCAGCACACTTTAAAAATGGTCCTTATTGTTTTAAAAGTCCCAAATCCTGGGAACTACACAGCTCTGTGACATGCCTCCTGCCTTTAGTGCTCTGCTCCCATGTCCTGACTGCTACAGTCTTGTATGTGCCACGCTCCTTCCAACCACAGGGCCTTTGCGCCTGCTGTCCTCTCTTTCCCAGATGCTCTTGTGTAACTCCTCTCCCTTCAACTTGTTAGCTTCGACTCATCCTTTAACTCTTTGCTGGTGTCCTTGACCCTCTGAGCCTAGCTGGCCATCATATAAGGATGTTCGGGTTGGACAAAGCACAATGCTGGAGAGATACAGCATTCACACACTTTAGCCTAAGAACATGGAATCTCCTTTTGGGGGTGGGGTGGTTCTTGGGAAGGGGAAGCGTTCACATCACCTAAATTAACAAATGATGGAGGAACTGCCACGTGTCAGCACAATGCTTAGCATTTTCTGCCATCAGGAAAACTGCCTTTTCCCAGTGACCTAATAAGACAGTTATAAAAACCCCTTTACAGAAGGGGAAGTGGAAGCAGAGGAAGTCGTTCAAAGTGACGCAGCCGGCTGTCTGTCAGTCACCCAGCTGGCGAGCTGTTAGAGCCAGGGGGAACCTGGTCTCCCTGCGTTTCCAGTGGGTCCTCAGCCATTAAGCAGCTTTGAAAATTCAAAGCCTTGTAGTCCTTCATGCTGGAGGGAGACAGTTTTTCATGATTTGTTTCTTAAATTCCCCGTTTTGTAAGAAGGGCGGTTGTTTGGCAGAGAAGGAAGATGAATGTGAGAAAGAACCTGGAAAAGCTGAGAGATGGAAGACTCCAGGGATATATTCTGGGGAACAGAAGCGGGTCTTGGAGCAGGGGTGAAGAGGAGGGACTGACATACAGAAAAAAAAAAATCACAGGCTTTTATAGGATGATTTGGGAGGGGGGCGGGTACCAAGGATTGAACTCGGGGGCACTCGACCCCTGAGCCACATCCCCAGCCCTATTTTGTATTTTATTTAGAGACAGGGCCTCACGCTTTTGCTGAGGCTGGCTTTGGACTCACAATCCTCCTGCCTCAGCCTCCCCGAGCCGCAGGGATGATGGGCATGCACCACCTCATTCGGCTTAAAGGGTGATTTATTGGTTTTCCCTGCGTGGGGTGCAACATGACTGTCGGCTCCATCTCTTCCATGCACCCTTCAGTAGAACCCACACCATGCATTTAGTTCACATCACCTAAATGGGAGCAGGAACTGTGCTCTGAAGGCTTCGATATGTGTGAGCCAGGTCCTCAGGTGGCCCAGGGCAAGCAGAGATAGACAAGAGACAGAGGCAGGGGGAGAACAGGATGTGGAGTCAGATTCCCAGCTCCATGCCCCACGGCCCGTGAGGGCCCAGGAAAGTCACTGCCTTTCAGCCTCACTAAGCATCTGCCTGGTCTTCACCCAGGAGCCTGGAGCCAATGCTTGGTACAGTTTGGTGAACTGAGCATGCCAAGGATCTGATTCTGTTTCCACTGACACATCATGAATATCTGTAGATTTTACATATTGAACCATAAACCACAAATGAAAACTATAACTAGAATGAGATGATGAAAATGTTTCCAAATAAACTCATTAAGGGCAGATTAAGGCTATCAAGGACTCCCAGATGGTCAGCCATGGGAGCAATATGGTGATATAACAGTAGGTGGCGCTAGATGCCACGGCTTTCAATCAATGTCTCTTTCCATCTTTTCTCTGCCTTCCTCCTCTCCCACTTGATTGAAATGGAAATTGGCTGCCAGCATCAATGAGCCCCCATCAACCCTGGGACGGAGCTGGCATTGCCAGCAGCGAATGTGTTATCCACTTAGTTCAAAAAAATTAATCAAATACATTAATCTCATAAGCTCTTTGAAAGACTAGATATGTGGGGCCTGGGGTCCAGCTGCCAGGTACCAGTCGCCAATGGGAATGTATGATGGGCTAGGGGCTGACTTTCAAAAAGTCCTGGAGGAGCTTGGAGGACCCCCGGATGTGACAAACGCTCTGTTCTGTATTGTGAGTCCTGCCAACCAGAGTTCTGTTCAGCAATTAAAAGCGTCTGGAGCTCCCTGTGGTCCAATCCCATCACAAGAAATTTCTGTGATTGACTGGCAATGCCTGCTCCGGACCAAGGAGGGAACAGCAGCATCAATGACCACACACCATCCGTGGTTCCTCTGTGGGGCCCTTTTCCTGCTTTTCCCACTGAGATGAGAATAGGTGAGAGGCATAATAATCATTTTTGCTGTTTTAGGATACAGAGCCCCGAGACCCGGAGAAGTTAACAGCTTGCCTGGGGTCACAGAGCTAGTGAGAGGCAGAATCAGAAGTTCAGCCGGTCTGGTTGCCTAGGGATCTCCATGTCTTCTTACACACCACGGTTGACTTGCCTTCTTGGAAATGAAACATTTTTTGGCAATTTATTCTAGACAAGGGAAACGAGGAGTGACCCAGGAGCATCTTCTTTCAAGCCATCAATGTCCTTTGGAGAAGTGTGTGTGTGTTGGGGCTAAGTCCCCCTGGGCTTCTGTCCGTCTTCTCTCTCTCCCTGGAAGTGGGTGACGTGGGCATCTCTGCAACAGTGGAGTGAGCTCAGCCTCCTGTTGGAGACTCCCCCTTTTTTTGGTACAGGGGATTGAATTCAGGGGTGCTCAAATACCGAGCCACCTCCCCTGCTCTTTTTTTTTTTTGTTGTTGTTGTTATTCTATTATTTACAGACAGGGTCTCATTGAGTTGCTTAGCGCCTCACTAAATTGCTGTGGCTGGCTTTGAACTCGCGATCCTCCTGCCTCAGCCTCCCAAGCTCGACGATGACATTTAACTTCATTTACACAGGAGAAGGCGGAGCAGAGCTGGGCTTAAAACTGGTGAAAGAGGAAAGAGCCCAGATGCAGAAGAGCTGGCTGGGGCTTGGACCTTTGGCATGAGCCTTAGTGTGATTCCAGGGCTGCTTGGTGTGAGCTCTCTGATACTCTGACAACAAACAGTTCCCTGATGTCCCCAGCATGCCATTCAAGGCCACCTTCCATGGACCACACTGGGGAGCTCTGTGGGTGCCAAGAGCAGCTCAGAGGTTTGAAATACCTCATGTGAGTTAAAGCTGGCTGCAGGTATGACGTTGGACAGAACACAGTCCTTTTCCTGAGGAGCTCAAGGTCCAGGGTGGGGGATATCATCTGGGGTGGGGTCTAGGCACCGAACAGAGCTCTGGGGCGGGCTGGAAGGACTGAGGGCAGGGGTTCAGACCCAGCTGAGCTCAAAAAGCGGGAAGGGTGTGTCAGGCCTCAGCACCTTGAGCTGATGGGGATTGGGAGGGTCTCAGAAGCCAGGTTTCTGGAACCTTCTCCCACTCTCCCTTCTGATTCTCCTCTCTTTCCCCCAACAGGTCATAGAAACTAGAATTCTTCCCCTGAGCTGGGCCACACAAACTAGACACTCTCTGACCTCCTCATGTGACAGGTGTCCTGCCTCATACCTGGGGGGCGGAGAAGGAATGGATTTCAGAGACCTTGAGAAGACGCTGGACAGACATCTTCCCCACCCCCAGCTTACTACCCTTTGAACCTCTTTTGGTCTAATCCTGTTTCTTCAAACCATTCGCTTCTCTCATCAGACTTAGGATGCAAATACCAATGTCCCCTGGGTCCTTGGGTCCTCCTGAAGACTCCGGAGCTACATAAAACTTGGCTGACATAAACCTGTTACGCTTTCCTCGTGTTTATGTGTCTTTTGTTACGGGCTTGTGAGCCGAGATCCTCCTGAGGGGCATTGCTTTTTCCTCCCTACAGGTGTTCCAGACAGAGGGACCCACAGGAGCTCTGAATGGCTGGGACGAGGAGTAGGATGGGGTGGGGGAGGGGTGGTGTGGGTTCTTCTGATGTCCCTGAAACTCTAGTGCTGCTGAGAAGCCGTAAGAGGCCACTTTAGCAAAATCAGTCTAGGGTGAGTGGCCCAGCTGAGACTTGAAGATGGAGCACTGAGTTTCATTTTATTTTTTTTTTCCTATTAATTTGGTTTTTTTCCCCCCCTTGAATAAGCAATATTTTCAAATAGTTTTAAAACAGACCCAAGGGCATGTAGCTAAAAAGTGTTACATCTACCTTGTCTTCAAGTCATTCATTTTTCCTGCCTGGAGAGGATGAGCATTACCGGGTTCTTGTGTATTCTTCCAGAGAGGTCTTAAATAAGCCCACGTGCATATGCACACACATGCACACACATGCACACACACACGTACACGCACACATGCATGCGTGCCCCTTTCCAACCACAGACCTTCTGTTTTCATATGAATACACAAATGACAGTATCACTCCTATGCTAATTCCCCTCCCTGTAACTACTATATCTTGGGGACTGTCAGAATGTCAAGGGGGACGAGGGACAAGGGGCAAGACGGCATCAAGCTCTGGGGTCCTTGGAGCTGGGAACAAGAGTGGGTTGCTGTCAGTCATGGATCAGGACTTCGAGAAGAGGGTGCCATTGGAGATTAATGTATAAAATGCTGAATTAACTCTGAAGAAGAGAGAGGGAGGGAGGGAATGAGAAGAAAATACTAAGATTAGGCCAAGGACCAATTCAGGGAACCAAGGTCCATGGAGCAACAGAGTATCCAGAAGAAGATACAGAAAAGCCTGCTTGTTTTTGTAAATAAAGTTTTATTGGAACACCAACACTGCCCATCCCGGTGAACACCGTCTATGGCTGCTTTTGTACCACAGGGACAGAGATGGCTTAACTGGAACAGAGACTACAAGGTCCTGCGAAGACTAACATGTTCACTGTCTGGCTCTTGCGAGAAGTCTTCTGAGCCCAGGTTTGGAAGCATGAAATAGGCTTCTTTGTGGGTGGATTTTTAGCCGTAGATTATTTTCAAGGACAAACAAAATGCCACCCCTCCTCTATCACGTGACGGAGAGGACCTTAGTAGACAATCCAAGGCAACTTCCCAAGGTGATCCTGTTTGTTGTCACAACTTGGTGGCGGCTGTGCCTAGTGGGTAGATGCCAACAAGTCTCCTAAAGTCCTTACAATGTCTTTCTTTTCCCTCCACAAAGCTGTATCTGGTCCGAATTGTGCCAAGACCAAGCCACACAGTTGTAGAAGGTGTGTTGGATTTTTATGTCTCCTGGAGAGCCCAGGGCGGCAGGTACTCAGCTTGTGGATGACTAAAAGCCAGGTAGGTCCCCAGTGATCCTCATCCTCATGCTGTTGTGTGATCCCTTCCCCTGGAAGGTGGGTGGGACCCAGTAACTCACTTCTAATGAATAGAATATGCTAACACGATACAGTGTCACTTCTGAGATTAGGTGATGGGATGACCACGGCCTCTGGCTTGGGCACCTGCTCTTACTCTGGGGAAAGCTGGCTTCCAGGTTATGAATTGCCCTTTGAGACAGGCTCATGCGGCAAGGAACTAATGTTTTTACTATAGCTCAGGAGCACCTGCTACTTACTCCATTGATAGCCATGTGAGTGACCTTGGAAGTGACCCCTTCCCCCAGCTGAGCCTTGAGATAGCAAGAGTCCCAGTGACCATATCTTGGTTGTGCCTTGATTGTGATACTCTGAGCCAGAGCCCCGCCCCCCCCCCCCCCAAGCCAAGCAGGGAAACTGGGAGATGATAAATGTTTGTTGTCTTAAGCTGCGACACTCTGGAGTAATCTGTTAACACACCAAAACAGAACTCAAATGCAGTCCTAGGGGAATGAACTCTCTACAGGAAACAGCTGGTGATCCGGGTTACAGAAACCCATTTAATTTCTCTTTAGGGTCTCATCACAGGTTTAATAGAACTTCTTTGACCATAACTGTCTCAACCATTGCGGAGGAAAAATTGTTGGTGCTTTTGAGGGTGTCGATTGGCCTGGATGTGAACTTGGTTGCCGACAAGGTCATTCCATACCAGAGCTACCGCGAGGGGACAGCAGATGGCAGTATTGAGAAGTACGCACTTGGGGAAGCAGACCTGGGTTCAAATCCCAGCTCTGACTTCTGCAAAGTATTATGTTGGAGAAGAGCCACAAGAAATAACACGTCCTTAACTGGCCATTTGACAGGTCTAAGGAGAAACCACCAGGGCACAGAGGGGATGAGTGAATGGGAAAGGCTCCAGCCGGGCAAACGGATGCGCTGGTGGTGAAAGTACTGGATGGTTTGCAAGGTAAGTAGAAGAATAATCCAGGGCTTTTTAAATTGGTCTGTCGGCGAGTGTGCGTGTTTGACTAGATATTGCATCTGATCATTTTGATCTTCTTAGTGAACTTGGCCATGAGGCTTCTAGGTTGTTGAGTTCCACTTCTTGGGTGGGATGTTCATGCCCCAGGGCAGTCTGAATATCCCCCTCTGTGGCTCCTGAGGTGTCTTTGGTGCTCTGAGCTGGCCCGACTGGCATTGTAGTGACGGATCTGGCACCTCTCGTGGTGAGCAGATGTTCATTCCCAGCTGTTCTCCAAGGGAAATTTCTAGCCAGTGTGCTCAGGACACTGAATGTCACAGAGACTTGCTCTTGATGAAGGAGCTTTAGAAGCACAAACTCAGATTGGGACTGTGATACCTGTCGCCGTCCCCCAGCCCTGGTATGCTGCACCCTCTGGGTGCTCTGGCCATGGCCTGAGGTTCCAGAGGATGTCAAACGGGGCCTAGGTTTGGGTGTCAAGATTCTGCTTGTATTCATGAAGCAAAAAGAAAACTAAGCAGCTTCCATTTAAACCTTTTTTTTTTGGGGGGGGGGGTTACGTTTGGCTTACCTCTTTATTCTGTTTTATAATCATATTATAAACATCATATTCAAAACCACTCATTTAAGTGGCTATTCTTTTCATGCTGTAAAGTGTGTTTCCTCTCCCTTCTCTGGATTCTAGCCTTGCAGTGTGCAGCAGAGGGTGACCCTGTCACATTGCGTCTTTGGTCCGGGGCACAGTGCCAAGCAAAGAGTGGTTTCTTGGCAGTCATGTACCCTTCGAGCGGATGAATGGAGGCAAACAAAACCATACTGTTGGTTGATTTTCAACTTTTAGACCCAAATCAAAGACAAAGGAAGCCTGGAAAATCAAATTAGGAACGTGGAGCAGAGTGTAACTGCTGTCAATCGGGACAATGTAAAAGTAATAGTAAAAGCTGGATATGGTGGCGCACGCCTGTGATCCCAGTGGCTCGGGAGGCTGAGGCAGGAGGATCTCGAGTTCAAAGCCAGCCTCAGCAACAGCGAGGTGCTAAGCAACTCAGTGAGACCCTGTCTCTAAATAAAATACAAAATAGGGCTGGAGATGGGGCTCAGGGGTCGAGTGCCCCTGAGTTCAATCCCCAGTACCCCTGCCCCCCCAAAAAAGTAAGTAAAAAATGCCAAGAGGGCTGTGGATGTACTTCCACAGAGTAATAGGGCCAGAAACGCAAGTGTAGCAAGCTTTTGTAAGCCACTAGTAACAAATAGTGCTACAGTAACAATTTTCTGTATCAAGAAAAAATAAGTTATAGAGTATGGAAGGCAGAGGAATTAGAAGTGGGAGGTGGGGTAGGAATTAAAGGAGATAGAGCCTCATCTTTTGTAGCTGAAAGTCATCAATGTCTTAAATGCATAAGAGGAAATACAGGTAAAAGTCCAATCATGGATCATTGGAAGAAATAGCTGTTAGAATTGGCCGTTCTGGGTGACAGCACCGGGGGTGAGGACAAGGGCCCCTTGTTCCTTAGGAGATTTTCGATGCTATTTTGTTGTTGTTGTTTTAAATGAAACCTCAGTGTATTTTACATTGATTTTCTAAAAATTAGAAGCATTTGAGAGCCCTCGTCGGAATGCAAATACAGAGCCCCACTTTGCTCCCGTGGAAATAAAAAAAAAAAAATCAACAAGCACAACAAGCCCCGTAATATCCATCCTCATTTCAGAGTCAAGACAAAATTAATTTGGAAAAGAAAATACAGCCAGGGAGCAGAGTTAGCAACCTCAGGAAATTCAGGGAAATGTAATTGAGTAAGAATTATCTCCTTAATTACTTCTGACCAAATCAATAACAAGGCTAGCCGAGAAACCACAGTCGCCACCAATGAGTATCAAGTTGCTGAGAAACTAATTGGGGTGCAGGCTTGTTTGAAAAGCAAAGCGCCTGCCTTCTCTCGAGTTAGCAAACACAGTTCCTGGGGGAGGGGGGAGCGCAGGTTGGAAGAAGACTGCAGTTTGCAGCAGCAACTTGCTTATTATTTTCAGATGTGAAAGCCCGAGCCAAGGCGAGCCCTTCAAAGCGGACGCCTTTGATGGTATCAAATGCTCATTTTCATGCCTTCCTGGGGCAAATCGGATGAAGCAGGTTCACCATGCAAATTAGACCAAGGTGAATCCAGAGCCATGGGGGGGGGGGCATTCTTGTTTGTGGAGCACAAGCTTTTAGGAGGAACTGCAGAGATTTCTTTACAACCATCTTGGATGTGCCTGCTTGGGAGAAGAGGCGGTGAGGGTCTTTGACACAAAGGGGCCCTGCTGGGTGCACCTTCTGGATCTTTCTATGGTTTGGGGGCTGGGTTGGGAGTCTTATCTGGAGCTGAGATTTAAGCATGGTGGCCCATTCTGCCTCGCCTCTTGCAGACTTACCCAACCCCATCACTCTTGGGGGTACTGCTAGTGGGCTGGGGTCTTCTGGCTTCCCTCTCACACTTGTGCCGGGTTCCTTGCTTTCCTAACCTTGAACTTCAACAAATCGTCCTTGCTGCCAAAGACAGACTTTCTCTCAAAAAGACTTCCTGAGCCCTCTCTTCGGGTCCCTCCTCAAAGCTTTCCCTCTTGGCATCTCCTGGGGGGAAGGCAGAAGATGAGGCAGAGTCATGGGGGCTGAGGAGGGAGCGGGCTCCTCCGGGGGACTTCTGACCCAGCAGGGGAGGAGGGGCTGCAGAGATAAAGGAAGGGACTTCCCAGCCTAAGCTGAGGGACCAGCCACCAGGAGCAGGTGAGGCGATGGAGACGCCAATCAGCTCTCTCCAATCACCACCCCTTGGGTGCCTACGTCCAAAGTCACCCTAGACGCCACCCCTATAGGCAGTTTTCCCTCTGTCAACTGAGAAACTAGATAAATACATACAAGAAGAGGGAGGCCGTGGTGTGCCAGGCAGAGGGAATGCACGAGGACCTGGAGCTGAGCGAGAACTTGGCACTCCAAGAGGCTGTCGGAATGCAGCATGCAATGCGGTGGCGGCTGGGGGGGAGGCAGGGATGGTGATGATGGAGAAGCAGGAGGGGCCAAATTCTGAAGATGAGAACAGAGTCAGGATGTCGTGCAAAGGTGGTGTTGATGGCCTGATTGGGGATGGGACACCAATTTGTAGCTAAGTGACACAAACCAAAACAATTATGCTGTTGGACCCCAAGCCCATGGGATCTGCAGATTGGCAGCTGGGCTGCAGTGGTCTCCCTCTACCATGGGCCTGGCAGCCAACTGCCTGGGACAGGGTGGTGGGCAGGGTCTCCTCTCGCTACTCCAGTCCAGGAGGGGGTGGACACACGACTCAGGTATGGCCAGTGGGAATGTGCCACTTCTCCGGCCACAGTGAGGACTTGCATCTGAGGCCCCCGGGAGGAGGGTGGTGGGGCTGGGGATGGAGAAACGGGCAGGGGAAGGGGACGCACTCGGGAATCAAGTTGACCACATGATGCTATATACATGTGTGAAGGCACTGCAATGAAGCCCGCTTTTATGTATAATTATAATGCAGCAACGAAGAAGATATTCATGTAAATAACTAAAAGGAAGACCAGAAGACGAGAGGAAGGGGAATCGGGGGAAGGGAGGGGAGGAGGGAAAGGGGAGCCCTGGGAATGAATTGGAGTAAATTAGGTTATGTATGTATATATGAATATGTCATAATGAATCCCACTATGATGGATAATTATAAGGCAGTAATACAAACATTAAAAGAAAAAATAGAAAGAAGGACCGTGGCATTCAGTCCCAGGACATCTGCTGGAGCTGCACAGAGAGAGCGGCACGCCTTCTGCTGGGGTTGCTCCATGGAAACACGTCCACCTGGACCTCTTGGCTGTCATTTTGGTGAATTTTTGTTTTTAGAATAAAGAATGCAGATGAAAGAAGGATATAAAGAAGAGAAGTACCCCCGCCCCAAAAAGAGATGTTTGAACACTTGGACATAATTATTCCCCAGCCTGGGTTTACCTGTGGACTCTTTGTTAACCTTAGACAGTTATTTTTTCTCTTGTCCTTAAAGCACTTTGAATTGGGTTTTTCTATCATTTTGCAGCTTAAGGGATCTTGACCATGATTTCGTTAGCGCATCACAGATATTTTGTCTGGATGGCCCCAAAACGACACCCCAGGAGAGTCATACTATTTCCCTGGGGTGAAACCAAAACACACCATGGACCTTTCATTTGGGAATTATCTGAGCTGGGTGTGGTGGGGCACACCTGTGATCCCAGCAACTCACGAGGCTGAGGCAGGAGGATCCTGAGTTCAAGGCCAGCCTGAGCTAGTTAGCGAGACTCCATCTTATAATAAAAGTAAAACCGGCTGGGGATGTAGATTGGTGGTAAACACCCTCTGGTTTCAATTCTGAGTACCACCAAAATATAAAACAAACAAAAAACTCTGAGACCATCAGAGTTGAGAGGTTTCCCAACACCCCCATCATTATTTGTCATGTATTAATTCTCTTTGCAACTTGTTTTGTGGAATAGAACTGTTATGATCTCCATCTTACAGATTAAAGAACAGAGACACAGAGAGGTTAATGTACCCAGGGCCACTCGCCGGCTAGGCAAGCGCTCAACCACTGAGCTACACCCCCCCCACCCCGCCCCATGATCTCTTCTAATCCTAATTACCTCCTACCTCCATTAATGTAGGACTTTGCGGGAGATTGTTTCCAATGTGTGAAATTTGGGGGACACATTCAATTCACAGGAGGTTTAAATACAAACTGTATTTTGGCTCCAAAGTCTACCCTCTCCCTGTTTTGCCAACAGATGGGTAACCCAAGACTCAGAGAAGCTGGAGAGCATTGCTAAGGACCCACAGCTAAGCAGAGAAGATGGGACAAGAACACGTGGAGCTGTGCTTCCCAATGTACCCCTGGACAGGCACAAGAAGGCAAAAGGAGGGGACAAGATTTGGAGTCACACAGATTCGAGGTCACTGGCCAGGTCTCTGGCAGATATGATGCTGCTCTGAGTTTTGGTTTCCAGTGTGCGATGGAGAGATGATCACAGGACCTTCTTCGTGGGGTTGTGACGGAGGTTCAATCGGCTAATGTGTGTGTAAGCTTCTCAGGACAGAGCTGGGTTTATGGGGGCTCCCGATAAATGCTACTTGTTAACGTAATTGTTGTAATTAATAAGCCGCGCTGTTAATGAAGGTATAAAATGCAGGTGATCTGCCATATGACCGCAGGCCAGTAGCTGAATTACAGTGGCCGTTGGTCCATTGGTCCCATCGGTAAAACAGGGTTATTAGCTGCCCTTTGCTCATGACACCAGAGCATTACGAGGATTAATTAGAAGTTTTATAATGTGCTGTGCACTTTGATGCTCCATAAACAGAGAATCGTGATAGCTGAATATTTATATAATCCCCATTACTGAGGATCTTGAATTGCTTTGCTGATGTTAAAAACGGAAACTCAACCTTCCAAAGGTATATAAATCCATCTGAATCAAATAAAAGGAGGCTGGGCTTTTGGTGTCATCCATCAACACCTTAGAAACCCACCAGAACTGGACTTCAGGGTGTCAGTAGAATGACCTCGATGCCTACACACTGGGAATGTGGGTGGAGATGCCGAGATTATGGGGCCCTCCCTTCCTCTAGATCTGAGCTCCTGCGGGTGTAATACTGTATGTTTTCCTCCAGTGGATCCCCAGCCTGGAGCTGAGGGTTTGACAGGCAGCAAGCACTGGATACATCCTTGATAAAGAGAAGGATGGATGGATGGGTGGGTGGATGGATGGATGGGTAGATGGGTGTGTGGATGGGTAGGTGGATGGGTGGGTGGATGAATGGATGGTAGATGGATAGATAGATGGATAGATGGGTGGATGGGTAAATGGATGGATAGATAGGTTGGTGGATGGATGGATGGGTAGATGGGTGGGTGGGAGGATGGATGGATGGGTAGATGGTAGATGGATGGATAGATAGACACACAGGTGGGTAAACAGCAGATAAATGGATGGCATCCTTAATCTCTTGGAGGTAGGAGATGAGCTGGGTCTTCCCTAAATATGTAGCCCAAAGTAGATGGAGAGTCACAGAGGGCATTGGGGGAAAAAGCCATTCAGGCAGTATGGGTCAACTGAAAAGACATTTGACATTATACAACCTGGGCTACTATCTATGTGACCTTAGGCCTCTAGTTTTCTTTCCTTTTCTAGTTATGTCTAAATATTTACTCTTCTCCATTGATTACACACCCACCCCACATACACACTCCCAGCTGGATGCCCTTCTGTGGCTTTGACCCATGAAAAGCAACTTGTAGATTAATTTATGCACAGGCTGCAGTGACTTGAGGGACCCTCCGCCTAGTAGTGTTTTTTTCATGAAAAACGGAGCACATGGAGTGGGGGATACTGATGGCAAGAGGATGCTGGGAACGTGACCTGATTCCGGGGACTCCCTAGGTTTTAGTGTGTCGAGGTGTATTTTAGGGTGGGTCCAGGCTGCTCCATCCTCAGACTGCCTACCACAGGAACATACTACAAAGACCAGCTGGCCGAGCTGGGTGCCCCACGGCAGCCATCAAATGCAGAGGCGTAGCTGGGTACAGTGGCATTTGCCTGTCACCCCAGCAACTCGGGAGGCTGAGGCAGGAGGATCGCGAGTTCAAAGCCAGCCTCAGCAACTGAGAGGCACCAAGCAACTTGGAGAGACAGGTCTCAAAATAGAAAAAAAAAAAAAAAGCTGGAGATGTGGCTCAGTGGTTAAGCATCCCTGGGTTCAATCCCCTGTACCAAAAAAAAAAAAAAAAAAAAAAAAGCAGAGGATCACAAGATGGGGGGAGGGAGGACCGATGACATCACCCCAACCTGCCCTTCCCCTCGACTTCAGAGCCCCGTGGGGGGAGGGATGTTAGGGAGCATGGCCCCCCGTTTCCAGACTTTGATCTTGGTTCCTACAAGCACCAGATTCCCTTTGAAGTGTAATTATCATTAAAAGGGGGGATGTAAGTATTTAAGAAGAGTGGGGTGCCCTCGAGCAGACACCAGATGAGGTCTTCAAGGACAGGCTTGTTGGCAGAGCTTTCTGATTGAACAGCTGGCTCGGCGTGTCGGGCGCAAAGAAAGAAAAAAAAAAAAGAAGAAGAAGTTGGCCACTTGTTCCAAGGAACTTCATTCTGAATGAGCTGGAATTGAAAAGGTCCCTTAATCCCCGGAGAGAACAAGGTTTCTTTTGAGCAGATGGGAGGGCCAGGGAGACGTTGGCAGGGAGGGGGGCTTAATGAGGTTGTGTCCCAGGTCCCTTGTTGGACAGGAGGGTGCCCATCTGGGTCCTGTGTCCTTCTCCTTCTCGGCACCCCACCCTCAGCAGGGATGACCCCAATTTGTCATCTGCCTTCGAGAGCTGGTTCTTTAACCCAAGCCAGGGCCGCAAGAGACTCCTTCTTCGGGAATAAGATTCACGGGGGCCACTTGAATTGGTCAAACATTCATACCTATGTATTTTTTTTCCTTTTCTTTCTAGTACTTGGGATTGATCCCAGGGATGCTTAACTACTGAACCACATCCCCAGCCCTTTTTTGCTTTTTATTTTGAGACAGGGTCTTGCCGAGTTACTGAAGCTAGGTTGCGGAGGCTGGCTTGGAACTTGCAATCCTCCTGCCTCAGCCTCCCGAGCTGCTGGGATGATAGGCGTGTGCCACCATGACTGGCTTGTAGAATTTTTTTGGTTGGTTTGTTTGAGAAACCTCCTTGGTTTCATCCCATGGCCCTGGATTCCAGTTTACCTCCATCACTGTGAGACCCTGGGCAAGTTTTAACCTCATGAAGTATCAATGTCCTCACCCATAAAATGGAGACGTTGGTAGCGGTACCTTTCTTTTTAGAGATGTGAGAATTAGAGATAATGAATTCAAGGCAGCTCACATTGTACCCGCCATTTAGAGTGTGCTTAATAAATGTTGGCTATTAAGACAATTATGAGCTCTGCCAATAAAATCCTCAGCTCTTAAAGTCTCTGCCTACGCTAAACCTGACCCACATGCATTACAACAATCTTCAAGCTCTGGCGGGATCATCAAGACAGACAGTCTAGTTACGAAAAACGACTTCCACTGTTTAACAATGTCTGCGATCACTTTCATCAGTAAATAGGGGGAAAGGGAGTGATTGGTTTTTCTCCCCACTGAGCAACATCCTCGGCCCTTTTTCTTTAGAGACAGGGTCTTGCTAAGTCACTGAGGCTGGCCTCAAATTTGAGATCCTCCTGCCTCAGCCTCCTGAGTCACTGGGATTACAGGCATGCACTACCGAGTCTGGCTATGCAATTGGGTCTTTAAGGTCCCTTCAAATGATGGATTCCTTGTGTCATTATCTCATTCTTCTGGGAAAAAAGGCCACCAGGAGGTCCTTGGTATGAGGCTGCAATCCTTCCCCACTGCCACATCCTCCACCCATTCCCTCTCCACGGGGCTGGTCTCCTGGGTTCCCAGTGACATTTGGGCCTCTTCTTAGTGCAGTGGGCCACACCAAGCCCACTTCACCCCAGTTCATATCCACTTGGGATCTCAGAATGGGACCTTATGTGGAAAGAGGGTCTTCGTGGATGTAATCAGTTCAGTTCATAGTGGATCAGGGTAGGACCTAAATCCAGTGATTAAGGAAAAAACGGTACATAGTACGAAGAGTCCTGGGTGACGATGGAGAACAGTGACATGTCTCCAGGAGCTGGGAGACTCTCCCTCAGAGCCCCCAGAAAGAAAAGACCCTGATAACACCCTGGCTCAGGACTTCTCACCTCCTGAATGGTGAGAGAATAAAATTCTGTTGTGTCAAACCATCCAGCTCGTGATAATTGGTTATGGAGGCATGAAACCAAATACACCATCTTTCTGTGGAGTGAACCTTATGACCATGCTCTCACTCAAAGCCCTTCAATGGCTCCCTATTGACCTCAAAACAAATTCTCAATTCCTCAGGTGGTTCTACAGAGTCTTTCCTGACTTTCCATCTGCTGGTGTTGAGCAGACAACTCTACACACCCTGTTCTGCATTCACTCTGAATAATTCTGAAACACATGGGGCTCCTGGAAGCACATTCTGTCTCCTGCAGGTGATATTCATCATTCCTTCCTTTCTTTATCATGGAAAACTCCTACTCAGTCTTCAAAACCCAATGTAAATATCATCACTATTATAAAAACTTTCCAATTCCCCTCCTGAGAGCTTAGTCATTCCTCTCTTATTTCCCACAACATATTGGTCAAGCCTCTCTTCTTGGAACCCTGAACCCATGCCTGAAGTTATTTGTTTTAAGCATCTGTTCCGATTTAGGTGTGAGATCTTGAGATCAGGGGTGGTCTTATTTCTGCAAGGGCTCAGTAAGTGTTGGTGGACTAAATGACTCGGTGGAACGTACCACTGATGAGGGGCAATAGCAGGACATTGAATGATGAGGACATTGAATGACCAAGGTTCTCAATTTCCCCGGTTTTGGAGAGAGCAGCTCTCCACGAGGTCATGCATGTAACGCCTTGGTCACTTGTGAGAATGGCTGTTCCTTCAGTGTCCAGAAGCCTGCCCATTCAGGATGCAATTAGAGAGAGCCGCTGTGTACTTGGGGACACCTGGGAGTAGTTAGAGGTCTTTTCAGTACTTTGCAGGAACTACAAAGTACTGCCAGTCCCGGCATGGCTTACCCTTTGGCACATAGGTGCTAAGCAACTAGATCCCTTGGGCCATGAAATTACCTCTGCTTCATGGCCAGCAGAAAGATCTGGAGGAAATGTTGGAGGGAACTGGGAGGGGAGACAAGAGGTAAGAATATGGATTTTTAGGGCCAGACAGACAGAGGTTTCAAATCTGCAATCTTTTACTTCCTGGTGGAGTGACCTTGGACATGTCCTTGATCCTCTCTGAGCCTCAGTATTTTCATCTCTTCGCGGGTGAAGGTGCTCATGGCAACCTCTGCCTTGCAGCGTGGTGGTAATGATGAGATGCGGTGTTCCTGCATTTCCTGGCCGGGCAGCAAGCTGAGAATGTAATCTGTCACTTTTTATCTAGCAGGAATATTATTAGTTCAATGCATATTTTCTGGGGGACCTATAAATAGGGGACAATTGTTCCAGGATCTTGGGGCTTGATAATGTTGAAGATGCTGGAAGCCGTTAAATACCCTTTCACAAGACCAGGGAAGGGGTGTGTGAGCGCTCACTTCCTGAAGGTGCTCATTAACACCTGGTGGCTTCGGTGTAGCTTTGGGGCCAGAAAAGGCCATCTGACCTTCTGTCATCCTGTCTTCACCTCTGAGGGGAGTCCCATTAAATGAATCCATATTTTCTTGCTGGGTCCCTTGGTTGAAAATATCACACAAAATCAGGAAGCTTCGGACTGGTGATATTTCTCTCCTCTTGAAACCTGTCCACTTTGAAGTCTCTTTCCTAACAGCCCTGGGAGAAAATCCCATTTGCAGAACTTTCCCCGTGACCTTCTCTCCCAAGGTGAGATGATTAATCATGTCTGCATTTGTGCGACGTACGTTTCAGGAGCCATTGATTGCAGCTACAGTTTTAAAAATATAGAAACATGCTCCCCATTCGGTGCAGGTACAAATCTCCAGGATGTGCATTTTTGAGCCTGCGTATGGTGTAGGTGAACACTCCCCAAATTGAGACAATTCAGAAGCCACGGAGACAGAGAGAATGACTGCAGGAAATATAAAATGAGAAATGAGCGGCGAGACTTTTCGGTGCTGTTGTGAGATCATTTCCCTCCCCCACCCCCTTCCAAAGGCAAACTTGAACTTGAACTGTATTTTTGACACTACGAGCCTCATCTTCGAAATGGCCCAAATCTCATTTTAACGAGTACACATGATTGAGTTTGTCTAACTAGAGATTTAATGACCTGTAAAATGTTGCTCGAGCACCTGGCAACTCTCAAAAACTCTTTATATGGAACCTCAAAAGCATGAGATCCTGGGTTGGGGGTGTGCTATTGCTTTTGTTTAGGGGGCAAGGTGGAGTGCCTTCCAGAGAGAGATTATGCACACACATTGGGTCCATGGGCTATTGAAACTGAGCATCCAACAGCACGGCCATTCCCCCCCACCTCCCAACATCCATTCATCCATCCATCCCATAAGTATTTACTGAGCACCCCTCTGAGATAGGTGCTAAGGGGCTTGGTATTAGGAATAACGATGACAATGACAGTTATATTTTACCGAGTGCTCATTATATACCTTGCATTGGGGAAGAACTTGGCATAGAATCTTTCATTCAATCCCTACCATGTCTTGCAGGGTAAATGTTACTATTATTATCATCACCATTTTTTTTTTTTTTTGGTAGCACCAGGGATGGAGGCCCGGGCCTCATGCGTGCTAAGGTGTGCTCTATTGCTGAGCTACAAACCTGGTGTCATTCTACAGGTGAGAAAAATCAGCCTCGATTCCAAATTCTCAGGGAAGAATCAGATTGGCTCAGCTGGGGTTAAATGTCCACCTCGGTTCGAAACCAAGGTGAAGAGGGTAGAATGTGTCCCGGCTCAAGTTGGAGACAGTTCGGCAGAAGGTGGTCCTAGGAGAAGCGGGGTCTCTGTGAGTGGCCCCTTCTTCCACATCTGCTTGTCTGTGGGGGGTGGATGTTTGGAGAGATGAAGAGATGGGCGGAGACCAATGATGTCCTAGGTCCTGAGACCACTCCTTTGGGAAGCCACATTGCATCTACCGCTGAGCTCCATGGCACATCCTTGTCTCTAGGATCAGGTCTCTCTTTGGGTCTCTGAAAGGGATCGTGTTTCCTACAACTGAGAGGACCTGGGCTGGCTGGTCTAGCCATCACAGATTTCACAGGACCCTGTCCTGAAATGTGGCTTCTGTCCTTTGCAATACTTTGCACACAGTTGTGTGGTGTGGTGACAGGAGTCTTGAGTCTCTGTTGTACCAGGCAGCCCACGGGTAGGTCACAGGGCCCCAGTGCAGAAGGCTTCCAGAAGCCAAAACCCAGGCCTCGAATTTCCTGATGGCTCAGAAGGAAGTAAAAGGCACCAGACCTTCGCTTATTCTAACAAAGAAAAGCCCTTTCGACCTCCACCTCAACATTCTCTCAGCTTTCCCTATGGGGGAGATCAACAATGACAATAATAACAGCACCAGTGAGAGTGGCTTTTGTCTAGTGACGCTTGCTGTGTGCCCCACCCTGCAGCATGCACTTTAAGCACACTGTTCAGTGTGCCGCTCGTCACACTGTGGTGGAAACTGTGGCCTGGGACTTGCCAAGTCACACAGCTGTGAAGTGTGGGAGGCGGTATTCCAGTTCAGACCAGTCGGAAGCTGGAGCCCAAACTCTAACACTGAATCTAGGCCTAAGGCATTGGGCTGTTGCCTGGTGGTTACGGCCAAAGTCCTCAGGATTCATAGCTCCGAGTATCTTCTGGAAATCCTGAAAGCGCCCAGATGCAGAAGGCATTTAAGAGAAGGTAAGGCACGTGCACACTCACACACACACACACACACGCGCACACACACGTATCTACTTGTGTATATACATTTATGTATGCATACTGGAAATGTGAGTCACAACAGGTGTAGACAGTAATGACAGGGATACTGGTCCCACGAGGCTTAGCTCAGAGTCGCTCCAGAGACATTTGAGTGACAGCTCATTTTCTGATGCTTTTGGGATTTCAGTGAGCTCAGCAACCTAGAGCCCTGCCTTCCCTTCACATTTTATTTTTTTAAAAAGTCAAATTTGGGGCTGGGGATGTGGCTCAAGCGGTAGCGCGCTCGCCTGATATGCGTGCGGCCCGGGTTCGATCCTCAGCACCACATACACACAGAGATGTTGCGTCTGCCGAGAACTAAAAAATAAATATTAAAAAAAAATTCTCTCTCTCTCTCTCTCTCTTTAAAAAAAAAAAAAGTCAAATTCACATGGGACTAGATGTCACGGTGAGGTCAATGGTTGAGACCCAATACCAACCAAGACATGGCGTCACACAGGATCTTAATCCAGAGATTTAGCCAGATGGCATGACTGCAAACTCAGCATATTTTAAACATGCGCTGAGCATTCATTGAGTGCCAGACGCTGGGGCCTGTGACTAGAAACAAGGGAGATGTGATCCCTGAACTCATTATGCTTCTTGTCTGGTGAAAGAGGAAGACCTCGCACAGGCACGGATTTAGTTATTATGGTAGACGCAGCAAGTGTGGCAAACAGCTCTATGGAGGGACCCAGACGGCTTGGTGACAGGGGACGCTTGGAAGGAAGATGAGAGAAGGCTTCTTTGGGGAAGTGATATCTAAATGGAGACCCAAATAGTGATAGAAGTACATCTGCAAAGGGAGTGTTCTGGGCAATCTGTGCAAATGCCCGGAGGTGGGAAGATGCAGGGTGTGTTTAAGGCTTTGTCCTCTGAATTTTGAGAGTGGCATCATTGTGGCATTGCCTAGGAGAGTGAGGTGTGAGGAGCGTTTCCCCCCCCCCACCCCCAGGAGAGATGTTCAGTGACCTGTTGACTTTATATAGTAAAATATGCAAAGTCACAGGTAGATGACAAGATCCCTCTGGATGCAGCAGTCGGGAGTCGGGGTGTTCTAGGTGCAGAGGAGAGAAAGGCATCTTCATCTTCCACCTGCATTTTCAAATGAAGTTTGCAAGTCCCCAACCAGTAATGACAACGTGGGCAAAGCCACCGCCCAGGAGGAAGGCCGAGCTCGCTGTGTCTGCACGTGCTGGCACATGTGCGTTGGTGGCTGTGACTTGTGGAAGGGTGGGAGGTGGGGGGCTAGCCTTGGAGCTGCCTTGGCCCTCAGTCAGTCCGGCTCCTGCCGTGTCTTCTCCTCCAAATCTGCCTAGGACATTAGAGCTTTATGGGCACAGGTAGCATGTGGTGGTGGTGGTGGGGTGACTCCAGGGGGCCAGGGGAGAGGATCCAGACAGGAAAAGAGAATGTGAATGAGCAAGTGGGTTCCCGCTGTAGGCGACTTGGGCTCAGCCTTGCTGGGGCCACTGGAGGACAATGTTGAGCAGGGGCTCAGCAGGCTTGATACAACGGGGCCACCGGGTAGCTCCTTCAGGCTTTGCAGGCCAGACAATCTGAGTCAGCCTAATCTGCCCCTGGAAGCACCCATTGGCAATACATAAACAAACGAATGTGGCTGTGTTCCAATAAAACTTTATTTATAAAAACAAAAGGGGGGCCAGATTTGGCTGGAGGTTGTGTTTTGTCAACTCCTGGTATAGAATATGTCTCGAGAGTTGTTGCAAAAGCAAGGCAACCCATATGCTACCATGAAAGGCCGCCCCTAAGAATACTACCTTCTAGATCCTTCTGGAATGCCCCAGATTACAGGCAGAGAGCCACAGGGGTTACTGTGGGAAGTCACTGGTGTGCATGGGCATGGGAAGAGCCCAAGGGCTGCAGCTGCTATGCCCCCTTAAAAGCCCAGAAAGGACTGTTTAATAGTGAGTGAGGCAAGGCTCAGAGAGGTGTCATGTAGGCCTGAGGGCACACAGCAGGGAAGTGGTCCTAATGAAAACAGGGCTGGTCCCTATGCTCTCTGTGCACTGTGGACATTCTGAAAGAGGAGGTTTTCTGTGGTGTCCCTCAACTGCATTTTAACACCTGGGAAGGAATTTGTGCTCTGAAGCACATAGTTTAGACAGCAGGTCGCCATAACCTTCTCCAAGAAATGGAAGTTCTCCTGTGCCCTGGACTGCTCTAGAAGCACTTGAGAATCTCAGTAAAAACAAAGATGGGTAATTTGAGTGTTCTCTATTTTTAAGAACCTTTTTAAAATGTCTTGATTATATGTGTTTCCAGGATACAGATATAGAACTTTTACAAATCAATAAGAACTCAGCAAACTATTCAGTGGAAAATAAAACAAAGGACAACAAATATCTAATTCTCAGGAGAGAAAATGCAAATCGGCAATAAATACATAGATGATCCTCAGTCTCAATTGTAATAAGGTCAGTGCAAAAAAAAAAAAAAAAAAAGAAATGCCTTCTTTGCCTATCATGTGCTTAAAATTTTCAATATCTTATTAAGGGTGGAGGAAGATGTATCGTAGTTGGTACTTGGGTACCATTTGTAGGCTGAAATTGGTGCAGATTTTCTGGTGGGTACTTTGATTAATAAAATCCATTTCCCCTTCCTTCCTTCTTCCAAGACCCAAAGGGGGAATTGGGATTTGTCCATGCCAATCATGCCCATTCTGTCACCTTTGCCAGTGGCAGGGTATGGCTTATCTTGCAGCCCAGTCCTGGCCAATGGGACCCAGGGAAAGCTGAAGGGCTGTGTCTGCACACATCACCTAGAATATCTCCAGCTCTGGTGGGTCCACTGGGGACCATTCCCACCTCACTGAGAAGGGCAGACCAGAGAGATGGAAAGAAAGTGCCCAGGTCCATCCTTGATGGTTATCAAGCCATTGAATGAATCATCTTTGGAAAACACCAACCTCCGGACCTCTCATGAACATGGAAGAACAAAGCCCTTATTGTCTAGCCCCTCGGGTCTTCCTCTATTTGCAACCTGAAGTATCTTAATGGATATAATGAATTATCTCTTCCTTATAGAAGTATGAGGTCATGTGTCCAAACAGGCGACACACAGCTATTTAACTCTTGCATGTAGTTGTGAGGCCTTAAGAGGAACTTACATGGGCACTGGGGGATTTAGTGAAGAAACTGTGGTAAAAATTCAGTAAAACCACTGAACTCCAGGCCACTCATGACAATTGGGTAAATCTATATGTACTGATTCCGATGCAAAAAAAATTTCTAAGACAAAGGTCTTAAGTTTTAAAAACCTGTGAGATAAATGCATGCAGCAGGAACCCTTTTATGAAAAAGAAAATTGTTATAAAAATAAAGTGTGTAAAGATTCATATACAAGCATCATCTGTATGAAAACCGGTTTGGGAGGGGCTACATCATACACATGAAAAGTATTGACCTCTGGCCATGAGAGATGGACAGGCAGAGCCAGTTAAGACAGGCATTTCTTTCTTTTTTTTTTTTTTTTTAAATGCATAGAGCTTGTACTTTTAATGATAAAGATGGGTGAATTTATGATTTTTGTCATACAAATGCTCAGAAAATATCCCACCTGCTCATTATAGAAAAATCTAGCAAAACTGGAAGGCACAGATGTAAGTTTTGTTCAAACCTTGCAAGACAGAGGTCTATTTTTTTTTTCTCTTTCTCTCTCTCTCTCCTTCCCTTAAATCACGATTTCACGTCTCCTGGGAACAAAGAGGAGCTTCTCCTTGGGCCCTCAAATGTTTTTCTTGTGTGTAGCACAATTACTTGAGCAGAGTTCAGTGTTTCTAATCAAAAGCCACTTGTCAAGTAGGCTGGGCCACTTTCCCTGGTCTGCATAAACAAAAGCTTTTGTTGGAATTGGGTTTGGAAAGTGGGAGAACTGTGTCATTACAGAGAGAGAGAGAGAGAGAGAGAGAGAGAATTGAATTGATGAGAGGGAGAGAGAAGGAAGGAGGGAAGGGGAAAGGGAAGGGAGGCAGCTGGGTGGGGCACACTGCCCCTGATTCTGGAGAATTCTCCATAGAAACATCCACCCACCCTGAGTCTCCCAGCCTCAGCCGTTCTCTCCCAAAGGCTTGGCACGGTATGAACCTGACCTTCCAAAGGAGAGCGGCTTCTTGGAACGGATGCTCGGCTGGTAATGACAGCTCGGTAGGCGCGGACTGGGTCATAATTGCCTTCCGGTGGTCTCCTACGTTTTCCTGCACTGGGTACCATTAGGCTCAGGGCTCCTGTCGTGTGGTCATTAAATCATTGTTTGCTCTGACAGTGTCATTTCTTGCAAAGCCCTGGAGGGAAAATGCTGAACCATCTCCAGGACTGGAACGCAGCCACCTGGTCATTATGTCCAATGGCCCTCAAGCTGCTGCCCCTGAAGACGCCCTTGGGTGGGGCTGCACGGTGGCTCCCCAGAGGGAACAGCTCCGGGGTGCCCGTGAGCGCCTCCTGCTGTGTCTAAGTGGAAGTGGTCCTGGCGGGCGGGTGGGCACCGCACGCGTTCGGGAGGCTGGGTCTGGAGGCTGGGTGTAAAGAATAGAAGAACGGCCAGAAAAAAAAAAAATATATCCCCACTCCCAGGAAATAAAAAGGGATGGTCTTCTGAGGGCACCGCTTTATTTTCTCTCCTCCCGCGAGGGACAGAAGCAAAATTTTTCAGACAGGGTCTAATTGTCGTCTGAAATAAGTGGTTGAGAACAGGGAGGTTTGAGGTCTGCTGAGCACGGAGAGACCAGGTGGGAGGGACAGGTCTCCTGCTCAGGCTTCTCCAGCAGAGCTCAGGGCTGGGCGAGGAGGAAGCGGGGGTGTCTTTGACAAGGTGCTGGACGATCAAGGCCTGTTCCCCTGCGTCAGCACTTATTCATTCATTAACTCATTCATTCCTTTCTTCGTTCACTGAGCAGGTGGTCACTCTGTGCTGGACATCCTTCTGGGCGCAGGGGATATAGCGATGAGCCAGGGGCACTCAGATTGGGGATCTGAGGAGAGGTGGACCCAAGGACTATTTACAAAGGTGTGGGCGGTCTGTAAGGTGGACCAAGGGATCCTACGCCACCCCAGGGAGGGCAGAGCAGGCAGACATTGCGCCCTGGAGCTTAAAGGGGACAAAGCAAGGGAGCAGTGACCAAGAGGGGAGCTGTAGACAGAAGCTATGTGACAGCCCCTGGCAGAGAGTCACACCCACCAGGCCAATGCCCTTTGATCTCCTGGTGGCCCTTCCAACCATAAACAGGACAGCCACCCATTTGTCATCTCCTGGGGCATGAGACAGAGAGGATAAGAGCAGTGAGGGACCCTGGGGAGGCAAGTGGAATATTTCCAGCATTTTCTCTGCCCTTGCAGACCTCACATTCTACTTGGGGGGATGGACAACAAGCACGTAAGATCCAGTAGCTCAGACGGATAAGGACCTCGCTAAGCCAATCAGCACGTGTATGCAAATTAGTGAAAGCCACCCTTTAAGAGGATGCAGCCAGGGTGGGGGGGCATGTGGCTTGGTGGACCGGCTATCAGCCCCTCTTCTGGGTTCAGGTGAGGAGCTGGGGTGCAACTCACCCCACGAAACAGATCATCCCTGACCATCGAGTAGTCCAAGTAAATAAAAAAAATCAGAGGCAAGTGACAGAGATGCAAGGCAGGGGGGCAAAGTGGGGATTGTGTCCGCATCTGTGATTTCTCGTTGTTCAAGGACCCTGTGCTGTGCCGTCAGTCCTGTGGTCACTGAGGGTTACTACAGTGACCCAGAACAGGCAGGTGACAGGTGATGTACACAGACAGCTTTTCCAGAGCATTAGGCTTGGGCATGCCGGTGACGGTGACAAGGTGACAAATATGGTCTGTAAGGGGCCCTGAGGGAGGTTCAGACGGACTGCTCTCCTAGAGTCAGCCGGGCAGTCCCCTCTGAAACCTTGCAGGAAGGCAGGAGCCAGGACGGGTCCCTTGCAAAGTTAGTCCCTAGTGGGAGCCACTTGGAGCTCACGGGGAAGACACAGCTCTCTTCTCCCTGCTCCGGCTCCCTGAACTGTAATGAGCAATTTGTCTTTCAGCCTTGATCTGCTGTCAGCAGGGCTGACACTGACTCCGAGGATTAATTTCTCCTCGAGCTGTCTTACATGGCAGCCGACAGAGGGACAAAAAATTCCGCTCAGTGATCTGTGTTTGGCAGGAAGGGAAACACATTTCTCCAATGCACCGAAGAGATGCATGGAATCTCCTGGAATCCAATGACAGGAAGGCTCAGCTCCTGGCTTTGTCTCTTGGGCTCTCCCAAAGGGCCTGGCTGCCCAGATCTGCTGTTTTCTGCATACCTGCTTCTTAATTCTTCCTTCCTCTCTCTCTCCTGGATCCTTCTATCCCCTTAATACAACCATCATGGCCATGCCAAAATGGCAGTCCCCCCAGAGATGATTGGACCTTTCCCTCCATACATTACAGCTGTCTGGGTCTATTGCTCAGGGACCCAGATCCATATTCCCAGATGAGGAAATCTGTTCCAGTCATCTATGACCTGGAGGGTGGGATTATGTGGTAATTAGACCTTCTGGAAACTTCCAGAAACTTCCAGAAAGAGATGCTCAAGTGGCAAAAGCAGATCTGGATTTAAATCTCTACTCATCCAACCAATTCCAGATCTGTGGCCTTTGATAAGATATTTAATTTCTTTAAGCCTCAGCGCCTTCGTGTGTCTGGTACATGGTAAATATCTAGGAAGTGTTATTTAGCGGTTATCTATGACAGTGTCTCAGCCCCACTGCAACTTCAGCTGCTGTGGTGGGGGACAGTCACAGCTCAGTGGCCTGATATTTCTGGAGAAGCACGAATGTGACCCCATCACTGCTGTCTTCTCCTTGCAGTGAACACCAAGGTCAGAATTCAAAATGGGCTTCAAAGTCTTGGTGATTCAGCCAGAGTTTACACCTCAGTCCTCATTTTTCTTTGCTCTGTGTCACGCTCTCTGCTCACTCCCTGCTAGGGGCCAGCCTGGTAGGGACCAGCTTGAGCTTCCCTTGCTGCCTCATTTCTCAGGACCTTCACACGTGCTGTTCCCCATGCTAGGAACACTTTTCCCTCCACTCCTGCACCTGTTAAGTGCTCCTGAGTTCTCTGCACTCTCTTCTCCACGATCTCCCTCTTCACACTGGCAAGACTCGCTGGGATGTCCACAGAGGGCAGAAAGGGTCCCCACCCACTCCCTGGAACTGGTGGGTCAATGGCAATGTCTGCCACAGGGGTAAAATGTTGGAAAGGGGCTGGAAGAGAGATCTCTGCCCCGTGACGGAACGTTACAGACGGCCATCAAACTCGTTCACAGGCTTAAACAGCATCCTAATCACTGAATATTGACAAGAGGAGTACTGAAGCTAGAGGACCTAGAAATGAGCTCCGTGTTTGCTGAGGGAGGAGAGAGGGGTGAATTTGCCTGGATGAGGGTCATTCTCTCTGTCTGTCTGTCTGTCTTACTAATGATAAAGATGAAAAGATCACCAAAAAGGGTCCTGGCCACACAGAGCTAGCCTACTCTGCATAATCTGACTTCAGAAAGCAAGGCCCTTCCTCAAAGCGTCTCTGGTCAGTGGGGTCCCTTCCCCTGTCACCCGCTTCAACTTCCCGTTGAAGTTCTGAAGGTTTGAGATGAGAAACCCCCATCATGGGTTGAGAGCCCTGACTCCGTGGATGCTCACTGGTCCGATTTGGTATTCAGGCTCTGCGGCTCACCAGCCAGGTGACCTGGAATGAGTGACATCCCCTCTCCGAGCTCTACCTCCTCTCTAGAAGGGGTGGCAACTGCAGGAAGACCACACCACTGAAAAATCATCTCACCACCTGCTCCTTGGTGCCAGACCCTGGGTCCCCTGGGAGAATTCCAGCACCAAGTTAGACTGGGTAAGAGAAAGTCCAAAATCCCTTCCATGTTGGAGAGTTTACAACCACACATTTTTATTATTACTTTATTTTATTTTATTTTTTTTCATACCAGGAATTGAACCCAGGGTCACTTAACCACTGAGCCACATCTCCGGCCCTTTTTAAATATTTTTGTGTAAAGGTAGGGTTTCACAGAGTTGCTCGGGGCCTTGCTAAGTTGCTGAGGCTGGCTTTGAACTTGAGATCCTCTTGCCTTCGCCTCCTGAGCTGCTGGGGTGACAGGCGTGCGCCACGATGCCCGATTTATTATACTTCCTTGATATGAGTTTTTCAGCCAGTAAACAGTGATAAATATTTAACAACCTGCTTTCCAGAGGAGGAGACAGACCCTGATTTATAGTGATTGCCAATTCCCCTGGTGTAAATATTCCCGCCACGGTTGATTTCACTGTGCCAACTGGATGTCACAGAACGCAGAGTCGGGAAGAGATGAATCAGGTAGGCTCTTGGGAGGCAGTAGGAGTTATCCCCTGCATGGGCCTGGTCCCATTCAACTGTGGTTGTCCTTTTAAGGATATCAAATCAAACGGGCATGCAAGGATTAAGAGGTAATACTCGAAAATCAGCAAAGAGCCTCCTTAACTCTTGGCCATCTCCTAGAGACTGTGTGTGTGAAGGTTTGCAGTCCCACTCCAGATCATTCTATCTATGCCCATTTCAGAGGTAGAGACAGGGATGCACCTTCTTGCAAACACCGTAGGGACCCCTGGAGCTGGGCTTTGGATTCTCAGCTGCATGTCGCCTGCAGTAGTACATTCTCAGCTGGAGCTTGGCTTTGTATACTTGCAGGGTGTCTGGGCACCTGACTGCTTCCCTTTCAGATCAAGGAGCAAGGACTACCTGCTCTAGTCACTTTTCTGGGTCAGTTCAAACTCGTCACCACCTTTCTAGGTTGAGCATCACCCACAAGTCGATTACGGTTGGCAGCTCCAGGCTGGCGAGTTACTGGGCATTCCGTGACAATGACATCTTCATCAGATCTCTTGGTACATTTCACTCTCAGGACTTTCAAGGAAGCACCGTGGCTGAATAAGCTTTCACGGAGGTCCCCACTGTGTGCAAGCATGACACGGTTAGATTCACAGACTCCTGATGAGGAGGTAACAAGGCGCTCACTTATCTCTGCATACCGGGATGCGCTCCCCCTTTGCTCATGGAACCCAGCAAAGATCAGAGCAGCATTAGGGGCCCTGTGGGTCCCCAGACAACACTGGCCAATGGCAGTGGGGCTGCCAATGACTCCAGATGCCAACCCTGGCTGTTCTGCCGTCCATCCCGCCTCTCCCGCCACCTCCTGGGTGCCCAGGCCACAAAGCATTAAGTGTCCTCCATCCACCTGAAAAATGGTGCTCTATGTATCATCACTTAGGTTTAATTGTGAGTGGCTTAGAGGACACTCACCTGGGGCGATTTTACACAGGGCCATCATGTCGGCATACGCGTTTCATGATCTGTGGCCATTGGCAACAACAGATATTTTTAGCTTCTTAGTAAAAGTTTGGCATGAGCTCTTGGTGCCTGTGTGTGCGTGTGTGTGCGCATGTGCGCATGCATATATTTTTTTCCCTCCTGTTTTCAATGCTGGAATCGGCCCCTGTCTGGTCCTACCGAGCCAGGCTGAGCTGGGGGTTTCTAGAACAGGTGGAGATGGCTGGGTAAAGCTGGTCCTTGAATGACCTTGCTCCTGGTCTCACACCTACCAGAATGCGCTGGCTCTGGGCCGAGCATCGACTGTCACCTCCATCTTCAATTTGTGGTCTGCCTGCTGTGCACCGAGGGAGGACTCCATAGTGGGTCTGGTGTCCTGAGTGTGTCCAGCCGGCCACTTCTGGCTGTCCTGACCAACCTGTGCCAAGCCTGGCCTGCGCAGAGGGCTTTGCCTGGAGCGTTATCTAGGCTTGTGCCTTGGGGAGTTTGGCAAAGGAAATCAATCTCAGCAGCGCACTTGCCGCTTGTTGGAGGGAGAGCCAATGCCAGCTATGTCCTGGGAGGCGGGCGCCATGTCCATTAACAGCATGAACAGGTCTGGGTTCCAACTCCATCTCGGTGGCTCATTCGCTCTACCACCAGTTATCCAGTCTTCCCGAGCCTCCCTCTGTGCGTCTGTGAAATGGTCTAATAGCGGTTGAAAGGGCTGTTGTAAGATTCATCGAGGGACCTTGCACAGTGCTGGCAGGTCCCAAGCACTTCTTTATGCTCTTTGGCAAAGTCTGTAGGAGGCTGTATTCACAGAGTAGTTACATGTAGCGTAGGAGAAAATGTGTAGAGATAAAATGGAAAGACTTTGGAACCAAATGATCCTGGGTTGGGTTCCAAGTTTTCCCATTTACTAGTTGCACAGAAAAGGCAGGGAAATGAAGGAATCTTGCTAAATAGTAAACGGGACCTTCTTCTAGGGTGAGCATGGGTTTGGGATGATGGTCAAAGATGCTTTCAGTTCTTAATGCTGTCACATTGTAACTGTTTACAAGACAAATGTGTTTATGTTACTATTTGTGCAAAAGGAAACAGAACTGGTTGTTTGAGTTTCCCAGATTTTTGAGGGGCCAGTCGGACGAGGCAATGGGAAAGTGTCCTCGATATTCTGCAGTGGGGAAGTGACCCCACTCCCCCAAATGGAGATGATTCCTGGGAGGTGGCCCCACTGAGGGAGATACCCAGGGCAAACTGGTGAGGGACAGGGATCTAGGGGAGGATCCAGAACAGACCCAATGAACCACCAAGCAGAAGTCACTTCTGTGTGCTTACGCCAAGCTACGAGTGACTGAGGGGCCAACAGCTTCTACTCTGTCACCCATCACGAGAGCACAGGCTCTGCAGTCGGATGGGTGCTGGGGGAGCTGCCCGCATTTCTGCAAGACATGTGGTCAGGTGACAGCCCCCTGCGTCACTGGGGTGTGGGACACTGGCTCCCTGGACAGCCCAGCCAATGGCTAAGCACTGTGCATGTCCCAGGGACGTTTCTGCCCCACCTGGGATGCCTAAGTGGGCGGTCTTGACGCTGGCGCTCCCCGGAGCTGAGCTGGCCAGGATCTTCTCAGCGCCGTACTGTTGCTGGAGGGTCCTCGCCAGTCCTCCTTCTCCTAGAAAGGTCCTCATGGAGGGCTGGAGGCGCCCCCTGCTCGGCCTCTCTAGCTAGCACAGGGTGATCCCTGACAAATCTCTTGCTGGCCCGGCTTCACTGCGATGTCAGAAGTGGGGGGACCCTGAAGGTGGCCATGTTTTCTTTGTTGTTAATGAAACACAGAGAGGGGGCCCCACTTCCCACAGTCACATTTCTTGGTTTAATGTGACCTTTCCGTCTGATTACCGCTCTGCTCTTTTCCCCAAGGAGAGGAAGTATTTTAAAGAGGCGATAGGCTAGTTAATTAGGTGGCTTTACATTTGTCAGACTTCGCACCTAGAGCTCCGATGAGAAGGGGAGATCGCGGGAAGGAGCTGGGGGCCTCGTTCATTTTGAAAGCTGGTTCCAGGGCCCTGTGGGTGGAGCCCCCAATTTGCATCCTGCCTGCACCAGAAGCCCATGAAATTTTTATGCCATCTGAGCCATCGGCACCTCCATTCCTGGCCGTCCTGCGGACGTCTGTCTGTCCTGGGAAGGCAGCCCTTGGCGTCAAGGAAGGACACTGCACCCCCACCACTTATGGCCCCACGCCCCATTATGTTGGGTGACCAAATCAAACACAGGGGGCTGTAAAAAAGCCATCACCCAGGGACGCGAGCCATGCATGTATTTCCTTCTTGACTCCTTGTTCGGCCACTGGTAGCCTGAAATCAGTGGCAGGAATTTCTATCCCTACTACAGCAATTGACAAACCCCACAAATGAGGTTCCCCAGCCCCCAGAAAACTGGTTCTTAAACATTTATCAGCACCTCACCGGGCACGTTCTTAAGAGACGTTGTCCCTAAACCCCACCATTCCCTCCAGCGCCCTTCCTGCCTAGACTGCAAAGATCTCTGTATTCACACTCAGTATTTTCATAACGTTTCCCCTCCTCGCAGTACCCCTTACCACCTCCGAATTGGCCAAGCTGGTTAACTGCCCTGGGCCTCAGTTTTCTCATCTGCAAAATGGGGATGATAATAGCATCGCACCTTGTTTCTCTGTGGCTGCCCCAAGGAGTCGGTGAGCACAGTATATTTAACATTCAGCAAATTTAATCCTCAGGATAACTCACAGTAGCACCTGTGTTGTCGTCCAGATGAGGAAGGGGAGACGTTGGGATTTTTTAAGTGGCCGGATGAAAGTGTCACGGCCAGAAAGCGGCAGAGCCAGGATTAGAATCCAGAGCTCTTGGAAGCCCGAAGTTAGTGAAGTTAGTGTGTCTGACCTCCGCATTGATGGACCCTTGCTGTGCACACCCCTCCCGGCCCTTCCTGAGCAAAACCACCCATCTTTGGCAGGAAGAAGGATGGGGTTCTTTTGGTGTTTCCTTTGGAGAAATCTTGATTGCCTCAAAGAAGAGAGGGAGAAAGGGAATGGCGGAAGTTCATTTGGAATCCTGAGTTCATTTTCCAGGCCTCCCAGGCTGTCAGGATGACGGATGAAAGGTGCAAAGGTGGTCAATCACCCACGTGTCCTGTCTCCACCACGGAGGTGAAAAAGGGGGCCACACCACGCTGGGGTTTTGAGAGGACTATGGAAATGCAGTGGGAAACCCCTCGTCAACATTTGCAGATTTGTTGGTGGGAGAGCTGGAGTGGGAACCCCCATCAGCGTGGATTCGAGCGCACCGTCTGTTCTTCTTTGCCTGAAACTGCTCACTATCACGCCAGGCTCAGGATTCCACACAAATAGGCATGAGTGAGTAAGTGATTGGGCTTCTCGTGACAGTCCTTTAACTGTGATAAGAAAATCCCCAGCTGCAGATGAGGAAATGGAGGCTCAGAGAGGTTAAGGAATTTGCTCAGAGTAACACAGCTGCAGGTGGGATTCAGCAGGATTGGAACCCAGCTTTCCTGCAGCTCAATCAACTACAATTGCCTCCTCTTGAGCTTCATAATAGGAATAGCAACTGTTTATTGAGCAAATACTAGGTCCTAGGCATTTAATTGGAGGAATACCCCAAGTTCCGCATATAGTACCAGGGAGTTAAAGTGGCTTCAGGGGTAGGTCAAGGTCAGCCACCTTGCCTGCCTTTCAATACTGTGTAAAGAGGACACAACCCACTCTGCCACTTAAATCTATGACATTTCCTTCCCGATTCCAAGTTTCCCACAATGCAATCCCTCCCTAGTCACCATCTCTTGTGACCCTCGGGCACATCTTTTACTATTAATATTTTTCTTTACATTAACATTAAACAACAACAATAAAACCCTCTAGTGTCTATTTTAGTTTCTTCTTGAGCAACAAAGTCCACAACATGAAAGTGCTCATCAGAGGTCTCCTAATGCACCAGGGAAATCAACACACAGTGAGCAATTAAGAGTGGCCTTCCCTTTGAAGTCATCCTGGGGGGCCACTGCTAAGGAGGATCCTGTTTAGGGCTTAGCCGTGTGGTGTCCCCTGAGAGCTTGGGTGTGAGCCGAAACAAGAAGTGAAAAGACTGGGTTATGAGAGCTGTAACCCCATTGGTGGATCAATCCACTGATGTGGGACTGTTGGCAGGTAGGTGGCTGGAGCAACACCTGTGTCTTTGGGCCCCAGGGTCCAACCCCAGGGGTCCTGAAGGAGGAGTGGCGTCAGCGAAAGAAGAGACAGGACATACAGGTTGCAAGTTATATGCAGCCTCCAGAGAAGATCTGCTGCCCCTGGAGGGGCCTTTATTTATATATATACCTTTTCTACAGGTGTTTTTTCAGGTAGTTAATGCATAGCCTCAAAGCCCGAAACTTCTTTGATTAACATGATTTTCAAGAGTTACAATCTTTTCTGACACGTATGGATTACCTAAGATATTGAGTACATTGTTCCAAATATTTTCCTATAATCTTGGCCAATCGTGATTAAGCTTTTACATTTTTACCTCAATCACCAGGTGCTAGGCGACGCAACTTGACTACCTGTCTCCAGACCTATTATTCACTTTTAACTTTAAGGCATACCTGTAATTATTTCATTAACCTTTAACTTTAAAGCATACCTATGATTATTGGTAAGCTTTCTTTTTTTCTAAACTAAAATCCCAGTAAAACGCACTTAAAATAGTGAAAGTCTATTCCTTAAAAAGCCTACTACTCTGAAGTGCCTCTAAAATATATTTATGTTAACTTTATTCTACTTTTAATTTCCAAGGTCATTTCCTTTCTTTTTTTTCATATGACCTATTTAACTGCTTTCTTAAAGAGTTTCCCTGATCCTTGGTCAAAGTACACCAAGTCTTACATCTTTGTATTCTTTAACTAAAGGGCAGGCTCTGCACTTCAGCCCATTTGCCATTAATATTAACTGTGTTGTTTCCCAATTTCATCATGAATTCCTGTGTAAGGCAAAGGAGGGTCTGTTGGTGGGGGGAATGTATGTTGCACAGGTTGTGGCCTTAGAACGGCGGGGTCGAGGGGAGGCTTAGTGCAAATTGTTAACCTTGGATAAACATTTCTTGTTGCTCAGGCTTGAGGAAAAACACTATTGTTTGTATCCTGAGATATGTTGAAACACAGCTCAGGGCACGTCTTAATTGTATCCTTAGTCTCATTCTGGGAATTTTCCTGACATCTCAGGCCTTGCGTACTTCTATTATTGATTGACATGTGCCCTGTTATCCGTATCATGAGTATCATAAGCAAAACTCTTAACATTCCACATGGCTCCGGTTTCCAGATGGTGTGGCCCTACTACAGGGTCCCCCACGCTGTGACCCTGTCAGACAGTGGGTGCAAGAGCGCCTTCACCATTTGGGGTTTCTATCTTTTCCCAGGTGGGTGGAACTCTCGCGCCCGTCAGCAGACCACGGACTGAACCTCTGAATCCATGAGCCAAAATAAACGTTTCCTCCTCTAAGTTGCTCTTACCAGGTTTTTTGGTCACAACAAGGCCAAGTTGATCAAAGTGGGGCCCAGCCACCCGTTTGTATCTCAGAGTGAAAATTCCTTGGTGGATGTTTGAAGACAGAAGTGCTTTCTAGAAGGTTCAGACCAAGGTTCTGCCTGACTCTCCAGATGTCGATCAAATCTCTAAGAATTTGTCCTATGAGGGTCCCTGTCTTGTTCTTTGTTTCTCCAGGACCCTGGACCCATGGCTATGAGAGGGTGGCTCCTAGCTGTCTCAGTCCTAAGTATCAGCTCCAAATCTCAGTGGCCCCACTTTACCTAGGAGAACAAGAGAGGTGAAGAGGCAAAGCTCTCAGGTGGAGGAGCCCATTCCTCCCACTAGCTGGGGGGAGCCCAGGTCGGCCTAATTCAACCCCCAAACTCTTAAGAGACCAATGCTCAGCTGCCCCCTGGCTGACTGACCTCTGTGTCCTGGCCACCTTCCACCTGAGGCTCACCAGATTGGGAGGGTCCTGGCTGGGGTCATCACGGGGCCTCAGCAAAAGCCCTTTTAATAAAGGATAGAGGCTGCAAATCTTGTTATTTTTTCAGAGACAGGGTGGGGGATTCCTGGCCGCGTTGTGCAGAAGAATTCCAAGGCAGTGTCTTTCTGGAGGTTTGGAGAGACACCAAATCCTGAAGAAATAACAGCTCTGGGGCTAGAAAGCGAAGCTGCGCAGAGAACTGCATGGATGCTGGGTTTGTTTTAGAAACTCTAAACAATGGTTTAGGAGCGTCTCCGAGGCCAGGCCCCGAAGGATGGTGGGAAATCCTCAGGCTTGGAAGAGCAAAGCATCTTGTCCAAGATTTTACAGCCTGTCAGTGGTAGATCTGGGATTCGAATCCTGCTCCGACTATAAAGGTGGTTGTTTTTCCTGACAAATAAAAGGCAAGGAGCCATCTATCCATCCATCCATCCATCCATCCATCCATCCTCTATCCATTCATTCCACCACTACTCATTGAGCCACTTCTCCATCTAAACTCTGGAAATAGGCTGGGAACTAAGTTTGAGATTTAGGCTCCTTAGACAAATCCCTGGAATTCTCTAGATTTCTGCTCTGCCTTCCCTTTCCCCCAGAGGGGACACGGGCATTACTCTGGGGTCCTGTGCTTTCTAATCGTCCCTGTTATGGGCCAGGCTCTATGGGCAATGACCAAACAGACTCCATTTTACCCTGAGACTCCATATCATGTAAGAAATGCTTCTCCCGTGGGAAAGCCCTGCCTCTGGACCCATTAATAGTTACTTCTCATAACATACTTGGCGCCACAAAATAGCAATGCTTATACAGTTGTTCTCTTTGGTTTCCATTTTTCTTGGGCAATGGACCTTGTCAGAGGTGGATGGTCCAGACGTTAGTAGCCATTCTCTAACTTGTACTGAACTAAGGGTCATTTTGACCCCACTTCCCTTCTGCTTGCTTGCTGCTGGGCCAACCTGGGAAGTCCTGTGGGAAATACCAACGTGGCTGCCCAGTCCAGCTCCTGTGCCTGCTTGCTTGCAGCTACACCAACCTGGATGTGGTTTTTGCCTTTAAACATCCTAAAACACTCAGGCTGGGGGCTGTTCCTTGCAGAGACAGTTACGGGTCCTGCAGGGAGCAGTCCCCGGCTGGCAGGCTCAATAAAGACTCTGCAATTCGGACAAACCTGGGACTTGGTGTGTTTTCTGAGCCATCTGCCCCACAACAGTCTCAAGGATCTAATTCGCTGATGTCACCACAGCTTTGTGATCTCCTTCTCCTATAGGAGGAATGGGTCCCCCAGCAATGGCTGCTCAATGAAGAAAACATGAGATGCTTGAAGCATGGAATCAGCTAAGGAGAGACCAGGTGTCCCACAGCGGAGGCATAAAGGTTCCAGGGCCCTTGTTGATGAACAAAAAGGGTCCCACATTTTACACCAAACTGCCCGAGAGGGAGAGGTGGTTTTTATGGAGCAGATGCATCTCCTGCAAGGCCTAGGCTGATGGCAGGATGCCAGAGAGGTTCCCGAGATGGGCGGGGACAGCTGACTCGCTCCACCCGCGTGACCTCTACCAACAGATTTCCCGCCCCCCCCGCCCCATGCAGTTTGCAGGAGCTGTGTGGGAAGGGACCCTCTCGCCCCTGTCCACTGCGTGCCTGGGATCGCTGCCTTGTAAACGGGGTACACGGTGTCACCTTTGCGAGGTGCTTCTTTTCCCAGCCCGACCTGATCGTTCGGGATCCAGTCCCAAGCCTGTGCGCGCAGGCCATTCATTATCATGACAAGTTAAGCCGCGCTCCCAGACGCTGCTGAGCACCGGGGCGCCGGCCGGCTGCCTGACGTTTGGCAATTTTTTTTTTTTTTTTTTTGCCCAGAACTTAACAACAGTGCGTGATGATGTCTGATACGCTTTCCTTAATTCATTATGGATTCCGTGGGTTGGAGAGACACTGAACTTTAAGAATTGATTGTGTTGTTTGGAATGATCTGCGTGCTGGGGGGTGGGGGTAGGGGGTGTGGAGGACTGAATCCCAGGTGGCGCGGGTGTCAGGTGGGCTGGGGCAGGTTGAGGGACCCCTGTTTCTGAGCTGACCTGGAGGTGGGGCCTGGTGTCCCTATTCCCTGGCTGACTTTCCTCATTTGCTTCCTCCCTGGGCCTTGAAGACATTTAAATTTGAAATTCCTGCTTTCAGTAACTGGGTTCAGACCCACAAAAAATCTGGGTGACTGACACATGTCCTGATGCCCTTGAAAGGTCTCTGAACCCCCACATCACCACGTCCATCCTTTGGACAATCAATAACTGGGCACTTAGTCCATCCCAGGCCTTGTGCTGAGAGACAAAGGCAGGGGACAATCGCAATTATCACCCGGGGATAGTTACCACATGCCAGATGCTGCCTCAACCCGTCAACCCATTTATCCTCATGGCAACTCCACCAGGTAGGTACCATTATTGTTCTTGATTTACACATGGAGATCCTGAGGCTCAGAGAGGTGGAGTAACTTGCCCTTGGTTGCACAGCCAGTGAGTAAGTCCATACTCTGAACCACCGCACATCACTCTTTCTCTGGCAAGGCTGATTCCTAGGGAGCTTATGTCAGCTTTCGAGGACTCATCTGACTTTAAACTCCGGCAGCCCTCCGAATCCCTCCTGCCACACGGATTTAAGGAATACAATGAGGTCCAAATGTCTTTCAACCCCACAACACTAGAGAGCTTCTCCATCCCCCTGGGACGGCCCTCCGCTTGCAATTTTTACCCTTTTCTGGGTTGAAAGCGAAACCTGCTTGGAGATGAGCCTCTGTGCTTTGCATTTTCAAATCTCCACTGCAAGTTTCTCTCTCTCCAAATATGGAGACTTCTCAGGCCTGGGTTGAGCGCCCACCCCTCCAGTGGTGGCGAGCAAGGCCCCATAGAAGGGTGTGTGCTTCTGTGTTTTTCAGCTTCAAGAACAAACTTGCCTTTTTAAAATTTTATTTTACTTTTTAAATCTCTGGAATCCCCAGCTGTGCCCTCGCCACGTGGTCAGCATGGTCAGTGTCCTTCCACGGTTCTTCCTCCGCCACCCAAGAGAATAGGAGGTCTCCCCCATCTCTCCCCTTCTCTTGGGATATTAACTGGGAAAACTCAAAGAAGAGGAGGAGGAAGGGGGGGGGGAACCTGCAGAATGATCAGATCACCGCAGAGGAGGAGCCATCAGGAGCACCCATTAAATTGGGGGTATGAGAAATAAAAGGGCCAGTAAGTGGCCGTGGGCCTGGACCCACGCAGAGCCGCTCCACCTGCCAAGTGCTAATCAACAGCAGGGAGTCTCCATGGAAACCCTCCTGGGGCACGTTGGTGAACTCGTGTTAATTATGTCTTCTGAAAAATGGGTCAGGGAAGGGTGGGAGGGTCTGCTGTCCCTGCTGCCACTGCAGGGGGGCATCCGGTGGCCACACGCTGAACTCAGAAGTCAGAAGGTGTCATTCTTGACTGTTTGGCTGAGAGGTAAGTCCAAGTCCAGTGTCTCTGCTAGGCATCCCTGTCCCTCTCCAGCGGCACCCTGGACCTCCACGGAATCTTGCAAAGGGTCAGTGGCTGTCCCCATGTCTTAGCCATACTGATGGCTAAGCATGTCATTATCATTTACTGTCCTCCCCAGCCAGTCCCGGGTCTCTAGACTTTATAGGGCGTGCGGCTACAAAGTGACAGGTCTGGGGCTCGAACCCAGGGATTCTTGCTCCAGAGCTCAATTTTTTTAAAAAGATAATAATTTGGGGACAGTTTTATTGAGATATAAATCACGCACATCTGGAGCCTCTCATGTTCCCAGAGATGGGCGGCCGTCGCCGTGGTCAGTTTCAGAGCCCAGACTGAGACCCAGCTCTGCGGGCTTAGCTCAGGAGCCTGAGCACCAAGATTGATTGACACCTCATTTCACCTTGTCCAAGGAACACGTGAGGGTCCCTCCGACGCGGAGTTTGGGGGGCTCAGGGCTACAGGATATGGGATCACCGTGCAGAGCGGGAACTCTGAGGGACTGAAGGGACAAGAAGGACCTCTGCCTTCCAATTCCTCATCTGGGAAATAGGGAGGAACGTCAGGGCGTCCCCTTAGGGCCGTTCAGAGGCCAAATGCGTCAGTCCCTGTGAAAGTGCCAGGAACAAGGCTGGACCCCAGCGAGGGCCATGAAGCCTTTTCTGTTACTTGCATTGTTGCCTCGAAATGCCACCTGGGGTGGCTGGCCTGATCCCACAGGTCAGGGCTGTGTTTGTTCCGAGAGACCCTCGCTGCCCCCCTGCCCTTGACCTGGACCTCAGTTTTCTCATCCATTAGCTGGGGTGATCTGAGACTCTTAGGTCCTCTGCTGATGACGGGGACCTCCTCTTGGAGTCGCCCCAGGGAAGTTTTTTCTAAGTGGGATGGGGGGGGGCTTCTCCAACACCCCACCTCAGTCTGGGAGTCAGTCACCCCATGCCTGATATTGAGGCTCCCCTGTCCCTGTCCCCTGGGAAGTGTGGGTCCAAGAGGCAGCGCAGTCCTGGCTCTGGTAGAAGGAAATGGGGCCTCCGGGTCCCTCACCCTCCCTCAAGTCACTGGGCTTCTCGGTCCTCAGGTTCCTCCTCTTTAAGGTGAGGACGCGTCCCCTCTGCGGGTCGGAGATGAAGTGCGTGAGTTTCCGTAAAGCGGCTTTGTAAGAAGCCCTTTCTGCACCTCTTCAGGGAGACCCCAGGACTCCAGGCGGGGACCCGGGGTCTTTTCAACATAGCATCTCCACCGTCGAGGAGACTGTGGCCTGCACTTTGAGTTTCCTGGGGAGACACGGCCTCTGATCCGCCTCCACTGGCTGTTAGGTGCCTCCCATGGAGGCCAGCCTCCGCTGGGGTTCCGCTCCCTTCTCCCGGTCAACAAGAGGACAAATGACCCACAGATGGGCTGCGCACGAGACCCCTGGCGGCTCTCTGTCTGTCTGTCTGTCTGTCTCTCTCTGTGTGTCTCTCTCTCTGGTTAACGGTGGATCCCTCTGCGCTTTGCTCTGTCAACCCCCTTGGCATTTCTCTGATCCCACTTTCTCTCGGCTCTTGCCTCTGACCACAGCAGAACAAGAAAACAAATGCACAAGAAGACCCCAACTCGAATGGCACGGGGACCCTGTGAGGCAGGAGGGTGATGCATCTCTTTGTTCTTATTTTCAAGAGATGAATTCAACATGAACCAGGAAGTGCGCTGCTGCGGTCCAGTGCTTCCTTTTCTTGCTTGTTTAGTTTTTCAAGAAATGCTCTCTTTCTTTCTTTTTCTGGTGTCTGCTACGTGTCAGGGACGAGTTGACCTTTCTGCAGTCTGCCCGGTTCCTTCCATCTCCCTCCAGTGGGGCTAGTCAGGGTGGGCCTCAGGTCTGGGCTGAACATGACCTTGGGAGCCAGACAGAGCCAGGTTTGACTCCTGCTGTGACCACGGATGGTGTCACCAGGGACGGTCATTCATGTCCAAGAGACTCGCCCTCTGCTTCAAGCACTTCTCACAGTTGTTCTGGGATTAAATGAAACGTGGATCCCAGGACCTGCCCCCCCAGGGTGGAGGCTCAGCGATGGGTTCATTTCCATCTGCCTCCCGTGTCCACTGAGTTTTCTCCACACCCCGAGCCGGCCTTCATCCTCCACCTCCTCTTGAGAGCTTCTCTGGGGAGCTTTTTCAGAATCCCTGACTAACCTAAGTCCTCCTGCTGTTGGAGCCCGTGACAGCCTGTGACAGCCCGTGCCCCTCGTGCTTCAAACAACAGGTACCACGGGAGCCTCCTGTTCCCGCCTGTGCCTTTCATCTGGGCTGGTGGCTCGTGGGTATGGATGCTGGTCAAACCTCTAAGCTGTAGACTTAGTGTGCGCATTCACGTTTATACATGTCCAGACCTCAAAAATTGGTTGAGAATGAGAAAGATTCGGCTCGAGAGACTGAGGCAGGAGGATCGTAAGTTCAAAGCCAGCCTCAGCAACAGCGAGGCCCTAAGCAACTCAGTGAGACCCTGTCTCTGAATAAAATACAAAATAGGGCTGGGGATGGGGCTCGGGGGTCGAGTGGCCCTGAGTTCAATGCCTGGTACCCCCTGACACACAAAAGAATCAATGAGTAAAACAAAACGGTAAAATCAATCAGAGAAGGAAGAAGGGAAGCCAAGTGTCGTGTCCCAGCCTGGAGTCCCTGACAAGGAGGGTGTGGGTCCAGTTTCTGAGTAGGATCTGGCAGAGAGAGAAGCCTATTGTTATCATCGCAACAAGGAAAAAGAAAGAAAAAGGGTAAAACCACAAACATCATATTTTCAAAGACACTAGAGAGCCGTGGGAGCAAAAGAAGATGCTCCGAATTGGAAATGCAAAGGGCTTAGAAACTACAGAAGCCAGGGACGACGGAAGGACAGCCCGAGAGCGCCCAACAAACAGCAAACAATCCTCCGACCCGCCCTTCCATGGCTCTGTGTCCAACAAGAATGTCCTTCAAAGCTTGCAGCAAATAAGGACAGGGTCAGACACACACGCTGGTGGCATTTCTCATCAGCAACAGCACAGCACCAAGAGACAAGCTGCAGCAAATCTGGGGACTCCAGAAGCTGGTTCCAGATGGAATTGGGGACCCGCAGGAAAGGATGAAGGGATCAGGGGAGGAAATGCGGGGACACATTGATAGAAAACCGGCTGTTTACAGCAATATTGGTATTACTATGTCTGTCGATCCTGGAGTAAATGCCAAAAAAAAAAAAAGCACCAACGACAATAGAAACAATCGATACATTTGATTTTCTTAAATTTAAGACTTTCTGCTCCCAAAAGGCACCCTTAAAAAGAACAGAAAGGCCCAGGGGAAGATATGTGCCCACACATGACAAAGCACCAGTGCTTGCCCTATGTAAAGAACTCCCACAAATCAATAACACAGGACAAAGCACTTTTTAAAAACGGAAGACTCAAACAGGCACTCACAAGAGGGAATTCCAAATGATTCACAGTGACGTAACAGGGTCACCTCTCAGGGAGTCTGAGAGAGTTTGGGGGTTCAGGAGATGCTCTGTCTCTTGGTTTTGTGGAAAAGGCTTCTTGGGTCTTTTCTGGCTGTGCAAAAATTGATAAACCTGTACAATTCTACCCGTGCACTGTTCTCTGTGCATATTATAATAAAACTTCTTTTTAAAAGCATTTGGGGGAGCATAAAGTCATTTGGGAGAAAAAAAAAATCTACTGACGGAAAAAGACTTCAGGATACCCAGGAAAATGAAAGAGAGTGCCAAAAGGGTCCCAAGGCAAGACGTTGCGGGGACGAAAGGGCAGTTCCGCAGGCCTTGGTGATGTGAAGCCTCTGGGGTGGATCTCATTGGAATTTCTAGGGGATTTAGTCTCTGGGTAGGCACAGGAATAAAGTGAAAAACAGACCAGGAGCCAGGAAGGAGGGGAACTGTGAGCTCAGGGACTGACGGGATCTGTGTCTGGGGACTGGAATTGTACTGAGAAGATTCCTGGGGACGTTCTGTCCTACACTTTAGAGGGGAAGATCTGAAGTCGGGTGAAAGACTGACAGGAGTTCTTAGCCAGAGTTTCTAGAAAGAAAGATGGCTTGAGAAGGTAACAGATTCTAGACATAAAATTTCGCATGAACTAACTATGGGTAAATGGATATAAATATGAATGAAATGAGAAAGAAGCAAACGGTGACCCCTTGTTCCAATAATAAATTAAGGGGCACAGTCTCTACGGGAAACTCGACGGGATGCTCGTGAGCACAGATATTCAAAGGGATATTTCACCTTTGGGTGTCTGGGAGGAGATGTCTCGGTGAACTGACTTCTAGAATATTCTGGAATCATCCAGAAAACCTAGAAGAAAAGAACCAGGGGAACTTTTACGAAAACCATCCAGGGTGACGCTTTTCCCATAGGATACGTGTGGTTCAGAGCTGGTGGATCCCAGGGGGTCACAGGCCCGGGACTTGACAAGGACGCAGGACGGGTTTAGTCAACAGATATTTGCTGCGTGTCTTCCAGCAGCCTTGACTGGCCCGTGATCCTCCAGCCGCTGCAGGTGGCTGGGCATGAAGGAATCCATGATCATTCATCCAGTGGGCTCATGGCTGCTGGTGGTGACACAGTTGTACCAGCGGGTGCAGGACGGGGGCTGTTACTGTGGAGCCCCACGGAGCTGGGAAGGGAGGAGACAGCGAGAGAGACTCAGGACAGCTTCTCCACAGCAGGAACTTCCTGATCTGCCTTGTTTTAAATGAGCCACGAATGTGCTCCGGGACCCAAGACAGCATCTGTTTCGCTTTTTAAATCAACCAACAGGAAAAAAAAAAAAATCTAGATGCTCAGACCACATTGAAGTACCGAGCCCACGCCCGGCCAGCCGTCTCGACCCGGGTATCCTGCTTACCCAAGTTGCCACTAAAAGTAGGGGCCATGGTTACCCCCATTTTGCAGATGAAGAAACTGAGTCCTGGAAGGAGAGAGGTGAGTCTCCCGAGCTCCTACAGCTGGGAAGTGGCGGAGCCGGAGCTTGGACGCTGCTGCTGCCAGGGTTCTGGTGACCTCACTGTGGGGAGGTGGCAGGACAGGGGCTGCAGACCGGGGGGGGGGGGGGGGGCAGAGTGAGAGACCCAGGAGATTGGAGCTGGGACAGGGAGTTATTTAATGCACAGCTTCCAAACTCTCTGCGAGATCAATAAAAGGGGCCCTTGGAGGGTTCTCTGGGACCCTCTGGTTCTAGGTAAGCGGTCCCCACTTTCGGAGTTTCTCGGACCTGGGGCGGGGGGGCCATCTGTTGGTTTACGTTGTTTTGCTGCCTCCACCCAAGAGACGGATCCTGGGCTCGCTGGGTTGGCCTGAGTCCTGCCTCTGCTGGAACAGGAAGCCAGTGCCTTCGCGGGGTGACCTTGGTGGGAGGCGCAGCCCAGGGCACCCTCACCCAGGCCTTCCCTGCAGCTGAGCCTTTTCCGGCCTGGAACTTGCAGGCCTTCCTGGCTTCTACCCCCCCCCCCCATTAGGAGGCAATAACATGGTTTGTGGAGAGCCAGGCTTCTGGAAAGTGAAGAAATCACGCTGCCTGGGCTCCTTAATGAGCTGCCACTTGAGATCAAGTTCTTTATCAACCCCCCCCCCCCAATCGGCAGGATGCCCCGTGCTCTGGGGACCAAGCCCTCCTCCTCCTTGGGAAAGCTGAACCTTCAGGAAATGGCCTTGTGCTGAAAACCCCCAGACCCCTAACCAAGTCCGCGTGCCCTGTCATCCACAGCTGGGGACGTCCTCGCCACCCCCTGCGTTGGGTTGCAGACATCACCTGGACCCTTGAGTCCCCAATCTTGTTTAGTGACCTTTTGACCCAAAGTACACAGTCAGCAGACAGATGCCCGTCACCATGCAGGGCAGACAGAGAAACGGACACTCGTGGAACCAGGAGGCCGTGGGGCTGGACGGGAGCTGGGAGGCTGCTTTCTCTTGGGGACCTTGTGGGGGGCTCGCTTGGCTTCTTTTTTCCTCCTTTTAAACAGATGAAATTGTTGCAATAATTAAGCTAAAAGAAGCAGAGGAGCAACTAGCAGATATCGTCAGGTGTCATAATAGGCGGTGGTGACAGGGAGAGAGAGAGAGTTATTTAATTCACAGCTTCTAAGCGCCGGGGGAGGCTACCTTTTTTGGGGGGTGGGGGGTAGAAAAAAAATCAGTGGGTCAGAGCTTAGATTCAGGGTGAACCTATTAACTTGATATTTACCCAAATTGTTCAACCCAATTAATCTGTTTTGATGATCAACATCTCGGCCTCGCTCGCCCCAGAACCTCCTCCCTCATGAGCCGGGCCTCACATCCTCTCTGTTATCTTGCTTGGTCTTGGCAGCATATTGACCCGGGATCCAAATATGCTTTTTCTTAGAAAGGTGGCTCTAATTAGAAGCGGTTTATAAATCTTCACGGAAATGAGCATCACTTAGAACGATGAGTCTGAGCCGCACACAGGACTTTTTTCCCCCCTCTGTTCTCTCTCTCCCATCCCTCGCCGTATTTCTCTGCCAGAAACTCGATGGCATATTTTAGCAAGAGCTCACGTGAATGCAAATGTCCTTGTCTGTGGTCATGGGCACTGTCACGTTCTTGTTTGCATTGCCTACAGCGAAAATTGGCACTTCCCTTTTTCTGCCAGAATTTTTTTTGACAGGCTCTTCAAAAACTGCTCCCCAGAAGCCCCACTTGGACAGATCCTTGTCTACTGTCCCTTGTCACGATGGCCTGCAAGGCTTGTCTTCTTAACTCAGGCTCCCCGTAGCGGTTGGGTCCTAGACTCAAATCCTGACACCACTGATTGCTTCCCCGGGAGGTTTGGCCACCTCTCCAAAGCTCACCGTGGTCATCTCTTCAGACAGGGGTTAAGATCGCACCTGTTCTACATGCTGAGCACAGATGCTCAGAAAAGTGGCAGCTGTGACTCTGCTCTCTAGAGTCACTGGGTAACCAGAGAGCCCAGGAATTTGCAGAGAGCCTTTCCTGCTTCTGCAGATGAAGACGAAGAGATCAGAGAGGTTAAGTGGGTTGTCCAAAGGTAAACAGTCAAGTAGTAGGAGATCTGGGAACCAGGCCTCCTAACCCAGGGCGATACCTGCCCCATCACCATTGGGAGCTCTAGGAACCTCTTGCCATGGAAGACCAATCAAGATCGGGCTATTTCAGAGGAGATATTGAGGGGGAGCTCTAACCTATTCCCTTCCTAGGTCCCACCTGGACCATAGGCTCCTCTTCAGGTCCCAAGCTTTGATGCTAATGAACTGCCTATGAGACAAGTCAACCCTAGAGACATGGAACCAGTCATCCTAGTCTTAAATGTACCCCTACTGTGCGACACTAGGGTTACCGCAACGATCAAAGCTGACATATTTCTTGTCTTTTAAGGAGCCTCCGGTTTGCAAAGGAAGAGGATTATGAGGGCGAATTTCAAGGCTCCAGGAAGCACATGAGGTGGCTCAGGAGGCTGTGTTCAGGGAAGGCTTCGCTAAGGAAGCCACAGTTAACACTGGGAAAAAAGTACAAGTCCCAGGAGGACGAGGAAGATGAAGCTCAATGTCTTATGGAAAACCCAGTTTGGCCCCTGAGGAGGGTTGGGGCTGGAGGACCTGGCTGGGGGCAGACTGTGCAGAGCCTTGTGAGTCCCACTCATTCTCATTTTGGGGGCACTAGTGCGGGGAGCACTGGAGTGCTTCTACTCAGGGAAGGACAAGGTAGGAAGACAGTCAGAGGGACGGTAGGGGGGTGCTGGGAGGGCTGACGGAACCATCCAGAGAAGAAACGCTGGTGTTGGGGACCAGGTGGTGGTCACCTGATGAGGGAGGCAGGACACCTCCCTTCGAGTACCTGATTGGACCCCAGGGGCAACAGAAAGGGGGAGAGCAGAGACCCACACTGGGTGCAGGAGAGCATCACTTGTTTAGATGGGGAAAGGTACTCAGGACCTCAGGGCTCCTCCGCTAGTGGCTCTCAGCCAGGGCATTTGACCTGCTGAGGGCAATTTTGAGACATCTTTGGTTGTCACACAGGAGGGACCGCATCCCGGGATGCTGCCTACCTTCCATCAATGCATAGAACTGCCCATAGGGTCCCTAGTGCCTTGCTGAAACCCAACCTCTGTAAAGAAGAATCCCATTCGACTTTTGCAATTATTTAACCCTTTGATGGGAATCAATGGAGCAAAGTCCGCCCTAATCTGGCAACTCTCTGGGAGGGAAACTTGGGCCACTTTGAATGTGCGCATAGATCTATTTATATATATAGAGAGAATGAATGACAAGATTGATCTGCTGGGCTCTGTGGGTGGGGGATGCACCTGTCACATCCCAGGTACCCTGGAAGAACTTGTTCCTTGGAGGAGAAAGGTAATATCTCCTTCCTCTCTACCTCCAGGATAGGTTCCAGCTTTGGCTCAGCATCTCGTCCCACCCTGTCTGTATCCAGCCAGCGTTCAAGATTCAGATCCGTCGGCTTCCCTGACGCCTCTTGCTGAGACTGAACTTGTTCCTACCCCTAAGCTCCTGAAAGTAGTTGGCTCTCTGTATCTGTGGGTTCTGCATCTACGGGTTCAGCCAGCCATGGATAAAGCATCTTTGAAAAAAAATTGAGCGTGTTCTGAACATGTACAGAATTCTTTCTTGTCATCAGCCCCTGAATAAGACAGTTAACAACGGTTTGCAGAGTTCTGAGGTCGCGTTAATTATTATAAACCATCTAGAGAGTATCTCAAGTGCGTAGGTTCTGTGTAAATCCTGTGCCACTCTGAGGTGGGACCTGAACATCATCAGAGCTTGGTATCCATAGGGGGTCGTGGAACCAATCCCTTAGGGACATTGAGGGATGACTGCCCATTCTTTGTTTTATCTGAGGGGGGCGTACCAGGGATTGAACTCAGGGGCACTCAACCCCCGAGCCCCATCCCCAGCCCTATTTTGTGTTTTATTTAGAGACAGGGTCTCACTGAGTTGCTTAGGGCCTCACTAAATTGCTGAGGCTGCCTTTGAACTTGCGATCCTCCAGCCTCAGCCTCCCGCTGGGACTACAGGTGTGTGCCACCGTGCCCGGCTGTTCTTTCTTTTTGGTGCATTTCATTTGCCCTCCTAATTTCATAGCTCCTTATTAATATTCTCTCCAACAGAACTGTGGGTTCCTTGGGAGAAGACGCCAGAGTTGGTTCTGTTGGTGCCTTCGTAACATCTGTCACGTGGAGGGGGACAATATACACTTCAGGAGATGCTCCTGACCACGTACCAGTCTACAATGGGGAGGATTCTCGGTCTCCCTGCCGCTGAGCTGCGGTTCACTATGGAACTCTGACCATCCTGCACCTGTCCCAGAAACCATCCCCGCCAATGTGGCCTTCCCTCTTAGCAAAATCCAGAAACCCGGAGGCACCTCCAGTCTTGCAGAGAGATCACCAGACACGCCGGTGTTTGAGTTAAAGCTACCGATGGCATAAAATTCCAAGGTAGGCAGAAATAACCTTCTATCAAGATTGAGCCCCGCAAGAAATTTCCTCCGCAGAGTTTGAGAACAGGAATGTAGAAGGGAAGATGCCACCAACTCGTGATAGAAGGGATCCCATTACTGGAGATTATGATTTTTGGATTTAGCTGTCAGAAAGATCTCCGAGAAAAATACGTTGGTGTATTCAGCCCGAGAAAGGTTTAATTGGCTTCTGTCAGATTTCATGGGAGTGCGCCTCGCCACTGCACCCCCTATGGATTCTTGCAGCCTTTGAGTTTTGCAGCTGAAGGCAGCATCTTGGGAGGAGGTGCGGGTGTTGAAAGGTAGTCAAGACTAGGTCTCCCTCTCTGGTTGTGCAAAGGCTGGTCAAGCCTGAATTCCTCAAGCCCTCTGTGTTTTCCAGGGTCCAGAATGGCGACCCATGTGTGTACCTTCATGCCCTTCTGTACTCCCCCACACCTACAAGAATGCTTGGACCTCTGTAAACATTAGCTGAATGAATCCCCCCAACCTTCTGATGGGTTTTATATGGGACCACTGTGGACAAATGTCCCTGACATTCCCAATCGGTTGTTGCACAGGGTAGGAAATAGGGATCTCTTTCCTCTTGGGGTTCATCTTCATCAGTGTGTGTGGTTTGGGACCCCCAGTGTTTGAATTTTTGTGAAGTCATTTGTTCATCAAATATTCATCTCCAATGCTACCACCTCTCCCTCGCCCAGGGTTTCTACCCTATGTGAGATACACACTTTCTCAGTCATTCTTGCAGCTAGAAAAGGCTTGTGACACTGTTTTGGCAAATGAGACATAAGAGGAAAGGCTTTGCTTGCTTCACAAAAGACACAGACGCAGCTCTTACTCTCCACTTTTCTCCTTTTCTATAGAAGGTGGATGTGATGCCAGGAGCTGGGGAAGCCACTTTGTAACCATGAAGGAAGAGACCCTCCAGCCCTGACACTAGTGAGCTCTTGAAACAACACCAGCACCCTCTACCTCCGGATCTCTTATAGGAGAAAGATGAATTCACATTAATGTCAGTCTTCTCCAGTTTTTCTCTTATTTGCAACTAGAAATTTTTCTAATGGCTGCATAGTGTTTCTCTTTACGCTTCCTATCTTTTGGTTTTCTATGGAATCCAAATTTGAATAATGGGGATGTGTTGGCAGTTAAATAAATCTAAGGGACCCAAACCATGCTCAGGGGCACCTGGTTTTCTATTGATTTATTTATATGATTAGGTATGTATGTATTTATTTTTATTTATTTATGTTTTTGAGGTTTTGGTGCTCTATTTTTATTTTTTTTAAGACAAAGTTTTGCTGAGTTGCCCAGCCTGCCCTTGAACGTGCAATTCTCCGTCCTCTGCCTCCCAAATAACCTTAACCTCCTGAGTGCACTAGTGAACCCGGCTGTCCCCTTTTCCATAACAGGGGTTTCTAAATGGGTCAGGCATTCTCTCCTGCAAGGTACCTCGTTCTGCTGCAAGGAACCAAATTTAGGTTCCTGCCCCCTGCTTCTTCCTTTCTGCCCTCAAGTTGGGACACGGCCTCGCTGGTAATGTGAGTACTCAGCCTGTCCTGGGTGACTGGGTCTTCAGAATGTTGGTGGCCGTGCTCCAAGGGAGGACACAGCACAAGTGGTACTAATAACCACAATCACTACTTACTGGGGACTAACCATATATTGGGGATTGGGCTCAGTATTACACATGCACTATCTCACATACTGTGTGACTTCAAAGGCAGCGTTTCTAAGTCGCATCCGCAAGGGCCCGTGATCTGTTTCTGCCCCTCTCCTCCTCTCCCTGAGCAACTGCCTGTTTGCAGAAGGGCCTGGGCCAGCACCCAGAGTGTCTGTCGCTCTTCCTGTGCTGGGAGGTAATGAACGGGCTTCTTGCCTGCACCCTGATTTATCACAGACGGAAGCCGCCTGTCACATGGGCCTGCAATTAGACACAGCAAGATTCTCTAAGGCAAGCGTTAGGCCACAGAGGGAAAGGAAATAAATAGACCTTTGAGTTTTGCCGTTGGCAAAACAATGCAGTCAGAGGAGCCCCTGGAGAAAGAAAAGGAGTCACTGCTATTTTTCTGGTCTAAGGTGTGTCCTCAAAACAGGTCCAGCCAGTTTGGGATTCTTCAGAATTAAATCTCAAGTGGCTGTTGGATATTTTATTTTTTCAGGGTAGTCAGTGAGTGATTCAGTGCAGGGCGGGGGGCGGTGGTCCCCATGGTTAGAGTGCAAAGAGGTCAGGCAGCTCGGGGCTCACTTCTGACAAAGACCCGTGACTCACTCCCCAGGGACCAGCGTTCGCCTCTTTAGGCTGCGATTCCTTCCACCCGGACAGGGAAGAAAATCATTTCACGTTTTCGGTGGACGCGTGTGGTTGCGCTGGGCGTCCAGGTGTTCCTTGCTGGGGAAAGTCTTTCTAAACGGTGTTGATTCTCCTTTTGGGATTCAGGTTGGCTCAGCTGGGTGCAGAGCAAGATTCTCCTGGCGCAGACGCTCCTTCATTATTTGGGGGGAGTGGAGAAAAGACGCGCAGGTCTGTGTCTTCTGCATACCTAGGGTTCTGTCTGCTTTGTCCCCTGCTCCCCAGCCCTGCCCACTCACTTCTCAGCAGAGAACTAGACCCTGGCGCTCTGCAAGTGTCTGTCTCCCCAGGTGCAAGACCATACCAGCTTCATCATGGAGGTTGTTAACAGGATTAAAGGACCGACCGACCGTATCATGGTGGCTAAGCTATAATTCACCTCTTCTAAGATGCACATCCCTCCCCTCCCATGTTTTAACATCTCTGAAACCAGGACACATCTTATCCTCTCATTAAAACATAATCAAGATGCATCTTAAAATGGCACACCCGCCCTGCAGAGGAGATCGAGGCTGACCGGCCAGAGGTTATGCAACCCAGTAAGCGGCAGAGTTGGGGTTCACATCCACATAGTTTGCTGAAGAATCTCTACTTTTAGTTACCCAGCTAGAATATGAGCAGAACCCCCGGAACCGGGAAGTCTTAGGATCTGCCCAAATTAGGGAGTGCTTTCTTCTCTCTGGATTTTTAATGACACGGTTTCTGAGAGACCGAGCTTGCCTCAGGGATCCCACAACTTTTTAGATTTTGGCCAATAGCATTCCCATTCTAGAACATGGGAGAGGTGTTCTTCATTCCCCCCACCCCTTCCTAGCTTTTTCCAAGATGAAAATTGTGGGTTCACAGTCATCTCCCCCCCCCCACACACACACAGCAGCCTGCTCCTCCCTCCATCCGGTCTGTGGCTAATCCCATTAGACTTCTCTTTTGCTTCTGTGGGAAACAAAGCCCAAAGGGATTCCTTTTACAGATTAGGGAGCACAACACGGGGGCAGGCTGGAAGGTTTCTTCCACAGAAGACCTTCAAGTGGAGGATTTGCATATTTATGTTTCTTCTGCCTGGGAGAAGAAAAAACCAACAGCACAAAAACAAGACCACAAGAAGACGCTCTAAGTGCTGCCCCCCATTAGTTAGGATCTGAAAAGCTTGTCCTTGGGAGGAGGAGAAAGGTCTAGACTCAGAGGGCTTCAAGGTTTCCCCAAGACTTGCCCCCCCCAATAGGAGCTAATGCCGTGGACCCTAGGGCCATGCAGCGGGGGTGGGGGGCAGCCACACCTTCCTCCTCTGGGATGCCGGATCTCTCCTACAGTGCTCCCCATGGACACCTACTGGCTGCCTGGCATTTTCTTATACTCTTTAGGTATTTTTTCCTCTGCTCCAAACAAACCTGGAAACTCCTGGATCATGCCCTGCAGCTTCTCCCGGTATCCCCTGTGGTGCCCAATGGATGATGAAATAGAGAGGGGGCGGAACTCTGGAGCAAGAAAGATCTGCTCCTGGAAGCCTTCGAGAATGTACCTCATGCACCTGAGCCAAGGTTGGCCAAGGCAGCTCCCTACCAACCATCATCCTCTGGGGCACAACTGTCATTATCATTGGCTTTACTTGCCCCAGATGACCAACCCACCCGCTGTCTACAGGGTTTCCTGTGATTTTTCCCTTTCTAGTTAACCCATCTTAGGTTAATCAGTGCCTTCTGATCTAAGAGACAGGGTCTGTGTGGCATTCTGACCTCAGTATCTTCCTCCATATTCCTCATTTCTCTATCCTTGAATGGAAGAGTTGCATAGGCACCTGTCTTCTCTCCTCCCCAAATAGCACGCGCACACGCGCGCGCACACACACAAGTCTTGAGCTAGCTATCCTTTTCTTTGCTCCCATGAGACCCTAGGCTATTTCCCTACCACATCACTATTCACCTTGCATTATAATCACTTGCCTATTCCCTCCTTCACTCCCCACCCCAAACATAGGCCCTCTGGGCAGTGAGGTTCTTGGAAGAGAGTTTGCAGCACATAACAGGGAATCAGTGAATCTTTGCTGAATGAACGGGGTATAAACATACAATTAAAATCTTAGCAGCACTTACTGGGTCAGGAATTGTCCTAAGGGCTGGTGGCCTACATTGAGTCACTGAATGCTTACAGCAATCTCATGCAGAGGGACTGTAATATCCCCATTTTGCAGAGAAGTTCTGTCTCTTGTCCAAGGCCACGGGGATGCTAAGTTACAGATCCAGGACAAACCCAGCCTGTTCCTGTCAGCTGATCCTGCTCTGATCTCCCGGCTGCTACTGAAACCCCCAACTGGCTCCTCACTCTCTTACCCTGGTTGCTATCCTGGGAAGTTCAGTCCCCAAGGGGGCCATTTGGATCAAACACACTTCTGTGCAGCATTTAGAGATGAAAGGAGATTCGCAAAGCTGCCTCCTGCAGACGGATCTCACCAAGAGGGCTGAGCAAGAGGAGTGCACAATGGTGTGTCCATCTTCCAAGAAGATCAGTTAGAGGACACTTGGGGCCATGTGCAAAGCACTGGTGAGCTCCCCTGTGTGCACTGACTCCCCACGGGCCGACTTTCCTGGGCCATGATTCTGAGCCACAGTGTGCATGCCCCTGTGGATAGACCAGAGTGGACCAGCATCGCCCCTCTCCCTAACGTGGCTGATTCATGACTACGGAGGGACTTGAGGGTTCCAAACCAAGGCACACTTATAAATCTGGCCTACCCAGTTACAATCACTTCAAAACAGAAACCCGTGACTTGGATCGTTCACGACATGCCAAATTTTCTTTATCACTCAAATCGACAACCCCATGTACACAGGAGCAAGCAAAAGCATCATGCTAGTCGATTTCCATATCTGATTGTGTTTAGTTCTTCAGCTATTTCTGCCTCATTCCTGTTCTCCTTTTGTAGACAGGAGCAAAGAAAGGCTCAGGGACGTTCAGCAACTTGTCCAATGTCACCCAGAGGACGAGTAGTAAGCCCAGCCTCCAAACCCCCAAGTTTGACGCCCTGCAGCCTCAACACTGAGAGAGAATACGCACATCTCCCGAGCCCAGCGGATCTCTGGGAATCAGTTCTGCGACGGCAAACCTACCATTCATCTTAATTTTTTTCTGATGTTCTACGGTGTCACTGCCAATTTACTCCATCATTTTGGAATTACTGGCTAATAGGATGTCCCAGTGAACTGTTCTGATTTGTGTTTTCATTGTCTGGGAGAAACCAACCATTGAATAGTGACAGGGATGTGTCTGGACAATTGAATCACACCAAGACTCTTCTCCCTTCTCCCCTCCCTCCTGGGTCTGGTGGCGAATACCTACTTCTCTTTGTTTGGACAGAATGGGGAGACCTACCTGTGTCAGAGGGTCTGAATCATAACAGGTCCACACGGCCCCCGAGCTGGGGGAACTCTGCATCTTTTTGGTGGCTGGCACCTTGGTCATCTTGGAAATCTCTCAGGCTTTTCCAGAATCTTCTACTTTTCGAGGAGTTCCAGAAATTCCTCCCTGACTCCCAAGTTCCAGCCACACAGAATCCCCCAGAAGGGTTTCTGTGCGAGGAGGAATGGGAAAACAAATCACCCGAGTGTCCCACAAACAGGATAAGGAAGTCCCGAGGCGACGAAATCAGGCTAAGGTGGAAATCTTTACTTTTCAGAAAGTTACAAACTTTTATAAACTTCCCCCATCTTCAGAAGCGTATCTTTTTCCCTCCGATAAGCAAAATAGAATATAAAGTGAAGAAAATAAAACTCCATCAACAAAATCCCCATCCTGCCGCCAGAGTCCAAGAACCCAGGCGGCCCCAGTGCGGGGCTCAGCCCAGCCGTGGTCAGGCAGGGTAAGAGGCGCAGCCGCCGATAGTCAGGTGCGGGCCCCTCGGTTGCCGGGCAACGGGACGCCAGGCGGGGCCGCCTCATTGGCTGGGGCTGGAGGGGGCGGGGTCGCCGACTCCTGGCAGCTGCACTCAGGCTCTGAGCAGGTGGCTGGCGGGAGAGCCACGTTCTCTAAGGTCTACTTTTCCCCTCTTAGATCTAAGGATCCGGATTCTTTTCCTCCACCATTCTACACGTCTCCTCCCTTTGACCTTTGCTTCATCCTGCTGCTAACCCCTGAGTGGTTCCTTGTGCCTTGATGGGGTGTGTGTGTGTGTGTGTGTGTGTGTGTTGCACAACGGGTGCCTTTGGCAATTCTTAACCCAGGAGGCCTAATTCTCCCCTTTTCCTGCCTGAGAAACTTCTGCTCATCCTTCAAAGCCCTTCTACAGGTATACATTCACGCACACACACGTACATATAAACACACGTGTGTATTACGAATATAATTGTCTCTGATGTTTATTAAGAACGTGCTAGACCCTGTTCTAAGTGTTTTATATTACAACGGCAACAGAATTCTCACAGCATTCCACCTAGGAAGCTGTTATATTACCCTGTTTTACAGACTAAGCAACTGAGGCCAGAGACATTAAGTGACCCGCTGAAGGTCACACAGCATGGACCTGAGCCGGGATTCAAGGTCAGAACTGTTTGATTCTAAAACCCAATTTCTTAACAACTTAGCTGCCTGACCTGGGGGAAGGGCCCTCTATAGAGAGAGCTTCAGCTTCCATATCTTTGAAATGGGGATAACAGATTTACTACAGGTTGTTAAGGATTGAAGTAGATAATATATATAAAAGCTGAGCATATGAGAAGTCTTGGTTGAGGGTGCTGCTATTATTTCCTGACATCCTTCCTCTAGGAAGAATTAGGCATTCTGACTGTGCTGGGCTCATTTCATAGCAGATATTAATACTAACAATATTTATGGATTGCTTACTCTGTGCTAGGTACTGGACTAAGCACTTTACATACATTAATTCAATTAATCCCCCAATAACCCTGTGAGGTAGGTTCTCAGGCTGTAAAAAAAAAAAATTATTGCACATTTGTTATTTGCATGCCTTATCCTTGGCATTACTTTACCCTGAATCAGTCGAGTTCCTGGTTTCTGCCTAAACCTTGAGCTGCTGAGGATTATGATATCATCATGGGCTTATCTTCCCCAAAAGATGACACTCCACACGGAATGCAAAATGCCTGACTATGCGGCTCCAGGTGTGGATGGCTGGAAGTCATTATTTCCTCCCCATTGTCAGGAGACTGCATCTGACCTCCCCTTTCATGGGAAGTTCGGGTTCTGTTTCCTCTATGGGCAGCATTAAGCAACAGCAAGCGCTTTCAGAACAATGCAGATAAACAGAACTGTGTTTAGAGGATGGGGCTGAGGGTGAGAAAACAGAGTGGGAAATGTTCAGCTCTGAGCCCAGGCTGCCTTGGCAAAGAGGGACTCAACGAGTTCCGTCTGAGCCCAAGGCATGGGAAGAGGGCTTTGGCTCAATGTGAAGAAAGACCTATGCAGCAGAGCATCATTTTAAAAGACGTGAGCTCTGGAGTCAGCTGACTTAGCCACCGAGCAGCCTCCATGGTCACTAGCCTCAAAGGACCAGGCTGAAAGCTAGATGGGACCATCTATGCAAAGTACCGTGGCTGGCACAGAGGAGGCGCTCAGGGAAGGTCAGCTCCTATGTCCTTTGTTAGTACTCACCTGCCAAAGCCAGGTGAGAACTGGAAGAAGTAAGGCTTCTCAAATTCTGACCCTGTCATTTACTGGTTAGAAGAACTGGGTCAAGTCACTTCTCCAAGCCTCCGTTTTATTATGGATGGGAAGTCCATGTACAGGGATGGCCAGGCCCGTCCATCTTATGCCTGCCCCTGGGAGTAACAAGTAGAATGACAAGTGTATAGAGCTTGTTTGGCAGAAAGGGCTCAGTGGGTGCTATTTCCCTTTTCTGTCTACAAAGGGGTGTGCTCCCTAGGGAGGAAATGAGCTCCCCAGCACCGGTGGCATTCAACCAAGGGCTCTCTGGCTTCTCGATGGGTGGAAGAGGCCCCAGTGATCACTCGGTGGTGAGTGACTACTTGACATTTAAGGTCCTTTCCAAACAGAACTTGGGAGACAATATATAGTTCAGCTGGCGTTTAAATCCCAACGTGGCCCATGACCAGCTGCGTGACTTTACCCAAATGATGGCTCCTCTCGAAGCTTGTGTTTTCTCATTACAGAAAGGAGATTAAAAAAATAGGACCTATGTAAAAATGGTGTGACATACACACAACATTTCGCACAGTACCTGACACATCATAAAGACGTGGTAAATGATAGCTATTGCTAGGCTATGATCATAAGAACGAAATATTTTCTAGATCAATCTAGTACTTTGGGGGAAAAACTTGTTAATGAGGAATAGCCCCCCAACCCTGGAGATTCATGGCATCTCCCAGTCTAGTTGCTGGATGAACACACACACACATACACATAACCTTAACAAAAAAGTGTACAAAGGGACATATTGATTGATTGAGCTCCTTCAGTAGAAGACCCCAGATGTGTGCTACCATTTGGATATGATTTGAGTGCGTCCCCAGAGTCACATGTGTTGGGAGTTTGATCCTCAGTATGGCAATGTAAAGAGGTGGCTGTCACTTTAAGAGGCGGGGCCTAGTGGAAGGTCATTAGGTCACTGAGGTGCTGCCCTCAGCAGGATTTCATGTAGTTCTTGTGGGAGGTTGGTTGGTTCTTGTGAGAGGGTGGTTACCAAAGAACGAGCCTGGCCCCTCCCTGGTCACTCTGGCTTCTGATCTCACATCCGATTTCTCCCTCACCCATGCTGTCCTGCATGACGCCTTCGCCATGATGTGATGCAGCCAGGGGTTCCCTTGGCAGAACCCGCATCATGCTGTTTGGACATCCAGATTCTGAGTCTGTGAGCCGAGTAAACTTCATTTCTTTCTAAGTCCCTCAGCCTCAGGTATTCTGTTATAGCAATGGGCTAATACAATGGGCAAGAGACTTATTGGGGGGCATAATACAAAGAGGAGGGGCAGGGATAGGCATGGAGAGTCTGGTGATGGGAGGACGGAAGTGGGGGGATTGGAAGGGAGGAATCACACATGATGATACAGCTCTGAGAAAGTCTCAGCCAGGCTGATGGGGAGGCCCTGATTCAAAGTAGCCTGCTAGACGAATCCCCCATGGGGCAGGAACGGCCTGGCTCTAGGCCCCCACGGTGCCCACTCGTTGGCTGGGAGCGTCTGGGTGTGGGATGCGTGACCCATGGAATCAAAGCCTGGAGTATGTATTAAAAGACACAGCGCCTGCCAATCAGCCGTGCTCCCTGCAGACCCTCTGGGAGGGACGTCAAAGCCTCCACAGGCCCTGGAGGCTTGGCTAGTGGTGTGATCCAAGTCTTCATTCCCAAGGATTCTGCGCCCTTCCACAAATACGCTCTCCTTTTGGTCTCAGGTTGCCCCATGCGTCATTCTCTGCTTAACGTTGGTCAGGAGAGTTCTGGGGACACAGCTGGATCACACACGTTCATCATGGATTCCTTCCTGCCCTCCCCCAACTGCATAACTGTCAATCAGGGTCAAATCTTCCTGACAAAGTGGTCACCCCTTTTCTCTCCTGCTAGTCCCCAGACACACAGCATCCAAGTGCCCTGTAGCAACGATAGCTGTAGTCAGAAAGAGCCATGCTTTGTCCCCTGGCAAAAATGTGACCATTTGGGGGAACCTGGACTCTCACCTTGCAGAGCTCAGAGCTGCAGAAATTGGAAGGTCAGAGTCCCTCAGGGGTTATTGGACATGAAGGGTGGAGAGACCCCTCTGTTTCTCTGTCTCGGCTTCTGTGTGTGGAGGACGCAATGCTACTGATGGGGTTCATAGCAATTGCAAAGCATCCTTGCAGGGGTTCTGCTCTGCCTTCCCTGGACTGGTCCAGAATCTATGGCACCAGCTGCCTCGGGTGCTGTGGTCTGTGTGATGACTGGATCCCATGCCAAAGTGAAGTAGGTCCTACAGCTGAGTTTCCGTGGGCATTGACGACATAATGGTAGCAGGTGGGGTTGGGACCCGGTCAACACTCAGTTCCCAGTTCCCAAGAAGCACTCTTTGCTACCATTTTGCCTTGAAATCTCTCACTGGATACAACAGATGTTCCTAAACTTTCTTAGCTCATGGTGCCTTTTGCTTCTCAATAAATTTTTAACGGCATCTCTAAGCCAAAAGAAATATCTTGAGAAGCCCACTTGTTAAGTAGTTTGGCCCATGCAACTGAGTACATATTTAGATCTTAAAGATGTGGTCGCCATTTGATAAAATGCAACACGTACCTGGAAAGAAAACTTTGCATTTGATTCTTAAATAGCCACAGTTGCTTTCCAACCAGATAGGTGTTCCTGGTGGGCACTGCACAACTTCTCAAACTTTGGAATCAAATTTTTGGACACTTTCACCTTCACACTCGATGGCATATTGACTTTAAAATTTTTTTTAAAACTTTGTTTATTTTGATGTGGTGCTGAGGATCGAACCCGTGCCTCACACGTGCTAGGCAAGTGCTCTGTCACAGAGCCCCATCATAGCACATTGGCTTTTGCACAAATGTCACTTTTTATCACAGTAACACCCCAATAATTGGCTCTATAATGATAGAATATTATGGAAGGAATGTTATGTCATCTGCTGCTGAAATTGAGTGTATTAGTCAGGGAGGACGATCCTGACCAGGCAAATTAAACAACAGAGATTTCATTTCTCATCATTTGGGGACTAGAAGTCTGAGATCAAGGCGTCCCCTCCACCCCCCGCCGTTGGTTCGTCCTGACGTGTCTCTCTTTAGGTTGCAGATGGCCACCTTCTCCCTGTGTCCTTGTGAGGCTTACCCTCTGTGTGTTTTTGTCCAAGTTTCTTAAAAAGACACCAGTCATAGAGATTAGGGTCCACTTTAGTGACCTTGTTTTAACTTAATTACCTCCAGAAAGACCCCAGATTCAAGTAGGGTCACCTTCTGAGGTAGATACGAATTGGAGGGTGGGGGTCCTAGCTCAGCCCACCAGCACGGAGCTACCTTGAGTTATGGTTCCTGTGGATTTAACAGGTGTCCCTAGGTCTCCCTGGAACCTGGGTTTCTCCCAGACTCTTCTGTGAGATTCCTGAGGGCTCTTTGGCTACCGACTCCCAGTTTTGCTTTCCTGGATGTTTTAAATTTTCCCCTTCTTACTCTCCACATCCCTCAAACACTGAGAGGCCAACGTGTTTTCAGATATGCAAATACATTCCCCAACAGTGAAATATTTGACAACTGAGATAGGAAGTGATCCTTTAATTCTTAATTCCTGGTTGATTTATGCAAAATGTGAACTGAGGGGTGTGGAGCAACAGGCACCCTCTCCTCCCAATTTTCCAGAAACAGAAGCACCCGAAAGGATTAAAAATAGACGGATCAAGTGGAAGAAAGATTTTGGAACGTGTCAGACACCAGCTGGGGTAGCTGAAGTGAAATCTCAAAACCTGGTAAACACTTGAGTTTCCGTCAGTAATACATATGTTTGGCATTAAAAATCTATTGGAAAAAGTCATCAGTTTTTGCATATCTTTAATATGCTTTTCTGCATTGCATCTAGCCTGCCGGAGAACCCCTTCTGGATATTTTTATGGAAATGTCAGCAGTTGAGTTACAAATGAGGGGGCCCAGGGCAAGACTAAAACTGGGTGTGTGTGGGTGGGGGGGGGGGGGTCCCTTGACACCTGGTAGCTGGCAATCTATTGATGAATTGCTTCCAGGACTAAATGCCACTGGATAATATGTATTTGTACCACCTCCGTGGATTCTAGGACTTCATTAGGATGAAGAAGGCTCACTGCATGCTACCTTGACCCCGGGGGGGTTCTCTGGCCCCCTATATCCCATTTCTGCTCTCTTCTCCAAAATGCAATCCAAGGGGGGGGGCGTGGAAGAGAATTTGGATCTTTGCAAAAGAAAAGAAGAGCATAGAATGTTATCTTGTCTCCTCCTCTTCCTTTTCTACTTTGTTGCAACTGGTCCAGGAGCAGGGGAGAAAATCAAGCCCTTGGGAATATTCTTGGGGAATTTCACCTACTAGATTGGGGGTCCAAGCCCCCTCCAAGGGCAGTGTCTCCATGTTTCCCTGCCATGTTGCTGTGCCCTAGGAGGCAGGCCAGACTGGAGCTGGGGAACTCTGAATCCCATATTTCGAGGGAAGAAATGGAGGCAAGCTCTAGATGTTAGCAATTGTTTCGCCTTGGAGATTGTCTGGGAAGCATTTCTTTTTAAATCCCAAATCCAGGGATGTATTTCAACACTCTGTCACACTATTATAATGCTCTCTCACTGCACAGGGTGTGTGTGCATGTATGTGTGGTGTTGAGTTCAGCAGAATAACGTGGAGTTACCTCCGCATGCTGTCCAGACAATAAGACAACTGAAGATTTCCAACCCTCCTGCAAGAAGACGGACCTCCCCAGCCTTCTGGAGGAAGCCTGTCCTTGAGCCTCCAAATAAGACATCTCAGGCCCCCATCTCAGCTGGGAAGGACCCCCTTCCATTTCCTAGTCCTTACATGCTCTGGCCTGCTTCCTACGGTGGTCAGTAGAGTTATCGTCTTGAAAAAGTCATGCCCAAGTTCTCAACGACAGTAGTTGTGCATGTCCTCTAGTTTGGAAATAGGATCCTTGCAGATGGCCAGGTGAGCTTTTGCAGGAATGCGGTGGACACTGATGAAGTGACTTGTGTCCTTCCAAGGAGAGGGAGATGGAGACCTAGACCTAGAAGACACACAGGGAGAAAGCCACCCATGCATGGAGGGAGAGGTTAGACCCACAGGCCTACAAGTCAGAGAACCCGGGGAGTTGGGAAGAGAGGAGGCAGGAGCCCCCTCCCCAGGAGCCTTCACCGAGAACTTGGGCTCAGCCTTGGTTTTGGACTTCCAGTTCCAGAACGGAGACAGTAAGAACCTATTCAAATCCGTGCAGTTCGTAGTAATTGGTGACAGCCGCCCCAGGAACCAATATTCCTCCAATCTTGTTGGTAGCTTCATTTCTCTCTTCATTTCATTAACGCACTCGAAATGCTACTTCTCGGAGGCCATGCAGAGGAGGATTTTACTGGAGGTTTGGGACAACCTAGGAAGACTACATTTCTTCAGAGCCAGTGGCCTAAAATTAAAAATTAGCCATCGTCAAATTTTCAGTTAAATAAAAGTGAAGTTCTCCTGTAACACACAGGTAGGGTAGGGATCCCTGGCACCTGTCCTGTTTGTAAGTTATTTTTTCCCCCATAATAAGTATAAACATCTTCCGTTTTTTTTTTTAATAGATGCCTGTATTTATTTGTTTATTTAGGTACCTGGGATTGAACCCAGGGGTGCTTAAACACTGAGCCACATCCCCAGTCATTTTTTTTTTTTTTTTTTACATTTTATTTAGAGACAGGGTCTCACTGAGTTGCTTAGAGCCTCCCTAAATTGCAGAGGCTGGCCTTGAACTCATGATCCTCCTGTCTCAGCCTCCCGAGCTGCTGGGATTACAGGTTCTGCGTCAATATGCCCAGCATAAATGCATTTTAAAATGTGGTTTCAAAATGAGTGTTTGCTAGAAGGGAGTTCCAGTTTACAGTTCTATACAGTTGTTTAACCAGTTCCTTGTTGTTAGATAAAAGATAGTCTATTCTCATCCTGACTGTATGGTTGGGTGCATCTTTAGGGGACGATGCTACCGTGCATGTTGTAGAGTCTGGAGATCAACTTCTGCTAGTGACCATGGCTCATCGTGGAGGCCTCGTGCCAGGACATACAGCTAAGACCTTGCCTGGGGACATCAGTTGCGTTTCCTATGGAGCAGCCACACTTCCACTGGGGAACTGTTCCCACCTTACTTCAATCATGGAATTCTTGTGAGGGTCACAGGAGTGAGCTTATCACCCAAGCCTGGATAGTTGAAAACCCCATTTCCTTCTGATAACAGTGATTAGGTCAGGGGGAAGGACATGGTTAGGTTAGGGTGTGGTTCCCCTGCCCAGTTCCTGTGTTGGAAGCATTCATGGTCCTTGGTGTGAGGCCTTAAGGAGGAGGGACCTTAAAGAGGTTCAGCCTAGTGGGAGGTCCTTCAGCCACTGGGCACTGCCCTCAGAAGAGATTATGGTAGTTTTGAATGGAATCTGAGTTAATTCTCACAACAAATTTCTATAAAAGTGAGCTTGACCTTGATCACTCTCTGGCTTCCTGCCTTGTGCTCTGATCTCTTGTTCCCATATTTATGTACCATCAACCTTGAGGTCCCCACCCAAGCTGAGCTAATGTCCTTGCCATGTCCTTGGACCTCCAGAACTGGGAGCTACATAAACCTCTTTTCCTTCAAAGGACACCCTGCCTCAGGCATTTCATTATAGTAATGAAAAACTGACTAATATAGATGCCATCCAAACTGGGTCAATCAGAATTGTTACTTGGAATTTTGTTTGTTCGCTTTGTTTTTGTTTTGTTCTGTTTTTGTTGAACATTCAAGGAAAGGGTCCATGTAGGCCATGGAACTGGAAGGATATGATCTGTGTTCTGTTCGAGGGCATTCTTTTGTGCCACAGGGAGAAGTCTTTCTGTGGGAGAAGAAAGTCAGACCAACTCAGAGAGAAGCAGTGTGAGGAGAGAGATTGAGTGCTGATGAAATCTGCTGTTGTGCCTGTCTCCAGGTGGGCTCCAGGCGAGCATGATCCAAACACTTCCATTTCGATGAGTCCATGGGTGCCATTTTTGGAGTTGTTGAGACTGTGGTTGTTTTACTGTCTTCCTTAAAACAATTTGTGTTGAGACTTTGTAATCTGCATTGGAGAGAGTTGACAGTTTAACTCTTTTCTACCCTAAGAGTTGTTTCCTTTTCCAGTCTCCCCACATCCTGTTTGGCTCTTAAAAATATACTCTCACATAAGAGCCAGCCACCTGGACTGCAGAATCACAAGAGCTGTATTCAGCGGGTGGGGAGTGCTTCCAGCTGACAGGTAGTTGAGTAGGAGGAAAGATTTCAGCCAAACAGAGCTGAGTTCAAATCCTGATTTTTAATCACATATATTAAAAATGTGACCTTGAGCAATTCTCTTAACTTAAATAAGCTTCAATTTCTTCATTATGAAGAATGAATATCAAATACCTATCCAACTTATAGGGTCACTGTGAGGCTAAATGACATAGTTATCCATCTCTCTGTCTGCCCATACATCTGTCTCCATCTATGATATAAACATGTTAGTGCATATGATAGGTACAGAACCTAATATAAAGTAGGCACAAGATAAACCCCAACTATCATTATTAGTTCCCAAATCCTTTGTCCCCTGAAAGGTCCTAGTCTCTCTTTCCTCTCTCCCTCACTTCCTTCCTTGATTTTTTTTTTCCTTCCAATTAGAATCCACTAACAGGGCTATACTCTAAGAATTATCCAAACGGAGAACAGATCAACTTTGGCAAAGACTGAAATCCAGTTTTAATTCAGCTCAGTCTCTGACTGGATTAAGGCAGTCTTCCTTTCTGTAGTTGACTGTCAGAAATCCAAAGTATTTTATTTGAAAGGTGATACTACTAATCAGGACTTTGAAAAAAAAAAAATATATATATATATATACATATATATAGGATCTGTGTCCCATACATCACACATATTTTCACACACAGCATTTGACAATCCATCAAAAATTCCAGGACCCAAGGAAATAGGTCCAGATAACAAAAAAACAAGAGAAACAAGAGATAATAGAAGCAAACCCAAGATACAGACTAAAAAAATAGTGGTGACAAATATATTCAAGAAAATATATATTTCTATGTTATTAAGTTCACTCATCTTTCTTTTTTTGATGTTTATTAATCTATCCAGTGTATTTTTCATCTTAAGAGGTGCAATTTGAATCTCTGAAAAACTTCTGCATCTCTATGTAACATGATCAATCTTTCATATAGCTACTCTGTAACCATCTTAAGGTCCCTGTCTATTACGAATTCTCCTCTCTGCATCAGTTTCAGTGGATTGATTTTCTGAGGGGTTATATTCTCCTAATTTTTTTGATTGAATATCAGACACTGTGACCTTTACCTTCTTAGTGCGGGCTATTTTTGTTTTCTATGGAAATGCTCATGAATTTTGTTCTGAGACAGAGTTAAGTTTTCTCCCTGCAAGTCTTGCTTTTAAGCCTGGTTAGGCAGACTTAATTTGGCGCTAATCTTGCCCCACTGCTGAGATAAACGTTTCTGAGTACTCAGACTTGATGTCATGTAAATTTTGAGCTTTTCTAGTCTGTCAAGTTGCAATAAACTGCCCTGGTGAAAGATGTGACTATAGCTCCCTCTATTTCTTTATTATGATTATTTTTCAATTCTTGGGATTGAACCTAGGGCCTCACAGATGCTAGGCAAGTGGTCTACCACTGAGCTTACACCCACAGCTCTTTTTATTTTTTTTGAGACAGGGCCTCACTCAGTCGACCAAATTGACCTCAAACTTGTGATCCTCCTGCCTCAGCCTCCCGAGTGGCTGGGATGACAGGCACATGCTCCCTCTAATTCTTTCAGAGGGTTCCATCCCAGCCCCGGCTGCTTGCCTCACACCCATGCACTGGTCAGAACCCAGATGGACTCTTGGGAGGAACCTTCAGAAGATCCCCTGAGCTCTTCTGCTGTCCGGCTCCAACTTTTTAGGCTGCTTTCTGATATTCTAAACATCTTGCCTCTCCCGTCTTCCTCTGCTCAGCCTGGAGGTGGCCCCTTCCTTTTCCTGTGCTCCATTTGGGAAACCCTCTCCATCCCATGAACTGGGGCTCATCTTGCCGGGTTCTTTCCTGTCTCTCAGGGATTAGTGTTCTTCCTTGGCTGAGGTGCGGGGGCTCACGGGCCTTTGTGGCACACACATACACACAATAGACACCAAAACATTACATTTGCTCAAGAAGAACAAGAAAAGAGATTATCTTTGGGAAAGCAAGGGGAATGGTAGCCGGGAGGAGCCCCGGAGGGTTTGTGGCACTGATAATGTCAATCTCCAGATCACACTGGGGACTCTTGGGGTGCGTTCACCGTCCTGAGCATTTGATGTGTGGTTCTTTAGGATTTGTATCCTTTTGCGCTCCATTTCATTTTAAAAACGTATTGAAGGTATTAAAATAAAACAAATTTCAACATTTGTTATTGAGGCCAGATCTTCAGATTCATACCAATATCCAGTATTCCAAGGGATTTGGAGTCAGAGCTGGGTTCAAATCCAGTGTCCACATTTGCTCCATATAGAACCCTGAGCTCTCTCATCATTTCTCCAAACCTCTTTTCCTCTTCTCAGAAATAGATGCAAGGCGAATACCTATCCCACAGGGTGGATGTGAGGATGACACACTGCATGTGAAAAGGTGACAGGCACATGGTAGGTTATATGCAGGTTATTTTTGCAACTTAATATCTATTAATAGGAAATTGGTTAAATAAGTTGTTATATTCTGATACAGAATACTACTCCCTTGTCAAAGTAAGATTGAGGTCAGGCGATAGGTCCTGATATGACAGGATAGAGATGTCACTTTCTGGTTTTGGTGCTGGGGATGGAACCCAGGGGTGCTTAACCACTGAGCCACATCCCCAGCCCCTTTTAATTTTTTATTTAGAGACAGGGTCTCACTGAGTTGCTTGAGGGCCTTGCTAAATTGCTGAGGCTGGCTTTGGACTCGCGATTAGAAAGATACACAGGAAACTGCCAGTGGTCTCCCTTCAGTTAGGAAACACACCGGGGAGGGATTAGGGATGGGAGGTGGCGGGTTCAAAGCCACACAGTGAGAGGAGGGAGGGTTTCCTTATAAATGGTATGGAGCAGTGGGATGGGAGAAGGTGGAGTAAGCCAGGGGTGGATTCAGCAAGGCCGTGACCAGTCCTAATCCTATGGGACTGGAGGACAGAGCAGAGGCTGGTCCTGTGAAGGAGAAAGAGGCTGTGGAGGGGCCTCCTGGTGAGCAGCAGGGCTCAGTCCAGGAAGTCCCAGGCAGCCCCTTAGGAAGATGGGGGCGGGGAAAAACGCCCTGTTCTTCTCCTCCAATGACCTGCCTGTGCCTCCCCTGGCTCCACCCACTTAGAAGCCTGAGGACACTGGAGGCTGGTGGGTGCTATGGGGATGGAGGCTGCTTCCTGGGTGATGGGAATCCAGCCAGCAGAGAACGGAACCTACCTCACACTGGTTGCCTTTGGACTGTTGGAATGTTTTCCTCATCACGTGTATACATTATTTTAAAAACACACAAATCAAAATAAGTCAGAGGCGGGGTGCCGTGGTGCACGCCTATAAACCCCAGCAGCTCGGGAGGCTGAGACAGGAGGATCGCAAGTTCAAAGCCAGCCTCAGCAACGGTGAGGCCCTAAGCAACTCCGCGAGACCCTGTCTCACAATAAAATACAAAATAGGGCTGGGGATGGGGCTCAGTGGTCGGGTGCCCCTGAACTCAATCCCCGATATCTCCCCCAAAACAGAAGTAAAATAAGCACCAATTTCCTCCCTTGTTTTGCACCTGGGAGCAAAGAAATGACGATCTTTTTTTTTTAATCTGAAAAGAATAAGGAAGATCAAGTGGCCTTCTGCTCCAGGCGCAGAGCTTGGCCACAACCGTGTTCTTCCGCAGAGGGCTGCTCATTCTAGGTGTGGAGGCCAGGTGGGGAGGCTGGGACTTCATATTTGTGGCTCTGCCCCCAATGAACTCGAGCTACATTTTCTCCCTGCTTTTCTGAAAAAGCGACAGGTAAGAATTCAGTTGCCTACTCGTTGCCCTTCACCTCTCTCTCTATCCACTCCATCCCTGTTTTCCCCCATCTAATTTCTTTTTATAACTTCCAGTTTTGAACTTGGAACTCATCCGGGGGTCTGCAGGGCAACATTTCTGCTCTCTCATTGTAGTCTGAACTGGATGGGGCGGCCTGATTTTTAAATTTCCTTTATACCGTCCTTGGAGGGACTCTCCCCCCTCCTGCCTCTGGCTTTGTCCTCTGACACCTGTTCAAGGACACCCTCCGAGGCACACCCGTTTCCTGTCTAGCCATCACCTGCCTTCTGGCACTTGGGTAGAAACTGTCTCTTTCTCTGAGCTTCGGTTGACACATCTTCCTCAATAAATTATGCTCTTTCAAACAGATGTTGAAGACTGTGACACTTGGAATATATAATGGCTGCATTCAAACCTATACCTTCATCAGACAGGAGCTCAAAGACGAGAAGGAGCTCACCCAGGCGGAAAGACCGGATGCAAAAGATCTGCCTGACCTCCATCCCCTGCCCACCCTGCTCCGCCCAGCCTTTCCTCCCCAGGACTCTATTTTCGGATTTTTCAAGTTTTGTTTGCAAATTTCTTGCTCCCACTGAAGAATCATGGAATTAAATCCCAGTTTTGCCTCTTGCCTTTACATTGGTTATGGGGAAACTTGTAAAATAACAGAGAGTCAGCAAACAACAACAGAGAGAGCATCAAAGACTATTTATAAACCCACGCTGTGGTTTGGAGGTGGTTGGTAACCCCAGTGTTCCCGAGTTGGAGCTCTGGTCTCTCATGTGCAAGGTTGAGGTGGTTAGGTCCCTGCCCTCAGAGAAGATTAAGACAGCTCTTGGGGGATCCTGGTTAGTTTCCCTGAGGGTGCATTGCTGTCAAAGAATAAGCCTGAACCCAGAATCTCTTGTCCCTCTGTGTTGCACAAGTTCCAGTCATTGCTGTTGGAAAACTGTGGAGGCAAATGGAAATGGTTGTATTAAGGTCAGGGAGGTCCCATGGGAACAAGTTGGGCCCTTGACTTAATATGACTGTGTCCCCACCCAGGATGTGAGGTTGGCAAAGTGGGTCAGGCCCTCACCAGAGATGGTACCCTGCTGTTAGAACTTTCCGTCTCCGATGTGGCCAGCTACATAAACCTCTTTTTAAAATAAAGTGTTCAGCCTCCGGTATTTTGTCACAGCAATGGAAATAGACTAATAAAATTGGTACTATTAATATTTGGGCATACTTCTTAGGTATTTTTCTTAGAAGGTTTCCAGAAGTATACTTACCTTTCAAAATAAAAAAAAAAAATGTTTTAAAAAGATTTTGCCTGTAGAAGTAAAACATGTCTTTTTTGAAAATTAGATAATACAAAAAGTATACACATGAAAATGAAAAATACCATAATTTTCCCTGCCCAGGCATAATAATTCAGTTTCTTTTGGGATATATATAATTCCACATTTTTCAGATATATCTACACCTATATCTATACTTATACTGATCGGATCCTTTCTGTTCTTTTAAACACAAGTTAAATATATTAATTTTTAACTTTCTGATATTTTTTCCCTTTAGTGAGTGCTGATTTGCACCACTGGATTTCAAAGTTTTTATAGCGTAACACACACTGAGAAACACATTTCAACTGTGATCCAGCACAGTGGATATACAGCACATATATATTTATAAGTTAAATAAAAGTTTCATGAACCAATACTCACCTCCATTATGTATGATATAGTCTATTATTTTGTATTTTATTTTCTTTCATTTAAAAAAAAAGATGCCAGTTATGACCCAGTAAATTGATTTTAAGGCTCACTAATGGGTTTTGACTTGCATTTTGAAAAACACGCTCCTAAGCCCCTGTTTCAATGGCTTTGTTGTATTGCCAACTGCACAGTTTTTAAGTTGGGTGCAGTGGAGGAGGGGGTCTTGCCTGCCTCTTCATTACATATGCAGAGGAGTGAAAATGTATTCTCTCAATAGCTGCTAACAGAATTCCCCTGAGGGAGGGAATTGTCTTTGTTTAGGGAAATACCTTTCTAAAGGCCTTTTGGGAGGGTTGCTGAACCTGTCCCTGCAGGAATCAACAGGAACCTGGAATTCAGACCCTAGAGACAAAAGGCAGGAGGGGCAGGCAGAACTTGCCAGAAGGAGATGAACCCAGGGCTTTTCCAAACAAGAACCCCTGCTGTGGAATGCGTGTCATTTGCACGGTTGTGTTACACATTCTTCTACCTGCTCAGCGAGGATTAAAATAAGTCGGGTCCCTTTCAAGAGCAAGTGCGAGCAGCGCCCCTTAAACTGGATTAAGGAAAAAGGAGCTGGGGGTGTTCATAAGCTTATGAATCTGCATACACCAGGCGTGGCTGGATCCAGGGCCTTCAATAATGTACGTCCTTGATGCTTGGTGTCTCACATCTCTTTTTTCTAAATTAGCTTTGCTCTTAGGCGTGGATTCCAGAGAGTCCCCCCACCCCCATGGCACCTCCAACACATAAAGACCCAGTACGCATGCGCGCTCAGTCTCATTGGATGGACCATCCTCAATCCAATCATTGCGGCCAGGGGGGCGGAATGCTGTGATTGGCTGGGACTGGGTCACGTGTTCACCAGAGACCAAGTCACATTCACCTCCACTTGGACTGAAGTGGGAAAGGAAGGGATGGTTCCCCCCAAACTGAGTTCACCTAAGAAGTATCGATGGGAGTCAGCAAACACAGTCTGTGACCACGACATGCCCATTCATACAAATACCTTATATGAGTGGTGGAGACTAAGACAGAGGCTGAATTCCTCCTATACCTGCCCCTTTGCAAACTAGAATCCAGGGCAGAATTATCAAGATGATCCCTAAACAGAACTAATAACAAAATAACACCTCCCTGCTGAACTTTGCAGAAATCTTACAACACCGGATTGTCTACAATTTGTACAAAGGGTGTCTATTAATTTGTCTAGATCTTGAAAGGAAAGAAGGTCCCTGAGGATATCTGGATTGCACAAAAGGGGAAACTGGTCCAGAGAGGTTCAGAGGCCTACCCGAAGTCACACAGCTAATTTTTACTAGAGCCAGGATCGAACACCATCTCTTTGCTTACTTTAGCAATGTTTCTTCTGTATCACTCAAGTGGTTCCCCTCTCCCTTGCTCTCTCTAGAACCTGAAAATGTATCAAAGTTCTGTTTTGGAGTGAGTTTGTAGCCCTTGCCCCTTCCTTGGGCTGCCTGGGGGCTCTGCAGAGAGTCAGAAGACAGAACCTTGAATTTGGTTGAAGGAGGGAATGAATGGAGTTGATTCATCTGCCAGAGCTGCTGTAACTCAGGACATGGACCTGGAGGCCAGAGTCAAGGTGTCCATGGGGTGGCGGTGGGGAGAGTCCGCTCTGGGCCTCTCTCCTGGCTCCTGGTGGTTTCCTGGTCATCTCTGGAGTTCCTTGATTGGATAGTATCACCCTGCTTCCTCCTTTGCCTTCATATGGTGGTCTCCCCTGTGTCTGGATCCCCCCATTTTATGAGGACACAGTCTTGTTGGGTGAAGGGCCCAACCTGGTCCCATGTGACCTCACCTTAATACAGCCATTTCCACCTGCCTCCTCCCTAGTTCCAAGCAAAGCCACCTAGAGAGGTGGTGGGGGTTCAAACTCCATGAATTTGAAGTGGGGGGGGGGCACACTTCAACCTATAACAATACTTAAGTGGCGTCCTGAGAAAATCTGGGTTAAGATGAAACAGGTCTCCCTCTGTGTCACCGTCCCTGAGCTGGTTCACAAGGCACCTGCGAATTTCACACTCCTCCCACGGAGCGGGCTTGGTCCCCTCCCTTGAGTCTAGGCCCACCAGAATGCGGTGCACATGACAGTATCTGGCTTCTAAGGCTGGACCGTAAAAGGCCAGGCCAGTTGGCCTCATGCTGGAGTTTCGAGTTGGCAAAGCACAGGGGCCTGCGTGCACTCTCCTGCCGGAAGTCCTACCCATCCCAGTCCTCCAGTTATCCCACCCGGGTTCACAGGTGAGTGGAAAGCCACCTGGATTTTCTGCCTCCAGCCCTAGCCTTTTAGCCTGGGCTAGTTTAGGCTTCCCAGTTGAACTTCCAGGTACCACAGAGTGAGTGGCCCCTGCCATGCCTTGTCTGAGCCCTGAGCTACGGGATTCATAAATCTGATAAAAAGACGTTGTTTTAAGTCACTAAGTTTAGGTGGTATATCAGTCAGTGATCCCCAGAGAAACCACATAAATAATAATAATAATAATGATGATAATAATAATAATGATAATAATGTAATCATTGTTATTCTTTTCCTTACATGACATTTGCAGCTACCTTTCTGTTATGTAGGCTGTCTGTCATCCATCTACCTGTCCATCATCTATCATCTGTCTGTGAAGGCTCTGTTTCCCTGCACAACCTCCTTCTCTCTCTCCACATCTGTAAGTTCGACATCCGTGATTTCTACCCACCACGGATAGAAGACATTTTTAAAAAATTGCATCTGTACTGAACATGTACAGACTTCCCCCCTCCCCCATCTTTATTCCCTGAACAATACAGTGTGACAACTATTTATCTAGCGTCTCCACTGAACAAGCATTTGAAGTCATCGAGAGTTGATTTCAAGTGGACGGGAGAATGGGAAGAAATTATATGCAAATACGATGCCGTCTTATATAAGGGACTTGAGCATGTGTGGCTTTTGATATCTGCAGGGGTCTTGGAACGATCCTCCGTGGATACTGAGCGCTGCCTATATGCACGGAGATTTATTTTAAGGAATTGGCTCATGTAATAATGGAGCCTGGCAAGCCCAACTCTGCAGGGAGCGCCGGCGGGCTGCAGATCCCAGGCCTAGAGAAGCGTTGACATTGCCGTCCAAGTCTGAAGGCCGACAGCAGGTGGAACTCCCTCTTCTTTGGCGGAGGCCGGACTTATCTCTCTTCAGGCCTTCCACTGATGGGTTAAGGCCCACCCACATTTTGGAAGGTAATCTGCTTTCCTCAAAGTCTATAGATTTTATTACTAATCTCATCTAAAAACACACCTCACAGCGATGTCTAGACTAATCTTTGACCAAATTAGCGGGGTCAACCTCACTCAGTTTCCAGAAGCTTCTCTCCCTCCCCCATTTCCTGTCTTCCTCCCCCCCCCCCCCCCCCCCCCCCCCCCCCGTTTTCATTTTCCTTTGTAGAGCTGGGTTTCCCTCGGGAGGGGACGTGGCATGTTCCACACATCCATCTTCCTTGTCACTTCAGCCAGCTGCGGTTCTCTGGACCGCACACTCCCGTGTTCCCCGGGGGGTGCTGTGCTCTCTGCCTCAGCTCCTCGCCTTCTGCCTGCAGCTGCTGCCGCCCTGCCCAGAGCCCCTCCCCTCAGCTCAGGACAGAGCCTCTCCTTGCCACCCAAGGTGGCAGCAAAGAACAGGCTGAGACTTTTGTGCTGACATGACCAGAGGAAATTTCCAGTTTATTCAAGGAAAAATTCAGCCCCATTATCAGGGAGGTTATGGTGCCCTATGGCCTGCTGTATCAGTCAGGGTTATAATGCAATATATGATAAGAAATGGGCTTACATCATTATGGGGCTGAGAAGTCCAGACCCCAGAAAAACTGATGATATAGTTCTTGTCTTAATCTGTCTCATTCTTTTTTTGTGTTGCTATAACAAAATACTTGACCCTGGATACTTTATAATGAACAGAAGGTTATTGGCTCACAGTTCTGAAGGCTGGGAAGTCCATATGATGGTGGGTGGCATCTTCTGCATTCCCACATGGTAGAAGGTGGAAAGGCAACAGAGAAGGTAAGAGGAGACCAAACTTGCCTTCTCATGCCTGGGACAAGATAGAGTTCAATAAATATTTTTAAGTGAAATAAGCACAGATTCTTATTGTTTGGTTTTGAAGCTTTGTATGAACATGTGCAGTTGGATCCTCCCCTCTCCCCACTCCCAGACTTCAGCCAGCCACACAGGCATTTCTTGGGTAAGCAGATTCTTTTTACAAGGGACAGTTGTGGAAAGGGCTGAGTTTCATACCTGATTTCATGCTGGGAAGGACAGAGGGTGGCCATGTGGAAGCAGGAGCCTAAAACCAGTAGTGACCCTGGTGGCCTCAGAATCAGGTAGAGCTGTGGCTTTCTTAAGGCAGGGGGTTAGACTTGAGGGAGCCCCTTTAAGGTTCTCAGGGGGTCTGAACTCTTGGCCACACATCGTCCTCACAGGATGCAGAACTCGTTCACTTGGGCTGCTGTAACCAAGTGCCGCGACTCAATACCTTACGTAAGAGATACCGTGTTGGTAGCTAGATCTGGGTCAGCAGCCAGTGGGTGTATCTCCTTCTGCACAGTGATTGGTCTAGGTACGGGCACATGACCAAAGCTGATCCAATGAGATTCCTCACAGCTCTCTGGGCGCTGAGGCAGCCTGGGGACCATCTTTCCCAGGGGAGAGAGAAGCCAACCCTGAGAAAACTGAGCCAGAGAGGGCCAGGGAGGCTAAGCCCAGGGACATGGTTAACTGGAGCCCTGAATCGGGTGCTGTTTGAAGTTGGAATTAACGGTGGACTTTTGGGTTACCATAGATTCCCTTTTTGGCATGATGTCAGCTTGGTGTGGGGTCAAGTGCTTTGTGACCAAATGTTCTGCTCGGCATAATCATGCTTCCTGTTTTCACACCTTCGAGTTCCAGGAAGCACAGGGTAGGAAAACTTCATCAGGAAAAGAGAATTTCTCGTTGAGATTTCCTGTTTCATCTCAAAAGAGCCTGGTTGAAAGCCCCGTGGATGGAGATGCTTATCATGGGCCAATGAGAGCAAAGGCCAGGCTGGCTAATGTGTGCCAGCCAACAACTCAGGCAGGCAAAGCCCCTGGGGATTTTATAATTATGTGAAAAGACCTAAGATTTCTCAAAAGCCGGGGTCAGAGAATTAAAATTCTCCCAGGAGCTAAGGACTTCTGAATGCTTATTTCTGATAATCTTGTTTATGTCCTGGGGTAAATAAATCTGCCTTTTGTTCTCTGTTATTCAACTCTCGGAGCTTTTTTGTAATTAAAGGGGCGGAGGGGAGAGCAATGAATGAGTTCTTTAATTGGCTGTGTTCTGGGTGACACAGAGTGAGAAGAAAAGGCTGTGGGGCAGGGGTGGGGGTGGCCGGCTCTGCCCTGGCAAATGGTGATAAAACCCTGGGCAGCTGATGATCAAGTGGCAAAGAAAGGAAATCCATCGTCATTAGCGTGATCAATGAGCACAGGTTGAGCCCTCGCTGCGTGGTGCTGGGGACTTGGGGGCTGCTTGAGACACAGAGAAAGACCCAGTAAATGGCTGGCTTTTGAAGTCACCCCGTGGCAACTGGCAGAAGGATCCCTCTTCTTCCATTTCCCCTCAACCACGGCTCTGGGGGATGGGGAGGTGACAAAGCAATCAGAATCCCACTGGATGGTCATATAGCCCCCTATAAAACGTGATGCTCTAGAAAGGCGTTAACCAACTCAAGTCATAACAGCAGCAAATGTAACTGCTAGCACGCATCCAGTGGTTTCCGTGTGCGATCCACGCATGATTTCTTTAATGTGCACCAGAATTCCACGTTGCAGTCACAATGGCCTCCTGCAGTGTCCAGGTGAGGGAGTGGAGACCCAGAGAGAGGTTAAGTAATTTGCAATGGGTCACTGTTGGGTACATGGGGAAACTGACATTCACATCGGGGTCAACCTCCCCTCCAGAGCTGTTCCTAGGTCATGACAGCTGCCACCAAGAACCTCTTAATGGGGGAATTGTCCCTGAACAGGAAAAATGTCTAGATGTTTATAAGGGGAGATGCCCATCCACCCCGACTTTCTAACAGGCTGTGGGGCAGCAATGTCTTTAGCACCAGGACAGTGAATGGTAATTATTATTATTATTATATCCTTATGAATAATAATAGCCAGGAAGTGGCAGCTCCAGCCTGGCCCCACATTGGTTGTATGTATTCTGGGCTGCTTTGCCTGTGGGCTGATTTAGATGTCCTTTATGAACAGAGACATAAACCAAGCGAACATGTCCCCAAGACAGAGGGATGCTGGCACATCTTCAAATTGGTCACCAAAGCGTGTCCTAAATTGGGAAGAAATCAAAACAGATTGCATCTAATTTCTCACTGTTCCAAGCAAGAAATTACCTTTTTAAGTGAAACACCATGACTTTCAAGCTGTTTGCAAACACGGGTTTTAGTGGAGTGTCTTGTATCGGGCTTGGTTTAGCTTTCCGGAGTGGATTGTCTGTTCCTGTGGGTTTTCAGAGGGAAGAAGCTCAAACAATCCTGTTGTCTGGCTTCTTCGTGCTGTTAGGACCCTGGTAAGCCCCTCTCTTCTCCCAGAAGGTTGAGTGGGTTATTAGGAGGAAAGCAAGGATTTGGGAGCTAGTCAGTCCTGGGTTTGAATCCTGGCTTTGCTGATTCCAACTTTGGGTAAGTGACTACATCTATGGGCTCGGTTTTCTCATCTTAAAGATGAAGTGATCATTATTTATCTCCCAGGGTTTGTTGTGGCCTGAGGTAGCTATTGCTTTTGCTCAGGGTCCATATAAAGCTGTTGATGAATTAGAAAAAGCCCGGGGCTCTGGCTTCCTGAGCAGAGCACAACCTCTCAGCTTGAAGCCCTTGGGCAGCATGGGCTAGGCCCTGTTTTCTTCTGCCTATTAAGTTTTTTTTTTTTTTTTAAATACCCTTCTTCTACCAGCAGACACAGATTCCTTGGCCCAAAGGATGACAATATAACCTGATTCTGGCCAAACCATCTGCAACAAACTGTGATTGGTCCAAGGAATGGGCATGTGACCTAAACCATCCAATCAGAGTTTTCCCTGCAACTGATGCACACACGCTGGGGGAAAGTAACATCGTGGAATGGGAAAGGCCTCTGGGTCGTGGGAGGGAATGTAGTCAACAGGCAAACACAGACCCAGACAAGTACAGAGAGGACGTCGCCTGAGCCAGTCACCGGTGCTGGTTCCTCTTCCTGTGAACTCAGTCCTCCTGTCAATCACACAAGCCCAGACAGTCCTCTTTTGCTTAAGCTAGTGTAAATTGGCTCTCTGATACTTACAGCCAAAACTGTCCTGATAACTGGGGACTTGCTATAAGGCATATGATGTCTGTAAACCTCAGCTTGTGGTGATACTCCATACATAATTGCCGTTATCACTGTCACATGTTACCACACGGCATTTATACCAATTTGCTCCTTTGGCGTGCAAGAAAAAAAGTACTTACTTAGATTTTGGGATGTCAGATACGCCAACAGCCTTTGATTTCATGCCACTGCAAATATTAGCAATCCATTAGCAGAAAACATTAATTCTTCAAGGCTATGGTTTTTTTGTTTGTTTGTTTGATTGGGAGGGTTACCAGCAATTTAACCCAGGGGCACTCGACCACTGAGCCCCATCCCCAGCCCTATTTTGAAATTTTTTTTAGAGACAGGGTCTCCCTGAATTGCTTAGGGCCTCAGTTTTGCTGAGGCTGGCTTTGAACTCGCCATCCTCCTGCCTCAGCCTCCCAAGCTGCTGGTTAGGGTATTTTTTGATACTTTGTTGTTTTGCCTGAAAATAGTCTCAGCCTCCTTTCTAACAGATCCTACTGGCAGTTGCTAGTAATCATTTGGAAATTAAATGAGAGATGAGACCAAACATTTTAATTTGAGGCAATTTGTGACAAAATCCATTGCAATTCACTGTTTTTTTTTTTAATTATTATTTTTTAAAGCCCTAGCTTGTGGAAGCATTCCTACAGAGGTGAGAAAATGCTTTAAATTGACACCAGAAAATAAAGGACCCAGATTAGCACCACAGAAACCTAAATGGCAATGAGCTTTGGCAGACGGATTTTGTGAGCATGTGTAGGGCAGCTGGGTCAACAGTCCAGCGAATTCCCGAAGACCCGAGGGAAGATTAGCTCAGGCACTGCCGACATATGCAGCTGGAACAAAGCTCACTTTCTCATGATTCGGGGGGATGGGGAGGGGTCTTGGTGTATTTTACTTTCTGAGGAGGGCTTTGTGGTCGACTAGTACAAGAAGAAAATAAATGTCCAGATTTTTCTTGACTTCTTGGAGAATTCCAAGTTCAGTGTCATGGTTTAGATGTGTTTTCTCCTCCAAAAGCTCTGGTGTGAGACAACACAATGAATATCCAAAGGTAAAATGATTCGATTATGAGAGCTGTAAACAATCAGTGGGTTAATCCACCTTAGTGGATTAATCCACTTTAGTGGATTGGGTGGTAACTCTAAGTAGGTAGAGTGTGGCTGGAGGAAATAGGTCACTGGGGGCTGTGCCTTTGGGCCTTATACTTTGTTCCTGGTGAGCAGAGCTCTCTCTGCTCCCTGGTTGCCTTGTCCTGAGCAGCTTCCTTCCCCCAGACCCTTCCTCCATGATGCTCTTCCTCATCGCAGGCCCAGGGCTATGGAGTCAGCCAACCATGCTGACTCTGAAACTGTGAAGCAAAATAAACATTTCTACCTCTAAGTTGTTCTTTTCCAACCTTTTTGTCAAGCAATGAAAAATTGGCTAATTAGTCGGTCTGTCGTGAGAGGTAGAGTCTAAGGGACTCAAAGGCATCAAGTTTGGCGTAAGAGGATATCAATAGGTATTTTATTTTAAATATATCTTACTTTTTTTCCCCTTAGTACTGGGGCTTGAACTCAGGGACACTTGACCACTGAGCCCCATCCCCAGCCCTATTTTGTATTTTGAATTTAGAGACAGGGTCTCACTGAGTTGCTTAGTGACTCACCGTTGCTGAGGCTGGCTTTGAACTCGGGATCCTCTAGCCTAAGCCTCCTGAGCTGCTGGGATGACAGGTGTGAGCCACCACGATGCCCAGACTAAATACATCTGACATTTTCAGATGTCTTTTTCACTGTGGCGAGATGTAGAGTTTTGATTAGGTGTTTGGCAAAGGTTCATTTTTCATCCTTGTTCTTTGCTAATGCAAAATTAACCCACAGAAAAAAATATCCCCAATAAGCTATTGATAACTGCTTTAAACTACTGATCACTTATTATATACTGAGTTTTTAACATGTATTTCTAATCCTTACAATAAGTGCTCCAAGGTAGCATTTGCATCTGCATTTTACAGATGAAGAAACCAAGGGTCAGAGAAGTAACTCAGCGGCTCCGCCAGCATGAGAAGGCAAGCTCTTGGCTTGCTGGAGGTATTTCCGCCATAACAAGTCGCATGGCTTGTTTTTCTCTAAATAAAAAATCGCAAAATAAACACAGAAGTCAGGATGTATATGAAGATTTTTAAGACACTCCCCCCACACCCCTGCCAGAATTAACTATCCTTCCTGCCCCCTCTGTTCCCCAGAAGTGACCTGCAGTGTCATTAGGGTGTGTTTTCCCTAGGGCCACCCATAATGCATGCTGCTTAAGGGAAAGTCCCAAAATGCAGATAAGCAAAGAGAGAGATAAAGGGCCACAGCTCAGAGATAAGCAGGAGCTTCCTGTGTGTCCCTGTATTCCCACGCAGGCACGCATGCTCGCTTGTGTGTTTTCAGAGTTACTGAATGGCTGTCCTGTGACCAGCCCTGTAGGAAAAATGAAGCTGGGGAATAAAGGACCACAAGACGCCCCCCCCCCAAGGGGGAGCAGTAGGCCCCATGGGCACACTTCCTGCATCCAGGATCCTCCCAAGAACTCTATGACCTGTTACCATTCTACAGGTGAGGAGACTGAGGCTCTGGTAGGTGACGTCACCCACCCAAGGTCGCACAGCTTGTGAGCTGTAGGGACACCATGCTCCTCTCCCTGGTGCTCAGCCGACCCTGTCCCTAGAGGAGGGAGGTGAGCTCTTGCAGCAGGGCTGGGGAGGGACGTGCATCGCTTGCAGCCCTTGGAGTCAAGCAAACCTGGATTCCCATCTTGGCTCTGCCATTTGGAAGCTCTGTGTCCTTAGGCAAGTGCCATCACCCCTCAGAGCCTCAGATATCGTATTGGTTAAGTGGGGATGGTCTTCTTACTTAATTCATAGGGTGAAAATGAAATGGGTGACTCCGTGTGAGCGTCCTATTAAATAAACCACCGGATAAATGCTGCTGGTTGTTGATCCTGTGATTGTTTTAGGAAAACCTCCGGTTCAGGGAGAGCTATGCCTTCCTGTCCTCAGGGACACCTTCTATGATTGTTTCTGATGGCCTTGGGGCGCGGTTGGCTGGCACCATTCTTCCAAGGACTCTGGAAAAACCCCAGCTTGCTCCTTCACCTCCAGTTGCTATGACAACAGGGACTGGCAAGGAGGTGGACTGGGGGTGGGTAGTTTTCCTTGGGGCCAGTTCCAGGTGTCTCTGGGTTCTCTGGCCTGCTCAGCATTTTTCTGGCCCCCAGACCCTCCTGGTTCTGGCTTGGGGGGCTCCGTTTGCCTCTTCCCCTTCACCTCAAATTCTGTCCCTCTCCTCTGCCTCCTGACCTAATTCGAGCCCACTTAGGAACACCCAGTAAGTTTCCTGCACAGGCATGGAGACTTCAAAGCCCGCAGAGAGAGAGAGAGAGAGAGCCGGTGGGGGGATGCTGTGAAGTCACCCCCCGGGTCTCCATCCCGGGCTCTGTCTAAGGAGGATGATCCAACACCGACCCTCTGGGCTATGGCGAGGATGCCCTATGACGCCCCCTGGCACAGCACTGAGTGACAGTGGCTGCCACCGTTATTCCTCCTCACCTCTCCTTTTTCCTTCTGTGGGGACCATGCCAGTTTTCCAAGTCGGGTCGCTTGGCTGAGTCCGATTCCTTTCTGGTTCTGAATCCTTCCCCTGCTCCCTGAGGCCTGGTGACAATCCTCAGCCACCTCTTCCTGCGGCTGCCTCTTTCCCTTTGCGGTCTTTCCTGCTTCCTGCCAGCCTTGTCCCTAACCGCTGTCTCCCCAGGAATCCTGTGGCAGGTCCCTGCATCCCCCTAAAGCCTCCTCTTCCCCCTACCCGCCAGCCGCAGTTGACTGAGCTCTGGAACAGTTAGACGGTAAAACCCAACTGGACGCAGCCGCACCAGATGGTGTATTTGATCAGAATTTGCAGAAGGGGTCTCCAGTCAGTCGGTTTTTCTCTACTGAAGCCCATCGGGTCAAATTCAGCCTCTGCACACTGTTGGCCAGCAGCCCCGTGGCCGAGGGCCCCTCCCTGCAGAGCAGAGGTTGGTGCAAGTGAGAACATGGGTGGTCCGAGCCCTCCCGTCACTCATTCATCTTCTAGAGACCCATTGTGCAGATGGAGCCTCTGAGGCTTGGAGGACCTGCTGAGGACACAACTGATTTGGAAGAAACCGGCCTTTTTTCTCTGGCCAGGCTTGCCCCGTTGGGAATCGGGAACTAAATTTGATTTCAGGTGTCAATTTCACCTGCCATGCAAGATTACATTCCATCAGGACCCACTGGGACAGACCCAGAGCAGGAGGAGGTGGCAGAGGAACAAGAAGGGGATCTTCTTCTCTGATAATGAAAAAGTATGTTCACCTCTAACAACGTCTATAGACGGTGGGACTCAGGATTTGCACCCAAAACAGGAGGGGGGGTGTCTTTGGTGGATAAATGATTAAGCCATTTTTGTAGTCAATTCGGTTGTAGAACCAGAACTGTCTCAACATAACCGTGAGGAGGGGAGACCAATGGGAAATGCCAACGCGGATGATGACGATGACGTTGATGATGCTGGTGACAATTATTACTTTCTTTCCTGTGGCCAGGTACTGTAATAAACACATTAAACATAGTTCTTCTCCCAATGTGGATGTAGATATGAGCACCATGTTTCAGATGAAGAAACCAAACCTCAGAAAGGTCAAATGACCAGCCAGAGGTCACACAGCAAAGATTCAAACCCCGATTCTTCTACCGTAGCATCCCAGGCCCTGGGTTAGGTCCCAGGGACTCAAAGAGAAGTTGAGGCACAGTTTCCTTCCCTTGGGGAGCTCTGTGTCTTGCAGAAAAAGGAGCGAGTTCCGTTAAAGCATTCTCCATAGAACCGTGGACCATGCATAAGTAAAATAGCCCATGCCTATTGCTCTTCAGTAAGGAAAGAAGGTAGAGCAGGCACAGGTTACGGAGAGATTCCCTTACCGTACTTCTGCTGTTATGTTTAGCACCTGCCTGAGGCCCCTGGTAGGATCTCTATAAACCCTAAAGGTGTGGGAATCCCTCTGGGTCCGCACCATGGCTGGGCTCTGAGCTCTGGGTGAACAGTTCTCTTTGCATTTTGATGCAAGGAGCCCACAGCCCTGGCTCCTGACCCCACGGTCCTCCCCAATCCACCCTGAGATTTGGCTTCAGGAAGAATACTGAGCAAGGCTCCCTCTCCTGTGGCTGCCGGGAGGGAACGAGCAAGATCCCGCCCTGCGTGCGCAGTGAATGGACCCTTCCTGGGTTCATGGCCCATGGCAGTGGGGGGCAGAGGGGACCCTCTTGCTTTGCTTGGGGCCAGGCTCTCTTCTCAGTCCATTTACTTCCTCCCCCTGGCCAGGTGCTGTCCAGCCCAGGGACATTCATCAAGTGGCATTTGGCTCTGAGATTCTGGCTTCATCTCTCACCTGCAGAGCAGCTAATGACGAGAGCTACCATTTATGGAATGCCTTTTTCAATGCCAGTTTTGGACGTGGTCTCTAAATAACCTGTATCTGGAAAGGGCAGGACTTGGGCGATACTGTCCATGAAGCTACTTTTATCCCCGCTCCCGATTGTGCAGTCACGGGATGCCGAATGATTGTCGGACAGAATCTTTCGATCATCTTCTTGTTTGTAGGTAGAAAAAAATGTCTTGGGCACCTGTGACCTTGCAATCCACTTTAGCTCAGTGATCAATATGTCCAAGACAGTGGTCAGACTTCTGCTGCTCAGAGTTGTAGCGGGCAGAAGCCGCAGTGGGAAATGGGCACGGTCAGCTTCTTGCATCATTTCCCCCAAAGTAAGGGGTGATGCTGCTGCCCAACCAGCCAGGCGCCCTACTCCTGGGCCTTGTGGGAAGTGATGGGGCAAAGTCCTCATTTCCCTGGAACTGCTGTGGGCGGGGCTCTGCAGACGGCCACTCTCTCTGGAAGAGTGTGTGTGGACTTTGGAACGTGGTCTCTGCTGGCTCACAAGTCAGACTCCAGCCCATAGGGTTCTCCTCTCTTTGGGGGACACAAACCGAGATTTTTGAGTACCTCCCTGGACTTCAGGGAGCAGAACACACCCACTTTCTCCCCCAAGGGGCCGGGGAGAGGAAATGAGGGTGTTGCAACGCTCCAATGACTATCAAAAGAAGTCCTCCTTCCATTTCTCTGCTTGGTCCACACTTCACCTTGAACCCTCTACTGCCCTGGAATTAGATGAAAGGCGCAGGCTGAGGTTAAGGCCAAGAGGAAACGAGTCCTGTCAAGAGTCTTGCATTTCACTTTAAAACGTTGGAAGATCCTGGCACTCAGTGTTTTGTTCTTGGCCCAAACTGGGACATCATGTCTCATTGTTAACTCTGACAGTAAAAGTGGTCAGCTTCCATCGGGGCTCACCCATCAGTGCCAAAAGGCTAATCTCCGTTGCCAGGATGGATGTCTGTGTGCCTGGGGTTTCTTTGAAGGTGAGGAAGGCCAGTCTTCCGCAGGCTGACCAGAAATACCAAGTGGTCAGCACCTGCCCGAACAGCCCTCAGCCAAGGACTTATGGGAACAGGCACTTAAAATGCCCGGATCCTCACTCCTGAATTGGGGTAAGGCAGAGGCGTGGGTTCTGCGTGGTTTCCCGGGATTTCCATGGGGATATTTCTAGTGGAAATAACTGCAGTAACTGGCTTGGTGAGCAGTTTGGTTTTGGTTTCTTTCTCTTTCTTGCTTTATTTGCCCACTTCTCTTCCATGACACCCCAAACTGACTGCTTGCCCCTCAGATCTGTGTCCGCAGGTCCCTTATTGGTGGAACCCAGATGAAGACAAAGCCAGACTGACTCAGTCACCTCGAGTCCTGGGTACAACCCCCATCTCAACGTGGACAGGTGTCCTGTGCTCTCTCTGAGGAAGCAGAGGAAAGATCCTACGGATGAAGGGCTTTGACCGTCAATCATGATGGGACTGGGATTCAGCCTGGGATCCTGTCACTCCCCGACACTGCATACCACTCTTCGCCCCAGCTGCTGTCAGTCATTTTCTCCAGCCAATAAGGCATGATCCTCCAAGTGGCCACTTCTCACCCCGAAGGACACTTGCTGCACCCGCTCTCGATGCTCATGACCTGGGTTCTGAAGCATCTGCTGAGGGTTCTTCTTCACTCCCAGCTCCTAGCCCCAGTTGTCTCCCTGGATTCCGTGCTGGATATATCATATCTTCCTGGCCATTGGCTTTGGCCAGTTCCATTGGCCTGGGCTTGTCTGAACTCTAGGATTCCTGGTCTGGATACCATCCGTTAAGGATTGGTCAGTATCACGGTTCTCCTTTGTAAATTTTCTTTCCTCGATTCCCTAACCATCCATGTCCTCAGCTAGAGGGACATGAATTTGTAACCACGGGTCAAAATTTGGAAGCACATCCGGGAGCTTGTGTGCACCCGGCCGAGCGAGCCCGAGTCCCCATCAGGAGAGCCTGGACACGCTGCTGGGAATTGACCGAGAAGAATTTCATTGTTCCCAGGCTCCTCGCATCACCTAATTTCCTCTAACGAGGGCCCACAAAGCAACCAGGAGAGGTGCGGGATTGGATGGCAATTCACTCCCTGGTGATGGCAGATGAATTGCCGGGCCTGCTCGGTGGCACTATGGTGGCCGATGTCTGGGAGGCGGTCTCAGTGGATGCTGATTCAATTATGCAGAAACACAGAAGGAAATTGTCAGCCCAGTTGCGGCCCCGCTGCCAAACTGCGCCTAGCCGGCGTCCCCAGTGCTGTTTCTCGCTGATTCAGCAGCATGTGGCTCTTCCAGAATGACCGGGGGCTCTGTTCTACTCGGTGTGGCCACTTGTCTCTGCAGGCAAATGTCCCATCAGAGACCTCCAAATACAGAGGTCTCTTCATCTCCAGAAGCACCTTTGGCTATTTATTTTTCTTCTGCATCCATGCAAATAGAAATTTAAAAGAAAATGACAAAGACTCCAACAATGAATCTTGGCTGAGTACTGACTGTGCGCTAAGTACTCTCCGGGGCAATGAGAATAATCACTGAACCCAACAGGCCCAAGTGCATGCCTTTAGGAGTTTAGAATCCTGCTCCATCTTCTGACGGGTAAGATGCTTAGCTCGGTCTCCAGACTTTCATTGTTTTCTGGAATCTGGATACTAGGGAAGTGCAAATTCAAGAGACAGAGGGGCCCAAGTGATGAATAGAAGAGAGACCTTTGTCAGAACAGAGAATTCAGGGCCGCGACCCTGGCTGCATTTGGAGATTTTAGGAAGCTTACAAAATAAAGACGGGGCATTTTAGCAGAGCAGGTGGTGGGGGTACACAACAGGAAGAAGGGAGTAAATGTCAAGTTTTGCTGTATTTCATGAAACAAATACTTCTGTGCTCCGTGATTTATTTTGAGACATCAATAGGTATAATTTTAACATTGCTTTTTTTAAAAAAAAAAAATCCAATGAACAATCATTTATTGAGCACCTATTATGTTCCCGGTATTGGGCAGATGCAGTCTTTGCCTAATTCATCATATTGTTCTAAGGGAAAGATTCACTGGACAGGTGACAGGTACACGTGGGAGGGAGATAGAACTTCATGCAGAAAGACAGAGAAAGCCTCAGCGAGCTGATGAGATTTATGTGGGGCCTGACGGATCAGGAGCTTGTCAGGCAGAGGGAGGGGGCGGAATGCAGGGATAGTTTCAGCGAGAAGTCATGGGTCTTGAAGAGGCTTAATGACATGAAAGAATGCAGTTGACTTGGCCATCAGGGCCCCATCCAAGAAAATAGTGCCAGGAACTCCCTTACCGGATTCTTCTCTGCACCTAGTTCCCCGTAAAATCGAACATTGTCAGGCGAGTTCCTACAGCGTGGGCATGAATCTGTCCCACCTCGACGTCTGCTGCCGCCTCTGCCGTTGCTGCCATTGTCAAGGAGACGAAAGTGGTGGTGGTGGCTGGGCGTGTTTTTCTGCTTTTAGTTGCTATGACAAAATACCTGGAGATGAACAACTTAAAAGGAAGAAAGGTTGGCTTGGGCTCAAGTCAATTGTAGACTGAAGTTTCAGTCCACAATTGCTTGGCCCTGTGGCCTTTGGGCCTGTAGCGAGGCAGAGCACCATGGTGGGAGCCCACAGAGGAGGAAATCCGCTCATCTCATGGCTGCCTGGAAACAGAGAGAGAGAGAGGAAGGGCCCCGATCTCACCCTCAAGGGCAAGGCATAAATTCCTCCCAGCAGACTCCATTCTGTGACTTTCCCCACCACCCAACAGTGCCACCAACTGGGGACCAAGCCTTCACCGTAGCAGCCTTTGGGAGCCACTTAAGATCCAGTGAGGATTCAGACTGGCTGTCAGAATTGGCGTTTCCTGGGACAGGGTTCTGTGCTGTAGTGGCCTCAGGGATGAAGCAGGCCACACAGGCTTTCTGTGGGCTACATTTATGAGGCACCTGCTGTATACCCATTTCTGTACCAACTACAAGGAAACAAAGAGAGCAGCCGCACACTTGGTTCATTCCTTGCCAACGCCAAGTCAACAGGCAGCCACACGATCTTAATGTCCTGGAAACCAGGGCAGTGTCCCTTACAGAGGCTTCCGGAGCCCCTGGGGAGGTCGCACAGACCCAACTGGGTCATGAGCTCTATCCAAAAAATAGCTGTGTGACCTTAGGCGAGTTCCTTCTCCTGTATCTAAATTTTCTCATCCGTGAAAATGAGGATTGGAATGCAACCCTGAAGGGCCGTGGGGAGGATTAGAGATGACCCCTGTGTTGTGGCAGCCACTGTTGTGAATAAGCAGGAAGCAGCCTCCTTCTCCTCTCCACGTCGCCTCCCCGCCCCTGGGTAAAATCTTGAGCACTGTCCCTCACCTGGCGAGTCACTCCCAGGTAATAGAATCATCTACCGTCATTTGTGCTCGCAGAATGGCTCCGTCTCCGTCCTTACGATCTTGCTCTTAAGTCATGGTTAAAAGTCTGGGACTTAGAGCTTCTTTTCAACCAGCCAAGTGTGAAACAAACAAACAAGACAAAACAAAACAAAAAGAGACAGAGAGAGAGAGAGAGACAGACATTTTTGAAATAATTGGAGAAGTCCAAATGCTAAAGGAGTGATTTTGTGAATTGTATAAGGGTAAAAATGCTATGTAGCGATTCACGCTAAATCACCAAAGATGAACTGATGGGACGGGCTTGCGTATGCCTTACAAAACTTCATGGCTAGGAGAAAGGGCTGGGGTGTACACGAACCAGGAATGGCTGTGTTTCCTTTATTATTCTAGGTAATTATTTCCCTACTTCTGCAAGTCTTCAAAAGCTTCCATAAGAAAATGCTTGAAAAAGATGTTAAGTGTCTTCCCTAAGCAACCCCATATGATCGACAGGGTGTACACCGTGTAAGACGAGTAGGGATTGTTATACCAGAGACGTTGTAGATCTACCTAGTTATTATAAGTTTTTTTTTGGCTAACGGCACTGGTTGCCCTAATAAAATCAGTATATTTTCTTATGCTGGGAGGCAAAATTCTATGATGACCGTCTAAGGATCTCTTCCTCCTGGGATCCACCACCTATGAAATCCTCCCTGGGACCGTGATTTGATTCTAATGAATAAGATACAGTAAATGGGATGGTTTGTCTCTTCCAGGAATATATTCTGAAAGTCTAGCTTCTATCTGGCTTTATCTCTGGCTCTTCTCTCTTCCCCATTCCAAAGAAATTGGAGTTCATGCTGTGAGCTACTCAACGGAGAGGCCCACCCGGCAAGGACCTCGGGCCAGCAGCCCTCAAGGGAATGAACTTTCCAACAACCACTTGAGTGGGCTTGGAAGAGGATCCTGCCCCAGTCCCACCTTCAGCTGAGATCACAACCCCACCAATGCCTTGACTGCAACCTGGTGAGGGACCCTGCACCAGAGGACCTAGTTAGTCACACCTCATTCCTGACCCACAGAGACCATGAGGTAATAAATGCCATTGTTTTTAAATTACTACATTTGGGGAGGGAAATTAATTATTCAGTAATAGATAACGAATGCAGTGTAATATGACAAACTTCAGAGAGAAGAAAGGCAAGCTCTTGTGGGGGGGAACTACTTTGAGTTCAAAGGTGTAGTGTACATGTGGAGGTTTTGTTACGCAGCATTATCGTGGTAATAGATGACCAATACAAATGTTCTGGGACACGCATCACGCTTCTCTCAGCTCCAACACTGGGGAGAGGGGTGGAGGTTGGCTGTCCTGGGTCCCCACCTTCTCTCTGCTTCCTGGCTGAAGATCTGAGGAAGCAGGGAGGTGGGGGCTGGGCTCCCTTGATGGGCACGCCCAGGATTGGGTGCTGACCTTCTCTGCACGGCACGTACTCCCAGTTCTGCTGGGTTTGGCCAGTGGCCAAAGCCAAGTCCATTTTTCGAGGTGTATGGTGAGTTCCTTGGGGCCCCCTTGAGTGACTTCCCCACTGTGCAGCCACTGAAATAGCAGGGATCCTGCAGTTGCCCTTGTGAAGCCTCAGCCCCCGATCTCATGCCAGGTGGCGGACATCAGAGCCTCTTCCTGCTCCGGTTGGGAGCATTCTCTCCAGGATCCTGGACCCCATCCTGGTGTCTGGGTGTCTCCTGGCGTCACCACAAACTCCTGCCTCCTGGGTCTCCCCACCGTGGACCGAACATCTGTTTCCTTGCTCTTGTCTCTCCTTATCCCAAGATTGTGTTGGGCTCCAGGCGGACTAAAGTATGCAACATACAGGTCACAGGCTGGAGTCAGATGCCAGGATCCCTGCTACTTCTGAGCCTGGGAACAAGAGAGCCTGCATGATTTTGGCCTCTCTCTGGGGAGCCGTCAGCTGCCCTGTGAACAAACCTGTGGGTGGGATGAGACGGGGTTGAAGATAATTGCTGTTGTGTGCTGATGAGGTTTTGTTACGCAGCATCATTGTGGTCATAGATGACCAATACAAATGTTCTGGGACAGGGAATGAGGGACCCTCTCCAACAGCGGCTGACAAAGCCAACTGCTTCCTTCCTCAGGCACACTCAATTTCAGGCTGGCTAGTTCCCCCCCCCCCCCCCCCCCCCCCCGGGCTTGTCAAAACTTTCCAGAATGCAGTGCGGCAAGCAGGACTTCCTCCGGCAGCTTGTTAGGATAATTGAAATGTGGGTGGAAGCTCATTAAAGCTCCTCATCATCAACATTCTTCCTTCCAGGCCTGGAGGAGCGGAGAGTCCCTGTCACATCCCATTAGCACCGTGTCTGGGTAGTTTCCACACCTTTCCAGGCAAATCAAACACAGAGGGGTCCACATTCGAGGGAGGATTAAATTTATTCCCACAGAGAGGGTTGTGTTTATGGAAATCCAAAGACGTGCACATCGGGCTGGTTCTGGGATGTGAAGGAGAAGGAGAAGATCTAAAAATGCTGTGGAAGTATAAGGAACGAGGTGGGCTGCTACTGTATTTATTAAAAATCAAGCATTTGGAGTCTTCTAGAGAGCTCCAGTCCTCTCCTTATCCCATCTCATGCAAGCCCTTTACAAAACCTGATCTCTGTGGAGAGGAATTTTGGATGGAAAAGAACTTTGGTTCAAACCGTGGCTGGGCCATATTAATAGTAATGGCGATGCTAATTTTTAGCGAGCATGTTTTATTTGCCAGACTCTGTGCTAAGAGTGGGGGTACCAGGGACTGAACTCAGGGACACTTGACCCCCGAGCCTCACCCCCAGCCCTATTTTGCATTTTATTTAGAGACAGCGTCTCACTGAGTTGCTTAGGGCCTCACTTTTGCTGAAGCTGGCTTTGAACTCGGGATCCTCCTGCCTCAGCCTCCCGAGCTGCTGGTATAACAGCCTAGAAGCTCCCTAGAGATCAGAGATGATGCCCGTTTCGGTATTTAGTATATACCAAGTGCATACCACTGTTCTTGGCATTAGATGTCCAATACATGTTTAATGAAGGAAGGAGGGATGGCGGGGTGAGGTGGAGATCATTATTTTCATCTTCAATGAAGTTGCCCTAACTGACTTAGGTTCCCACGGCTGGTGAGAGGTAGGGGGAACTTTAAGTCAGGGCTGCTCTTTCAAATGCCTTTATTTTATTTAATTCTCAGAGAGTCTCTGAGATTCCTGAAAAATGGGGATACCAACAGTCAGCTGCAGCCAGGGCCATAACTCTGTGGCAGAGTGTATACCTAGCCTGCACGTACCCCAAGTTCAATCCCCAGTACCAGGAAAAGAAAATCCCAAGGGCACCGACAGCGGAATAAAGCAGGGGAGGAAAGCTGAAGGCATGACCTGGCACAGACTGGCAGCAAAATGTCATTTTTGTTTGTTTGTTTGTTTGTTTATTTGGGTTTACATCTTTGTTTTCTAATAGACCATGTGTGGCAGGGGCATCGGGGTGAACAGAAAGGCCAGAGGAAGTCTGGTGGCACTTGGAAGCCAAAAAGCACGGGTTCGAATCTTGCCTCCGCCGTGTGATTTCTGCATCACTTGCTTGAAGTCCCGTCAGATCCAGTTGTCACATTTGACGCACAGCGTTTCTCCTGGCGCCCGGCGAGTTCTGCCTGGGGAGAAGGTGTGGGCGCAGGAACTCAACCGACTCCTCACGACATGCTTTTTCGATCAACAAACGCCAGATGCTCGTGCAAATCGATCAACAACAATTAGTTTTTTAAAAAGTTAACAGCACAGAACCTGCCTCACAGGATTGTTTAAAAGACACAATTAAGATAATGCTCGAGGAGGCCTAGTTATGGTACGGGCTTCATGATCACAGCTAATAAGTAAAGTTTAGGGAGCTGATCCCAAAGGCTGGGACGTCACCTCGTCCTCTATCTCATCGAATACTCTCATGCGCCAAATGAAGAGGTGCTGATGTTTGCCCCATTTTATTTATTCACTAAAAACATTTTTTGGGGGTACCTGGGATTGAACTCAGGGGCACTCGACCACTGAGCCCCATCCCCAGCCCTATTTTGTATTTTATTTAGAGACAGGGTCTCACTGGGTTGCTCAGTGCCTCACTTTTTGCTGAGGCTGGCTTTGAACTCACAATCCTCCTGCCTCAGCCTCCCGAGCTGCTGGGATGACAGGCATGTGCCACTGCGCCCGGCTGATTGCCCCATTTTAAAGTTGAGAAAACTGAGACACAGAGGCTAAGCAACCTCTTTTAAGGCCCAACATCTGGTAGGAAGGCCAGTGTCTCTTTAAACTGGACACACTCTGGGGGAGGAGAGGGAGGGCCTGGAAATGGCCTTTCTACAATATTGTCTTGAAGAGGGCATTGTGTGCTCAGGGCTGCAGGAAGAAAATATGCCCAAAGAAAGTGGTTAAAGGTAATTGTGCTCTGATCCATTACATCTGGGATTGTCTAGTTTTCATGGCCTTAGTGAACCCCCTTCTGTTGGGTGTAATTGGCTGGAATTCCTTACTGAGGAGTTCTCCAAAGTTCAGTGTGTTTGATTAGTAATGTCTGCCATGGGCAGAGGAAGGAAGGCACAGGCCTGTGTGATATGAATCACTGACCCCACCTTATTTATATGCTTTGAAGTTTTACTCTGGGAGGGCTGTTGTGCTTCCTTTTAAAAGATCTGGGGTGCCCCTCATGGGTATCCCCATCTACCACACACAACTACATATTTGAACAAAGCAGTGCTGCTGGATCATTTGAGTGGCTGTGAGCCTTACTCAGGTTCAGGTCTGCCAGTGCCTCTCCACCACGCACCCAGGTCTCTCTCTTAAGATCTTTTCCTTTTAGTTTCATTGATCAGGATTTATGATTCCCGATCTCCAGAACAAAGGCTCAGAGAGGTGAACTCACTTTCTCAAAGCCACCCAGGACCCAGCACAGTGTCTGACGTGGAGGAGACGCCTGATAAGGGACGCGATGAATGATCAGCTCAGGAGCGACAATAGTCTTCAGGCTTTGAGACGGACACTATGGCACAGTAGCGATCTCAATACTCAAGGAATCCTGAGACTTATCCCTTCTCCGTCCTCCCTTCCGAACCTCGGAGATGATTCCAAATATTCTAAGAGAAAGGAGAGGTCCCTGTGTGGTATTTGGTGACAAAGCATTAAAGGGTGAATTGCCTCTAGGATCTTAAATCACTGGCACCTTTTGGTTCATCGTGAATGCAAGGATGTCTTTCGGGGCCAGTGGTCATTTGTGTGCTGATGGTCTAGAAAAAAGAAATACCGTCCAGACAGCAGGCAGATGACAAGTTTGGAGCAGTCCCAAGGCTCGTGGGGTCTAAAGAGAGCCAACGATTCTCTCTGGGCCTGTTGGCTCCTTAAGAAATGACACTGGATTTGTGCCTTGGTAACCACAGCAAGGGCGGGTTACAACAAGGGGTCTCGTAGCAAACGTGGAGTTCCACGCACAAATCACACACCAACAATGCAGAGGAGAAGCCCCCTTTGTGTTAGCTGTAAGTCCCTTCTACGTTTTCAGCCCTCAAACGTCTTTCAAATCTTGGGCCATCACAATTAATCTGGAGGTTGGTGAGATGGTAGCCGCAGAGTCTCAGGGACGTGGGGACACTACCCAAGGTGATACAGGGAAGAGAGGGACAGAGCCAGGCTTCCAACACACAGCTAGCTGGGTCCCAGTTACTTCACTGCGTTGCCGGTGCTCAGAAAGAGAGAAGATTAGGAGATACTCCAAACCGAGGAAATGTTTGTTGAATGAATGTCAGTGATTGAGTAAGGTTCTTCCTGGGGGCAATTTTGATAAGTGCATTATAAGGCTCCAAAGTATAAATTCCCTCTGATCCTATTCATTCCCCCTTCTAAGAATTTATCTCAGGGAAATAATCAGATAAGATGCGAAGAGGCGGTATCCAGACATTCATATTGTTATTCAGAGGAGCTAGAAATTATAGGTAATCAAAATATCCAGCAGGAGGACATTGGTTAAATAAATGAGCAGATCCATAAATGATGACATGCCTGTTTTCTGTGCATTAAAGCAGTGTCTTCGATGAAATATGAGGAAAGCTGTGTACAAGCTGAGCTGCTCTGCTGTTTATCGCAGGCTTCTCGAAAAGGGCAGGAACGATTTGAACCTAACTATCCAACAGCAAGGGTCTGGGTGTGTGGATGCACTAGAATACTCTATGGTTTTTAAAGTAATGATTTAGATGGATTTTTATGGACGTGGAAAATGTGCACAATATAAGTTAAGTGAAAGAAGCAAGGAAAATAACATGGGCAATATGATCGCTCTCCTACTCTTCGTATCTGCAAGGATATATTGGAAAATGTTAACAGGGGTTATATTTGGGTGACAGGGTTAGATTTTTTTTTTTTGCAGGGTGGGGTGCTACTGGGGATTGAACCCAGGGGGGTTTTACCACTGAGCTACATCCCCAGCCCTTTTTATTTTTGAGACAGGGTCTCCCTAAGTTGCCTAAGGCCTTGCTAAATTGCTGAGGCTGGTCTCAAACTTGCAATCCTCCTGCCTTAGCCTCCCAGCTACTGGATTACAGGCATGCACCACCGTGTCCAGCAGGGATAGATTTTTAAACAGCAATAATTAGAAGAACTCTTATTATAGGTGTTACCATTCATTGTGCTTTTACAATGGATCATGTGTGTGACTATGCTAAGCTCTAAACCCTGGACCCATTCTGAACATAGTGCCCCACGAGGAAGAAAAGAACTTTAGCCCTCAGCCTAGGGAGGAGAAGGAACATTGTGGTGCTTATCTTTGATGAACACCCACTTTGTGCTACACTGAAGCTTGTACTAATTATTCAGAGTAAACAGTACCTTCCATTCACACATGTAAAAATTGGAGCTCAGAGAGGTTGAATAACATGCTCCAGGTCACACAGCTTGCAAGTAAAGCTTATTGGGCTCCAAAATGCACAAACTCTCCACTTTGTGCTATTGCCCAGAATACCAGCTTCTCCCACTAGCAACAAGGACATAGCCAATCCCACTGACAGGCAGAGGTGGTAGGAGATTGGAAGGCTATGTTTATCCTCTGGCCCAGTCTCACCTCACAGCGAACTTGGAAGGAGCGTCCAGCTTGGGACCTTTGAGTCTTTGCTCCGAGCTCGGCTTCCATTTCCTGGGACTGTGGCAAGTTTGAGTTCCCCAGCCTTGTTTCTGACCTTGGAAACGCATATATAAAAATCATACCAGCTATCTTAGTCTAGCTCCTGATACTATAACAAAATGCTTGAGAGCAGGTACTTTATAAAGGAAAAAAATCTATTTAATTGACAGTTCTGGATCCTGGAAGTTCAAGATCAGGCAGCTGCCTCTGGTGAGAGCCTCATGCTGTGTCCTAACATGGTGGAGAAGTGGAAATGTGCGCAGGTGATGTGCGTGAGGCACCACAAGGGGGGTGTCCTCCCCTTGTGGCAAATAGCTCTTGCAGTAACCAATCCAGTCCCACAAGAACTGCACTCATTCCTCTTAGCAGCCTAGTCACCTCTTAAAGGTTCCAAACCTCTTAATATTGTTGAACATGGGCCGTGGAGGGGAGAGGACATAGGACCCACCACGCACAGCCCTGGGACAGACTCCAGCCCTACTTCTTGCTGGATAACCTTAGACAACTGGCTTCACCTCTTGAAGGCTCAGTTCCCTGGAAAGTGGAGTCAATAACGGCCCTCTTCCCCAGGTGCCGTGGTGCACACCTATAAATCCAGCAGCTCAGGGAGGCCGAGGCAGGAGGATCGCCAGTTCAAGGCCAGCCTCGGCAACTTAGCAAGGCCCTAAGCAACTCAGTGAGACCCTGTCTCTAAATAAGTACAAAATAAGGCTGGGGATGTGGCTCAGTGGCTGAGTGCCCCTGAGTTCAATCCCCCAAATAAAGCACCCAGTGCTCATCACTTACAGAGTTTTAAAAGAACTCACTGTAAAAGTACGGGGGTGACAATGAGCGGGACTATCTACCCTTAGTGACACAAGCCAGGCTGGCAGGTACGCATGCGTTTTGGAGCATCAAGAAAAAAACACTTGAGATTCTCTTTGCCAAATTAAAGTCAGTTCCACCTTAAAATTCCCCTGTGCAGACGTTGGGGGGGGGGGGGGATGGCATTTAATGGATCATAACATCCTCAGACTCAGGCACCTCTCCCCTCCTCTGGCTCATCACCGCTGATTACTCAAGATCTTTTTACGTAAACACAAAATGCATCCTGCATAATCAATGGCAGCCACCTCATGCCTCTGCTCCCCTCTGCTCCCCACCTCCTGGAGCTTCCCAGGGGCTTTCTGGGCTGGTCAGCAGAAGGTCTTCGCATTTGTTGAGCTCCGAAGAGCCCCTGGACCGAGCCCCAGACCCCAGGAGGAGAGGCTGTCACCTGGGCTGGGCAGGTGGCTGAGAAGCAGGTGAAACCTTGCATCTCCGATTTCCCCTTCTTGGTTGTGTCCCCTGCAGTCCCTCCTCCCCAGGGTCCCTGGCTGCCTGTCACACCCTCAGGAGAGACTCCCTTCCTGAACTTTAGAGCCTGGTGTCCATCCCTGACCTGTGACTCCAGGAGAGGAAGGGGAGTCCTGAAAGGCAGAATGTCCCTCCGTGGACCAGGCCCTGTGCTCCTTCCCCGGGGCCCTGGGCGCCCACAGTGTGGGACTCTCTGGCTTCCATCTTGGTCTCCCTGGACCCCTCTCCTGACAGGCCACATCACGAGCTCAGTGCGATCACGGAGGGCAGGGAGGGTTCTGAACCGCGTTCTCCATACCTGTCCTTGGACTGTTCTGGGAATGAGTCTGGGGGACTTGTCAGAGTTCAGTGGAGAAAACGTGGAGGTGTGAGAAATGAGTCCACAGAGACAAGACGGACTGGGTCATGGAGAGATTGGGGTTTGTCAGAGGAGTTTTTAGGGGGAAGGATAAAATAATCAGGTATGTGTTCTAGGAGGATCACTGGTTTCCAGCTGGAGAGGGGACAGATTGGGACAGGGAAACCATTAAGAAGCTGTTAAGATAATTCCAGAGATGTGCGGGCTGGGCTAGGGTGGTGGGTGCCTTCCTTGATCTCCAGGCTTTGGAGGCTCCTGTGCCTACTTCAGGCAGGTGTCGTTGGGAGGTGCTCTTGGTGCATGACCTGAATCCCCTGGGCTTGTCCCTTAAATTATGTGCAGAGAGTTCTCATATGCTCTGTGGACTTCCTGTATCCCTGATGACTTCTTGTATAGTATGACAACTTCCTGTATACATCCGAGGCATTGGCACAAGGACGAACCAGTAATCAAATTGTTGACATTGAAACTGTTATTAATACGCTGTATAATTCTAGATCTAAATTACCGGAATATTTAGATATTAAATATGTTCCAGCTGAGATGAGAGAAAGGGCTAATATGTGTAAAGCTGTGCTAAATGGAGGACAATACCTGTTATGGAAGGTTGCCAATGAGGAATTTTGCAAGGAGACGGCTAGGCGAAATGCAGCAGCTGGTTATCCTCAGAGAAATCTAGATATGTTGTTAGGAAAGGGACCTTATGAGGATCAGCAGCAACAAATTGCATATGATCCTGGTGTATATGCACAAATTGCTGTAGATGCAATTAAGGCATGGAAGACTTTACAAGGACATGGAGGTTTACAAGGTCAATTATCTAAGGTAATACAAGGAGCTAATGAACCTTATGCTGAATTTGTAGATAGGCTTATTCAAACAGCTACCAGAGTTTTTGGGAATACAGAACAAGCAATGCCATTACTAAAACACCTGGCTTATGAGCAAGCGAATCGTTGGTGCAGAGATATCATTAGACCATGGAAACATGAAGATTTAAACACATATATTAAATTATGTAGAGACATTAATGAACAAGAGCAAGTCGTGGCAGCTGCAGTAAAACAGGCTTTAGATGCCAGAGACATTAATGAACAAGGGCAAATTGTGGCAGCTGCAGTAAAACAGGCTTTAGATGCCAGGCCAAGAACATGCTACAATTGTGAACAAACAGGACATTTTAAAAGGAATTGCCCCATTGGAGGAGGGTTTAACAAAACTAGGTATCAAAGGAGTAGAATACCAGGTATTTGCCCACGATGCCGTAGAGGGAGACATTGGGCTAATGAATGCCGTTCTCAAACCACCATAGAGGGTACTCCATTATCAAAAAACGAACAAGGACCAGGTGTTTATCCACGATATCGTGGAGAAAGGCATCGGGCTCCATTGCCAAAAAATGGACAGGGGGGCCCAATGCTCTGGGGCCCAAAACCACAAATATATGGAGCACTGGAGGAACCCAGCAACCCCATCAGGGTAGTGCCCAGGACACATTGTCCATCAGATCCCTCATCAGACAAACCAGAGGGAGCGCAGGGTTGGACATCTGCGCCTCTGCCAGAGCAGTACTAACTCCAGAGATGGGAGTTCAAATCATTCCCACAGGGGTGAAAGGACCTCTTCCCAAAGGAACAGTAGGCTTATTATTGGGACGCAGCTCTTCTACTCTAAAAGGACTTATGATAAGTCCTGGGGTAATTGATCCCAATTATGAAGGTGAAATAAAAATTATAGCCAGTTCTCCAAAGGGTATATCAGTAATTTCACCAGGAGATAGAATAGCACAGTTACTAATAATACCCAGCCTACATGATAAATTTTCCAGTCGTACTGTAGAAAGAGGTTCCAAGGGATTAGGCTCCACAGGTGTAGACTGGGCTATGCTTCCTGTGTACTATGACAACTTCCTGTACACTGTGACAGCTTCCTGTGCACTCTGACAGCTTCCTGTACACCCTGACAACTTCCTGTATACTATGACAACTTCCTGTACAACTATGACAATTTCTTGTACAACTATGACAACTTCCTGGGCACTCTGACAACTTCCTGGGCACTCTGACAGCTTCCTGTACACTCTGACAACTTCCTGTACACTATGACAACTTCCTATACACTGTGACAACTTCCTGTGCTTCTCAACCTTAGGGTATCTCTCTTCTGGCTATGGCAGTGTGGTTGTAACCCCTCTGATTATGCAGGAAGTGACAGCTCAGGAGTGTCCCTCAACCAATGAAGAATAGAAATAGGTGGAAAAAATCCCCCAGTTTCCTTGCTCCTCAGAGGGACAGTTGGGGAGCACATGCTGCCCTGTCCCCTGGAAGTCGCCACAGGACAGTTCCCCATCCCCCACAGCAGGTCCCAGCCAGTACCTGGCATTGCTAGTGCTTCTTCCCCTTCCCAGTCCCCCACGCCTCCCCCACACTTCTTGGTATCATCTCAGATAAACTCTTGGCCTCCAAGTCCTTGTTTCAGAGTTTGTTTTTCAAGGAACCCAAACCAGGACAACAGCATTTCATTGTAATTCCCCATTCCCCGAGTGGGGTCCACAGACCTACTTCTTCCAGCCAGAAGGTCTGGCATGAATGAAGGAGTGGATGGGATTCAGGAGTCTCCAGGTAGAGCCCAAGAGCTCAAAGCCCCCTGCATTTGTTCATGCTCTCTCTTGTTACCTGAAGTTTTGAAATTAATGATTTCTTTAAGAAGGATGGATAGCCATTTCAACTTTCAAGTACAGCCCTTAGTCGTTAACACCATTGCCATGCGCAGACCCCAAAAGTCAAATTAAAACATGGGAATGCCTCTACTTTTAAAATTCTGAAGTTAAGATGCAAGGGATTCTGGGAAAATGGAATACGCACGTGGGCAGGCTCCGTCTATCAGCTGTGCTCAGTGGTGCTGAGAAAGGACCTGGGGTGGGCAAGGGGTAGGGCCTATCGAAGGTGCCAGCATTTGAGCTTCCTCTGCCTGAGAGAGCACGGAGGAACTGTGTAGAGGGAGCGAACTCTATGGCTGTTGGGAAGCTGATATGACTTCTATTTTTCTTAGAAAATATCCTGTGGTTTAAAAATATGACCTCCAATTACTCCAGCTTTCATGGCAAAGGAATGCTCTATATTTAAATAGGGCCGGAATGGGGACATTTCAATCATGAACAACACTGTGACTCTTGACCTGGGGTAGCATATGTGCCCAGGGGACATTTGACAGATTCTGGAGTCTCATCTGGTTGGTACAACTAGAGCGGTGTTAATGGTGTCTAGAGGGTGAAGGCTAGGCATGCTGCTCAATATTCTGTAATGCAAAGGGCATCCCCACACAATATGAAGGATGGTCCAGTTCGGCGTGGTGTCAAGGTTGAGAGATCCTGCTCCAGAGGAGTTCTTGCATCCTGTCTTCTTTTTATCCTTCTAGGCATGGGGAGAGGAGGACTCAAATCATAGGGCATATAAGAGAATTCCATCAGGAGGCAGCAGGGGATGGTAGGAATAAATCCCCCAGGTCTGCCTCGGGTGGTGGTGGAAGAGGTGTAGGTGGTGTAGGTATAGGTGGAGGACGTAGAGATGTTGGAGGTGTTGGAGGTGGAGTTAGTGGAGGTGGAGGTGAAGGTGAAGGTGGTGGAGGAAGAGGCAGAGGTGGGGGAGGTGCTGTCAACACGACCACACGTCGTCTTAAGGTCTTTGTTTCAAGCTACTCTCAACAGTGAAGAGGTCAAATAGCAACCAGAGGTTTTTTAAACAGGAAACTTGGTATTATTTCAAAAATAAAAAAACAGAGTCACTTTCCTTCATTAAAAAGTAATCATAAAATAAATCCAATGAAAATAATCAAATGTTATTGGCTATTGGGAAGCTGAGCAGGCTGGAAATCAGGAAGCCCGAGGACGCTCCTCTGCTTCTGAAGCTTGGATTCGCTTCACTTTGAAAGGAGATTTGGCCCAAATAATATTTCTCCAAGAGTGAGGAGAGAATGACACAAAGACAGCATTAAATAACAATGAAATTGGCTCCTTTTTTCAATTTTCTTTTAATCTTTCTAAATACAAGGAGAAAGTCTGAGTTTTGATGCTAACATGTCTTTAACACCTTTTTCAGCGCTTGGCTAATCCCCCCTTTCATGAAAGACAGAGAAGAGTCCCCAGGGTTGATGATGGTCTTGGTCAAGTCCCAATATCCAGATTTTAGTACATCCTATAATTTCATTGTGTTTATTTTATGATGTAAAGTAGTACTGGTTTTCCATTTTTAGCGACATTGTAGAAGTTTCCTCTCGAAACAATTTAAACTCAGTAAGTAAATCAATTTAATCATATTAAATAGAAATGAAGAGAGAGTATGAAAAATTGGCAAAGATTATGAAGTCTGCAGATGGTGTGAAACACGGAGCATGGCCCTCCCCCTAGAGCTAACCTTAAGGTCACTGTATTTTTTTTTTTTAATTTTTTTGCTGGCAGAGTTAATAATTTTGAAATAAATTGCAAAACATCTGTATTTTAAATATTATCTTAAAATGACATGGGACTGCTTGAAAGTGAGCCGGATGACATGGATGAGGGCGCCCGGCTCTATTAGGCTCTCATGCCTCATCGAACTCATTTCACAATTTCTTCTGCAAGAAACACTCCCCCAAGACCTAACACAGCACTTGACATCAGGTAGGCACTTAATAGGTACTTGTTGTAGAAATACATACAAAGAAGAAAAGGGGCTCTTTGGGTTGCTATTGACAGAAAATCCAACTCAAAACTGGCTTAAGGAGAGAGAGAGAGAGAGAGAGAGAGAGAGAGAGAGAGAGAGAGAGAGAGATACTATGGAGTTCAGAGATAAAGCAGGCTATGGCATGTTGGGTTCAGAAGTTCAGGACATTGTCTGGGCTATGATTTCATTTGTCAACACTTTGTTCCAATCTACCATACTCTGTGTCCTTGTCCTCTGGGGGACCTTTCCTCATGGCCGCAGAATTAGCTGAACCAGATCTCACCCTCCTGTGCCACAAGTTCAGGGTCAGAGCATCCTTTTCCCTGTTTGCTATGGAAATGTCTTGAGATTCACTCCAATTGGACTATTTTAGGTCACATGTGCATTGTGGAACCAATCGCTGAGGTCAGAGGGTTGGGATCCACTGATTGGCTTCTCCTAGGGCACATGAATCATGCCTGCAGCCAGTGATGCTGCTGCATTTCCCAGAGCAACACGGGTCCTCGGATAGGAGCTGAGGGCTTTGGGGAAGGGGTGTGGTGGGGTGGGAGACAGATACCACCTCCACCCATGAGTGAACAACATCGTTAGAGGCTGTGCTGTTTCATGAACTCTGTTATTTGCCATGAAGAGATAACCACAGAAATTGAGGGTGAGCATTTGGAAACCTTTGGAGAAATGTAACATTTATACAACATCCAAGTGGGCGATGAGTGGATTTGTCTTGTTGAACAGGCTGTAGATCACAAGGATGAAGAATTGGGAAAATAATTCATCTTTTATGATAATTTCAGAAAGGCAGGCTTAGAAGCAGTGAGTTTTGGGTTTCTCACTGTTCGCAGGTTGGTCTCCACATTTGGTTGGTGTAGGCATGGGGTGTGTCTGGTTAAAGGGGTAACAGAGTAGTAATAACAGCTACATTGCCCTACAAATTGAAAAGATCATAGCCCATCTATCCACTCTCTCTGTACAAAGGAATGATTCAAAGACAAGATTTTGGAATAAGACAGATTCAGGTTGAACTCTCATTTCTTTTTCTAGCTGTGCTTTCCTGAGTAAAGTACTAGGAATATTGGAGCCTCAGTTTTCTCGTATGTAAAATGGAACTAACACCAAGGTTTCTGTGAAGACCAAGTGCCTGATTAATATTGGCTTATTCATAAGAACACCTGTGAGCTGCAGGTAGAGATGGGAGAGATGGTACCACTCCTATTTTATGATGAAGAAATGGAGGTATCAAGGGATCAATCTCACCTGAAGACTCTGTTCTCCATTCACTTTTATTTTTGACTTTCACGACTGGGATATAAATAAAAAGATTTATGTGATACCACTGGGCGCAAGCCATTAGGAAATTTGGGAGCGAATTGGCGTGATCCAAAATGTTCTGAGCATTCTGATTCATCTGGAGATGCTTCCAGAGACCAGCAAGGTAGGTCCGATGGACCACAAATGGCCAGAACCTACAACAGGAAGAAAACATCAAAGAATGGAGGATGATTGAAATGAAGCCTGAAATTGGGATTGATTGGGAGTGAAGTCGGCATTTTCTGCTTTCTTGTCGGTTCTGATAATGTCTTTACTGCTTATTATGGGATGTGGTTGCTACAGTGACAGGAGAAGTAAAGGGGATGGTGCCGGGTGGCACTGCAGATTAAGCTTCATAAAAAGTGGTTTCAGTTTCCTCTGGGGAGTTTTGATTTAAATGTCTGCTTGCCTGTTGATGTGATGTGAGAGTTTTTTTGTTGTTGTTGTTTTTTTTTCCTGAACACGATGAAGCTTCCTAAGGTCCTGCTAGCAGGATTGTCCTGTGTCCTTGTTCCTGAAGGGAAAAGACCAAGTGAGGACAAGTTCTGGTTCTGCTAAAACTAATTATCATTCCCTTAGGGCTCATATTCCAAAAGATGGGTCCATGGGTTGAGCCCCAAACCACTGAAGGGTGCATTATGGAGGGAGACCAAGAGCTCTCCTGGAACTGGGGGTGACTGGAGATTGATGTCCATGACAACCTTGAGTCCCAACCACAGGTGTGCAAAGGCAAGGTGTCCAAAAGGACTATTTCCAGACGAAGTGATCTGATGTGAGGGATTCACTTTCAAATACTCCAGCGGATGCCATGCAGATGAAATTGTCCGTGGCCAAGTCAGTGAGTCCATGGGAATCATTATTCTCTTCTGTGTCTGATATTTTCACAACAAAATCTAGAAAAGAGGCTTTAAAGTTCCAATGTTTTCGCTATGATAAATGATAAAGCAATGAATGAACATCATTCAAGAAGTAATTTTTAAGAATCAATATACCCCAGGCTGAACTTTGGGTCACTCTTCTCCTAAGAAGATGGAACAGATTTCTATCTGATCATCTTTAATAAAGTCCAATATTGGTTGACAAATTCTTCTCAAAAAGTTCTAATTTGCTTTCTGGTTTTTAAACTTATAATTGTGTCTTGACATATCATGATTGGCCAATACGTAGGAAAACTCTCAGACATGAAAATGTAATAACAAAGTTAAAAAACAGAAATCAACTTGGAGAAGACAGATATAGCATGAGAATAGAATAAAAAGTAAAACAAATAAATGCTTAAGCCTCATTAGAGTTAAGAGAAGATATATCCATGAGACAAGAAAAGGATACTACTAAAAGGGACAATAGGAGTTAAGAATAAATTATTAAGATGATTTAAAAGAAAATGTGTTTGTCTTATGATGCATTATTCAGGATATGTACTTTATGCACTTTAAATATGTATGAAAATCTTACAACTTCCAAAGATAAAATATAAAATGAATTATTCTACTACAATAAAAATAGGAAGGTCATGAAATTGAAGAAATCTTTTCTGGGCACATAAAAAGAAAGAACAAAAAATGAGAATCTAGGAAAGAGCAGGGAAGAAGTGAAAATTAGAGTCCTGGAAAGAAAAAAAAAAAGTGAAGTGAATGAGATAATCAGACACAAAGTACAAGAAATTGTCTAAGAATGATGGGATATGAAATTTCAGATTGGAAGGGTCTATTGAGTGATCTGCTTCATGAAGTGGGAAAAACACTCATACAAGGCTTACCAGCATGCTATTTCAAAATAAAAGGGCTAAAACAAAGATCACAAAAACATCCAGAAAAAGAAGGGGGAAAAAATTTAGAAGCCTAGGTCACATAGTAAGGACCAGAAACTTGACTGGCAGGAGCTAACAAAATTGGATTACTTAAGCAAATGCATGAATGTCTTCAAATTTCATAGTAAATATTTTCAATCTTGAATTATATACCTAGAAAAAATTACCAATCAAGTACAAGAATGGAAGAAAAACATTTTTAGATTTGCAAAGTATCTTTATTCCCTAAGTACCATTTCCAAAGCATTACTAAAGGGAGTGTTCGAACAAAATAAATGAGTAATTCAAAAAAAGTGACTGGGGAGCCAGGAAAAAAGGGAAAGATCCATGAAATTAAGAAGGCAAGTCCCAGGTCAGCAGCCAGGCATGACGACTAAATGAAACCAGTCCATTTTGAGAAAGTATAGAATAGAATAAAGAAACCAGTCCATGTAGAAAGACAGTATTAAGATTTTTGTGTAGTAACTTTTAAGAGGAACTAATGGTATGTGCGTGGTAAACAAAAACCAGAGGCAACTGTAATCTACAGGAAAAACAAAAGGTGTTAATATCTGGTAGGTATTAAACCTTTCATATGCTACTTTATCAAGGAATTAACATTATTTATGTGGTTCTAATAATGTTAACACCAAATACTGGTTTAAACAAAAATTGAGATATTATTTGGAAAAACTGGAGGTAGGAAAGAGAGTTAGTGTGTGTGTGTGTTTGGGAGGTCATAATGTAAGAGATTTAAACACTTACTTTCTTTAATAGTAATAAAGTAGATAACGCTTACCATTGGTAACTCGACAAATATTAGTTTTAGTATATTACTTAAAATATGGAGATGAATACTAGCCAAGGCAGCCTAAAATACTAAATGTGGTTGCTTCCAAGGAAGTGGGGGAGGAGGTGAAGTTGTAAGGGGAAGTCCAGGGTCGGCTGAAATTTCATTATAATCTTTTACCAAGGCACAGGTATTGCTTTCATTAAAATAAATATTAAGAAATGTTTTTAAATATCCCGGACCACAGAATATTGGGAGAACACGGAAGCAGAGGAAATCAGTGCCATGATTTTGAGGATTTCACTTTGCCAATGAAAACACCTCCTCTCTTAGCCTTGACCTTGGTGCTCTTGTTAGCTTTGCTACCCGAACAGGAGACGGATGCCCCAGAATGCCTTAGTCTTCTCCAGGAACAGGCATGCTGTTCGGCCACCTTGTCCCCAAGTGGGGTCCAGGCACCATGCTGTTTCCTTCCCTCTCTGCTGTGCTGTTCTTCTCTCCAGCAGAGGTACCTGCCCTGTGAGGAGGAGGAGGAGTTAGAATTCCAGTCATGTCTCGCCTCCGTTCTTGTCTGATTTTCAAAAATTGCTGTAAATCAGTGGCACTGAAAATTGGCCTATTTTTTTTTTCCTGGGGGTGTTGGTTGGGCTTGATGAGAAAGCAAAAAAAAAAAAAAAAAAAAAAACCCAAAACAAATGGAGTTTATAAATGTAACTAATCAGGAAGTTAAGGAGAGGTTAAACCTGATGGATTAATCAAGTTCCTGTGGGAAGTGGGGAGAAAGGTGGGAGGGGAGGAAGGCAGGAGGAGTGGGCAGACTCCCGTCCAGGCTGACGGAATGAGCCCTCCCCTGGGGTCAGCTCTTTTGAGTTCTGGGGCTTCCTCCTGCCCCCTTCTTTCTGGGGAGGGCATGAGAGCCCCCCTATAGTAGCAGGCTGGGCGCAGAGAGAAGGTACCAGCCGCTCCTACACCTTGGCTTTGATCTCTGATGGTGCCTCTTTCTCATCCTGTGACCTTGGGTATCTTTCTTGACTTTGAGCTCCGGTCCGATTCGTCTGTAAAACTGCAATCAATATGCCAACATTTTAAGGCTTGGGAGGGCCCGGGAGGTACTACTGCAGCATGCAGAGCTGGGGGTAAAGAGGACGAGGGGAGATTGGCCAGCACCCGCCAAGGAAGAGGGCCCAGGGTGGGGGGGGAAGGGGATGGCAGAGGAAGCCGGGGGTCAGTGGCCAGACTAGGAAACTCAGCTTAGTTCACTCTAGGGACCCTCAGCTTTATCGTGAGAGCTGGGACAAGATGGAAATATTGACGACAAGGAGGTGTGAGATCACGTTTGTGTTCTGAGATAATTCACGGGAGGAGAATTTCCAGGGTGCCACGTGTCCCTTTCATCCTGGTGGCTCTCACTTCTTGACCTCTGGCTTCAGACTTTTTCCTGAGCTTTGCACGTTTGTATTCAATTATCTGCTGGGCAACTCTCTAAAGTTGTTCCCAAGGCACTCAAGTCCAGCATGTCCCAAGCCAGACTCCCAAACCAGACGCTCCTCCGCTGTCCCTTACACTCCACATTTCTTTGTAAGGGACCTAGGTGCGAGGTGTCTCTTCCTGAGTAGAAGGCTGAACAATGTGCCTAGCCAAACATTTTATCACAACATTTCCCAGTCTCTTCCACAGCTCGGTGTCACCGAATTCTAGCTGATGAGATGAAGTGGAAGTCTTGCTCCCAGATAAATTCCTTAAGAGAACTTCATTTTGCATTTCTACCTCTTCTTTTCCTTATGTCCTGAAGTACAGGTGTGATGGCTGGAACTCTTACAGCCACAGCAGACCCTGAGGATAAAACTAAGTTGTTGATATCGTGGAACAGATAGAACGCATCAGGTTCTCTAAACATTAACAGCTAACTCTAAATGGCCTTGGACTGTCTACATCCAGAGTCCTTCAAATGAGGGGAAAAAGAGAATTCTTTTTGTCTGTTTAAGTCACTATAATGGGGTTTACTGTTCCTCACAGTTGAACTTAATCTTACATGATCGTCTCCTGGGAATCCTTCTCTTCCTCTCATTTTACACCAAGCTCTGCATCCTTCTCCCCAATCTATCTCCACTTTCACCTTTTTCTGGGATGGATACAAAACCTCTTGCCTGATTCTTTGTCTTCTGCTGCTCCCCAGCTGCTGGTGCCCAAGGGATCGGCACCTTTTAGTTAAGTAAACTTTCTAAGACCCACAAATGGCTGTCTTACTTCTGGGGAATCATGGAAATCTGGGCACCGAAAACATAACTTACAAGGGCCCTCGGAGGTCACTGGATTCTGGATTTTGTGCTTCTTGGATCGGCCTGATGACGTGGGTAAAGCAGGCACATCTCCAGAGAAGACCCAGAATGTCCAGCGCATGCTCATCAACATCTCCCCAAAGTTAAGAACCTCTGGTGGGTCTAACTTCCTCAGTTTGTAGATGAGGAAACTGAGGTCCACAGACGTCAGGTGACATGTCTAAGGCCACACAGAGACTCAGCCGCACACCTGGGGCAGACCAGCACTCACAGCCCATGGAGATGTGGAAACCTGGTTTTGCTCTTGGTGAGGAGATGATTCAGGCTGGACTCACACGGCTGAGGGCTGGATCATAACTAGTACCAGTGGATACCAGGAGCCTTAGCAGAATTATTAATTATATACATTTCTGTTTATAGAAGAACAATACTGTTAGCCCCATTAAGCACCGTTATCAGTGTATGATCTAATAATTTCCGTGTAATGAAACGAGTACATTTCAGAGGAATGGAGGAAATATTCATCGGCTACAAATTGGATTATTCTAGGCCAGGAAGTGATTGAAGCAGCCGTGATGGTTCTGATAATCATCCCATCTAATTGGTACAGGGCTTTCCAGTTTACACTTCATTTTCACATACCTTATTATCCTGTGTCATTATTCCAGAAGTTTGGAGAGAGGGTAGGAAAGAGAAAAACAAAGCATGCTACTTAGGAATAATTTGGTTGCATGCAACAGAAAAAATCTAACCTAAATCAGTTTGGGAGAAAGAATTAGGGAGAGGATAAGAAGGTTGTTGGATCTCATAACTGAAGTGCCCTGGGAGAGCTGGGTTTAGGAATGGTTTGATCCAGGGGTTTATACTACCATTAACGTTCTCGCTTTGTTTCTGGATGATTCTCTAGATGATTCTCGTTGGCTTCATCCTTAGGTTGACTTTTCCATCGTCCAATATTTCTGGCCTCCTAATCTCATATTCTCATATCACAGGGCCCACAGGGGAGACAGACACGCCCCTCCCTTCTCTGCTCGTGTCTCATTGGTGTTAACTGGGTCAGGTGCCCATCCCTCAACCAATCACAGTGGATGAGGAATAAAGTGCGCTCGCTGGTTTAAGCCAATCAGGGACCATGTAGAGCCGAGGGTGGGACCAATTCCATTGAAAAGGGCAGAGGGAAAGGGGGTAGGGTGGGGTTACCCCTAGGAAATGGTATGGAGCAGATGGGACAGCGCCAAGTCCTCCAAATATGGAATGGCTGTCTTCTTCTAGAATCCTCCCTCTGGGGTGTGTGTGTGTGGGGTTCTCTTTGCTTGTTTAAGTTACTGTAATTTGGCTTCCTGCCCCTTACACTGACCCTAACCAGTGACACATAGTTGTTGAGTGACTTTAAAGAGCTCCTGTAGCTTGCTGGCTTCCAATGTCAAGTGGTAGGCAGACTTCCGGAGATTTCCAGAAGTCTTCTCTATATGTCTCCCTATGTGTCTTCTTTGTCCACATCCCGCCTTCTGGGAAAGGGGTCAGTGACAGGGACCCCCCAGAGTGCCCACCAGGTGGCACATCCAATGTCCCACAGTGACTTGGAGGACCAGGGTATAAAATCAGGTTGTTGGTCTCCAGTCCTCTACAGAATCACTAAGCTGCTTTAGAAAGCCGAAGCATCTTCCTGTCACCCTTCATCCTGATGGACCCATGTCCATGGGACATTTCCCATGGCTTTTTCCCGGCCCCACACCTTTCAAGTCAAGCTAGAGTTTCGGATGGGCCCATCAGTTCCTCACACCGGGAAGCCCTCTCTGCAGCTGTCACCTCCCCGTGGACACTGCTTTTCCTGGGGCTCCAATTCATTTTAATAAGAGTCGCCCTACTGCAGGACCCTCAGAGTTGGTTGGTCCTGCAGATCGCAAACACTTGAAGAAGGAATCACATCTGTACTGAGCCTGCACAGACTTTCCTAAACAATACCATATTGCAACTCCCCACTGAGGATTTGCATGGTATTAGATGGAATAAATAATCGAGAGACCTTTTAAAGGGCACAGGAAGATGGGCACAGGTTATGTGCAAAGACGTGCCATTTTATACAAAGCATAAAATACACAGTGTGTAAGGGGTTTGGGCACCCAAGAATCTCCAAATCCATGGGAAATCCTGGAATTAGTTCCCCGTGAGTATGGAAGGACAACTGTGCCTCTCGCTCCTGTGTCCCCAGGCTCTGTCTGCCAAGGACTGGGTGTTTTAAGTCTTTCCCACAACAATCAAGGGCGGAAACCTCCAATACTGGTTCCCAGTGGAGGAACTTGAGGATCTGCTGTGTGAGAAATCACTTCCAAGGTTGCAAGGCTGGGCAGGCGCAGGGCCCCACAGCGTGTCCCCAGCTCCACAGAAGCTTCCTGAAGACTCTGTTCAAGGCTGGACTCCCCGGGGCCACCTGATTGTGCTCTCGACGAATGACCGTCATCCAAGCAAGAGCAATCGCTTATTGAGAGCTTGCGGGGCGTTCAGTTCTGTGCTAAAAGGCTTTTATGGGTATTGAGTGAATTTTTTTCCCCTCCCAACTGTCCTGAGAGGTGGGTTATGTGAATATGACCTATGTTGACATTGGAAGCCAGCAAGCTATTGGAGCCCCTTAAAGTCACTCAACTACTATATGTCAGAAGTGGGATCTGAGAGCCCCTGTCTGTACCCCTACATGCCACAAGTCAGGCAGACTGTGACTGCAGGTACTTTCATAGGTGACTTAAAGGACCCTGGTATCATAGTCCACATACCTGATACGCATGCTATTGGGTACTTGGTACGAGAAGGACACACCTTGGTCTCATTTGGAACCACTTGGAAGATGGTGGGTTTTTCCCTTCCTTGGAATTGACAGCAGACCCTCTTTCCCTGAAGCTGACCTCTCTATCTAGGAATGAAACCCTTAGCTGAAAGTCTTGTCCAACATGCAACTTTAACAGGGCCACCTGCTCCGGACACAGCCAGTACGGAGAGGAAACATCTGTCTGGAAAATCCGGTGCTTCTGTGGATTGCCGTGTACAAACGGAAGGGCTGTCCCTTGAGTCCCAGGAGCTCTGAGCAGAAGAGACCCTGGTCACACGAGCCATGCCCTGCAGAGCTGGAAGACTTCGGGGTGGAGGGAAGCAGATCCCTTCCCCGTGGTAATAAGAACAATCAATCACGATCAGCATTGTTCTGTGAGGGTGCTCACAGGGGCCCCTGGAGTGTTCTTTCAAGTGGATAATTGAATTCCCACTGAGACAGAGCAAGAATGGCTTGGTTCCCACGGCTTTGGGGACCGGGGATGATCACTATGTCACTTTAAAGTGGAAAAGCCCAACCCACAAGACAGTCACCTGCATGAGTATATGCAGACATGGGGATGCGTGTCTAGTTGGCTATAGTGACTCATGTCACAGAAAGATGGCACCAGATTACCTTGACTTTCACCCAAGGTACCTCAAAGAAAATTTGGATTATAAAATCATTTGGGGGTGAGTTATCTGCAGACTCTGAGTGATATACATCCTGGGTGAGCTTGGATCTTCTCACCTCCCTGTCTGTCTCCTTTTCTTCCTTCCTCCCTGTATCATTTCCTCCCTTTCCTCTTTTCTTCCATCCAGCAGTTAACAGAACTTTAGTTGAGCACCTACTATGGGCCAGGCACTGTGTGGGGTGCCAGGGAGTTGGAGATCAATAAGACACACTCAGGGGTGGGTTGGTTTCTGCAGCGGTGGTTTTCAGGCAGGGGGGGCAAATTCCCCTCCCTACAAAGGGAACATTGGGGATTGCCTCAAGGTATTTGGGGGTTGTCATGACTGCGGAGGGGGGGTGCTGCTGGAATCTAGTGAGTGGAGGTCGGAGATGTCACTCAACATCTGACACTGCATAGGACAGCCCCCTCCCGCACCCTACTAAGAGGTATCTGCCTAAAGCATCAGTGGTTCTGAGGATGAGAAATCGGATGGATGACCTAGTAGGAAGACGTGGACTTAGCTCTGTTCTGTCCTCGCTGTCCTTGTCCCTGATAGATATCAAGGAAGCTCCTTGACCTTTCCACTTGTCCAGGGGGACAAAAATAAATAAATAAATAAATAAATAAATAAATACATACATACATACATGGGTCCCACAACTGTAATGTTGAAGGAAGTCCCCGTGTGGATCGCGCCGTTTGGTGTCTGGCACACAGTGGGTACCCAGGGAACCACAGCCACTTTGCTCCTCTGAGCCCAGGCTTTATTTGTGCAAATAACAGATGTTTCTGTCTCTATCCAGTAGACCCTGAACTCCTCAAAGGCAGGGACTGCGCTTCCTTTGTTCCTTCCTTTATCTCCAGCCACACCCAGGGCCTGGCCAGACAGTGTCTATTCAATAATGGGGACCAAACTGCCTGAAGAGAGCTTTGGGTGTCTCTACTCACTGGCTGTGTGAACTTGGGCAAGTAACTTAAACTCTCTGTGCCTTATTCTCCTTATTTCCTGCAGGGGAATAGGGTGAGAGTTAAATAAGCTCCTATGTATCTAGAGCCTGGCACCTGGTAGGTGCTTTTAAGGGCCAGCTACTCCTATTGTTATTGTTTCTGGTTTAATTAATGAGTGCCTCTCTCCCACAGGCTGCCAGCAACCGTGGATGGCAGAGCAACGCTGTCTCTGTCTTGAGGCGGCGTTTGTTTCCGGGAATTATTTGGAGAAGGATGGGAAGAAGTTGGCAGCTCATCTAGAAAAGTGGGAGCTGGAGTGATTTCTTGCGGGAGACTCCGGGGGCCTCCTGGGTCACCAAACAGCCTTTGTCTGTCACCTGGAAGAAACGAGAATTGATTGGCAGCTCGCTCCATCTGGAGAGGTCTGGGGGTGGCTAGAACCGGGGCACCTTGTCAAGGAGGTTGGTGTGGTCCAGAGAGGAAGGGGTTCCTGGGGACTGCAGGGGGTGGCTTGGGGGTGGTGGTGGGACCTTTGGGCAGTGATTAGATCATAATGACACAGACTTCACGGACAGGATTCGCGCCCTTATGGAGGAGGATCCAGAGCAGTTCCCGGCCCCCTTGGCCACGTGAGGACACTGAAGGGTGTGGCCAGCTATGAGCCAGGAAGCCACCCTCACCCAGTGGGGAATCTGGAATCCGCCCAGGCCTTGACCTTGGATTTCCCAGTCTCCAGAGCTGTGAGAGATACATTTCTGCTGCGCAGTCTGTAGTAATTTGTTATAAAGACCTGAAGGGACAAGAGCCTACTGTCTGTGGGGCCCTTGACGCGCCTCAGCTCCTTTAAGGCTCAGGGTGACCCCACGGGGAGCACAGCTCACGGGTGACGGCCCCACCAGCCCGTCCTGGGGAACGGAGGAGCTCACGCTTTCTGCCTTCACGTACTCAGCCAAGTTTTACGGAGTGCCAAGCATGTGCCAGGCACTGACCCAGGCTCAGGTGACAGAGCCGAAAAGCAGGCAGATCGTAAGATCTTATGCCCTGCTTTCCCACCAAGTGACATTCCAGCGGGCTGTGGGGGCAGGAAGTAGACCATCTGGGAAGAGGGAACAGCAGGTGCCAAGGCCCTGAGGCAGGCAGGTGTCTGGCATGTTGGAAGCAGCTGGAGGCCGGTGTCCAGGTGCAGAGTGAATGAAGATAAGCATAATCAGAGGTGGTGGCAGAGAAGGTCCCCGACACTGGATCACACGGGCCTTGGGGCCATCCCAAGGGTCTGACTTTTTCTGAAAGGAATGGGGAATCCATTGCAGGGAATAGAAACCATCCCACTTAGGTTTCGGATCCCAGCTGCCACTGCGTTGAGAACACTCTGTGGGCGAGGGGTGGGGGACCAGTTAGCAGGCAGCTGCCAGGGTCCTGAGGAGTAAGGATGCTGCACAGACCAGGGGTGGCGGTAGCACCGTTCCCATTCCCACCACAGTGTGAAGACCCAGGCCCACCGTGCCCTCTCCCTTTTGGCTCAAATCCCAAATGATTTGATGACAGAACAGAAATTTCCAAATCAGAACATTCGTATTGAACGTCCTGGAACGTCCTGGATGTGCGGCAGCTGACCCGTGGCAGCCGTTCACACAGTCGCTCAACAAACATTTGTGGAGAGCCCAGTCAGGCCAAGGAGCTCCATCCCTGTCTGTTGTGGAAACAGACAAGTCAGGAGATGTGTCCTGCTTCACTCTGGGCAGTGGACTGGTCCTGAGGATAAAGGGACAGAGCTGGGGACAAGCTTAATCCTTGCCCCTAGGATGTGAATAGTAGAATCATCGCAGGGAGTTTCTGTTGCCATGTCAAGATACCCAGGGTTCCAATCTCATGATCTTAGAGACAGCTGGGGGACCCGCAGTCCCTGAGGCCCCTCTAACGCCAGATGGGTCCAGCCCTTGACCCAGGGTGAACACTCTGGCATTCTGGAACATTCTGCCTCGTGCCCTTTGCCTGTAGCATCCGTCCCTGGGAGAAGGCTCCTCTGGGAGTATCTGGATGTGGAAAGGCCCCTGTTCCCCAAAGAGTTAATGGGCCCCTCAAACTGCCTGCTCCCTTATGGGGGGATGTCCCTGAGGCTGCAGAAACAGAAAACCTCTGGTGTCCCCTAGACCTGCGATTTCACGTCCGTGCCTGTGGGCGATGAAGTCGAATGTCACAGATGATTTTCTAGGTGATGAAAGGGCCATGTTTTCCAAAATAAAGAAGTGGGGTTCACAGCGGGGGCAGGGAGGCTAGAGGAACAGTGGGAGTTCTGGGAACACGCTGTGGGGGTGATACCAGTCACCAGCCTTTTCTGTCCGCTCAGGAGACTGGATCTTTGTGAAAATTTGGGGATCCTGACTCCCATCTCAATAGGCTATGGGCTCCCCGAGGGTGGGCACCCTGCCTCGGAAATGTCCCTAGAGGACCTTGGAAGGAGTAAGCAGCTGGCTGTACACAGAGAGGCCTTCCTGCTAACAGCAGCCGCTGAAGTTGATGGAGTGCCTGCCCTGAACCGGGAGCCTTGCTAATTACAGCTCCGTAATTTTGCTCGTTAGCTTTTCATCATGGTGACAAAACATGACGTAAATCATCTATGAGACCGGGGTCAGCTGGACCTGTTGTGGTGAAGCAGTACATCACAGCAGGATCACAAAGAAAAAGAGACAGGAAGGGGCCAGGGTCCCACCATCTCCTTCAAGGGTGTGCCCCGCCCCCGCCAATGACCTAACTTTCTCCCGATAGGCCACACCTCCAAAAGGTTTAGAAAAAAGATGACAGGTGCTATTAATATTTATTTATTATATTACTATCACTTTTTTACATAAGATAAAACTGGGGTTCAGAGAGGTGGAAGAGTGGACCCCCAAGTTACAAGACTTTTCAATAATAAGAGGACGTATCCTGATCCATTCTTTTGCGCTGACCTCGGTGTCCTTTAGGTTTGGATTGGAGTTGTTCCAACCTTCTGCCACCTGCTGGGTGACCTTGGGAAAGTCACCTAACTTTTCTGAGTCTTAGTCCTGTCATCTGTGAAATGGGAATAGATTTCTCATAGTGTTGTTGTGAGATTAATATATATATATGTGTGTGTGTGTGTGTGTGTGTGTGACTATGGAAATATATATATGTATATGGAAGGAGCCTGACAGAATGTTGGCCAAAATCGGCCAACCCAAATCCTAGATCCTTCCTAACTCTTAAACAGAAATACTGAGAGAATGCAAATCTCCTCCCTCTCTCCGTCTTCAGAGGGTTAACGTAGAACCTCAGGCTGTCAGCACTTCTCTGATCTTGGCACTAATTATGTACAGAAATCATTTTGCCTCTGCCACTTATAATGAGAGCGACTGTACAGAAATGGAATTCATCATGCAATGTACCACGAGAGGCTTAAAAAAAAAAAAAAGACTACCTCCATTTCCCCGACTTTTCTTTATTTCCCCCCCTCTCCTTGCTAGATAATCAAATACAAAAGTTATATTAACCTCCCAACCACTTCAATTAAAATGCTCATCCAAAATTTGAAAACAATTAAAAAACCCATTATCTCAGATTTAACGTTCTCTGATTCCGTGTCTATTTTCTGCTGCAGTCTAAATGGCAGGTAACATTTTCACAGTAGGTGGGTTCTAGAAAGCAGTGTCTCGCTCTCTGCCCGACGGTCCCACGGCTGCCCTCTCAACCCAGGTCTTATTAAAAAAACCCACACACCCTGGTGCACCTTTGTCATGTCCAAGTGCTTTGAAATAATTGTTTTAATGAGCTTTCCATCTGTCTCGTTTTCATCTGTCTTTCTCTGCTTCGTAGTTGGACTGGGGGAGAGGAAAGGACGGATTCCACTCTTGGGAGGTCATAGGCTCAGAGAGGGAAGGGTGTCTGGTTTGGATCTGTTGCCCCAAATTTCTGAGTCCCCAGATTGAATTAGACCTGATTTCCCCCAAGAAGAGCGTGCAGGAGATGGGTTAGGTGTTATGGTGGCCGCATAGATCACAGATCGTCCGCTTAGCTCAAGAGAAAGACGCCTCTCATTTGGGGTCAACGCACAGGTATCGAGTGCCTGCTGTCTGTGCATCATGGACACCATGGCTGACAGGAGAGATGTCATCTCCAAGGCCTGGAAGAATCAATCCCCAAACTCCTTGGACCAGACACACTAATATACCACCGATAGGAATATAAATTTTTACAATGTCCCCGGAGCATCATTTAACAATATGTGTCAAAAGATTTAAGAGACGTACATGCCCATTGACCCAGCAACCAGCCTCCTAATAATTTATGACAAAGGGATAATCACTTATGCGTGCAAAGATGTAACTACGGCTGGGTTCTGTACGTGATGTACAGAAGCTGAGAAAAACATTTTTGAGACACCTAATTGTCCAATGATGAGGAATGACATAAGTGAATGACAACACAGCCTTCGAATGGAATACTTGGAAATCGTTTAAAGGCATATCATAGGAGATGTGGGGGAAAGTCAGTGACACATTGTTAGGTGACATTAAAAAAAAAAAAGTTGTTGAATAGTATGAGCTCAGTTTCCTGAAAAATAAAGAGGTGTGTGTGTGTGTGGGGGTGTGTGTGACATAAAATAAAAGATGAGGAAAAATTGCCCTACTCTGGGAAGAGGAGAATCTGGGTCATTTTTATTTTTAAGTTTTGGGGAGGTGCTGGGAATTGAACACATACTAAGCACACACCACCGCACTGCACCCCCAGTCCCTAGGGTGATTTTTACATTCTTCTCCGGGGTTTTTCTGTTCTTTTCAGCCTGTGCTAATGCGTACTTTTTCTGTTCAGAAACAAGAATAGTTATTTGACCAAAGGACACCTGTGAATGGGAGCCCAGAAATGGGATGGGAACTTTTGGAACTAAAACAGGTTTGGGGACTGGAGGGTCCCTGTCCCCCGTCGGTTGGTCTGCTCTGCTCTCTGTTTGCTGTCCCCACACATCTGTTTCCTGTCCTGGTGCTCCTGATCCATCAGAGCCTCCCTGGCAAGCTTCAGTGCCACCGTGACTGTGACCCTTGCTGGGTTCACCTCTGTTCTCTGGGTATACCTCGTCCGGCTTTCCCTGGGGGTCTGAATGGTCTGCTCATCTCTTCCTCCCCAGGCCAAGGAACATGTCACCAGGGGTCCCTGAGCGGCTCCCCTTGGGTCAGATCTGACTGAGTGGCTCAGGACTAGTCAGTTGTGGTCTGATCAGTAGCAGGTCAGGGTCAAGGTTGCCCAGGCCTCTCTCTTAACCAGGGAATGGGGTGGGCGGGGCATTTCCCTTAATGAGACTGCGGCTAGACAGACTCAATAATGCCCATCTTTGGTATCCATCAAATAATTTGAATAGTTCTGGGTCCAAATATCCACATGGGAGCCGAATCCTATGTCTTTGTTCTCTACTTTGAACAAATAAATTAGAACTCTGCTGATTCTTACTGATCTTTGGGCTGATGTCTGCACTCACAGAATTGGGAGCAGGGTATTTGCTCTATGCAGCCCACATATCGAACTAATGTAGGCTTTATTCAGGCTACAGACACAGACATGGAAAAATTGAAATTAGATTGTTTAAAAACTAGATTAGGTTAGTATTGCGTGTGAGTAATAAGAACATCTATCATTTTGCATATAATTAGCTCCATTCCAGACATTGAGCTTCGTAGCTGTCATCCTAGTGACTCCTCAAAACAGCCTCATCTCGAGCTGGTTACTGTAATTATCCCCACCTCACAGATGAGGAAACCGAGGGTCAGGGAGTTTAAGTAACTTTTCCCAGGGTCTCCCATGATTAGAGGGTCATCCGATCAGAGTTGGAGCACAAGACTGGGATTCCAAATCCCGTGGGTTTCACCACTTCTCAGCGCCACCCAAATTTTTGTGTCTGCTCCAAATCCCTTATTTTGGAAGAAGCAGCAAGAATCACCGCTGTCTCTCACCATGCCTTGGCACGGCAACCAGAGCAGGGTGAGCCTCCAGCTCAGTCTGTCCCAGGCCAGAATAAACCATGCCATCGTGGCCGCTTTGAAGGCTTGAGCTGACAAAGTTCCAACACAAACCGGGAATTGATTATTTCTGCAAGTGAACCCATTTCTCTCTCTCATGAGGAAGGGGTAGCAGGGATGGGCTTCATCCTCCTGCCGGAAACAACCAAGGAGCAGAGACAACATATGATACCGTGATGTTCAGGCTGCTGGGCCTCAGAATATAGAAGACAGTGATTCTGGGAAGTCCAGAGAGTGAGATGGGAAACCAGTGTGGCGGCCCTGGGTTTCCACAGCACACCGCCTTAAGAAAGCATCCAGGTTGCAGCCTAGAAAGGGGAGCCTGGGGCCCCCAGGATGAAGGAGACTCTGGGGAAGCCGAGATATCAGGCATTTCCAGGCCAGAGGGGTGCAGAGAAGAGAGCTGTATGTCAGAGAAACCTGGAAATCTGCAGAGGAACATCCTTGGGTTTCAGGAGAGGCTTGATCAATCTATGCCTGTGAGAAAATGACCCATGTATGGGGAAAGGATCATCCAAAAGGATTAAGGGTGACAGCTCTGGGCATTCAAATAGGATCAAGAATGTGTCTGTTCCCACAAGCCAGACTGGGAAGCCTGAATCTCAGGGCGCTGCAGACAGCAAAGGTGGGCCATGCTCATCGGTGGGGAATGAGTACCTGGACTGAACACGGCTGTCCACGACGGATCTTCAGAAGGTTCACCACAGTTAACAACGTACTTCAGGGCCGAAGACTGGAGGCTTTCCCCTGATATCAGAAATCAGACAAGGGTGTCACTATGACCTCTTCTGTGAAATAAGGTGAGACATGGAAATAAAAGATGTTCACATCATTGGCAAAATGAGTGACATATTCATGGGACAAAACAAGAGTCCAGAATTGCAAGGAGGTGCACAGGACAATGAGTTTTGGCAAAGGCAGTCAGGTACTTCAGTAGAGAAAGGAAGTGTTTTCAACCAACGATGCTGGAGGAGTTAGAGAGCCACATGCAAAGAAAATAAAACGTCCATCCACACCTTGTATCAGATACAAACACGAACTCAGAATGGGTCACAGGCTTGAACCCAAAACTTACAACCTTAAAATCCCTAGAGTACTCGTCATTGATGTGAACGACTTTGCCCCACCTGCCAGGAATCATCAGGTTTCTGTGGTCACATTGAGGGCACCTAGAAAGCAGTAGCCAGATAGACCACTGAGCATCCGATGTCGCACAGAATCATCTGGCCCAACCCGTCACTCGTACCAGGAAATTGAATACGAGAAAAAAAAAAAAAACACAAAAACTTTTGTGATCTCAGTTTAGACAAGAATTTCTGAAATGCGACACCAAAAGTACAATCTATAAAAAGGACAAGTTGACAAATTGGACTTCATTAAAAATTCAAGACTTTTTTTGCTCTTCAAAGGCAATGTTAAAGAAGGAAGGGAGAAGCCCCGGACGGGAAGGTGATATCTGCGAGTTGTGCATCCGACATGGGACTCCTGTCTAGACGACGTGGAGAATACGCAGAATTCAATAAGGAAACAAAGAGTCCAATTAAAAACGGGCAGAAATATTTGAACAGATAATCCACCAAAGCAGCTCTAGGACATGACACTCAAACCCACCCAAATGTGTCAGGACCCCTAGTGACTAGGAAAAGGCAGCTAATACTGTGAGAGCTGCACACACCTATTTAAAAATGTCTAAAATGATTGTCCAGGATGCTGAGGATCTGTGACCGCTGCATGCTTCTGGTGAGGACGTGCATTCTACAGCTATTTTTAAAACCGGTTTGGTATTTCTTCAAATAAAAAAAAATAGTAGAAATTAATATGGAGATGCAAAAGATCTAAAACAACAACAATAAAAAACCTTTGAGAACGGACTGTGAAGTTACAGTCACTAAGACAGCAGGGTGGACCTAGCCTATGATTCAACCCTTCCCCTCCTAAATCTCTGCCTAAGAGAAAGAAAACCATTATCTCCCTATAAAGACTTGTACACAGGCTCAGAGCCCTCTCTCTACTCTTCCCTTGGGATCGGATCTGCATCAAGGTGGTGACCCGCAGCACCCTGGTGCCCTCCCCGTTTCCTCTCCCGGGCATTTCCTTGCAATAGATTGATGGATTGCATGCTGAACTCCAACTGCTTCTCAGAGGACCCCCAATGAACACAGATGCTGGAGAGGCAGCTGATAAATCTCTAAATTTCATCCAAAGTTCTAGAGTTTGCCAAAGAAGCTTTTTCTCCATATATTATCTGACTTGTGTCTCTGATTAGAGAAACTTCGAGGGACACAAAAGCCTTGGAGTTAATACAGTAATGTTGACTTATGGGTAGAGAACAACCCTGGGTTGCCTTCCATTTGCCAAGTGCTCAGTGATGTTCAAAGCACTTAAAGTACATAACCTCATCCAGTTTTCACAAAAACTCAGTGTGGCAGCTGGAACCACTTGATGTTAGTCACAAAGAGTCTAAAATTTAGAGAGGTTAAAATGAATTCTTTAAAATCTCATAGTTTGATGTCACCATTGTGCCTAAACTTTTCTATTGCTCCACATTTGTCTTCAAAATAAGGCTCCAACTTGGGCTGGGGTTGTGGCTCAGCGGTTGAGTGCTTGCCTCGCAAATGCGAGGCACTGGGTTTGATTCTGAGCACCACATTAAAAAAATCAAATAAATAAATTAAATGTATTAAAAAAAATAAGGACCAAAGTATTCATGCTAATAAATATTCCAGGGCTGTGGAGATACCAAGCTCTGTTTAATGTGCTTTGTTGAATGTACGGATAAGGCCTTGCACCATTTGACCTCTGGGCCTTTGCACATGCTATATCTTCTTCTTAAAACACTCTTTCCATAATCTCTCTTGTACACCAGCCACTCAGTCTTTCAACTCTCTCTTTTTATAAGAAGCTATTTTTTTTTGGGGGGGGGGGTGGCGTACCAGGGATTGAACTCAGAGGCACTTGACTACTAAGCCATATCCCTGGCCCTATTTTGTATTTTATTTAGAGACAGGGTCTCACTGAGTTGCTTAGCACCTCGCTTTTGCGCAGGCTGGCTTTGAACTCTCAATCCTCTTATCTCAGCCTTCCTGAGTCACTGGGTTAGAGGCATGTGCCACCATGCCTGGCTAAGAAGCGATTCTTAAAGATTGTGACGTGTGCCCCTTTGGGCCCACAGTTCCTTGTTCTTATGCATTCTACAGCACACTGCAAACCATCAAGGAATCATTGTCCTTACAATAGCACACTGGGCTGGACTGATTGTCCTCAGTTAACCCATGAGGTCACATAATTAGGAAAATGGAGTGTGCTAGGGACTCTGGAGAAACCAAACCAGTGAGGTAGGTGATAGGTAGTAGATGGAGACATTTATTAATTTACTCTCAGGAACTCGCTCCCATGGTGCCAGAGCATGGGGGACTCCAGATCTGCAGTTGAAGAGAGGGAGACCCAGGAGAGCTTTAGTCTAGTTCCAGCCTGAGTCCAGAGGTCCAAGAACCCAGAAGGCTGATACCTGGGGTCTGTAAGTTCCACCTTGAATGAAAGTCAGCATGCCCAAGACTCAAGAAGAGCTGATATTTTGGTCCAAGTCCAAAGCCAAGCAAGACCCTGTGAGGGTTGCGCTCCCTCTTGCTCAGTCTTTATGTTCTGGTTAGGCCTTCAACGGATTGGGTGAAACCCACCCCTCCTGGAGAGTGCACTCAGTCCACCGATGCACATGCTGATCTCATCCAGAAACATCCTCCCGACACACCCAGAATGTTTGGTCACATGTCTGGGTACCCTGTAGCCCAGTCAAATTGATACACAAAATTGCCCATTATGCAGACTGGCTGCAAGGTTGCCTGAGGGTGCTGACGGGGCTGGAGGACAAGCCCTGTCTCCAAGGCTCGTTTTACCCAGCTGTCCCTACATAGTGGGACAGTAGTGGGGTAGCGACACCATCATTACCCATCAGGACTTTTCTGCATTTCCAGAGGACATTCTAATGCCTGGCATTTTACTTACGTTCCTATGACCTGGTATTATTATTAGCACCAGATGCATGAATCCTTGCTAAGTGGATAAATCCCCAATTGCCAGAGAGGATAATTCACTTATTACGGATTCGAGCCCAGGCTGTGCCTCTCAAGAGCCAACACTCCTTAGAGTGCACCACCCTTCTTGAGAAGGATAGTTGTGTTGTCCCAACCTTACCTCTGGAGAACATGCCCTCCCGGAGCATGACCAGGGGGCTGCTGGCTTCCGGACCTGTGAGCAGGTCAAGGAATCTAGATTCTTAACTGCTCAGAGGTGCACCTGGTAAGGAGGCACCCCCCCACTCTCCAGGGCAGACTTGCCTAGCTGGGCCAGTTTTCCAGGGTGCCATAGAACAGGTAGTGAGCAGGCCCCAGGTATGGGATCCAGGCACCTTGACGTTTTGCAAGCATCTAATCTAGCCTTCTTTTTCTTCTTCTTCTTTTTTTTCTTTCCCTGAAAATTTCCCAGATGCACAAGGGTTTGCTGGGTCTGCACTATTAAGTGGTAACTTTGTTGAGAGGATTTGTGTTTCTTCTTTTCCTTTCTATCTTTAAATCTCAGCAGTAGCTGCTCCTCCATCCGTGGCGGGTTCCGAGTGTCTCAGACAGACGTCAATATTGACAGAAGAGGCCCCGTGGACCCAGCAGGGAGCTGCTGTTACCGAAGAGGAGCTGAGCGAACTCATTAGGACGGCTTCTTGGGACCCTTTGGCAGCCCCAATTACTTGCTTTTGAGCGCTATGAATATGGATCAGTGGGAGGGGAGGGGGCTTATCGGGATTAGGTTTTCTTAATGCAGAGGCCTTGTTGAATTATGTTTTAAGGTCAGAAGTTCTGGAGTCAGAAAAATCTGACTTCCCATTCCACCTCCACCCTTTGATGTTCATGCAACTTAGAAAAGGGCACACACACCACTCTGAACCTCAGTCTCCTCATCTGTAAATCAGACATCATGCTAACATCAGCTTCAGAACCTAACCATTAGGACGACAGGACTTAGTGCATTTAGCACAGGGGCTGGCACACAGTAAGTGCTCAATAAACACAGTAATAAATGGGAAGTCGTGGTGCTCCATTTGGACACAGTCATATTTCCATGATCCCTTTCCTAAGACTGAGGAAATTTACCCCCAGTCTCCCAGTCCATTCTCCCTTGTGGCTCATTGGCTAGAATTCTGCCACGTGTTCACTCCTAGACCAATCACAGGCCAGGGATTGGGCTAGACTAGTGGCTCATTTCCCAGAATGAGGTGAAAATGACCTTTCCTAATTGGCAGCCAAGCAAAGATTACCAAACAAGCCAAGAAGAAGATGCAAGGTCCAAGAGGAGGAAAATCAATCAGAACCCTCCCAGAATAGATACACACATTGGAATTAGCTGTCAAGGTTATTAAAACAGTTATTCTAACCATATGACTTAAGCTAAAAAAAAAAAAGTTAAGTTGAGGTATCGAGCACATTTTTTAAAAAGATTCAAAGTGAATTTCTAGAGTGGAAAACTACAGGGTGAGAAATGAAAAACATACTGAACGATGTTGACAGCCGATTAGATAGAACATGAGGAAAGATTAGTGAAGAGTGATCAAGACAGTATACACAGTGTAACTCGCAGAGGAAAAAAGGAACAGCATCAGTGATCAGGGAACAGCATCAAATAGCTTGATGCACATGTAATTAGAGTCTCTAAAGGAGAAGAGAGAGAGACGTGGGATCAAAAAGCACGTGGAGAAAGAGTGACTCATTTTGGGTGAAAAGCTTTGGCCATCAGGTGGAGCCTGGTTCCAGCCCTAGGATCTTTACCATCTGCCAGAACTTGGGCCCATTATTCACTTGCTCTGAGCTTTATTGGTGGGTCAAGGAAGACAGTACCTACCTTGGAGGAAGGTTACCAAGAATATTTGGTTTATAAAGCCCCCGACACAGGGCTGGTGCATGGTGAGCCCCTGACACAGGGCTACTCTTGCTTTTATCATGGTCTCTCTCAGCTCTGACCTTCCTTGGTCTGCATACCACCCTCTGCTTCATTTAATGATAACCAACATTTACTGGTGCTTACGATATCCCAGGTTCTGTGCTAGTTGCTTTATTTGTATTAACTTACGAAGGCCTTACTCTGACCCTCTGAAGAGTGTATGGTTTTATACCTCTCCCCATTTTATGGGGGTTAAGTAGCTTGCCGAAGACCACAGCAATGATAGCAGTGCTGTCATACCTGTGGGGACCTGAGAGGTCCCTGCCATATCTACTTCAGCCTTTTTGAACTATGAAGTTCATGAGACGGAGGCCCAGAGAGGCCAAAGGTCTTGTCAGAAGTTGAACAGCCAGTCACTGTCAAAGCTCTCGTCATTCTGCCTCAGTGTCTCATAGTTCTAACTAATTTTCTGAGCTCAGATGGATTGGATACTTGGGTAAAACATCCTTTATTTTATTTTTTTGTTCCTCTTTTGATCTGCTAATGCAGGTAAGCAGGTCCCTTATGGAATTCTTCATACAAATAGCTTACTCCCGGCGCCATTTGTATTGGGAAAGGCAGAGGAGTGAGAAGATGACAGTACGGAATGGAACGCATTGTTTCTCCACCTGGGCCCATCAGGGCAGGCTTCCTGGAGGAGGTGAGGTGAGTTTTAAAGGACTGGCTACAACATCATCTCTTCCCAGGAGACAGTGAGCTCCGTGAGAGTGGAGGCGTTGGCTGTCCATTCCCGGTTGCATCCCCAGCAGTGAGAACAAGATCATGCATTGTAGGTGCTCAATTAATATTTATTGAATGAATGCATAAAAATAAATAAAGATCCAGGAAGGGTTTCTAGGCAAAAGAAACAATATATGCAGAGGCAAGGAGGTGCCAAGGGGGCAGGGGACATTTGGAATGGTAGGAAGTTCACTGTGGCTTTAGCACGGGGCACATGGGGACTGGTAAGTGAATCAAAGCTGAGATCAGAGCAGGGAAGTCCTTCCTGGAGTGTAGGCTTAGTGTGACTATCAGTGAGAAGTCAGACAGGTTTTGAGCAGAGCTGCGGCCGGAGCAGCTTGGTGTTTTAAAAAAGATCATCCGGGGGCTGGAAGTGTGGCTCAGTGGTAGAGTCCTTGGCTAGCATGAGCAAGGCTCTGGGTTTGATCCGCAGCACTAAATAATAATAAAATAAAAATTATAAAGATTATCCGGATTGTCTGCTATATGGAGAGGGAAATGTGGGTAGAGAAGACCTGGGGTCTGGGAGCTCCAAGAAGCGACTGTTCAACTAGTCTGCACAAGGATCCCTGGTGAGAAGGCCAGGCTTGGCCCAGGGGCACAGGGAGGGGTGGCTGTGGGGCCTCAAGAGGGATCTGGTCCCTGAGCCGCCCTCCCTGACCTCCCTCTGGAAGGCCTGTGGTCATGCAGAAAGCCCATTACCATCCCACCAGGAGCCACTTCCCCTTGTTAAAATTCTGGGCCATGGTATCTTGTATTAAAGCTGATATTAAGCCATAAAATGTAATATGTTATGACACCATAAAATGCAATGTAATTGCTATAAAACCATAAAATGTAATGTAACAGGCTCCCTGTCCATTATGCACTTCCTAGACTAAAACTGTTAGCTTCCACTCTGCTCTTAGACAAACAAACAATTCCTATTCATTGCTACCTCTGGAGAAAGACGGAGAAAAGCATCCCGGATGAGCATGGATTGCAACACAGACACCCGGGGAGGGTCGGTGTGGCGTGGAGCAAAATCCCCAGGCTTTGTCGTCAGACGGAGCCGATGCCCCAGCTCTGATTCAACCAGGTGCAGATCAGGAACCCGAAAAGCAGAGCCACCCATGGGGATTCAGACTAGATTTCTCCTGGAATCACATTGACCTGGCTCCTTCCCAACCCTGCCCCGATCTTCTCCTGGATGGTAATACCTAGTGAGCCCTTAGCTCCCCACGTTAGTCAATCACTAGCCCAGAATCTCCCTTGGGAGGGGATGCTACCTTCCTTGTACCCTCGAACTAGGTGTGCAGGTATGAACTGTGAGCCACCAGCGTTTGCGGTGGTCCAGTGAGGGGCAAAGTGAGTGTGGGTGGAAAGAGGGGGCACCCAAAGCACCTACAGAAACACAACTCATAGCATCCCTGGGGCCAAAGAATGCCCCTCTCTAAGCTTGCATTTTCCCATTATAAAATGCAAAAAGTACAACCTATAGAATGACACTTGTATAGATTAAATGAGGTCGTAAGGACCCCTGCTTGGGGCCAGAAAACACTCCATAGAGATATTCTCTGTACATTCGCAGACACCGTCACACATTGGCACTCAGTATATTTTAAAATGACATAATACACGTCCTATGGGAAATATCAACTTACATGGGTAGAAAATTAAGTGTGCATGCAGAAATGAATATGCATCCAAAAGAAGTCCTCGTTGTCTGTGGGGAACTGATTCCAGCGTGCCCCACAGATACCAAAATCCATGGATGGATGCTCCATGCCCTGGAATTACAGGGTGTGGTGTTTGCATACAATCTATACACATTTTCCTGAGTATTTTATTTTATTTATTACTGGGGATTGAACTCAGGGGCACTGGACCACTGGGCCCCATCCCCAGCCCTATTTTGTATTTCATTTAGAGACAGGATCTCACTGAGTGGCTTAGGGCCTCGCTTTGGCTGAGGCTGGCTTTGAAGTCTCTCCCAATCCTCCTGCCTCAGCCTCCTGAACTTCTGGGATTACAGGTGTGTGCCACTGTGCCCACCCTTCTGGTTATTTTAAACACATCTTTAGGTTACTTATATCTAGTATTCTGTCAATTCTACATAGATAGTTGTTATAATGTACTGTTTAGGAAATAATGACCAGGAAAAAAAAAATCTTTCCACTTCCAATACTGATGCAACCATCCTAGGCCTAACTGCATCCTATGAGAATGAGGTTTGGTACAGTTAATGCTCAAATAAATGCCACAGAGAAGCAGGATGGGTGAGCCTGCCGCGGCTACAGCCGGGCCCGTGCACTCTGCTTCGTTTATGTGGGTTCAGTGTAGTACTAGGCGCCCAGAATCTTCAAGATTGACTTTTTAGAAATTTCTAGATGTTTTCTCAAATATTTCTTGGAAAGAAATATTTCTTTGGGTTGAATTGCAAATATAAACTCTCCCGACATAATGCATCCATCAGTAATATCAGTAATACCGTAATAAACCTGTGCTAACCGAGATGCCGTCAGGATAATGTGACTCAGAGAAAGAGACAGGGACTCCCTGGATTGGCAGGCTGCAGAGATTAACATGGCGGCAGGAGAGGCCGAATGGCCTTGTACCCGCTCCATCCACAAGCTGAGCTACAGAGAAGACATCTGGGGCGAGTCGTGAGGACTTAATAGATGGCAGAGACGGGAGCTGGAGGCGCTGGGAGGGATGGGAAGGGGACCGACAACATCATCTGCTATTGGAACAAGACAGAGAAGGGGCTCCCGGGGCTGTGGGGAGCTCCACCAGCCTGGGATGAAGATCTCTTGCTCCCTTGAGAAACGGGGGAAAAACACAAAACAAAATAAAACAAAAGAGGAGACTAGCTCTTCCCATCTCCCTACCCTTGGGAGGCAGGGGAAATGCATGACTTAAAGAACAGAGATCAGTGGATGTTCATTGGATTCAGGATCTGTGTTCCCCCCACCCGTGGGGAGACCCTCGGACACTGCCTAGGCCCCTCCTTTAGCTTTTAATCACAGAATGCGGTGGCACCCGCCGAAGCGCTCAGAATCAGGTTCAAGTAACAGCGAGCGTTAATTGTACCAAGCCTCAAAATATTGGCTAGCACGAGACAGCAGCTTATTCTCGCTCATGAAAAGGATGCCTGGAGGCAGAAGAGTCCAAATTCGGAATTCTCCTGGGGCCAGAGAGTAATGTAGATCGAAGGGAGTGGACAGATGGGTGCCGTGGGGAAGTGGGGGACAGGAGCCCCTCCAAAGGGAGCAACTGTCCTCCACCTTCATCCAGTTGTCACCAGGGGAACCTGGCTGGCTCCTGTTACTTGAGCGATTGTTTTTTTTTTTTTTTTTTAAGGAAAGCTTAAAACCTGGATTTTGTCTATGAAATCTGAATTCTAATTGTTGACAATGATATCAGAATTTTGAAAGCTCGGTGGACCCAGGGAAAGACCTGGGACATATGGAATCCAGGGCTGTTAATAAGGCGCCTAGGAATTCTCATGTGTGTACACGCACACGCGGTCTGTCCCATGGGAGGGCGTCAGGACGGTGGCTGAGTGTGGGGCACTCTGATGGAGCTATTTCCAAGTGGTGAGTGGATTCTAGACCTCGGAAATTCAGCGATCAGGTTTCACTCGAGAGTCAGTTTGGAGTCTGGTCCCCCGTGGAGCCTTCAGGCTATTTATCAGGGCAGAGAAATGGAGGTTTCATGAGTTATCTTAAGTGACCATGTGACATGGTTGTGGAGTTCTTATCTAAGTCTGGTGCCCCGGCCTGGGATGCTGAGCCCAAGGTCAATAGGGCTGTCCGTTGAAAGTGATGATGGACATGGAAAGAGAGAGCTTCCACAGGGGTTCCCTGTGGACCCCCTGAGAGGAGCTGGCACACACCAGGATGACCTTGAACTTGAACTTGAACCTCAGGTGACCAGAAAGGTCATCTAAAGTTTAACCCTATAAGAAAAAGCTCTTATGTAACTCATAAAGGCGCTGCTACCCTGCCCTGATGAACAACCCGAAGCCTGAATCCGTACTCCCCCTGGGATGCGCACCAGTTCTCGCCACAGGTAGGCTCCCTAGTTCAGCGACCCTGTGATCTTCAGACGGGCCCTGGCGCTGCCCTCAGATCTGGTCCAGGAACTGAAGAAGGTAAAAGAGGAGATATGACGGGAGGTGAAAGATCCTTGGGTCTGCCTTCTATCCCCAGTCCCCCCACAACAGGTGAGCTCTCAGCTCTGTGACGTGTGTGAGTTGAGAGAGAGAGAAATTCGCCTTGCCCCCACCCCAAATAAACACAGCAGCTGCTGCTGCTGCGGGTTCAGATTTCTGGTGTGGTCAACTCTGGGGCAGAAGCCTGCAGGGAAGGTCAATTTGGGGAAATGCTTTCGAAGGAACAAAGATCCCACAAGGCAAGGCCACTGTGGGCTTGTGGGAGGGGCCGGGTGTGGTGAGTCTGCGAGAGGAAGTCGGGGGGTCTGTGGGTGCTCCCCCGACAGGAGCGGATGCCATCAGGAGCCCAGGCCCAGGGTCAAGTTAATGCTTAAGAGTGAAGGGAAGAGGTCACCGGTCCAGGCTGGCCAAGGACTTATCAATTATTGGGTAGGACAGAGAGATTGGAGAGAATGGGGGAATTTATAAAGAGCATACAGTAAGCACCACTTACCTAAGGAGCGTGGTTTCAGGATCCCCAGTAGACGCCTGAAACCCTGGGCGGTACTGAATCTTGTATGCGTTATTATTATTATTATTTTTTTCCTGCTCAGACATACTTCTGATAAAGCCCAATTGCAAATTAGGCACACTAAGAGATGGTCAACAATAACTAACAGTAAAAGGGGACCCTTATAACAGTGTCCTGTAATAAAAGTCATTTAAAACTAATAAAGTGTTTCTTTCTAGAATTTTCCATGTCATATTTTCAGGCCACTGTGGACCCACTGTAACAGCAACCACAGAAAGCAAAACTGTGGATGGGGGGAGAGAGGGCGGATTGCTGTGCGTTTAGAACATGGGAGAAGAATGGCGTGGAAAGGGGTGGAGAGAGAAGCAGAGATCAATAAAATACAAACACACACCAAGAAAGAGCTCCACACATGGACATCAACACATACCCACCGTCCACGCTGGCATGCGTGGAAGAGCTCACCCAGTTGACGCACAGTAGGCCCACACGCCTGCCCTTGCAGAGATGCACACAGAAAGCAACCTGCGCTGAACTGCCCGCTCCTCCCCTCCCTGGTCCCTCCCCCCCCCACCGACCCCGAGGTGGCAGAAGGGTTAATGCTGCTGCCTCCCACGCAAGACATTCTCCAAGATATGCACGGCCTTTTCTCCATTCACACGGCTGGTGGTGGGGAATGTGAACACTTGACAGATCACGGTCACCCCAGGGACAGGTGGCCCTATTAGACAGCCTGTCTTATTCAGGGGGAAAAAAATGACATGATATCTTGACACGTGGCAAAGCCTGGCAGAGCCTTGCTCGGGCCCAGCTTCCGGGGGACCTTGTTGCTGAAGTGTTTTACAACCGGCCTCACAGCGTTATTAATGGGTATGACAGACCGTAAGAGCAGGAGGAAATGAGGCGACACCACATTCCCACTGTGAATTTTGGTGAGAAACCCAAAGAATCAGAGTGTAAAGGACACAGAGCCAGGGACCAGGGACACAGAGCCAGGGACCAGGGAAGTGTCAAGAAGGCTGGGCGGAGGGAGCAGAGAGGTTGAGACAGGACCACCCAGGGACTTCCAGCAGGACTGGGCTCCCTGGGTCTGTGCTTCCCTGTGTGCAGGTGTGGGAGAGAACCACGTGGATGTGTCTTTGGGGTGCCCGCTGTATAAATATTGGTGTCTGAAGCCACAAGAGAAGGATGCTAAAACCCCAGGAGCACACACTAAGATTGGCTCAGGCTAGAGGAAAACATATTTCCTCCTGAAAACCAACCCCTGCCCCATTTCTACCTACTGAGTAAATTTTAGAGAAGGGACAGGTGCCAAGAACTTACTCTGAGGCAAGTGGGAGTCTTCTATGATTTCAGAAGGGCTGCTAATTCTTTGTGTTAAGATAGTAGCTGGATTAGATGTGTCTTGCTTTTCTTTCTTTCTTTCTTTCTTTTTTTTTTTTGGTGGGGAGAGGAATACTGGGGATTGAGCTCAGGGGCACTCAACCACTGAGCCGCATCCCCAGCTCAATTTTGTACTTTATTTAGAGATAGGGTCTCACTGAGTTGCCTAGTGACTCACTTTTGCTGAGGCTGGTTTTGAACGCGTGATCCTCCTGCGTCAGCCTCCAGAGCAGCTGGGATGACAGGTGTGCGCCACAGCACCCAGCTGCATCTTTCTTTTGTGAGGCTGCATTATCAAGTCTTTTGAGGCATGCAAAGGAAGTTCCTGGGGCTGGTCTGTGATGGAGATTTGAAAAATAGTCACTGGATTGATAAAAGGAGATAAAATTTTGCAGATGTCCTCAAGCACCCGGGAGTTGGAGTTTTATTTATATATATACATGAAAGGAGACAGAATGTATCAACAGAAAAGGCATCAGGCAGGGACCTAAGGGGGGGAAGACATTCTGGAAAGTTCCTTGCAGGGTTGGAGAAAGGAGCTTTACGGAGGGAGCTAGTGAGTATTACATTTGAGGTTGTTTCTTATTCCACACTGTGCTATACTTCACTTCTGATATTGCTAAACCTCCCACAAAAGCCCGTGTATTAGTTGAGGTAAAGGTTAAGCTTCTGTAACAAAGAACCCCTGAGCTTGGTGGATTAAAGAGGACAGGAGTTGATTTCTTATTCATGAAATGGTTCCTGGGGTGAGTGGTCCAGGAATACATGGCTTTGCTCCACACTTTCATCCAGGGACTCAGTCTCCTTCCACAGCATTGTCTGGCTGCATCTAGGCACTTCCCTGTCCTTTATGTAAAGAGGCGAAGAGAGAAAGAACACTCCGTTTCCTTTTAAGTAAATGAGAGGTTGACTGCATCAGTTGTGCTCACATTCCATTGGTTAGAACCTAGTCACATGGGTCTCCACCTTGCCCCAAGGGAGGCTGGGAATTGTAGTCCTAGCTGAACAGCCATGTATTCCCCCACCACTATGGAAGAAAGGGAGAAGGGAATCTTTTAGAAGACTGGCAGTGCGTACTGCTGTCTTGGACCTGATCTGAGCCATGATGCTTTCTTCCCTGGATTATCGTTATAGTCTCTCTAACTGCACCTTTGCTCCAATTAGTCTAAAACAACAGTGTTGCTGAAACATGTTATTCTCCAATGGACTTCCACGTGCTCTCTGAGTAAATTGCATCCAAGTCCCACTCAATTCCTAGCCCCCAATCTATTCTAAACTCATCACCTTCTTGCTCATTCACTCCAGTTATTTTGTCTTCTTCAAATACGTTGGGCATCCTTCTACCTCAGGGTCTTTGCACAACTGAAATCCTCAGATGATGGGGAGCTCTGACCCAGAAATGAGCCTTCAGATTTATCCCATCTTGAGAAGAGGAGGCTGGGTCTTTACTCCCCTACAGTGATGTGTCTCTGAACAAGCCATGTTGGGAAGGAAAGTGACTTTGGACAAGGCAATTCTGCAGCAGCTTGGGAGATAAACCCTTTATTTCTGAAGGTCCATACATCCCGTCCACTCCTAGGGTCATCCTGTGGACTAGGGAGGAGGAATCAGAGTTGAGACAGAGGGACAAGTTGGAAAGATCTAATAAGGGATGACTGTCCAGGCGTGGGGACCCTCCTAGGCAAAGGTGGAGAGGGGGCGGGGACTACATAAGAGATCATTGGAGAATATGAAGAGCTGGACTTCATTTTTCTCAGGCAAATGCAAATGTAGATTGGGAGACTTGCGGCTGGTTACAGACCAGAGGCCCACCCAGGGAATGGAAACTTCCACACTTGGAGACTCGCTCTTTAAGATCCAGAGGAGAAACTCAGCAAACGAAAGCACTCTTGGCAACCGCGCGCCTCCCAGCCAGTCCCTAGGTTTCTGACAGGCTGTGTCACAATATTGATCGAATGATTAAATTTTGTGCTGAAATGACTCAGGGCCTAAATAATGTTCCTGTTAGAAAGCTAAAGCCTGAGATACTGACGGCATAGGCCCTGTCTCTCACCAGGGTCCCCCAGAGGCAGAAGAGAGCTAGGGAAGTGGTAAGAGGTCACGGTCAGAGCGCTCTGTGTCTTGCAAGAGGGGCCCTTGGGTTTCAGCCAAAAGGGCATTAGATTGAGCTTTCAAAAACTCCAAGTCCAGGCATGATCAGCAACTCAATGTGTAACTCTGGGTGAAGTAGTTCTTTCTCTGGGCTGAAGTCACCCTAAAGGCACGGCAGAACTCTAATGACCCTTGGATATTCAGGGTGGCTTTTCTTTATGGAGGGCTAGTGAATTGCTGGCACTTTACTTGGATTATCTCTTTTAATTCCCACTAGAATCCCCCCCCCACGTGAGCATTGATATGCCTATTTTATACATTAGAATATCAAGGCTCAGGGAGGGTCTCTAACTTGTTTCAGGTGACAAAGGTACTAAGTACTGAGTGCATTTGAACGCCAACAAGGAGTCTACAGTCTCAGCCACTGATTTAGGTGCTTGCCTTTGACACCTGACAGCTTAAGGGGAGGTTATTCATCCAGGATCACCAACAGTCCTAACATTTCAGTTTCAGGCCCAGCTTGCCCTCCCAACCTCTGGCTTTCTTGATCTTGGGCTGGCACTGCATGTGGGGCCCTGAAGAATTGCCTTTGGTATTATCCCAAGACAGCCAGAATTTGGGGCAGGCCTGGGGACACAGGAACTGATGCTGGCTAGATAGCAACACCCTATGGACAAATCTCATTCTGGCAGCAAACCAGATTCCATTCTGCCGGAAGTTTTTCCTGCTCCTTAGATTCGGAGCAGCTGAAGTCTGCAGAGAGAGAGCCAGTCCCCTGGGGCCCCCACATGCTGTGGGGGAAGGTATAAACTCAGCTCTCTGTGCCTGCACAGCTGGGGGCAGTGGGCAGTCGGCATGGGATAATACAAACTTCAGAAGCCACATGGTGGCTTGTGAGTGTGAGCCTGGCTGGGGTTCCAGTGTTAATCAGGGTGCATTGAAAAGATTACTTGTGTTTTCTACAGGTGGTGGAAATCGAAGTCTTTCTGGAGGAAAGTTTGACCATTTGTATTGAAATCCTCAGATACGTGCCTGCCTTTTTGAGGATACATTCATTAAATTAAAGACACATCTATCTGCTTGGAAGCAAGACTAGGAGTTTAACCACTGAATATTCGTCTTTAAAACACAACAACAATAATATCTATGTTGGGCTGGGGATATAGCTCAGTTGGTAGAGTGCTTGCCTTGCATGCACAAGGCCCTGGGTTCAATCCCCAGCACCACAGAAAAAAAAAAAAACCAATCTATTTATCTATGTATTTAATTATTCTATTATTTTAAATTTTTAAATTAATATACTAATTTATATTATATTTAGTAGACAACTTTGAGCAGTTTGAGGTTTATAGAAATATTGAACAGAAAGCACAGAGTCACCTCCCTCATAGTTCCCCCAATTATTAACATCTTGCATTAGCCTCGGGCAATCATCACAGTCTGTGAGTCAATATTGGTACAGGATTAGCAACTAAACCCTCTACATCCAGGTTTGTTCCTTGTATTATACATTCTGTGGGCTATGACAAATGCGTAATGACCCACACCCACCATTATAGTTTCATGCCGAATAGCTTAGTCACAGAAGAAGAGATGTCTCTGGATAAGCATCTGAGGAGTTCCCAGAGAGGAGGGGAGGCTAAACTCAAGACCAGCAGAGAGCTTGGCATAAGGGATAGGAAAGAATTTCAGTCCATATCAGTCAGAAGCATAAATAGTTTATTTTAAAATGTAGATCCAGGCCTGGGGCTGGGGTTGTGGCTCAGTAGTAGAGCGCTTGCCTAGCATGCATGAGGCACCAGGTTTGATTCTCAGCACCACATAAATAAATAAATAATATAATATAAAGATTTTTTTTTTTTTAAAAGTAGATGCACATTCAAGGGAGAAGGTGGATCATCTCAAGAGTGAAAGACACATTTTGGGGATTCCCTGCTCCTTTTTTATGGGGGGAGTACTAGGGAATGAACCCAGAGATGCTCAACCACTGAGCCACATCTCCATCCTTTTTTATATTACTTATTTAGAGATAGGGACTCATTGAATTGCTTAGGGCCTCACTAAGTTGCTGAGGCTGGCTTTGAACTCGCGAATCTCCTGCCTCAGCCTCCCAAGAGGCTGGGATTGCAGATGTGCACCACCACGCCCCATGGGTCCCTGCCCTTCTTTTAAAGGAAACTTGGTGAGGAGTGGGTATGGAAAGGTATGTAGGAGTGACATCCACCTGGTGGTCTCAAGATGGTTTCTGGTGGGCTGGCCAATCATTGGTTCTTTAGGATGATCCGGTCTTCATTATCTGATGAGTAAATAGCACCGGAAAGTCCTCTAAATCATGGGTTTGCAAAATCATATCCTTCATATGTTTCTCAATATCATCTCTCTCTTCACTTAATCTATTTATTTGGTGGGTGAGTTTGTAGATTTAGAGACTTGCCAGCAATTCGGAGTATCAGGCCTGCAAGAGAGACTGGCTGGGGGGAGTGACGGACCTGGAAGAGTCCGTGAAACCTCTGAATTAAACTCTTATTTCCTTGTCCTTTTTTATGTTTCCTTTGCATTTCTTATTCCCTCTATCCTACCTCAGTTTCACTGTTCCCAGGCCCCTGGCAATCTCTGATCTTTTACTGTCTCCATAGTTTTGTCTTTTCTAGAAGGCCATCCAGTGGAGTGCATATGGTATGTGACCTTTGCAGATGGGCTCCTTTCACTTTGCGAAATGCATTTAAGTTTCTTTCATGCCTCTTCAGGGCTTTGATAGCTCGTTTCTGTTCATCACTACATAATATTCCACTGTGTGAAGGTGCCTCAGCTTATTTGTACAATACTTTATTTAACTAATTAATTTTCCTATTAATGGACATAGGTGATTGCTTCCAAGTTTGGTGACTATGAATAAAAGTGCTTTAATAATTCCTGTGCAGGTTTTGTTGCGGACACAAGGTTTCAACTCATTAAGGTAAAGCCAAGGAACACAATTGCTGGATTCTAAGGTAAGAGTACCTCCTAGTTTTCTATGAAGCCAGCAAACTTTCTTCCAACATGACTAGGTCTGCATACCCACCAGCAATGATTGACAGTTTCTGTTGCCCCACATCCTCACCAGCATGTGGTGCTCTTGGTGTGCTGGGTTTTAGCCATTGTAATAGTACATTTTAGCTCATCAGCATTTTAATTTGCAGTGGTCTGATCGTGTAGCATAATTTTGCATGCTTATTGGCCGTCTGCATATCTTCACTGGGGAGGTGTCTGTTCACATCTTTTGCCCAGTTTTAAGTTTGGATGGTTTACTCATTGTCGAGCTTTTCAAGACTTCTTGGTAAATTTTGGACACCATTCCTTTTCCAGATAGGAGCCTGGCAAAGATTTTCTCCCATCTGTGACCTGCCTCCTCATTCTCTTACCATCGTCTTCTGAAGAGCAGAAGTTGTTGATTTTAAAGAATTCCAACATGTCAATTTCTTTCATGGATCACGCTTTGGGTGTTGATTCGGAAATGTCCTCGCCAAATCCAAGGTCACCTAGATTTCCCTCCTCTCTATAGGAGAGTTAAAATGATGTGTTTTTCATTTATACCTGAGATCCACTCTGGGTCGTCCCGTTGTTCCACCTCTGCTTGGAGGGAAGACTGCCTTTCCCCTATTGATCTCCTTAACTCCTTTGTGAAAGATCAGTGGATTATATCGGTAGCAGCTGGTCTCTGGGTTCACTGATCTTTTGGTCTACTCTTTCGCCCTACCAAGTTGTCTAGATTGTTATAGCTTTCAAATAAGTCCTGAAGTCAGGTCTTGTCTGTCCTCCATTTTCTTCTCTTTTAATATTATGGGCTATTTTGAGTCTTTTGTCTGTCTATATAAACTCCAGAATCAGCTTCTTACTATCCACCAAACAACTCATGGGGATTTTGGTTGGGATGCTGGTATTTTGATTGAGAATAATTTTCATTTTCTTTTGTTGTATCTTCTAATATTTCTAATATTTCCTCAGAAGTAGGATGATCCAGAACGTGAACTTTAGAACCAAACACATCTGGGTTTGGTTCCTGGCTCTGGTATTCACTAGTTTAACAGACATTGGGAATGTTTATTATGTGCCAGGCATTGGTTGAAGCATTTTATAAATATTAATACACCTAATCCTGCATATCTTCACTGGGGAGGTGTCTGTTCACATCTTTTGCCCAGTTTTAAATTTGGATGGTTTACTCATCGTCGAGCTTTTCAAGACTTCTTGGTACATTTTGGACTCCATTCCTTTTCCAGATAGAAGCCTGGCACCCTTTGGAGGTTGGTTTAGGAGGCACAGAGAGGGTGAGTCACCAGGGAGTGGTGTAGTCAGCATGCATGGCATAGAGACTTTAGGATGGTCTCCTTGGCTCCGTGGTCCCTCACCCTCCTGGGAGCCCCGCCCCTTGAGTGGGTGGGACCTGTGCTTGATGATTAACCAGTAGAACATGGCCAGGGTGATGGCCTTAGGATGAATCATAAGTTGCATCTTGCTAACGTGCTGTCTTCCCTGTTGGCTATGAAGAAACCAGTTGCCATGTTGGAAAGGCTGGGCTGGACCAGAACCAGCAAGGAATGGAGCCCACCAGCCTGGAGACCCTGGGGGACTGAATTCTGCCGATAATCACGTGTACTTGACAAGGGCTCCTTCCCCTGTGGAGCCTTATCTTTTTTGCAGGCTTATTAGAGATTGTGCAGCAGAGGGGCTAGGGAAGCCACGTTCAGACTCCTGATTCACTGTGTTGTTTTAAGCCTCCACGCTGCGGTGATATGTTATGTGGCAATACATGAAAATTCATGGATTTCAGCGTGGACCAGCCTGCTGGCTCCAGATCCTAGTCACCTGCCACCTCACTGCACTGCCTGTCTTTCTCCACTGTGTGTCTTTGGGCAGGTTTCTCATAAAGTCTTAGCTTCATTTATCTATGAAATGGAAATGACCATGACTCCCAATTCCAAAGCTGGCTATGGGGAATGAATGAGAAAAATCAGAGGATGCTCTTCGCATAGAGTCTAGATCTTGGTATGGTGTGGAATCTGTCTTAGTCCTTTTTGTTGTTGTTACTGTAGCAGAATACCTGAGATTGGATAATTTATAAAGAAAAGTGGTTTATTTAACTTGTGGTTCTAAAAACTGGAATCCCCAAATCAGGTGGCCACACCTGGCAAGGGCTTTATACCATCATCACACTGTGGAAATGTGGAAGGGCAAGTGGGTGTGTGTGGATCAGGCAAAAGATGTGGGACAGGCTTGCTGTATAACAACCTGTTCTTGTGCTAATGAATCCAGTTCTATGAGAAAGGCATTGTCTTCATGTGTTTTCTTTGTTTATATTTTGTTGCTATAACAAAATATCTGAGACTGGGTAACTTAAAAAAAAAAAGAAGTTTATTTTGGCTCATGGTTCTGGAGGGTAGGAAGTTCAGATGGGGCAAGGAAAGGCTGGGCTGGACCAGAACCAGCAAGGTTCTGCTGCTGCGCCAACTCATGGCAGAGGGCACAGGACAAGCAGTCACACGTGAAGGAGACAAAGCACAGGAAGGAATCTTACTTCACAGCAATCTGCTTTCACTGTCACGAATCCAGTTCTGTAAGAATGAGAGCCCATTCCTGAGTGATGGCATCGATCCAGCCATGAGAGCTTCACCCACATCCCAAACACTGCCCAGCCCTGCCACATGGAGGGATTGAGCCTCCTCCTGAGTTTTGGTGGGGACGAACCATATCCAAACCACCACAGGCACCAATCCCTCTAGATGACCTCATGACCTCCTGCTGGCCCCGCCTCCAGCCCCACAATGACAATCCAATTTCTTTTTTTCTTACATTCTCTTCCTCTTATCCATTCCGTCCTCCTATATCCCAGCTCTACCCTGGACCAGCACAGGAGACCACAACCTTGAAGTTCAAATTTCCCCTGAGAAATCTCCATTGTGTTGAAGGAAGACATAGTGTCTCCAACATTGGACCTCACGCCTTTTTGAAATTTGTGTTTAGGGATCATGTTGAGGTTATAGCTATATCCGTATCCTTCCCATCTACCTATCTATCTATCTATCTTCTATCTGATATTGATCTCTATGTATCTTTAACTCTAGAACCTCCCTCCTGTGACCAAGTGGCCCTGTCTCTGGGAGGCAGGTGGGAAATGTCATCAACCTAGGAGCCAGCAGACCCATGTGTCCTGTCCCTCACCTGCTCTGGACTGTCCCCTTACTGATAGAAATAAGGGAGCCTAATTCTCAGTATGCTTGTATTAACAGCCCTCTCATTTTTATCGGAATCTCCTGAGGCTCCTGCGAATCAACGTCACTGATTTAAAGATGCACAGTCGTTCTAATTTTAACTTCCCTGTGTCTTCGGGTCCCCCATGGAGCTTGCCGGTGGGCATGGTGGCGTTTCACTCCCCGGGCCCGAGCAGACGGGGCCGTGGCTGCTCATCTTGTCATCCCGAGAGCTGAATTCTGCACTTTGCCTGTGCTTCACGTGTTGATTTTAATTGCCACTTAAAATGTCTTCGCAAAGATGATGCTATGACATGATCTGGCATGGAAATGGAAAGTCTCTGTGTAACACAAAGGCCCCCCAAACAGAGCAGCGGTGTGGAAATTTGATTCTAGGGAAGCAAATTCTTGTCTTGGAAAGAGTTTTTTTTTAAATTTTATTTATTTATTTATTTTTGCAAAGCAACAACCAATCTTTGCTGAACCCCCTCAAAGGGAAGAAATGCTAACTAGGTGAAGCCATGTTACATTTTTGTCACTGAGACATGTGCAAAAGAATTTCTTATTATATACCAGGCAGCAAGAGGCGGGAGAGATTTGCCAGTGTAGGTGAGAAGAATTTCCGGGGAGGGATGTTGGGGTGCCATCCAGATGCTCTACGGTCTATGAAAGCATGGGGACCCAGTTACATTGCAAGAGTTTTAGTGTTTTTTTCCTTTCTTAATTTTACCTGAAATCATGGAGAATCTCCACATCAACCCTGTGTTACACCTAATGCAAGACTGTGGAGTTGGAGTTCCATATATGGGATGCAATTCCAACATAATGAACAATGAACTCTCTTCCTATATTATATTTCAGTAACATTTCTTCATTCATGATATGAACTCTCTTCATTAATTATATTTCATAACATTTCTGCCTTTTACCTCTGTCTTTGCAAAAGTGGTTCCCCGCAAAATTAGAAAAGGCAAAGAAGAGAGAAAATTTTAAAAATCCCTCCAGTTTGAGAGCACAATACCTACGTGTGGATCTTTTAATATTTATTTATTTTTTTTTAGTTTTTGGCCGACACAACATCTTTGTTTGTATGTGGTGCTGAGGATTGAACCCGGGCCGCATGCATGCCAGGCGAGCACGCTACCACTTGAGCCACATCCCCAGCCCCTATCCTACGTGTGGATCTTAAGAGCAGATATCATAAAACCAGCAAAACTATGTATATCCATTAATTCAGAAATGCTACTTCTAGGAACAAAAGTCGGGACGAGTGCAGATATTCAGCTACCAGCGTGCCCAAGTCCGCTTTGCTTGTAAGAATGAAAGACTAAGGAGCGATCGATCGCAATGGGTATCGATAGGAATGTGCGTAAATAAATTATAAGACATCCGGATAATGTCGTAGAAGAGCAGGCAGACATTAAGAAGGAGATCAATCTGTATTTATGGGCATGGAAAAGGACTCACCATCTATTATGTAATAATAAAGAGAAGGCTACAAGACCAAACTTGCTTTATTGCTTGTTTTGCAAAATGATCCTCATCCCAATAACCACACTCCAATGTCGATGGAGAAACCAACAGAAAGCAATGGCGGTTTTCTCCTCTGAATGGAGGGGGTGGGACATGGGGGTGATCTGGGGGTTTCTTCCGAGTTTTCTGATTTTCCTGCCGTAAAAGGTTCTGTGTAGTTAAAATAATAAGACGAACAGGGAAGAAAGGGGGAATGTGATCCCTGTGCAGAGGAACAAAGAGCAGCCGCCGGCTCTGTCTTATTTCTTTAGATGTCCACAGGCTCCTTCTCCAGTAAAGAGAAAAAAAAAATCTAGTCGTGCTGCTAATAAAAGCTTTTCAGCGGAAAAATATGTTGAGTTCAATAAACCTAGATGGCTGCGACGGGAGCTTCCGGAGTCTGCCTCTGTGTGGGGACCAGGCTGGGCTTGGCCGCGTTTGTCAATATTTTCTGCTTGTTTGTGTGAGAATGTTTTCCTTTCGTCCTTGGTCTCTCTGTCCTGCAGGAGGGAGAAGCTTCTGCTTTTGCTGGGAGGGTTTCTTTCGCAGTGGGGTGTGGACCCTGGAATCCAGAGCAGAGAAATGGGAATAACTGGAAAAGGCTTTGTAGGGACCGCAGGTTTGTGACCTTCCCAGATGCAGGCGAGGAAGCCCTGATCCTCAGTGTGGCTCCGTGTGGAGGTGGAGACTCTAAGGAAGTGATTAAGGTTAAATGAGATTATAAGGGTGGGGCCCTGATTCCATGGGGTTAGTGGCCTCACAAGAAGACACACCCTAGAGCGTCTCTCTGTCCTCTTTTTCTGTGTAACTGCTACACAAACAAGGAGAAGCCCCTCTTGTGCATTGTCTGACAGCCTGAAGGGGCTCGATGGACCTGGGTTCAAATCCTATTTCTTGTGCTGCTTAGCTGTGTGACCCTTGGGCCAGCCCCTTCACATCTCTGAGCTTCAATGATCTTATGGGTCCAAGAGTAGTAATAGCTGCCTATTTGCCTCCTGGGGATGTGGTGAGAAGTAAATGAAGTATTTATGGTGTCTGCAGCCAACCTGACCTCATCATTGTTTGGGTTAAAAAATCTCTTTTGGTGAATGCATGTTACAGAGATGAAATATTGCTGCAAAGTGACTGTCACGCAGCAGACGCTCAACAGATCTGTTGCCCTGTTCTCAAGGGTTTTCCACCCATGTGTTTATTTACTTAACAGGTGATCGTCTTTTGGTGCCTCGCTCTTCTCATCTGTCCAATGAGGACAGTTGACATTCGGTTGAACCACGTGAAACTGCTAGTATGTGAGTGTTTTGAAGTACAAAAAAAGTGGCGATTTCATCTAGAGCACCCTAATACCTCCTGGGACTGTGATGAGAGTAAGAGTAAAGCGGGGTACAGTGAGGCACACCTAGAACCCCAGTGGCTGGGAGGCTGAGGCAGGAGGATGGCAAGTATAAGGCCAGCCTCAGCAATGTAGCAAGGTCCTAAGCAACTCAGTGAGACCCTGTCTCTACATACAACATAAAAAGGACTGGGATGTGGCTCAGTGGTGAAGTGTCCCTGGGTTCAGTCCTTGGTACAAAAAAAAAGTTAAGATTTATAAAATGAAACAGTGCCCAAACATACTAATCCAAATGGGTGTAAGGACAATGATGATGGTGATCATGGTGTTGTTATGGTGATGATGATGATGATGGTGGTGATGGTGGTGGTGATGGTGATGATGGTGATGGTGGTGGTGATGGTGGTGATGGTGATGGTGATGGTGATGGTGATGATGGTGTTGGTGATGGTGATGATGGTGGTGATGGTGTTGGTGATGATGGTGATGGTGATGATGGTGTTGGTGATGGTGATGATGGTGATGGTGGTGATGGTGATGGTGGTGATGGTGATGGTGGTGGTGGTGATGGTGGTGATGGTTGATGGTGATGATGGTGATGGTGATGATGGTGATGGTGATGATGGTGATGGTGGTGATGGTGATGGTGATGGTGATGATGGTGATGGTGGTGATGGTGTTGGTGGTGATGGTGATGGTGATGATGGTGATGGTGATGGTGGTGGTGGTGATGCTGATGGTGGTGATGGTGGTGATGGTGATGGTGGTGATGGTGATGGTGGTGGTGATGGTGATGGTGGTGGTGATGGTGATGGTGATGGTGGTGTTGGTGGTGATGGTGTTGGTGGTGATGGTGTTGGTGGTGATGGTGATGGTGGTGATGGTGATGATGGTGGTGATGGTTATGGTGGTGGTGGTGATGGTGGTGATGGTGATGGTGGTGGTGATGGTGGTGGTGGTGATGGTGGTGGTGATGGTGTTGGTGATGGTGGTGGTGAGGTTGGTGATGATGGTGATGGTGGGGCCATGGTGATGTTTGTGGCATACAAGTCCCTGAGCTGTGCCTTGGAGGCCTGATGGGGAACAAAGCACCATCTGTCCCTTCAAGAAGCTGACAGGCTGAGGTGGGAAGCGGGTGTAGGTGACCTGTAACAGGTGCCTGCTGGCTGTAGTCTGCTCGGGGGCCCAGGGCAGCAAAGGCGATGGCCGGAAGGATGCAGAGGGCTGAGGGTGAGGAAAGTCAGTCAAAGGAAGAGATTCTGGAGCCGCCACAGCACAGCAGGTGGGAAGAAGAGCAGGGAGGGAGCACCCGGTACCTCCCAGGACCCAGTGTCTCTCTGAGCACTGATGTCACCTGCCAGGAGGGAGAGAGGTCGCCGTTCCTGGACTCATGTCTGACATCGCTGAGCCCTCACTCCTGGACACCCCACACCCCCACTTGATTCTCGGCCCTCTTTGCCCCCGTCCCCCTCTCAGAGCCAGATGTGTTCTCAACCACGCCGGGAGGTTTGGCCTCCTGCTCGCCTAACATTGGCCTCCCTTCCTGGCCTCCCTTTTCTGCCTCCCCCACCCCAGCCCACAGGAATCTCCCTTCCTCTTCCTTACCAGCTCTGTCACAGGGTCCATGAGTCTGTGTCACTCAGGGGACATGGCATTGGTTTACTCCCATCCGGGAGAGTGTCTTGTTCCTCATTTTATACCCAGCACCATGCGGAAGGCCTGGTATGCAGGACGTCCTCCTTAGACCCCAGCTGTAGAATGAATGCAGATGACCCAGCACTGTGGGCACCGAGTGTCCGACACACAGCGATGCCAGACTCTCGTGCTGTTGAGACACGGCCATCTAATCCGGCACTTCTCCAACGTGTGGCTCTCTGGACACTTCCCACCCTTCGACGGTCCTGAGGAGTGTTTGTGGGGTGATCGCTGTTATCACACGGGTAACGGTGAAAGGTTCACATAAATTCATTTGAGAACAACAGGAAGGCCATGAAAGGGTAACAAAAACAACACATTTTTACAAAAGTGATGATAATTACCCAAACTCCCAAAACCTGTTTAGAAGAGCCTTGCTTGACGTTTCTGCAAATCTCCTGCGTGTCCAACAGCAGAAGATGCCTGGATTTTTGCGGTTGTTCTTTTTCTTTCCGTTGGGATCTCACGGGTCACTACGACTCTGGAAAATTCCTCTGTGGGCTCAAGAGAGCACAAGAGTGGAGGGGCAAATAGCACCTCAGAGTGTTACACAACATCGATTGGATCTCACGGATTTCCTGAACGTGTGGCAGGGACCCTCTGTGATCTCGGAGATTCTGTCTGAGAATCAGGAGTCGAGTCCACCGGGACCATTTTATACTTTACAGATGTGGAAACAAAGGATTAGAGACACTCAGGAACTTCGCTAAGGGCTAGGAGACGATTTTTCAACTATCAACAATGATAATAAAGACTACCAGGCAATGGCTTCTTACCAAGCACCAGGCCTGGCTGAGCACTTGATGTGGCCATCTCCTGAAATCCTTGACACAACTCTCTGGAGTTGGAACTGTTCTGACTTTTTGTTTACAGTAGAAAACAAAATAACAATAAAGATCAGAGAGGTTATGCCAGTTGCCTGATATCACACAGCTGGTCAGCGGCCGAACTGGGATTCAAACTCAGAGTTGTGTGTTTTGAGGGTGGCCTTTGGGTCCATTATCCATGATCCTGAATCATAAACAAACCACTTGAGTGTTCGAAAGGTAACGAGGACAGACTCCTGTTAAAATGTGGGTCGTCTTAACGGTTCAGCAAGAGCGGGGGTAAAAGCTGAGGTATCTGTGCTCTGGCCTTAGTAGGAGACGGAGGACCTGGAGGGGATTCTGGGTGAACTTCCTCTCAGACCTCACAACGAACACCCCCATGTGTACCCCAGCTGTCTCGCAGCGAGTTTGACCAATACACCAAAGTCATTTCCATGACAGACAGTTCCCTGAAATCTAAAGATGTCCATGATCGAGTGATGAAATTGGCCAAATTTGCCAATTTCCCAAAGCTTTCTTTTTAAGGAATTTTTTAAAAAAAATCAACTCTAGCTAAGGAATATGAATACACTCCCTTTGAACATCATCAACGACTCTATTCTTATAATACGCTATTTTAATATGTTCAATGATAATACCCAGTGAATCCAGACCTCTTGAATACTCTTACCCCCTAATCGATTCAAGGTATTTTAATCATATTCAAGGTCCTGCTTAAGATATTCGAGAACGTATTCACTGGGACGTCTTCATAAGGAAGCTCAACAGCCCCCCTGATACTCAGTTTCCGACGAGTTGGGTTCAGAGGCTCTGGGAGGATCACGGTGGTGAATGCATTCAGGACTGATTTATTAAGAAGACTCTATCTATCAGTTCTGCCCTAGAGGGCTGGGCTCCAAGAACGGTTTTGGCAAACCGGTGCCCTGGCGTCTCAGAAGACGGAAACCCACTGGGCTCATCCGTCCTTGGCGGTGGGTGGGAGCCCACTGGAGCCCCCCTCCTCCGGCCATCCCAGGAGTCGGTTATGAAGATCGTCCTCTCACTGATGAGGATGTGAGGCTCCGACAGGTGAGAGACGTCCCCGAGTCATCCAGGAGAGAGTGGGCGTCAGTCCGAGGCCGAGCGGGGAGGAGAACTAGGAGCAGGATTCACCCCTGTGGCTGGGATCTGAACTCAGCCAGGGACAGATTTGACCTAAGGCAGCGGGGATCTGAACTCAGGCGGTCAGTGCCTTGGCTGTTGGAGACTTGGTGGGATCTCCACTTGAACATCAGAAGAACCAGGCAAAGCAAGTCCAGGCAGGTGCCAGTCTAGACCACAGGCTCCTTTTCCCGTCTCTGTGTGACCTAGACAGAAAAAGAACAGGAGTTCCGCGGATCTCCCTGCTGACTATGTGTCCCATGGTGACACGGTTACTTAGGGCTCAGACTGGCTGTATCACGTTCCCTAAAACATTAATAATAATAATAATAATAATAATAATAACCAGGAAGCCTGATGGGGGACCAATGCTGGGCGCCCATGGAGACGCTGGCTGTTTCAAGGGGCCTGTCTGTTCTTGGGTTGGGAACAAACCCTCTCATTCAGTTCTTGGTCATTCACTGAAGACATGTGTCATAGGCCCACGGCGAGGGAATTGGAAAATACACAGGTGCTCATATCCTCCAATACAAAGCACCAATAAATCTGTCTGTCCCCTCGCTGACATATCGTTGCTGACATATCGTCGTGACTACTGGACGGGCTTTTATTTGTATTCAGTGTTTAAATGGGGATAGGACGACTCCTTTGTCACCTGACTCTTTGAACGTATTGCGGTCATATCAGTAAAGGCGATTTCACGACCGTGGTTTTTAGAACAGATCACTGATTGAGGGTTGATTTTTTATTTCCTGTCCCCGAAGAGGTGAGAGAGAGGCAGGGCCTCTGTTCTAAAGTCAGGGCCGAGGGCTTGGGAGAATGTGGAGGCTTCTTGTGGGGACATGTGGGGAGGCCTTAAGGATAAAGTTCGGCCTCTGACGTGACACTGTGGCCCAGGGCCCTCACCTTAGGTGCCTCTGTCAAATGGAGTTGGTTTGAAGGTTGAGTTGGGTCCCCACGTCATGCCCTCGCCTGCCTTCTCCTGTCTGCCACCCAGTCCCACCACAGGCATGGCTGAGGACCCCAGGAGGGCTCTGAGGACCTCCCAGAGCTCAGGCACTTGGTAGCTTGAGTTCCACTAAGACCCCCCCACCCCCCGCCAGGGCAGAGCAGAACCTGACCAGCCCTTCCAGTTCCTTCTCTCCTTCCTTCTCCTTTGGTCTCCTTACACTCACTTTCCGTCGTCCAGTTTGGAGTCCAACCATGGACGAGGAGGCTTGGAGGGGAGGCTGATACTGTGGTCGGTGATGAATGTGGCCCTCCGTGGAAGGTGACTTCTGCTCCGGGCTTGTCCACTTCTCTTAGATGTTCACTATTTCCCCCCTTGGGGATAATGGGGAAGCGCAGATGACCTCACCAGGTTGCAGTGGCCCTCACCTGTCATCCCAGCGGCTGGGGAGGCTGAGGCAGGAGGATCACAAGTTCAAGGCCAGCCTCAACTTAGTGAGGCCTTCAGCAACTCAGTGAGACCCTGACTCTAAATAAAATATAGAAAAGGACTGGGGGTGTGGCTCAGTGGTTAAGCACCCCTGGGTTCAATCCCTGGAACAAACAACAAGGACAACCACAGCCCCTCAAGCGGTCATTTTCCTTTGCAGGGAGACCTTTCAGCATGAACTTGACATTGAGCCACTTAGTGAGATAATGCGTCTTGTAAAACCTCCCCCCAGCGCCTGGTGGGACCACAGTGGTACCCTTCATTGTGAGTATTTTAAAAGTCACGGTGAGGGCCTCTCCCCGGCCTGGGGTAGGCCCCAGGGAAGGCGCAGGCTGAGGAAGATTTCCGCAGCCCTCACAGCCCTGAGACACCCAGCGTGACACCAGGCAGACAAATGCGCTCATCTTCCCCTGATGAAAGTGGCACGTCCCGCGTGAAGCTGCGATGATTTATTTACCAGCGACAGCTCTGCTCCAGGGTGGAAGTGCCCTGGTTTGCGAGCGGTTCGTTCATTCATCTTGGTTGGCAACGCGGGCCCCTGGGATCCCTACCCCAGATCCCAGCCTTGCTCCATCCCTCTCCCGCGCTGTGTCTTGCAGCTCGCCCTGGGAGAGTAGGTGTGAGGGCTGGAGCAGCGTTTGCCTTCCCACCTGCTCCTTCTGGCTGGGGAGGCGGGGAGGTGGTCCACGTGGTCTTTGCAGGAAGCCTCAGGAGTCAGATTGCTAGGGCTGCAAATGCCAGTTTCTGCTGTTTCTTAGCTGTGTGGCCTGGGGCCAACAGCCGGACCTCTCTGATCCCTCATCAAGATAAGGGAATAAGAGGACTTACTTTACTCTGTGCTTTCTTGCGAGGGCAGCTGTTGGAAACACCTGCGAGTCTAAAACCAGCCTGACCCGTGCAGGAAGCTCTTAATAAAAGATGGTTACGATCCTCACCAACAGCAGCGCGGGAAGAAAGGCTGAGGGCGGGGCTGAGGCTCTGCCAGGAGATGGGGTGACGTCATGGCGCGTGCCTGACCTCAAGGGCGCTCAGCCCCGCCCCTTCTGGCTGCATTGTGACTTACAGAGCCGGGGACAGTCACCCTTGGACACATTCTCATTGTCACACCCCCCTGCTTGGGGACAGAGTGACTGTGAGTTAGGAGGCATAGAAAAGTATCGCTACTCATCCTCACAGTCACTCTCCACGTATTTGCTGAGTGCCTACTCAGCTGCGAGTTGTGTGCTTGTAAAAAACAGTTAAAAGGGCAAATTGTCTATCTTTTATTACAATAAAAAAAATACTTTCTGGTAGTAGGGATGGAGCCCAGGGGTGCTCTACCAGTGAGCTCCAGCCCCAACCCTACTTATTTAATCTTTTCGAGACAGGGTCTTGCTAAGTTGCTGAGGCTGGCCTCCAACTTGTGATCCTCCTGCCTCTGCCTCCTGAGTAGCTGCGATTACAGAAATGTGCTACGGTGCCCCTGCCCCGCAATATAACAAAATGTTAAACCAAATGGACTGTGGGGGAGGGGGGTGGAAGCAGCCTACGTGGGTCAAGGTGAAGGCAGGGGAGGCGGGAGAGGCAGGTCAGAGACTGCACACAGTTGGGAGTTCAGGGTCAGAGCCGGGTGTGGAGAGGGTTCTTGGGTTGGGGCCGGTCACAAGCCTCCCAAGGCCTCCAGTTTCTGGGGGCTCTGCCAAGACTGGACATTGGACTCCTCTACTTATCGGGAGCAGGAGGAACAGATTCCACAGAGGGAACGTTCTGGGCGGAGCCCAGGAGGCCATCAGCCCTGCCCCACACGCCCTGCCCAGCGGCTCCCTCCGTTGGCTGCTCCCCCTCTGTTTGTTACATCATCCTGGTCGCCGGGGAGATGAGCTCCCAGGTCACAGGAGCCCTGATTCAGAACAGGGTGGAGCACATGAGGTCAGGGACACACTGTTCTTGTTTAAGGGGGGCCTTAGCAACCGACCCGACAGGTGGGTTGGCTGGTCCTCCTCCCGCGTTTTGGGCACCATGGACAGAGATCACGGAGCAGCCACCGGGGGCTTGGGGCTCAGACAGCCCTGGTTCAAATGCCAACCCACCCTGCTTCCTTCTTCCTGGGTGACCTTGGGCCAATGACTTCCCTTCTAGGGTCCCCAGTGTCTTCCAAGAGGGACAGACAGTACCGTCCACCTCGGGGACTGGCGTAGGGTTAAGAGATGTAAAGATGAATGATTTTTATTGTTATTATTATTTTTAGTGACAATTATTGGGCAAATAAGGAGGTCTTCTAGGATGAGGATGTCAGGAGGTGACCTAATGACGGGCCACCAGGAGCCAGAATCGAGCAGAGTTCTGGGATCTGGGCGGGGAGGTGTCCATTCCTGGGGTTGGGGGGAGAGGTCTGATTCTGTCTCCACGGGTGGAATTTGAGAAGCCGTGTGTGCAGATGGCCAAGAGCCTCCTGCAGTCCTGAGAGCTTATCTGAAGTGTCCCCAGGGACTTGGGCATTTAGAGGCGGGTATGGCCACAGGGCATGAGGGTGAGGCTTCTGGGGACAAGAACAGGCTGAAGACAGGCCCTCAAGTACCCTGCATATTTGGGCTGGTTCCAGGCAGAGGCCCCTGTCAGGGAGATAGAGGGGGGACAGAGACAGAAGTGGGGAGAGCTGACCAGAGTCCCCAGGAAGTTAGAGTTTGAGCTCGACTAAGACCCAAGTGTCACTTGTAGGGAGCATAGGGGACACGGCCCAGCCCAGCATCCATCTCTCTCTCCCTCTCTCTCTCTCTCTCTCTTCTCTAGATGCCAGTGGACTTTGTTTTGTTTGCTTCTTTGACACTCTTTGTTTTCAGGGGAAACAAATCTGTGTCCTGCCTGCCCAGGGAGGGCCAGGACCCGAGACAGCTGGTCAGGTTGGGAGTCCAAGAGAGGGCGCCTCTCCAGGGCAGGGATGGGGTGGGAGTAACGGGCATCTCCAGAACTTTCTCTGACATGAGTCAGCTTCGGTCTCTCTCCTGGGTTTGGATTCCCACGGGAGAGGCCCCGAGGGGTGCAGCTTGGCCCATGTGCCCAGGCCAGGTGAGGAAAGGACAGGGTCTTCCATGGAAGCTCAAAATGACAAGAAGGTGCTTCCCAGAGAGACGTGGAGGAGGTGGGGGGGTGGGCACAGATGGCACAGGGGTCCTCCCCCAGGCCTGCGCAGGCTCTCTGGGGGCTTCGGGGCTGGAGGACCTTCCTGGGGGAGGTGATTGTTCAGCCTGATGATCCGTCAGCGCCCACTGACCCCTGGCACCCACTGACCCAGGCCTGCGAGGGAAGGAGACATGGGAGGCTCTGAGGAGAGAGAAAGGAAGGGACAGAAGAAAGACCTTGGCCCTGGGCGCGGAGGAGGTGCTCCCGCAGTGTCCTCCCCATTTTCCAGGAAGGGCTCTCAGTCTTTTACTTGCCTGAACCCATTTATCCCTCACCCCTCTCCACCTGGCATCCTGCCAGCCCCCCACGCTCCTGCCGAAGAAGAGCCTGAGGTTCAGAGAAGTCAGGAAATTCCCTCCACGTCATCCAGCTAATCAGTGACAGAGCAGAACTCAAACCCGGGCTGTCCTGCGTGCTGGTGACGCAAGACCCACCCTGCACAGCCACCCCGGGTGCTGGGGTGGGGGAGGTGGGATTGCACCCAGTGGAATATTACTGCATCACAGGTTTCCTTAGGAGGGTCTCTTGGGCTTAATGGCTGGTTTCCTCTTTCTGTTTGAAGTGCACACTCTGCAGGGACTGTTTGAAAATCAACAGGGACGCAGGGCCTTAGAAATGGGGCCCCTGACGGGGCAGTTCAGACCCAGCCGAAATGCATATCTCCGGAGACCGGGGATCTGGGTGCCAGAGGGTCAGGCTCTGGGGAGGGTCCCCTCAGAGGCGCAGACTGTGGACAGGTGCAAAGAAGAGTTCGCTGGGGGTCCCCTGTGTGAGGTGCTAATCCATCCGTGAGGGCTCCACCCTCGTGACCTGCCCCCTCGCCTGCCCCTCCTTGTCACACTGTCACACTGGGGCCAGGTCCCAAGTATCAGACCCATGAATCCCCTTCTTTAAAAAAAAAAAAAAAAGTTGTGTTTTAAAGCAAAATATAAATGTGAATGTATGTTTTATGTGCTTTAAAATGGGGGACCGATGGTTTGAGGTTGGCTTTCTCGGGGTTTCTGTGACAATGAGTCATCTGCAGAGATGTGACATATCACCTATGACATTCTGCCATTTCCAATTATTCCCGAGTATAAAAGCAACCAACAATGATGGTGGTTTGCCAAGTTCCCCAGGCCCCCCAAGGTCCCCCCCCCAGGTTCCTCCAGGCCCCCCAGGTCCCCTAGGCCCCCCAGGCCCCCCCAGGCCCCCCAGGTCCCTGTTGCTGTTGCTGTGTGGGTCTCTCCTGGTTTCTGGGTACTTCTGTCTCTCCTGTGATCTTTGGAGTATGGCTCTGGGGCAATGAGAACCACTTTATTCACAGGGTCAAAGGGCTTGATGTTTCTGTCCTCCTGAGGGAGGTGACATACCCCACTTCCATCCCTAGAGTGGACATGAACCACTGAGTGCTGAACATGGGGGAGTTGAGGTCCAGCTCCCCGGCCTCAGTGAGAACCAAGTCAGATCCCCTCCAGGGCTCCTTCGCACCTGCGCTGTCCCATCGCACCCAGCAGAAGCGATACTGTGACCCTTCCAAGGACAGATCACAAAAGGTATTAGTCTCCCACCTCCTGCTGTCTCCTGGATCCTGTGCTGTGGGGAGTCATGAGGATGCTCAAGCAGCCCCCTGGACAGACCCCACGGTGAGACGCTGAGGCCTCCTGCCCACAGCCACCAGAGTGCGCTTGGCAGCAGACCCCTGGGGCCAGCCAGCCTTCAGCTGTCCGTGATGACATCCTGACTGCAGACCCTGAGCAGAACCACTCCGGAGGCCTCAGCTGAGCTGCGGAGCCTCCGCCAGCGCCGCGGTGACTGTTCATGGTTTACAGTCTCCACAACTTGGGGGTGATCTGCTGGACTCTCTTGGAGGGTCCCAGTGCGCACGGGTCTCATCCAGCACGTTCCAAACCTCCCTGACTGAAGGAGGCGCCCCACTTCCTGTTCTTTTTTTGGAACCCACTTTGGGAACTGCTGAGCCAGCATGAAATCTTGGATGCAACCGGAGAGAACCGGCCTCTGTCACTTCTGCAGAGATATTTTGTTGTTGTTGTTGTTGTTTTGAACTTTTTGTCCTTTACCAGCCGGGTCTGTGCTGACTTAGATCTGAGGTATGTCTCTGTGTGTGTGTGTGTGTGAGTGTGTGCGCGCGTGCACGTGCCTGTGGACAGAAGCTCTGTCACGGTGCCTGCTGTGGGATTTGTGAGCTGTCACCCTCAGATCAGAGTGAGTCCCTGTGTGTCCTGCGGCTCTGATGGACCTCGGACAGCTGCAGGAGAAACGGAGTCACCGCAGGACAGCAGGTCGCCAGGCGGCCTCTCCAAGCCAGCGGGTCCTTCCGTCCCTCTGCCCTCCCTGCCTCCCTGAGGTGCGGGGACAGTGACCTAAACCACGGGCGCCCCGGTTCCGTTCACCACAAACTCTTCTGCGGCTCTTCCCAGCAATTCTCTGGGGCACGCTGTGGGTGGTTAACTGTGCCCATTTTACAGATGAGGAAACCGAGGCTTTGGGTGGGGATTAAGGACTGGGCTTGGTTCTTTGGTCTATTTTCCCCACCCCTCCCGGGGTCCCCTGGCTGGAGACTGTCACCCCTCCTTCCACCTCCCTCCCCCTGGCCTAGTGGTCAGGAGCCAGGCTGGAGCCTGGATGCCCAGATCTGAGACTGGCCCAGCCCTGGAGCCTCTCCCAGCTGTGGGACCTCGGTGCCACCCTGCAGAGGTGGCTGTCCACTGAGCGGGAGAATGACAGGGAGGCACAGGGAGTCCTCGCAGCCAATAAAACACTTCCCAATACTGACGATCGCCCCGGGTCGGGCTCCAACGTGACATTTCTTCCAGTTCTTCAGGCTGGTCCCAGGCGGCCTCTGAGCTCCTCCCAGGCAGCCCCACCCCAGTGCCCACCTCCCCAGGGGTTCTTTCAATCCTGGAGCCGGGGAGGGGGTCCTCTGAGGCTCTCTGGGACCAGGCCTCTCCCCGGTGACACGAGAGCCACGGGGAGTGTGTCCAGGCCAGGGCTTCCCAGGCTGAGATGCTGTCTGACTTTTTCAGAGGGACCTGCCGCCCTCCCCCCACCTCGGGGACCCCTCAGGGGTGCTGGAGGCTGAGCGTCTGGGCCCCACCCGGAATGGCTCCTGGACACCTGCCCTGGGGACCGCGGACACTGCCCTGTGGGGTCGGGCCTGGGCCCCTCCTGGCCCTCCCAGCTCTGCTGCTGGATGGACCCCGATGGACCTAGACAAGGCTCCTGTGGTTCGGCAGCAGAGCCAGCTGGCCTGGGGAGACCTGGAACCTTCTGGAATCTGCGCTGACGGCGAGGGGCCAAGGTCACCCTTCTCTTTCCTGAAGCATCATTCAGACCTCAAAGTCGAATTTGCGGTTTTCTCTGCCTTTACCTTAAGGGGCCCGTCCCTGAGCGGGGGCTGGGGACCACCAACGAAGGGGGGGGGATGGGGCGTCAAACCTCTGACAGTGAAGACGGGGACATTGTCTCTGGGTCCCCAGTTCCTGAGCGTCTTCTCCTCACAGAGATGAAGAGGACGGGGGCAGGTGCTAGGAGTACCGGCTCCAGGTACAGGCTCCAGGGCCCCTGTTCAGTGACCTACTGTGGGTCTCTGGAAGGTCCTGGTCAGCCCTCTGGGGGAGGCCCAGGGCCACCCACAGCCCTTGCTCCTGCCTCCCCCGCAGGCCTCCTCTGCTCCGCATCTCACCCTGCAGCCCACCACGGGCTTATAGGGGTGAGGAGCTGAGGCCCAGGGACAAGAGGGTCACACACGGCCAGCAGCAGAGCTGGGATCAGAGCTCAGATTCCAAACAGCCCGCTGCCCCCAGGACCTCTGGCCACGCCTGGTCCCCCCTGGACCCTACTTATGTTCTTTATTGCCTGGGAACCCCCAAATATACTCAGGAGGATAGAAACCTACAAGGACCGAGAAATCTCTCTTCCCCAGGCCCAGTGCCCTGGCTGATCCATAGTAGGGGTGTGCGTGTGTGTGTGTGTGTGTGTGTGTGTGAGAGAGAGAGAGAGAGAGAGAGAGAGAAAGAAAGAGAGAGGGATAGAGATTCAAGATCTTGAACAATTGGTAGGACGCTGATCATTCAAAATGCCACTCAAAACTAGAGGGGACAAAGGAAAAGGAAGGTGTGTAGGGGGTGGACCTCCTGGAAATCAAAGAGAGATCCGCAAAGGACAGGGACCAGCGGTGTGGGGACAGTGCTAGGGAGTGACATGGGCCAGATTATATTGCCATGTTGTGTGCATGGACCAAGAGCTATAACAGCATCCTGTCATTACAGGTGACTATAAAGCACCAATAAAAAAAAATGTGGACAACAACAACAAAAAAAATAAAAAAGCAAAAAAAAAAAAAAAAAAAAAATACCGGCCACAGCTCCTAAGTTCTCCTGCTGATTCTTAAGAGGGGTTTGGTGGTGAAGCGGCGGCTGGGTTGGAAAGTGTGTGAAGTGTATTTTATTATTATTTAGATACGGGGAGGCCAACAGGAGACAGATGCCATTGTTAAGACGGTTGGTTGAACTCACAGATCCCAAGAAGAGGGGGTCACACAGGGAAGCCCGGGGGTCCTCAGGAGGCAGAGGGAGGTGTGGGGACATGGGCCAGCGCCTGTGTCTGGAGTGACTGGCTGAATAACCGCAGCAGGCTGCGGGCCCAGGGCTGTCCCTAGCTGTCAGGTCTCTGGCCCTGGGGACACCAGGACAGGTGGAGAGTGGCCCAGAGTGCAAGGGCACAGTGAAGGAGGTGACCGTGGGTGCGCAGGGATGGCTCCGCCTGTGAAACCCACTCTCCCCGAGTCCCCTACACCCGCAGGAACTGGCTGGCTCTGGGCCGGGCAGTCTCTCTGGAGGCCGCAGATGGAGAAGGCCCCAGAATAGGAGATATGCTTCCTACAGGTTAGGACACCGCGGGGGACCCTCAGAGACCGGGCAGTGGAATTTACCAAGTGGTGCATTAAGACACCAGACACTGATATGTTTGGACACCTGGCATCTGTGTCGCTGAGCGCCCGGCGTTGGATCTGGCGTTAAGCACAAGTACCCAGGGGACCTATATTGAATTCCTAAATTAAGGGCCGGGTTTGGAGTCTCTCCAGCCCCTGCACACTGAAGTCATTTTGGGAGAAGAATAAGGCACTGCGGTTCCACATGGTGGCCCTTCCCCTCTCCCTCTAGAGCCACCAGGAACCCACATCTGCTCACACCCGTGCAGCTCTGGAGCTGGGGACCGGTGGGGTTGACCTTACTGCAGGCCTTGGCCGACCCGCAGGGTCCCACACCTCCAGCCAACTGCAGGGCCCCGGATGTGGGGGTGGGGGTGGGGGCTCCGGGCAGCCCCACCCCTTGGCCGGCTCCAGGTGTGGGCTCATTTAGGAGACGCTATTGATTTTCACATTATAATGCACAACTCATGAGGTGCGGGAGGGAGGGTGGAGAGGCGCCAGTCACTGATTCCTGGAATTTATTTCTAGACACATTAATTTGTTTCTTCCCTTCAAGGTCAAATCAAGTCATCTCCATACATCACCCTTGGCAGCTGGCTGGCTGCAGGGAGCTGGGGCGGGGGTGGGGGTGCTGTGGGGCTAAAACTCCCCGCGACGCTCCGGTGGAAGTCAGTTCTGGGCACTCCAGTCCCAGCTTCGTGGAAATGAGGGTTTTGGAACAATATTCCTCCGCCACTTGGTCGGGAGGATCTCTGGGGAAGGGGCTTATCATCTATCTTGATGTCAGATCTTTTGTCCTTGGCCCACAAGTTCCCAGAACCGAAATGAAGCAATTTTAGGAGTTTGAGATTTTTGCTGGGAGCCTGATTTTCCGAGGTGACCTAAACTCACCCTTCAGCCCTTCATTCCATAAATATATATGGTCTCCAGTGTGCCAACTCTGCGCTTGGCATAAAACACAGCACTGGAGGAGATGGGAAAAGAAAATTCCTGTTTTTTAGCAGTGTGCACTGCAGGCTATGTGAAGCCTCTCACAGTACTATACTATAGGGCAGGGCAGTATTTGCAGCCGAAGAGAAGGAATATGCAAAGGTCCTGGGGTGAGAAGGAGAACAGAGTTTGAGGGACAGGAAGGAGACCTGTGTGTAGGGAATAAGATAGGGAGCTGTGGGGGATGAAGTTGGAGAGGTGACAGGAAGTGACAGATCATGCAGGACTTCCAAGGTGGTAGAAAGGAGTTTGGATTTTGTTTGTTTGATTCATTCATTTGTGCATCTGGCGAGTATGAAATGCTTCCGTGCGACAAAGTGTCAGGAGTTAAGAACTCAGTGGAGAAGTGCCCACATGTGGCCTCTGCTTTCCTGAGACGTGTAGTCAAATCTGGGGAGCAGCTGGCTCTCTGGGAAAGCCAGGCCCTCCTGAGATATTGAAATAAAAATGTAGCAAACCTTCTATGGAGTGTCCTCCTCCAAACATCGGCGCGGTCTCCGAAGCTCCATTCTCAGGGTCCCTTCTCCCTTCCCCGTCCTGCCATGAAGGAGCCTCTCTGTACTTTGCTGTGGGTGACCTCAAACGCCGTCCACCCCCTGCCCCAAGACCACGCCCACAAAGCACCCCCAGGTGCAGATGGCACCCTAAAAGTTGGACTGCCACGTGAGTCTCATAATGCAAAGAATTTAAAATGGAATAGTGCGCAGGGTGACTCTAGCTTCCAGGTCCACCCTCCTGCTGTTCCTCACCCACCCCCCTGGCTACAGTCTAGCTGCTGCCGTCCTTATGGATGGCCCCAGGCCTTAGCCATCTTGCTTGTGTCCTTGGGCAGGTGCCCAGTTCCTCCGTGGATGGGTCTCCACTCTGCCCACTTGGGGTCGAACCCCTCGGGGGCCAGGAGGGGTGAACTTGGAAATAACAACCTTGCTTTCCCCATCCTCTTTCCTGCCTCCCCAAAGGGGAAGAAGTGGGACCCGGTGCCTAGTTCTGTGTCTTACCTAGAGCAGGTGGTCTAGGAAGTATGTGTTGAGCAAATCGGGAATGGAGGGGGGTCCCCCTAAACTGGAATAATTCCTCCTCCCCCTTCCTTGAAAGCAGAATAGACTGGATCCATTTGGGGTTTTGTTATTAGTATTTGCTTTGCTACTAAACACCCAGATGGTTACAATAATCTCTCTGTGTTGGGTGAGCGAGAGGGAGGCCCACATGAGACCTTGGAGAAGGAGCCAATAAAGAGGGAGGACCAGTGACCCTTGGAAGGGACAGAAGCAGGGTGGGCAACGTTCTGCTGGAGAGAAAGGGCCTGGGAGGTCAGAGGAAGAGAGAAGCCAGGCGGGTGCGAGGGGTGGTGGGGGTGGGGGGGGTGGGGTGGATTCCGGGCTGCGGTTACTGAGATAGTCCAGGGACAGATCCAGCAGCCTCGCGGGTCTCGCCAAGAAGTATGGACTCTGTCTTGTGAACAACAAGGAGCATTTTCAAAGGAGCATGCGGTTCTCCTCGGCTCATATATTCTTTCCCGCCTTCTGTGTCCGACCCTCAAGCCTGCTGTACCTCCTCCTGGAGCAAGCCATCCCTGAGTCCCACCCTCTGCCAAGCCCCGACTTGCTATATGGCGACTCAGTCAAGGCACTTTCCATGTTGCCTTGTTGGGAGAAAGGCAGGCAGAGGGGCAGCCAAAGGCCTGCAGCGGGGCTGCCTGGGCCTGCCGTCCACCGGGTGTGTGACTGGGGGCGGGGCACTGGCCACTTTCATGCCCCAATTTCCTTCTCTGCAAAGGGGTCATAGAGCCGGACCTTCCACCTAGGCCGGCAGGGTGATTAGAGGCACTGACGGGCACAGGGCCCTCTAGAGGGCGTCCAGCGTATGCTGCCTCCCTCACTAGACTGGGCGCCTGGTGGCCAGGGACTGCCTACTGCACAGGACCGAGCAGGGGACCTGATCCGACCATCTCAGGGACCTTAGGGAGGTCTGGGGGCCCTGGAGAAGCGGTCCTACACTCTTTCTGGACTCTTCCCCAAGCAAACACGTGGGTCCAAGTCACCACGTGACTCACCCCACCCACCTCCTCCTCGGCCTCCGCTCCCTCATTGCAAAATGAGCATCTCCCTGGGGATGCAATGGGACTGGCTCCAGCGATGGAGCATGTGACCCAGTCCTGGCCAATCAAAACGCTGGTTTCTTGAACTAGTTGGATCAGGACTGGTCATGTGATCTGAGCTGGTCCAATAAGAATGAGTCTTAGGAAGATGCTAGAGGGTCTGGGGAAAGCCGGGCTCTGCTCCCTCAGACTGGGATGTGGGAGGATGCGAGGCTGCAGGGATGGCAGCCGTTTTGTGGTCACAATGAAAGGACATGCGGTGGAGGGGGCATGGGGGGCTGGGAGCAGGGGAGAGGGGACAACAGGAAGAACAGGATGCAGCCCGCACCACACTCCACTTCAACAGCCCGGCTCCCTACCACCCTCTCGGTTCAGGGTTCTGTGCTCCTGGCAGCATCTGAATCTGTGGCAGCCATTGCACCACTGATTGCCCTCACAGCTGCTGTGCTGCTTCCCAACAGAACCGCATTTGGTTCATGTTCTGGCCCATCATGGCTGCCCATTTCCTTTGTACAGGGATGAGTGTCAGGATAGACAGGTAACCCAGTTTGGGCCAATGAGATAAAAGAAGATATCTACTGGAAGCTTCTGAGACATACTTTGCTCACTGATAAAACAAAAAAGTCAGATGAGAAGAACTTTTTACCTCTGCTTTCTCTTCCCAGACATTGTCATAGGAGGATGAGATGCTTGGAGCTTTTGCAGCCACCTTGCAACCATGAGGATAGACTGTAACTTGTCAGAGATGGTAGAGGGAAAAAAAACAGAAGCACTCCAGGTTCTTGGTGGCACAACAGCTGAAGAAACAACGCTGAGACCACTGACCCCTAAACTTCTTGTGAAGTTAAATAGCTTTTTATGTCCTTTAGGCCACTATTAGCTGGGCATGGTTACCTAAAGCCACAGCACTCCTAACTAATAGCGTCTAAGTGATCCGGCATTTTGCTTCTCACCAAAAGAAACACAGAAGGCTAAGAATATCAGCTCCTTTATTGTTGTTATTCACTTTTTCACTGTTATTTCCCCCCTAAACAGCAGCACAAGTCAAACAAGGACACACACACATCGCCCTACAGATAGGACCCCACAACTGCCTGGCTTTTTGCCTATTCTTGGCAGAGCGGTCTGGAGACAGTCCCCTCTGTAAAAATCCCAACTTGGACATAGGAGACACAAGAAGGGTGTACCTTAGCCAGAAAAATTCACTGAGGGAGTCCCAGAGTCCTTGGAGTGTCCGTTTGGGGACCTTGGGAGCATGCTGTAAAGGTCTGGGCTGAGGGCAGAAGGCACTGTTTGTTTTCCCGGGTGGGCGGGGATCTAAACCTGAGGATCCCCCTTTGCAGACCAGGGGGGTGAAGAAACACACTGGCGCCAGCCCGCGGGCTCCACCCACCAAACCCCAAGGCAGGCACAATCTGAGTAATGGGGAGGTCCCCGGAGAAAGGCAACCCTCGCACTAGCTGCAAGGTCAGATGCAAGGTGAAATGTCAAGTCCCCATTTATTCATTTTGCAATTAGAGAATGTACAGTGTTTACATGGAGATAGATTTAAAAAAAAAAAAAGTCACAAAAGAAAAAAACCTCCCAGGACTCTTTGGCCTCAGGCAACCAAGCATGGGTCTGCCCACGACGACGCCCTGTGGAGGAACCTAGTACTACACCATCCAGGGACTCTGTGGTCCTTCTCCCCATCCCCATCCCCATCCCCCCTCAGCCTTGGAGTCGCACTAAATCTGAGTTCAGCTAAAGTCCTGTACCCTGGAATCGGAGAAGCCCTGGGGCTGGGGAGGGAACAAAGGGTGGGCCGAGGCTGGGGTCTCAGGTGCAGGTGACTTCGGGGCTGTCCTGAGGGAGCTCATGGCTGAAGCTGCTCTCTCCAAATGGTGAGTAAGGGGGCACCTGGGGAGCCTCGATGATCAGCAGACCCTCTGGGGACAGCGAGGCAAACACGGTCACAGGATCCACCTCCGCAGGAAGCCTAGGAGAAGCACAGAGTCGAGCCACCTGTCATTTTTCCTGTGACTTAGACATTGGTGTTCATCTGAAAGAAGGTGACCTTAGGCTGGGGGGGGCACCATGCGGGCTCTGAACCCCAGATCTAGTCTCTCTGCCTGACCTTGGAAGGCCCCCCAATTGCCCTTGGTAGGTGAGTTTGGATCCTCTTCTACAAAGAGCCGAGGAGGAATGAGTTTAATACAGTCAGGTGGGCACAGTATCTCACAGAGCGGCTCAGAGTCGGACTGCCGGTGACACCCGGCCCCAGCAGTAGTTCTTAACTCAAAAGGGAGCCCTGGACCCCGCATCAGTCCTAGCTTGAGGTCACCGTGGACCAGTTGCTGGGAAAAATGACCACGGCTAGTGCTCCTCATGGAGGTCAAGTCAGGGGTTATAGGAGCTGACGTGTCTCCATTTGCCGTGTGCCTGGTGGGGAGTACTTGATGGCAAAATGCATTAGCGGTGGGATCATGGGTGGGACCGTCGCGTAGGTAGGTCAAGGGGTCAGGCTGGCCACATGGATGGCTTTCCGATGGCAACATACTCAGGATGGGATTCAACAGGTCTCAGCAGGTCACAATTGTTTTGTTCCCCAAACTCAGCTGTAGGCGTCACCTGGTTGGAGCTTCGTGAGAGACGGGTATGGGGAATAGGTAAGAACTAACGTGCCTATTTCACAGATCACTAAGTGGAGGCTTCGGGAAACCAAGTGGCAAGCCATGTACCAGCTCTCTCAAGGGGAGTGAGAGAGCATCAAAGATGGGATTTATGAGCCCAGACCTGGTTCCAATGCTAATAAGATTTAAAATAAATAAATAAATAAATTTGGGGTTATTTGGGAATGAATGAGGCTCTCTGGGACACGGTTTCCTCAACAAAGTTGAAACTGCATGGTCATGTTGATGGCTTCATTGAGATGGCATTATTAATAAAAATAACGAAAGCTATGACCTTCTGAGCACCCTTTTTATGTGCCAGGTATCTAAAATTATCTCGTTGAGTTGTTAACAATAACAATAATCCAAACAGGTGGATTTTACTACTATCCCCAATTTACAGTTGAGATTCAGAGAGGTGAACGGACTCCCCCAAGGTCACACAGCTGGGACTCGGCAGATGGGAATGCGAATTGGAACCCTGGGCTCCAAACTCAGAGTAGCCAACCCCGATCCTCTACCACCTCCCTGGGCACCAGACTTGTGAAGTAAAGGACCGTGGGGGGAAGTCAGTCTCCAGAGGCTCTGCCTATTTTAACCGCAGGGGTCTTGATGATCCTCAAGAACCAAGGTATGAGCCGAGCCTGTTCGTGATCATGGGAAGGACCCGTCACAGAAGGGCCAGGGAGCTGTGACCCTGAACAGAAACCCGTGTGACCCTGAGCCACAACCACCCCGAGGACGCCCTGCCAACTCGAGACCATGGAGATCAGCAAGAGCGCTTCCCAGGACGGTGGTGGGCGAGGAAGAGGAGCCAGGGGCAGTTGCCGAGCCAAGCTCTTGAAGCAAGGGAGGCCAAACACCTGGGGCTCCCTGTGGCTGTGGGGATGGACAGGTGCCTGGCACCAGGTGGCAGAGCCAGGGCTTTGCAGGTGGACGGGGCACTGGAACTCGGACTCTTCCTGGCCGTCAGAGTTGGGGCTGGTCCTCTGGCCTCTCTAAGCCTATGTCCTGGGAGGGGAAAGGGGGTGACACTGGTATGCATCCATGTCCTGGGGAGGCGCATCAGCATCGCGACACCAACTGCAGTGTCATCCAGCCCTGGAACACTGACCCTCACGGGATCGTCTTGGTCACCCGGGACTGTGCTGTGTCATTATGCACGGGGAATCCCAGGCCTGGAGACGGGCTTAGACGTGCCCAAGGTGTCTCCCCAGGTGACCCGGGGTTGAGCCCCGATGGTGGGAAAGCTAGGACTCCGATCATCCTGCGGACGCCGTTCTGCGCCCACCGATGCCGGTTTGCTCTGTCACCCAAGTCGGGGGAAGGAAAGCGCCCAGCTGCGGTCCCACCCTGCCCCCCTCCAGATAGGCCCATCCCTCTGTCCCCTCTGCCATCCAAATGCGGCCTTTGGGATGCATTTCCTGCCTGGGTGGAAACCCCCAAGGATCCCAGTCGGGCTGAAGAAGAAACTCCCCTGACCTCTAACGACTGTGGTTTTCCCAGGAAGAAGCCATGAGGTCTCCTGAGATTGGCCCAAGGCTGTCCCCATCTCCGGCCCCACTCCTTGAAGTCGACAATCTGAGCAGGGCCAGGAGGTCCCAGGAGCCCCAGCGGCTCTCCTGCATCCCAGCCCTGTGGAGTCTTGGCTTAGAGCTCATTCCCACGGACCCAGCCCGGTCCCCAACCCTGGCTAGAGGTTGTATCCGCAGGCTAGCCAACAGCTTGACATCTTTTTCCTTTTGATACCAGGATTGAACTGAGGGGCACTCGACCCCTGAGCCCCATCCCCAGCCCTGTTTGGTATCTTATTTAGAGACAGGGTCTCCCTGAGTTGCTGAGGGCCTCGCTGTTGCTGAGGCTGGCTTTGAACTCGCCATCCTCCTGCCTCAGCCTCCCGGGCTGCTGGGATGACAGGGGTGCACTCCCGGGCCCCAGCTTTACATTTGAACAGTCTTAACACTCTGTCCACCACCCGCTGAAGAGCAGCCCGGCCTCCAGCCACTTCAGCCATTGGAATCTGGTCAGGGAATTCCCAGCAAGCTTTACCCCAGGCTTCAGAGCCCGGGGAATGGCCATCTTTAAAGAGGATAATTTCCCCGACTTCTCTCCTGGGCCGTCCCCTCCCCAGCGTGGCCCTGCTTGGGATGCCCCTGGAGCTCTCTCGTCTTGAGTCTCTGGAGAGACACTGACAAGAACTGTCATAACCAACGGCCACTACGAGGACCCCCTGGAGGCCAGCAGCCTCAGCTGGTCACTTTCCAAGACTGGGATCACCCCTGACAGAGCAGGAGCCAGGTTTCCTTGGTCACGGAGGCCAGAGGTCAGCCATCTGTTTAGGGAGGGTCATGCTGAGTTCTCAGAGTAGACCTGGGCCAGACCCTTTCGCTTGTGGGGACTCTGTTTCCCCCCAATACAAGGACGGTGGTGTGTTTTCTCCTAAATGCAGCCGGCCAGGGCTGGGGAAAGGCCCAGAGCAGGGCCCTGCTGACCAGAGAGGTCACCCCTCCCCCTCTGGCACCCCCCTGCAGCTCTGCCACAGTTTCCTCTCCCTCTAGCTGTGACAGTTCCATTCCTTGCTCCAAGGCGGGGAGGCCTTGCAAGAGCTAGGTGAGGGACAGAGAGCCCAGACCTGGGTCCCGGCGCCCCGGCCCTCCCCATCTGGAGCCCCCCACCCCTGACCCGTCCCCAGGTCACTCACTGAATCTTCTTGGTGAAGTTCTTGGAGACGATGCCTCCTTCCTGCTGCTTCTCCTCGTGTTTGCCTGCAAGAAAGAGGAATGTCACATGTCGCCACCTGGGTCCCTGGGAGGGCACCCCGCAGGGCTCCAGTCCTGTCTGGCTGTGTGGCTGAGGGGTGGTCCAGGGTCTCTGTGCACTCAGGTCCACCTCTCAGGCGGCCATGAGGATGCAGCAGGGTCCTGCAGGGAGAGGGGCTTGACTCTGGTTGGGGACATCTGCTAGTCTTAGGAAATGGTGGAAACCGGGCCCTGGTGCACCAGATCGTCCATTTCTCTCCCCTGACTCCTGCCCGCTGGCCAGGCAGCGGGACCCCAGGGCTCACAGCCCAGGCTGGGAGGGGGACAGGGAAGGGCAGCCACCTGCGGAGGGACCCTTTCTATCCAGCTTGCTTTAGCCCCTTCCAGGCTCTGAGGTGGGGCTGCCTGCTCCCCTGTGGTCCAGGTGCACACGGAGGCCCCGGTCAGGCCCGGGGGGTCACCCAGCAGGTCCCTGGCCGCTCTGGGCTTTGAATCAGCTGTCTCTGAATCTGCAGCCTGATGCCCTTCTGCCCTCTGATTTCTGCCTGTTCCAGTTCCCGATTAGCCCTTTTAGAACCACATTATCTGTACCTAGTAGTGAGAGAACATTCTAGAACAATGCATTGATATGCGGAACACTTCCAGCCTCTCCTTAGGGAGGCCATGGAGCCACGGAGGTGACATTTTCACCAGCCCCACCTCCCACAGGGAGGAAAAAAATAAATCCAGAAGGAGTCTGGGCCCCAAACTGGCTTTTCTCTTGCAATTTTGTGTAGCAAATTCGGATCCTCTGGGCCCCTCCTCTTCCTCCTTCTTTTGAGTGCAGGGATCGGGTTTCTTTTTGGATGAACAGGTGCACAGGGGCGCTTTCTGCCGGACCACAATCCAGAACCTCACTTCCCCAGGGGGCCAGCCCAGGGCTCTGGAATCCAGACTATTATAATCTTATAGGATATGCTGTCCTCTTTTGCTGTCCGGATTTTTTTTTTAAACTGACAATTTATAGGTGATCACCTTTCCTCTTTATCATTAATTATTCATTTAGGGACCCTTTTCTGATTACATACATAATGCATATCCATGTTATAAAAGGTTAAAAAAAGGAAAAAAAATCAAGACCACCCATAGTTCCATCTTTATAGGTTCCAGATGTTTCTTTATGTTGCTTAGAGAGGCACAAATGTTATTTGGTAGAGACAGGAGCCATATATTTTATTAAATGGGGATCGCTCTGTGCGTTATGCTTGCAGCCTGTTTTTTCTGTCTGGCTAACATGCTCTAATTGTTTTTTTCCATAGTACCCGATATTCTTGGACGACGTGCCTTTTAGTGGTGTACAGCGTCCCACTGCAGAGATACAGGACAGCTCACTTAGTTCCCCACTCAGTGACACTGAGAAGGTTCCTGACATTGGAACAAACCCCGGTTGCACTCAAAACTGAAGCTAGATCCTCGTCCTGGGTCCTGTGGCTTCCTTAGGAGAGATTCTCTATGCTTTAGACTTTCTTTTTTGGGTACTGGAGATTAAACCCAGGGGTGCTTAACCACTGAGCCACCTTCCCGGCCCTTTTTAATATCTTGTTTAGAAACAGGGCCTCGCTGAGTTGCTTAGGGCCTCCCTGAGTTGCTGGGGCTGGCTTTGAACCTGCGATCCTCCTGCCTCAGCCTCCCGAGCCCCTGAAGTCGCACCATCGCACCTGGCTCATGTTTTAGAATGTCTAAGGCTTGTTCCCTATGGCTACTTTGCCCTCAGGAAGCCCTGCACCCACTTGCTCTCCCACCGTGAGGAAGAAGTGGTGCTTTTACAGGGATTCGTTTCTGAACCAAGGATCTGGCCAGCAGAACCGGCTACGCAGGGAATGTACCGTCACTCCAAAAGTTTACTCTCTGTTGCCAACTCTGTAACAACCAACCGCCTGGCTCTAGCATGGGCGCGGGGCCAGAAGAACACTGTCTGTTCTCTGGTCCTCTCCCCAAAGCCTGGGCCTCCAGAGCTGCTTCCCCTGGGGACCGGCCAGTGCCTCTGACTCAGCCCTTTTGCACCCTGGGACCCCCGGTCTCTGCTGGGCCCAGAGAATGAGGAGAGGATGATGGTGGTGGAGGTGGTGGTGCTGATGATGATGGCGAGCTTGATGGGGCCTTCCTTGACCCAGAATCATTCCATTTGCTATTTTTCAACCTTGTCCTGGCTCAGGGTTTGCAAGTGGACACTCAGCAAATTCTATGAGTGATTCACTGACTTATTATAAAGGGGCTTTGTGTTTGGATGATTTTACCAAGTTGGTAAACATAGCAGGTTTAAGGTGGACTTGGCTCAGTGACCGTGTTCAGCAGATCAGGTATATTCAATGCAGTCTGGACCTGCTATGTTCGATGTATGATGGGTTTATGGGAACCTAATCCCATCTAAGTCAAAGCAACTGAATGGTATTAGTGTCGGTCACTGCTGTAAGCCCCTTACCTACGTCGATTCCTTTAACTTTTGCAACAAGATTAGAAATCAGGTGCTTTTATTACTACCATTTTGTGGAATGGGAAATCTGAAGTTCAGAGAGGGTAACTGACCTGCCCAAGGTCACACAGCCTGAAAGGGACGGAAGGAAGACTCTCAGAAACAGGCAAATAGGTTTGAGATGTGAATTGGGGTTCGGATGGGAATTCCTGTCCTGTTTCTTAGCACATCTCTACCCTTCTCTGAGCCTCCGTTTATTCTCTGAAATGGGAGTGACACCTGCTACCTGGCTGGGTTAGGATGAGGAACAGTGACAGTGAGTCAGAGTCGTTTTGTAAGTTATAAAATGGGTGTGGAGGTGAGCGTGTGGCTTTGATGTTTGGGTAAGGTCTGCTCCTCTGAGGCTGAAGGTGTCTGTCTATGCTCTGGAAATTTCCAGGAGGGGGTGCCTGAGAGCAGAAGGGGAGCCCCAGGAGGGGGAGAGTCAAGTCAAAGGGGGATGGGTATGAAGCTTCATTTGCATATCATTAGCATACTCCAATCTACACAGGTCTACATGTGCTTTTGTAAGCAGATGAAGTGAGGATGACGGTCTGTAAAGATTGAGCTCCTCTGAGGGACGGCTAGGGACAGCTGCCACTATCTGCAGAGATGTCGGTGCGGGGAGCAGGCACAGCCCTTGGGGGACCGTGACCGGCTCTACTCAAGAAAGGAGGTGCCGTGTCCAGGGTGGCCGAGCCCCGGGATTAAGACAGGGCGCGCAGTAAGGGCCTAGGGCTGCCCAGCTCCTTCCTCAGCCAGCGCCTGGCTCAGTGGCCCATGAAGGGAACATTTCTTGGCTGGTGGCCGTAGGATGGGGGGAGGGCAGCGAGACATGATAGAAATGATCTCGTCCAACATTGACCGAGCGCTGCCCTGGAACAAGACATCCGAACACGGTCAGGCAACAGGCCGCTGCCTCTCCGAGATTCCAACTCCGTTAATAAAGCCTCTGATAAGTCCTGCAGCGCACAGCCCTGTCCGCGGCCTGGGTTCCTCAAGACTCTGAGCTCCCCCACGTCCCTTTCTCAGATGGCTATGGACACCCTGATGCAAATACTTAGTCCCTCTCTTTATGAGACCAACAGTAAAGCTGGGACCCTGGGGGTCCTGGAAGTGATGAGAAAAAGACTCAGAAACAGGCAAACAGGTGGGGTCGGGTCAGGACCGCAGGGCCAACGGCAGATGTGGCCGCCGTAACCCTGGCTCTGAGTCTCACACACCGACAGAGAAGCAGGTGAATTGGTTTCTCTGGGCCTCGGTCTCCTTATCTGTAAAATGGAGGTGGGGAGATGTGAACACCGTCACCCACACTCTTGGAAAGCCCTGGGAGGAACCTATAGTCCAGCACGGGTGGGCTGTTAGCAGAGGGCCCAGTACAGCTGGAGATTCAAGCCAAGAGTGCTCTACCCCTGAGCTGAAAATTTCAGCCCTTTTCTGAAATTGTATTTCTAGACAGGGTCTAAGTTTGTTGAGGCTGGCCTCCAACTTGCAATCCTCCTGCCTCAGCCTCCCCAGTGGCTGGGATTACAGGCATGATTCACCATGCAGGGCTGAAATTGGCTTTTACTTTGAGCCCCTCATTATCAATCCTACTTTTAAAACCTCTTTAGGAAAGATCTGGCCTGTGCTCTCAGGGAATTAATCTAGCTGAGGTCACTAATTGCACATCGAACTGGCTTCTTATTGAAGCTCCAGTGGACCCATTTTATAGATGGAGGAATTGAGCCCTCCAGATGCCCTTAAGGACCCTAGAGGAGTCTGGTTCTTAGCTGGGGTCTCGGCCTGGGACTGTCAGATCCCGCCGGCTGAAAAGCACCTTCAAAGGAGGATGAAGGGAAAAACCCTACAAAAAAGTTAAGTCATGGGCTCCTCCTCTCCCACGCCCCATCCAGGTGTGGGACGGACAGAAGCTCCCAGAATGAAATGTAATGGAAACCAGCAGGAGGGGCGAGAAGAATGGCCCTGCACAGCACTATTATTAGCTCCAGTTTGTAGACACGCATCTACCGTCATGTGTTTTCCACAGACATGAAATCGTCCTGGAGCCTCGTGGGGCACCGATAACTAGGATCCTGGTCCCCAGCTGGGGAAACTGAGGCTCAGAGTGGGGAGGACTTTGAAGCCCCCATCCATCCCGTCAATGAACTGGGATTGGAATCCGGGTCTCAAATGCCATCTATCCCCTCCCTGTTTCTTGGGACCTGGCCACGCACCACACACGCTATTGTTCCACCACAATGTCGTCACAGCCACCGGGCTACCTGCATTCCAGGCGCCAGGTAGGGGCACACTGGAGCGTCAGGGCAATCCTCAGCTGTTTGAACACAGATTTCCAGATAAGGAGAGAGAGATGCAAAGAAGTGAAGTCATCTGCACGTCCTGCACAGGATCCAGGGCCACAGCCAGTCTCCCCCAGGGCCAGGCCAGCCCAGGGAGCCCCGCTGACCCCCCCCACCCCACCAGCAGCACGTGGCTGGGGCCCACCACACCCTGGGCCTCCGCAGCCTCGGTGCTTATAGTTCTGCCTGGAGCAGCTCTGGATCTCCCCCCCTGAGCTCTGCCAGGGCTTGTCCCTGCCCGGCTGCTGCTCGTGATGGCTTTTATTGATTTTTTGGCTGAGAGGCCTCTGCCAGGAACTGGCTCTTTTTAATGGAGCATGAACAGGGGCAGGGCCCTTACCGGCTCCTCCTGTCTCTGCCCCCAGCCGGTCCCCACTCCCAGGCTGGGGATGTGCCAGCCAGAGCCCTGGGCCCAGCATCGGGGACAGGCCCAGGCTCCACTGCTGACTCATGGCGCGACCTTGAACAGGGCCCGCCTGGGCCTCAGACACCTCAGCTGCAAAATGGGATGGACACCCGGCTCCTGCTGCCCCTGGGCTGGAGGGAGGGTTCTTTGGGGGAAAGAATGGTAAGAATATTTCTAGCCCAGATCCTTGTGCAGTCGGAGATGTTGCTGGTGAAGCAGGTGCTAAGCCTGCGCCCCGCTCTGTGGGGCTCACCAGCCAGCGTCACCCTGAGGCCTGCTGAACCCAGTTTCCTTCTCTGGGACAGGGGAGGTGACTCCCTGGAAACCCAGGCTGGGCATCAATAGTTTTGTACTTGGCATTAAAATGGTCCTTCTCGGCCCTGTGTGGCATGCTGGGGCATCTTACTGCAGTTCCTCCTTATCCTGTTGAATCTGCTCTTTATGTTAAATGCTGTCTGACCTGCCCTGTTCTCCTGCCTGTGCTCAGATTGAGTGGCACCCAGAGGCCCCAGGGGCCAGGTCAGGTTCAGTCTGCCCCTGGGCCCGGGGAGAGAGCTTTTCCATGCAGATAGCATCTGGGGCTGCATTCTCCAGCCCTGAAGTCACCTGTGTCAAGATGTCACTGACTGTCCCCTAGCCAGCCCGGCCCTCCCCTCCCGGGCTGGTCCCCTCACTCACCTGAGACCTCCACGTACCCATCCTTGGTCTTCACCGTCAACTCCTCGGGCTTGAAGCTGTGCACATTGACGCAAACCTTCCAGGGCTCCCCGGGGAAGGGTGGGGGGCCCCTGCCCTCGGCGGGTACCCCAAACCTGGCCGCGGCCGTGGGCCCTCGGGGCACCATGCCCGACCTCAGGGTCCCCGGCCAGGCAGAGGAGAGGCGCGGCAGAGCCCAGTCGGGCCAAGAAGCGGTCAAGTCGTCTGGGAAGGGGTCCATGCCAAAGCCATCGTCCAGCAGGCGGGAGGAGAGGGGCGAGTCCCGGAAGGGGTCTCGGCGCAGGCGGCTTGGGTAGTGGCAGGAGAAAGGCATCTGACCGTCAGCCATGGTGACTGCTGAGCTCGGAGAGGAAAGGGAGGCTCAGAGAGAGGCAGCCACCGACCCTAGGTCACACAGCACGGCCAAGGCGCGGGTGAGATGGCTTTCAGAGCTTATTCTTCAGCCTTGGGAGGCAGGAGTCCAGTGGATCCTCCGTCAGGGAGCAGCAGAGCCAACCACGGCCAAGAGTGGCCGTGCTCACCAGGCTGGGGTCCCCACTAAAGGTGACCCCCCAACACGTGAGGCAGAATCTCCGAGGACCTTTCTCTGCACGGTTTCAGAGACCAGGGAGCCAGACACTGTCCTGCCGAGCTGTCCAGGCTCCCAGCCAGGGCTGCTGAGGTCGAGAGTGAAGCCAGAAGCTTAATAAACCTCGGGGACAGGCGCCTAGAAACTTCTCCTGGCTTCTCCAGGGCTCGGAGCCCTCTATTTATTTGCTGCTGGGGGGCGGGGGGGGGGCTGGAGGCGGGTTTTGCAAGCGCCTCCTGTCACCAGGGTATTCAAAGGTGATGAACCAGCCCCGGAGAATCTGCTGAGGGAACCGGCGACAGGGGGCGGGGAGGGGCCTGCCCTGCCGGTTCAGCCTCTCCGGACCCTTGCTCCTCCCCCTCCGCCCGCTCGGCCCCGCCCCCTCCCTGGTTCCAGAGCCACCTCCCCTGCAGGCCACTCAGGCCTGGCTATTAATAACCCTTGCCTGGCTGAGGGCTCAGGTCACCCTCTGCAAATACCTCCCTGTGAGCATGTCGCATCCTGTCTACCCCCTGGGGACCTGCAAAAGGGGAAGAGCAGGCAGGAGGCCAGGGGATCTGGACACGCAGATGGCCCTAGATTGGAATCCCCACTCACAGCCTGACCAAAGTCTGAGAGCCTCGGTGTTCCCTGAGAGTGATTAAAAAAATAGAAAAGAAAAGAACAACGGAAAAGTGCAATAGATTCAAATGACACGCGTTCAATCAGGGCCAGGGAGACTTTGGGCGGGGGCAGGGTGGGCATGGTGGGCATGGTGGCTGTGGCAGGTGTGGTCACCAGGAGCACTGAGGTTTTGCTGGGGGAGGAGGCTTGGGCTCCACTTCCAATATGGCACCTGCCAAGGGAATCAATAGCCATGAATGAGGGTCAGTGGGTGGAAATGACTAAGAAGAAAAGCAGGGGGTCAGAGGGGATTCCGGCTAAACCAACCCAACAGGATTCTGGCTGAAAACCGAGCAGGTCGTCAGGCCTCCCCTGGAGGGGGATGTGGGCTGAGGGGTGGGAGCAGGTCTGGAGGTGGACCAGATCCCCAGGGCTGGGGGTTGTTGCTACCCTGACTTCCTGGGACCCTGGTTAAGCCTGGAGTTTACAAGAAAATGCACCCCGGGGCCTCAGGCAGGTCACTTTGGTTAAGCCAAAAAAAAAAAAAAAAAAAAAAAAAATCTCCTTCAGCTGTGACATTATTCTCATTATTTCCTGTGACATGGACTTAGTGGCTGCCTCCTCCTGGGCGGGTCATCGGGATACAGGGGACATTCTCAGGCGGTGCTTAGCAGAGGGATCAGACAGTGCTTTTATGTTTTCAACTCTGAATGATCAGTGACTGGCTCCATGCTGGGCTCTGCTCCAGGCCTTGACAAACATGAACTCATTAATCCACCCCCACAAGCCTGTAAAGCAAGGGTTCTGTCATCCCATTCTACAGATGAGGAAACCGCCGTCGGAAGTGTTCAGGAGCCCTGGCCCCAGATCCTGATTTAATCGTGGTGATCATCCTCTGTACCCTCCCCAGGCAGGACCTCCTGTTAGGACACAGGCTTGTTTTCTCGATCTCCCTGCTGTTCCCAAAATGCCCAAAGAGGGGACTGATGAATCCTCCTTTGGCCTGACGGCCCCTGGGACTTAATTCCCATGGAGGGTTAGGCGACTTTGGACATGCCATTTCCCCCTCTGAGGGCCTCAGGGTCTCAGCTCTGCCTTCTCCACCAGAGCGGGTGGGGTGGGGGTGCCCAGGAGCCCATGAGTCATAGGTCGAGCCATTATTTTGATATGAAGCAGCGCTCCGATGAAGCACTCTGCTAAAAATAATAATACACAGTGACAACAGTCGCCACCGTTTATTGACTCGTGTGGCACTGCCGTGGGTCCCGGAGACGCTGCACATAACCTCACCACGATGTCTTTGCTGTGGGCACCCCCCTTTTGCAGGTGGGGAACAGGTGCGGAGCCTGGATCCCCCCCCCCCCGCCCCCCTGCGCCAGGCAGGCATGGAGCGGACAGCCTGGATCTGCGGTGAGGGGGCTCACTGAGACCCTCTGGCTTTTTTTTTTTTTTTCTTCATCAGGAAGAGACCCCAGGGGCGTGACACCTCCCGAGTGGGACCACTGCTGCTCCATGTGGGGTGAGCTCATCCGGCTAGAAGCTTCTGGCTGACGTCAGGGCTGGGCACAGACTCCTCCTGGGCTCTCTCTGTAATTACAGCTGGGCGGGGCGGCTGGGTTTGAAGCCAGTTATGGGGAGAATCCGGGCAGATCGCAGGCCAGAAGTGGGGGCTGGGGCGGTGGCAGAGTGGGCGGGAGCCTGCATTTGTGTGCGCAGGGGTGGGCGTGTTCTGGAAGGTCCTCCTCTCCTTCCCCTCCCCCACCCCCTCCCCCCAGGCCGCCCTCCTAAACTCCACCCCGAAGCTTCCAGAAGACCCCTGTACCTGGAAGGAGACTCTTCTGGAACCAGGGCACTGGGAAGGAGGGGAGCCCGGGCAGGGAGCGGAGAACTGAGAGTCCAGGGCTTCAGCCACCTTCCCAGGGGAGAAGGGAGCGCAGTGTACCCACTGTGCCCCTGGGAATTAGAAACCTGGTTCCTTAGCAGCTGTGGGGCCCTGGCCAGGCGCTGGCTTCTGTGGTAGGCACTTTCAGTGTGGGTGTCTTGGCTCCTCTCCTCCTCCCCACAGCCCTGGGAGGAAGCCACTTTTATTATCCCCGTTTCACAGATGAGGAAACCGTGAGGCTCAGCCATACGTGACTTGGTTATGTCCATGGATCTGGCTGAGGGGCAGAGCTGGGATCCAACCCTGGGTAGCTCCTGTCTGCTGAACTCCTGCAATCAGTCATGGCTCACATTTATGGAGCACTGCCTGTATACCTTAGGAGCAACTGGTTTTGTTCCTGACCTCGTTGCAGCCTTGTGATTCAGAGAGCTGAAGCCGCTTGTCGGGGGCCACACAGCCAATGGGACTTGGGAGTTCACAGTGATAACTAGGATGGGGTGAGGTCGCCCACAGCCCCTGCCTGCGGCCCAGGACACTGTCCTTCTTCTCCTCCTTGCGTATCCGGGTCAGACCAGCTTTCTGTGTGGGGACACTGAGGACAGAGGCAGCTGCTAGTCCTGCTCGCCCGGCCACCTAGTGACCAGTCAGCGAACACATGTGGAGAGTGGTCAGGTGAGAACAGGGGCAGGCTCTGGGGAGGGGGGCCTCCAGGCAGATGCTCTGGGAAAAGGAGAGGGGACGGGAAATACCCACAACAATCCTCAAGGCAGACAGCCTGGGGGAGGTGACATCACTCTGCGTTCCTAAAACTAGGGCCCCAGGGCCCCGCAGGCAGAAGCAACAGCGGAAGCCACACAGGTAGGCAGGGAGGGAGTGGCCGGCCTAGAAAAGGGCCTGTCAGTTGCCTATCCGCTCCTGCAGGAAGAGTGGACATTTCCTCTCGTCCCCTGGGGGAATTCCAGCCCCAGGCCCTCTACACAGGGGCACTCACTCGACCCCTGAGCCCCATCCCCAGCCCTATTTTGCATTGTATTTAGAGACAGGGTCTCCCTGAGTTGCTCAGGGCCTCGCTGTTGCTGAGGCTGGCTTGGAACTCGGGATCCTCCTGCCTTGGCCTCCTGAGCACCCTCTCTGGGCCCCTTCCCATGCTGTGCGCCCTCCTCCTGAGTCCTCACCCTCTGCCGCCTGCGGACCCCATTCTCCTGGTGCCTGAGACAAGAACCCTCCAGGGTTCAGGGGACCCTGAGTTACAACACTACAGGAATCTCCGGTGCTCTCCAGGGCGGGACCCTTGGTGTCCTGTTCAGGGTGGCATCATCCCCATGGCCTGGGACACTACAGGAGCCGCAGACCCTGGCTGAGTGGACGGTGTCCTGTGTGTCAGATCAGTCGGGGCAGGCAATGGCCAAAGGAGGCAGGTTTAAAAGGGCTGCTGAACAGGCTTTATTGAGCTATCACTCCCCGGCGGAACTCGATCAGACCCCCAGAGGGGACAGGAGAAGGGTCTGAGGAGAAACCATGTGGAAGCTTGACCGGACTGGACTTTTATGGGTCTTACAGCAGGAAGGGAAGGGCTTGGGACAGGAAAAGGTGTTTCTAGGGTCCCTTGCCCCCTTGGAGTTGGTCAGGGGAGTTGGCTGAACTCCAGGATTGGCCAGGGGTGTCCTGCTGATTGACAGGCGTTAGTCAGGAGATCTGGCTGATGGACAGGCGTTTCCGCTGGCATCTGATTGATGCAAAGCGCAGGCTGCTTTGTTCTAAGTCGCCACCAAGTCGCCGCCACTGACCTAACATTGTGAGTGGCAGAATCTGGACCCCACAGCCCCCGTGGCCACCTCTCTGGACAATGAACTCGACTGTCGGGGCAGACAGTCCTGGGGGCTACGCAGTCTGGCCTCATTCATCTTCCTGGTTTGGCCTCTGGACCCTGATCTGCCTGAATTTCAAGCCCAGGCTGAGTAAACAGAATAAAATAAACACCCTGCAGTCCCCTCTGGGACCAGCCGGTGCCCCAGCGGCGTCCTGTGAAGGCTGGACTGGGTTGTGGAGGCCTAACTTCCTCCTATTATTGTCTCCAAAATTCCTTCCCAGGACCTCGGCTCCTGAGCACCTCTACAAATAACCATCAAAGAGCAGCAATGTCGCAATAGCTCAGCCTGTGTCACAGGGCTGGGACCTGGGGGTCACCGAGGCAGCGTGAAGACACTCCCACCCCAAACCCTGAGTCTTGTGATCAAGTCAGAAAGATTTCAGGCCCACGGCTCAGAGGAATAGGCACGAGTTTATTGAAGGGATAGAAAAGGAGAAAGGGGACACTCTCAAGGGAAAGGGTGGGTCCCCTCAGAGAGGAGAGGGACAGCGTGCCCCTCCTGCACTCCAGTTTCACTGGGGGAATCCCAGAGAAGTTTCTAGAAAGCCCTGCCCAGGTCCATCTCTTGACTTTTGACGAACAGCAGGATGACATCCATCAGGTCCCCTCTGCCGTGATAACTCTAGGTCCCTTTGGCCCATCATGACCGGGTCGAATTAGAACCTGTCCCTACAGATCTTAAGGTGGGTGGGGATGATCTTTACCTCCCTGGGTTCTGGGATCTGGTCTGTGTGAGGGTCACAAAAGTCCCCTCCTTCAAGGTAGCCTGGGTTCTTCTTATTGGCCTTTGGGCTACATGGCCCCCTGCTGATGGCAGGTTGGTGGCTGAGGAATGGACCATGTCCTGTGGGCCTAAGCCAGGCAGGGCTACAGGTAAGTCGCTTTGTAAAAAAGAAAGCAGGTCGGGCTCAGTACAGTGGGCCCAGTTTATAGAATTATGTTCCTTAACTTCACGTTCCTGCCGCTTGAGCCCCTCAGTTCCCTACAGGTATCAAAGTCATTTAATCCTCACCCAGATTGCTCCAAGGTAGATGTCATTATCCCCATTTAGAGATGACAATAGCAAGGATCGGAGAGGTTAAACAACTTAACCTGCGTCACACAGCTACCAATTCTTAACCACTCTAGATTCCTTGAATAGCACAGTGACCCTCCAGTGTTGGGGACCTAACCAGCCCACCTCCTCCCCCACCCTCTCACTGGGACTCCTTTTCTGGAACCTTCTGCCAGACTTTCTCAGTAGAACTAACGACACCAGGAGCACATTGACCTCCGGGGCTGCCTGGGATGAGCCTTGTCCCTGTCCTAGCTGGGGTGGGCACTCGGCAGGCTCTGGGGAGCTCCTCTCTCCTGTGGGCACCTGAGGACAAGAGGCCGGGGCACAGCTGTGGGGAGAGAGGATCACCCTACCCTCCTGTCACCAAGGATGGCTGCCACCGCCCAGGGCTTTCGCGGGCTCTGCTCCTTGTTCCTGAGCATCCCTCCTGAGACCCCCTTCATCTCTGCTTCCAGGGACCAGAGTTGGGAAAGTGATAGTGTGGGCATTTAGTGCTTAGGGAAGACAGTAAACCGTGGAGGGTAGGAACCTGAACACATCTGGGTTTGAGTGCTGTTTACTGTGCTGCTCTGGGAGAGTGACTTCACCTCTCTGAACTTCTGTCATGTCCTTTGCAAAGCAGATATGGTTATAATACCCCTAATTGTTTGGATAGAAGTCCCCTGAAGGCCTCTGTGTTAAGGGTTGGTCCCTGTCTGTGGCACTGTTGGGAGATGGTGGAGACTTGGGGAGGCGGGGCCTACTGGAAGGAATGTAGGTCACTGGCTCCTTCCTGACTCTCTCTTGGCTGCCATGATATGACAACTTCCTCAGCTAGGTGCTCCCCACCGTGATGTCTCACTCATCCTAGGCCCAAAGGCAACCGGGCTGTGGGGCAAGGAGAGGGCAAACAACCACGGACTGAAACTTCTGAGGCCATGAGCCACATCAACCTTTCTTCCTTATACGTTGTTTCCATCAGGCATTTTGTCATAGCAACTGAAAACTCCTAACACAGAACCTATGCCCCCGAGTAACTCCTAGCACAGATAGTGAGGGGGACGTGGCCAGACCACATAGGGCCTGGTGGGTCCGTCAGGAGGGAGATTTGCCCTGGGCACACTGGAGGTCCACCGTGCTCTTTGGAGAAGGACGGGTGCACCATGAAGACAGGGAGCTGGCTGGTGCTCATGGCGAGGGTACTGTGGGGCCAGGGTCCGGGGAAGCCAGCCGGGAGGTGTTTCCAGAGGTCCAGGTGAAAGGGCCACCTATGGGGCTGTGGACCTGGGGGACTACAGAAGCAGAGTGTGCGGACGGGGCACTTGGGCGGGAGAGGAGCAGAGGGGCCGGTGTGTTCCTGCCTTCAGCCTCTACATGTCCTCTGGGGTCTCACCCAATGCACACCGAGAGGCCAGAGATGAAGAGCAGGAAGCTACAGGCCTTGCTTCCCCGAGTCTGTGACAGTCAAGGTCACAGCGGAGTGATTCCATGTCCCCTCGCCTTCTGCTGGCTGAAGTTCCTTGTGGCTCCGGGCCCCCCCCCCCCGCTGAGGGTCCTTCTCACCTCTCATTGTCTGTGTCTTCCCCTCCTTGGCAGGGACACTGCCTAAGGGTGGAGGGTGGAGCCTTGGGTGATGGGTGGTGGCTGTGCCACCTGGACCTAGTACAGTACCTGACATAAAGTTTGTGGATTTTTATAGAATTTTTTAAACACCAGTGTTGTTCACCAAACATTTCCGCTTTCTCCTTCCTCCACTCTGGACACAAGTAGGGGTAGCACTACACTTCCTGAGGCCACCGTGGTTGGGAGAAGCCTTGTAGTGAGGGACCAATAAGTTGTCACTCCCAGTTCAAAGCATTAATAGATCTAGGGAAACCCCTGGATCCACCCAGCCTGAACCCTGTGGGGGGCATTTGTCTTTCCCTCTGCACCAGGATGACTAGCATCTTAGTTACCCACATGCTGATTACCCTGCTGCTCACAATGGACGCCAATGAGAGAGAAACCTTTGTTGTTTTAGAACATTGTGATTTTGGACTTCTTTGTTACTGAAGCACAACCTAACTGATTCTTCCTAATTGGGTCTCCTTGGCATCGCTCTGTGGAAAAGACTTTCAGTGCCAGTGTCACTCTGAGGGTAAAGCATTCGTCTCCTTGGCTGCCAAAAGCTTGACTGGGAGACTAGTCTGTGCTCTTCTCAGCTGGGGACATACATAACACCTGCCACCATGAGCCCCTTATGCGGAGGGAGGTTGATAGTTCTTTGGGGGGGGAGCTGGGAGGTCTACGACCTTGAGGGCCCCTCTCTTGGATTCTTCTAAGGTCGAAGCAGGAGCTGGCTTGGCAAGAGGAGGAGCTGGGGAGGATGCGTAGAGATGGAAAGGAGTTACTTGAACAAGATAGCTCCTTTTAAAACTGTCTTCACCGTCACCTTGAATATGAGTTAGAATTAGCCTCAGCTGTGAACAACAAGGTTAAGTAGCCACAAGGAAAGTGAAGTTTATTTATCCCTAATGTTGAAGTCCAGAGATATTGTATCCACTGTAGGTCTGATGCCCCTGCCCCACAAAGCCCTGTAGGACCAGCCTAACGCTCTACCTATATTATATGAGCTCCATTTGCAGTGCCACCTGGTGAATTAGGGAGTTACTTGAGTTCCAGCCATCTCATCTGCATTCCAGCCAGCAAAAGAGTAGCAAGGAATGAAGACGAAATAGCACATGACCACTCTCTTTTATAGAACTCTGTGGGAGTTAGCAGGTCCAAATTCTCATTGGCTAAAATGAGTTACATGGCCAGAGCTGGCTGCAGAGAATGCTGGGAAATGTAGTCTTTATTGTGGGTGGCTAGGAACCTAGTTGAAAAATGGGGAATTTATTAGCACGGCTGAGAAGGGAAAGGATACCGGGAGGGAACTTAAAAACTCTGCACTCTCCTAAGACAGCGAGGACAGATCAACTTAAATTTCCTAAAGGTTTAAGTTAAATTCCTTTGGAAAACTGGTGAGGAATCTGTACTCCTCTGTCCCAAATGCTGATGGTAATTATTCCCTGCAAAACTGTGGGATTTCAGACAATTCACTGACCCTATGAAGCTCAGCCGGGGAGGTGTGTATGCATGTGTGTGCGTGTGTGCGTGTGTGTGTGTGTGTGTGTGTGTGTGTGTCTGTACACCTAGTTCAAACCCCGTTTCCATTTGGCACTGCGCCTCTATCTGATGTGCTTGGGGTTGTTTATTTGGGGTTTAGATCTGAGAGTCACTTGTCAAAGGGACCCAGCGTGACACCCTGAGAAAGCACCTGACCCGTTTCCATGGCGAAGGAAAAACTGCCCTGCGTCACCTGGCTGTAGGTTGGCTGCAGTGACAGAGCGGGTCAGGGCCCACGTTCCGGGTGGGGAGTGGACCGGTGGGTGGATCCCACCTGGGTGGACAGGGATGACCAGCACCCCTGGTCTCTGCACTGATGATCTGAGGGTGGAAGACGTTGACGACATGTCAGGGGGAGACGGCCAAGTTTCCTGGTGGCTCTGGATTCCTCTGAGCGGGTGAAACTCTGGAGGGCGGAGGCAGGAGTTGCCCTCACTTGAGGATGGGATGTTCCAGGTGGTGAACGACGGCAGGACCGACCGTTGGACCTTTTGCCAAGGTGACATGGAATCCTCCCAGAAATTCACCGTGAGCTTGCCCAGGCAACAGAGCCACCTGCCTCCCTTCATCATCTTCACGGCAATCTTACAAGATGGATGCTTTTATTGCCTCTGTTGGAAAGTAAGGAACTTGAAGCTCAGAGAGGCTGAGTCACTGACACATAGACACACAGCCAGGCAGTAGCAGAGTCAGGCTCACCTCCGGGTCTTTCTGATCCCCCCAAATCCTTGGGTTCAGTCACTCTTTTTTTAAAAATAACGGCACTTTCTAATTCCGGAGTTGGTTCCCCCAATAAATAAATAAATACATAATGAACCGGCTCAACAATGAATGAGTGTTAGAAGGAAGCCGAGCTGGCAGTCCTGGGCAGATGCAGTCACTTGATGACCAGCTGCATGCCAGCGCTCTCTGCTGAGCGGTGGGGACGAATGAGGCCAAGAAGGCCCTGTCCTGGAGATGGCACTAAACAAGTAAACAAACTATCACAGAAGGAACACCCAGGGTGGGCGGGGAGGGCGCCTGCGGTGGGGGGGGGGCGGGTGGCCTCTGAGAAGCGCTCCCTCCTTCTTCTTTCCTAAGCCCCTTCCCTTCCTTGGCCAGCTCCTCCCCAGGGCCCAGGGTCAGCCTAGAGGTCAGGTTTTTCTGTGACACCTTTCTTGACGTTCCGCGGCCCTTTTGGGTGGATTTACCCGCGTCCTAGCATCCAGCGTGCACCCCAGGACCCCTGTCTCTGCCTCGCTGTCTGCCTCCGCACCATGGGCATTAAAAAGGCATCTATGGCCTGGTATGGTGGTTCTCACGCCTGTCATCCCAGCAACTGGGGGTGAAGGCTGAGGCAGGAGGATCGTGAGTTCAAAGCCAGACTCAGCAACTTAGCAAGGCGCTAAGCAACTCAGTGAGACCCTGTCTCTAAATAAAATACAGAATAGGGCTGGGGATGGGGCTCAGTGGTCGAGTGCCCCTGAGTTCAATCCCTGGTAGAAAAAAAATATGTGAGGCCCTTGGAAGTGTGCCTGGCAGGTATGTAAGGGTGGCCTTAGGCCTGATTCTAAGCAACTCCATTTTAAAACGCTGCTTTGAAACCTGCAGCCTCACCAGGCCACCCCTACGGAGCCCTCCAATATGGCCATCAGGCATGGCCCTGACATAAATAAGCACTTCTCCCCATCCCGACAAACTCAGAGTAAAGTCTCTGTCATGTTGCCCTCGCTACCATAAGTGGGAGAGGCAAGAAATCAGGATGGGGACCCCCAGACCAGATGCTTTAACCTCAGGGTGAATGACGTCACTGAGAAATCTGGTGGCAGCTGATTGGGATTTTGAAAGGGTGGTCAGAAACCCCAGAATTTAGTATAAATGATGGAGAAAGCAAACAGACATTCAGCCAGCCCACACTGATGCCCTCAGGCTGGAGAGCCTGATGGGGACCTGGACTGACACCCCCACTCTTCTCATCTGCCTGATCCTCTGCATTGCTCTCTCTGCTCTTGAACTCTACAGCCACATCTTGACCCTGGTGAGAGCTGCAACTTCTCCCTACAACCCTCTCCTCAGCCGGCCATCAGCTCCACCCCGGGAGAAGCCTGCCTGGGGCCCTGACCTGACCACCGGGGTCTCAGTGAGTGGGCATCTGCTGGACTCGGAGCCTAAGGCTTGAGACTTTAGATCTGGCACTTGAGCTCAGCATGCAGAGGGAATGTCTGTCACGGGCCTGTCATGGTTAAGTGTGTTTGCAGTGCTTAGAACTAATCTAGAATTCTTTGCTGTGGTTGGATTCTGTCGATGGCAGTGCCCAGCATTAAGGATTGTCACTTTCTTGATTCAGAACCTATAGAGTGGAATTGTATTGAGCGATTTGAGTGAATAAAGCATTGAAAAGGGCAGAAGCCCGTGGACCTTCTTTATTTTCTGCCCCTCGACTGCATAAGTCGCACCTTTGCCCATCGTGACACAGCCCCTACGTTGGTGCTGGTCCTCTTGCTGGCTTTATTGATGGCAGCTTAGAGGACCCTGCTGGCATTTTAGGTACCATCTGATTCAGGGTTCTCCAGCCTGGCTTCGGTTTGGAATACCCCAGAGAGCGTTTAGCAGTACCAGCCGGTGACCTGAACACACAGCCAGGATCGGGATCCTCCCTTTTAACAGGTGGAGTAACTTGGCCCCAGAAAGGACTGGATTTGCTTAGCGCTGTGCAGCAGGGGAGAATCAGCAGCGGAGGGCCTGGCCCCTGCCTACCCTGTCACTCCCGCCCCTGGGCAGGTTTCTGTGGGGTGCCCCTGCGGCTGCTGAAAGTGGGGGTGTTGCATGCAGCCTGGCTCCCCTCCAACCAAATCGGGCAGCTACCAGTCTGGCCTGGGAGAGAGACATCTCCAGAAGCAGGTCCCCGCTCTGCAGCCAGGACAGCTGGGACAGGGAGCCGGCAGGGCACCTCTCCAAGGCGATCACTGGAAAAACAAACACTCGGATTCCTGTAAGTGAGGGCCAGGGCAGGTGACGGCCTCTCCGCCTCTCCGTGAGTCACTCAGAGGCAGCTGACATCAGCCACAGGGACAGCCTCCCGGCTGCTACGCTTCTCTGGGAAGGAAAAAAGTGATCCGAGCCCTTATGGAGGGTGAGGTCTGAGTTGGGGGTGTGCACACCTCAAGGGCAAAGAGGTGCAGCAGAAACGGGCTTGGTGGCCGCCGACTTGGGTCCGCCATGGGGTCCTGCCTCTGTGAGCCTCAACTTGGTCTTCTGTCCAATGGGGCGACCTCGGCTATGGAAATGAGATGTTGCTGCTGCAAATGGCACTTGATAACCCATCCCTAGGAGGTTCTTTTTATTCTTAATTAGTGTTATTGATTGACGAGGCGTCAGGAGAAGACAGTGGTTGTTGCTTTTGGAGAGAAAGAAGTCAGCATGGAGGGGGAGGGGGAGAGGGAGAGGGGGAGGGGGAGAGGAAAGTGGGGGGGGGAGGTGGGGGGTGCACAGCCATGTGTTTTCCAAGGGAGTCGTCCCACCTGAGTCGTTGGCAAGGCAGATTTCCATGGGGCAGGATGCCTGGCCCAAAGAGGTTGGTCACCTGTGTTGTCCCATCTTTCTCCCAGCTCAGGTGTGGGCGGGGCTATGTGGTAGATGAGGGGCTGGGGCAACCCCCCAGCAACCCCGAGGGATGGAGGTGAGGCCACACCATCGTCCCTGTGTGGGTGTGCACGTGTCCTTGGAATTCAGTGTTTCAAAAGACAAGCCCAAGCCCTGGGTATTTCAAAACTGAAAAAGATTTTACCCTAGACCTCAGGTTCTCTTGGCATATTGGGAAATTCGGCCGCATGAGCTGAGATTCCTACCTGCCCTCAACAATATAGCCAATTCTCCACTCCTCTGGCCTGCCTGACCCCCAGGTGTTTCCGACTCCTGTCCTGGACAGAAAGAAACATTTCGATTCTACACGGAGGACGTGCCCAGGCCCCCTATTGCTCCAGGTGGGTGACTTTGTGCTGTGGCCAGGAACCCACTCCTGCCACTCAGGTTAGGGTTAGGAAATGGTGACCTCACTCACTGACATCCTTTAAATGCTTCCCAAGCGCCATTTGTTTTAAAAAAAGCTCCGATCTCACTTATTTCCCTTAGTAGTGCAGGAAGGTCACTGCTGTTGTCCCATTTCACAGATGAGCAAACATGGAGATCCTAATGCCTCCCTTACAGGGTTGTGTGGAAGGCTAAGGTAAGGTGTCCATGATGCTTTCTGGGGGTAATGCATTCAGGTACATGCAAAACCCAAGTGCTTTTAGGTTTGTCTGCAGGTTCACGTGCAATGACAGGCAGTAGGAGCCATGGAAGAGCCCCTAGCTCCCTGTCTCTCTCCCTCCTCTCTGCTTCTGGCCATCCCTGAGGGACAGAGGACACCGGGCAGACATGAGAACACCATACCATGGACCTTTAATTAGAACACAGACATGTTCCATACAGACTGAAAACCGGAAACCCGGGGGAGGTTAGGCTTAGTTGTAGAGATCAGAAATCAAGCAAGCCGTGGCCACTGTGTCCCTGGGCAGAGGACAGGGTCCCAGGACGCCGGAGGACACAGCAGTGTCTTTCCCTCTGAGGTGGACACTCAGGGCATTTGCTGGTCAGGCTGGGCTGGACTGGGGATGGCTCCTCTGGTTCGGTGTTTTCCAGGTGGGAGTCTCAGCCCCAGAGTAGAGAAATGGCCTTCAGGTGTACCGAGTCCCCTGGGCCAGTGTGGTGGGTTCTGCTAGGTCCTTGGCCAATGGACACTTGGAGGAAAACCAAGAGGTGGGACAGAAGTAAGACAAAGTCCTCAGAGCACATGCCCCCAGAGAAAGAGCTTCCAAGGGGACGAGGGGCACCGCCAGCCCCATCTGAGCTCAAGGGACTTGGGCACAACACTCCCCCTTCCCAGGCCTCAGTTTTCTCATCTGAAAAGTGGTACTCGGACCTACGTCACCGGCTTCCTTGAATGATTGTACAAAACAAGGTCTGACCACCAACGGGGGTAAAATGCAGGGCAGAGCCAAACCATCTTGGTCTCTCCTGGGATGACTGTGGACCACTAGGCTTGGAGAGAAGTTCAAGGTAAATACAGAGGACTTGAACTCAAGTCACGGGAGTTATCAAGGGGACGACACCTCGCGGTCTCCCATAGTTGGCACCAGAACTCAGCTATCATGACCTCCCCGAGCAGATGAAATCCACACCCCACCTTTCTGTTCCCGTCCTTGGTCGCCGCCCTTCAACCAATGGCAGAAGACCCAGGGACAAAAATTCCAACAGGAAGCTGTCCTCCGGGTCAGAGCCAGAGCCCTCTCTCCCCCACCCTGCCAGGATCGCTCAGGCCAATTCCCATTTCACAGATGACAAGACTGAGGCCCGAGGCCCATTCCCTTCCATGCACACAGACACACGGGCGAGAGAAGCACAGAGAAATGCGACGCCAGTCTCTTTGGCTCGGCTCCTTCCACGATGAGGCGGAGTAGCTTCTCTTGGCTACAGACCGGGGCGACCTTTTTCATTCTCTCCACTTTTATTTTTCAAGGAGCTGTGACTGTTTAAGAGAAGTTGGTTCCCGGGGAAGGCATTTGATTCCTCAATGAATTTCCATCGGAATGAGGTTTTTCCTGGAGATAAACCGGTGTTTTAGTTCCATTTGGAGCTTAATTGCTATGGCTGGAGCCTCTGTTGCTGCCAATTCCAATTTGTTTCGGTGAGTCTCGAACTCATTACCTGGGTGAGACGGCGCTGCGGCGGCCCACGGCGTCTCTGGAGCGCAGAGTTGGAGGGATTCTTGGGAAGAGGTGGCCTCGCTCCTGTCCCAATCCCAACACCGCTCAATAAATAGCAAATAAATTATTAAATAAGCCATGTTCCAAGGAGGGGTCCCTATCATGGTATTTACAGTGCAAAACAAAGACCACCAAACAAACAGAAAACAGAAACACTCAAAAAACCCAAATGTATAAACCAACAAAAATCAGCCACAGGTAGAGGGAGGGTGTCCATGACACCGATTCCTTGGTGGGAGAGTGAGAAGGGAGGGGTTTTGATCAATCCTTGCTGTGGGTTGTATCTGTGTCCCAGCGGGATTGACTGGGCCACTGGAGAGGGAGGCGCGGCTTAGGAGTCGTACTTGGGATTTGATTTTATCAGACCAAATGCCCTATTGAGCTGGAGGGGGAAGAAGAGAGACTCAAGCGCACGGGGGACTCTTTTGGATATTTGTGGCCAGAAGACAACAGAAGAAAAGCTGGAGGCTGGGTTGGGGGGGAAAAAAGAGGGGCTTTCTGTCATTTTGGGGAACCTCTCCAAAACTGGACCTTTTGGGAAAGAGAATGGGTCTGAGCCAAGGAAGGGATGGGGGCCCCTGAGACGGAGCCCCTGATGTCTTTCCAACATCTCCATTTTATTCTGCTTCTGGAAGGCGAAAGAAGGAAACTTCTTGGAGTTTCCTTCCACGTAGGGAGCAAACCGAGACGGGATGAGTGAGCAGGGTCCCTGCTGGGGGCTCTTCCTAACTAACTGAAGGGGATTCAAATTTGGCTTTTTAGTCTTTACCTCTCGTGACTGAGAACCTCCTGTTCCGTCTCAGTGTCGGTGAGACTTGTCTCTGGCTTTGGAGACCGTCCCAGGCCTCGGGGAAACATCTCCCAAACTCCACAGAGGTGGGAACTTGGGCACAGGGAAAGCAAGCCATCTGCCCAGTTCCACTTACCTAGTGCACATCCTCACGGGAGGGTCAAAGGAATTGGGGGGGGGGGGGCAGGAAGCTTGACCTGCACTGCACTCCCCCTCTCATTTTGGGTATCGGCTTTGAGCTACTTCGTCACTATGAGTGGCTTTCAAACACTAAGTCCTGTTTCCTGGAAGCAGAAGATATTGACAATGAAGAGCCAACAGAGGTCCAGTAACACCAGGAACCCATGGTTCTAGTTAATCAAGGTGACCAGCATCCCAGTACAGAGAGAGAGAGAGGAGAGAGAGAGAGAGATGGAGTCCCTCCTCCCGACCCACAGGGGCATCTATGAGATCTTGTTGCCAACTCTCCCCAGGGTAGGGGGCTCCCTTGTTGGGGTAGAGCGGGGCAGTCACATTGCCAGGGAAACAACCAAGAATGCTGCAAAAGTTGCAAGAAGCCACAGCTGGCCCAGGCAGGCTGGCAGTCACGGGCAGGGGGAGGGACTTCCGAAAGGGCAGGCGCCTCTCCAGCCAGCAGCCAGAAGGTACTGCCAGCTGGTCACAGAGGCAGGCCTGATGAAGGTCTCTGGATCTAGTTCCCAGGATGGGCTCAGAAATGACCTTCTTAGGAACATCTGGCTTTGCCCTTCATCTCGCTGTATTCTCAGATTCCAGAAATCGGTTTGCGTCCTCCCCCAATAGCAATAGCAAGAGGTCACAGAAAAAGGCTAGTGCTGTGGGTCTCTCTCTCTCTGGGTGGCTGGTACCTCTTTACCAGGCTGCCTGTATCCACTGCGGACCAAACAGGGCAGCTTTCGAATCTCAGCAGAGGGGGAATAAGGTACTTAGCACAGAACCATGTGGAACGTGAGTGAAACCACTTAGGGAAGGCAGTGGGTGATCCGTGTCCCCGAGTGAGGCCAAGATGAGCATCTCCTCTGCCCCCGGGGCAGCTCAGTCCTGCCTGATTCTTGTGGTGTGAGCACCACTTCACACCTCAACAATCCAGGCGCTGTGCCAGTACTGAGCCATCTCCTCCTTCGCGCCGGCCCCCACAGGCCAGGTGACAGTAGGTGCTCAGCTGGAACCTGACCCACCTAGAGATGGCGCATCTGTCTCTCCAGCTGGGGAGCCTCCCTAGGGATCTCAACTTTGTGCATCTTTGACTTACATGCTAATTTGGAGTCCAGCCCCCAATCCAAGCTGGGACCCAATGAGTGAACCCTGAGCCCCTTGGCTATTTTCACTGATGTCTCTGTGGGGCAGCTGGTGGGCAGGGGCTGGGACACGGGGCCTGGACCTCACTGCTCTCAGGCTCAGTAATGATCTCGGGACCCGTGAGTCCAATCTGGGTCAACTCCAGATGGTCCTGGCTTAGAGCCTTTTGGAGAAAAGGCCAACATCCCATCCCCCCGCAAAGTCACATCCATTGAGACACAAAAGAAATGGAGACAGCCCTCTCCCCAAACACACACACACACACACTCACACACACTCTCACACACACACACACACTCCCTCTTCATATAAATAAATAAATAAATAAATAATTAAATACTGCTAATGGTAAGAAACAAAAGGACGGTCATATCAATAAATAAATAAAACATAAATAAAATAAATAAGAGGTTTGCTTAGGAGCCCCAGGTGAAATGGTCCCCTAGAGTTGTCCGAATGAAGACAGTGGACAGGCAGGTCTCAGGGGCCCTTGTAGCTGTCCCGCTAGGCAGGTTCGGAAGCTTTTATCCCAGGCAGGGAGACTGCAGTGAGGTCTAGGTCCTGGGCAGGGAAGAGGGTTATTTACAGCTTCTGTACATGCCCTCCCAGGGCACCTGCCCCTGTCCTGGGCACCTGCCATCCGGCCTTCTGTGGCGGTGGCGTTGGTGTGGATGAGGCCTGGTGGGCGGGGCTCTGCTCTGGGCCAGAGGCCACGGTGGTGGGCAAGCAGGCCGGGTGGTCCACGCTGCCTTGCTCTTCTCTCCTGATGGATGGGGGACTTTGAGGGTGGTTGCCGGGTAGTCGCTGGCCCCTGTGTTGCTACGGTGGGGAGGACTGGGGAGGGGGAGGTCACCCTGCCTTTGGGTGGGGAGGATCCAGAAAGGCCGATCTCGCTTCCCCACACATGTCCCTTCGGGCTGCTGTTGCCACCACAAACTTGAAATTCACCCACAAGCCTCCAGAGCCAGGCAGCTGGTGAGGGGGATGCCCGGGAGGTTATTTTAAGGCGCTTCACCCTGGCCTGCCTGCTCCTGGTACCTTCTGTGGTTGAAACAGCTGGTGGTATTTGTGAGGCAGAGGGCAGCTGACCCTGGCTGCCCGGCCCTGGGCTGGGGGGAAGATGGGGTGAGGGCAGAAGATAAGGTGGAGCTTTCCCAAGTTCACAAGGAACCTCAGAAGCAGCCCTGGAGCCCCTTCCTTGCCTGCAGACTCTCTGGATTTGGGTCTTTCTCCCCGAGGCTCAACTGAGGCGCTCATCCTGGTAAACTTCCTGAGAGGCTTAGGCTACAGGGTGGGTGGGTGGGTGGGTGCCAGGCTGACCTGGGTAGGATCCAGGGTGTGGCAGCCTGGGCAGTGGGGAGGGGGCAGGCAGGCGCCAGCCAGAGGGCAAGGCCAGACTGGCTGGCGCTGGGGGCTGGCAGCTAGCCACAGCCCTGGGGAATGCTCAGCAGATGGTCCCGTGGAATTCGGTTTGTGCCAGCTAGATTTGGGCAGTGGGGCTGTGCCACTGTCTTCTCTCCTGGGGAGCCTCAGGGCCCTTGTGCACAGTCAGAAGGCATTTTGTGTAAGGCAAAGAGTACCTTACCCAAAGGCATGGGGCGGGGCCACCTGGTAGCCAGAACCTGCAGGGCTCCTTCCCCTGACCCTGCAGAGATGCTGGGGACAGCAGGTGAGCCTCATATTTTGGCTTCTATGTTTGTAACCAGAGAACACTTCTCCCATCTCCTGACACCTCCCATCAGCTCCAGTATCTGTGTCCCCCACTTGGGCATGTTTCTCCCTCTAGAACCCAGGAGCCTTCCAGCCTTTGCCTGCTGGGGGAGATTAAAGGATGCTCTCTTGTCTGGGACCTCAAGGGCTCTCGTGTCCTCTCTCACCTCTCTCCTACCTGGGGGTCCATAAAAGTACAGCCGTGAAACTGAATGAAAGGAGAATGAGGGCAGGTGGGACCCATTACCCTTGACTTTCTGTATACATCCCGTGAGCGGGACTGTTGTCATGTTTTCCTGGCCAGGATCCACATTTCCAGCCCTGGACCCATGGATTCTCCCAAAACCTTAAGAGTGTTTTTTTTTGGTATGTGCCAAAAATGCCATGGTTCCTTCCATGTGCCCAGGCCTGAGTGAGCCCCAGGATGGTGCTGGTAGAGGCTCCTAGCAGCCTGACATAGACGGGGAAGCCCGGTAACCCTCTTTTCTTCCTCTCTAGAAAAGCAGGAAGGACAGGATCCGGGAGACCTCAATGTCTGTCACCGGGGAGAAGGCAGGGAGGGCAGGCAGTAGGGGAGGCTGGCAGAGCCAAAGGGGTTCCCGTGGGCAGCTGGCTCCAGGGAGGGCCCTTGCTTAGCGCCTCGTGCTGGAGTAGCTGCCTGCTGAGCTGTAGCTGCGGCTCCTGCTCCGAGAGCCCAGGCTGGGGCTGCGCGCACTGGAGCTGCTACTGGTGCCGGTCCTGCTGCGGCTCCGACTTCGACTCCGGCTCCGGCTCTGACTTCGGCTCCGGGAGTAGCTGCGGCTGGCGGAGCGGCTGCTACTGCTGTACCAGGAGGCGGTGCTGCTGAGGCTGCTGGGTGAAGAAGGGCTGGGCCGGTAGTAGGGGATGGGGCGTTTCCGGGCACTGCGGAGACCCCAGAGAGCAGGCAAGGGTTAGACTCCCAGCCTCAACCAGGCAGCCCCAGTCTTGTCCCCAGGGAAGAGAGGACTCTTGCATGCATCACCCCCTCGGGAGAAAAAACAACCCACCCACCCACCAAACCACCACCAACTCCTTTCCACTTGCAGTCTTGAGAACACCAGGGACTAAGTCTCATCTTAGCAGCACTAGGTCTTGAAAAGTGATCATGTCACTCTTAAAAAAAAAAAATGATTTTCACAAAGCAAGCGTGGGCTCAGAGCCTCCAGCTGGTAACACAATTTCTACATCTAAACTTCGACTGCAGTTTTGTTTCGCTATTTTTACTTTTACTAGAACCTTCTATTTCTAGTAGTTTCTATTTCTAGACAAGAGAGGCTGATTTTCCATTTACTGTAGTGGTTGTCAAGTTTCTTTTTGAAATGAAGTTGGGGGCCTCTGAAAAGAGGCACAATATTATTTAAAGGAAGTTAAGCAAACAGTGTTACAGTTAATAAGGGGGTGGGGCAAGAGTGGTAAAGATGAGACAGGTGGCTCACATTTGGGACACACTGAAGGGGTCAATCAAAATGGGTTATTTGGAGTTGACTAAGGAAAACAGATGGCCTTTTCGAATGCCACTGGTTTGATCTCAGTTGCCTTCCAGTTGACCCAAAGGACATCTTTAGCAAGGGAATCCCTTACAAGTCGAAGCAGGTGCTCTGTGGAATCTTTGAGAAGGGGATTCAGGCATCCTGGCCTTACTGCCTGGGGCACCTCTTCTTTTTCTCCTCCACATCCTCTCCAGGGAGGATACACTGCTGCCCCGAGGGTCTCTGGATTGAGCTGATGATTGGAAAGTCAACCCAACTTTAGGGCAGGCTTCAGCCATTCTCCAAGGTTTCAAGGTCCGAGAAATTTACTTCCACTCAGACATCGCGCCTCTCTGAGATCGTCCCTGTGACAGGTGACCCTGTCCACCTATTCTGACCATTCAGTCAATAACAACAAGGGCACAGTGTCTGCATTTCAGTTTACAAAGTTCATTCACATCTTTTTGTTTCACTTCATCCTCCTGACATTCCTTGGGAGTTACATCCTCCAATTCATGAAGGGTCAGGAGAGGTGAGGAGATAGAGGTCCAGCCAGGATTCAACTCCAAATCCACCGTTCCCCCCTTTACTCATTACGATCCCATCCTTCTAAGTCCTTTCCACACGTAATCACATATAGGAGTATTTAAATCTGGCATCTGAGTATGTGGGTCCGAGGTTGAAGGTCTTCCTCTGCTGCCCCAGGAGATCCACCACCACGTCAAGTCCTGGCCTATGACTTGGGCCTCCATTGGGCCAGACCCTTCTCCCTTCCGCAGCCCGCATCTCCCACCCCAAGGTCCAGCCACACCCCAGGCCACACCCCCTATTATCAGGATGGCCCCACCCCTTTCCTGTGGCCACACTCTAACCCCGCCCACATGGCTCTAGGCTACACCCACGTCCTGCCCCTTGCAGACCCCCGCAGGGTGGACCTGGAAGATGACTCTGCCCCCAGGAGGGTGTCCCTGGGCTCCCACAGTTCTGCAGTCCCGGCGCCACGCAGGCAGGAGAATCTGGGGTCCCACCAGGTGGGAATGGTGAGGGTGGGCACCCGTCCTCCTGGCCTCACCTTGTTATCCTCCGGGCCTCCAGGTGGCTCGGAGAGTCTCTCCGGCGCTTCCTCATGGGCGAGTAGGATCGACGTCTTCGACGCGCTCGCTCGCGCTCCCGCTGCCGCGAGTCCTTCTCGCTGTACTTGGGGTCCCGCTCCCTGAAGGGTGGTGGGGTGAGTGCATCGGAGAGGGGACACTCACGTCTTCGGCTTTCCCCTCCCCTCCGCCCTATTGGGACAGAGATGGGCCCCGGGAGGACCACCCGGCTGTGGGGAGAGTCTGTGTGGGCGAGCCCCGTGGGAGGAACTGGCGTTGGCTTTGGGGGGTCCTTGGGGGTGGGCATTACAGAGGCACCAGCGCTGCAGGGGTGAGCGGCCTGGATGGGTAAGGAGTGGGGCTTAGAATCCCAGGGCCAGCCCAGGGAGTGCTGGGTGGGCCAGGAGAATGAGGACGGACGTCCAGGGTGGCCGTGGGGTTGGGTGGGGTACTGTGGCTGGGACACGGGTGTTTGGGTTGTCCACTCTGATTGGACAGACAACTGCAAGAACACTGAGTTAACTCCCATCTCTACCTCTGCAGGGTCGAGGACGGAGGACTAGGTGGAGGACTAGGTAGGGCAGGGCTCGGGAAGCAGCCTGGGCAGCAGGGCAGAGCTGAGGACCCGAGCAAAGGGGCAGGGAGGAGGCGGGGCCTGACCCAGGAGGCGGGGCCTGTACCTGCTGGGGCTGTAGCGGGAGTAGCTGGGGCTGCGGCGGGATCGAGAGCTTCTGCTAGGCGGGCTCCTCTTGCCAGACTTGGAGGAATAGCTGGGAGAGCGGGAGTAGGACCTGGGAAGAGGGAACAGCTCCTAAGGAGCCTGCTAAGTGTGTGCGAGGGTTGTATGGATGTCTGCCGTTTTATTCACCTAGTCCTCAGGCAATAACTTTGTCTCCCCCCAACACATACCTCCCTGGAGGCCAAGCAGAGGAACCAGGTCCTTAGCAGAGAATGAAATTCCACCACCTTTGGGTGGTTAAAATTAATATGGACAACTTCCTTTTATTGAATGAATGAATGCTTATTATCCTGGCTACTTATTAGCTGCGTGACCTTGGGCAGGTGATTTCACTTCTCTGGACTTCTGTTTTCTCATCTCTAAGATGGGGGCAATAATAGCACTTACCCTATGAAGTTGCAAATCAAATGAGTAAATTTGGGTAAATCACTTAGCATGTTGGTGTGGATGCGAAATGTTGATTAGCCGACAGGTGAAATGTTAACTGTGATTATTATGTATTTCATTATGGACCAGACACTGAACTAGTGCTTTGTGTGTATCTCATTTAATCCTCAACATAATCTAGGACTAGGTATTGTTTTCAATCCTGTTTACAGATTGGGCTGTGGGGAGACAGAAACACAGAGATGTAATACAATGGCTCAGGGTCACACAGCTGGTAGAGGGCATGAATCTAGGTTTAGTTGGTTCTAAAATGCTCTTGACTTCTGTAGACTACTGTAGTCCCCTCTTGTCCATGGTTTTAATTGCCCACAATCAACCATGGTGTGAATTTTCCACCATTCAGTGGAAAATTCCAGAAATAAACAATTCATAATTTCTGAGTTGCATGCCATTCTGAGAGTCATGATGAAATCTCTTGCTATTCTGCTCCAGGCTACCAAGGATGTGAATCCCATTTGCCCAGGGTATCCAAGCTGTATATGCTACCCATCACTTGGTGGCCATCTCACCATCAGATTCACTATCCTGGTACTGGAGAGAGCTTGTGTTCAAGGAATCCTCGGGTCTACTTCATAAAGGCCCGTGAGTGGGAGAGGAGTGATGTTGGCATTTTGGATATGCCAAAGAGAAGCTGTAAAGAGCTTCCATTAAGTGAGAAGATGAATGTTCTTGACTTAATAAGGAAAGAAAAAAAATCAGATGCTGAGTAAGTTAAGACCTACGGTAAGGACAAATCTTCTCTGCAAAATTGTAAAAAAGGGAAAAATAAATTCATGCTAGTTTTACTCTTGCACCTTATACTGCAAAAGTTATTACCACAGTGTATGAGAAGTGCTTAGTTAAATGGAAAAGTTCTTTCATTATAGTGTTTGATTTTTTTCTGTGGTGGTGGGAGTCCACTGGGGGTCTTGGAATATATCCCTTGTGGACAGGGGAAAAATGCTCTATATGATTGTTCATTCAAATTGCAAACCTTATGCTACTTTCAGTCTTCACCCCTCTCTGCAGATGCCTCCCACATTTTATTTATTTGGTACTGGGGACTGAACTCAGGGATACTCTTCTGATGAGTCTCATCCCCAGCCCTTTTCATTTTTTATTTTGAGACAGGGTATTCCTAAGTCAGTGAGGCTGGTCTTGAACTTGTGGTCCTTCTTCCTCAGTCTACCCAGTTGCTGGGATTACAGGTGTTAGCCATGGCGCTAGATGCCTCCCACTTTTGCAGAGTATTGTGAGGAAGAAATAGCTCATTCAATCTCAGTGCCTCAAGCCAATGCCCAGCCCTGGCCCCTGAAAATTGTTTTTGACATCTTGACTTTTGTGCATTGAGAAATATTATCAGAAAGTGTTAACCTAATCATCTGTAACTAAGATTAAACTCATTGTTTCCGGTGCCTTCTGTTGATGACAAGGGATACTAATTTTCTGTTTCAGTCAAGAGGTGGAGGTAAAACAGAAGGTGGGCACCCGGAAAGGACATTTCCATCCACAGTGCCTTAAAGTGTCCCTTTTCTGTGGAGTCGCATGAGTCATTTTTCATAGACTTAAAATCAGAAATAGCAACTGGTTCTATTATTATTAGTATTAGTATTTTGGTTAACAATGTAGCAATTAATAGAGCGATTTCTCTTTGTTTGCCAGGGAGCTCCGAGGTCACGTTTGCGGCCCCTCTCCATAACAACTATGCACAATATCTTAGGGACTTAAACTTTCTCTTGACTTGATTTTGTATTGTTCTCCTAAATTTTCCTTTTAGGCTGATCTGTTGTCCCACTGATGTCCCTCTTTCATGTTAAATATTTTTGCCAACAGTCTTGCCACCTTTTGGGGAATGGAGTGGTCTTGAAATAACCAAGTAAGTCACTGGTGTTTTGGTTACCCAGTTCCAGAAGAGGAATAATTGGCTTTCTGCTGGCTCCCAGAACCCTAGGGAAGCTGGACCCCATGAAGCCATGGGTTGGTGAGATGGGATGGAATCTCCCAGTTCTTGAGATCTCATGCTGGTACATTCTGTTATATCATTATCCCGCATGAGTAATCAAGCAGTTGCCAATGGTTATTGAAATTGGGAGGTAGAATGCGAAATGGCCATGCTATTTTTATGTCTGTATCCTAATCACTGTGATGTGACTTTACAGCTCTGCCTGCTAGGAGGAGCATCCATGCACTGGACTGGTCTTAGGACTTGCTGTGGCCAACAGAATAGCAGAAGGGGTGTCATGTCTCTTCTCAGCCTAGGACTCAAGAAGCCTTGTACACCTTTGCTTTTTCTCTCAGAGCCTTCCATCACCATGTGAACAGGCAGGCAGGTAGGCCTGCTGATGGTCAAGAGGCAACATAGAGTAGGGACAGTTATTCTGGGGCCATCCAATTCAGCCAGCCTTTGGCCAACCCACCAGGTGACCAAAGAAATGCAATAGAGCCCAGGGAGAGCGGAAGAACCAGCTTGCTGAGCCCAGCCCCAGTGGCTGATCCATAGAACCAGGAACTGAGTATACATTTAAGGATGCTAAGTTCAGGGATATTTTTTATGCAGCAGAAGCTAACTGATACACATTAGCTCATCCTCATGCCAGTTGCAACAATGACAGCTCATATTCCATTATATTCAGGTACATTCTGAGAGCTTGATAGTTCTCAGAACAGTCCATTCTTTCATTTTGCAAAAGGGAAAACGGAGACTCAGCTGGTGATGGGGTAGGCTGGTATCTGAACTCAACTGTCTCTCTCCTCTTCCCAGGGGGTCAAAGGAAATTTCTAGTTACCTTCACTCACTGCCAAGGAGGAAAGTGTGGCAGAGCGAAGGTCAAAACCTCACTCACCTTTTTTCAGAGGAGGTGGATCGGCTCCGGGTGTACCTGGGGGAGGCTCTGGGGTTTGGGGACCGAGAAGAGAGACTGGAGGACCGGGTGCTGGCGTAGGAGGAGCTACGGGAGCACTCCTTCATGGGGGAGCTGCGGGCTGTGGAGGGGACCAAGCTGGACTTCTTCACCTCCGCACATTCCAGACATGGCGACTGAAATCCTCTGTGGAGGATAAAACGTCTTTGGTCACACAGCTGCCTGCCCCCCGGGGCATCTTGATCCATGGCCCGGCCCCTAGCTTTGCCTGGCCTGGGTGGGGGGGAGGTTCTCTCAGAACCTTCCTTACCTTCTCCCCTCCTGAAAAGACTTGCCAGGTGACAGATGTTCGAGGAGCAGAGATAGAAGGTGTGGAGCACATTTCACTGTGGCCACTTGGGCATATGCTATTATCCTGGGAGGTCACCCAGCTTGGGCACCGGTGCTAAGTGACATCGAATCACATGGTGAGAGGTTTATTTTCCTCCTTATCTTTGTCAGTCCCTCTGATTACATGGATGAGAAAGACCAGGCTAGGTGGGAGTGGGTTTTTAACACCTCTCCAACACTTTGTGATCTCCCCAAGAGAGAGCAGCAGGCATCAGTCAGGCTCAGAGCCTGGGGCAGGCGACTGTAACTCACTGGGATTAAATACATTATTCCAATCACCTTCAACTGGAATTAAATACAGGGTTTCAATTGTGTGTATTTTTATAGGTGCCTTCTATAGGACAAGGGATACCCATGTAGTTTGGTTCTAGGGATTGAACCCACGGTTGCTTAACCACTGAGCCACATCCCCAGCCTTTTTAAATATTTTATCTAGAGACAGGGTCTCCTTGAGTTGCTTAGGGTCTTGCTAAGTTGCTGAGGCTGGCTTTGAACTCCTGATACTCCTGCTTCAGCCTCCTGAGTTGCTGGGATAACAGACATGCACCACTGTGCCCAGAATGGAAAACCTTTCTTGACACTCTCCCAGCCCCAGAGAGGGCTGGGCGATCTCAGGGTGTTTCCATAGTTCCTGCTCCCCAAGTGTCCCCATTTCTCTCTGGCTCTTCTCCTGCCCCAGACAATGAGTCCCTTGGGGACAGGACTCAGATTTCCTTGGATACTATGTCCCACTCTAGCACGGGGCTTGATGCACATATCCCAGGTCATCTGTAGAATGAGGGTTTGGAACCTTTTCCTTCCTGGGTTCTTCCAAAACATCCTTGTTCAGTCTTCCCAGCACCCTCATGAAGCTGGCCCTATTATCATCCCCAATTTATGGAGGAGATTCAGAAGCCTATTACCTGCTCAAGGCCACCTGTAGTCCCAAACTCAGAGCTCCAAAGCCCACGTCCCTGCCACCTCTCCAGATCCCTAACCCCCGTGTCTATGGCTCCCTGAACTGAGACCTCTGCCCACAGCTGGCCTAACCCAAATAGCAGTGGCTTTAACCACCATTTATATTTCAAAGTGAAAGGCTGGGTCTAAATTATTTAATTTGGCAGTTCATGTAGATCCAATTAAGCAGGTAACTGCTAGGTGTCTCTCAGACCTCAACTGCAGCTCCGGAGACAGATCTGTATTTGAATATGAGTGCTGCCAAGTGTCAACCAAGTTTCTCAACCACTCTGAGCCTCCATTTCCCCATCAGTAAATATACATATGATACTCCCTCTCCCTGAAAGGGTCAATGAGGAACTAAGGATGATTATTCACGGACAGCACTTTGCAACATACTACCTATCATGTGTTAGGGCTTCATAAACATTAAATGCCATCATTTTTATTATTGTTGTTGTTATTGCTTTGCTTACTTTTTCTTGCATAAGAGCACTGCGTGTGTATGAGCAGACATGACACGGGGCTGCCCTGTCCCATCTGGGAACTTCACCGCCTGTTCTTGGAGAAGTTGACATTTGCTCTGACCCAGCTCTGGCTCCCGGCCGAGCTGGGTGTGAGCTAAGGCCAGGGATATCCTAGAGCAAGCCAGTGACAGCCCAGGTCCTCATGTACATGCCAAGCTGTTTGTCCAGGGCTGAAGCAGGCGATGCGTTGGGGACCAAGGGTGCTCTGTCCTTGAGGAAGCTGTTAATCACTTCTGTGCTAAGATTTTGGCCATCTTTTGGTAACCCTGACCACTTTGAACCAGGCAGACTCCCATCCCCCAGAGAAGGGAAGATCTCACTGCTGGGTGGTTGGGTGCACCAGCAAAGCCTTCCCAGCCCTCCTGCAGCGCCAATAAAAAGCACCCACCATTTTTACGTCCCCATGGACAAGCTGAGTGTGTGGCCTTCAGGAAGTGAGTACATGGGAACAAGCCGAGGGATAAATAACCTCATGGTCAGTGCAGACTAAACGGTCAGTCGATTTCAGTGGCTATTATTGTGACAGTATCCTCGGTGATTAGCATTTTGCTGTGATTTCTTGAGATCCAGGGTGTGATGAAGCCAGGCCATTACAATTGGCTCAGACACAATTGTATGAAGTGTTTTCTGCAGGAAAAAAATTGCATCTACCAAGTGTGTTGAGATGGGCTGAATTTTTTTTTTTAAGCTTCTACCTAAAATTGTATTGTGATTGATCTCTCTCTATATGTGCATGTGTTTTTCATGGATCAACTTTATGTTTAGAGCCATTTTAGGTGCACTGCATAATTGACTGGAAAGTACAGGGAATTCCTAGAGGCCCCCTCCTCCACCTGTGCCTCACTCCTACCACCAACATCGCCCACCAGATTGGTACACTTGTTAGGAGTGAGTCTTGACATGCATTATAATCCAAGTCCGCAGTCTATGTGAGGGTTCACTCCTTTTTAAACGGGGCAGCTGCAGGAGGGCTGGGAAAGCCATAGGTTTGGAAAAATGAAGGATGCCCACTTATCCCTTTGTGTTGTATCATAATATAGAATCATTTTATGGTCCTAAAATACACCTGCCTGTTCATCTCTCCCTTCTCAACCCCTGGCAACCACTCATCTTTTTACTTTCTTCATACAGTTTAGCCCTATCCAGAATGTTGTATAGTTGGACTCATCTAATATGTCAGCTTTTTAGATCGGCTTCTCTCACTGGGTAACATCTATTTAAATCTCACATGTCTTTCCATGGCTCGGCGGCTCATTTCTTTTTATCGATGAAAACGGCTTCATTGTCTGGGTGCCACGCTTAGCCATTCCCATACTCAAGAACGCCTGGATTGCTTCCGAGTTTGGGCAATTATGAATAAAGCCTCTATGAACATCCACAGGCAGGTTTTTGTGTATGTTTTCACTGGGTAAATATTGTGGTATGTTTTTTAAATGACGGTGACTTAACAAGGAAGCTCATGTTTGACTTGCTGCTGAGATTATTGGTAAAGCTGACATCTGTTTTCTGCCTGCCCAGCCTCCCTCCCTCCTGATAGCAATATTTTGACTTTTCCTGCTAGGGTACCTGGGATGGACGTCTTCATTGGTCCCAGCTGTGGCATGTGACCCATTCTAGCTAAGAGTATGACATCCCCTGGGCCAGAGTGACTGATCCAGGGGTGGGCAAATAATCTAAACTGGGCCAAGCCGCAAAATATCTCTCCTGATGTTTTGCTAAATTTTGGGGGGAAAGAAGCATTTCCCCCCATTGGCTGGCTAATCTGCTAGATAATGTTAGCTGCTCAGTATATTTGCCCATGCTCTGGGGGGGGGGGGGTCTGCTTGAAATTGAGGCCACCAGATCATGGAAGCAAGAGCTGAGAACTGTATGCAAAAGATATTCCCAATGATATATTTTTTTGAGCCCCTGGATCTAGCTATACCTGAAGTTAATTTCTTCTGGAATTTTCAAAAAGTAAGTCAGGAAGCCAGTTTGAGTTTCCCAACGCTTCTGGGAAGAGGCTGGGGTGCTATGATGAGAGGGTGAGAAGGTGAAGCTTACGGGGGGGGGGGGGGGGGGGGGGGGGGGGGGGGAGGATGTCTCTCCCAATCAAATGCACTGACCTTGACTCTCGGCCCCTGCTGGTGGGAGAGAGATTCTCCAGAACAGCCCCCTTGTTCTGGGGAGAGGAGGTGGTGAAGGAGTTCCCTGAATCCGAGGTGTTCCCGCTGTGGAGCTCCTGGCTCTTGCTCAGGTCTCCCCGGGGGCTCTCCTTCTCCTGGCCCCGGGACCTGGCTGAGCTGGTTTGCCTGGAGGGCGGGGAGGACGTGTCGTTGCCGGAGTCATACTCCTGGGACCGTCCTCGGGAGGTGGCGAGCGGGCTGGCTGTTTTGGTAAACAGGTCAGCGGCAGACCCCGACCCAGTGATCTGAAAGCAAAAAGACCCATCGGACATGGCTGAGCCCGGGGCTGCGTCTCAATTACCAAGAAATGTTTACCATCATGATGCACTGTGACCAAAGTAAAGAGAGGAGAGAGACGCCAAAAAAACAAAAGCACAAATTCCTGAAAGAATACCACAGAAAGGAGATAGATAGAGAGATATATATATATATTTTTACCCCCTGCTATGATAACTGGAAGATTTAGGTATCATGCAGAGAAAAAGCATGCGATCCAGATTAAACGAAAGTAAAAGGAAATTATACAAAATTTAATTTCTAATGAATTTTAAACTCAAACAAAAGAGACAACTCAATCGAAAGGGGGGTGTAGACACCCTGAACCTAAAGCAATAATACAAAATTAAAGAAGAGGAAGGGGGAAAAAGAAATGGGGGTGGGGAGGGGCTATGGGCCTGGGGGTGGGGGTGGGGAATAAATCTTGGAAATAAAAATAAAAAGGAGATAAAGTCAAAAGTTCAAGCTTCAACCAAATCCTCAATTAATGTAACTTCTTTTTTATTTTTTTTAAAAAGTTGCCTGCATAGAACCCTGAACAAATGTCACATGGGGAAAAAAAAGAAATAAAATAAAGATGAGAAGTTTTTTTTTTTTTTAAATATAAAGTCAAGGTCACAAATTGACATTTGAGCAGTTTTCAACTAAAGGGGAAAAGAGGGCCAAAAGAAAAAAAAAAGTAAGTCAATTAGTCGGACTGAAAACAAATTAAAAAAAATAATAATAAACAAAGGTCTCTACAGGTATTTGTGTGTGTCCTTTTCCCCTTGGAGAAGGTAGCTAAGGATCTTGAGTGGCTTCTAATAAATTCGCTCATGTCTTTGCGGATCATATCCACTTACCAAGCAAGAACTCCTCCTTTAGTAGGTAAGGTGTAAGAGAAAGGGAAGAGCGGGCAACGTGAGTCCATCATCATCAGAGTCGCAATTGACAAGAAAACACACACACCTCTCTGCACACCCTCAACCTTGGCCCTGACCTTGGAGTCTGGGACTGTCTGGTGCTCGTGGCAGGTGGGGGCCGGGGGGCTGGGGGGGGGCATCCATTCTGTTAGGTTTTCTCATTCAGGGGACCTCACCCGGTTCCACCGAGTCAGTCCCTCCATGCCCAAGTTGGATCAGGACACTTTGGCTGCGCATGCGAGAACAGGGAGTGGCCCCGGGCGTGGGCATTGTGGGGACATGGGGGTGGGGGAGGGGCATGTGCTTGCCACGGAGGGCTTTGGGAGGGGCTTGGGTGATGAGAGGTCCCCCCGAACCCTGTTTGGATCTAGGAGAGATGAAGGAGGAAAGGACAGATGGGCAGCCGGCCCTGGGGAAGGCAACCCGTGGAGGAGCCAGTTTTCTTTCTGTGCCCAGATCATGGCAGGTCTGGGATGCCACAAGGAGGGGTCCCTGCCCCAGGCCTACACGGTGATCACCTCTCAGCTGGGAGGGAACATTGGTGGGGCCGAGAGGGCACCCCCTGGACCCCACTCCCCACACCACTCCCTGGGTGCCTGGGAGTCCCAGACTTTTCTGTTCAATGCTCCCTGAGCTGCCTTCCAGGGTCTTCCCATGGCTCCTCCCAACCCCAGGCCATTTGTACAAGTGTGCACGCTCCTGTCCAGGGGTGGCTATCTGGATAGGGCCTGGGTGGTCAAGCTGAGGCATCCAGGGGCCTGTGTGTGAGGCCCATCCCCCGGTGGAGGAGGGCGCCAGAGGCGGGAGGCAGAGGGCGGAGCCTGGACCTGGGGGCGGGGTCTCTTCATACTGCCCTGCTGGCGGGAGGGGCCCAAGACTCTGAGTTCCACGTGACTTTCAGATCCTCTTGAAGGTATGCTTGCCCAGACAGGAGGACACGTACTGTCTAAGTTCGTTGATTTATGAACCTGTGACCATCTGGTATAGTACAGACCTTCGGTCACTTGGCTCCACACGTAGCTTCGCCATCCACAGCCTACATTATTGCCCCTCCCCCCCATTTGACCCCATGCTCCTGGGGCCTAAAGAGAGGAACTTCCTTAAAACCATTTGGTCATGACGATGTGACCCAGAGACACTGGATGGTAAGGATGAAGAGGACCGCTTCCCCAGCTCAGGATGCCAGCTCCTGGGGCTGGGGACGCAGGCCTGCCTTTTTGGATTCTCCCAGAAGGACGAGCACACAAGGAAGCCAAAGGTCCAGCTTGACCCAGGTCCACCCAGTGCCTCTTTACCATCTTGGCGACCTGGCTAGCTTTGTTTTGGAGGTGGAAACTCAAAATAAGTTTGCCCAGGTGGAGAACTTCTTTAAAATAATGCAGAGACCCTGACCCCTCTCGGCTCCTTCTACCTGGCTTCTGGTTTGAAGTTTGGGTGACATGTGTATTTCCATCTCCTTGGTCAGCAATGAGCAAGCACCATGCCGGGTGTCTAGACCCTGGGGCCTGGGCTTTGGTCTGGGGTGGGTTCAAGGAAACTTTGCCCCCGAGATGTGGGTGTCTGGGGGATGGTGACTCGGCCCAGCCCATCTCAGAGGGAATGAGGCTGGAAGATGACTCAAGGGCAGGGGACTGCTACTTGGGGATACCAGGCTGGGTCTTTCTTTCCTGGGTGCTCATTCCCAATCTTGGCTACTAGTTTCAAAGCTTTGTTCCTGGTGCATCCTGGGTCTCCATGAGTAGGGACTTGGAGTGTGAGGTCCCCCAAAGCTGGTGGATATAGAAGGGGCCTTGGTTGGCCGGGTTCCCACTCCCAACCCCACATCCCCAACTCACAAGGATGTTTTCCGGGACTCCCCCTTGGAACTTATAATGCTACACGCCATCATGCTTCCTGTCCCCACCCGAAAACAGAGATAAATCTACTGCTGAAACGTCCTCATCGGGTTGACAGAAAAATACCAACCTCTCCTGCTCGTTTAAAGGTCCCGTATCTTGGGATGAATCAGAATTCTTTGACACAGATCACAATGTCCCTTATGACCCAGGCCTGCCTATTTCATAAACCAGCTCTGCAAATTTCACAGACCTCCACTCTTCCACCACTCCCACCCTGGCTCCCACAACCCAAGCTGACCAATTGGGGGTTTCTTGGTTCTGCCACGGCTTGCTCTCCCAACCCCAGGCCATCTGTACATGCTATTTCCTCTTTCCAGAACACTCTTCCTCTCTCCCACTTGACATGACTTTATTTATTCATCCTCTAGGTTTCACATCACCCTCTTTGATTCCCAGATCAGGACAGAACAATGTTCTGGAGTTTATTAATTAAAGATTCATTCATTCATTCAATCTTCCATCCATTCACTCACTCAAAAATGAGTGCCATCTGTGTGCTATGCTGCTGTCACTCAGCAGGGGTACCTACTTCTTTGATTACCCTTCTCTCCATCTGGGCAGGGAGCTTGTTGAACACAGGGGCCCGAAAAGTACAAGGCTCCGTCCCAATTTGCACTCATGTCTGGCACAGAATAGATGCTCAGTAAGTCTTGTCTAGTGAACGAAGCGTCTTCATTGACCCTTGGCAGCCTCAGAAGACACAACTTTTTTTTTTTTTTACTGGTTGATGGACACAATACCATTATTTTACTTATTCATTTTTATGTGGTGCTGAGAATCAAACTCAGCGCCTCATACATGCTAGGCAAGTGCTCCACCACCGAGCCACCACCCCAGCCCAGAAGACACATCTTAACCTAATTCTTTGGTAGAGATGGCTGGGTGATCAGGCCCCAGTAGAGTTCCATCTGGGTTACTGCCAACTTGGGGGATCTGAAGTTTTTTTGGGGGGAAGTAACTGGCTTCCAGCATCAGAAAAGCAAATCTATGAAAGCATTGGGGTCCTAAGACCAGGTGAGGGCTGGGTGTGTAAGAAACCTAAGAATCGAGTTAAGTCCATTTGCACACAACAGGGCTGCTAGCCCACACAGCAGCTTTGTTCAGATTATAATACGGGGGATGAATTCTAGAAAGGTACCTCCTCTGGCCGGACAAGTTAGAAAAGTGATACAGCTCTCAGTGGGTGGAGGCAGCCCCCCATGGGTCCCAGGGCTCGGTGCGTGGAGGAAGGGTGGTTTAACCTCCCACAGCATCTGGGCTGGGTCTGCATTGCATGGATCTCACTCTACTGGATCTGCTTAGGGCATCCTTTGGCAGGAAAGAAGTAGTAATTTGAAGATATTCATTTTTTTTCTTATTCCAACTGAACCCCATTTGGACAAAGGACAGGGGAGGGAACTGCTGTTGAAATGCAAGGGAGACTTTGGAAGAAGAACCCTTGAGGGGTAGACCAAAGAGGCTCCCGTGTTCTCGCCGCCCCCTCTCCCATCTCTGGGCCTCTCCTTCCTAGCCCGGTAGTTCTGGCCCATAAGATGCCCACAGTCACCACGCGACATTGACACGAGAGGGCAGCTCCCCATCCCTCGTCTCCATCACATCATTGAGATAACGAGCCTCTCAAAATCCATCTTAAAGGGCTCTTCTTCATCTCCTGGGAATTTCTAGGCATGCAGCTGCTCTCTGCCTCTGCATCACTGGCTGGAAAATGGTCCCCAAGACCCTTGCCTGCAGGAGGGACCCTATATATTGCTTCGTCCAGGGGTAACGCCTCCTGGTACCGGGGGACCACCAGGCTCTCTTATTTATTTATTTATACCCAGTCCTCCAACTCTCACGGGTCACAGGCTGAACCTGGGGGTGTCACTTCTCTGGCAGGTCCCGATTACCCCCTAGGCAGGCAAAGTAGGCTTTGGTGCCCAGACAATCCCCTCTGGAACCTGCAAGTCAGCTGTGTGCCCTGAATTGGGAAGAGTAAGGAGAAATACATGGAGTATGTGCTCCCCCCCCCCCCCGAATCCACATCGGAACACGAGCATGCTGACTGGGCTTTATTTCAGAGATGCTTTTTTGTGGGGCCCACTTAGCACATTTGAAGATAAATTTGAATCAGCCACCAACAGGTGTTGAGTGGGGGTGGGGTTCACATAGCAACCCCGTTTCCAGGTTTGGGGTTGGAAAAGAAGATCGGAATCTACATATTCTGTGGCACAGCAGCTCCTCACAGTGAGGCATGGCCAACCTGCCCCACCGGGATGTGTATAGTCATCCATTAGCTTCCTGCCCTCCTACCTAGGTCTCCCCGAGACATCAACGTTTGAGACCCTGTGCTCTGAAAACCCACTGCCACCCTGATCCCTCTGCAAGCAGACTGCTCCTCCCCACCCCCACCCCAGCCCTAGGAATCCCTGGGGGCTCTCATTCCTGCAAGACCCCAGAGCAGAGCCATTCAAGCCACAGCTGGACCTGGGAGCTATTACAGACTCTTTCCTTCTGCATCCGCCTTGCCAATCTCAGATTTTTTTTTTCTTCTGAGTTTTGCACCAGCCCACAGCCACTGGGGAAAGTGAGCAAATATTTCCCCTTTATTCCCAGAGCCCCCCCTGGTGTGAAGCTCCAATATCCTTTCTTTTCTTTTCAACTCAAATCTCACTTCATCTCCTCGTTCCCTAACACGGTGCATGCCGACACTCGGGTTTTTCTAATCAGTCATTAAATCCCCCCATCACGAACCCCAGCTCCCCAGCGTTTTGCTGGGAATCTCTCTCAAGCCCTCCAGGGGAGTCGGTCCTGTTATTTATTGTTTTTGTTTCAAATCATTATTTAATCAAGAATGGGGGGAAAAAAAGGCAACCTCTCACTTACACTTCAAAATTTAATTTCAGCTGAATTCCGAGATCAAGAGGCGGCTCAGCCTAATAGGTTACAAAAATACAATCAAGAAGAGAATTCCAATTAAACTGAACAAGTCCATTTACGGAGCTTCAAATGGCCCCATGGAGAGAGGCGGCTATAAATTTCTCCCCCCCCCCCCCTCTGCCAGATGGGGGACTGGAAGTTCTCATGTGAGGATGGTGCTGCCTGTTTAGAGGGCTTCTAGTTCTTTCCAAAAAGATCCTTTTGTTTTCAGGAGACATTAAGTTTATTTTTTTCTTGCTGGTGTTCATCTTCCTTTGCACGCTAATTAGGAAGCCAGAGAAGGAAAGGATTCATTGACTTATGGGAGTTCATCTGCCAGGAGGAGGAGATGGGGGGAGAGCAGGAGATCCTCTGGGGATCATGGGAAGATGACAGAGTCCTTCAGGACCAGGGCCACCCTCCTCCCTGATGCACTGCAGCTGACCTTGGCCAGGAGAGGCCATCTGGCCTCCCTCTTCCTTCCCTTTAGCAGGAGAGATTGATGGAAAAGGTCGCATCCCGCATTGGGCTCTCCTATCTCAGTAGGTTTCAAAAACTGGTGGTTTTGGAAAATTTCCACATAGGGTCCAGTTCGGCCCCTTTTACCCCAGTCCAGAGGGAAGGAAGACAAAGTTGTGCATAATGAGTTTTTCATCCAGTTATGTTCATTCAAAGACTCACTTATCTCCCCCGCTCCAAGGTCATGTCCTTCCTACCACTTCTGGGGGACTCCAATATCCTTTGGTGGAAAAAAAAAATGGTGCTTTTCTTTCTTCCATCCTTCCCCAGCAAGAGGAGAACCTGAGTCCCCCAATGTGAAGCACCAAAGCTCTTATTTAAAAAACAACAACTGTCCCCCTCCACGTCCCCAGCCCAAGGCCACCTCCATCACCTGTCCCCGGACCCCCGCCCAGGGCCACCTCCTTTTTTGCACTTGGGTTTTTTCCTGCTGTAAGGAGCGGCTTGGATATTGAGGCTCCCAGGGGAGCAGAAGCTTTTGCAGAATGTACAAGAAGCCAGGGTGAGGGGTCCCAAAGTTCAGGCCATCCATAAACTCCACACCCCACTCCCAGCCTCGTTTTTCCTATCTGCGGAATGGGAAGCCCATTCTCTCTCTGTGGAGTTCACCTGGGGTCTGGGTATCATTAGGCTTTCAAGGCCCCAGATCACTTCTGGGTTTGTTTGCAGGAAGTTTCAAAAAGTTGCTATTGATGAGAAAGAGTAACAGTAGCAATGGTCACATTCTGGGCATTATTATATCCTGAGCTTGAGGATACCTCTGCATACAGAAGTGAAGCTTTGCACTGGCAGGGACCACGTATGTCTTGTTCCCTGCTGGTTTGCCAAACCTGGAAAGTGCATGGCACATAGTAGTTGCTTAATGCGTATTTAAAAACTGAATGGATGCCTTATGTCACCTCATCCTCATAACAACCCAGTAAGTAGGTATGGTTGCTTGTCCAAGTACAGATGAAGATACTGAGGCTCAGAGAAGGGAAATGACACAAGGGAGGTCACGTAACTAATCAAAACGGGTCCCGAGGACAAGCTTTCTGGGTTCCAACCCTAGATTCTCTATTTAAGAGTTGTCTTTATACTTGGTTTTTCTAGACTCGAGTTTCACATTGTAAAATGAAGATATGAGTGGAAGTTCTGCTGAAGGGCTGTTGATAAAAAAAATCAACAAGATAACACTACAGGTGAAGAACTCAGCCTGGCGTCTGGCACATAGTAGGTGCTCAGTAAGCAGCAGTTATTGCTGCCACTCAGGGTTATACAGAGTGACAAGGTGGGAAATTCCAGAGAACCCAGATCCAACGTCCCCATCTTAATCGTTAGCACTCTCTCTGCCTCCTCCAATTCACAATATCATGAGACTCTCTTTTATGAACTCCGCAGTCTCCATTTTTTTCCTTTGTCAATTGTGCAAATTTTTACTGCACAAGAGGCAGATGGCAACCACCTGCCCAGTTTGGAGGCACAAAGGAAAAAAAAAAAAAGAGTCCTGCCCTTCTCCAGCTTCAGTCTTGACAATCCCCAACCTCCCCGTCATCCGGCGCTGGCTGTTGAAGAAGCTTCCCTGGCACAAGCCCTGACTCATGCCACTCCCTCTCCTCCCAGTTACCTCCTTAAGTCACTTTGCCCCTCAGAGCCTCGGGCTCCCCATCTGCAAACGGGTGATAATAAATGCACCCACCTCAAAGAACTGTTGTGTGCATCAAGTGAGGAAAAATCTGGGTAAAGTATGGGGTGATGCCTAGCACAGGGTGGTATTCCCCATCCTTCCAGCCCTTGGCCATCTCAATGTAACCAACTCCTACTCATGCTTCAAAGCCCAGCACAAATGTCCCCTTACTTACAAAGCCCTCTCAGACGCCAAGACAACACTGTCCAAACCTCCCGCTGTGGTCCTACTATACATTACATCTGCGTCCATCACCTCCAGGGTTGGTTTTCAAAACATTTGACTACTGGCTGGGTGTGGGTACTGCTCCATTCCAGAAATTGGCCTCCACATTGAAAGGGATCAGGTGTCCTATTTTGATGGCTGGATTGTGAGAAGATCTAGAAGGTGTCGGGGAGGGGACGGGTGGATGGGTTTCCTGGGGTGGGGTGACATGGTGACAGGTTCTATTTATCAGCTGTCGAGCAAGTATTTGAATATTTTATCAAGCCCATGGACTTAGTCCCATCCCTAATGACAATAGAGGGCTCTGTGTGACAGCATTCTGTGGACCACCCACCTGAGCTCCAAGAGTTCAGAAAGAATGGCTTTGCATTCCCCTGCCCTCAGGGCCTTGAAAAGAGACTTTGGATTTGGGTTCTGGACCATGCAAGAGAGCCTCAGGTGAATGTTGCCCACCAACCCGGAATTCAGTAAGGATTTAGGCCCCCAATTTCCACAGTCATATATGCAAATGAGCAGGCCACCATGTAATACACTGGTCCTTGGTTTTAATTTTTTTTTTTTTTTTGGCACCAGGGATTGAACTCAGGGGCACTCGACCACTGAGCCCCATCCCCAGCCCTATTTTGTATTTTATTTAGAGACAGGGTCTCACTGAGTTGCTTAGGCCTCACTAAGTTGCCGAGGCTGGCTTTGAACTTGCCATCCTCCTGCCTCAGCCTCCCAAGCCGTTGGGATTACAGGTGTGCTCCATGTGCCCATCTGGTCTTTGACTTTTTAAAGAGCTGGACACACCAAATGATAGCAACTCAGCGTGGCAGGAGCTATGCCACCAAAGACTCTTGATACTCAGGCTCTGGTCCCCACCACAGCCCTGTGTCTTGCCCTGGAATTTGATCTCAAATCCCATCTTCGTCCCTCCTTTTCCTTGGCTCAATCCTGCCTGCCCTTGGTTGTTTGAGTGACTGTTCCCTTCTCTCCCCACGCTGCCCTGCCCACTTAAGCATCCACACCACGCCTGCTTTGTGATTTACAAACTTACACCATTTATACCTCATCCTCTCAACTGAAGGCAAAGACTATTTCTTTCTTATTCATCGAATCCCCAGAGCCAAGCCAGCACCTGACCCTGCACAGATGCTCAGTAGATGTGGACAGACTCAAATAAATGACTGATTCAGTGACAGGCACTCTGCTGTCACCCTGAATAGGGACACAAATCTTGGGGCCAGGACTCTTAGAAAAATCTCTGGTCTAATCTAGAACCTTCTTCTGTCTCTGCCTTTGTAAGAGAGAAGCTGGGAAAGAGCCAGGCATGAAGGGAATTCGGACACTAGATTTGGGAGCCTCAGATGCCCCAGGAGCTGGGCAAACTTGAGTGAGGGGGCAGAGCCACGTGGGCCAAGGCCTCTGTGTAGGATGGAAAGAACTGGTCCCGGAAGCAGCTTTGCCATTATTAGCCTGAGTGTGGAACCACGCTACATGTCACCTCCACCTGACACGTCACCACCGCTCTTTGCATTGCTACGTGGCTGCTGGCTCACGGCCAACATCACACCACGTGTGCCACTTGCCTGCCCCATCCCATGACTTCTGCTTACATCTAGACATAGAGTCCTAACCATCTCATGAGGTAGGTCTCATTATTATGCTCGCTTTTCAGATTTTGAGAAAACAGAGACATAAAAGGGATTACGGAAGTTGCTCAAGGTTCTGTGGCTGGTTAAGTACAGTTTGGGAGCTGGAATGTTCTCAGAACACCATCAATATGCACTGAGTTTTGCCCCTGGGCCAAGAACTGGGCTCAATGAATGTTCTTCAAAGAAGAGAACGTTGTTATCTATTATTATTATTTCTTTACAGACAAAGAAACTGCAGTTTGGACAGGTTTAGGTAACTGTCCCTAGCTGGGAGCCAGAATTAGACCACATCATCATGATCCCAGGTTTAAAGTTCCACCTGGCCGTAGCCAACGTGAGACCTTTTTCTTCTGTGAGTCTCACTGAGGTAGGAATTAGGGTAGCGGGCCTGGTGAGCTCTTAAGGCCTCTTCCTTGTGGGTACCAATGAGGCTGGGCTTTAAACTTTTCTGATAGGGGCTGAGCTCATATTGGACATCAAAGTGTCTAACTCCAAATCTGTCAGGAGCCTGTGTGTTTCAGGAAAGCACACTGCCAAGAGCCAATTTGTACCATCACCCATTGGTTTGGGAGGACAGACCCGGCTTTCAGCTACATTCTGATGGCCATGACCTTGTTTAGAAGCCAGCTCAGGCAGGTAAAGCCATATAAGTTAGTCATTCTCAAGGGCACCTTAAGCTGGGGTCACTGGGGACTCTGAATGGGCTGCCACTAATTATATGACTGGGGAGACTGGGAAGCCCTTGGATAACTCCAACACACTCCTACCTCTCATTGCTCAGATTTCAAATTCACCTTTACCTTTGCCACAACCCGCCCTGGGAGATCAGTGGGATGACCATACCTATTTCCCCGTTGAGGAAACCGAGGCTGGGAGGGATAAAATGATTAGTCCAGTCAAGGCTTGCACCCAGGTCTCTGGCTCCCTGCCCTACCAGCACTCCTCTTCTTAGGACATTTGGGGAGGAGACAAAGTAGGTGGCATTTGCCCCTTGCAAGTATTCAGTGACCACGGGCATCTTTACAATGCAGGGACCTGGGGACAGTTGTGGATGGTTCCAGATAGGCAGAAGATTTGGGCAAAATTAGACCTTCATACCGGGTGCCCTCGTGGATGGGGAAGAGTTTCCCAGGATGCACTGCTGTGTCAATATCAACATATTAGCTATGTTGATCTTGACCTTCTTCCTCTTGTCTGTCTGTCTGTCTGCCCCTTTGGAGTCTGCTTTATCTTATAGGATTTCTCCAACAATCCCATATAGAAGAGGCATTCCTTCAGGGTTACCAGCGAGAAAACCTTGGTCAGGTACCTTGCCCAGAGCCCCACAGCTAGGAAGGGACAAAGCTAGGACTTAAATTCAGACCCATCTCTACATTAAATTCAGCTGGCTGAAGGTGTCCAATTGTCTGACGTCACATTTCAGCCTCTCCTTGTTGACCCAGGGAAGTACTGCATGATTCCCTCCAGCCCCAGGTTGCTAAACTGGATTCCTTCTGGTCCTGCTCTGTGTCTTCACCCCAGACCTCAACCTCTCTGAGCTTTGGTTATTTCTGTCCCATCTGTGGAAGGGAAGAGTGACAGCAGCTTGTGCCCTCCATTCCCTGAGACCTTGTGTGGATACAAGAGAAGACACAGGTCAAGGGCTAGGAGCCCCTCGGAGGAAAATTCTCATATAAATTCAAGGTCGCATTTATAGGTGGAATCAAATTCCAGATGCCAGCCAAGGCTGCCAGCCAACTGGCACAAAGATGCAGTGTTCACGTAAAATCTAGAGCGCCTCAGTCACGTCCAACGCCCCTTCTTCCTCACTCACCAAAAAAAACCAAAAAACAAAAAACATAAAAACAACAACCAAACAAACAAATTAAAAAGGAAAACAAACCGACTTCCTGGGATCTTTCACGCATGCGTTCCTGCGAATGCCACGCTAGAGACCAGCATCGATCGTCAAGGGTCCCCTGATAACAGAGCCTGGGTATTTTTGTTTTTCTTCCTCTGCCATCCGCCCTCCTCCAAGTCCCCAAGCCCAGTGCTGCCACAGGCTGCTGAGTGACCATTTGGTTCATTAATTATGAGGTCTGGAGCCAGCGGGGGGTATTTTGCCGGGGACTGAATTAAAGCATGTCGTGTGTTGCCCTGATCCTGGGCCTCCACCCCTGTCCCCCGTGTCACCACCAGGCTGCAGGAGGAGGCGTGTGCAATACTTACTACACCCCTGGCCGACAGGAGGCTGAGCATCTGCAGGGGCTGGCTGGGCGGGGGGCTGGACCGGGCCTCGGGGCTGGCCTTGCACAGGGTCTTGGAGCAGCGGCGAGAGTGCCTGCGGCGGGACTTCCGCCCTTCCTCGGGGGACCGGCCTCGGTGCCTGGGGACAGGGGACAGGGACCTGAGCGAGAACATTCTGAAGGTGCGCAAGGCAGAGAGACGTTCAAGGGACCCACGCGTCACCTGAGGACGACAGAGTGTGCTTGTGCCTGTCCGTGACTTTGACCTTGGGGGTGTCTGCGCGTGCCCATGTCCGAGCTGGACTCTGTGCGGGTCCATCCATCTTCCCATGCCCGGAACCAGCCACCCCCCCGCCCCCAGCCCCATCCCTTCATTCATTCATTTAACAGATGCTTGTGGGATGACAGGAAGGTCCCTTCCCCGGTTCAGCTGAATATCCTCCACTCCTGTGACCGTCTGTCCATCTGAGCAACTGGACGCGTCCATCTGCTTCCGTGTGTTTGGACGTAACTGTGTCTTTGGGGATCACTTTGCTAATCTGTGAAATGGAGCTGTCCTGTTGAGTGGCACCCCAACATTTCAGAAAGAAATGGCTGATGAAAGTGACCGCGATGGCGTCTGCGAGTTTGCCCAGTCTAGATCTGGTGGCTCCTTCGGCAGTGGGAACCACAGGCACATCTGCCCTCTGAGAATGGACGCATCAGGACTCGCCTGTCCCTTGAGCTCCCTGAGACACAGTAGTAAATAGCAACAGCACTGTACAGATTTGTCTGACACCCAGGGGCTCCTCCACAGGTGCCTTCACAGTCCAACTTGAAGGCGTAGACGGGACAGGTGTTACTTTCCCCTTTTATAGATGTTGGAGCTGAGGCTCAGAGATGGTTAGCATCCTGCCCGCCGTCACACAGCTTAAAGTGGCAGGGTCAAGGCAGTTTTCTGCACCTGTAGGGACTGGTTCCTGCTCTGGACTGTCCCTTTCTGCTCTGGGACTTCCAGATCATTTTTCTAAGGGCACCTCTGCCATAGCCTTTCTCTTTAGGCAAGAGTGAACCCACCTAGGAGCATGGCAGGGGCCAGGCTGAGCAGGAAGTGCACCCCTGGAGGGAACAGCTGGATGCTGCAGGGGCCCTGGGCTCTGTGGGGGGGGGGTGAAGGGGCCCCGTGGGGTGAGGGGCTACCTGCTCTCACAACTGGAGGAGCGTGACTCCGAGCTCTGGGACCGCGAGGGCCAGTGGTGGTGGCGGTGACGGTGAGATTTTCGGGGCCGGCTTCGAGATCTTGGGGAGACAGAGAGAGAGAGAGGGAGAGAGAGGTTGATTTCAATCCACAGGTGAGCAGAAAGGGGTCTTCGGGCTGGAGCATGGATGACTCAGGGCTTGCCACACCCGCATGTCACCTGTCCCTTACCCAAGGCAGGAGTCACCCCGTCACCTGGCCTCAGGACCAGAGAGGTGTCCTAGGTGGGAGCCGTCATCCGGGCACTGAAATGACACCAGCGGCGGCCCTGGGCTCTGCCCACAGGCTGCCCACCGGCTGGACTTGCCAATTTTTCAAGTGGATGGGGAAATACAGTTTTTTTTTTATGTAAAATATTCCTATTTTAAATGGAAGCTCATTAAAGAAAAAAAAGAAAGAAAGAAAGACACCTCTTGGTGCAAACAAAACCCATTTGCAGAGTAAATTAGGCCTTTGGGCTGCCAATTTGTCACCTCAGACCTGGAAAATTAAATCCAGATTCTTAGCATGGAGTCCAAAGCCGTTCAGAAAGTGCAGCACGCGTCCAGCTGAACAAGGGTCTCCGCCGCCACTGATCGCGGCCTTGCTACAGGTTACTTCAGTTCTTCCGGAGGAATCCTAACCAGCCAGGAGTGGGAGGAGCCATGGCCAGGGTGATGAAGGAGGTACAGGGAATGTCAGTGATCTGGGCCGGGCCAGGGGTCAGTGGGAGTTAGAGATGGTTCTATCAGGAGGCCAGGAGCCCATCTGGTTATCTCAAGAAAGGACTCAGAGGTTCTTCTAATGCGATCACCTTTTCATACCTAACCCACCCTCGGCTCCAGGCACGAGTTCTAGCGTTTATAAAGCTGGTTCTGGTGTTGGTCTCATTCTACCTACGCCAACAGGGAGGCCCAGAATGAGCCTCGGAGCCTTTGGGGGCGAGTCCTGGGCTCCTTGCTCTCCTGTCTCTTGCCTTCTGTGGCTGGCACAAGCCTCCCGATGCTCGCTGGTAACTTCTGGGATGGCACTGGGAAGGGTGGGCAACTCGACGCCACCATGGTCCCTCCCAGTGAGTTTGAGGTCTGACTGCGACTGCAGCTGTTCATCCTGTGCCCCCCACCCCCGCCCCACCAGGACAAGTGATGCGGAGACCTTGGGGAACACGTGCTCTCTCTGCTCTGGCATGAAGACACACTCAAGATGAGTGACTTGTAACCAAGCCTGAAGATGGGAAGTTCCTCCCTGAGCTAGCTGGAGGCTCCACTTCTTCCTTCTGGAACATCCCCAGGTCTTTGTGGTGGTGGCTGAAATGCCTTCCCTCCCACTGACCCTGAGCCAAGAGACCCTTTAGGGCGGCAAAGCTGGGTGCCCACCCTCCTTGCCCCTGCTCCTCTTCTCCTTCCCAGTGGCTGACTACCCATTATCTTTGATCCTCTTTCTAGAAGCTTCTTGGTGGGAGATAAAATATTAGTTGACTGGAAAACACATGCACTAAAATTTGCAGGGCATAAAGTAGGTGGGCTGTAACCAAATTTACTTTTAATTTGGTTGGGAACTGAGCTCTGCAGGCGGTGCTGGCTGATTTGAATTTCTACTACCAGCTAGAAACTGTGCACAGCTGGGGCCGAGACCGAGGCAAGGAGCGTCACCCGTTGCTCCACACTGTACACCCAGGAGCCAGGGCACGGGTTCCCTCGCATGCTCACACCCCATAACCATGCACACACAGCCCGCACGTGCACAGGTGAAAACCACCACACATGCCTGCATACCCACGGCGCACACACAGTGCACACACGGAGTGCCAGGGATCGGTACACCTCAGCCCTCGGAGCAGCTGTATTCATACTAGGTACGTCGGTGCTCACACGAGCACGGGCACAAAAGTGCATGGGTGTGAATGCACACAGAAGCCACAGGTGCATACCAGGTGCCCACGTGGTGTATGAATTTGCAAGTCCACAAATGTTTGCATGATGAGAAAATGTATGGACGGTGACAAGGTGCCCGTTTCACATAGACGCCCTACAACCCATGTCAGGGGCACGCCAGGAACATGCATGTGCACTGCACAACTGCATGCACACGTAAACACACACGTATCCACACCCCTACCAGGTGGCATACTCAACCTGGTGCTCGTGCATGCTAAGCCTACAGCTTCAAGGTCACAGACAGTTCTTTCTCCTCCTCCCTCTCCTCCCCCTCCCCCTCCCCTCCCTTCTCTTCCCCTCCCTCCTTCCCTCCCTCCCTCCTTCCTCTCAGTCACCCACCCTCCCCTCCCTTTCCTGGCTATTTGCCAACCACCCTCTGGCTGCTCAATCCAGGTCTTCAATTCCCCCAACTGGAGAGCATGTTGCAGGTGGCGTCTACTTACTGCTTTTTATGCCTCTTCTCTTCCCTTCTTTTGGTTTTTGGGCTTGAGGAGCTAAATAAGAAAGGGCCAATTAATTGAAAGATGCAAAAAAAAAAAAATGCAGTTCAAGATAAAAACGAACAGGTGGTTCAAACACGGAACATTCCGTGGGTCCCTTGACCCAAGCAGTCTGGGGGTGGACGGGGATCACGGCCCGAGGGCAGGAGAAGTTGGTGCCCACTTGTCCACCCAGCCAGTTCCGGGGACACCAGCTCATGCACCTCCATTGAGAGCAGGTGCTGGGGATGCGGAGCCCGGCTTTGGTAGGTCAGTAGTGGCCCACGGGTGGTAGGGGGTGATAGTGACAATATCTGCCACGTCGGAGCTTGGCTAGGGTTAGGTGTCCTGCTAGGTACCTCCTGTCGACCACCCCTGTGTCGCCCCTGAGACCTGTGGGTGGAGGGACAATCTAATCAAGGCACATTTTACAGATGTGGGAACCCAACCTCGGATGGGCCAAGAAACTTGTCCCGGATCCCCGAGGTGACTGGGAAGTGGCCCCGGAGCCCGAGTCCCCACAGCCCACGCCTTCTGTTAAATCCATGGACAAGTGGCCGTAGCCCCAGGGAAGGCATCTGAGGCCCCCAGAGCTTGGCTGATTCTGAATGAGCCCGCGAGTCAAGGGCAGGACCTTGCCTTCTTTCCACAGCTCTAGATATGGCTGCTGCCACTTAAGAAGCCACTGTCCCCTGTCCTGATCCTCTGTCTGAACAATTTGAGTTTGAATACTGGCTCTGATTGAACTTGGCTCTGTGGACCTTCCTGTCCCAGCCCCAGAGCCTCAGTTTCTCTATCTGTAAAATGGAGAAGAGACATATCCACCACCGAGATGTGACAGGGGTGAACGGGGGTGTTGAACGCGTCCACCCGCAGCAGGGGCCGTGCAGGACCCCACGTATAGTGAGTCCTGCAGTCCTGACCTCTGGGGTGTGGCTGGGCCTGGGACTGACTGGGTGGATGATGCCCCTATTCTGGAGTTCAATGGTGGCATCTTAAACAGACTCAAGCAGAACTAGGGTGCCACCCGTGGCTGGCCCAGGAACAGAGGTGGAGGTGGCAGCCGAGCCAGGAAGTGGCCCAGAGCCTAGTTCAGGGAAGCAGGAAGCAGAATGAGCAGCCGGAGGCCGTGGGTCTTACCTGTGTCTTCTCTTCTTGGAGAAGGACCTGGTTCAGAGGGAGGAGGGAGGGGGAGGGAGGGAGGGGGAAGAAAGAGGGGAGGGGAGAGAAGAAATCTGGGTGAGTTTGGGCCTCTGCTCCTGGGACAAAGCACCCTGGGCTTGTGATCATGCTGCTAGGGGGTCGGGACCCCTAGCCAGTCCCCCCACTCTCTCAGGTTCCAAAGAATGTGATGCTCACAGGGCAACCTTGGTTTGCACCCCAGATTTCCAGGCCAAAGCCTACCCATGCTCCAAAGTTCACCCCAAATTGCCAGCAAGCCTGTCCCAGGTGAGGCTGTTGACGGGGGGCCTGCGCAAGAGTCCTCTGTCTCCTCCCCTCCCTCTAATCATCTCTCTCCCTAGTTGGAGATTCCTCCTCCTCCCGGCTGACACCATCACGAGGTCCCTGGCTGCCACATGGAGGACTCTTCCTGTGTGCCGGGTTCTGGGCTAAGCATCTATCACTCCCAGCCTCATTCGATGTTCCCCCAAACCCTGTGGAGGACGATTTGCAGCCGTCTTCCAGACAAAGACGCTGAAGCTCAGAGAAGTTAGTTAAGTTGCCCAGGGTCACACAGCTTCACCTATGTGGCTTCTACTCATTCTCTTCTCGCTGTGGTATTTTGTAGTGTTCTATGAGCCCCTCAAGCTCCTCAGAGTCTTCCTCTGTGCTTCTCCAAGCCCTGCTGAGCTTCTCACTGGGGGATATGAGGGTCCAGACCTCTCCATGTGATTGTCACCCATTTTCCTCAGCAGCATGTGAGTAATCTGAGGGCAGGGCCTGGATTTGGGTCACCGTCCTGTTTTGGGAGCTTGAAAACATCATTTATGTTTCATATAAGGGGTTTAATAGAGCTGCAAAGAGGAGAGAACTATTTAAAACTCTGAAGCTTTGTTAATTAAGAGATAAGGACAAATCTCATTAAAGTTGAAAATCTTTTCTTTTTCTTTTTTTTTTTAATACTGAGGATTGAACCCGGAGATACTTAACGCTGAGCCACATCCCCAGCCCCCTTTCTTATTTTATTTTTTTTAAATTTTGAGCTTGCGACCATGCTAAGTGATTGAGGCTGGCCTTCAATTTGGGATCCTCCTGCCTCAGCCTCCGAAGCCACTGGAATTACAGGTGTGCCCAGCAAGATTGCCAGTTGTAATGCTTCAGACATCGTTAACCAGACATTTCACAAACTTGGGGAAGCTGGCTCAGGAGCAGGGCAATGCTCAGCCAGGGAGGGCTCTGGAGGGGCCAGCAAGAGTATTTCCCCGTCCTCATCTCCCTCCATGATTCCCCTCCCCCCAAAGGACACTGTCTCTACAATGGGGCTCCATGGTGCGAAAGACTTCTGACACCAAATTGCCCTTTTGCTCACTGCCCACGTCTCATATCCACGCACTGATTTGCCCACATCTTTATAATAAGCACAAACTCAGCCTCAACTGAACATCAAGGCAGGCGCTGGACATAACCAGGGGGCTCAAACTGGGTTTGGGACAATTCTAGCAACACGGGCTGAGATGTGGCCAAAACCCTGAATAAGTAAAAGCCACACTGAAGCCACTTTGAATCGGGCTTTCAGATGCACAGGGCAAACCCAAATGACCTCCCGCTTTTATTCTGTTAATAATCCAAATTGCTTGCCGCATTGGAAGATGCAGTAATAAAATACAAATGAAATACATAAAATATAAACTGGACATTTCCCATTATCCAGGGCCAACCACAGGGTCTGGGAAATGTGTGTCAGTGGCAGGAGGAGGCTGAGACGTGTTAAAGCCCACACCGCTCCCCAGGCCAGCTGAGGGCTGCCCGTGGGAAACTGGCTCAAGGAAGACATGGACCTTTCTTTTATGGAGGGAATGCAACACTGAGATTCTGTTTTGTAAAATATTTCGATTATAAATGTTGGCTTGGAGCCCTCTGGTTTAAATCCTTCTGGTCTTTTCCCCCTGTAAACATGTGTGTGCGTGGGACCGTGGATCAGTGTGTGCATGCATGTGTGTGCACAGTGGGAAAGTTCTAGAAGGTGTGTTCTGCTTACAATGTCCTTTCACTTCTGACCCCGCTCCCCTCCCACAAGGGTGAGCCATCCTAGCAGCCATGTTCTCCAACCAGATCCCACCCTCTGGGACATAGGGGGACCCCCATGTGAAGCCTTCTCTAGGGAATTTGGAACAGGGAATTTGGACAGTTCAGAGTCTCCTGAGGCTTAGCTTGCCATGTGGAGACACGGGGCAGGGTGCAGCCTTGTCCCCTTACATAGACCAGGAAGCAGAGGGAGCCGTGGCTTCTGTCTGACCCCATGAGCCCTCTATTCCCTCTCCTTGCCCCTTGCCCACACCTAGGGGGCCACTGAGACCCTCCTGCTTTCTTCTAATCAGGCCTTTCCTGGCCTCAGTTGGGATGGTGGACCCCTGGTCCCTGCATCTGGAGTCCCAACTTGTACATGATATTAACACACACACACACACACACACACACACACACATATATATATATATATATATATAAAAAATAAATTTGCTGCACAAATGACATGAGATGGTTCCAAATGACATTTTGAGTCTCCCTTCCCTATCCCACCTGGGAGGCCCCTGTTTATAAAGGAAGAAGGACGATACCTGCGTCGCTTGTGTTTCTTGGAACTTTTCTTCTTCTTTTTCTTCACGGGCGATGGGCTATAGGATGGGGACCTGTGGGAAGGGGAAGCACTTCAGAGGGAGGCTGGTAAAGGCCAGAGTTGGTTTCTCAGGGCCCTTTCCCCAACCCCTCTGTAGGGTCTCAGGTCTTTTACAACTGCTCATCAAGGGTCATCTTAACCCCAACAGTAGCTTTTTGCATTTATTTTAAACATGACCATGTACTTTTTAAGTATTATCTCATTTAACCCTTCCACATGCTTCTCAGGTACAGTTGCTACCAGAACTTTTCTGATGAAGAAACAGAGGTTCTGAGAGGTGAAGGGATCTGCCCAGAGACACACAGCTAAAAAATTGGAGATCTTTCCATCCCAGGAGGGAAATGACTGAGGACCCACTCGACCTTTAAGGAATCACAACGTCTGTCCCCAAACGCGTGCTCGGTGGACATTTATTGAATGATGGATGTCTGCTATCTCCTTTTTGAAAAGTTCTTCAACCCACCCCTAAAATCAGGAAACTCCACTTGTCCAATGCCACTCCTTGCCTTACAATGGCTACATCTCAGCTTCTTCACCCACATTCCCTATGGGGTTTTCCTTGGGCCTGACCCTTTTAGGGCTACGCTAAAGGGTGTCCTAGAACAAGGTCCCAGAAAAGTTCAGGCTCAAGTGGTCCAGACACTGCTCTCTGCTGCCCCCTGCAGGCGTCTATGAGTATTGCCTTGGCCGTTCGGTGGATTCTCCACTAAGAATTTTCAGGCCTGGTTCTCTGGGGTTGGGACACCAGGTAAGCAAGCGTTCAGGCTAGTGAGCGACTGTCTACAGGCAAACCTGGAAATATTTTTCAATGCAAAACAAAAAAAAAATTTAAAGAATGGTGTATAGAAAAGTAAAAGGCAATAAATGCAAAAGAGCCATTGACTTGGCAAATATTGTCAAGTCCATTCATTATCCTGGGCATTTGGCTTGATGGACAGTGAGATGGACACCTACTGGGAATCAAGACCCTGCAGATTCTTTCACTCCCTCGCTGAGCCTTTTTTCCCCTCATCCCTAAAATGGGAATATTAATGCTTGCCAGGGTGGATAGAGGTCGGGAGGTCGGGAAATCAGGGTAGTATTATCAGCTTAGTGTGATCCTCCGCACTGAGTCAACTCTCAGAGGAACTCAGTGCTCATGATAGTGACTGTGCTCCTATTTAATTGGTCACTTACTACATGCCAGACACCAAATCCCAAGAGGCAGGAATCATTGTCATTTATTTTCAGAATTGGAAAAGCTTAGAGGTGAAGTTCAAGGTCACACAGCCAGTGAACAGGCAGAGAAGAGATCTGCACTCTACGGAGAGTCCCCTATGGACTCCAAAGCCCCTGTCACCCTGTTCTGTTCCTTTCCGCATCTTGAAGGTTTCGTCTCCCCTCGGTGGGTGGTCTCACCTCCTTCTCTTCTTCCGGGCAGATTTCTTCTTCTTCTTCTTCCCCCTGGAGGAGGGTGGTGGTGTGAAGTCTCTGTCGAGGGATGCACTGTGGAGAACAAAGAGTCAGAGGACCCAGGGCTCCCCCATCCCCCAGCCAGGGCCCTGGCAGCCTGGGAAGGGGAAGGACCCAGATCCTTGCAAGACCAAGGACCCAGAGCAAACATCTAATTACCACCTCAGGGCTGATTCGGTCACACCTCAGATTAAGTGCTTCAAATGAGGACTTAATGAGACAGACGCTGAACGCTACCCAAACACCAATTGATTATTTAAAACAGAGTTATAGAGGTTAACTACTCCTTAATAGATTTATTATTGAATTTGCAAATGGCTCACCTTGGTAAATAAATCACTTTTTAAATAATTAATCAGCAGTTCAGCCCCCTCCTTCCCCAATCCATCCTGTCCCATGGTGCCTGCTGGAAATTCAATGGGAGGTGGAAGGTATGTTAAGTAGCAGCTGATTATTAAAAGTTTATTTGCCGAGGTCTAATGTAACGAGATCCATATCTTATACCGCCTCCCAGAACCTCAAAAACCTCGCTCTTCAGGAATAATTATTTCCCGTGCAATTAAATTCAAATGCTCAGGCTGCAGTTAAATGATGTCAAGTTATCTCCTTTTATAATTGGGGCAGGCTCCAGGGATATATTTTTTTAAATGCTATCCCATAGCAAAGAGAGAGGGTTTGGGGGGTGGAGAACTATTGGGAATTGAAACACGAAACCCAATTGAACTTTACTGGAAAATGTAATATTATCATCATTATTTTAGTAGCAATACCACCAGCATGGATGCATCTATCCTGTGTCAGGAGTTTTAGGTATTTGGTACGCCACGAAAATAGTTTGAGGGTGGTGTGATTTTTAACCCTCTCGTTTTACAGGTGGAGAAATCGAGTTTCAGAGAGTTGAATGGATTTTCCAACAGCCACACCATCCAGAATTACCCAAGCTGGGATTTGAACCTGGGTGATTCCTGCCCCGCCTCCCCCCAGCTGCCTTCTCAAAGTTGATTGTGGGGCCCAGTCGTCTGGAAGTTGCCCAGCTCCCTAGAGAACATTGTCAAATGCTGCCATGTTTAATTCCACTCTAAGAATCTGGATCATTGGGATTAATAGAGGAGTGATGAAATGATCAGAATATACATCAAGTTCTCTGCATCTCCAATAAATGAAGATCCCACGGCCCCTAGAGATAGTGTTTCCAAGAGTGTCGCTTTGAGCAGGTTAAAAATAAATGTCACAGGAATCAAGGACGTGCTGCTTAATCATGCTTACATGTCATGAAGTGCAAACAACACACATACTCGGAAGCGAACAGGCTGCTTGGGTGGATGCAGTGGCCCTTTCCAAATATTGTGTCCAAAAAGTGTTTGACACAGAGGACGAGCCTAATAAATATTTGTCCAGTGACCAAATGAGGGGTGAGTGGATGAACTAATCCAGCTACGTGTTAAATCATCAGGTTTCATATAAACACAGCCTGGCCGGGGAACAGCTGCCAAGGATTTGAGAGGAAAAATAAATAAATAAATAAGGGACAAATACTCAAGAAACAAAACAAAACAAAACCTTTTCATTGTATGTCTTTTAAAATGAGGAAAAGGTCTCTCTGTTTCAGACAAATATTCAAACTCCTGGAATATTTGCCAAGGGAGCCCAGTTTGAGAACCACTGTCTTGGACTCGAATTTAAGTCATAGGGCAAAACTGAGAAAGTATTTAAATTGGGGTAGATTTGAAGTCTGTGAGATGGCTTTCATGGATCCAGCCCCTTATAATTCCCCAGTGACTTTGCCCAGGGGAGTCTGCCCTCCCTCGACCTCTTCACCCTGCAGCGGCCTGCCCAACACCTGCCAGGTGTGCCGTCACCAAGGGGCTAAAGGGGTAGAAAGGCATGAAGCACTCTGGTGTTACATGTGCAGGGGCTGAGGACGCAGTGCTTATGTATACTGCTGTTACAGACACGAGGTTATGCACAGTGACAGAGCATGCGGCCGCTAAGTATGCAGTGGTCACAAGTGGAGCCGTCAAGTTGGTAGTGGTGAAGTATGCAGTGGTTAAGTGCTCAGTGTGGTGAAGCAGGCAGAGGGTAAGTATGCAGTGGCTAAGTACACACAGGCAGAGGGTAAGTGTGCAGTGGTTAAGTACACACAGGCAGAGGGTAAGTGTGCAGTGGCTAAGTACACACAGGCAGAGGGTAAGTATGCAGTGGTTTATGTACACACAGGCAGAGGGTAAGTGTGCAGTGGTTAAGTACACACAGGCAGAGGTAAGTGTGCAGTGGCTAAGTATACACAGGCAGAGGGTAAGTGTGCAGTGCTTAAGTACACACAGGCAGAGAGTAAGTATGTAGTGGTTAAGTACACATAGGCAGAAGTAAGTATGCAGTGATTAAGTACACACAGGCAGAGGGTAAGTAGGAAGTGGTTAAGTACACACAGGCAGAGGGTAAGTATGCAGTGATTAAGTACACACAGGCAGAGGGTAAGTAGGAAGTGGTTAAGTACACACAGGTAGAGGGTTAGTAGGAAGTGGTTAAGTACACACACAGGCAGAGGGTAAGTTTGCAGTGGTTAAGTACACACAGACAGAGGGTAAGAAGGAAGTGGTTAAGTACACACAGGCAGAAGATTAGTATGCAGTGGATAAGTACACACAGGCATAGGGTAAGTGTGCAGTGGTTAAGTACACACAGGCAGAGGGTAAGTAGGAAGTGGTTAAGTACACATACAGGCAGAGGGTAAATATGCAGTGATTAAGTACACACAGGCAGAGAGTAAGTATGCAATGGTTAAGTACACATAGGCAAAGGGTAAGTATACAATGGTTAAATGGCTAAGTTCACACAGACAGACGGTAAGTGTGCAGTGGTTTAAGTACACACAGGCAGAGGGTAAGTGTGCAGTGGTTAACACACACTGGTGAGGCAGGCAGTGGGTAAGTGTGCAGAAGTTGCTAGTGGTTTTGTACACAGTAGTTCAACACGCAGGGCCAGGAGTGTGACGGTCACATACGCAGGGGCTTAACACACAGTGGCCAAGTTTGCTGAGGTCAAATCCGCGTGGCTGAGAACACAGCCGTGAGGACTCCTGGCCCCAGATCCTGACTAAGTGGATTGAAGCCCAGTCTCTTCCTGGCTCTGGGTCTCATTGTCATCACCTAGAGGAAGGGAATCAAGGGCAGCCCCGTGTCATAAGTCATTGCCAGGATCAGAGGAGCAGGCTTGTGTCACACGCCCTGCTGGGGCACGGAGTCAGTTTACAGTAAAGGGGCTTCTGTGAGGGTCACGAACCACACGCTGGCATTTCAGTCAATGACAGACAGTGGTCCCATCAGATGAGAACGGAGCTGAAAAACTCCTGTCGATTGCCGCCCAGTGCATCACCTCGTGACACTGGTGTGGACAAACCCTCGGTGCTGCCATAATACTTGGGGACAATAACAAATGACAGTTTCCAGCTGATGTACTCATTATACTTTGATTGTTAGAGCCAATGCCTATTTATGAAAAGAAAGCGTTTATCGCAAAAGAGCCCGCTCTGCTGCCACCCACAGATGGTGCTTGACCTCAGATCTCGATGGCACCATGTCCTCTTGTCCTTGATTGAGTCTCGTGCTACTTTGTGCATCTATGGGACATGTATAAAGCACACATCCTCCGTGTGCGCCAGGCTGTCCCATCTGGGTTTGCGTGAGCACACGCTGATGTTTGCACAGTGACAACGTCTCCTAAGGATGGATCTCTCAAAATACATCCCCGTTGTTAAATGATGCATGACCGTCGTGGAATCATTATGACTTTTATTATCACCATCGTGATTATCGTCGCTGTGCTTTTTAACACGTCAGAGAGTCAGTCCTAGAGAGAAGGGTGCGAGAGACCCAGATGCTATACGTTGGCAATGTGGCATCGCTGTTCAGGTTTCATGCCCAGAACCTTCTCTCCCGGCCCCATGAGACTCACTCAACATGTTTCAAGACTTCCTGTGCTCTGGACCCACGGCTGGGACCCGTTGGTGTCCCGTCTAGTTGATTCCTCACTGTGACCTTGAGAATGGGGTTTTCATATTCCCATTTTACAATCATGAAAACTGAGGAAGAGGAACATGGTCACTCAGTTTGTCAAGGGCAGCATCCCAGGGAGAGCCCAGGGCTCTAGGTCTCACGGCCTCCCCTTCCACCCTTGGGAAGATGCTGTTTTGAAAGGACAGAGTTTCTCCTCTTCCCTGTTCTCTCTCCCCCGCCCTCAGCTGTCACAATAACTTCCCTCCCTGTTTCCTAGACAGTACTCTCCAGATCTGATATTGAGCTTCACTTCTGAAGAGCGGATTGGACGTCACTGTGTTTCTCTCCCATTGAATTCACAGCCTCACCTTGGTCACTGTGCAAACATCAGTCCCATCGCTGAGACTGCGTGGGCAAAATCTCTGGCTTCCTAAGCCACTTCTTCAAAATGCCATAACCTTGTCTTCTAGAATCAGGGTCTTTAACTAGAGGTCCCTGTGCATCAGCCTCAGAGGTCAATAAACCTTCTGAAAAGGTGCCCAGGATTTTCAGAGTGACACATTTTTTTCTGAACACAGCAGTCAGCCCTCAGCTTTTATCTAATTTTATCTAATTCTCAATACAGCTGAGAACTGCTGCCTTAGTCAACCAAGAACTGCAGAATGTAAGGAAGAGAATTTGAACCAGGGGCAGAGGTCCTCGGGCTAATCTCGGTCCTCCTACAAAATGGCCTCAGTTTCCCCACCTACAAAATGGCGTTGACACCCTCCGATTCAACATCAGGAATCTGGAGGAGATTTATTGGTGGGGAAACCAGATTCATTGGCCCGGGACTGTGGCAGGATAACAGGACAGGATTGGCTCCCGCTGGTGAGGCTGGATTACAGAGTGCTGTAAATGGATTTAGATTCTCCAGAGGCCAAAGATAGGATGGTCTCTAATATTGGGGTTGGGCGGGGGAGGAGAATCACGGGATAGATTAACCTTTTCATTAGCATCTATAGAGTAATGTGTTAGATGTTAGTCTAGGACTTAAGATCAAAGAGACGGGAGTTCAACACTTCACTTGGCCACACTCTGGCCGCCATATTTTGGGCAAGTTACTTCTCTCTGATGTTCCATAAAATACTTATTATACAGCAGGTGCTTAAAAGGTGCTTTGAATAACTGAACTCAGGAATGAATACAGAAATCTGGAACTCAGATCTGGGCTGAAATCATGATTTGGGAACCAAAGGCGCCTTCGAGCATTAAAATGGAAAGAAACTATCATTTATGGTTAGGAGTCAACAAACTATACCCAGAAGGTCAAACCTACCCCACTTCCTGTTTTTATAAATAAAGTTTTATTGGAACTCAGGTTTGCCTATTTATTTGCATAATGTCAATGGTTGGGTTTGTGGGACCATGGCAGAGGCAAGTAACTAGGACAGAAACTACCATGTTCACAGATCTAAAGCAATTACTGTCTGTTTTTCTACAGGAAATTAAAAAAAAAAAAATCGACTGACCTCTTTTTTAAGGGTCTGAAAGAGGAACTTGTAAAAGAAGGGAGGAAACAGCCAGAGAAGCCAACTTCATTTCTAAATCTCCAGGTTGAACTTCCCCAGAGACCAAGAGAGGAAAGAGGAGGGAATCTCACCTTCGAGCTCTGGCAGGACCCAGCTCCCGGCAGGCCTTGTCTCTCTCCCAGCTGTTGGTGCCCAAGGCCTCGGTGGCCAGACGCTGACCCAGTTTTTCTGAAGGTCCATCCTGGGCTGGACCTATGGGGCTGCTCTGGGGCTCTGTCCTGTGGGGGAAGAAATGAAAAGGCATGGGTTAGGTGATGCAGAGGACCGGTCACGAAATTCAGATTTTTATTTTCAGCTTCCTTCGTAGTTAGGTTGAAACCGTTAGATTATCTTTGGACAATTGTCTCTGAGTAGTCGTTTCCACTTTAAGCCCGTCATGAACCCCACATGACTTCTCCTGGTCTCTCTTCCTCTGTTCTAGTGACTTTGGGGGCCACATATTCTGGAGGATGAAGCTCCTCAATGGAGGAGAAACAACAGAATCACATCAGATTTTCAAGAGAGAAGTACACCTTATTAAGATTAAGACACTCAGATTTTGGAGCTTGTTACTGCAGCATACCTTAGCCTATCCTGACTAAATCATGGGGAGGTGTAGGAAACCAGCATTCTACTTTCTTGTCTCAAGACACAATTGGAGGACAAAGCATGATATGATTAGCTGAAACTCTACTTTGACAGTTCTATTTGATTTCTCCACCTCATCTGTACACTCTCATGCACGGTTTCTCTTGACATCATTTACCTGTGGCTTACCATGGCCCAAAAATATTAAATGGAAAATTCTAGAAACAAACAAATTTTAAGTTCCAAACGTGCACCATTCTAAGTAATGTGATGATATCTTGCATCATCCCACTCTGTCTTGCCCAGAAGTGAATTATCTCCCTTACTTGTTGATCACTTGGCAGCCATTTTGGTTATCAGATCGACTGTGGCTGTACCACGGTCCTGTTCAAGTCACCTTTATTTAACTTAACAATGACCCCAAAGTCCAAGACAATGATGTTATCCACCTGGAAGCTGAAGAGATTTGCTAAGTGCTTCATTGGAGTAAAAAAAGCCGAAAGAATAATGAATTTTTTTTTTTCAGTGAGATGCACTTATGTAACTTTTATTACAACATGATTATTTAATTTTATTATCAGTTATTGTTAGTCTCTCACTGTGCCTGATGTATAAATTAAACTTTATCACGGTTGTGCATGTATAGGAGAAGACAGAGGCTTCAGTACTCTCCTTGGTTTTAGGCATCAATTGGGGATCTTGAAACACTTCTGCCGTGGATGTGGAGGGTATGACTGATCACGTAGGAGATCACTTAAGTCTGATTACTTAACATGTCTGAGTTCCCTCAATTGTAAAACAGGGAATAATATTAGCCAGTGTATTGCTACATTGTTGTGCAGACAAAACGAGATTATTCATGCAAAACAAAAAAGTCTAGAAATTGTCTTTTTCTTTTACTTCCTTGCAAACCGATTGTCCCTGACAGGTATGAGATCACCTGGGATCTCAGAGAGTAACCCGAAGCTCCCTCCTTTGCTACAGATGTAGGCTCCAAATAATACTGGGGAGCAGCCAAGGAGTCTCATCTCTTATTTAGAGTCCCAGAGAGTGACAAGAAGTTGCCTAGGTCCTCAGCTTTTGAAGAAACTGTCGCTCTAACTCCTAGCTCCCAACCAGGAGGACTCAGGAGTTCGGGGGTCACAGATGTATTTGGCACCTTCCAGAAAGTTCTCCTCCCTGCTCACCCTGTCTTCAGACCCCCCCAGGTCAGACATTGATCAAAAGCACTAGCGTTTTTCATGCACCAGGCTGCTGCAGCCAGTGCATCAGGACTGGTTTCAGGACTCAGGATGAACGCATCTGATAAGCCCTCCACTCCTTGGGGCTTCCAGGGGAGCAGCCAAGCCCAGTCAATACGGAAGGAAGGGCAGAAAAACACATCCATCTCTGTCAGCTGCATATCAGTGAATCTTTAGAAGCAGAGCCAGGAGGGACGGAGGTTCTAATAAGGGCTGCCCTCCTCCCTGACGGCTCCTGGCTTCTAGAACTCCCTTCCACCTTACCCAGCCTCGGTTCTCCCTAGACCTCCCTGCCCCAGTCTCCTACTATGAGAGCTCCATTTCTGTGCCTTCCCCCCCTGTCCATGGGTCTCTGTGGAATTGGAGCTAGGAATTGTTACATTGTTGTGCGGACAAAATGAGATTATTCATGCAAACAAAAAAGTCTAGAAATTGTCTTCTCTTGACAACTCAAAGCTTGCAGTTTCTGCCTCGCTCCCAGCAAGACCGGCCTTGACCTGCTCTTGTCCTGCTTAGGTTCACCTGAGTGCATTAACTCCAGTTTCCTGAGTGCTTCTGACGTGGGCACAGCAGTTCTAGAATTTACATCCTGGATGGAGGAGTAGATAATCAACACAGAGGTCAACCTGTGGCTTATTTAATGGTGATCGATTATGGTGAGAATAAAGCGGTATGCAGGAGTAGGGATGGAGGGGTGGCTGCTATCTTGCAGAAAGGAATCAGAGAAGACCTTTGAAGGGAGTAATGATGGAGCTCAGACTTGAAAAAAATAGGGGCCAACCTTGAAGCTTGGGTGGTTAAAAATGTGTTCACAGATTCTCTGACGTTTATGCCATCAAAAAAAAAAAAAAAGGAACGAATTTCTTTCCCGATGAAGTTGGATGGGCTTATTAACTTCCTTTAAGTGCACAGAATGTGGTAGAAGTGATAATGTGTGACTTTCCAACTAGGTCACCGAAAGCACCTTCTGCCTTGCTCTCTTGATCATTCTGGGAAAAAAAACAGCTGCCACTTTGCAAGGACACCCAAGTGGCCCCACAGAGGGACCCATGTGAGGAAGTGAGGCCCCCTGCCAACAGCCAGCACCAACTTGTCACCTTGAAGTGGATCTTCCCACTCCAATCAAGCCTTCAGATGTGACTGCAGCCCCCCCGGAAGACATGTGGCCACAACCTCATGGTGAACCAGAAACACCCGGCTAAACTCCCTTCTCACAGAAACTATGAAGTTCCATAGTTGAATGCTGTTTTCAGCCACCAAGCTTTGGAGCCGTTTATTGCATAGTAATATCTAATTTCTACCCAGGTATCTGCAGAAAGGGAGGTTTAAAGACCCTTAGGATCTACAAGGAACAGAAAACAAAGACCAGAGTGGCAAGAGGTGAGATCAGAGATCATGTCTTTCGGGTCTGGGAGGGCCTTTGGGTTTTCTGAGCTGAAATGTGGAATCTTTGGAACAGACTTACGGAGTTTGTCTTACCTTTTGGAGGGATTGTTCTAGAATTGAGGGGCACTGGAATGAGGGGAAGAAAGAGAAGAGCTGGGGAGCCCTCTGCAATGGTTCAGACTCAGATCAGAGCAGCAGGGATGGAGGCCATGCACGGTCAGGCTCCAACACAGTTTGAAAGCAGGGCAAACATCGTCTACTGCTGGTTACATGTAGGAGCAGGAGAGTAGGAGAAGGGCAAGAGTCAAGGATGACTCCAAGGTTTTGAGCTCCGGCAGCTGCCAAGAGGGAGCCCCTGGTGAGATGGAGAAGGTGCGCGGGCGTAGGGAGCAAGACTCCGGGGACATCTGCTCCTTTTCTAGGATATGACAGTCCCTTTGCTATGCCGACGGCAGCCCCTAATAATGAGCTGTCATTTAATTGTGTTCGCTCACACTGCAAGCTGAGCTCCCTGAGAACAGGACTGTTCTTCCTGCCTCAGATCTCAGGGAGAAGGCTCCCTTCAAAAAGTTAGAAAAGGCTTTTGAAAGGCTTTGGACTAGTGCTTTCACCTTAGCGTTGATGGGAATGGACACCCAGAGACGGCCAATGACCCAACTAGCGCCTCCGTCTACTCAGATTGCCCCACGTCTTCTCAAATCTACAGGATTGAACTCAGGGGCACTGGACCCCTGAGCCCCATCCCCAGCCCTATTTTGTATTTTATTTAGAGACAGGGTCTCCCTGAGTTGCTTAGTGAGCCTTGCTTTTGCGGAGGCTGGCTTTGAACTTGACATCCTCCTGCCTCAGCCTCCCAAGCCTCTGGGATGACAGGTGTGTGCCACTGCACCTGTCTCTACAGCATTTTTTTTTTTTTAAAGAAAAGTGATCCAAAAGTTCATTGATTTATACCTGTTTCCTGGCAAAGCCTTGAGTTGGAGACACATAAGATTGGAATTTTGGCCTCTTGAAGCATTGTAGGGGACCAAACGACAAATATATACCAGAAACAATCCTATAGTAGACAAAAACTGAGTCATCTGGAGTGTAGGGGCAGCTGGGGGTGGTATTCCCTGGGCCAACGGGAAGGCTGGGATTCAGGGATGGGAAAACCTGGCTGTGGTGTGGTGAGGAGGGAGGGGATGGGGCGGGAGGGGATTCACGCTCTTTGACGAGGTGGATGGTGTTTTATTTCCTTTTTCCAACAGTGCTGGCTCTGCCTCACCTGGGCTTGGGTGCCAGGCCTGGGATCGTGCAATAAAAGGGACAGCCATAATTAACTCTACCAGGCACACAGGCAGCACTGAGGGGTATGGGGAGAAGGGAACCTTCCGTAATATAACATTTGAAATCTTTTTTCAAAATATTCCAATGCTTTGTGTCTCAACTTTCTGAAAACTGAAAGAAACTCAGAAGGCACGAAGTTTGAGTTTCCCAAATTTGATGCAGTAGCTGAGGCTCCCCAGGAATTTTTTTTAAATGCAGATTCCTAGGTCCCATCCCAGTCATAATAAAGGAGTCTTAAAGGGGTGAACCTAAGAATCTGCATGTTAAAGAACAACCCAGGTAATTCAGCTTCCTATGGGGTCAAGAATAAAGTCCAAAGACCCTGCATGATCTGCTTTCAATGCCATCTCCTATGCCTCTCTGTCCCTTTCACTGTTCTAGCCACGTGGTCTCCTTGTTTTCTCAAATAGGTCAAGCGGTTACCTGCCCCAGGGCCTTTGCTCCTGCTGCCTCCCACCTGGCATGCATTTCCTCCAGTTCTTTGCCTATGTAGCTCCTCCTCCTCATTGAAGCATCACTTCTCCTCTTCACCCACCATAGAAACCCCTGGTGCCTGCTGCATTATTTCTTTATATCACTTATTATCATTTGAAACAATCATTTTCTACGTTGTTGGCTAACCAGTTCTCTTCTGGACTAGAACACAAGCTTCACGGGAAGGGGAAGTGGTCACTGAATCCCCAGAGATATAGTGTCTGATGCAGTATCTTTCTGCTCAGAGAATGTTTGTTGAATGACTCATGGATGGATGGATGGATGGATGGATGGATGGATGAACTAGTGAATTCTGACCACTGATCCTTTGTGGGAACCATCCATCAGATGCGACCTCTTCTTACAAACAACGAAGTGGGGGTCCTGGGAAGAGTGCGGTCTGAAGACGCACAGCACTTCCGTGGAATCAGCCGGGCCCCCACCTCCATCAACCTGTCTCCAGCTCTGCACCCTTTGCAGGGCCTCAAGAAAACATCCCGAGATCCATTTTGCTGAAGAGTGATGGCAGCTGCCTCCTTGTCCATGTTGCATTAAATTAAAAAAAAAAAATACTTAAAAGGAAGGCGAGATTTTCGGGGGGGCAGCTGAAACAGTGGAGTCAAGGGCCGGCACAGTCCACTTCCCAGGGGGAGGGGCAGCCACCGGTGCTGAGTTCCTCAAGGACCCCCCTCCCCCTGCTTTCCTGCTAATCAGCAACCTGGAGCTAAGAGGCTGCTGCCGTCGTCGTCATGGCAACCGGAAGATTCCCAGACTCTGATCAGAGTCGGGGCTGAACTTTCTGCAAAACTCTGTAAGATGCCTGGATCCCCAGCCGCATGCCTGCTCCCCCCTCCCCCATCAAAGCCACCGCTCATGGGGCAGAACAGCCAGCCGCTCCGAACAAAGTGCTCATTTGGCCCAGGTTAACATCATTTTGGGAACCGGAGACGCTGGAGCAGGAAGAGCCCCGGATCCAGCCCATCTCTGGGTGGAGGCAAGGAGGCGCGTCCAAATGCACATCAGAGATGTGCCTGGAATGGCGGGTGGCCTTTGGATTCCCAGTCCAGGGCTCTTTCTGTGTTGCTCGATCCTAAGGTCAGCCAGCATTTATCAAGCACCCACTGTATGCCAGACCCTGGGATTGGCACTTCTTCATCATCAGCTCACTGCAACCTTCCAAAGCAGCCCAGGCTCAGGCGCTGTCCTTCCCACTGTGAGAGCGGAGGAACGGACCCGGAGATACGATGTGGCCGGAACACCAGCAGCCCTGCCTGCGTGTGAGGATCAATTCAGACAAAAAAGAAGAGGAATCTGGAAAACGTTTTGGAACTACCGGGAAATGATGAGCAGGGTGCAGAGTGAATCCTGATGATTGCCCTGCAAGACACGAACTTGCCCTGGGTGTTGGCAGAGGACCTGCACCTCTACGTTTGACCCAAACCTTACATCCTGCAAAGAGAAATGGCATCGGGTCCGTTAGATTTGGGACATCCCTGACCCTGATGGCCTCCACTCCTCTGTGAGCTGTTCCTGGGTGCAGCGCATGTCTGAGCTATTACCTCACCTGATGCTAACAACCCCTCACAGGGTGCGTGGTGAACCTGCCTCCCTTGCTTAACCACGGAGCCACATCCCCAGCCCTTTTTTAATGTTTTCTTTAGAGACAGGGTCTCACTGAGTTGCTTAGGGACTCACAAAATTGCTGGGGCTGGCTTTGAACTCATGATCCTCCTGCCTCAGCCTCCCGAGCTGCTGGGATCACAGGCGTGCGCCACTGCGCCTGGCCGGCCCCACATGCTTGCTCTTTGCTTGCACCCAGGGCTGTGAATGAGCCACCCTTGGGTCTCCACTTCCAGACACCCTCAATCTGCTGGATCCCATAGGGAATGTAAGTCCAGACCCTCATTCACGCTCACGAGTCCACCAGAGAGCCCAAGGTTCACCATGGGGCAGATCGCCCAGGGGCAAGATGGATTTGGCTAATTTGTGCCTTGGCCTCTGAAACTCCAGTTGATATCTCGGCCTGCAGACTTGGCACGTCCAGTCTTTTTCAAGGTTAATCTCGTTAATGGAGCCTGGTTGGAGGTAGTCTGCAGGAACATGACACTGGCTGGAAAAAGCATCGGAGTTTGAGAGAAGTCTAGGATTCGACAGCTGCTCTAGGGGGTGTCACTGGGGTGCGGGGGCGGGCATGCTCATTTTAGCAGAAACTGAGACGCAAACAAGACCTTTTTTTTTTTTTTAATGAGATTGGCATTTCCCTCTTTGTTTCATTCATTATCCAACAGTTGCTGATGAACTTCTCCTTGGTGTTAGGTTTCAAGATGCAAAAGTGACTAAGGGTCTCTGTCCTGGAAGGAGAGACAGATTCCTAAGCTGAGAGTTACAGTGTAGAATGGTACATTCTCTGGTAGGAGCTTAGAGGAACATGGAGGTATAGAGAACGCACTGGACCCAGCCTAGGGAACATGGCAGGTGACCATAGGTGACCTAAAGGATGGGTGGAGGCTGCTCAGAGAAGCAGAGCAAAATGAAAGAGCATGTGCAAAGGCCCTGCTCCAAGACACAGCGGTGAATCTTTCCCGGGACAGCAGAGGATGCAGTAAGTTATTAAGAGCCAGTTGGGTGGAGAAACTGGTTGAAAGGAACTGGGGAGGAAGCTGGGGCTGGATCTTCAGGGCCATAGGGACAGGTGCTTTTCAAGCCTAATGTGCACCCGAGTCCCATGGGGATCTTGCTAGAAGGTGGCTGCTGACTCAGCGGATCTGGAGTGGGGTGCACAGAAGCCTGAGCTTCTGCGTCTCTACCAGCTTCTAGGGGATGCTGCAGCTCCACGGTCCACACCTTGAGTACCCAGACTGCAGATTCTGCCAAGGATTTGAACTTGATCCTGGGATTGACCTGCACGGTCCAGCACAGCCCTCTACCACTCTCCCTGCTCAGGCAACGGGTGAGAATAGCTCACTCAGTTCTCAGGGCTGAGAGCAAGTGCGTGAGTGTGTGGACGCGCAGGCGTGGACGAGCGCACGAGAAACACTCTTGTATATCAGTAATCGCCCGGTTCTCAAGTTCAGGTCAAAGGACCCAGAAAAATCATATGGAGAAAAATCGGCTCAGCATTTCTTACCCAGCTCAGCCAAGCAGGTCAGCCCCAACCTGCCTGAGCCTTGAACTCCCACCACACAACACACATCCATCTGCTGCCCTTGCTCAGCCCCAACCCTGCCCCCGGCCACTGCTTTCCTCCCAGTCCAGCCTGCCGATTGCCCATTTGCAACAAGAGATCCAACTGCTGAGAAGAGGATTGGATTTGACTGTGAGGACCGCCCGAGGCGCAGGACGTCTCCAAGTAGAGAATGAGCTGAACTCCAGAACGAGACACGGCTTCCCGCGGAAACAGCTTGCAAACTAGAGTCAAGGGATGCTGGGAAGGCACAGGAATGCACAAGTCCTACTGCTATGAACCTGTGTCACCCTCGGCAAGAATAATGTCTCCCATTGCAGCCCAGGGTCCCCTGAGGAGCATTGCATCAGCTGGAATTGTAGACAGCACTTGGGTCTCTCTGAGGATGGTGAGCTGCAGGTCCTGTGAGGTGAGTCCCTTTGGAGCATCATGGCAGATGCTGCTGGCAGAGGGACCAAGCAAGTGAGACTTCAGGGAAGAGGGAAGAGGATCTCAGCCTAAGAGGAAGCCCTCAGCTCCGGGCGGGGGGAGGGGAAGGTCGGCACAAGACATGGAAGAGTGAAAATTGGTCCCGAGAGGTGCGATCAAGGACCATGCCCCGAATCTTCATTCAGTACATATTTATTGAGCAGCTGCTTTGTGCAAGCCATGTTAAATCCCTTCCTACAGAGCTTGCATTCTACTGCAATGGGCAGAGGGAGGAGGGGAGTGGGAGATAAACATAAATAAGTGATAAATAGGGGGACTGTGAGCCGGCGATGATGGTTACAGAGAAAAGAAATAGAGCAGGGTAAGAGATGTGGAATTTTATTGGGAGAGGATTGCAATTTTAAATGAGGTGATTAGAGAAGACCTCACTGAGAAGGTGACATTACAGAAAAGGATCAAAAGCAAGGGCAGAGGGAGCCTTGGAGTACATACTAGGCAGCAGGCACAGCCCGTGCAAAGGCCCTGTAGTCGGAACAGACTCAACGCCCCGAGGAGGAATCTCAGTGTGGCCGAAGCCAGAAGAGCAAGGGAGAGAAGAGCAGGAGGTGACGTCAGAGAGGCCACGCGGGAGAGCTCACGTGGGGTCTGGCGGGCTATTGCCAGGACCTGGATTTTGCTCTCCGGGAAATGAGAAGTCACGGGAGACAGGATCTGGCTGGGCTTTAAAGGATCCCTTCGGCTGTTTGCTGGAGATAGAGAAGGAGCCGTAATGGGTGCAGGAAGGCCACTGAGGGGACTATAGTGACAATCCCCAGGAGGGAAGAAGGTGGTGGAGTGAGCATCAGACCCTGGACATAGAGTGAGGGTAGGATGGAGGAGTTTCACATGGATCGCACGTACAGTGTGCAAGAGGAGGGTCGAGGATCGCTCCACTTGAGCTACTAGCAGGACCGAGTTCTTGATCACTGATCTGGGACCAACGACAGGGAGAGACAGGGATTCAGGAGGAATCCTGTGGAGCTCAGGCTCAGCGATGTTAGTTTTGAGATCCCAGCGAGACACCCATATGGAGCTGGCAGATAGGGGGTTAAGTACAGGTGCCTAAAGTTGCCAAAAGAGTCCAGGACTGGGAAATGCATTTGAGATACATTTACATTTACGTGGACTGTTTAAAGACAGGGAGGCTGGAGGGGCATCAGGGCGTGCACCTGTAATCCCTGCTACCTGGGAGACTGAGGAAGGAGGATGGAAAGTTTGAGGCCAGCCTCAACAACTTAAAGAGACTCTCATTAACTTAGTGAGACCCTATTTCAGAAAAAAAAAATGAGAAGGAGTGGGATATAGCTCAGTGTTAAGATGCTCCTGGGGTTTCAATCCCTAATATCTCAATAAATAAATAAATAGGCAGGGGGCTGGATCTTCTGGGAGAAAGATAGATCTCCTGGCTGGATTGCTATGGGAAGCCGGGGAGTGAGCTCTGAGGTCATTGTACAGAGGGGTTTCAGAATAATAAGATGGCTCAGTAGGAGTGTCCCTGCCTAGAGGACTGGCTCTTAAAACAGACTCATCAAGTGACTGAGCATTGTAGTCCATTCATCTAGATGCAGTGATCCATCTGCTGTTTATCCACCCATTCCCTCATCTGCTAGGCATCCTTTGAATTCTGGGGGAGGGGACATTTCAAGGTGACCCAGACATGAGTCCCCTCCCTCAAGTGCACAACCCTGCAGAAGAGAGGGGATAGGTATATAAGAAAGTGACCTGGGGGTGACAGTTGCCGACCGGAAGTGCCCAGGGGAGGCCGAGTTCCTGGTCCAGGGGTTGGTGGAGCACAGAGATTAGATGCTCCGGATGTCTGGACTCCTCCTGGGCTCACCAGCTGGATGACCTTGGGCAGGTTCCCCCCCCCCCCCCCGGAGAAAGCACAGTCGTATTTGCCTCACGGAACTGCTGTGGTTGGAATGAGACCTTGCATGCCCAGTGCTTAGACAATGTCTGACACGTGGTGGCACTTTAAATACCAGCCACACTTTCCAGGGACAGGCCACAACCGGTCCCCAGCCTCACTTGCAGAGCTTGCCTCTGGGGACCCACTTACTGCTGATTCTGATTGCTTTTCCCCCAGACAACCCGAGGCAAGCGATTCTGGGGACACGGGGGAGGGCCAGGAGGTCGGCGCGCCCTTGAGAGTCCTGGGAAAGGCTCCTCGCTGGGACCTGGCCTTCCAGCTCCTCCACAAAGCTGCCCAGTGACTTCAGCACCTAAAGATGGCCGACCCCCATCCCTGCCGGGTCCTGGCTTCTCTCCCCTCAATAGCCCAGGGATGAGGTTCTCTCTCTCTCTCTCTCTCCACACTTGAAATCACCCCCTGAGCCCTTTCGTCCACTCAACCAGGGACAGAAGGCTCCTGAGAGGTGTACACACCACACCCACACCACACACACACACACACACACACACACACACACACACACACACTGCTGTCCTGAGGTTGAGCTTTGGGCCCAAATCCTAACAAGCAGAGAGTAAGCCTCGGCTGAAATCTGCAGAGGACAGAACATACAAGCCACAAATCTCCACGGCAGGCAGTGAGCTCCTGAGGTCTGGGCTCCTTAGTTTTAAAATAACACAGCGGAGAAGTGGGATGAAGGGCTTCGCGGGGAAGCCGTCAGACACCCGGCCTCTGGCTGCTGGTGCCACCAAGGGGCCCTTCATCTCTCTCTCCTGTCCTAGAGAGCAAGATCGTGATGGCTCAGCCTCTGTACTGCCAGATCACCCTCAGAGCTCCTCGGGGCTGGTCCACCCTCAGAGGTCTCTGAGTCCCAGGGTGGAGAGGCTGAGGTCCAGAGGGGACAGGGCCACACGTCAGGGCACTTGGTGAGTTGGGGACTGAGCAGGGCCAAGTGCTTCTGCTGCTGTGGTGGAAGCTGTCGGTGAGACCTCAGATCTCTGTCACCAGGTCCCTCAATGTGAGTCCCACAAATGTCCCCCACCTTCCAGAAGGTTATGGCTACCCCCGTGGAAAGAGCAGCCCACAACCAATGACCCACTGACACCCTTGTGTCCCTCCACCCAGTCTAGGGTGCACCTCGCACTCCAGGGCTCCCCTGGGGTCTGGCTGAGGTTTGACTCTGCCTGAAACCCTTTCCTTGGCTTTGTCCCCTGTCCTATCCTGCCGTCTCTCTCCAATGCCCCCAGAGCACACCTGTCAATGAGCATATGCACCCCAATCCCCGTTCTCAGGCTCTATTTCTCATGAACTTCGTCTAGGACAGAGATCCAGGTCAAGTTCTTCTCTATCAAACTACTGAACACACAACCATGGGTAAGCATCGCATTGTCCAGGAGCAGACAGACTTGGGTGGCCATCTCCCGACATCCTGTCTGTGTGACCCACAGGAAGGTGCTAATAGCATCAAGACTTAGTTTTCCCATCTGCAGAGTGGGACACCTTAATGGTGTTAATATCCCTGCCTCCTAAGGTGGCTGGGAGATGCTCAGCCCATCTCCCGGACACATAATAGAGGCTCAGTATCTATGACTTGGGGATGAGGATGCTGTTGAGGGCAGCGGTGATGAGAAGATGAATGACACCGATGTGCCCCACCAACTCCACCAATCAGCAGAAAGCTCCCAGGAGACTCCGCCCCCCCACAGCTGCAGCACCAATCATCAGCAAGCCCCCCAATAAGGCCCTTTCCCTTCTCCCAGAGGCTCCCTCCTTCCTCATTATTGTTCCTCTCTGACAGGGGACTCCCTGTGGGAGACAGGGAGCTCTGGAGACGGGAGGTGTCTGGCTGTCCTCAGAAGGAGCCATTTCTCAATGCCAGTTCAGGCACCCAGCTGTGCCCCTGTGGGAATGTCGCCTTCCTGCACCGTGATCCTGAAGAAGGAGCAAAGTCTGTCTCTCCACGGAGACATTTATCTGCCTTAAAAAAAAAAAAAATCAAAGCCATTAATTCAGGATGGAGGGTTTATTGGAGAGCTTTATCTTTATTAGGCAGTCAGCTCCGTTGATTGTCTTCCACCAATTTTGATAGGTTCTTCCAGGCTATTTAGGGGTCCTGAGGTGTGGAGGTGCATGTGTCAGGAACAGATGAGGACATCTGAGGACAGCTTCTTCACCTACCCCCCTCACACACAGGGGCAGAGGTTCCTTTTAAGCTACACGGTTTCTCAGTGGATAAGGACAAAGACCCAGCAATGAGGAGCCATCAAGAGCTTTGGGATCATGCACACCTGAGTCTGGAAGCTGGTGTGTCTTGGACAAGTCACTTCCGGTCTCCTGCACACTGCAACCACATTGTAGTGTCCAGCTCATGGAGACGATGCACACAAAATCCTGGGGCAGGGGAAGAACTCTTGTCAATGTCAGCTACTGTAATTGTTATTATTCATTGTAAAGAGCCTTCGGGACAGACTCTCCCGACCTGTCTGTCTCTGCTCGAGCTGATTCCTCTGCCCCTTTTACCTTTTTGCTGCCAAAAAAGATCTAACTCCTTCTTCAAGACTCCTATCAGATCTCAACCATCACATCCTACTTTTCCGGTCCTTCTCACTGGCTACTCCTCCGTAGAAATAAATTCTTTCTTCCACCATGTTCCATAATCTCTGCAAATTCCTCCAGTAATCACTGCCTGGCCTTGGGGCAAGGTCCCTCATTTATTTAAGACTCAGTTTCCTTATTCTAAAAATTGGGGTAGTACTACTTGATATATTGAGGTGGTTGCAGGCAATAAATATTTATTAAGCTAAGCACACTGTCTCATTGTGATGATTACAATTGCAATGATTATTGAAAGATTATTGGTAGCCCCTGTAAAAGAGGCTCAGAAAGGGACTCAGTGGGCTATCTTTTCCCAGTCATTTTTAGGAGTGTACAACTCCCCATTTGACTGGACTAGTTTGGGAAGCCTAAAGTCAGGGAACTAGCCTCCATGACCCTCAAGACCCTCTCCATTTTAAGACTTCTGTGATTCCGAGTCTTCTCTGGGTCTAAACCACCTCCCTCTTTTTCTTTTTACCTCTTTCTGAACACATTCAAGGGTGGCCCAGGAGTGCCCGGAATCTGGGCACATTAATCCCTAATTGAAGGCTGAGATTTGTTGCTTCCAAACACAGCGCCCAAGTCCACATATGGGGGCACAACCTACCAAGTCTCCAGTGCACTGGGTCAGAGTCAAGGGACTTCAGATTTATTGAGCAGCTACTATGCACCCGGTACCTCATCAGACATTTAAAACCCACTATTTTATTTAAGTCTCACCATAAACTCTTGTGTGTGTGGGAGTCTTTGTAAGGGTTGAACCCAACATCTCAAAGAACTGTAGCCGGGAGTCTCTGGCCTCCAGACAGGCTGGGTCCCCGTGGCTTGGGGAGTAATTAGGTCGCTTTCCACCATGGCTCTGTCTCCGCCTCCCCAGTGCTGGCGGGTGCTCCGTCTTCTCCCTATTTCCTCTCCTGAGCCCCGCTGCCTGCTATCTGCACAGTCTATTGACCAAGACACTCAATCAATCAGCCAGCTTGCTCTGACAGCTCAAAAACACCCCGTCGACCAATTTTCCCTGCAGCGCCTTTCCCAGGACGGTGAAACCTCACTAATTTGGAATTTGCAATGATTTCTGACACACAACCTGCATTTCTCATTCTGGTAAAAAAAATGTCTGAATGAAATGTCATCACACGGATCCCCAGGGGCGGGGGGGGGGGGGGGGGGCGCTGCCAAGCAAGGACCAGGCAACCAAAAGGCCCTGTCTCTATTCCTTTCCTTTAAGTTGCTTCTCCTGGCTCCCTTCACCTGAACCCACCTCTGTGTTGGATTCTGACGGACGGTGCCATCCTCGGGGCTAATACTGATAACCATGTGGGTGCCATGGGGCACCAGCCGCGTGCGGGGCACTGTTCTAAGTGCTTGGCAAATGTTTGATTTGGTAATTCTCATCATACTTATTAAAGGTTGGTACAATTATCCAACCCATTTTACCAATGAAGAAAGGGAGATTCTGCAGATCGGTGGTAGAGGTGGAATTCGAACCCAGGGCATCTGGTTCCAGACTCTCTGGTCTCAGCCCTTGTACCTTTGTGTCTCTTGAGCTGGGCACCACGAGGCCATTTGAACACCCTCCAAGACCCAGCATGCTCCTCACCTGGGCTTCTGAGAGTATCACGCAGTAGGGCAAGAAATCTGCGGGTCCTTCCGGTGTACGGAACAGGGGATTGGAACTTGGTGGAAATGCTACCCGCAGACATGGATCATGACGGATGAGATACCGCTGAGCAGGAGGCATGGAGCCTTCCAAAAGGGGCAAGGAGGGAGGATCCTTCGAGAAGGATCTTTCCTAGGTTTGCATCCCAGAACCATTGAGCCAAAGCTCCCGTTTCTTCCTGTAGTTGGTCTGCTCTCTGCTGTTTGTAAAGTCAGGAAACAAAGAATCGGAAAACCAGGTGCAGTCTCCATCATCCCTTTGCTGCTAAAAGGGTCTGTGACATTCTTTTGCACAATCCCAGAGGGGGCTGGCCTTTATGGATGTGTCATAGGGCATTGTCCCATTCCTGGGGGGAAGTGTCAGCCTCTCGGGTTGCTCTGGGTGTGGTTTGAGTGGAAAAAGACAGGCCACCCTATTTGCCCCTTTTGATAAGGTGTCATCAGAGGGGCATATATTCCTCAGCCACTGGTGGAATCCACGGCCTGGCAAAACAGTAAGATGCAATCAGTCATTTAGGCTCACTGGACATCCCTCTGCCACGAAGAAGCAACCTCCTTAAGAACCGAGTATCCATGGCCATATTTATTATTTATTCTTTCATACTGGGGATTTAACCAGGGTCGCTTAACCACTGAGCCACACCTCCAGCCCTTTTTGGTCTTTTGTTTAGAGACAGGGTCTCACTGAGTTGCTTAGGGCCTCCCTAAGTTGCTGAGGCTGGCTTTGAACTTGATCCTCCTGCCTCAGCCTCCCGATCTGCTGGGATTATAGGCGTGCGCCACTGCACCTGGCTCCATGAACATATTTTTATTCTCATCCAGCTAAGAAAATCCACAGGAGTGTCTAGGATGTGTCCATATGTGCATGCATAAGGCAGGAGCTTGGAACCAGGTATCCTCAATATCTAGATGCACCACGGAGCCAGGCCAACTACGTCCAGGGGGACCACATAATCCATTGTCCAAATTGAGATGCTTTGCAGATCAAATGGAGACGCTGACCATGAAGTCCTCAGTATGCGTCCCCCTTGAGACCCCAATGTCCAACTGCCTTGTCCACCTCTCCTCATGGAAGTCCTGCGGGCACTGCAAACTTAATGTGCCCAAATACGTCACCTTGCCCATGACCCATTTTCTGCCTCTTTTACCTGCTGCTCCAAGCAGCCACCTGGCCACTACCCTTTCTTCTCTTTCTCTCTCCCTGCATCAGCGCATCCTGCCATAGCTGGAAAATAACCCTAGCAGCCATCTCCCTCTCCCGGTCTCCTCTGCGGCCTCCTGCTCCAGGTCACCACCAATGCTCACCCCGACGACTGCCCAGCCCACCGTCTATGCAAGATGCAGGGTCGTCCTAACGCACAGGTCTGGTGCTGTCCCCGCCTTCTGCAGAGCCCAGAGAAGCAGGTCCCAACTTCTCCATGAGGCTCTCCGAGGTCTTCCAGGCTGGTTCCAGTGACACCCCAGGGCTGTCACTTCTCTGCTGCTTGTTTGCTGTGCTCAAACCATCCGAAGGCCTGGCAGCGCCCTGGACGGCTCCCGCGTCCTGGCTGGCTCTGCGCTCCCTACTGGATGCAGCAGAGGGTGGACTTCAAGACCGTGGCCCGGAGCCAGACTGCCTGTTTCTGGTGCTGTCACTCTATGACCTTGAGCAACTGATGGCGTTTCTCTGGGCTTCGGTTCTTCATCTGGGAGATGGGGACAATCACAGTGCCAACCTCCCAGAGTGGTTGTGAGGCTCGATAGCAAACATGTGGGAAGCTTCTGGAACCCAGCCCGGCACGTGGTAAGCGCTCTGCAGCCACTGATTTTAAAAGGACATTATTCGCCCTGCCACCATCAACTCCGTCACCCCCTGTCCATTTTTCAGATTTCAACTGAGACATCACCTTGACCAGGAAGCCTTCTCCTGGGTCTGCTTCTCCGGGCTCATGATCACCTTCTCCGGCAAGTGTCTGTTCAATTCTGTTTCCCCCCAGCAGACTGCAAGCTCCCCGAGGTACAGCCCCTGAGACTTCTGCCTCCTGTGTCCTCGGAGCCCAGGACAGTGGCAGGCCCACAGGGTGTCCTCAGAAGAGGTTGGCTGAATGAGAGAACTGACCCGAACAACAGCCCAGACCATGGAGAGGTCAAGTGAGGGGACAAGCAGCAGATGGCAGTGCATCTCCCTGTCACTGTGGCCGTGGAGTGTTGGCTCGGGACAGTCCCAGGACACTGCCACTTGTAATAGATGTTTCTCCAAGATGGGCACATGCCAAAGGGTAGGCAAGCTCCCCTGCGGATGCTACACACAGAAGCAGAGTGTGTCTCTCCCTCTGGTTCCTGTTGCAATATCCGGCTGTCCCCTGCCTTCTTCTCTCAGCCTCCAAAAGACAGAGCTCCTCAGCTCCACGAGGCAGAAGCCCCCACCCCATTGACCTTCTCCTCTCCTCCAAGCGATCCCTGCCACACTGTGCAGTCCCAGAGGGCTGGGTTCGAATCCCTGCCTTGCCACATACTAGTTATGTGGACGTGGGTAAATGGATTCACACCTTTGTGTCACCTCTAGTTGTGACACGATCCTGGGATGCTCTGGTGGAGACGTGGAGACAGGAGACAGTGAAGGCAGTTCGTTGTCACTTCAGGGAACTGAGTCCTTCTGGGGAGCTCTGGGAACCAGCATAGACCACACCCCTTAGCGCATCCCATTTCTGCATGAGGGAGCTGCGCTATTTACCCACCAATCACAATAGCCCTGGTGGAAGGATGACCAAAGGGACAGGAAACACTCCATGACCAGAGAGAAGCCTCAGGTGAAGAGTTAAAGGTTCCATCCCTTGGAAGTCAAGCTGAGGTGCTCAGAAATGGTGGCCACTGTGGGGACATGGGCAGGTATGTGACAACATTGGCTACTTTGGCTGAGCCTGGGCACTGAATGGGGGAAGAGGCTTCAGTGCATGGCTGTGCCCCAGAAAACACTGACCACCAGGCCAACGCCAAACCACCCTGAATTCTGGAAACCACCAGACTTCACTCCCCTTATCAAAGCCTCCCCTCTTTCCTCCTCTTCCTTCCTCCCTTCTTTCTTTCTTTCCTCTGATATTTCTTGAGCCTCAGTTCTGCTGAGCACTCTTGGCTTATAAAGATCAGACAGGATGCTAAGGTCCCCCAGTCCAGACCCACGCTAGCCCGTTTTCCATTGGTATAACGAATGCCCGAGATAACCAGCTTATAAAATGAAAGGGTTTATTTGGGCTCACGGTTTCAGTCCATGAGCACTTGGATTCATTGCTTTGGGGCCTGTGGGGAGGCAGCACTTCATGGGGGGACAAAACCACTCACCTCATGGCCTCATGATCAGAATGCTGGAAAGAGAAAGAGAGGCAGTGGGGGAGAGAGAGGAGAAGCCTGGTGTCCTACAATGCCTTTTGAGGGCACTTCCTTAATTACCTAAAGACCTCCCATAGGCCCCGCCTATTAAAGGGCACTTCCTTAATTACCTAAAGACCTCCCACTAGGCCCTGCCTCTTAAAGATTCCATCACCTCTCCATAGAACCCAGCCAAGGACTAAATGGAGGGCCTTTGGGAAACATTTTCAATCTAGACTCTAGCAAGAAGATCCTTCTTCCTACAAAACCCGGGGAAGGGACCAGACCTGTTCCAGGTTGTGCAGCCTGTTCAGTAGAGCTGAACCCTGGTCTCTAACATCTACAGTTTCAGGCTACTCTGATGGGGGCTCTTCTGGAAGCCCACCTCTGCCCATTCTGCCAAAGCCTCTCCCTCTGGCTGGAGGCCTGGGGTGGGGCTGGCTCTGGGCTTAGGAAGTCACGCTGGGCTGATGGATGCCAGGCTGGCAGCAGGCAAAGCCTTCATCCCATCATGGCCCTGGGGCTGAATCACCAGCCAGGCTGTCTGGGCTCAGTGTTTCCAACGTATCCTGATGTGCTGGAACAGTCTCAGGAAGAAAATAGGATTTTGCCTTTTGTTGCAATTTAAAAGAAGCAGGGTGGTGTGGAGGAAATCACAGACACATTCTCCCTCTCACCAGAGAGCGGCCCATTTGAGAAGATCAATCAAATGTTTTCAGCCAAGGCCCCCACTGGGCCCCATCTTCCCAAATTGCATCAGCTCAGAGGAAGGTGGGAGAGACCGAGGAAGGAGCGGCCAGGCTGGGGCGGTAGAATTACCCGCTGTGGAAGGCGGAGAGCGGGCAGGAGGGGCATGCACTGTCTGGGCTCACAGTTAATGGAGGAGAAGGAGGGACAGAGGCCACACAGTGTGCATGGGCTCCATCTTTTGATAGAGGGTCTCCGTGTATCTTCCAGGAGCTGCAGATGCAGAGCCTCCTAGAGAGCCCCCCCCACAACACTCTCCTGTAGAGCCATGAGGTGGATCTTGAGGTTCACATGTCAGAGCCCAGGGTGCTCCAAGCCCATGGGGACGAGCCCTCCCCCCCAGCACGACCCAACAGCTGTCAGGCATGGCACGGTGCCCTGATCCCTCCCCATCAATGGTAAGCTCTGTCCTGGGTTTGCTACTAACGATTATTAAACACGAAAATTTGGGACTGGCTTCCAATTAAAAGAAACGTATAACAACCATGAATCTTCATCCTCTCCATTCCTGGCAGGTCCTTCCGGCTGTCCTGGTGGTAACCTTGGAGTCGTCCTTGAGTCTCCCATTCACACCCCGCATCTGACCTCACAGCGGCTCTAGACTCTGCCTCTAAACACATCCAGAACCCTATCACTTCTCTCCTTCTGTGTGGTCACCCTCCTGGCCCAAGACCCCATCATTTCTCACCTGCATTTTTGCAAGAGCCTCCTAACAGGTCTCCCTGCTTTTACCCTGGCCCTCCGGGAACCTGTTCTCTAGGGGAAGTCAGAGGGCTGAAGCCAGATCATGATTTCCCTGTCTGCAAAGTCCTCTGATGACCACCCTGAAGCCTAACCAATTATCAGGTCCACACTATCTGGCTCCTGTAACCAGTTCACTTCCTACTCCTTCATCCTTATGCTCTCCACCCGGGTTCCACGGGCCTTCTTGCTGCTTCTCAGAAATACCCATATACTCCTACCCCAGGACATTTGCACATGCTATTCCTGTTGCCTGAAACACACTTCCTCCAGGAATGCAAGTATTCCCATGAATTTCACCCTCATGTTCTTCCAGACTTTGCTCTAAGTGATTTCCCCCCCCTAACAACCCCATATAAACTCTATTCAAAATTATAATCTCCCGCCCCATTGTATATCTTTCTCTTCCAGCTTTATTCTTCTCCACAGCACTTATTACTCTGTCATATCATGCAGTCACTTACATATTGACATTGTTTCTTGTATGATTCCCTCCACTAGAATCTAAGTTTCATGGGGACATGGGTTTTTGTCTGTTTTCTTTACGGCTCTATCCTGGGCCCTTGATTAGCATCTGGCACACAAGAAGGGCTCGATTAATACTCCATGAATAAGTGATGAATTCAGAATTCCTTCTATCATACAGCTGATGTGCTGAAAATAGTCACATCACATGATCTTGGGCTTAGGCACAGGGCTATGCTGTGCATGTGAACATCATCTGTTATATATGTAGACTCTTGAACAAGAAAAGTTAATAATAAGAGGACTATTGAGCAGATTAAGGCTATTGCAATTGCTGTGTGACTTTGAAGTAGTTGTCTGCTCTCTCTGAGAGCTAGCTGAGGAACCATGAGAAGTGTACCCAGTGTGAGTTTGGCTCAGGTCCTGGTTTGCCACCACCTGCAGAGTGACCTCGACTAAAGAACTGAATTTCAGAAGCCTCTGTTCTCTCATGTTCAACGTGGGGAGAAAGAGAGAGGATGTGCATGAGAAAGAACTTTGAAATTAAGATCAGGACTCGAACCTGACTCTGATCTCCAGCTTCTCTATCTTAAATAGTAATAATGTAGCGGGGCGCCGTGGCGCAGACCTATAATCCCAGCAGCTCAGGAGGTTGAGGCAGGAGGATTGTGAGTTCAAAGCCAGCCTCAGCAAAAGCGAGGCACTAAGCAACTCAGTGAGACCCTGTCTCTAAATAAAATATAAAAAAGGGCTGGGGATGGGGCTCAGTGGGGCTCAAGTGCCCTTGAGTTCAATCTCTGGCATCTTCTTGCCAAAAGAGTAATAATGTCATCCCATGCAGATGTTGTGAGAATTGGATGAGTTCCCTGGTAGATAATGGTGTGGAAATAGTAACAGATAATCCTTGCTACAGTGTTACCAGGACAGTGTTATTTCCCTCCTTATTTTAAAGATGAGGAAATGGAAGCACAGAGGGGTTAAACAGTTTACCCAAGATCACACAGCAAAGCTAGATTTCAAAGTCCTGAAATCAGCCTTCCCCCCTTCCCTCTCCGGGTCCAGAATCATGCAGCTCCCTGACACCCGAACAGGTCTCACACCCGCTGAGAGAGGCTGGGGTTTAGGACTGAACAACGTACCACGTTTCCTAGGTATGGTCCTACATCTTTTAAGTATCAGAGTTCTCTGCTGTGGAGCGGGGTGCCAGGGAGCTGAATTTGGCTTGATTAAATCCAGGAGGAAAATCAATTAAATTTAAATAAAGAAAAACAAAGGTTGGGAACCCGGCACAATGCCTTCTTAATTACAGCACCTAATCACTGGGTGAAAAAAGATAACGGGAACATTTCATTTCATACAGGACCTTGTACGTCGGAGCGGCGAGCCTCCTGATGAAATGCGCGTTAGTTCCCGCCCTTGACTGGTAATTGACCAGGCGAACCCCACCGTTTCCTAGGTGGAAACCATCAGGCTCCATAGGCAGGGCTTCTCCAGGATGGGACCCGGGGGAATGCTCTGGAGGGGGGTTACGGAGAGGCCCCTGACCCCAGGTCCCCTGCCCTTTGCAGTATAACTTGCAATTTTCCCAACAAAGAACGCAACCAGCGCACAGGGCGCCGCGCCATGCAGAGGGCGGACATGATTCAGTGGCTTCTCTCGGCGCGGTTCCGAGTCACCGCAAAAGCGTGGCCGGGGAAGATCGCCGGCCATCAGTGACCACATGGCTCCAAGAAATCACGCTGACAAGGACCCAGCCACTTGCATCCTGGATTCAAGCCTTCTAACTGGTCTCCCTGTCTCCTTTCTCGCCCCTTCCAATCTTTCTCCTCCAGGGCAGCGGGGACCATCTTTATAACCCCTTCTCCTTGAGTCACTTTCTTGATTCAAACCCTTTGGATTCCTCTTGAGATCAGAGTGGTCCAGACACCCTGCCCCGGCTCAGGAGGTCAGATACCATCTGGCCTCAGACCATCTCTTCCTCCCCCTCCTGAATCCTTTGGTCCTAACATTCCCATCCAAGGGACCCCAAACCTTTATTGACCTCTGCATTTCCTGTCTGTGTGTATGCGGTTCCGTCACCCGGAGCCTCTTTCTCTTCTGTGCCTCTCTGGTTTCTGCATCGCCTTCTCCTGGGTCCCCTGATCACCTGGCTGGTTTTGGAGCCTTTCGCCTGTGCCTTGCGAGCAGATGGGTCAAGCATCCCCTGAACTAATTACTAGGAGCTCAATGAAAAGCAGGGACTTGGGTCTGGTGATTTGCTCTGTCCACAGAATCTAGCAACAGTGTCCAGCCCCGAGTCCACACACGACCAAGGGCTTTGTCCAATGAGTGATTGGAAATTGGCCCGCGACGCTCATGATCACCTGGGAGATCTGCAGCCTCCTCCTGGCTGGATGAGGCGTAGGCAATCCCATCTCCCGTGGGGGGTGCTTTCTGGCCTTGTAAGGTAACGAATAAGAGCCAAAGGGCCCTGTGGGGATGGGTGCCGTGGTGACCAGAGGTCTTGGAAGTGAATGTCATTGTTCAGTTGCTCTCTGTCATTCCGTCATCAGCCGCCGTCACTGTAGACCAGCAATGTTCTGGGCATGAACTGGGCACGTGGTCATTGGGAAGCTGACCAGGGTCACCCCTCAGCCCTGAAAAGGCTCAGAGCTCAGTGCACAACAGGTGTGAAGAAGGGACACTTCCACTACCAGAACACAAGAGCCAACCAGGGTCCCTGGACAATTCCTTTTACAGAAAAGGGGACTGAGGTCCAGAGATGGGCTATGGCCTTCCCAAAGTCACAAGGACCCCATGAACAGCTGAGGTTCCCCCCTGCAGCCTCTCAAGAGGTCCATGTCATCTGTGGAGAGGGGAAGATCTTCAGAGCCACCAAATAAGTCAGACCCAGTAGGGCCATCCCTAGACGCATAAGCTTGGGGGTGTGGGGGCGTGGGTGAAGTTCAGAAGAAGATTAGGGGGACAGCTCTCGAGAGACCAAGCATCCTGGACATCAGACATCTGCTCAAGATCCATCTGAGAGTGCGTGGGAGAAGAAAAGTTCTTCTGAAGTCACTCTTGCTGTTTGTGGTTCTTGGACGACCAGCATTGATCCACTCGGTGAATTTGCTCATTCATTGAGCAGTTATTTATGGGAGACCTACTATGTGCCAGGTCACTTGGCAGACATCTTCTCTTTCGCAACACGACCCTCAAATTAAAGTGGATTTGAGGTATTCTGATGATTTCCATGCTCCAGGCACACAGCCAGGAGTCAGAAAGGAAGAGAGCTCGCCCAGCTAGTTATAATTAACAATAATGATAATAGTTGACATTTGTGGATCATTTATTACAGACTTAGCCCTACTCGAAGCTCATATGTCAAATGGAATCTTTAATCTTTCATGAAGTTATAGGGTAGGTACCATTTATGTTCCACTTTATATATGAAGTGATTGATGTTCAAAAAGGTAAAGTAACTTGCCCAAGGTCAATAGCTGGTATGTGACCAAGCCAGAGTCTTGTCCTAGGTCCGCCTAACTCCCAAGTCCAGTATTTCTCAACGTGCCTCATGAATCACCTGGGACATTTGCGTGAGATGCCAATTTCTCAGCCCACGTCATATCCCCAGGATCTGAGGCCAAGGCCCAGGAATCTGTTTCAGAGAGTCTTTTATTCAATAAAGCCTGAGAAATGTTACTGCCACTCTTAGGTCAGCTTTCAACTGAAAATAAAATATCTCATTTAGAGTTCTCACCCAGCTGATTTGGAAAAAAAACAGAATGAAAGGAAGAAAAACCATCAGGACTCTCCCTCGGTCCCCAGAGAGCGACGAGAGATATACAATGAAGACAGCAGAGACATTTGGACGCCAGCACTCCAGCAGATGTGTTTACGCAAGTCGGTTTGATTACAGGTGCTAAAAATACCCCTTTAAATTTAGGAGCCCAGAACATTTCCCAGTGCTTTTACCAAAAAACAGTCTTTTTTTTTTTTTTTAATTTTAATTCATCGCTAACCTGCACAAACCTTCAACGAGTTATTAGTTTTGATGTTGAAGTCCCAGGGTTTGTTATAGAGAATTATAATGACAAATCACAGGGACACTTTCTCTGATTACACAGAGTCTCAGGGTGCGGGGCACTCGTCTCCTGCCGGCTGTTTCTCTGAATCAGCAAAGTGCCAGCTGTCCCCTGCGCTTCCTGGGGCGGCGGAGCACCAGACTCGACAACTTCCCCAAATAAATCCTCCCTCCAGAGTCCCCAGCCCCCACTTTCCTCTCCGCAGTCTCTTTTATCATGGTCGGGCGCTTTTCGTCTTTGGTATCGTCTTGCAGACCCTAGAGTTCCAAAGACTTGATTCACAGATGAGGAAACCGAGGCAGAGGAAAACCAGAGTCACTTGGATGAAGTGACAAGACATGGGAGCGTCAGGGCAGGAGCCAGGCATCGTGCAGGGCCACTCCCAGGACACCAGACGGCCTCTCCTGGAGTCAACACCTCCCCTACGTCCTGTGGACGAACTCGGGCAAATAGCTAAACCGTCCAAGGCTGGTTTTCTCACTTATAAATGGAGATGATAACACTGTCCACCCCAGGGAGAGGCTGTGGGGGTTAAATGAGTGCAACATGCTCAGCACATGGTTAGTACAGAGTAAGCCCTCCATAGCTGGCCACCCTCACCACAGTCATTACCACTACCCCATCACCATTACCACCGCCGTCACCATCACCGCCACCATCACCACCAACATGTCTCCATCGTCACCACCACCATAGTCATCACCACCACCACTACCGCCATCATTATCATCAATATCGCCATCACCACCATCACCGTCACCATCCCCATCACCAATGCTGTGACCATCACCACCATCATCACCACCAATACCATCACCATCATCACCACCAACACCATCACCACCAATACCACCATCATCACCACCAACAATCTCCATCACTACCACCATCACCTTTACCACCACCATAATCACCACCACTACCATAATCATTACCACCAGCACCATCACCATCACCATAATCATTACCACCACCACTACCACCATCATTATCACCATCACTATCATCACCACCATCACCACCATAATCATTACCACCACCATCATCATCACCACACACCTACCACCATCATTATCATCATTATTGCCATCACCACCATCACTGTCACCATGATCACCACTATCACCATGATCACCATCACCACCATCATCACCGCCACCATCATCACAATCATTACCACCACCACTACCACCATCATTGCAACAATATCACCACCGCCACCATCACCATCATCACCACTACCACCATGGTTACCACCAGCACCCCCATCCTGTCTTCACATCAGGTGGTCCAGATCACACACTGAATCCTCACTGATATGAGAAAATTTTGACCTTTTCTTTTACCTTGTTCACTTTTTGAAATAAAATGAAACAATACCGGACACATAGTAAGTGCTCAGTAAATGCTTGTTAGCCGATCTATGAACGAGTGGGAAGGTTCTAACCCACGGACATCTGCTCAGTCGGAGCTTAGGTGCTGCCGACCTTCCCACGACCCATCAGCCCTCCCAGGAGGGACCTGCTCTCTGCCTCTGCCCATCCACTGGGACTCTGCAGATGGCCCCTCCCCTGAGTCCTGGGTCCCCTTGTCTGAGCGTCTCTCACGCTGCCTGGCTTACAGAGCGCTTCCCCTTGCATTCCCTGTGGAACTTCATCACCCTCACTCTCCCTGAGTCTGGTGTACGATGGGGACAAGGACAGCAGCTTCCCTGTGGTAGGTGTCACACACATCTGTTGGGGTGAATTCTTGGGCTTATTTGTCGGCTTGCTTAGGGCTTTTCAGTGATTGGAGAAGCCTTGAAGCCAGGGGTATCATAGAAGAAGCCCAGGGGAGTTTCTGAACAATGTCATTGTCTAGTCCATCCTGGTCTGTGGGGCAGGGGCTCAGGCCTGGGTACCCGTCCTCCTGGCTGTCTGTTCTAGAGTGACACCTACTGCTTTAGACCAGTTAAATCTCTCTCTCTCTCTCTCTCACACACACACACACACACACACACTCAGATAGAGCACATAGTGATGTCTAGCCCTCTTGACTGGGAGCCCCCAAAAGTACAGGTCAAATATTCATCTTTGCGTCTCCAGCCTTCACGTATGGATTAGGCACTTAATGGATGCTTATGGAACTGGATCGAGGGAATCTTCTACAAGAAACACCATGACCCTGTTGGCTTTCGGAGCTGGAGGCTCATCTTCTGAACCTCACAGATTCTCAGTCGCCTCATCTCTGCACTGAAGGTGAGAAGAGCATCTATTTCTTGGAGCTATTTGAAGTCAGCTTCGAATGAGATCATGCAGGTGAAGAGAGAGATGTCCAGAAAAGGTGATTTTTTTTTCTCTTTTCCCTTGATGAAGTCCCACAGTTAAGGAGTCAGAGGAAGGGAAGAGAAGCAGCTGTGCTTAATCTAAGCAAGAGGTCCCTCACCACCTAGGACCGGCACACGTTGGCAGAAGCCCACGCTCTGTGCTGGGCTCCTTAAGACAACTCACACATGATCTCCTTTAAGCCGGCCACAGATGGGGGGGGGTTATGATGAACATGGTTTTCAGGTAGGCAAAAGAAGGTTCAGAGAGGCTAGTTACCTAGCCCAAGGTCACACAGCAATCCAGTAGCAATGCCAAGGTCAAATCCCACATTGTTAACCAACTCTCTCAAATACCCGCCCCTGAACTTCCTTGTTTTTCAAAGGCAGGTGATTCTTTGGCAAACTCGCTTCCGGCCCCCATTCTTTCCTTGAGGTGTCCTAGTTTTCCCTCTTTGTGTGCCCAGTGGCACCGTGCACCTGCGGCGGTCCTCACCTGTTCTCTGGACCGCTGGGGGATGGACCGGTGGGCTGCAAGCCGACGGCCGGGTCTCATTTCTTTGTTCTCTTTGGAAGCAATGATGATGATCAGCACTTTTGAATCTGCCTATGGCAGGTTCGGTTCTGGGTTCTGATGGGCTCTGTGACCTTCGGGCAAACACCTTGTGGCAGCTGAGCCTCAGTTATCCCTTCTGTACATGGGGCTAGCAATGCCGGCAGACCCTCAGGGCGACTGGGAGGATTAAGGGCCTTGAACCTAAGGGTCTTGGGAACAAGCTCCTAAGTGCCAGAAACAGCAGTTGTTCCAATTTGGAGAAGACGGCCTCACCGCCCAGAGGCCGGCCACCTGCCTGTAACTGCAACAGACTCGCGGGCTGCCGAGGACCTGGCGGGGTGGGTGGGGTCCCATGTCTCTGTTCAATTACCTCCATCTGTGGCTGAAACAGCCCCTGCGTAATGGACTGATTAATCTCCTTATCACACAGAGCACACAGTGTAATTACATCAGAGAATTCAGATCCCCGAGCCCAACATCCATCAAATCAGAGGGAGCAGCCCCTCCCTTCCCTAACAGCTCGGGGGCCAGAATACATCTTCCCTCCCTGCCCTTTGCTCCTCCTTCCCCCAAATGAGAAATCTGGACCAATACTTCTCCGTGCAAATGGCTGCCGGAGGGGCAGGTGAGGAGGAAAGGGGAGAGGGAGGGTCTATTTTTAGCCCGGCTCCCTCTCAGGACCTGTGACCGCTGAAATCCCTCCCATTATAAAGCGGGTTGCTGCTTGAGTTTGGAGTGAATAAGTGGCGGACAGTAGAGTAATAACTGAGCAGTAGTAACCAGCACCCAGAGTCGTCTTGCACTAAATGCCTACTGTTGAGTCTGCCCAGGCAGAAGGTGCTGATTGTACCCATTCTACAGATGAGGAAACTGAGGTTTGGAGGAGTCCAAGATTTCCGGGTTGGTAAGTAACAGGGACTCTGAAACCTGCACTCTCAGACTCCGCTCCCCTTGCCAACCAGAAGGGGCAAACATGCCCCAGGCATCCTCCTCTAAGACTCAGTCACCCTGTTGTCAAATGATTCATGAGCATCTACTATGTGAAGGGCGCCAGGAAAGCAAGACTCTGAGCACTGGGAGTCCTCAGTCCGATGGGGAGGATGTGTGGGACCTTCACTAGACAGCAACAAGGTGGCAATGGCAGGGGTGACTCACAGACCTGGGGCTGTGCAGAGCCACCAGGTGTGGAGGATGTGACTCTGCTTCTGTGACATTCTAGAACAGGCCGATCTAACCCATCATGGGAAATCCTCAGGACGTCAACCTTGGGGCCGGGGGCTGGGTGAGAACTAAGGAAAAGATGGGAGGGGATTTTCTGAGATCATGGAAGTGTTTTACATCATGAAGGAAGGGGTGTGGGTTCCGGGGTGTGTGCACTCGGGGAGACTCAGTGAACTGGATGCTTAGATGGGTGCATTTTATCAAATGTAAATTCTCCCCCAAAATACTTCAAATATTGAAAAATGAACAGAAATAACATTGGTGATAATGCTTTGCTATGTGCTTAGTGTGTGCCGAGTCTTCACCATCATTGATAAACTCCATTCTCACAATAGCATGATTAAAGCTCAGAGAAGGTGAGCGACTTTCCCAAGACCACACAGCCAGAAAAGGCCAGAGCCAGGATTCCAAACCAGATCTCTGTCTCACACACACATACACACATGGGCACATGCATACACACCTGTGTTCCCAACTACTGTTCTCTCCTGCTCTTCCCTTACCATTGTTCTCACACTGAGACTCACTTATATTAACTTATTCATTTTTAAGTTAATATTTGATATGCTGGACCGTGGGGCCAGTTTCAGAACCGTATGATTAAAACATACCTGAGACTGAGCTAAAGTGTCTACCGGGCTGTGGGAAGGGAGATGAGCAGGTGACTGATCACATCACGGTATGACATGCTCTATTGTGGAGGACCCCAATGCTGGGGAAGATACACCCAAGCCTTCTGGGGACAGGTGATACCCCCAAATCCTGCACAAACTTCCTGTCCCCCTGTTTCATCTCTGAGCCTCCAAGAGACAGATGGAGTGGAAAGGGGGTGGCTTTGACATTTCTGAAATCAGGTCAGTGGGGATGAGTCCCAAGGCTCACAGCTGAATCTCTCATTATCTGGTTCTCATTCCAGGTGGGGAAAGGTGTGGCCCAGCCAGACCCCTCGGGGATAATGGAAGCTGGGCTTTGAACCATAAGAAGGGACAGGGTGGACAGAGAGGAAAGGAGCCGTTTCTCAGTTTGCTCCAGCTTCCATGAAGCCAGGAGAGGTGGCACCTTGTGCTGGTTGGGTGACCATTGACCTGTTTCCATTTGTAGACTAGGTGGCCACTGAGAACCTCCCCAGTAAAATAGATCAAAACAGCTCTTCTGCTTGAGGCCGGGGATGGCTATCCTAGATGCCTGGCCTCCCAGACCTCTCCTCTTTCCCCAGGGCCCTGGGACAGCTCCATAAGACAATTTGGAAGCAGCAGACACAGGTGGACTCTAAGGTCCCCCGGCTGTAAGCTCTGAGGGGCAGGTGACTCAGAGGGCTGTGGTCTGCCCTGACCACCAGAATCCCTCCTGCTCAGACCCTTGCTTCGCCCAATAAGTAGTCATGGAGAGGACAGTCCATTCACTTAGAAAGTAGACAGAGACTTTAGTTTCCTCAGAAAAGGTGAGGGAGGTGCCTCAGACCCATTTTGCTTGCTCTGCAGAATCCACGTCTAAAGCTCAACTTCCTTGCCAAATTTCAAAATCCTGCTCTTCTTTCACAAATCTTAGTTCTAAGAAAGATCAAGATTGGAGACCAACGGACGTGCCTTCCGCTCCCAAGGAAGCTGTGTCCCCCTAACGCACCTGGGTTCCCATCTGACCCCTTTCAGCTATTTATGGCACTTCTGCCACCCTGGCATTTAATTTTGTGATTTTGTGTTTTCGGGGCTGGTTTCTTCTGTTACCTTCAGAAATGTCAGAAATGCACACCTGGGTCCAGCTCTGTAGTAGGACACATCTTAAGTGACCGTGGGGAACCTGGTGGTGGACTTCTGATTCTGGGTACCATCTAAAAGTGATCTGGTTTCTCTGCAGCTGGCTCTGAACACCGGTCTGTTCTGTTTGGTTCCTTCCATCCGGGGAGCAAGAGGGTGGATTCCCGTCTCACCACCTGACGATCGCTCTAGGAATGACCCCCGTCCCGTCCCCACAGGTGGCCCTCCGGAGTTCTTGCGCCTTTTGGGGAGGATGCACCCCCTCTCCCGGCTCCTGCAGGGCTCTTGGTCCTCAGGTCCCAAAATGTTAGCTCAGCCCGGATCAGGTTTGGAGAGTGCCACCAAGCTGACAGCGGTGGCCTCCAGCTGCTGGGATTATATTTTAATCATCTAAATCCACAGTTTCCCCCAAGCGTGTCCCCAGCCTGAGCTGCCTGGGCCACTTCAGAACCATGGAGAGCGCTCTCCGCAAACGCAGGTTCCCGGCCCCGCCCTCGGGGATTCTGATCCTAGGGGGCAGGTTGGAGGAGGGGAGGGGGCCAGGTCTGCACCCTAAAGCCATCCTGGGGCCCCTTGCCAGGGGTGGCGACCAGAGTTGACAGGCCAGACCTCTCCCTTCTCCAGCTCTCCTCCTTCCGTTCCCTGAAACCTTGACTTTCCTAGTTGGGGCTCTCCGATTCTATTTTTGCCTCACCTTGAACTTGGCTCAAGGATATCTGTAGCTCTTTTCCTGATTTTCTCCCTCTGCCACCTTGAATTACTTCCTTCAGCTCAGACCCCCAGGTTCCCACTTCCCCAGGGCCATGCAGGAAGGAAGAAAGACACCCTAGAGCTGTATCTTTGGGGAGAGGTTTAAAAAATAAGAACCAGAGGGACCCCAAGCCATCCTCGCGGCCCTCTGCTCCCCGTTGGGGAGGCTTCCAGGCTCCAGATCTTTCTTGCTCCCCTCCACTCCCCTCCTCTCTGCTTCTAAGTCTCACCTTCCTTTTAGAATCAATTAGTGGGGGAACAGGCGCCCATTTTATCTCTGGGCTTTGGAAATCCATCAGCTGTCCCCGACACCGGGGTGTTTGGAGAGGGGGTTCTGGGTGAGGGCGATAGAAGCCGGTGGTGAACCGATGTGGACTGCGGAGCCCAGGGGTCCACCAGGCTGCAGATGAATATATACAACTCCAAATCAGGGAAACAGCGGCTCTTCAAGGTGATTTTGCACACGCACAAAATGCAGAGAAGTGGAGGATTCGGCTCTGGCGGAAACTGTCTGCACAAAGCTTGCTCTGCATCCCATTTCTGTCCTGCAGATGCCAGATGGGGGGACAGTAGGGATGAGGATGGTGGGGACGATGAGGACACCCGACTGGTGTCTGCGAGCCCCACATGCATTGGATCCTCGCCTCCGTTCTGACATAAGTCCTCTGTCACCCTTGCTGGGTTCCAGATGAGAAAATTGAGGAATGGGGAAAGTCAGACACCCACCCAAGGTGGGTGCCCCGAGGTGCAGGGACCAGGCATTTCCCAGTCTGAACCACAAACCTGGTACTTAAGCACCAGGCTGTTCTGCCCATGATCCTGGGCTCTGTCCCTCACTTGGATGCCACAGTCTGGCTGGGCCACAAAATCACGAGCCACCACACAGCTTGTAGATTCAAACAGCAACTCTTTATTCCCGAACTCACACCAGCCGTCTACAATCACGTTCTGGGGAAATCCACGTTCTCTGCCCAAATCCACGTTCTCTGCCCAAATCCACCTCCTCTGCCCAAAATCCACCTCCACTGGGCTTCTATCTCCAAAATATACTGTCTGAATCCCGTGAGAACTCAAGGGGAACTCAGGCAGCAGGATACGCCCTATTCCCAGGAGGAATAATCTTAAACCTTAAACCTGGAACCTAAACTGGGAACGCCCTAAACACGATTATCTTAAAACCGGGAACACCCTAATCTGCCTTGGTCCTTGAGCAAGGTCACCTACATTCAATGTTGCTGCAACATGTCAGCAACATGGGGTACACTGGCAAGGAAATTGTCATACCTACTTGGCTAATGGCTCCCAGCACTTGGACATCCCCAGTGGACTTGTATTCTGTGACCATCTGCTGGGTAAGGTGCGTGCCACCAGCAGCTTGGAAAATAGCAGTGCAGCTGGGGAGGCCAGAATGGATGATTTAAAACATGATTTAAGATGCCAGCCTCGGTGTTAAGAGCTTAGGTGTAGTATCTCATTTAATCACTCCAGCTCCTCCGTTAGCCCTATTTTACAGGTAAGGTCACTGAGGTTCAGAGAGATTTCATCTCATGTCTAAGGTCACATAGTGAGTGAGTGGAGGAGTTGAGATTAAAATCTGGACCTGTTGGCTTCTAGGCTCCAAGCTCTGACCTGATATGCTCATGAAAAGGTTAAAAAACAAAACACTAAAATGGTTCCAATAAGGTATATGATAAAATGTCCCCAAGCTCTGAGGTCTTATTTGTAGAAATGTCCATGGGGCATTTACTATGGGTCAGATATGCATGAAACTAGACCTTGGGGGGTAGACATTGATTGATAGAGCCAGATGTGGTTCTTCCTTCATGGAAGTCACTGTCCAGAAGAAGATGCAAAACATATATGAAAGAACCCTAAAGGATAGGGGGTGGTAGCAGGTGACATGCAATAGTGATGGCCAAAGCAGAAAGACAGTGAGCGAGAGGACTGTGAATGAGACCGGGTGGGCAGGTGGGAGATGACTTCACAGGGCCCAGAGGCTATGGGTCACGGTGTTTGGGCTTCATCCTGAGAGAAGTAGGGAGCTATTGATGGTTATTAAGCAAGAGAGTGACATGCTCAGGTCCACTTTTGGAAACGAGGAGACTTTTGCAGGGGTTCTGACCAGACATGGTGGGGAATTGAGGAAAGAAGGTGGCTCTGTGGAACTTGATCCTGGTGCAAGTTCTGCTCCTTTCAGTCACTCCTGCTGGTCCCACTCGACAGCAGCTGAAGAGGTGTGAATGGTTTGGGATAAATATATCTCAGCAACCTAGGGACATCACATTTCTAGACTAGGGTGGTGACGCTCACATTGCAGTGGGCATCTGAAACATGTGGCGGGATTGTCATAGGGCTTGGTATCCCCAACCCTGCTCCTTGAGCTTCTGGTTTGGTCCCCTGGAATGGGACCCAGAGATTTGCATTCCAAGCAAGCCCCCAGATGATGATGATCCTGCAGACATGGGGACCACATTTTCAGGCCCAGCGGTGGAAAGTAATGGCTCCCCATTGGGAACCACATCCATTAGACCCAAATCCAGTTTCTCTCCCCCTTTAACCTAAATAGGATTGGATCATCCCTCCAACATTCAGGGATTTTTCTTTAATCTGTAGAATGGGATCTGTAATATCCGCATCGCAAATTTGTCATGTGTTTCCAGTAAATCAGGTAAAAGGCTTATTATTACTTGGCACATAAAAAGAGGTTCAATAGATATCAGCCATTGTTGTTGTTATCCTGGGGAAAAAAAGCTTAAACTTGCACTTGGCCAATGACACCTAAGTATTGAGACTAAAAATGATATCTTAATGAGCTCTCCAAGCCTGGGGCCTCTAGAGTGACAAGAAGCTAATATCAGTTAATAATAACAAAAATGTGAGAGCACATATGGTGAGGTTACTGTTTGTCAGGCAAGACTTCAAAAACAGACAGGAATTGGAACCTGTTTCTTCATAGTTGCTAAATCAGCTTGCCTCTTCATCCATCCATTAATGAGAAATCCCTTCATTAATTGATGAATCCACAATTTTTTCCATCCATTTATCCATTTATTCATCCATCTATCTATCCACCCATCTATCCATCCATCCATCTACCTTCCATCAATCCATCCATGTATCCATCCATTCACCCATGTATCCATCTATCTATCCACCAATTCATCCATCCTTCCATCAATCCAGCCATGTATCCATCTATCCATCCATCCATTTATCCCCCATCTATCTATCCATCAATCTATCCTTCCATCAATCCATCCATGTATCTATCCATCCATCCATGTATCCTTCCATCCATCCATCTATCCATTTATCCATTCATCTATTTATCTACCCATCTATCCATCCATTCATCTATCCTTCCATCCATCCATCCATGTATCCATCCATCCATCCATCCATCCATCTATCCATTTATCCATCCATCTATTTATCTACCCATCTATCCATCCATCCATCTATCTTTCCATCCATCCATCCATGTATCCATCCATCCATCCATCCATCCACCCATCTATCCATCCACCCATCTATCCATCCATTTATCCATCCATCTATTTATCCACCCATCTATCTATCCATCCATCCATCCATCCATTTATTTAACAAACCACCTAACAATGTATTTTTCTAACTCCCTATTCTGGACTATAAACTCTCGGGTACTAAGAAATCCAATGGGAAAAAACCTCTGTCAAGTGAAACTGGGATTTGTGCCCTCTGGCATCCAAATTAGCTGAGGTTTCTGTGTTTTATCTGGGACCCTGACTCACTCATAGCTTGGTGGAGGTGGGCAGAGGGCAACTCAATCCTCCACCTGAGAACCAAAGGAGACAGGTGGTTAAGAGGTGAAGCTCCCGAGTCCCATGGACCTGAGTCAGGTTCCTGATTGTGGCTTTACAACTTCTTACTTGTCAGGCCCTGACCTATTTCTGTGAGCCTTGATTTTCTTGTCCACAAAATGGGAATGTCAATCTTCCCCCACCTCATTGGGGTGGTTGTAAGATAGGGCATACAGAGAGGTCAGCCTGACTCTTGTATAAAGTGACAGATCAGAACTATGATTATCAGTAGAGCCAGAACGTAAGGGTCGATGGGTAATTTGCTCAGATCAATGTCTTCATTATCAGCTGAAAACAAACTTTGCAGTTTTCCTAAGAATACATACAGAAATGAGATGAGAAATAAAAGCGTTTAATTTTTTTTTTTTTTGCCACAAATTTCTGCCAGGTAAACCGGGAAAGGAAGAGAACCATATATCAATGTGCTATGGATATTGATAGGACACTTTCTGCATTTTCAGAGCATGTTTCTATCTTTTCTCTCATTCTACCTGGACAAAACCCTAAGCTTTAAATAAACAAGGATTTCTTAGCCTCAATTTATAAACAAAGAAACAAGCTCAGGGCAATTAAGTGGCTTGCTTAAGGTCACACAGCAAGTTACCAGCTGGGTTATTTTATTTAGTGTGTTAAAATGTTTCCTTTATTTTTCCACAGCACCACCTGACAACCTCGGTTCAATTTCTTGGTTTTTCCTCTTTTAATAAATAGGAAACCAGAAGCCTTTGGCCGGCTTCTCTGGCTTCTTATACTCTAATGCCATCACCGGGGAAAGAATACATATACGTGTGTGTTTTGGCTATCGTAAATTATTAATGGCAATCTCTTTAGTGTGTCAATTCTATTCCTTTGTTTGAAACATTCCTTTTGGCATTGAGAACAGCACTGAAATAAATAGTTTATTTGCCAATAACAGAGCTTGTTAAATTTTAATCAAATAGAGTATTGTGAGCACGTAGTTCCTCGGGTATACCCCTTGGGGACACGAGAGATCGCTGTAGAAATGAGTGAATAATGGGGCCACTGGAAGCCAAAATAAAATGGCCAATGGATCCTTGATGTGGATTAATCCTATTTGAGTTGTAAATTAGCGGGGTCTCTCCCCCTACTCCTATTAAAATTTCCTTGTTAATTATTTTTGGGAGATAATAAGACCAACTAGATGTGGGGGCCATTGTTTGGTTTCTTTTGTTGTGTAAGTGAGCTCTTCTTGTGATGTTCTAAATCTGTAGCTCCAAATCACAGCATGTGAAATGGTCATCATTTAGGGCTATTCATGGACATTCTGGCTCTCCTTCCAGGCACACAGTGGGATTGAATTTATTTTCTCCCTCGGACTCCGGCATGGAGTCGTGACTTTGAGAAATATGAATGGAATGGATGTGTCTAAATTCTGGATCTAAGCTGTGAAGGCAAGTGTGTCATTTGTCACTTTTCCTTCCCCTCTCACAGACGGTAGAGGTTCCTGCAGTCCAGACCCTCGAGAGAGGACTTCAGGAGCAGAGCCTCCAGTCATGAACATGAACATGTGCATAAGCATGCAAAGAAGCATTATTGGCATCTAGGGCCTGGCTGTTACTACAGCAAGCTGAGCTCATCCTTACTGACACACACAGGTACAGTGTATGTAGACGTTGCCATGGAGTCAAATGCAGGTATGAGCCTGAGTCAAATCTGAGACTCCTAGTTCTTTGCCTTTGAATATGTATTGCCTAGCAGAGAACTCTACTTAGTAGAGTCCTGTAATGTTTCCTAATTGAGTTATTTAGAAAGATGACAGTCTAACCTTTGTGCTAAGCAGCTGAGGTGCAGCTGCTACTGACGGTGACGATAAGAATCATATCGATGACGCTGGCAGCTACTGGAGGCTTACGATGTGCCTGGAAACGGCTAAGGCTTTTGACAAGAAATATCTTATTAAGTCCTGAGAGTGACTCCATAAGATGAGAATAATGTTGCCTCAATTTTGCATGTGGCATAGCAGAACCAGGGGTGAGGTAATCCAGTGCCCAGGGCCATTGGTGAGTGGCAGAACTAGGATTCAATTCAAAACGCATCATGCGATCTATGGATTCTCCAGGGAGATGAGAGATTTTGCCCTCGGGGGGACAATAGGTAATGCTTGAACACACTTTCAGTTGTGGCATCTGGGATGGTAACAAAGGCATAGAGTGGGCAGAGGACAGGAATGCTATAAAAATCTCTGATGCTCAAGGCAATTCCCAAATAAAGCATGATCTGGCCCCAAATGTCAACAGTGCCAAGAAACCCTGTGTGTCCCTGGGATGCTCTTACTCACTAAGTGACACTGTCTCTGGACACATGTATCTTTTGAGAAATGCAAGAGTCAAAAATCTTTGAGAGTTCCACCTCAACCCCTCGGAAGGTTAATTGGAAATAAATCAATGTGTTTCTGGATTGATTGCCTTAGAAAATATGGACGTACACACAGCTTTTTAGAAGTGGCCAGAGGTGGGAGACACCTGAAAGGTGACTTCATTAGTAGTTCAATAGGTAAAGAGAGCCTGAACTGCAGCCCAGTAGCGCTTACAGTGCTGTCGCCACGCCCAGGTGAGTTGGTCCGCGGTCGCTGTCCTCGGTGCTGAACCACCGTGCACTCCCAGAGCCCAGAATCTGCAAAGCCCTGGGGCGGTGGGGAGAGGAAGTCCTGCTCACACACCCCCCTGCACACACAGGGCTACACCCTTTTCCTTTTTTTTTTTTTTTTTTCCTTTTCTAACCTCCACGTCTCAAGGACATTTCCCGCCCCCCCCACCCTTGGAACAAGTTAATTAACATGCTGGTGACATGGGCTATTTTTGTGTCCACCTTGAAGAATTTTCCGTCTGGGGTTTGACAAGGGTGGGCGATGGTTTTCTTTCCATTATTCATTCTTTCAACCTTCAAGGTCTTTTCTGTCCCTGAGCACGGAGCCCTGCCACACATGCTGATCCATGTTCTCACACACACACACACACACAAACACACACACACTCTCCACATTAGAGGCGCAGGGAGGGAACGGTCATGCTCAGATGCCATCGGGAAGGTGGAGAACTGGGATGTCAAATGTGGAGGGCGCACCCTCTGGGGATGTTCCCTGGAGCCGAGGCTGGAACAGGAGGGGAGCTCAGGACTGCACCGTAGAAGTGCCCGTTCCCATTTTTACGCTCCTTTGGACCTTCCTTGGGAGATCTTGCAAAGACTTACAGATAATATAAATTCTGCTAATTCCTGCAGAACAGCCACAGAGATGGGGGCCCTGGGAAGAATAACTGAAATACAGAAAAATCCTCCATGAGTTTGGGCACATCGATGAGGGCGTGTACGCGTGTGGGTGTATGTGCGTGCTTGTGAAGGTGCGTCCATGGGTGATTGGTGTCAGAATGCTGGCATGGACACAAGGGGAAAGGCCCATGAGTGTTTGACAGTGGGATAAAAGTGGCACTTTGCTTTAGTTTGGTGCCAGAAATGGTTTGAAAGCACAGTCCCCAATGCAGGAAAGCTCACGGTGGGGATTTTAGGCAATGCTTGGAGCTGTAGCCTCATCAGTGGATTCATCCATCTAGTGGGTTAATAATTCCAAGCATAGACCGAGACCTCAGAGACCAGGAGCCAAGATCAACTTCTCCTCCTCTTAAGTAGTTCTTGTCAGGGATTTGGGTCCCAGTGACACAGCTCTGACAAATACACATATCAATACCCACTAGTTCTCCTGGGAAGCTTCTTTCCCTCTCTTTTTGATTTTTCTTTTCTGTTTTGATTCTCTGTTTACCAAAGTCATTCTGGGGAGAAGGGTCTTTGCATCCTGGACCGGGATGCAAGATGGTTTTTGGACCTTGTTCTTTCAGACAATTTCCTTGGCTGCCCATGGTGCTCCTGGGATAGCTAATGCGGAAGGGCCCCATCACTTCATCTTGCAGAAGGAGAAAATGAGGTCCACAAAATGAATTAAATCCACAAAAAATCATGGAGGAGTCTGAGGCCACACCTGGACCCGAGTCCGTGGAACCGACTCTAGGTCCACTGCTCCACTGATCATGGCTCCTGGCATCCAGGGCATTGCCTTGGGATGGGCTGGAGAACCGGCTTAAGTGCCAGTTGGTTCAAACATCCTGTGACCCCTGACCCCATATCCTTGACTCCTTTCTCCGAATATCCTGGACACTTCAGCCTGAGAAAATGGACTTCTCTGGAGATAAATAGCCCTAGGATACCAGGATTGAACTTGGCAGTTGATAAAGGGCTCCTGATAGAACAATAGAACAATAGAAAAGTGGTCAAGAGCCAGGTTGGCATTGATGTCAGACACGGAGAAGAAGCTCCTACCGATAACCTTCTGTGGCTCCTTATTCCCTAAGACAAGATCACGTCCCAAGTGGTGCTAGTAGCATTGGACTCTTCCTACCTCTCCCGCTTCCCCATCTTGATTCCCGTCTTCCATACCACACAGCAGACAGGGTGACATTCCTTGCAGAGAGAGCAGCTCTTTCTCATCTCCATCTTTACCCATCCTGAGGGTACCTCCCATGGATCCTTCCTTATTTCCTGGCCAACTCCTGCTTATATCTCAAGTTTGGTCCTAATCAGTGCCTCCCTGCCTGCTGGTCCCCAGGTCCTTCACATCACCTCATCCCCCAGGGAGAGACAGGCAGGTAAGTCTAGATCTGGTATCTGAATCAGTGTCCATTACAGCGAGCGAATGAATGAATGAATGAATGAATGAATGAACTAACATCACTCTGAGCCTCTCCAACAGATTGGCACAGGGCTGGGCAGGAAGTACAAGAAAGAGTGAACGGCGCGAAGGGGACTTTTAATTGGTGGAATGGATGTTTCTTCAGCCAAGACCCAAACAGAAGTGATCTCAGGGCTGAGGACTCCCCACCCGATGGTGAATTGCTGCTTCTTATTTGCAGGCCTTGAGCTTGCTGGGCACGGAGGAGGGCTGGGCAGAGGTGTCTCCAGCTAAATAGCTGCAATCTAAGGAGAGGTAATTGCAGGATTTGAAGCATCGGCTCCGTCTGGCTCTGCCGGGTGGGGGGAGATGGTCCCAGACCTCTCGGTTGGAGAGCTGGCCAAGAGTCGGGTGCTGGAGACAGCTGCGGGGGAGGGGGGCAGGGGAGGGAGGCAGGGACTCAAAGTGGTGCAGTGGGCAGGGTCAACCTTAGAGGGAAGGTGAAGGGTGTTAAGGGGAAGAAGTTTCTGGAATAAAAAAGGTGGGAGGAGGAGGCTGGGGCAGGGGCTCCAGGCTGTGCTCTAAGGAGAAGAGACAGGGGCTGGCTGGTCTCCAGCTCCAGGGAGCAGGAGAAAGAGTGAGGAGGAGGGAGACATCTCAGAGCAGTCCACGCTCCTGAAGGATGCTCATGTCACTGTCCCCGTAAGTCTCTGTGCTACGATGCGCCCTCTTCCACGGAAGAGCTACAGAGGGGTGCGGCGACCAGTGGGCTGTGAACTTGGACTTTTGAGTCAAACAGCCTGGGCTCTAATTCCACCTTGGCTACCTGTGTTCTGAAGGAAGGGGTCATTCAGCCCCTTCAACCCTCAACCTACCGCTCTGTAAAATGGTCCCAACTCCCAGCAGGTCTCAGGGATGATCTCTGTCACGGATATGAGGGTGGAAAATGAGCTCCATCACCTAAGGTGCTAATACAGCGTGGGCAACAGAACAGGTTTTGGCAAGACTGAATCATTCCTTTTAAGTTTTATTATTGGTCAATAGTTAATTCTTAATATTTTTGATAGTTTTACTAAAATTTATTAATCTTGCATGATACAGTGACTCATGCCTGTCATCCCAGCCACTTGGGAGGCCGAGGCAGGAGGATCACAAGTTCAAGGCCAGCCTCAGCAACTTAGCAAGGCCCTAAGCCACTGAGTGAGAGACCCTGACTCAAAATAAAAAATAAAAAGGGCTTGGGGTGTGTGTCAGCGGTAAAGCAGACCTGGGTTCAATTCCCAGTATGAAAAAAAAAAACAAGAAAAAAAAAGGAAAACTATGCTAAAAATACACAAACAATGTTATCTGGGTGTGTAAAGTATTATTATTCACTTATAAACTTCTAGTGACTGCCAAATATCTGAATCCTAGTATATGCCATGGAAGTATGGTAGATATATCACAAAAAGACGATGCTCCAAGAATCCAGGGATGTGGTTTTTCCTTTCTGCTGTTCTTAGCCTTGAGTGTGACCTTGGAATGTCTCCCTTGATCCTTTGCACCTCTCTCTAATCATGTGCTCAAACGGAATCACGCGACCTGCCGCTGATGCAGACTATCTCACGCTCACTGTGGTGAGCAGGCCTCTCCTTCAAAAAAATATTTACCCGATTCCTCTTGGGACCCACCAGGCAGTGCAGCAGGCTCTGGGTAGACCTCAGGGAACAAAACAGGCCGGTGTTTCTGATAATGGAGCTCACAATTCAGCCTGGGAGGCAGCCATGGAAAAAAAAAATAAGTGTCTGAGAAACATAAGTGATGATCATGGGTGATGTGTACCACCAAAGGGGATGATGGATGACGAGAAGAGAGTTACTTGAAATCTGCATGGCAGAAAGGAGGGGGCCATCCAGACGGGGGCTGGAAGAATAGGATGTGCAAAGATCCTGAGGCAGGAGAGAAAGCTCGGTGGGTTTGAAGAATTGAAAGGAGGTCAGGAAGACTTGAGCAAAATAGGTCAGAGGAAGAGGGGAAGAAGGTCAGAGAAGGTCTTAAAGGACTTGCATACCATAGCAAACAACTTTGACATGAGCCAAGGAATGTGAGTCCTTCATAAATGACAAAGCCCCTCAAGGATGACAAAGCCTTCACCTCGCACCTGTCACAGGTGTTTTGGTTTCTCCATCAGCAAAGTGAGATGACATCTGTCCTGCCATGCCCCTCCCAGGTACAATAAGGGTGACGCACCTCCTTGCAGGGAACAGGGGATGACATCTCTATGTGACAGCATAGCACACCTAAGCTTCATTGCGGATGCGCCGGGCACTGCGGCCCTGGTTGTGCCAGTCCTTAGACAAAGCGAGCTATTATCAAAGGGGAGGGAGCAGCCGCCGTCTGTGTTGGAGCCAGGATGTATGTGGCTATTCTGGGGCTGGTGGGAGGGAGGCTGGGAGGGGGCTGGCCGGAAGAGCAGAGTTATTTCAGGACATGGCAGCGCTGCAATGTGTAGCCCGGGAGTAGAGAGGAAAATCTGAATAGATTGGAGGGGCCTGGGGACCCCGTGGTTTCTGGAGTCTGAAGGGCGTCCTTAGATGGACCCGGAAGAGATCTGGTTCTGCTGGTAAGGCAGGATGGCATGGGTGCCGGTGGCAGACAGGATGGGCTCTCGAACCTGCTGGGTGACCTTGTGAGGGCCAGGCGTGTGGGCAAGCACCATATATATGTATTAGCTCCTTCAGCTCCGCCATCAACCCTCCGGCATCTTGTTCCCATTTCACAGATGAGGATACTGAAGGTCAGAGAGGTCCAGGGACTTGCCATGGTCCTGCTGCTGGTAGAGGCAGAATCAGGGTTTAAACTCGGTTCTCCAGACCCCAGGCTTTTGGTTCTGTGTCATCCTCCCCCACGACAACAGGGTCATGGGGACAACTAAATGAGACGCTGCGTACACAATACTTGGTGCAGCTGCTTGGTGTGTAGTGGGCCCTCTTTGGAACTGCCGTTGAACGTGCGCCAAACGTGTGGCCCTTTATTCTGGGCAGTGTGCAGAGGTGGGTGATAAAGGCAAGTCTCAAAAATCCAGAAGGAACAGGCTAAATTAGGATTTTTAAGAGCAGTACTAGCTATTTGGAAAAGAACCCTGGACTAAAAATTTTTTTAAAATAGATGCCACAATTCTCATCAGACGTATAAATATCACTGTGGCACGTGTCCTTTAGAACAGTCTCCGGCTGTGTGTGCAGGGACTCACTGTTCTCTGTCACCACTGCCCATCGTCACGAGTAAATCAGGGGAGAGGAGTGGTGGGTGGGTCCCATCTACTCCCTCCAGATTCAGCCTCCAGCCTGTGAGGGTTCTCAGGGGACACTATGGGTCAGACCCCACAGGGAGGAGGTTCCGCTGCCGACATCTATTCTCTCATGATGAGCAGCAGAGGCTTCTCTAAGGAATCAGCCCCTTCCCTACTCTCAGTCTATGTGACTCAGGCAGAAGCGGCTTCACCCAGGCTGCAGGGACGAGCCCATGGTCTAGTTATTAAAGCATCACTGGATGATGACGGGTTCACAGATGGACACCTATCCAAACCAGTCCAATCAGGACCAGTAAGACCCAAACCTGCAACTTTTATTGAAACCATTGAGAAAAATCTTTCCTTGGAGAGAGATTACAGGAAAAGATAAAGATTATGGAGATCTGGCAGCCTTCTTTTTACCTGAGGAGGTAAGGTCACCTAAGAATGGAACTGTCACCATGGAGAAGAGTGCTAAGAAATGAATAGAGGGATGAGATTGCTTAAGCTCCTGGATCCAGCTGGACCTGAAGCCCTATGAGTTTTCCCATATGAGTACCAACATAATCTCTTTATTACTGCAGCTGCCTTGCGTGGCTAATATCCCTTTTAACCAAAGGACTCTTAACTAACACAGTCATCATCATTATCGATAACAGGACTTTTCTGTGAGCTGACAACACACAGGAGCTTCTAATATCTGAGAATGAGTACAAGTCTGCACTGAAATCAGGCTGCCAACATTTGACACCTGTCTCTTCCGCTTCCAAGTTGTGAAAATTGGTAAGTTGCTCGATCTCCCTGTGCCTCATCTGCACCGTGGGATACTAATATCCTCCACGTCATCCAGTCATGATATGACGCATATCAAAGGCTTGTTACCATGTCTGGTGAGCACCCAAATATGACTGAGGGAAGTTTGAGCACAAGCAAGGTCATTTGACCCAAGCCTGGGACCCATTCGAGGCAACACCTGTACAAAATTTTTATGTAGTCACAGTGAGGGCTGCTACCTGTTGAGCCCCTACTCGGAGCTTCCTAGGATTATTTCACATCAACGGTGCAAGGTATGGAATTCAGTAACCCCTACCCTGCTTCGATACACAACAGAGACTCAGAGTTGAAAAGCCTGCTCAAGAGAGTGTGGTGAGTTTGTGACAGAGCTGGCGCTTAACCTAGGTGTGCTTTGCCCTTGGCCGTGTCTCCCACTAACCCTGGTCCCTCAGCCTCAGCCGCTCTCGCAGGACCCTGACGATTCTTGAGGGTTTGCACGTGTCTTTCCTGTGACTGGCTTCTCGTTATTCTTGAACAGACTGACGTTTTAACTCCATAGATTTAATTAAAAAGGACACCTCTTATCACAATTCAAGGTGGAGAACGTGTGTCCCTTTCATAGATGGAACACAGCCTTTAGAACAGATACGGCCCAGACAAAGGGGGCTGTGAAACCCCAGCTACTGCCCCGGGCTCTCAGCCCGACACCTGCTCCTCTGTTAGGAGGGGAAGATCAGCCAGGGTCGAGGTGTAAAAACACACAGCAGCTCCCAAAGGAGGTGGCTCCAACAATCAGGGGAGAGAGGGAGTGGAAAGGGCGACCGCTTTCTCTCCCTGGGACCCCACGATATTTCACTGGGGACCTGCAGGGCACTGAAATCTCTCAGGCAAACAATATGGGTGTTTAAGTCAGCTTTTTTTGCTGCTGTGACTAAAGGGTCTCACCAGAACAGCTACAGAGGAGGAAGAGCTTATTGGAGGCTCACGGTTTCAGAGGTTCTCAGTCCAGAGAAGGCGGGCTCCATTTCTCAGGCTCGAGGTGAGGCCAAACATCATGGTGTGGCAGAGGACAGGGCTCCCGCCATGGTGATCCGGAAGCAGAGAGAGGTCTCCAAGGGCCAGGTACAAATGTAGACCCCCAAAGCCACGCCCCAATCCCCGCCTCCTGCAGCCACACCCACCTCTTCAGTGACCACTCATTTAATCCCTATCAGGGGGTTAATCCACTGATTGGGTCAAGACTCTCACAACGCAATCATTCCTCCTCTGAGCCTTCTTGCATGGTCTCATAGTGAGCTTTTGGGGGACACTTCATCCAAACCGTAACATTGGGTTGAAAACTTTGGAAAGCACCATCCCAAACCCCAAACTCTGATTTATTTACTAGCTATGAACCTTTATTATTATTAGCTTATTCCACCCTATGTCCTCTCCCCACTGTCAGTTGGCTCTCCTGAGCTGGTTCTTGGTTAGAATCAAGCTGAGCTGAGATGGGAGGGGGGAAAGAGAGGTGAGGGGAGGGAGAGGGAGGATTCCCATGCACCTCTCCCCAGGTGGCTCTGAAACCTGAGCTGCTCACTGACACATCTACCCAAGTATCACTGGACAGACACATAGGGAAGCTGGTGATCCTCGTCAGCTGAAACCCACTGCCCTGTCCCCACCCCCTCTCTCAGGAAATCCAGCGACCTACCCATGGCTACCTAGGCGCCCTCTACATCCACAGGGAGGCAGCCGCGGTTGCCATGGTGATTATTCTAAACAAGGCAAGTGACGTAATTCTCCTTGGGAGTGAGGCATTAGGCAGATGAACGGAGCACGATGCGCGCGCAATTCAGACTCTCGAGAAGAAAGATTTCAAGACCATCAAGATGAGATGCCGAGCCAGACGAAGAGGAAAGCGATAAATATGCGCTGGTATGCACTAGCTGGGTGGCCTTGGGGAGTCACCGAGTCCCAATCCAGACACCCCGAGGGCCTGTCTCCCAACACCAGGACTTGCCCGTGGTCACCCAGGTAGACAGAAGTGCAGACAGACTGGGGCACAGAGGGACTGTGGGATATCCCGTTCTGTGCCAGACTCTGCTGCCAGGCAGTGCTTTCCAACACGTGCTCCCCTCAAATCCTGGCCTCACCATAATTAACTGTTGCATGAGTCTTCTCTCGTGGAGTTGGGATGGGACAACACCCAAATGGGACCCAGAGACAGTAGCCGACTGCACCTGTTGGAGCCTTTAACAGATTCAGTGCATTGCAAAGTCTCAATAAGAAAACACCTGAGCTAGCCCTTCTCAAAAGTTTTTGGCCACAGAACCTTTGTTTTATGGTCCATCCAGGCTAAGACTCCGTGAAGTACTTTGGGACGTCATCTCCATTGAAATACCTTCAACAGGAGGAAAATCACTCCTGCACTTTCAGAAAACTCTGAGGTTAGAGAACTCTTCCTTAGCGGAAGGAAAAGCAGCTTCCCTGTAACTCGCACACTGGAGCTCCATTTCCGCTCCCTCTGACACATGTACTGCATGTACTGTCGAAGGGGCTTGCCTTTTTTTTTTTTTTTTATTTCTGTCTCTCTCTCTCCTCCCTGTAAAGTGGGAGTGGTTCTGCCCCTCACCATCTCTGAGAGCTGGGGGGCTAACAAAGTTCTCTGTTGAGCATGGTGGATTTGAGACCTGTCACCCATAAATTAGGATCACAATCTCGTGCATTTACAAAGAGTCCTCCTGGAGACCCACCATTTAGATCAGGGTCTCTCAACCTGGGCACTATTTTTTGGGGGATGTGGGGAAGGGATCTAACAGCATCCCCAACCTTTATCCACTAAACACCTGTAGCAACCCCCCGCTGTGACAACCCAAATCACCTCCAAACACTGTCAAATGCCCCTGGGAATGAAATCTGCTCCCAGTTGAGAACCACCGTGCTGGATCAGCAAGTCCTGATGATAGAGACGTTTGAGTCTCTAAATTTGTGCAGCCACGTGTGGCCCCCAAATGTGGTAGGGTGACTGAGGAATTTTACTTTTCATTTTTACATTGGATTTAGTCTTAAATAAATAATGTTTAATAATAAAATTTCATGTTATTTAGGTTAATTTGAAAGTAGATGGTGCCGGGTGCCGTGGTGTCTGCTTGTAATCCCAGTGGCTTGAGAGGCTGAGGCAGGAGGATCCTGAGTTCAAAGCCAGCCTCAGCAACAGCGAGGTGTTAAGCAACTCAGTGAGACCCTGTCTATAAATAAAATACAAAATAGGGCTGGGGATGGGACTCAGTGGTCGAGTGCCCCCAGAATTCAACTCCCAATATCCCCCCAAAAAAGTAGGCTGCAGGTGTCCAGTGGCTACTGTATCAGACAGTTCCAGATAATGTAGTTTGAGGTCCAGCTAACTATTCATTCTACAAATGTTTGTCCTCATCTATTATATGCCAACCGAGATGTTCCACAATGTATACGGTGAACAATGATGGATGTCCGTCTTGTTCTCACCAAACCATAGCAGGCACCAACCTGCAAGCCAGGACAGAAAACAATGTGTGCTTGGAGCTCACCCATGAGAAGACACATCCCTTACAGGGCCGTCACTCTGCCTAAAGTCCTACCCCAGGTAGGCATCCACCGAACGGCAAGATCTCCAGGAGACACAAGCGCCACCTCAAGAGGAAGACTCATTAACACCCATTGGGTCATCGGGAGGGGTTCATGTGCCTGATGAACGTTTGCTGGTGCAGGAGTCTGGGACTGGGGTTGGGAAAGGCTGGAGCACTCTGCTCGGAGGCCAGCAGTGCACGGGCACCACCCCACCCGTGGGGAGCCCGGATGGCCAGGGAAGTGGCAGAAGGCAGAGGCAGCTCTGTCCCTGTCTCTCCCTCCTGCCGTGGGCACATCTGTCCTGCTGTTGCTGCTGGAGGCCGGGCTCCATGTCCTTTGTCCTTTGGATGCTGGGACTGGCACCAACAGCCCTCTGGGTTTCGAGGGCCTCTGGCCTTGTACTGGGGTCTCCTTGGTCCTGGGGCCTGTGGCTTCTTAGATGAGGTCATTGCTACTGCTTCTCGAGTGGGCAGATGGCCACTGTGTCACTTCTCAACCCCTGTGGTTGTGTGAGCCAATTTCCTGTAAGATTTACACACATGCACACATGTACACACACACACACGTACACACGTATCAAGGTGTTTCTCTGGAGAATCTCATCGGCAGCTCTAGCAAACTGCGCGCTGATCCCTGAAAACATATCCGGCTCCGTATGAAGGGCCCCAATGCGTCATCTCATTCCAATCTTGAGGATCCCCTTCAATCTGCTCTGTACCCCACAAACGGAAGTCAGGTCACGTCACTCCTCTTCCCAGACCTGGGCTGCCCATCTCCAAGTAGAAATCAAAGTCTTATAATAGCAAAAAAAAAAAAAAAAAAAAAAAAAAGGCCCTGCACCCATGGACCCTGTCATCTTCTAATTCCACCTGATCTCTCTCCTCTTCTCTCAGCTTGCTCCCTCCCTGAGGGCCAAGTGGGTGCCTGCCTCTAAGCTTCTGCTCTTGGGATGATTTTCTCCCAGATGTCCCCTGGATTGCTTGCACACTGCCTTTGAATCTTTGCTCCCATGTCCCTGCAGCTGTGAGGTCCTTCTCAACACCAGGTGGGAAGCGTCACCGGGGATCCCCTCCCGATGCCCGTTTTCCCACCCCTCCCCCAGCTTCCCCACCCCTCCCCCAGCTTTCCCTGATTCATGGTCGTCCTTGTCTCTCGTCACCGTCTCCCACCTGGTGACTTTGCCTGAATCTCTGTCTATGTGCCCTCGAAGTTAAGCTCCATGAAAGACGGGCTTCTTCAGGCGGCTCCAGATGCACCTAGACGTCTGGTATTTGGTCAGAATCCCTATCACGAACACGTCGGTCCTTCACGACCTCTCTAGGCAATTGCTATCTCCATCAAAACCTCATTTTGCGGGGAAAAAATTAAAAAGCAAAAGAAAACCACGGCTGGGAGAAGTTCATTCACACATCCAAGACCAAGGAACAAATGAGAGCCGGTGGTGGGATTCGAGCCCAGGTCTGGTTGTTCTCATGCTCTTGAACACCACGAGAAACCTGGAGATTAATGGTATCCCGATAATCCAAGCTAAGGAAATACCACGTCATCACAGTTCTGGATATTTCAAGAGAGCTGGGGAGCTCAGCTGCCACCGTGGAATTAAAAACAAACATACAAACCCCAAATACTAACACGCAGGCCCCCAAAGAGATCCGAACCCAGTCCTGGATTTACTGCCAAACGGCTGTGTGTGGTTGGTCCAGTTTCCTCCTCTCTCTGGGCCTTACCTGCATCAATGAGCCCAACTCCAACTCCTTTATGGAAATCACTCGTGAGATGTGCATGAAGCTCTGGATACCTTACACTTGTCTCATTTAATGGAAATGACAATCCTTCTGGGGTCTCCCAGACACGAAGTCACTTGTTCAAGGTCAGACACTGGCATTCATACCTACACCACCAGACTGTGTGCCAGGGTCTCTTTCAGCATCTAGGTTCCCTGGGTGACCCGCAGAGCCAATGGCGACCAACACATCTCCTCTCGCTGCCTGAGAAGCCGCTCTGGCTCTTTCCTCCTCCCGCTCAGGAGCCCAAGGCCTTTGAGGGCCCCGCGGGCACTCTGCTGCCCTCCACCCTGCCCCAGGGCAGGCGGAGAAAGGAAAAGGGGGCCCTGAAAATCAGCCCTGGTGTAATTGACGGTGCCCAAGCCTGGCGCCCTTTCCCCGTCGGTGAGTTGCCAGGATTGTTAATTATTTTCTTTATAAAAATAATTAGTCCCAATCAAGCAGGAGCTCTTCAGAATTAGAGCTCATTAGCCGCGTGCACCTTTCAATTCCATGGCACGTCACGTGGTGCTGATGAAAATTACAGGTCCCTGGAATCAGCATTAGAGACCAATCCTGCCTTACCACCAGCATGTGGCCTTGGCTCCGGGAACCACAGACGGAGAAGCTGGGTGACCCAGGGAGGGGACAGTGGCAGGTTCTGCGGGTTCCAGGCTGGGTCTCAGCCCACCCTGCCCCTGGCCCTCTGAGAAGAAGATTTGGCTGAATCTTAAGTCAGAAGGAGCAAACCCCTGGTGCCTGCAGTGGGGAGAGAGTTTGGGGTGATATCTTCATCTTTGGAAAGTGTGATAATGTGGGAGGATTCCCGAATGGGGTTTCTGGATGCTTGGGACGTCCTGAGCTTGCAGACGGGTCTGGGTTCAAATCCCGGCTCGGCACCATCTTCGTGTGACTGGGTTTCCAGTGGTCCTCTGTCCTCTCCTCCAGATAGCTGAGCTCAGCCAAGATGTTGATAATGAAAGCTGACATCTACCTGATGACACTGTGGACCATGCCCTCTTCTCGACATTTCCTCCATATTGATTTCATCCTCAGGAACAATCCAATGGTGCAGGGAGTGGTTTCATCCCCATTTTACAGATGAAGAAACTGAGGCACAGCACGGTCTCTCTGGTTTCTCACAGAAATCCTGTGTCGTGGAGACTCCCTCAATCAACACTGTGCAGAAATTGAGGCTCAGAAAGGTGAACGGCTTGGCCAAGCCAGCCAGGGGGGTCTGTTTGGGTGCCAGCCTGGGTCCATACCACAGCACACACCGCGTCGCAGCCAGCAGTGGGAGCTCCGAGGGGCAGCACAAGTGGCTTTGGAACTTTTACGTCTGCTTGCTCTTGTGACTTTGCCTGGTCCCTGTTCTCCTCCCTAGACTCACCTCTGCCTAGCTGCCTCAAAGAAACTCCCCAGACCTCGGCTACCCTGAGATGCACCATCTGGCCTCCCCATCCCACCCTCTGAGTGTCCCAAGGTGCCCGTCCCTGTCATCTGGGTGTGGGGGGGTATCATGGCAGAGACAGAGAAGGTCTCCCTTTTCAGGGGTCTGGGACAGAGCTTGGGAGGTGGAAGACTGTTGAGACCACCCTCGTGCCAGGGATCCAGGGAATGTCCAGCCACTGGGTCCCCAAGGGAGACGCTCAGGACATGACTCTGTGCACCTGTACACAGCTCCTGGGTCCCCTGGGTCCTCTGTCTCTCGTGAGCGTCTTCTTCTCGTTCCCTTGTCCTCCCCTCCACCCATCCCCTCTGGCCCCCTCCTCTCTGATCTGCCATTGGTGGCTGTGTGGAGAGATGGCAGTGTCCTTGGTGGGCGGTGGATCACACACATCAGAGGTTTGAATCAAATCAAACTGCAACTGAATTACACTAATAAACCAATTAAATGCCATTCACAAAGTAATTTCTGTAGCATCCTCATATTTATTGCAAATCTTGTTTCTCTCTTAACCGCCGTCTCTGCGCCCCACCCCGTCTCTCCCCCTTTCCTCTCTCCATTTTCTTCTTCTCTACCTTCTGGTCATCTTCCTTCCAGGCCTGCTCCTCACCATACACCTCACTCACCCACTGCCCCTCCTGCTTCTCCCACCCGGGACTCAAGCTACTTTAGGGCCAGTTGGTCACTGGTCTGGGAGTCGGGAGACTCGCGTTCTCATTCTTGGCCCGGCCTCTGTCAGGTGGTCCGTTCCTATCTTAGACAAATCCTGGAGTCTTACTAGGGCTCGTGGCATCTGGCTAATGAAGACATTCACTAGGTCATTTCCAAGGTCATCCTTAGCTCCTGAAGTCTGGGGTTCCATGACTGATGTTGTCAGGTGACATCTAAGATTCCTAGATTTGGAGGGGCCTGCGGGGATGGCTGCACCTCCCCCTGCCTTGGAGCAGGCCCCTCAGTCAGTCTAAGCCAAGCTGAGCAGACGGAGCTCAGCTGGCTCTGAGCAGATGCTGGGGTCTCCTTGCCCTCCGACCCCATCCACGGCATCTGACCACCTCTGTCTCTGCTCCTGTTCTACTGACAGGCCTCTCAACAAACAGTAGATGACTTTAAACTATCATACAGAACTAATTAGAACAAATAAAAATTTTTAAAAAAATCAAATGAGGCATTGGCTGGGTTCCTTCCGTCCCTACCGCACCCCTCTGCAAACATCCAAGCCATCCTACGAAGGCCAAAGACCTTTGTAGGTTGGAGGTCTCCACCTAGGAACACCCCGCCCCCCAGCTCCTCACCCTGCTTGTCAACAAAGAGTGCAACTTAGAGGGACCCCTGGGCTCCACGTCACAGGGCTGACCTCTGAACCTGGGTGGCTCACTGTTTTACTCTTGAAATTGAAAGAGCATTTGATAGTATATGTTATCCCCCAAACCAGGGCATATGGGTATAATTAAAATCCTTCACATTCATTGCCTCACTTTACAAATGGAGAAACAGAGCCATGCAGAAATTAAGACGCTCTGAGTCACAGCAATTAAGATTTGTGACCAGAACCTGATGACCCAATCAGGCCTAGGTAGAATGGATTCCAGTCCAAGGATCGCAATAACCAGCTAGAGGTCTTGGATCGGGGTGGGGGGGGGGGCTCCGTTCCTTGGTGACTCTGTGTCCTTGTTGGAGGGATCGAGCGATACAGATTCCTCTTGCTGAATTGTGATGAGGATCAAGTGAGCAAACAGACATGAGGCTCTTAATAGGATGCTTGGATCACAATAAGCAATCAACAAAGGCAGCGGCTGTCCCCGCCATTGATCCTATTGTCATTGTCCTTGTTGGTCTTGATGACTTAGGGACAGGTGTCCTTTCCTTCCTGTCTTCACATGTGTGCCTTAACCCTGTAGGGACGCGACCTCCACCCAGTCCTCTCCACTCTGGAGAGATCACGAGGGACATTTCTGTTCTATATACAGTCCTCTGCATGTGACAGCTGGCAATCCAATAGGTCAGAGAAGGGAAATGATGAGGACACATGCAGGTCACGGTGTGCAGACCTAGTGCCCGTGCCCCGCCTGCTGCCCCCTCTCTAGTCTGGGCGGCGTGGGGGGGGGGGGGGGCTTTCTTGCTTTTTAGCCACATCTGAAAATGTGGATCTTGAGCTCAGCTCTTGGAGGCGAATGTCCTATGTGAGCATTAGGGCCAAGTCACATTTTCCATCACAATCTTCTCGAACTCGGCACTGAACATGTACATGGCTACTTTGATTTCATGGCTTACTTATCTGCCACGTCATTGGGCATAGCATATTGTCCAGTGGTCCTGGTCTGACCAGGGCTGAGGGGACTCCTGGGAAGCGGAATCATCGATGCTAAAGCTGGGGAGTCCTACATAAAACAGAAGCAGCTGGTCACAGTGCACATTGTAATAAGTGACCTAGGAAACTCCCTAGGGAAACAATAATAGGGAAAAATGCAAAAAAAGAGAAATCCATCATTTGAAATAGTAGACAACCCAGCAAATGAAAACCAGCAAAACAGAAGAAAGTGATGTGAGCCTTACTCCCATGGCTCAGGGCTTCCCCAGGCCACCAGGAGACACACCTTGGGTGTGTTCCAGGACACGCCGTTTACACAGACTGCACGGACACCGTGCCTGCTTGGCGCTGTGCTGGGTGTGGACGCTGCTCACCGCATGGTCCATCCTGTTGAGTGATCTCTCCTGTGGGTTCCAAAAATAGCAGGTAAGGTGTCCACCAGGCACAGCAGAGAGTGGATCTGACTCAACTGTGAGAATGTTCTAGAAAGGAAGGGCTGGCATGAGGCTTGTTGTGTGTGACCCATCCTACCTAACTCTGAGTTCCTTTACCATAAGCCCAAGGAAGTGGGTGTGGATGCACAAGGAAGGCAGCTGGGATGCCTGCTGAGTCTCCAGCCCCTGAGAAGGTGCATGGCACACAGTAGTTGCTCAATAAATATTTACAGTAAGTATCTGTTGAATGAATAGATACAATAGTGTTATTCGCTCCTTCCACAGGAGTTATTCCTATGGTATTTTAGCCACATTCATAGCTCATTGACCTGATGTCCCAGTAGCAAATATTGTATCCTCATTTTACAACTGAGAAACAGATTCAACCAGGTGATTCTATTATCCATGTTCGCATTGCTGGCATTTGATGGAGCTGGAATGAGGACCCAGGTTCTGGATCTGGCCCAAGGCATGCCTTGAGTGCTTAGAAGCAGCCCGGAGACATTACCACACCTTCTATCCCCTTCTTTTTTGGAAAATGTGTTTTAGGAGGTTTTCCTGGATGCCAAGGCAGGTCATAGATAAATCAGCTGTCCCCGTGGTGTTCATAGTCTGGGAGGCCTAACAGACATCTGCAAGGTCCCTGTATAAATAAATCATCCATATTGACCCATAAAGAAATTCCGTGTGATAACACCGCCCTTGGCAATGACATCTTGATTCACACCCATCTATTTTCTCTGGTGGACCTGGGGTAATTTTTCACCCAGATGGTAATAGGATGGAGACACTTTCTGATTTCCTGCTCTCTGTCCCCTTCCCCTTTCTCCCCGACTGCTCTGTCCCCTGTCCCCTCTCCTCCGTCACCCTTTGACCAAGACCCCACAACCCAGCAAGGACTGAGGACAAGAAACGCGGTTACTTCCCACTTTCACCAGCAGGGGGCGCCGACCTCGGTTTTGCCTTTGAGACACCCCTCCCCCCCACCAAGTGGCTCCATTTCCAAGGACCTTTCAGGAATGAGACAAAACGCCTTTTGGCTGTCCCCTTTACCAGAAGAGTGGGAGGTTGACACCAAGAGGAGTGACAATGAGCTCATCTTGAACACTGCCCTTAACACCACCGTATTTCTGAAGCATCACGGGAGGGTGTGGGACCCTCCTTGGAACCCCCAATACGGTTGGCTGGAGCGGGGGGGTGGGGTGGGGGGTGATGTCATAAGTCACCCGGGCGTCACAGACCGTTCTCTTTTCTGTCCTGGGTCTTCTTTCTTCTCCCCTCTGTTCCTTGACTTTTGTGCACTCACTTGCTTCTTTCCCCCTTTTAATCGACTTTAATTCTGGATCAACTCTCCCCTTTGGGAACTACCCCCAAATCAAGGTGGCAATCCGGAGGTTCCCAATGTGGTCATGTCTCCCTTCATGTCTGGTCCCCAAACTGCTGCTGAGATGACCAACGGGATAGACCTGGAGAGGGCAAACTGTGTTGTTGCTTTCCTCGACCTCAAGTTTCTCTCTTTCTGCTGGAAGCCAGAGAGACACTGAGGAATTCTCTCAGGGTGCAGGGCATGGAAGAAAGCTAGAGCTCAGCCGGGGCTGCCATATGCCCAGGACAATGGGTCCTGGGTGCCAATGCAGGAGACCCCAGGCTGAACCTTGCAGATACCTGGCTGGCAGCCAGGGTGGGCTACAAAGCCATCAAGGGACAATTTTGGATCCATGTGAATCTTTGAAAAGCAAAATAGTCCCTCCAAGCGGAGGCTGCAGCCCTGATTCATGGAGGATTTGGAACATGTACAAAGTGGGGAAACTGCTGGGATCTCGCTGACCAAAGACAGAGGCCATTTCTGGCTTCCCACCAAAGAGGAGAAGAAACTGGTTCACACAGGCGACCCTCCTTGCCAAAGATGGCTTGGGCTCCGGTCGCCTCTCTTATCGCCCCAAGCAGCTGAATTGTTGAAAAGGAAAAGGAAGATTAGGGTACATGGAAGACGTCTTTCTTTTTTCCTTTGTCTGCCCTGGAACATCCAATCAAAGATGAACTCAATTCCCTTCAAACTCAGATAGGCTTCCAAAGTCAACATGGACCCCGCTCTGAAATCCTGAACAAACAGATAAAAATGCTGGGCAGTGTGGAAAGACCAACTCAAAGTTTGGAGGGAAAGGACAGAGACAGAAACTGCACAGACAGGGACTCACTATGTCCAAAATTGTAGATTTAGAAGGAAAGGCAAAGTCCCAAGAACAAACGAAAAAAAAAAAAAAAAAAAAAACTTTGCTGAGCTAAATGATTCTATTTGCAAATCACTCAGATCTAGCAAGTTCCAGGAAAAAAAAATATTATAACAAGAAGAGACAAATACCTGTCTAAATATATTGGTGAATTTTTTTCAATTTCAATGACAAAGAAGCAATTCTACAAGCAAAGAAAGGGAGAGAGAGAGACTGTCAAGCCTGCAACCCAGCAAGCTCCAAATTTCTCTGCTACAATACAGACTGCAGTTTGGAGGGGAAAAATTGTGATCCAAGAATTGCCTATGTATCGAGTTTAATATTTCAATTGGAGAGGAAAAAAGTTGCACTGAAAAATTCTTTTAACGTCTCCATTCTGAAAAAAAATTTAAAAATGCACTGTCGGAAAGGAAGAGATGAATCCAATAAAAAATTATTTTGTAAGCAAAAGACAGAACATGAAATTAATATTAATGAAGCGGGAAAATGGACCCTCATAAAACAAGATGGTATATTGGTTACAACAGTAATTATAAAGGGGTTAAATTCCATTACTAAAATACCAATGTTCTCTCTTGTGGGTCAAAAATAAAATTCCAAATCTACTATGTGTTTATATATACATATATAAAAAACATATATATATATATATATATATATATATATATATATATATATATATATATATATATATGAAGGACACACCTTGAAATGATATGAAATGGTTGAAAAATCAGACTGTGGCTGAAGATACAGCAGACAAACTAAAGGGCAGGAAGAAGCGATATTGAGAGGGACTTGGAGTTGTCGGGAGATCCAAGCCCCAACAAACACCCAGCGCTGTAGATACTTATGTGTTGAATGGCACAGTTGCAAAGGGGGTTGTGCTGAAGCTTTAAAAAAATAAAAATACATCAAGAAACAGTGAAATCATAATTCTATTAGAATATCTTTTATATTATTCCACAAAGTGAATAAAAATCAGCAAGTTTGAGTAATGTCTGCATTAGATCTTTAGTGTTATGAAGAGTAAAGATGATTCTTGAATATCAGTAGGTATTTATTTAAAAAAAAAATTCACAAACATTGAAATCCTCCAACTGCGGTGGAAGCTGGGAAACCCCACCTGGTTCACCTTCAAGAAGGAGAGGGTGAATGCTCCCAGCCACTGGGGTCCTTCTACCAGGCAGGAATGAGCTCTGCCTTCAGCCCCTTCAGGGACCGTCCCAACTCTGAGTGCAAAGCCACGTCCCTTCCTGAGTCTGCTTGCATTCAGTCTCTGTGGGAATTAATGCCTGTCTCCTTGTCCTGACTGCAGACAGCTGTGGAGGGCCCCAGCACTCTCTGTGGGTGAGCTGCAGCCACCACTGAGACTCCCCCCCCCAACTGTCCCACCCACCAGCCACGTTTCCTGTCCTCCCTTCCACAAATGACACTGACGCCTGAGGTCACTTGCTTGTAAGTCCCCTGCATACTAATCTCTGTCTCAGATCCCACAGCCCAGGCAGCCCAACCTGTGAATCAGACAGACACTCTTGCAATAATATTAGAATTGCTTCTAAAAGAGTTAAACAAGAAAACCAGAGGGCCATCTATGAACGACTCTGTTTATTTATTACAGTTACTAGTCGGCGGCTCGAAACTTGCACGGTAGCCAACTGTGAATGCATGGACAAAGAGAATGTTATGTTACATATCAAACCTGTTAATATCTGAACTGTTAATTCTGTCCTCAGAAGCAAATTCATAGTCTTTTTTTTCATAGTCTTTTTAAAAATTATTTTTGTTCAGTCCCTGGGATTGAACCCAGGGGTACTTAACCACTGAGCTACACCCCCAGCCCTTATTATGTTTTATTTTGAGACAGAGTCTTGCTAAGTTGCTGAGGCTGACTTTGAACTTGCAATCCTCCTGCCTCTGCCTCCTGAGCCTCTGGGATTACAGGTGTGGGCCCCTGTTGCCTGGCTCATAGTCTTAAACGACTTTCTTATAATGTAAGAAGGAATGAAGAATCAAACTGATTAGATGGAGGAAGGACCACAAAACATAGAGGTGATAAGGACAGTATTTCTTTAAAGATGCATTCTGAAATGTGAAAAATGATGGGTTTCTGGGTTTTTTCTTAAAACTACTTTAGCAAATATAAAGAGGGAATAATTGTGGCAAAATCCTGATAATTGCCATAAGGTGAGGTTGTATAAGGGCACATTATACTATTTTTCTTAATTGTGAGTGTTTGTACATTTTCATAATTCAAAAAAAAGTATTAGAAATAAGACACTGGGCTGGGGATGTGGCTCAAGCGGTAGCACGCTCGCCTGGCATGCGTGCGGCCCTGGGTTCGATCCTCAGCACCACATACAAACAAAGATGTTGTGTCCGCCGATAACTAAAAAAATAAATATTAAAAATTCTCTCTTTCTCTCTCTCTCTCTCTCTCTCTCTCTCTCTTTAAAAAAAAGAAAAGAAATAAGACACTGATGAATTTAGAAAATGAAAAGCTAATAGGATCGATACATAAATATAAAAACTGTGTCTTTTAAAAATCAACAATAATGCTGGGTGCAGTGGCACACACCTATAATCCCAGTGACTCAGGAGGCTGAGGCAGGAGGATCTTAAGTTCAAAGCCAGCCTCAGCAAAAGTGAGGCACTAAGCAACTCAGTGAGACCCTGTCTCTAAATACAATACAAAATAGGGTGTGGCTCAGTGGTCGAGTGCCCCTGAGTTCAATCCCTAATACCCTTCCTCCCAAATCAACAATAAAATAAGTAGTATGCAAACATGAAGAGAACAATTGAATCTATCTAGCTAAGAATATAATTACAGAACCAAAGTTAGGTTTTAATATTATAAAACTATTATAACTTTTAGCTGATAAATTTTAAAACTCTCTACAAACTGGTCAATTTGTTGGCAAAATATAAGTCACCTTATTAACACAAGAAGCAGGAAAACTGACGAGAATACTATACCAAAGAATTTGAACAATTACTGTATGTTTTTGCTATTTAAAGTGTTTGGATCATCTAGAACTTTCAAACTCCTAAACACCAACAATAGCGTAGCTTATGCATTATTCCGAGATTAAGACGAAGGAGAAAGTTTCTCACAGTATTTAAGATGAGCACAACCCTAATACCATGAAATAATCTGTCAACCTCACTTTGAATACAAAAGCCAAAAATCATCAATAAAATATTAATTTACCAAATTATGCTATGTACAGATATGAATATGTCACAGTGAATCGCACCTTTAAGTAGATCTATAAATTACTATTTTTTATATCCCACGCGTATGATCATGTCGAAATGAAATGCAGGAGTATGCATAGCTATAATGCACTAGTAAAAACTTTAAAAATCAGCAAACGAAAAGCAGAAGGTTTTAGAGTTAAATGTGCCAAGCCAATGAGATCTAACCTAATAAGTCCAATGAGAAAAACACACTGGGATCATTTTCCCCAACACAAACACCCATGGCAGATCTATTTGAAATGTTGCTGCATGAGAAACATGTCTGCCCGTGAAGATGAGTCAAATCAACACCCAGCACCTCGTTAATGCTAAACACTGGGGATGTTCTGACAAGACACACTCACAGGCTGCTTTTCCTCCACGAGTCCCTCAGAAGTTCTCATCAATGTAGGAACCTGAAATAACAGGCTCACCTCCTCCTTCCCCTCCATACCAACCAGAGAGTGTCAATATCCTGTCTTGGGAGGTGAGCCCCTGCTCCCAGTCAGGAATATATATAATTTCCATATTATCACATCATCCCTCAGGTGAGAGAGGTGAGGAAAAGAAGAACCAGGGCCTCAAGTGTTCAACATAAACAGTGAAACCATAGGAGAGCCAGACACGGTGGCACACGCTTATAATCCCAGTGGCTTGGGAGGCTGAGGCAGGAGGATCATGAGTTCAGAGTCAGCCTCAGAAACTTGGCGAGGCCCTGAGCAACACAGTGAGACTGTGTCTCTAAATACAATATATAAAAAACAAAAGGGCTGGGAATGTGGCTCAGTGGTTAAGAGCCCTGTGTTCAATCCCTGGTACAAAAAAAAAAAAAAAAAAAAAAAAAAGTGAATTTGAGAATCTATCTGATCAGGAAAAATAAAGGCAGAAGAAGAAATTGTTGAATTTGAATATTTAAAAAGATTAAAAAGAAGAAATTGTTGGATTTGATCATTTTTGCAAAATTTATTGCTGAATTTTTTAAATGAATAAAACATAATAAATAAAACAGAGATAAATGATGACTAATGCTCTTATTCTATTAAAACAGATTAATAATGTTTGTTTTCTTCCAAAAAAAAAAAAAATGGGCAAAGGGCATGAATGGGCGATTTACCAAAGAGGTAATACAGTGGCCACTTAATAAATAAAGAACATTGGTTCTCAAGAAATGCAAACGAAAACAGGGCACTATCTTTTCCTACTCATGTTAAAAAGACAAGAAGAAGGAGGAGGGGGAGGGGCAGGGGGATGGGTTGGCATTGATCAGATGGCAAACAGTTAGGATCTCTCATTTACTGCTAATAGAAATACAAACACTGACCCCTAATCCAGATGTTGATTCATGGGTAAATCGAAGCCCTGCAGAGGGTTCACATCACTTCCCCTGGTATTTCCACTTCTACAATGTGGTAAACAGACTCTAACATGGTCCCTAATGATCCCCACCTCTTGGAGGTCACCATTGTATCATTCCCTCCCTTTGAGTGTGGGCAAGACCTGGGGCTTGCTTCTAGCCATAGAACACAGCAAAGAGAAGAGACTGTCACATCTTGGGTCAGGTGGGGAAGTGGTAATTTCCATCTCAATAATGAAGACAACTTCCACCTGGGAGCTGTCCTATGGAAAAGCCAAGTCCTGTGGAAAGGAATTGTTGGGTTAGCAAGAAACCACCAAGTCCCAGCATCCTACCATATGCAAGGAACTGAATCCCGCCAACAACCACCTGAAGGAACCGGGAAGCCAAGCCTCCCCCAGTTGAGTCTTCACATGAGACCTCAGCAGGCCTCCATCTTCAGTTCAGCCTTATGAGAGACCCTCATGCAGAGCACCCAGAAAACCTGACCCACGGAAACTGTAAAATAAAAATGTGTGCTTAGGAGTGACCAGGTATCTACACATAATATACACAATAACTAGTGCATAAGGGATGACCACAAGGAAATAATCATGGAGCATGCAATTTCTTTGAACACAAAGATGTTCACTTCAAACTTTTTATAATTGAGGACATTTGGAACCAGTTTAAATGTCAATGCATATAAATCTGGAGAAATCGATTACAATAGAGGTGAACCATATGAAATCATGTTTATAGGTTAAAAAAAGGTCAACTATTCACTAATTCTTGATGTTTCAGCCTAATGCATTCATTAAAAGACATTAAAATAGAATTCATGAAAAAATATTTATAGTTATGGAAAACATCGCGGAAGCCTCCTATACGGCCCGGTGAGAAAACAAGTAGAAAGCTGTGAAAATACGATTTTAATTTTGTAAAAGCGATGTAAAGCTATGCATAGAAGAAAGATCACCAGGATACCCATAAATAACGATGTCAAGAGTTTTGTCTTCAAATTACGGGGTTTGGGGTGATGTTGATTTTCTTTCTGTACTTTCTACAATGGACACGGATCATTATTTGTGTGTGTGTGTGTGTGTGTGTGTGTGTGTGTGTGTGTGAACCCAAAGCAAGGCTAAACTAATGCAAGTCAACAGTGGAATCCATTCCTAAGCCAGAACTAAACTTTCTGTTTGGAGCACGGCCCCTGGTTTCCTCACCAATCATTCTGCCTGATCTCCCAGGCTCACAGAATCACGGAGACAGCATTTAGAAGTGCCCTGTGATACCATCAGCAGCTCTGCAGGATTAGCTCTCTGCCTTCCAGAAATCTATCATCGTCCCTTGTGCAAGGTTGCTCTCATCTCGTGGCCTACCCCTGGTTCTTTGAGTGACTGTCTTCAAATCCCTTGGTTTGTGACATTTCGCGATGCAGAGCCGTAGAGGGAATTTGGAGGGAAACATGTGTTCTCGAAGAATGTGCAAAACCACTGTGTGTTTTCCTCTCGTGTTTCAGCTGACTCTGCCCTCCTGTCGCTGTTCCGTTTCATCTGTTACCCAGCTAATGACCCTATTAGAAATCTGAAATGCTCCCCAGCTAGAGCATGGTTGATGGATTTTTTTTTTCTTTCAGACCTTGGGACAGCTGCATGTGTCCCTGAGGGACAAGCCATTAGCTGGTAGGTCATCCTCACCAAGAAGCATATTCTCCTGCATCAGAATGAGCACCTGCCACCTATACCTGGTGCCTTCTGCTTACCGTGCCCCTGACTATGTCATGTCTGCATTTAATCCAAAACTCCCACTCCCTGGGGGACAAAGGGCTATGAGTGATGTGATGTTAACATATTTGGCGTGTGTCATTAACAACCAAAGTGTATGTTATCACGGCAGGAAGAATCAAGGGTGTGAGAGAAGGGTTAGGTGGTAACAATTCATATTTTCTTTCATGAAGAAAACTCTTAAAATACTTCAACGCTGGAGGTGGGGTGGTGGCTCAGTGGTAGGGTGCTTGCCTAGCATGTGTGAGGCACTGGGTTCAATTCCCGGCACCACATGTAAATAAATAAAATAAAAGTCCATCAACAACTTTAAAAGTTTTAAAAAAATATTTCAAAAACTAAGTCTGAGTTGTAACAATATGGGTGTAGACCAGTCATGAAGACAAAAATCTTTTTGGTCACCTGTGACCACACCTGGCACACAGTGGGGTCCTTATAGCTGGTTGTCCTGTGAATTTATAACTGGTTGAATAGGAGATAAGAAAATCACCTGCATATTCTTTCTTGGTTTGGCACTTTCACCTCGTGGCCTAACTTCTGGCCTTGACATCCACCCAGAATACACCCCTCCTTTGCACCCAATTCCCGAAACGTTTGCGCACAATGCTTGTGTCTTCATTCACTCTCTCCCTGAGGCTTCCCGTTCCTGGTGCCTTCAATCACTCTTAGAATAATATCATTTTTCACTCGGTGACAAAGGAGAAATCATCATCCTTGTCCTTTGCTTTGATTAAGAAAATTGGAGTGGGAATAAGGGAGCAGGTTCTGGTGGGAGAATGTTCAAGCCGCGTCCCTCATTTCTGACTGTCAGACTGTCCCTCCCTCCTCATGGGAAAAGATGCTGTAAGTTGCTTTCCATCTTGGTGTTTTCCCATCTGTGTTGACCTTTTCCAGAGGTGGGCTGTGTAATGGTTTGGAGGTAAGGTGTCCCCCCCCCCCCCGGCTCATCTGTGAGACAGTGCAAGAATGTTCAGAGGTGCAATGATCAGATGATGAAAGGTATGACTTAATCGGTGAACTGATCCACTGATGTGGATTAACTGGGTGGTAACTATAGGCGGGTGGCTGGAGGAGGTGGGTCACTGGGGGTGTGCCTTTGGGGTTTATATTTTGTCCCTGGAGAATGGAGCTCTCTCTCTGTTTCCTGGTTGCCATGTTTTGAATTGCTTTTCTCAGACCTTTTGGTCACAGTGACCAAAAAAATAAAAAATAAAATCTGACTAAAACATTCTCTTTAATCAAACCCTTCCTGTCTCTGAGATCCCCCAAATCTTCCTATTCTAAGAAACACATCCTGCCAGGCCTCTCCTGAATGGAGCAACGTAGACTGTGACATCATTACCATCCCTTGCTGTACATAGGGACCCAAGGCAAAGGGATCCATGTAGCTATGAACTCCGCAAGCGCCATGTTCCTCTGGTCACGTCTCTGGCCTGGGATGACTGATTCAAGTGCATTTTCCTGCAAGGTCTCTGATTCCTCCACCAGCCTTCCCTGAGCATCCAGCCCTTGGTCTTGTCTCCTGCTGTGTGAGGAGCATCTGTTTCTGGGGACCACACATTGCAACGGACAGAGCCTGGTCTTTGGAGTCAGGCTGAACGGGTTCAAACTCTGGGTAGGCAACTTCTCCACTGTGCGGGTCTACTCACAGCTCATTTCCACGTCTGCTACGTGGGGACATAGGCTCCTCCTTCACAGAGTTATTCTGGGACAGGACTCTCAGAATGTGATTCCCCAGGTTTGCAGCATCACCTGATAACTTGTTAGAAATGCAAATCCTAACACCCCACCCCTCAGGTCTGCTAGCAACTCTGGGGACGGTGCCAGCCATCTGTGCCTTCACGAACCCTCCAGGTGATGCCAATTTGTGCTCAATTTGAGCACCAGTAAGGATTGGAAGCAACCTGCTCATATGCATCTAAGGACCTTTTCTATTATTATCCTGTACGTATACCACTGAACTTCTTGTCATTTTGCATTAGTGAATCTCTACTGAGGACACCGAAGAGCAGAGTGGTAAAAGCACAGACTCTGGGGTCAGACCCAGATGGCCCTAAATTCCATTTATACCAGCTCTGTCATTTGGTGGTGAGTTAATATCCTCTGTGTCTCCACATCTATAACCCAGAGACAATGACAGTGATACAAGAGCTCTAATGTTTGTCATGAGAAATCTGCTGTGATAAGACGTGGCGAATACTCCGTTCTAATGTATGATAAGTGCCCCTCATGATGGGACCTGTTATCATGGTTTCCGATTGTGTTCATTTCACCTCTGTTATGCCATCAACTCTTCAAAAAGCACGATGATATTTAGGCCATTATGTCCTTCATCATAATTTACACTGGGCAGAATCCACTGGAAAGGCACCATGAATACCTGTAGCTTTGACTCTGATTGCCCCATGCATGACAATTTCTAGCTTTCCCATCATCAGGTGACTGGTGTTGACATCAAAAAGGGAAATTGTCACCGGGAGCTGGAAGATATTTAGTAGAAAGACCTGGGATCGTATCAATACTCTGCCATGTACCAATCTGGGGACTTTAAGATTCCACTTATTTTTATCAATAAAATGAAGACGACAGTTTGTAAGCCTCTAGAAACAGAAACTACTGACTTGAATGGTGCAAAACATAAGGAAATATCTGATCTCAAGTCCAAGAAGCCCTGGGGTCAGGGATGCCAGGGTGGGTTTATTCCCAGGCTCCACCTTGTCATTCAGGGCCCAGGCTCCTTCCACCTTCTTGCTCTCCCATCCTTGATGGGCGGGTTTGCCTCTCGGTTTGGCATCTCTCATGATTCCAAGATGGGAGACAGTCCCACATGTGGCACCAGAATGCCCAGAGAAGGAAAGGAACCATTGAAATATAACTCCTTGAGAAAGAGAAATCTTTCCCAAGGCCACCCAAGCAGACATCACCCATTCCTAGAACTATTACAGGCAGGAGAGTGAGATTAGCCTAGTTAGTGCAGGTTGGCACCTGCCTTGGTGTGGATGAGTCAGGGGCTCCCCAATGTCCCTGCCTAGGGTCAAATTCACAGGGTTATTGTGGTGATCACATGAGACCACTGTATCACACACTAAGATATAGATGACCCTTAGAGACATAGCCCTTATCCTCTGGGTCTTTCATACCAACCCACAATTTTGTTTTTTTTATTTTGTTATGGATCTTTTCCTATCCATCTCCTCCTCAGCCACCAGAGTGATGTGTTTCCTCCTGACATAAACTGCTTAAAAATCTTCTGTGGCTTCCCCTGCTTCCCAGAATAAAATCACACCCAGATGTGGTGGGCATGAGAATGTATCTCCCAGATCTTCAGCCACAAGGATTACAAGTGACCCGGGCCTCCAGTGCTGAGGCCTGACTTTGTGGAAGGTCACATGTCCAATGGGTTTCTTCCAGAGAGTGGCTGGTGGCCAATGCACTAAGGTAGGGACACACAGAATTCCCCTGATGGCTGAGGGCTTCCCAAGAGCCTGGCTGAGCCTTCTTCACCCTGCCTAGGAGGCTAGGATGCTCCAACCAATCTGCCTCCCCTTCCCCCTTTGTTCAAGTTCTGATCTTGCCTGGAGGCCCGATGGTCCCTTGGCCTCCCTCCCCATTTCTCTCTCCATCAGTTTCTCTAGAGAAATCCCAATAGAGTCATGAACCAGGCAGCGACATTTCCATCAACCATGAACCACATACATAATGGTAGCCCCACGGAATTACACAGGGGACAGAAATGTCATTTCCATCCTAATGTGGAAGTGTAACCATCACTCATGTTTTCTGGGTGAGGCCCATGTAAGCCCACTATGTTCCACCAAAGCACAGCAAATATAATTTTGTCCAGGAGATAATGATGATGATGATAAGTGACTGTGTTATTGGTTTATGAATCTACCACTCTTTTAATTGCTGTTTTTGAGAGTATCCCATATATATATATATAAAGTTGACTATAAAACAGAAGGCCAGGTTATATTGGCAGAGCCACTGGGTGTCTCCTGTTCACTCTGCAACTAAGAGACCATGTCACATGCTGGACCTCCGCTATCGAGGTGCCTGTAAATGCACTCTGTGTTCACGTAATGACCAACAACCTAATGACACATTTCTGAGAACTCATCCCCTGTCATTAATGGATGTGTGACTGTACTCACAACCCTGTCATGGCCTCTGTGTTTAGGAGGACCTGGACGGGCATACTTCTGCGATCTGAACTCTGCCTGCCTGTCCAGCCCCGTCCCCCTCCACTCACCCCTTTGCCCTAAATGCTCCAGCCACCCGGAAAGGCAGTCATGTCCCTCTTCCTTCCTGGTCTTCGAAGATGCTGCTTCTCTGCCCCGGCACCGCCCCCCTGCTACACTTTACATTGGATTGAGGACTCACTGGGACTGTCCTTTCTCCCAGAATTCTGGTTTTCTCTCTGCCCCAACAAGCACAGGCACACAAACCCACAAGCACAAACACACACATGCACAGTCACTCACACATACCCCAGAGTATGTGTGTCTGCACTGGAGGCCAGAACACTCTCCCAGACCCCACCAAAGCACTCCGATTTTCGACTCAGGTGCCTCCACACACAGAATGCAGGCTCTGAGCAGGACAGGACCATGCTCTCTCATATCCCCTGTTGGTCCAGCACCCAGCCCAGGATGTGGCATGTCCTTAGTGATTACAGCCTGCTGTCCCCCATGCATAGCTGGTGGGACCCAGAAAAATCCCTAAGACATCCCTTAAAGGCGCACATGATACTCTCCCCAACATCAGCCTGGTTTGGATGTGGAGAGATTAGAATAGATCGTCAGGCCCCAAGATCAAGCTTAGGGACCTGGCTAGGCTTGTCTGTCCCTGGGTTTAAACAAGAGCAGGTCTCAGCCCCAGGGAGGTTTAGTTTAAATGCACGTCAATCCTGCTTTGGTGAATCCTGGATTAAAAGATCAAAGCTGACAAGCATTCTGTTAGGGGAGGAGGCAGCCAGGACCTACCAGGAGGGGTTTGGAGCAGAATACACACAGAGGGGCTTATGAAGAGCAAGGCGTCTACATGCCGGAGGTTGATGAGTTACACAAAGTCTCCCAGCCTGGAGGGCTCAGTAGGGGCTGCAGCACCCCCCTACACACACACACATGCCCCCCCACCATTCCATGTTCCCTGCCGTGAGCTGCCTCAGCCAGAAGTCAACAACCCAGAGAGGGCATCTCTGGTAAGTCCATAGAGATGGACCACGCACGAGCTAGCCATGACCTTGGATGAGGAGGGAGCCGGTCTCTGGAGAAACAACTGGGAAGTGGAACGCCAGAATTCAGTCCTGGACTCGTGGGTCCCCAACATGCTGGAGGATGCTGGGAATACCACCTTCTTCTCTGGGTTTCACGGACCATGGGTGTGTTCCCGTGATGGGCCAGGAGTTGAGTGTGGGGAATGAAGCTGAGGACAAGGCAGAAAAGAAGCAGCCCTCTTGGACATCATTTTCAAGAGGACAAGGTAGCGTTAGGAAAGATGCAGGAGGAGTTGACTAAAAGGTGCAGGAAGAACAAGCTGGGTATTTGAGAAACAATATTCACCCATTCAACAAATATTTTATCTAGCACCTATTATGTGTTGGGTCTGAGACAATGAAGAAAGATTAAGAGTCCGCTGAGACAGAAGCAAAGGGAAGAGAGGAAAAAATGGGATGAGTTAGTTGGTCAGAGGACCCAGGGAGCCAGATCTTTCAGGACCTTAGAGAGCAACATGAGGATTTGGTGTTTTCTGGGAGTAATGGGGAGATCTTGGAAGGTTTCAAGAACCTGTGGGTCGATTACACTGGAGCTCAGAGCCTGTTGGCTACTCTAGGGATGCAGCTCAGGACTGCCCCAGGTCTGCTCCCCCAAGACCTCAAGCAGCCATTGGTCATGTGGCTGAGATCTACAAACTCTCCAGAGGACTCGCTTGCTGGGTCTTTGGGGATCTTGGCTCCCTCGGTTTCTTCCATTCAGAGGAAGACTGGTCCAGGAGGAGTAAGAGTCAGAGATAGCCTCAGTGCCCAAGTGCTAAGCTGTCCCCAGACCTGACTCCTGTGCAAAGTGACTCAGGCTGCTCTCCACTGTGGCCCAGGGATTGGACTGTGATCTCTAGTCTGCCACTGAGACAGACACACCACTATCCACGCAGCAAACACTGACCTTTGCAAGGGGAACAAGGAATTGCTGACCAGAATCCTGCTTCTGTCCAGGCATTTAGGTTGGGGGAAGACAGAATGCCTGTTCTCAGCCCCAGAGAATGAATATTGATTGATCAAAAGCCAATCACAGAAAATCTCTCCTCTCCAGTGTCAGGCTGAGGTAGGACCATATGATAAAATTCTGGAAGACTTTAAAGGAAGGTTTTTCTTTTTTTTTCCAAAAAAAAAAAAAGAGAGAGAGAGAGAGAGAGAGAAAAGGAACATACACATAAAAGAATATTCTGCCTCATTGTATCTGCATGCAATGGTCAGAGATACTGCAGCCTTTTTGCAGTAGTGAGGGAATATATTGTTAACACCTGAGAGTGGCAGAGGTAAACCTGAGCTCCTGTTAAGTTGCTGAATTAACTAACCATCCCATGAGACTTCTGTTAAGTGAGAGAATGCATTTTCTTATTCTTAAGCCATTTTCCATTGTGCTTTCTGGGACTTGTTGCTGAAAACATTTTAATTGGTACAGGTTCTCCGGGCCTCCGTTCGAGATGTATGTAATAATGTTTTATAAATCTCAGCATTCCTCTGTCAATTTCAGTAGACTATGCCTAGCAATTCAACTCCATGTATGTGAAATCTATGTACAGAACAGCTTTCTTCATGTGTATTGCGTAGATTAATGTTACTGTCAGGAAGTTCTGCTTGATATCTGCCTTACATGTCTATTGCTGCTTACAGACTATCTTCTTGTGAGGAGAGGCCTGTGGCGATCTTCTCTTTGCCTAAATCAACACCTAGAAGTTTGGCCTCCTGGGAGGATGACCAGAGCTGTAGCTGGGTCTCTAGCATCATGACCAGTGCCCAGCACAGAGTGGATTTTGATAAAAGGTTCCTTTAGGGAAACAATAAATCTGAAATCTTCATCAGAGGGCTGAGTGGTGACTTCCCTATCAAAGAATGAAAACAAGTGTTCTTCTCTCTTGATTGAGTCGTGAACACATCTCTTTCTATTAGCTTCTGTCTAGGCCTGGGGTCCCCAGTGGGATGATATAAAAGCTAGAAATCTCAGCTATCTGAGTTGGAATGCTCTTAAAATTCACTTGGGACAGTTGTGCATGCACATCAGCTCACATGAAAGTGTGCACATGAACACACACACACACACACGTCTGTGTCCTTGGGATGTTCTGCCCTGTCCAGGGTCTTACCTGCTCAGCCGCCTCAGGGTGCCCCGTGGTCCTCCTTCTCTGAACTCTCCTTGATGAGTGCTGACTGTCCCCTAGCTGCAAGCCACCTGGATTTCCCCTGATGGTCTCTCTGTCCTTCTTTCCTAAGTGTCCTACTTTCTGCCTTGAGTTAGAGGTGATCATTTGCCCGTGGGTCACACTTCCTCCAAGGTGGACGGTTCCCCTGATGGAGCACTCTGAGAGCAGGGTTAGTTTTCCTTTTTGGCATCTTTAATAAACACTTTAATAAACTTTGACATCTGACAGAAGAACACCCCAAGTATCAAGATAGAATTCACTAACTGTCCACCACCAGGTTAGAAAACAGAGTTTGACCAGTGCCCCAAAGTGCCACCTACTCCGTGCCCCCTCTAGTGATTCTCGCATCTTCTCTTGTGACTTTTCTGACCTCTGGAGAAGTTTTGTCCTTGCCTTGAGACAGCAGGTGTTCTCTGGGGGCTTATCTTTGATTCAACACGTAAGACCCACCCTCCTTGTTGACACTTAAGATCCGTCCTTATTGTTGCACGTAGACACAGTTCTCTTATTATCATTTTGCCTACGAAGACGCTAACTTCCAGAAAGAGGAATCACAAAGCCAAGGTCACCTGACAACCCGCCCCTCCGGGCTGTGACTCTTTCCTGCTGCCCCTACAGCGCCCTCTAGGGGCCAGTCTGCATCTCCTTCTTCCATCCATCCAATAGGGACATTTTCTCTTTGAAAAAGAGACCAAGAGACCACCTTCTCCTTTTTTTTTTTTTAAGCCTTTCCTTATTCTTGGCTTCAAAATAAAACCCTTTTTATCTCCCCAGATCCTTCCTTCCTGTGCTCTCTAAATAAAATCTTTCAGCAGCTCCATTTGCAATTACCACCAGGAGAAATTTCATCTATTTCGGGCGATTCATTTGAGCTCTCTCATCGGGGCTGTCTTGAACACACCTGAATGATCCTCTTCAGGACAGCCTGCCCCCTCGGAGCGATACCTTTTCAATGCCACCAGCTCCTGACTCCTTATCCTTTTCATGATTTCATTCCTCGCACGGTGGGAAATGGATCACTCAACCCAGACGGTACTGATAAGGCCGACAGCTCTTCGCTGCCTGAGGCCACGGGGTTTCCCAACACTTCAGTGTCAGCATCTTCTACAAGGATTTAATTTAGATATTTAGACAACCGATTTTTATCTACCACCCTGGTGGCATCACCTCTGAGTAGCGGAGCATAATCCAAGGCGATGTCATCCGGAGGTAGGTGAGAAGGAGCGGGCGTCTCTAGGGGAGTGGGGGAATCGAGACCCCCATCCCAGGTAAAAGGAGTTCCTGTGTGACCTTGAGAATGTCACTTCCCCACTCTGGGCTTCAAGGTTTCATCAGTGAATTAATGTGCACTAAATCAGGGAGGGGAATCCTGGGGGGGGGGAGGGGGGCGGGTCCATACAGGGTCAGGACCCTCAGCTCTGCACAGTGTGACCTGCACCAGGATACTGCTGTAGGTTGCATCTTGGGTTTAGCAACACTTCGGGATAAGCATCTTCTATGAGGACTTAATTTAGCTATTTAGATAACAGTTTTCAGGTGGGGGAGAGTATAGGGGATTGAACCCAGGGGCACTCGACCACTGAGCCACATCCCCAGCCCTATTTTGTATTTTATTTACAGACAGGGTCTCACTGAGTTGCTTAGTGCTTCACGTTTGCTGAGGCTCCCTTTGGACTCGCGATCCTCCTGCCTCAGCCTCCCAAGCCGCTGGGATTATAGGCGTGCACCACCACACCTGGCTATACAACAGTTCTTTTCTTCCACCCTAGTTGCATCACCTCTGAATAGTGATTTCTGAAGCCACATGTGTCAAAGGCTTGATCTCCAGCCCATGGAATGTGCTAGAACCTTTAGCAGGTGGGGCCTAGTGGAGTAAAGAGGCTTCTGCCGTGTGCTCCCAGCCATGATGCTGTGCCTCACTATAGGCCCAAAGCAACAGGGCCAAGTGCCTATGGACTGAAACCTCTGGAACCATGAGTCAAAACAAACCTTTCTTCTTTTTAAGTTTATTAGGATATTTTGTCACAGTACCAGCTGACTTACACAGATGCTCAGTTGAGGGGATATGTGAAGGCTGGAATCTAGCCCTACTCCACCTACCAAGTGGTATCCGTCAGAGAAAGGGGATTCCCTTCCCTAACTCATACAAAGGCACTGTGCTCAAGCAGCAGCATAATGCTATTACACTTGCATGATTTTTTCTGGGAAAACTGTCCAGGGCTTTCCAGCTTCTCAAAGCATCCTGGTCCTCCTGAAAGATTCAACCCATTAGATGGCAGGTTTTCTCAGGCCCCTGGTCTCCCTGCCATTCTGCAAGCCTGTTGGTGTCTTATTCTGCCTTCAATCACCCTCTTTGAGCTCTGAAATGATGGATCACTGCAGAGGAATCCCTACTCCTCCAGGAAGGCAGAAAAGGGGTGTCTGGGTGGGGGGTGGGGTTCATGTCTTGGTGAAGCCGTTTGACCCCAGGGAGACTGAGGCAGGTGTTCATGAGCTGATAAAGGTGCTCTTAGGAAGGATGGGGCAGAAAGGTTAGTAAATGTGTGAGCTGCGAGAGGGAACAGGATGGGAGGCATCTGCTGACAGGGGAGGCCAGAAACCTCTGTTATTGGAAGTTCCAGACCTGAACCAAAAATGCACACAAATTCCGCAGAGGTGAGTGGGTGGGGAATGGCTGGGGGCAGGGGGAGGTTTCAAACTCCAGGAAACTTCAGGGACTTGCTTAGATTTCCCCTTTCACCCATATTGACTGGAGAAAATGAGTGGGAAAGCTCAGGTGGACAGCCAGCCTTCCCCTTTGGAGCTCTGGTCATTCCCCCCGGGGACGGTCAGTGCGTCTTTAATTAGGAGCTGATCATCATGTTCCACAAAGGACTTTTGTGCTCAGCTTCTTCTTCTTCTTCTTCTTCTTCTTTTTTTTTTTTATAAAGGCCTCCATTAAATATTTAAGTAGCTGGCCCCTAGAGCATTTAAATTAGGATTTGATTTATGTCAAATTGATTTACACACCACCTCTGCTGATCAGATCCTCTGCAGGGATTGAAGAACAGGGGCCAGGGGATTCCGACCGTCAGCCATGGGGAGCAGATTTGGAAGGTTATGGAAAATTGGGGACCGCACCTGTCATTTTGGAAGAGAGATTTCCCTGGGACATCACACCCTTTTCTTTGAACTTCATGGAGTAAGTTTTGGACTCTTGCAGCTAACCCATTGTAACACACACACACACACACACACACCAGCCACCACTGCGGGTGAGTGGCAGACTCGATTCCCCTGAATCTTCGGTAGACTCCTCAAAACTCCTAGGGTACTTGTTGGGGAGGTGAAAGATGATCTTATGGTCCTAAATACTACACTCTAGATATATGAGAGTAGGTATGCCTCACTTTAAATAAGTCCAGGATAGGAAATTTCCAATCTGCAGCAAGGCAAATGAGGCAGAGTAATTCTTTCCATTATTCTCTAAGAGTGGCTCTGGGGGTTCTTTTTTCAATGCCACTGACCACCCAGCATTTTCAATGAAACCCATTCATTCCGGTTCTTGCTCTTCAGACACCTGAGCAAACACCCTGCTCTCTGCCTCCGGATCTCTCTACTTCTGAGAAAATAGGGGTTCTGATGGGTCATGCAATCAGGTCGTGTGGCCTGAAAGTGGCAGAGCCTGGATTTGAACTCAGGTCGGACTGATTGCCGAGGGGACAGAACAGAGCTAGGACCAGGCAGCGAGGTGGGATGGATCGGCCAGGCTTGAAGACACTCACTGAGGCGTGTCAGGGGGTTCCCAGGAGGACCTCTGCTGCTGAGATGGACCCCTCCCCAAATGACGCTACAGCTTCACTCCACTCCCCCCCTTCCATGACCTTTGTGGTCTTGAAAAATCTTCAAGTCCCCAGAAGCCCAGTTCTCCCGGCTTCATTTGCATAGCCCCGCCCACCACCGCTTCCAAGCCCACCAACCACCAAGTCCCCGCCCCCTCCTCCAACTGTGCCTTCCTCCCCTCAGGAAGAGCAGAGGCCAGTCCCCGAGCACATGCTGAGCCCTGGGCCCAGAGGGCCACAGTGTTAGGTCAGATCCATACGGCAGAGAGCGAAGTCCAGAACAGGGGAAATAAATTGACCACCTGATGGGGAAAGAACTAGGTTTTGCTCATTCGATTCATTCACTGAATCAATATTTACTGAACAGCTACTATATGCCAGCCACAGGAGCTGGGTATGGAAAATAAAGTAAAACAACCTCACGGGGCTTGTGGTCTAAGCTACACATAGTGTGGCACCATCTTAAGGATTTTTTTTTTAACATGAGGATATGAAATTTGGCTATTTATTTAACAAGCATAATAGCTCTTACTATCTTACAGATCCCACAGTTTTTACAAATATCATCTCAATCTTCATAGCAACCCTATGAGGTAGGTGCTAGCTTATTCTCATTTTACAGATGGAAAGCCTGAGGTAGAGAGATGTGAAATGACCTGACTAAGGTCACACCGCCAGTAAGAAGAGGCAGAGCCTGGATTCAGACTCAGTCTATCTGCGTTACCCTATCTTGCCTTTCTCCAGAGCTTCCATAGCAAGGAAAAAAGAAAAGATACTACCTCAAAATGTAGAAACCAAGGTAAAGATGCAAAGAAAGAATGCAAAATCTGAACTAAGAAAAAAATAACAGTAGCCAAAGTGAAGGGAGGGTTAAATAGAACAGAGATCCATAAAATGTATCCTTTCCCAGAGTTGCTAGTGTTGAAACAAATTTGGGCATGAGTCTCCTGACAGACAAACAGAAAGAGAAACATCTAAGTTATGTTTCTTTTCATAATTCTTGATTAGAAAACTTAGTTTTTCTTGGGAAGTGCAACCGTCTGTTTTTTCTTTCGCATGAAAGAAGGAAAGAGAATACATTAGTGCACCCTGAACTCTTGAAGTCAAAGGTCACATCCTGCTCATCTCTAAGGAGTGTCCTTTGATCGACAGGAGTGCCTAAGATGGTCACTACATTAGGATGAGGTGGGGATGGAGGTGTGCCCTAACAAATACCACAAACTGGGTTGCTTAAAACCATAGACATGGATCTTCCCACGGTTCTGGAGGCCAGAAGTCCAAACTGAAGGTGTCTAGATTAGAAGTGAGGAGTGCGGTCACCAGTTCCATTGCATTTCATATTTTAGGCAGATTATATTATTTAACGGGAAACTCCCATTGCCAGGTTTCCACCAGTCCCCCCTGGACCGCCATATGGGGGTCTGGACTGTTCCATCAAAGCTCCAGGTCACAACCCATCAGCCTTCTATTTCCTCCTACCCCAGAGTCACCTAAGTTTCTTTGCTGTTGGCCAATCAGGGAGACAGATCTGAGCCTGTCCCCCGTCTCTTTGTCAGTCAACCTTCATCAAAGCTTTTTTTTTTTTTTTCTTTTTTGGCAAAAACCAGTGCCATGCTGTTGGCCTCTGTGCGTGTGGGACAGTGAGTCCTTGCTTGAGTGGCATTAGGATGACGCTGTCCCCAATGCCTCCAGGAGAGGGTCCTTCTTTGCGTCTTGCAGCTTCCAGTGGCTCTGACTTCCTGGGTTTGTGGCAGCCACCATTCAACCTCTGCCTCTGTCTTCACAGGGCCGTCTTCCCTCTGTGCTTGTGTCTCCTCTCCTCAAAAACATCGGTCATATTATGTGGAAGAGCTCATCTGCTCCAATTCAATCTCATTTTAACTTAAATTATATCTTCAGTGCCAAATAATATCCCAACCAGAGGTTCCTGGTGGATGGGAGCTTGGCAGGGCTATCACCGTGTAACCTGTCACAAGTGTTGAAGAGGAAGGGACTGTTTTCCTGGGTTGGAGGATAAGGAGGACCTGGCCGTGCATGAATCTGGGGAGACACAGGATGGTGCGGTGTGAAGACTCAGAGTCCCGGATAAGATGCCAAGTAAGAGGATCAGCAAAGGGAGCCCTGGGAGGGGCTGAGTAGGGGGAGAAGAGGAGGGGAGGTGGTGGAAGGAGGCCTTTCTGGGAGCTTGTGGTTTTCTCTGGGGTCTGACAGTACAGGTTTTGAGCAGAGGAGTGACATGGACTGGTTTGGTTGAAAATTGGTCACCCTGGCCCCTGCACATCGCAGGCTTGGAGAGGAGATGACACTGTAAACAGCAGTGGTTTTGGAGGTGTCCCTGCAAGTCTAGATGAGAGACACTAACCGCTATGACTAGTCTAGCAACAGCAGAGATGAAGGAGGGGCTCAGGCTGTATTCATCACAGACAGGCTTGCCAATGGTTTGATTATATGTTGGGGAGGTGAAAGATGATCTTATGGTCCTAAATACTACACTCTACATATATCTACCTGAGGCTGTCATTTTTCACTCAGGAAACACCTGGTCCTCTTTTTTTCTGTCCACACTTACAGTTCAGCCTCATTCACTTTCACTTCTCCATTGCATTACATATTTTAGGCAGATTGTATTATTTACAAATCCCCTTCTGCTGGACACTAAGGTTGCTTCTATTTTCTCATGGTTGCAGCAAGGCTGCAATAAACATCAACCAAAGCGTTAATCCAATTATTCATTTCCTCAACAAATTTCTTGAACAGGATTTGGGTTCACACCCGTGAGTTTCTCTCTAATGGGATCATGTGTGTTGCTGTGATGTATTCCCACGGTTTCAGTGGCATGGAAGGGTCTCTCACTAAGCAGAAGAAGGCCATTCCTTCCCCATTCTCTGAAGCTGAACAGTCCCAAGGATCCTCCCTCTCCCCTCTTCCTCATTTCCTGTTTCTTCCTAAATTTAAAAATCTCAGGGCTCCTGTTGGCCATACGCTACCTTGTGTCTGGTCTCTAAAAACCTGGAGTGGCATTTTGAGATTGGAGACCAGGCTGCCAAGTGCAGCTTGGATCTGGGAAACAGCCCAGTCCTCTTTGCCAATGGGGTTTCTCTCCGCTAATACCTGTCCTTCTTCGAATCTAGGTCTAGCAGGAGGGGAGATCAGAGCCTCATGCCTGTTCTGACTCATAGCTCTCCGTCTGTTACAGCACAGTCATGTTGGTGGAGAGAGACGGAGACAGAGTTGGGGAAGGAGATGGAATCCCACTTCCTGTTTCCTTTCTAAAGGTTGCCCATGATGCTTTTGCTTGTTTACTTTTGTCTGCTCTGAATCTCTGTCCTCAGTAGAAACAAATGAGCAAAACAAAACAACAACAACAAAAAAAATTGAAGCAACCAACATAACAGATAAGGAGGAATCATTTCCTTAACATACAAAGAGTTCTCTACACTTAAAAAAAAAAGAACTCTATGAAGTGGATGAAGAGGTAATTGCAGAAAAATGCCCAACAAACACACAAAGTGCCAACAAACCCGCAAAGCTGTGTGCCCACACTCATATTAAAGAAAGGGAAATTAAAACAGATAGTACGCTACTTTTTTCCTAGGTACTGAAGATTGAACCCAGGGGTACTTAAAACCACTAAGCCACATCGCCAGCTCTTTTTTATTTTGAGACAGAGTCTTTGCTAAGTTGATTAGAGGCCTTGATAAATTGCTGAGGCTGGCCTCAAACATGTGATCCTCCTGCCTCAGCCTCCTGAGCTCTGGGATTACTGGCATATACTACCACACCCGGCCAGTATGCTGCTTTCTAACTCTGAGAACAAGGTGGATGAAGGGTCTTGATATCTAGAGATGGCCAGGGAAAAGAATTCTTGTACTCTAGGGGAAAGGTGGCAGGCAAACTTTGGGGAGGGCAATTGGATAATATCTTCCTCTAAGAATTTCTAACAATTTCATTCCTAGGAATTTACAGCATAGATATGCCCCCAAAGTGGGCAAAAATACTTGCTAAAATACTTGCTGTGGTATTGTTTGTTAATAGCTAAAGTCCTGAAACCAACCTGATTGTGAATCAATAGGATAGTGATTAAATAAATAATAATGCATCTACACAGCAGGAAACAATGCAGTCATTAAAAAAAATTAAGAAAAGAAACATATTACTACTTCTTAATGTAGCAATATATTTTTCAAAATTCAAGATATAAAGTTAAGAGGAAAGAGCAAGTTTCCCAGCACAATGCATTAGATTTACATACGAAACATCTTTGGACAGATGCATAAGAAAGCACAATATTTTCTGCTTCTAAAAAATAGGTTTAAAAAGATAAAATGACGGGAATTCCATGTTTTAGCCTCCTTCAGAGCTGCTTCTCAACCATTACCCTGTGTTGCTTTGGTGATTGAAACTCACTTATTAAACAAGTTTACTTGTTTATATCAACTTGTTTATAACAAGTTTGTTTACCCACTAGTTAGCAGAGAGCAGACCGTTTAGCACTGGACATAAAAAAATCTGGAAATTGGAACATTTGGGTCCATTTTACACTAGTTTATGTTCTGGCTTTTGGCTGTGCTATAGGAGGTTAATTACTCAAGTTCTCTGGAACTGCTTTTCTCATCCCTGAACTGGAGATGCTACTGGTTTGTCACCAGGGTCACTGTTGGTATCATTTACTGCAGGAGCGAACTGGTCCAGAAAAAGAAGCAAACTAATTGGCTCCGTTTTGTGTGTGTGTTGCTCATGTACAATCCTGGGACCTGCTACTCTGGGAGATGTCACTTACTCAGTTAAGGAAACAAAATGACATTTCCCCACCGTGAAGGCCTCTCTGGAGACTCGAGGGGTGAACCACTTTTCACCTGTCCTTCTGTTAATTCCACCTGTGTCCCAGTGCATGCTGGGAGCAAATCACATCACCTCTCAGGCTGATGCAAAGAACCAGGTAAGATTTCCCCCGCCCTCTGGAGACTTCCCGAAAGTTTAGAAGGTAACTGGGGTTCGTCTGGAGTGGGAGTCGGTGGGGACATTGAAAATGTCAACAGAGGAAATCACTGAGCTGGGCAGGTGCATTGCTGAAATCAGAGGCAAATAATAATAATAATAATAATAATAATAATAATAATAATAATAATAATAATAACAGCAAAGGAGCCTGGCAGAGAAATATCAGAGATCATGGATGAAAGAACAAAGACTGGGCCACCCTAGTGCTGAAGGAAGAAGTCCACCGATGGGTAAGCTGCAGGGCCCTGCAGTAAAGGGGAGATCTCCACCACAAAGAGCATCTTGGCGGATTTTGAGACAGATACATCGCAGAATAAGAAAAACGAGATGGTCATCCATTTGTCCTACAATTAATCACAAAGTGGGAGAGACTGCATATGGAGACAGGGAATGGGTTGGGAGAGAAGAGTTTGCAGGAAGCTCTGTCTCCGAGGAATGTTGCCAAGGCAGGAGGTGTCCCCTGGGGAGCTCTGTCATGGGAACTTTGATCAAAAAGACATCCAGGTGAGTGCCAGCTCAGGCGCCAGGTTCTATGGAGGGCCCCAGCTCCCCGTGGGCAGGACCATGATGCACCTCTCTCTCAAGGAAAAAAAAAAAAACACCTGCTTCCCAGAGGAATGAACGGAGTGTGTTCACCTGGGGGCGGGCACCTGACCTTCCCAGGCCACGGTCCCAAGGAGGCGGAAGAGCTGCCATGGTCCCTAGGTAAATCCTACAAGTTGTATCAGGATGTGGGCTCGTGTAGAATTTACAAACACTGCCACCAAAGGTATCGTGGCTGCCACTTGCTGACACCTAGATACTGCAGCAGAGCTACGTGCATGCAGACACGACCTCATCGATCCCCAAATGCAATCTGAGGTGGGTACCATTCGGCAACCCCTTCTACAGATGAGCCTTATAAGGGTGGTATGGCCTGCCTGGTGCGAGGTGGGGGGCAGCTCAGCTAGGAACCCCGGTCTGCTCTGTGCACTGAGATGCCCACGGTGGACCCTGAGTCCTGCACAAGAGGGGCTGGTCTCTCTGTATTCGATGAATAAGATCAAGACTCAGCACTGATGACCCCCAACACAGGTGTCCTCCTTCAGCCACGCAAATCTGCCCCTTTCTCACCTCGGGGAAGGCAGGAGACAGGATTGTGTGTGTGTGTGTGTGTGTGTGTGTGTGTTTTAATTTCCAAAGCCTTCAAACATCTTTTGATTGGCATCTATTGTCAATGGTCCCAATTTCTTATCTCCCGGACTAGATCACCTCCTGGGGCAGACAGGCAAGTATCCCCAGACCAGTAATGACTTCACTCCCCAGAGAGCATTCAGCAAGGTCTGGAGGTGTTTTTGATTGTCACAACACAGAGGGAGAGTAGTGCTAATGACATCTCACGGGTAAGCAACAGAGAACTACTGGCCCCTAATTTTAGTGGCACCCAGGTTGGAAAACCTGATTATGGAAATCCAACTTTCTTCCCGGGAATCTGCTTGTTTGGTCTTTGCTCTATAAGTTGTTCCCTACCGACTCGCTTGCCTTCAAATTAACATTTACGGACATAACCAACACAGGAGAAAATGAAAATGTTTTTTAAAAAAATATTTCTCATTAAATACGTCAGTCACAGAGATAAAGCTAATTTTTGTGCCCCATTCGTCATAAGTGACCCTGTCCACAGCAGCGGTGTGCGTCCTCTGAGATCACTTATTTATATACAGGATAGAATTGCATACTATACAGAGATCCTGGATATTCAGATTATGTAAAATAATATTCCAGATTTATTTTTTTCCTCCCCCAGCTCTTAAAGATCTATGTCAATACACATGAGTCTACTGTATTCTTTTCTGCTGTTGGGCTGTATTTCAAGGTCAGGCCTAGCCCACACTTACTTAGCCATTCTCTCCCAATAAGGAATGTCTAGCTCTTCACAGTTTTTCCTTGATAACAAATAGAGTGGCAATGAACACTCCGGAGATCATCGCCTTTTTCCTTTAGAACTGACATCCAGAGCTGGTCAGAGGGTTGGCAAAAATAAATAAATAAATAAATAAATAAAAATTATTTAAAAAATCTTGATAAATCCTGAAATCTTATACTCGCAAAAGACCATACCAGTTTAAGCTCCCCACCAGCAATGTGTGGGTGTGCCTGTTCCCCCGAATCTCCATCAAGGTGGGATGTTATCACATTTTTCAGTTTTAACCAACCTGGGGGGTTCAGACTGTTTGGTTTTTAAACCCGGAAAGAACAAAAACAACTTCTGAAGTGGACAAGCCCCTCATGGGCCTCCCAGGCAAGAGCTGGTACTATTTGCCCCTGGTCACTTGAGACATGTAGGGTTTCTGAGCCTTTCAATTCAGATTTGATTTGATTTTATTTTTTTGAGTATCTACTCTGTGCTGGGCCCAGAGCTTGAAGTCGTTTCTTCTTAGACTGAGAAAATACGTTCCGACCGCCAAATGCTCATGGGATGTTAGAGTCTGTGGTTTTGGCAGTACAGACATCAGCTCCAGGGTTAAGAAAGAAAGGGGAAAAAATGTTCTGAGTCACACGAGTAGAAGGGACGCCTCCAGAAAAGGTGCTTGGGGCAGTTGATATTTGGGCTCTATTCACGGTTTCTTTCTATTAGCATCTGGGTCTACGGTCAGCACCCCCCCCCCCCCACATCTGTCCTAGGCTGACTTATACCTCTAACTACTGTATACAGCAGGTACTCAGTGAACATTTGCTGTTTGAATGAGCGACCCTCTTAGATTTAGACAGCCCCGGGCAGGTAATAGAGTCATCTCCACTTTACCCAGAATTCCATGGCTCAGAGACGTGAAGTCCTTGGTCCAAAATCACACAGCCACCCAGGAGCAGAGAAAAATGAGAAGCCAGGGGCCCAGAGTTCTGAGTCTGGCTCTTGATACCAAGGCACACGGGAAGGCCCCGGAGGGCTGAGGGACAGAAAGTCACAGAAGGCAGCTGAGCTCAGAAAAGGTTGCAGAAAGTGGGGACTTTCCCATTTTTGGCAGGAGGCCTGGGATCTGAGGGTCCTGGCTCCTGGAGGCTGGGCCTCCCTGTCATCCCACCCTTTTCCTGCCTGGACCCTGGGGTTTAATGGTCTCTGTCCCCTGTCGCCGCCCTCCTACTCCTCGGGTCCAGTACCCTGGGGGTGGGGTGGGGACAGCCAGGGAGGCCATTCGGTGGGACAATGGGGGTCTCTCCGTGTAGCCTCACGCTCCCGAGCCCTTTCAGCAGGACGGAGCCTGCCAAGGCCACACAAAGCTTTGCAGATGACAGCGTCTGCGGGCGGGCGGGGAGCACGTGCGCATGCGCGGGCCCGTGCACCGCCGACGGCGCAGCTCCGCCCCGCCCCGCCCCAGGACCGGGGCCGCGGATTCATTACAGATTTTTCTTGGTGGCTCTGAGAGGCAGGAGGGGGACGGGGAGCAGATGGCCGACAGGCGGGTGGCGGTCGGCCTGGCCTCCTCCTCCCTCACCCAGCAGATGCCCTCGGAACAAGGGCCCCGAGGCAGCGGCTGCACGAGGGGGGGGGGGGGCTCCAGATCAATTAGTGTCAGAGGCCCCCGAGCCGGTGGGGGAGGGGACCCGGGGACCCAGACAGCCCCAGTCACCCAGGGCTGCACCTGCCCTTCAGGAGGGGTAAACTGGAGCTTGGGGACAAGGGACCGAGCCTGAGGTTAGATAGCATTGGGTAAGATTTTAGATTAGAACATCTGAGCAGGTGATCGATTATTAATAGGGTTATCAATATTCTTGGAGCTGATAACACCAAACACTGTAGCCGGGATGGGTTGGGGTTAACCCCAGGGCTGAGCACTTGGACAGTTGCTGATCTAATTTTCCCCATGGCCTGATAAGTTGGGCCCCTGTGGCTTTGTTTCATCAATGATGAAGCCGGAGCTCAGAGAGGGGAGTCAGGCTGCCCCAAGCCACACAGTCAATAGTATCCTGAGGCTGACATTCCAATCCGGAGCTGAGCCAAACAACCACAGAGTTAGGCTCTTCTGGTTCCTTGCTGTGAGACTGAGTCCACACATGGGTGGAGCGGAATCCGGCTTCTGAACTCTTCCCGTCTGCCCTAAGACAACCAGACTTGCACTTTAAGTCCCAAGGCCAAAATTTAAGTTTAGGCTATTGTTTCTGAGCTGGGTGACTTTGGGGAAGTCACTGAGCCTCTCTGAATTTGTCTCCTTTGTATTTTCTGATGATACCCAGAAATGCTAGCTGGGTGAATTTCTTCTCGTACATGCTCATAATGAGCACTATGCAGGCGTTAGAAATAATGAGATGCATGCTTTCCGTGGAAAGATACTCGGACTGTATAAATTTTCCCCCAATTCTGTAATCAAACAATATGCCCACTTTTATCTCCTACTGGTGAAGACACAGAGAGTGAATGAGATGAGAAAATGGGGTGGGAGGGGGGAGAAAAGAGAGAGAATAAGAGTGTTGAGTCCAGAATCATAAATCCCCAAATACTCATGGTGGTTATTCTAGGCAGGGCTAATTTGTTTTCATCCATCAGTATTTACAACACTTTATAAAACTGACACATATTAAAGGGGTGTCCTGTCCCCAGGCCAGTCCAACTCTGTGCTGTGAGGGTCCAGGGTCTGGCTGCAAAGAGATGGTTTATCTTTGTGGGCCACCTAAGGCTTGAGACTGCAGCTCAGAGACCCAGCAACTTCCACGGGTCAAAACGTCCTGGTGGCTCGGGGGCTTCTGGGGAGGCAAGGGTTAATGTGCAAATCCATAAAGCTGACCCCGGGGTGGCCCACTTAGGAGACCATCTGCCAGCAGGCCAGCTGCCAATCCCCAGCAGCCCCGGCCTCCTCCCCGGCTCCTCCCAGCCCACACAGCTTGGGGAGGCCCAGATGCCCCGGCCTGGGTCTCTGGCCCCAGCCAGCCAGGGGGCCTGGCAGAGGGACCCTGGCTCCTCTTTCCCATCCCCAGCAGCAGCATTGGCATCTGACGCAGAGTGGTTACCAACCTCCTCGCTTCCAATGAAAGGTAGCTGTCCCATTGCACAGCTGAGGAGACTGAGTCTCAGGATGCTCGGTGGCTTAGCCAAGGACTAAATTCTCCTCGGGAGACAGCTCAGGCTTCCAAGAAGGCAGCAGCCATCCCCCCAAGTTCTCCTGTAGCAGAAACTCCTCCTCAGAGGGAAACTGAGGACCAGGGGCCGCCTTCCAGAGCCCGTCCTGGAAGCTGGGGTGTGGGGCCCAGTGGGTCTGAAGCACCACCCGGGAGTCCAGGAGGCTGGACTCCAGGTGGAGTCTCCCTGCACACTGCTGCATTGGCAGATCTTTCTAGAAGATCTCCCAGACACTTCCTTGTGGGAAATCCAAGACCCCCCACCCCCACCCCGCCGGAAACAGACGAGATGAGCCGTGAGTGTCCAGCGTCTCTAAGACCCTCTCGCTGTCACCAGCACAGGTCCTGCTAGACCAGAAGAGGGGCCAGAAAAGAGTTAAGTTGAGGGGCAGATGGCAGAGGGACAGAATCCTCCCTGGAAACGGCCCAAATGTCAGGCCGAGCAGGACTGGCGGCCAAAGGAGGCAGAGAGAGAACAGAGAGCTCCCAAAACAGATGGGCCGGCCAGGACACGAGGGGCCTGAAACGGCCACCATAATTGTAATATCTCAAATTCCTCTGGTGCATTCCTGTTTTCAAAGCTCATTCAAATCCATTATCTTATTGGAATGTCACAACTCCCCAGGACAATGGATGGCCAGGGGCGGTGAGACCCATCTGGCCAGAGGAAACCACTAAACTCAGAGAGGTTAAGGCTTTGCCCAAGGTCACACAGCTTGTTTGTTGTCAGAATAATTAAAAAAGAGAATCAGGCCTTCTAAACCCTGATTTAGCCTTGGGTGTACTTGGGGTCCTATCTTCCCACGTCCTAACTTGAGGCCTTGTTGAATTGATGGCGTGTATTGATGATACGAGAGCAATGGCAACGATAATAAAATAAAATCAACATGCATTATCGCTTACTGTGATAAGCACTGCTTTAAGTGTGTGAAGTATATTATTTAATTCCCACTTTGACCCTCTATGGTGTTACCACTAGCTCCATGTCTCGGATGAAGTGACTTGCTGGGGAGGAAACAGTTACAAAACAATGGAGCAAAGATTCAATGCACACCTCCCTGTCCCTGTTCCCAGTCATGGCGCACGTTGGGATCATCACCAGGGGGGCAGGTGAAAAATTTCCCGATGCCCAGATCTCTCCCCAAAGCAATTAAATCAGAAGAGCTGGAGGTGAGGTCCAGATATTCTGGTTTATATAAAGGTCTCCAGGAGACTCCAGTGAGCAGCCAGGTGTGGGGGGGGGGACACCACTGCCATGTGCTCTTCCAGGGACGGTTCCGTTGATCTTCTCAGTAGAGCTGGGGGATGGGTGACTTTCCCTCAGTTTCTCCACCTGTAAAATGGGTCCCCTTAAGCTTTGACAGGTGAGGATCCTTCTCCTCCAGGCTTGGGAGAGCAGAGGATCAAACCCCTGAGAACTTTCATGGAGGGACCCAGAGCACAGCCTGCTCCCAACTCTCTCTCCCTCTCCTCTGGAGTCAGCCAGCGTTTGAGGAGCCTATTGTTAAACTTTTATTATGTTTCTTTCAAATTAAACTTCCCAGAGACTGCGAGCTCTCGTGTCTGCAGCCACGGGAACTGTGCTGTGGCTGGCTAGGTTTTTCATCTTCTCTGGGTGAACCAGTGGGTGCCCCCGGAACACAGGGAAATAATAATGGAGCGGGGAGCCTCGCGGACTATGGGGGGGAGTGGATCCAGGAAGAAGTCTGGGGTTGGATGAGAACTGGGAGATTTTTATTTTCCGGGCACTGGACACATGCCTACTTCCTCCTTGGCAGACAGCCAAGTGCCCCTGGGTGCCATCCTCAGGTCTGAGTCCAGGGGAGCAGAGCGGCAGCAAGGGAGTCCTGTGGACCAGCTGTGTGGGCTTGCCCAATGTGCTGTCCCTCTCTGGTCCCTTAGCTTGCCTGTAAGAAGGGGGCTGGAGCCATTTCTGGTTCTGCTCTGCCTCTTGCTAAGAGGAGGCTCCATCTCTCACAGCAGCCGTGGGTCATGGGATGGAAAACACAGAAATCCAAATGAACATAGAAATCCCAAGAAAAGCAGCCCTCCTCCCAGAGCACTCTGCTCTCAGGAACAGCTGCCCCCTGAAGCCGCTGTGTTTTGCTGAAACACAAACTTGTAGAAAGTGTCCCTGGAGTTTTCTTGGAACTCGCTGTCCTGATCTGCAAACATGCTGGGGACAAGGAAGCAATTCTGGGACAGTGGAGTCTAGGAATCAGGCGTCCTGATGAACAGTGCTCCCCAGGAGGCAGGGAGATGACTGGGAAGGACCCTGACGTGGTCCGGGGAGAACAGTCCTCTGGTCCACGGAACATAAACACCACCCGATCTTACTGTCTTGGAACCAGGGACATAAACAGGTGTGGGGTGCCTCAATGGAGCTTTTAACACACAACAGACATTTCAAAGCTGCAAAACCCCACCAACATTCATATATATATATATATATATATATATATATATATATATATATGCTAGTTCAGCAGATCTTTTTTTTAAATTTTTAATATTTATTTTTTTAGTTTTCGGCGGACACAACATCTTTGTTGGTATGTGGTGCTGAGGTTCGAACCCAGGCTGCATGCACGCAAGGTGAGCGCACTACCGCTTGAGCCACATCCCCAGCCCCCACCAACACTCTTAACCCAGAATATAACATAGGTTTTATGAACGAACACCATGAAATATGTCTCTCGCCCTTCATTTCCTCTCCTTTTGCAGGCACATTTTTTTGGTGGGGAAGGGTACCGGGAATTGAACTCAGGGGAATTCGACCACTGAGCCCCATCCCCAGCCCTATTTTGTATTTTATTTAGAGACAGGGTCTCACTGAGTAACTCAGGACCTCGCTTTTGCTGAGGCTGGCTTTGAACTTGTGATCCTCCTGCCTCAGCCTCCTCAGCCACTGGGATGACAGGCATGGGCCACTACGTCCGGTTGCAATCACTTCTTCGTATGAGAGGTTCATGTTACCATCATCGGGAGGGAGAATGGAGAGGAGATCCGCACCCTGTCTAGGAGAGGTTGCCTGAGAGGACTTTGAGGAGGAAAGGGGCTGGTAGCTCGAAGGTCCCAAGATTCTACTGAGATGTGCCCGTGGGAGGGGACCCAGGGAAAGAACTGACCTAAGGAACTGGGGAGAAAGACCTTCCTGTGTGACTCTGTCATCTTTCCACTCCCCAGGAAGAGCCCTTCTATGAAACTGCTCCAGGTGTGATGTCTCAGCCGCATCCCTGGGCGGCAGGTACCTCATTTTTATCCAGTGACCTCCCTCTCTGACCTCCACCAGCTTGCCTGCTTAAAAATCACAAACCCCTGGGCAGCAGCGAGTAGTGGAAATAGGAACAAAAAAATACGTATCAAATTGCCCTCATTTTGGGTAGCGATCTACACAATCGCTGACTGCAATCTTTTGCAGAACATCCTTGAAAAACCCAAGGACCACGAATTCCAGAGTTTGGGGGCTGGGGATGGCAGGTGCGGGACACCACCGGGCTCAGAGCTATCCAGACCCGTTTGGTGGTGGGGCAGGAGGAGGTTTCAGAGGACTTGTCCCTGATCCTTGTCTCCACACCTCGCCATCTTCCCCCTGGGGCCCAGAGGTAGCACCCTGGCATGGAGATCAGTGTGGCATAGTGATGATGAGCCCAGGGCCCGGGATTCAAGTTCAGGGTTCGAATCCCTACCAGCTGTGTGACCTCAAAGACATGCTGTCACCTCTCTGAGCTCCAGGTCTCTCAACTATAGAACAAAGATGGAAACCTGTCCCCGTGACAGGGCGGACCTGAGGGTTAGGTGGTCTGATTCAAATGAAGCGCCAGGCAGGCAGCACAGGTGAGTGCCGGGGCTGCAGCTTGCACCCCCTGCAGGAACTTGGGGGGCGGGAGATCTTCCGGGGACTCTGGTCTTTCTCCTGCCCATGAAGGGCACTTGCTTTCTAAGCTGTTCTGGGTGCTCCTGCGACTGCCCCTGTCCAGCTGCTCCTCTGTCACCACCGTAGTCCAGCAAAGGGTCACCCTCTGTGGTCCTTGATCCCCAAATTCCTCTAGCATCTGAGGCTCCCCTGCACCAGTCACGGTATCCAGGTAACTGAGACGCGTGACGGCATCTACCGCAGCCCTAAGTGGGTGAAGAAGACTGAGGTCCAGCCATTATAAGGAGAAGGGAAAAACTTCCTAGAGAGACGTAAATAATAAAATTATACCGGTTCATCCAAAGAATGGGAACAGACCCCCTTCAATGAGTTGGGTTTCCATCCCAACCAGCTGGCCACTCAGGCCAATGCTTTGGGTAGTCCCGATGCCCTTTCTTAGCCGCTCCAAGAATTTTAGGAGAATGAATCCCTTCCACATTGTAAAATCTCTACTCCTTGAGAGCAGATGGCACATCATTCATTTTTACAATCCACGTGTCCAACATTACGACCAGCACATAGGACCCGCTCAATAAATATATTCACTGAACATGCGCTGGGCACGGTGGTGCCCGCCTGTCATCCCAGTGGCTTGGGAGGCTGAGGCAGGAGGATCGCCAGTTCAAATCCAGCCTCAGCAACAGCTAGATGCTAAGCAACAGTGAGACCCTGTCTCTAAATAAAATACAAAATAGGGCTGGGGATGGGGCTCAGTGGGCGAGTGCCCCTGAGTTCAATCCTGAGTACATACATATATCTCTCTATATATTTCCACTGAACAAGCAAGTAAATAAATGGGATAAATAAACAGGATGCCAATTTGCAAAGATAAAAATAAAAATCAAAGAGAAATGATAAGAATTTTGAAAAAAAATGGGGGGGGGGTAATAAGGGATGGAACTCAGGAGTTCAAAGCTAGTTTCTGAGACTAGCTTTGAAGTTGGGCTCCTCCTGCCTCAGCCTCCAGAGCAGCCGAGATTATAGGTGTGCCCCATGGCAACTGGCTGCTTATTATATTTTTGTAACCAACATTTAATGAGCACTGATGTCCTGCCAGGAGACTGAGCTAAGCACTTTGTCTATCATCATATTTAACCCCCTTCCCAACAGCACTCAGAAAATAGTGCTCCACAGAGGCAGGGTGGCCTCAGGTCAGAACCACAGGTTTTAGAAGCAGAGCTATGTTCAGATCCTGGCTCTAACATTTTTTAGCTGAGGGCTTCCCAGGAATGGGGATAACAATACATAAAAGCTTCTTCCACTTCCCATGGTTTTTGCTTTCTGAACCTTAAGTTACCGGCAGTCAACCATGGCCCAGATATATTAAATGGAATATTCCATAAATAAGCAATTCATACATTTTAAATCATATATCTTTCTGAGTAGCATGTCAAATCTTATCCCATCCCACTCAATTCTTTGGGGTCCTGATTCATTCCTTTATCCAGTGTTTCCGCAATGTATATGATACCTGCCCGTTCATCACTCGGTAGCCAGATCAGTTAATAAATCCACTGTTGTGGTGGGATTATAGTGCTCCTGTTCAAATGACCCTTAATTCATAATGGTCTAAAGTCACTGGCAATTGGGTTATTCAAGTTAGAAGCTGTAAAGTGCTTCCTTAAAGCCCAAGTGGTTTATGCACCAAGTAGACACCTCACATGGTCACATAATGTTCCTTGGCAGAAAGGAGTGCTGGGAATTGATTTCAGTGTCCTGAAGGAGTCCTAAGAAAGAGGATGGGAGGTGAAAGGGCATCCTCACCTCTCCCATGGTACTGTCTCCCTGTCCCCCATCAGCTAAAGGATCCAGTGACTATGGGTGGCATGAAGCTTCTATTTAGGTCAGGTTCTGGCAGCCACCTCCATCGCTAGCTGTTTCTTTGAGACATCTCAAGACAAGTACAATTACAGCCAAGGAGGGGCTGGGCATGGCTAGATGACTTGTAGTCACACAATCTCTGTTCCAATGATAAATACATTTTCTCCATTCTTCTTTTCTTGACTCTGTTTTCCTAGCGATGCTTCTTTGCACATAGAAACAGTTTAACCCAATGCTGGCTAACATTCCGATCTGGACTTATCTGAGTGGAGACCAGCAACATGCATGCCCTCCTTGACCCAGAGCCAGTCCCTGGCAACATGGGGACCACTGATGTCAAGTGCTTTGGGAGACTGCACAGCTCCGAGTCCCAGTCCCGCCCTTTCCATCAACTTCTAATGCAGGGGCAAGAGGAAGAGGCTAAAAATAAGCTGGTGCTCCTCCGTAGCTACAGGTGATCGAGCCAGCCAGTCACCTGGTGATCATTCACTCCTGTCCTTAAGGGGAAGTGTTGGCTTATCCAATAAAACCACTCCAGCTGTGTGGCTGGATGGCCGCAGTATATGTTGCTTCTTCGATGGGTGAGTTGTTGTTATCATCCCATTTATCATCTCTGACTTTTACAGTCACCTTGGAAGAAAGTTATTTCCCCCATTTTATAGTTGACAAAATTGAGGCTTGGGGGAATACAATGTAGCATAGTTGGGGGTTACTTTGCCGTTCTGAACAGAGTATCGGATTCTACATTCAGCGTGCAAATTACAGTTTGTCCTGTGTCATGTTACTGTATGACAAGCAGTTCAGAGCAGAGGGGAACAAGCCTTCCCAGGTCCCAGTGTTATTATTCTCATTATTATTATTATTTCCAAGGATTGAACTCAGGGGCACTCTACCCCTGAGCCACATACCCAGCCCTATTTTGCGTTATATCTAGAGGCAGCTCTCACTGAGTTGCTTAGCTCCTCGCTTTTGCTGAGGCTGGCTTTGAGCTTGCAATCCTCCTGCCTCAGCCTCCTGCACCGCTGGGATGACAGGCATGTGCTGCCGCACCAGCCTGGCACTATTTTTGATATGTCAAGGATGTGAAGATAAATAATACCTCTCCACCTAGCTTGAAGTATTAGAGCACAACTCAGTACGAAGAAAGTACTTTAAAAATGTAAAACTGTACAAAAAGGCAAATTATTAATTAACAAGTTGGTTAGTTGATTGACAGGAGTGATGGGCTCTAGAATCGGTGGGATTGGCTTGGATGAAATTTTGACCTCTGTCAGCTTAGGTTTTCTTCATTTGTAGAGTAGAGATGTGAACGCCCCTGCCTTGTAGGGTATTATGAGGCTTTACTGAGTTAGTGTATGTGAAGAGGTTAGTATGTCGTCTAACGGGGTATGTTCAGACACTGTGGTGGCTCTTATTATTGTTATTATAAATGAGTATTATTTTTCTCATCTATGAAATGGAAAGAAATAGTCATTCAGCCCATCTCCTAAGGATTTCGTCGTCTGAGAGTCTTTAAAAATGCAGTATGTCATTCTGCAGATCAAAAATATCCCCCTCAGGATGAATCCAGGTAGGACCCAGCTGGGGAGAGAGAGTGCTGGGTTCCCCAGGCTGTCCCTCTGTGTAGTCAGCTCGGGCATTGCTGTGGCCAAAACACCCAGCGAGCACAACTTAGAGGGGGGAATGTTCACTTGGGGCTCACGGTTTCAGAGGTCTCAGTCCACAGATGGACGACACCACTGCTCTGGGCACACATCATGGGGGAAGAGGTCGAGCTGAGGAAAGCTGCTGAGCTCACGTTGGGGTCAGGAAGCAGAGAGGGAGGGAGAAGGGGCCAGGGAAGATGCACCCTTCCAGAACATTCTCCCCAGTGACCACCTCCTCTGGCCACACCCCACCTGTCTACAGGTACCACCCAGTCCCTCAAAGTAGGATAGACGGATTAGGTTACAGCTCTCAGGATCCAACCACTTTACCTCTGAACATCCCTGCTTAGCACAGGAATTTGGGGAGCGGGGGATACTTCACATCCAAACCATGGCACAATCCCTTCTGGGTTCCGCCATGACACTCAGGGGCTGCAGTCAAGAGGACGCTGCCCTTGTCCTGCCTCTGAGTCCCACAGCCTCCCAGAGAGAGCTTGTGGGTGCAGGACACCACCTCCACGACCTGCATAAAGAGATCATGAAATGTGTCCCCTCCTGCCTCTCCTGATACAATAAAGGGAACACCCCTGCTCTGTCATCACGAAGGCTTTCTTTCTCTTCCAAGGGTCACCCAGAGTCAACTCCTCGAGCACTCATTGATTCAGCAAATATTGATAGTGCACTTAGTTTGTGCCAAAACTTGAGCTAGCAGCTTTCCCGTTGCATGTAGCCAAATCCCTTTATCCTCAACCCCCCACAGAGTGTCTAGCACAGTGCCTGCTGACAGTTCTAAGGAAAGGCATATTGGCCACCGGTTGCAGCCTGAGCCCTGTGTTACTTGCTTAGGGTATGGAGATAAATAAGACGAAGCCCTCTGGCCAAATATATACACATGCACACACTAATTAACCAGGTCCGGGATTACTCTTCAATTGCCATTTCTATTCCTCCTCCTCATGGTTTATGTATTTAACAGTAATTATAAGATCTGGTTAGTCACTGACTAGCTTCTTTAGCCTTGGGCAAGTAACATCACCTTTCTGGGGTTCTGTTTTCTCAACTGCAAATGTTGTGAAAAGGGGATCCTATGATGGACATTGAATGAATTTTTTAGTGACGGCAGAAAGACTAGTAGTCACAGCCTTGTAGGTGCTCAAGAGTTAGTCCTTGATCTGATCCTTCCAAAAGGATCGCTCCCTTCCCTAGGAAAGCTAAGTAGATAGCACACACACTACCACCGCCTGTTCCTGAACAATGACAGACATCACTAATCGATCAAAGCACTCTGCTACTGATCTCAGAGGGAGCCCCAGAAACCCAGTGCTTCCTGTAACCACTGCTAATGGATTATAGCTGGTAGTCTCTATGGAACTTGGCCATTCAACCCCCCACCCACTCAGTTGCAGAGTTCTGTAGCTTGGCTGGTGCTCTAAGGAATGTTTCTTTCATCTCTGAACATTTGACCTGGGTGCTGAGCATAACCTCCTCAGAGATTGAGCTAACGTGAGTCTTAAGCTCAGATGCATTCAGGAGACGGCCGTTAAATGCAGGTTATAATCAATGTGCTATCATCAGCAAAATTGGCTTCCAGTCTGCTGACGTGCTGAATGAAGCAGGGCAGTCAATTTTCCTGTTAGGATTATTTTGATACACACACACACACACACACACACACACACACACACCATGCACTCACATCTTAGTATCTTGCTATCAGTACCTTGCAAGCTTGGGTTCGAGTCCTGGTTCCAGTTCCTAGCTGTGTGACCTTGGGTAAGTCACATAATGTCTGTAACTTCAGCTTTCTCCTGTGCACACTGGAGGTAATAACAGCACACAGCGGCGGAAGCTTAAAGGAACCATTGCGTGTGCAATGGGGTGATATTTGGAGATATTGGTCTATGTGGATCTTTTTTCTCACTGTATTTTTGCATTTCTTTTCTTTTCTTTTTTTTTAATAATTTAAGCAGGCCCTGGGTTCTACCCTTGTTGCCTCAGGGAGGCAAGTGTCAGGGCTGAAAACAGGAAGAATATGAGAGTGTTTTAACTTTTTCTTTTTTTAAACTCAAAGCCCTTAGGGGAAGGGGATTGATAGACTTAGGAGAGAGTCTTGGAGGAACAGAAAGAAGAAAGATTTTTCTGAGTGAAAGATACTGCCTCCAGGCTTGGGGAAAAGGAGAGAGAGAGAGACAGACAGACAGACACAAATAAGACCATGGAACCAGAAAGGTGCCCCTTGGTCAGGGATAATGGCCATCTCCATGGGAACATGTGTGCACTGATAACCAATGGCCCAAGCTCTGCCTAGCTGGGCAACCTTGGGCAAATAAAATAAATGGTCTGGGCTACATTTTCACTTGCAATACAAGGTGCTCTTTTTAACCACCTGGAAAGGGAGTGTACGGAACTAGACATGGCTGGTGAGTTCTCCTGCTTAGCACGTGTCTATCTCTTTCCCCTGAGTTCCTCAATATTAGTGATTTGATTCATGCCCGTCTCGGGTGCCAGCTGTGAATTTATCTCTGGCCAAGAACACATGGCTAACTACTAGCATGTCTTGTCTCCCCATCTTGCAGGGTTGTTCCTCTTGGTGGATGGGTTGATAATCCTGTTTCTGTGAACACATATCCCAGCTGGATTTGCTGATTCTCCTCCTGAGTGACCACCCAGGGCAGAAGGGAAACGCTAATGCCTCCTCAGCCCACGAGGTCAGCCTCACCTCCAGACAGACCCTTCCTCTTCTACCTGATCCCAGTCTTGAGATCATCCATGCACTCGAAAGCAGGAGGATGGTGGTCCTCACCAGTGACATTTCATACCTCAGCTCTGATGGATATTGCCTGGGAAAGAAGGCTGGGGCAGGAAGCCCTCCTGGGTGGTGATCTAACTCCCATCCTTACTAACTAACTCCTGTGGTTGTATGTAAACAACTTGAGAATGAAGACATTTTTATTAATGATTAGGTTTTGCATATGGTAGAAGCTCAGTGCTTGAGGAAAGCATGGATGGACAGCTACAAAGCAGATGTGAGATCCTTTTGCACAAGTTTTTTAAAAAGGATCATGGTAATTGTTGTGATGCTTTGTTTCTGATAAGAATGAATTATATTATAGAAATAGAAATATATATAGTCCCCCCAAAATCTTTGGAGAATAAAAGCAAACCTTACATGGCTGGTAAGTGTTTGGGGAAGAAGTTGGAGTGGGAGATCAAGTTCATCAAGGCTTTATGTCTGTCTGTCTTAGAAGAGAAATTATCTGAGCTACAAGTTCTTATCATCAGTTAAATAAATAAGTAAAAAAAAACAGTAGGAAGTAGTGAAGAATGGGAAAGAGTAGACGCTCATTAAATGATGGATGGATGGATGGATGGATGGATGGATGGATGGATGGATGGATAGATGGAAAAGAAGACAGAACAATGGATGCCGGATAAGGGATAGACAACGCATGGATAATGAGTAAATGGTTGAATGAATAATGAATGAATTAATCAATTCCTTGATCAGTAGATGAATAAAGGGTAGGTGGATGGGTGGATGGATAGATGGATGGATGAACGACAGGTGATAGGTGGATGGATGATTGGTGAATGGATGGATGGATGGATGGATGGATGGATGGATGGGAAGATGAGTGGATGTATGGATGGATAATGGGTAGATGGATGAGTGGGTGGGTGGATGAATGTGTGGATGGATGTATAGGTGGATGGATGGATGGATGGGTGGATGGGAGGATGGATGGACAGGTGGATGGATGAATGGATGGATAGATGGATGGATGGATGGTTGGGTGGGTGAATGAATGGATGGGTGGATGGGTGAATGGATAGGTGGGTAGATGGATGGATGAATGAGTGAGTTGGTAGATGGATGGATGGATAGGTGGATGGATGGATGGAAAATGGGTGGGTTGGTAGATGGATGGATGGATAGATAGGTGGATGGATGAATGGATGGATGGATGTGTGGATGGGTGAATGGGTGGGTGGATGGATGGATGAATGGGTGGGTTGGTGGATGGATGGATGCATGCATGCATGGGTGGATGGTGGATGATAGGTGATGGGTAAATGGAATCAATGCATGGGGGAACAGATCATGAGGGAATAGATGTCAGAGGGATGAAGAGGAGGGCATATGAAACAAGTGCTCAGCAGGCATGAAGCCTTGCACGTGTGAGAGGCGCCCAGGACTGCACAATGGTGGCTCCTGAGTGGGTGGATGTGGGGTAGACATTACAATTACAAGTCCCAAATTTTCACCCAAGACTTATTCTCCTTATTTCCTCCTCCTTCTAAGGGAAACTTGCTTTCAGGGTGGCTACTACATTAATACATCATCAAAATGGTGGGTCCCAAAATAGAACCACTGGGCAGAGCCAGCGGACAGCCTTTCTGAGCCACCTTCTCTCCCATGCACCACCAGGGCCCTGAGATGGAGCAGAACGGAGCCATGCACAGGAAGATGTCAACAGCTAATCAAACACTTGCTTGTCTTCATATAGTGCTCCTAATTCTTCTGATCTTTCCTGCCTATGGCAGGAGATTGGCAGAGTAGGTGTTTCTGATAAGAGTAAGAGTTACCAGTGCAGAATTGCAGTCCCAGCTCTGACATTACCTGCAAGTTTAGGCACATTACTTACCTCTCTCATCCTCTCTCACCTGCAAAATGGAAACTATTGTAGAATCTGACTACCTCAAAGAATGGTTGAGAGCAGATAAAACACTTTGTTCAGTGTTGGGCAAATAGTAACTGCTATTCATAGTTATTATCAAGTCTTTTGACAGATGAAAATGTTGTAAAATTGACATCCATGAGGTCACTGAGAGGGGGAGTAAATTCTGGGAGTCTGGGAGGACTGGGTCCTCATTTACTGTGTGACTTTGGGTGTTAGAGTCTGTAAACGAGTCAAGATGGCGCCTGGCATTTTGCAGAGGGAGTGGTTTGTGAAGTAACGCCAGCGAGCCATTAAGTGTGGAGATTCCTTATTGGTTGACTGCTGCATCTAGTTTATGTTAATTAAGATAAGCTGTGTGGAATGTATATATACGTCTCCTGTCCTACAATAAACGGCTCCCACTCCTGCTGTATCAATGTCCACAAGTTGCTAGTCACCCCCCGGTTATTTTGCTGCAGCCAGACTGCGGCATTTGGGCAAATGTCTTTACCCCTCTGAGACTTCCTTTCTTCATCTTCATAATAAAGACTAGTACGAATGAGCTCTGAGGTTGGGGGTTCTCCATCAGGAATATAATCCCTGTATCTTCTTACACCTCATCCCCCACCACCAAGTGGACCCTCTTTTGCCTCTGAGCCTGAATGGCCAAGGTCAATGTTTCAAAGACCCTTACAGCTATACCAAGAATCAACAACCATTCCAGTTAGGAATTTTTATCCCCCTATTCCAGATGAGGACACCAAGGCTCAGGAGAGTGATGTGACTTTCCAAGGACACACACTTAGCACTTGGTGGACTAGAATTCAAACCCAAGCATGCTCACTGGAGAGCCAGAACTCTCCTACCCGGGCAGCACCCCTCCTGCCTGGGCCCGCAGCTCACGTTCCCAGAGATGGGAGGATCCGAGGGGTGGGGACACAGCACGGACTTTTCCAGGAGTGGGGGGGGGGGGCTTAAACATCAGGGTCCCTGTGTCAGTAGCTTCAGCCTCAATTCCCCTGGAAGGCACCACACACCCCAGGGGCACTTAGACCCCAGGGTCCAGCTCCTACCCTCACCACTACTGGGGACAGTGTGAGGATGGATTTGTCAAGCCGCTGGGGCAGCTGATGCTTTGGGGTGTGGACAGGCTCCTCTTTTGAGCAATTGTGTTCATTTTTTTCTCTTTCCTAGAAACCAGCCCATGGTCCATGGTCTGAATCAACTGTGAGGTTAGGCAAGTGACTTAGCGACTCTGGGCTGGATTCCTTCCCTAAAATGAAGACTTGGGGAAGGTGAGACTAGACTACTCCTAAGGCCACTCTAACTCTCTTAGATGTCAGGGTGTCCTTTCTTTGGGGAGGGTCACACATAACCAGGACCCTCTTCATTCCACAGAATAAAGATTTCCTGTCTCACACTCTCTGTACCTGCTGCCTGGGGCTCATCCCCCCCCCCCCAATCTGGTCCAACTGGGATGGGAACAGGGCGTTTCTTCCTAAAGTCCCTGAGCTCTGGGTTCCTCTTTCAGTTTTTGGCTCCACTCCAATCCCTACACCCCTCCATGGGCACTAAAAGGGATGTCACTCTAGAAGATTCTCCACCCAGCAAAGGGATGCAGGAGCCCCTGGGGAATGCTACACTTGGACTTAAGAAATATGGGACTTATGTCCAGGTTGTTATAAGACCTTAGGTTCTTCATCTGTAAAATGGACATAAAGCTGGTGTTTACTGTTAACAAGGATTAAATGAGATCAATAGGAATCGTTCAAGAACAGTAACAGCAACAATAATGTCACTAATTCATGCTCTGACTTCGGGCAAATCTTCCTGCCTTTCTGAGCTTCATTTGTCCATTTATAAGATGAGAATATCAATTTTTTCACCTTCTTCTCCAAGAAACTCTGAACAGCGTGGTGTCTTGGGACCGAGTGTCAAGGGACTCATATGTCAGTGATACCTCTGGGATCCACTTTCTGCTGCCCCCTGAGATCTGTGAACTGGTGAGGCTGTATTTGAGCTCCTCAAAGGTCCCCACTGTCCCCCCCCCACCCATTGTGGCTTAGGGACTAGATGCCCCAGGGGACAAAGTGGTTCATAAGAAGCTGACACTGGCAGGTGCTGTGAGTGATGTCCTCTCATTCCTGCAGCAAACAACCCTCCTCCACATGATGACTGAGTTCTTGAGCCCACCCCACACTCTGCCAGAGACCTCACCCTCTTTGGAAGCCAGGCTGAGTCCCAGAGTCACCTGCCACCTGGCTGTGGAAGGGAGGCCGGGCAGGGAAGCTGGCCGAACAAAAGCTCCTTATCTTGGGGCAGCCGTGAAACCTGAGCCCAGGAGCAGCCCGAGCTGCTCACCTGCTCGCGGGCACAGGCTGGGTGCAGATGGACACCCTGTCAGGATGGCAGCATACGCCACAGGAGGCTCTGCAGGGGCAGGATGCCATATCTCATCGTGGGGGTGTGGGGTGGCAGGAGAGAGCAGGTGTCTGGTCACCTGAGCTCACCACGATGTTTAAACAGGAGCCGTGACATTGGGCAAACAGCGCTCCAGTGAACCAGGGGCTCACCTCGGCTGCCTAAGGCTGTAGACCTGGGAGTCTTCCTCTCAGTGGGTTCAGTGTCCCTGAGTACAAAAACAGGAGCTGAGTTACAGCAATGTAACCTGATCTTTTTTTTTAATCTCAGATTTCTCTTCATAAGAATTTTGAGAATTAAACCCTCGTACGTGTGTATTTATTTATAAATTATTATGTGCGTTCTATTGACCCAGTGTATTATACACATCATAAAACACACCCCTCAGTCCTCCACGTGTAAAACAAGGGAACTGGATGATCTCTAAAGTCCCTTTAGTGCCACGGTTGTGGGGCGCTCTGTAGTCTGGTCTCCTCATCTAGACAATGTGCTTAGAGTTGCATTGTTTTTGTGGATTATTCATTCAACAAATATTTAATTGCCAACTGAGAGCCACTATATCAGGTGCAAAGACACGGCAAGGAAGAAAATGGATGCAGTCCCTGGCTCCGTGGTCCAAACAGTTCTCCTGTGAATCAAAAGCAGTCACACTGCTGTTTTTGAATGCTGGCAATTGTGTCGGCCCATTTTGTGTTAGTATAACAGACGCCTGGGATAATCAAACTTCTAAAGAGAGAAGGTTTATTTTGACTCACAATTTTAGAGGTTTCAATCCATGGTTGGGTGGCCCCGTGGCTTTGGCCTTTGGCAGCCCAGTATAGCAGAAGCACCTAATGGAGTGGGACCACTCACCTGGGGCCAGGAAGAAAAAGAGGCTGGTATCCCATAATCCCCTTTGATGGCATGCCCCCAAAGCCTAAAGGCCTTCCACTAAGCCACGCCCCCAAAGACCCAAAGGCCTTCCACTAGGCCACGCCCCTAAAGACCCAAAGGCCTTCCACTAGGCCACGCCCCCAAAGACCCAAAGGCCTTCCACTAGGCCACGCCCCCAAAGACCCAAAGGCCTTCCACTAGGCCTTTGGGGAATGCTTAAGACCCAAACTAGAGCAGTCATTGCACATAAGTATCAGACATGACAGTGATTCCAACAAAGGAGAGAGCCCTGCAATTGATGGATTCAACCAATGTCAATTTGGCCCTCTGCCATGTATCAGGTGAGCAAATAGACACAGTTCCTGTCTTCATGATGCCTAGCCTATTAGGAAAGACCAATGACTCTCAAATCAATATAAGCTACAAACATTTTGAGAACAGGTAAAAAGCAAGTCTGTCCTGGAGGGTGTGATCTAATCTGCAGCAGTCCCCCAGGAAATGGCATTTGAGCTGAGATCTGAAAGTGGGTTGGGTTTAAACTAGACACCAGGGAGAGGGCAAGCTTTCTAGTAGCATGTGCAAAGTTCCTGTGGCAAGAAGGAATATAGGCAATTTGGTAAGTGAAATGAATGGGATGCAGGTAGGAGAGGGGCAGAGCGTGTAGCATTTTAAAAATCATCTTGAGAATCTGGGCAGGAGATGGACCATGAAGAGAATCACAGGCCTTTTCAGGGTGTCAGCTCTGGATGCTGAGAAGCAGCGAATGCAGGAGAGTTTAGAGGACCTGCCTTGATTTTCAAAGAGGGTCTTCTGGCTGTATGTGGAGATGGGGGCAAAGGATAGAGACGGTGCTACAACTGTGATTGGCCTGAGATGGGATTGTCACACTGGCAATTGCCTAAGTTGATTGGACTTAAGACGAAATGAGCAAAACAAAACAAGCCACCCACAATTTAGAATGCAGACTCCAGTGACAGGAAGTATAGCCATGAGACAAGAACATACTTGGAGGCCAGGCGTGGTTGGCACATGCCTGCCATCCTGGCTCAGGAGGCTGAGGCAGGAGGATCACAGGTTCAAAGCCAGCCTTAGCAACTTAGTGAGGCCCTAAGCCACTTAGTGAAAACTTGTCTCAAAGTAGAAAATAAAGGGGGCTGGGAATGTGGCTCAGTGGTTGAGCACCCCTGGGTTCGATCCTTGGTACCAAAAAAAAAAAGAAGAAGAAGAAGATACTTGCATTCGGGCATTCAGGCAGACCTGAATTCAGGTCCTGGTTTCATCACAGATGAACTATGTGGCCTTGGACAAATCGCATCCCACCTCCCTGGTCTCAGTGTTTTCTCTGCAAAATGGACTGTACCACATGAGAACAGAACTCTGATTTCTCCTCCGGTTCTGACTTATCTGCCTTGTGGCCTTGTGCAAGCCATGCCTACTCTCTGACCCTCAGTCTCCTCATCTGTCCTGCAGTTGCTGTGAGGTTGGAACCAAATCACAGGTAGAATGTGCTTAGCACAGGGCTGGGCACAATAGTCACATGCATTTGGCACACACGTTCCCACCACGGGTGAGTGTGCACACACACCATGAGTACACACGCTTTGGGCCCAGATGGCACTTCTGTTCTTGCAGGAGCCTAACTGTCTTGTAAAATTCCAGGACACTCACCTGAGCTTCATTTTAATGAAGCCAGAGAATAGTGAACTGTTGGTGTCCCTGCACGGTAAATCCGCCAGCGGGATCCAAGCCCTGGGAACCCAGCAAACGGGGGATTCTCCTGATGAGAAATATTCATGTGCAGAGGATCTTCATATTTGTTTTGAACAGACCCACGCAGACACGAATGGCTTAATGACTGTTTTAGGGTTCGGCATTGTCCCTGTATTTGGTTTGGCTTTGTCTCGGTGACATCTTAATTCAGTGTTTTATTTCACGGATTTCCGCACACAGGCTGTGGCATATGGGGAGCTCCCTCAGCAAAATTGTAAATGGGGGTTGGGGGGATGGGGAGAGGGAGAGAGAGAGAGAGAGAGAGAGAGAGAGAGAGAGAGAGAGAGAGAGAGAGAAAGAAGACTATAGCTGCAAGGTGTGCAGTGAAGGGGGACCTCAGGTGCAGGCCTGGGTTTGCACCTATGGGGACGAGAGAGAGAGAAAGAGAGAGACCAAACTCCAGCTTCTGTCATGGGCACAAAATTTACCACTGCCATCTGAAAGTCTAAACAGTGTCTTTTTCAATTTCTCCATCCGATGGATCATAATCAGAGAGATTGTAAATTTCATGCTTGTCCTTAGCATATGAAGGGGCCCTGCTAGGCTTCTGACTCTCTTGTTCAAAGATGGCTGCGTGAGAGTCAGGGGAAGGGAACTGAGAATATCAGATCAGACTCAGGACCCTGACCCAGAGGACAGGAGCCCCCTGAGAACCTAGGAGCTGAGGACCTGGGAAGTCCTTAGCAGGCTAGTAAGACCCCACTGGATCTAGTTCCTGCTACATCTTAGGAGTCTTCGCCTGCACTCCTCCCTGCTTCAGCTACACTGCCTCCTTACTATTCCTCAAATACCCCCAACTAACTTCTACCTCAGGACCTTTGCACTGGCTCTTCCCTCTGTCTCACTCCCCCCCCCCCCCGCCCCTGGTTATCCTTCAAGCGTGCTCCCTCCCTTCATCCAGGTTTTGACCCCTCCCTCAAACAAAGCAGCCCCCTTTCTCTCCCTTTGACCCGGTTCCCCATGAGTTATCTTTACAGCTTTCCTTGCCACCAGCTCTTCTATTATTTCACTATTTGGTTCTTCACTTATTGCCTTCCCTCCCTGCCCCCCTACGCAAAAGTAAGGATGTCCCCCTGGTCACTCGCTGCCGTATTGAGTCATAGGTCAATAAAACTGTCGAGTGAGTGAATAAATGAAGGAGTGGATTAAATCATGACTTGATGTTTTTAGCCAGAGGCAGCTTCTTCCACGTGGGACTTTCATTCTTCTGTGGTTAACTGTTCCTCTGACATTTGTGGGTTCACTGCCATCCCCCCATCAACCCTGGTTACTCAAGGAATGAGGCTGGATTTCATATTAGCTGCAGCTGGACCGTGAAGGCTGAGAAACTTAACAGCCCACGCCGGAGACCACGGTGGGGAGGTTGGAAAGCTAATGTCGCGTGGGCCGTCCCTTCCCACCGCACCTTGTCTTCACCACTGAATAGCCCCCCGCGGGTAACCCCGATCCAGATACTTAAAAGGGAGGAGAAATGGGCTCCGAGAACCTACCGGGTGCAAAGACCTTGTTCATTCTGACCGTTCTTGGCGTTGGTGGATGACAATTGGTGAAATAAAAAGAATCGTGCCCATTTTACAGATGGAGTAACTAAGGGTATCCGTGTGACCGTAAGCAAAGGACTCCGTGCCTCCCGGACGCATCTCCCTCCTCTGTTTTCCTGCTTTCCCGTCTTCATTCCCACCCACTTTAAGACATCTGCCTCCTACCCAAGTGACTGTGTCTATGTCGGCCACTAAATTCTGAAGCCCTCCAAGGGACAGCAAGCGTTTCCTTCAACTTTTTCCCTGTGATAGGCCTGGCACGTTGGAAGAATAAAAGCCACAATTTATTATTAATAACCAGCGCTCACACGGATGGAGTCCTTCCTAGGTGCCAAGGCACTTTCCATAAACGACCTCAGTCAGTCCTCTAAAGGGCTCTTGGGGGTGCTTGCTATTATTAGCCCCATTTTATGGATAAGGAGACTGAGACTGAAAAAAACCCATGATTTGCCAAAAGTCTCACAGCCGTTTGGTGTTTGCAAAAGGTAACAGGAAATACTTCTCTGGATTGGTTTCCCTGTGGGGGCAGGGGGGATTTTTCAGGGTTTTTTGGGTAGCTCCGCAGATCTCCAGCGGTGGCTCTTGAGGAAATTCCAGAATCATATTTGGAAGTGTATATAGGATATTGGGGGAAGTTGAGAGGTGAGGCCAGGGGGGCTGAGCAGCACCACACCCCCAGCCCAGGAGGTGAGGGGCTGAGCTCTCTAGGTGACCCATGTCATGGCAGCTTTGGATGGAGTTCCTACGCGCCAGGCACTGGCCACGCTCTTTATGTGAATAATTTCATTCACTCCTCATCACCACCCCATGAGAACAATATTTCACAGATGGGCAGGCCAAGGCACAAAGGAGCCAAGTGACCAGCAGGTCCCAGAGCTAGGACATGGCGACACAGGACCCGATCCTGGGTAGATCTGACTTCAGAGCTCAGGTCTCTCCTCCCTCTGTTTCCCAATCTCAGAAATACCCGCTCACACCTCACACGAACTTGTGGTCACAAACCATTAAAGAGCCCGGGTTTGGCTGAGCCCCTAAGAAGTCTTCTACCTCGAGGGAAGGTAAATCCAGCCACTCTAGAGAAAGAATAGTTTTAAAATATAGGGTGCCTCGGCAGCAGGCCCAGCGCGCTCATAAAGCAGGCTTCTCTCCTAGTTACGGGAGTTAGGATTTGGGGGCTGCTTCCTCTATGTGGTGTCCTGCAGTGGGGGTGAGATCAGGTAGCATTTAGTCCAACCCCCTGCGCTCCTATCAGCTGACATGTCTTCTTGCAGAGCCAGACAGACATCTCCATCTAAGGAGCCTCATTCTGATGCTAGGCAAGTGGAATGTATTTGTAGCGTGTGTGTCTTTCGGGTGGCATTGATCTGGGGGTGGGGCTGGGAGGGGGGCTCATCTGTGGCCGGATCTGGACCACGTGTTCTCATCAATCGATGCATCCAACGTTCAGTGAGCATCTACCACACCCTCGTTCTTGACACAGCGCGTTTAACAAGGGAACACAGCACAATGTTAAAAGTGACCCCTTCCCCAGCCTCGGGCCCCGTTCAACAAATTTCACCTTTCAGACACAGAAAGGTTTGACCCAAACAATAACACTCTCCTCCCAGAGAAAACCACTTATTCATGGTCAGGGCAAGCATTCTCCGTGACCTTTGGTGCGTTGGTCCTTAACCACAGGCTGTCAGGGAAGTGGCTTCCAAATACCCCTCACCCTGCTCCCAGGATGGAGTCAGCACAAATGTGCTAACTGATCTCTCCGCACCAAGGGGCGTCTCCAATTAAATGGTTCAAAGGCATTTTTTTTTCCCCTGCCTTACAGTTTGGCCATCTTTCCCTTGATGCAGTAAAAGCTCTGATCGTTTGGAATTTATGATCCTTTGGACAGGGACTGGGCTGAGGTCTGCTTCTGGACGGTTCTGCATAGAAAGGATTTTCGAAGAAAATGAACAGCTTGCCAGATGAATTGTAAAGAGAATGCTCACTGCCTTTAAGGGCGTCCCTGTTCTAGCCCTTTAAGAACACTCACAGATCCACAAACAATTCTTATGCTAATTTCAAATGATTTTTCCATGTTCAGTTGGTCCCCAGCGACCACCAGCGATATGATGACTGGGACTTCAGCTGCCTTCAAACGCTGGGTTTGCCCTGAGCCGAAACTTCTTAGGTACAAACTTTTTTCGGCTAAGCAATCAACAAAGGGAATTAAGTCAGCGCCAGGCCCTTCGTTGGTGGGGATAAAAGAGGGGTCCCTCTGCGCTTAGAGGAAGCTTGTGGATTCCCTCTGGCTTCCCTACTAGTTGGCATTGTCCTAGTTTGTCTGTGGGTGACCCTCACTGTGGCTCACCTGCAATGGTCCCTTTCAGATTTTTCCATCCTGCAAAATAATAATTATGAACAACGTCCCTTTCCTTCTTAAAGACTTCTTACTATGTACTCTAAGTTATGTGATCACCGTAAATTCGACAACACTCAGGGATTAAAACTGGGATTTTTTTTTTTTCCGAAGAGTTAGAGCTTTATGGGTCTTTCCTATACAAATCAAAAGAATGGTCCCTACGGACATTGGACCAATCAATCTAGAATCCAAGTACTTCACTATTCTCCACTCTGTTTCTGAAATAGTCAGACCCCACCCCACACACACTACCTGTGTATTAATTAATTCTTATCTCAATGCAATTAAAACTTCGAGATTAGCCGGGCGTGGTGGTGCACACCTGTCATCCCAGCGGCTCAGGAGGCTGAGGCAGGGGGATCGTGAGTTCAAAGCCAGCCTCAGCAATTTAGCGAGGCCCTAAGCAACTCAGTGAGACCCTGTCTCTAAATAAAATACAAAGTAGGGCTGGGGATGTGGCTCAGTGGTTGCACACCCCTGAGTTCAATCCCTACTACCAAAACAAACAAACAAAAAACCTTCAAGATGTTGATGGTCAGCATTATTCGAGGAAGACATGGAAAGGCGTATGCAACACAATACCTAGGAACAGTTGATTTCCCATTAGCCACTGTAAGCTTTGTTACAGAACCCACGTCTACTAAACAAACACTGTGTGCCGCACACCAGAGGGAGGGCTTTACCAGCTTCAGTCCTCCTCTCCCTCCATGTAGGGTGCCAACTCTTACTACTTCTGCTTTCAAACTGACAAGCCAGCTCAGCCAGGTAGAGCTACTTGTTCAGGATGCTCAGTAAGTGATAGAACCAGGTCCGGATTCCAGGCTGTCTTATGTTCCAATCAGTTTCTTAACCACGATGATAGACCGTCTCCCGCTCTGCTATACTGTTCTGACATTTGAGTCAGACATCTGCTTGCAATTGGATACATGATAAAGCTGTTCCTCATCAAGTATGTCTCATGGAGGGGGGAGGGAGGAGGGAGGAGGGGGGAGGGAGCAGGGGGGAGGAGGGAGGAGGGGAAGGAGGAGGGAGGGGCTGAGGGGCTTCTGCTGGAGCGGATGTGATGGATGCATGTTTCTGTGAGATCAACAAATGGATCCTATACTTCTGTCCTGGTGCTCAATTATCTTCGGAAGATACACTTAAAACATCCTGGGGAAGCTCATTCAGGGGGAAATATTAAACAAATATACAGTGTGCACCTAACAGGACTGGGTTCCCCGGCCCCTCCTCCATCTCCCTGCAGACAGCTCTACTTGTGCGGATCTGCTGACTGTGAGCTGGGTTTGAGTCATGGAACTCAACAACATCTCTGATGAGAATGAGTCTCTAGATTTTCTCTGAAAAACAGTCACGGGAGTGGGGGGGGGGAGGCAAATGATGCCAGTGGCTCTGTCCTTTTTTCCTCCTAAGAACTCTGCTTTGGCAAACCTGGTGCTTTTAAGTTTAAGTCACTACAGAACACCGGAAAGGAAGTAGAAACTGACGACCCCTGGAGGAGGCTGCTGGGGTGAGGTTTGAGAGCCCATCTTACGAAAAGACAGCTCAATCCCAGCCTTGAACACAAACCTCCCATGCTCCCGGTCGAACCCACACCAAGAAAAACACCCATAAAACTGGGATCTGTTCCACAGAGAGGCCACGCCTGTTACAGAAGTATTAAACAGGATCCTCCTAGCATGACATAAATCGAGGGCTTGTAGCTCAGACTTTAACCTCAGGAGAGAGGAGACCCAAGACATTAAAAGAAACCCAGAGAGAAATGAAAACAGGGGGCATATGTGGGAGCTGTCGTAAAAGGTCTCAGACAGATTAAATCAGAATTATCCCAAAGCCACCGAAAGCAGGAGGGTTCGGGACACTGGGTAGAAAATTTATGTGATTGACACAACGACCAAGAAAAAGGCATGTTAGTACCAGCCAGACAAAACAAGGAAATACTAAGGGAAGTAGACAGGGACAAGCTTTTCTGAATTAGAGCCCCATCAGGAATCTGCTTCCTCCCCCCTCTGTGCTCCTAAAATAGATGAGAAACTCTGGACCAAATGCCACACTTGGCGTTTCCAATCAAAATCCCCGAGTCCCTCCTACAAGGGCATAATCTTTGGCCAGTGCAGCATCTGATTTGCCAACTGTAGGTACACTCCAAAGGTGGATCGGATGGCAGAGAACCAGGAAGATAAAACTGCTGACGTCAAAACTCTCTACAAAGAACCTCTTTCGGAGCAGGGAAGCGTCAGCTTTTAATGGCATTTGGCCTTATTGTTCCCCTTCTCCAGCCTGACAGTGGCTTCCCCCTCCCTCTCCTCTGCAAATACTATCTGCGGCTTGAAGCCTGCTGCACCCCACTGGCCCATGGTGTTTCTTGGTCACCCGGTCCCAACAGGGGACATCCATTTTTTTTTTCTAAAGACTTATCTGAGCTTCTATCCGACTAGAGGAAAGTTCTGCAGTATGGGTTTTATTTTTGCAGGTGTGATTCCCCGTCGACCCCATACCTACTGCAAAGTTCAGATCGAGTTGTCCCAGAACAAGCCTTCTGTCCAAAACACTTTCTCAAACATGTTTTCAATCTACTCCCTAATGTCGCCTGCCAGGATTAATAAATCCACCAAGTGGTCCCCCCTGGCCCGCTTCTTCCTTTTTTTGCCCGCCAAACCGCACATCCAACACTAGCAAAAGAGGAGTTTCCATCCTGCCTTGATTCTCCCTGACAGAGGGCACAGCCTTCTTCCTTTCTTCTCAAACTCCTCTAAATGGAATGACTTATCAAAAGAAGGGGGGGGGGTTCTCTATCTTGGAACGCTTCGGTTCTCCCCAGCCCCCTCATCTCTTCACCCCACATCTTGTTCCGCCTCTTTCTGCCTTTCATTTCTTCCCTTTTCTCCTCCTGGATCATTTTATTTTATTTTATTTTATTACCACCACTCCAGGATCTGCTACCATCCCTGAGTTCAAAGCAATCAGCGTCTTTTTGAAAAACCAAATAAAACTCTACCAAGATCATCTTCATGATTTCGGAAGACTCCTCGAGCTCAGAATCCCAGTTTTGGACGCTGGAGAGGAGAGAATTTGGTGGCAGTGGCAGCAGCAGCGGCCCAAAAGGCGTGGAGGAGGGTGCTGTTTTGGGTGTATTTGAGGGAACAACATATGGGCTTTTTGTCAAAACGCTCAGAGCTCCCTGGTTTCTGAGCTGAGGATAGCAATGTGCGGCTGCCTTTGCCCAGGGTTCCAGCCGGTTCACCCCTCACCTTGCCCAACATTCCCCAATCACCCCCTATCCACCATTCCTTTGGCCCCTGCCCTCTGAGCTCTGTGATACCAAGAAAAGTTTTTCAGTCAAGTCATACCCCAGCCGCACCGCCCACCCTAAGAAAGCAAAAAATCTCTTGCATAGGAGCAATAGGGTCCGTGCAGCGTCTGTCCCCAAAGAATCCCCGTCCCTCTCACCAGCTTCTTCCTCAACACAAGCAATTAGTTCCCATGTTCCAGCGGGAGACACCGAGTAGTGACGGGAAGAGACAGCCCAGCTGCCTGCATCCACCCCTCACCGCTCCGGGGCACAGGCCAGAAAGGGGGACCTTCCGGGGTCTCCCCTCTTAAGAACGAGGTCCTTACCTTGGCAGCGGCTTGCGGGCCGTGATACTAGCAACAATGATGCTCTCGGGACGCGGGGTGGCCACCGCTTTGAAGGTTCCTCGCCAGAACTTCTCAAAAAGCTGCTTCTCGCCCTGCTGAACGCTCGCCATAGCCAACCCCAAGGGGGCCGCGGGGCGCCCGGGCGCTGTCCGAAGTGCTGAAACGTGGCTTCCAAACGGGGGCGCAGCCGGCTCCGGGCGCTGTCCGCGGGAAAGCCAGAGGGGTGGGGTGGGAGGATCCGAGTTCGGGGCGGGGGATGGGGCGCCCGGGTCTGGACAGGCAGCGGGGCCAGAGGGCTCGTCCGCCGGCTTTCGTCGCCTTCTGGGCTGGCTCTGGGCTGCGCTCCCAGCTCGCAGGGCTGCGCAGCCCGGGAAGGGCCAGCAGGGCCGGCTTCCGCGGCAGCGCTGGGAGAGCAGAGGCGACCGGGTCGTCCGGGTGTGCGTGCGCGTGTGAGCTCCGGCGCGCCCGGGTTTTGTCTCTCGCACAATGTGACGTTTCAAGAGGAGGCTGGTCGCGCGAGCTGCACTTGCCTCCCCCCCCCCCCCATCTCTCCTCCTTCCCACCCACCCCCTCCTCCTCTGGCTCAGCCTCCTGCCGCCATCTGCATAACAAAAGCCCGCAGGTCTTGGGAGGAGAAAGGGCGGGGCGTGCGCCTGTCACCAAGGCCCCGCGGCCACGGAGTTGCAGCGCTGACCCTACTGAGAAGCTGCCCCCCACCCCGGGCTCAGCCAGGCAGGGAATCCTGCTTCCCGGCTCTTTCTCCTCCTCCATCATCGTGGGCCTACCCCCCCACCACCATACTTTCCTTGTGCACCCCCGAGGCTCGGCCACCTCCCTTCCCAAGTCTTGCAGTGATCTCCTATTAAAGGGCCCAGTGAAAAACTTCACCGATTCGCTCAGGCCAGCCTGCCCCCTTCGCTGCTGGGAGGGACCGCCCAGGCCCCGCAAAGGGGGTCCCTGGCGTTCCTCTATGCGCCCGGGGGCCGCGAGATCTCCACCACCCAGAAAGTGCCATTTAATGGACAATCCGTCACCAATTCGGCTTCTCGCCATCTGCCGAGCCGGCCCCCACCCGCAGAGGGGCGCAGCGTTACATCTGTGCCTGGGGCGCGGCAAAGGGGATCTCCTTTGTGCCTCTCAGCCAGCCTGCCCAACGTCCCCGCTACCGAAGCCTTCCCAAGGAAGGGGACCCCTCCCACACACACACTTTCCACTTCTGGGGAATTCGGGGAGCAGCCGCTTTTCGGGAAGGGGATACGTTTTTGTAAAAGAAAGAGCTAAAAGGGGGGAGAGTTTGGGGCGGGGTCTGGGGACTCCAAGGGGACAGTAACTTTTCGGGCTCTCCTCCCCCATCTTCTACCCCTCCCCCCGCCCTTCCAACCTAATCCCAGCAAATGGTGCGGCTTTGGGATCTCAAACTCCAGACGCATAGGATCTGGGCTGAATTCTTCTTGCTTTCCTAGGTTGTTGTTGTTATTATTATTAAAAGAGGCGATCTTTGCGGGACCCCTTAGCCCATCTCTCTCGAATCGCTCCTCTCTCCCATCCCTGGGCTGGAAACTCTTGGAAGGAGGCTTTGTTGAGTCTTACAGCCCCCGAGGACCCGGCACCCGGTCCCGGCCACAGCGGGGACAAACCTATGATTCTTGCTGATACTGGTAACCGTGGGGACAGAGCAAAGGGCAGGGACATCAATGTGAACTTCAGAAATTCTTTGAAAGGGAACGGGAGCTAAACAGGGGGATGAGGCTAAGAGGAAGAGAGGATAAGATGGGGACAAGAGAAGCAAGAACCCCGGAGTAAGAGTATGCGTCTGGAAGAACACACACGTCTGTGTATTGTTTGTGGGGCTGATGAGGAGGGCCGAGAGCGCAGTCTGCTCGGCAGTGACCCCTTCTGGTCGACAGCTAGAGGTGCACTGACGGCTTTTTAAGTGGGTAGCACCTTCCTGGTGGTGCAGTTAGGGCTGGGATACTTGGAGGTGGCGGAGAGTGAAGAGGAGGTTCGCTCCTGGCCTCCCACTTGATCCTCACCCCATGCTGCAAACCCCCCCATTCCTCGATTGCCCTCAGGCCCTGTTTTCCACCTGCAGTTGATGTCACTTTAAATGCAGTAGCCTGGGATATTTAAAACGATCCTTAGTCATGACAATGGGGGGGTCTGCCCTGAGTCACTTGCGGGAGATAGGTGGGATCCTCCTCCCACGAAGTCAATCAACCTCTCCCAGCTGTGTTTCTGTTCTTAATTCCTAGAGGGTTGTCAAAGCTCCCAGGTGCACACCATTCCCTCCTCGGAACCCCACGGCAGGCAGCTCAAGTGGGAGAAAGAAGTTACTCTTACTACCTGTTAAAGATGAGGAAGTGGAGCCAGGGAGGTGGCAGCACACCTGTAATCCAATATAATTCCGGAGGCTGAGGCAGGAGGATCCCAAGTTCGAGGCCAGCCTCAACAACGTAGCAAGCCTCTAAGCCACGTAGGCCGTGTCTCAAAATTAAAATAAATAAATCAAAGGGACTAAAAAGACACAGTTTCTGCTTTTGCTTGGGAGTGGGGCCAGGGGATACTAGACATTGGCAGGCAAAACCCATCCAATACCAACGGGCAAAGTACTCCTTGGTGTTGAGCCTTCTAGAGTTGGGAGTCTCCTGCAATAAACTCACTTTCCTGTGCTTCAGTTTCTTCATCACTAACATGAAGAAGCTATGGAGATTGAATATCACAGGTTTAAATAGACTGTGAGGACTCAAGGGACTCACACAGTACACAGTCCTAGGAGCAGAGCTCTGGAACGTGGTTCCTAAAACACCAATTATTTTTCCAATGACCGAGAGCGCATTGGTCAGGAGTGAGACAGAAGTAGAGTATGAAGCCCAGCTCTGCCTCAGTTTCCCCCTCTGTGAAATGGAGGCATTTTATAGGATCGTTGTGATTAAAGAAGATTTCACCCATAAAGGACTTAGCACAGTGTCCCGTTCATGGCAAGTGACTGTTAAATAGTAGCTGTTATGACAAACACTGTTGGAATCTTAGCATCTTAGGCCAGGCTATATGTGAGGCTCGATAATCATTCATCGAGGCCCACCTTGGATCTTGGTTGGGAATCTGGATATTGAGGGTCCAGAGACCAGAGAGCCCCTTCCCTGGAGGAGTTCACAGTCTGATTCACCTCTGGGTCCCCATGCCTAACCGTCGACTCCTTCCCATATTCTCACTCTTAGTCTTTAGGCCTGGTTTCTCCAATACAACTCAAACTCTAGACCCTCCAGGTCCATGACCACCTGTGTCTGTCACGGTATGACCCTCTGTGCCTCAGTCCCTCGGGGCCTTGCTCTCTGTTTTCCTGGGTGCAAGCCACCCTACTCCATAAACTGAGGCCTGTCAGTACTGGATGGATAAAGATAAATAATGTGTGGCACCATTGCTGCTGAATCCTCCACATGCTGCCCCCAACAGGTGTGGAAAATTCATTGCAGCCCTCTTGCTGGGACCTAACCTCAGAATCCTTCTCAACCCAGCCTTCTAGATAGCCATTTCTAATTGGTTGGAGTCAGCATCCTAGACAAAATCAATTTGCCATCCATGCCTAGATGCTGGTTCTTTACCTAACTGGGGGTGTCATTTCATCTAAAAAAAAAAATAAAAAGGGAAAGAAGAAGTGATTCCAGGATTTTCAACTCCAGGCACTCTAGAGCAGTGGTTCAGAGAGATTCTTGTGCTTTCTTCCTCTAGAGATCCAAAGATGTGTCAGCTCCAGCTCAGAGAAACACCTACGTCTCCTCCGCAGACAGTTCAAGTTCCACTCAGGAACCTGACTGTGTTACCTCGGGTAAATGCCTTAATCTCTCTGTGTCCAGGACTTCTCTGTCTATAATGAGGCTAGTCATTATCTACCAGTCTCAAGGGACTTCAGGGAACTTGACAGTCTGTACCTGTTTCCAAAAGTCCAGTGAACAGTGAAAGATTCAAATAATTACTGAGATTACAGGAAATATGATAATGAGAGCAATCTGTCTTTCTACCTTTGAGCAGGATCAGAGGAAGCCATTCAAATGATGAGATTCTGTATTCTTCATAAAGATATTTGAGGGAGAAAAACATGATTGTACTAATCAGGGTAGACTCACTTCTTGAAAGTTCTACTTTGGGTCTAAACTGAATCCAGCCTCTGACATTCATAGTCTATTCCTTTTCTAGAATTCCAAAGCCCCCGGACTAACATGGATGAACCAGGGTCCTCCTTCCTGGGTTGTTTAGTTTCCTGTGTCTAAAGATGGGATCATCCATGTCGAACACAGGATTGGAACACAGTAGGAGTTCAATAAAAGTAGCTCCTATATACAGAATATAGCAGACTAATGTTGATATTATACCAGTCTACAGGCAAGAAGGCAAGATTTTATAACTATAGAAACAAATGACAATATAACACACTGTGCTTACTGATAATGCTTAGAGTCATTTAACTGTGATCTGATGAGAGAAAAGGACTAAGTTTTATGTACACTCTATGTACATTCTACATAACATACTCTGTGTCATAGGAGTACTTGTACATAACTATAATCATAAAGTTTTATATAGAACTCGGTGCCAAGCATTGTTCAAATTACTTTACAAATATTATCTTATTTAATGCTCACAAAAAAACCTACACTTTAGATCCCGTTACTGGTAACCACATTTTACATAAAAGGAAACAGACGCACAGAGGGGTGAAATAACTTGTCTAAGGACACACAGCTAGTCAAAGGTAGAGGCAACATGTGAACTTACCCAGTCTGTCTTGCAAAGTCTGCCCTCTTCATCATTTTTATCCGTTGCCTATGGTATCATTTTATGTCCAAGATTGGCATTCATTGACATGCAACTATGTCTTGGGCCTAGTACTTGGACAGAGGCAAAGGTAGGTCCTGCTCTCAGAGAGCTTATAGTCCAGTCGTGAGCAGGGGAGGTTACAAAGAAAAATATCCCCAAGGAGAAAAGGTGTGAATGAATCTGGATAACTGGGGAATTTATTAATCTGAGTGTACAGAGGCCAAATCCCCTCTGAGATTAGTTGCATTTAAGCCGAGGTCAAGAATAAGGCGTCAGCATGTTGAGATGGCGTTTTAAGAAAAGGCCCCAGTGTGGGCAGAGACCACATGTCGGAAAAGCGTGCGTGCATCCAGAGAACGGGGGCAGAAGTAAGGAGCTGGAGATGGAACAACGTACTCCACGCCATGACATTAGACTCCGAGTCTCGTTTTACTTTTTAATATAAAATTAGACAACCACCATCGAAGTTTGAAAAGCCGACGGTAGGATGTTGTTTCTCCAAGCAATGGGCCCCGGAACCCTGGTGGTACCCCAGGCAGAAGGTTTGGGGTGTTATCTAGGCACCCCAAAGCATGAAATAACATTGGAACAAAGGGTCATAAAGGGTCTTAGTGAGGTTTGCATCACTGTGACCAAGAGACCTGACATGAACAATTTACAGGGGGAAAAATGTTGTAGTTCACTGTTTCAGATTTTAAGAGTTTTTCAGATTTTTTTTTTAGTATTTGCATAAATATTTACTGATCAAACATTCCTGATCCTAAAATCTGAAATCAGAAATGCTTCAAATTCAAAGGTCCAGTTTCAGAATTTTTTTTTTTTGGATTTTCAGACTGGAGATACTCAACCTGCCCTGATTTTTCTTTCTTTAACCAAATTTATTAAAGAAGTGAGTCACTTAAAAAAAATCTTTTCATGACAGAAAATTTTCAAACATATCCCAAAGCGTGGGCCCTGGCAAGCGTCCCTGTGAACCCCCAGTCCAGCCTCGACAATTATCGATACACAGCTGGTCTTGTTTTCGTCTGCCCTCTGACCCAGTTTCCACACTTCTAAATTATCGTGAAGCAAATCCAAGGCGTTGTGTTATTCTATTTGTAAATACTGCTGGAAAGATCTCGGAGAGACAGAAGCTCTGTTTTTTGTTTGTTGTAGCATATCTGCAATATCATCAACCCAGGTGAAATTAACATTCCTTTCCCAATGGCCTTTAAGTGTGTGTTTACTATTTATGGGTTTCTTTGTTTGAATGGACGCTATGTTTTAAATCAATGTCCCCCAGAGGCCCATCTGTTAAAGGCGATTGGTCCCCAGTCTGTGGCACACTATTAGGAGATGATGGAACCTTTAATGGGTGAAGCTGGTGGAGGAAGTTAGGTCACTGGGGACATTCCATTAAATGAGATATTGGGACTCTGACCACATCTTTCTTCTTTTTTTTTTGTTTCCTGGATGCTTCCTCCATCATACAATTCTGCCTCTATGTTCAGCCTTGCCACATGCCCAAAATCAATGAGGTCAAAAAGCACTGGGTGGAAGCCTCCAAAGCTGTGACTCAAAAATAACCTTTCTTCTTTTTAAAGCTGATTATCTCAGGTATTTTGTAACAGTGATGGGGGAAGCTGACTGATCAACTGGGATTCAAATAAGGACCTTTCATGGGGGTTAGATGACAACTTGCCTTAAAAATCCTTCAGTTTATAGGCTCCTTCATGCATACCACCTCTCTGTTTCCTTTTTTTTTTGCTCCATAAAAAACTTGCTTGTTTGTCTAGGAGAGTTTTCCTGTCATCTGTATTTTGCTGATTTTGCATCTGTTGGTTCACACAACATGTTTCTCTGCACCCTCAATTTCTCGTTAAGTGGTGGTAAAAGCTAAAAGGCTTAATCAATCATATTTAGGTTCAAAAGATATTTCACCAGGAAGTAAATAGTGTATGTTTTCCTCTTTTCTTGTGACGCTAGTTGATATTGAAGATCATTTCCTAGTTTATTAATTTCCTAAGGGTTGCAAAATGGTATATTCAAGTCTATCATTTATTTTTCATGTATTAGCTATAATACTTCTAGAAAGAAATAGCTCTCATCAACACTAGTACAGAAGAGGCAAAATAAATACTTGATCCTTTCCTTGTATTTCCTAGTTTATAAAATAGTGAGCCTGACTCACTATTTTGGATGCACTAGCAATTTTCCAAGGTGACAGTGAGTTCCTTGTTTGTGTGTCCTCATGAAGAATCCGTGGATTTAAACCCATTTGACGTGCTTTAATGAGGTGCTATTAATCTTCTTGATGCTGACGTGGTCCCAACATTAGTCAAGAGAGCATATTCTGTTGGTTTGTGAGTCCTGTGATGTGACCCAGATGTCTTTTAATGACTTTCTTGCTTTGTGGTATGTCAACGGGCCTCAAGTTCAACATACAAATTCCCTGACCCTTTTCTGGAATCAACCATTTCTCCATATAGCATATTCCTTTAGGTCGTTACCACAGTTTCTTATCACTACTGGATGAGTGGGTCAATGTTTCCGGGATTTTTTTTTTTTTAACATTCAGACCTAGGAAATATTATATTAGGACTCAAAATGCATTATGAATTTTTACTTTATGTCCAGTTAAAACTACAGTTTTTTCCCATACCTCATAAATCTTATGTTTGTGTTCCTTTCTGCTGTGTCAAAAAGTCACAATTACTGATATCACCACAATTACTCTTTTCCTTTTCCCTTTACGATGCACACACATGCATTTCAGAGTAATCACACGTACACTACCCACCTCTGATAGGGTTACTGAAATCAGTTTAATATATATATATATTTTTTTTTTGCATGCGGAGTCTGTTTTGTTCAATTGGAATGCAATCACATGGAGATGTATTTATTTACTTTTCATTTTTTTAGGGATTCACTTTTAATATAATTTTTTTTCTTCAATGGTGGGAAGCATCCACATGTCTCTTAAAAGTCAAAGCAACCAAAAAAGGTATAGACAGAAAGTTCTAGAGCCTCAGGCTTGTCCACCCAGTTCCCTCTCTCTCTCTCTCTCTCCACAGATCATTTAAAAATTTTTGTTATGGTTGACCTTAAAAATATTTCTCCTTGGGGCTGGGATTGTGGCTCAGTGGTAGAGCGCTTGCCTAGCACAGGCAGGACCCGGGTTCGATTCTCAGCACCAAATAAAAATAAAGGCATGGTGTTGTGTCCATCTACAAAAAAAAAGATTCTCTCTCCTCTCTCTCTCTCTCTTAAAAAATATTTCTCCTTTAAAATTATTCTATCTTTAAAAAAAAAGCGCAAGTAATAAGTGAGGTCAGAGATGATAGCAAATGCTATTGAAGTCCTAAAGTAGTATTCGGGCCACCAACGTCTGGGTGACCGCGTTATCTAGTTGTAAGAAATAGCCCGAGACAAGGCCACCTTCTGGAGGGGGTACGGCGGGTGCCTGACTCAGCTGCCTTTTATGCAGAAGGCTGTAGCTTAGCTTTGCCTTTGGCATATACACTCTGTGGGCATCTCGTCTCTGATGCTAAGCTGGGTCTCATGTTTAAATGTGGATGAATAAATCTATGTTGTGATAAACAGGAAAGTGGAAAAGAGAATTTGCCTTAGAGAAGCCAGTTTCTGCCTGCAGATGCATCCTTCTATCCATCACAGCATGTGTGTGTGTGTGTGTGTGTGTGTGTGTCTGGGGAAAAAAAATAAAATAAAATAGTAAATAAATAATAAAATAAAAAATAAAAAGAGGGCAAGGAAGAGAAAAACCAAGGCTGTTCACATGCCCTGGTACAGGGGCCGATCAGGAAGCAGAAGAAGGCGCCCAGCCACCCTCTCCAGCCAGAGGCTGGGGGGAGAGCCCCCTGCAGCAGCGCCTGGCTCCCTGCCTTCTGCACCCCCTGCCTGCCTTCTGCCTGGGTTGCCCAGCGCAGAAATCATTACCCAACAAATCGATAGTCCGTGTTGCGATGTGACCACGGTTGTCGATGCATTATTTTCCTCTGGAAACTCGGTTTACCTTGCAGGCAGGGAGACTCCTCTGCAAGCCCCCCCCCCACCCACCACCACCACAGCTCGGAATAACTTCTGGGGCATTTCATCTTTCCTTTCTGTGCAAAGCATCTGAACGGATTTGTGCTGAATTCTCATGTCGTCCTTTTGAAGCAGGCTCTGTAAGGAGGGAGGGAACTCGTGGGGGGGGGGGGGTCAGCCAGCCAGAATGTCTAAGGTGCGTTTTCTTTGGAAGGGGAGTGGGTTATCATAAGCGTATCACAGAATTTTGGTTTTAGAAAAATGATAAATGCTATTTTTCTTTTTCAAAAATCCCTCGCAACTAGACTATTTATAAAGAATTCCCTGGGCCTATTATTCAGGAATTTGAATAATAGGCTTAAGATCCCCAGTTCCAGCTCCTTCAAGGGGCAGGGGGTCTCTAGATGAGATGGCAATGTATCAAGGGCTTAATGGGTTTGAATTCCTGTTCTTATTGAACTTGAGCCAGTCTTATTTTCAGCTCAGTGACAGGGTTAGGCTCTCAGATGTCTTGAAGTGGTGATCCACAGGATAAAACTGGCCTAAGACCCACTTAGTTGGATGGACGCAAACAGAATTTGAATGATTGTGGTTTAGGCAATTTTTTTGCCACAGACCTCACCACTCCTAATTACCTGTCTCTAGCCTTCCTCTTGCACATACATTACCCCCTGGGCCCTATGGCAATTTCTGGGCTTCAGAATCTCTAAGGACCTCTTAGGAATGGCATTCTGTAGATTTTTTTTATGCCTTCCTTTCCTTAAAATATTTATAACAGCTAGGAGTGGTGGTGCACACCTGTAATCCCAGTGGTTTGGAAGGCTGAGGCAGGAGGATCGCAAGTTCAAAGCCAGCCTCAGCAACTTAGCAAGGCCCTGAGCAACTTAGAGAGTCCTTGTCTCAAAATAAAAAAAATACAAAGAGCTGGGGATGTGGGTCAGTGGTTAAGCACCCCTGGGTTCAATCTCTGGTACCAAAAATATATCTATAACAACTATTGTAATAAAAGCAGAAATTGAAATTCACTCATTGATTATGCACCCTGTGTTGGACTGAACGCGCTAAAGGCTTGGTGGCCAATCCACCCAAGAAGAGATTATTGAGATCTACCTGTGTGTCAGAGGCAGTTGAAGCTCTGGGGAGTGACTTGTCTTGCCCAAGGTCACACAGGGCGTGGGAGGTGGAAGAGCTGGGATCGGAATCCAGACTCTCGGAGCCCAAAGCCCAGGCTCTTAACAGGAGTGACATTCAGAACTGCGAACAAGTAGCCAGGTGGGGATTGGCTAATGCAATGGACATGGGGTTGGGGGCAGCTGGGAGCTGGATGCAGGGGTCAGTTCCCTGCACAGAGCAGCAGGTGTTCCCTGAGCTGAGGGGTTAGCGCGGCCCTGCCCAGCAGGCAGTGGGCTCTCAGTGTCCTCTGGCTGAGGGGTCGTTCCTCACCACTCCACTTGCCCTCTGGCCTCTTGGAAGGGAGGGGCATCATCCTGGGAAGGCAGTGGGGTGGGCTTGCCCCAGAGAGGAACAAGGCTGGAGTTAGCCGAGTACCTACAGAACCTGGCCCCATGGCCTGGAGCCCAGCTGACTGCTAGAAAAGTCACTGAAGCCCTGGGCCTTTCTAGTTATGGTAACGCGTTTACAGAATCCGTTGTGCCGTAGATGATACCAAGTGCTGAGGTTTTAGCCAGTAGGAAGAAGTTTTCTGTGCTTTCAGTAGGCTCACAGTCCAGGGAGTAGGCGGGATCAGGCGGCTGGCAATGACCTTGTGATTTGATCTATGATACCTTAGGACGAACCCAGAGGGCTGGGGATGTGCATGCAAGAAGCATTCTTCTCTTTGTTGGTGCAATCAGGGGAAAAGGAGACCCAAAGTAAGCGCTTCCAGGCCAAGAAGGCAGGGAGAGGAAGAGGACAGTCCAGAGAGAGAGAGAGAGAGAGAGAGAGAGAGAGATCCACGTATAAAGACCCAGAGGGGAGGCTTAACTCACTTTGCTTACACTGGGACAGTTTTGCTCAGTGTGGTGTCCACAGATCGTGGCCGCAGGTCCTGGGAACTGCGCCTGATCCTACCTCTAAGTCTCTGCCCTTGCCGGTGCATTTGCCTGGAAGATTCTACTCCCCCATTTTTGAACCGCTAACCTCCTTTTTATTCAGATCTCAGTTCAAAGGCTCCTTCCTCGGGTCACCCACCATAAGTGGTCTTCTGTCCCCTTCTCCTCCATCAGCGCGTCTTATTGTTTTATAGCTCTCTCCATCTGCAGTCATCTTGTTTATGATGCGCTTATCATTTGGCTCCCTCTCCTACAATGTTGCTCCATAAGGGAGGAAAACCGTCTGCCTGTTCACCCCCGAGGAGCACCACCTTCAGCGCAGTGCCCTGCCCGTCACGGATGCTTTTCAGTACCCAACCTCTGTCAAGGGAGGAAGCACGATGCCCAACAGGAAATTTCCACCACGGTCATCAAAAAAATATATAGACACTGGAGCAGCTCAGAGGAGAGGACAATTCAACCAGGTGGGTTACCTGGGACAGTGTCCAGAAAACACAGGCCCTCACCAGATGCAGCCATCTGCCCGACGAACTGAATTTTCTTCAGGCTGGTAAATGAGGTAAAGAGGAGAAAGGAGGAAACCATTCAGAAAGAACACTCAGAATGAGTTCAAAACTTAAAATGAGTTGAAGGTGAGGAGCTTGTCTTCGTCCGTTTCCTGTTGCTATAACAGAATGCCTGAGACTGGGTCATTTATAAAGGAAAAACGTCTATTTTGGCTCGTGGCTCTGGAGGCTGAGGAGTCCAACATTGGGTGGACACATCTGGCGAGGGTCTCAGGCTGTATCAGAGCGTGGAGGAAGTAGAAAGGGGAAGCAAGTAGACAAGGAAGAGAGAAAACAGGGCCCGGTTCCCACTATAGCTCCATTCACAAGACTCATCTACCATATTTCTTGCTGCCATTTTGAGGAATCAAGATACCAACATGTGGACTTTGGGGGAACACATGCCAACTACAATGGAACCCTGGTGGATTTAGGGTACGGGGCAAACTAGAGAAGGGTGATAATGAGGAAGGTGGGTACCGGGGGAACCTCATGATCTTGGAAACCACGGACAGGCCACAGCTGAGCTCTTCCTTCTCAGCTGCTGCTTGGGGGGCCCTTTAGCTCCCCATCCCTCTGTCCACTCATTCCACTCAGGGAATTGACTCCCTCCAAGTTATCAATGGAGGTTTCTAGGTTCCACAAATCAGCCTAACTCTCCAAATACCGCGTGTTCCTATTCACACATGGAAACTTTTAAAGATGATTTCATGGCAGTAGAGTAGAATTGTGGCCACCCGTGGCTGGGAATGGTCATGGGGGTGGAGAAAAGGGTCAAGTTGGCTAATGGCTACCAAATTACAGTTAGGGGAGAATAGATTCTATTGCTCAGTAGCTGACTAGAGCTAATAGTTTACTGTATATTTCAAAATAGCCAGAAGAAAGCATCCCAGTCCTTTTTATGCCTGACTAATATTCCATTACATGGATATACCGCATTTATCTATTTGAGTGAAATTCTTCACAGAGGATTTTGAATGTTCTGCCCACATAGAAATGATACATTTTGGAGGTGATGGATATGCTCACGACCTAAGCTGATCATGACATGTTGAATCCGTGAATGAGATATCCTACTGTACCCCACAAGGATGTACAGATGTTATGTACAAATATTATGTGTCAATGACAAATGACCAAATAAAATAAAAATGTAAATGAATGAAATCAATAAAGGCTGTTGGTTTTTCTGTGAGGTGTACTATATTTTAAAGAATCAGCTATCATAAGTGAACACAATCATTTCACAAAGGAAATACCCTTTACACTCAAAGTATGGGAAAGAGAAAGACAGTATCCCAGAAAAAAAGAATTTATTTCTAAACCGACTACATCTTACTTGCTGGACAAATTAAAGTGTGGTCCATCCACACTGTTTTTTTTTTCTTTTTGCCAGGGACTGGTGGAAAAGACCAGGTGCAAGCCCTCTGGAACACCACCCTGAATTTTTCCATCATCCCAAATGCTGTGGGCATTAAACAATGATTTCCTTCTCTTCCATCTTCCCAGCCTGGATGACTGGGTTCTACTCTCTGGCTATAGATTTTCTCCTATTCTGGGCATCTCATAGAAGTGGAAACATCAATACTTGACCTTTCTGGTCTAGATAATGTCACCTAGCATGATGTGTTTAAGGTTCATCCATGTTATAGCATGGATCAGAATTCCACTCCTTTTTATGGCTGACTGACATTCCTTTACATGGATATACCACATTTGTCTATCTATTCATCCGTGAATAGACACTTGGTTGACTTCTACTTTTTGGTTATTGGGAATAATACTTTTAGGAACATTAATGTTCAAATACCTGTTTATGTCCCAGCTTTCAATTCTTTCAGAAGTGAGATTGTTATTGGTGCAACTCCCCTGGAAAACAGTACGGAGATTCCTCAGAAAATATGGAATGGAACCACCATTTGATCCAGTTATCTCACTCCTGTGAGATATAGCCCGGGCTTTATGTGAGAGTAACTCTCTGCAGTCACTCCTGATGTCAAAGGGACAGGATCTGCCTGAGGTCACACAGCATTGAGGAGGTAAAAGAATTGTTAATAGACTCCTGGAATTTCTACTAATCCCAGTCAGCAGACAATTTTTAAGAAAGGGAAGAGACCAGGGAGCCATGATCAGAGAGAATGACCAGGGCAGCGGATTCCCTGGCAGAAGAGTCCATTTTTCTAATACAGAACCAAGAGAAAAACCTTTAAATCTCTACAACGTCAAGCCTAAGAGATGGGATGAGCAGAAAAGTTTGGACAAAGGGAATCCAGGAGTGAAGAGCAATTAAATTAAAACACTTTTCACAGATGCTTTGTAATTATGCATCATGGTGGGATTCAAGAGGCCACGTTCGTCCATGCAGAAAAGATAATTTGATCAATCTCCTTCCCCACTACCTCCCCTTTCCCTCTCTTCCATTATCAACTTGGTGACTTCTGGTAAGAGATGACCCCTCTCTGAGCCTCAATTTACACACCTGCAAAGTGGAGCAAGAATAACACCCACCTCATAGGTGATTGGTACGATGCTGGTGCTGGTGCTAATGAATCATCCACCGAACACCAATGATTCTGGAGCTGGCTGCAAATTAGATCACGTGGGCACATCTTAAATTGCCAAAGTTTGGGGCCTCACCCCCAGATTCTGATTCAATCTGCTCTGAGATAGTTCCCAGTCCTTTTAAATTTTTTTAAAGCTCCCCAGGGGATTCCACTTCTTACCCCAAATTGAGAAACAGTGGGTTCCTACACTGTTTTGGGGGGGTCTTATTTAAAATGCTGGTTCTGATTCATGAAGTCAGAGGTGAGGCCAGAAAGTCTGCATTTCTAACCAGCTCCCAGGGGACACCACTGATGCTTGTCCCCAAACCTCATTCTGAGAAGCCCAATTTTAACGCACCTACCCCAGGGCTGGCCTGACCCAGATCAAGTACAAGGGAGTTGTCAGCGGGGAAGTAGGGACACCCACCCTTCTGTGGGAGCAAAGGGAAGTGACATGGTGGGGGAGCAGAAGTCCCCTAGAGGAGGCAAGGGACCTGTGGATATAGCCCGGGCTTTATGTGAAGTGAGTAACTCTCTGCGGTCACTCCTGATGTCAAAAGGACAGAAACTGAGAGTGTTCCCGTGACCATGAGCTACAGTCCATGACCACATCATGACCACAGCCCCTGCCCATCCAGTAGGAGGGGACAAGCCACCAACAGGCAACCTCCAGAATCCTGAGTGAGGGACACTCTAACCCAGAAGGATTTTCTGGGTCTTCGGTTCAACTCAAGGGAGTTGTGGGAAGATTCTAAGAGGAAGCAAAAGCTGAGCTGCCTCTGGAAATAAATAAGAGTTACCCAGGGGACGGGAGGGGATCAGGGGTCCCAGGCTGAAGCAAGAGGGAGGGGCCAACAGCTCCTCTTCCCAGACGTAGCTGGGCTCCTGGACGCTGAGGCTGGGGATGCAGCCGGAGCATCTGGAGATTGCAGTGCGTTCCAATGTCCGCTGATATGCTCCATCTTCTCTTTGAAGCCAGAAGCCTACGGAGTCTATGACCTCCCCCAAGCTCTCTGCCCCTGTGTCTAGGTCCATTATCCCAAGATAAAACAGTGGGGTTTCCATCAGACTCTCCAAGGGACCCCAGTTCTCCCAGTAGATCAGAGAGCTGTTGCTAGAACCTGAGCCTCCGGTGGTTCCAGGCTCATTCGGTGCAGACAAGGGGGTGCTGTCTCCCCTGGGCACACTCTTTCTCACCTCTGCTGCCATCCACGTCCCCCCTGATCAATTCTGATCCAACCTCCAGAGCCCTACTCCAAACCCACCCTCCTTATGGAAGACAGGCATGACTTACCCCATGTCAGCCCCCACTCCCTACACATACCCAGAGCTCCTTTGGAACAACTGCCACACATTGTGATTACATAATGAATGACGTCACTCATCACCCAGAGCTAGCTGCCCCCCACCCCCACCTACTAAAATAAGCTGACCCCTGGACGCGTATCATCTCCCTGGTTCACAGCTCTACTCTCAACACCTTGGGCAGGCATATAGCTGGGAATTATGGATTGATAATTAATAATCAATAATAATTAATAATGCCATGATTGAATATTTGTAGGAAGAGTTGAATAAATGAACGCATGCGTGTTTTCACGGCGCTGATCCTTGCCACCTGAATTGCGCTGACCTCGACCCGAACCCTCAGCCCCACCCAAGTCTTCATTTTGTGTTTGAAGCCATGACCCTGGCAGACCCAGGGTCCATTGCCCATCCTACAGCAGAAAACCTTTGCAGTCGGAAATTGACCTCATCAGGCTGGTTTCCAAAAACCTGTCCCAGGGTTTACAAAGAGGTTAACCTCTGGGGTAGGCTGATCTCTTAGTGCGCAAACGCAGCGCGCGTTTGGCATCCAGGGTCCTTTTCAGAGGGGCCGGCCAACCCCATCGCTGGCCAGCACCCCGTGCCGTTGACTTCCAATTCCTTGTCCTTTTCTCTGCTTGAGAACCTCATACCCATTTCCCACTGAGCTGACCGGCCTTACTCCTTCTGAGCCAGCAGGAAGGTGGGTGACCTTCATCTGCCCTACGTCATCCCGGGTGAAGAGAAGAAAACGCCCAGGTGACAGTCACTGCTTTGAGTTTAATTATCCGAGTAAGAATGAGTAATTCTGGGGGCAAAGAGTGCCAGGAGGGTGAGCTCCAGTCTTCCAGTGGGTGTCAGGTGAGCAGCATCTGCCGCCCCCTTCTGACTCCCTGGGACCCCAAGGCAGCTCCCCTAAGCTCCATCTCCCTCCATCCACTGGAACCTGAGCCACGTGCTGGAGAGAAAGCGCTATCCCAGAGGCTTGTTGGAAGGAGGGCTGAGCTAATGGAGGCAAAGCTTGTGCCTCTCCGTTTTCCTTCTCCCCAGACATTCCACCCACACTTCTAAAGGACCTTTAAATGAACATCATTGTGGGACTCTAAATTCTAGGGAGCCCCAGAAAGACAAAAGGAAAAAAAAAGTCAGGGGGAAATTTTGTCTGGGTCAGAAGGTTTGCAGAAAAATAGTAGAACCCCCCAAAAAGGAAGAAACCCAGAATGGCATTAGGTCTCACAAGCCCGGAAGAGTCCATTACGCATCTTTAACCCGCGGAGAAGCTGCTGGGTCTTTCCCAGGGTGTGGGCATCATGAACATTATCCCTGCAGATGTCGGTTTTTTTTTTTTTTTTTTTAAGTTGCTGGAACAGAAAAGGAGGGGAAAGAGGCTACTCTTTCTTCGTTTCTTCAAAGGCGACCCAAATTTGATCTCTTCAGTGAATGGCGCAAGATAAAAACTCCACTTCAGTCTGCTTTCTGTGATTAAGCAAACCTCTTGTTTGTCAAATAGCAGGAAGACGAGAAGAAAGAGAAGCTCTTGTCTCTAAAGTGCTTTAAAAGTGCCTTTCCTCCCAGCTCCCCGTGGGTTAGGTGCCTACAAAGGGATCCTCAGGATGGCAGGAGAAGCCGGTCCTGGGTCACCTAGAACAGGAGAGGAACTGGGGGAGGGGGTGGGTGGAGTCCCAGACAGCCCCACAGGACAAGCCAGGACTCAGGGGCTCCCCCACACCCTAACATTTCAGGAACTTTGGGACATCTAAAGTCAGTCTATTCCCTGACCTTCTCCAAATAAGAAATCGTATTCTTGATCAAAGCGGAACTTGTTTAGGAAGATTCGGGAAGAGTTGGAGGAAGCTGACCAAATCCATCCTGCTTCACCAAATGCCAATTTCCATTTGTCAATATGGAAAAAATGATGGGTTTTTCAGGGGAGGCAAAATCTTTTTCCTCCAATCACTAAGTTCTGAAAAGTTCCGGTTGGAAGGTCAATGTACGTTATGTTGGTGGGTTGAAAAGGTAGATCCACATAGCAATACCAACACAGGCCAGCTGGCTAAATTTGGATTTTAGATGAATAACAACTGTTTTTACCTGGGGCAAATATGACATGGGATGTGGCTTATATTTATCAAGGTCTTTATTGTTTATCCGAAGTTCAAGTTTAACGGGGCCTCTCGTGATGTTATTTGGCAGACTCACCCAGTGTCCATCTGAAGCCAGCTTGTCTCTCCCGTCTCGTTTTCTTGTGAGCAGCTGGAGGGACCTGGGTAAGATCAGAGAGCCACCAAAGGCCTTCTGAGGAAGTCACTCAGGTGGTGGGATTCGGGGGTTTTGATGTCAGGCAGGGCTAAATTCACACCCATACCTGTCTCTTACTGTGTGAGCTCCATCAGGTGACTCCCCTCTCTGGGTCTCTCTTCTGCTTTGGATGTGAATTGTCCTCCCCAAAGCTCAAGTCTTCATGCAGAAATGTCTGAGGGTAAAATGATTAGAGCTATAACCCAATGAGTCCATCCTAGTTTGAATGGATTGACGGTCGGTAGCTGTAGGCAGGTGGGGTGTGTCTGGAGGAGGTGGGTCACCCTGGAAGCCCCTCCCCTCACCCCTGCTTCCTGACCTGGCCAACAGCTGAGCATCTCTCTTCCTCTGGCTTCTTCTGACACGGTGTGCTGCCTCACCTTGGGCCCAGAGCAACGGAACTGGCCTCTGGTGGATGAGACCTCTGAAACCATGAGCTCCAAGTAAACTCTCCTTCCCCTAAGTCATCCTTGTCTGGTATTTTGGTCACAGTGACGCAGAAGCTGACTAAAGTGGCCTCCTTTCTTTATGGTAAAACGGGAATCTTAACATCCACCTTGTAGTGTTTTTATAGAGATGAAAATGGGACCTAAAAGCACCCAGCACACTGTGGATCCCAGATGAATGGCAGCTCTTGATGTCATGCCCTCTACCATGCCTTCCCACCTGCCCAAAATACCCTTCACCTCTCCCCGCTGACCACTCCTGGACATTTCTCAAAGTCCAGGAAGGCTTGCATCCCTCTGAGGTGTTAGGTTGGGATCAGCGTCATTGTTTGCAAATGTTTTCTCAACCAGACTGAGAATTTCTTGACATCAGATACCAAGTATTCTTCACCTCCGCAGGTCAGCATAAAAGCTGACCATGGAGTCAGCAGGAAAGGGGAGTTCTTACAAAGCTACAAATTACTCCATGCAAAAGATTACCTTTTATTTGAGACCATGCTTTCTTTCTTTCTTTCTTTCTTTCTTTCTTTCTTGGTTTGGAGTAAACCATACCATTTAGGAAATCATTCTAAAAGGTATCTGTCACGTGCATGCTATGTCGTTTTCACGGACCCAACATGTTTGTGTCTTTCTACAATGTCAGAATGTATTCATTAACAATAAATTCGCCAGCCACACCATTTCCATCAATGCTGTTCTATAGATAGATAGACAGACAGACAGGCAGATATGACATAAAGGGTTAAGGCAGTCACAGGGATTTATGGAGGCTGAACTAGCAGCAAAGTCCCTGAGCAGATATTGATGCAAAGAGTCGTTGTAGGTGGTCAGATAAGATTATGGACCAAACTCCTTCAGGACACAGAGCTGTCAAAGTGCAAGAATGTATTCAAGGCCAAGGCTCTGCAGCAGTTTTACAGCATCAGCTTAGAGTGTCAGCTTGAGATGTCACCTTGGAGTGGGACTTCTTAGCATTCTGCTAAGGTCTGAGGATAGAGATTTGGAGGTTCATCCCTGGGGCGATTTTCCTGGGTGAGAGACCAGGTGATGGGGTCAGAGTGTTGCCCTGTACAGTCTCAGGGTGCCCCTCCTGTTAGGGGGTCTCAGGTGACAGAATGGTATCCCATTTGGGGGTCTGATATGTTCAATAAGCCCATGGACCTGATTTTTTCCCAGATAGTTCTCTAGGCCTGTGCATCCGTATGCTTCTGATTAATTTGGTAAGTTTCTCATGCATGGCCGTCCTTCTAGCACAATTAATTTATTTAACAGTTTATGCCTTTTGGTTGTGCCAGGTAGATGGTGGTGGTTTTACTTGTGCAAACAAGGCATGGAGTCCTTCCACTTCGGCTCTTAAATTCAAAATGGAGCACCTCAGGGCGAGCTTTACAAAACACAGTAACAAAGGTTTAGGCTCAGCCTGAAAAACTGCCGTGCTCTACATCACAGAGTGACTCAGAGCAGAGCCCAGCTGCTCTCCACAGTATCTAGGTGAAAAAGAAAATAGAGCCGGTGACCTCCAGGTTGAGATATCTCTCTATCTCTGCGTCCACCTGTCTGTTGAACATGGAAATTTCAACATGGAAAAGGCAGGGGGGGCTGGAACTCAGAGGGGTGGGAACCAGAGCTTCATGTGATAATGGAGGGCAGAAGGCAGAACTGGAGAGAAGGAGATCCAGGATGGGTGGGTTTTGTTGGGACGAACCACAGCCTGAGACATGGCTAGGAAACTATGTTTTATCTGAACAACAACAACAAAAAAAATGGTTAAAGGAGTCGAGGGAGCAAAAACAGGCATTAAAAAAAAAAATACAAACCAAGCAGATGCACTTCCCAATTTACCTAGGATATAAACTCACCAAGGCAGATTCCAGGATCTTAATTTGCTTGAGTCGGACGCCCTCTCCATTGACGCTGGCTCCCCCAGATGCCCAGGTCAGCAACCTCCTCCAGAGAATAACAATACAGGACAAGGAGGGACGGTCATCCATTGACCTGCGGGGCCCCGGCTGTCATTGGAATCCAAGTCTGTCCCCTCCCTGGGAATGACAGCTGCCTTGCCAGGGTCCCAGGCAAACTCTGGGAACTTGCCCCGACCTTGGCCTCAGAAGTACATTTCTGTAAAGATAGTTCCTTAAACTCTGGCCGCTCCATTGACTGGGATGCTAGGCACTGGGGGACAGCCCTCAATCCTGCCTCCTTCCATCCCTCCCATTTGTGTCCTATTCTAGGTGGACGCATCTGTCACTTTTAAGCCCCTATTGCTCATCTGTCACAGTCCACGACCAGGAAGACACAAGGGAGGGGGTCAGAGGAACGTTTTGTGACCCAGAGGAAGACTTGGACATTTTTTAAAGTTCTCCATCTCTCAGAGTAATCACGGCTCCCACCCTGAAGGCAGAAATAATCATATTATTGAGGAGAGCTCCCCTTTCCACGGGCACCATGCTGAGCACTTCGGACGCATTGTCATTTAGTCCTCGCTCAAAGCCCACGGGAAAGTCACGAGCCTGGTACAGATGAAGAAACTGAGGGTCAGAGAACTTAAATCCCCCCAAGACCCTCCTCACAGCTAGGAAGCCATCGAGCTGGACCCAGAGAGCCAGTGTCCCTGAGCCCCGTTTCTGTGCTTAACTCTGTGTCTTCCTATCTCCATTCAACTCCAAAGTCCCCTCGCTGTCCACCACAGGGAATTCAACATTCTCTTCTGAGCCATCGAGACCCTTCAAAGTCTGGTCCCCACCTTCTTCCACCGATGCTCCCTGGGATCCTCCGTGGCAGGGATTTTGGAGTCCCTTCTCCTCAAGAATCCCTTCTCCTCTCCGCCATCCCTCCCACTCGTCCTCACTCCTCAGCACCTGGGTTCCCATCCCAGATCAACCCCTGTTTCAAGCCCAAATCCAAATCCACCTTTCTCAGTGAGCCGGACCCATGAGTCCACCTTCATCTCAATCTCAAAGCACCTGGGGTCCGATGAACCAGGCAGCTCCCCCCACACAGGGCCCTGAGCTGGGGGGAATGTCCCTCACACGGATGTGTCCCCAGCTCCACTGACATCCCCGGGGAGGGTGCCTGTCATGGCATATGTGATGTGTGTCCTTTCCATCACTTTACTGAGAACCCACTCCATACCCGATCGGAGTCTCATCACTGGTCCTCTCGGTCACCCCCTTTTCTCTTCTTTCTTATCCCCCACCCCCCCGCTATCCCTTCTCCCTCTGCATCTTTATGGGAGGAGACACTAATGTGGCCCCCAGTGACCGCTGCCTCCTGATACCTACAGCTGGGTGTCATCTTCTGCCCCTGGGGCAGGCTGCACCTGGCGACTCGCGTCTAATGAACAGCAGAGAGCCAGGGTGATGGCTTTTCACTTCCAGGACAAGATCTCAAAAGGAACAATGATCCCCTGCTCCTCATGTTTCCCTGTAGGGGGGACCTCCAGCAGGGTGACTCCCTCCTCTCTGGCTCTGTCTTGCCCTTTCTCAGGTTCCAGGCTGTGAAATGTCCCCTGGAGACGCCCACAGGGCAAAGAGCCAAAGGAAGTCCCCTGGCCAAGAACCCATGAAGAATCGAGGTCTCCTTCCAGGAACCCTCAAGGAACTGTGTCCTGCCAGTGACCACATGAGTCACCTTGGAAGTGGATCGTTCCCAGTGGAGACTTGGGCGAGACCCCGAGCCACAGGACCCAGGAAAGCCATGCCCAGACTCCTAACCCACAGAAACTGAGGGATAATAAATACATGGCTTTAAGGAAATAATTGTTTAGCCATCAACAGATGACTAATGCATGACGTCTTCATTTACCCAAAGATTGTTGAGCAGTTAACATGGTACCCCTATTAAAGGAAAGAGCACTTTGATGAATCAGACAAGCTTCTCGAATTTTGAAAAACTAGTTGGAAGTTGAGAAGAGAGACAGATTTTGAACAACCGTAATATACTTTAAAAACCTCTAATAAGGACAGAAAGAAAGACCTACTAGAGATGTGTAGAGATCACTGCTTATTCTGCTTGAGACAATGTAAGAAGATTACACAAAGGTGAATGTTAATATAGGTCTCAGGGGACATCGGAGAGGTCATCACATTGAGAGATTCAAGGGGGTGGGGACAGTTTCCACAAAAGGAACACCATGGGCCAAGACAGCAGCACGGAGAGGTTTGTCATGATCCGGCCGACAATGACAAGTTTACCATTCCTCTTCCACCTCCTCAGAGCAAAAAGAAAACTGTGCACGTGTTCAACGTTTATTCCATTGTTTCACTAACATCTCACTGAATTCTCCCGTGAATTGAAAAATCAGTGTTTATAAACAAGGTGACTGAGACTCGGAGAGTAGAGGTGATTTGCTCAAGGTCAAAGTGCAAGTCATTGTCTGAACTGGGATTTGAGTATTTATCTGTGGGATCCCAGAGCAGTCCTTGCAGCTGCCAGTCCAGTTCTGTGTCTGCCCCCCAGGCAGTACAAGAGTGAATAATAAGTACAGGACCTGAGTTCAAATCCTGGCTCCTCTATCGACTAGTTGAGTGGCCTTGGGCAAGGTATGGGAGATTTCTGAGCTTCAGATTTTACATCAATAAAATGAAGAGATGATAATAACATCTAAGTCGTAAAGCCAATACGATAATACATGGTAAGCAGAAGCTGTGACGGTAAATGTCTGCTCATGTAAAACTCTGGTGAGAGTTTTCCTCAAATTCTAATGAAAAGGGGAACAGTTATTCCCTGTTCCTCATGTTTCCCTATAGGGGGACCTTCAGGGGAGTGACACTCAAGGCCTCTTGCCCTACCTGATTGGTGCATTTGGAGAAAGGAACTGGACATGTCGGCTCAGTATTGTGCTCCTTCCCTTTGAGATCTCCTTTCTTGCTTGGGCAGAGTCAGCTCTGTCCCATGGGTTTGCCTGAATCTGGGATGGAGGGTAAATTCCATTCAATCTTTTGAATATCAGCAGGCTGAATCCTCCAGAGGAGCTTCTTATCAGCAATATCTGGCTGACTTTAAAGTGTCATTTGCAATTAGTTTTGCACCACCCTGAAAAGATTCTCTCTCCTCTTTCTATGTTGCTCATCCCAATTTTTCATTAAGTCTTCCTATCACGGCTCCAGAGGGTTATCCTGAGAAAACTTTCTGCAAAGATAACTCTTCCCCTGGCCTTCTCTCTCCCCCTGATACTCAGGTCCTGAATCATGGAGCCATTTGGCAGATTCGCTTTATACCCATGCCTTACCCTCTGCCAACCCTGCAGACGCCCCAGCTCATCCAAGTCTTTTCTAATTACCTCTTGGCTCATAACCATTCTTGAAATGTCTCCGTATCTGGTAAATGTTCCAACTTCTACACTTTGTCTTTCTCATTGAATACTTGAAAAAATTGGTAACTCTGGTGTTTTTGAATCATCATTAATTTCAAGCTTGTCTTCTTTTATTATCTGCCTATATTTCCACCAAGAACCCTTTCCACCTTGATGCGACTGAGAACCCCGCTTAATTTTCTCTCCTGTCCCTGACTAGGTCTAACTTGGACTAAATTCCCCCAGTTCTACCTTTGCAGAAGCAACAGTAGACACAGCATCAGGACTGGGGTTCCCAGGTGTAGCTAACTGGCACCAGGAGCTTTCCAAACACTCTTCCAAGGGCTTGCGGTTCCTCTCTCTCTTCTAAAATCTGTCCAATAATTATTTTTCTGAACTAACCAGAAGAAAGGCAAACATCGCCAGAGAGGCACTAATGAGGTACACATTTACTAAGAGGGGAAATGGGCTGATCAACTCTCTCCCTTCAACACTTATAAAGTTCTTTTCTTGTCCCTTTTCAGATGAACTATCTTGTCATTAGCAGAGATTTTTCTAGGACACAAGTACAGAGAAAGGAGTGGATTTTTTTTGGGGGGGGGAATGGGTGGGGTGGGAAATGCTCTCACATAGAGTCTAGAGTCTAATTCTCAGGGGACCTATCTAGTAGAACCTTTGGTGATGATAAAAATGTGCTATTATTTTAATTAATTTTAATATAAGTAGCCACTTGTGACTAATGGCTACCAGACTAGATAACAACTCTAGAGGATGTTATTTTTGGGTATTTTGGTCTTCCCATTTTACAGTAGTCACAGTTATTTGTGAATCATAGGATGCTATGGTTCAGATGTGGTTTGTGCCCCAAGAATCCTCGCTTTGGAAGGTTGGTCCCTAGGACAATGGTGTAGGAGCTGATGGCATTTTCATGAGGTTGGGCCCACCAGGAGGGCCTGGGGTCACTGGGAATACTGCCCTCAGAATAGGAAGATGCACTTGGCTCTCAGAATCCAAGTTAGTCAGTGGATGGATGTCACAATGCCCTGTTGTCACGGGGACCATTACTCTAGTGGCTGTTTCCAGCCCAGATCACAGATTGGTAGCCCACACACTAAATGCAGACTGTAGGCATGTCTGACTTACAAAATTTAAAAATTATGTTACTGACATTTAAAAATCAAGAAATTTCATGTGATGACTTGGATGGTTGGCTCCTCCTGAACCCTCAGAAGACCCCACCTGGCAACATGCAGATGGAGATGGGTAAGCTGCAGCCTCCCATCAGGGTGTGGGACAGCAATTCTTCTGTTTGCCACAGTCCCCACCCTTCCCTGTGGTCTACACAGCCCCCATGGGCCTCTGGGCTGGCTGGATCTTGGGCCATGGTTATAAGCATGGGCTTTGTTCAGCGCCAGGCCTTGTGAGTTCGCATCCCATTTCTGCCTTGTAACAAGCTGCACGACCTTGAAAAGTGAGTGCACCTCTAAGAGCCTCGGCCTCCTCATGAAGGAAGGAGGGAAGGTTCCATTTGCGATTCAGGGGGCTATTGCAAGACTTCAGTGGAACAATGCTTGTCAAACTCTGACCCAGAGCCAGGCTAATGGTAAGCGCCCAATATGGCAACTATTAGAAGGAGGAGAGGAGACTGGGGGAGGAAGGGGTGCAGGAAGGAAATGCAAGCCCCTCCTCCGCTTCCAAACACATCAAAGACAACAAAGAAGAAAAGCCTCTTGCCCCAGTGAAAGATCCCCTCCAGCTCATGCTCCTTCCCAACATAATGCCCAAACCACCCACATCGCAGGCCCTGTACTGTGCACAAGGGGTGGGGTTGAAAGGGGACACGTGAACAAAGCCAAAGAAATAAATCAGCTGGCCTTGGGACCTTTGCCCTTGGACCTGTAACCTTTGCCCTGAGGATCCCTTCTCCCGCCCCTTTCTTGGAAGCACTGGGTCCTGTACCAGAAGCACCAAAGTTCTGGGCTTCATAAACTTTGTGTGCACTCAAGTCCCTTCCCCAAATCCAACCTCAGAGATCTCCATGGGACCCAATTTGTACATGTTGATCAGAGGGAGTCAGATCCTTCCAAGACAAATGGAGGGAAAGTGACGGAGGGGGCCCATGGATGAGAACTAAGAAAGGAAGGAGAAATGGACTCCCATCTTCAAGATTAGTTTTGACTTCAGGTTTCCAGTGCCAGGTTTTTCAAAGCTGATTCAAGGACCGTGCAATTCAGAATATGCTAGGGGAGGGCTGCCCAGGGCCCAGCGCCCAGGTGCTTGGATTCAGCCCCTTTGGGGTAGGACTAGGGAATCTGCATTTTATAGCTCCACAAGCTCTTTTATTTTTATGAATCGTTTAATCAAGGCATGCTAATGCTGGGATACGATGTTAGCAACTGATGAGAGCAGCCCAACGCAGCTTTCCCAGCTGGGAAACATGAGGATTACTGCGACTGGGGGTGGTTGGGAGGGCTGCTCAAGGAGAGGAGCCTTCTGATGGGTCTTGAAGTATCTAGCTGGAGGCCACGGGAGGAGGCTACTTCCTGCGCTCACTCACCAAGTGTTTGCTGAACATTTACAGGTACCAGCTTTGTCCTCGGCTCTGAGAACAGAACAGTAAATGAGATGGGCCAAAGCTGCCTTCCTGTGGATCTCGTTGGGGAGACCGACTATAATTCAAAAATCCTTTGCTTATTAGGTGGTGTGATGGATTCTTTTTTGGTTTGCATATCAGTTTGCCTGAATTAAGGGGTACACTTAGGTAGCTGGTAGATAACCATTCTCGATGCTGTACTAAATGCTGATCGTATCCGTCTTCTGTTGAAGGGAAAACCCAGATGATTTGTTATTAGATCTGAAAGATTGGGCTTCCCCAGGTGTGTCCACGAGGGTGTTTCTGGAGGAGACTGGCGGTTGGATCAGTGGACCGAGTGGAGAAGATCTGTCCTTAGTGTGGGTGAGAATCATCTGGGGGGTCCCCGATGGCTCCAAAAAGCAGAGGAAAGGTGAATTCTTGCTTTCTTTGTCTGAGCCTGGATGTCCTTCCCATTCTGACCTTGGACACCAGAACTCCAGGTTCTTCAGTCTTTGGACTCTGGGACTTGATTCCCCAACCCCCCAACCTTTACCTCTAGGCTCCCTGGACTCTGGCTTTGGCCTGAAAGTTATACCACCAGCCTCCTTGTTCCTGAGGCCTTCAGACTTGGACTTCACCATTTTACCATCTTTCCCGGTTCTCCAGGTTGCAGATGGTCTGTCAGGGTCTTCTCAACCTTCATCATCAAGTGAGCCAACTCTCCTAATAATCTGCTCTCATCTGTGAGTGTGAGTGTGTGTGTGTGTGTGTGCGTGTGTGTGTTGAATGGTGCACCCCCTACTATGACCTAAGTGTTCCCTTCTGAAACTCATGTTGAAACTAATGCCCCAAATCATACATCGATGGTATTTAGAGCTGAGCCTTTGGGAAGTAATTATTGTTCGATGAGGTTCTGAGGGTGGGACCCCATGTTGTGCCAGTGGCTTTCTGAGGGAGGAAGAGGAGCCCGAGTTAGCACATGGGCTCTGTATTATCCTATGATGTCCTCTGCTATGTCATGACCCCACAGGAAGGCCCTCTCCAGACATAGGACTATGAAACATAAATCTCTTTTCTTTGTAAATAAATCTCTTTCCTGGATAATTTCCCAGTATGTGGCAAAAAAAAAAAAAAGAAAGAAAACTCAGACTAAATCATCTTGAAAATTTATATGTTGAAGCCCTAAGACCCATTACCTTAGAATATAATGACATTTGGAGACAGGGCCTTCAAAGAGGCAATTAAGTTAAAATAGGGTCATCCATGTGGGTCCTAATCCAATAGGAGTGGTTTCTTTGCAAGAGGAGATTAGGTCACAGGCAGACACCAGGCACAGGCACAGAGCGAATGCACAGCGGGAAGGTACCCTCTGCAAGCCAGGAAGGACCTCAGAGGAAACCCAACCTACCATTACCTTGACCTTGGACTTCCAGCCTCCAAGATTGTTAGAAAATACATTTCTGTTGAAGGCTCCCAGGCTGTGAGATCTTTCGATGACAGTCATGTTTGGTGCAAACTAGTACAAATATTCCCATAGAAATGGGTGTTCACAATTCAGAGGCAGAGAAAGAAAATTAAATAGTTATAACGCAAACATATCTCTCTTCACCTTGCCCCAAAGTCCACCAATAGAGGACTTATCCATTGAAGTTAATCAGAGTACTGTCAGGAATCCCACATTTATTGAGCACCTATTATCTTTCTGGTGCTACTTTTGGCCTGGGGAACAACATGACAGATAAGGTAGATGTGTCCATAACTTTTATCAGTTTGCAGCTGTCTTGATTTCTCCTTATAGACTGAACTCTGCTCTCTCCTCAGGCTGAAATAAGTAGGTGCGGTGTGGTATGGAAGACAGAATCGTGGATTTTTAAATTTAGTTTTGTTTTTGGATGAACATACTGTTACTCGCATGAATGGGGTTCCGTGCGATCTGTCAACACGCACGTGCATTGATCCAAACCGGGAAACAGCATTTCCTTCTCTTTGTCTTTCCTTTATGTTTGGAGCCACACAGACTGCTGCATGGGTTCAACTTGTACCGCTATCAGGCTTTGAGACCTGCAGCAGGCTGTTTAACCAACACGAGCCTCCGTTTATCGCTCAGATGGCAATCACCAAAATTCCCGGGTCAGCTGGTCCTGAGAATTAAATCTGATCATGAACATAATCAGCAGAAGTCCTCAGTAGACGCTCCCTGTGGTCGTCCCTGCAGCCTCCATGACAGAGGCAATCAGATAATATAATAAATATTATCACTAATATGCAGAGCTTTCTCAATAGCAGAGACCGCTCATTTGCACATATGATTTTTTTTTTTTTATGTAGCTGGAAAGCATCATCCCTACCTTCCCAGCTATCTTGTTTAAGTTTTTAGCTTCTCTTTTGTCTCCTTGGGTTTTTTTATTACTCCCAGGGAAGTACTCAAGACCCAACACAGCCCAAGGAGGAGGCTGTAATCCTGTTGGGAAGGAAACGTGTGGCTTTCCCCATCAATAGCTCCCCCACTCTTCTGTGTCATGAACCAGGTGAGCCTGGGAGAGGTGTCGGGAGGGAACAGTGCCACGGGGCCCTCTGTTATAGCTGCAGCCGCCAACAACCCACTGGATGACGGGTCCCCATCCAGGTGGTGTGGATGTCCCCATTTGTGTCCTTCCTGCCCAATTTTCTGGAGTGAAATTTCCTCTTGCGCCCTTGGGCAGCAAAGATCCACTTCCCTTCCGAGAGAGCCCGGAGATGGGGACAGCAAGGAGCCGTTATCATGGAAACCACGTCTCCCCAGGGCCCCAAGGGGCACTTCTGGAAATGGTTCGGAATCTGATCACAGTCTTCAAGCCTAAGAGCCGTGGTTAAAAGCTGTTATTTCCTTGCGTCTGATAAACGGTTGTTGAGAAGCTGCCAGTTCTGGTTTTGCTGGGGGAGATGAGATATGGGGGGGAGGAATAGATCAGGAGCATGGGAATGGATAACAGAGTGTGGGGGGGTCCCAGAGCCGAAGACCTACCCAGCACCCCAAACTGCTCCGACAGTTGGGAGGCGGCCCTGCCTGGCTCCTTGTCAAGAGCAAGTTCAAAGGACACGGGGGGGTGAGGTGCAGGGAATCCGCATGACTCGCTCTCCTGGATTGGAAAGGAGCTCAGCTTTGAGTAGCCAAGGAAAAATATGGATAAGGATAATCAGTTCTGAGCACCTTGAGAAAGAATTCCAGACTCAGAGATTGCAAACTCAGATACCTTCCAGGACCAAGAGGAAAACATCACTAAGTTGGAATGGGCTGGGTAAGGCTTTGTGGGGACAGCCTCAACCACAGGCGGTGACAGCCCACCAGCCCCAAGGGCGGCCAGATGGCTCCGTTGCTCCTGCGCTGGCCGTGGCCCAGTTTGCCAGGGAAAGGCCAAAATCTCGAATTCTAAGCAAGATCTCCCGATGTTTGAATATAAGCTCCAAATTCAAACATATTTGAATCCCATCACACTGAAGGCCAAACAAAATAGGTCTGAAGGTCAAACCCAGTCCACTCTCTCCGGTTTGCAAGTTGTGCTCTGAGTGTTGAAAGAAGCCCGAAATTCCAGACGCACAGGGAAATTTACCTTATCCTTGACAACCACCAAAAAGAAAAGAAAAAAACAATAGTTCTGATTTATTCCGTATTTACTGTGGGCTTAACCATCTGTTTTGACTCTTTCATTGAGTCCTTCCTCCCCACAAACTTGGGGATGCAGGACGTTTTTACCTCAACCTACAGATGGGGGAACTGAGGCCGGTAGAGGTGAAGTCACTTGTCCAAGGTCACTCTTTGCTACACGGAGTGTCTGCAGGTGGACTCATCATTTCTCCATGTAGATCTGCAGCACAGATGGCCCCGGACACCCCCAGAGGCTTCTTCCTGCCCTTCAAAAAGGTTGCCCAGGGCTGGGGCTGGGGCTCACTGGTAGAGTGCTTGCCTAGCATGCATGAGGCACTGGGTTCGATCCTCAGCACCGCATAAACAACACCACCTAAAAATAAACGCCTTGACCAGTTAGGAGGTACTCACTGAGCTCCCCATTGGGAGGAAATTAGAGCCACCCAGGGGGAAATTCTGGAAGTGAGAAGATCAGAGACATTGTCCAGTATCTGTGACACGAGATGAAGAGCGATAAGGACTTGGAGTCAGATAAATCACCAAAGGCAGGGAGTCAGCAATCTGTGGCCTCCCGCAGGCTGCCAACGTTTGTAAATAAAGTTTTATTGACACACAGTCACACCCATGTGTTCACAGAGTGTCCATGAGGAACCGGAGGCTCAGAGGTCATGGGCAAATCTACATTCAATCAGCTAATCAAGGACAGAAGCAGGGTGGGTCACCTGCGGGAGAGAACACTCAGCACGAATCTAGAATCCTGGTCATTCCTCCCAAATAAGATTTTCTTCTCTCTTTTGAGTAGGACTCTGACCCCTGTAGCCCATCAGAATCTCCCAATGGTCCCAGAAAGACCTGGAAGCTCTTTCTAGAACCCTCCTGCCTCACACAGCACCCAGCAAGTCTCAAATTTCAGCAGGTGGCAAAGATGGTAACTCAGCCTCACCTGGGGGCTGGTGCCTGGGGGCTGGTGCCTGGGGGCTGGTGCCTGGGGGCTGGCTCACAGGCCTTCCCCCCCACCCCACTGGTCCCAGTGTTGACACCTGCACGGCCTTTACCATCTCCCCTGGTGAATCTGGCTTGTTCCGGGTCACTTCTCATTAAGTCGAAGGTGGCCTCCTTTTCACTGGCTCTGAATTAAAGTGTCACTTTTCCCAGCAAAAGGCTGCAGGTGGAAAAACACAGGACAGGGCTGGGAAGGCCGAGTGGGCTCCCAGCAATGCTGAAACGAAAATAACGTTCCTGGTGGCTTCTGGGAGTTTTAAAAGCTGAGGATACCTGGCCCAGCTGGCACAGCAGCCGTCGGGACTGGAAACGTCTTTCCTGGTGTTCCCAGGCTCGGCCAAAGCCCACCTGGAATGCTTCTGGGAACCAGCTCTGCAGGCTGCTGCCCTTCAAGGGGCCCAGAGCCCCCCGATCTTCTGTCTTCCAGCTTGAGCTCAAACCATAAAAGCCAGTAGCCTCCCCCAGGGCTTCAGCGACCAGCAGATCACTGCCCCAGAACTGGCAAGGTGGTTTCTGGGCCTCCCTCTGGTTGCAGATTCAGAAGCAAGAGAAAAAATCCTGGTAGACAGGATTGGGGTTTAGATCCCCCCCCAGCTCCGATCCTGTGCTGCTAGGTCACTCCAGACAAGTGACTGAGCCTCTCTGAGCTTCTCTTTCTTCTCTCCTAACATATGTCATTACATAACACAACAGTGTATTTTTAAAATTGGAGTAAAATACACATAACATTGAGCATCTTAACCATTTGTCAATGTGCAGTTCATCTGTGTAACGGACGTTGTACGACCATCATGACGATCTGTCTCCAGAACTCTCTTAGGATCACAAAACTGAAACCCTGTACCTATCAAACTCTCCATTTCCACTCACCCACATCCCTGGAAGCCACCATTCTACTTCCTGTTTCTATGAATTCAGCTATTCTTCAAACCTCACAAGAGTGGAACCTACAATATTTGCTTTTGTGTGTGACTGGCTTAATCCATTTATCGTAATATCCTCAAGGTTTGTCCACATCATGGCATGTGTCCGCGTTTCCTTCCTTTTTTAAGGCTGACTAATATTCTGTTGTGTGTCTGTACCAAATTCTGTTTATCCATTCATTCTTCAGTGGGCACTTGGGCTGCTTCTCCATCTTAGCTATTACAAATAATGCCGCTATGAACATGGATGTACCAATATTTTTTTGAGACCCTGTTTTCAGTTATTTTGAATACATACCCATAGGTGGAATTGCTGGATCATAGACAATGGTAATTCTATTTTTACTTTTTTTGAGGATTCATCATTCAGTTTTCTACGGGAGCCATTTTAAATCCCCATCAACAGAGCACAAGTTGTTCAAGTTCTCCACAACCTTGTCAACACTTGTTACTTTCTGTTTCCTCTTTATATATGTAGTAGCCATCCTAATGGATGTGAAGCAATATGCCATTGTGGCTTTGATTAGAGATCTGGGCACTTTTTCATGTACTTGTTGGCCATACATATTTTTTCCTAGTGCATGGAATATACTGGGGTTCAGGCCTGATGCCCATTATTACCAGTAGGGTAAAAACTGAATCATGCTTGTCTGCTCTAGGGCTCAGAATTGTTTTTGAGGGACAAAGCTGGTACTTGATCTAGCCTATTCTCCTAGACGCTTAGAAGTTGCTTCACTACTCTGAATTTCACCAAGATGCTTAGAAGACACACACACACACACAAATAAATTCAAAACAAGTTCTAAATGGTGGAATTAGGTGGTATTAGGAGTCATACATACCTGGATTTGTATCCCATGATGCCATTTATTAGCCGTATAATTTTATCCTGGTCTTTTATCTCCAATCCTAGCACAAATGAGGCATTCCATAGATATTTATTAAATGGATAAATGCCTGACTCAGTAGGTGAAATAATAATCTCCTGCTCATCAGCAAAATCATACCTATTTCTGTAGTAGTCCATCAAGTAATAGCATTATTTACACACTGCTTTGCAATTTTGAAAATACTTGGGATGTTGTCTGGCGGAGAGGCTCAGGGATGACTTTGGAGTGTGTAGAAGAATCTGGGTTTGAATTCCAGCTCTGCCAACCCTATGCAAGCCAAGAGTTATGCCATCCATCGAAGTGTCCATCACTTCAATAACAGACTGTGCTGGCCAACCTCAAAGCCGGTCCCCATTGATCCTTGCTCCTGATGTTCAAGTTCTAAGGAGGTCCCCTTGGGCAGTGCATCCGGCTGAGCTACAGCCAACCGCAGGACATTACCAACATGATGGCGTGTGACTTCTGAGCCTGCCCTCCAGGACACTGCAGCCTCCTTTTGGCTGTCTCTTGGACCTCTCGGAGTCAGCCACCATCTAAGAGCACACTCAAGTGGCCCCATGGAGAGATCCACAATGGCAAGGGACCCAGCCTCCTGCCAGCCCCTCAGGTGACTGCAACCTCAGGAGACACTCAGTTAGATCACTCCCCAGCTCCTGCCCAGCAGACATGAGGTTATCTCCCAAGTACGTATTTACGCCGCTTTTCAGATGCAAAGTCTGGGGGTTATTTGTTAGTAAGCAATAAATACCTCTATCTCGTACGCTCACCTCAGATGACCTCTGTGCAAGTCAGCGTGGGAGAGGGGTCTGCCTTGTCCAGCGTGGGGGGCCCTCAGTCACAGATCAGGAAATCATATCACCTAATATTTCACTTTGGGCCACCAAGAGAGATTTTCTGCTTTTTGGCTGCAATTGAAAGATTCTGGAAGATGCATATGCAAGATATATATGCTCTGGAAGAGCTATCCATGAACATGGGTCACCTAGGATAGCCCTGGGGTGTGGGCCCCAGAAATGCAATTTCCCATTGCCGGTACTGCCCAGGGAGGACATGAAGCCGTTATTAACCTCAAAGGTTAATGATTCTTTCTAGAGTTGCAGAGATGTAGGTAAGTCCACGGAAGGGTCTGTGAAGCTACAGAATATGAAGCTAGAACATTCCGAGCACTATCACCCCACTGCACCTGACAGTCCACGAACTACTTGGGGAATCACCTCTCTTCATCCTCATCACTACCCCTAGGATAATTACTCTTGGGCCCATTTTGTGGATGGGCCGGCCACCTGAGGCTCAGAAGACTGAAACAACCTTCCCAGAAGATGAGCACCAACATCAAGTGGTACTGATGGTTTCAGACCCAGTCCTTTGACTTGGACTAAGCTCAGAGATTATTGCATGCTGCCAAGCTCCGATCTCTTTCTGTCTCTGAGCCTCGATGTCATGAAACAGGGGGTTTGTAATAAGCCAGGGACCTGATGTTCAGAAGGTGAAGGCACAAGATGGTTTATTTAAGGCAGAGAAGCAAGCCTCTTGCTAAAACTGGGGTGTTCCTCTTTTGACGAAGAAAAGAGTACAGAGAGGGATTTATTTTCTGCTTTAAGGAAGGCAACAGCACGTGTGCAATGATACATAGCAAACAATTCTGGGTATCAGAGCCAGGGAGGCAACAGGGACTCGTGAGGACTGTGGTAAATTGCAGGCGAGCGTCCTTTCTAGGGAGGGCATCTCTGCTTAGCCCTGGCCAGATGTTGCAAGCAAATGTTAAACCTGCAGGGCTGCCAGGGCACCTGCTTTTTCTAAGCGAAGCCCCAGCCTTTGTTTTATATGAATTCTCCCCAAGTTTAAAGGTTGACTTAAAAAGAAAACAATGATAATAAAAATGCATGTGAGTCAACACACACACACACACACACACACACACACACACACATCTTCAGGTCAGATTCAGGCCACCTGCCACCATTCAGTGACCTGCAGACCAGCAAAATTTGTAAGGTCCCTTCCTGCTCCCAGCCCTGCTGTCCCTGTCAGTGCTCGGCATGTTTGTTTACAGGGAACGCTGGCGGCAGCATAAGTATTCCAAGCTGGTTTTCCTGTGTGGATGTGAGCTGTGTCCTCAAATAGATTCCAGACCGGCTGAGGGCAGGGACCAGGTCCCTGGATTGTGGTGGGGCTCTGTTGCTGACTCTCCCAGAATGAGGTGCAAGCCCTCGGGGTGTAGGCTCATCCTGGCTGGGGGCAGAGAGTCACTTGGACTGGTTCTCCCCAGGCAGGGGACTGGGAGAGCCAAGAGAGCTTCACAACACCGGGGGCCCGAGCTCTGGACCTTGGAGGGCAGACTCCATCACTCCCAGTGTCCCAGGCAACTGAGGCGAGGAAAGCAAGGTTAATGACTTCCACTTACATCTTGTCTGCCAGATTTATAAATGAGGTCTCTGTTTCCTCTGGGAATCCTGCCTGCTGCCGGGAAGATGTGGCTGCTTTTGCAAAGAGAAGTGACTTCCTTCCAACCATCCCAAAAGGACAGGAAGATTTTTCTGGGTAGTTCCCTCCTTGCAGTCCCCAGTTTATCACATCCATGGCGTTGGGTGGCCTGGTTCTCAACCCCAATCTCTTCTGGAACTGACCTTCTGGGGTTTGAATCTCACCCACAAATGGGTAAAACTGGGATTGGAACCCAGAACCTTGTGTCTTCCTCTTGAACATGTTTCTTTGATCATTCCAGTGTCCAAAATGATACAGATTTTTTCTTTTTTAATGTGACTCATGTTTTCTGCCCTCGGGGAGTTTATAATTTGAGGACCTAGAACAAAAAAACAAAATCATTGAGAACATGAATGTATTACAGAGGTTTTTATATAGATACAAGAAATGATGGTCCATGGCAGTAAATGATCGTTAACAAATGAGTCGTGTGAAGAACAGCAGGCAAGAGAAGGAAGGAGGAAAAGAGGACATTGAGATTCGCATAAGGACTTGAAACATTTTTGAGTTGGTTAAGGGGTAGGGATTTTCAGCAGGGGGCAGAAGGACAAAGACCAAATGGCTCTGTTTGCCCCCATCCAGGGAAAACAAGGTCGAACAACAGGAGCACAAGCTTTGGGGTCAGACCCAGGTTTGAATCCTGAATTTGCTACAGGACAGTTGCAAGGACAGAGACCCAACTTAGCCTGATTTAAGTGGAAGGGGGCTGCTGAGGTTCCCAGAAGAGGGGGTAGCTCACAGAATAGGCTGCAGTCATCAGGGAAGCTCTTGGGCCACAAGGAACCGAAGTCCACAGAATCGCCGATTCCACCATCTCCTTTCAGCTTTTTCTAGAATATTGTTGTTGTTGTTACCAGGGATTGAACCCAGGGGTGCTTAATCACTGAGCCCCATCCCCAGCCCTTTTCTATATTTTATTTAAAGACAGGGTCTCACTGTGTTGCTTAGGGCCTCACTTTTGCTGAGGCTGGTTTTGAACTCGAGATCCTCCTGCCTCAGCCTCCTGAGTTGTTGAGATTACCACCGCGCCGACTTTCTGCCTCTTTTTGCACTTGCCTGCTGCAGACAGGCTTCCCCCAAGTGTCAGGGCATGTGGCTTTTAAGTGCTCTGGATAAAGGCCTTCTAGCTCCATGACCCTAGAGAATAAGCTATTTCTCCTCCAGTTCCAAGTACAATGTCCCAGGGGAAAGCTCTGATTGGCATGGTTTGGTCACTAACTCACTGATCCTTCTCAGTGACCAGAGGAGTGTGGTCCTATGATTGGACAGGCTTAGGTCATGGATGGAGTTCTGTGATTGACAGCTCCATCAGAACGGCAGGAGTAGGGAGGGTCTGGAGAGAGACTGCCACTCCTCCAAGAGCGACAGGACATTTTTCAATGCTTTGTTTAAGGGAAAGGTCTCAGAAACAATCCAGCCCAGGTTTTCCCACACCCGGATGAACTTGTTAAAATTCTGAGTCCCAGGCATCACCCCAAGTTTTAAACTCATATCTCCAGGGAACTGTACCTAGGTCCAAAGGCCCAGAAAATGATATTTTAAACTAGCTTTCTGAGTAACTCCAGTGATGAGATGGGTATGGGGATCCCTGGCCTATCCTAATCCTGACATTTGACTGAGGAAGAAGCTGAGCACAGACAGGGAAGTAATTAGCTCAAAGTCACACAGCCAGGGAATAGCAGGAGAGAAATAACACTTGAACTGCCCTACTTTGCAACTGGATTTGATTCCCAGCACGAACCTTCCCAGCATATACAGATGGACACTCTTTCTCTCTCTTTCCAACACTGTGTCCTTCAAACTCATGGGGCTGGGGTACGAATGTGAGGGACCTTAATGCCCTATCTCTGGGTAAGGTTGCCACCTTCCAAGATTGTGTTTATGCCCACACATGCTGGGAGCCATTAGCCAAGTAGGTATGACAATTTCCTTGCCAGCGTACCCCATGTTGCTGACATGTTGCAGCGACATTGAATGTAGGTGACCTTGCTCAAGGACCAAGGCAGATTAGGGTGTTCCCGGTTTTAAGATAATCGTGTTTAGGGCATTCCCAGTTTAGGTTCCAGGTTTAAGGTTTAAGATTATTCCTGCTGGGAATAGGGCGTATCCTGCTGCCTGAGTTCCCCTTGAGTTCTCACGGGATTCAGACAGTATATTTTGGAGATAGAAGCCCAGTGGAGGTGGATTTGGGCAGAGAACGTGGATTTCCCCAGAACATGATTGTAGACGGCTGGTGTGAGTTCGGGAATAAAGAGTTGCTGTTTGAATCTACAAGCTGTGTGGTGGCTCGTGATTGTGTGCCCAGCCAGACTGCGGCATTTGTGCCCAGCCAGACTGTGGCACACACAAACCCCGGGAAGTTCCTTATTAATAGAGAAGCTGTTTAATAGCCATGCCCACATATGTTCAATGGTCCACCCAATAAAAATATAGTTGGATTTCTGTTTTTGACAACAAAATTCTGAAATTAGACTTTGGAAAATGTTTCAAAAGTTGGCATTGTAGCACCAACTCAGAATGTTTCCTCCATAACACTCACCCTGCGGTGGGCACCTCCCCAAAAGTTTCAGTGCTAGAATATAAAATGAGATCTGCCATCTCTGGGCCCCTTCCTGGAACATCTCAAGATTGATTAGCATATTAAAGGCTCTGAGGAGTCCCACTGGAAAGACCCCTGTGGAACTTGGTGGAATCCAAGGTTCCCAGACTCCTTTCCTGATTCATCTTATTAATATCCTGCTGTGACAGCTTAAGCTATCCTTTCCCCACCTGGGGTGGGGGAAGCTTTTCATGTCCCCTAGTTTAATCCTGTTAAGTAAGCCTGATAAGGAACAAAGGACATGAGTTAGGGCCCCAGAACTGATGGTTTTCAGAAAAAAATTCATTTACCACTTCCCCTGCCTTCTCAAGGCACGTGCATATATACCTGTGTGGACAGATGTGCGTTTGATAATTTGGAGGCAACAAATAGTGAAATGTAATAGATTGCAGAGGGCGAGGGGGGGAGGGTGAGCTTCTAATTAATTTTGCAAAGAGAAGATTGGCCCCCTCATGTGTCTGGCTTGGAGGCCAGCGCTCAACCCCAGCCTTGCACGACTCTGTCTTTGCAAGTTTTCCCAACGCGGAATCCTAACGTGCTCTTCAACATCTGTTGTTTGGCTTGTCCTTAATTTAGTCTCCCTTTAGTATGAGCCTTGGTAATTTCCCTTGGCGACCCAGCCCCTTTCCAACCCCCAGACTGTGTGGTTCTGCTGGGATCCACACTTCTTCGCCTCCCTAGGAAGAGCAGCGAGACCTCTGTGGGAATCAGCCAGTATATTTCCTCTAGCTGCAATGATTGGTTCAGAAATGGGCACGTGACCTGGGCTGATCCAATGAGATATGACCTGGGATTTTACTAGGCCCGTCAAGGAAGGCTCATTCCTTTACCTCTGCAGGGATTGGCTGGTGGGATGTACCTTTAGAGAGACCTCCTGGGAGATCCCAGCTGGGAATGAAGGACTCTGGAAATCACAGCAAGGGGTCCCTCACATGCAAATGTGCATGATGCATTATAAACTATATTTATAATTTATTTATTATAAGTATCAGGTCCTATGTGTGTTTATACCTAATAATAGCGTACTTTGAAAAATGATTAAAACGTACCATGTACTAAACCAAGTTCATGCCTTTTCACCGAATGTAATTGTCACAATAGCCTCACAAGGCAGCTGTTGTTATTCCTATTTAATAAATGAAGATGAGGCTCACAGGGGTCAAGGAAAGGTACACAACTAATACGAATGGGTTAAGATTCAAACCCAGCTCTGTCCAAAGTCAGAGCGCAGGCTCCTCACCAGGCTTCACGCCTGCTGCATGAAGTTACCCAGATAACGTAAGGAAGGAGGTTAGAAGGAATCAGAAAAGGGAAATACCTGATCTCTGGGGCATCTAGACACAGGGGGACACCTGATTAGCTCTGAGAGATCTCTTCAATAATCCACTAACATGCATGAGAAATCAATCTTATTCCATCTTCTACAACGTTCAGTTACCTTGTAGAACCTGAGCACACGAGATCCGGGAGAGGTTAGCTTTGACAAAGAGGAGAATACAGACAGAGAATAGTATAGAATAGTCTAGAAAGACAGAGGCCCAAGATAAGAAGCTTGGGGAAATCACACAGGCTGTGCAGAGTCTGAAAAGTCAGGTTTCATTTTAGAAGGTAGTTAGGAAAGTGAGTCAAGGGCATGTTTCACGCGTGAATCTGAAGTCAGCCCTGTCTTGGGATTATTTCCACAAAACTCCTAAAAATGAAAACTGCTTTTGAAACCACGCAATCCGACCTGCACACATTTTTGCTAGACCTGGGACCCAGAATGTCCTGACTATGGCTCAGTAAAGATCACAGAGAGGAGGAGGCAGAGAACAAACTAAAACAGGTCTCCCCATGCCCCTCAGCACTATTTATTAACACCCCCTGCATTCCATTCTGCTGACCACAGTGAAGGCCAAGTCCTCCAGAGAACAGATATCAAGAGGAAGCAAGTGTAAAAGTTTTCCTGAGGAGTATCACCCACAAAGGAAAAGAGAAGGGACAACACTGGACAGAGACCACGGACAGACAGGGAGCTCTGGACCACAGAAGTTGCAGTAGAAGATTCTGCCCTGTTCCAGCCTCTGCTTCTATGAGTTTGGCTATTTTAAATACTTCATATAAGTGGAATCAACAGTCATTATCTTTCTGTGACTGGCTACTTTCATTTAGCATCATGAAATCAGGGGCCAAAGGACAGCAAAATGAAAAGTTACTGTTTGATTGCTCTAAAGTTTCGATAAAGTTGTCCAATTGTTACAGTTCATGGTCAAATGGTAAAAAATCTGAGCTATGCAAGATGAAGGTGTTCTAGATATCCACTGCAGCACTGTTAAGAAGATAGTATGTTGGGCTGGGTGGTAGCTCAATGGTAGAGCACTTGCCTAGCATGTGTGAGGCGCTGGGTTCGACTCTCAGCACCACATAAAAAAATAAAGGTATTGTGTCCATCTATAACTAACAAAAATATTTTTTTAAAAAAGAAGATAACATCGTGCATCTAAAGACTTAAGAGGGTGGATCTCATGATAGATGTTCTTACTACCATAAAAACAACACCAACACACATACTGCAGGACACAAGGAACCTTTTGAAGGTGACGTGATTGTTTCTATCACCTGGATTGTGTAATGGTTTCATGGGTGTTTGCATGAGTCCAAATGCCCCAAGTTGTATATATTACATAGATGCAATTTTTTATACACCAATGACACCTCATTAAAGCTGTGTGTCCACCCTGGGTGGAATGGCTGGGCCCTCTTATACCTCTCATGTTTAACTGCTGGCTGGGGCCACCCCTCAAAGAGCAAAGATTGGGCTCAAAAGCTGCAAGAGTCAATGTGGAAGCCAACTAAGTGTTCATCAACAGAGGAATTAATAAAGAAAATGTGGTCTGCATACACAATGGAATACCATACAGCTGCACAAAGAAGGGAGATCCATCACTCACACCAACATGGAAGGAACTAGAAGATCTCATGCTAAGTGAATAGGCCAGGCACAGAAAGACAAATATCACCTCGTCTCACAGGTGGAAGCTAAGAGTCCATCTCATGGAAAGAGTTGAGCAGTTGTGACTAGGAGGTGGGGTGTAGGGACAGATAGGGCCAGGGAATGTGTAGAACCAAGGGTCCCAGTTTCCATTATGTTGAGAAATCCATCTGCTTCACTTCCTGGGGACCACAGTTAACAATATGATATATTTCAAATTATTGAAAGAATATTTATAACATTCTCATCAAACCAAAAATGTTGGTAAGGTGAGGGATGTGTTAATTAGGTTGGTTGCCTCTTTCCATGGCCCATGCAGAGATCACACATGGTACCCCATACATACACACAATTATTTTAAAATAAATGAATCTTTTTAAAGAGTTAAAGGAGTTTTCGGTGGAAGACTATCAGCTCACCACACCAGTTACAGCTGGGCAGAGAGTCCCTGCTTGCAGGGAGATCCGAGCCATGTATCTTTGTGTCTGCCACAGCTCCCAAATGAAAAGAGGTATTTTTCTTTTTTTTCCTTTCTTCTAACTATATAAATAATCCATGCCCATTATAAAAATTTAAACAACATGAAAAAAGTAAATGAAAAAAAGGTAAAAGTCACCTATAAATGCTAGAATTTTGTAAAACATCCCCTCATATATTTTCTTTGCATATACATACAAATGGAGATTTGATGTAAATGCTATAGCATAATGCAGTTTTTACAGTTAACTCTTAAGATCTTATTATTTTTTCACTCTTGTAAAAAGAAAAAAGAAATTGAACACCTCTCCATTCCTCTCTGCCCTTACCCAAATAACGAATATCAATAACCTAGCGTCCGACCATCTTATATTTTATGGGCACATAAGTTTTAAAAGTGCTTTCACATAACAGAATTTTATATCACTTTGGTTTTTTATAATCACTTTGCAAGCTTTATTTTCAAAGGAGATAACTGAGACTCACAGAAATAAGGGGAGGATTCAAGAAAGTCACTCAGTTCACAGGAGACATAGCCAGGAGTCAAAGTCCTGCACTTCTTACCAGTGCCCTTCTCTTTAAATGCTACACCCCAGTGCTCAGCAGGCCTCCCTTGGCCAGGTGCACCCTACTCCTCTCTTGGACGGGTAGTGACTGGTGGTATTGAGTAGTGACCTTCTCATCCCAGGAAGCCATCAAACTAAGCTCTGATGGTCATTTGTCAAGGTTGAACACATCCTTGTGTCATAAGAAAGAGCTTCTGCTCTAATACCATCTAGGGCCTTGCACAGAATAATACCATCGTGGACAGAAAAGAAATCCAGCCTGGTCCCTTCCTGTGTTCACGCCATGACCCCACCCTCCAAGTGGCAACATTCAGAGCTATTTTATGCAAACAGTGCTCAGCACCTGGTAGACGTCCAATCAGCATTTGTTAAATAAAATGAATGAGCACATGAATCAGCAAGTTGTGTGAATACCAGCTGCCTGACATACAGCAGGCACTCAGTGTACCTTAGTCTTCTGATAAGTTTGCAGGAGGACATTTTCTGGTGTTTTTCAGGCCTCTCCAATTTCAGGTGTCCAGTTTCCTTCTCCATTGCCTGTCAAGTTTTTGCTAATCTTTGATATGAGTCTCTAACCATCTTCTCCAGGAGTAAGAACAAAGTGTCCATCAATGAATAGTTGACAACAAGGAGTCACATCCCAGCAGACAGAGCCCCAGTGCCTTTCAGGAGAGCATGTCATTCTTAAGTGACACAAAGCCAGACAACGACACAATTCTTTATTATGAGTTTCCAAAATATTGGTCTGCATGTTCATCTGTCTGCAAAACTAAGCTAAGCTAAGCTAAGCTAAGCTCCTTGGCTTCTGGGGTCTTATAATAGGGGGGCCTTGCACAGTGAAACAGATACCCAAATCATCATCTCGAAGTCTATGTGGGAGTATATTTGGAAAGAAATGGATTTCCATGCAAAGAGATGCACAAAATACATCTCCATCCAACCTCCCTGGGACTCATGGAGAAGTTGGCATTAAAGAGCGTAAGTAGCACCAATAAAGAACTTTAGTTAGTAATAAACTTTTGTGTGCATTCTTTCTTTGGGGGCTTCATAATTACTCTTTGAAGAAGGATGTATCATTATCTCCATGGTAGCAGTCTATATCAGTGTTCCAAATTGTTGGTTGCTCTCTGTGTTTGATGGTTAGATTCCCTTCTCACTTCCATGTGTCTTGCACTGTCTCTCTGTGGGACAACATCCCTGCCTCCAGGACAAATGGAATGTGAGCAGAAGCATTAGAGAACATCACAGCAAAAGCTTGAGAGACAGTGGGTGACTCTGCCATTATCTTGGCATGCAACCAAGATAGCGAGTGGTTGCTATTTCGTCCTGGGCATAAGAGTGGAGAATACACATAGAGCAAAGCCACAGAACCACAGTTGAGAGCTGGCCCACAGCCAAAATAAAATGTGAGAGATAAATAAATTTTTGTTTATTTGTAATGACTGTAAACCATTAAGATTTTGGAAGGGTGCTATTTGTTACCACAGCATAACTAGCTTAGGCTGACTAACACACCCGTTTCACAGATGAGGAATTTACATCTTACTGAGATGGGTGACTTTCCTAAGGGTACTCATCTAACAAGTGGGCAGAATGAGGACTCAAACTCAGGATGTCTTACCTCAAACCCATGTTGATTTTACTAGATCATTCTGTTTAAGAAAAATTTATCTCTCTCTCTTTTTTTTCCTGCACATATCCTAGAGTCATCTGGGAAACTGAGTGGTATCAGAATCCAAGCTGGTGTGGTTTTTTACCCACGAGAGCCCTTTCCTCTCTGAGCCCCTGCCAAGTCAGAAGAGGGTTCTGAATTTCACAGTTATTTAGGAAAACAGAGTTGGCTCAATATAGCTGTTTCACAAACTGGTCTCTGGAAACCATCCCAGCCCAGGGCAAAATATGAAATTTAATCACGGTGGGAATTTAGCCAACACCACCAAGCCCTACTGACTGCTCCTCTTGTTTCCTTTTAGGACTCAATCATTTTGCAGAAGCCCTTGGAGGAGGCTGGCAGTGCTCAGGAGAGACAGGATCAGAAGGTTGGCTTTATTTAGTCCTTTGGTTCTTTTAGAACTTCTCTGATGTTCTTCTCAGGATGGAGAGGACCAGGGCCACACACACATGTAACTTCTTCCTTTGGGGCACGTTTTAGAGCATCAACATTTAATCCCCAGGCGTAGAATCTGGGCCATGGGTATCACAAGGAAACAAATGATCCGTGTCACCCAGGCAACCCGACTGTCCAGCAACATTTCCAAGAATTCCGCACAGCAAATGTCCTTGGGCAGGTCTGGTACAGAGGAAGGCTGACTGTGGTGCAGCCTGCTCCCGAGAAGGCCAGGGAGGAAGCAGAAGTTAGCCTGCACGCCTCACTGCCTTCCTATTAGACCCCCAGCACTGTGTGCAAGAAAGCACGAGAAGAATCCAGCTCCGTCCGAGCATGGCTATCCGGCCGGAAGCTATGTAGAGATGCAGAGGAAAATCTTATCTAACAAACATTTGTTTAGCATTTAATATGTGCCAGACACTTTTCTAAGCACTTTGTAAATATTGATTTATTGAATGCTGACGACGACCATCGCAAGTAGAAACTCTTGCTATCCCTGTATCACAGATGAGGAAACTGCAGCACAGACAGGCTAAGTAACTTGGGGGCAGGAGATAGTAGAGGCACATTTAGACCTCAGTAGTCTGCCTTCACCAGCCATGGTCTGCATCTGCTCCATGATGTTTCTAAGGTGTCATGGAAGAATCAGACCTTGGTAAGTCCGGGAAGTTGATAGGATCTCTCTATCTCCAGTCAGAGGTTAGCTGTTAAAAGATTGGAAGGGCTGCTTCTCCTAAGATGTTCAGAGATACTCTCAAAAGGTCACCTAGAGATGCTCTACAAAGAGGAAGAACCTCAGAAGCTGATGTGGGTTTTGCCCCCATCTGGTTCTATCTTTTGATATATATCTTTCTCCCTAGCTTTCCATATCCCTTTTATTGCACACACACACACACACACACACACACACACACACGCATGCACACACACACACTTGATTACAGCTCACCCAACTAGCTAAGCTACTGGACCCCATCTCCTGCTATTATCTTTTGTCCTACAAAGAGCCAGAGGAAGGATCCCAAGATCCTTGGATATGCAGAGGGTGACCCCACTCCCATTTTTCTTTGTTCCCAGGGGAAGGGATGCCCACAGCTGCAGCCTTTTCTCCAGCTACACTAGCACTCAAATACAGGTGCAGCATCACAGAATTGATAACACTATGAGCCATGTGGGCCTACTCCATCTTTCTATCTAAGAATTCTTCATCTGGAGCCGGAAGAGCTGGCCCTGGGATGTCCATTACTGTCCCTCTAAGACTGGACACTTGTCATGTAAGAACTACCTTCCCATTCTTTCCTCTATGCAACATCTTCAAACAGCAAAGTTTCACATTTGAGTTCAGAGCGCTGGACTTGGCACTAGAGAGGCCCACTTGCTCGATGCCTGGCGTAGCCAGTTCTCCCTGTGATCCTAAAGCTGGTATCTTCCCTTCCCTAAGTCTCTTTTTCCCCACATGAAAATGACAATGAGAAAAGAAAGCTCCATCACAGACTGCCTCGAGGAACCAATGAGAAAATACATTTAAAGCACGTAGCACAGAATCCAGCGCACAGGGAGTACCCAGTACACACTCATGAATACCCATCTGCTCATGCCTCGTCCGCACTTCTTCCTGGCCCCAGCGAAGAGCAGCAATCGTGTTGGTGATCTCACCCAATTTCACTTCTTTCCAGAGTCAGGAATAGCCCTCTCTTGTTAACCTTCATTTGGAAAGCAATTTAAAACCCTGACATTAAAAATTAAAATATAAACAGCTCAGCGCCCGACTTAATGGACAATTAAAAATTAAATTAACAGTTAGTAAATGATGAGCTAATTTTGTTATTGTAACCACATTAGCTTCATGCTCGAAGGAGTATGAAAAGGGGGGAATAGACTCTTTAAAAGTAAAAAAAAAAAAAAAAAAAATTCCAGGACAAAAAACAATTTAAACTCATATATCATAGCTTTGACAGATTCACTCTGAAGCCACTCACTCTGAGAGCCAGTTGTCTGATACTGATACAAAAAAAGTTTAGTTGCCAAAATAATGAGGATTAATGATCTGATATACAGGAAAAAAATACTAAAGTCATGTTTGATTGCAAAATTTAGAGCAAATGGCTGGGTAAAACAGTCCAGGTCATCCTGATCGGGGCTGGCTGGCAGCCTGTGGAATAACTAAGGGTTTTCTTTCTCATCCTCACACTGATGGATCCACCGAAATGCTCATATCAGGTCCCGGGTCTGACAGTCCTTGTTGGGGTCCATACACTTAGCTCCAATAGGAGAGCAAAGTGAGAAATAGACCAACGGAGGTGGTTCAGCACCTTGGAGAGGGCTCAGCACACGCTGCAGGGTGGCAAATCCACTCTCCAAAAATAATCACAGAGCTCATCATTTCTTCCTCTGAGCCCTCTGTTCTGTGCCCATTTGCTCCTTTCCCCCACCAGGGACATATTGCTGTCAAGCTCTTGTGACTGTATTTTGCCGTTTCTGTCCTTTCTGCTAGACAGAGTCTCCCCGGGTTCAAGCACTACTTCCACCCCATTGACCATCTTATGCTACAACATAGCATTGCTGTCTGCTGTGCTGCGGGAGATCCATGTTTGTTCTCTTGATTTAATGTTAGGGAGGTAAAAATTGGGTCTGTTTCAGATGTGAGGGATGCTGCTCTTTCTGGAATGTCCAGCAAACATTTCCAAGAATTTGCCACCGGAATGCAAGGACTGGAGGTGGCAAGACTGAATCCAAAGAGATGTGTCTGGAATGGTGTGATTCCAAGCATCAAAAAGTGGCCAGAGGCAGCCGGGAGACAGTGGGGAGGCGTGACTTCTATCAAATCACAGCTTGTTGACGTCTGTCGGCTCTGATTCCATGCTGGTCTGGCTTCAGTGAACAGAAACAGGTCTTAGGAGCAAAGAAGATCACTCAATTCCCACAATGTGTGAAGCATCTGACAAAAGCCCATCTGATTCTGATAAGATGGGGTCCAAATGGGACAGCCATCTGCCCACAGGATCCCCAGATCACCTGCTGTTGGAGAGCTCTACTCTTAGAGTCTCTGCCTTGGAGTAAAGGACATTTCTTGACTTTGGGCATCTCAGCAGCCACAGCCTCTGATTGTAATAATAGCTGCTTCATTTCCTTTAGGAGAATTTTTGCTTTAATATATTGACACCAAAAGTTAAGGCAGTTTACTCCCCCACCCAACCCAAGTGTGGCGGATGAGCCTTCCTGCTGGGACTTCTGTGGTTCTACAGCGGAGTGCCATAAGGTGGGATGGCAGGTGCTACCATGTCTTGCAGAATGTCACATTTTCTCAAATGTTCTTCCCTCCCCACGGCCCGTGTACCAAGCCTTTTTTTTGTTTTGTTTTCCTGGCTGAGCTGGGTTCTCCAGCCTGCTCACTGACTCTGTGATCCAATATCCCTCTAATAAATTCATTTTCTGTTTAAATTAGCCCGAATCTGTTTCCAGCGCTGACAATCCAAGATCGCTAACTGATGCTTTTGAGTGAGAGAGTAAGAGTTGAACATCACCTGAGCTTCCAAACTCTCCCGGTGACACAGGTAATTTATCACCTTTATTAGTTAGCCTCTTCCAAGAAAAAGAACCAAATGAATTTAATACCAAGTGAGCAACAGAGGGGCGGGGGTGGGGGGGAGCAAGAGTGGAGAATCATGAGTATGTCAAGTCCCAGTGATGGTCAGAAGCCCACAGGGACATCTGCCAAAGGAAACCAATTTCTTGCCTATTTTGCTTGGATTCTGCTACAAGTAAATTAAAAGATCCTGATCAATTTAGCCCCAGATAGGGAGGTGGGGCTTCTGCATACCTAGCAGGACTCCAAAGACCTTCCAAATACAAGCCTTTCAGAAACCCAGGTTCTCTGCCTGTTTTCTAGATGGTTTAGTCGTCAACATTCATGTGCCCTTAAGATAGTATTATGTTCTTTTTCTAAATCAGATACTCAGCGGGGTCCACAAAAGGAACAAAGGAACAAAGAGAGAATCCCATTAGGGTTGTCATTCAGTGCCCACCTCCACGTGTCCCTTTGAACTGCCTGCCTCCTATACCCACCCTGTGGCTTTAGTTCCTCCTCCCACCCTCCAACTAACTGGGCATGGTGGGGACTCTGTGGACCAAGATGAAGGATCCAACCTATGGCCCATGAGTTATGACCTGTGTGATCTGGGGTGCAAAGATATGCTTGGCCAATCAGATTGCTCGGAGGGATTTGAGAATTATCAAGCTGGGGAATGCGTGGCGTAGGGGCTGAGGACGGAAAGCTCCCTCGTGGTGCAGAAGACAAATCCATGAATACGTGGAACTTCTGTGTGAGTAGAAAAGATGTGGAATGCCAACAACCTAGACAATAGAAAGGAGAACTGAACAAATAAATAGCAAGAGGGACGGTGGCGGAGAATCAAAGCAGCAGCAGTTCCTAAGACGGCCTTGCGCCCTGCCAACGTCCCGTCCTAATTACAGTTCACAGGTGTCTCCTAATGAGCCTCTTGTGGTTGAGACAACTTGAAGGAGTCTGACGTCGCCCAACTGAAAGAGCCAAGCAGAGAGAATCCAGCACACCAAGATCAAGGTGACAGGACACGTGAACTCTCTCCTGTTTTCTCTGGTCCTAGCTTTTAAACCAGAAATGGATCCGTCTAAAATAGCCTTTTGTGCCTGGAACACATTATACTTCTCCAACTGTGTGCACAAGCACACCATGTAAACCTAATGAAACTATGTGAGATAATAATATCAGATACACATTCATTCAACAAGCATCGATTCATCCCTCACCCTATAAATCTGCAGCATTCTTCTGGGGGTGAATGGAGGATGGAAAGAAAGGTTAAAGAATTCTTGCTGGAGGCTGTGGTTCACACCTGTCATCCCAGCAATTCGGGAGGCTGAGGCAGGAGGATCATGAGTTCAAAGCCAGCCTCAGTAGCAGTGAGGCCCTAAGCAACTCAGTGAGTCCCTGTCTCTAAATAAAATACAAACATGGGCTGGGGGTGTGGCTCAATGGTTGAGTGTCCGTAAGTTCAATCCCCAATACCCAATAAATAAAAGAATCACTGCTCAGGCCCTAAAGAGGATGTCAGTGTGTGGGGGAAAAAAAGTGTCTGCATTTTACAAATGAAGACAAGATAGACCAAGGTAGGAGGACATAATAGCACTCCAACTCAGCCAGTCCATTAGGAGATGAGATAGTAGCTGAGGTCTCCTGAAATTTCTAGACATCTATAATAACAAAACCCTGCTTTTCCATCACCGTGACCTCAGAAGGAGTCAGCAAACTTTTACTTAAAGAGCCAGATAAATATTTGAGACATTCCCGGCCACACGGTCTCTGTCATAGCAACTCAATTCTGTTGTTCTAGTATGGCAGCAGACTTTGAAAAAAGGTCAACCAATGGGCATGGCTGTGTTCCAATAAAACTTTATTCATGAATTAGTGGCTGCTGGAGTTCCATCTATGGGTCATACTTTTAACAACTCCTCCTGAATCCCTGCACCCTTGGAGACCCTCCCCTCCCCATGGCTGTGACATCTTAAGATTTCTCTGTACTTGAAAGGCAGCCAAGGCAGAAACATTCCCATATTTTACTAACCTTATGATGCTCGTCCAACTGGGCTCTGAGAGCAGACTATTTGCTATCCCCAACCAGACTGAGCAACGAATCACTTCACGGAGATAATATATTTTCTCCAAGAGCCTCTCAATATTCCAGCTGCCCATCACCATAACAACCCACGCTCTATAATGAAAACGTAGAAGCGATAACAAATCAGGGAAGGATTCCGGCAGCGACTTCTTTGGATATAAGTTCTGACATTTCAAGGTATGGTACTAACAAGCCAGCCACCGGCGTCTTCAAAGATTCCGAATTCCTTGGATTCTCATAATGGTGTAAATGTATTTGTGTTTTCCGAAAGGCCGGTCGTCATATGTCAAGAATCTTAAATTATTTAGAGTATATATATACATCCCAAGGAGAAACCCAGGTTTCTATCAGGAGAGGCAAGAAAAGCAGAATCAGAGAAGATAGATCTACTGAAACATGAACTGAGAAAGGCTCATAAAGGCCAATATGTAGACACGGGCAGTTCAGCCTCATGCAAATTCCTGGTGAGGCACATAAAGAGGGAGCCAGAAGAGATTTCTCCCCCCCCCCTTTTTTTTTTGTTTCTGCAGTGGGAAGGATGCTCTCCAGTTCTGTCTGAATATGAGGCCTCCCTGGTAATAACACCAGAGTCCACTACGATTAGAGAGGGGAGAGGACAGGCGTCCCAGGGCAGGTGTCCCTTCCTGCCCCGGGTCCTGGAGTCAGGGGTGATGAGCACATAGTAACACCCTCCATCCTGACTCCTGGAAGAAGATAAATAAATCAGCAGCCTGAAAAGCCCAGACCAGTTTGGCTTGTGGTGCTCAGTCCCCGGAGGAAAACAGTGTCCTGGGCATGTCGTGGAGGATTCTCAAACCTACGCCCGCCCGCCCAGCTGTGGTGTCTTCTTGCTCAGAAGAGGCAGAAAGGGAGGGGGAGAAGCCAAAAAAAAAAATAGCTGACTGCAGTTGTCGGTCATCGGGGCAGCCATTTCTGCCTCCCAGGGGGTGGTGGCTCATGAATATTTTATTAAATACCCTCCTTGGAATGGCTTTTAATGAGGGAAAAACAGACACTCTGAAGGCTACTGGGAACATCTTTCCTGTTTTCCTGTTTATGCAACTGTCTCTTTCCCTTGTTTGCATCTTGAAGTTTCCAAATAAGAACTAAGATGATAATCATTAGGGCTGATACTTAGTAAGCACTTACTGTGTGTCATGTACTCTGTTAAGCACTTGACATCCATGGGATCTTTTGAAAAACTTTTGAAGGCTGTACCACCAGTGTCTATCCTGTATCACAGGAGTGCAGTTGGATATGGTGCTTAAGACTTTAACTCATCCAGATCCAGGTGCTCTACTTCCTGGGTGACTTTGGACCCATGACTTAATATTTCTGGCTGCATCAGTCATCTATTGCTGTGTAACAAATAACCCTGAAACTTGGTGGCTTAAAACACCACAAACAGGATCTCATGATTTTTTTTTTTTTTTGTGGGGGAGGAAAATGAGCACAGCTTAGCTGGGTCCTCTCATTCAGACTGAAATCAAGGTGTCCCATGGCTTCAGTCAACTCCATGGTTGGCGGGTGGAGGATCTGCCTCCAGGCTCATTCAAGCCTGGCAGCATCCAGTTCCTTGAGGACTGTGGGTCTTAGTTCTTACATGACTGTTGGTGGGAAGCCACCCTTGGGTCACATGGTCCTTGCCGTGTGGCTGTTTGCATCTTCAAAGCTTGCGAGCTGAGAAGATAGCGAGACCAAAGTCATAACATCTTGTAAACTAATTATGGAAGTGATAGTCCCATCACCCCATCACCTTTGCCATATTCTACTGGTTAGAAGCAAGTCTATCGTCCAAGGGGAAAGATAGCAAAGGGGCATGGATCCCAGGAGCTAGGAATCCTGCAAGACCATCTTAGAAGTCTGCCTTCCACACTGGTTTCAGTAAAGAGGAACCCAGTCTTCACCTCATGAAGTTGTTATGTATTTTAAATGAACTATGATTGGCAAAAGCGTTTAGATTGGGGGCTGGTAGATAGAAGGTGTCACAAAAGTGCTTCCTGTTTTTTCTTTTTTTTAATAGATCAATGTCAAGGTCTGACCTTTTAATTCACCTGCAGAGTTCAGTGAGCTAGTAAGTATCAGGGCTTCGATGCTCAGCTGTGGGCTTAGAGATGAGACAGTGAAACCAAACGGACGGTCCCTGCTTACATGGTACTGTAGCCGAGGAGAAGGTGACAAGGTCAGGGGATTACCCAATTCATTGAAAGTGCTATGCCCCCCAGAGCCCACGAGAACACAGTAAGAGAGGTATCTAGCCTGGCATTGGGTTATCTGGAAAGGTTCCCTTAAGGCTAGAACAGTCCAGCTGGGATGGAGGGAGATAGAGGAGAAGGAAGGATGCTTCTGGAAGTGAAGACAATCGTGGGAGGACCTCAAGGAAGAAAAGGCACAGACTTGATGACATTCTTCTCTAGTCTGTCATGTCTAGCCCACCTCGGCCATGCAGCTATGCATGATTTCCTCTCTAGGAACTGGGAGCATTTCAGGTGTCCCCCCAAGGATGCGCGTCCAACTGTCTTGTTGTTTGTCTCCGGGAGGTGCTTGCCCTGGCTGCTCAGCTGACCAGAAACTCCTAGAGGGCAAGTCCATGGACTCCTCCCCTCTTCCCCTCTGGAGGCTGTTTACAGTCAAAGTTGGAGGCTGAGGGAGAATGATCGGAGGAGACTTACCTCTATACTCGGATGCACCTCTGGACCTTGCAACATTTACAGACGCCACTTATTTTAAAAGGTAAGAGAAATTAAAAATCCTAATAAAGAGAAGCAACATCCCTGAGTTAAATGAGCATGCACCTTGCAATCGCACTTGCATATCTGTGGCATGAGGCTCTGGGCGATTCTGGGCAGCTGTCTTCACCTTCTCGGAGTCAGAGTCTTCTTCTGTCAATTGGGGAGGCTGCTGTCAGGGTTCAACAAGAGGCTGTGTCGAACGCACCCCACCAAGCAATCAGCACAGGCGGTCTGGATGCCCCTTGTCTAGGTTTGGGATGTCTGAGCTCAGATTATCCCTTCTCTCTGCCCTCCTCTGCCTGCTGGTGACCTGGGTGGGGGATTTCTGGTACCGAGTTGGTGAGCGTCTGTCTTCGGGGAAGGGAGAGAGCCAGGGTGTTTAAAGATGCAGGAGATGGAACCCAGGAGGCGTTCCCAGGGTGTTTTGGATGGAGCTGAGCTAAACCAAAGCCGCACAAGGGAAACACTGCCGCAGTCCGGCTGCAGCAAAATAACCGGGGGGTGACGAACAACTTGTGTAGATTGATACAGCGGGAGTGGAAGCCGTTTATTGTAGGACAACAGAGGTATTTATACATTTTACACAGCTTATCTTAATTAACATAAACTAGATACAGCAGTCGACCAATAAGGAATCTCCACACTTAATGGCTCACTGGTGTTACTTCACAAACCACTCCCTCTGGCAAAATGCCAGGCGCCATCCTGACTTATTTATAGACTCTAACAAAACACCCCATAGGGAGAAGCCAGAGGCCGTTCCCATAGAAGTTCCCACACTGGGGACAAAAGTGTGAGAGGACCCCGGGCCTTCAGTGACATCGGAAGAGCTGCTGGGCAGCACCCAAGGAGTCAACAGTGAAGATTCCCGAGGACCGTGCTGCATCTTTTCATCCTTGCACCCCCAAACCTACAGCAAAGTGGAGACCGTATAATGGACTGATGATCCAGCTGTGGGGGTGGGGCTTCTCACAGATCTGTTCCTCCGAGTGGGATTTCTAAACTTGAATTTTTTAACTTAAAAGTAATTTTACTTGTGAATATAGGTATGCATTTATGAGACACAATGTGATGTTTTGATTCATGTAGATTTCACTGGTCATCCACTCAGGGTAACTGAAGTATCAACCATCTTAAAGTGTTATCGTTTTTCTCCATTTAGAATGGCAATTCTCAAGAACACAAGTAACAATAAATGTGGGCGAGGATGTGGGGAAAAGGCACCCTCATACATTGCTGGTGGGATTGCAAATCGGTGCAGCCAATATGGAAAGCAGTGTGGACATTCCTCAGAAAACTTACAATGGCACCACCATTTGACCCAGCTATACCACTCCTCGGTACATATCCAAAGGACTTAAAATCAGCATACTACAGAGACACAGCCACATCAATTTTTACAGCAGCTTAATTCACAATAGCCAAGCTATGGAGCCAAACTAGGTGCCCTTCAACAGATGAATGGATAAAGAAAACGTATTGTATATACATAATGGAATATTACTCAGCCTTAAAGAATAATAAAATTATGGCATTTGCCAAAAAAATGGGTGGAACTGGAGAATATCATGCTAAGTGAAATAAGCCAATCCCCCCAAAAAACAAAGGCCAAATGTTCTGTCTGATATGCAGATACTAACACACAATAAGGGGGGAGGGAAGAATAGAAGTTCATTGGATTAGATAAAGGGCAATGAAGGGAAGGGTCGGGATGGGACTAAGAAAGATAACTTTCCTAAATTCATATGTAAATACATGACTGGTAACTCCACACCATGTACAACTGCAAGAATCGGCAGCTGGGGGGGGGAGGGTTATATTCTATGCATGTATAATGTGTAAAAATATACTCTACTGTCATGTATAACTAAAAAGAATAAATAAACTTTTATTTATTCTTTAATAAACTTTTTTATTAAAAAGTTTGATCATTTCTTGATGGTGAGTACATTCAAAATAGTATAGTGGTCACCAGAGACTGGGGAGGGCAGGGGGAGTGAGAGGGGGTCATGTGTTAGAACAGGTCCAAGGTCTGGTTATCTAGTTAGAGAGGAGGAACAAGTTCTAGTGTCCTGGGGCACGGCAGGGTGAATATAATTAACAATAACACATCGGGTATCTTGGAGTGGGCTTTTTAAATGGGGAGACAGCAGCACACAGAGATTAAGATCCAGACATTAACGTCAGACACCTTGATGTCAGTCACCGCCATGCTACCTCCTAGCTGCTTGGCCTTGGCCACATTACTCTATGTCTCTGGCTCTTTATTCCCCTAAGTGTACATTGTAACCATAACAACAGCAATAATCAACAAGAGCCAGCATACGGGTCACTTCCCATGTGCCAAGGGCTGAAAGAGCACTTTATACATATTAATTATTAATGGTATTTATTTCACACAGTTTGACACAAACTAGGTAAAGTGCTCACCACAAAGGCTGACACATAGTAGGTGCTCAGTCAATGCCACTTATTATTGTTATTACTCCCTGCTTGGAGCATGAAGTCTTGATAAGCTTCTACTTCTTGGCCTGATACCAATACCCAAGACAACTTCATGGATATTGCTATCTTCTCCAAAGAGTTGCGTGGCCTTTCTATCAGAGAACAAAAGTTCAACTGAGAGTCAAGGGCATCCATGTTCTGCATTTGCAAAAAAAAAAAAAAAAAAAAAAGATTGCAGACATTCACATTTTTAGCAACAGGTGTTATGAGGTTGACACCAAATCAATTTACAAAATTCTCTTCTGGTTGAATATGAATGGTGATCCCTTTCAGCAGTGTCTGCTGCCCTTAGGGATTCACATCTTAAGACACTTCCCCTGCAAAAGCTATATCTTCCCCAGGAGGAACTTTTGCTATTGCAACTGGTTTAGAAAGGCACGGTTGAATAGTATATTTCCAAAACACCTGCTGCTGGTGCCTGCCAGGGAGACATTTGAAGGCAGACACCCCTCCCCACTCCGCAACCCTGCCACACCACGCACCATCCTGCCCTGGCAACGAAGCCTCCCACTCACTAAACCGCTCTCGACCCTCCTCGCCTCCTCGGGTGCATCACCACCTCGACTACATCGCAGTGTTAATTTGATTTACGGCCCAGCCACCCTACCTGAGGCCCAGGGAGATGGGTCCCCTCCGATGGCTTCCATCAGCAGTGTAAGTGGAAGGTAATAAAAACCCATACGTGGCTCAGACTTTCAATTTCAATTGGAAATTGAAACTGTGCAACATGATTAAAGTTTAATCTGCATCATCAATAAACATGTGTGTGGAAGCAACGAGGGCAGCTTTACCTCCTGTTTGCGGGCATGGATTTGATGAGAGTGTGTCTGCTCTCTCTCGTCTGAACGACGGGTTTCCTGGGGTAGGGGTGGGCTGCAGCAGTGCACGGGCCTGAGCAGAGCTGATCTATTTGCACAAAAAGATGAAAATCGGCATCGGGACATGTTTGAGAGAGAGAGAGGTTGTTGATGCTCCGAGGAACCCGGGTTGAATCAATAGTTCTAAAGGATTTGCTCAGGGCACAGTGGCTTCTGAAGGAGCATGAATAGCCACGTATTCATCCATTCATAAAGAATCGGTTGGAGGACCTACTGTGTATCGGACCCTCTGATGGGTCCTGGGGTCATAATGGTGAGAAGGGAAAAAAATAGGGGACACTGTTTCTGCTCCTGTGGCACTTCTGGTAATGAGACAGCTGTCAGTCAAATCAGAGGGACATTAAGTGTAAAATTGCCCCTCTGGTAAGTGCCATTAATAAATACTACAAGGGGCAGATGCAGCCCATTTGGGGGGTAGTAAGAAAGAGCTTCCTGGAGCTGGTGCGGACAGAGGGAAGGTTTGCAGAGTGAATTGTGTGGGATTAAGGAGGCTGGAGAGGGGTCAGGAACCACGGGGTGGGAGGAGGGACAGACGCCGAGTCATCCAGTCGGAGCAAGCTCTAGTGGCAAGAGAAATCAGGGAGGCTGAGGGGAAAGAAGCCAAGTAGGAGGAGAAGTCACTCAGGATTCCACGGGGGTTGGAAAGGAGCCTAGATTTTTTTCTCTCTGTGCACTGGGAGACCATCAGAGGTTTGGAGGAGCAGGTGTGTCACATGATCAAACACTACTTCAAGGACAAGGGAAAAGAAGGGCAGAGGCCAAGAAGAAGGCTCTTCCGGTGGTCCAGGAGGGAGGCAAGAAGAACTTGGACTGACCAATCAAAGGTGGAGGCGAGGAGCAGACACCCCACTACCTGGGACCCTTACTCAGTGTGTCAATCACCTCCGGTGACTTCTCCCAGCGTCACTCTCTCTGAGGAAACACAAGTCACTCGATGTGCACGTGGGCACTTTGGCCTTTCAGCTCCACACTCACCTGCATCTTTACCCGCCCAGGCCTGTGCTGGCCCTTCGCAGGTGGACAGGGCAGATCCCCGTCTCTTTGGCCCCCAGGTCTCTGCAAACTCTCCTCCTGCCCGGCCCACTCTCCCTCGTCCCCCCGACCTGGCTGTCTGCACTCAGCCTTCAAGTCTCTGAGCTTTACTTTGAGAGACTTTTCTGCAACCCTCTGCAGAACTGGCTTGGATGCCGTGCCCCTTACCACCCGGGCGAGCCTGCTCGGTTGACTCAGCCAGTGGACACCTCGGAGACACGCAGGACCCCTTTCCTACTCCATCCCCTGTGTCCCCACGGTGTCCTACCCAGGGCACACAAGAGGAGTCCAATAAATACATGGTGGAGGGCAGAGCTCTCCCCCCCCCTTTCTAATGCCAACCCCTGTGCAGGCTGGTGACACCCACTCTTTCCACAGCAGCAGGAGTCTGTCCCCTCAACTGTCCCTTCTCTGTCCTTACATCTTCAAGCTTGCCATCTGGGCTGCATCCCCCTCCCTCATAGCCAGAACTTCCTTCTCCCCCCCTGTTATTCAGTCTGGCTTCCTTTAAGAGCAGAAGCTTCCATACCCTTCTACGTTCAGTCAAACTCCTAGGAGACAGAGCTCAGGAAAACTGAGCCTCTACTTACCATTTCCACCTCCTCTTCCCTTCTCCCAGTTTCACCAAAACCGCTCCAATGAGCCCTCTCAAGACCAAGGTCAACGGCCCCTTCCCACTAACTTCCCGGTGGGATTTGATGTGTTGACCGCCTGCCTCTGGTTGAAACTCTCCTCTCCTTTGATGGATGTGGGAATCTTTTCTGGCTCTTCACTTACATCTTGGCGATTTCTCACATGGGATTCTAATGAACTTTCCCGTATTTTATGACATTATACAAACAGCTAAGGAGACAACAAGCTACCTGGTTTTGAACCTGTTTATTCAGAAGTCTTCATCTGTTGGAGGTACCCGTGCAAGTATTTTTGAGTCAAGTGGGATGATATGTTGGGATTGCTTTTAAATATTCTACATGGAGTCATCAAGCATGATTGGTATCATCAAAAAAAAGGAAGTGCAATTGAAAAATAAAATTTGTATGACATCATCATGATTCTAGCTTAGAAATCTGGGTCACTCATAGGTCAGGTGATCCAGGCAAGGGCTTAGTTAGAGCCAGGGGTCACCAGGTTCTGCCTTATTTATGGAATGTATAGGATCTTAGAGGTTTTATGATAGGATTGAGGGCACTGGACACGTTGTCAAGTGGCCTGGCTTCTTGGGTTGGCCCTCCCAGGACTCAGACACGGGGTCCTGAATGGCGTCATTATCCATGCTCAGGTGAGCTTCTCCATATTGGAACCATTCTCTAGGAAAACAAACTTCTCTAAGGGGAGTTATGAGTGCCAAGAGATTCCAGATGTCTTGTCATTTGTCAAGGGCCAGTAGGGCACCATGGGGAGGGGCACAGCCTCTTGGGTCAGACAGATCTGGTTGCAAGCTCCTGCCTCATGACTTATTTGCCCGGTGAACTTGGACAAGTCACTGGATTCCATGAGGCCAAGAGCAATTTTGGAGAGCAATGCTGTACCCCACAGGATCATGGAGAAGATCAAAATGTGGCAACACCTGAAACATAGTGGTTGTCCCCAGATTCTTATCGGGGGTTGGTAGACAGGGGGAGGGGCAGGGGGGCCATGTAGGTCCCTCAGGAGAGCCTCGAACTTGGTCCATCTTTCTGTCCCCCGTGCATCTCATTCAATCAGGGTGATTTGCAGTTAGTGGCAAATCCAGCCCTGGGAACCAAAGATCTGAGACTGGTGATAAAAACATCAGCCAAGATTTGCTACGTCTTCTTTCCCCCGCCCCCTCGTCGCCCATTAAAAGTGATTTGTCGTTAGGGCGAAACGTGGGAAAACAAGCGTGATTAAAATTTTCCCATATTAAATACCTGCTTGGTGGTGGCAGACCTGAGCGGAGCTCCCCGGAAAAGCTCTTGCTCATCCATCTGGAGGGGCCAGGGCAGCTGGCAGGATGGGGAAGCAGAGTGAGAATCCGGGTTTGTCCCTCTGTCACCACAGCCGTGTCCTGGAAGTTTCCTTCCATCTGGTGCCTTCGACCCATTAGCTCCGATCAACATGAATCAAAGGTGCTGGGGGCTCGGGGTGGGCTTCGTGGTGGCATCGTGAAGGTGGGAGGAGGATCAGGAGGGAGGATGTGCTTAGCCATCCTTATTCTTTGTTCCCAGAGAGGGGAAAAAAATCTCTCATAACTTTCAGAAATGTGATAGACCTGTCAAAAATTCACGAAGTCGGTTACATAGGTTATGAAACTCACTTTGCAGCTTTTATATCTCTCGGAAACCTTTTGCTTTCTCAAGCTCTGCGGTTAAGTCAATTGCAAAAATATCCACAATTCTTTAGCACTTCCCATAGCCACGCCTCTTGCAATGTGACCTTGAAGCTCTTCTGATGGGGAAGAGAGACTCTTTCCCGGTCCTTGATATGGGCTCTATTTTCCTAATTAGGAAAGACTTAACTGCTGGACATAGACGGGAGCCTTCCTACACTAACAAGCTTCTAGCCAACCACAGAGGCAGAGGAAGTTTCCACACAATCTCCAAAACCATGTGGCTCTTGAAAGGAGAAAGGTGGTTTGAGAGCAAGACCCTTGTGTTCTCCTAACGCCACGCATGCTTTTGATGGACCCTTCAGAAACCCACTCCAATCGAAACAAACAAACATGACTGGAGGCTGGGCATGGTGGCACACGCCTGTCATCCCAGCAGCTCAGGAGGCTGAGGCAGGAGGATTGCGAGTTCAAAGCCAGCCTCAGCAAAAGCGAGGCCCTAAGCAACTCAGAGAGACCTTGTCTGTAAATAAAAATACAAAATAGGGCTGGGGATGGGGCTCAGGGGTCCAGTGGCCCTGAGTTCAATCCCCGGTACCCCCTCCTCCCCCAAATGACTGCAATTCTGTTGTAAGTGAAGAGAGAAATGCATAGAAAGATCTTGGACCAAAAACGGAATCACCGACAGGTAGGTGGACGGGGTCACATTCAATGCTGAAGCTGAAAAGGAGGAAACGGAGACCACATCATTGCTGTAGCAGGTGGGAAGTGGTAGGTGACATGGTGTCTGTTAGTATTCCTGTGGAATATCAGGAGGTAACTGGTGTCTGACAATTCTCTTAGGCATGAAAGGGTCAATCATAAACTGATTTTGCAAAATGGTGATTTGAACACACAAGAAGAAATACTTCAAGTTTCTCCCTAAACATAAATCTTTCCTGAAAGCAGAAATTTCCTCCTCAAAGCTGTCTCCAGGCTGTAGCTCTCAACATTATCAGAGTTCTAACTACAAGCCAATTTCTCCATCTCCTGGCTCCTCTTACTCCCACCAACCTTTACTTCCTCCTAACCCCCCCCCCCACACACACACCCGTGGGTCTTACCTTCTGCCATTGTTACACGCTGAGAACTCCTCCTGCGGATTTCTGCAGTACATCACCTCCATCTGGAACATTCCACTCCCATTTTCCTTCCTAGACCATCTTTTAGGTCTCAGCTTAGACGGCACCTCCTTCAAAAATTTGGGTCAGTGAACTCTTCTTCCTCTCTTAGCCCAAGGTCTGGAGACATCATTTTCTTTCTTCATAGAAAGTGTAGACATAGATACAAATTGTCACTTGGGGAATCTCAGCACCCTAAGACACGGGCCATTCTGTGCCCATGAGACAGTTGAGTCTGTACTCTCCCTTCACCTCACCATGAAGACCTCCTGGGGGCCCCTTCTGTGTTTTGTTCATGTGGGTATTGACTGGTTCTCGTAACTCATGGGATGTCACCAGGCCTGTGATTTAGGCCTGCACTCTCAAGAAGATCCGACCACCAGTTTGGTTCAAACCAAGATCCCAAGATCAACCACGACCAGCTTTTCTCTTACCAGCTCATTTGGATAAAGCAAATTGCCCTGAATCATCTATCAGATTACGCTGTTCTGGAGAGCAGGCAGTCCAACCGGAAGTTCACCTGCATGAGGTAGAGGCTGAAATCAAAAACCAGCCCTTAGGCTGGGCATGTGGCTCAAGCGGTAATGCACTCGCCTGGCATGCGCAAGGGGTGCTGGGTTTGATCCTCAGCACCATATAAAAATAAAATAAATATGTTGTGTCCACTGAAAACTAAAAAATAAATATTAAAAAATTCTCTGTCTCTTAAAAAAAAAAAAACCCAGCCCTGACACACAGCATGGTCACTTATCCTGTGTCTCAGTTCCCTCGTCCACGCCATGGGGATGATAATGATAGTGCCTCTTTTGGAGCAGATGCGAGAACTAAAGAGAACATATATACTCTTCGGGGCATGTGGCATATGAGTGTCTGCTCTGATGATCATGGTGACGCTGATTGTGACATCACTTCTGGCACTCTCCCCGTTCCATCCTCAGGCTGTGCTGGTTGGCTGAGAAACATTCCAAGTGGAGTAAGAGACGGTCTCGAGCTCAATACCTATCTGGTACTCAATACAGGCTTAAACATAATTAGCACACTTTGGGCAGGGTGACAGGATGTTTCTGTTTCTTGGCGTGTTTGTACCAGCTGGTGATTTGGTATGCACGAACATCTCCTATGGACAGGAAAGTCAGGGGAAATGCAATCCTACAGCTCAGATATTAGTTCAGTGGCTCTGCATCTTGGTGCGGTGATTGATGGCAGTTTTATTGCAAATGTATAAATCTGCATTCCTTTCTTCCCGCGGGTGGCATGTCCATGTTTTGGTCTCGTACAACATGCCCTGGTGCATTGGAAGATAAGGGTGTCTAATGGCCCTGATGACTTTGCATCAAAGCTGGCCAATGCCCCATCAGCTCAAATGACAGAAATGACTAGGTCCATGGCACTCACACACCCACTGCCTAGTAAAGACAGCCCAAGCTCCCACATGGAGAGACAGAAAGTGTTTGTCAATGTAACATAGATTCCATAGCATGTATGGAGCCCCTGCAGGGGTGGGGCTGCAGGGGACACAGTACCAGGCACCCAGATGGGTGTGAATAAATTACTGTTAAAATAATGAATGGATGAACAGTGAATAATAATCCAGAATGATTATCCAGATTGAATGGATTCTAAAAGACTCAGCTATTCTTAGGCGCTGCATTCTGGGAAAATATATCCAAAATTTGCCAATATCACCTTTTAATTTTATTCTCCACTCTCCAGTGAAGTAGGCATGACCGTCCCCATTTTATGGCTAGGGATGCTGAGGCTCAGGGAGGTGACGCGATTTGTCCACAGTCACCCAGCCAATAATTCAAAAAAACCATCATTCAGACTTATCAGACATCAAACTTCTACTGTCCCTTAGTCCCCTCTCTGAACACATGCTACAGGACAGGGTACGGGAAGGGGAGCTGGGGGCTAGAGGTTTTGAAAGAGCACATTCTGATAATAATAGTGGCAGAGATCAATGAATAGTAGGATACCATTTCATATCTGTCATAAGAGAGTAAGAACACCCTACCGTGCCACAGACATCATGAGGAAGTCTGATGAATGAGCAAAGCCCTAACTCAGCTTCCCTAATAGATGCTTGGTGTGTGGCCAGGAGAGTTCCATCTCCGCCATGCTTGGCTGTGACGCGCTTGGCCAGCGATGGCAGTGCTGCCCTGGGTTTGATCAGGCTCATCTCTGTTATTAAATTAAAAGGTCCATAACTCCATGTGGCCAACAGAACAGACACTGACCAGGAGATGAAGTCAAGCACGTGTTATATCACCATGGGGAGCAGCTCGGGATGGCACGTGAGCTCTGTGGTTGAGCATTTTATTGGTGGCCAGCAAGACCTACAAGGTTAAAACATCCAATGTCCAATGTCCAAGGTCGTGGGTCTGAATGACTAAGAGGTCCAGCCTCCCCCACCATCCCAGAGCTCCACCTGCCTCCCAACCCTACCCGGGGAACCAAGAAAGTTCACGAAGGGGAAACAGATCGGAGGTCCGGCTCACTCCCTCCTCCAGTTCCCTGCTCAACTTCCAAGGATTTCCATATCCCCTCCCCCTCCTTTACGTTTCTTTGTGACATTGGGTGATACCGGATATGAGGTTATCAAGTTCTTTGTTCTGTTGTTTGTTGTTTGCATCTTCCCATTAGACTGTCTGCTCTACGCAGTTAAGAGATCCCTGTTCTCCACCTTCCCAATACCCAGGACCACGCCTGTCACGCTGCTGACATCGCATAAATATTTGTTGAATGAGAGAAAAAAATGTGCTGTCCCGAAAGCATCCTCTAATTCAGAGAAGTAACTTCATTCTGTATTCTAACTACCTTGCTGGGTGATGTCATTTAAAATGAGAACTTTTTTTACCTTGATGTTTGAGGAACAGGTAATAATCACGCATCTTTTTACAGGTAGCAGTGTGATCTTTCAGCACATGGATACGGTGCGCACAGAACAAATCAGGGTAGTTAGCATTATCATGGCTTTGTCATTTCTTTTTATTGGAGCCTTCAAGCTCCTCTATTTTAAAACAAAATGCAACAAAAAAGAACAATCACATATATACTGCTCAGAAAACCATACACACCACCGGGCATGGTGGTGCACACCTGTTATCCCACTGGCTAGGGAGGCTGAGGCAGGAGGATCGCGAGTTCAAAGCCAGCCTCAGCAACAGCGAGGCCCTAAGCAACTCAGTGAGACCCTGTCTCTAAATAAAATACAAAATAGGGCTGGGGATGGGGCTCAGGGGTGGAGTGCCCTTGAGTTCAATCCCCTGTAGCAAAAAAAAAAAAAAAAAAAAAAAAAAAAACCCACGCATTCACACACATACACATAAAAGTCTTTTTTTTTTTTTCTTCAGTTAAATCTTTCAACAGCTTTCCTCTCATCATCCCTAGACCAGCATGCAAACTTAATAATGTGGTTTCCTGGCCTTGCACCTGTGTGTCTGCTGTCTCTCGGCTGGACTACGGCTCCCCACTGCCCCGCCTTTGAGGTCCTCCCCTCGCACCTTCTCAGCCTGAAGTGCCTGCTTCCCTGCTCTTGGTGACTTCCTGAGGCTGCTGATCCTGAATTCTCCCCTCTCGCCCAGGCCCCCGCAGCACCCCGCATTTCCACCTTCTGTTCCACTTCAATATGTGAACATTTTCTCTGCGTTTCTCTTCCCCACAGATTCCGCTTTGTGAACTCCCCAGCGGCAGGGATGGGGCTTCCCTCGTGCTTAGCACAGAGCAGGAGAGTGGGTGCTCATTAAAAATCACAACCCTTGCTGGCATGGTGGTACATGCCTATAATCCCGGTGGCTCGGGAGGCTGAGACAGGAGGATCACGAGTGCAAAGCCGTCCTCAGCTATGGCGAGGCGCTAAGCAACTCAGTGAGACCCTGTCTCTAAATAAAATACAAACATGGGCTGGGGATGGGGCTCAGTGGTCGAGTGCCCCTGAGTTCAATCTCAGGTAACCAAAAAAAACCCACAAGATTGCACCCAAGAATAAATGCATGCATGCAGAATCCAGGGGTTATCACCAGATGAAATGACCTTCAAGCACCAGATAAACACAGATGCCCAATTCCTGAGATGCTATTGGCAAAGGAATGATTTCAGGGCTTTGGGTTTGCAGCAGGGTTCAGCTCATCCCCAGTTATTCTCCAAGCCTAGCCTCTCACTGAGGGATCAGATCCTTTTCATATTACCAAAGACCTCTGGCCCCGGCCCCAGGAGCTGAAGCTATTACTAAATCCACGCTCCCAATAGGACATACTTGGGGACTGGCTTCTTTGCAAATGTATTATTCAAGACCCTAGCTAAAAAAAAAAAAAAAAAAAAACAATATGTCAATCCTGGAGGTGAAAAAATTTGCAACTAACTCAGCATCTCTGAATGCTAGCAAAATTTGAAGCAATCTAGAGAATTGTGCTGGAATTGCAAAGCCAGAAGGCCAAGGGGAAGAGGCCGTGCTAGCTCTATATTCAGAGAGAAGCCCAGGGCTGGGGTAGAGGCCACGAAGAAGGAAGGGTATAGGGGAGAAAATCACACGGAAGCCGTTTATGGCTTTTGTTTAATTATGAAAACCAGAAACACACACAGAAATCTTCCATAATTAACCACCCAGAGATAACGACTTTCAACATCTAGCTGTGAGCCCTTTTGGTACGGAAAGCACTGGCCGACGGCTGTTCTAGCTGTTTCCTACCAAGTAAGTCCTCCTGAACCCACAGCTCAGCCCAGTTTTAGTCCAGAGGGAGGTAAAGGGCAGGAGTCGAGAACGCAGACTTTGTCACCATACAGACCTTCATTTACCAATTTAGCAATTTCTGACAAGACTCTCAAGACTTCATTTCCTCATCTATAAACTGGGGACAACAGTGGAATCCATCTCCTGAGTCAAGAGGCTCAAATGAAGTAAAATATGTAAAATATGTTAGCTATGAATGCTGGTGCCTAATAGATGCTTGAGTAGCTATCCCTATGATTAATATAATATGTAACATTAGGAAAACAACAGTAGCCGCTTCTCCCTAACATCTTTGATGCCTCAAAGTATAGTGAATGGATTTGCTTACCAAATCCCCTATTGTTGGACACATATGTTCGTGTTTTTTTTCCTGTTGGCTGGGACCAAGGATCCCAAGGAGAAAAGAAAGAACAAGAATCACAGATGTTTTCCCACTGATGCACTGGTACCACAGGTGGTAGTGCCAAGGACAGATGGGCTCCCAAGGAGGAAGGGAGAGAGGAGGAAGAAAGTAACAGCTAGAATTATTCAAAGGAGGACAACTAGCTGTTCTTCATTCTTATACCGACTAAATTGTTTCCTTGGACTGGGGACAAGAGTCACGGAAAAACACACAGCAACCAGCATGATATTTTAAAATGAAATTCAGACACTCGATCTCCCTTTAAAAATAAAAAAGTCCCTGTTCTCTGATTTTATGGTATTTACTTCTATCTGAAATTCTCAGTCTTCTCTGCTAAAACATAAGCTATAACCGTGTCTCCATGTTCACCAAGGTAACTCTGGTGCCTGTGCAGTTCTTGGAGTATCATAGGTGCTCCTTACGAATCTGTGGAATGAATGGATGAATCCCATAGCTGGCTGTGGGGGGCAGGGGCGGAGACTGACAGCTGCTGTGCAGGAAGGTAAGGACATGTCCCTGTTCCCTGATTTTTATGGTCTGGAGTCTCAGGTGCCCCCTAAATTCATATGTCGATGGTTAATCTCCAGTGTGCTGGTGTTAAGAGGTGGGCCTCCACCTGGTGCAGCCGTGCACCCTGTAATTCCAGCAGCTCGGGAGGCTGAGGCAGGAGGATCACAAGTTCAAAGCCAGCCTCAGCAACTTAGTGAGGCCCTAAGCAACTCTGTCTCTAAATAAAGCAAGATCCTGTCTCTAAATAAAATATTTAAAAAGGGGTGGGGATGTGGCTCAGTAATTTAGTACCCTGGGTTCAATTCCTGGTACCAAAAAAAAAAAAAAAACCAACAACGTGGGGCCTCAAGATGTTGATGAGGTCATAAGGCTCTGTCCTCCGAAGTTGAATTATTGCCTTGGTAATGAAGACAAAAGGAGGGTGCTTGCACCTTCCACAGGTGAGGATGCAGCAAGAAGTCAGCCATTTACAATCCAGAGAGGGCCCTCGCCAGAGACCAGCCACACTGGCACCCTGACTTTGGACTTCCCAGTTTTCATAATTGTAAGGAATAAATCTCTGTTGTTTATAAGCTGCTCGGTTTATGGCATTTTGTTACAGCCACACAAAAGGGGACTAAGCACCTCCGTGGTAAAGGGCAGGGACGAAAGCACTTGTTGGAATGCTGACTGCAGTCATGTGATGCTGGGCAAGTCCTTTGACCTCTCCCCACCTCGGTTTCCTCATCTATGAAACGGGAACCACAGTGAGGTCCACTTTCTAGGGTTCCTGACAGGATTAAATGAGATGATAGGCAGAAATTGCTTAGCAACGCACCTGCTACTAGCCCTTGGGTGAAAGTTCTTTTTTCTTCTTTATTAATGACTTCCTTAAGTCATTCTATCTCTCCCCTAATTATTTCAGTTATATTTTCCCTCAAATCTTCATCCATTTACTTTTCCCCTTGGCAATGACTTTCTCATTCTTCCACAGTCCACGCTTCTGTCTCATCACCTCCATTCATCCATCTGTCCATCTGTGTTTGGTTGAAACAAAGATCTGTCAAGCTTGTTTTGAAGGATCCTGAAAGAACAGAAGCATGTGGCTTAAACCCCAATTATGCAGTGTACCCCTGTCCCCCCTCACTCCCCAAACCTCCTCCTCGCCCAGGGTCACATGCAACCCCTCACCTCCCTGCAGCCTGGGCCTCCTGCCCTCTCTGTCTGTCCAGTGTGCAAATAGTGCTCTCCCTTCCAGGGCAGGGGTACATCACTTGCCCCAGCACAAGACACCGCATCAGACTCCTTCTCTAACCATACTGGGATGGCTCTCCTCCCCCAGGTTTCCAAAGCACCCAGCACAGGGGCCACCTCCGCCACAGCCCAGCGGGTCATCCTCCAGCCTCAGCCCCGTCAGGTTCCTAGGGTGGGGAGGCCAAGGGGGCTCAGGCTTTGATGCCTCAGAGCATCGTGATGACACAAAAATCACAATGGTACTGAGATGTGTCTATGAATTTGGCTCCTACAACCAAGTATGAGGAACGATATTCAAACCTATCTAACAGCCAGGACGAGCCAACCGGCCAGAGCAGCTGCTAGCTGTCCATCACCCGCTCAGCTCCACCACGGCCTGCCAGCTGCTGGGCACCAGCCCCGCCTGGCCGCTGTATCCATTCATGAAACCCTTCAGCCCCCAGGAGGCGTCGTGCAAGCCCATCAAACCGACGCAGAAACAGAAGCTCAGAGAAGAGAAAGAAAAACTCAGAACGGGTTGGCAGATCTGGGGTTTGTGGCACCCTGAGCTGGCTTGCTCACTACTCACTTTGTGTGCATCTGTACTGTATATGACAAGTTTTGCTCTACGCAGCAAACAGCAGTGATTTTCCATATATATATTTAATTTTAAAACATCTCAAACCTGCAGTAAAGTCCACTTATTGAACACACCTACCTTTCAATTAGACTCATCCAATTCTCTCTTGCCCTCCCTTCCTTGGAAGGAGCACGCGAGCGCTTTCTTCTCTCCCACTGGGAAGCCACCATGGTGGCCTTCCCTAGTTACAGCACAGGGTGTGTACGGTAAGTAGCTCTTTCCTGTCACATGAGCCTGTTTGTGCAGCTCACCACCTGCCTCCCAGCAGGAAGGGACTCCCAAGTCTGCTTCCAGAATGCTCCAGATGCTTGCTGCCCACCTGGCCTCCTGGCAGCAGGCTCCGCAGCTACAGCCCCAGTAGGCGGACCCCAGCCCCTGGCAGGGACAATAGGGAGGGTCTCTGTCCTAAAGCGATCACAACCTTGGGACAGCAGGGGCCTACCTGGACGGGATGAATCCAATCAGATTCTCCCTCCTCGCAACCTGAACAAAGAGGAGAGAATTTCTAGAGAGTTGCAGACACTAAAACTCAGTAGGTCGGGTAGACTCCAGGGCCACCGTGAGGGCTGAAGCCACTAGGAAGCAAGAGGGAGACGGAACAGTTACACAAAGGTGGTCGAGAAAAATATTAATAATAATAATAATAACAGCAATCTCCATTCATTGAGCATGTTCCCTTGGACGTTGACAACAACAGAATCGACACTATCATCTGCCCTGTTGAGAATGAGGCACAGATCATCCAAGTGACTCTCCTGGGGACACACAGCAAGCAATGGAAGGAGGCTGTGTTGGGGACCCCTGTCCCCTTGGGATGGGGGTTATCATTTCATATATGGTGGGTAGGGAAGTGTTCTGTGAAAAGATGGAAATAAGAATAGAAAGAGGCAAGAGGGCATCTGAGGGAGGGATAACCCACGCAGAGAGCTGAGCTGGTGTGAAGGCCCATTTCCCCCTGCACATCCGGGGACCTGATGCTCCTCCTCCTCTGGATTCCCAGGAGCCCTTTCGGGGAGACACAGCAAGGCCTCCACTGCGCTGGAGGAGCTGGGGTGGGTTTCTGTTGACCCCAATCAAAAGACACCTGCTTAAAGGCCCTTGGCCTCCCCTGGGCCTTCTACCTGCCTCCCACCTGGGACGGGATTTCCCCAAGAACAACATGGTGACCGAAGGCCCCTGAAGTTTGTAAAAGGGGCTCACACATTCTCTGGGTGATGCATGAAGATTAATCATCAATAACCCATTACCAAAAATGACTTCCTGGTTGACGGGCCACCTTTGATTTATTACAAATGTGACTTGAATTGGGTGTCAACATACTTTATATACAAACAGAGATATGAAAAAATGTGGTATATATGTATATTAAGAATTGTAATGCAAAAAACCCACAAAGTACATGTATAAAGGCATAAGTTGGCGTGAACATGCTTTATATACAGATACGAAAAATTGTGCTCTATATGTGTAATAAGGATTGCAATGCATTCCACTGCTGTTGTGTATTAAAAAATAATAATAAAATCAATTTTTTTTTAAAAAAAGAAACTTTACCAGGGCTCTCACACTTACACCTTGGATGTTCATTAAGCAGACCCAGTTTCCCAGAAGATCCCAATCTCTAAGGACTTGAATTTTCCCACCGCTGAGCTTTTCGGAGAAGGATCAGTTATTTTTTTTTTAATCATCCTCAGGTAACTAATTTTTAGAAAATAAGCATTCTTCAAAGTACAGATAACAAAAGTGATGGCAAACATAATTGAATCTTTCTCTGATGATTTAGGAGGTGCTTCTGAATGTCACTCCCCTTTATTCAAGACGGTAAAAAAAAAATCTGGGTAATAAAATTAAAGCCTTACGTTAGCTTGTTAGAGCCCTCTGGGTGTTACGTGGTTGTGGGATGGAGTCTGGACATAAATGTCACGTCTAGTTTCTTGGGCTGTTCGTCAGAATCATCCGTGTCACAGGGAATGGTGTAGGAAACTCTCATTTCTATCGGGGTCAGTTGACGGGTTTCATGGTGAAGGCCTCCATCTGTGCCCATATTGGCTCCTTTTATGCAGTTAAGACACTAGCTCTGAATTCCAACGTGGTTGGGAAAATCACAGCGTTTGTATATTTGGGAGATAACAGGTCCCACCTAGCGAGCGGCAGAACTTGAAGATCTGTGATTTGCGTGTCATATTTATCATATAGTGTCTTGTGCTTAATATGTGCTCAATAAATGGTGTCATGAAGGAAATGCCCGAGAGCATCACTGGGGTTCTGGTGAGCTCCTAAATATTCTGACTAGCATTTGCTTCCCCGGCAGATGAAAAATCAACCCTATTCCAGGGTGTCCCCTTTTAGAGAACAACTCAAGTCCCTCTTAGGGCAGAAAGATGCAGTCAGAAGCAGGAGGGAGGCAGGGGGTTGGAGGCTGAAGGTCTAAGGAGGCTTTGGTGTCTTGGAAGTTCACAGGACCCTGGATTCATGGACCTACTGTGAGCCTGGCACTGTTGTTGGTGCTGAAGAAATACCACCAGGAAATGAATCCGACCTGGGCCTGCCTCCCCAGAACACATCGAAGGAGAAATGCAGAGCAAGACGGGTGCATGATGACCTTCTCCAGCCTTGGAGGTGGAGGGGAGGAGAGTCGGAGAAGCCTTTCTTAAGGAAGTGACATTTAAGCTGAGCCCCAGGAGAAGAAGTGAGCGTCCAAGCTTTCCCTTGGAGAGCAGCACAGAAGACGTCTCCACCCTTCAAGCATTTGAAGTCAGCTCTCTGACCTCTCTTCCTGATACCGACCAAGTCCTCTCCCTTGGCTCCTGCTAGTCCACACTGGGACTTCTCCTAGAATAGCATTCTCCCTCCTTGCACAACACAGTTCGAGGATCCATACTGTTCTGACTGATCCACACCAACAAGCTTCCTCTAAACTTCTACAAAGTGCAATACCTCCTCATTGACTTCCATGGTTGACCACCCTGCTACAGGGATCAATTACAAAAAGTTATTTACAAAAGGATTAGAGTCTTCTCGTGTGCCCAAGGCCCCCACTAAGAATGTCTCTCTTTTCCCATTTGAATTTCAATGATGTATCAACCAATGAGCCAGACCATAGAGGAAGATGGTTTTAGGCAAGTTGGTTTCCCAAGGAAGCAGATGGCAGGATAGACCTGGGAATTCAAAAGGGTGGCTTGGCTGCACCTACTAGAAGGAAAAAGTAGGCCCAACTCTCCACCATGTTGGCTTAGGAACTGACTTCCTCAACGAGACTCCTAAACTGCAAGAAGTAAGATCAGGAATCGAGAAATAGGGTGGCATCAAACTAAAAAGCTTCTTCACAGCAAAGGAAACAATCAAGAACATGAAGAGAGAGCCTACAGATGGGAGAAAATCTTTACCACCTGCACCTCAGAGCATGAATCCCCAGGATATACAAAGAACCCCCAAAACTTAAGACCAAACACCAAATAATCCAATAAATACATGGGCAAAGAAACTGAACAGGAACTTTACAGGAGAAGAAATATAAATGGTCAACAAATATATGAAAAAAATGTTCAATATCTCTAACAATTAGAGAAATGCAAATTAAACTACACTGAGATTCCATCTCATCCAGTCAGAATGGCAATTATCAAGAATATAAGTAGAGGCTGGGGTTGTGGCTCAGTGGTAAAGCACTTGCCTAGCATGTGTGAGGCACTGGGTTCGATTCTCAACACCACATACAAACAAATAAAATAAAAACCCATAAACAACTTAAAAAATTTTTAAAAAGAAATCAAGTAACAATAAATATTGTTGAGGATGTGAGGAAAAGGTTCATTCATACATTGCTGGTAGGATTGCAAATTGGTACAACCACTCTAAAAAGCAGTATGGAGATTCCTCAGAAAACTTGGAATGGAACCACCATTTAACCCATTATCCCACTCCTTGGTATATACCAAAAAGACTTAAAATCAGCATACTACGTGATTCAGCCACATCAATGTTTATAGAAGCTCAATTCACAATATCTAAGCTATGGAACCAACCTAGGTGCCCTTCAACAGATGAATGGATAAAGAAAATATATACACAGTGGAATATTACTCAGCCATAAAAATGACTTTATGACTTTTGCCCATAAATGGATGGAACTGGAGACTATCCTGCTAAGTGAAATAAGCCCACCCAAAAAAACAAAGACCAAATGTTCTCTCTGATATGTGGATGCTAACACACAATAAGGACCAGGAGAGATTAAAATTTCACTGGATTAGACAAAGGGGACTGAAGGGAAGGGAGGGGGATGGGAATAGGAAAGACAGTAGAATGAATTGGACAGAACTTTCCATGTTCATATATGAATGCACCACCAGTGGAACTCCACATCATGTACAACTACAAGAAGGAGAAGTTCTACTCCAGGTATGTATAATATGTCAAAATACACTCTACTGACATGTATATCTAAAAAGAACAAATAATTTTACTTAAAAAGGGTGGTTGGGTAGTTTTATGTGTGGAAGGGAAAGGAAGTTGGATTGGACCAGAGAAAAAGTCAAATGTCACTGCAGACCTGACAAGTCCCTGCTAGACTCTGGAATACAGACCTCTGAAGAACCACCTGTGGGGTGGAGAGTACCAGGCCTTGTAACTAGGACAGTTAAGCTGATGTCCTAAGAATAGCTTGCCCTCGGCTTCTACCATCTTGCCAATCACTGGCCCAGGGTTCTCCTGAGAACAGCGTGACCTTGGCTTAAAATCGATGCAGACCCTAATGAAGATGACAGCTGAACACTTTTTTGAAACTAGGCAGTGATTCTTTACTGGAAAAAAGATCTGAGCAGATCATCTCCACATCTACCCCACTGGCAGACAGAAAGGAAATGCAGTGCCCTGTGGAAGCTTCTAGTCTAAGACCAGATCCTGGCCACACCACTAATATTTTAGCACTGCCTATGATGAAAAAGAAAACATCCTGAACACGGAAAACTTAGGATATCGTTGGAAGAAATTTCAGAAGACTTAAACAAACGGAAGAAAATATCCCATGTTCATGGATTAGAAGACAATATCGTTAAGGTGGAGATACTCCCCAAACGAATGCACAGATTCCATGCCATCCCTCTAAAAATTCTAATTGCCTTTGTGCAGAAATGGAAAAACTGAACCTAAAATTGATGTGGAACTTTAAGAGACCTCAAATAGCCAAAAAAAAAAAAAAAAAAAATTGAAAAAAGGAGAACAAAGTTTGGAGACCGTCTCTTCCCTATTTCAAAATGTACCACAAAGTTATAGTGATCAAATCAGTATCTTACTGACAAGAGAGACAAAGATGGAGGGGACAGATTTGAGGGTCCAGAAATAAACCCAGGGGTCCATGGTCAATTGGTTTTCCAACAATGGTACTAAGACCACTTGGTGGAGAAAAGAATAATCCTTTCAACAAAGGAGACCAGGACAAGTTGAGAGCCACACACAACAGAATCAAGTTGGAATCCTACCCAACAACTCCATAAGAATTAACTAAAAACTGAGTAAACTTTTGAAGGAACAACAGAGGAGGATCTTCATGACTTGGGTCAGGCAACACTTTCTTAAATAGGATAACCCAAGCACAAAAGGAAAAAGAAAAGATAAACTGGACTTCAAGGAATCTAAAAATCTATGCATCGAATCTTATTTTTTTTTTCTATTCAGAAGGTGAAAAGATGACCCAAAGAACTGCATACGATATTTCCAAATCACATATCTGATAAGGACCTAGTATCTAGAATATACCAAAAAATTTACAACTCAATTACAACAAACAAACAATCATATTTAAAAATGAAATTTCTCCAGAGAAGATATACAGATGGCCAATCAGCCCATTGATGCTGAACACTCTCAGTCATTAGGGGACACAAATCAAAACCACAACAGAGAAGATTTAGATGCCCCCTCAGATGACTGTCATACAAAATGGAAATGATCAAGTGTTGACCAGGAGGTAGTTAAACTGGGACCCTTCACCGTGGCTGGGGAGAACGCAAGATGGCGCAGCCGCTGTGGATAACTTTGGCCGTCACCCAAGGGGTTCAACATAAAGCTACTGTGTGACACAGAAATTCCATCTGGGGCTACACATCTGAGAGAACTGGAAACACACGTCTCAAAGAAAAGTTGCTACCCAAGTGCTCACCCCAACATTTTTTCTAACAGCTAAAAAGTAGACACCACCCGATGTCCATCAGCAGGTGAATGGATGCCACAGAAAAAGGGATGTTTCTATTTGAGGGAACATTTGTCACAAAACAGAATGGAGTGCTGGTACACGCCACAGCAGCGAGGGACCTCAAAACCTTGTTTAAGTGGAAAAAATAATAGACACAAAAGGCCACCTACTGTGTGCTTTTTCATATGACACCTTCGATAGACGAATTTATATAAATAGAAAGTCGATTTGTGAATGGCAGAGGCTGGGAGGAGGCATGGGAGGGACAGTTTCATGGGGATGGCATTTCCTTTGGGGGTAAAGAGAATGTTCTGGGGTTGGACAGTGGTCCTGGTGGCCAATATCTCCAAACACACGAAGAGACCGATGCAGGGTGCAGAGGAAAGTGGTAGACGGATGAGTTTTGTGTTAGGGGAATTTGATTCTCATTCAAACAAACACAAGGGAGAAGCCACACAGGGAATGGTGAGAACAGGGTCACAGGACGGACATGCTGGGTCTGGAACCATCGCAGGAGACGTGAGGGTGACAGCCTTGTCATGCCTCCCCAGGCCCGTCTGGTGGCCCTCCGGGTTATCATGCCCTGGCCTCTGGGACTTTGGTGACCCAGGCGTCCAGGGGCTAGTGAGACTCCTGACCAGGCCCTGTCATCCCCCAAATGACCACCAGGACAGGAAGGGAAAACCCGGAGGAAGAGACAGAGGAGGCAAGAGATCCTTCTTTTCTTCTTTTCTTCCTTTTGTCTCCAAAGCCAGGTGAGGAGGATGGAGTTGGGGATGTAGATCAAAATGTAATTTTCCCTTACAAGCTGCCGAGGCCAGGGGCTGGGGGGCGGGGGGTGGCCGCCCCAGGGAGCCGCTCAGGCGGCAATAATTCACCAGCCTCTCTGCACAAAAGCTCTGCTTATTAAAGGTCAAACGGAGCCAGCCAGGCGGAGGGTTAATGGAAGCAATAAAGGGACACAAGAGAGAGGGGCCACTGGGAAAGGCTGGTTCTGATTAAGAATTTGTCCCAAGCAAGGCAGAGGCCAGTCGTCAGAGTCAGCAGGTGACGCCCCAGACGCTCCCTGGGGACGCCTGGGCTGGAAATGCTGCCTTTGTCTCTGTGACCCAAGAGTTTCCCTGGCCCCATTCAAAGATCAATAGGGAATCGATGCAAGTCTGGCTTGTAGGAGAAACAATTATCAGAGAGCCAGAAAAGCAGCTGAGAGCCCCTGGCCCTGCTCACCCGCCGTGGAGGGCGGAGGCCTACCTGAGGGCCGAGGAGTGGCCCAGACTCCCAAGTGCCCGGGACTGGCTGATTCTAAATCTCCTCCTTCCCCTCCTCTTCCTCCTCCCCATCATCTTTTCTCCTCCCCCCTCCTCCTCTCCATCATCCTCTCCTCCTTCCCCTTCCTCCTCCTTTTTTTCCTCCTCCTCCTCCTCTTCCTCCTCCTTCATCACTCCTCCCATCTGTCAGCCACTGTGCCCCCACCACAGTCACTGAATCCTCTGGACAACTTACACAACAGTGCTGTGTGCTTATTCCCATTTTACAGCCAGGGACGCTGAGGTTCAGAGAGGTTAAGACACACATCCAGTAGCACTCAGCCTCTGAGAGGCAGAGATAGGCGTGACCCCCAACCTACCCAGCCCCACCCTACCCAGCTGCTTCTCAAAATTCCCAAATGATTATGGAGCGCCTGCCATGTGCCCGGCCACAGGCTGAGATGTCCTCTCTCTTGTGGCCTCAACCCTCTCACTGATGGCAGGGAGAGCCACACGGATGTTCTTACTTAGGAAGGAGGTTCTGGGTGTCAGGTGATAATGTGATGTATACCTGAGGATGGCCAGTCACAGCCTGCTTCCAAGATGTGGAGGTGCCAGGTTGACCGTTCCATATCATTTTATTATTTCTTTTCAGACATGAAATGCTATTTTCATTTTAATGTATGTGCAATTTTTTTTTTTTTTTACAGTCCTGACCTGGGCTGTCAGGAAGGGCTGCTGGAAAGCTCCAGAAGCATCCTCTTCCATAGGGCGTGGGGGCGGCAGAAACTCTCTTCTGGGTAGCAGAAGAAAGTAAGGTAGGGGGTGAAGAGGTGAGAGAGAGAGTGTGTTGGGAGACATGTGCGTGCATGCCTGGGAGTTATCACAATAGGTCTTTCACATTAGAAAGTTCTAGAGCTTTTATTGATCTGGGCTTTTAAATATACCTCGATTGCCATTTTAATTGCTGCCTCCTGACCCAACAACTTCTGTGAGACTTGCACACAGCAGCTTTGCTAGGGGTTGACTGACGCTTCTGGTACCCAAGTCACCTCTCCTCCGTTCTCCCCTTACAGTGGCCTCAGTGACTGGGGCACACTGACATTGTCCCATCAGAAGCACCTTCCAGGAACCCAAACCCTTCTGCTCCTCTAAACTTGCAAGAACCTACTCAAGCTCAGCAGGTGACTCCCGGAAGTGCAGGGTCAACAGCACCCAGGATAACAATGGGGGGGGGCAGCGGGGCGGTAAGCTCTCCTGCCTCCACAGAGTCCCACAGAATCCTGGGAGGCAGTTGAAGCACTTCTGAGCTGCCCTGGTGGACCTGAGCCCCCTGGCCTGCAGCAGCAACTTATAAATAATGAATTTCTTCCGGATTCCATCGCCCTGTTCCTTTGTCTCTGCTAGGATCGGCCCCCACCTACCACCAAGTACGTGTGTCAAGTTGTGCTTTGGGGGAATCCCACGTAGGCCCCTGACCATGGTATTTGCCAGGAACATAACTTGGATGGGAGACATGTGACTCTGGTCAGCTTCCTGGGTGGTGTACAGATACACTAAAAGATTTGTCCCAAGCGTGTGACCTTGCTCAGTTGTGAGGCTGAATAAATGCTCGGTCAGGCCGCTGTCTTCATATCCGATGATGGAGTTTGAAGTCGGCAGGGCGAGCAGAGATGCCAGAGAGCCGGGAATCAGTGAAGAGCCTGACCACACTGACCCACAAGGACACAGGCCGGAACCATGGCAGTCCCACTGCCTGGACCTTGGTGATGTCCTCAGGAAGCAGTGTGCACCTTTCATGAAGGGGCCAAACACACACCTGGCCCAGGAGTCAGAGGAGATGAAGGAGAATCCATGGGAAGGTGGCCCCACCCCACGGAGGTGAGCCCTTCAGAGCCACAAAGGCACCTCCCCTCACCTACAGAAAGGAGGCAAAACGGCTGATGCTGCATTTCCACCGTTTACATCTCTCCCAGGAATCCCTCTGGTGGCCTTAGAAGCATCCAGGGACGAAGGATTCAGAGAATGTCATTCAGGCTGGTCAAGTTGACATGGCAGGTGAAGGATTCCTGCCTTATCAAACATCAGAACTGGACAAGAATGGATCTCAGGACCAATGGGACTTGGGAAGATCTTCAGGTGACTTGCAAACATTGTCAAAAAGCAGCTTCATCCTTCTCTCAGCCACTGAAGACAGAGCCACTGATTCCAGTCAATGGGGTTGTGCACTGCAGAATTTCAGAGTTGTCCATGCAAGTGATGAATAGAGGATTAGGGTGTGAATGGTTTCCCTTTGAACTGGGTGACGGAGTTCCCCCACCAAATAACCAAACACTCCCACCTATGAAAGCTCAGGCTCCTGAAAGAGGAGCAAATCTGAGATCCTCAACCGGTTAAGAGGCATCTGGCGCTGATTCGGGGGGCAGCCATTCTTGGCCAACAATTACAGGACTGTAATAAACAAGACTGAGCTGATCAGAAAGGAGGTGTCAGGGGAGTCTGGCAAGTCACGATGATAGGCAGGCGAGACTTAAAATTCAAAGAGGCCACCTGAGACACGTAGAAGTACCTGGCTCTGATACCAGAACCCAGAAGAGCAACGTGGCAGATGAGTGTCCCTTGCCCTTGTTCCCTGGACTCAGTCAAGTCACCTGCTGATGGAGAAACCCTCAGCAATCAGCACCTTGCAAATGTGGCGACATGAGCTTAAACCCCGTGACCGAGAGGCTAGGGGAGTTAACCACCCTACAAACCCACCTCCAAGCAGTGGTGAGATGACCCTGGATTGCAGGGCACGGTCAGCTTTGGGGCGAAACTTGTAAGATGAAAGTTCTAAACTAAACCTGTGGGCTGAGCCCTTCTCTTGGCCCGCCCCCATTTTAAAATTAGCCAATCGCATAGGTGGAAACTCCGAGCTCCGCCTATCAGAGCAAGGGGCAGCCCCGTCTTAGGGGCAAACGGGGCAGTCTTGCTTGCAGGTCTGTTCAACAGCACGCCCTTCTGCACAAGCAAATTTTTGCCTTGAGGAGGTACTTCCCAGCTCGTGTCTGATTCCTCATGACACCCCACTATTTCTAACAAACTCAAGCAGAAACTGGTAATTTGCTTTCACCTTGGCCTCCCTCTCTTCTTCAACCAGAAAGAAAGCGCTTGCACATCGTCGGCAAGGAGAGGGCTGAGCTCATTAAGTCGCTAATTCTCTCCCTTCCAATGCCGTCCCTAAGATGGCCCCAGAGTCAGCAGAACTCGTTATCTACTGCATCTGATTTTATGGCATGCTGCTATTTATTTTTGAAACTTTTTCCTCCTTGGATAATGGCAGCCCAGAAAAGACTCTATTGATTTCTCAACTGCGGGGGTTTATCGGGGCTGAGTCAGCCCAGCCCTCCACCAACGAGAGTCTCCATTCAGATCCTTATCTCCCCTCTTGATTGCTTTAAAGACTTAAGTTTAGTTAAGGCCGTAGGGATGGGTCCTGAGGGTTGCATTCACACTCATAATGAAACCAAATTAGAAACTGCATTAGATTTTAACCTTCTCTGTATTCACCGTGTGAATTACACACAGAGGGCAGCTGGAGGCGAAGCTGGGTCCTTCACATATGCTTGTGGTCTACACAGCAGTCACCTGACTTGCAGAAGCAGACAGAGAGGTAAACTTTGCCTGGTGCTGAGGTGGGGTACCTATACCAAAGGGCTCAGCACCTCCAGTCTGCTCTTGGGAGGACAATTCCTCTACCCTCTCTATGGCATCAAAAAAAAAAAAAAATCACAGTCCTCTGCAGCAAAATCCCTGAGAACAGATCATCGCAACCCACATGCGCCCCAGACTCAGTCTTCACACTGTAGGAAGTCTTAAAAAATCTTGCTTCCTCTAAGAACCTTTCCATCATTTTTAATTCATTGGTTCATTCAGAGTACATTCATTGAGCAGAAACTAGAGGCAGGAGTTACTTCCGCCCTCCCTTATGCTCGCGTCTTCCACAACCTGCCCCTGCCTCCTGTGCTAGACCATCTGTAGGCTCCGCTGCACACCCTCTTGGCACACCTTTCCCAGCCATTGCTATAGCAAATCACCTGCTCGCAGGTGCGTTCTCTGAAAGCATCTTGCTTCTGCTGCACTATAACTCTTGCCTTCTGCTCCAGGGCTTGATTCAAGAGCAGTGCTGGGACACATGCAAACCAGATGCGTGTTAGAATCAGCACTTTCTCTTGGGGCAACCCTTGACCCGTGGAGGGTAGGAGCTGCGAGATCAATTCTCCCTTCTCCTGCTCTCAGGGGGCATTTCTGAAGGGCATGCTGCCCAATTCTCAGGTCCCATGGAGCCCCATTGGCCCACATCAGTGCTTAGCTCAGTAACACCTTTAGAGCAGCCTTCCCTCCTCCTTATCCATCTTCCAATCCCCCCTCTCTAATTCCCTGGCATCTCTTCCCAACCAAAATGCCTGCATACAAGCCCCTCTCTCAAACTCTGCTCTCAGGGGAGACTGAGCTATCATTTCCATTCCCCAAGCCCTGGAATAAGGACTTCCAGTCTCTACTAAGAAAGCTGAGGTCACATGATCCCATTATTCCCACCCCCCTGAATTGAGTTGATTGGTCCAGGCTCAAATGCTTGACAGGCACTGAAGCCAATCAGACTTTTCTCTTCCCTGGTAACTTCAGAATCCAGGGGCTTTCCAATCTCTGGGGATGTTTAGAGTAGAAAGTGAGATAAAGCCTGGTTTGGGAATATTCACATGCCTGGGGGTAGAGAAAATCAGTTTGCAAAGAGAAGGAAAAGAAGAGCACACAGCCCTGGAGAGACAGAGGGAAACTGCCATGCTCATGATCAATTTCTAATTTGGGGGGTTCAAATTCCTTATTAGCCTAATTGCCCTTCCTACCCTGAGTTCCCTGAGACTCTCTCTGCAATAAATTCATTTTTTTTCCCTAATTATACTAGTGTGGCAGGGTGTTCTGTTATGTGCAAAAAGTACTCTTTAAATCGGAACATTTCATGTGGGGGCACTTGTTGAAGTCCTGGATGTACAACTGTCCCTGCCTTCAGAGAGACTAGCGTCTAAGGGGTTCCTAAGTCACTCATCACCCCATTCATAATAAATAGCAACATTTTCTAATCATGTCCAGGGGAACGTGCTCAGTGTTTTACTCTTCTCTGAAATGCTGAAATGGTTTGTTTCTTTAGTGTCAGGGACAGAGCCGCCAATAATAGCATCTCAAGTTGTGATGAATGTTGTGAAGGAAATAAATCAACTGATATGATAGAGAAAAAGTAGCCAGAGTGGGGAGAGTGGATGGAACTATTTTAGACAGGGAGGGGAGGTGGTTAGGGAGATCCTTTAGCCAAGACTTGAAGGACAGGAAGGCAGGAGGTGTGCAAAAACATAAAGGAAGCTTATGGTGGGCAGAAGAGAGAGGTGAAGTGCAAAGGCCCTGAGGCAGGAATGGAATGAGGGAAGAGATGGAGGACGGACTCCAACAGGACTGCTCTCCCTGAGCCTGGAATCACCTCTCTTGTTCTCAGGCATACAGCCACGTTTTTAAACTTGCTGCATGGTGAGTTTTTAAGTATACTCACATTTAGGCTAGTTAGTGCCTGGCTGCACAGGGAGGGTTTTTTTTTTTTTTTTTTTTTTTAATACCCATGTTTAAGCAAGTCCCTCAGAGATTCAGCCTGAGGTGAAAACCAAGCCTTTTTTTTTTTTTTTTTTTTAAGTTCTCAATGATCCTGATACACAGGGTGGAGGAGGACTGGACTCTGGATATTGGTACAGTAGAAGTTACATAGGAAGGAAACGAGGAGCAAGTTCAGTGAGGAATGGAACAGCCTGATGTCCCCCAAGTCTTGGTTCCTGAGACAACAGTCCCCCAAATGCGGGTTTCTGGAAATGGGTGAAAGAGTGTGGATGTGTCCCAACCTGGAAGTCCTCCCTTGTGAGAGCCCGTCAGTGTGGCCGACTCTCCCCAGGCTGGGTGGGCCCCACCTCTCTGCTTCTGAGCCCTCGTCTCCCCACAAAGCCTCTACATGGTGTGACACATGCCGATATGTTTGCTCACACAACAGAGCTCCATGGAGGTATGGGTGGGTCCTCTGGGCACCCCAGAGACCTCCATTTAGATGCCATTTCCTCCACGTGGTCATCCTTGACCTCACCCCAATGTGCCTTAAGTACCTCCATCCGTGGAGTCCCTGGATCCTAAAAATGATCACCCTATATTTTAATCACATTTAGATATGGTTCCCTCAATCGTCTGGGAACTCTTTGAATCTGCTACTCATTGATCCGTTCTAGAAATATCTCTTCATCACCTCCCTGTGACACTCACTGCCCTCGATATTGGGGTACGACAGTGAAGAAATATCCTCTCATGGGTCTTAGGTCCTCCTGGTGGGCAGCGGGTGGTAAGCCCTGGAGTCATACAGTGGGTCCAATAACCAGTAAGGGCCCTTGGTGAGACACAAGCCACAGAGGCCACTCTGGACTCTGTGTTAAGAAGAGAGGGTGACAATCAGGGACAGGCATGGGGAGGACATGGTTTGGGGCCCTTTCGAGTAACCTGGAGAGAAGTGGGGGTGGTCTGGATGAAGTGGTGGCCCTAGGGATGTGAGAAGACAGTCCAATCCTGGATATTCTATCTAAATAGTTCTTTAATGAAACTATCTTAGTGATAGAGTTGGTGCCTAAAAGACTCTATAGATTAAAAATGCAATTTGCCGAGCTTTGATGTATGAACACAGCCATGAAGACATCACCACTAAGTAATGAACGCGTTCACCCCCCCAAATCCTCCTGTGCCCTTTGCTCATCCCCCCTACCTCTGCCTGTCCCCAAGGCAATCACTGACGTGCTTCCTGTCACTAGCGATGAGTATGAATTAGCTAGAATGTGATATAAATGGCATCCCAGAGAGCGCTTTGATGTTGGCTTCTTTCGCTCAGCAAAATTATTTTGAGATCTGATCGCACTGCACGTGCAGACCATGCGCTCCTCTTCATTTCTGAGGGCTGCTCCCAACTCTGTAGCTTGTTGATCCACTCACCAGTTGATGGACCTTTGGATTATTTTCCAGAACTGAAAGAATTTTCTGAAAGAAGATAGAGTGGAGAAAGATCTGGGTCATAGGAAGCTCAGAGTGTCTTAGCTTGATCACAAGCAAGAAGGGCTTGCCAGTGGCCGAGGTGGTGAACACCAAGATCAGCACCAAGGTCAGCACCCAGGACCGCTAACACCCAGCATGTCATCTGGCACCGAGCTGGTGTGTGTGTGTGTGTGGGGGTGGGGGGCTCAATAAACATTTGTCAAAGAAAGGCCCAGGGCAGGGTAAACAAAGACAGCATCTGGGGATGTTGCTGATTCAAACCCGAGCTGCAGCCCAGCTCCGCCTGATCTCTCCTCTTCCACAACCCCTCTCTGCAGCCCTGCAGTCATAATCGTAAAGAGACTCCTTGGGCACAAAGGAGGCAGAGGGAAGATTCAATTAGAGCAGGATCCCTTGTTCTCCAACGGCCTCGGATACAGGAAGCCTTGTTTTCTCCCCAGCTTGGAGCTGAATGCACAACTGTCCGCTTTGGTTTCTGAACAATAAGTTCCCAAATTACTCTCTGCCTGGCGGATCCACTTGAGATCTATGAGCCTCTAAGAAGTCCCCTCCTCCCCCATAGACTTCCCAGACGTCCAACTTGAAGCTCCATCTAACACCTCCGCCTTGGAGCGATGAGCCCTAATGTTAACTGTTATTAAAATGCTCACACATCAGTTTTTTTTCTGTTGTTTTTTTTTTTTTTTTTTTTTTTTTGCAAAGGCAAAAAGATATAAAGAAGCAAAACACAAAAGAAATAAACACAAATAGCCGGTAGAGAGAGCATGCCCAGCCTCGCTAGTCCTCAAAGAAGTGGAAACGTCGATAATCTTGAGAGAACGTCTATTTCCTACCGAATTGGCATCGTTGAGACAAATGCAAATAAGCGAACGTTGGCAGGCGTTTCAGGACACAGGCTGGAATGTACTTTGCTAGTGGAAGTGAAAATTAATATAACTCTTCTGCAGGAAGCTTAAACGGGGTCCTAATTCTTGATCCAAAAATTCCACATCTAGAAATTTGTCCTGAGCAAATGGTTGAGGATACCTAAAGAAGTTCACCCAACCATGATCTAAAACAGGAAATGTGACTGTCAACCTTAACATGCAACAAATTACAGCACCGTCCATCAACAGAAGAATAGTAAATGCAGAGTGTTGCATTCATACAGAGAAACAGACAGCCGTGAAAACCAAAGGATCGATTTTTCAAATGTAACACTGAGAGTTTTAAAAAAGACAGCAAAGAGTAAGGTTCCATCCTATAAAGTTCAAAAGCAGGCAAAATTAAACTGCAATTTGAGGAATGTAAACCCAAGTGGTAAGGGTCAAAGGAAAAAAGCAAAAAAGTGATTTCAAACCCAGTGCAGAGGTACACGCCTGTGATCCCAGCAGCTTCGGAGACTGAGACAGGAGATTGCCAAGTTTGAGGATGGCCTCAGCAACCAAGTGAGGCCTTAAGGACTTAGTGAGACCCTGTCTTAAAATAAAAAGGACTAAGGATGTGGCTCAGCGTTTAAGTGCCCCTGGGTTCAATCTCTGGCATTAAAAAATCAAACAACAAAAAAAAAAAAACAAGGATTTCAACAAAAAGCAAAATGGCATTTCACTCGAGGGACGAGGGAAGCGCCACCTGTCCTGGCAAGGTTGAATCGCGCGTCTTGAGTAGGGGCTATGTGAGCTCTCAAACTGCTATTATTCTATGTGAGTGCCTCGCAACCCCTGGTGTTTTCATTGCTAACAAAGATCAGAGAATGAGATGCTTTCTTTCCAAGTTTATAAAGGAATCATCTCTGAATTTGCTGAAATTCAGCATTGGAGAGAGACAGAGATAGATGCAGAGAACCGGATATAAAGACAAAGAGAAGAAACGGACTGAATGGGGGAGGGTCCCTCCTCTCAATTAAGAGTACTTTCCTCCTGCCCAGAGCAGATACTAAAAGGTCACAGCTCTGATATCATCAGGGCACCAAGAAGGCTGAGCATGGGGCAGGTCCCTCCTCATCCCCTCTTCAGGCGGATGACATCTACCTGTGAACGTCACCTGGCTTCTGTTCCTAGAAGTCGTAACTGCCGCTCAAATTGCATGAGGTTCATTTTTCCTTTTTCCATGTTTTGCCTACTTCTTACCAAGCAGGTGGCCAAATCCAGCCAGCTGGGAACCCTGGCTCCTGACGTGGAGAAACCGAGAGAAAGAGACACAGAGAGACAGGATAGGTGATACAGCCTGCCAGAACTCTGCTTGTCACCCTGGTTAGTTAAATGACACACTGGTCAGTGGTGGTGGCAGTGGAGAGAAAGGCAAGACCAGATAAGCAGGGGCCACAGATTGAGCCTTGATACATGTAGCTCCTGCTCAAGGCTTGGCCCTGTCCTAGACATGGGGGGCAGAATAAAAAGAATAGCCATCTGACTTTAAACTCTGAGTGCAGGAGAGGTGGCAGGTAGCAGAGAAATCAGTCCATGTTGGGGGGATAAGAGGAAAGATTGAGGCCACACAGGAAGTAAAAAACAAAAGGAAGGTATTTCTTCCTGAGCCACCATCTCTAGACCAGCCCGATTCAGCAGCAGTGAACAACCACCCAGGACTCCAAAAGATAAAACTGCTTCCTTCTTCCTGGCAGGCCCAAGTTCAAGCACATGTCAGTGCACCTGGCATCCTTGAGCCCACCAGGCCACAGGAGCAAGCCCCACTCTCCCTGGTCAAGGGCACATGGTAGGGGTTCAACACAGGCATTCTTCCTCATGCTGGAGATATTAGATGTCACCCCACTGGGTATTTCCTTCCCTCCTGTCAGTGGTGAGACTTCTGCTGTCTCCATCCAATCACCTTCTCGGGCTACAATGCCAAGAATCTGTGGCCCATTCTTCTGCTTCTTAAGGTGGTGGGGTAGTTGTCAGTGAGGCAGGCTTTGGGACAGTAAATGGAACTGAGGACAAAGACCAGGAAATAAAAGGGACTTGGGGATGTATGAGGGAACGGGAAAGGCATTCCCCAGAATGGTTCTGATAACAACCACCATTTATAATGAACCACTACGTGGCACAATCTGCCCTTAACACTTTGCCCACAGTATCTCATTAAAATCTCAACAGACACCCAGGAAGAACTTTCAGTTATTAGCTGGTAAAGAAACTGAGGCTTAGAAACTGGAGAGGATGTTCCTAGTTTCTACAAAACTAGTGAGCTGTGGACTTGGAGTCTGTGCCCCTGTCTGTCTGTCCCCGGTGGCCTGTGCTCTTGCTACGACAAGATACTGCTTCTTAACTCAGCGAAAAAATGGATCTGAAATGAGTTGAGAAGATCGTACCCATTTAAAAATTAAGTAGGTGGTAAGAAATGAGGAGGGGAGGGGAGAGACATGGACAGATTTCATTGTGTGTACTGAGATGTGAAACAAATACTAAACAAATAATGTGCGATTCTCACTGTGTGTGTGCAAGCGCACAAACATACATCACCAGTTTCCAAATGTATTTATGACTATTGGTTACGGTCAAAAAAGCTTTTGGAAACACTGCCTTCTGGTCTTTGGTGTCTCGAGGCTTCCAAACAGATGCAAGGACCTTCCTGAGCTGTCCAAGGTACTGAAAATGCAATTATTGATAGTGAGTCCTGTCCCCTGGGAAACTAAGTCCAGCAGAAGGGACACACACACACACACACACACACACAATGCTACAACAGAGGAGGCTCACAAGGCTTAAAGAAAAACTGAATCCAATTTAGGAGGAGAACTTGGAAAAGTTCTCAGAGGAGGATCCCCAAGACCCGAGTCCCGAGTCCCGAGTTGTCCAAGTACCTAGGTAATGAGGTTCCTGGGAGAGGAAATTGCCCTCTCAGTCATATGAAGCAGGTGGTGCTGGGATGAATTCGGAGTCCACCCCACTGTTGCTTCATTGTAACCATAACAGGTTTTTATTGAGCACTTACTACGTGCGGACATACCGGATTCTGCTCTTCCTTTACAACAATGGTACAAGGCAGGTCCAGGATCAGGACCTCCGATTTACAGATGAGGAAACTGGGCTTGGGAGGGTGAAATGGTTTGTCGAAGATCATAGATCTGAAAAGGGCGGGGCCAGGACTCACAGGTAAGCTGAGCCCATGCGTTTGCCTTCCACTTGGAAAACTCTGTCATTGAAGAGTTTAGAGACAGGGGAGAAACTCGGGAGAGACACTCAAGGAATGAAGCCGAGCTCACTGTCACTTGATAAACACAATTCCGACAAGCCTGTGAGGTCAGTACAGTCAGTACAGCTACAGGCATGGGCCACCCCCACCCCAGGCCCCCGACTCCCTGCTCCAGAGTCGGGAAACCCCTTTCCCCCCAGGCCTGGCTGGGGGAAGCCTCAGCGGCTGGCCTACCTCATGAAGCACCCCGATTCTTCCCTGGGAAATGTGGAGGCCATGCCCCAGGAGCCCCAAGCCCCAGAGAAGACGAGGCTGCTAATTAGGTGACTCTGTTCTGGTGTCTGCCCAGACTCCAGCAGACAACGGGAACGAGACGGGAATCCCAAATCACTCCGGCTTTTAGAGCATTTCTAAAAAATGGTGACGGAGCCAGGCTCTGGCGTGAGAGAATAAGGAAGAGCTGCAGACAGGAGAGGGCTGGCAATGAGGTGTGGAGGGACAGGTCCCCTGTCCCCCTCAAGAGGAGGAAAAACAGAAGAGCACATCCACAGACCTAGTTTTAAGTCCTGGGAAGAGTTGGCACTAAGAATCAGTTTTCTAGCATGGGAAGAGTCTGAGCCATTCTACTCTCACCTCTTAGCAGCTGTGCCCATTCCACCTCTGTAAAATGGATGCATAAAAAAATGCCACACTCAACCCTGAGACAGCACAGTGCAGTGTGTGCCAGGACTTGTCCTCAGGGGCCACTCTACTCGTTCAACCTTCCAAACAACCTAAGAGGTAAATGTGTCCATCATCCCCATTCTATAGATGAAGAAACCAAGACTTGCTAGCAACTCAGGTTATAGCTGGAAGATGTTAATGTTTGAACCCCCAAAGGTCGGCCCTTAGCTACTAACGCCTGCTGCCATGGGAAAAGCAAATCATTGTATCTGTGGGGTTGAGCGCAGGTGGAACCCTTGTGGTCTCATTGAACCTTCCCAATGCAGGTCTCTTCAGCCCCATTTTACAGATGGAGCAATTCTAGGGCCTGAAATCTGCAGCCATGTGTACATAGCCCCAAAGGAGACTTGATTGGATCCAAGATCAGTCTAATTTCTACATTCACATACATTGCCACCCCATGGGTGGTGCCCCTTTCTGGCTGATCACAAAAATCCCCTGGGAGAGTGTTAAACATTTAGACGTCCAGATTCCATTCTTTAGAGATGGTCTGAAGAAGGTCCTAGAAATGTGTAGCTTGATGTACCCCCAAGTTATGAGTTACTTTCCAAAAGTGACGTGTGAGAATTACGTAAGATAATAAAGGAATGCGCTGGTAAACATCAAAGTGCTCTAAAGGGCTTTAAAGTACGAGACTAATAATAATAATGTGCTTCATTATCATTATTAATAGCCAGGACAGATGCAAGGTTTTACCTATTTATTTGGTGGTGGTGCTGGGGATTGAACCTAGGGCCTTGTACATATGAGGCAAGCACTCTACCAACTGAGCTATATCCCTATCCTTTAGATGCAAGGTTCTAAAGAGAATAATTCTGGAGGAAGAGAACGCAGTGCCTGACCTCATGAAGCTAGCCATCCAATCATTGAAATAAAGCATGGCTTGCTTGTCCTTGTTTCAGGACTGAGTTGCCAATAGAAAATGCCAAAAAACAAATGCACTAATTCGTGCTAGTGTCAACAGAGAAAGCTGGTGGATTTTCAATTGTCCCTGTTAGCAGAGCACAAGGAGACTTAAGTGTGCCTGAATACCTTGAATCATCCTGGGGGGGGGCGGGCTGGGGAGTGCCCTAACCAGCAGTGGGGTGGCTGCTGCATTAGACCATCAGCTTAGGGCCCAGGCACAAAATGGGGATAGAAGTGGCAAAAGAACATTATGGGAATTACTGGTTCTCTGACAATGTATAGAAATCGCCTGGTTATCATCAAGATGCACAAGAAGACCAAACGCATACAACTGTAAGCAATTTAGCATTAACTCAAATTGAACTGCGTCTGCTCAGCTAGTGTTCTGCCTCCGTGTTCAGGGTGACAATGACATTGCATTTTTAGGGATATACATCTCTCTCCTGGCACTGCTTAATTCATTCTAAATTTTGCTCGGGGTGTCTTTCAGTTTACTGTAATTCATGGGAAGCCAAATTAAAATAACAGATTATCTTTGCCCCCGGTCCTCACTGGGAGCTCTGTGTATTGCCAATGAAAACCTCTCCCAGATTATCTAATGGTTTTCCCAGGACCCACTTGGATACCTAGAGTCTGAAGATCCAAGAGGAGGGTTCCAGAAGCCTGTATTTTTAACAAGGTCCCCCAGGAACAGGTTGAGGAGACACAGCGTCAGTGGACTCATTCATTTATTCCACAGTGATTCCCAGAGGACCACCCGGGGCCAGGATCAGCCAAGTCCTAGAGCCACACTGAACACAGACGGACCAGACCCCGTCCTCTCAGGGCCTAGAGTCCAGTGGGGACAGTGAGGTGCCATCAACAGTCCAGGAGATGCACAGGGTCCAGTGACGTAAGCTGTCAAGGGGAACAGGATGCTATGAGGACCAGCCCAGGGCAGATTGCAGGTGAGTGGCCAGGTAAGGTTCTCCCCGGAAGCCGCATGTGGATTCAAAGAGGAGGAGTGGACCCGGAAGACCGTGAGGTAGGGGTGAGAATCCAGGTGAGCAGGGGAGGAAGGGTGCTCCAGGTAGGAAAGCCACACACCACACGGGAAGGACCCCGGGAACAAGAGGGCAGGACCGCAGCCTGTCAATCCGTGTGCTCACTCTGCTAAAGAAGAGCTCATTCTGTCCTGGACTCGTGGGAGGAACAGTCACCAGGGATTGGCTCTCTCTCCGGCCTCCAGCTCCCTCCCTGGTCGCCTCACCCCCAAGGCAAAAGTCCCTTTCGAAGTTGAATCCGTGGTCACAGGACAGAAAGGGAAAGCTCATCAGGCTGGGCCTGTTCCACTTCCTGCCACCTGTCAACTGGAAGTCGCTGGAATGGGTCCCTGGGCTGTGTTCTCCAGAGGGCAAGGTCATCAGGGGGCTGTGCAACCACCTCTCAAGAGGGGTCTCTGGAGGGCCCTGGAGGGAAGGACATGCTGGGCCGGACCAGGGCTCAGGGCCCCAGGACTGTGGGCCATGTATTCAGGGGCTGTGGTGATGGACGCCCTCTGTGTCTGCACAACATTCAGCCTCCTCTAGTTTGGGCAGGGCTGACTCCATACCTGAGGCTCTGAGTCTGAGAACGGTCCAGGACTGGCCGATCGGGTGTTCATTTTGCCCTGGACTGAGTGATCAGAACCGAAGAGACTCTGTTCTTTCAATTTTGCAGAAATGTCAATCGGAGAGGGTACCTCCATTCCCGCCCTCTGGGTTTGCTGTGAGAATGGCGGTAAGCTCAGGGATGTTGGTGGTCTCATCACAAGGAGAAAGCCTGCCGGAGAAGGAGGGGAGTGAACACTAGGAGCTGAGGTGTGGGGAGCCAGGGACACAGAGGACGTCACTGGATGTTATGAATCCAGCTGGAATCACCCATGTTTCCATTGTATGAAAGATCAGATGACTATTGCTTTTGCCTGATTCTCTCTGAGCCGGCTTCCGGTGTCTCGCCATCTGGTGTCCCAGCTCTCCCAGGTGCACGGTCCCTTGTTCCTCAAACTCTTGCTGCATTTTATTTCAGCAAACTTTGGAAATGAAGGGGCTGGAAGTAGATCGAAAGGGCGGCTGGCTGTCTCCCGGCCAACCTGAGCAACAGCAGGATCCGAATTCTCACCAGCAGGAGAAACAAGAGCCAACACAATGCAACTGCAGCAGGCAGGCTTCAAGCTAGACTCTAAGAAAGACTTTCTCAACTAGGGGTTGTTTAAAGGCACAATCACAGGTCCTACTCACACCGGCTGATCCAAATCAGCGTTTTTACAAGATTCCTTGGATGATTCTTGTGCACATTCAAGTTCAACACGTAAGATACAAGGACTCCCCTGAGTCCAACTTCGATGCTGGGGAGACTCCTGGCACAGCACTGAGCCCTGTTGCACTGCAGTGTTTGCAGAGAAGCCATCTGCCCCCAGGGGAATGGGTGGGTGCGGTCCCCCAAATCACAGAGGACCATTTCTGCCAGGGGGACAGAAGGACTCCACACCCCACAGCCTCCCCGTTGCACCTGGTGTCCCTGAGTGACTCACTGTGCGAGTAACAGACACCTAAATCATCCACAAACACAGCAGCCCCAAGTTGCACCTCCGAGAAGCATCATGCAATTACAACCGAGGAAATCATTTTTACGTTTCATTAGTGCTCCCTAATAGAGACAGCCTGCTCCCAGGTGTGACCGCCTGGGTGACAGGCTGGGCCGGCCGCGTGCCCTTTCTCCCAGGCAACTACAGTGAGAAAGTGAGCCACCTGGGAGATGCCACTTCAGGACGCCTGGGGAGGGACCAGGATCCCACACTGGGAGCTAGGTATTGCTGAGGTGGCTGGTCATGGGAGTCTCAAGGACACCAAGACTTTGCCAATGTGTCCGAAAAACCCGCCAGGAAGCAGCCTATCTAGAGATGGCTTAACGGGGTTGTAAGGTGAGATTATAAAAAAAATCACACCCATTTTCCATCTGCAGCCACTGAGGTTCAGCACCCACTCTAACCTCAGTCAGCTGAGCATCAGGGTCTCCTAGAAACCTTTTCAAAACACACTTCTCAGCCGGGCGTGGTGGCACGTGCCTATAATCCCAGAGGCTCAGGAGGCTGAGGCAGGAGGATCGCAGGTTCAAATCCAGCCTCAGCAACTTATTGAGGCTGTAAGCAACTCAGTGAGACCCTGTCTCTCAATAAAATGCAAAATAGGGTTGGGGATGTGGCTCAGTGATTGAGTGCCCCTGAGTTCAATCCCCAGTTATCTACCCCTGCCAAACAAAAACCCACTTCCTGGAAGATTTTTAACTCTGAAATGGGTTTAGGAATGAGTATTTTGGAAAATGTCCTCAAAAAATTACCTGGAATTACAATTCCATGGGACAACTTGCTCTGGGGAATGACTGAATAAGCCATCACTACTTGTCTGGAGCAGATCCGAGTAATTCTTGTCCTTCCTACTTCCTTTAAAATGTGGCTGTATCTTAATTTCTTGATGTCCTTAACACCCAGCCCAGAACCTGCCAGAGAACAAGAGCGACTCACTCAATGAATTGAGGAATGGACGGTGGATGGGTGGATGTGGGCGGAAGAGGGGACGTGGGGAGGGAGGGAAGAATCCATCGAGGGCCCCCAGGGCTTGGCATTTACCCACCTCACACCGAGTCCTTGGAAACATTCTTTAGATGTCATAGATGCGAGATGACAGGTGTCACCTCAGCAGGTGGGCAAGGCCAGATGAGAGGCTTATACTGTGTTCCAACACCGTCACCAGCTGGGGACAGAGCAGGAGGGCCTGGGACGCTGGAGAGACCCATCTGCAGCCCAGTGGGGAAGGAGAGGGGTGGCAGGCCCCCTAGGTGTGAGGCATTGACCTAAAGCCATGGTCTATGGGCAGAGGCCAGGCCTCCTGGGTCATTTTGCAACTTGAATATAACCCCGGCCCTCTCCCCCTCTCCTCTCCCCCTCCCCCCTTCTCCTCCTCCTCCTCCTTTTCTCTCTCTCCCCCTCTCTCTCTCCCTCTCCCCTCACCTCTTTCTCTCTCCCTCTCTCTTCCTCCTGGTTGCAATGAGGTGAGCAGATCTGCTCTGCCCCACACTCCCCACCATCCTGTCCCTCCTCAATACCAACCCAGAAACAATGGAGCTACGTGACCATAAAACCATGAACCAAAATAGGTCTTTCCTCCTTGGGTTGTTTGTAGACAAAGCCAGCACAGAGCTCTCAAGAGCATCTGTGAACTGAAAATTCTGAAACCTGTCTCTGTCTCACCTTGTCCCCTGACCTCTGGCTCGCACATCTCACGACGTGATTAGGATCTCCACTTGGGACTCTTAAATTTATCTATGCCCAAACCTTCTACTCTCCCCTCCTCTTCTCCTGTGGATCCCCCATCTCAGTTGTGAGGCCTCCATCCACCCAGTTACTCGGCCATCCTTGACCACATCCCTTCTCTCACTCCCAGAACCAATTTGTCTGCAGGTCCTGAAAGCTGGACATTCACGATATATCCCAAATCTGACCCTGATCACCTGCCCCTCTGATATTACTCTGACCCAGGCTACCGTCATCTCTTTCCTGGAAAATTCTAGTACCCTAGAAATGCTCTTAGGGTTCTTCCTGTTGCCTCCCACCATATTGGTCTCCACGGAGAGGCCAAAGGGAATCTTGGAAAAAGGACATTAGCCCATTTCACCCATCTGCTTGAGTCCTGCTCAAAGCTCACCCTCCACCCATCCTCTAGACATCTCACGGTGACCTTCAAGATCCTACACTTCTGGTCCCAGGTGAACCTCTTCAGCCACATTTCCTAACTCTTTCTATGCTCCAGACAACTCTTGGAGCATATCAACCACCATCCTACCCCCCTGTCTTTGAACTTGACCTTGATTCATTCTTCATCCTGATAGTCATATGGCTCACTTTCCACTTCAGGGCCTTGCTCAGAAGTCACCTTCCCCCAAAATATTTCATATGGCATCTTGCCATTCTCAGCCTCCCTAGTGACCCTGTCTTATTGACCTTCATGTCACCTATTACTGCCTCATTATGTTGATTAACACACACATTTACTTATTATCTGTCTTCATGCAACCTATGTGAGCTTCATGAGAACTTTTCTATGCTGATCCCACCTGCACCTCCTCCTGCCTTGGATGATACCTGGGAGGGAGTAGATATTCAGTCTGGTTGTTGAGCACATGGATGAACTGTCCACCCTGCCTTTCCCAGTGACATCTTCTTCTGGATAAGAAGTCTGTTTTATCCACCAGCGTATCCTTCAACATCTGGGCCTCTGGCTTTTCAACAAATGAACACTTTCTAACTTTTCTAGAGTGAAAGTTTAGCACTCACACAATCAAAATCCAATTGAAAAATAAACAAACCAATAAAAACTCTTCAACACCTTCTTGGAGGTACAACACTTAGCCATCTAATACTCCAAGGGTCAATATGCCAAGATGTGGCATCTCATCTCGACTTCTTAGGTTGTCCCCAAGCACATCCCCAATCTTCCCAGACAGAGACTCAAGCTTATTCCTTTGACAAATGGGAGCACATCTGCTCTTGATGTGGAAGTGTGACAGGGCTCAACCGGCAATGTCAACATGAGGTCCTCATCACCAGTGAATCCTTCCTGGGACGTTGGGGGACGGTATAGAGTTTGCAAAGACATCTGCACATTATGCTTCATTGCTAAGGAGTGACTCATGGAGGAAATGTCAAGCCCTGTAGGGAGGCAAATGGAACAGCCAGCATGTCATCAGACAGCTCCTGGGGCTCCCAGACACCGTGACTTGGGTGATCACTCACTGCCTATGGGCAAGACTTACCGTCTCAGGGCAGTGTCCGGAAGTGACCCCTCCAGGGAGGAGGAGCTGGAAGCAGGAGCCAAACCTAGGCAAACCCCCTTCCTTTCCTCCAGCTCCCACCTAGATTCCCAAGGACACCCCATAACCTGCCCAAATGCCCCCCAAGAAACACACCCACGCCTATGACAAAACAACCATCCTTCAAGTTCTGACAATTTTCCCTTTAAAGACAAAAGTGCATCTGAGAGTCTCTGATATTTTGCTGGAATCGAGCTGAGTGTCGCAAACCAAGAACCACGGCGGGCCCGGCGCTGGCTCATTAAGCTGCCTAATGTCTCCTTCCACGGGCTCAGGGAGGAGGGCTCATTGGGCAGCCACCGAATGAGACCTTCATTAGGTTCCTCCCCCCGCAATGGCCTCAGTTTCCCCATCTGTAAAATTAGGAGAAGCTACAACAGAGGAGCTGAGAGGCATCCATTTCCCATACACCTTGTACTTTCCTGTTCTGGAAATTCCAAAGAAATCAGCCCAGACCTCCATGTTGCTTATAGCAGAAAACCCAGGTTCATTCCCAAGTGGTCCAGGGATACTCAGGGATGCAACGTGAGATCACTACGGGGCTGTCTGGAGCCACCTCCAGGGTCTCTGTGGTGTCAACTTGGTCCCATTGATGGGTCACCAGCTCAGCACCCCACACACCTTCTTCTTCTCCCATATCATATCCTCTCCTACAGGAATGTCCTCTCCCGTCCTTTCATTCCCCCAAATGCCACCAACACAAGTCTCCGTGTGTGGAAAACAATTTTATTGTCAGTTCGGGTTAAGAAGTTGCACCGCAGCAAAGCAAACTACCCAAACTTGGAAATAAGGTGTCCTGATCTTGGAAATCTCGGGCCACTCTCCACCAGGATTTTCCCACACTCTCTCCCTTTGCCTTCAGCCACTGGTCACGTGGCCTCGCCTGTCCTCTCCTCCGACCTCATTTCCTGCTTGGCCACAACCTTGCATTCCTGCCAAGTGTCTACTTCACTGTTTTGCTGTTTTCTTATCACTTATGTTCTTCAGGCCCCAGAAAACAGCCCATAATATACATCGAAGACAAGGGCAGATTTCTCTCCAGAAACTCGGATGCCAACTCTGAACAGCTCTGTGACTCCCGACCCACCTGCCTGCCACCCATCTCTGGTTCCAAGCCTGAAACGGACATCACTCGTCCATCTCACAACTCTTTGCGGCTAGCAGGGTCTCTTCTCAATGGAGAGTTGCGGGGAGACATCACAGATGGCACCAGTCGAAAATAACTCTTAGCAACCTCTGATCCCCAGATGAGATCTAAGTTCCTTTCCACGTTTGATAAGTTCCTGGAATGTCCACAGTCATCGAGTAAAAATCTAATAAGGCTCTTCTTAATCATTTGAATGGAAATATTCCTGGTGATCTGGACAGGACACACCTGTGCCTCAGACTTCTCCTGTCTGCCGCAGACCCTGATGTAACCCACCTTCGATCAGCCCTTTGGTTTCACATAGGAAAGGTTCTGGTTAAATAAGAATCGGATGACCTCATTCTCTGCTCAGGATGGTCTTCTGTCCTTCTTTTCCTAGTCTTGTCTTGAGACCTTCATTAGACCTTCAACTCTGCTGGCTTAGCTGAATGTCACTTTCTCTCCAAAAAGAGATCTCAGATACCCCCTTTCCCCAAGAATAGGTCAGGTTCCCCGCTCCTCGCATGTACCCTGTACTGTCTTTATTATTTCATTACAAAATTGTATGTACTGTCTATTGTCCCAATTGAGTTCCAACCCTAGGACTTGTCTGCACATAGTAGATGCTCAGTAAACACTTATTAAATAATTAGTTGATTATTGATCAATTTGTATCTATTTTCTGGAGGGATTGCAAGACTGAGCAATGCATATTGCATATATGATAACAGATAGCAAGTGCTACGTGAAGCACAAAAACAATATCACTAATGGAGGACTCTGTGCCTTCTCTCTATATATCATCTCATTTAATCCTCATGACAACATATGCAAAGACACCATGATTGTTCCCAGCTGAACAATGAGGAAATTGAAGCTCGGCGAAGTGAAGAGGTTTGCCTCATGCTGCTAAGTATCCAGCTGAGAGAGATAGCTGGGCAGCTTAGCCTCTGAGCCTCTGTCTGGGGCTGCCCAATAGGGATGAGGCAAAGGACCTAAGCACAGGACCTGAAGGGGGGCGAGTTTTCCAGCAAAGGCTCCGAGCCTTGGAGTCAGAACAACCTGAGGTCCCGTCCCTCCCCAGATGCTTCCCACATCAATGGCTTGGGCAAGGGATTTAACCTCTCTGAGTCTCAGTTCTTTTCTATTCAATGGGAATGATAATACTCTGTAATTACATTAGAATGACAAGATCTCACAGGCCAAGCACTTGGTACCCTGTGTCATATGGTATGCAATAGCTCATAAAAAAAGAAAACGCAATTTTCTTCCTGGCTACACAGACATACATATGCACTTGGGTTCTTAGAACCTTTTTTTAAGTGGGTAAAGAAGCCACTTCTACTTAGTGGGGAGAACAAGGTTTTGGTTTTCCCCTCAAATGCCTGAAAACAAAGAAAAATTATTGGGTACAATTAATTGTTCAAACCGGCAGAGATTTGAAAGTAGAGGGGAATAAACAGATGCTGCTCCGAGCTCTGTGCTCATTAACTCGGAGAAAGGCTTCATTTCCTATGCATGATTAACTCTCCACCTTCGGTGATTTACACAGCAGATGATCAAAGAATTCATTATTCCACAGACAGGCGGTCTGCATACCAGGCAGTCGGCCTCCTTGGGACAGTTCTGTCTCCCAAATTCCTGGAGGTCTATGGTTAGCACCTTGACCCAGGAATATGCAGCTGGTTTTGATCTAGGTGTCCCAAGGGTTCTAGAAAGACAGTTCAGGACAAGTCCCAGGGCCTCCCTGTTCTCCATGGCTGAAAGGGACCCAGAATTAAGCTGGCTTTGGTCTCCACAGTGTCTTGCCATTGCTGAAAGGAAGAGCTGTCCCCTGAAACAGAAGATCCAGCAAAGCAAGGCTCATGTTCAACCAAGAAATCTCTCAGGATTAAAAGAAAGAGCTAACATTATAGAGTGCGAAGCAGACTCACAGAGATTTGTTACCTATTTATTGAGCACCTGCTATGATGTTGCAAATCAAGAACACTGTAGCCTCTTCTCCCTAATTTGGAAAGAAGATGTCCTCTTGGAAGCCCAGCTTCCTTTAGTGCTATATTAGCAGGGAAAAATCCAAGGGGCCCTACAACTCCTTAACTTCCAGGAAAGGGAAATGCTACTAAAGACTTTCTTTAACCATCAATGGCACAGAGACCAGAGGATTGAGAACCAAAACTATTTCAAAGAAAGAGCAAAGTCTGCCTCTCATCACGCTAATCAAACAACTTTAGGTTGTTCACATGAACTGGGCTTTGTCTGGGAGATGGCACTAGTCCGGACCCATGAGAGGTTCAGGTTAGAAGTAACAATGGAACAGGGATAGAAAGAATTAGAAGACAATGTTTCCAAATACCCCTCTTGGAACCAGGGTTCATCTGTGATGAGTTCTTTAGGAGGACTCAGAGATAAAAATAAGAACCACCCTTCTAAGACTTCTTTTCATAGAACTGTTATTGGATTGTTCAAATGGTTCTTTATTTTGAAAATAATGAGCTGCCTAGCCTTTATCTCCTTTGTGCCTTTAAACGAGTTTCCTGTATGAAATAATGGTGGCGACAAAGCCTTTTTCTTTCAAAGACTTTTTTGGCACAATCAAAAGTTGCCAAGTCTGTGTCAAGTGTCTATTTTATTTTTATTTATTATCTTGGTTAATGTTACTGGCCCATGAAATCAGGCAATCACGGCTATAAATAAGCGCAGATCAGATAAAGCTCTGTGGGAGCTCAGCCAGGAGGGTGAGAAGTCTTCCCACTTGGCGAGATCAGAAAAGGCGTTCAGGGTTAGCATTTGGGTTGAGATTTTAAAGATGGATGGGCTTTTATATGTAGAGATTGGGGTGACTTCCAAAGGGCATTCCAAGCTGGGACCCAGGGAGAACAAAGGCCCAGAAGTGGGAAAAGCCCAGAAGGAGTCAGGCTCACAGATAACAAAGAAAAAAAGACCTAGTTTACCCAGAGCAGTGGATTCCAGTCTGTGAGCCACCGCCCCCTGGAGGGTGGCAGGGATATTGCAAGCTATCTGCCAGTGCGCCATCTTCCATAGCACCACCAGTCCAATGTCTGTAGATGGATCCTTTCAAAAGAAATACTGAATTCACAGATGCGCTTAGTCAACAGATTATGTCTCAAGAAAAAGTATGCTACAACATTGGCCGCTACCAAGGGAATCCGTGTGTTCATTCCCCCTCCACTGGGTAAACAGGTATTCATTGAAAGCCCACTGTGTGCCAGGCACGATGCTAGACACAACTTGCTTTGTGGAACAAGAGTTGGAGCAGGGAGACCAGAGAGGAGGAGGTAGTTGTAAACTGGATGAGGGTAGGGAAGAGGCAGACTGGGATGATCGAAAAAAAAAATTAGTGGAGAAATAGCCAGACTGGAGAATAATTGAAAGTACGATAAACTAGATTTGCTGATGGATTTGATGCTTAAAGGTCAGGAAGACAGAGGAATCAGAACATTCCCAGGATTTTCTGGCCTGGACAACTAGATAGACCATGATAAGACTGCATGAGAAAGTGTTGGAAAACGCCCAACAGTAGCCAGAAGGTTGCAAAGGTAGGTCACTGGGAAATCATCCTGGAGGCCAGATTGGGAGGGGTAAGGAGGACCTTAATGACCACACCAAAAAAAAATGTGTGCATGAATAACAGCAGGGTCACCCAGAGAGCCAGCAACTTGGGATTCCTGAGGAAGCAGGGTGGGGGAGAACGCGTCTATCAACTAACACTTGCTGACCGCTCACTACATGACAGGGCACGATGCTGGGCACCGTGGTGGGATGCAAAGAGAGACCAGCATCATTTCTGTCCCTGAGCCATCAGCTGAGGGATCTCAAGGCTTGCAGGCAAATAAATGTTCTGTCTTTGAACAGAAAAAATATGATGAAAGGGATTCCCGTGGGAGTCTGGGGTTCTAGAAGATGTCAAGAGCCTAATGAGGACTTCGTTGGTTGGTCTCCTAGACAACAGCAGAGTAGGTCCTCCCTGAATTGTGGGGTTAAGAAGTTCATCTTCATGGTCCCTGAAAACAGACTTACACGAGGTCCCACCCAGCATCTTTACTCTGACTATTGAAAGGGACTCATTGGTACAGCAACCCTGATCCACTCCACCAGCCCGACGCGTCCATCCCCCAGAAGTGGTGGTCCTTGGCTGCTAGATTCACGTCTGCCTAGGGGACAATCGCTGTCAGCTGAATAGGACCCATGGCACCCAGAAAGTCCACTGAGGGTGCTCCTCCCTGCACCCAAGTCACCCTGCATACAGTGACCTTGAGTTTATAAAGGTTCAGCTGCTGCTTTAAGACAGGACTGATTCTGGGGCACGGCTCATCCTCCAGAGCCCCCAAGGGGATCAGGCCTCATTCCCAATGGACACCATGTCCCCACTTCCCACCTTCCCCCACCTCTCCTTGCTTCTGCAAGCTTACCTCAATATATTCCATTCGTGAGAATCCCAACCTCCTATTCTAACTTGATGGAAACCAACCTAAAATATTAACTTGCACTCTCCTCCGTATCCTGATGCTATTATTAATGCTGGCTAACAATGCTGAGCTCCCGCCAAGTGCCAGTCATTCTATGTAGACCTCATCTTCTATGACCTGGCAGGTTCAGTGCCATTACCCACGTTTCCCAGACGAACTCCCTGGGGCTCTGCAGGGTTGGATGTGTGGCCACTTCCCTCTGGCCCCTGGGAAGCGACCCGGGCACCCTAAGGTTGCAACTCCCGTTCTGCAGAATGATGACACTTCCCTCGTTGCAAAAGCTACTCGGAGCACCTCTTCCTCTTACCCACCCACCCCCAGTTCTCATACCACCCACTTCTTCTTAAAAACCAGTGGTCAATTACAGGAGTTTCAGGACTGAAGATCTCCTAGGGCAGAAAATTCAATTTATTTCCATCTGCTCTCGTTTTCTTTCAGAATGCCTTTATAAAATTGGCAATAAGCACTCTAGTCCTCCGAAGGGGTCTCCCTTGACAGCGTGTTCCCAGCATGCTTAACGGGTGTGTGGGCTGGGGGAGGAGGGTCTGCTAACCTTCCCTTCCCTGTGCTTCAAATGATTGATGAGCGATGGGTCTGCTTTAGAATTCCAGAGGTTTCTCTATCCCAAAGAACTGGGAGATTTGCCGGGCACGATACCAGCAAAGTAGGAGGGTAAATATCCAAACTCTTCCCTGAAATTATGACAGGATGACACTGGAGAGGGAATGTGATGGCCATAGATAAAGGAAGGGGAAGAGAAATAACATGCTTTGTAAACAGAACCCGCCAGGAGTGTCTTCTCTCTTTCTCCAACTGTTGAACTCCTATTCATACTTCAAAACCCAGTGTGAATGTCATCAGCCTCAAGAACATTTACAAAAGTCTCCCCATCCCTCCAACAAAAGCCCTGATGCCTGTGACCACCCCGAGGACAATCCACTCTTCATAGTCATTAAGAGCTCATAGCTGTGTGAGCCAACTCAGGATCCACTCCTCCCTTCATCCTTTACTTGCTGTGGGACTGCATGCAAGTCCGTCAGCTTCTCTCAGCTTTGGTTTCCTCATCTGTGAAGTTGAATGAGCACAAAGCACTCAGTACTGTGCCTGGAACACATTAGATGCTCAATAAAACGACACTCAATTCCTTCCTTACTATTGCCAGGTAATACCCCTTCTCTGAATTCCCATTTTCCTCTCACCATTTCCCCTAGATGGCCTCGTTTTGCTAATTAACATTCCGTGTGTGTGTTTCTCCTTTTCTCAACTACGCTGTGAGGTCCCTGGGGACAGGAAGTGTATGGTTACCCTTTCATATCCCTCACAGCTGTGAGAACAGGGCCAAACCCATAATACCCACTCAAATATTTGCTCCATAAATTCTTAAAGCTTTGGCGACAAGGATAGGTGCTTATTTAGCTTGGCAAAAGGACAAACAACATGTGTATTTACACTCTTGTTTCCAAGACTAATTGATGTGGCCCTTAGAATCATAAAAGTCCCTCTAAACTCTCCCCTAATAATGGCAGAAGCCACCAATTAAACAAACCATTAGATAGATCAACAATCTATCCGTCTACTCTTAGCGGAGGGATGGTGGTTGAATCTCAGCCGTCTGCCTGCACCGTGGGGTTGGATTCAGGTGGAATGCTCGGTTGTCCCCAGCTCTCCCCTCACTGAGTGCTCCATGAAATGACAGTGTGGCTAACATCCACACAGATAGATGGGGATGGGCCGGGCGGCTAGCCCAGTTACTGGGATATTGAAATTCTTAATACGGGATGGTGGAAAGTAGCCCCAGTGGTTGAAATTGGGTTTGAACCCCAGCTCTGTCACTTTTCATCTAGGTGACACCGGGCAAGTCCTGTTGTCTCTTTGGTCTCCAGTTTTCTGATAAGTAAAATGGAGATAAAAGGACCAGCACGCAGGGTGAGCGTCAGGACTGAAGGCCAACAGCCTGCCTTGGAGCAGCCCCTCTCTGTTCTAACAGCATGTGTTCATTCAGTGCAAAGAGGGTTCGCTAACCACCTACTGTGCGCCTGAAACCCCGCTTGGTGCTGGAGGTGGTGAGAGAGCCTGGCCTCGTGAGTTCATGGCCTTGGGGAGACCCAGATCATCAAAGTGGTACGGCAAGTGCCTGACAGAAGGTGATCCTGGGGACCAAGGGACATAGGGGAGGGCAGGAGGGCCAGCAGGGCCTGTGCAGAGGGGGGGGGAGGTCACCAAAGGCCTCCCACAAACAGGCGTGGGCTGGCCTTCCAGCAACCTGGGTTCCACATCCGCCCACCCTTCTGTGTCCTGCAAGGCCACGCTGACGGCGTCCCCGGTAGTTCTGCAAGATGGATGGTTCCAGAGCTGACCTCAGGGCTGACAGAGGCTGTGTTGGTTTCCCAGAGTTTCCATAGCAATGCTCAGCAGCCTCCCATCCCCATTACCATGGGGAATGCCCCCCAAGCCCAGAGGATGCTCGAAACCATAGATAGTGCCAACCCCTGTGTAGGGTTTTATGTATGTATGTGTGTGTGTTGTAGGTGGACTCAAGACTTTTATTTTATTTTTATGTAGTGTTGAGGATCGAACCCAGGGCCTCACACATGCTAGGAGAGCCACAACTCCAGTCCAGGTTTTTTTCCCTATACGTAACCCTTACCTATGATAAAGTTTAATTTATAAGTGAGGCACAGTAAGAGATTAACAATAATAATAAAATAGAACAATTATAACAATATACTGTCATAAGTTATTTAAAGTTTATGAACCCTGGATTGCTGGGACCACGGTTGGCATGGGTAACCCAACCCACAGAAAGTAAAACCAAGGATCAGGGGCAACTGGGTATCACAGGTTGGTGGCGGGAGGGGCTTCAACTATAGAATTCTATTGCCTCACAATTCTGGAGACTGGAAATCCAGGGCCAAGGTGTGTTGCGGGGCTGTTCCTTCTGAGGGCTGCAGAAGAGAGTCTGTCCCCAGCCTGTTCCCCAGCTCCGGGCCTCAGCTTCCTCAGTCTCAGTATGAGATAAGTAACCACCTCTAAGCTTTGGCTGTCCATTGACAAAGCCCAGAGACCCTCTCTCCCCTCACAAGACTGTGGCATCCATCAAGTTAGGGTCAGAGGCTTACAATCACCTTTCTAGAGAAGACAGAACTCCGCAGCCATTAAGACAGAGTAGCTTTACTTTTAACAGCCAGAGATCCCAACTTGGAAGGATCAAAGTCTTTCCCCTGCCCAAGTGGCCAGCGGCCCTCTGCTGGCCTGGACCTGGCTGCAGCCAAGACCAGGGTTAACAGGATTCAACAAAGAGCCTGTTGCTTCTGGCCCCAGCCAGCAGGTTGCTGGTCATTGATAAAATACAGGCTGTAATACAAAGAGCGACCTCCCCACGGCCACGGCCCCATAAATCATCAAGCACCAAGGGCTATTGAATTACCTTTGGAAGATGGATGACACCGAGCTGGAAGGCTGCTTGATAAGGTTTCCTTTTGAATAATTCGGTGGAGAAAGCTGGGCTTGAGAAATGGGGTCTCTCCACCGGCTCAGCCCCGCGCATGCCGTCTCTGCCAGCAGCGTCCAAGATAAACACGTTTCCTTATGGGCTGCCAGGGCGTCGTGACGAGGGAAGGAAACTTACTGCCAGGCCCCAAAGAAGTGCCTACTTCTGCCCAAGGCCTACGCGGCGGTTTCATTTTAGAAATTTAGTGGTGGTTTTGGCTGTTTATAGTCCTACTAATAAGAGCTATCTTTTTTTTTTTTTTGGCTAGCAGGAATTGAACTCAGGATCACTCGACCACTGAGCCCCACCCCCAGCCCTATTTTGTATTTTATTTAGAGACAGGGTCTCACTGAGTTGCTTAGGGCCTTGCTTTTGCTGAGGCTGGCTTTGAACTCAAGATTCTCCTGCCTCAGCCTCCCTAGCCTCTGGGATGACAGGCGTGCGCTATGATACCCAGCTCATTTTTTATTATCTGTTTCCCTCACTCATAAGTACATTCCTCAAGGGTAAGGATTTAATATTGATCCTTGCTGGGATTCACATTGTCTCTATGACCATCTGGTATGTGGTAAGTACCTAGTATGTATTTGTTCAATGAATAAATCAATGAATAATCAACTTAACACCAAAAATAGCTATCATTTATTAAATATGCTCTACATTAAATATACTCTACATGCTGCTGTGCCCAATGGGCAAATCAATCACATGAAACAATCACATGAGGTGGGTCCTGTTACTCCCTCCATTTGATTGACGAGATGAAGCCCAGAGAGGAAACATGACTTTCTCAATGTCATCAGCTAGAGAATGTTGGAGCTGGGAGTCAAACCCATGGTCTTGACACAAATAAGCAAACTTTTTTTTTTTTTGGTAAAAGGCCAACTAGTAAATATTTTAGGCTTTGCAAAGCCATATGGTCTCTGTTGCAACTACTCTCTTATGTCCTTGTAATGCAAAAGGCAGCCAAAGACAATAAGTAAATGAATGAACATGTGTGTTCCAATAAAACTTTATTTACACAATCAGGCAGAGGGCCGGATTTAATCCACGGACCATAGTATGCGTTCCCCTGCCCCTACAATACTGGGGATCAAACACAAGGGGTGCTCTGCCGCTAAGCTATATCCCTAGTCCTTTTTATTTATTTGTTTTTTTAAATTTCGAGGTAGGCTCTCCTAAGTGGATGACTGCAATCTTCCTGCCTCAGCCTCCTGAGTCACTGAGATTATAGGCATGCACCACGGTGCTCAGCGACAACCTCTACTCTTAACATAGTGCTAACTCCATTTGCACTTTGCGTCTTCCTCCACTTATCTAGTTCTGGAAAATGTATTGGCCTTTCATGAAGTTATTTACTTTGATTCATTTATAATTCCTTTATCACCTCCACTTAAAGAAGTGAGAATTAAGGTAGAATTATGTCAGTAATCGTGCTGAGTCCAAAACCCCTGAAGCCCCATGAAGAACCTGCATGAATACCCTGGAAGTTTGATCCCCAGTGATCTGTCTCCTTGTTCTCCCTCTAGTCACGTCCCCAAGCAGAGAACACAACAGGGTCAATGACCCTCCCATCGTGAGTCTGCGTTGCCCAGCCACTTTAGGTTTAAACCATCCTCTTCCACTAAGTTATGTTGAGGTCACAAACAAGTCTGTTATTCCAGAACTGAAGAAGGGCAGCCAGGCTCAGGCATGAGACAGAAGGAAAAGAACAGGATTAGGATCCCCCTGGCTCCTATGACTTCTGCTCAGGTATGACATTCACATCTACAGGAATTCCATGGGCCAGAGGAAGACATGTGGCCTAGTATAACATCAGTGGCACAGGAAGTATCCTTAGCACATAGAGAGGGACACAGGAAAGGACAGCAAGTTGGTAGATGGGTCTATTGACTAGAGAGGACCCTGACATCTGGTAGGTAGAGATCAGAGACGTGCTAAGCATCTCACAATGCATAGGACACAGAGATTCCCGTTAGCCCAAATCATCAAGCAAATACTCAGCACACTACCCCCATGGTTCCCAATTCCCTCTCCTCCTCGGGGAACACTTGGCAATGTTTGCAGGCATGTCACAACAGGCAAGACACTCCTGGCATAGAGGAGGTAGAGCCCACGAATGTATTAAAACTTCCTACAACGTGCAAGACACAGTCCCCCACAACAGAGAATTATCCCACCCCAAACACCCACAGTGCTGAGATTTAAAAATCATAATCTACTCCAAGAGGCTCCTGGGCACCTCTATTCATTCATTCACTTATCATTAATCAATGACTTATTGAATGTCTATCAAGTGTCAGGCACTGTGCTAGGCCCTGAAGATATAATCGGAGCGAAAATAAACAAAATCTGTGCTTGAGTGGAATTTACAGTCTACTTAGGCAGGCAGATGTCAATCACACAACAAATGAACGAAACAGGTTCTTTGAGAGTCCTCAGCACCCTGTTGGGAAAGGGGTGGAAGGGGAAGGTTAGAGATGTCTTTCCTGAGAAAGTAACCACAATTGTGAAGGGATTAACCTGATCAAGAGGAGGGGGATGAGGGCTCTAGAGAGAGTGGAGAGGGGCACACCATGGAGGAGGATCTGAACAGAAAGTCAGGGGTGAGCGGCACGTGATGGCAGGGAGCATTTGTAGAGCGGCTGCGAGAGTGTGAGCTTTCTCTTATGAACAGTGAGATGTCACAGTGGGCTTTCAGCAGGGTGCCAATCACCTACTTTGCATTTGGGGCAGATCACTCAGGCTCCAAGGGGTGGAAGGACGGAGGAGAGGTGTGGAAGGCTGTGCCCACAGACCCGCCCGCAGGCTTGCCATCTTCCAAGCGAGGAACGAGGGGGCAGTCCAGCAGGGTGGTGGTGAGGAAGACAAACAAGGGAAATGTCTGAGAACTAGTGAGGAGGTGGGGAGAGAGGTGCACAGGCTGTGGCCTGCATTTCATGGGTGGTTGGGGGTCTCACCGAGATAGCGAACATGGGAGAAAGACTAGGTTGGGGGAAGGAGAACAAGAAGAAGATAGAATCCAAAATACAATATGAGCTTAAGAAATCACTGAGGCAGCCAGGTGCAAATATCAAAATAATGAATGGATATAGGTGCCCACAACCCCAAGGGAAGAGAGGCTAAAGTTACTCAGCTAAGAATTATCCACCTATAGATGCCTAAATCTCCACGGAAGCCATTGGGCTGGACCCCAGTCTCTCTCATCATTCATGATTGGCTTTCCTTGACTCAGTGGCAGTAACCATAACAACACTATGAAGACAGAACTGCTCGTCGGCTTCCCTTGGAAGTCCTTCATTCACTCCCTGGTCTTGAAGGTTTGTGTGTCGGACTTTGTCCTTGGGGGCTGGTGATAGAACAGGAAACGAGAACAAACAAGGTGATGCTCCTTTTAGGCATTTAGTATTTTATGACTCCTTCCTTCGTAGAGATTGCTCAAAACAACCCATTCTTGCTCTTCCATATTTTAATCTGGAAGAATTCACCCCACCCCAAGGGAAATGCATGCTTATAAAATGACCTCAGATTTTTAATAGGATGAGAGGTTGATGGTATCTCAGCCTTGTATGGGTAGGATCCACTTCTCTCAATGATGTCAACTGGGTTTCACGTGCCAACTTAAACTGATGGATAGTAGCTACCTGTGAGTGAGGCTGAGAGTGATTTAGTTGGGGGGAAAAATTCCAATTGATTAGTGATGTCTGTCAAGGGTTTGATATGGGTCAGTGGAAGGTGATTACCTGCTGTTCTGATCTCCACCCATTTATCATTTTTGGGTATTGATAAATTCTACTTGATAATATTTTGTTCAGGCATTTTCTATCTATGTTAGTGAGAGATATTGGCCTACTGCTTTCCTTTTTTTCTAATTTCCTCAACAGATTTTTCTTACCAGCATTATGTTGACCTAGTGATATAAATTGCAAACAGTTCTCCTATCTTCTGAAAGTGTGTATGCAATATTGGCATTATTCATTCCTTAAATATTTGATGAACTATGCCAATAGTTGTCAAGAAGGGAAGACAGAGGTGTGGGTTTTTTCAATTTTTTTTTTTAGTTATAGATGGACACAATATATTTTATTTATTTATTTTTATGTGGTACTGAGGATCGAACCCAGTGCCTCACACATTCTAGGCAAGCGCTCTGCCGCTGGGCCACAATCCCGGCTCCAGAGATACAGGTTTCAAATGATGAATTCAATTTCTTAAAACAGGTGTGAAGCTATTTTGGTTTTCTATTTCTTCTTCTGTTCATTTTAAGTTGCAGTCATTAAGGAACCTGTGCGTTTCATCTCAGTTGTTAAATTTAACCATTCCTTTAGAAGGTGAAAAAACAAGAGCCCAATAGGAAAGGCCCCATAGCCAATAAAGACCAAATCCAAGGACTCAGATTTTCAGAGACGCAGCCCATTGCTCTCAATCTGCCACATCCAGACATACCCCACCTCCGAAAGCCACAGGGAGCTTGTCTCAGGATCTCTCCAGAAATGACATATACACACATTCTACATAACCCCATGCTGCAGCATTTATCACGACCTGGTGTCAGGCAGATTTGTCCAGGGCAAAACCACTCAACTGGCGCCTTAGATTTTAGCAGTCTTACAGGCCAAAGCCTGAAGTTTTTTGAGAAAACTCATGAATAGCAAGAGAGAGAAACCTGTTCTGTTTGCATCTCCCTGGGAAGCACCCCAGGCTGCCTTTCTCCTTAGTGCCCCCCAGATCAGTGCAGGGAACCAGGCTGTCCCTGCCGATTATTCCTGCCTGTGTCTGGGCCTGACCATTAGTAGATAAAGTCCCCAGGCACCTCTCTGCCTGGCCTGACCTATTTAGATGTGACATGCCTGATGCCATCAGGAGCACAGCTAATGGGGATGGACAAGAAGGCAGGCTTGGGGTGGCCCCGGGGGACATGAGCTCACCGGACGTGGCTCCAAACACTCCTGGGGGAAGGTCTCTCTCGGGGAGATGCATCTGTTAAATCTGACCACATCAGTGCCCTGCTGAAAACTTCGCACTGATACCCTGGGCTGCTCGTTGGGTAGTGCGGACCTCTCAGGGTCACTCCTGAAGCCCGACTCCTCCATCCCTCTTTCCCCACCCTTGCTCCTGTCTCCTTGGGGTGAGACTGAACTATTTTTCAGTTCTAAAAGGGCCACGTGTTCCCCCTCCCTGCAGGGCCTTTGCACAGGCTGTTTGTTCCCTTTGACTAAAACTATGTTCTTCCCCCATTTCCAACTGGCCTGTCCTATTGGATCTGCGAGGTTCCAGGTTCTCTGCCAATTAGTCCAACAGCATTTCCCAGCTCACGTCTGTGGCAACCATGACCCCGTGCACGCACCCTCTGGTCACGCCTGTGCATTGTTTTGGAAAATATTTTTCCATTGTTTACTGGTGTCTGCCTCACAGCGTCTGTGCTCACAGTCACCTCTGCATGGAATGAAGGCCCTTTTCTCTGGGGAGTCGCAGCATCCTTCCTGCTCTGCGAGTGAGGACGTCCCCAGCCCCCCTGCCAACAGCGACACTCCCCCAACCCCACCCACACCTTCCTTCTTTCCTCTGCTTGGTTTTTCTCCAGAGCAGGCACCATCCCCTCTCCTCTGCATTCCGCATTGATCCAGTCATGGCTTAGCCTCGTCTCCCCCACCAGAACGGAACCCCCCCGAGGGCAGCAACTTCTGCTCCCCCCACCTCCATCCGTGACCCCAGAGTAGAAATGTCTCGCCATATTGGTGATTAAAGACCCAGACTCTGGTGCCGTGATGAATGGATGGGTGGGCAGAGACGACCTGGGAACACATCTCAGAATCATCCCGCAGAGGATGGGCCGTGGGACATTCACCTGTCAACTCCCACTCCTGCTGGTTAAGGGCAGGACGGGGGCATGACAAGTTCTTAGGAAGCTGGGGGAGAAGGAAGGGCCAGTCCCCGAGGTAAGAAGTTGCCAGCTGCCCACCAGGAAATGTCACAGGTAAGGACAACTCGAGAAGGATAACTGGAGGAATACAGGTGGGACTCTAGCGGAGTGGGGGGGACGTCTCCTGCAAGAGATTGGAGCCAGAGCATGCACAGGTCGTGGCAGGAGGGTGTAATCTGTACTCTTCCTATGGACGTAGGACTCCTTAGCTCCCGAGGACCAGGACATGGAAAGCAAGAACACTGTGTGAAGAGACTCCCGGGACGGCAAGGCCCTGGGGACTCGAGCACCTAGTCTAGCCCACGGACCATGAGCCGGACCAGCAAATGAAATGACCAGCAGAAAGACGACGCCCGACCTTGAGCACCCTGTGAGTGCAGCTGTCAGCAAGAGCCCTGGCCAAGCACAGTGTCCGGGGACACGCCCACTTCTCCTCCCCCCTCAGGAAAAGGAAAAGGAGCAGGAAACGGCCACCCCACCTCTCAGTCCAGCCAAGGCCCAGGATACAAAAGGGGGGACTTTGGAGTCAAGATAAGATTGAAGTCCAGGCGCCAGTGGCGCACATCTGTCATCCCAGCGGTTCAGGAGGCTGAGGCAGGAGGATTGTGAGTTCAAAGCCAGCCTCAGCAAAAGTGAGGCCCTAAGCAGCTCAGTGAGACCCTGTCTCTAAATAAAATACAAAATAGGGCTGGGGATGTGGCTCAGTGGTCCAGTGTCCCTGAGTTCAATCCCTGGTACCAAAAAAAAGAAAACAAAAAAAAAAAAAGATTGAAGTTTAAAAGTGGACTGGGTATAGAAATCCAGACCACTGATAGGACTATAAAATGGTACAGCTGCTGTGGAAAACAGCATGGTGCTTCCTCCGAAAATTAAAATCCATGTCGCCTACAATGTACAGTTCCACTTCTGCTTATATTCTGAAAAGAATTAAAAGAAGGATCTCAAGGTTTTTGAATGCTCACATTCACAGCCGTGCTAGTCACAGTAGCTAAAACGTGGAAACAACCCAAGTGTTCATCCATGAACAGTTGGGCAGGCGCCATGTGATCTAGCTACTCAATAAAATACTATTCAGCCTTGAAGAGGGAGGAAATTCTGACTCATACTTCAACATGGGCAAACCTCAAGGACATTATGGTCCACGGATCAAGCCACTCACAAAAGGAAAAACACTGCGTGATTCCACTGACCTGAAGTACCCAGAATAGTTAAACTTATAAACAGAAAGAAGCATGGTAGTTGCAGGAGGAAGGGATAGAGAGTTGGTGTTTAATGGATGGGTACAGAGATTCAGGTTTGAAAAGAAAAAATGAAAAGAGTTCTGGAGACAAAAAATGGTCAGGGTAGCACCAAAAAATAAATAAAGGGATTAACCCCACTGAACTGTGCAATTAAAATTGGTCAAGAGGCGGAGCACTCAGTCAGCATTCGAGAGGCCTGGGTTCTATCCCCAGTACCACAACATTTTTAAATAAGATAAAGATGACAAATTATATGTTATCTGTGTTTTTTCCCACAATAAAAATATTAGGAAAAAAGGTACTGCTGACTAAGCTGCTTGAGTAGCCCAAGGAGATTGAAAAGTTGGGGAAGCCAACTGAATGACCGGGTAGCAAGCAGGTGGGTGGAGGGAGAAAGTATAACAGATTGTTCTTGTGATAGTCACTGGGAAATACAAAATGATTTTCTGTTTATTCCTCTAGGAGAGGAGACTTCTCAATTATCCAAGTTCCAATGGCAATTTCTGAGATCTTTTACAAATCAGATAAAATTCTCTCTTGTCTGTATGTCTAATGTTTATCCTTATGCACACACACACACTCGCAGCCTAGAAGGGCCCTTGTGGCTGGCAACATCTCAACACCCATTATGTGGCTGGTCTTGTTGACAGAATACAGAGCATTTTAACAAGAATATTTCCCTGGCTCTGCTAAGAAGCAGAGTATCCATAACAATCGTAATTACCAAATCTCGGCACTTCTATTCCATTTTGTTTTAGGAGGCTTAAAACACTTGACAGGATTTTATTCATTAGCCTGTGCGCACATATTCACCTCTCCTGGGAGGAATCACGGTTTCTGGATGCTTCTGCCCAAGTCTGGAATGGCGTGATCAGATCTCAGGACATCTGTCAAACAATGAGGTAGTCCTAGCTCACTCACTGATGTACCATGCCATGCAAGTGTCCCGAAAAGTTGAGGCCGGAAGTCCCCTTGAGCTTTACCAAGTCAGGAGTGGCCAATGGGGCTGCCATATTGGTTTTTTAGGTTTCATTCACAGTGGCTCCTTCTTCTCTTTGGCTTGGGTCTTACAGCTTCTGGGGATGCCCAGATCCCTAGAGAAGAATGGTTGATGGTTGTGATCTGCCTCTTACAACACAGAACAGAACAGAACAGAACAGAATGGTAGTCCTCCTTAATTAAAGTGCTGAGAGAGTGCCCTGACTCTTGTCACATTCCAAGATCAGGACAGTCGGAAATGGATTACAAGGGGAAGGGCTCTGTCACCTGCTATGTTCCTCCAACTCTCACACTCTGGGTTCCATCCTGGAACGTCCCCCTACCCCATGCTCTGCTCCTCAGTTAATTCTACCATCTCAGCACCCAAGTCACTCCCTGGTCTAGAGCAGACGTCTGTGTAAGATCCTCTCCTTCACACTCTGTTCATTTCATAATGATTTACCCATTTTTCTACAAATTTGATGAAGGCCTGTCTTTCTACCAAGACTCTAATCGCTAGAAGCAATGAGTCTACTTTTGCTTACAAGATATCTCCAGAGTTTGGCACACTTCTTAGTACATACTAGGTACTCAATAACTAGTGAATAAACCAACTGATCCTATTTTTACTGAGCAATGCAAACACATTCAATAAACGTTTGTGAACTAACTGGGACAATAACAGCACCTACCTAATAATAGCAGTGACTTAATATTAAATTATTGGGAGAATTACACTAGATAGTGCAAACAAAGGTCTTAATGTCTGGCACAGAGTGAACCCTAGATAAATATTAGTGAATATCATGACAGATACCACATTGTATTTGTAATGTGAAAATATTTGGAATTACTATCTATCTAATTATTCAATGAGGGCTTTCTTCTCTACATTTCTGATCACCCAGAATTCCTTCAGTCTGGGCAGCAGTTTTCAGATTCAAAGAGAACCTCAGCCCCACATTTGGAAATGGCAGCAACTGGATTCCAATCCACATCTCTCAGACTCCACAACACTACTGTTTACCCCCCCTTTTTTTTTAATGTTCATCCAGCAAAGATCAGATGAATAGGGTAGCACAACTTCAACCTTATACACTTTGAAAAAAATCAACATTTTTTCCCCCCTTAAAAAGAAAGTATCTCTTTACTCAGGAATCACCATGATTAGAAAAACTACCTAAAATGATAACAATCTCATGCCTGGCTAAGAAATAAATTTTGCCTTTTTATTATAACAAAAGACAATGGTGTGCTAACACGTTATGGGAAACAATTATCTCCGAACCTTGGCTCGGGCTGTGGTTTACCAGAAGTTGCTGTCTCAGCCAATATTACTTAAAGTCCATGATTTTTTTGTTTTGTTTTTAGTCTCACGGCGTGTATTTTAAAAGTGAATAGTAGGAGACCCTATTGGAAAAATCGATTACCTCTTCCCATTTTAATGTAAACATTTAGTGCTCCTCTTTGCCTCACCATATCATTAGCATTTCAACTCTTCCAGAAATTTATTTCAAAGCCTTTTTCTGGGGGGTGGAGGCGGGTCAGGCAGAGAAAGCAAAGCAGTGACCCCAGCCCACCATTGACAAACCTGAACAGTAATCAGGAGGAGGGATGAGCTTTGGGGCACGCCCTGGGTGGATGGAGAGACAGAAGATGGCTTTAAATCCAGCTTCTCCAGGAAGCTGCTGGATTTTTTTTTTTTTCTTTTAGAGAATCTTTTAGGTTCTGCTCTGCAAATATTGCACTCCCCCTAAAATATTGCAATAATAATAAATAAATGCAGTGGATTTTACGGTGGTCAATTTAGGCTGTAAATGACTAAATTTCTCCTTTTATGTTAAGGAATTACCACCTCAGAGGTAACTAGGAAAAAGCTGCTCAGCTGACAGCCCTGGGTTGACAGGAAAGTGCAGTTTCCAGTCGCAAAAGCTGGGTTTTTAAGTCCTCCCCGGGCCCCCAGGGGTGGTGTGGCTAGGGGAGGCCACCTGTCCACTCCTGAGAGCCATTCAGCCTGTCTGCACCGTGTGGCGTCTACCCAGCACGCCAGGTGCGATTGAGGCTATTTAGGCTGAGAGCAAAGTGCTCCATTTCAGGCTGAAATCACGCCAAAGACTCCTCACAAAAGCTCCATTCAGCACCTCCAATTCCACATTCCACTCTGCAGGCATTGTCAGCCATTATTACCCAGGATTCCAAAAGCACTTGGCTCCATTAAATAAGAATCAGGAAGGGAAAACAACGGCAAAGAGGGGCTCAGGAGGCAGAGCTGGAATAATGAAGGAGGGGAGAGCCAGAGATGACAACTGAGCTCTGAAAATAGATGTGGCTTAATGAGCTTGGGGGAGGTGGGGCTTATCCAAAAGGTGAGAAGTTGATCATCACACTCTACCCATAAGGGTGTCCCTGGTAGCCCTTGGGAAGGCTGTTGGGCAGTATTTATTGAGACCACAGCAGAAAGAAGAAATGCATGGGCCCTAAGATATAGAGATGTCTCTTCCTGGCATTCCATCCTAGAGGAAAATGCAGGTGGGTGCGCACAAGGAGGGATTCACAGAGATTTTCGACACTGAGTTGCTTGTAGTAGCCACAAAGTAGGAAATGATCTAATAATACCCATCTGTGGGAGGAAACTCACACTGCAGAATGCAACAGCAAGCAGACCTTGTCTTCAGCTGGATAGAGAATAATGCCCACATGCACTTGTCCTGGGTCAGAATGTTCCAGAAACTTTCCTAAGTGCCTACACATATTAAACCATTTTTCCTTATAACAGGTCTTATGGAGATTCTCTGATTATGCTCAGAGAGCAACTGAGGCACCAAAATGTTAAATAACCTGCCCAATATCACAAGAGTAGATTTAATCCATCTAGCTAAAAAAAACATAGTAGTTCTCAAGGAATTAACATATTTTCCCTTTAAACTTAAAAAAAAACCACACACACAAGTTGCAAGATGGTATCATACAATATGGGAGGATCCATGTTTGTATGCACATATATGCACACATCTGAAATAATATTGTACATTTTCTTTGGATGCTTTTGTTATAACAGAGAGAAAGATGTTGAAGGATATACTCCAGAGGAAAGAGGTAAGAAAAGGACAGAGACTAGGTACGGACCCTGAAAGGAGGTTCTCATGAGAACTGTCAATGAAACAGTAAGAAATTTGAGGAATCCACAAAAGAAATATGAAAAATCCAACTCTTAGTAAGTTTAGGCTTCTGGTAGTTTTTCCATTACAATGGTTCTTAACCAAGAGGCTATGGTCTGAATGTTTACCCCCACCACCACTGCATATTAACACGCTGAAAATTAATCCTCAAGTGGTGATATTTAGAGTTGGATCTTTGGATTAGTACTCTTTTATTAAAAGAGGCCCAGGAGATCTTGTTCCCCCCTTCCCCTAGAATAAAGTGCCAACTTTGACCAAGAGAGCAAGTCCATACCAGACCCTGAATCTTTTGGTGCTTGAACTTGGACTTCCCAGTTTCCAGAACTATAAGCAATAAATTTGTATTATTTATTAATCACCCTAAGGTATTTTTCTATAAAAGTCCAAATTAATTAAGATGCTCCCTACGGGTCATTTATCAATGGCTGAAGACTTTCTATTGCAATGACTTGGGGTGGGGGAAGCTTGTGTTACTGACATCTAGTTGACAGAGGCCAGGGATGTTACTAAACATCCATAGATACCCAGGACAGATTCACACAGCAAAAATCATCACCCAGATTCCTGCACGCACACAATTGCTCATTCAGCATCTCGATGAAGGGCCCTACCCAGTCTTCCACATTTCTATCAGTGACAACTACATCCTTCCAGTTGCTCAGGCCCAAATCTTCAAACCATCTCTACCAGTTTCCTAGAGCTGTTGTAACCAATTACCACCAACTGGGGAGCTTCAAGCAACAGAAAGAGTCTCAGAGTTCCGGAGGCGGAAAGTCTGAAATCCACAGGTTAGCAGGATGGGTGGTCCCTTGTGAAGTTCCCAAGGAAAAATCAGTTCCAATCAGATCTGTGCCTCTTGCTAGCTTCTGGCAACTGTGGGCACTTCATGGCCTGCAGACATATCCCTCTGGCCTCTGCTGCCAGCCTCACATGCCACTCTCCCTGTGTCTGTGTGTCTTCACATGGCTATCTTGATAAGGGCATCAGTCATCTGTATAATCTCAACGTAACTAATTACCTCTCAAGACACCCATTTCCAAATAAGGTCACATTCTGAGGAACTGGGGATGAGGACTTCAATATATATTCTTATGTATTGATTCACAAATCAACCCATAACATCATCCTTACCAGTTTTCTTCTGCTCCCTCTCCAGAGCCACATCCTGTTGCTTCTACTTGCAAAGCACACCCAGAATCTGGGCAGGTCTCCCTAAGACCAGTGTGACCACTGGCTTTCTTGGTCATCCTCAAATCTACCAAGCTAACTTCAACCTCAGGACCTTAGCACTTGCTATTTGTCCTGACTGGAAAGCTCTGCTTAAAATCATTGTCATAATATTAAATAGATGGAAAAGAATATTTATAAAATAGATGTGAATCTCATGAATAATAAATAATAAGACCAATACCTGTGTGCCCACCATGTTTAAAAGTTAAAAACAAAACAAAACCAGACTTCTCTTCTCTCAAGTATTCACATAAATATCCCCCTCAGGTCTCTGCTCAACCATCAGTGCCCAGCCCCTGGATTGTTCATGCACATAGCAGGTGCTCTGTGGTCCGGGAACAGAACTTGACCTTGCAGGACTGCAGTCGGATGTGTCAGCTTGTAGGAAGCAGAACCTCCAATCAATGGTGAATGCACATCGACCGTGTTCACAAGGCGGCTGCACAAGCCCAGAGTGTTAGTTTATTCATTTACAATGGACCCGGCGCCTGCTGAGAAGAAAGACTCTGAGAGCTTCCAGCCAGCCTGTAGGCATGCCACCCGAGAGCGCTCCGTGATGGAGCACCTCCCACCTTTGCTCTCCCAGACGGACGACATCTCATCAGAATTAAGCTGGGACACAGGGGCAGGGAGGATAATAACCCAACAGCTGATGTTTGACTTCTCCACCTACTGCACCCCCATTCCAGAGACCAGAGACCCTAGCCAAGCTGCCTCTTACGGGCCCATTTGAAGCCTTTTATAATGTGCCTCATTCAGACACAATGGGCTCAAGATTGCCTCTGGCATCCTCCAGAAAATTAAAAATCCAGTAGGCAGTGGAATGGCCTCCATGTGATTTCCCTATTACTTTTATTTTTTATTATGATGGCAAATAGCAGCATTACTAATGGTACCTTGGATAAGGATGGCTACCAGGGAAGGCAGGCCTTGATGATCCCCCCCTCTCAGTGTGATTCACGGCTCCTTCTGAATGATGTCATTCTTTGCCAGATACAGGAGTGGGGTGGGGTGGGGGGCTCCTGAGCACGTGGAGTATTTCCACTACCAACAAAGACACCATTCATTACTCTCCGGCGCGACAATCCAGTCTTAATTGGTATTTGTCTAATCCTTGCATTAGACAAGCAGGTTTCTGGGCCCCAGGCTGGGGCTCTGGAACTCTGGGGGAGCAGGCAGAACAGAAAGACAGACAGACGGCAGGAGGCGAACCGGGTGGGAAGGCGTGGCTCCTGATAACTCTTCATTAGGCTCCTTTGTGGTAAATAATCAAAGCACTTCCATCAAGTTTAAAAAGAAGGAAAAGACTCTTTAAAATGCTATCAAGAAGTTCCTGGCATCTCCGGGAGGGTCAAAGAATCATGATGGAGGGTTATATTGCCAGAAATTAAACCCACCCCACTAACACTTCAGCCAACAGCCACCCCAGCAGGGGTATGGGCACTTCATTTGAAGTGCTTTAAATACTGCCCTGGAGGGGATTGGGGGGTTTCAGGGCTGATCAAGGAAGAAGATAAAGACTGCCAGGAGCCCAGCTAGCCTTATGGGATGGTGCTTGGATATGGTTGCATGAGGGGAGGTGTGCTCACAGCACCAGAGGACCCAGAAGCGCCCTGCCACAGGGCCACCATCCAGAGGGGCGGAGGACAAGGGAGCTGTTGGGAGACAGCGAGACCAGACAGGGCTGCTTATGTGTCTAGACAGCAGTGCTCAGGAGCTCAGGTGGGGCCAGAGCCAGGAAGCCCCATGGGCGACAGCAACCAGGGGCCCCACCTTATCTATCAACGGGTAAGAGCTGTGCTTTCCTAGAATGGACTTCAGAGGAGAAAAAAAATGGCTACATAGAACTTTGAATTGGGGGGCTCCGTGGTAGAGCACATGCTTAGCATTCACAAGGACCTGGATTCTGTCCCCAGGACTAGGAATAATTGAATTTGGTCCCTTGGGCTTTTGACTTAACAAGTCTCAACCTGTAGTGAAGAAATGGAAAAGAAAGGACCAATATGCAGAGGACATTTGGGGCTCATTTATAGAACAGATCCCTCTGGAAACCTGGGAGTGTCGACTACTATGGTTACCCCCCAAAATGGATTCCACTTATACTGGCCCACCCACAGTGCCCACTCTCAAAGTAAAGTCTTTCATAGGTGAATCCAATTGGTGGGATTTGTTCCATTACATGTCAAGGTCAGGCCCCAGGTGCATGGTTAGAAGATAATTTGGAAGCAATGTAATAGGGCTGGGACATATCTCAGTGGTAAACTGCTTACCTAGAACTCATGAGGCCCTGGGTTTCATCCCCAGAATATGTGTATATCTGACAGGCATATATTATACATACAATAAAAATGACTACATCAGTTTGTTTCCTATTATTACCATGAACCCGTAATTCTAATCCACATCAGTGATGAACTCTATCCTCCAGGTGGGGCAGACCCTGCTCAGCCATCTTTCTGGCTAGGCCACTGAGTTAGGTCATGGTCCTGTGCCCCAGCTATAAAGGAAGTGTCAAATGGGGTAACCACAGAACCTTCCTAATAGGGTAAATAAACCAAGATGATAAAGACATCTATTCTCCCTCATTTGAGCTAGACACTGGAATCAAATCCAAATCTCAGCCAGTTTTTGTTTCAGTAGAAATTTAGAAGATGTTTCTAAAATAGCTGTAGAAAAATCAAAGAATGGAGACTCTTCCAAAGAAGAAGAGAGTCAGGTGACTTTCACAACTGGCTCTCAAAGGACTTCTTCATAAAATTCAGGGTAATTAATGGAACAGGCTTTGATACAGGAAAGATAGAGTCCGTGGAACACATAGAGAGCTCAGAAGCAGAGCCACACATTTGAAGGGGTTGGATTTATAGCAAAGGTGACCCTAGAGAACAATGGCTCTTTTAATAAATGGGGCTACATCAACAGGACATCCATATGGAAAAATGAGAGCCTCGGTCTCTACTTCATATTACACACGACAACCCATTTCAAGGGGATTACAGTTCTAAATGTGAAGGAAAACGTGATAAAGCTTCTAAGAAGACTGTGTTCAGGAGAATGTCTTAAACTTGAGGTAGGCGCAGATGTCTTCACCAAAGACACAAAGGAATGGGACAGGTAAAGCCCCACAGTACAGCTGGTTCAGAATAAGGGGCACTTACAAATCAAACCCCTTGTCTAGGTCCCCTCCCTTAAAGTTGCACTCCCTTAGAAACACTTCACATCTCCAACTGTTCCGAAGGAGAAGGGAATTTCCCATGATGCTCTCTTCATGAGAAGCATCCATGTCCAGGCCGCTATTAGAGACGCGGTGACTCCAATTTCATATACAGTGATTGCTTTCCAAGGGCCAAGCTCTATGCAAGCACTTTGCCATCTTTTTTTTTTTCTTATTTATCTACATTTCAGCCAGTGGTAGATGCCTGAGAGTCAGTCACCATGGAAACAACCTCACAAGAAAATCTATCTCTTAATCTCTCTCCAAATACCTTTTCCTTTAATATCTGAAAATTTTAATTTGCAAAATTAAGACACAAAGAATCCATCATGAAATTGAAGTTTCAATGAGTGCTTCCTGCTGTCTTGTTTTGCTCAATGAACAATAAACCTTCACATCAGGTGGATGCTTATAATTTTTTAAAAACATATATCTCTGCATTTTCCTTTCAGAATATGGAAGAGACATAGCATGCATTACAACTCCTATTTCCCAAAGGGGTAAACTGAGGCACAAAAATTTGTCTATTAGCATCTAGACCAATGCAAACCCTGAAAAACATCTCCAGCATAAGTCAGACAACTGGCTGGTCATTTTTGCAGGGGCTTTCTTGAGAGAAGAGCTTGGCTTCCTATGACTGAGTAACTGCAGGGGGCAAGGCAGATGGGTACTTGAACTTCACTTCAGTTAGATCAGTTCTGAACGTCCTCACCTCGTTTCCAAACTGGTCCTCCTGCTTTGAGATTTTCCCCACTCCACACGTCACATAGCAACCCTCTCAGGTTCACTTTTCGGTGATAGAGTTCTCATATGCCCCCAGATCCCTTGCCCCAAACCCATCCACAGCTCCCCAACCCCAACCACACACCACCAGGAATACATCTTGGCTCCAATTTTGACACCAGCAGCACTTACAGCTGAAGGGCTTTGGGGTCCTGTTACTTGACTTCTCCGAGTCTCAGTTTTCTCATCTGCATAATGGAGACAAGTCCAGGACTGACGTGAGAGTAAAAAGAGAAACTGGAATAGATAACTGATGTCATTGATATGATAGCTTTTAAAGACAGACTGAAACACCTGGCTCAGTTAACGCAAAACTTTCTTCTTCTCTGCCTTTCATTTTTTCCCTTTTAATGTTTTTAATCCCACTTTACACAAAGTTCTGTGTGGAGCCTCACTGGAGGAGGTCCCCCGAGAAATCTCTGGAGAGACAGACCTCTTGACAAATGTCACCAAAGTGAATTTAACCCATTTTGTCCAATCAGCCCAAATGTGGGACATCTATAAAAATTTAAATTGAACAGCAAATATACCCCTACTGGTAACATTCCAGAGATAATGCAGGCCACCTGGAAAGTGTGAGATGCTTTGGGGGCTCTTGGGTTCTTCTTCTTTTGGGGGGGTACTAGGGATTGAACTCAGGGCCAATAGACCACTGAGCCACATCCCTAGCCCTGTTTTATATTTTATTTAGAGACAGGGGCTCACTGAGTTGCTTAGCACCTCGCTGTAGCTGAAGCTGGCTTTGAACTTGCAATCCTCCTGCCTCAGCCTCCCAAGCCACTGGGATTGTAGGTGTGCACCACTGTGCCTGGCTCTCAGGTTCTTTTAAAGGAACTTGGTGGAAGGTGGGTGGAGGAAGTTATGTGGAGATGCAAGAAGGTTTAGGTCTGGCCATTCCCAGGATCCTTAGATTGATGTGGTCCCTATTAATTGACCAATACATAACACTGGAAAGAACCCTACGTTATGGGTTTCTTAAAGTAGCATATCTCCCTTGGTTTAATCTATTCATTACATAGGCTAATTATCAATGTATATGGTAATTTCCATAAGTAAGTGAACTTACAGTCATTCTAAGATTTGTAGGTTTCTTAGAAATTTGCGAGTGATAAACCTGGGGAAACAGCTGGCTTGGGGAGTGAAGTAGGAGAAATTTTAGCGCAAAAATTTGTGTTTAAAGCTGTAGGATTTTTCGTTTGTTTTCCTTTTCTCTCCTTTCTACCTATCTTTTATAGTTCTTCTTCTCCATAGCACGTCTCTTGTAGGCTGTTATGAAATCTGCACAGCTACCCCAAAGTAGGAATGACTGTTTTCTGCATTTTTATACACCCAAAGAAACAGAGACGCAGAGGTACCACCTGACTGGCAAATGGTTGAACTCAATTTTAAACTCAGCTCTGACTGTCTACAAAACTCATACTTTTTACAGGCGTACTCTGGACCACCTCCATCAAAATCTCTTGGTGGGATTGCAAAAATGCCGACTTTGTGCTTCAGCCCAGATTTAGTATAGGAACCACTCACTTTGGATTGCTAAGCATGCAGGAGAAATAACTTCTTCTTTCTCCAAGCCATGTTATCATTGAACCTCTTACTACAGTAGCTTAGCCTCATGACCAAAAAAACCCTCAGGCAATCTGAATCTGCAGGAACAGGGGTCAGAAATCTGAAAACTCTAAAAACCAAATTTGAGATCTGCTCTGTTAAGCATCCGGCTCAGGCTGTCCCATTTAACAGTTGTCACATGTCTCCCTGTGCCCCTGAGACAGTCAACCCCTTCTATCTGATTGTCCAAGGGGCTCACATTCTAGAACATCCGAACCACTCTGTGAGGATGGTCTGATGACCCACAGCTTCACCAAATCCCACCTGGAGACACTGGAGGTGCCTTAGAACTCATCTAGGGACATGCTCGCTGATACAGGAACTTCGACATGCCCGAGGATGCTCATTTCAGTGGTAAAAATTCCACAAGGCCATGAGAAAGAGGAGGGGTTCTGATTGTCTTTTCCAAAATGCAACTCCAGCAGACAATCAGATCAGAGGATTGAACAATTTCAGAGGCATCGTGAGAAGAGAGACCTAAGATGTAGCAGGGGGCTTAGCCAAGCAGAACTCTAACACCACAGACATGACAGTAATGAATCAAGAATTACTTGAGAGGTTACAGATATAACAGGAAAGCCATTTTCCTATCCCAGGACATTCGAACTCTCTAGGCAAGGAGGTTACAGGAAAGAGCAGTAGTATTTAAAACAGTTAATAAAGACACCCAATCAACAAAAGGACAGTTTCCAGGCAATTATCTGGCTATTCAAGGTTCTTAGCACTTGAGAGTCTTGTAAAATCAGGTCTCTGCTTCAAAACTCTTTTCCTCTTTGTAGTTTTCTTTGGGTTAATATTGAATCCTTGCTGATTTAACTTGGCAATGTTCCTCAACAGAGATTAGACCTGCCCCATGTGGTTGTTGCAAAGATTAAATAAGATAATAGGGAGACCCATGCCATAAATATTCATGATGAGGGTTCAGAAAGCATGTAGTACATTGTTCAGGACAATGAGGTTGCACGGTCAATATAAATCCCTCTCCTTTCCTTCCAGTTTCTGAGATATAACTTTTAAATCAATGGCAGCCCATAAATATTTGTTTTCTTGTGTGTAATGGCCTATTGAGTTTTTTTTAAAAAAAAATTAGAATCCAACATAAACATTAGACAAGTTTCGCATGAAAATTCAAATTTCTGCTTTCTCCTAAGAGAACAGAAGTTATAGAAACAGATCACTATGGCCCTCTCCAGGCCAGCATTTGAGAACCGAGTACCTAATAGTCTCTTTCACCAGTTTTTGTCTTCTAGGTCTGAGAAAGAGCCTGTTGATATTTCCAGTGTCACCAGGAATTTCGAGCGGAGAAAAGTGTCTTTGATGCTTGGCCAGGTAGTAGTTGCATGCATTGGTAAAAGACATGCTAAGGGTATTACACGATTTCTAAAGAAGACAATGCATCTTCAAGCCTAATGAATGGCTTTCCCAGTTCATCAAAACCCAGACAGAGAATTGCTCTCAGAGTCACCGTGCTTAATTCATTGAGCAGGTGAAGCCCTACTATGTTGAGAGCACAATGTCTCCTCCTAGGGAACACAAAATTGGCAAGAAAGAGTCCTCACGGACACATCCCCTGTGGTCATTTAGGTCTTAGCCTTTGAGTCCTCTCTCCCCAAAACCTTTCCTAATTCCTCCAGTGAGGCTAGATTCCCTGGTATACACTGAGTTCCCTGAGCTCAATGTCCTCCTCCGTCCCTCTCCTCTGAGTTCCTTATAAGGGTCAGTTAATTGTGTCCCCTGTTCCTAGCACAGTGCCTGATAGCCAGGGAGCCATTAATAGTAATCTGGAAGAAAGAGTCAGTGAGCAACTGCACGCTTGAGCGAATAAATGAATGACACAAGATTTGACGCTTATACGACTAACTGCAGTAGAACCAAGAAATGGGGCAAATGTATTAACTGGTCAACGGCGGGAGGGTGTCATTTGTCAAACACTTAAAATATCACCCCTGAACACAGGGAGTTGGGTGTCCAGTCTCTTCACAGCTACAATTGATTAATAGCTATAATCAATATAATTAAATCATTATATATTATATATTCATATATAATGATTAAAGCAGTTTTCGGTAAAGGGGTAATTCTCTCCCTGCAAGGAATTCTGGTCTGAGGTTCCTTATGTAAATTATCCTCCTAGAACACCGCAGTTACTCATTCCATGACGCCATTATGAGTGCTGAGATTTACAACATGGTGTCCATTCTCTTTGCTGCTTTATTCTCAGTAACTATTGAGTAAATCAGTTATTTAATTAATGATGAATTAAAATATTAGCTCAAAGAAAAAAAAATTCACCCAATCTTCCTAAGATCCATGTGGATGGGCCATAAGCCCCTGTGTATGCTGTGGGACACCGGGAGTCAATGACAGAAAGGTCAGTGTTCAGCCTGGTGGAAGGGCCTCTCCAGAGTCTCTGCTTCTTATCTAGTCTTTTGAAGGTCATGACCAAGTCAACCTTGCCACAAAGGGCACCTTATCACGGTCAGTGCAGGAGGCCGAGGGCCCCAGATAAGTCCTGCAGGAGAGAGTGGGACAAGGCCAGATGGGACTCCTGATTATAAAGCAGCGGCCTGGGGAGCTGGGCTAGTGTTCCAAGCTGCTCCAGGGCAGAGTCTTCTGTATTTCACAGAAAAGCTGCAGAACTGCAGGGTTGGGGTGGGGGATGGGTTTCACAAAAGGGAAAAAGAGGAGAACAGAGAATAATGGAAACACACACAGGGGTGGGGGTGGGGGCTCAGATGCACAGACAGATGCTCAGTGGGAAGGTGGGTCAGCCAGCCAAGAGGGGTAGGAAGAGCCAGGGCAGAGACTCATGGGGTTACACACAGGTACAGACAGGAGAAAGCAAGGGACGGGAGAGAGACTGAAAGAGGCAGAGACTTCGACACAGAGAGATGACCCATGCCCAACCTCCCTCCCCCGCTGCAAAATCCTAATGCCACGGTCCCTACACCTCCCCGTGTTTGAACAAAGGTGGTGGAATAATTTTTTTTTTTTAACAGAGTCTCACAAGTTTTAAGTCTGAAGAGACTCTCATGTGTGCAGCTCTGAAAACCACTGCAAGGTTTGGGATCACTAGAATTGCACCAGTTACTCAATCAAAAATAAAGATTCTTGGGGCCCTTCCAAGGCTATGAATCAGACCGATGGGGATGGAGCCCAGGCAGCTCCATTTTGACAAGCTCCTCTTGAGATGGTGAAGCACACTTCAGTTTGAAAACCACTGTCCTAATCTGGCCACTTCACACACACACACACACACACACACACACGAGTCAGAGCATCCTTGATGATGGTATCCCTAGTGCTTGGGCTGGCCTTTACAGAACCTTCCTAGCCCAAATCTATTTGTGGAAACACAAGGCTCATAACTAGTCACTCTATGACACAAACATTCTGCTATTATGATGTCACTTGACAAATGAGGAAGCTGAGGCTCAGAGAGATGTCGTGTTTTGCCCAGGGTCACAGAACAGGCAAATGGCAGAGCCAGGCCCTCATTACCTTAGATTAAAAAGCAATCTCTAGCACAAGTCCATGTGACAACTTTCCTCTATGGTGAGGCCTCCCAAAGTTCAGAGATTAGATGCCTGACCAAGGTGATAGAAGGAACTGTTGTTATACCTTAGTATAAGTTATTTTGAACAGATCACCTTTATGAAAGATAGCAAAATTATGCATGTAGAAAATACTGATGAATCCACCAAAAAAAAATCTGTTAATAAGTGAACTTAGCAATGGCATGGAATACAATAATATTGTATAATAAAGTAAACTATATTTCTATTAGCCATGAAAAATAGAAAAAACTAGAAAAATGATAGAATTTATCAAAGCATTAGCAACCATGTAATAATTAGGAATAAATTTAATTTAAAAGGTGCAATGCCCATACACTGAAAACTCAAGGAGAATGCTTAGAGAAATTAAAGAAGACCTGAATAAATGGAATGGCATACCATGTTCATGAATCCGAAGACTCAATATTAAGATACCCATTTTTCCCAAATCAAATGCAAATCAAGTGGAAATCTCAGACTGAAGAAACTGAAAAGCTTACTTTAAAATTTCACAGGGAAAGCACAATGTTTGCTAGGGAGTCATAACACAGTATTTATGTACTTGGGTTTAAACTATGAAATTTATTGTTTCACAGTTCTGGAGGCTGGAAGTCCACAAAAGAGATGTTGGCAGGACTATTTCCAACTGAGGACTCTGAGGAAGAATCTGTGTCTTACCTCTCTCCTAGCTTCTGGCAGATTGCTGGCAATTCCTGGTTTCCTTGCTTTGTCAAAGCATCACCCAACCTCTCCCTTCGGGTTCACATGGTGCTGTCTGCATGTGCATGTCAGCATCCTAAACCCCCTCTTTTAAGAGGATGTCCATCATGCTGGATTAGGGTCCCACGTAAGGACCTTACTCAACAATCTTAATCAAGATCCTCTCTTCAAATAATGTCACACTTGGAGCACTGGGAGTTAGGACTTGAGCACATGAATCTTGGGAGGATGCGTAACAACCTAGGAAAGCCAAAACAGCCTTGAAAAAGAACGGCCTTACCTGATTATTATAAATTTCAGTGATCACAAAAGAGGGAAATTATATCAGTGGAACAGAATTAAGACTCTGAAACTAAAACCACAGGTTATAGTCAATTGATTTTAACCAAACCTCCAAAGTCATTCGATGTCAAAAGAAGAATGTTCAATGGATTGTGTGAGAATAGCTAGATATGTATATTTTAAAAGTGCATCTGAACCCCTATATCACATTGTACAAAAAAGCTGATTTCAGAGTCTTAGACCTAAACATAAGAATTAAATATATAAAGCTCCAAGAAGAAAATAGGGAAGAATATCTTATAATAAGCAAATGTTTCTTCAGATAGAGAGAGCACTAGCCATAATATTTTAATTCATAAACTGAATATTATTAAAATGTAAAGCTTCTGCTAATTCATTCAAAAGAGACATTAAGAAAATTAATGGAAGAGCCACAAATGGGAAGCAAATAGTTACAATACATTTATCTGAAAAAGCACTTTATATTTTGGAATATAAAAGAAAGTCCTAAAAACTCAATAATAAAGCTTTTTAAAATCCAATTAAAATGGTAAAACATCTTGAACAGACACTTCACAAAGTAAGACACACAAATAATGGATTAGACCAAGAAAATGAATCCAATGTCATAGTCATCAGGGAAATTTGAATTAAAATCACATTGAGAAAATACCATATGCCCATCTAAATAGTTTATTAAAAACTTGAAAACATTTCAAATGTTGGCTAAGATTTAGATCAACCAAGTCACCAACATTCAAACATACAAAGTACACAATCATTTTGAGAAAAGATCTAGAAATATCTTATAAAACCAACCAATGTAGTGTCTTATAAAATGTCTTATAAAACCAATCCTTTTACTCAAAAAATTCATTCCTGAGAATTTATACAGGAGAAATGAAAACACTTGTTCACACAAATACTTGTGCATGCTTTTTATAATAATCAAAACTTGGAACAACACATGTGTCTGTCAACAGAAGAATAGACAAATAAACTGTGGTATGTCCATCCAATGGAACACTACACTGCAATTAAAAAGAGACATGCAAAAAAATGAATGACTCTCACTGATATAACAATGAGAAAGACAAGACAGTATGATCTTGTTTCACATGAAGTTCAAAAATAGGCAAAGTGAATCTACGGAGGTGGAAATCAGAAGAATTAATCACGTCTGGCGTGCTGACTGGGAAAAAGCAAGCAGGGGCCTCTCGGATGCTGCAAATGTTCTGTATCTTCATCTAGGAGGTGACTGCCTATGGAAGACTTATACACTCTATGTTTTATTTCAATTAAAATAAAAGCAAAGATAATAGCGAATCTAGCTCACATTTTTAAAAATAAAATACCAATACTTCAGTATGATGTGAAATAAATACCAAAAATATCAGGATCTTTTCTTGGTCATTGCTTCAACCTCTGTCCATGAAAGTGACCACCCACCAAGTCGCTGGCCTCTGTGTCTTGGTCAGGAAACATGCAGGGCCCAGCAGGTTCACCTAAGGTAGCAGTAGTTTCCCAAAGGAAAAGATCTGCCACTCTTATTAAAAGAAGGGCGGGGGTTCTTGGAGAGGACTTGGGAGAGGACTCCATATATATGTAAATGTGTCAGGAGAAAATGAATATGAAGTGGGAGTAATAAATGCTCTCCATAAAGACGGCAGAACGGAAGGGTGCTGTTGAAATGCAGAATTCTGCAAAAGCCAGAAACACAATATAGTGAGCATCAATCCTTGGAGAAATTACATTTTGGGTCCTGATGATGTTGACGTGGAAACTACAGCCTATCTTATCAGGGGTACCAACTGTAACCAGCTGGGTTTCAGGCAGGCAAGAGTGTAAGGTGTGGTTTCAGATTCATCATTTAAGAAGGAGGGTGACTGTCAGAGGCAGAAGAGTTCATAAGAGAACATCAGACATTCCTCTGTTTCTGGTGCCAGGGATCGAACCCTGGGCCTTGCTCATGCTAAGGATGTCCTCTTGCACTGAGCTACATTCCCACGTTGGGACATTCCTTCCTTTAATTGAAGTTTGCATTTGCTGAGGCATGCATTTATTTAATTGATACTTATTGAGCAACTATTATATGCCTCAATAGACCCTTAAGAGGATTTGTCTGAGTGGTCATGGAGTTAGATTGCCTGGACTCCTGCTGGCTCTACCCCTTACTAGTTTGTAACTCTGGGCAGATACTTAAAATCCCTGTCTTCGTTTTTTTTTTCTCATTGTAAATGAGGAATAATAAGTTTAAGCATATTAAGTGATGCATAATGAAGCTGCTGGGAAGATTACATTATGAATTAATATATGTAAAAAATGCTGAGAAAAATATCTGCTCCATATAAATTATGGCTATTTTTGTTAGTGACTCTACCCTCATGAATTGCATACACACACACACACACACACACAGAGAGAGAAAATGGGAAGGTAGTGGCCAACCTAAAATCTGTATGGACTTTATCTGATAGTCATTAGTTGCACACTTAGTACACGCCACGCTCCATGGTTAGGGATTGGCATGCGTGTGGGGAAGCATGTGCATCCTTCAGTGTCAAAGAGGCTGGTGGAGAGAAGACAGGAAAGGTTCCTGGCTGCAATGCCATATGGTAGGGGAGATGCCCTCCTCACACAAGATGAGCCACAGGACCCTCTAACTGGGAAAACAAGAGAGGAGAGAGGAAGAAGTACTGAACTGTGCTTTGAAAAGCAGTGAGCATCTCCTACTGGGTTGGTGAAGAAGGGCCTTCAGGCAAAATCGTGAAAGGTTTAAATTGAAACCAGAGGGTCTCGATTCCAGACCTGCTTCCCTGAAACCCCACTAAAATGATCTCAAGCACATACAAGGATGTCAAGTCCCTACAACAGGCCTTCTGTGTCGACACCAAAGGAAGAAATGTTCTTTTCAAGAAATTCTACGAAAATTCAGAAAGCAAAGTCTCGTCTATTTGAACCGAGGCCCTGTGTCCTCTTCTCCACTCTCCCAGCTTGGCAAGGGGGAGACTCTACTCCAGGTAGATGGAGTCAAGAACACAGACTTCTCCTCCCCAGCTCCCAGGCAGAGGGCGATCCTTCTGGAAAGTGTCAGAATACGGGCATTTCTCATCCTTCCTCCAAGGACTTGCTGCTGAAGCTTAGTTCTAGGCAAGTGCATCTGAGAGGCAGGGCTCATGTCTCCTGCTCGGTCTCATTGATGAGACAGAAAATTTTCCCCGAGCAGGACACTGCTGAGAGTATTTCCCTGGCTTGTGGGCTGGGCTGGGGCTTCCATGGTGGGAGGGGCCCCCCTTCCAGAGCACTCAGCTCCTAAAAGGGGGGTACCCCTTGCAAAGGAACCTGCCATTTATCTTCTATCAGTGCCTTAAGCTGTGGTCGAGGGGTCTTATCCAGGGAGAGAGTAAGCCATAGGCCACAGGACCCCCAATCTCTTCCAAAGGAACCCACTCTGTCTGCAGCCAAGTGTGGGGCAAGGTCAAGGCTGAGGGTGCCTTGAACACCATGCGGGTGGTGGGAAGGGCAATCAGGAGGAGGCGGGTAGGTGCATCAGTCAAGCTGTTGGCCAGCAGGTTTGCCAGAAACTGATTTTGTCACTACAGATCACAAACCTCAGGAAAGTATGGCCTCAAAAGGGCCCCGATTGGACTGAATCAGTTTGTGGGGCCGATTCATACTCCAGGCGGTTGTTGAAGACGATAAAACAGTTAATAGCGTAGAATATTCTGTGCTGTTAGAGGAAAGGCTACTGACGGAAGGCCCTGCTCAAACCATTGTCATCCCAGGATAATACTCTGGCTGTGCCGCCTGAGGAACGGGGTCACAGGCTGCACACGGCATCCAGGAAGGGGAAGTAAACTTAATAAAAAAAAAATAATCGAGTCTGGCACTAAAGAAATAAACAATTAAATTACAATAACAAGCCCCAGAGAGAAGAGCACTTTACTAAGTTGTTGCATATATATCACCTCAAATGTCTAGTTTCTAACAACAACAAAAAAAGTTGAGAAATAAAGAGAACAGAAAAAAAATGATCCATATGTTAAGAAAGGGGTGGGGAATGGGCAACAGAAACTGTCTACAAGAGTAACGAGGTGTCAGATTGAACAGGTAAAGACCTCAAAGCTGCCATTATAATTATTTTCAAAGCCTCAAGGGGATCATGATCAATAAGCAAAGACAGGTATGATAGCAATGTCCTCACATGAAGAATGTCAATAAAGAGATAAAAATTATTTAAAAAAAACAAGTGGAAATCACAAAGTTGAGAAGCAAATGGAATGACAAATCGAATAGAAGGGCTCAGTGTAGATTGGAACTGACGAAAGACAGAATCAGAGAGATTGCACAATATGAAGAACCAACAAATGAATTAAAATTGATCAGGACACTTACAGGCACCCACAGGATAGGAGTATTGGAAGGAAAGGGGAGGGGAGGGGGAAAAAGATATTCAAAGAAATAATGTCTGCAACTTCTTAAAGGCATTGGAATGTACTCACCTAAGAATCTCAACCAAGTCCAACCAAGAACCACAGACTTATCATAATAAAAGATAAGGAGAAATATCTTTAAAGTAGCAAAAGAAAAATACCTCCTCACTTACAAGGAGCCTCGATAAGATTAACAGTTGATTTCTCATAAGAAACACTGGAAACCAAAAGATAGTAGAATAAAATATTCAAAGTGCTTAAAGGAAACAACATGAGCCCACATTCTTCTCTGAGATAGACCAGACTTTGTGCCACAATATAAACCTCAAAAAACTTAAAATTTCATATAAAAATTTCCCCCAAAATTTTGATACATATCCAGCCACAACAGAATAAAATCGGGAATTAATAAAAAGAAATTTAGGCAATTTAAAAATATGTCAAAATTGAACAACCAATTCCTAAGTAAATAATGGGCCAAAGAATCTATCAAAAGGAAAAAAACAGAAAATAGTTCTAATAAATGAAAATGGAGACAGGAAATACCAAAATCTGTGGGATGCTGCTAATGCAGTACTCTGAGGGAAATTTGTAGCTGCAAAATGCCTATATGAAAAAAAAGAAGAAAGTCTCATTCATAAACTTCCACCTAAAAACAATGGGAAAAGAGGGACAAGCTAAATAGAAGACAAGCAGAAGAAAAAGTAATAAGGTGAATGTTAACGACATGTAAAACAGGAAGACAATAGAGAAAATTGATAAGATGAAAAGGTGATCGTTGTAAAGACCAAAAAAAGAGAGCTCTTTAGCTGAGGCTGCAAGATACAAGATGAATATGGAAACTAGGTGTATTTTCATACACTTCCAACAAACAATCCGAAAAGAAAATTCCATTTGCAACAGCAGCAAAAGGAATCAAATACAGAGGGGAAAATTTAACAAAAGATAAAATGTATGCTCTGGAAATTACAAAATGTTATTGAAAAGTAATTAAGGAAAAATGTAAAAAAGTGGGGGAAACATTTCCCGTTCTTTGACTGGATGACTCATTATTGTTAAGGTGGCAAACCTCCGCCAATTATCTGCATATTTAACACAATTCCTATCAGAACCCCAAATGGCTTCTTTGTAGAAACTGGCAAATGGATTCTAAACTCCACATAGAATCGCAAGCAACCCATGAGAGCCAAAGCAATCTGGGGAAGGAAGAGAGAAACTGGAGAATATATTCTTCCTGATTTCCAACTTTACCACAAAATGACAGTAATTAAGACAATGTGGTCCTGACCTAAGGATATAGATATAGATGAATGGAATGGAGTTGAGAGTCCAGAAATAAACCATGTATCTATGGCCAACTTATTTTCAAGAAGCGTGTCAAGACCATTCAAAGAGAAAAATAAGTCTTTTCCATAAATAGAGTTTTGATAACTGGATACCATATGCAAAATAATGAAGCGTGAGTTACCTTACATCACACAAAAACTCAAAACGAAACCTAAGTGAAAAAGCTTAAACTATAAAATTCTTACAAGGAAACATATTAGTATTAAGAATATATTAAAAAAAACTCAAAAAACCCCCAAAATACCACAATTAATAAATGGGCAAATGAACTAAAGCAGATACTTCTCCAAAGAAGAAGAAATACAAATGCCAACAAATGTATAAAAAAAATGTTCAACATCTTTAGCATTTAGGAAAACACAAATCAACACTACACTGAGATTTCAGCTCACCCAGCCATCAAGAACACAAACAGAGCCAGGCACAGTGACACATGCTTGTCATCCCAGCAGCTAGAGAGACTGAGGCAGGAGGATCCCAAGTTCAAAGCCAGCCTCAGCATCAGCGAGGCCCTACGCAACTCAGTGAGATCCTGTCTCTAAATAAAATACAAAATAGGGCTGGGGATGTGGCTCAGGGGTTGAGCGATCCTGAGTTCAATCCCCAGTACCAAAAAAAATATACAAACAATAAAAAGATAGGCTATGGGGGAAAGGAACACTTTTTTACACTATTGGTGGGATTGTAAATTAGTACAACCACTATGGAAATCAGAACGCAGTTCCCCCAAAAGACTAGGAAGGGAACCCTTCTATGACCCAGCCATACCACTCCTGGGTATTTCCCCTAAAGAATTAAAGTCAGTATTCTACAGTGATACCTGCATACTTATGTTTATAGCAGCACAATTCACAGTAGCCAAACTATGAAACCAGGCTAAGTGTCCATCAGTGGGTGAGCTGATGAAGAAAATATGTATTATGGATACACAATAAAGAAAATTAAGTATACGTACATAATGAAGTTTTATTGAGCCATAAAGATGGATAAAATGTCATACACAGAAAAATGAATGAAAATGGAGAGCCTTATGTTAAGCAAAATGACAGACTCAGAAAGTCAAGGGTCTTGTTTTCCTTCTTATGTGAAAGCTAGAGAGGAAAAAAGAAAAGAAAGATGGGGGTGTGTGGTGGCGGGGGTTCTCATGACAACTGAAGGGAGATCAGTAGAGAAAAGCCCAGGGGACAGGTGGTGGGGGGAGGAGGAGGGAAGAGAAAGGGGAAACACTGAGGAATGATATTGGCCAAATAATATTGTTAAATAATTCACATGAAACAAATAATGTAAAATTATGTTGCACCAACAAAAATAGGAAAAAAGGAAAAATAATGGTAAATCTTCATGACCCTAGATTTGGCAATGGATTCTTAGATATGAAAAGCAAAAGCTACAAAACAAAACTAGACAAATTGAACTTCATCAAATTTTTAAAACTTTTCATTTCAAAAGGTACAAACAGGAAAGCAAAAACAAAATCCGACCGTGGACGGTAGAAAATATTTGCAAATCACAGATACCATAAAGGACTTTCATCTAAAGAATATAAGAGAGTCTTGCAATTTGATAAGAACAAGTAGCTCCATTTGAAATTGGGCAAAGGATCTAGCTAGAGACTGACCTCTTTTAAAAAGCTTATTAATATTATGAATTAATACATTATATTAATATCCTATTTATATTATTAATTAATATCATATCTTGTATTGGTATGATTTGGGTATGTAATATTGATGAAACTATGTAACAGAATCATATATTATATATGGTGCAGTTTTTAACATGTGCTATTTTGTGACCGGCTTCTTTCCATCATCCATTTGTCCTTTGCATAAGATGATCGGATGAGGAAAATCCATGCAGACAGTAAATTGGGGGTTGCTCATGGCTGAGGAGGATTGGGGAGATAACAGCTCGAGTCTGGGTCTCCATGGAAAACCGGTAGGAGAACACAAAGTTTCGAGAAAGCTCCATAACGTTGGTCTAGATAATCATTTTTTGAATAAGAACCTCAAAGCACCAGCCACCAAAGCAAAGATGTCTCGCCAACGACCGGTGCTGATGAGATGAACCGGGCTCAAAAGAGCCGGCTGCAACACGGAGCTAGGAAAACCGCGAAAAGCACGGGACACAAAAGTGATTTTCCTATGGAGGGTAGGACTGCTCTTTAATCTTAAGGGCCAGCTTCCACACTGGAAAAGGAGCCCTGGAAAAAGAGAGCGTGCACCCAGAATCTATTTTTATAGGGGGACCCACAAAGGAGTTTCCATAGAATGTTCTTCACCAAATAAGGCAGGGGACAAGGTTTCAAGGGTGGAGTCTTGCTTCACGGTGTCCTGTGGTTAGCACATTGATTGACATCTTGGCAAGTCACGCCCATCTCAGGTGCTATGTGGGATCCCAGGCAGAGCAAGAGGAGAGATGTACTTGCATCCTGCAGCCCAATCAGCATGCAATGCCAGACGGTCCCGTCATATGGCTACTGTGAGCATAGCTCACACACAGCCCATGGATGGCTCATGACAAAAACGGATGAGTGGGACTACACCCAAATAAACACTTCTGTAAGAACCCCAGACTGATGCACCAACCTACGGAGTGGGGGAAAGTCTTTGCAACGCACATGTCAGACAAGAGCTAAGATATGTAATGAGCTCCAGCCACTCAATAGTGAGAACACAACCTGATCCTGTCCAGTGCACAAAGGATACCATCAGACATTCCTCAAAAGTAGAAATGCAAATGGCCAATGGGTACATGAGAAATGTTCAAAATCACTGATCTCCGGGATCTATAAAGAACTCAAAAAAACTTAACACCAAAAAAAACCCCAAATACCTCAATCAATATATGGGCCAAGGAATTGAACAGACACTTCACAGAAGAAGAAATACAATCAATCAACAAACATGAAAAAATGTTCATCATCTCTAGCAATTAGAGAAATGCAAACCAAAACTACCCTAAGTAGGACTGAGGTTGTGACTCAGTGGCAGAGCGCTTGCCTAGCATGTGTGAGGTCCTGGGTTCAATTATCAGCACCACATATAAATACATAAAATAAAGGTCCACTGACAACTAAAATATATATTTTTTTAAAAATCTAAGATTTAATTTCACTCCAGTCAGAATGGTAATTATTAAGAATACAAGCAATGGTAAGTGTTGACAAGGATGTGGAGGAAAGGTGCACTCATACATTGCTGATGGGACTGTCAATTGGTGCAACCACTATGAAAAGCAGTGTGGAGATTCCTGAGAAAACTGGGAATGGAAACACCATTTGACCCAGTTATCCCACTCCTTGGTATATACTCAAAAGACTTAAAATCAACATACTACAGTGACGCAGCCATATCAATGTTTACAGCAGCTCAATTCACCATAGCTAAACTATGGAACCAACCTAGATGCCCTTCAACAGATGAATGGATAAAGAAAGTGTGGTACATAGACACAATGGAATATTACTCAGCCCTAAAGAAGAATGAACTTATGGCATTTGCTGGAAAATGGATGGAACTGGAGAATATCCTGCTAAGTGAAATAAGCCAGTCTCCCAAAACAAAGGCTGAATATTTTCTCTGATAAGTGGATGCTGATTCATTATGGGGACAGGTAGTGAAGAATGACGGAACTTGGGATTGTGCAGAAGGGAGTGAGGGGAGGGGTGGGGCTGTGGGGATGGGAAGGACGGTAGAATGAGACAGACATTATTGCCTTATATATATGTATGATTCCACTACTGGTGTGACTCCGCACCATGTGCAGCCAGAGGATTGAGAAGTTGTGCTCCATTTATGTATAATGTGTCAAAATACATTCCACTGTCACATATAACTAATTACAACAAATTAAGACATTTTTTAAAAAAAATCACTAATCCAGCAGAGGAATGTAAATTAAAGCCACAATAATATATCAACTCACAACTGTTGGAATGGCTGTTAGTGGGGGGAAAAAAGATGTGTTTTTTTTGGGGGGGGGGTCGTGGAGTCCGAGAACAGTCAGTACAGCTATTGTGGGAAAGAATATGGAGGTTCCTTGAAAAGTTAAAAATAAAACTACTGTTGAATCCAGCATCGCCACACTGCTGGGTATAGAGCCAAAGGTAATTAAGTCAGTGTGTTAAAAAGGTATCTGCATTCCCAGATTCGTTCCAGCATTATTCACAAGATACGGAATCAACCCTATCTCAGAGGACCATCAACGAACGAAAACGTGGTGTGCACACACAGTGGAATACTATTTAACCTTAAACAGGAAACTCTCCCATTTCTGATGACATGGATGCCCTTGGAGGACATTATGCTAAGGTCTTATTTATCTCTGGAATCTGAAAAGCTGAGCTGGTGAAAGCAGAGAGTGTTTATCGAGGCTGGAGCGGGGGGGGGGGGGTGGGAGATGCTGGTGAAAGTGTCTAAAATTAAAGTCAGACAGAAGGAAGGAGTTCCAGAGGTCTGTTGTACGACAGGTTGACTTGAGTCAGTCATGACGGGTTGTATGGTAGAAAAGTACTAAGAGCCTATTTTATACATTGACACTACACACAAAACCTGATATGAATGTGAGGTGACACAGTTAATGATATTGATTCAGTCACCCCATAGTGTACACAGGTTTCAAAACAACGTATTGTAATGACAAAACATGTGATGTTTGTTTATTTATCATTCTATGAATTCTGTTATGGTTTAGATATTAGGTGTCCCCCAAAAGCTCATGTGTGGGACAATGCAAGAAAGTTTAGAGATGGAATGATTGGATTATGCTCTCTGATCACCATATGGGCTGCCTCCCTCCACCACACTCTCCCACCATGATGTGCTGCCTCACCTCGAGCCCCGAGGGATGGAGCCAGCTGTCTCTGGACTGAGACCTCTGAAGACATAAGCCCTTACATAAACTTTCCCTCCTCTGATTGTTCTTGTTGGGTCTTTTAATCAGAGCAGTTAAGAAGCTGACTAAAACAGCATCTATTTGTTTATCTGTGGTACTGGGGACTGAATCCAGGGGTACTGGGTTCAATCACCACTGAGCTGCATCCCAAGTCCTTTTCATTTTGAGACAGGATCTTGCTAGGTTGTCCAGGCTGGCCTTGAACTTGCTACCCTCCTGCATCAGCCTCTTGAGTAGCTGGGATTACAGGCATGCGGTGCCCACCAAATAAATATACAATCTCTACTTGTCAATTTTAAAAAGGAATATAGAGTTTCTTTGGTGATTGGGGGAGATAAAAATGTTCTAAAATGGATCGTGACAATGGTTGTCCATATCTCTGAATATACAAAAACCTATTGAATTGGATACTCTAGTTGAATGAATTACATGGTTTGCAAATTATTTCTCAAGAGAGCTATTATTTTTTTCAGGGTCTTCTTTTCTTTTTTTATCCTTTTTCCGGTGTTGAGGATGGAACCCAGGGCTTCCCACCTGCTAGGCAAATGCTCTGCTGCTGAGCTACACCTCTAGACTTGGAAAAAGATTCTTCTAAAAGATGTAGCAAAACCAAATAAAATGAAATAAAATGTTAAACCTAGAAGCTAAAATAGCCACTCATATTTCCTAAGTATTTACGGTATGGTCAGCACTGTGACCCTTGGTACACTACTGTGTACCAGCTAGACTCGGCTTCAGTGGGGATTAAAGAAGTTTCCTGCCTTATGCAACTCACTCTTGAGCAGAGAGGGACAGATGGGAAACACACATACACTACGCAGAGGTGACTGTGAAGAACACAGCAGGGTCAATGTACCAAAAATGGCCTGGCCTTCGCTGGCAGGGCGGGGCCAGGTGAGCTGGCTGGTGAGCTCACATCGTGGCAGGGTCACCCCTGAGGGAAGTAGGACCAGGGAGGCAGAAGGTACCAAGCGCCAGGAGCAGCTGGTGCCCAGGCTTCAGGGTGCGGCTGGGCTTGATGTGGGACGGCCAAAGCACAGAGGTCAAGTGTACCCGGCTGCGATCAGCAAGAAGGAGAGTGGCAAAGACCCACAGGGTGGACACAGGGTGAGGAGCGGCAGGACTTCACAGTTAGCGCCGAGGTCTGCCCCGACACGGTGTCCTTCACTCCATGGCAACGCATCAAGGACATCTTCCCAGCCTCTCGGAAGGTCCCCGTATAGGAGTTGAGCGTCCACAGTCTTGCCCAAGGTTTTTCAAAATCTGCGTTGCCACCCCTTCCTAGTGCCGTGAAATTAATGCAGTGTGCTCGAAACAGCATTTTTTAAAAATGGAATGAAAAATACACAAGTACAACAGGTGTGTGTGAGTGTACATGCACAAGCACATTACTAGTTGTGATACAAAGTGCCCTTACTGAGGGTCACGTTCAAGTGTTTGACCTGACTCTAGTCCATGCCCCACACACGCGGCCCTACTGGACCACACACACACACCTGCAGCAAAGGCACCTTGGCAGGTGATTTGTATGGAGCCGCCTGCACTGTCAACAAGTTAATTGATCCAAAAGACAAACTTGCCTGCAGCTACAGAACCAAAAAAGGTCTTCGGTGTTAATTGAGATGTTTGCTTTAAGCAAGGCGGCCATTGCATGGTGATGAGGCTAGGTTTTCGCTGTGTTTCCTTACCACAGCTCCTGGTGTGCAGAAGAGTCCCCCAGACCCAGCATAATGGATCCCCTTGAGTTCAGATATAGCACCGAAGGGAGGGACCCATGGCTTCCTCCAAACACCATGGGAGGCCCCTCATAAGTGGGGTTATCGGGGTCAGATAGCAGGTCACATGCTGTCATGTGACCCTGGACAAGTAGAATCACTCCTTTGAACCTCAGTGTCATTTGTCTTCTGCAAAATAGGGGTAACCTGATAACCAACCTGGGTGACCTAGGAAAGATGACTAATAATTTATACCCAAGACGACACTTGACCATGCATGTTAACCCAGGTAGTCCTCACTTGCCATTAAGAGAAGAAGAACATACTATCTCCACTTTACAGATGAGGAAACTGAGATCAAAGAGGCTCCGTCGCTTGTAAGGTCCCGTAGCTGGTAACTCACGTGAGCTGAGCTTCAAAATAAGGCAATCTGACACCACGTCCCACACAGACAGATCCCATGTTCTGTTTACTTAGTGAGATGGTACTGTGGATGATTCATGATACACAGAGGGTCATGAGTTACTTATGTAACACTTCCACAGTGTTTACTGAACACATCTACAGGTATCATTTCATCCTCACAACAGTCTTAGGAGGTAAAGACATTATCGTCTCCATTCCGTAGGTAAGAAACCAGACAGAGTTTAGGTAGATTGTGCAGGGTCACAGGTCACACAGCTGTACGCAGAATTAGGATTCATGCCCAGGTGACACTACTGGTTATCTATGGCGAGTCCTGCTTCCCCACATGCTGAAGTATAATATTAGAGAAGCAGCCGAGGCAAGCACATAAAGGAGGGTTTATTTAAAAAGGGGCAATACAGACGTCTCCTGAGAGGGATTCCTCAGGTATCCTGGTACCCCAGGAAGGGAGTGTGTTCTGCCTCTTTTATCCATCCTAGATTGTCTTTGCTGTCCTGCTCTCTTCCCCTTCTCTCTCTCCTTCCTGCATACCTGACTAGGCCCAGGAGATGTTCCAGTGGATGGCCAACAGGTGAGAAGCAGATGGGCAGGTGGGGCCAAGGTGGGGTGATCCAGGCAGGAAGGGGGCCCAGGGTGCTTTAATGAGCAACTTCTACAACTCCCTGGAGAGAGGGTCAGTCCCTGGGGATAGGCTAATACCTTAGTAGCAGGTTGGAGCAGGAGCGGGTACTCTTGACAAGGGGGGAGGACGGGCTCTGAAGGCATGAACCTGTCAATTCCTCAGGGGCAGTTTTCAACCTCCCCAACCCCGATTGGCCTTCCTTCTCTAGACCCGACCCGGACCACCTATCGGCACTGACTGCCTGTCTTTAATTCTGGCTTCACGGGCAGCCGGGCTACAGAGCCTGGAAGTCCGACCACTTGCCCGTGGGGCCTGTGTTTCCATGGAGCATGCTGGCGCCCACCCTCCACTACCCTCCCCTCCTTCCAGCCCTTCCCAGCTTGGAACAGCAGTTCGGGAGAAGGACTATGTGGTCAGCCAGCTTGGTGCTGGAATTGTAACTGGCACCTGGTGGCCGGCCCTGTGAACTCTGGCAGGCTCCCTCTCCTCCCTGAACCTCATGTCCCCCCAGGGTGGGATGATAACAAGGTGCCTGTCTCCTAGGATTGCTTTGAGAGTGAATGAAGTGATTCATACTGAGTCCTCAGCCTAGAGCTGGCAGATCAGGTGCTCAGTACTTGTGATGGGTTACAGCCCCACAGCGGGTCTCTGTTCGTCCCCCTCCTCAACTGGACTAAGGGTCCAGAAGGCAGGAGGGAGTGTGGCTGGGGTCAGGGAAGACTCAGGTAGTGGAATTGAGAGAGTTAACGTGGAAGAGGATAGTGACCTGTCCCTCCTTTACTTACCCATCCTTTCAGTAACCCTGGGTCAGGTCAGCTCAGAGCAGGATTGTGCCAGGGGTGCAGACGCCAAGATCCAAACAGCCCAACTAAGGAACCAGGCAGGAATAGAGGAAGGAGACAACCTTCCGTCTTATTAGCTAATCTTTTATAGCTACAGTTTTCAAGACATGTTCAGAAGAATTGAGCTCCGCTGCCATGGGGTCTCAATAGCTCTATCATTGATATATTTCCTAAAAGGGTAGATGACAAAAAGAAGAAAGAGAAAAAGAGAGAGGGGGAGGGAGGGAAAGGAAAGGCAGAAATAGAGAAGGGAGGGAGAGAGGGAGGGAGGGGAATGAGGGAAGAGATTTGTTTGCTTCCGCGAGGGGACTTCTAGGATCCTTTAACATGCAAGCATGCACCGTGAATTGCAATAAAATGGTGTCGCAGTTGATTGCAGTTTCCAAACTTTGTGGACTGAAGAAAGCCTCATCAAATCCTCTAACAAGTACATGCTTCCACAGCCTGAGATCTCCCAGGAAACAGATCCTGAAACAAGGACTATAATACGTTTGCTTGAGAGGCATAAGAAGCAGCCATCGGAAAGAGGGCAAGGTGTACTTTCCAGCTAGCCACCACCACGGGCTGCTGGACACTAAGCCCAGCGGGAATCGGGGCGAATGCACACCTCGTCATGACCCCACTTGAGGGCTGTGGAGGGGGGATATTGAAGACATTTCTCAGCCTTGGCACTACTGACCTTCAGGGCTGGATCATTCTGTTATGGGCTCCCCGTCCTGGGTGCTCTATAACCTTGGGCAGCATCCTTGGCCTCCACTCACCGGACCCCAGGAGGACCCCAACCCCTCCCCAGTCATGATCAACAAAACCATCTCCAGACATTGACCAACTTGCACTTGCTGCTGGAACCCTGCTGTAGAACAATGCTTGCGGGTCAATGGCTGGGGAACATTGGAGAAAGAACATTATTTCATCAGGAAAACCAGAGAGAATGGCATTCAATGCCTAGAGTTAAGCCAAAAAAAAAAAAAGTTGCTAAAGGTGAGAAGGCTTATGAAGTGACCAGGACGGGAGATGTGAGGTGCTGACCGTACCTACCTCTCCCCAAACCCCTTGAGAAACCCTCTGGTACAGGACCATTTTAGCAAATTCCATGGAACTGTCACATGAGTCAATCACCTGTCACTCAACCTGCAGGTCAGTTCTAATTTAATGTTATACATAATAATGAACATTCTTATTGTCTTACCTTTGTCCGTATTCATGATAATCTAGGTTATGTTCATCCAAGTAGAATTTCAAAATTCTTTGAAATCGAATTTCTGACTGAAAGAGCTGATACTGTTAAGGATTCCCTTTCGTCTCACAGACAGTCCTCCCATCAGCACGATGGGAATGGATCTGTTTTCTTACAACTGAACCAGCTCTGAGTGTTATATATTTCTCAACTGTTGCCATTTTGCTAAGCAAAAACAGACATTTGTTTTTAATTGCATTTTATAGGTGAACTTCTCATGTTTCCTATTTTGTGAAGTCCAAGTTCAAAGCTTTGCCCATTATTCCGCTGGAGGGTCTGCTTCTGAGCATTGGGGAGGTGCTCCTCCCGCCCGCCTCTGAGCTTTGCTTGGCACCCCAGGTCTCTCAGGCCTCCCATCACCCTGCAGCTGGGAGTGACTGTCAACTTTGGGCAGAACTGCAGACGTGAGTCAGTCCAGTCTAATTAGCTCTGAATCTCCTGCCTCTGAGGCACAGTTTTCCAGACCCATCGGTGGTGCCTGGAACCTGAAGCTTCCAGGAGCAGATCGTGCCCTCCAGTGTGTGGGTCCATCCTGCCTCAAGCTCCCTGCCCATCTCCACAGAGGGCGGGACGATGGGGAAATCCCACCACCAGGACCCCAGGTAGAAACTGACCGTAAGTGTAGATTCTTTGTCATCAAGGAGAGAGGCACAAACCCCCGTCACACATCAGAGCTTCCTTCCAGAAGAAACAAACTATGGAAAGAGAGACAGAGTGATTTTTTTTACAGTGGAGAAGCCTGACAAACAGTATCCTAGGCCAGTGATCAAGTTCAATATCAACAGCCATAAATCATTTTGATGGCATGCACCCTTGCTTTGACCTCTACGGTCTTCCTCCTAAAAGCCCATTAACTCGTCTTTTCTTTTTCCTTTTGCAGTACTGGGGATTGAACCCGGGGCCTTTCTACCACTGACCTACATCCCCAGCACTCCACTCCTTTTTTGGAGACAGGGTCTCACTAAGTTGCTGAGGCTGGCCCTGGGACTCATGATCTTCCTGCTTCAACCCTCCAAGTTGCTAGGATTACAGGCATGAGCCACCGTGCCTGGCACCCGTTACCTCATCTGATTGTGAGAAAATCATCAGTTGAAATCCAATGGAGGGGTATCCTACAAATACTTGGCCAGGACTCCTCAATCATGGGTACCATCTGTAAAGTGCTTACTAGGTGCAATGGAAAACATTTCATCGTCTCAGTTAATTCTCACAATACTCTACAAGGTTGTTACCATTCTTGTGCCAATTTTGGCAATAAGAAAATGTAGGTTAGATAGCTAGGGGATGTCCAAGACAGGACATTGAAGGCAGATCATCCCTAGAGCCCATACACCTAACCAGGACAATGACTCCTCTAATCAAGAGACAAGACTATAAACCCAACAAAAGTAGGAATTGTAGTTTGCCTTCACAAATGTACTTCCTTTTCTTGGCCCATAGTAGGTGTTCATTAAATATGTATTAAATGATTTCATAAGTGAATGAATGGATGGGGGAAATTTATATACTGTGGAAGTGTGTATTTTCATGGTGATTATTATCATTTATACCAGCTATCGATTGATTACATCACTCTTAAAACTCGGTAGTTTAAAGCAATATTAATCTTTTATCACTTCTCACATTTTCTGTGGGTCAGAATCTTGGGACCCACAAATGTCTGGCTTGGCTGAGTGGTTCTGCTTTAGGGACCATCATGTGGTTTTGTAGTCAAGGTGTTGGCCTGACCTGCAATCACCTGGAGGCTGACGGGAGCTGGAGGATCAGCTTCCAAGGTTGCCACCCATATGACTATTGGCAGGACGCCTCAGTTCCTCTTCACATGGGCCTCTCCTCAGGGCTGCTTGAGCATCCTCACACCATGGTGTCTGGCTTCCCCCAGAGTCAACAATTCCACAGGCCAAGGTAAAGGCTGCAGTGTCTTATGACCTATCCTTAGAAGTCATATCTCATCTTCTATTGGTTTCATGATGTAATTCTTATTCAACTTGGGAGGGAACTACAGAAAGACATCAATTCTATGAAGTAAGGATCACTGGGGGCCATCTTGGAGACCATTATTCATCTCTTTGACCTGACACTGGAGTTGGAGTTCTCTGTATTGCCCTTCTGCGATCCAAGATTGGGATAAAGACATAAATAGGTCACTCCTGTTCTAGGTCATCCCTTGAAGACTAGCATAAACTCATGGAAGGGGGACAAGGGTTCTCAGTGGACTGAAAACAAATCCCTTTGGTTCTGGTCACCATTTCTGGTGATATGTCTTGGTACCCAACTTGATCTCCTCTTGGCCTGGTTGGTTCCTGAGGCCTCTGAGAAATGCCTTTGTAGTTTCTCATCTCTTTCTGTTTCCCACATGGAAATATTAAAATGGTTTTAGTATTTGTACCTATTAGGCTAACTCTAGTGGAAACTGGTTCTGAACAAACTAGAAAATGGAAGGACTTTGTCTCTGAATCCTTTTTTCTTTCAGTCTCTCCTCCTCTTTGTTCCTCAGCAGACAGGGTCTCCACCCTTCAGTACCCTGACCCATTTCCTTTCCAAGCCAACATGTCTCACGGTCCTACTGTCCTCTTAGTGTGACAACAGCATTGTCAGTCCTTAACACTATGGCATAGATAATACCCTACGACTCCAAGTCCTCGACTTCTTTTCTTGATGACTTATCTTTTCCTTTTGTTGACCATCCCAAGGTGGCTAAAGAAAAAGAAATTGGCCAGAGAACAAAATTCCATGTATGTCCCCAACTCAACACCCTTGCTTTCTGGTCATCTCAGGCCAAAGTCCCTTCTGTTTTCCCTGAGTTACTAATATGGACCTTATAATGGTTACACAACCATCCAGAACTATTCCCTGCCATTTTTTTTACCCTATCCTCTGCCTAAAAGGTGATTTCTATTAGCTACGTGAAGATGCCACCTTGTCCTCTGACTCGGGGAGGGTATTTCTCTGCCTCGTTCTCTCCCTGCCAGGCTGCAGTTTTCCAATGGTTGTGGCTATCAATGGCCACAGCTGATCGGTCTTTCACAACCCCGGGTCATGAAGCATTCATAAACCCCATGGCTTCCCTTGTCCCTCCAGACTCCGTGCATTAACGGCTCCTCCTCCGATGCCAGCCCTTGGGTGGCTCACAGTCCTTGGTGGTCTCCTTAAACCTGCCCCTGCCTCTGTCAACAATCCAGTCCTCTCTCCCCATTATCCCTTTTGAATACGCCCTCTGTCTGCTGCTGGGACCCTGAAGAATGCAGACTCCCTCGCTGATCCTCACCTGCCTCCTTTTCTTCCCTGGCAGCAGCTGCAGGAATCTGCTCCCAAATTCTACGATGCAGCAGCCAAATCAGCCAAGCCTCAAAGAGCTGTGGCAAAGCCCCGGGGTCTGCGGAGATGAGGCATTAAGGGTGAAGGAGGCAAATGCCTCGGGAGAGATGGGCCCCAGCTGTTGAGTGTGGTGCCAGTTAAGGGGACAGGGTGGGGTGGAGAGGGGGAGAGAGGTGCCACACCACCCTCCCCAGCTCCGGTGGAGGTAACTGCTGCTTCCTTCCACTCATGTTCTGCAGAAACATCCTCCATGGGTGCTGGAGAGGGTGCATCCAGACCAGAGCTTCCGTATCCATCAGGGAAGTTTCTAGAACTAAAGATAAGAGCCGGCAGGGTGCTGAAACCAGGCATCCCCATGTTTGAAAATAGAGTGTAATAATAGAAAATTTGAGGCATGTGAGGAAAACGAACCAGATGACTGTCATGGAGAGAACAGGTCGCTCCTCAGAGTTCCCCAAAGGAAAAGCACAGCGCGCCGGGGCGGGGGATGGGGTCGTAGAGACGCACCAGGGTTGATCTGGAGAGCAGGGGACCCGTGGGAAGGTGCCTGTACAGCAGTATCCATAGGAAGGAACAAGAGAAACAGGGTCAGCGGGTCAGGGTTGGCTAGTCGGAATCATGAGGGCAGCAGAGTTGGTCAAGGAGATAGCTGGGGGTGGGCTCTAGTCTGGGTTTGCATTTGAGAAGGCACACTCCGCGGGCAGGTCATTTATTACCTCCAGAGATCAGCTAACCGCAAAAGGGATCATTACAGGAAGATCAGCAAGGCACCAGACGTCAAGATCCAGAAAGGAACGATGAATACACCCCAAGATGGACTTTCAAAGGCACTTGCACCCCACCGGAGGAGTCTAGGTATGTCAAAAGGCAGCCAGAGGTCACAGAATACTCCAGACAGGGACCAGAGGAACACACCAGGACGGGCGGGAGAAGTTCCCATGGGCACATCGGCTCTCGTTGAATGAGCTGCTCCCCTTCCACCGCAAACATTAGCTCGTCCTCTGTTGACCCAGCTGTTGGTGGCCTCCAGCACTCCTTTCCTCCTTCCTAACAGTGCTTCTAAGTATCCTTCCAAGAGCTAGCTACTCTCCACTCCTCAGCCCTGTGGCTTGGAGACTGATTTGAGCCAATCAGTTGCAATAAGTTCTCGTCCGTGTTAAAGTGTGACTCTATGTCCTAAAGGGTCTTCCCTGATGGACCACCCCACCCTTAAAATCCGGTGCCAAATGGCCATCCTTTACAAAGCCCTCTCTATCCCTAGAGCTCCCCTCTACTCCTCCGTCCTGTGTCCTGCGCCTCCAACTCGACCTGGTGAGGACTGTCCTTCCGAAGACTCTTGTGGAACCATCACCCATATCTATGACCATTTCCCTTCTCTGGCTTAGACCTCACCGTTGTTGAGTAGTATGTGCCTTTCCATCTCCACGTCCTCTGCCAGCCACCCTCTGGGACAACAGGATATCTGGGGTGACGAGGCACAATCAAGGAGAAGGTGCCCTAAGTTGAAAACTGGGGCACCCATGTCGCCGTCCCGTTTCTGACCCTCGATGCTGTGGCTTGGGCTGTGCACCAGGTCTTCTCAGTGCTCTCGGCGGGGAAGAGTTGGAACAAGGTTTGAAGGTGCTCAGTCCTGTTCTTTGCAACCCTAGGGTTCCAAGTGGCTGATCTGGGAGCCTCTACCCAAGAAGTTGGAGGGACTGGGGGATAACACCCACCCACTCTCCCCGCTCAGCTTCAACAATGGCTGCTTAATGAGAAAAAATAGAAGCTACTTGAGAAAACGATGTCTAGGAGATTATGCTAATCTTCAAGTCAGTTGCCAAGAATCAGGGTAGAATTACTCTTCTTCACCCTTTACAACTGAGGAATGTCCACTTGCTTGCTTTAGCTAATCAGACCTGGGTGCATGTGAGGTATGCTACTTCCAGGAGAAAGCTTTAAAAGCTTGTTTTCAAAAAAAAAAAAAAAAACTTTGATAAGCAAAGACCATCCCTCCGCCCCCACACACAAACACCATATGCCTTTGTCAAACTACATGAGTGAGAAATAAAGTTTCATTAAGACTCGGTGATTCGGGATTATCTGTTTCTATAGCAATGCCCTCGCCTAGCCTGATTGATAGAAGCCCGTCCCAGTCTGCTGTAGCGTAGCTGGCATTTATTAAGTTCTGTGGGTCAGACGAAGTGCTCAGCACTCTATATTCTTGAACTCAGTATATATGCTCTCCCTGTACTCCAAACAGAAATCCTGTTGGCGTACCCATTTACCCATGTGGACACTGGGGTCCCCAAGAGGTTCAGGAAATCGGCCAAGTTCACACAGCTAATAAGGGGCATGGGCAGGACCAAAGCAAGACCAATATTTACCTCCCCCACTCCAAGGTGTCATCTAACACGTTCAGACCAGCTCATGGGACTTCACCGTGAGCATCTCCTCCCCAGTTCATGGTCAGAGACATCATATTGGTAGCTTGAAATCAGCCACAGTGGGAGTATCTGTACTGTGGAAATTAGCCGTTCAAGGCTTTTGTTTTCTATCCCAGAGCTAGTTTCCCATTGCATCAATAAGCCCATCCAGGACGCCACGGGATCCCCCAGGCTTTGTGTTATCCCTGTTGTGGATGAGGCCAAAGCCTCGGCGGCGAGACTAGAACCCAGCAATGGCGTCTTGAGTCGTGGAGTTTCTGAGGATGAGCAGAGAGAAGATGCCCTGCAGGATGGCTAGAAAAATATGCTGTGAGATCAAGAGGAAGAAGACAATCCAGCAGCGGAAGAAAAGCTTCCCATAAGGAGACCAGACTCTTTAATCTTTAGAGCACACATTTTGTTAAGTCTGCATAATGCATGAAACAGGCACATCCCCAGGGCAGCTGGAGTGGGGCCCAAGATCAAGTTGACAAGATCGGCTTTGGGGTGAAACAAGCCAGTGGGGGGCTGGCTACCGGGAACGACCCATATTTCTCTGTGTTTACACTGCGGCAGGAGCTGTCACTGCCCATCCGTCACCCCAGCTAGGCTTCGCCCGCGGTCCACTTTCCCTGGACGCCTTTGGGACCTGGACCCACAAGGACCGCTGCCCTGGTTCTGGCTTCTGGCTGCCGCTCCCACAGATGCAGACCCCTGCGCTCCTGCTTGGGAGGGAGGGCAACTCTGCCTCTTCTAGGCAAGGTGACCTTGGGCCAGTGAGCTTACTTCTCTAAGAATCAGTGTGTCTCCTGGAAAGTGGGACGGATTCGAGCGCCCGACTCCAGACGCGACACTGTGTTCAACAAATGGCGGCCACCAACGTTTGCCACTAGAAGGAACAGTGGCTGTGATATCTAACAGTGCTGAACAGGTTCTGAGAGCTTGCTTAAAATGAAACCCCACAGTGAGCTTGAGGTAGGCACTATTATTGCCCCCATTTCCTAGATAAGAAAATTAAGACAGAAGAAAAAAAGAGAGAGAGAGAGAGAGAGAGAGCGCTATTTGCCAAAAGTCATAGTAAACAGTAGAGCTAACCAATTATCTGGCCCTTGCTCAGCATCTAGCAGTTGATAACCCTTACCTCACTCTCACCTAATACAACTTGGAGAGGTTAGAGATGACTTCCACTTCAAAGAGGAAGAGACTGAAGTTCAGAGAGTTAAATCGTCTATCCCAGGACACCAAGCGAGTAAGCAGCAAAGGGGAGCTTCAAGTCTAGGTGGGTCTGTCTCTTTGTGCCGGTTTCCTTCAACCATCCTTCATTCCCAGAAATAAAAGCAGCCCCCCCTTATTAAAGCTAATTAACATTTATTTGGCAATTAAGATACCCAAGACACTGGGCTGAGCACTCTACAAACACACTCTTGTCTAATTAGCGCAACAGCTACAGGAGGTGAGGACTGAGCCCCATTTGACAGACTAGGAAACTGAGGCACAGAGAAATTCATACTTGTCCGAAGTCGAGGATAGAAAGTAGCAGAGGTGGGGTGTGAGCCTAGCAGTCGCACCTCCAGGGTCTCCCCATATAACTACTAGGTTGTATTCTGTTGAGCTCTGGGGTTGACTCAACAAACACCCTTGACTTGCCATGACAAACCTGGTCCCCTCATGCTGTCTGACCAAGATCTGAGTGGTTTTGCTGAGGAGCTGAGTTTGAGAGAGAAGAGCAGGCAGCTGGAGGCGGGGATAATAGTGGGGCTACACATGATGGACAGAAAACTAGACCAATGGTGGGTGGGCTGGGCCACCCCCTCCCTCCTAAGGTTTCTTCCCTCCCTCAGCCCCCACAGAAGGAATCCCAGGACCATCCCAGGTGTGTCCTGGAGTTTGTGGAACTGCCAGTTAAAACAGGCCTGGGGCGGGGGGGAGTCCCTGGGTCTCCCTGGAGACACAGAATCTCCCCAAGCTCCATGCCTCCCTTCCCCCGTAGAGAGGGCAACCAGCAGGGACCTTGGCTGTTGGCTGGCAGGGGCCGGGATGTCCGCCCTTGGCTTTCTTGGCCGAAAAGATTTATCAAAGCAGAAGCTTCTGAAATTACAGAAAAAGGTAGGAGACTGCTGGGTGGCAGGACTTCCAGGCAGAGTCCAGCCAGGGCTGGAGGGACCTTGGGTCCAGCCGTACCCCCTCCCCCAGAGGCAACGTCAGCCTGGGAGGGCCCAGAGGCAGAGCCCCGGCCACGGAGGAGACTTCTGGTCCCCCGCAGGAGCTGTGCTAAAACCAGCAGGAGAAGTCAGTCCTGCAGGAGCTCAAGCCCAGACCCCGGCCTGCTCAGGGGGACAGCTGGCATTCTAGAAAAGCTACCCGCCCCCCTACCCCAGGCAGCTCTCTCCTAACCCAACCTGCGCCTCTTCCCTGGACTTTGCTCAGGCTCCCCCTGCCTAGAATGTTCTTCATTGGCCACTGTCACCAGGAGGACACTGATCATCTTTTAAGCCTGCCTTCCCAGGGTTCTTGTAACCAATTACCACAAATAGATGGTAACAAAAAAATGCATCCTCTCCTAGTTCTGGAAGCTAGCAGTTTGTCAGCAGGGCCTCGTTCCCAAAGGCTCTAGGAGAGAACCCCTGCTTACATCCTCCTGGCCTCTGGTGGTTCCTGACAACCTGCGGTGCTCCTTGACCCCCAGCTGCCTTCCTTCCTTCTCAGCCTCGGCCTTCCACGGTGGCCTCCTTTCTATGCATCTTTACATCTTCAGGAAGTCTTCTTAGAAGGATTTAGGGTCCATCTTAATGCAGCACTTGAATTAACTACATCTGCAAAGATCCTTTTTGCAAATGAGGTCGTCTTCTGAACTGTCCAGTGCACGGTGATTTGGAGGGAATACTACTCAGCCCTGAACAACCAACTTACAAATGCGTAGAGCGTCACAGGCTGGAAAGCTTCAAAGAGAAGCCGGGTCTCTGAGTTGACTGCTACTTGCACTGGCTGGGGTTGTAGCTCAGAGGTAGACCGCTTGCCCAGCACATGTGAGGCCCTGGGTTCGATTCTCAGCACCACATAGAAATAAAGATCCACTGACAACTAAAAAAAATATTTAAAAAAAGAAAAGAAAGGACATTCCATTTTGGGGGAAACTGCTTGAACTAGCCCCTGAAGCTCAGGAGCCAATGACTCCTATAAAATTATCTGCTAGATTCAAGCATGTGCCTGATAATATTTTTCCTCCAGTCCCTCCTGACTCCTCCTATTTGCCTGCCCCACTTAAAACCATCTGGCAGCCGAGGACAAACACTCACCACCTTTAAAGGGAACCCATTAGCTAATAGAACCGAAAGCAATAATTTGTCACTTTGAAAGTAGGAGCCCACACGTTTCTCAAGAAGTTTGCTATTTTTTGCAATAATATTGAACTAGTAAACTGCCTGAAGCCTCCCCCTTCCCTGTGCATTTCCAAAATAATGAATGTACAGTCATCTTTAGAAGAACTAAACACCCAGGTGGCCCATACAGTTGGATAGCGGGTTATCCAAAAGGCAGCGGGTGGGGCTGGTACGAAACCCAGGGCAGTAGACAGCAATGCAATCAGACAGCTGGGGTCCAAATGTCACCTTGAACTCTGAGCGTCTAGTGACTGTGTGACCCTTTGAACTTCATCTTCTCATCAGTAAAATGGGAATGATAACCTCACGGCCCTCCCTGAGTTGCTGGATATCCAACATCCAGCACAGAGTGAAAACCTGAATAAATAAGGGCCAGTCAGTTATCTCTTTTAAGTGATTTTTTTCAGTAATCATATTAATAACTGTATGATTATCTTTGTATTTTAAAATAAAACAAATAAGTGCCCAATTTCTTGTCATTAGGAGTGAAGGTTTTTGATTTAAGTGAGATATGAATATAAAATTGAAGAACAAACACTACATCTTAGTTTGTTTATTTTTTGGGGGCGGGGGGCACACTGGGGATTGAACTCTATCACGAAGCTACATCCCCAGCCCTTTTTATGTTTCATTTTGAGACAGGGTCTTGCTAAGTTGCCCAGGGTGACCTTGATCTTGGATCCTCCTGCCTCAGCCTCCCGAGTTGCTGAGATTACAGGTGTGAGTCCCTGTGCCCAGCCATCCTCAGTTTAAATGAGAAGCACTGGTATGAATTCAAGATATGTTTTCTCCTAAAACTACATGCATTTCCTAACTATCCTCTTAAAGAAGTGCCTAGAACCAGTATCTAGCCTGAGAACGACGGGCACTCTTGTGACTCGGATTGTGGCCTCACATATCATTGTCCTGCTTGAAGAAATCCAGAGCTCCTTGAAGAAATGGCTGACCATTGCTCTGAGCAGAAAATGTACAAGATGAGCTCAAAAGTGTTGCCATATCCTGCGGTGAGAAAGTTCTTGACGTGTTAGGGTCGTTTACAAAAGATTTAAGGGCCAACTTTAATAGTCTTCCACTAGCCAAACAGCTGACAATTTGAGCATCAGTAAGAAAAATAATGCAAGCCAGGTATGGTGGCACATGCCGATAGTCCCGCAACTGGGAAGGCTGAGGCAGGAGGATGGTAAGTTCAAGGCCAGACTGGGCAATATAAAGAGACTCTGTTTTAAAATTTAAAAAAAATAATAATAAAAAGGGCTGGGGATATAGCTCCTTGGTACAGCAGCTCTGGGTTCAATCCCCAGTTCTGAAAAAAGACAGGGGAGTTAAGCACATCAAAGGATCCATGAATTCACAGCAGTATAAAAACCCTAGTTCAGTTGTTTCATTACATCTTCACTTTAATGCTATGAGAAAGTCCTAATTAGCTCTAAGTCTCAGTGGAAAAAAACTGAGAAACAGAGACGTAAAGTCTCTCACCCCAAGTCACACAGCTTCTAAAGGGAGGGAATTGGAATTCCAAACCAGGTCTGCGACATTGCAAGATAAATCGGGGAAAGCATTCAACAAAGAATTAGCTTTCCCTCCACGACCCTCGCCACAGCAGGAAAGCACATTAAAAATGGCAAGAATGAGGGATGATTCAAGTTTCGTCCCGCTGTCTCTTACTCCCTGGTTACAAGCAACAGATGTTGCAGGTTGAGTGTGCAGCATGATATATATGACAAATGATAATGACGACCCCATTAGAACCACTCTTGTGTAAATCCACAAGGGCCATAAAATGGTCTTTGGTTTTAAAGTGGGAATGCAAGATGCTTCTCAGGTACCTCCAGACGCGGGTCCACACCTTCCTACTCTTCAGACATAGGTTTCTGAAAGAGTAGCCAAGGAACCATCTTGACCCATCACCTAGGACACTACTTAAAAATACAGATCCCCGGGCTCTGTTTCAGACCTGCTGAATTGATCTCTGGTGGGCAGGACCCTGGAATCAGTACTTTGAGCTGAATTCCCCAGGAAGGATGTTAGAACATGACAGTTTGAGAATCCCTGCCCAACGTGCCCCCAACATCTGACAGTGGGAGAGACCTTCCTTATGGACCTCTTGAGCCCCATCTTCCTCCTTCATTGACGAGTTTTAAGCGACACCCCTGTTAAAATCTTCTAATAGCTTTCTAGTGTCCCCAGGAGAGAGTCCAAATATTTTAGCTCCTTTGTAATCTCCAGCCTGGTTTTCCATAGCCCTTGCACCCCCATCCTGCAGGGGCATCCCGGAAGAATCACAGAGTTTGTACAAAGCCTAATCCTACCGTGCTCTGGCTCTCCAAAACCTGCCCATACTTACATGCCCTTCCGGATTCACCTCCTCTATGCTTTCCTCGATGCTTCCTGGACTCAGTCACCTCCTCTGATTCCACGACATCTCTCTGGTAGTGCACCTGAAGATGAGTAGTTAACTGGTAGTTTATACCAGTAACTTGGCCTGTTATCTCCTGCCAGTCTCTGGAGAGGAGAAACCAGGCCTTCTTTACCAAGGTGTCTCCATTATCTGGCACAGTTCCTAACACACTGTGGGCTCATGGGGCTGAATGAATGAATGAATGAATGAATGAATGAATGAATAGCATCTCCTCCTCCATCTTCATTCTATCACGGTACCCCCTCTGGATTCCCCCCTGCCTTACTCTACTCTCCTACCAACAACAACTTTCTTACATGCTACTCCATCACCTGGGGGCCATGATCTTATGTTGGCAAAACAAGGTGAGGAGGGGTAGGTTCCGTCTCCCAGATACACACCCATCTAAATAAAGACTTGCTTTTTGTGGTACTGGACAGTTAGGAAATTTCTTGGAAAGAAAAGCCCTGGGAGGTGGGCAAGGTTATTCTTGGTATCCCCAGGAAAGAAGTATAACTCAGGGCCCTTGCCCCCGCCACATCCCATTTACTAAAAGGTTGACCACAACTGGCCCGTCATGTTCCAAACCAGAAGCCACCATCCACCCTGGCCGTTGTTGATTGGGCTAAGATTGTACATTTGCTTTAAACAAGCCAATCAGGCGCTGTCTGAGGATTTGAACTGTGAAAGGAAGGAGACTTCCTTGAGGTTATCCTTGGCATTCTTGTATCCTCAGAGCTGAACCAGAGAGAATTAGAGAAACTGCTAGATGGTTTCAGAAAAGAGAAGGAAAAAAAATGGTCTTCCATGTCTCCCATTTCTGAGCAGCTCCCAAGTGGGCTCTTGTGATACCAGCTCCGAGTCGTGCCCCTGAGTCTCAGGGTGTCTCTTCTTCTCCTTTTAGTAAATTCTCATTTCACTGGAGCTAATTCAAGTCTCTGTTCCTTTAAACAAACAAGGTGGGGTGGGGTGGGGGTGTGAGCAGAAGGGCTACAGATCAGAAAACCTTAGTGGCCCAACCTCAGGAAAAGCGTTGCGTCTCCTGGGGTCTCAGTTTCCCGTCCCAGAAATCGGGGCTAATGGCAATACCTAGCAGACAGGATCAATTGGGTGACACGTATAAAGGCATCTTGTGGCTATCAGGGTTACTAACTGAAAGGACTTGTCCAGGGTCTCCAGGGTCATGGAAATTCAAGCCTCATTGTAAGTGACCATCAGAGAAATCCTAGGGAGATGAGGTGTCACCCTGCTGTTTAAACAGCCTCCTAGGAGCAGAGCCTCCAAGCCTGGGCACAGGAGGAGGGGTCCCGAGCTCTGAGCATGCCCTACCCAGAAGTCACCAGCTTCCGAGAGAGAGCCCCAGTGAGTGCCCTGGAGGGAGGAGATCTCTCCCTGTGGCTCTGACTCTGATACCAGGTTTTCGGGCAGAGGAGGCACCTGTCTTCCTGACACCCTGTCTGTGGAGGGCACAGAGGTCTGGGCCCACAGTGGGAGGTCATGGGTGAAGGCTGCCCCCTGTTTCCGTCTGTCTGTCTCTGGTCCCCTGTGGTCTCCCTGTTTTAAGGCCTCTGTCTTTGCCTCTCTGTCTTCTGTGCTGTCCCTGCCTCTCCCTCTGTCCTCTGTCCCTCCTGGGCTCCTTCCCACCTCACCCTGCCTACTCCCTCTCACACCTGCCCCGACCGGCTCCCATTGTCTGGGTCCCTCCCGCGTTGCCTGGTAACCGCCCTCCCCCCCAGCCTCAGAAACCATAGCAACCGGCAGCCTGGAGAGGCGGCCATTCATCTCCCTTTTGTCCCTGGCGTTTCTGCGGCGCACGTGGACGCTCCAATTACAGGTACTCGGCCAGCGATGTCTTTGTCCCCAGCCCATGCACCGCAGAGCCCGGCTCCCCGGCGGTGAAGCTTTCGGGAACCACCGCACAAAGCATTTCTGTGCCTCCTCCAGGTGCCCCCCCCCCCCCCCCGCAACGCTCAAGGACAACTGGATTTCCAGACTGCGGCTTGAACACCCTGCACCCCAGGCTGTGGCAGGGGACAACAGGGAGGTGGAGTCGGGTGTCCCCGTAGATGGGCAGACTGCTATTGTGACCCAGCAGCCCCACAAGGAGAAGCCTGGGGACCAGAGGAGCAGCTGGTGGGGAGGACAGTGGTTAGTGCCCAGGCTCTGCCCACTTGGCTGAGGGCCTCTCTGGACCCTGACATTCCCTCCTTGCCTCTGACAAACCGCTGCTGTTCCCCCTGGCCCTGATCTTCCACCTCTGTGCACACTGGGCCCCTGTCCTGTCTTCAAGTTCATCGTCCAGTTGTCCTTCCTGGTGGGGTCTCTCCAGCCCACTCCTCCGCCTTTGGGCTCACACAGCTCCTCGTGGTACTTTCCACGTGTGCAATTAGAATGGTGCCTTGAATTCCAGGGGCTGCTTAAAATAGCAGTCACTTATTGTCTCACAGTTCAAGAGCTGAGAAGTTCAAAATCAAGGTGCGGGAAGGACCATGTTCTCTCTGACCTCTCCAGGGCAGGATCCTTCCTGCTCTTCCTGGCCTCTGGTGGCTGCCAAGAACCCTCGGCCTTCCTTGGCTTGTGCATGGCTCCAGTCCCGGCCTCCATGGGCACATGGCTTCTCTCCCTGTTCTTCTGTCCCAATTTTCCCCATGTGATGAGAAGTGTGTTCACTGGATAAGAGCCCAGCCCCTAGGACAACCTTGTCTTAAGTTGATGACGTCTGCAAAGACGCTATCTCCACATGAGGTCACATTCTGAGGTTCCAGGTGAAACTGAAATTAGGGTGCAAGGAGAAATATTCAACCAAGCAAAAATGATCATTCCTTTTCTAGATTTACTAGCCCTGTGCCTTGCACAAAGCTTTGCTCCCCTACTCTCCCCCGACTGCCCCAGTCAATATTTAGCCAATGAATGGGCAACAGTAGCTTCTCCTCCAATGCCTTCTTATTCCCTTCCCATTAAAAAAAAAAAAAAGAATAATAGTATCTCTTCAAAAGATCATGGAGAAGGAATCCACACCAGGTAGGTACATAATTACAAAAATCTGTGACTATGTATATTGGTAACTCTGTAACAAAATTACCACAAATTTTGTGGCTTGAAACACAGAAATTTAGCAAGTCGCAGTGGTGCTCATCTGTAATCCCAGCAGCTGAGGAGGCTGAGGAAGGAGGATTGGGAGTCCAAAGCCAGCCTCAGCAAAAGCGAGGCACTGAGCAACTCAGTGAGACCCTGTCTCTAAATAAAATACAAAATAGGGCTGGGATGTGGCTCAGTAGTCGAGTGCCCCTGAGTTCAATCCCCAGTAACCCCAAAACAACCAATAACAACAAAAACCAAATTGATTTTCTCATGGTTCTGGAGGCTAGAAATCTCCAATCAACATGCCACAGGGCCATGTTCCCTCCAGAGGCTGTAGACAACAATCCTTTCTGTTCTCTTTCACCTTCTGATGGCCCCAGGGATCCCCAGGTTTATGACAGCATCACTCCAAGTCCACCTTCAATCTTCACATGATCTCCTCCCTCATTCGGTGCCCTCTCCTCTTCTTCAAGGGACACTTGACATCGGACTGAGAGCTCACCCGGATAATCCAGTATGATCTCATCTTGAGAGCCTTAATTACACGTGCAAAGACTTTTTTTCCAAATACGGTTAAATTCACGGATCCTGAGGGTTCGACATGGACAAGTCTTTTGGAAGGCCACCTTTCAACCCACTCTTCTGATGATTATTTCTGTAACAAAGGTGTAAACTCTGGTTGCTCACGGATTTACATTCAATCAATATTTATGAGGACCAAGTATTTGCAATTCTGAAATTTACTGATTTTTATTTAATTTTCACCATGACCCTGAGAAGACACTGTTGTTTCCATTTTACATTTGAAGCAGGAGAGGTGCAGTGATTTCTCCCTGGGAGGTCACAAACCTGGGACTAGGGTAGACTGCCCTCAAGTGCACCCTGCCGGCCCCAAGTGTATTATTGATGCTGTGTCCAGCATCCAGCCCAGCAGATACTCAAGCCACACCCCTGCCCAAAGCCCCTTCGGTCCCCTGCCCTCACAAGAAGGACATCCTTCCAGCCGGACGTCCTTCTCTGACCTCAGGCCTGTGTTAGGGCTCCTTCCAATGCATCCTGTACCTTTCAGTTGCGTCTATTTGTGTCTCTGTTCTCTTAATTGTGAGCGCCTTGCCTGTAAGGATCGACTCTTATACTGTATGGCATCTTTGCAGCTGAACATGCCAGTCATGGAAAAAGAGCTCCATAAATATTTCTTGAAATGAGATTGCAGGGTATGATGGTATGTCCCTGGACTTATTCAACTGAAACATATCAATACCAATTCTACTACTATTATTACTTATTGTTTAATTGAGTTCTAGGTCCCACTCGAAATCCTGATTTAGAGAAGACTTAATGTTTACTTCCTCCCAGGACTCAAGTCATTGCAAAGTCTCAAGACTTGGGATATTGGCACCAAGGGAAATCAAGAGAATCAGTAGGGTAACCCGGTGCTTACCAAATATTAACGTGCACGGGTCACCTGGGGATTTGTTAAGAATGCAGCCCCTGATGCGCTTGTTCGGTGGCAGAGCCTGAGATACTGCATGGGCGAGGTCCCACGTGGCGCTGCTGGAGCTGACCCCAGAGTACACTTGAGAATCGAGGCTGTGGCTGATTTGAGCAAGAGGGCAAAGCTGATGAGTTCAATTTGAAAATGCTGAGCTGGAGTTGCTGGGAGATTCTCCAATGAATATTTCAATGAGGTGGTTGAAGCACGGGAGAGAGATGGGGGGGCTGCAGCGTCCTATACTCACATCATGTTGGATGTGAATGAGCTTCCGCATGGGGACAGAAGAAACCAAGATACTTGGGTACTATAGATATCTGGGGAAAGGAAAAAGAGAGAGAAATAGTGAGGGAGCCATTGGAGAAAGAGAAACAGGACAGTACAGAACCTCAGGACAGTAGAACAGTTGCAGAGGATGAGGACAAGCCGAGAACTCACTAATGGAATTTATGAACTTGAAGGTCACTGGTGACCTTGAAAAGAAAAGGGTTCCCTGGAATGCAAGAGTGTGCAGCATACACTGTTGATCCCAGCCACATAGAAGTTTGGCCCACGTGAATTCACCTGCAGCTGCAGAAGCTCCCCACCCCAAGCAGAAGTCTTCCACCTGGATACCTGTGTCTGCCTGGCCTCTCAACCTGAGGAATTTCTCCAGATCCCAAGGAACTGCTTGGATTTGTAAGGGAGTTAACTTCCTGGGGAAAAACTCTTAGCTAGATACTGTGGCACACACCAGTAATCCCAGTGGCTTGGGAGGCTGAGGCAAGAGAATCGCAAGTTCAAATCCAGCCTCAGCAACTCAGCAAGACCCTGTCTCTAAATAAAATAGAAAAAGAGCTGAAGATGTGGCTCAGTGGTTAAGCGCCCCTGGGTTCAAGTTCAATCCCTGGTCCAAAAAAAAAAAACTCTTAAGAAATGCAGGATGGGAGTGAGTAGATAAAGAGCCTGTTTTCTCAGTGGGCCTGGGAAATGGGATGGAAACAGGGCTCCATTGCCCGGTGGTAATCCACTCAACAGCACACCTCACTCGTCTTCCCATCTCACTTTTCTGCTCCTGACTTCTGCTTCCTGGGATCACCTCCCTCATAAAAAAGACTTGCACCCAAGTCTTTGTCTCCTGGTCTTTTGGGGGAAGAACACACAGTAAACACAAGTCAGTAGCCAGATTGCAAGAATTTCAGTTCAAACACGAGGAACAAGGGCACGGTCAAGGAGTGGGAGGCAGACCCTTCACCCCCCAGTCAGGCAAGCAAGGGTCTAGTGATCAGAACCACCAGCTTCCCATCAGACAAGGGTGGGCCCCAAGCATCACCACCACCATCAACCCACTTTAACAGCTGCAGAAACACTTGCCTGGGCCCATCCCAGGGGATGGTCCCAGGAGAAGCGGGGAGGGTGGGGAAGAGGGTGAAGTGTGCCTTGCTCGGTTCCCATCTCTGGAGCCAGCCTCTGGGTGCAGCTGAGGTGGCTGCTATATATAACACACAGCACGGCTAATAAAACTGATTGTGAAGCTCTTTGCAGATCCAAAGTGCCACATAAATGCTAAATAAGAAAATTAATCTTAGCTACAAAGAACTCATGTTGTGAGGCTGGAGTGGTTTTGAGACGGTGCCAGAGGAAGAGGTGGCTGAGCCATGCCTCTCTCCCGCTCTCCACCTCCCCCACCCCTGCCAACATATGCATGCGCAGAACCTGCGTCTCAGCTGGACACACAAACACACCCCCACATAGTCCAACACGTTACTCCATACACATACCCACCAGCCCCTCACACATGCACACATGTGCCCAGGCAGATCTCTATCACCATGCATATGCACCCACATGCACCCAAACACACACACACACACACACACACATTCACACGCACTGTCATATGCATGCCATCTTTTAAATATTCTCCCCAGATGTGACCACAGGACCATCCTGTGAAAACTAGACACAAAACACCCTCTTCCACACACTCCACCATGCACACTATGTCACACAGAGTGTGACAGAGTACCTCCATGTGTGTGACAGTATTTAGAATCACTAGGACTCCACGCCCTTTATTGAGAACTTCCTCTCACTATGGACACAGATCACCTCCCCACCTGCTGGTGGTAGCTGACCATGTGACTTGCTTCGACCAATGACGTGTTAGCAGATGGGACACAAGAAAGGTTTAATATGCTTGTGATCTCTCAGGAGCACAGTATCCCTCTGCAGCCTGGGCCCCGGGATGAACAAGGGGCAGCAGCAAACTTCACGGGCAAACTAAAGGCACGGTTAAAGCCACCCGACCCAGCCTGGAGCGGCCACACCATGGTTGACCTACAGACCTGTAAGTGTGAGACCAGAACAGAGGTCAGAAATCTATAGCCCCAGGGTCAAATCCAACCCAGCTCTATTTGTGCAAATAAAGGCTTGACCATAGTGACGTGCTTATTCAGTTATATCTTGTGTGTGTCTGTTTTCACTCTCCAAGGGTAGACTTGAACAATTGCAAGAGACACTCTGTGGTCCCCAAAGCCTAACATACAACCCTCTGGCCCAATATGGAAAAGGTTTTCTAACCCCAGGGATAGATGTCATTTGTTGTAAGGCAGAGTATTGGGGTGACTTGTTATACAGCATTATAGTGGCAGTCACTGACTAGTTCATGTGTACAAATGCAAACACGTCAGCTCCTTTCTCACATGGATGTTTCTTTGTCCTCATGCATGTAGAGGTACATGTGATTCAGCAAGTTAGCCTCAGACACCTTCAGCAGGCATGAAGATCCCCTTTCATGCTCAGTATGTACCTATGCCCCCCACATCTTCATACACTGGTTAACCTGCAGACTTCCATGAGTACACACTTTCCTACACACACGTATGAACACACTCTACAGATATTCCCATGCAACGTCACACATACAGTCCCTACAGCCACTCCCACCTCCATGTGCATGCCCCTCATGTGCTCATGCTACCTGCCTTCTCTGAGGTCCGCACACTCGCCCATGCAGCTAAACATATGGGAACACGTGCATATTCTTTAGCTTCACGCCATCTCTTCTGCTGTTTGCATAACAAAGCTTGAATCATCCAGCAAGCCCAGTGTCTTCTGTAAAAATTCTCTGGGCTGCCAGAAAGGCATTTCTAGCCAATCTAGACTTCAAAGAACTTAGAACCTCAACTCATACGACCACAAGCTCCTCCCCCAGGAAGGAGGAAGTAGGCTGCCTAAGAGTCAGTACACAGGGGTTGTCGGGACTCCAGGTTCTGATGTTGTGGAAGCAAAAAAAAAAAAAAAGATACATCAACACAGAGTGGATAGAGAGATGGCCTGTTTCTCAGAATGACTTTACCTCCGGCCACCACAACCCTGTGTCCCCAGGTTCTCCTTATATTCCCCATGAATTGGTACAAATCACATAAGTGCAGGAACCAAGGAAGGTGTTGAGTTTTGAGAAAATTAAATGCAAAGGGAGGAGGGGAGGGGCAAGATGCCGAGGAACAGAGGAAGGAAACACAGATGACGGAGGAAAGGTTAAGGAGAGAGGACAAAGAACTGAGTTTGATTTCTTGGCCTCTCTGTACAGCTGTGTGACTCTGGACACCTTCCTTAACCTCTCTGAGGCCTGGAAATTTTCTTCTGAAAAGCGGAGGTGACACGAGTTGCCAGCACAGGAATTTTTCTGGAGATCAAATGAGATGATAAGACAAACGTCCACACCACACGCACTAACCAAATAGAAGTCGCTGTGAGGATGATAGGGAAGATAATTGTAGGGATGGCGACCAGCAAAGGACAGGGAGGGGGAGAGGAGAACCAGCCCCTCCATGAGTCACCCCTCCTGTGGCCTCATCCCCCCATTTGGGCTGGTCTCTGGGCCTGCCTGTGCATTAGAATCTGTGGGGGAGCTTTTCAAGATCCTGGTGCCCAAGCAACCGGCTGGATCTCTGACCTTGACACGGGGAGGCTGCAAGACACCAGCCACGATCTGCCATGTGTCTCCCTTCTAAAAGCTGCAGTGACAGAGAGCTTCCTCTCCGGCCTCCGCCAGTCCCCAGCCCCAACCCCAACCCCCAGAGGCCCACACAGCACCAGGGTTGGCCCTATTTGCCAAGTGCAAACAAGAAGTCAAACATCCGATTTTGCACAGGTAGAGGACAGCCCGCTGCGCCCAGCCAGCAAGGAGCACCAAGGCCTGAGCCTCCAACCCAGGTGGCCAGAGAGGCCCCGAGGCTGTGCTAAGTCGGAGGGAGGGAGGGAGCCAGGCTCCTGATCACCTTCAACTCCAGTGACCACGTTTCCACTCTGCAGGAATCAGAGGCCTGGGGGAGGAGACGCAGGGCTGGGGTTCTGGGTGCCCGGCCATCAGGGCTACTCAAGCACAAGCTGCAGCCTATCCCTGGAGGGCCGGGGGTCCCTTCACCCCATCAATCTCAGGACCTCCTCTCTAAAATCAGCATAACCCAAACCTCCCCTGTCCAGTCGTCTTGAAGGTTTAAAGTGAAATAGGTCACTTCAAAGAGTTGGTCCAGTCCCATGGCGAGTGCTCAACACCTGCCCTAATCTCTCGCTCTACAGGGTCAATGTTTATGGATTCGGGGTCGTTGGTGGCTCAGTATCTGGACTTTGTTCACTTGCATTATCTTATTTAATTTTTCCCCCTTTTCCTTCTGTGAGGCAGCATTTTTAAGACTCTGTGTTTGCTCAGCTGCTTCTCATCCGCATCCTGTTATTCCTGAATCAACATAAAGCAGTTTTAATGAAAAGAGAATGTCTTTGTTTCCCTTAAGTCTCTTTGATGGTGGAATTTGTGGAAAGTTCGGCACCATGACAATGAATCCTATTCAATATTTGTGTGTGTGTGGAATATTTCTTCCACCAAAAAAGGCTGTTTGCTGAAAGAGCAAGCTACACAACTGGTCCCTGGTTATAATAATAAGCGGGTTTTTAAAAAATATTTTTTAGTTGTAGTTGGACACAATACCTTTATTTACTTTTATGTGGTGCTGAGGATCGAACTCAGGGCCTCGCACGTGCCAGGTGAGCCCTCTACCGCTGAGCCACAACCCTGGCCCTAATAATAAGCATTTTTAACACCTCAGATCACACTTAGCCCCTGGCAACCTCTTCACGAGGTTGGTATCATTGGGATCTCATGGTTTGGGGAGGTTTTTTCTCTTGAAATAAGTTATTTCATTTTGAAATATAACGTATATTCAGAAAAGTGCACACGAGGGGACAAAGGGTTATGATCTTTCACAAACTCGTGTAAGCAGCACCCACATCAAATCAGCACCCAGATCAGGGACCCCCACAAGCCCGTGCCTGTAGAGAGTTCCTGATTGGATTACTTTAGCCTGTTTTGAACTTCATAGAAATGGAATCCTGCCGTATTGCGATAAGCAGAAAGATGCCCACATCCTAATCCCCCAAGTCTCTGACTTTGTTATTCTGCAGGCAAAGGGGGCTTTGCGGGTGTGGTTAAGCTAAGGGCTTTGGAATGGGGAGATTATCAGGGACTTCCATCCATGTTTTAAAGATGCAGCCCTAAGTAGTTAAGTCTAAGGCCAAAGGTCACATATTAGTGGTGAGGCTAGAACTTGAATCTGGGTGGAATTTACACTTTGACCCCCATTCTGGGTGGTAAACGGAAGCTCTGAAAGACAAAGTGATTTGCTCAGAAGGTCAGAGCTGCAGTTCCCAGTGCACCTCTGCTCCTGAGTAGCACTTCCTGTTGAGCAGACATTCAGTGGGCTCCTTCAGCCTGGATGGAGGATACAGTTTCCTGACAAGCGTATTCCCAGGCCACCACTCCTGTGCCAACTCCCAGATGACAGCTGCATGAGCCACTCACCAGGAAACCTCAGTACCTCCTAGGTGTCATTAGATGTCTCCAGCCCCTTGGGGTAAAGGAACTGACACCAGCCTTTAAAAAAAAAAAAATTGGCTCTTTTTAGACATATATGACAGTAGAGTGTATTCTGACATATCATTCATACATGGGGTACAACCTCCCATTGTATGTGATGTGGAGTTTCACTGGTCTGTGTTCATATATGAACATGGGAAAGTCATGCCGATTCATTCTACTGTCTCTCCTATTTCTATCCCTCCTCCCTTCCCTTCATTTCCCTGTCTAATCCAGTGAACATCTGTTCTCCCCTCCCCCTCCCCCTTATTTTGCATTAGCATCTACATATCAGAGAGAACATTCAGCCTTTGGTTTTTCTGGGGCTGGCTTAGTTCACTTAGCATGATAGTCTCCAGTCCCATCCATTTACTGGCAAATGCCACAGGTTCATTCTTCTTTATGGCTGAGTAATATTCCACATTTTCTTTATCTATTCATTTGTTGAAGGGTGCCTAGGTTGGTTCCATAGCTTGGCTATTGTGAATTGAGCTGCTATAAACATTGATATGTCTGTGTCACTAAAGTATGCTAATTTTAAGTACTTTGGGTATGACCCAAGGAGTGGGATAACTGGGTCAAATGATGGTTCCATTCCAAGTTTTCTAAGGAATCTCCAAACTGCTTTCCATATTGCTTGCACCAATTTGCAGTCCTACCAGCAATGTATGAGTGTACCTTTCCCCGCTGCATCCTCACCTACATTTATTGTTATTTGTATTCTTGATAATTGCCTTTTTGACTAGAGTGAGATGCAATCTCAGTGTGGTTTTAATTGGCATTTCTCTCATTGTGATAGATGTTAAACACTTTTTCATATTCTTGTTGACTGATCATATTTCTTCTTCTGTGAAGTGTCTGTTCAGTTCCTTTTCCCATTTATTGGTTGGCTTATTTGTTTGGGGGGTTAGGTTGGTGAGTTCTTTATATATCCTGGAGATCAATGCTCTACTTCAGGGGCAGCTCCACCAGCCTCTTGATGCTCTCTGGGGAAGGCTGTGGTCCCTGGGCTTCTGGGTGCCAACTTCAATAGCTCCGACAAGGCAGAAGGACAAGCCAGGAGGGTTTTCTGCAATGGTGCGTTGACAGTGGGATAGCTCAGCAGAGCGAGGGCAGAACGTATGGCTGTCTGGGAAGGCCCTCTGGAGCCAGAGGGCCACCAAGGGTCCCTGTCTTCCAGAAAGACCAGTGAGATCCAAACTAACCACAGGGCTGGATACAAAGCCAAGGTCACCAAGGCCCAGTGACTCATGGACCATATGGACTCAATGGTGTGTTTTACAAAGTCCCCTAATCCTCAAGATGAAGAAACTTAACACCTAAAATAATGTGTGGTCTTTGGTAAGCACCTACCAGAAGCTAGGCACCGTGCTCCGTGTTTTGCATTTCTCTACAATCCTTGCTGTAGTCTAGACACCTGGGCCATTAACAGGCCCCTTGAATGAAGCAGAACAGAGGTCAGGGAGGGCCACTTGGGCCACAGAGCCAGGACTGGGAGTCAGACCTCTCTGGCCCCAGAGGTGAAGCGCCTCCTACCACAGTTGGCACCTCCCAGAGAGAAGTGTCTCGTCCCAGCGAGACTCTAAGCATTTTGAGGACCGCTGCTTCTTACACACCATGAAACCTGCTCCGCAGCTGATAATGGTCCCAGGAAAAGGAGGAGTGGCAGGCTTGGAATGAGCAGTAGAGAAGTCCTAGTGTCATGGTTTGGGTCTGCAATGCTCCCCCGGAAGCTCACGTGTTAGGCAATGCAGTGCCATTCAGAGGGGAGATGGCTGGATCGGGAGGACTGCCGTGGGTGCCTTCAATGGGTGGATTAATGCCCTCGATGGGTTAACAATCTGGACTATTGGGAGGTGGGCCTTACTTGGAGGAAGTAGATGGGGGTAGGGGTCATGCCCTGGAAGGGTTTATCTCTGCCATGAGCTGAGCAGCTCTCCACCTCCATGCCCTTCTGCCATGATGCTTCTGCCTTGGAGATTCTTGACCAAGGGCTGAACCACGAGCCACCATAAATCCTTCCTCCTCTCAGTTGTTCCCGTTAGGTATTTTGGTCACCGCTGATTGACACACAAGCTCGGATGTAGATGGCCGTTCTCTAACTTCCATGGCTGTTGCTCCCTGGACCTCCTGACCGGGTCCCAGGCAGTCCCCCTCCATCGCCAGGGATTGGTTTGAAGATGGTTCCTGACCAATGGCTTCCGGGAAATGTTTCTTTGCTTTTATTTTTTTATTTTTTATTTTTTTTGACTGTTGATCTCTATACACTTTTATTTATTTTTTTTTTAATTTTTTATTGTTGGCTGTTCAAAACATTACATAGTTCTTGATATATCATATTTCACAATTTGATTCAAGTGGGTTATGAGCTCCCATTTTTACCCCATATACAGATTGCAGAATCACATCAGTTACACATCCATTGATTTACATATTGCCATACTAGTGTCTGTTGTATTCTGCTGCCTTTCCTATCCTCTACTATCACCCCTCCCCTCCCCTCCCTGTTTCTTTGCTTTTAAAGAGACATAGTCGTGAGGAGGCTTCTCATCCTCCCCAGATGCTGTATCTGTGTGTGACATCTCCACAGCAGCCATTTCAGACCTTGAAAGGAAACAGATGGAGGACAATTCCCAAGAGTTGTCAGGGAGGGGGAGAGAAGTCAAGTTAGATGTCATTGTCAAAAGGCTGATTAACCACAGAACCAAACACCCTCCAGGTGCCTGATGTGGACCCTATGAAAGTCTTAAGTCTACGGAATCAGGATTCTTCTATTACTTGCAGCCAGATGCACTCCCACTGACACAATGAACTTTAATGCTGGTGCTAAATAGCAAGAACTCGAATTCCCACTCTCCCAACAATTAGTCATGTGACCTTGGGCAAGTCTCTTGACCTTCCTGACCTTGGTTTTCCTCCTCTGCACAATACAGTAGGCTATGATAAGCCAGGGTCATGGCAAGGTTCCAATGAGAGGGTGAAAAAATCAAGACACTCTGCAAACAAAAAAGCGTTAGGTGTGGCTGGGTATTATTACTGTTGCTGATATTATAGGCTCAGCAGGACCAGAAAAAGCCCGAGGCATCCTGGGAGGCCCAGAGCCTGCCCTTGTTCCTGGGGATGGGCTCAAGGAAGGGAGCAGCTGCAAACACTCAGATAAGGCCACATTTGCATTCTCTCAGCCTCTCCTGTGGGGAGCTCTGCAGGCTGAGCCAGACCAGCAGCGCTTCTCAGGGGGTGCAGGGCCAGCAGCCAGCATGCATCTGATCAACACAGGGATGCAGAGGTAGGGTCCCAGAGAGGGCTGCACTCCAGCCAGGTTAGGCCCACCAGGGGAGGTCAGATACCAGTCACAGTGTCACACTGAAGCTATCACTTCCTGAGGCCTGCAGGGTGGCCAGCTCCTTTGTCTTATTCAATCTACGAAGTAGATTTCTTCCTACCTTATGGATAAGACCCTCAAAGCTCAGAGAGGTTGACAAATATGCCCAAATTTACACAGCCTGTGGTAGAAGGGCCAAGTCTGTGTGACTCCAAAGCCATGCTCTTCACTTCTATGCTGTGGCAACAAATATTAAATGTCTCTCAAGCTGCATGGAGAAAAGAAAGCGAGGGGAGCCTGGGAAAGAGGTGGGCTTCTGGGGTCGCTGATCTCCTGGCCCTCCCAACCTCGGCCCAGGACCAAAGCACTCAGATGCCAACTCTTCCTCCATTTGGCCTTTAACATTCTGAAAATGACAATCTTGATGGAGGTCCTCGTTCCCAGGGGACATCCTCAAGGGGGATAATTCTGCTCTAAAAATAGTTCCAGAGAAGTGGAGCATGTCGTTTTCATCTTGTCATCAACAGGGCCAGTGGACAGGGGCATCAGGAGTGAGCTGGTTATTCTGTGACGCCCCCCAATCCGATGCCCCCACCCCATGTTCTCTGTAATGCCCTATACCCTGGGAGACTGACTCACAGGGGTGGCAACCACAGCCTGGCTGGTCCAGGGACTTCCTAGTGGATTCCACTAGTGGACACCACTAAGAGAGTGTGGAAGGATCAAACAAGGCGCCCTGGCCCCACCAACCCCACCGACCCCACCAACCACCTCCTCCTGCCTCCTGCCTGAGTTCCACGGTTCTGGCTCTGATTTAAGACTCTTAGGGGACAACAGCTCCTGCTACCCACTTCCCTGGCCCGACCTCTCACCTGTATGTTCAACCCTAGGGGTGGTAAGGGCTCCCACCCATTGCCAGCCTTGGGGTGCCTTAGCTGCCCCCATCTGCCCTCCCCTGACCTTTCACTCTCCCCTGACCTTTTACCCTCCCCTGACCTTTCACCCTCCTCTGTAGCCCTTTCATTACATTTCCTTCAAGTTCCCACCTCTTTTCTCATAGGGCAGGGAGGGAGCAGGGGGGTCGCTCTCCATCCAGAAGCCAGACTGTCCCCACCCAGGCAGTTGGGTTAACTTCAGTGGGCGGAGCTTCAAGGAACTTCCAGTGATTGGCCCTGCTCTGTGATGTCATCAGTGGGTGGAGCTTCAAGGAACTTCCAGTGATTGGCCCTGCTCTGTGATGTCATCAATGGGTGGAGCTTGGAGGCTGGGGCAACCCTCAGCCTTCTCCCTGAGCAGGAGTCCTGCAGGCTTCAGCTAGAGAGGCCCGCTCCGTCCACTTTCTCTTGAATGCAGCCTCCCAACAATCCCAAGGCAGACAGATGAAAGCCATTTACTCCAGTTGGGTTTTTATTTTATTTTATTTTTTTAATTTTGCAGGGTTTTTGTCTTGTTATTGTTGTTTTGGGGGGATTGAACCAACCCAGGGGCTCTGAGCCACATCTCCAGCCTCTTTTTTTTTTTTTTTTTTTTTTTGAAACAGGGTCTAAGTTGCTTCGGGCCTCGCTAAATTGCTGAATCTGGCCTCTAATTTACGATCCTTCTTCCTCAGCCTCCTGACTCCACTGGGATTACAGGTGTGCACCATCGCACCCAGCCATGCCCGTTTTAAAGAGGAGAAAGTTTAAATTTAGAGAAGTGAAGGACGCGTCTAAGTCACACAATACCAGCAAGTCTCAGTCCCCACAAGGGATATCCCAAATCGGAAGTTTTCCAATATGCCTCGCACATCCAGCTCTCGGCCTCGGTGGCTACACCGTCTCTTGGCAAACCCGACAAGCAAGGCTGCCCTGCTGTCCCATTCAGAAAATAAACATGTGAGCGAGAACCAGCATTTGTTCACTGAGCACCTATTATGTGCCAAGCGCTGGGCACTTCATCTCTTTTAATCCTCAACCACACTGTGAGGTGGTTATGATTATCCACCATTGAAAGGAAGAGATCTGCAGCTCAGAAAAGTTGAGCGATTTCCCAACTTTGCACATGGATAAGCCACAGAGGAGGATTGGGAGTTGGCCGTTTCTGAGCCTCCTGTCTCAACGGTGGCACTGAAGTGCCCTGATGCCCTCCAACGGCAGGCTGGGCTTGATGGATGAGAGACACGCCCTTCCCCTCTGCACTGTCCAGGCTGGGCTTGATGGATGAGAGACACGCCCTTCCCCTCTGCACTGTCCGGAGCAGTGTTGGGAAATGAGGCAGGATGTGTGTGGAAGACTGGTCCCTCTGCAAACAGTGATGTCCTTAGTAAGGCAGCCCCTCTTCTGCTGTTTCCGAAAGCTCGGTCCCTGTCCCCGATGCCAGTCCAATAACAAGGACATGTTTTTGAGAAAAAGGAAAAAGAAGTATCATTGCTTTGTTAGCAAAGGAGAAACACTGTCCCAAGGCTGCGGTTCTGCCCATCAGCAGGAACAGGGGGCTCTTATGGAGGTGACTCACAGGCTACATTCTACCTGTTCTTGGTTGCAGTTGTAATTCGCTTGTTAATTTGGGAGACAGTCATTTCTGAGATCTGCTGGTACCATCCCCAAAGTCTGGGTGACTTCGTTCCTATGGTGGGTGGATGCTGGGGACAGATAACTCTGCCTAGGATGGGGAAGAATGGTAATCCTGTTTTCCCTGAGATTGGGGAGGAGCAGGGAGAGAGGAAGAGAAAGAAAGTTGTCTGTTTTAAAAATAAGTCGCAGTGGCAGAGCAGCAAGGGCTATATTTGAAGCATAAAGTGGACCAAGATTACTCTGGGGGAAATTTCTCTCAGAAATTTGCCCTGATCTCAGGGGGAGGAGGCAGCTGAGTCTCCCTGGGTACAATGGAGGACACCTATTGGATGTATTGTGACATCCACTGGGTGCACAGGCAACATAACCCTATACACTGTCTTTCTATAGAGAAAAACTAAGAATTCATAGAAGGGAAAAGACTTGTCCAAGGTCACACTGAAGCCAGTGCTCCAATCTACATAGATTGAGTTCCAAATCTCTGACTCATGCTATGACTCTCCGCTGTTCATGAAATAAGAATCTGAGAGGTGAAGTGACTTTCCCAAGGTCACACAGCAAGATGCTATTTCCGGGATAGAATGCAATCAACACACACTGCTGCCTTCCCAGCTTCTCTCTCTCATCCCCTTCTCACCCCCACCCCCAGCAATGCTCCCTTCCTGGGGCTTCTGTCCCTAGAGTTCCCCTCCAGAGGCAACTAGATCTAAGAAGATGTCTCTCACTCCATTACCTCCCTGGAGAAAAATTAAGGAGCAGGAGAGACTAGCGAGAGAAGCCATCATGGGCCTGTGGCATGAGCGTGTCTTTCTGAGGCTTGGTGGCGCCTGCCTGCTCTCTGCCTGCAGTGGAGAGGTGAACAGCTGTGTGCGCAGCTGCCGGAGGAGTTCTTTAAAGAGCAGCGAAGATGCGATTTTCCTACCAGCAGCAGCCACAGCAGCAGGGCCAGTGCTGGGGGCTCTCTTTGGCGTTCATTCTCTTTCTGTCTGAGGTTCATGTCATTGGAACAGCTGTGCACACAGAGCAAAGCAAGGCTGTCAGGCGAGGAGCCTCTGCAGAGAGCTCAGGAGCCCCCCGGTCCAGCTTGGGGACCCTGGCTGCTCACAGAGGCTGCTCACAAGCCAGAGAAGAGCTGGGCCCTCCGTATGCCAGGCCCTGTTCCATGCACGCAGCCGAGAACAGCACTCCCTCTCTCATATATGTATCTTAGAATAGTTACTATCTCTTGTGCATGCATGTTTTCCAAAAACAAAATCTTTATGCAATAGCTACTAGGAGTATCATTCTCAAGTTTCAGAGCTTCGGAGGGAAAAGCCAGCATGTTGTAATCCACATATTTACCATTGTGACAAAAGGACCCAACCAGAACGACTGTTGAGGGGGGAAGTTTATTAAAGGGCTCATGGTTTCAGAGGTCTCGATTCACAGACAGCAGACTCCGTTCCTTGGGGCTCGAGGCGAGGCAGGGCATCATGGTGGAAGAGTGTGGCAGAGGGAGGCAGTTCACTTGGTGATCAAGAAGCAGAGAGAGACTCCGCTCTCCAGATACAAATATAGACCCCCAAGCCACGCCCCAGTGACCCACTGCCTCTAGCCAGTTACCACTTCAGTTATCCCATCAGGGGTTGATTGGTTGATTAGATTAAAGCTATAACCCAATCATTTCTCCCGCAAAACTTCTTGCATTGTCTCACACGAGAGCTCTTGGGGGACACCTCCCATCCAAACCATAATACAGGGTAAAGTGATGGTGAGTGGCTCCCCGAAGGCCACACAATTTGTCCATGGCAAAGCCAGGATTGAAACTCATGAAGTCTGGTTGCCGAGTTGATGTTCTTTATCTCTACCTGTTCTTTGGTGGCCCTAATATTATAGTGTGTACAAGAATCATCCAGAACATTGTCTCAAACTGAGGCTCCTGACCTCGGCTACCTGTCTCGGTTCTTGCACAGGTGGTGGCAGACCACTCTTTGAACGAGTTACAAATTCAGGCTCATTTATAGGATAAAACTCTATGCCAGCACCCGGGATGGGCGTCAGGACCCAATGCTGGCTGCCATTCCTTGCGTGCTAACCTCGTCCCAAGAACCTTGCTAAATGCCTTACGTGTACTAATGTTTACTTACCAAAGCATCACCCTGGCTCAGGTGACTTATTACCTCCATTGCAGACCAAGACACCAAAGTCCACCAAAACGAGTTGACTTGCCTAAGGTCTCACAGCTAATACGTTGAGGAACTAGGATTGGAATTCAGGTCTGTCTGATTCCAGACACTATTATTTTGTGGGGAGAGGGAGGGTGGGTACCAGGAATTGAACCCAGGGGTGCTTCACCACTTAGCCACATTCCCAGACCATTTGTATATTTTATTTAGAGACAGGGTCTCACTAAGTTGCTGAGGCTGACTTTGAACTTGTGATCCTCCTGCCTCAGCCTCCTGAGCTGCTGTTATTACAGGCTCACACCACCGTGCCCAGCCAGACACCATGATCTTAACCACCAAAGCACAATTTCTACTTGTAGAGCTTGCAGATTAGCCAGGAATTGGGGGGGGGGGCACATCTGTAATCCCAGCTATCAGGAGGCTGAGGCAGGAGGATCCCAAGTTCAAAGCCAATCTGGGAAACTTAGTGAGACCCTGCCTTAAAATAAGATAAAAAATGGGGGGAGGGGAGCAGGACTGGGATGTGACTCAATAGTAGACTGTCCCTGGGTTCAATCCCCAGTGCCACACACACACACACACACACACACACACACACACACACAAATTAACTAAAAAAAATAGGGACTCCCGGACGAATAAAGGAACCAAGCTGCAGGCCAAAGCAATCACAGAAACGCAGTAGAAAATAAAAAGAATCAGAGAGAGAGAGAGAGAGACAGAGACAGATGAGACGGTGGGAAGGTTAATTGGGAAGGTCCATTACTTCCTGTCGGCGGCAGCCATGGCCAATGCTCTGAGGGAGACAGGGTGTACCTAAGGGTCTTTTTGAAGAGAGGAGTGATGGCTCTTGAGGGTAAGAAGATGCTAGAAAGAGAAAGGGCACCCTAAGCAAGAGCACCAGCAGGAAAAAGCAGCAATTTGATGGGAAACATGAGCAACGCCTCCGCTGACCCCCCTAGTCCGGCACCACCCAAACTGCCTTCCCAGTTCCGATCCTCGGCTTTATTTTCTCCAAAGAGCTTTTGCTTCCTCCTAGGAAATCTGCTAAGGACACGGTGGCAGGAGCAGCCTGCTTCTCTCTATTCGGAGCCACCTCCGCCCACCAGAACCTAAGGGTTGGGGGGTGGGGGAAGGCAGAGATTGGGGGCGATTTCACTCATTGTTAAACTGCAAAATACTCCAACAGGATCGTGGGCGTGACGAGGGGTCACAGGGGCTCAGTAAATATTGAGGGAAATGGAATAGAGGCAGCAAGAAGGGGCCCCCAGAGACTTCGAGAAGTCAGCACCTTGGACAGAGACCCCTGGCGGTTTCTCCTCGGCTGCCTGGACAGATTGCCCCCTGGGAGATCCTCTCCAGATGGGAGAATCTAACGTATATGCAGACAGAGACACCGCCATGTCCCACCCAGCTGTGACAGCCTGCATATGTCACCCCACCTGCAGCCACCAGGAGATTCCTGGACCCTGATGACATCCTGGCCAGCCTGGTAGCCCAACAAGATCCCAAGACTGGGGTGGTGGCATGAAGTCAGGCTTATGGTCACCACTGGGGCGACCCCTAAATCAACCCCCCACTATAGGACAGCCTTCTCCACTCTGCTCCACCCAAACATCTTTGACGGCTCCTCTCCCTCCCTCCTCCTGTCTGATGAGTCCTCGGAGACTCCATCCCGTCTGTTTGGATCCATATTTATCGGCTTGGGGCTGTCTTCCCTTCCACCCCCAGCCTCAGAGGCTCCCCCAAGTTAATTGGAGAAGAAGGATGGTGCTGGTGCCCCTTGTAACTCAATTAAGATAAAAGCTTCTGCTGGCCTCCCTTCCGGAGAGTCTGACGATGTTGCTGGCGGTAACTCCTGGTGCCAGCATGTCGGGCGGTGCAGCCTCAAGGAGGAGTCGGGGGTCTCAGTGGTTTCCTTCCATGTCGAAGGGTCGAGTTACACAAGACGAGTCCCGAACTCAGGCTTGCTGGAAATTCCTGGTCTCTGGGTCCAGAATGTGGCCAGCGGTCACCATCTCCCACCTGGATTGTCACAGCAGCCCCCCCCCCAAAATACACACAGACTGTTCTGCCTTTCTACAGCCCATTCTCAATGAGGTGTTTTTTCTTAAAAACACATGGATCTAATTTGGTCACCCTTCTCAAAACCCTCAGGTGAGTCCCCATGGGCACATGTTCAGAGGAACAGCCGCTCTGGACAGTGGCTCTGCCTGTGGGGGCCCAGTCTCTTCCACTCTCCCCTTGATTTGTCCTCCCAGCCCCTGACCATAGCCAGCAAGCCATGGCCACCTGCCTGCCCTGAGGCTCCCACGGGCCTGGACGCTCTCCCCCAGGTAGCCTCGTGGCTCGTTCCCCCACATCCTGGCCACCAATTGCCCTTACCTGGGTCCGCTTGCTGTCTTCTCACATATCGCTAACTCAGCTGTCCGCTGTCCCTCCCCTCCCTGCAAACCTGAGCGCCACACAGACAGCTCGTCTGTGTCACTCCTGCAGCGTCCCCAGCCCCCTGAATGGTGCCTGGCCCACACTAAGCCTTCTGGAAACCCTGCTGAGTAAATGAAGAATGAATCAAGAGAATGAAAAATGTGCTTTTACTAAGAGGGCTAGGAGCAGCAAAGAGAACCATGACAAAGACATTATGAAAACCAGCGTAACGTTCCCTGCCGCGTGACCGTGGTCACAGAGTTCTTGACAGCCTACCAGGATGCACATAGTGTACCTGAGGTCACATTAACTCCCTGACTCTACTATTTCCTGGCTGTGTGATCTTAGGCAAGTTCCTTAACCACTCTGAGCTTTTGTTTCTTCATAGATAATAGAAGAGACCTGAGACCTGGGGTCTTAAGTTAAGCTCCAGTTCATCCCCAGGACACCTTGCCTAAGCCCAAACCTCGCATATTTTTTGAACAAGACAGCTTTGACTTTCACCTTCACTGCTAACTTCTCTGGTCACTGAACCAGGTGGCTGTGATAAAGGAAGGGACAGGCAGTCGTTACCTTTCCTTATTCCTCTCCTTGCTCCTCCAGCTGCCCCTGGGCCCGAGTCTCTCAGCGCCTTAACTGCAGCCCCCGTGCAGGCTGACATCGGCCAAGGGACTGAACACCGGGTTGCTTAAACTGCTAAGCCTCACGGGACCTTGTCACGCAGCCACTAATCACAAATGCATCTGGGAAGGGCCCCCACGTCTGCCTTCCTCCTGGCTCCCCGATTTCCCTGGTCTACACTCTGGTCTCTCCTTTGGAGTTCTTGGGACCCCCTTCCCAAGAACTCACCTGTACCCCAATCCTCACCCGTGCCTCTAACTATAGCATCTCATTTAATCTCAACCACTCTTTTAGACTCACCTGAGACACAGACACCGGAGACACCCAGCTAGGAAGGAGCGGGCCAGGATTTGAACACAGGCCTCTGTGACTGAAAGCCGGGTTCTCCCCCTCCTCCCAGCCTCCACCATGGCCCTCAGCCCCAGCCCCCCGCTTCTGTCCCATGCTTAGGTCTTTGCACTCCCAATCTTTGTACTCCGAGCTCCATCCCAGGGCAGCCCCTCCACTGCCAGTAAGTCAGACCCACATGGCCCTTCCCCGGACTGTCACCACGTCACCAGGCAAGGAGATCCTCTCCAGGGAGTGGTCCTGGCAGCGGGTACAGCCAGGTTCCTTGCATGTAAATGGAACAGTGTCCCCGGTGACAAAGGGATCCCAGATCAATGCCAACATGTGACAACTGAACTCAGAAACCAGGAGGGACGGGGGGTGGGGGTCACTCACTCTCTGGCCGTGGTGATGTCCACTGGGGTCTGGCTCATGGTGGGCTCGGCCAATACTCCCTGAATCACTCAGGAACAGACCCGTGAGCCCATGGGCACAGGGTACCGGCCACCAGGCGTGGCCTCCCACCTTTGCCTCCTCTGTCGGGGGTGGGGGGGCATCCTGAGGGTGGCTGGGTGGCTGGAGGCCGTGCCCGGTGGCCTTTGCATGGTCACTTTCTCATCCTAAGGCCAATTTTCTTGTTTATAAAATGGCAGGGGTTGGTTAGGTGGAACCAAGATCTCAGGTTCCCATCAGTGCCAATATCCTTCCAAGTAGGAGGCAAGGACAAGAAGGACAAATGTTAAACACAAATTTTCCAACGTCTCTTCAAGTCTCACCTGGATGTCCCTGGGCAAATCTCTTCTTTCCAATGGTAAATGCTGCTTTTACTGTATGCCCAATATGTCCTCGGGACTGTGCAGGGAAGTCCTCACACCCAATCTTATTTCTGCTTCCCAACAACCTGTGAGACTGGGCTTGATATATCATCTATAAATGCCTTCAGCTGCCAGTAACAGGAATCCAGTCTACCAAGGTCTGAGCCATAAGGCTACTCTGAACAAGGAAACCAGATGCCCCGTTGTTGGTCCAGCATCCGGAGGACATCATCAAGAATCAAGGTTCTTAAATCCCTCTCTCATTCTCAGTGCTGACTTTCTATTTATAGGTACATTGACTCATAGTCACAAGATAGCTGTTGTGGCTCCAGACATCACAACCCCACATGACAGACAGCCTTGAAAGTGAGAACACAAGCACTATTCACAATAGCCAAGATATAGAATCAGCCCAGGTGTCTATCAACAGATGAAAAAATTTTTTTAAAAAATTAGCCAAAGCTCAGTCACATGGTCACTGTTGGCTAGGAATATGTAGTGACAGGTGAGCATGAGCAAGAGAATTGGATCATGGCTACTGGATAAGAAACCAACCGCGGCTGCCACACCATCCCCATTTCCAATTAGGGAAACTGAGGCTCAGAGAGGTTAAATAACTTTGCAAGGTCACACAGTGAACAGGCAGCAGAAGTATAAACCTGGCCGTGTCCATCTCCAAAGTGTGTCCAGGGTACCAATTAGACCTTCAAAGGCTGAATGGCAAACAACTCTCAGGGAGTCGCACTGTCCAGAGGAATAGTGAAACAGAACGAGGCTTTCAAGTCCGGCTTGAGGATCGGATGGTCAGACAGACAAGGAGTGATCTTAGATGACCACGGAATTCCACCCAGAGACCTGGGGAATGTGGAGAACTGGGTGCTTTATCCTAACCCCCAGCGCCCTCTGCCAGCTACAGGTTTGGTGTCACAGGGCTGAGCTGCGCCCTCGTGGGCGTGACCATCGTCTCCCGACTGATGGTCCTAGAGACGAGGCCGCCCCGGGGAAGGCTTGGTCATTCCTGGGCCCCGTGTCAAGGGGCTTTTAATAATTGCTCTCTGGCAGAGAGGCCAGAGGTGACAAGCCTTTTGATGAAGCCTAATGGTGTTTTGCATTTAAATTTACTCAGCCTTGACTCCGGAGAAGCCACGGAGAAGGGATGGAATCACTGGCTGACACTCGGATCCCTGCAGAGCCCAGCCGCCGTGGCTTTGACCATGGGCAGCTCTTGGGAGGAAAGGTGGACTGCACGGTCCATGGCTGGTGTAGAAGCCAAACCTACCCCACAGACCTCTCAGACAGGTGGAAGCCACGGACCTTCCCCCTAGAGGGAAAAAATTGCAAACAATTCCATAAACAGAATTCTGCTTAGGGTTTCAGGGGGCTCACAGGCTCCCTGAAGCCACACAGAGAGCCATGACCCGGCCCAGAAATGTCCCACGCTGGGGGGATGTTAGCAAGAGAGGGGGGTCTGCAGGGAGTCACTTTTAAAGGCTGTGCTGGCTGAGAGTCCCCAGGGCTTCCTTATTCTCCACCCCAATGCCCTTAGTCTGGGAACAAGAAGAATCTGTCTCTCCTCCTAATTATCGGGTAAGACACAAATGATGCAAATATTATGCTAAATGGGGCCCCTTAAAATAGCAGAGAGCAAACCAGCTCCTCACCCGCGATTTGCATGGGAGTGAGATGCGCTATCACCCCGGCCCCCTCCCCAGCGCCATTGCTGATGTTCATCTGAATTCCTAAAGGAGTCACCTTCCTCCCGGAAAGGTGTCCCTGGAGGGGAGGAGAGGAAGCCAGCGATGGCAAGGCAGCTTGATTGCCTTCAGCTGATTAGTAATTACCTGAAAGAGCCGGAGCAGCCGCCATCTGATGAGGAAGAGGCTCAGGGAGCAGCGCCCAGGTGGAGGGCAGAGTGGGAAGGCAGAGGCCTGGGTGGCCGTGGGTGGCCGTGGGTGGCCGTGGGTGGCCGTGGGTGGCCGTGGGCGTGGGGATCTCCTGCTGGGTCCACTGAGGACTTCACACTTATCAACTTGGGTGACCTTGAGCTGCCTAGGTGCGGCTGTGTGACTCGGTTTTCAGTCTCTGGAAAATAGGAGCAAAGCCCCCGGGACCTGCTCCTTAAGGTTACAGGGAAGGCGGCAGCCAGTCCAGTGAGCGCGCATGCTCCAGGGTGGCTCCCAGTTGACCAGGCCCTGGGCTTTGCCCACCACAAGACCCCAGGCGGGGAAGTTTGCCTCAGTCTCGGTGGCTCACATGTCTGCAAATCTACATCCTTCAAAATAATAATAATAATAACAGCATCATCTACAATCAACCTCCAACTGCTTGGGCCGCTCCAGACACAAGTACCCAAAATAGCACATTGAGTAGCTGTTTCTATAAATTTCTCCACTCCAGGCGAAGATAGAGAAAAGAGAACTCACCTATTCCACCTTCTTGGTTGTTCAAAATGCAGTCATGACCCTGAAAGGCACACCTGTAATCCCAGTGGCTGAGGAGGCTGAGGCAGGAGGATCTGCAAGTTCAAAGCCAGCCTCAGCAAATTAGAGAGACCCTAAGCAACTCAGTGAGACCCTGTCTGTAAATAAAAATATATATAAAAAACAGCTCGGATGTGGCTCAGTGGTTAAGTGCCCCTGAGTTCAATCCCTGGTACCCAAAAACAAAACAAAAATACCCCTAAAGGAGAGACCCCCCATTGAGCATGCTCCCAAGACAAATGAATGGCACAATGTCCAGGGAGTGTCTCCCTCTTTTCTTTAAAAATCAGAATGTGTGACTCGATCTACAGATTGCTGAGTAACCTTGGACAACTGGCTCAGCTTCTCTGGTCCTCAGTTTTCTCATGAATAAAAGACAGATGATGAAACCAGACTCGGCCACGGTTTATCTTCTCTTTCCTTTTTCTTCTCCAAATGACTTGCCTCGGTGCCCTTCTCTTCTGCAGAGCTTATCTACCTCCTCCAGAGCGTTCAGGCCTCTCCCCACCGGCCCAAGACACCCTGGCTCACCACACCCAATCTTCTGCTCCAAGAAGAGGCCCCCTTTTAGTTTAGTATTAGCTGGTTTGGCTGAGGAGGTGGGTAGTGGTTAGATTTTGCATTAGTTTGATTTTGCATTGATTTTCAGATTGACTTAGAATGGTAATTCTAGGAATTCGATTTAAAAAAAAAAAAAAAACAACCCTAGATCATCCACATTGGTAGTGATGTTGGAGGGCCACCAGGCTATCGAAAGTTGGGGGGCACTGGTTAACTCGTCAGTAGGGTCAAGTCTGAAATCCATATTCTTACACTTCATCATAAGGAAGATATCAGTGTGTTTGGCCAAGATTTAGAAACGGAAATCTTTTTGTGCTCACCCCCTAAATTAGAAAACCAAGCCATCGATTTCTTTAAAAAGAAATTGGAATAACTAGGAACAAAAAAGAGGAGAAATGCTCATCCTCAATTACCCCAAACAAACCAAAAAACTCTGTCATAGATGCAACAGAGCCCTAATGAATCAATAACATAAAAAATAAAACACCAATAAAAGAAAATTAGCAAAAGACAAGCGAATAATTCTCAGTAGAATGAACGTGTGCATCTAAGAAGCTTTGGATTAAAAAAAAAAAAAACTTAGCGTTTCTAGAAATTTAAAACAAAAATGCAAATGGAAAGAAAATGATCCCAACTTTTAAACTTATTCAACTAGCAAAGACAGAAACACCCAGCCCTCTCTGCTGGCTGGGGTGAGGGAAGCTCTCAAACCCTGCTGGTGGGATGTAAATGAGTTCGACCTTTCTGGAAGGCAATTTGGCAGGACAATCCCAATTATGCTAAAATATATATATACATGTACATTTAGGTATATAAGAAAGGCTGAGAAGATATAAAACAAATGTTAACAGAAATTTTCTTTGTGTAATAAGATTAGGATGATTTTTTATTTTCTTCTTTATACTTTTCTGTGTTTTCCAAATTTCCACAATGAACATGAATTGCTTTCATAATGAGGGAGAAAGAAAAACAATGAAAAGAGACACATTTAAAAAAAAAACACTTGTTATGTTCTTTTGAAATGCACTTCTTACCATTTCCTCCCAGCATGCTTTGTCTTGGCTATACTAAGCTTTTTCTTTCTGAAGAATTTTGTGCTTGATCCTGAGTGCTGGCCAATACAAGGAGCTGGTTATTCGAATCCGTCCAGAAATAAAGAAAGCATATACCTCTTCTGTCCTTAGCAGACCATGATTGGTTTAGCTTTGTCCCTTCCAGGCTGGGTGACCTTGGGTGAATTACTCAACCTCTCTGAGGTCTAGACTTTGTGTCTTCACATGGAGACGTACTGTCATTCCAACTTCCTGGGATGAAGCAAGATGGCACACGCAAAGTGCCTGACAAGCTCTCTGGTGCACAGAGAGGCTCAGCCAATGGCAACCAGTACAAACCAGACAGTGGGGGAGAGCACTCATAATGAAAGCAGACATCCAGAGGAAAAACCCATCCTGCTCAGAGAAGACTGTCCTGATACATATGTCCCCTGTCATCTTTCCCACTTTCACCAAGGAGGCTTGGGAAGCTCTCCAGAGAGAGAATCCATTGCTTGGGATCCTCCCAGGACATCAGGTTTGGGGCCAAGCAGGAAGCTCTCCCCACTCTGGGACGAACATTCTGGGCTGTTTCCTGAGCCCCCGTGACATTTGGTCACCTTCTCTCATCTCCCCAGACCATCAGCAGCATCTCCTCCCATTTCCACCAGCGATTGCAATCCTCTAGCGTCTCCTGTAGCAGATGATCATGGGAAATCTGAATATTATCTAAATGTCTATGGGCCATGCATGCCCCAGTTTCCCTCGGGTCGGGGCATGAGTGACCGCCCTTTTACTGATCCCCAACAGAGCCTCCATAAGGAGACTTGACAGGCAGAGCATGAGGAGGAAAACGGACTCTTGGTCTCTTTAACCTTATGTTTCCCAGGCTGGGTAACAGGCTCTCATGCAGATAGATGCATTCGCTCAAGGAGAGAGGAAGAGTCACAGGGTCCCAGGTCCCTATGCATTCTAAACAAATGAAGTCATTCTTCCTCCAATATTTCTCAGAAGAACTCAGAAGCCAAGTCGGCCGCAGGGAAGTCTGAGACTAGCTGCTGCAGTTGGCACCGTTGGCTGTCGTGCCAATAGCAATAAAACGTGAGCATTTAAGATTCCCAAAGAGTCGCGCGCTCTCTGGGGAAAAAAATACCTCTCTGCAATTTTGCTAAAGCATTGTCAACTGTCTCTTTAATTCAAAACAAAGGAGATTTCGCTGATTATGAAGTCAAGGTGGAAATCCCACACCAAGCATTTAGAACCGCAGACGCTGATCAGCTTATCCAACCTGCGCGCATAAGCACCTGGCCACGCACGCCCTGCAGGGGGCGCGCTTAAAAGGGAATCTTGCAACCGCTTCACCCAGAATCCCATGCAGCCAGCTCCCTGATTGGTCAGTAGAATGTAACCACAGCTGCTGCTGATTGGAGCAGGGATGAGCACCGCCTCCACGTGAGCCAATCAGGTTCCAGTCCCTGGGAACGAGGTTGGAGCGGAGGAGACAGATGAGCAGCTGCCTTTCCTGCCGCACCTGGACCAAGCGCAGAGCAGCTCCGTCTGTCCAGAGGACCGAGGCAGGAGGGCGCACAGGGGACTGCGCGGGAACTCCAGGGTTCCCTTTCAACCTTTCCAAGTCCCAGACACACATCTGTCCTGGGAGTCCCCGGATCTCTCCAGCATTGTCCTCCCAGGAAATGTCCTCTGGAATTGATTGGCAGTTTGCAGAAGAGGAACTACCAATGGCCAATAAATACATACAGAGACCTCAACATCAGGCTGGGGCTGGGGCTCAGGGGTAGAGCGCTCGCCTAGCACGTGCAAGGCCCTGGGTTCCATCCTTAGCACCACATAAAAATAAATAAAGGTATTGTGTCCAATTACAACTAAAAAAAATAAATATTAAAAAAAAAAAGACCTCAACATCACCTCTAGTCAACAAGGAAATAAAAAAATTAAGACAAGATAGCATTTCTGCCCAGCATTTTAGGAAACATGTAAAAATCTACTTGTTTCCCCCCTCACTCATTCCGTTAGTTTTAACATACATCATTGAACAACTAGTGGGTGCCAAGTCTGGGCACTGGACAAAACAGACGACACTCCCTTACGGAGTGTATAGTCTACCGAACACAATGATAATAGGGAGAATAAGTAAAAGAGAGATGATTTGTTAGCAAAGACTGCTAAGGTGAACATTTAAAGCAGGAGGACATAAAATATTTGTATTTGTATAGTGGGGGGATTTGAAATTTTAAATAGGGTGAGGCATTGATAGAGAAGTAAGGGACTGAAGGAAATGAAAGTGATCCATGTAATATCTAAGGAGCATTCAAGGTGAAGAGATGAGCAGTACAAAGGCCCTGGGGCAGGAACCTGCCTCTTTGCCTTGTTCACAGACCAGATAAGAGACTGTTATGGTTGGATCCAAGAGAACAAGGGTGTAGAGTAGTGGCTGATGTCAGAGGAATAATGTGGAGGAACAGATCACATGGAGTCTAGCGGGCCGCAGTTAGAACTCTGGCTTTTACTTGGGGGACAGGGATTGATTCTTTGTCTTTTTGTTTACCAGTGTATCCCCAACTCCTAGAACAGTGTCTGGCACATAGTAGTCACTCAATAAACAGCTGTAAAAATAAATAATTAAGTATCACACCGTCCAAAAAAATCCCGCCATAATAATAGATATGAAGCAATGCTTAGTTTGCTTTTTACATGTAGATTGTAAAGAGTATCAAAGTGCAGGGGTTACAAATTGTTAACAGTGTCTCACACTCATGCAGAAGGTGGCTTAGCCATCAGGTCCACCTGCCAGCAGAGAGGAGAGCACTTTCTGAGAAACTCGCAGACTGGCAAGAAATGGGGCTCACGTGACCAGAAAAACCACTGCCCAAGAGGGACGCGGCCAGTTTACCAGAATGGCCTCCTGACTTCTTCTGTGGGAACAAAAGGCTGATCTCCTCGTGCAAGCTCTGCCCAGCGACCCAGGTGCCATCCCCCTCCCCACCACTGCTGACCACGTGGCCCCGGCAGGTCATGTTGCCTCAGAGTCTTCTCTACAGAAGCCCAGTGGTGACAGCTCAGGGGATCGTTATAGGGATGATGGCAGAAAATTGCCCCATAAGACCAACTGACATTGCTGTCCCCAGGCAGCCGGTTCCCTCTGCCTGTGCCCGCTGCGTGCAGTCCCAGCTGACCAACTCCTCTTCCTCTTCAAGATCCAGTTCAGGTGTCACCTCCTCCGGAAGGCCTTCCTGTCCTCGACTGGCTGAGTTGGGTGCCCCAGAGCCCACATCACTCACCGACCCAGGACAGAGCTCCTGGTGGTGAGTGACATCCCCAATAGCCCCAAGTGGGAGGCTATGGGAAGAACGTCAGAGCTTTGAAATCCAGGTGAGGTGGGAGCTTGGGCCTGAGCAATGAGCCACAGATGCTCCAGGGACCTGGGGACTCGAACCTGGGCATTGACACCACAGGTGGGACAGAAATGGGGCCTCAGATCCTCTAAGGTCCCCTGTCCCTCTGCCCAGAGTCAAATTCTAGGGAGAGGATGGCAGATGGCCAGGCCAGGGCAGAGCCCCCAGTTAAGCCCCACTGTACTGTATTTAATGGGGAGAGGTCACCCCAGTGAATGTGGGTGCTACTCGGCGCACGAGCCACAGAGCTCTGACTCCAGCCATGCAGGCATCTGGTCCCATTCCTTCATCTCCGAGGAGCCAGGACTTGGTTCAAGTCCCGCAGTCTCCTGAATGAATCGATGTTGGAGAACCACAGTGCTAAGGGAGCGACCAGGGTCCAGGGATGGCCACAGGAGCAGTGGCGGGTTACAAATAGATTTAGAAGGTAGGGATGAGCTTAGGCAAGGTTTGCTTCATCTTTAACCTTGGGAAGATTGCTTTTGGAGCTTCTGTCTGTCGGTCTGTAAAATGCAGATAATTACAGCAGTCTCTGTCCATCAGTTTTAAGGATCAAAGAAGATTGACGTGAGGAAGAACACAATGCCTTGGACATAGTAAATGCTCAACCAACCACACGGTTAATGCCCTACTGCTTTTATCACTGTTGTTTTACAAACGGTGGGGAGGGGGGAAGCCATCTGCTGATGGAAGATGCGTCTCCACCCTAGAAGGAGAAGGAGTCACTACTGTGTGGACCCATGTGGGAGACCCCTGGATGAATAAGGTGTGGACCCTGTCCTGGAGCGGCTCAGTGGTCTTAGGAGACCGTGTTAGTCAGCTCCAGCTGCTATAACAAAATAGACTGAGTGCCTTAAACAACAGAAACAGTTTTTTTCTCCCGGTTTGGGGACTGAGATGTCCAAAATCAAGGTGCCAGAAGATTTGGTTCTGGGTACGGGCCCTCCGCTGCCTTCTCACTGTTTCTTTGCATGGTCATGAGAGAGAAAGATCTGTTCACTTCCTCTTCTTACAAGGACACTCATCTCATTATGAGGGCTCCACTCTCAGGACCTCATCTCAACCTAATTACCCCCCAAGAGTCCCACTTCCAAACACATCAAAATATGAATGTGGGGTGGCAGGGCATACAGACATTCAGGCTGTAACAGAGAGCTAGGAGGCAGAGAACAGGAAGGGACACCAGGTGGCTTAGACAGATCCTTCCTCCCCCTGGATATTTACAGCTTTCCTTCTGGCTCAGAGGCATCTAAACCTGGCCTCCCCTAAGAAGGAGCTGAGGAGGTACCTTTTAAAAGGTATATTAAAGCAAAATCTCCTGGTACAGAGCCAGAAAATCTGGATTTTTTCTTTTTGGATTTGTCAAATGATTTTTTTTTTTTGCAGATTAACTTTTTAGTGAAGTTAAATTCACATGATTTTCAATTAGTCATTGAAAGTATCTTTAGTGGCATGAAGCACATTTACAATGTGGTACGACTTCTACCCTGTCTAGTCCCAAAACATTTCATCACCTATTTAAGTCAGGTTTTTGTTGTTGTTGTTGTTGTTGTTTGCACTGTGACCAAAAGACGTGACAAGAAAAATACAGAGGAGGAAAAGTTTACTTTGCACTGATGGTTTCAGAAGTCTCCATCCACAGACGGCCGACTCCATGCTCTGGGCCCAAGGTGAGGCAGATCATCATGGCAGAAGGGTGTGGAGGAGGCAAGCAGCTCAGGAAATGGCAATCGGATAGTAAAGAGAACTCTGCTCACCAAGGACGAAACCTAAACCTCAAAAGGACACCCCCAGTGACCTACCTCCTCCAGCCACACCCTACCTGCTTATAGTTAGCACCCAGTTAATCCAGATCAGTGGATTAATCCACTATTGAGGTTAAGGTTCTCATAACCCAATCATTTCACTTCTGAAAATTCTTGCATTGTCTAAAACATGAATTTTGGGGAGACACTTCCTATCTAAGCTATAAGATCACCCCAAAAGGAAGTCCAAATCTCACTCTTCCCTTCCACCAGCTCTTGGCAGACACTGATGTGCTTTCTGTCTACAGCTTCGCTTATTCTGATTATTTTGTACGAATTGAATCACACAATATATTTCCTTCTGTCTGTTCTCTCTTATCACAATGACTATCTTTCCAGGTTCATCCCTGCCATATTCCTTTGAAAGACCAAATAATACTGTATAATAATATTGTATAGATAAACCACAACTTGTCAATCCATTCACCCACTGATGGACCTGTAGGTGATTTTCACCTTTTGGTGATTATGAATAATTCTGTCCCCCAGTGATTTTTTTTTGTCTTTTGGTTTTCTTTTTTAATTTTTCTAATTGAAAGATAATAACTGTACAGCTTTCTGGGGTACAGCATGATGTTTCACTCCATACGCACATTGGCTAATGATCAAGTCAGGCTATTTAAGCTAAGGATCATCTCAAACATTTTTTTGCTTCTTTGTACAAGGCAAAAGATTTATACCATCTGAAGAGGAACCGAAGCTCTGTCATTTGTGCTGGGGACATTAAGCATCTTCTCTCCAGGCTACTTTGAACTAGGCTACACACTATTCTTGACCACAACAACTGTTCTGTGTAGTAATACACCAGAATTCATTCCTGCCCCCCTCCCGCCGTCCCATTTTAACTTTTGTGGCAGCATAGATGGACCTGGAGATCATAATGACAAGAAAAATAAGCCAAGTGCAAAAACACAAAGACTCATATGTTGGATCCAAAAGTAGTGGAGGGCTGGGAAGAAGTAGATTAACAGGACAAGGTCACACCCAGGTGATCTTATCTCACCTATTTGAGAGCTAGCATCTGGGAACCAGTATTGAAGTTACCTTCACATAAAAAACCCCAGTGCTCAAACTTCAGCAGGCCTCTGTCGAACTTACCTGGAGAGTTTGCTAAAACACAAGTGCCAGGGGCCTGCCTTCAGGAGACAGTTTCAGTCATCTGGATGGGGCCTGAGAATCTTCCTTTTTAAAGGAGGTCTTCATTTTCATTGAGTTTCTGCTGCCATTTTGATGCCAGTGACTCACCCACCTCTCTGTATGAAATGATGACTCCTGATTTTAAGTCCTTTGAATATAGACCAAGGAGTCAAATGGGGTTTCCTCACTATATACCCAAAGGACTTAAAATCAGCATACTGTAGCGATGCAGACACACCAATGTTTCTAGCAGCTCAGTTCACAATAACTCAACTATGGAACCAGCCTAGATGCCCTTCAGCATATGAATGGATAAAGAAAATGTGGTATGTACATACACAATGGAATATTACTCAGCCATAAAGAAGAATGAAATTATGGCATTTGCCAGTAAATGGATGGAACTGGAGACTATCATGCTAAGTGAAATAAGCCAGACCCACAAACCAAAGGTCAAATGTTCTCTAGGAAATGCAGATTCTAACAATCAGGCGGGAGTAGGAGGTGGAAAGAATAGCAGGTCATTAGATGAGACAAAGGAGAATGAAAGAAAGAAAGGGAAGATGGGATTAGGAAAGACAGTAGAAGAAATCAGACGTAACTTTCCTATGTTAATGAATACACCACCAGTGAAAATCCACATCGTGTACAATCCCAAGAATGGGAAGTTAGATTCCACGTATGTGTGATATGGCAAAATACACTCTACAGTTATGTAGATCTAACAAGAACAAATAAATTTTTAAAAATGAAAAGAAATGATTCCTTCCACAAAGAAATCTGTTCCTGGTTGCTTGAACAGTTTTCCCCTTATGTTTTAACACTTGCGAAGATTTGTCAAATATTCTATAGGGGACAGATTTTACTTTTATATTCAGAATTACTTAAAAGATGATTAACCAAAGGATCTTCACGCTCAGCCTGACTCCCTGCCTCTGCCTCTTGCCAACCCCCCTCCCAGCAGCAGAGACATCCTGACCCCCCTCCTGCCCTGCCCTCAATCTCTTTCTGAAACCCATGCACATCTATTAAGAAAGCGGCATCTGATTTCTATGCACAGGACACTTTCGCCTGCGGCACGTCATACAATTTGCTTACTTACTGGGTGCTTTTTTGAAGCATCTGAGGAAATCAGAGCTGGGGGGTGGATCTGTGTTTGTTTTTCCTGCAGATAATGATATTCTCCCACCACCTAAGTTAATAGATGGCGGCCCGCGGGCGTTTATGAGTGGTGTCTTTAATATGGTTCTAGAATATTTGCCCTATAAATTCTTAAGAACAGACTTATAGATTGCCTATTACCAGCATTATGGCCTATTAATAAATCAGTTACAGCCACATATTTTTTAAAAAAAATTGAATTTCCCCCTTTGTGTTCACATTCTAAGCTGCAAAATATCACTGAGAGACAGAGGGCCCCGGGCGGAAGAAGGGCAGCAATTTCCTGCAGAGGGGTGGCAGGGGAGGAGGGTGACCGCTGGGTCCCAAGACAAACTGTCTGGAGCAGGGAAGAGATATCAGGGGCTCCTACCAGCTGGGTGTTATTGCAAAGTTCCAGCCACCATCCATCTCTTGGTGTCCTCAGGCGACGAGGCTGAGTCCACCAGTGGCCTGGTGCCTTCTTGGCTGTAAATTCCCCTGGTGCTCCTCTGCACTTATGGCCAGGCCGCCTGACATAGAGCATCCCTCGAGGATGGCCAGGACTGTCCAGCTGGTGTGCTCCAATGCAAGCCCAGCCCCTTCTCCCTGCAGGAGCGGCAGAGCCCCCTTCCCCTCCAAGGTCTCCATGCCCATCTGGAAATTCCCGTTTGCATTGAAGTCCCCAGGTGATGACATTGCACACATATTCGGCATTCAGAGCTTCCCAGGACTGGCACTGACCCCCCTCCTGCTGTGCCCGGTCCACCCCCCACCTGTTCTGCAGGCCCCTCAGCACTGGTACTTGGGACCAAACTTTTCCTGCTTCAACACTCCACGCTTCTCTCCCAACAGAGCTAAGCCTGGGACAATAAAAGTGAGAGCCACACATGTTTTTAGAGCTAATCTTTTCCTCTAAAATCCAGGAACTACTATGGGGCCTGAGCCACCAGGATCACTGAACTCACCCCACGTCCTACACACACCCCAGTGGGTTTACTGAAAAGACTCCCGTGGTCTCTTCCTAATCCTTTTTTGAACCTCTCTTCCTGCCACCATGCCACGTTGTATGTGATCATGTCATGGAGACGGGTGGCATTCTGCTGTTGTCCCCAGAAGACTCCAGTGCACATTAGTAGATTGAAACAGACACAGGAAGAGCAGTTTCTGGCAGGGCAGACCGTGGGATGTCAGAAGGCACTGCCGGTGGTCATAATAAACTAACCCACCATCTCTGCGGCCTCCAACAATCAAGGTTTATTTCTCACTGACCTCATCGTCAGGGGCAGATCGGGTGCTTCTCTGGTGGTTCTCTTCCAAGCGATGATTCAGGGATCCAGACTCTTCATCGTGTGGTGCTGCAACCTCAGATGCATGACCTCCCGTCACAGCCAAAGAGCAGGGAGAGGGAGCGCGGGGCAACCTGAGAAGAGAGGCCCACGGTTCATTGGCTGAAACCCGGTCATGTGGTTCCCATGGAGTTGCAAGGGAACCTGGGAAATCTGATCTTCCTTGGTGCCCAGGAAGACAAGATGGTCAAGCAACTGGCCAATATCTGCCATCCACCCAGTCTCCACTAAGCTCAGCCAGGCATCCAAGCCCGTGTGGCTTCTTGAACATTCTATTCTCCTAATGAGGTTGCAAATTTCTTAAGCGTCGAAATTATTATTCTCTTGAGCATCTCCAAATCCACAGGCAATGCTTAGCCTACAACCAATGTCCTTCAATGGCCACGGAATTAGAGAAGCAGAGAAAATCTCCACAGGTCATTTGGGCCAATCCTGTGTCTTGACTATATCTGAAGCCATATTTTAAAAGACCCTAAGCACCCTCCTAAACAACATCTCGTTTATTCGTCATGATGTCTCCAAGGGGATGGAATCGGAATTCTGATCCTTCTGATAAAAATGAGAAAGCTGAAACGCAGTCTCAACACTAAAAGTAAAGAGTATTGATTGACCATTATTGAACGGGGGTCAACGTGACTGGACCATGGGGTGCCCAGATAGTTGGTCAAGCATTTTTGGGGGTTTGTCTGTGAGGATGTTTTTGGATGAGGTGAAAATGTGAGTCAGGAGACTGTGTCAAGTGCTCTGCCCTCCTGATGTGGGAGGCGTCCAGTCAAACAAAGGCCTGGAAAGAACAAGAGTGTGAGTGGGTAGGTGTAACTCCTCCTGCTCAACTGCCTTTTTGTTGCTGTTGTTTATTTTGTTTGGGGTAACAGAGATTGAACTCAGGGGCACTTGACTACTGAGCCACATCCCAAGCCCTATTTTCTATTTTATTTAGAGACAGGATCTCACTGAGTTGCTTAGCACTTTGCTTTGGCTGAGGATGGCTTTGAACTCATCATCCTCCTGCCTCAGCCTCCTAACCTGCTGGGATGACAGGTGTGCACCACCGCGGGATCATCATTTTTTTCCCCCTTGCCTTTGGACTTGGACTAAAACCTTGACTCTCCTAGCTCTCAGAACTAGCTACTCCCTGTATTCTGGAACATCGTTGGCTGTTGAAAGAACGAACAAGGCTCGTCGTTGGAGCAAATGCCCATTTATTGAGGAACAGCTCTGCATATTTATAGAGCTGGGGATGGTTTGACAGTTGGCATGGGGTGCTTTTTTATTGGTGGGTAACCATTACATAAAACCTGGAGAGACCTGACTGCTCTCAAAGGGAAATATGGTAACAATGGGCCACCATCCTCCCTTGGCCGCATTCGAGAAAGGCAAAGAGAGATGCAAGCTGGTACACCCAGTTAAGGAGAAAGTTTGAAGAGCAGCCTTAATAGAGAGGGGAGGGAGCTAGATTGGACTAGGAATGAAGAGTGGAATTGAGGGTGTTAGGTGCAGGACAGGCTGGTCTGCAGGGCATGCCAAACAAAGTTACCTGCAGGATGACCTGGCTTCTCAAACCCTCTGTCTGGTTCTTTATCACCTGTTTGCTTAACCCCATCCCAAAAAAGTATCTACCAATACAAGAAGATATTTTATGTTTTTTACTCGGGGCATGTTGTTGAAATCAATCTGCCAGTCTGCAGCTGGGGTATGACCTTGGGCCTGATGAGAAGGGAAAGGTTTGGGTTTTAATGGAGTATTGGTATTGGTTTTCTGGCAGATCTGACAAGTGGAAGTGATCTGTTGTAGGAGGGTCTTATCGCGTGGGGAAAGGGTCAAAAGGGAGTGAAAGAAAGTAGTGAGACTCTGTGAACTAGAGTGGAATAGAGAGTGAAGAAACTGGAAGAGCTGTTGGGGATCTTTGGGCCGATCCCCAGTGGTAACGAAGAGTAGCGGAGAGGAGGTGAAGCTCTGTAGGGCGGCTGATGGAGCCACTTGATTGGCCTTGGAATTCCCCATAGTAGTAAGGGAGGAGTCAGTTTGGTGGGCCTTGCAATGGATTATTCCCAGGTGTGAAGGCAGCTTGGAGGCTCGTAGTAGGCCAGAAATAAGTGTGGAATTAATGACTGCCGTCCCTCTTGGTCAATAGCCCCCTTTCTTCCAAATGGCTGCATGGGAGATCTGTATATAGGGAGAGGGTTTTCCCTCTGCTAGCTCGCATGCCCTTGTGGCAGCTATGAGTTCAGCTTGTTGGCTGGTGGTATTGGGTGGGAGAGGTTTTGCCTCTGTGATGGATGACAGGGAAACGACAGCATAACCCGCCACTTTAACCCCTTCATGTGAGGGAGAAGATGGGAGGAGGGAGGCAGGGTTTAATGGAGAGCAGGACTGAAAACAGATGGAATGATTTTCAAGGAGAGACAAGGAGGGATAGAACCCTGGAAGGAGGAAGTGACTGTCATCTTTGGTCTTTGGTGTAGGTATAGATACAATAAGCTGTTTTCTGTCTACTGTAATGGCCTTTTTCCCTTGAGAGATATGTGACCTCTTTACATGCTATTTGGGCCTTTTGTGGAGAAGCCCGATATCCCTTTAAGGCCAAGAAAGTAGGAGAACTGTGTCATCTGTTGAGCGCCCTTTGGAAGGGCTAGAAGAATCTTGAATGCTCACAGTAATTATAGAGATCCCTTAGAATGGAGGGATCCAGGGACCCAAAAAGGGGCCATCTACTTTGGTTGTCTAAGGGATGAGTGGGCCAGGCCTGGGTGCTATATTTGATCCAAGTCACATTGTAGGGGAGAGTCGCAGAGAGGACACATTACCCATGTAAGGAGAAGGGAAGAGGATGCAGAGAAGGAGGAAACTGATTTATTGGCAAAAGGGGCGTCCCTGCTAGAGCCAAAAAATCAGGAGTGCCTAAGTGGCAGGTTCGAGCTGCACAGATTGGTTGTCACCAAATCCTGACAGTGGAAGCTCTCGTCCTGGATGGAGCCGGAGCCATGGGAGACCTTGGCCAAGGCTTTTCGGGACCCTTCCTGGAGAGGCTGAATACTCCCAGGGACAGAAAGAGGGGAGAGGCAGGGCAAGAGAGAGGAAGGAGAGGGTAAGCATCTTTCTAGCGGCCGAGTCTTAAAGGTGAGAGGACTAGGACTTTAGGAATCTGCCCAAGGAAGGACTCCCTGAAGACCACCGTAGCCTTAAAGCCTGTGGCGGGGTGCTTTCCTCCCTGCAGGTGGGCAAAGAGATTTGCTGGATGATATTGCAAGAAGGTGGATTCGGGGCACTGGGGGTGAAAAGATTAGAGGTCGGAGGCCAAGGTTTGTCCAAAGAGGTGTGGACTATCTTGAAATTCCTGAGGAAGGACAGTCCAGGTTAAAGGCAAAAAGATATCCTTTAAATCTATGACCGAGAAGTGGGTGGCAGTGTGGGGGATCTGAGACAGCAGGGTGTATGGGTTGGGAACCAAAGGATGTATGGGCCTGAAAGAGGTGTTGAGTCGTAGGTAGGACCCGTTGGGCTTTTTTACCGCTAGTATGGGAGTATTGTAAGGGGAATGAGCAGGACGGAGGTACCCCTTGCTAAGAAGGTCCTGAATAATAGGTTGTAGGCCCAGAAGAGTTTTTGTGGACAGGGGGTATTGAGCCCGATTGGGGAAGGTGTTAGGATCTTTGAGATGAATGTTAACTGGTGGGCAGGAAATGGTGGAGGGGGTGTGGGTATCCCATACAATCGGGTCAACCAGGTTAGTATGGTATTTCACGTCAGCCTCACAAGTGGAGCAGAATGGCCAGTCTTCTGCCAAAAGGGCCAGAAAAGATGAAAAGGCCGATTCTGGGGCCTGACTGATGCCAGGAGCCCAGATGTTGATTGTTGTATTGAATTTAGAGAGAATATCTCAGCCAAGCAAAGGAACTGGACATTGGGGCATAACTAGGAGCGTCTGAGAGAATGGGAAGTTGTCTATGGAACAGAGTAATAGGGGAGTCTTTCTTGGATAGATGATCTTTCCTCCTACCCGACAATAGGAGAGGTGGATGGCACTGTTTGACTCCAGAATTCTGTCAGGACTGAGAAGGTAGCCCCAGTGTCAAGGAGAAAGTCAACCTTGCACCTATCCACCTGAATCCGCACCCTGGGACCCTGTGTATTGATTGTTACAGCCAGGGACAGGAACCAAGGCTCCGTCAATCTTCGATTGCCATGCCCAGAAGGTCAGAGGGCTCCCTGGCCATAGGCCTCCTACGGGATCTAGGACAGTCAGAGCCCCAGTGACCTTGTTGTTCACATTTAGGGCATGGGATACGCAGAGTCCGTGGTGCGGGGCATGCCCTGGCCCAATGTCCCTCCTTGCCACACTTGAAGCAGGCACCCAGGGGGGTTTTTGGTGATGGGCGGTGACCCAAGGAAGCACCCTGCAGGGCCTGGGCAAGCATCTGAAATTTCTCAGTCTGGGGGGTGGCAGGGCCTTGTTCAAGCTTTTTTAATTTGGCCCAGATGTCGGGGTAGCTCTGTGAGAGGAAATATGTCATAAGGACATGACGGCCATCTGGGGTTTCGGGAGTTTGATCTGGGGCAGCAAGTGGCCCCAGAGGGTGATTGGGATTAACTCAGTGAGTTTCGTCCGCATGGGCTCTGGCAAGTTCCCAGTCTCTGGTACGTTCCTCAAAAAGGAGAGTATTAACCAATAACATATAAATGAGGCTATAAGCCTAGAAGACCCACTGAAACTCTCTTCTGTGGTGAATGAGCCCAACCTTCACTTGAGTTGGGTGAGGTCATTCATAGAGAATGGGACATGTACCCAGATAATGCCCTCATGTCCAGCAACCTCTCTTAAGGGGGCTATGGTTTGTGGGACTAGGGAGCGGGACCTAGTTTGGGGGGACTAAAGGTGTTGGCCAAGGCAGGGGGAGCACCTGAGGGGCTGGACAGTGCCAACGGGGGAGGTGGGAAGGGAGGGGGTTCATCTACCAGATAGGTCAGGGTGAGAACGAAGAAGAGAAAAAGCCTCAACATAGGGGAACTCCTTCCACTTTTTCGAGCGCTCGCAGAAGTTAAACAGATCTCTGAGAATTGCGGGATCCAGGGATCCTCCTGGGGGCCATTGACTTTGATTGTCTAATTGACAGTAAGGCCAATCTTGTGTGCAGAATTTAATAAGGGGGAGTCTGCAGGGAGGGAAGAAGAGGCCCTCATACAAGGGTGGTTATTGAGAGAGAGAGAAGAGAGAGAGAGAGAGAGAGAGGGAGGGAGGGGAGTGCCTGTTCTACCACCCCTCAGGACCTCCTGCTCATGAACCGGGTTCCAGAGAGTCCACCGTGACCGTGAAGGTCATGGTGGGGTGCATTCTCTCCTCCAGACTGGGCGTCAGAGGTTTGCCAGATGATCACGGTCAAAGCCCCTGCATAGCCCGTCTGAAGTTGGATCCCGATAGGGGAAATCACCTACTGAAGAGCCGGTGTTGTGTGAGTAGCAGCAGCGCTCGAAAGAGAGGACAAGGATGGCAAGCCTTGAGAGAGGGGGCCCTCGAGCAGGGAGGAATTCCACCTCCCGGGTTTCGGTACCAATGAAAGAATGAAAAAGGCTCATCGTCGGAGCAAATGCCCGTTTATTGAGGAACAGCTCTGCATATTTATAGAGCCAGGGGTGGTTTGACAGTTGGCATGGGGTGCTTTTTTATTGGTGAGTAAGGATCATGTGAGCAGCAGGGCTAGTCTGATTGGTGGTAAGGACCATGAGAGCCAGCAGGGCTCACCATTGGACGGCTCTTCTTGGGGGATGGGGAAGTTAGTCTTTGGAGCTGGGGCGACTCCCAACAGCTATCCAGTTTTCTAAATACAGATCTCGGGACTCACCAGACTCTATAATCATGTGAACCAATTCCTTAAGGTAAGTAAGTAAATCAAAGACACATCAGTCCTCTAACGGTGGAGAACTCTGACACCTACAAGAATCCAGTAGGTGTCGAGGATTTTTCAATTGTGCATTATCTCATTTTAAAATCCTAGCGGCCATCCAAGATGACTTTCTTATAATTGCTCTGAAGGCCAGAGTCGAGCCAGGGCAGCAGATCCTCGAACCCTGGCTGCTGACCGCAATGCCAGGAAACACACGGTAAAGCTGTCTTTGGTGAAACGATCCTATTACATTAAATATCTCAGCTCCTTCTAACAGGACTCCCTCTAGAACTGGCCAAGCCATGCAGGAGGTGTGGCAGGGGACAACCCTTCCATGCACTGGTGGGAGGGAACACCTATTAAGAAGACAAGCTCTGCTGTCCTGGGACGCACAGTCTCATCTCTACACCTCGGTCCCTCCATCCCTCAGAGCTACCCAGCTGCCCATTCTGCCTGCCTGCAGATGTCTCCCACCCTCTCACCACCAGCCCAGACACCATTTATACTGCACTCCTTGTAGCTCAACCCCGCCCTCAAGACACATTGCCAATCACGTGCCCCTTGGGGCAGCTCCTATGGATCCTGTCCCAACTTCACAGCCAGAATGTGGCAAGTTGACAGTTAACCAGGAAATGGGAGAATCTCAGCGCTTCCTAAAATAGCCCCCACCCAGGCACCTGAGACTGCACCAGACCCTCCCCAGCGGAGGGACCTCTCCAGAAGGTCCCTGTTAAAATGCTCTTTCACGGGAGCATCCATCACAGGTTTGCAAAGTTCACTCATCCAATGAGCTCATTGATTGATTCATCGAATGTCCTTGGTACTTCCAGGGGTGACACACCATGGATCTACCAGGGACAAGAGTATTCCCTTGGAGAGCAGCAAGTTCCACTGGACGAGGACACAGAGGGGAGTGGGGATAACACTAGCTGTACTTGTGAGGCCCTGGAGTGAGAGGGTAGGATCAGTGGCAGCCCAGGGCATCCAGGAGGCTTCAAAGGCTCTGGTCACGCTCAGTGGGAAGCTAGGAAAGGGCTGCTGAGAGATTTCTGCCCCAGGCCGGCATGCACCCTGAAATGACAGTGTCCTCCAGCCCCTGTCACATCCTCTGGCCTATTTCTTTGCAGATAAGTTTTGGGGTTTAGAACCAGAGGCTTTCAACTTGTGTAAACATAGAATCTGTCCTGGAAAGATCACTTGGCACCAGGGAAAGACCAGCCTGGAGGTCAGAAACCGGCTTAGGTTCTCACTTGCAACCCAGGGACAGCGAGTCCATCTCCGCTCCTCTCAGGGCCTCAATTCCCCCTGTGCAACTGGGACACGGGAGATAACAGGGTAGAGTTGCGGGTGAAGTCTGGAGTTTGTGCCTTAGTGAGGCAGGAAAACCAAAACTTCACCTTCCCAGAGGCCCTTGCAGCTCGGGATGGTTATGATCGGCGAGGAGACATGACACAAGGGTCTAGGGGGAGCATCCTCCAGGATGGACACACAAATCCTCAGGAGGAGAAGGGGTGCCACACCCTCTTTTTCTGGCCTGGCTTGTGGGGAAATGCTCCTGGTGCGGCAGCAGCCTCCGCTGTCTCCAGGAGGGAGAAACCACCCTGTGAGATGGGGTGCGTTCAAGGCAGGAGGATGGAGGAATCCTGCACCCCTGTGGGTGTTCTTGCTGATGAAATCTTGAGCAGCTGGCAGGAAACCTCTCGCTCCAAGGACCAAACAAAACCCCGACACTCTATTATGTCTCCTGTTACCCAGAGCCACACACAGCGCTAACTGGTCTGAGTCTTCATTCCTTTTTCAATTAATGTTTATTGAGCATTTACTCTGTGACGAGCTGTGCTGTGCTCTATTGCCCCAATCCTCTCAGCAAGCCATTTCATAAATGCAGAAGACGAGACTCAGAGAAGCTAAGTAATTTGCCCAAGGAGAATCAGCAAATGAATTTGACCTCGAGAACCCAGCTTTTCATGGCGACCCTTGCTTCATTCTCCTGAGCCTCAGTTTTCCTATCTGCAAAATGAGTCAGCAGAGAGCAGTGCTGTAAAGAAGCTAAGGCTGTGGACCTAAAATACAGACTTCAGTCCTCCACCTCTGAGTGCTGTGTGACTTGAGAAAGCTTCTAAAACACTCTGAGCCCCAATTTCCCCTTTCAAGAACTGGCGACAGTAAAAGGATCGACCTCAAAGGGTTGTCCTAGGATTAAACATCACGTAAAGCTGTTAGCAAGGTACCCACAGCAGAGGTTCTCTGTGGCCAAGACGACCTCATCCGTCCCTTTCAGCACCGGGTCTCTGTGACATTAGTGACTTGGCGGTACACCAAAGCGACCATGTCCAACGTCTTTCCCTGGGGAAAAGTGCTACTGTGGCATTCTAGGAACTCAAGACAAATCGAAGACAGAAATTTTTCATCTGAAACCAACAGTGTTTTAAAACAACTGTTTACAACTTTGTTTACTTCCTGCAAGGGTTAGAGGGAGGCTCCAGTCCTCCCCTGTTGTGGGTAATGGAGGAGAAAGAGAGGGAATCGCCCTCCAGGGGCTTCTGGGACTCCAAAGCTAAGCTAAAAACTTAAAAGCCTGAGAGGGGGAGGGTACAGGGGGAGGCCCGGAAATCAAAAGAAGCCGGTTCCCGAGGAGGTTAGAGAAAAACAATGAAATTGGAATATTTTTCCACGACAGATTCCATCAGCGCTGCCTGAGTGCATTCGATTAAACCTCATTTATTAAATTTCGAGGAACATAATTTAGATATAAGATTCCGGACAAACAGGTTGCAGAGTAGCTGCTTCTGGAAGCATCGACATTTCCTCCCATGCGTGGAAAATAGGCTGGCGGTTTTTCATTTGGATGGTCTCGTGAGAACCTTCCTCCACAGCTTGTGTGGGGGAAGGAGACGCGGGGCTGGACGGTGGGAGGGGGTTCCATGTGGCGATTTGCAGGGCTTCCCACCCCCTACCCCAACAGCCATGTGGAGGTATTGTGCTTCCTGCCCTTGGCATTCATTTTTTAGACCTCTCTAAAGTCCAACAGACATGACCGGCTCTGTTCTGGAATTTACAGGCCAAGAAGAAATAGATGCCTAGGTTCCCAAAATCATGCAGCACAAATAGCTCCTCTGCTCACCTGAAGGTCTCCCCTGCACCTCCCAAGACGCCCCCACCCGCACCCCAGCACACACACCCTGAGAAGCTCTTTCGCTGGGGTTTACAAGGCACGATTTGGCCAGGGTCTTCCAGGAGGGGGAAGTAAGTGATATTTTTATTCTGGAATCTCCAGGTCCTGGGAAAGCCTCTCCCTCCCCAACAAACCCCAAACACTTTCTCAACCCTTCAAATGGCCCTTTGTGGAAAGGAGGGAGGAGGAGACAGGGCCCACCCGAGCCCAAGGGTCTCTCCCTTCATTTCTTCTCTTTCTTCTGATCGTCCATGTAAGGCACGATTTTTGACCTTGGTTTATGGATGAAAATCCTGAGACTCAGAGAGGTGTGGGACTCTTCCAGGATCACTCAGGGATTAAGGGGCAGAACCAGGGAGTCAGGCCCGGGTGGTGGCCATAAGAGGGGAAGGGCTCTTCCACAGTGGGAAGCCACACAGCGGCATACACAGAGAAGACGCAGGAGGAGCGTGTTACTCCAAAAGAGGGGAGGTCACCACGCAGGGCCACACAAGGGCTTGCACCCAGGGGAGAGGGAGGATAAGGACAAGCGGGACTGTGGGGGCCGAGGGAGGCTTCAGTCGACTCCCTGTGGGTTGGCTAATTGGAATGATTTCTCAGGTTCCAAGGAAGGGGACTGTCACTAGTTGACTGGCACCTGGTCTTAGGGGCAATTAAGACTGGTATACAGTGTGGGAGTCCCATCGGGAGTCGCTTCGGGGAATGTGGACTTAATTAGCTACTCAAGAAGGGAACCAGGCCAGCCTCTAACCAGGGTTTCGAATCTGGATCAAGACAGCATTTAAAATCTCTCACACACACACACACCACATATACATACAAACGACTTCAGCCCACATTCTCTCCACCACCTGGTGCTACCTGACATGAGAAAGTTAGCAGACATCTTACAAGTGGTGCTAACTCCAAATCCCGTGTCCTTTTCCTCTGTGCTGCAAACACTCACCAACTTCGGGGTCACCCAGCCACCCCCCCAAGACCAGAAGCGCTTCTTAACCAACATCCAGCAGGAATCAGTGAGTAGACGTCCAATCCCCTGGCCCCTGGGTGAGCTCTCCCTACAGATATGGTCTCCCCACATGTGCTCCGGAGTGTCCCCAGGGGGGGCTAACGCCAGCCACCAATGGTGGCCCTTCTCATCTCACTCCCCTTGATTTTCTTCCTTAACCCTGAAATCCTTCCTCATCCACAGGCTGCTTCTGGAAGAATCCAAATTAAGAGCTAGAACTCCTATGAGCCATTGAGTGTGGGCACGTTAATCAAATACTGTGCCTCAGACTCCTCGCCCATAAATGGGAATGGATTTTACTTATGGAATTGCACGAAGAGGAGGAGATGAGCTCAGGCGATCTTGGAGGTGAGCCCAATGTGCAGAAAGCACTCGAAATATTAGCTCTTATGTTTCTCAAGTTCTAGAAAAGCACCTGGCATCTTCCAGGGCTTTGAGACATGTCCCCTGGTTGAACCATATTGATCTTTGGGGATGCAGGAGGGCTCTACAGAGGACCTTTTTGTTCCGTGTTAGGGTCTCCTGGTGGCCAAGAACTCGCAAGGACGCTTGGGCAAGCCCATGGCTTCAGGAACAGGGACAGGTGTCTGCAGGGACCTGCAAAGCAATCAGCCAGACAGACTGCACCAAAAAGGGGCCTCCCTGGGACAAGCGAAGGTGGCTGCGAATCTGAGCGCTTTGATTCCTTCCTTCTGAAGAACTGTCGCCAACACAGCCCCCCTGCCCGCTCTCTCATCTCCCACTTTCTCCTCTCTTTCTACAACTTTGGTGGTTGATCTCTGAGTTGATCACTGTGCCTCCCCCCCACCCCCGTGGGTTCCCACCCAAATGATAAATAATGAAAGGACTCAAAGAGGAGTGGGGTGTCTCTGGAGGTACTGGTGAAGTCGGGTGGGAGAACCCAGAACAGACCTGGGACCAGAGGCAGGAGCTGTTCCCCTTCCGTCCAAATCTCATCTGGGGACTTAGCTGAGTCAAGAACGTGGGCTCCGCTGACCGACTGCCCCACACCTGCTCAACAAGAGGCCTCTGGGGACGCGGAGAGTGGGTCATCTTAGGACACAGAAGCAAGACCCCAAATGGATGATCCTCAAAACAGAGTGACTCGGAGCTGGCCATGCTCAGATCTTGTCCCCAACCTCACCAACCGACCGTCCATTCAAAAAGAGGAGCCGGGGTAGGCCAATACCTTCCTTGGTGCTTCCTGAGCAACTTCTGGCCAGCACCGTTGGCTCTGTCTTATTCCTTCCAGGGATCCTCAGCCACTGCCCTGCTCACCGGCTCACTAAGCCAGCTCTGCGCCAGCGCCCTGATTAATGCATTTTCCCACAGACAATAAACCCCCCCTCCAACTCGCCCACCAGGGCATTATTTAACAGAAACCTAAACCCAGCATGCTAATGAAAACAGCTCTTGCAAATAATCCTTTAAAGCGATTCTAAATAACCAGTGCCTAATAAACTGATGCAAATTAATGACCTTTAGAGGGCTTCTAAAAACCCACAATGTCTCCAGTTCCCTGATATATATTTTTTTTAAACCCAGAAGGAAGACGGGATGAGGCCCATGATCAGAAGCACCAAGACAAATGTCCCTTCAGAGGATTCAAGGTTCATCAGTGTTGAGGACACAGTGCTGGAAGGGGACAGTTCCCCAAAGAGCTTTTGAAAAACGAAGACCTCAGTGTTGCCAAGAGAGCTCGGTGGTGATGTCCCCAGTGAAGGGACTTAAGGGACTTTGTTCTCCATATTTTCATTGGTGCACCATAGCTGCTTATCGGTGGGGTTCATGGTCACGTGGTCATACGTGCACATAACATAACGGTATAATTTGGCCAATGTCATTCCCCAGTGCTTCCCCTTCCCATCCCCTCCTCCCTCCCCCGTCCCTTTCCTTTCCCTTTGATTTTCCCGAGACCCCCACCCCCACCTTTCTTTTCCTTTGTCCTCTCTGGCTTCCACAAACATGACCTTCACCTTCCAAGTCTGGTTTATTTCACTTAAAAGAATCATTTTACATTTCATCCATGTTCTTACAAATGGCACCATTTCATTTTTCTTTATGGCTAAAACTCCATTGTGTGTGTGTGTGTGTGTATATATATATATATATATATATATATATATATATATATATATATCCCAGATTTTCTTGATCCATTCATCGGTTGATGGACACTGAGGCTGGCTCCATAGTTTGGCTGTTGTGAATCATGCTGCTACGAACAGGGCTGTGCTGGATTGCTCTGGCATGCCAACTTTAATTCTTCAGGATAAATACCGAGGAGTGGGATAGCTGGGTCCTATGGTGGTCCCATGCCCCGTCTTTTGAGGACCCTCCATACTGATCTCCCTAGTGGTTGTACTAATTTGCAATCCCACCCACAGTGTCAAAGTGTTCCCTTTATCCACATCCTCTCCAGCAAATATTATTGTTTGTATTCTTGATGACTGTCATTCTGGCTGAAGTCGGATGAAATCGCGATTCAATGTGCATTTCCCTAATTGCTGAGGATGTTGAACATAGTTTCACGTATGGGTTGGCCATTTGTATTTCTTCCTTGGAGAAGTGTCTGTTAAGTTCACCAAATGAAGGGACATAGGATCGCCTTCTTCAGCATGGCTCAGAGGGTCTGGAAGCTTAAACATTGTGTGAGGTGTCCTTAGGAATAAGGAGACCTGTAGGATTCTCCTGAAGATCAGAGACCACCTGTGAACAGTGCCCATAGATGGTTCAAGTTGTTCCATGCAAATTGCTCACTGGTGCCTACCCCGGGGCAGGGACCTGAAGGAGGCTTCTCAGTCCTGAGCTTTGGTAGTTGGCACAGGAGGGCTTTCTGCACTAGGGCCAAAGTGCTGGCTTTGGCTTTTAGTTCCTGGACGTGCTCCTCAGGACCCTAAGACCAGAGAGGTCCACTTAAAATGGTCTTAGGTCAGCTGACTGTTTGAGAGGCAAGAGCAGAGGCTTTCTCTTAAGGGAAGGTCTCAGGGAGACCAGAAGGGTCCTTCTCAAACCACGTGCCCACCCCGTGCTCTCCCACCATCCCTGCCTCTGACTCTCAGCCTTAGGTTTCCCTCCCCAGGAATCCAGGCCCCTGCAAGCTCCACCTCTGCTCCCTCCCTGCCTGCCCCATGACAGTGAGCAGCAAGCAATTTCTGCCCCCATTTGTACATTAGGCCTTGGTGGACTCAGGTGTGTTACAACCAGTGATGCTCTGGGGGTCGAGACCCCGGCTCGAGACCCCCACAGCAATATGTCCCCGTCCAAGGCTATGACGTGCACGTGAAGGCCCTAGAGAGTCTTGTTAGAACGTGTAGTTCCTGATTCTGTCGGGCTTGGATGGAGACCGAGGGTCTGCCTTTCTAACAAGTCCACAGGTGACGTCAAGGCTACCTTGGAGAGCAAGGCTCGGGGACATCTCACACAGCACGATTTCTCCAAGCTTTTAAGGTTGCACATTTAGAAATACAGAGAGATATACGTTTGCCCCAGGACATCTCAGAGCTTCCAACAAACACGATGAATCTCCAAGAGGGGCCCACGGTGGGCAGCATCTCTAGGGGGCTGCCCTACATCACTGACCTCACTCTCAGACACGCAAATTGCTAATGATGAGAGCAAACATCCATTGCCTCCTTGCTGGGGGCTGAGGGTTTCTCAAGCACCATCTCTTTAATCACTGAACTTAACCCCATGAGGGATCACCACGGCAGAGAGAGATGGGAGCTAAAAGGGTTGGAGCCATTGCTCAGCTGTGTGAGGTAAGAGACAGGATTTGGACCCCAACTGACTGACCCTGGCTTCCCCACCCCACTCGACCTCTAATCCTGGGCCCAGAGGTCTTCCTTCTGGATGAGAGTCGACACTCTGTGAGGACAGGGCCCTGTCTCCGCTGCGGTCACTTTAGTCTAGGTGATCGCTTGTACACCTAAATTATTCCACGGTGGTGAGCACTTAACTCATCCTATATAATGAATGAAAAGAACACGTTTCTGTTTCAGCTCAGAAGCAACTGGCTGAAACTAATAGTAGTGACAGTCACTCAGCCACCAGGGACCTGGGTCCTTTTGTTTGATGTCTTGAACGATCACAGAGAACACTCGTGTTAATTCTGAGAGAAGCTGGTCCAAGCATCTTCTTCCTCTGCCACTTCATCTGAAAGACCTCAAGGTCACGTGCCAGACAGCAGACCTTGGAACTAACATGGAAAGGAACCCCATAACCCAGCACTCAGATTAGACCATTATACAGATATTTACCCCCCAATTATAATACCATACTATATCCTGTTTGGGCTTTAAAAATAGGTTTGCATGCTTCCTTCTCTCATAAGAAATAAGTGCAAGAGTAGACAGATTTGGTTAAGAGCTCAACCACATAAGGGTCCTGGACCAGCTTCCCGGCTGTGCCTTTGGCCCTCCCCTTCATAGTGGTAAGATGGCTGCAGCTGCTCCAGACATCACAAAAGAACAACAGAAGTGTCTTGTGTTTTTCTTAATTGTTGCTTTTACCCTTCCTGGGCAAACTGGTTCACTTTTCAATATAGCACCGTGGTTTGTGTGCATGAGCTAGAAGGTGAAACTAGGTAAGATTCTCTGAAGATGCACAAAATTTGTAAGAGAATTATATCTGAAGAAATGTTGTGATCTGGAAATGAAAGGAACTAGAGGAATAAAAACATTAAAGGAAATTTCAGACCACTAAATTTCTACTAGCAGGAGACGGATTGAGAAAACACTCAGTGCAAACACACACGACCTTTAACTTAAAAGGAAAAAAAAAAAAAAGACTCAAGTTGAGGAACCAAGAACCCAGAAGATAGAGCCATGGACCATGGAGAATGATTCCTAGTGGGCTTGAGTCTCCGCCCAGGCACGGCCCATCTGTTCCCAGCTGGATTTCAAAATTGCTATGGGCCATTAACTCCTGTGCCCCTTTTTTTGAATAGGAAAGCCTCTGGCAGTGCACATGCTGCCCCACCACTGTGTCTAAAGACAGTGTCGTCTTCAAATACTGGTTCTACCCCTGGACACCTTGGGCACCTTCAGAAGCTCCAGTTTCCTCGTCTGTGGAATGGGGAAAATGTTAGTGCCTACCAACTTCCTAGATTGTTATAGAAACTCCATAAGAGAATGGATGTGGGGGCTGGGGATGTAGCTCAGTCGGTAGAGTGTTTGCCTTGCATGCACAGGGCTCTGGGTTCAATCCCCAGCTCCACCATAAAATAAATAAATAAAAGATAATGGATGTAAGCTCTCCGTGCCATCTGTGGTGTATAATGTCACCTGATAAATTGTCACTCTTGTTAGTTTTCATTATTCTATTCTTTGTACCCTGAACACACACTCACTATAGCACCCGCCATTCCATGCTGGGATTACAGATGTCCCTCTGTACTCTATTAGGCTCTCAGCAATTAGGGGTGCAGGAGATCCCTAGTTTATGTTTGTATGTTCAGTAAACACAAAGGCCCTGACCTCTAAAAGATACTCAGGAGTTGTTTATTGAATTAATGAATGAGGGAATAAATGTGTATGATAAATATTCTGTATTCCCCTCTGCTGGCTTTTAGTCATGGCTATTGCTGTGGGAGATGATTTGAGAAAACCCAGGGTTCTTCCAGTAGGTCATGCTTACTGCAGGGGACTGACCGTCTGGGCTAGGGTAGAACATCAGAGGGAGTTCCTACAATGAGAGCCCCTCCCAAGTCCAGGAACACATGAGAAACCCAGATTTCCTCAGGCCACTTCCCTTGTCCAAGGTCCTCTGCTGACTCCCCTTCTCCCCACTTTGAGAGATGATGAAGTTCAGCAACATGGTGTTTCCTGGTGTCCCCAGAGTCAAAGGCCAAATGGAATATAGACAGGATTTAGCAGCTCCTCTCCTGCATCACTACCTGTAGCTAATTTAGGAAGTGAATCAAAATGAGAGACACCCAGATGCATGAGATCAATTAGGGAAAATCTCTCATGAAGCAAGGGGTCATGGTGACCAATATGACTTGAGAGTTCCTTCCGACCTAGGGTCTTGAACAAGCATCAACCACAGCCCAAACCCAGATGGCGAATTCTTAAGGTCAATGTGCCGCTCACCCATGGCAGACATCACTAATCAATGATGACACACCTTCACCCCAGGCTCAACTCCGAAAGCTTCTCATCCCAGTGACTGGAGCAAGTCACTCCTCATTGATCGGGAGGGGCAAGCCCCATGGAACCCATTCCGCAAACCTGACCTTGATGTCCACACTACCAGGGCAATCTCCACGGGTGTGACAATCTCCTTAGCCGCTTCCTCTTTATGTCTTCAGTAACCTGATCTGAATGGCGTCATGTGTGATCTTGGAGCAGATGACCATCCATCTCCCGTTGCCTTCTCTCTCCTGGACCCTCCTAAATTTCTGAATTGTACTTTGGTGGGACATGGTCTGAAAGAGCCAAATGAAACCCGTGTTCACTTTAAGATCATCGCTGAGGATATCGCTCACCATTTACACAGTGTCTTCTTCCTGAGGCTCCGGGGGGAATAAATCCCTCCTTGGTCTTAGAATCAGTAATAAATGTGACTCTCTTGGGCCTCAGGAACTGCATGCATTCTCCACCTGCGCGTTTCCCTCTTTGCGCGGGTGACAGGAAGCTTACAGATTGACATGGCGCCATCTGCCCCATAACTCAGGTATCTCTTTCTTGAGTCCATTAGATTTTTTTAAGATTGTTTTCCTCCTTTATCTTATTTATCTTAATTTCCATTTCTTTTATTCTGATGCTTTTCATGCACGCGTGACAGCCATCCTGCATATTTGGGGAATAGGCTTGTTGTAAGTAGATAAATATCGAATACCCCGAATACCCCGATGAATGCGAAACATTATTTAAGCTCTTTAATATCAAATTCATGTGCAAATGTCGGGGTGGGAATGCGCTAGGCTCTGTTTGCTCAGGCAGGGAGAGCACCAGGTCCCATTTCTCTCACTCGAAGCATCTGTTCTTGTTCCTCTGACTCCAAGGGACCTGAGAAAGGTGTGTGGGTAGGTGTGTATGTGGAGGGGGGGTGCTCTCCCCTTTCTGGCTTCTTATGTGTTCTTAGAGACCTGAGATCACCTTGGAGCATCTTAAATCTAATGCTACGAGGCGCACAGTTTAGCCTTCGAGTCACCTGCTCAGGGGCTCCTGAAGCATCAAGAAGGAAGAACAGTTATTCTCATCAACCCGTAGAGTTGAAGCAGAGAAGCAGGGAGTGCCTCCCAGACCCCCCCCACACACACACACCTGTTCATACACCTTTCTCAGGTCCCTCGGAGTAAGAGGAACAGAACAGATGCTTCAAGTGAGAGAAATGGGACCTGATGCGTTCCCTGCCCGGGTAAGCAGAACCTGGCACATTCCTGCCCCAACATTTGCCCGTGAATTTGATCTTAAAGGGGTTTGCGGCCTAAACCACTTGTCGAAGGCACCATGGTTTGAAATTAAAGGCGTGGACTTGGAAATCACACAGACCTGCATTAAATTCCCATTCTGCCCCTCAAAAATGTGTTGACTTCATTTCTTGTGATAAGTCTCAGTTTCCTTCTCTGTAAAATGCCACTCACCCATGGTGCTGTTTGGTGACTTCGGGGAGGTAGCCTGTGAAAAGCGTTCAGCATGATGCTCGGCACCTGGTGAGTACTTAATAAATGGCAGCTACTCCCTCAGAGCTTTTATTACCCCGTCCCCTCTAACCTTGTAAATGGACTGTTCCGCTTTCCTATGCCTGGCAGAGGCGGAGAATAATGTGTTTCATTATATCCCTACTAGTATCAAGCCCAGGGTTAGGGACATAACATGTGTTTAATATCTGACTGCCGAATACCTGGAAGAATATCAATATATTTACCACACAGTGTGGCATTTCATAATAGTGTGCTACTTCCTTCATCCTACAATGGTCTCTCTGCAATTTGCACCAATTGCATTCCCAGCGCCTTCTGATGGTCGGAAGTGGCAACAGAGAAACCTCCCCAACTCAGCATGAGATCTTCTCAGACAGAAAGAAGAGAAGGAACACAAACCTGCCTGTGCGGAGCACCTGCTGTGTCCTAACCAGGGTCCATGACATGTCCATCATCTGTGCATAAAACCATGTGGCCAGTGAGCACAGAGCCCCGTCCGCCCCCGACAGGTCAATTCTCCCCGTGGGTCAATTCATAGCCCGAGCACCCAGCAATCTATATTCTTTTCCAGGTCAAATGAAATGACAAGAGAATTAAAAAATACGACTCAGAAACCAGAAGGCAGAACTGAAGCAGGCAGCCATGGGGAGAGTCCCGGTTCATTTCAAGATGCCAGACGGACAGCTCTCCATCCATCTCCAGGACCTCATGGCCTCCACCCCCACCTCATCCTCAGAATTGATGTTTATGTTTCCACCAGGATAGAGACCAATTCTCCTTGGCATCCACCGTCAGAGAGAATCAGAAATTTTCCACCTGGGATGCTACAAATTGCATTTCTCCACACAGTTCTGGAATACGAGGTATGACCAGCATAGCTAATGCTAAGTGATCAAAACTCAGGTGCTCTCACTTTATAACCACCATCATTAGGCAGCTGGAGTCCCACCCAGGCAGGAGGCCTCGGGTCCTCCAAGACCCCAGGCACAGGAGCGCATCCGTCTAGAAGCAGCTGCCGCAGGAGGAGAGGCTGGGAGAAGACTCTGCTGCCTCCACTTGGGAGACTCTAGTCCCATTGCTGCATTGCTCTGAGCCTCTGTTTATCTGTTTTCCAAATGAATATAAAAGGAGGACTCCATTCATAAGACTGTTGGAGATTAAATCATAACATGCGAAGCTTAGCACAGGGCCTGGCTCCTGGGCAATATGTCCTACCCAGCTTCGTGAGTAGCTTCTCTGGTGTTTGTTGTCCTGCTCTAAGAAAAACCCTCACTCCACACCCTATCGAGCCCTCGGCAGCCATCTTTAGATTTTCTTAACCTTGCCCTCCACCTGACATGACCAGACAGTGGTACCTGGGCGGGGAAACAAATGCACCCAAGCTTTCTGAGACAGTCTCATGGTCTTTCCACCACCCCCACTTATTCCTTAAGCTAGTCCAAGATTTTTCTGGTAGAAATGAGTTCTGAAACCAAAGCAATAAGGTTTCAGGGCCCAAGTTCTTGAGCATATAATATTCCTTTGGATTTAAGGAGGAATTCTATGAGGAAGGAAAGGAATAGAAGAAAAATACCATTTAATGAGGTCTGTCCTAGCCCCATATCTCCTGCCATAACAAAATACCCGAGACCAGTTAATTTATAAAGAAAAGAGTTTCATTCGATGCTCCGTTCTGGAGGCTGGGAAGTTCAAGATGAGGTGGCTGTGTCTGCTGGGCTGCTGTTGAGGACTGTGTGCTGCTTCGATTCATGAAAGAAAGCAGAAGGACAGGCAGATGCAAGTGAAAGAGAAAAGGAAGCCAAACTCCTGGGTTAGCTAATCCAGTTGGGCCCACCTCCCAATACTGCTGCACCGTGGACAAAGGCTCAGTGTGGGTTTTGGTGGGGACAATCCATATTCAAACCACAGCAAGCACTTACTGTGTACCAGTCCCTCAACGGAGTATCGCCCCACATCCCTCTGTGGGTCCAAGGTACGCACAGTCATCTACACTTCATATGGTGTTTGTTGGCCTAAAGCTCAGAGAGGTTGAAGGCCAAGATCACACAGCTGAAAACAGAGTGGAGCTCCGATCCGAACCTGGATCTATCTGAATTCATGTGAGTCTATTTCATAAAACTGGTATTCAGAATTGAGGGCTAAATTCAGCATCTTTGCAGCATATCGTCGCCATTACTATCATCACCATCGTGGTCTCATCACAATCGATTATCATCTTAAGAATCATGGTCATCGTCACCACCATCACCGCCCGTCACCACCAATCACCACCGCCACCATCAGCACCATCACCGCCGTCAACACCATCATCCTAACGGTTAGCATTTATTGGGAATTTTATTCCGTGTTTTTCTAGAGCATTTTGAACTCATTAGCTCCTGACAGGCCTTGGAAGAAGACACCACCCCCACTGTCACCAAATATCTCATCTGTATTTTAGAAATGAAGCCACTGAGGTTTCATGAGGTTAAGTCACTCTTCGGAAGTCACCTGGCTGGTAAATAATGGAGCTGGGACTCAAACCAGGTTTGTCTAAATGGCAAGCCCACCTTGCAAGATGACACTGTCCTGGGGACAGGGGGCTGCATCATTTCTTTGGTGTCCCCTGTGAGGCCAGCCTTAGGCTCTTTCTGCTGTCATTGCTGCAAGGATTTCTGCTGCGACCGTGGACAGTGTGGAGAGGATTTTGGAAATGCCCCAGAGGAGAGGGTTAAATTCTCCTGCTCCAGGTCACTGGTAGAGACAGCTGGAAAGCCAGGCGCAGAACGCCAATCTCACAGCACCAAAGGGTCTCTTTCATGTTGGTGATAAAGACATTTGTCAAAATGCCTGTGGAGCCAAGCAGCTTCCAGAGCGTGCCAGGCATCCCAAAGACCGGGCTTGCTCCTGGGTCCTCTCTGTCTCCCGCTGCCGGAGACACACCATGAGAACGTGCCGTGGAAGCCCCCTCTGCTCCAGCTCTGCCACAGACACGTGGGAAGGTCAGACCTCGCTGGGCGGGGGCTTTTACCGAACCAAGCAGAGATGCCCAAGGTCCCTCGCCTGTGAGCATGGCACCCGACACACAGGCTGCCTTGCCTGGATCCACCACCCGCTGCCCTTGAGACCTTTGGCCTCATTTTCCTCATCTGGTAAATGGGATGATGTTAGGGTTATTGTGAGGATGAGATGAGTCCAAGGTTAACACTCCATAAACACGAGTGCATGCATGACCCATTTTGCCCAGTTTCCTTTGGTGACTTCCATGAGGTCAGGGATAGTGCGTGGATGGCTGAGCTGACTGCTGCCCATCTCATAACCAGGACGGTACCCAGAACACACTGGGTACTCCATCAACATTTTCGAATAAATATGTTCATTCATTCACTCAAAAAATATGCACTGCTTCACATGGGGCCCCGGCCTTGACCTGAATAAGTGATGGGTCTGTTCTTAAATAGTGTATAGCTAGGAAGAAGGACAGGCCGTCCATGGAACTGAGTAGCCTGAGGCCTGGGCCAGGTCCTTGGTCCACTCTGCACCCTCTTACAAGAGCAAGTCTCTGCTTTCTAACTTGGTCATTCACACGGAGGTCCTGGGACTCCGCACTTAGACACGGGCTTCTGTTGATTCTGAAGAAGGCAGTTCCCCCAAATACGTGCTCAAGAAACACTGTTCTAGAACATTCCGGCACTTAAGAAGTGCTTCATATAAAGTTAATGAATAAAATATGAATGGATTGAGTCACTGTCTGGAAACAGCCTTCACTGTGATGAGATTGCATGCCGTCATGACAAAGGCACATAGAAAGGACAACAGAAGGACACGCGGGGGAGCCTAGGAAGGCTTCCAGGAGGAGGTGGCTTTCACGCTGAGCCCTGGAGCCTGGGAAGATATTTTGGGGGTAGACAGGAGAGACAGCTTTTCTAAGAACAAACAGCCTTGAATGCTGAGAAACCGAGACCTGGGCACACCTGAGGGAGCAGCCAGAAATGAAGCAGAGGGGACGCTTCCTCAGCCCGAATGACATGACCCACAGAAGACAGTGCCAGGTATCCAACTGGGTTCCCTCAAGTCTTGCGACCCCTCACCCCAGGTGGCCCCTTTCCTGTGAGGGGCAACAAGCTCCATCGTGCCTGTCCCACGCTGGAATCTCTGTGCAAAGGGCGGTGCTCCACTCGGCGGGCTGTGACTAAAGGGATATTCAGTGACAATCACTGAACAGAACACCAGCAACAGGGCAGACTCTCTGGGAGGAGGGAAGGGGAGTTTCACCTGTCGGCAGATGTCAATTCAACTCTGTCATGAATAGGTGTGGCACCCCAAGTGGACGGGAGGATACTCAGGATGAGGGGTCACAGGGCAGACCGGGGAAAGGGGCCCAGGAAACAAGCTGGAAGTTCCCCCTTTCCTGCTAGGACGCCACCCCCACTGCCACCAAGCCTTGCAGTGGTGCACTGGCCCTCTGAAGAGGCGGCATTGGAGCCAACGGTCAATGTCAAGGGAAGAACACTGCAGACAGGGAGAGGAACAGGCACAGAAGATTCTGGCAGTTCCTAGGTGAAAGAACGATCAAAGCTGCTTTTGGAGAAAAATGCCCATTTATTGAGCAACAGCTCTGCATATTTATAGAGCCCGGGTTGGTTTGGCAGTTGGCATGGGGTGCTTTCTGATTGGTGGGTAAGGATCATGTGAGCCAGCAGGGCTAGTCTGATTGGTGGGTAAGGATCATGTGAGCCAGCAGGGCTAGTCTGATTGGTGGGTAAGGATCATGTGAGCCAGCAGGGCTCACCATTGGATGGCTCTTCTTGGGGGATGGGGAAGTTAGTCTTTGGAGCCTCCTTGACTCCCATCACTAGGCAGTGACGCAACAGAGGGCTAGTGAGGAGGGAGAGAGCAGTCAGACCAGGCGGGTGCTAGGTAGGGCAGGGCAAGATGTGGTCTCCATCTCCCGGGCAGGTAATGAACGGTCTTAGCACAGGGAGACCAGGGTGTGATTTATGCCAAAGAGGACTCCGGCTGGCATGGAAAGATAATGTATAGGGAGGGGTGGAAACAGGGAGGCCAGGGAGGAGGTACTGCCACGGTCCAGGCAAGAGATGCTCATGCCCTGGATTAAAGCAGCTGAGGTGAAGATGGAGCCAAGGGGACAGATGGTCAAGAAGATAGAATGGTCACAACTTGACCTTGAAGCTGACATTGAACCGAAGGAGAGAAAGGAGTTCCTATCACCCCCCTGGGTTTATGAACTTATTATATTTAATGAGTTGGGTTTTTGCTTTTTGGCTTTATTTATAAGGATGTGAAAAGAAACCTAGAGCAGTTATGTAGATCATTCAGAGTGAAGGATCGCCCAGCGAGGGCCACTCCACCCCAGGTTTTAAACCCGAGTGGTCCAACCCTGTTGCCCGTGCAAAGGCCTCACACAGTGCCACCAGGAAAGGACAATACAGGAGTCAGAGACGCTGCTGAAAATCTGCTCAGCGTCCTCAGTTCCCTCAACGGGACAGTGGGTAACAACAGCTTCCCAGGGAAAGACGGGAAAACTACACGAAATTTATTTATTCACTCGATTAACATCAACAGAGCATCGGCCACGTGCCAGGGTCCTTCCAGGCAGGTGGCATGTACCAAAGAGGAAGAGGGTTCAAGATTCCTCCCTGGGAGTCGCTTATACACTAGAAAGCAGATAAAAACGGATCCTAAGAAATGAGTCCATTCCCTAGTCCAGAGGCGACTCTCTTCACGGAAACGTGGGTCCCCATGGACCTACCGTAAGTTGGGAATATCGCCAGCTGAAAACGCATGGAACGTGCCTGACCTGGCTGAGCCACCCTGACCTGGCCAACTGCACCTAGAGGACATGGTGTGTCCCCTCCTGCTCCTGGGGCTGATGGCTGCATCACAAGGCCAGTATGAGTATAGTACTGCATGTCCCAAGCCTGTGAAAGACCCAAATTTACAGTTCCAGGTACGATTTCTATTTTTTTCTCTTGCGGTGTCTGGGAGGGAAGCCAACGCCCCTGAGCGCCGGCCCCAGCGGCTGCGTTAGGTTCCTACTGCGCATGTCCTGCTCTTGCACCATCAAAAAGACACAAGATTGTGAGTTGGGCCAGTGTTAGTCAGGGTGACCAACGCTGTGGGAAATGACAGGGCAGAGCGGGGGAGGGGGAGGGAAGAGCGTTGGTGGCCCTCCTTGCAAGCCCCCAAAAAAGGCTTGAAGGAGGAGAGGGAGCTGGGCAGATGTTAGAGGAGGAACATTCTAGGCAGAGAGCCACGGAAGGGAGCCCAAGGCGGGTGCTAACTGGCTTGTTCCAGGGCCGCATGAGGCCAGTGTGGCGGGAAGGCTCAGGGCGTGAGGTCCGCGAGGAGGCTGGGCAGGCCTTGCAGCACCTGGCAGGACTTGGGCTATTCCTGAGTGACAGGTTGCTCTTGAACCATGAGTGACAGGGCCAGGCTTGCCTTTAACAACTAGGGGGAGGCAATTAGACACACGCGCCTTGAGCCCCAACCCTATCTTCCCCACCCCAGGATCAAGATAAATAACATTCTGAGACAACATTTTAAAAAATCAAATGGTTGCCAAGGCATCCGTCATGATGGGTGCCCGGAGTTCTCCTTCTGCCTCGGGCTCCAGTGGGTCCCAGCAGGGAACAGGGCAATGCAGTGAGAGGAAAGAGAAGATGAGCAAACTGTCAGGATCCCATGGAATGATGTGGCTTAGAAGTAAATGATGGGCGGGCCCAGGCTGGTAGCAGCCAAAGCAGGAGGAAGTCATAGCCTGGGGACATCCCTCAGATGGCACCATCAGGATCTCCTGGCACATCGGGGTGCAGAAAGAAGAGAGAAGTCTGGGGCCACCCAGGTCTTTGACCTGAACAATTAGGAGAGAAAATACAGAATCCTGAGAATCCCAGCATGTGATAGATAGGTGCTCAATAAATGTTCTCGTCTCTCCCCTTCTGTATCTCAATCCCCTTCTGTATCTCAATCCCCAGCATAGGACTCCCAGGGTGGTTGTATCAGGGTCACATCCCAGGTTCGGGGGGCTGTTAATCTAAATAAGAGCATGTCGATTTGAAATGAGAATGCATTTAGAAATCATTCAGGACAGTTCCTGGAACATAGTAGGTGCTCGATAAAGACAGCCATTGCTGTTATCCTGACTACTGTTTCTGAGTAAGTAATTGCTCTTTTTGACAGATCTCATATAGTTATGGTTTTTCCTTGCTAGGATAATACATCTGAGCTCCCTCAGTCGATTCCCAAAGGACATAAGAAGTTCTCACCCAGAGAACCATCCTTCCCATTTTAAAAAATAACAAACAGGAAATAACTGAAATAAACCACTTCCTACGGCAAGTACTTGATGAGTGGGAATATAAGATCTGGCTAAGTCATTTCTGCATTGAAGTTCCAGAAATTCCTTTCAGCCCCCAAAGCACCCCCAAATTTCTTATTTCAAAACAAATTAAAAAAAAATCTCAATGGGAATAGTGCTGCCGCCCCCTAGGGCAAGATCTGGAAAAACATGGGGGTCTTTGGATTGTTTCCAGACCTGGGGGGTGCATAACATCTTACATAAACCTAAACATAAATATCTGGCCAAAACATTGACACCGTGAAAATAAAAATAATCATAATCATTTGAATCGAACTCGAACTCCTTTGTACATATGAACCAAAAAAATCTTTTTCTTTTTATGATTAAAGAAGACACTGAATTTTAAAAGGAATACAGCCTCTGGGTTAATGGATCAAGGGTTCGTCTTTGCTTTTGTTAAGAACTTTAACAAAGGTCGAGCACTGTTTCAGGAAAGCGGGTCATTGACGGGCAACACGGCACATTGCATTTGTCATAAGTGACACAACACATCTGTGCGAGTTTGCCTTCGTAGCTGCGGCCGTCCCCGTGATTATATATAGAAGCAATTATCTGGCTGTATCATTATGTTTTATTGTAGAGTCAGATGCCATCATTTACATATTGAAATATACACTATCTTATTATAGACTCCATTCACTTTACTCTATTATAATATTGTTAGGACATGATATTGATTTTTCAAAGTTATGTGTACATATAGATTATATTATCTGTGAAATTCATTTCTGAATAGGAAGGAGGGTGTTATAAAAGCTTCTCTTTTGTAAAAAGGAGCATTTGAGTCTGACTGATGTCACCTAAAGGCTACTATTGAGCTCTACAAGGATGTCCTATGGATTTGGTGATAGTTATTGTCCCCATCTCCCCATCTTTCAAGAGAATCTGGGCATGGAGAGATCTCTGTGGAGGCTGCTCATTTTTAAAGAGATGAAGACTCGTTTCTGAAACTCCATAAACGTAATTCAGGCCACAGCATCACAGGTTCTGGTGAGTGAGTGCAGCTAGATCTCGACCTCAGCTTTAAATCTAGGTGCTTGACAGAGAAAGGGGAACAGGTGTGTGAGGCTCTCTGGTGTGTGTGTAACCGGGCTGGTGGACTCTGTCACATGTGTGCACTATAGAGTTTGTACACGTGACATGCTTCATTTCATAATCAGCCATTAAGACAGGCAGTGCTCATGTTGTGGATGAGGAAACTGAGGCTTGAGAGGTGATAATTGTACGTATTCGTGGTACCAGTGTGATATTTCTGTACATGTATACAATGTGTACCCATCAAATCGAGGTACTCTGCACATCCACCACCTCAAACATTTATCATGTCTTTTGTTGGACACATTCAAATTTCTCTCTTCTAGCTATTTAGAAATGGACAATACATGATTAACTATAGTCACCCCACTGTGCTATCAGACACCCCAATTTATTCTTTATATATCTCTGTCATTTTGTATTCATTAATCAAGTTTCTTTCCCCACTCCCTTCATTCCCAGAAGCTGGTGGGAATTCTATTCTACTGTACTTTTATTAGATCCACTTTTTTACGTTCCCCGTATAAGTGATAACAAACAGTATTTGCCTTTCTCTGCCTGACATTTCACTTAAAGAAGTCCTCTAGGCTTATTCATATTGCACGGATGGCAGTATTTTCTTTTTTACAGCTAAGTAATATTCCACTATGTATATACACCATATTTTTCATCCATTCTTCTATTGATGGGCACATATATTAATGTAATATCTCAACTATTGCTCCATCACCAAGTTGTCAGTTGTATATTTTTATCCCCACTGATTGGATGATGGTGCTAAGGCTCAGAGAGAAACACTGGCTCAGGTCTTGTAGCCAGAAAGTGCCAGAGTGATCTCAGTAAGAATCCCAACCAGGTCTAGCTGATTCTGAACCTCATATGACCAAATGCATTTGCAACAGTGTCCTCAAGAGGGGAAAAAAGGTAATGATAACAGTGAGTGAAACTCTTCTGTGACAAGTGTTTTACTCAGAGTGTCTATACCAGAAATTGTCAACCTTGATTATACATTGCAATCACCTAGGAGATTTGGAAAATATTGATGTCTGGATCTCATTCAAGAAAGTCTTATTTCGCTGGTCTGAGAAATGACCTGTGCAATAGGATTTGTAAAAGCTCCTCCGGGTGATTCCAACAATTGGTTAAACCCCTACAACAACCTGAGACAGGTCAGAGGTTCTCAGCTCTAACAATGCACTGGAATCACTGGGGGGATCTCGTTTTGTGGTTATAGCTGCCCAGGGCCCCTCTCCAAAGATTTCTTTCCAGCTGCTCTGGAAAGGGACCCACCTGCTGATGCAGATAAAAAGTCTCCCAGATGATTCTAATATACAGCCAAGGTCAAACCCCACGGAACTAAGTGTAAACAACCTCCTCTTTGCTTATGAAGGGACTGAGGCTCACAAAAGTGAAGTGGCTATCTCAAGGTCACATACTTAGTAAATTCTGCCTCTAACCACTATTCTACGATATCTTAAAGCCCAAAATATCTCCTCCCATGCATTAAATGCAGAATGTCATATATACATTCATATGTATTCATTCATATATATATATATATTTTTTTTCATCATAGAAACTAACTTCCTGGGGCTGGGGCTGGGGCTGGGGCTCAGTGGCAGAGCACTTGCCTAGCATATGTTAGGCACTGGGTTCAATCCTCAGCACCACATAAAAAAATAAATAAGTTTAAAAAGAAAAAGAAATAACTTCCTGCTCACCATGTGGGGCTCAGCAACCCGGCAGGACTCCCATTGTAGAACACCCAGACTATGGCTCTCCTCCTAGAATTCTGCAGTCCTGCATATACTGCCACCAATAGAACCCGTATTCTGTGGTTCTTCAAGTCTGTCCACCATCCTGCCATCAGTAGAACCCCAGTTCTTTGGTTTTTCAGGTAGAGGCAATTAGCATACTCACATATATATTCATATATATATTCCAAGTTCTTTGCCTACTGTATTAGTTTCCCGTGGCTGCTGTAACAAATGAGCCAACCTGGTGCCTCCATTGCTTTTTCCAACTTCTACAGTCCACCCACTTAGCTCATGGTGCCATCCGCCATCTTCAAAGCCAGCAATGGCTCATCAAGTCTTTCTCACGCTGAATCCCTGCGACACTGGCTCTCTCCCTTCTCTTCCACATTTAGGGACTCTTGGGATTATATCATGCCCACCTGGAAATTGCAGGTTCAGCTCCCTATCTGAAGGTCAGCTGATCAACAACTTCAATTCCAGCCGTCACCTTCGTTCCCCTTGACCTCCTACTATAACGCATTCACAAGTTCTGTGGACTAGGCTGTGGACATCTTTGGGGCCCTTCTTCTACCTGCCATACCTGCTTTCTCACCACGGAGGCTGCTCCGCTCACAGCCGAAGAATCGACCGCCCACCCTCATCCCCGGGAGCAATGTGTCTGTCTTGCCCCTCCAGCAAGCAGGCAAGGAAATAGCCTCCCGAGTCGGGAGGAGGTTCACAAAATTGTTTGCCATTGATGGATCTAATTTCTCACCCTTTGGTAACATCATTACTTAATCGTGATTTCTGACACAGCTTGATCCTCCACTGTCAAGTAAACACCCAACTTACGCCAAGGAGACGGACAAGATGCAATTTCCTGTCAGGCCATAAAAATCATAGGATTTTAGCAGAATACAACAGTTACTAATAGGGCATTATGTAAAAATGTGGATGTGTAACCGATGTGATTCTGCAATCTGTATTTGGGGTAAAATTGGGAGTTCATAACCAACTTGAATCTAATGTATGAAATATGATATGTCAAGAGCTTTATAATGTTTTGAACAACCAATAAAAAAAAAATCATAGGATTTTAAGGTAAGTATGGCCCTTAAAGGCCACCATAGTCCAACCTGTCATCTAGTGTTAAACACCCTTTCCAAGTGTTTATCTTCAATCCACTTGGTTTCTCCAGGGATAGGGAGATCATTAGTTCTGAAGCCCGTTTCACCTTTGAACTGTTTTAAATCTTTATTTTGGGGAGTGGGGTAGGGTGGGGTATCTGGGATTGAACTCAGGGACACTCGACCACTGAGCCACATCCCCAGCCCCTATTTTGTATTTTATTTAGAGACAGGGTCTCACTGAGTTGCTTAGTGAGCCTCACTTTTGCTGAGGCTGGCTTTGAACTCGCGATCCTCCTGCCTCAGCCTCCTGAGCCGCTGGGATGACAGGCACTTGTGCCACCATGCCTAGCTTGAACTGCTTTAACTCTCAAAAAGGGTTTCCTGATTTCCTACACCACCATTGAGAATTCCAAGATGAAAACGTTTGAACTAACACAGAAAAATCTTAAGATGAATTAGTGAAGGTAAATGCAAGTTGAAGGACAATGTGCTCAGTGTGATCTAATTAGTATGTAAAATACAAAATCTTCTTAGTGTGTGTGTAATTGCATAGGGGGAAAATCTGGATTCATAAGAACAAATCAATAGCAATGTTAACTTTAACAGAGAGAATTATTCAGAGGGAGCAAGCACATATTTTTTCTGAATGATAATGACACATACCTCAGAGATTACTGTGAGGGCACAATGAGATGAAGCCCGTAGAATACTTAACGTAGACCTGTCACGTTATAAATAATAAATGTCAACTCAATACTCTTAATCATACAAAGGGTTAAAAGGAAATCAACCATGATTACTTATGGATCGTGGGGTTTTTTTTCTTTCCCTTGCTTACTTTAAAATTTTTCTAAAATGAGGATTGATTGATTCATTGTCAATAAGAAAAAATAAATTGCTTCTATGTCAGTTTAGGATGGACTTGGCTGCATGTAACAAAAACCCTACCTCAAAATGGCTTAGACAAAAAGAGGGGCAGGGGAGAGGGTTATTTTGTTTTTCTCTTTACGTGTCCCAAAGTTGCTGGCTGCAATCAATAGTGCAGTCACCAGGGCCCCAGGGTCATTGCTGTTCTTGCTACACCAACACTCCTCATGCTTGTCCCTTCAAAAGATGCCACCATGGACTTTGACTTGTGACTCAGAGCCAAATGGGGCGCTGGCATTAAGGAGGAAGGGGTTTAGATAATAATGGGCACGCAAATGTCTACCACGGCTTCCATTGATGGAGTCCAAATCTCTACCCTGAACGGTCCTGGTGGTTATTTACAACAATATATGCATTATTAATAACTCCACTTAGAGGCTGCATACAGCATGAAATATAACTTATTTAAAGTCTCCTGGGGAACCCAGCAGGGTCAGAGCTGGGATTCTGAAACCTCCACCTGTGGAGATGAGTAATTCGCTTTCCCCCAAGTGTTTATTACCGCTGAAATAAAAGTCAGGAAAAAAGACTTGATTCCTATTGATGGCTGCAGTTCAGACACATTCAAAGATCATCTTAAAGGGAGATAGAGGCAGCGGAGGAAGCCCAGCTACAGGGAGGGATGGCTGAGGTCCTGAGGGGAAAGGGAGTCTGGCATCGGGGAACCCCAATAACAAAGTCTGTGGGCAGAAGGGAGTAGGAGACCCAGGAAACATGCAAGAGCAGGAACTTGATGTAGGACAAACTGGGAGATACCAGCTGAGCGTATATGTGCCCTGGTGGGAAAGGGCACTGTGGTGAGACTTGCTCAGGTCAAAGGTAGGAAGGACGGACGACACATCTTCTCACTGCATTAGAGAATCCTAAAGCACCTGGCACCGGGAGAGCTGGAATCCTGGACAGCTGTTTAGCACAGAGAACACTGTAAGATCACAGTGCTCTGGGGCACGCTCCACCTCTCCTACCTCCTGGGTGAGTGGCTTAACCTTTCTTTCATCCGTTTCTTCATCTGTAAAATGGAAATAACAGACCTTAAAAAAAATGGTCGCAAACATTAAATAAGATCATATGTTTTAAAAGCTGAGCAGAGGGGCTGCCACTGAGTAAGCGCTTGCTCTTGATTAATTGTGGGTATTGCTGTGCGAAGTCCACCAAAAGAAGGGTCAAAGTCAGCAGTTACTAGAAACCAGAACTGATTCAAGAAGACACAGGTAACCCTTATCAAACTCGGGTTCCCACGTGGTCCAGTCTGGAGTATTGTAGAGTTTGGAGAAACCCAGCCCAGAGACCAAAAGTAGGGTAGTCTACTCTTTATCTCTTGGTCAGCATACAGGGGACACAAATTCATGATCTTCAGAAACACTTCTTTAAAGGACGCTCGTTTCACTCACCAACTCCCCACACCTCCTGAGCACATTCCTCGTTCCCATCTGATGCCAAACTTCCAAACGCCCTATCACATTTCCTCTCCGCTCCTATAACTCCTCTTCTCTGATAAGTCAGCCTGTGACTTTTAGAAGAAAAACCCCACCCTCTTTTCTCTGTCTGATTCTTTATCCACCGCTGAGCACACACTGCATTTGAACCCGGGCTGGAGGAAGGGATGGATAACCAAATGAGCAATGCCAGAGATCATCCCAAGAGAAAGAGGAGTGGAGGGAAGGCTACAGATCCTCAGAAGTTCATAAATCCCTTCTGTGCTTTCTAGAGAAGGCATCCTTCCATCGCTAACTTGATCATCCAACAAATATTTATTTGTGCCAGGCACAACTTGGCACAGGGATATGCGGATGATCCTCTGGGGTCTCTGCTTTTAGGATCTCACCCTTGTCTCTTTCCTGTCTCATCCACTCCCCACGATAGAGGATGCTATCTCCTCTATCTATGATCTCCCAGGAACCCAGGCCCTGAGCAGATGCTACACCTGCCGGAAAGCTCTCCTGACGGCCCCTGTGGATGGTGGGATTCCAGCCTGAGTGACTCTTTCCAGCCTGTCAATATAGTCGAGGGGAATGAAGACACTGAATTGACAGTAGCTTGGCCGAGCCAGCGAGAGGTCCCAACACATTTATCAACAGCCAGGAGGGCTGTTCAGCCTCGCTGACCTGTAAAATCCACACTAAACTCAGGCCTGGCTCTTCAGCTTCTAACTTTGATTTAAACTCTGGCAAAGGCTCCAAAGGCCTGGTACTGACAAATCACCATTTCTCAGGACTTTCCTCCTGAACATGGAGGTTGGAAGCAGTGGAGAGAGCCTACGAGGCACGGATCCAAGAAGCCATTCCCGTCCCCCAAGCTCCTCCATATGGCATTTTTTTCGTTTGGAATTATTAGATCAAAACTCGTCTCTGAAGGAATGTAAGCTCAAGGGGGCATATCCAATATACTCATTGCTGCACCCCCAGCCTCAAGCCCAATATCTGACAGATAGTAGGTAATAAATATCGATCGAGTTTATCAGATGTGATACTGGTTTCATAACACATCTTAAGAAAAACCTAAAAAAGTGTGATAATAGCAATCAACTCACTACCAAGAAAAATCCCATCTTAGTGCATCTTGTTTTGCCACAATAGTACACCACAGACCAGGTAATTTATAAAGAGCACATTTATTTGTTATAATTCTAGAGTCTGAGAAGTCCAAGGTCAAGGGCTGGCATCTTGCAAGGACCTTCTTGATGGCAATACCATAGCAGAAGGCAGAAAGGGAAGAGATGGTGGGAACAAGTGGGGGCCAAACTCCATTCTGCAAGAACCTCCTCTCAAGGGGACCCACCCACTCCTGCAACAGTTAAAGAGTCCAATCCCTGATAGTTATCCAAATTTCAACTTCTCGTACCCAATAATCCAGCAATTCCATTTTCAGAAGTTTCTCCAGGGCAGCAGAAAACTTCATGCAGTTGTGAAAACATAACGTACAAGAATGTTCACTGCCGCAGGGTTTGAAATGGAGAAAAATTAGCAGCAACCTAGCTGTCCATTAGCAGGGGATGTAAAATCTCCCTCTGCATCCCTCTTATAAGGATACATATGATGGCATTTTAGGGCTCACAGCATAATCCAGGATGATTTCTTCATCTCCAGATCCTTAAGTGAATTACATCTGCAAAGACCCATTTCCCAATACAGTAACAGCTTATGAGTTTGTTCTGGATGGATGTTTCTGTGCTTTCAAAATCCCTATGTTGAATTTGTAAGTCCCAAAGTGATGGTGTTTGGAGATAAGGCCTTTGGGAGGTGGTCATGTTTAGATGAGGTCATGAGAGTGAGCTTCTCATGATGGGATCAGTGCTCTTCTAAGAAGAGACGCAGAGAACTGGGTGTCCCCCCTCCACCTGCTAAGGTGTATTAGCTGCCTCAATGTTTTGGTTTAAGGCCGCTGCCTGGCATTAGCCATTCGACCAGTATTCATTGCTCTGGGTGCCCTTGTTATGCTCAGTGTCTGCCAGGTAATAAATGGAATTATGTCTGCATGCACCATGACCCTCCCCCATGCTCGCCAAACAAATTTGCTCCTCGGTCTCCATCACAACAAGTGCAGCCTTGACTGAACTCGGGAGGCTGAAGTCCCCAAGCCACCTCTGCTACTAATGTAGTGGGTAACTTTCAGTATGTCTCTGCCCTTCTCTGACCTTATCACTTCCCTCTTTATAAAAGGCATGAGAAGAGAGTAGATAAAGAAAGCATGGGCTTTAGGATCGAGCGTGCCTTCTACGCTAAATGGACACGGGTGGGTGATCTGCCTGGCATCCTTACGCTCTTGTTTTGTTTTTATTTTTTTTTGTTTTTTCTTGTGACCAGTGATGAGTTTCATTTTTCCACGTTCATTTGCTAAATTCAATTGGTGTGTTCTACGTATGCTGCAAATAATGAAATTGAGGCTAACAATTAGTTAATACCTCCCCAAGTTAGACCTTCATGGGGACTTTCCAAGTGATCTCAGGAATACATGATTTGTTTTGGTGTTATTATTTATAGAAGCATTTTTTAGTTTTATGATCATTTATTTAGGTAGTATACCCCTACCGATGTATTGCCATAGCTGAACATTCACCCTTCATTATCTGCTCATGGAGAATATCATGCTAAATGAAGTAAGCCAGTCCCAAAATAACAAAGACGGAATGTTCTGTGTGATATGTGGATGCTGACTCACAACAAGGGAGGGTGGGGAGGGAAGAATGGAAGTCCACTGGATTAGACAAAGGGGAATGAAGGGAAGGGAGGGCGATGGGAATAGGAAAGACAGTAGAAAGAATCGGACAGAACTTTCCTCTGCTCATATATGAATACACGACCAGTGTAACTCCACATCATGTACAGTCACATGGAAATTCTACTCCATGTATGTATAATCTGTCAAAATACATCTTACTATCATGTATATCTAAAAATTATCTAGTAATTTTGAAAGAATAAATCCTTACACTTTCCTAAAAACAGTGCCCTAATTACTCTCAGCCCTGGGTTTCAGGATGGAGCTGATGACCCAACCCCAGATCCAGGTTGTGAGGGGATCACAGTGACCTGCTGTGGGATATGCAGGTGGCATAACTGATGTCAGTGGACACCAACCCTGGAACTTTCATTGAAACCACTGGGGAAAGATGCTCTGTGTGCCAGATGGCCCATCTATTCGGCCGTAGGCTATGGCTGCAGGGGTTAGGGGTATCTTGCTTCATAAGATTTGAGTTGAACTGTGAAGTGCCTTTCACCCGGTCCTAAGTAACATGAAGGTGTTGCCCTGAAGTTAAGGACATCTCCAAATTTTCATAAAAAGTACCATGAACAGAAGTGAGGAACAAACTGAATAACAGCCCATTCTGAACTGCTGAGCGCAGGACTTCGGCTGCAAGACTTCCCCAACAAATTTTGTCTTAGCTTGTAGAAATAATGCATGCAGCACGCTGTTCATTATGTTGCAATGTTTAATAAATATTCCTCTCCAGAAAAAAATGTTAAGGTTGCTAATTCCAGGAAGCTCTTCCTGCTTAACCTGCGCCTTTGTGTCTCTCCTAATTCGCTGTCCTGTTATCTTAGTTATACAGGTCTCCAGTTTGAGAAATACACCTCTAAATAAAAGGCAGCCAGCCTGGGTTTTGTGCAGTGGGGTAGCCTCCTCTGAATTGGACATTAGGAAAATAACTCCGGGCCACGACACCTCTTGTCCATGATTTTCAAGGTTACAGTTTGGCAGCAAATGTCCCTACAATTTCACATGAATCTTGACAAGAGGTCAAGCCTGTGCATTCATTCTGGAATATTCCATCAGCTTTACTTACTCATTCAGACTGCAAGGCTCCTTCGCATATCACATTGACCTTTCCCAAGGACACAAGAGCCCTCGCTGCTCCCATCAAATTTTATTTCCCCAGGGGGCTGCGAACTGCTGGAGATAGCTACGGTCCTACTAAATTGCTTTGATAGAGGTGATTGTGAATCTCAGATTGCGAGCTTTTCTGGAAGTTCCCTTAGAGATTTGAACTAAAATCTGTCTTGGTGGTGACCTAATCCTCAGGAAAATCAACTTCCACTTTTTTGGGGTCACCCTGAAATACTGCAGGATCCTTATATTCTAGAAGCGCTCCATAACTGCTGTGGGAAGTCATAGACACTTTTAAGAGTCTGATGAATGCTCTGGGTTACTTTAACCAGAAAAAAACAAAATAAAATGAAATGCCTTTTGCACAAATGTTAGAAACAATTTCAGAAACGTGGCAGACACTCCAAAAACCCCATTTGGAGACAAACTCGGGGGATGAGAAGGTCAGAACTGGAAGAAATCTTGGGAATTTGGGGCTGTTTGGTCCTCTGAACAATGATAACACTAATAATTGCCACTATTATGAAAAGCAATTGTCTATAAGTGCTTACTAGGTACTAAGCACTCTGTCAAGACTTCACATGTGACATGTCATTAAATCCTAAAAATAGTCCAACCCATTGGATAGTATTTTATCCCCACTTTCTAGATGAGGCAACTGAGGGTCCCAGAGCTTAAATCCTTTGCCTGTGGATGTTAAGCACCTGAGCAGCAGAAGCTGGTGGACTCCTGGAACCAGGTTCACGGCCACTGTGTGTGTGTGTCTGTCATTCATAGTTCTTGTCACCTTGATAGCAGGTGACAGGAGCCCACTGGAGTTAACATAAGCACAAAGAGGGTTGATTATGAGGAAAGAGTGTCTTACAGAATCCATGGGCAAGGAATCGTCTGGATCTTAGGAGTCACCTATAACTGGACCTTGGTTTACTGCAGGAAGAAATCCATCTACTATGAACTGAGAGTATTTGTCTCCTTGATATTCAAAAATTGCAGCCCTAACCCTCAACGTGGGAACTCCTGATACAGGCTAGAACATGAATGAACTCTGATAACAGGATGCTCAAGGGGGCATAAAAAAGAACTCTTATTATATGATTTCATTTACATTAAATGTCCACAAAGGGCAGATCTTTAGAGATGAAAATGAGATTCATTGTTTGTCTAGAGCTAGGAGTTTGGCGGAAATATAGAATGGATGCTAAGGGCATGGAGCTTCTTTGGAGGATAATGAATGTTTAAAATTAATTGTAAGGACAGTTGCGTGACTCTGAATAGGCTAAAAACTATTTAATTGTACACTATAAACAGGCAAATTGTATGGCATATAATTTATATTTCAATAAACTGTCTAAAAAAATGTTAAAAAGGAGGAGGCAGAAGATGGTATTGCAAGTCCAACGAAGCCAGCCAACCAGGAGCCCAAGAGCCAAGTCTTTATCCCTGTCTCGCTCAGTTACGGGATGTCAAATGCCCCAAAAGGACATGACCTTAGGGAGACAGCTCTCTGCAGCTGTCAACGATGCGGACTGCCTGAGGCCATCTGCTGACCGCTCTCCCACGGCGGGGCAGCAAGTGACCCCTTGAAGGGGACGCTGGGAGGCATATCTCCATGCCTACCAGAGCACATCAAAAGGCAACTGTAATTAATTTTGATAGATGTGACCACACAGCCCCATGGTCACCGTTCTCATTGTCACTCAAGAATTCCCCAGCCACCGGTAACGTGTTTTATATCTGGCAGGTGGGGATCCGATGGAACTGCGGTGGGGGATGGATCTGAGACGATCACGGTGAGGAATACCTGAAACGCCACGCGAGACACGTTTCATTTTCCCCTGAGGGAATCGGGGAGCCCCAGCGAGGTTTTGTTCTTTTCCACAGAAAGCTGACACGATGTAAAAGCCGCGTTGAGAATGCTCGCTCAAGTGACAGCAGGCCAGATGGATGGGAAAGGGGAGACCCAGAAGACAGGGAGACTAATTAGCAGATTAGTGAAGCCACCCAGGCATGGGAGGGAGAAGGGGGGTTGCTAGACAGGAGAAGGGACATAAGGGGGACACGGGAGTGCACCCAGAGGTGGACAGAAGCTGAGTTGAGGGAGGTGACTCATTTAAATTCAAGCCCACAGGAATCTGGTGGAAACTCTGTGCCCTACTCAACCTTGCCACTGACCTCTAAAGACCATCCCTATTCATGCTTATGCATCCTGGGCCGGCTTCACCACAACCTCTTGCCTGGTGAAGCCCAGCAGCCTCCACCTGAGCTCAGAACACCACTCAGCCTTCCAACCAACCTGTTATCCCTGGAGCAGCCAAAGGGATTTTTCAAAACCTAAGTCACATGAGTTCAACATGCCATGGTCCCTGACCTCCCATCAAACTGCAGGTCAGCACTGCCTATTACATGAAGCCCCCCCACAAACCGACCACCACTCCTTGAATCTGGGGTGCCCGTGTTGGATTCTCCGCAAAGGTGGCACCAATGATTCCTTTGTCTCTCTCTGCACCTGTGTGGCCAGTCCCACTGAGAGGTGGAGTCTGTTTCCCCACCCCTGGAACTGGGCTGGCCACGTGACTCATGTTGAGCCATAGAATGAGACAGAAGTGATGTTCTAGGGACTCAGACTCCAGGCCTCAAGTGGTTGCAAAGTCTCTTCTGCTTTCCCTCAGAGGGGAACGTGGCCACCATACACAGAAACCCAGACTATCCATCCATTTGTGAGATGGGACATTGGAGATGACTTTGGAGCATTCACCGTGCAATGAAGCTTGGCCCACACACCTGGAAAACCTGGTGTCCATCCCATATACCTATTAACCATGGACACATGGCAGAAGAAATAATCTTCTCACCCTGTTGGCCTTGGAAGCCCCATTCCTCTTCCAGCTCTCCCACTTGGCTATGAGGCCAGGCAAGGGCAGGTTGGTCCAACTCCAGAGGAGTCTTATAGTAATGTCTCTGGAACAGTCAGTCCGGGGGGGGGTCTCACACCCTGAGAATCCACCATCAGCCCTCCATCAACCAACATTCAGCTCTCAAAGACTGTGGGATGCTTACAGGTAAGGATTAGACACATTATCCTACCATATCTGCATCTCAGAACCTAGTATATCCCTGACCTCACATTAAATACTCAAATAAGTTCTTTGCTTGACAGACAGGAAAGGGACTAGGTTGGATAAGAAGAGAGACAAGAAATGGCCATTTGGTGGCAACCACGCAGGCTTGAGCAAGTACTTCCCTCTCCCATCCACCCTTTACCTTCCTCATCCAGAAGATGGGCATAATAGTATCTAACACTGATTCCACCTGCCAAGCACAGGTCCAAACCCACTATCTCACTTAGATCCTGCTATAGCCTACCACACAGCTATGACTACTCTCCACATTTTTCAAAATATTTTTTTAGTTGTCAATGGATCTTTATTTTATTTATTGATACGTGGTGCTGAGAATCGAACCCAGGGCCTCACACATGCTAGGCAAGCACTCTACCACTGAGCCACAACCCCAGCCCTCTCCACATTTTAATCATTCATATTTTTTAAATTGTTTTTAATTGTAGATGGACACAAGATCTTTATTTTATTATTTATTTATTTGTACGTGGTGCTGAGGATGGAACCCAGTGCCTCACATATACGAGGCATGCGCTCTGCCGCTGAGCCCTAATCATTTTGTTGTTGTTGTTGCCTATGGCTATGCCCCGAGCTCCCGCTCACGTTGTGTTGATCTTTGCAATTGAGCTTTTAAAATTACATTTCACAGATGAGGAGACGACACAGCACAAAGTAATTAAGCAACGCATCCAAGATCACTCAGCTTGTAAGTGGCTGAGTTGAGCTTCAACCCTGGACCTCTGCTGGCATACGGGGTGATCAGGAGAAATCAATGGGGTGATGGACAGAAAGACCCACGACAGGGCTCAGCATGTGTGGCCTGTCCTTAGGAGTCAGAGAAAAACAGACAGCAGCAGAGGTTGCCCCACTACCTTCCTTCCTTCCAGCTGCTCCCTCTCCCCAGGGACAGAGAACCGGATTAATCATTAGCTAATGATTAGCTCTTTTATTTTATCTGTTATCTTGTAAATAATATAATGAACACCAGGAAACCCTCCCTCTCCCAAAGAACCAAAGCATTAGTGGTAATTTTATCCAGACCTATGGGCTGCCCTCATCCCACCTCCTGTTAGAGGTAACCAGGATCCTAAATGTTGGATTAATCATTCCATTGATTTTTCTCTTTCGTTTCTTCCACATGCATGCGCCTAACAATGGACTGTTTCATTTTATTTGTTTTTTACTTTATAGTTTATAGGTCTTTCAATCCTAAACTCTTGTTTCTTTTGTTACAGCTGAATTTGACGGGTTTGCCCGCCTGCCGCACTGAGGTCTGCGATCCAGCCTACGGCTTCTCTGAATTTTTTCTGTTTTCACCAGCATGAAAGTGTCATCCTCCCACCAAGCCACGCACCGGTGAGGCCGCAACAACCTGGAGGGGACACCTGTTTCTAATTCGCTCAGAGGCACTTAGGGGATAATGGGGGCTCCGAATGCGCCACCTCTGATCACCAGCAATCTTCCACGACCCGTCCCCATTCAAGGTCAAGGTTGAACCCGTTTGGGATTGTAGGTAGGCAGTGACCCACTGTGACAGCCAGAGAGAGAGAGAGCCCTGTCATCGGATTCATCGTCCCCACTTGAAGCTCCTTGGCCGCCCTCCATCTGTCCATCTCTAACCCATCAGGAGGGATCTCCTAATCAGGTTCCAGGGGCTTTAAGATTTATGTCAAGGGGCCTCAATTTATTGAATTAATGCTGCTGAGCAAAACTGTAGTTGTTAAACAGTGTGGAGATCCGGATTTTACAGCAATGTAACTAATAAGGCTATTAACACAAACTGGGCCTGCCGCTGGCATTTATAACACCATAAATCTCTCTGCCCACTGGAAGTATTTACGGCGGGGCCTGCACTCAGCCCACTGCCCCTGCTGTCCCCGCTCTCCAGCCTTGCCTAATAAAGGGAATACAGTCAGGAGGGAGGGGGAGACCTCAGCTCCCAGGCCTTCTGTCCACCAGAAACGCTGCCCATTGCGGGGACGGATCGAGAGCATGTTATTATTCTTATGTGGAACCTCTTTATTTCCCATTTACGGAGCATTTGCCAGGTGCCGGCCCCTCTGCATAATGCAGTCCCTGTGAATTTCCCAGCGCCTTCTCCATGTCTGTGCGTGTGATCCCTACTGCACTTAGGTCCTGCCTGAGTCCTCCAAACTCTGTGAGCCAGAACATCTCATCACTTCCAGGCAAACTCAATCCCTTTAATAATTCATTTTTTCCCCTCATTGATTTCTGGTCATACCAGGTCAAATCTAGGATTTTCTCGCTCCTGGCCTCTCTGAGGGGAGGCTGTCAAGTTCCACGGGGTGTGGAAATATCCCATTGGCGGGGAGGGGTGGGCAGGTCTGTTTTCATGCCTTTCCCCTGACATCCACTCAGAGGTGGTCTGTACCTGGTGCACTCCCCACGCTGCCGGCCCCTGGGAGGGGACCAAGTTCCTCTGATCCTCACATCCCTCACTGTAGAACCTGTGTCCAGGCCTGTCCCCCTCTCTCTAATCTCCAAGTGCTATTTATGGGCCTGAGTTCCAGGACACTCCCTGGTCCCTGGCAAGAGACGCATTCTGTCTCTCTGGGTGTCATCTACCTGGTGCAGCACCCACAACTCCCATGTCCACTTCCCCCAGCCAGTACACCAGAGGACTCCAAGGCCACCTCCTGGACGCCTGCCACCTCCCTTGGCTTTTACTTTTTTTTTTTTGCAACCTATTAAGTCTTTTTCGGCCTCCATTCTAATAACTTTATGAGCTGTGCTTCACTCATTCCCAGCAACAGGCTTGTCCTACATGCAGAAGTCCAAGAGCTTAACTCCTTGGCTCATGGACACACGCTGTAGTGTTCACCCCATGTGTCAACTTGACTGAGCTCAGGGACGGCCAAGTAGCTGGCAAATGTTACTTTTTAGTTGTGTCTGTGAGGGTGTTTCTGGAAGAGATTAGCTTTTGCCATTTTAAAAAAATTATTTATTTTTTAATGGTTTAAAAATAAATAAATGATAGTGGAATGCATTACAATTCTTATTATATGTGTACAGCACAATTTTTCATATCTCTGATTGTATATAATTGGTGTCAACATACTTTAAATTTGTTTTTAACAGATACATAAAATGTGTATACAGGGGATACCATGTAATAATGTTTGATACAGTGGGTCAAATATAACGGATATAATGGATCAAATTCCTTATAATGTTCAAATTAGGGTAAGCATATTTATTTCCTCAAACGTGTTATTTCATTTTGAATAGTGAAACTACTCAAAAGCCTCTTTCCTAGTTCTTAAAAATATGTTACATCATCTATATTATCATTATCTATGATCTACCTATCATTATCTATTATCATCATTATCTCTAGTCGCCCTAGAACACCGGAACTCCTTTCTCCCACCTGACTATAACTTGGTAGCCCCAGATCAACCTCTCTCTCCATCCCTTCCCCACCCTGTTCTCCCCACCCTCTGGGAACCACTATTCTACTCTCAGCTTCTATGAGATCAACATTTTTAGATTCTACATGTGAGTGAGATCGTGTGCTGCTTGTCTGTCTGTGCCTGGCTGGCTTCACTTGACATGACAATCTTCAGGTCCATCCACATGGCCACAAAGGACAGGAGTTCATCCTTTTTTTGTAGCTGAATAGTATTCCATGGTGCCTAGGTACTACGTTTTCTTTATCCAATCATCAGATGATGGACCACCGTTTATTTCCACTTGAGATGAGCATTTCAATCAGTAAACTGGGTAAAGAACACCCGCCAATGTGAGTGGGCATCATATGATCCATCAGTGGCCCAGGTAGAATTGCTCTCTCAAATTGACCTTGTTTACATTCATTGCCTCTTCTCTTGGACAGCAGAACCCCATGTTCTGAGGCCTTTGGACTCAGACTGAATTACACTACTGGGTTTCCTGGTTCTCCAGCTTTTAGATGAATATCATGGGACTTCTCAGCTTCCATGAAATGGAGAGGTGATTTCCATAACAACTCTACACCTGTACCTATCTCCTGTGGGTTCTGCTTCTCCAGAGAATGCTGGCTAATAGACAAGCTCATTATGAGGTGGAGCTGAGGTCTGAATCCAGACAGGCAGGCTTCACCGGGATAGTGAGATGCCCACAGAACCCAAAACTAAAAGTGAGGTCCTTCTTCCTCACACCCCATTTGAGCTTCGGCCCGAGGAGGTGCTGCCCAGGTGCCACATGCACCTAAGTGTTTAGTCTCCTCCTTCCTCCAATCTGAGAGATAAGCAGTGCCCCAGGAAGTCACCCTAAACTCCCCTTGCTGTCAAGACAGCAGCTTTTAGACTTCCAAAGGCTACAGATGTCACCGTGGTCCTTTTATTCCTTGGGGTGGTGGAGGCCAAGGCCTGGTCTGAACAGAGTCTAGGGTAATAGGTGAACTTGAATATTTTAGGGTCCAAAACACCCACTAAAGTAGAAGCTTCACTCCTCACCCCAAAACCCCATTCGACCTTACAGCAACCCCATTAAGGAAGACATACCAACCTTCCTTTCCTACCAGGGAGCCAAAGCTCCAAAAATCCAATGGCTTTTCCAGAGAAGGAAAGTTGGTAAGTTCAAGAACCAAAATTTGGACTCTCTAAGTTTCTGGGGGAATCACCAAACTTCAGCAAAACACACACGTCATAGTTTACATACCCAGTGTCCAACTGTCAAATGGGCAAGTAGATCCGTTCTACAGAGTGCTGCCATGTCTTTGAGTACGTCTGTGAAACAACCACCCCTTCGTGTCTGTGGAGGATTGGTTGCAGACACCAACAGACACCAGCATCCTTGGTTGTTCAAGTCCCTAATATAAAGTAGTGTAGCATTAGCTTGTGTCTCACATACGTCCTTCTCTTTGCTTTAAACCATCTCTAGATTCTTACAATAACGGGTACAATGTAAATCCTATGTCAATCACTGCCACTCTGTACTGTTCAGTACAGATGCTACTTCTTTTCCAAATTTTTTAACCCATGGTTGGCTGAAACCACTAATGTGGAACCGACAGAGAATGAGGACGCATTGTAATTTCCTTAGGACAAATTACTGGAAGCGAGGTTGCCTTACTCGGGGCTGTGCCCGTGGATAAGACTTTCTGATTTATCTCACTGAATTCCCTTCTGTAAAGCTTGTGTGAATCGGCCCTCCCACGCCCCTGTACGAGAGTGACGGCTTCTTCCCATTTGTACCCTCGCTGGTCTCTGTCATATTTTTTTATTTACATATTGTTCAATTTGAGTGATGAGAAAGCATGTCTCAAGGATCGTTTGATTCGCAGTTTTGACAACCAGGGAGGTTAAATCAATCATCTGTTGAGTTGCACCTCCAAGTTTAGCAAAGAGAAGTCAAAGTGGGAGGAATGGGGACATGGAAGGTTATTGGTCACCATGAGAATCAAGTGGCAACAGGAAATAGCAACCAAAGGGGCAGCAGGAGCAGATCCAGGCGCCAGAGGAGGCCAAGGCTGAGCTCAGCAGGAGAGGCTTCAGGGTCCTGCAATTACAGGGGACCCCAGGAGGCCAGGTAGGACCAGATCCCTGAACGAGGTGCAAGTGCCACTCACGTGCTGTTTCTGCTTTTCTTCGTCTTCCCAAATGTCCCCAGGTCTCTCAGCTCCCATCTGTGTGTGTGGGGTGCTGGGATTGAACCCGTGGCCCTGTGCATTCGAGGCAGGCTCTCTACCAGCTGAGCCTATCCCCAGCCCTCAGCTCCCCTCCCTGCATGTGCCGCTCGCTCCTCCCCTCCCTCTGGGCTAAGCCCCGCTCCTGACTTCTCAGGCTGCATCTTCAAGGTTCTGTTCCTCCAGAGGAACCCCACACACCCCAGAAAAGTGCCTGTCGCTGTGTGACGTGCTCTCACTGTGCCCGTACATCTGCTTTAAACACAAATTGCAGCGGTAATTAATTAACCGTGCCTGTCATCAGCAGGGTCATGTCCCCAGTCTGCAAGCTTTAGATAGACAGTCGGCTTGAGAGCCTGGACTCACCTCTGGGTTCCCAAGAATGGATGAAGAATCTAGTATATAACAGGGTTGTTACTTTCCAACTCCGTCTCTCAGCCCTAAGGCCACGCTTCATCGTGCTGCTGAGAGCTGGTGGGGCCAGGTCTGCAAACTACCTTTCTCCTTTTCATGCTGGATTTTTTATTTGTTTGTTTATTTGTTTGTGGGTTTTTTTGTTCTGTCAATCTGGGGAGGTCAGGGTAGATAAAGACTGGAGGAGGGAGAATGAAGGTCTTGCTCCTTCTTCCTGTTTGCATCTGGTCCCCGTAAGCACCTCCCCAGCAAAAGCACTGCCTTTGAAGCCCTCCATTCCCAGCCTACCCCACACCCCCCACACCCCCCACACCCCACTCCAGCAAGTGATCCACGCCTCCAGGTGCCTCCAGTACTCCAAGAATTAGCCTATTTGGGCCTTGGACAAGGATCTAGCACAAACCAGGGATGTCCCCTTTTCAGAGGTCCAGACCCTATTCCATGAGCCCCCCCCCCTTCTGGCTTTTAGGTTTTGCTCTTTGCTCTGTTCCCCCAGTTACAGAAGCAGTAGCTGCTTCTCTCAGTCACTACATCTGGCTTATTTCACCGCTTTTCCATCCTCCATAACCTGTCTGTCCAATTGCCTGTATTAAATTCTTTCTGTTAAGATACCTACTTCTATCTTCCTCACTGAATGCTGATGATATACTGGATGCTCAGTTGCAATTTTATGGAAGCCCGGGACCATTCCATGGTTAGAAATGGCATGAGCAACTCAAGTCAACTGGGGATGATTGAGCATCTTCCGTGGGCCTGACAGGGTGCCAGGTCCTGAAGGGCCAGAGATGAACCAGAAACAGAATGACCCAGGAGGGCCCAGAACACCTTAAGACAGAGAATGCAACCCTCTTCTGCTTTCCTCGTTACCTAAATCAGAAGCTTCTTCGTGAGAAGCGACAGAAGCTAGAGGACCCTTCCGCCCTCTGCACTTGCCTAGTTTTCTATTGCCATAATGGACAGAGCCATCCCTCGTTGCTCAGAACTGACTTTTTTCTAGACGTGTAGGATTTCTCACCCTAGATGCCATCTAGTCATTTTGTCAGCCCCAGATGGCTCCACGTATTGACAAGTGTCCCTTGGATGGTGTCCACTCTCCCTGACCACTACAAGATCACCCGTTGAGGACATTCCTCAGGGGGTGAAGAATTTGCTAATTATTTCTGGCATTAGCAGCCCCAGCTGAGAGACCTTTAATAAATAGAGAAGAGGGTGTAGTTCTGCCTGAGATCTTCAAATTAACCAAGACAGGCCGCCGAATGCAATCCAGCAGAGGGTGTGACAGGGCAAAGCGGGCTGGTGGGGGTGGGCACAGGAAGAAGCCGCCGGAAACCTAATTAGCCAGGGCTGCTCATACCAAGCCGCTCTGCTCCCAGCTGCCTCCTGACTCATGACATGTTGAAAATGAAATCATTAGGAAGCACTCACACACGGCTCCTTGTTAAAAACGAGGCCCAAGGAGGCTTAATTGGAAGATGAGAAATGGGGAGGAGGTGGGGTGTGGAAGGAATGAAGGAGTGATGGTGGGTGGCAATTGATGGCAGTTCCCCCCCCCCATACAAGATGGGTCACTTTTTAAGAAATTCAGGGTTTTTTCCACTTCTCCCCACTCTCTTCCTTCCACCCCACCCACTGATGACCAGGAGAGCACCAGTTCAAGATGGCTTGGCAGCCTCTGATGTTGTTAAAACTGGAAACTGGTTACTCACTGTGGAAAGGGATCACACTGCGGTTAGAATCCATTAACAAGTGTTTCAAAAATACCACAGTCTGGCAATGTTTTCTGCCTTCCTCCCTTTCTTCTATGCCTTTCTTCAATCCTTGAAGAAAAATAGTAAAATGGATTCAAGTAACAGTATCATTCTCCATTACTTATATCCCAGTATCCATGGGAGAGGGGGGGAAATGCAGGATTCTAGGTATGGTTCCCAACACCCATCTCATCTTCCCAATGCAGTTATTAAGAATGTCTGCCCTTTACTTCCTAACCCACTGTCCACCTTCCCCCACAGAAAAATGTGTAGGCTTTTGTAATCAGCACTGCACAGGATGATAATGAACTTGGGAGACAGACAGAACTGAGTGCTGATCCTTCCTTGGACATTTAGTAACTCTGGGACCAGCAGCAAGTTACTGAACCACTCTGAACCTTAGTGTCCTTCCCCACTGGGCATTGGACATTGTCTTCTCAGCCTCTGGACCCTGGCTACTGGTGAGAAACAGGGACCCCGGTAACTACACTTGCTAATTTCAGGGGGTGGTTGTGGGGACTTGGTGGGAGAAAAGATACAAAGGTGCTTATAACATTAAATCATCACATGCATAGATACAGTTTGGCCTTGGTCATTTGCAAAAGGCTCACAAGGTCCCATAGATGATACATGGCTGCCTTCCTGATTTACCCTCCAAGCTGACTATAGATGAGAGACCTGGCCAAGTGGGAAAATGGTAGACCTTCCTGATTGCACACCCAGCAACTATTTTCCCCCTCCTCCTTTTCAACAGAAGCCAAATTTTATTCCCTGCCCTAAGAGCTAAATATGTGAAGAAAGGCTGTACCCCTCTCAGCTCCCAGGGGGAGTGAACTTCAAGGAATCAAAACCAATCATAGGAACCCATAGCCCTTGCCCGCGATTGGTTGAACTAAGGACACATGACGAGACTCTGACCAATGAATGTGATGGGAGTCTGCTGGGGGCCACTGGGACCCGTCTCCCTTCCTTTTACAAAGTCAGTGTTGTAGGGAGAGGTGGGTGTCTTGATGTTTGGAACAGTTGCAACATTTTTTGAGCCCCAAAGCAAAAGAATAAGGACAAAGGCTAGCCACTGAAATTTTGGAAGCTTGAATATCTTTGAGCCCCAGAATTACCTCTGGACCTAGAGTTGTCTTGATACGCAGGATAATTCTGATGGTTATCATCCTAGTTTTACTGGAACCGGTCCAGTTTATGCTTGTGCCAGCTCACTAACACAGCATTTGTCCTGAACAAAAATTTCCTGGTTTGGATGAGAAATTATAGGGCCTCCCTACTGATAATAAATGTCCTTATTTTTTAAGTCACTTTGCATTAGATTTATTTTGTGCAACCAAAATATCCTAACTGGTACAGGGCTAGAGAGATGAACAAAGGATGCGTGTTTATGTGTACACATGTGCACAGTCATGACTTCAATGTAGAGTGAACACTGTATAGTATTTAAATTCCACTTAAAATCGCCTCCCCTGAATTGACGTTCCTTCTTAGTAAACATTATTATTGAGGAAACACAAAGAACCCAGAAAGAAGCAAATAGATGATAATCTGAGAATTCTTCTCTCCCAAACAGCTCATGAATCTTTAAGGCAGTGCCTGCCAACCTTTTAAAGTGTGCCTTCCCTATCCCCACATGATATTTTCACTCCTGTGTCAAATAGCAAGACCCGGGTCCTTCTTGATGCATGTAGCTCTTGAACTATCCCCAAAGTTCTAAACCCACTGTTAGCAAATGCATCTGTCCCTTCTCCAGCCACTCCATCAATGGCTTTGATTTATCAGTGTCCTTTCCCTTTATACAGAGATCATCAGGGTGGGGCTGATTTGGCCACTGTCACAAAGACTATCAGTCTTCTGATAAAGTGTGTCAAACAAGTGCCCTGTTCGTTTTTTTGTCACCTGGTGAGCCTCATCCACTAGCGTGGCTGACTTGAGACAAGGTTTCAAGGTAAACCTAACAGGAAGACACTCTGTGTTAAGGTAAAAGCAAGTCAGGACACCCAACCCTGAGTTGCAAATGGATTCAAGTAACAGTATCATTGGAAATGGTCCTCACAGATACATTCTCTCTTTTTTTACTCACCTCATGCAAATCCATGTGTCTGAACCCAAGCTACCCAAGGTCACGAACATCCAGATGTGGAGACTGCAATGGAGGAACTTAGAAGATGCAAATCAATAAAATCAATAAAAATAGGCCCTGCTCTATTCTAACCATGCAAAGGTACGCATTTTTGAAAGGGCAATATGATCATAGGTATCAAATTCCCTAAGTGTATTCATATACTTTTATTCAACACTCTAGTCTCTATGGATTTATCCTAAAGAAATAAGGGGACAAATATACGCATATACAATAATATTCATCACATTACTAGAATAGAAAGAAGTTGAAAGTGCTCATTGGTGGGGGTTGATGAAATAACTCACGGTATGTCCATTCAATGCACCATAATGGGGTTATGAAAACAAATATTTGGACAGATTAACAGGTGAAAGGGTTATGCCAGCACAGCCATGCTGGAGGGTGTACTGGCAATACATATCAGAAATCTCCACAATAGCCACAACCTTCAAAGTAGTCGTAAATGCCATTCACCAAGTATTTCTGGCTCCCCATCTTCTAGCCACATGGCGAGGTTGACATGGTTAAGACTGGACTTCATGGTCTCTGGTTGGCCACATGACTGGTCCTGGCATAGGGATTGGAAGAGGATGTGACAAGCACTACCTCCAAACCAGAGCACCACATTGACTTTTGGAAAACTCATTTCTTCTTCTAGGGGGACTAACTGTGTATGGCACCATGGCTGCTTGGTCCCAGATTGAAAATCCATGAACAAAACCCTGTTGGATGGGTAGGATGAGTAAGAAATAAGCCTTTGAAGTTGTAATAGTTTTAGGGCTGTTTGTTATTGCATCATATTGTACTTATCCTACCTGATACACCCTTTGACCTAGTACTATTTCTAGAATTAGGGAAGCCTCTGTACACATAGATACACGGCGGAGGGCATTTTGTATAGATAGATACGAGTTTCAGGATATGCATCACAAAATTGCTGACACACATACAGAAATGCCCAGCAGTGAGTCCCACCGCAGAAGCACAGGGCCCGCAGGGCTAGGCCAAAGTCATCTCAGCATGGTCCACACAGCATGTGCCCAGGAAGACCATGTGGAAGCCAGGTTAACGCTCCTGCTTCTTCCCTCCTCCCCTCTCTCAGAGCCCCCAACGTCCAATCAGCTGACTTCATCAAGCTTTCCTCCGCCCATCAAATATTAATATTTGAAGTTTAATCTTATTAAACTTCAAAACGTAGAGGTTAGGAAGGACCTCACTCACTTTCTTCCAGAAATCTCTGTGGTTCCAATTCAAATATATCCAACTCCTCCAACATCAGGATCCACAAAACAAGGCGTATGGGCAGAGAAAGTCTGTATCTGTCCAAATAGATACCATGGAATTCTTCCCCTGGAGTCACGGGTACCCATGTGTTCACAGGCGGAAAGCCTTCTCCAAGTCTCAACCTCTAGAAACAAAGCAGCTGGAAACCTAGCAACTTCTCCCAACATCAACGTAAGCAGTTAAGTTTGCTGGTTCCTATCATCATCATCATCATCATCATCATCATCATCATCATGAATTATATTGACCACGCTGGTAACAATGGGAAAGAAATAAGAATCAGGTGGAGAGAGACCGGCATGTTTCACCATCCAGATTAGAATTTGCCTTGGGGTCTCGGGATGCCCCTTGCATCAACTTCTCTTTAAAATTTAATGTCCCTGCCGGGTACACCTTCTGTGCTGTAGGAAGTCTTTGGTGAAGAAAATGAGCAGAATGAAAAGTCCCTGAAGGAGCCAAAGGGACTGTTTCTCAGTTGCAAGAAAATCTTACGAAGTTGCTAGTGGTGGCAACTGTGGCGAGGGGGGACCAGAGGGGTGGTGGGGCGATGGCATGGGTGGTAACGGGCGAGTGTGAAGGACCTAGTCATTAGCCCAATCCTGACCCCTCGAGTGACAAGAATGAATTAAAGTGACAGAGATGGTGGCATTAATATTTACTAGGATTTAATATTTTATAGCCAGTTGCTGCTCGAGCAATGGATTGAAAGCAGAGGCCAGCTGTCAACAGAGAAAGCAAACGACTCAAAGCAACAGGAGAAGGGACGGGGAGCAGCAGGGGACACAACAGAGCAGTGGGTGGGGCAGAGGACACCACCCCGCGGTGAGCAGAGAGGATCCCTCAGGGTTCTAAGCCCGTGAGACAGCTTCCCCGGACCACCCAGCCCACCTCTCTTCCTCTCCTGCTGCTCTTCTTTCCAGAACATTCTGCCACTGTCGGCCCACCTATCTGAACATGGTCTCTTATACCTGGAAAGCTCAGGACACCTCCTCCCTGCGACGGGGTGGACCTGCTGAGTATCATGGTTTTCCACAAAGTAGACCTGGAGAAGGCGTCTGTAGGCTGCACAGGGAGCTCTGGGAGCTGTCTAGGGGACGCTGTGGGTTTTAAAGTTTCCCCAGGAGGAACCCTGGGGCCAGAGCCCACTTGGAGAATCACAATGTGGTACCAGCAAAGGCTCTGCCTGTTCCTCCCAGAGGATCTCAAATGTATTTGGCCCCATCAACACCTACAGCTTTAGATGCCTTAATTTTATTTCTCTGGGACACACTTTGGAAAATGTTGATATGTGTCATTACGAGTGGAAAAGAGCGAGAAACCTAGAGGCAGACAAACCAGATTCCGATACCACCCACCACCCCACTTTCCGGATGGGTTCTGCAACAGGGACAAGTCATGTACCGCACTGACCCTCGGTTTCCTCATCTGTGATACGTGAATTATAACAACAGCCCCTTCATGGGCCTCGAGGGGGTTGTTAGAAGAGTTAAATTAAATAATACCTGGAAAGGAGACTGCTTGAACGTGGTGGTTGGGGATGGCTGTTTCGAAAAGTCAAAAGTGTTTTCAAACACAAAAGGCAGAAGTATGTGAAGTTGATGGTGCAAAGCCATTTCCATCTCAGTCTTCAGATCTGCTGAAGAGGTACCAGGGTCTGGTCTCTGGGAGCTTCGGGGGCCTCGAAGAGAAATTTCCAGGTCCTGATGAATCTTCCTGTCATAGAAAACTAATGCTAGGATGAGTTCAAAGGCCATTCTCGAGTTCTCCCTCTGCCCCCTCCCACACTTTGGAACACCAACACCTCAATTTCCAGATTCTCTTGCAGCTAGGAGAATGATGGCCCAGGAAACATAATCAGACATCCGCAAAATGTCTTCCATTCTCTTTTGTAATGTTTTATGCGTACACTGTAGTTATGCAGAAAAGTGGGGCTCACCTCGACACATTCACCTGGACACACGCATGGATATCACTTGCTCCCCTTTGGTCCCCAGTACTTCCTCTGTCCCTCCCCTCCTCCCTCCCCCTGTTCCTCTTCCTCCACTGGTCTTTCTCTAATTTACTCTTTTTAATTGGTACTTTAGAAATAAGCATAAGGGTGGAATTCACTGTGATATATTCATTTATATACACAGCAAAATGTGGTCCGTTTCACCCTGCAGTTCCTCCCTTTCCCATCCCTCCTCCCGCCCCCCAAACCCCCTTCCTCTCCTCTCCCTTCTGTTCTCATGACACCCCACACACACTTGTTTCCTTGTTTAGCTTCCAAATACAATAGGAAATATTAGAAGGCCTTGGATTCTCTAATCCAAAATAGAGTCAAGCTTTGTACATCATGGGTCACTAGAGTTAATAAAAATATATGGATTCTTGGTTTGGTTTTTTTTTTTTTTTTTTTTTTTGAGCTCTTTATATATTCTGGATCTTAATCCCCTGTCAGAGGAGCAACCACCAAAGCTGATTACCCCTTTCTGCAGGCTCTCTCTTTTCAATCTTGCTTCCTCTGCTGTGCAGAAGGTTTTTAATTTGGTGCCATCCCACTCATTGACCCTTGGATTTATTTCTTGAGTCTTAGGGACCTGGTTCAGGAAGGCAGTGCCGGTGCCAATGTGCTGGAGTGTTGAGTCTACATCTTCTTCTAACAGCTGCTAAGTTTCTGATCTAATTCCTGGGCCTTGGATCCACTTTGAGTTGCCTTCTGGGCCGGGTGAGAGACAGGGATCGAGTTTCTTTCTTGTACATATAAATATCCAGTTTTCCCAGCAACATTTGTTAAAAAGGGATCTTTTCTCCACCATGTGTCTCTGGCACCCTTGGGGAGTATCAGGTGACTGTATCTGCGTGGGTTTGTCTCTGTGCCTTCTATTCTATTCCACTGGCCCTCGGGTCTGTTTTGACGTCAATGTGATGCTCTTTTTGTCACTGTATCTCTGTGGCACAAACCAACATCACTGCATCACTCCTCTCACTCAGGATTGCTTTGGCTGCTCTGGGTCTTTTCTTCTTCCAAATGGATTTCAGACTGTTTCTTCTGTGAAGAATGTCACTGGTCATTTGATGGGGGATTGCGCTGAGTCTGTACAACGCTTTGGCTAGCATGGCCACTTTAATAATATTAATTCTGCCCATCCAAGAACACGGGAGATCTTTCCCTCTTCTTGTGTCTTCTTCAATTTCTTTCTTCAGTGTTCTTTAGTTTTCATGGCAGAGGTCTTTCACCTTCTCGGTTAAATTTACTCCCGAGTAATTGTTTTTGAAGTCATTGTGAATGGGATAGTTTTCCTGATTTTTTTCTCAGCAGATTCATCACTGGAGGATAGGAAAGCCACTGACTTTTTTATATGTTGGTCTTGTGTCCTGCTGCTTTGAGGGAACTGTCGGCTCTGGAAGTCTTCTGGTGACGAGGTTTGGATCATGTCGTCGGCAGCGATAATTTGACATCTTCTTTTGCTATTTGTATCCCTTTAATTTCCTTCTCTTGCCTGATCAATAAGTGGGGGGTGCGGGGGGAACCTAAAAGGAAATTTCTCTAGAGAAGAAAAAATGGCCAACAACATATGAAAAAAATATTCAAAATCCATGGCAATCAGAGATACGCAAATCAAAACCACATTGAGGTTTCATCTCGCTCCAGTCAAAATGGCAATCATCAAGAACACAAAGAATCATCAATACTGGTGAGGATGTGGGGGAGAGGAACACCCATGGAATTGTGGGTAGGACTGCAAATTAACACAACCACTCTGAAAAGCAGTATGGAGATTCCTTCAGAGACCAGGAATAGAATCACCCTATGACACAGCGATCCCACTCCTCAGTCTTTTTCAAAAGAATTGAAACCAGCCTACTGCAGGGATATGGGCACACCAGGGTTCACAGCAGCACAATTCACAACAGTCAAGTTTCAGAACCAGCCTAGGTGCCCACCAACAGAAGAACTGATAAAGAACATGTGATATACACACACGATGGTGTCTTCCTCAGCCATAGACAAGTGGAATCATGGCCCCGGCTGGTTAATGGAGGGCACTGGAGGACACCGTGCTAAGGGAAATAAGCCAGATTCAGAAAGTCAAACATTTTCTCTCGTATGTGGAAGTTAGAACACAAGAAGGTAAAGAAAAGTGTGAGCCAGGGGGTTGATTCCACAAAAATAGAAGGGAGATCAGTGGGGCCAGGGAGGGGAAGAGGAGGAGAAGGAGGAAGGGGAACAGGACAAGTGGAAGTACTGGGAACTGAAATGGAGAAAATTATGTTCCTTGCATGATTATGTCAAAATGACCCCCCATTATGTATAACTGCAATCCACTAATATATTTTTTAAATATAAATTATATACTTGAAATTTGCTAAAAGAATAAATTCTAAGTGTTCTTACCCTCCCCCCAAACGGCAAGGATATGAGGTAATCTACATGTTAAATAGCTCAATATAGCTATTCCATAATGAATCTTTATGTATTGCAATAGCCTTTTGTAGACCATAAACATACAGAGTTTTACTTAGAAATTAAAATAAATATATATATTTTTTTTTATTTTATTTTATTTTATTTTATTTTAATTTTTATTGTTGGTTGTTCAAAACATTACATAGTTCTTGATATATCATATTTCACACTTTGATTCAAGTGTGTTATGAACTCCCATTTATTTTTTATTTTAAAAGTGAGACAGGACTAGCATCTTCTTCCTATTCCCTTCTTGAACTGAATGCAGATGAGAAGGCTGGAACAGCCATAGCCATCTTACAACCTTGAGGGAAAATACAAGAGAATCATAGAGGCATCATTCTGGAATCACTGAGCCAACACACAAAGCCAGACAACACCTTCCCTCAAACTCACTTTATTTAAAAAAAAAATTAACAACTGTACTTAGGTTCTTGCTACTCTAGGCAAAATAAAATCTTGTCTGATTAAAAAAAATAGTATGAGGAAAAGTTTGATGGGGATTTCATTTTGAAAATAAGATTTAAAATTCTGAAAATGTGTTTATATCTCATTAAAACAAATTCACGTTATAATGAAGTGGCTAAGATTCTGTGCTCTGATTCTTAAGCCCAAGAATGTGTCATTCATTGATTTGAGACAGAGTACGATGCTTGAAACCCAATTAGATCCCCACCTCTTGTGGGGATGCAAAGCCTCACGCTCAACTTTTACACCAAGTTCATTAAGATGAGCTTCGTCAAATTCCCCAGAGTCTCTCTCATCTCATGTGGTTCTTGTGGCTCCCCTTTGCAGTGTGATGACCGAGGGAGGGGCTGCCTGAGACCCCGGCCCGGTGGGTGGGTTGGACTAGTGCTCAGTGAAAAGACCGGTTGGCCAGGGGTTCGTTTCCTAGGTGAACAATTCACTGGTGAATATCGTCATGGATTGGTGGCATTCAAAAGTCTACAGCTGGTTTTATTCTTGCAACAGCCACAGGGACCATAGATGGGTAGTCAGAAGACCAGGCTTCTAGCTCCACCCCGTCCCTGATTTGCTGTCAATCAACTCATACAGTGAGGGTGCCGCCCACCTTCCAAGATCCTTCAACTTCTAACAAGGCTGTAACCCTGCAGATGATTGACAGGGGGGTGTGGCAAGCTGACGTCCCAGCCCTAAGAGCCGTGGAGAGGGGGTGGGCGGGAGCCTTGCTAAATCTGACTCGGGCTACGCACTTTTCCTTCTGAGGACGCCCTCCATCTCTTAGCAGCGCAGAAACTAATTAGATTTAACCAGAGACAAGGCTGCTAAATGAAAGTACATGAGACATATCACACTGCGGAAGATTAACACGTGCCCGGTCTGTCCTCCACAATCAAACCAAGACCCCCATTTATCCTGGACTCCGTGACCTCGACAGAGGGAGAGCAAGACGGAGCTCATACATCCAGGAGGAGTAAGGCTTTCACCCCAAGGGAAGAACAAGGAATTCAGACCCCCTTTACAGAGAGACGACCCATACAAAGGAAAGGGTCATTCTTACCCCATCACTAATTCTTAATGCTCTTTTTTGTTTGTTTGTTTGTTTAATTAGTTACACATGATAGTACAATGATCTTGATATATCAGACATTTGAATCAGGGGGTATAATTTCTCATTTTTCTGAGTGTACAGGTTGCAGAATCACATTGGTCATGCAGTCACATATATACATAGAGCAATAATAATGTCTATTTTATTCTGCTGTCCTTCCTATCCCTCCTTCCCCACCCCTCCCCTCCCATCACTTCTCTCTACCCAATCTACTGTGACCCACTTCTTTTTTTTCCCCTCACATCGTTATTTATATTCTGTATAATGAAGGGGGTCTCCTTCCCTCTTCCATGCAATTCCCCTTCTCCCTCCGCACTCTACAAACATTATCTTGTTCAGCCCTTACAACAACCCTGTGAGAAAAGTATTATTATCCCCCCATTCCAGATATGAGGACTTCAAGGCCCAGAAAGTTCAAGCAATTTTCCCAAGGAAGCACAGCGAGAAAGAGGCAGAGCCAGAATTCAGACCTAGGCATGTCCACCTCCAAAGCCCAGGCTCTCAAAGATTCTAGATTCTTCTCCCTCCTGCCTCCTCCTGTCATTCTTTGCCCCTCCCTTGCTACTTCTTTCCACAGTAGCATTTTCTCTGTCCCAGGGGTCGTTCCCCTCTGCCTGGCAACATTTTCAGATCTCCCCTAGGATGGAAGAGAAACCACCACCACTTCCCTTCACCCTGCTCCCTGCTCAATCTGTCAGACTTCTCAGAGCGCCACGCGTCTTCCCTCGTGCCCATTCCACCTCCAAAGCACATATTTACTCTCCCCTTAATCTAGCATTCTCCTGTCTCCCTGCTGGAACTGCTGTGCCCAAGGTTATTGGGAGCCCCCCATGAGCCCATCCGATGGCTTCTCCCCAGGCTCCCTCCTCCTGGACCTGATTGATTGGCAGGCCGGCCGGGCGGCTGCTGGGAGCTCCCGTCTACATGGGACTGGAACACATCACGGAAATGTAACAAAAGGAGAAAAATTGTGTTCACCAAAAGTCCTCGCAGGGACAGGACCGTGGCAGCTGGAAAGCAAACCTGGATAAGTAGCATGGGGAAGGGCTGTGAGCTCCCCCCAAGGGGCGAACCCGAGGAAAAATGAGTGGTGACCAACTGCCTTCCTATGCGACAGGTCTCTCTTGTTGGATTTTGTTTTGCTGACTGTGGATCCCAAACTTGGAACCAGGGCTCACTACGTGAATCCTCAGAGGACAGGACTTTGGACCACGCAGTACTCAAGGCTCTCCCCTAAAGAAACAGCAAGAAAATAGTTAAGACAACTGTTGGAAGAATACAAAATTAGCAGCTGCCCTATGGGTCTCACGATGAGGAACTTTCCCCAGGCTCTGGAGGCATAACCGACTACCCCAAATCTTAGCAGTGACAAGCAGCAATGCTTTACTGTTTCACAGTGTTTCTTTGGGTCAAGAATCCAGGAGTGACATTATCATTCTGGCAATTCTGGCTCAAGGTCCCCCAAGAGGCTGCCATCAGACACTGGCTAGGGCTGCAGTTATTTCAAACCTTGGTCGAGGGGGGACCTGCTTCCCATCTCCTTCCCACAGCTGCTCACAGACCTCAGGTCCTGGTAGGTAGGTACAGGGCTGCACCCCAACAGGGCTGCTGGCTTCTGTGGAGTGATGGATGCAAGAGAGAGCACCCGAGACGGGAGCCGCAGCCTTTTTTATGACCTAACCTCGGAAGTGAGGACCTATCACTTGGGAGTCAATACATTCAGCCTAACAGAAGGGGGTCATGCAAAGCCATGAGGACACAATGAGGATCCTTGTGACGATCACAAGAGGCTCAGGCCACCGAGTCATCTTGATCCTCTAATCCAACAAATATCCTCACTGCTGCCTTTCACTGAGCCCTTGATATTCACCAGGCACTTCCAGAGACATTATCCCACTTAATTCTTGCAGCACTATAAGGTGGATATTATTACTCCCATTCAGCAGGTGAATTAGCCCATTTTTCTTTCTAAAAGAAGCAGATCTGGAGTCAGGCTTTGTACCCTGTGCTAAGAAACAGCAAGGAACAAGAAGACAGGCCGTCCTTGGGGAGCTCAGATCCTAGCAAGGGAGAAGTGTTCCGAACAAAGGAGCCCCGAGCTGAGATCATACGCTGCACCCGGTCAACCCCAGGGCTTAGAATTAAGCAGACTGAGTCCAAGTCCCAGCTTAGAAACTAGTTTAGAAACCAGCTTGACCTGGGGTGAGCTATCAAAGCCTTCCCGTCTCAATTTCCTTCTCTAACAAGATAATAGTACCTAGCCCAGGCGGCTCTTTTGAGTCGTACACAAGGGCAATATAAGTACTTCACTGGGCACCAGGTCTGGCACGCTGGGTTTGATGATGGCAATGTCAAGGAGGGTGGTGACGGTGGTTGATGATCATGAAGAAGATAGTTTCCTCTGCCTACTCACAGCAAGAGCAGCCCCTGACATTGACAGAGAAGCATCAAGTGCCAGACGCTTCTTCAACCACCGTAACTAACGGACAGTGACCCCCTGATCTTCACACCAACTCTAGACAGTGATGCATTAGGATCTCCATTTTACAGATGAGGAAGTTGAGGCTCAGAGTGGTTAAGTAACTTGACCAAGGACACAAAGCCAACAAGCAGAAGTAGATTTCAACCCAGGCAGACGAACTGTAGAGCCAGGGGCTTGATAGAATTTTAGACGTAGAGCTATTGAAAACTCTCATACACAGGGAACCACAGCTGTGTGTGTGTGTGTGTGTGTATGTGTGTGTGTATTTTGAACTCTGCATGACAAGTGTGTGTGTGTGTCTATATATCTACCTGTGGTGTGTCTTTGCGTGTGACTATGTGTGTGAGTCTAGGTGCAATGCATGTTTCTGGGTCTGTGAGTGTGTGTTGTGTGCGTCTCTGTGTACGACTTACACAGACGTGTGAGATTGTGTGCCTGGGTAGTGGGCTCATATCGTATCGGGGAAGAGGAAAAGAAATTTGCAATCTGGGTCACATCCTGCATTCTCTTTGCATTTGCTCCGCTTCGGGTTAGGAGAATCCATGCTCGTGTATTTTCCTTGGAAGCCCCGGCCTCCCTCCATGGCTTCAGCTCCACGCATGGCTCGAGGAATGATAGAAAAGCCCCCCGCGGCAAAGAAGAGCCCTCCTTTTTTAAGGGCACATAAAAAGAATTACAAAATTCACTTAAACCTTCCCTACTGATAAATTATAGGGAGATTTCCTCCGTAAAGAAGACAAATGAATTACACAGTATTTCACTCCGACGCACTCTCCCCCTCTCTATATATTTCTACAACATCCCGGAAGAGGAGACCCATGGAACGCAGGCTCCTGAGCCAGCTGGCACGTGCCCTCCCAACACACCTCCACCTGGACTCGGTGTCTGGACAGTCCACACCCCCCGCCATGTCTCCACTGGGAAATGGCTGGCTGGGGCACCAATGAAGCCCAGTGTCCACGTGTCTCCCTGCATCTTGGCTTAAGTTCACCCCTTCCTCCCGTCTCCCTTCTTCCCCTCATTGCTTGTTGCCATTTCACAGCCTTTGCCCATAAAGTCAGGAAGCAGGGTTGGTTAAGAGTCTGGGTTTGGTACTGAGTTCAGCTCTGCCACTTCCTACCTGTGTGACCTTGGCCAAGAGGCTTCACCTCTCTGAGCCTTGGCTCCTCTATCTGAAACATGAGACTTCTTGTGAGAATGAAGTGAAATGCGTAACGTGCTCAGAACTGTGACTGGCACCTGGTAGGCACTCACTGCACATTGGAAGTAATCACTAAGTTCACAATGGATCACAGTGGGGACTCGATGTTCCTGATGGAAATAGTTTTACATCGGTTAAGATGAGGTCTCTGGTCAAGGGTGAATTCTGGCATCATGCTAGGCCTGAGAAGACTCGACTGGCTTCAAACGTGAGCTCTACAACACACTTCTGGCTTTGTGGTTTGGGGTCGGAGACTTCAGCTCCCTAGGTATCAGCCCCCACTGCCATCAGACAGACAGTGACCATTCTAACCTGTCAGGAAGGGTCCACGCCTGCTGCCCAGCAGGTAGCCAGGGAGCAGGTAGTAGCAGCACCAGGAAAGCCCTTCCCTGTACAGCCCATGAGCTCCCGTGGGCATTTCCAATCCTGCGCTCTCTCTCTCTCTCTCTCTCTCTCTCTCTCTCTCGCTCTCGCTCTCTTTCCCCCCTTGGCCTTGAAATCTCTTCATTCCCCATTTGCACACAGAAATAGGAAACTTTGTGTTTATCAATGCCATATCTGCAAGCTATCACTGTCTAATAAGCCACCCCAAAACATGGCAGCCGAAACCAATGCTAATCATTTATTTTGTCCACAAACCTCAGGTTCAGCCAGGGCTTGGCAGAGATGCCTCTTCTCTACTCCCTGCAGCATCAAGAGATGCAGGTCACCTGGGAGGCTCACATACAAGGCAGGCAAGTTGGTGCCAGTTTCAGGCTAGGAACTCGGCCAAAGCTCTGGGCCGCGGAGCTTGGTTCCCCTCCAACACCGGCTCGACACGGCTGCTTAGGCTTCTTCACAGCATGGTGGCTGCTCCCCAAAAGTGAACATCCTAAGAAAACAAGGACAGGTGCATAGCATTTTTATAAACCAGGCTGAGACACCATGTGGCACCACTTTTATGACATCGTTTTTATGCAACATAATCTTAAATGTCCAGTCAAGTTCAAGGGGAAGGGACACAGACTCTTGATGGGGTAGAGAGCGGGGAGGGGTAACACTATGGAATTAGACATGGGATTAGAAATATCCTGGCCACCTCTGGAAAGTATAATCTGCCATATTTTGCCACTTCCTCTCTCCCCTAAATTAGCTTCCTTCCCCAAACAGCCTCCACCAAGTCAGAGCTACGGAAAGAGAAACTAGAAGCCTCTGCACGAGCGTCATGACCTCCGCTCCCTCGTTGGTTTGGATTTTCTATGTCAATCTGTTGGTTGGGGCTGCTTTCCTCAACTCCAGTCATCTGTAGGAGCTGGATCTGGGAAGGGCAGGTGGAGACAATATCACAGATAACCATGGTCAAGGGCAACTGTGCACTGAGGAAGGTAAAAATGGAGACCCATGAAAGTGAACTGTGAAATGCACCCAATCCAATGAGTCAGGATCCATAACCATCCCCTGATCCCAAAGTCAATGCTCCTTTCCAATACGGAAGTACCAAGCCCTGGGGCTTCAAGAATTCTGATAAAATATCTATGGACTGATAAGAACTGGCCAATGTGGCCTCAGGTCTTCCTGCAGGACACAGCCTAGCCCAGTCCCTCCTCCTCCCTGGGAAACCTTCAGCAATGAGATTCTACTTGAAGCTCAGTGATAGGCTCCACCCTTTTGTGGACAGCTGATTGGCTTAGGTTGAATCACCTGACCTAAGAGCAGCCAATCCAGAGGCATAGCATGTAAAGATGAGCTGGGCCAATCAGATTCTCTCTCTCTCTCTCTCTCTCTCTCTCTCTCTCTCTCTCTCTCTCTCTCTCTCTCTATATATATATATATATATATATATATATATATATATATATATATATATATAAATGTAACTAAGAAATACAGAGAGGAATTTCTTCCTGGGAAGGGAGGGTGAAGGATCCTGAAATAGGACAGGGTGGGAGCAGCCTGGAAAGTCTCAGGCAAGCAGATCTTTAGATGAACTGCAGCTGTGCGTTAGAGCTAAGGCAGTTGAGTGGAGAGTGGATCAGGTGGTAGAAAAGAGAACAGAGCAGCCCCCAAATAAAGACAAGAGGTGACAGAGGGGAGAGAAGACAGCCCTCAGAGCTGGGCTTTCCACTCCAGCTCCAGAGCCTGTAGGATTGAGCCCCTTCAGTGTACCCTGGGCTGGGTCCCTTACCGGTTGCTCCACTGCCGTACCTCACTAAAGCTTGCAGTTCATAGTCAACTGTTGCACCGATTGGGAAACTGAGGCCCAGGCACGTTACCTGGTTTTCCCAAGAAGATGCAAACACCAGCCTGCAGAGCAGAGCACAGGAGGTGCCTGATCCCTTTGATCCACCTCTTCTTGGAAAAGTCACCCCTTTCTGATCTGTCCCTGGAGCTAACACCCACCCTCCCCATGCACTCCTCCTGGGGACTTGTTCCCCTGTAGTCCACCATGAAGTTTGTTTTAGCAACAGCCCTGTCCTTGACAGATGACTTTGCCTTGGGATTCTGTCTCCCTAGTTAAAAAAAAAAAAAAAAAAAAATTCTTTTGATTCCACCCCTTTCTTGAACTGAGTTAATTGCTAAGACTGTGGGGAAATCGTACCACCTCCTCAGCTCCCCCAGCAGGACCCCCATCCTTAACAAGGCAACTGTCTGACAGAGTGTGGTGGATGGCCTCAGACAAAACTTTCCTAGCAGGGGATTGGAGAGGGAGAGAAATTAAAGGCAGGCTGGAGAGGGGGTAGGAGGGAGAGATTTTCTTTCCATTGATTTCTTTGCCAATGAGAAGTCTTTAAAAATCACTTTTTAGCTACAGCCCTCAGATGTGGGAGCTGTTATGTTAAGGGAAGGAGAGGGGGGATCAAACTCTGAATCAGATCAAACTGTGATCTTTCATGCCTCTGAGAGGCGGCCATCTTGGTAAACAGAAAATTAGAAATTCAAACAGAAGAAACAGGGAATGTCTGGGGGAGGGTTAACTTTGGGCAAAATTGTGAGGTTGACTTCAGAACCCTGCGGAGCCTCACCATCCCTCTGCTTCCTGCCCCAGGCAGATGAGGAAAGGAGGAATGTGGCTTTGCCTGCCTCTGGGTCCCTCTTTCTGCTTCCTGGTGGCCTTACTTGGACTTGTCCTGTTCACTCTGGATATTTTCCACTCCCTGATTATTCTCTGCTACTAGCAACTGGCCCCCAGCAGTGGCTCACCAGTAGTTAAACAAACTGTTAATTAAATGATGATGAAATCCACGCTGTAGGGAACCACTCCCCATCAATCCAAAGATGTTTGAGATTTGAGGAGGGAAAGGGAGTTCTCAAGAGTCCAAAGCCTTGATGGAGACGTGGCAGGTAGCACATTGACAGAGGATTGTAATGGAAGCCATGAGGTGCTGTGAAGAGCCCCCTACACACCTTACAAAACAAAGGACTTATTATCTCAGCTGCTGAAGTATTGGGGGAAGACAGCCCTCTGTGATTGATCATTATCACCTCCGCTGAACAGAGCTACCTCAGCTCCCTTCCCTAGGAAGTCAGCATCCAATTACTACCAGAGGGGCCCAGGCCCAGCCTTCCCGCTGAGACAGCTTCAGAGACCTCTGGAAGACCATGCCCTCCTCAGAACACCCCATAACAGCAGCTGAGTTTTCTGTTGAGAACACGTTGCAGCAGATTTCCTTCTTCCCGCCCCCCCATCCCTCATCCTTTCCTGCCAAAAGTTCTCCCTAGGAAATCTCCTGCATGCCAGTCCCATCTCACCAACTGCTTCCCCAGGGAACCCTGTCTGCAGCAGGATAGTCAAGAGACCTTCCAGGAAGAGCCAACAGGCTGCGTTACTGCAGAGGGTAAGGTAAAATGAGGGTAAGAATTGTAGTTATTTTGTAGCATTGCTCTGAAAATCAATGAGAAAACGTAGGCAGCATGCTTACACAAATGCATTCTGTGTAAGTGTTAGTTTTGCATAAGTCGATTTTCTGTCAAGAATAGCTATTATTAATCCAGGCACAGTGGTGCATGCTTGTAACTCCAGTGGCTCAGGGGGCTGAGGCAGGAGGATCTCAAGTTCAAAGTCACCCTCAGCAACTTCCAGTGTGGAAACGGTCTTTCCTGGAGTCAGACAGTCCTGAAGCCTTGCTTTCTGTCCATGCATCAGATGACGCCATTCATTCCATAACCATCCATGTTACCTGATTCTGTCACTGTGACACCCCCCCCCCACACACACACACACACACTCAGGGCTTTACACCGGGGCTTTCTCTGCACCAGTGTCTGGCTTGCCAAGTTGTTGCCCCACATCCTGACACTTCTCCTAATCCCAACTTCTTCCAAATGTGATTGTTCCATGGTTGCCACTATGTGGCACTGGGTAAATCTCTGCCCCTCCAAACCACTGTTTTCTTCCCTGTGCTGTGAGGCTAATTATCACCCACCAAAACTCGTTATTCTCATATTTCTTTCCCAGAGTAGGTGGTTGACCATCTACACATTTCCCAGCCTGCTTTGCAAACAGGACAGGCCACATAGTTACCATAAGCCCACATTTTGGCCAATGACATGTAAACACAAGAAAGTACATGATATATGGAACTTTTATATTGTGCCTCTAAAAGCAATATGTTTTCCCTCCACATTCCTTTCTCCTTTCTGCTAAGAAATTAAAAATGGAACACCTGCTTTGAATCCATAAATAGAAGCCCGCTTCAGCCCACAAAACTGTCAAGTTACATAGGAGAGAAAGAAGCTTCATTTTTTTTTAAGCTACCAGAGCCTCTTGATTATAGCATCTTGCTAGGTTATCATAACTAATACATGTAAAAAAAGAATTAATAATCCTTATCTCACAAACTTCCTAACATCCAATCATCCTCAGTGAGTTTTTCTTCATCGCATTCCTGTTGAATCTCATCTAGAATGAGGTGTTTGGACATGACTGATCTCAAGAGATACAGAATGACATAGGGAAAGATACTGAGCTCAGGGCCCAGAGAGATCTGAACTCGCCCTACACAATCTCCGTAATCCAGGGCCAAGTAATTTAACCTCTCTGTGCCTTTGTTTCTGTATCTGTAAAATGAGGGTAAGAATTGTAGTTATTTTGTAGAATTGCTCTGAAAATCAGTGAGAAAACGTAGGCAGCATGCTTACTTACACAAATGCCTTCTGTGTAAGTGCTAGTTTTGCATAAGTCGATTCTCCATCAAGAATAGCTATTATTAATCCAGGCACAGCGGTGTATGCTTGTAATTCCAGCGGCTCAGGAGGCTGAGGCAGGAGGATCTCAAGTTCAAAGTCACCCTCAGCAACTTAGTGAGACCCTGTCTCAAAATAAATAAAAAAGGGCTGGGGATGTGGCTCAGTGGTTCAGGTCCCCTGGGTTCAATCCACAGTACCTCCTCCACAAAATAGCTATCATATTTCAGAGCCTGCCTTGTTCTAAGGAATACAAACATGTGACTTGGAACTGGGTGATCTGGATTTGAATACGAGTTCCTTTGGTGATCATTTGTTTGAACTCAGGTGTATTACTAAATCTCTCATCTTTCTCTATGAAATTAGGGATTATAGTAGTGTCTACTTCATAAGTTTATTATAAGGTCTGATGAATTGGTAATTTTAAATTACCTAGAGTGCCTAGCAGATGGAAAGAGTTCAATAAATTCTGCCTATTGATTATCATTATCAAAGACTTCAGGAAGGTCTGATGTGCTAGGATTCTTCTCACGAAACTGAAGAGCAACACAAGTTTTTGTCAAAGGATACTGCACGTCCCAGTACTCTGTGAGAAGTTATGTTTGCCCTGGCTGGTGTGCTGTTGGCTGAAAGCCTCTTTATTGGAACCACACCTTCAGATTAAGATGTATTTTCATTAAAAATCCTAGCCCCAAACCAAAATACAATAAGAGAAAAATGAGACTACTGCTTGGCCTACTTGATAATTCAGAAATCGGCTCATTTATTCATTTAAACATTGTCTAGGCAGCTATATACATAGTATGAACCTCTAAGGTACAAAAAAAAGTAACAATAATACAAATAAGCTTCCCAAGACTATAAGCTCAGATTGTAAAGAAAAAGGACAATAATTGTCACTGGTAAATATTCAATTATTTATTTATCCAATAAATAAATAATTGCCACTCATAAATATCCATTTCTCCTTCTTTCTTAATAATAGGACCACATTTTATCTGGAAAAGTCAAATACAAACTCCAGACCGTGGATCGGGATAGATGTTGGTTGATCCTGACGCTCTTGTTCTCTCCTCCCAGCATCTCTTGCAGCTAGAGGTGGTCATGTGACCCAGTGGCAGCCAATGAACGGAAGCAAGATGTACTGAGGGGCAAGTTCTAAAAAAGCACATGCATTTCCACAAGGGGACCCAAAAGTGCAAAGACCTCACGAAGGCTTTTCCCTCTCCCTTTTCTTTCTGCCTTGAAGGAAATGAGACACCTGAGACTTAAGCTGCTATTATTGCACGGCCCTGAGGTGACAATCTTGAGGGACAGGCAGAGGCAAGAACACATATACATCAGCTCTGACCTGGACGGACCCAGTAACCCTCTGCCTTCTGCCTTCTTGTTGTGCGCTCCCAAAAGGAGTTGAACTTGGAGCTGAGTGTTTTCCTGACTGTGCAGGAACCTTCACAAACATAGAGCTGCAGAAGGCAGATTCAGATGGGAGTTCCTTCAAGGGGAAGATGTTCATGAATCCAAGTTGTGAAATGAAGGGGGAGGTGAAGAGAGCACTGAAACCAAACCACTCCTCCTTCATCGTTTTACTTGTGGCCGTCGTCCGAGCCAGACCAGGGCTTGGTGCATTTCTCTGTCTTAGGCCTGAGTGGTTCACTGATCATCCCAGGGGCACAATTCACCTAACAGGAGAGAGAATATGAGGTCCCTGCCCTCAAATAGTAGCCTTGTTCAATTTGGGCAGCCACTCCTCCCAGCCCTCGGCTTTTCATCTCTGTCCTAGCACATAGCAATTCTGTCCCAAAAGCCTCTGTGCTTTTTCGATTCTGTAATCACCCAGCAGTTGGGAAGACCTATTAATATTTTAGCTTTTTTTTCCCCTATTGCAGGGTCATGATACTCATTGAACACAAACCCTCTATTTGTCTACCACAAAATGCACCCAAGTGTCTCAAAATCCCCTTCTAGTTACAAAATGAGACAATGCTTCAGGCCTTTAGAGAGTGCCCTTCGAGGCTTACTACGCAAGGTCAATTTCTCCAGGACCCAGTCCCGAGATCCAAGGGATTCCATTGCCTCTTATTGACATGATTAGCTAGTAAATAAACAAACAAACAGATAGACCACGCTGGATAGAGTCAGACAGCTATTTCTTTTACCTGAAATATGGTGATTCTCCTCAGAGGGAGCTCAAAACATAATGCTTATATTTAGCAAGATTAAGATAGTAATAATCATTCACTAAATACCTGGTATGTGCCAGAAATGTAGGCTATTATTTTCTATCACTTTACAAATGCAAAAAAAGAGAGGGGCATAACGTTACCATATTCCTGAACATTTGCTAAATGCCAGGTACTCTGCTGAGATGTGGCTGCAGATAGGTACGTGCATCATCTGCATCCATCTCTAATCTCCTCACCGCAGTCCTAGGAAGTTACACCGATACGTCTTGCTATCTGATCTATTAAATTCTTAAATCTGGATAAAAAATAATTGAGACAGTGAGAGATGCTTTATTATTGGCCCTGTGTTATGTGAAGAAATTGAGGCGAGCCGTTCATAACTAAATAGCAATGTCAGAATTCAACCCAGACAGCGTGATCATGGCTCAGGTGAGTAGGTAAATTACTGTGTAAAATACCTCTTTTTTTTTTTTTTTTGTACCAGGGATTGAACTCAGGGGCACTCAACCACGGAGCCATCTCCCCAGCCCTATTTTGTATTTTGTTTAGAGACAGGGCCTCACTGAGTTGCTTAGGGCCTTGCCGTTACTGAGGCTGGCTTTGAACTCATGATCCTTCTGCCTCAGCCTCCTGAGCCACTGAGATGATAGGCGTGCGCCCCTGCACCCAACTAAAATAGCCTTCTTCTGAGGATAAAATGGAGTGCTACTAATGAGAAGGCCAGGAAAGCAGGTAGAAATCAGGACTGTCCCAGGTAAAACCAGAGTAGCCTGCCTCTTGAGCAGTATAGACCTCAGAGAAATAATGAGATGAAATGATGTACCTAAGCCTCCCACAGGCTGGAAACACAGTGTGTGCTCGCTATATTTTTAGTTGCTTTTGTTCTTCACCCCTCAGGGTCAGCGTGACAACCTCAGGAGACCAAAGGTGCAAAGTGGTCCAGAAATGTCCAGCCTCCCCCAGGGCTTCCGTGACCTTGCTCTTCCATTCATCCCTTCCTCCAGTTTTTGAAGGAAGCATCCATTTTGGCAGATGATATCTGGCCCTTGTGAGCCATCCAGAGCCTTGAGATGGCTCAAGGCTCGCCTGCCTCGGGCTGATGGAAGGCAAACCAGCAAAGTGCCCAGTCTCACTAAAACGTCCATCTGTCGCACCCCAGGAAGGAATCCTGGGTCCTGGAGTGGCCTGTCTGGACATCTGATATCTCAGCTAAATTCGGATTGGCAATCGGTGGAGACGCCTTCGGAGGTCTCTTTCCCAGGCTCCCTGGGCTTGCTGGCGTGTCATTGTGCAAGGTGAGACCTCCATAAGGGCTGCTGTTCCTAGGCAGCTGTCTGGAGTCCCCCAGTTCCCCTCCCCTCTCCTCCACGTTTTTAATCCCTGGATCTCGCAGGCAAGGAAGATGTTTTATCAGTGGCCACTTTTCTCAAGGTGTGGTGAAGAGATAGACAGTGATAAAATCTTGCTTAAAAAAATCTAGATAGAGCCGAATGGTTTTAGGTCTCGAGAATGAAGCCTTCAATGAACAGATCAAGAAGCTGACTCAGAGACAGACTGCCTAGGCGCAGATGCTACCGGACACAGCCAAGTGACTTTCTCTGCCTCAGTTTTCCAAGTTATAAAATGGGTCCAGCAGTAGCAACTACATCCTTTTATTGTGATGAGCATCAGAGGAGACGGCAAATATAAACTCCTTAGCACACTTCCTGGTGCTTAGAAGAAACATGAAATACAGGTTGCTTTTTGTTATTTTTTAATACAGATTGAGTCAGTATGAGATTTGTCAAAGTTTGATTTCCCAGATACATGCTTAAGGAAAGGGGCTTTTTTTTTTTTTTTTTAAGATTTTAGGTTCTTACATGTTTTTCATGGATGGTGTTTAATGTTCTCAATGTGATCAACTTGATCAGCATTTCTTACGTTTTATTAGCGCATTATAGTGGTACATAATATTGGGGTTCATTTTGACATAATCATACATGCGTGGAATATAATTTGCCCCACTTCAGTCCCCAATACTTCCCCTTTCCCTTCTTTTCTCTCTCCCCCTGTCCTCCTTTCTCTACTCACTGGTCCTCCTTCTATTTCCATGTAGTTTTTTAGAGAAGTGCCTTATAGACAAAGGTGAAATTCACTGTGGTATGTTTATATACACACATAGCATAATTTGGCCAGTTTCATTCCATCCCACTTCCTGTACCTCCTTCCTTCCCCTCAAACTCCTTCCCCCACTTCACTGATCTCCCTTCTGTTTTCATGAGAAGGTAGCTCAGTGCTGGCGCACTTGCCGAGCATATGCAAGGGCCCTGGGTTCAATCCTCAGCACAAAAAAAAAAAAAAAAAAAAACATAAAAACCAAGATGACCTTTGATCAGCATTTCTTAAGCTATTTTTTTAAATATTTATTTTTTAGTTGTAGCTGGGCACAATACTTTTATTTATTTTTATGTAGTGCTGAGGATCGAACCCAGGCCCTTGCACGTACTAGGCGAGCGATCCACCGCTAAGCCACAATCTTAGCCCTCTTAAGCTATTTTTGAAGCGAGGAGTCCCTTTAAATTCTTAATTTGGGGGGTCACACAAGTTTGAAAAATACTGAACCTTCTGTCTACCCCACCCCTTGGGCATCTCATAATACACACAAACATGCCGAAGATCTGGGAAGTCCAGTAAGACTTGAGAGAAGTCTTATTTCTCAAACATACTTGACCATAAAATCACTCCAGATACCTCCACTGGCATTAGAATCCTGGGAACACACTTTGAGAAATTCTTAATTAAATCAAAACCTCCTGGAGATCTCATTCGAAGTCAGAAGCCAAGCCACATCACCTGTCACCTGACCTCCTGCAGCTGCAAAATCTCTTTCTGGCAGATAACCTGTATCTGACATCTTCTGTCCTGTCCCAAACCCCCAGGGCAACGCTGAGTCTGGACAATCACGTGTAGCTTTATTCTACCAACCTCTGAGTCATGGCTGATTGAACCTGAGCTGGTCACCTGGCTGAGGGTGGGCCAGAGTCTCTCCCGAGAGAGCCTGGCATCTGGAGTTGTCCAGGTCTAAAGTTAGAATTCCTGGCGACCCAGAAGGGTTCCTGCTTCCTCCCCACACCGCCACATGTCGGTGGGTTCCGATGTTCACCCACATCTCCAGACCCACATTCTAAGCCTCACTGCCTGGAACTCCAAGAAAAGCCTCAGAACTGAGTCTTCTTGCATCCAGTTGGCCTCCCCTGAGTGACGTCCTGATCCTGAACCAATCACAGACTTTGCTTCCCAGGGCCTGAGTCACATGACTAGTCCTGAACCCCCCCCCAAACTGACAAAGACCCAAGTGAATCTCACCAGACGGAGAGTATGACGGGGAGTGGATCCCCAAAGAACAACAGGCTCCATGCCTGGAGGAAGGGAAATACATTTTAGGCGGACAGACTACAGATGTCCCTCACACCCAGGGCCATATTATGGTCTTAGGCACTTTACCTTCATTCACTGAATGAATCCCTTCATCCATTAAAAAGATATTTATTTATGTATCAGTTAAAAATAAATTTTACATATATATATAACACACACACGAATTTTTTTTATTTATGACTACATTGTTATAAAGACAATCAGGATTATATTCCTGTTTTCCCTTCCGATCTTAAAAAGTCAAAACATGTTTGTTGTCACCTGTAAGTGTCATAGGTACCCACGGCCCAGTTCATGAATCGGCCCTGCTCTGGAAGGACAGCCGAGGCAGAGCCTGGGCCCAGAGGTCAGTGGGGTCCTCCCTGGCTGGCCTTCCCCAGCACTGTCCAGCTCATCCTGAGAGCCTGTAGGAAGCAGCCAATTTTCCTGAAGAAAAGGAAGCTCTGGCTCCCAGTGAATTATGGGCTTCCTAATAAGCATAATCTTCCTGCTCAAGGCCCTACCTGCCCGAGCGCCTTAATCGGCTTCCAAAGCTCATGCTCATTACCTGCCCACTCTCTTAATGGCTTGGCGGGGCCCCTCGCCAATCTCTCACCTACCATCACCCAAGTTAGAGTCGCGGCTAGAATTTTGCAGATGGCATGAAATCAGGAACTTTTCTCTTTCTCCCCCTAGAGTTTAAAAAGAGATGAACGAAAGGGATGTTTTGTGGGAGAGGAAATTCAAACAAAGACACAAAATGGATAGGTCCCTGGAGGAACTCTGTGTGGTTAGCTGGGAAGGCCCTTTTCCCTAGTAATTTACCCTGAGTTACTCTGGGCACGGGGTCACCTGTCAACCGAGAGTGATACGTGCATTTCCTATCTGCCTAACATGTTGATTTCGGCCATGTTCTTGTACCAACTGTCCTATTCTGTATTATGCTTTTGAATACTTGAAACCAGCTCACTTTTTTCCATATGGTCACTTCTTCAACAATAAGATTCATGACATCAAAAATTGACACACTGGTTATATTTTTCTTGATAAACTTAATTCAAAACTATTCAAATAGAGGGGTTGTGGCTCGGTAGTAGAGTGCTCACTTGCTATGTGCAAGGCCCTGGGTTCGATCCTCAGCACCATGTATAAATAAAGGTATTGAGTGCAACTACACCTAAAAAATAAATAAATATATTTTTTAAAAAAACTATTCAAATCGACACATTTTTAGAAGCATATCCTAAAATCTTCATGAGTACCCCCAATCACCCACATGCTCCTGGTCAGATACCTGCCACCAATTAGCTTTGTGAGTATGGCCAAGTCACTTAACCTCTCTGAGCTTTCGTTTCTTGGCCCACTATACCCTGAGAGGATTATGATTCTGAAACTCCCAAGAGACGTTTAGGTAGTTGAAGTTTGCCAGATTGTATTCCACTTTTCTCCCCCAACTTATCTAGCTTTTCATTTTCCAAGTGTTAATTTAGCTATTTTCCCATTTTTCTTTTGGATGAGCATGGAATGGTTGTACATATTCATGGGGTAGTATATGATAATTTAATTCATACATATATGCAATGTGTAATTACCAAATCAGTGTGATCCCTATCACTTCTTTCTGTTTGGTGCTAACTCATCTCCTCTAGCTCTTCATAAAAGAGATAACAGGTTGTTCTAAACTACAGGCATGTTACTGTGCTGCTGAACTTACTCCTCCTAACTGTGGTTTCTTTGCACCCATTATCCACCTCTCTCTGCCCGCCCCCCCCAACACACCTCCTAGGAAGCTTCTAGTAATCACAATTCTGCTCTCTCCTTTGAAGTCCATTTTTTTAGCTTCCACTCATGAGAGACAACCTGCAGCTAGCGCTCGCTCGCTCTCTCTCTCTCTCTCTCTCTCCCACCTTTATTTTACTCAGTGTCCTGCAGTTCTGCCCATTTTGCATATTAATTTTAAAAGGTGGGAAAACCGCCATGAAAACTTGAAATACTTACATAACCTGAGCCCGCCTCCCGTTCTCCATATTCCAAGGCTACTGGAGTATTTCCAGATCTGCGTCCACCCAAGCTCTGAAAGCCCGAGAGACTTCGCCCTCACCATTCTCAGGAGGCAGGGTTCTCCCTGCGCTCATCAGACCTTGGCTGGATGCTCCTCACTAGGGACACTTTCCCCAGCTCTCACCACCACTTCCAACCCAGGCCAGGTTTTCTCACTAATGCCTCCACATCATTCTGCATCTCCAGCACGTCCTTTCCTTCATGTCCTTTCCTTCATGTCCTCCTCGCTAGACTATACGTATCATGAGGGCAGGAACGTCATTTGCCTCCTTACCAATATGTTTCCAGAAATTTCTATAATGCCTGGACGAGAGTAGGCACCCAATCTGTTGAATGAGCATTTCTAGAAAAGAGGCGATTGCAAAATTGCACACGAATTCTCATTGGCTTGGTGAGGTGTCTCCACTTTTCCATCATGAAATTGTCTTTAATGCCAAACCTGAATTCTTCCTTACTCTTGGCAAAGAAAAGATGTTCCAAAGAGACTTAGACCTGACTGTTGTAGTTATTAAGTGCTAAGGGAGAATGACAAACTGCTCTGATGGAGCCGTGGAATTCCCGCCAACCCTCACACCAGCAGAAACCCAAAGGTTCTCTGTACGTGTTCGCTGCAAATAAAGCCTCCTGTTAACCCGGCTTGACACGATTACCTAGAAAGCTGGTCAGAACTGCTCAGATGGAGGTGGTCCGAGAACAAAGAGGAAGGAAGAACATTATCTGAGCACCAAGTAAAGAAAGCAAAAAAAAAAAAAAAAAAATCCATCATGGTTAATTATTTGCTCTTAATTGTCAGGAAATGAAGGATGGGTGCAAGGGGGTTGAAACAGGGAATCAGACTGAAAGCATTCTCCTACTCAAACGCTAGAGCCAAATTTGCAAGTGAGACTTTTCATAATCCACGGGTTGTTAATTATCTAAACACGGGTCCCTTGGAGCTGCCTGAGTGAAGATTAATTAGTTTTTGAAATAATAGCTAAACTGATGCGAGAAAGGAGTTCAGACTCCAAAATAATGGCTGAAAATTAGCCATTCTATTTCTTCATTTCTCTTCGCCGGGCTCCTGAAGGACATTTATCTCTGTTGCTTTTGCAGAGAGGACTCATTAATCAAACGGGCAGATGGGCTTTCCTAAATGTGTGACGTGGAATGAAAAGCCAGCCCTGCAAAGAGAATAGGGAGAGAGGAGCTGGTGACCCGCTACGCAGACCTCAGCTGTGGCCAGACACTCCCTCCCCACCACGTGCATGCAAGACCCAAACCCCCAAAGGCTGTTCTGTTCTCCCAGAGCGGGAAATGGGCCTGCAGATGGAAAAAAAGGTTTTTTTGTTTGGTTTGGGGGTTTTTGTTTTGTTTTGTTTTTTGTACCAGGGATTGAACCAAGAAGCTCTTAACCAGTGAGCCCCATCCCCCGCCCGTTTTTATGTTTTATTTAGAGACAGGGTCTCACTGAGTTACTTAGGGCCTCGCTAAGTTGCTGAGGCTGGCTTTGAACTCGCCATCCTCCTGCCTCAGCCTTCCAACCTGCTGGGATGACAGGTATGCACCACTGAGCCCTCTGGAAAGGGATTTTCATGGATCCACTAACCCATCCAAAGAATATACTTTTGTAATTTAAACTAGTGTTATAGGTAGACTCTTTTTAAAAATATTATGTAAATATTTTTCTGTTTATTACCATATTATACCCACCCCCCACCCCCAAAAAAGCAGGGTTTTTTAGCCCCGAATTTAGGTTTAAACTAAATTTAGATAGTATGTTTGGGTTGGTCTAAAAAATAGGGCTGTGTGGGGCTGTTCTTAGCTCAGTGGTAGGGTGCTTGCCTAGCATGCACAAGGCCCTGGGTTGGTTGGATCCCCAGCATGAAAAAAAAAGAAAAAGACTTTGCAAGGTTGAAGAAGTTTAAAGACAGGTATTTGCTTTAGTGTGTGTTTCCCTGGACTTGGACGCAGGGAGTGATTGGGAGGTGATCCCAGGTTGGGTTCCCTGGGAAGCAGGCTGGCTGTTTCTTCAGGAATGTGCTTGGAATCAATGCAGCAGGAAGGGGGACGGTGGCCCCAGGTTCAGCCGCAGCCTCAGCCAACTCCACAGGGAGCTCTGTTGCCAGAACAGACCCCCGTGGTGGTGGTCCCAAATCTGGCTAGCATGGCTGAACCTTCGAAATCTCACAGTAAATAGTCATTGGCTGTGGGTTTCTGTAGAATGAGGTTTGGCCTTGGACTGAGTTGTCCCCTGAGGGAACCAGCCGCTCAGGTTCATCCTCCCCCCAACCCCGCCCCAGCGCTCCCAGCAGCAGGGTACCAAGTCCAGTACCCAATACGGCAGCGGCTGGGGTCAGGCAGACAGTGGCAGGAAACCAGCCAATGCAGAGCGTGTTCCCACTACAGATGATCACAGCTGTCCCATCTGGGATGACAGGGACTGACCATCTCTCCTTGGCCCCGTCTGTTATTGGTTGAGCACCAATCCCAAGGGGCATTAACTCTCTGGCACTTCCTGGGCTGAGCTTGCTGGGCTCAGGCCGAGTCCTAGGAATCAGCTTCTAGGAGCCTTGGGTGAGGAGGCCCAGGCTGGCGGCACACAGGTGGAGCACGGAGACTCATCTAATGCACCCAGCTGCTAACCGAGGACCCCCCGAAAGCATTTTACAATACACAAGACAACCCTGACCCCTCTCCCAGCTGCCCACTGATCGCAGCACTTAGAGAACCAGCTTAACTGCAATTAGAGCGGCCTCCTAAGGTACAGAGCGGAACGTGCATGTCTCTCCCACTGCTTAAAACCCCGCCCCATACCCCTCCATGGTAAAGGATGCCAAGTGTCTTACTCAGTGCAAAAGGCTTGTGGGGTCCCTGCCCACCTCGGAAGCACGGCTCTCCCCACCTTTCCGTCAATGCTCCACCCAGTCACACTAAACTCACCCGATGTCCCTCAGATGCCAGCCATTTGTATCTGTTTCCTTTGCTTGTGATGCTCTTACCCACTTTCCCACCCTCTTCTACCTCCCTCTGATCTCAGCTATAGGACTCTTATTTCAGGAAGTCTTCTTTGTTCCATAGGTCTGATGGATGTCTCTTCCTTACTATCCCATAGTATCCCAGACTTCTCTATTGATGGTATTTATATATCGCGTAGTATTCTTTTAGTTATTATTTTTCTTTTTAGTTTTATACAACACCAGGATGCACCCTGAGATTATCACATAGGTATGGAACTCAACCCTCTCCAGTCCAATCCCCAGCATAGCTCTGGCCCTCACCGCCCCACCCACCCCACTGATCTCTCTTCAATCCATTTTTACAGTGTGATTATTTTTTAAATGAGTGTCCCATAGACACACCAATGCCAGGACCCATCGTGCTACACCCATGCATACACAGTATTTTTTGCTGACACTTCTGTGTTCCCCCCTAGACTCTGTGAGTTTTGCAAGAAGAGAAAAAAATAACTTGCTCACTAATATGTTGCTATACCTTGCACAAATGTCTGCCACACCATAGTTCCTCAATAAATTGTGGTTGAAATATATTTAGTGAATTTTATGTGATGCCGTAAAGGCTTCCCAGTTTGGTCGGGTTCCAACAATCACTTCAAAGCAGAATGGACAGCTTCTTCACTGTGCACCATGACGGATGGTTACTCAACAAGGAGGAGTGTGGATGTACAGAGGACCGGGCAGTGGCTGAGGGTGGACTTCAATTGTGTGACTGCCTTCAGCAAGAGAAACAGAGGTGATAAATCAGAAATCTGGAAGGATTTCGGAGCTGTAAAGATCCAGTCTGCACACTAATTGACCTCCACGAATGACATTGGAGAGTTTGAAAATCTATCTGCATCTAGATGTCCAAGCAATCAATAATCCCCAAGCAAGCCAGTCAAATTAGCTGGGACCCAGCAGACGGTAGCCAAAAGGAAATTGGACAGGACCTGAAGAAAATCCACTCACAGGATGGAATAGGAATGGAAATCAGAAAACAAGAGTGTGGCACTATATTGCAATGTTGCAGGTAAGAAATGCTTTTCTAATATAAAGTCCATGAGGACAAGAATTCCATCCATCTTTTCACAGATGTAGCCCCAGGACCTAACACAGTGCCAGATATATAGCAAATCTCCATCAAACACTTGTTTAAGATGAATGAATGAATGAATGAATGAATGCTATAGCACCCTTCCTTAAAATCTTGCAACATTCTCTTGAGGTAATTTTCTCCCGTTTCTTCTTTCTCCATTCTCTGCCTACCCACAGCAAAATTATGGAGCAAACTTTGGAAATGTCAATTTATTAAAGTACTTTGAAAAGCTGGGCACGGTGGCACATACCTGTAATTCCAGCAGCTGAGGAGGCTGAGGCAGGAGGATTTCAAGTCAAAGCCAGCCTCAGCAATTTAGGGAGGCCCTAAGCAACTTAGCGAGACTCTGTCTCTAAATAAAAATATATAAAAGAGCTGGGGGTGTAGCTCAGGGGTTAAGAGCCTCTGGGTTCAATCCTTAGTACAAAAAAAAAAAACTAAAAAAAGGACTTTGAAAAACTATTTGACAGTGTCTACTAAAGTTAAACATATGCACACCCTGTGATCCAGTTATCTATCTCTAGATATATACTCAACGGAAACCTGGAGAGTTACCTGTAGATATTGTTTATTCTCATTCCCATATTCCATTATACCTGTACCACCATCTTCATGATGGTCCCCAACTTATAATGGTTGCACTTAAATTTCTCTTAATTTCACTTAAATTTACGACGGTGTGAAAGTGTCATTCAGTAGAAACCTTGCTTCCAGTTTTGAATTTTAGACATTTCCCAGGTTGGTCAGAGGCAGAGTGAGGCTGTCTTCGAGACGCAGGACAACCGCAGGCACGGGTTTCAGGTCCCACGCCACTCTGCCATCCCAAAGGTACAAAACGGGTGTTCGACAGTGTGCTGTGTTGCTAAGCTACGATGTTTGGTAGGTCAGGTATATTATTAGATGCCATTCAACTTGCTGATAGCTTCAACTTATGATGGCCTGTAGGACATAAGCCCATCATAAGTTGAGGAACACCTGCATCATGTTAGATGCTTCTGGAGACGGTGGTAACTGTTGAGTTCCTCATGACTAAAACACTCAGGGTCACTCCAGGGGAACTAGGCTGCATGAAATAACCACATAAGAGACAGAGATACCTTTTTCTTTGGGGTCCTGTGACGGCTCCTCTGACTGTAAGGGTCTGCAGAAAGAGAGAGAGAAAGAGAGCCAGCACATGCTGAACCCTTTTTATTGAGGAGAAGCCATTCAAATGAGGCAAGGGGTCAGGTTTCAGGGGGTTGGGTCTAGCTTCGTGATGTCTGCTGTCAGCAGGTTGACTGACATCTAGGAGGGCCACACCCAAGGGCAGAGCAAGAGAAGGAGACACACAAAGTGTTTCCATGGAACATTTTATCCCAAACAGGGCAAAGGGGCAGTATCACAAAGGAACAGGTGAGCGTAGCTCGATCCATGGGACGACACGCCTATGTCTGAAAACACATTCTGCTATTTAAAGGATTGGGGCAATCAATATCCAGGTCACTACGAAAGTGACCGGCAGATCCTCCCCGATCACAGGGAGGAGTATGCGACGTCATTCAGACTGGCTGCCCACAGGTAACCAAGGGGTAATGGCAGACTTTGAGGCAATCTAGGAATGACCCTCTTTCTTGATGGAGTGCTGATTGACTCGGCTGCGTACGGACAGGAGTGCAAACATTCATTGTACCACAGGCACCTACCCTCTGTGCTTTTTGCTACATTTAGGTCATTATAGTTTATTTAACACATTTAGAATTCAAAAAGAAGAATTCTAGTCAATGGGTTTGCAAAGGCAAATCCCTTCAGAGGCTGCTGTGTTTTCTTGATGTATGTGAAAGAAACGGGCCAGTGGCCAGGCGTGGAGGAACAAAGAAGTGGCCTGAGCCCGTGGTGAGCTGAGAGGCAGGACCCTCCAAGAGCATTTAAATTCAGATTTTTTTTAAAAAAGTCAACGCTCACCCAACCAAACATGACTGTGGGCCCCATTCAGCCCGTGTGTAGCCAGGTACCCACCTCTCCAGGTCCCGTCCACACTTGACCTTCCGGGGTCCCTGAACACACCTGCAAGCTGTCCCTAAGCCTAGTGATGCCTTTCTTATCCTCCAGGTGTATTCAGGGGACAGCCTCGCTGACCCCTCTCTCTCAGGCACCAATCATCACAGTCTTCTTGCGCCCCTCACAGAGTAGAAGTTTCGAAGGCACTGGGAAGGATTTCTGTTGTGTTAACAACTGAATCTTCAGCACCTAGGACAGTGCCTTGTGCTCAGTAGATACTTGATCTGTGGCACTTGTGTTGAAAAATATTGACTGTAGCTCTATCACTTCAAATTATTGTCCTTATTCATCAAGGTGGGCCTAGAGGGCCCAGAAATCCAGAAGACTGTGAAGATAGTCCTTTGCTTGAGGTTTGGGTGACATCTTCCAATCCCCACAGACGCCAAAGGGGATAAAGATTTTGGAACTGTTAAAACCCTATGCCGCCAGGCCTGGTGGCGCACGCCTGTCATACCAGCAGCGGAGGGGTTGAGGCAGGAGGATCACAAGTTCAAAGCCAGCCTCAGCCACTTAGTGGGGCCCTGAGCAACTTAGCGAGACCCTGTCTCTAAATAAAAAGGGCTGGGGAGCATGCTCAGTGGTTCCATCCCCAATACCAAGAAAAAAAGAAAGAAAGAAAAACCTGTGTCCATGCCTACAAGATACTCGAGTAAGCCCAGGAATTTTATTCTTGATTCTCGGGAATGGCATCCCAGGAGACATTATCCAACCTGGAAGGTCTTTCTGACCTGGATCCCCATTCTTGACTTTCCCTCCCTCCGTAAGCCTCTGCTTCATCAAGCCATGGCCCATTCCTCTTGGGCTCAGTTACCAGCACGGTTTTCTCAGCCATTTGGATCCTCTTCTCGTTCCTCTATGGTGTCAGAGGTTGAGGCGTCGGGAGAGGCCCAGGCCCTTTGAAAAAGAGAAGAAGGTGTGTTCACCCTGTAGATTATCAAAAAGGCCATCAGAGCAATCACGCTGCCAAGGTGAATCCCCGACCCCCTCATCTCTTATCCATTACTATGCTAAAAAAAAAAAAAAAAGAAGAAGACCTACTCCTTTTAAATTAGTCTTCAGATATACTACAAGAAGATAGGGGTGGGAAGAGAAATATGCCCCTCACTCCTCCCCCTCATAATCCTCATACTGAATTTGGTTAGTTGCAGTGATCTGCTCCCCCTGGGAGACTCTGAGCTCCCTGAGGGCATAGACCATGTTTTGTTCTTCCCTGCATCGAAGTGTCCTCAGGGCACTCACCGAGGGATGGAGGTGGGCTCCAGGCTTTGGCTTTGCTCTGCTCTGTTGGTAGTAGTTGAAAGAAAAGCTGCTGCTACTGGGGGAAGAAAAAGAATGCTTTAAACTAATTTCCTGTTTGCCTCCCACAGATCATCACTGTCCAAATTGCCACGCAGTCAGACTCATACTGCATAAGACAAAAGGCACCAAGAGAGGACAGTCACCAAGAGCTTGGGTCATCCAAATGATGGGTCTGCGTAAGCTCTCTCCACTGGAAACCGGGGGGCCTTCCTTTTCTTGGTGTTAAGAATACTGCCTGCACAACAGAAAATTGAAGATATGATAAATACACAGCCCAGACTGAAAAAGCATACCCAGGTACCACCAGCCACCAGTACCCAACACAGCCTCACCGCAGGTGGAATTGTAGCCTATATTTTTAAGTTAAGAATCAATTTTTTTTTTGCCTTTAATGCAAACATGATACATGCGAATGATGGGAGATTTAGAAATTCCATGAAAAATGATAACTTTAAAATGTATATGACATTATTACCTAGAAATGAATACCATAACTCCCTCCAGACTTCTGTAGACCAATCCTGCCACTGGTCTCTAATATACACGTCTTATTATATTCCTGCAACATCAGCACTGATTCCCTTCAAGGTGAGATGGAAACCTCTGACTCACCAGGAGACCCTAAGTATCAGGAATTACAGAAAAGTAAATGCTTTCTAACACACACACACACACACACACACACACACTTACTTCTGCATTTTATCAAACTGAAGATGCTAGTAACTCTAAGACACGCCATCTTTGAAAATATTAGTGATGCATACATAGAGACGTAGAGAAATGTGTGTAAAATGTAAACACCCAGCTCAGTGAACCATTGCAAAAGCCAACGCTTGCGTGCCTGCCAGTCAAGCCACGGAAGGGAGAGGTGCAGCCTCTCAGAAGACGGCCCCGCCTTGACTTCCAGGGGCCTATTTAGATGTGGCCTGGGTGTTTGGATGGTGCACAAGGAGCATGAGAATTATGTGATCTTTTGCTTGTGACTTCTGTCTTTCAACATCGTATCAGTGAGATACATTCTTGACTCACCTCTATTTTATGGAGCCCTAGCAAAGAAAAAATATGTTACCAATTAAACTATGGCATAAGGTTTTCTTATCATGTATCATTTTTGCTTTATACCTGCTTAAAGAGCTTTCTTAGACCTGTTTGTTCATGTTTTTATCACATTTTTCTTATGCACTATTACTTTTTTTTTAAGAAGACAGGGTCTTGCACATTGCCCAGGCTGGCCTCAAACTCCTGGGTTCAAGTGATTCTCCTGCCTCAGCCTTCTGAGTACCTGGAATTATAGGTAGGAGCCACCACGCCTGGCTTCTTGTGGTCTAATGAAAAGGAAAATAGAAGCAAAAGAAATTGTAGGGTGTCTCTAAATCTTCTTTACATTCAGAATCCAATTCTCCTAAATTGCTTCTGACTCACAGTCAAGGATGTCTGTGTTTTGTTTTGTTTTCTCTGCACAGTGTCATTTGTCATACCGTTGCAATGGGTGATACGGCTTTTTCTTTAAAGAGTGTCACAGTATAGTCTGGAGTTTTCTTCCAAGCTCTTGACCCCATCTGCAAATTTTGATACTGGGGCTTTCTTAATCTTAGCAAAAGCGTCAACGGAAGCTTTTCTGACAACAGCCAGAATTCTTCATCCTTCCTCAAAGGATCCTCAGCAATTTATGGACTAAAACATATGGATCCAAGTTGTCTAGCAGGACCCCCAAGAATGACAAGCAAATTTGCAAATGTTCAGACAATGATGACCACATAAAAAGGACTGTCTAGCTGGCAGTGGCCGTAAAAGGCCATCAACTATAAGATGCATCCCAATTACGAGAGGATGGAATGTCTTTAGTGTGTATTTGAGAATCAATGAAATAAGTCATATTTTATGGATTGATACTTGCTTTAGTATACAGTAAAAAATGTGGTCACAGGATAGGACTTGACTGGGGTGGAGAATAGCCAGAGATGAATGCTTCAGGAAATTTAGCAAATAAAAACACAGGGTACCAGAGAAATTTGAGTTTCAGATGGATGATAATTTTTATGTACTTATCGTAAAACAATTTTATTACCCGAAATTCAAATTAAATGGGAAACCTCTGTTTTATTTGGCAACTCTACCTCAACCTCTGTTGCCAATTGGACCTCTGAGCCCCTCAGCTCTGTATCACAGAGGCCTGACCCCTGAAGACTGCATCTCCCGGAATCCTTTGATTTCTGGGTGGGCGTGGCCAATGCAGAGCCCAGGTGGATGGCAGGAAGAGAGAACTCAAGATCTTTTTGTCCTTCCTTTTCTCTCTAAGGCCACATCTTTTAGGAGCACAGGGTCTCCTCTGCAAGGCTAGCTTTTGCTGGAAATCTCTCGGTGGTTCCAGTGTCCACACACAGGGTGTCTCCAGTCCCTGGAGGCTGTTTAGGTCACCTCTTCCCCCAGTTCCTCTGGGATGGTGGGAGCATCCTGGCTATTGCCAATCCCCTTACTGCCTCACCATTTCCATCCTTGGGTCATCTGCATAACCTTTTCCTGCATGAAATTCCTTTGGTACCAAAACCTCAGAAGGGTTCCACTTCCCTCCATCCTGACCCATGCTCCTCATGTCTGACTCCTTGTACAGCCTCCTGACTTGGTTGCTGGAGATAACTCTTGCACCCGGGCTGTGAGCCAAGAGTCATGCCCTCCTCATCATGCCGATTCTGGGGTCCTTTCCTGTAACTGTAGTAACCCCTTGTTTCACCTGATCTGACGTTTGGGGAAATGGTCTAGTTATTACCTTTAGGAATTATAATACTGGAGTCTGTATTTATTCAACAGTTACTATGTGCAAAATGCCATGAGCTTCATCTCATTTACTTTCCAACGTACACTTGGGGCTGTTGTCCACATCTGGCAAATGAGGACCTGGAGGCTCAGAGATGCGGGTGATGTGTTTAGGAAGGACAAACCCAGGCGCCTCTCACGGCATGCTCTCCACCACCCAGTTCTTCCCCTGGGAATCCAAGTCCATCTTCCCCTCGCAGCGTCTCCTGGGGGTCTCCTTAGAGGCAATGCCAGTTTGCCCAGAAAATCAGGGCATCTTTAGAGGCTAGGGCACAGGCTTTCTCCAGAGGGGTCTTTGAGTTCTTTAGCTAACAGTCTATACTCGAGGGCACTTCAGTGAACCAGCCTGGTGGGGTGTGTGTGCATGCGTGAGTGTGAGAGCCGTCCGTGTCGATAACAAAGAGAATGGCCTTGAAATTTGCAATGAAGTCCCTCTGTGTCAGCTGTGAGGGTGAGAAGCTCTGCAGGGGACCCAGGGAGACCTGAAAGGCACACAGAGCCAGGTTGAAGGAGATGTCATTAATCAGGCATAGGGGCTGTTGGAAGCACCGAGGGAGAATCTGCTTGGCAAAATGTGAGGTGTCATCGAGCTCCCTGTGGCGTTACCTAACAAAGACCCCACTTCATAACAAAGGAAGTGAGGAGATGAGGTTGACACCCACCCCTCCACCCCTCACTGCGGTTTTTGGTGAACTTGTTATTAACAGAGCCCTGCTTTTCCTAGCCTCACAACCAGACGCTCATAGAGATCTCCCCACATAAATACAAGTCCCCTGGGGCAGCTCAAGCCCTGTTAGCCATCAGCTGCCAGCCTCATGCAGACCCAGCTGTTTAACATCTGCAAACCAGAATCTATTTTTAGCACAGCATGGGAGTCAGAGGATGAGCAGAAAGCCAGGGAGAGGTGGAGCAGAATTTGATTTAGCCAAGTTTCCTGTGCTAGAGAGAGGTGCATAGAAAAGGCAGCATTCAGTCTGGTCAGACTAGAAGCAGATGGTGTTTCTGTCTGGCAGTTTCCTCTAGAGCCTCCCACATCAAGTACCCGCATTCAGAGGTCATGGCTGTGGTGCTCCAGAAAGGTCTACCTCCAAAGTCCTCTTGATGCATTCAACATTTGGCAAGTATTTACTGAGCACCTACTATGACCTAGGTGTTTTGATAGGGACAACCTCAGGCTTCCATCATAAGGGAAGACATTCCCCATCTTTTGTCCTACTCCTTCAAGATCTTACTATATGGCCATTTATTTTATTCTGCTGAAAAAATGTTGAGGGGCTGGGGCTGTAGCTCAGTGGTAGAGTGCTTGCCTAGTACATGCAAGGCCCTGGGTTTGATCCCCAGAAACACACACACACACACACACACACACACACACACAAAGAAATGCTAATTGAGCAACTACTATACACCAGGCACTTAGCTGGATATATATATATATAGCAATGAATAAGACAGATCAGTCAGCAGCATGTGTAGGAAGGAGGAAGTAAAAGATTGATTTTTGAGGTTAGTTAACCTGCCTGGGACTAGTGAGGGATGGGAAGGGACTAGCAAGGGCAGGCAGCATGAATGCCTCAAGGGCTAAGGAGAAAGAGTGCAGAGACCAGAACCTGGCAATTGCTGTGACATGATAGAGGAACCACCCAACCCTAGCTGCAGCCACAGGTAGAAGAATATGCCCATCACCAAACCCAGACCCAGCAGTATTTTTTCAAAGCAGGTTTGATCATTTTTCAGGTACGGTGAGGCCAACAGATCAGGAGACAATTGCCCCCAACAAGATGATTCGCTGTTCACGGTTCCTAAAGAGAAGGGGCGTGCCCTGCCCTGCGGGGCCACAGGGGAAGGGGCCAGCACACCTCAGGAGCCAGAGAGGGAGGAGAAAACATGGGCGAGAGCCTTTCTTGTGGTTTCCATAGATGGAGTGGGTGAGGCAGGGTAAACAGGCTTCAGAGTGGCTGGTGAGAATAGTCGTCCCCGTCTCTGGTGTTGCTGGGCAGGCCCTGAGGCTGAGGCAGCGGCAGAGGCCCCATCTACACACCCCGACTCTTAGGATCATGCCAGGAAGATTTCCAACGTATTGCTCAGCATAAAAGGTATGCGTTTATTAGAGAGTTACAGGAAAAGGGAAAGACACTCTCAAGGGAGAGAATGGGTGCTCCCAGAGAGAAGAAGAATGGCGTGCCCCTCTTGCCCTCCAGTTTTATTGGGGGAAATCCCAAGAAATTTTCCTGGAAGTCCCACCCAGATCCTCCTGTTGATGTTTGACTGACAGCAGGACAGCATCCAACTTTCAAGTCTCCCCTGTGCGTACAACTCTGGGTCACTCTGGCTCATGCTGACCGGTTTTAATGGGGAACCTGTTCTTACAGATATTATGAACTATCCTCATCTGCCTAAGTGTTGCGATGGGTCATTATTTTTAATAATAATACAAAACTCCCCCGTATTTGTGTTCTTATTGGCATTTGGGGCCTGCAGGTAACAGGTTGTTTGCTGGGGAATGAAATGTATCCGTGACTTCAACCAGGCCAGGCTGCAGCTCAATTGCATTTGAAAAGCAAGCATGTGGGGGTCAGCGCAATGGGCCCAGTGCAGAGAATTATCCCCTTGCCCTCACATTACCATTGCTCATGTCTACCTGTTCCTTATCAATGGACCTTAGGAGCTGTTCCTGGTTCTCTGGAATCTGACCCTGGGTGATTCAGACAGGTGACAAATAGCCAAGAATGTGAGAGGTTGATTAAAAAAATAAATAAAGGTAATTGGAGACAGAGGCTTTGGACCAGTGGGTTTGCATGTGAAAGGTGTGTTCCTGGAGTGAGTAGAGTATTCTATATCTAATCCTGGCAGGGGCATCTCCTCCAGGGTCAGCAAGGTCCAAGATGTCCAAGCTTTAGAATAAAAAGACATGGCTGATACATAGTCATGGAGCTGGGGAAGAGGCAAGCCGAATAATACCTGATCTCTTCTTTCCCCTTCTCCCCCCACCCCCCCACTGCTTCTTGACTGGTTCTTGGGTGAATCCAGCAGGAAGTTAATGGCTTGATTAATGGCCTCCCTGAGGTTCAGCCTCCCAGGGAACACAGTAGCGAGGAGGAAGAGAAAGTGAATCTAGAGGAGCAAATGGAGACTCCAATATTGCTGTCGACACGTGAAGTAGAGCTGAGATGCTTTATGGTATATTTGTCTCTAAGAGAGGCCTGCTACTCAGCATCTTTTAAAAATAATACTAATAGCCCATTCATGGAGTGTGTACTCATTGCCACTGCATTAAATGCCTTACAGACTGTATTTAATTCTCAAGACAAAGATATACGGTCAGTACGATTGCAGAAATGGAGGCTTAAAATGGATTCGGGGACTTACCTGAGATCACCCAGCTGTATTGGTGCCCAGGTCTGACCCCGACATCCATACTCATGACCGTGACATAATCTCACCTGGCCTGTTCCTTCCTTTCCTTCTTCCTATTGGTTTTTGAAGACTCTGTTCAAATCCTGCCTCTTCCACGAAGACTTAGAGCATAACTTCGACCACCTCTCTTTTAATATCTACGTGTGTACACTCTATGACATCATATATAGTTCACATCGGTGGTTAATAATGTCTTAGCACTACCATAACATGTTAGCACAAGCCTGGTGGTTTAAAGCAATGGAGATGTATTCTCTCATTGGAGACAGAGGCTTTGGATCAGTGGGTTTGCATGTGAAAGGTGTGTTCACATGCTAGAATGCTAGAATTCCAACATCAAGGTATTGGTGGGACCAAGCTCCCTCTGAAGCTCTAGGGGAGACTCTTTCCTTTGTTCCTCTAGCTTCTGGTGTCCCCAGGTGCCCCTGGGCTTGTGGAAGCATCTCTCTAATCTATTTTCACCTGCACATGAACTTCTTTGTGTCTCTGTGTGTCCTCAACTCTTCTTAGAAGGGGTCTATTCATTGGAACTCGGGACACACCCCACTCCAGCATGAACTCATCCTAACTAATCACATCTGCAAAGGACATATTTCCAGAAAGGTCATACTCTGAGATTCTAGGTGGACATAAACTTTGGGGGAACACTGTTTAACCCACTAAATTGGATTTTGCTACTCATAGATTAATGGTTTTAGGATTTATGTCTATGTCTTCCATTACTCCTTGAGGTCAGGAAGTATGGGTGATACTGGATCCCCCATTTTCACCAACATCTAAATACCTGCTGAATGAGTGAATGAGCTAAGAGATGATAACGATAAGAAAGGTTGGTTAGAGACTCAAGGCCCATGCTTATGAGGGCCAGCAAAATCTTGAGGGGGTCTCAGGTGAACTGGAAATCATGTCCTACCACAACACTGCTCCTCAACTCCAGCCAGCTCTGGCCATAATAAAATCAAGTCCCAAGTTTCCAGACCTTCTGCTTTTCCAATAGAAGCCAAAAACATCACTTTTTATGTGCAATATCTTGAGTTTTAAATATTGGCAATAAATTTGAATTGGGGGGATACTGGGGACTGAACTTAGGGGCACTCGATCCCTGAGCCACATCCCAGCCCTATTTTGTATTTTATATAGAGACAGGGTCTCACTGAGTTGCTTAGGGCCTCACTTTTGCTGAGGCTGCCTTTGAACTCAAGATCCCCCTGCCTCAGCCTCCCAAAACGGTGGGATTAGACGCATGCGCCACCACATCCTGCTTAAATTTGAATTTATATTTCTTTATAAATTTAAATTTATACATTTATATTAAATTCCAACTTGTTAAATTTGAATTTATAGATCTGAATTTATATGCTTTAAAGCATAGTATGGAATAAACCATGTAGGCTGATGAGTTGGCTTTGGCACGTGGGCCACACATTTGAAAACTCTGCCCAAGATCCAAGAAGGAGACCCAAGGAACAGCCCCTACATGAACCACTTCATGGAGGTCACTGGTAAAGAGATCCTTGAGGTGCTGGCCTGGCAGGATGTCTCCTCTGCCTCCATGTGGGTTTGGTGTTTACGAAGCCCTGCTAAGGTGTGTAGGTGGAAGATTCACAGCCTCATCACTGTGTGAATTCAACAGGCATTTGTTAACTCTCCAATACCAAGTCTAGGGGGCAAACATTATTTCCATTTTCTAAAGGAAAAACACGAGGCCTGAGGAAATTAAGGAACCTGCCCAAGATCAAGGAGTCAAGTGAATAATGGAGTCAAAATTTTACTCCCTACCTGCCTCAGTCCAGGGCCTTTCAACTACCCAGTGACCTTTCCCAGGAGACACGACAGCAAACCACCCCCAGGTGAAAACTCCCTGTCTGGACTCCCAGCCAGGAGGACAAACAATCCCCAAAAGTGTAATAGCTCAAATATAACAGAAATTTCTCGCTTGTGTAATATTCCAGGCCCAGAGTTCCTGAATGGCAGACAGGTCCCCTCAAACGACACTTCACCCACCCAGAATGCTCAAGTATTTCTAAGTTCGCAGTGTGGGAAAGAACGAAAAGGGTTATGGGTAGATCTCAGTGTGGACTGGGAGGAGCCTCGTTATTTGTTCACATTCCATTGGTTGGGTCTCAGTCACATGGTACACTGGCTGCAAGGGAGGCTGGGAAATGTAGTCTGACTGTGTGCCAAGGAAGGAAAGAAGCTAGTTTCTCTGTCAGCTGGTCCTCCTGCAACCCCACTTCCCAATAATCCCTTCTATCCATTGTGTCTTTTTGAGTTCTTACAAAAGTTCCCTCCAGCTTCCCCTCCCTTCTGAAGTGTGTTCCAGAAGCTTTTATTCCTGGGTCTTACAGTTTCGTATTTACATTGATAGCTATTGAAAGCCTGTATCACTGCTTGACACTATCATTATCCTGCATGCTTTGCAGAGGTTAGAGTCTCAGGGAGAGACATGCTTTCTTTTCCATGGATTAGAAATGAATACAGGCCCCTAAGCAATCTTGCTGAGGACTAAGAAAACGACATAAAGAATCAAAAGCTTTCAAAAGGAAGATATTATTCCCATAGACATCCAGGATTGAGGTCTGCAAAGGAGATACGAAAATACCATAAGCCAATTTCAAGCAAATGTCAGCCAAGACTTTTAAGAAGGTTCCCTCTTGTCAAGTTGCTATTTATGACACTTTGAAAATTTTAGGGTACATCCATAAAGCATGGTTTGCCATTTCCTGCCAAAGCCCTCCCTGTTGCAAAATTCCAAAGAGCTAATCCCTAGAACAATGTCTCCTAGAAGCTTTACTGAGTATACCTCAGCTTGGTTTATGTTGTCCTTTATGTCTAGAAAGAACTCTTGCTCTATTCATACCCAGCAGGAGTGCACCATGGGCTGGAGTTGGGTTGTTTTTTTTTTTCCCCAACCCCCTTTCAGGGAATAAATTAAACACAGCCTTAAATGCTTCCCCAACTAAAGGGAGCTACTGAAGCTGTTTCATGGGATACTCTTTCTATGGACTTTAATAACTGTTTTGAAAGGAAACAGGGGCAACGAAGGGATTGTAGAGAAAAATAAGGTGAGACTGTAAGATCTCTAGAGAAGAGGAAGTTCACTAGAGAAGAGGAAGGTGACCAGAGAGGAGAGAGATGGGGAGGAAAGGGGAGGTGCTGGGCAACTTTGACCAAATTATATTGTTATACTGTGCATGTACAAATGAGTGGCAATGAATCCCACTATCATGTATAATTATAATGCACCATTTAAAAAAAAAGACTATAAAGAGGTTTCTGTATTGCAGGACTTTTAAGAACCTCCTCTATGTTAATTCTCCATCCAGTGCAGAAGAGGGGACACGGGTTGACCCAGGATAGAAACAGCTGCTATCCTTTCAAATAGACACAGGAAGACAACGTGCAATGAACACTCCTTGCATTTAGGGAGATGCAAACCTTCTGAGTATGAAAACACTTCTGCTCAGCTCAAAATATTTCTAACCAGGATACTGTATACATTCCCTGTTTATCACATTGGAACTCAAGGATTTGGAGAGGTTAAAATCTCTTAGTTCATTAATAGTGGTGCTTTGAGGTAAAAACAAAGCAAAAATCTTGAATTTGAATCCTTATTCTTCTGTTCCCTCGCTGTGCAACTTTGAGTAAGTTCATCATTTCTTGGTGTTCAATTTCGTCAATGGGAAACGAGGCTTAATAATAGTATCTGCCACACTGTTGAGAGAATGGAGTGAGACAAACTCTGGGAAATACTTTGTAGGTTTTCCTGCACCCAGTGGTCACCTCCTCCCAAAACATGAGTTACAGCCATGTCCAGTATAGTATGTTAAGTTTCCTAGATTTACATGATACGGGGACCTTTGAACAGAACATCCCCCCTCATCTCAAGAAGCACTACAGAGCTGTTTGGGAAACACTGAGAAACCATCCTTTAAGGCCACAAAGCTGGGGCACTCAGAAGTTCAGCATCCTAAATGTGGTCTCTCGACCCATCTGTCAGAATCCAAAACCCAACATCTGGAAATGGTGCCGACAATTGCACCATTTCCTGGGTCTCCCCAACTCTTGGTGTCTGGGCCTCTCCCATCCAGGACTTGTAGAATTTGGAGTTGACCCTTCTTTGTTTAAAATGAGGTTCTGCTGGCTGAAAACCACATGGATCTCTCAGACCCCACCGGTAGCCATCCCAGCCGGCACTTGAGCCCCACACTGCCCCCATCTCCTCCTGGGGTTTATTCTACTCCCGTTGGAGTAGATTCTTGAGTCTACTCCAATTTTCCCTCCCCAGACTCTAAGAGGTAATCTGCCACCAGATGCAGCATTTTGAGTGCATATCAATAATAAAATAATGATAGTTGCCTCCCTGCTTAGGACCTAGAGCATGACTCCTCACCTCACCACTTCATTTAGCTCCTACAAGACCTCTCTCTCAGGTAGGTTCCCTTATGTGCAAGTTACTGGTGAAGAGAGCAAGATTCCAGGAGGCAAACATCTGGCTTAAGGGTTCGTGGCCATTCATGATCTGCACCTGAATCTGAGCCATCTACTTCACATCGCACCTCCTCCTGGATTCAAGAATTCTCCTGGATTCCTTCTCTCTCCTGCCTGTTCTCTGAGAAGGCAAAAATAAATAAATAAATCAAAATTAAAAATTAAAAAAACCCTCCTGGATGGGCCCAGGCAAGGCAGGAGGATGTCACCATAACACATCGATTTCTAAAAAAAAAAAAAAAAAAAAAAAGCTTTCAGCTCACGGATGCTCAGCAAGCTGGCCTGCTTCCAGAACCAAATAGTCTTTGGATTATTCAAGAAAGCCAAAGTAGAGACTCCAAAAAAAGCATAACACGTTCATTCGTTAAATGCTTTCATTTAACCTAAAACAAAGCAATGCCATTTGTTCGCCAATCTTTTGATGTTGGGAGAAGGTCTTGTCTGGGAGCACAGGAGCCCTGATGGAATTGCCTTTTGTCTTTCTTGCACAAATCAAAACCGAGATGCACTGCTTCTGATACCCAATTCCCATTGCTGGAGAGCAGAGCGCTTTAAAGGTACGCGTGAAGCAACCTGCGTGGCGCTTTCCTCCGCACTGGTGATATTTCTTTTTTTTTTTTTTTTTTTGCCAGTTTCTTGGTTTTCATCCCCTAATTTGACAGCCTCTCTTTGCAACTCATCTTTTCAAATCTGTTCCAAGCATTTTACTCGGTGCTCACAGAAACAACTCCCCTCTTTGAACTCAGATATCATCTACGACTTGTGATATTTAATTAAACGAGGTACAAACTGTAAAGAGCCGGGCTCTGACACCAGACTTCTGCCTGGCTCACTCCTTTCAGGCCTTTGCTCAGGTCCCATCTTTGCAGTAAGTAAGGTTGTCGCTGATTAGTCAATATGGTGACATGTCCGGTCCCCTCCCCTGCATCCCTTCTAGTCATCTCACATAAGGAACATTTTATTTCTTTTGTTGACTGTTGTCTGGCCCCACTAGAATTTAGGTGCCATGAATGCAAAGGTTTTAGTCTTTTTTTGTTTTGCAGATATATTCCCCTCTGTCTAGAATATTAGTAGGTCCTCAATAAATACATGTCCAGTGGATGAACAAATGGTCCAAACGCATGACTAGGGTCCAAAGCCATATCAAAGAGATCTAAGGACCTCTGCATTTTAAAAAGAGCCACCTACCTCTGAGGTCAGACCCTTACCTCGCAGGCTTACCAGCTCACACCCCATACCTCTGCCCCTCCCCAGCCATCCCAGATCTAAGATTGCAGTTTTGTGATAACCCAAGATTCCCAACCCTCCCTACAGGGTGAGTTGATGGGGGGATATTTTGTCTACCCAGAGGATGAAAAGGAGAGATTTTTCTTTGTTTTGGTTTTCTACAATCTTTCCAGAACATAGTGCCTGGGTACTGCTTTCTTTATATTTATCCCGCTTGGGGTTTGTAGGATATCTTGAATCTGTGGTTTGATGTGTTTCCATCAGTTCTAGAAATTTTTCAGCCCCTGTTAGCCAAACATCTCTTTTTACCACAACCTCTTCCCCTTCTCCTTCGAGGACTCCAATTAGACTTTCTCACAACGTTCTCTGAGTCTCTTCCTCTCTAGTAAATTTACCAGCCTTCTCCAGCCTTGATTCCAAATTTTCTTCGGGTCCAAGACTCTTCAGACTGTGTCTGATCTGCTCTTAAACCCTCCTCTGAGTTCTTAAAGCCTTTTTTTTTCCCCTTTTCATTTCTGGAATTTCCAGTCGGTTCTCTTTATTAATTTCTAGTTTTCTACCTACATGTTCGAATTTTTTCTTTTATTTCTTTCAACTTGGCAAGTAGAATTATTTTTAAATAATTTTAAAATGATCAAATGATTATCAAATAAATATTTAAAATTATTAAATATCTTTGTCTGATAACCCCAATATCTGACGCCCTTGGGGGTCTATTTCAATTACTTCAATAGTCTGTTTGTCAACTTGTTGTTATTGGGGTTTGTGTTGTTTATTTTATTTTGCAGAGCTTGGGGTGCATGCTAGGCAAGTGCTCTACCACTGAACTATACCCTTGGTCTCCTCTTATTTATTTATTTTTTTTCATTCTAAGACAGGGACAGGGCCTCACTAAGTTGTCCAGCTGGCCTTGATCTTGCCAACCTCCTGTTGTTGTGTTGTCTCATTTTCTCACGTGCCAGATTATTGTTTTATTGCACTCCAGACACCGCATTTGTGGGCTGGTTTGTGGAAGTAATTTGAGGCCTAGGATGATGCTATTTTTCTGCATGGATAAATTATATCTGCTCCTCTCAAGTCCCTGTAGGAATGAGTGATCTGGGGTCACCTCAATCCAAAGTCAGAAACTGAGAAGAGTCAACAATGACCTGCAGTCTCCTGCCAGGGCCCGTCTTGTCCCGTTCCCCCATCCCCACCCCAGGATGCAGCCCTTGGGGATCCCAGCCAAAGGTGAAGACAGTTCACCAGCCCTGAGTCCCAATCCCTGTGCCCCTGGGCCTGTGAGTCTTCAGATTACCATTCAGCCTTTCAGCCTCTCATCACAACCAGCCTGGCCAGATGCAAGGCCCCCAGCATCCACAGATTCTGGTTGATTTTCACTACTTGTTAGTTCTTTGATGCCTGAAAGTGTTCCGTGTGTACACATACGGGTATATATCTGTGTGTGTGCATGTGTATGTGTGTGCGTGTGTGTGTATGTGTGTGTGTGTGTGTGTGTGTGTGCCTGTGCATGCTTGGATATTCCATACAGTCCATAATGGGAGGACTGGTACCAATTACCTTATCTGCCGTTATCACAAGCAGAAGTCTCCTCATCTGTGTCAGAGTCTGGACTAGGCTGAGATGAATCAGGCATCTGGGACACAAAGTTGGAGGAGGCGCTGTCTCACAGGTCCAGGCAAGCGCAGAGCTGACACCTGAGAGCTAGCACATCCTTACATTTGCACATTGGGTGCCTCATCAGATCACTATTACCCTTATATCTGTCCTGACCTGTATACGTTTACAGAGGCTCGCAGGCCTGGATAGACACAGCTCAGGGAATGCATGTCTTAGAGACTTTGCTTACTTATAAAATCCAGTCTCCCACATTCCAGATAGGGGACACTCTACTCGTCAAAGGCATTCTCAATGCACAAATACATGGGGCTGAAGCTGCTTCAAGGCCACCCTGCAGCAGGGGGAACTGATGCTTCCCCAGCTGCCTTCTCCCTCCCCTCCTGGTCCTTTCACGCTCCTCAGCACAGAGGAAAAATGACCTGGGGCCTGTTCTCAGACTTGTCAAGAGGCCAATCTACAGCCGGCCACATCGGTCTGCCTGTTGTTACCATGTCAACTCGGGCCTCTGTCCGCGACACGGTACCCAAGTCCCATTACTCACTCTGTCCTTTCCTGTCCAGTTGTGCCAATAAAATGATTTATCAGCAGGAGCTTGGGACAGGCTGCCAGGCTGTGGGCAGAGGAAGGAGGCCTGGGAACTGTCTTACTCAATAAAGGCCTGACCTCCAAAACACACACTTGATGGTCTTGGATGTCTGTCCCCGGCACTCTGGATATTTGGTGCTCATTCCTTCATTCATTCAACAGATATTTCCTGAGGACCTAGAAGCATACGGGGGGTGAACTGGAGAACTGCCCCCCTGTGAGGAAAGCAGACACATTGCATCCTGTGACTACAGGGGGTTATCAAGGAACCAAGCAGAGGCCTTGACTAGGTCAGGGAGTGGAGAAGGCCTCTCTCAGGAAGGTGATTCCGGAGACAGGATCCAAAGGTGGAGGAAGTTAACTCCACCAAGACAGAGGCAAAGTGTGCCAGGCGGAGGAAAAGACCCCAGCCCGGAAGGAGCTTGGTACTTCCTCTAACAGGAAGTGCAGCCAGGAAGCAGAGATGGGTGGGGGTGAGGGAAACGGGGAGGAGGTTGGAGAGGTGAGCAGGAGCCAGAGGACACAGAGGTCAGTCAGCCATTTGAAGAATTCAGTCTTTATCCAAAAGGGTTGGAGAAAATCACTGGAGGCTTGTAGAGAGACGCAAGGTTCCTACTTGCATTTTAGAAAGACCACTAAGGGAAACAGATTAGGAAGAGACCTGTGTGGAATGAGAGAAGCCACTTAGCACCCCACACACTGCTTCTCAGACAATCTGTCAGGAAGGACCATTTTTTTTTTTTTTTCGGATCCATCACAGACCTATACTTTGGTAAAATACAGCAAAAATTCACTTGGATGTCACAGCAATGTCAAATGGCTACAGAAGTTTCTGAACACTTAACTCCCCAATTACTTACTCATGGTGGGCCAGTAACAGTTTGCTGAGTGTCATTAGTCTATCCATGACAGTTCGAGGAGCAGTGGTGTGGCATATTCACGGTCCCAAGAGAAACTGCAGCATCCAAAGGGAACTGGTTTCTAGAACCTCGTTCAATGGGTGACACCTAGCCTCCCGTCAGCCTAAACGCAGAGAGCATGTTCTCAGCTCCTGTAGCTAAACCTACAGGTTACTGCTCACATACGTCAGAGATGTTGTTACAGTTTGGATAGGAGCTGTCCCTCAAATGCTCATGCATGAGACATGCAAGAATGTTCAGAGGTGAAATGAATAGACTGTAAGGGTTGTGATCCCGTCAGCGGATTAGTCCACTTATGGATTACCTGGGTGGTAACTGTAGGCATGTAGGGATGGCTGGAAGTAGGTCACTGAGGGTGTGCCTTTGGGTTTATATTTTGTCCCTGGTGAGCAGAGCTCTCTGTTCTCCTTCTTAGTTGCCATGAACTGAGCAGCAGCTCCCCGCCCCCCAGCTCTTCCGCCATGATGCTCTCCCTCAACCAACGCCCAGACCTGTGGAGTTGGCTGACCAGGAACCGAACCTCGGAAACCGTGAGTCAAAATAAACGTTTCCTCCTCTAGATTATTCTTATCAGGTCTTTCTGATATCAAAACAGATTGTACTGGCACATATAACTACAAAGAACCAATAAATTTGAAAGAAAAAAAGAACTTCAGGATAAGACTCAAAAAAATATTTTTTACTTTGTGTTTTTCAGATTAAATACTTTCCACTATAAAAAAAAAACTGACTGAAATAGATGTTTATCCTCTTCCGTCTCTGTCATTCCCTCTGGGGAACTCGTGCACAGGGGAGCCTAATACTCTGGCTGGGGAGAGGGCTGATCCTTTTATTCTTGATCAGCCTCTGCCTCGAATGTAGCATGGCCCTTCTGGCTCTTGAAGTGACCTTCACTGAGATGAAGCCACCTCCTCCTTTGGTCCTCACCTGGTGACCTCAGCACCCACCTCTGCTGCTCTGGTCCCTCACCCTGGGGTCGGCCTTCTCTGTCCCCGGATTCCTCCCTTCCCACCTGCTCTGGGGCTGACCCTCCTCTCAGCCACCCAGGACCTTCAGTTCTCCCTCTTGGCATTAAAGGGAGCCTTCCTGATGATTATCAGAGTACCAGAGGAGACCAAAAAGACACCCATGTCCTGCGCCCTTGGGCCTCCACACTTAAAACAGTGCCCCTCGTAGTCAACACCCAGAGGAGGAACGGACACATTGAAAATCCTCTGTCTCTGCCTCTCTTGCTCCATCTGCCTTCGGTTCTCCCCCTCCCTTTTTTTTTCTTATTCTTGTCACCCCCACCCCCATTTCTCCCTCCTTCCCAGCCTCCTCCTCCCTCCTCAGACTCTCCTCCTACCTGGCTTCTCGTGAGAGATGCGAGGAGAGAATCTGGCTGGTGTTGGTTTTCTGAGTCATTCTAGCTCAGATGGATCAATATTTTGGATGAAAAAGCTTATAAATCGCCACCCTTATTGTCAGCTCTACCCCCACCACCCATCCCCTGGGGGAAGTGATTAGTTGTAAGGGCTGCTCACTCAGTCTTTCAACTTCTTTTCTTCCAGGTACTCCTCCCCTCCTCTTTGGAATGAGGCACCGTTATATGGCTTGCTGTGGCCAATAAAATGTGAGCGGAAGCGACATGTGTGACTTCTGGGTGGACTCATTTCAGAGCCATACAACAATTCTCTTTTCTCCCCCCCTGCAGAAATTACAGAAGAATGGATTACAATGGAGCAGCCATAGATTAGAGTCGCCTGCAATGCTGAACTCATCACAGAAGATGGCCTCCCCAGAGCATCACAGAGACAGAGAGTCAACTTGGCACATGTGCAAAATAACTTTTGTCTTGAACCCACCTATGGTCTTGTTATAGCAGCAGAGTGTTGCCTTATCCTGACGGATTCACCACATTACTGGCCCAAACTCAGAATGGTGAAAAGAATTAAAAAAAAAATAGCACTCACAAGCTAATATCTCAGAAGGTCAACCCGTGGCCGTTCTTCAGGCTGCAGATAGTGGTGACCTGCTCGGTAAAGCAGTAGTTGAAAAGATAACAGAAGCCCATGGATCAGACACATGGTTGGCCCTCCAGGAGACTGAGGGAATAAGGAGAGACAGGTGAGGTTATGCCCTGGTTTCTGGCTTAGAAAATTGGGGAGGTGGTACAGCCATGGAACAAGATATAGATCGCAGAAGGCTAAGCTGACCACATCTCCCAGACCCAAGAATTCTGAATTTGGCTGGTCACAACTGTTGGGAACAAATGGCTCTTATTTTGAATCCTCTCTTGATTCCAGTCTGCAAGTTAGAGGATGAGCTTTCTTGGTGACATGGCAGACGCTCAGTGGGCCAGCCCACAGGACCCTACTGTAATTGTTCCCATTTATAATCATCAGGGAAATACTGAATTACAAGGAAGGATGCAACACTGGTGTTTGAACACCTGTCAGAGCAGCCAGGGCTGGGGCTTGATGGATGGAGAGGCTGAGGAAGACATTTGGTCTCATTGCTCATCGCATCAAGTCATTACACGGCACCCACTTCTCAGTGCAGGGTGATCAAAGGTAGGGGGCCCTCAACTGGAGGTGCAGGGACCTTGGTTCCAATTCTTTCCTTCATGACCCTACGGTTGCCTCCTTTTCCTGAGTGTCCCTAGCCCTGCACCTTCACCTAGTGCAGGGCAGTGCAGGGCCTCCCAGCCTGGGTTCTGAGCATTTCTTAGAGATCCATCAATGAGCCCGAAGGGTCCCCAGAAATGACACACAGAACGGCGTTCGAAGGTGCGAGGTCTGCACGTTGCAGGAGAAGGACTGTCATTTTTTACCAGATCCTCAGAGAATTCTGTGAGCTGAAAGAGATTTAAACATCATGGAGTGCAGCCGGACCCACCAGAGCACTGCGGGGAATGAAGCAGGAGAAATTGGCAGGAGCCAGATCACCAAGGACCTTCAAAGCTGTGCTGAGGAGCTTGGCATCCACCCAAAACGACCACGGGGATCCCTTCCAGTCCCCTCTTGCCGTTGTATTCAGGACACCAAAACAAGGGATGCCAAAGACGGGGGACAGGGCTGAAACAGGATAAGGGAATCATCACTGCACTTGTTTATCCAGTGGTGATTCGTTGAGCACCAACTATGTGCCAGGACCTGCAACCAAGGGTGGAGAGTGTGATTTCAAAAACCAACAAGCACAGGGCTGTGTGTGCCTCTGCGTGTCTGTGTGTGTTCATGTGTATCTGTCTCTGCGTGTGTACTGTTTGTGTCTGTGTTTATATGTGGGTGTTTGTGTATGTCCCTGTATGTCCCTGTGTGTGTGTCTGTGTCTACACATGAGTCTATGAATCTTTCTCTCTGTGTGTGTGTGAGTGTGCTTGAGTGTGTGTTTGTGCACCTGTGCGTGTGGGTTGGTCCTGGGAGAAGCGGTGGGTCTGGGAGCTGCCCGGCAGCCAGGCCCTGACTCTGGACCCTTCAGGGCTTAGTGCACATCATGTTCAGGAAGAGTCGATGCTGGAGCTGCCCAGCAGGGGAGACCGACACCAGGAAGTAAAGATCTGGGAACTAAAAAAAGTCATGTTCCTAAGACAGCGAAACTGATTTAACAAGGACTCGCTATCCCAGGCCCTCCTCCGCGGGCCGCTTCGTCCACCACTGTTGAGCTGGTGCCAATGCTGCTTTGCCAAAACCTAAAACCTATTTGAAAATGGATTTCCAGGATTTCTCCACTCCTGGCTAGAAAACCTACACCACCACCAAATTTTTCTTTTTCCTTTCTTCTTTAAGTGTGTGTGTGTGTGTGTGTGTGTGTGTGCGTGCTGGGAATCAAATTCAGGGTTGTGTGCATGCTAAGCATGTGTTAATGCCTCTGAGCTACACCCCCAGCCCATCACCCCCAATTTAAAAGGCAGAAATAGAAATTCAGAGTTCTCAGTGCATCTGTTGACTGAAAGAGTTTTGCATATTAGGTGTCTTTCCCCGGGAAAAAGCTGGGGGACATTTGACCTCTTGGATAGCTGCAAAGCTAAAGTAACGTAGCATATACAGGTGACCAAAGGGAGTAGTTAGGAGCAAGGGCTTTGGGGTTAGAAAGGACAGGTGTGATCTAGTGACCTCAATGGGCTTCAGTTTCCTCATCTGTTGAGCAGGGGAAACAAACAATAGCTCCTAGCCCCAGGGCTGTGATTTAAATAACTGAGTTAATGTGTAAAAGGGCTTATAGTCTTGGGTGGTACATAGTAAGCACTAAATAAATATCCTCTGTTATTGTTATTATTATTATTATTCAGAAAAAATGGTTTCCCCCCCCCCCCATAATTTGAAACCATACATTTTCAGAGGAGAGAATAGGAAAAAAAAAGGCAAGGAAATAAGATGTTACATATCTACCCATTAATGATACCAGGCAGGGGAAGAGCAAATCAATTTTTATGACACATTAGTATAAATATTTTATCATATAAGAACTAGCTTCAGCTATAATATATCTTTTTCTCAATCGTGAGGCATTTCTTTTTTAGTCTAAATTAATTTTGTCATGTTTTGCTTAGAAGAAAGGAAGGACCAACCCAGGGTAAGAAGGAGAAACACAAAGAGGGAGGAGGAGGCAGAAGCTTTGTAAAAATCTACTCCCCGTCGGGAAGGTGCAGTGGTGCACGCCTGCAATCCCAGCAGCTCAGGAGGCTGAGACAGGAGGATCGTGAGTTCAAGGCCAGCCTCAGCAACTGCGAGGCACCATCAGTCCCATCACTAGCTAGCTTCTTCTGCCTGCTTGCAAACAGCCCCATGAAGCAGATATCTGTGGCTCCACTTTACAGAGGTTGGGACTGAGGCTAGAGAGGTTGACTACCTGCCCACAGTTATCTGACCAAGTCCTAGCTCCTCTGACCCCCTGCCTAGGAACGTGTGCACCTCCTGCCGCTGCCTCTCAAAATTCTTCATTTATTCACTCAACAAGCAGAACTCAGAGTCCTGCCCACGCCTGACCTTGTGGTGGCTGCCACGGATACAGAAATGAATAAGCGACTCCAATTTTATAGAGGTAGATCACAGTCCAGCTGTCAGCTATTTTAGAGGATTTTCTGCCAGAGTGACCTTCTGGGACATAAGGAATCACAGAACCATGGGGTCACAGAGTCCCGGGGTCAAATCTTATCTTAGTCCACTTTCTGTTGCTACAACAAAATACCTGAGGCTAGGTCATTTATAGAGAATAGTTTATTTGGCTCATGGTTCTGGAGGCTGGGGAATCCAAGAACATGGTGCCGTCCTCTAGTAAGGGCCCTACTGCAGCATTCTAACATGGAGTAGGCACCGCCAGGTGAGACAAGCCACTAATGCCACCACGGGAGCCCTCGTCTAATCCCAATGATGTCCCAAAGGCTTACCTCCAAATACTATCAGCAAATGAATTGGGGTATGGTATTTCCGACTCATGGATTTTGGGGAGATACGGTGAAACCACAACAAACTCAGACTCCTCCACCTACTGCTGCCCAATCTTGGGCACCCAGACAACTTCTCTGAGAGCGAATTCCCCACACAGACATCAAATGATAATGACAACGACAGTACCTACTCTGCAGGGCTGTTAGGAGTCTTACGTAAAAAACATTTCCTGCAAAACTCTCCGCCCATTCCAAGAGAGACTCCTTCCAAGAGGCCAGCTTTAGAGATCTCCTCCCTGATGGCTCTGAATATCTGGAAAGGAGATCAAGACAACCCGCAAAGAGGTGAGGGTTGGGTCAGTGGAAAGTACATAGAAAACGTAGCCAAGGGAAAAACAAGGCGATTATCAACTTCAACGAGAACAAAAGGTTTTGCAGGAGGGGAAACTCATCGGCAGACACCGTTTACAGTTAGGGTAATGTCAACCCCGAATATTGATCCGACAGAAACTACCGTGGGTCTGCGGTGGAGGAAGGGAGATTGGTACAGGCAACTGCAGAGAAGGTGCAGGCCCGGGAGGCGTCAGCCCGTCTTCCGCAGAGAAAAGCCAAGATAGTCTATAACGGAGGAATCAAGAAATCTCCAGCCAGACTGACATCCCAGCCGCTTGGGAGGCTGAGGCAGGAGGATCTCGAGTTCTAAGCCAGCCTCACCAAAAGCGAGGTACTAAGCAACTCAGTGAGACCCTGTCTCTAAATAAAACACAAAATAGGGCTGGGGATGGGGCTCAGGGGTCAAGTGCCCCTGAGTTCAATCCCTGGTACCAAAAAAAAGAAAGAAAGAAAGAAATCTCCAAAGCAGCAGCCTTTGCAGAGAATAGCAGGTAAATAAAATAGCCCACAAATAAAAAGTATTTAAAAAAAAAGAAAAAAAAGTTGCTTCAGGGGAAGGGAGGGGAGATGGGAGCTGGAAGACCATTTTCTATAACATGCTTTATAGAATGGCTTGAATCTAAACCTGGATGTCCCAACTGTTGAGAGCCACAGCCGAAGGGGCCCCAGCAAACTTCCAGCTGCCAGCACCAGCTGCTGGCTGATGATTGGCTCACAGCGGCCCCAGCAACATCTAGCTGATTGGCTCCTCGGCCCCAGCAACATCTAGCTGATTGGCTCCTCTGCGGTGATGCTCATTGGACTGTTTCCCTGCCCTTTCAGACCACGGAGCTGCTCATTGGGGGACTTTTTTGGCTCCGCCCATGTGACCCAGCCAATCGGCCTCAAGAGCAGGAGGATTGTGGGAGGTGAAGAAGCTTGTGTGGGAGAGAGAGGCTTGTGGAAAGCCGGTGGTGGCAGTTGAGGCTCTGAGGATTTTTCCTGAGAGGCTGTTTTGTTTGGCGTGTTTGGTTCTAAAAATAAAGTTAGTTTCTTTTGACAAGTGGCTTCTGATTGTGCCCAGCCAGACTGCGGCATTCATTAGCCCAATGTCTCCCTCTACGGCATCGTGGGCAAATACCTGGTATTCTACTCCTTTGATACCTAGTTTTATTAAACCCTCCTCCAATGGGGCAATTCCTTTTAAAATGTCCTGTTTGTTCACAATTGTAGCATGTTCTTGGCCTGGCATCTAAAGCCTGTTTTACTGCAGCTGCCACAATTTGCCCTTGTTCATTAATGTCTCTGGCATCTAAAGCCTGTTTTACTGCAGCTGCCACAACTTGCTCTTGTTCATTAATGTCTCTACATAATTTAATATATGTGTTTAAATCTTCATGTTTCCATGGTCTAATGATATCTCTGCACCAACGATTCGCTTGCTCATAAGCCAGGTGTTTTAGTAATGGCATTGCTTGTTCTGTATTCCCAAAAACTCTGGTAGCTGTTTGAATAAGCCTATCTACAAATTCAGCATAAGGTTCATTAGCTCCTTGTATTACCTTAGATAATTGACCTTGTAAACCTCCATGTCCTTGTAAAGTCTTCCATGCCTTAATTGCATCTGCAGCAATTTGTGCGTATACGCCAGGATCATATGCAATTTGTTGCTGCTGATCCTCATAAGGTCCCTTTCCTAACAACATATCTAGATTTCTCTGAGGATAACCAGCTGCTGCATTTCAGTGCCACTGACATTTAGAACCAGATAATTCTTTGTGAGGAGGGCCATGCGTCCGGCTCTCTCTAGGATAGTGAGCTGCATCCCTGACCTCTGCCCATTAGATGCCAGCCACCCCTCCCCCGCCCCAGCTCTAACAATCCAAAATGCCCCCCTGACTCTGTCGAGAACCACTGGTCTAAATGAAGTACATGAATAATTTTAAGAACACTTTCACAGCCTAGCCAGCGCAGTGATTGGCACGTGGTTCGTGCTTAATATTAAAACAGAAGCCCAGCTTCTTATTTCCCTGATCTTGCTGAACAGCGTTCTTAGTCCAGCAACAGATATTTTCTGTGTCACCAGACTCATGACAGGTCCCTGTTAATCTCCCCGGCTTGAATATCTGAAGACAATACCAGGACAATTACTAATATTAACGAGCATGATCATCACCACGTACCAGCTCTGTCCCTGGCACAGCGGGTCCCATCTAGGAACATGAGTGGGTTGGTATTTGGCGACCCGGGATCAGTGTTAATTCTCTCTTCATTACAACCCTGAGAAGGAGGAGACTGTTCTTCTGTTACAAGAAGTTAAGCAACATGCAGCAGAAAGGCCTTAACTTCAGACTTCATTCGGTCCAACAACTCCTAAGCAAGTTATCCCAGCACACCAGAATGAACCGGGGAGCTTTTAAAAAATAATGATGTCCAGAATCTATACTCCAGACCAACAAAATCACAATCTGTAGGGAAGGAGCCCAAGCAGGTAAATTTTTAAAACTCCCCCTCTGCTGACCCTAACGCACAAGGAAGGTTGATCAAAATGACTCTAGAACCGGTGCTCCTTCAACTTCAAGAAGCACGTGAATCTTTTTAAGCGCAAGTTCGGACTCAGCAGATCTGGAGCAGAACCGGAGACTCTGCATTTCTAGCAAGCTTCCACTTTGCTAACCCTGCCAGTCAAATTTACTTTGGAGTTATTCATAGTAAGAGGCAAACTGAATTTCCTCTCCAGGGAACCCACAGTAATAATAACAAAAATGAAACTGGAGCACAGAGAAATTAAGTGGCTCGTTCAAGAGCGATGGGGTTTGCAAAGTGCATACACCTGGATCTGCCTTGATCCTGGGGTCATCCTGTCTCTCTTCCTTCAAAGCCGTTCTCCACCTATGCCTGCAACCTTGCGCACATCACTTGACCTCTCTGAGCTTCACAAGGACCAACTGAAAACTGAGCACAGAGATGAGCCCCGGATGTCTCACGTGAGAGGAAGCTATTCTGAGGTCAAATAAGATAATATCCTTGAAAAGGGCTCACCCTTCCAAGACAGCATGTTAGAAATGCCTCTTCTTCTGCACCAGGATCCGTGGCGCACACCTGTCATCCCAGCGACTCGGGAGTCTGAGGCAGGAGGATCACAAGTTCAAAGCCAGCTTCAGCAAAGATGAGGCACTAAGCAACTCAGTGAGACCCTGACTCTAAATAAAATACAAAATAGGGCTGGGGTGTGGCTCCGCAGGCAAATGCCCCCGAGTTAAATCCCCAGTACCCCTCTCCCCAAAAATAAGAAAAAAGAAAGGCCCCTTCTGGAATGGAGGGATAGTGTTAGGTGGGTGGGACTCTAGCCTCTGGGTACCCCAACTGCATGAGGGTCTGGGAGCCAGGTGGGGACATCCATAGGAGATAAAGTGATTGCCACCTCTTGTGACTGGAAGCTTCTTAAGGAGGGTGGCCAGAGAAATGTCATCTCCCCACTGAAACATCGGTCCCTTTACCTCTGGCAGCAGCTCAGCCTGAGGCAGAGAAGCAAAGTCAAGAGGACAATCAGTGACAATGTTTCCTGTCCTCCAAGGATGCAGAAGATGCCCCTAGCCCACACCTGCCCAGCCAACCCCAGGTTGGGTATGGTCGTCCAGTTCCATGGGGAAGTTAGATCAGTTGCAGGGTCAAACTCTTTGGGGGACTGGAATTCGTATCCAGCTTGGAAAATGATAAAAGGCCCAGTTCCGGCCCCGCCTGCTATATGAGCCCAGCAGAGGCATATGCCCGCACCTCTCAGGACCTGCCCCTGAGCAGTGAGAAGAGAGTGGTCCTGCCTGATCCACCTTCCTCGTGGGGCTGTTGGGAGATTTTTTTTTTAAAGGGCGATGTGTATTTTGTTTGATGCTAGAGGTATAAGAAAAATCCAGACAGTACTTGAATGAATATTTTTATTCCAACAGTCATGCATTAATTCTTATTCTAACAGTCATGCATTAATTTCAAGTGCATCTGAAAATTTATGCACATAGCTATTCTACGTCCCTGCTGGTCTCTACTGTCATCCACTTGTCTTCACCCCCATCTCTCGTCACCACCTGACATCGAATAAGTTTTTTAATTCACTCATGTGCTTCTCCCCCACCAGACGATCGGGAGTTTTCTCTTTTGGTGCAAGGATGTATTCCCAGCGCCTACAACAGTATCTGGTATACCCCAGGTACTCTATAAATATTTCCTAAATATCAAGCCAGGAGTTCACTGATAACATTGCTTAGGATTGGGTCAAGGTTTTTGGTTTTCTGTTTGGGTTTTTAATTGAACAGGATTTTTATTTTTTTTAATATTGATTTTTTTTAGTTGTAGTTGGACAATACCTTTATTTATTTATTTTTATGTGGTGCTGAGGATCGAACCCAGGACCTCCCACGTGCTGGGCGAATGATCTAACACTGAGCCACAACAGCTGCCCCTGAGCAGGGAGAGTGGAATCAAAAGCCCAAAGCTCAGGGGACCCCAAGGCAAGGGCCATGGGTATGCTGCAGCTGCTGCCTGGGGGAACTGGGAGCAGGGCTGTCAGTGGGCTAAAGAGGGACTCAGGGAAGTCTCTAACTCCCAAATCTCTCTTTTGTGACAAAAAAAAAAAAAGTCCCCACTGAGAGCTGGGGTTGTGGCTCAGTGGTAGAGCACTTGCCTGGCATGTGTGAGGCACTGGGTTCAATTCTCAGCACCACATATAAATAAATAAATTAAATAAAGGTCCATCAACAACTAAAAAAACAACTTTAAAAAAAAAAAATTTCTACTGACCCTGCCCACTCCAGGTCTCCTCTGAGAACCAGGTGAACTTATGCCATAGAACCGTCTTACAAACCTTCAAGAACTCACCATAGAGTCCCGGAATTCTATTATTATACAAACATCCCACATGTCCTCGGATCCAACCAGAGCAAGGACTCCCACTCACCCACACGGTGGGCACTTCCCGCAGGAGTCTGCGTGACTCTGAGGTCAGCCAGACCTGCGCTCAAGTCCTGGAGCCGCCACCACTTGTCACCTGGGGAGCTGAGCAGTCTTGGGACCCTGTTTTCACTCCATCAATATTTGTTTCCTCTGTTTGTGTGAAATAGCGATAATACAGCTTTCCCTGCAAAACAGCACATCCCAGATATCTGGGGAAACTGAGGCACTGGGAGGTGGGGTGATGGTGGGTGCCCAGCTAGCAAGATGAGACCTGCCTCAAACTCAGGCAGTCTGCTCCCCGGGCTTCCAGGGGATCCACACTGGACCACACCACGCCCTTCAAAAATAACCCAGGGAACTAAGACGGGGTCTCCAATCACCGAAGGCTCACCAGCCAGGCCACTGGGGACACAGGTGTGAATAAGTGCTCCCTGGAGTGCGGAAGGCAAGAGCACTCGGGGGTGGGACTGTTACCAAGAAGGAACGACTGGGGACTCTCTCTGACGAACTGGTTAGCGAAGGTCTCTCTGAAGAGTAGCTAGTGTCAATGTCCTCGTGGAGAGCAGCTTGGCATATTCAAGGGACAGAAAGAGAGCTAGGACCGTGAAAGCACAGCGAAGGGTACAGGGATTCAAATTAAGAATGGCAGGGAGAGGCAGCATATGGGGTTGTTTGGGGGGTTTTATTGTTGTTGTTGTTTGGGTCTTGGTTTGGTTTGGGACTGGATATTGAACCCAGGGGCACTAAACCACTGAGCCACATCCCCTGCCCTTTTTTTTAATTTTGAGACAGAGTCTCACTAAGTTACTGAGGCTGACCTCGAACTTGCAATCCTCCTGCCTCAGCCTCCCAAGCCCAACAATATGTAGGTGTGAAAAAGGAAAGTTACTGCTAGCTGCAAGAACGCGGTTGAATCTCCAACGCGATGTGGAGACACCAGCCATGGATTGGCACCTTCTTTTCGATTCCATTTATAGAAGTGCTAAATGGGCAGCTTTGGCCTGTGTTGATGGAGGCTGGGGAACAGTCACCCTGGGGGTGGTATTTACTGGGAAGGGACACAGGAGAGCCGCTGGGATCCTCTTGATCCACGTGGTGGTTCTGCAAGCGTCTTCCCATGTAAAATTCATGAAGCTGTTTGCTTAAGATCTCTGGTCCTGATGGCAGGTCTTATACTTCAGTTTTTAAAGGCATAAAAGCAGTCAGAGAGAAAGCAAAAAGGATGATCGAATGGGTGGCCCAGCTAACCACGGCAGTCGCAGAGAAAAGCGAGAGGACCCCGCAGGCCTGAGCCCTGGCTCCTCCCTGAGCAGTTTGGAAGAGAAATTAGAGAAACTGGCCTCCCGGGGCCATGACAGCTGTTCATAACTTATAAGCAGCTCGCTCTCGCTCTCTCTCTCTCTCTCTCACTGCAAACCAGGGCTGACCCTGCAGCACACACAGGCCCAAGAATCAGGATTTCCCAGGAGCAACGGCCATCTGACAAATGGTCTAGAATGGGGATCCTGCTCCCCAGCCACAGCCACCTGGCCCAGGAAGGCTGGGGCCAGGGGCAAGGCGCATCTGTATCCCTTTACTGTATCCCTTTAGAAAACAAGACCAAACATTCCCCCCCTGACCCTGTGACAATGTGCACTCTTGTTCCCTGAGAAATTCTAGAGAATTTTGGAAAAGCACCAAGAGACAAAAATAAATTATATCTATATGCACACACACGAAGACAGAGTCGGCCTTTCTTTCACTTAATGATTGTTCTTATCTTCCAAGATTGTTTAATGGCCTTCAAGTGCATCCACTTTATTAGTCCCCTAGTAAAATAATAATCAATAAGGCTGCTATTCATGCTCAGAAGGCTGACCTAAGCACATCTCGTGTGTTCATTCATTTCCTCCTACCCTCGACCCCACGGAGTGAGTCCTATGGTCATCAGCATCCATCCAGGTCTGCCCTTAACAACATCCTTGGCCACCCTTTGCGGGAGAGGGAGGGATGTCTGGTACTGGGATTGAACCCAGGGCACTTAACCACTGAGCCACATCCCCAGCTCTTTTTATTTTTAGTTTTGAGACAGGATCTCTCCAAATTGTTTAGGGTCTCACTAAATTGCTGAGGCTGGCCTCAAACTTGAGATCCTTCTACCTCAGCCTCCCGAGTAGCTGGATGACAGACAAGTGCCACTGTGCATAGCACAGGGTCCCTTTTGGTGTAGGGTCTAGAGTTGAAGGGCCCCTTATCACCCACCCACTTGGATCCATGCCTTGCCATTTATCATATCATGTGTTTGTTCAAAAACATTCTGTGGCCGAATGCTACTGTGCACACCTGTAATCCCAGCAGCTCAGGAGGCTGAGACAGAAAGATCGTGAGTTCAAAGCCAGCATCAGCAATGGCGAGACACTAAGCAACTCAGTGAGATTCTCTCTCTAAATAAAATACAAATTAGGGCTGGGGATGTGGCTCAGGGCTCAAGTGCCCCCGAGTTCAATCCCTGGTACTCCCCCACCAAAAAAAAATTTCTGTGAACACGTACCTGTGCATCACCTAGACTATCTCTTTGAGCCAAAGGCTGAGTTGTGGGTTGGCTGGGTGGGAAGGTGAAGCCCTTAGCTGAATGAGTTGTTCTCTGCAAAAGGTTGTGTGGCTCACTCTCCACTACAGTATGGAAACGGTCCCAACCCTCTGCTTTCTACAGCCTCACCCGGGACCCTCCATCAGCCTCTTCCCTCTGTGAACACACCTGACACCATGTGTTGAAGCCGACCTGGGACGATGGGCATGGGTGCTTCCCCCTCACTGCCAGACCACAAGCCTCACTCACCTTTACGTCCCTCAGAGACCACGGGAGTGGATTCAGGTGTCTGCCTTGGGAAAGGCCAGGTCCTCAGGGTCAAGGACAGATTCTCTCCTCTCAGCTTTGCCCCGGCAGCCCCCCACCCCCCCGGCCTGGGTCATGATCCTTACTCTCCCACTGATCCTGACTTTCAGCTGCCACATCACCCTCCCACCGCCACCTCCAGGAAGGCTTCCTAGCTCCCCCAGACGGGGCTGGCGGGCCAGTGCCTGGTGGTACCATCTCCCAGGACAACTGACATAACGCTGACCACATTTCATCCCATCTCAGCCCCTCACTGCTGTAACGCTGAGAGACCCCCTGAAGCGATACTTTCCTTCTGCGGTAACAACTTCCTCTGGGACAATCCTCGTACCATCTGGTTCACACAGGGACAGGCACAGTTTCACGGGCTTGTGCCAACACCACCCCAGACGGTCTTAGAACATGTTCATCAACTGGAAAAGCAGCCCTGTACCCCCTGCTCACTCCTCCCTTCCCGCTGCTCCCCACCCCTCACCCCTCCCCTGTTCTGGATTGTCACATGGCTGGAGTCACACAGCACGTGGACTCACGAAGCTGACATCTTGTCTTTTCTCTTGGCATATTTTCAAGGTTCATCCTCAGAGAAGCACGTATCCACACTTGCTTTCCTTTCATGGTCAAGTAATATTCTTCTGTATGGGCAGACCATATTCTCTTTACCCACCCGTCGGTTGATGGGCAGTTGGGTTGTTCACATTTTGGCGATTGTGAATAATGTTGTCAACACGTGAGCCTGTGTGTATGAGGCATGTCCTGGGTTCCCTTGGGTGTATATCTAGGAATCACCGCTTTCTTACCACGTAGGATTTTTATTTCCACTTATTTATAAAGCCCTTTTAGGTTTATTTAGACATCAATTTTTATCAGGCATCACTCTGCACATACTTTGGAAAAAAATAGACATAAAATACATTGGCTAAGAGATTCCTAAAGTATCTTCAATACAAACTCTAGATGGATCCTCTAAATAACTTTATTAGTCTCTAAGTAATAACTTTTTTAAATCATAGTTACCAAGACCTTTGTTTTCCTATAAGGTATCGTCCTCTGTGCCATTCAGAATGTCAGAGATGCAAGAGTTCTTAAAAGACAGTCCTGGCTATACCCGTCTGCAGAGATTTTACAACACTACCCACTGTAAGATGCATCCCAATTCCAGAGAAGTTAACGAATGAAAAGGTACGCATCGTAAAATTCACAAAGTGCAGCCATCTCCTGTCTGTTTGCCTATGTCCCATGCAAAGATCCCAAGCGTTTTGAGAACAGGAAACCAACCTGCCCAATTTGCAGTCACTCCCATGCTTAGTCAACAAATAATGAGCCACACTAGATGGTTCGTAGTATATTTTTATCAAAAATACACCCAGTAAATGACAGCAAGAATGAACCCATGTTGACCTACTGTGGAAAACGGAATTTGCTCACCCTCCAACCGGGGAGACACTATCAATTGATTTCATCTCTTGGAGACATTTCCCTGTCAGTGAGACAGAGGTGGCAGCCAGGAAGAAAATCACCTGTACGTCACTGGGGGGGGGTGCCAAGAGCGGATGAATTCAGCACCTGGCTCAGGTGTGAGTGGGCAAGGTGTGCTGGGCTGGGTGACCAAGGGCAAGTCCTTGAACTTCATTTCCACATCAATAAAATGGGCATATGAGTACCCTCCCCACCCAAGGTGGCAGGGACAAGCTCCAACTCAGGCTTGCAAAGCCCCAAGCTCAGTGGGTAACTGCCTCAGAGAAAGCCCTGTCCGGACAAGTGGCCCTGACCAGCGGGACCTGCTTTCCAGGGAAACCACAGAGCCCTCTCCAGGAGAGCCTAAGCTGCGCCTGCCACACCAACACTGCAAGCTGTCGGGCAGGCTGGGCAGAGCGGGTGGGGGCACTCCGCGTCTCCCAAATGAATAAATCATTGCAGGAGAGTGGTATGCATCCCGCCCGTATCCATAAGGACCTGAATTATATATAATAAGGCAGAAAAAGCAATTTATCCAAGGCACATGCAAATCATAAAAGGGGGGGGGGGGTCTTAGGCACCTGAGATGATTTTCAGATCTTGCAGGTTTTACCAAAGCCATCAGGGCCCACCAAAGGAGCAGCCTACCCCTCGGGCCCAGGGATGTCTTGATCAGGTTTATTTATAATCAGAAAAAGAGGATCCAAACTCTCCCTCCCTGTTCTGCCACCTCCCCGCTCTGCCCACATAACGCAGCTCTTCCTGGGCTCAGGGGCTCCAGGATGGGCGGAGGAGCTTCAGGAGCATCCTTTCTAGTGGGGACTATGTGCTGAGAGGCTGGGGTGCAACAGGTGTGCCTCATGTCCCTGCAGGGAGGACGGAGTGGCAGCTCAGGAGTCCCACCTCTGCTGCTGGTTATGGGGGGACATCTAAGGCATGGAAAGGAGAAGCCGTTACCTGTGCAAGATCACTCACAGACAGGAGGAAGGAGCTGGATGGAGAACCCAGCTGGGTTTGACAAACACCTGTGGAGCACCTACCATGGGCCAGCACCAGGGATATCAGGTGGAGATCCCTGCACCTGTGACCTTCCAGACGCCTCTCCACCCACATTTCCAATAGTCGGCTCCATCCATGGGCCGCAGCCCACCAGGCCGCCAGCTAGGGAGTCCCAAAGGCCCCGAGGGCATCTGATCTCAGGGCACTGGGCATCACCTTCCTGCCAACTCCCTCACCTCCTGGTCTCTGCTCCAAGATCACCTCTTCTGAGAGCTCTTCCCTGAGGTCCCCATCCACAACGGGAAGCTCCTGCCCTGCCATTGTGATCCGCTGGCTTGTCACGTCAGGTCTCCTGGAGCAAACACAGAGATGGGGTATGCGGTAGAAGACGGTCCCCAGGGATCAGTCTCTGTGAAAGAAAGGGAGGCACAGGATAGGACAGCAGGGGTCACCTACTGCCTGCAACAGAGGCAGACCCAGGAGGAGACACCAGGGGGCGACACCTGCCGCCCACATTCCCTGCCTTGCTCTGCAAGCCCTCCCCCACATCCCTGCCACCAACATTCCTTACCCTGCCCAGTTTCATCCCAGGGCTCACCATCACCTGAGATTGTTCATGTCTACGTCCTGAGGTTTTCAGGGACAGATGCAATGGTTGGCTTGCTCTCATTGCTTAGAGCACACTGCTTGTCCCAAAGCAGGTGCCCAATAAGTATCTGCTCAATGATCAAACAAAAGCATGACCAACCACCGACCACTGCTCCCAGTTTCACAGAGAAGATTGACTGGTAGGCAAATGAATTTCAGAGGGATAACCCAGGGGCAGAGGGTGGTCTCTAACCCAGCCTGGAGTGGAGCACATGGGGGAGGGGGGCTGTCTGACTCTAAGTCCAAGGCTATTCCCACCACACCGGGAGAGGCCACGCCGTGCTGAAGCAGCCTTTGATGCACTCCCGGCTACTCTGTCACCTTGACGTGTCTTGCACGGTTGCTTTACCATCTCATGTTTTATAGATTGCCTCTCCAGCCCGGTTAGCACTTCCCTGAGCCTGGGGAACATGTCTTACATTTCTTTTCCTCTTCCCCCTCAATGCTGTGCTTGGTGTCTTGTGAGCCACAGACATGCTCGCTGAATGAGGACAGAATGCATGAATAGGGGCTTGGTGAATGGAGACAGCACTGTTCTGGATGACCAGGTTTTCTGACCTCCAGTTGTGACACGAGGTCTCCGAAAATAAAAGTAGCCATTGCGTGGTGAGCGCCAGTTTTAGATAGACACTGCACCAAGCACTGTGCATACATCAGAGCTGTCAATCTCAATGGCAGCCTGGCAAAGGGAAGGTCTGCATATTGCCTCCATCTCACAGATGAGGAAACTGAGGTTCAGAGAAAGGAAAACATACACAATCGTTGTACAGAAGTACTGAGAGATGGGCCTGAGCTGGCTTCTTAACCATTATACTCACCTCTTGAGGATTATGGGCAAATTGTGTGAAATATGAGTAGAATCATAAAATTAGTAACAGGAAGTCAAGTGTCCGCATGATCCTGAAGTCATCGGGATTCCCATGTATTCAGGAGGGCGGGGAGCAGGACAAATGGTACGAACTTGGGAACTTGACTTTCTCATCACACACATCCTTCAAGACTAGACATAAGGAATGCCAAAGAGCCTGGTGAGGTGGTACACATGCCTATAATCCCAGCACTCAGGAGGCTGAGGCAGGAGGATCATGAGATCAGAACCAGCTTCAGCACCAGCAAGGCACTAAGCAACTCAGTGAGACCCTGTCTCTAAATAAAATACCAAATAGGGCTGGGGATGTGGCTCAGGGGTCAAGTGCCTCTGGGTTCAATCCCTGGTACCAAAAAAAAAAAAAAGGAATTGCCAGAGAGATGAGAGGGAACAAAGCTGAGCACCAGTTCCACCCTTTTTCCCAAGGTTGCTTCACACTATAGTGATTGGTAAACATAAACTCACTTCCCTTATAACTAAGGTGGCCACATCTGACCAATGAAAAATAATGGCAAGTCACTCTGGGAGCTTCTGGGAAGACATCTGGCTTCCTAGTGAGAGGAACAGAGATAAGAAGAGCTTACTGGTACTATCTCTCTCCCCTTCTTTCTGCTTTAAACATGGATACAAATAACCGGAGCTGTAGCAGCCACCTTGCAACCATGAAGAAAATGAAAAGCCAAAGTGCTATGGACTGTGGAAGAGACAGGAAGAAAGAATATGAATGCCTGATAACAGTATTAATCCCCTGCCCCAAACCTGAAACTTCCTACATTTAGACTTCCCGCTAAATAAGATGATTAAATGTCTTTGTGGTTTAAGCCAATGTTGTTTCAGTTATCTGTTATACTCTTAAAAATCAACCCTAAACTTCAGTGGCTTATTATCTCTCATAATTCTGTGAGTTGACCAGGCTCAGCAGGGAGGTTATTCTGCTCCCGGGGATGTTGACCGGGACTGCAGTCAGTCATCTGGAGGTTCCCCTAGGGTGGAGAGCTTGGCCTCTTCACACAGTTGAGGCTCTTCACAGCTCAGAACCTGGGTTCCAAAAAGGGGTCTTCCAAGTGTGCAGAAGCAAAGCTTGTGCAGCCCACCCTTGGAAGACACACAGCATCACTTTCGCTTCATTCTGCTTTTCAAAGTCAGTCATAGGGTGAACCTGGATTCAAGGAGAAAGGGAAGAGAAACTGCTGCATCATGGGAAAAATGGCAGAGAAGATGCAACCACCTTTCACTGACCACAGTCATCGATGCGCTTTTGTACACCTGGGACCTGAGAGCACTTCTCTAAAGCCAGCCTTTCCGCTGGAGCAAGGACTATTCCAAGACTCAGACTTGGGGTCCACTGGAGGAGACAGCTTTGCAAATCTCTGCCCTCTGGGCTTCTGTGGTGGTCATGAAGGATACCATCTCTCTTTAAATATGTTAATGCACCAATTTCATGAAGTCTTGCAGGTGCGGGAGCCATCTGAAAGGTGACTTTGCATTGCTCTGCTTTGATCTATAATATATTGACTTCGTGATTTAGCTCTCAGAAGGCAATCTTTTCAGGTGCTTGAGAAAACATCACAGGAACCACTGGGAATTGGCAACAATCTTTATCAGGATGATCATCCTTACGCTCTCTGCATGGGGGGCTGTTTAAAGGGGGCGGGAGGGGGTGGTGGCTGGAAAAATAGTCCAAAGGGGTAACTGTTATTGTCATCCTAATGAAATCAACATGTTGCATAGGTCATGGATCTTTTGATAACAAGTGAAATAAAACCAATTTTCAAACCAGCTGACACCAAAAGAGAATTTGCCCAGAAGTCAGAGGTTTCCACCATGATGGGATCCAGAGACTCGAACACAGTTAACAGGACCTATTTTCCTCATCTCCTCCACGTTGCTTCCTTGCCCCTCAGGATGGCAGCTGGTCACGTAAGGTGCACATCCTCTTAGGTTCTCTTTCCCTAGCAATTTAAACAGAAGTCCTGCACTCAGTGCTTCCTGGCCCATGTTGGGCAATGAATGTGCCCGTCCCATGACTAATCACCATGACCAAGGGCAGGGAATGAGCTGATTGGCCAAAGCTGGGTTGAATGACGACCCTGGATCTGCAGACAGGATCAGATCTGCCCACGTTGCAGAGACTGGGAGTACCTGCCCCAGGAGAAGGGGGCATATATGCCATAGTAAAGAGCCCTGGGTGAGGATGTTGAGGGCAGAGGACCTGCTGGATTAGGCAACTCTTCTCCTGTGGCTTGCTGTTGACCCGTCCTGACCTCCATATTGTGTCACGCACTAGCAGGTCATCGAGGTGTCCTGCTATGTTCAAACATATCCCTTCTAGATTCCTGAGAGTGAATGTGACTGGTCCAGCTCGTGGATACTGTTTGATCAGTTTCTGGAATGGCTGACCTGGGGTCATGGGCCACCCCTGATCCAAGGGCCCATAGCCAGGAAAAGGTGACCCCTGGTATGAATCGTGAATGCCTTGGCTCACCAGGAATGAGCAGAGAGTACAGACATGAACAAGAGAAGTGGGACCACCATGGCAAGAAGGAGAAGAGGGGACAATAAGGCCCCTGGAGAAAGGAGGGGAGGACGCTCTTCTCTGGGTTTCTTATTTCCATCCCTGGGAGGAAAATAAATCCTAATAGAAGATATTTAAAGTGACTCCTAATACTAAGCCCCTATTTTCATGGCAAATTATAGAGGGGAACAGGAATTGGATTTGGAAGGTTATCTTTTTAAATAAAAAGAAACGAAACCTTATCAAAATAACAAAATTTAGGTTAGCATTTCAACTGTGCATGAATTCTGATAAAGAACAGAAAATGAATTAAGTAGTGATTTTTCTTTCTTTTTTTCCTTTTTTTTTTTTTTTGGTGTAATTTTTCTGACAAAACCCTTCACTCCAGGTTTGGCTTCCTTAACATGATAGCAAAGGGGTCATTTAAAAATATATATATATATATATTCATGGGCTTTTCCAATTTTCCCTAAGGCCCTCTGGAATCTTTTGATATTTAAATCTTTCTCTTTTGAAGTGCTCACCTCATTTTTCTTGTCACTTTTTTTTTTTCCTTCTCCAACTGTTAACTCTTCTTGGGACGATAACAAAAATATCGAATCACTGGTAGGATATAGGCAGTGACCAATCAGAACAGTCGCCATGACAACCAGGGTGGCTGAATCTGTGCCTATCGGGCAAATATCCGCACTGACTGATTCCCTGGAGGTGGCCAGATTCTGGAAGGCTGTCTGTGATTCTTGTATGTTCTTTAAGCATGTTTCAATATCACGTCCATCAGCTTCATGGGATCCTGCATCTTGGTGGAGATTTTCCATCCAACGTCCGCGGCTGGGTTACAGGTGTATGCACCAGGGTCCAACAGTCGTGAGAGTCTGATTCTTTTTGACAGGACTCATTGGCTGTAAGAAACAACAATCCACTCAAGGACATGAAGTGGGCATTCAAAATTCAGAAGGCCCTTGAGACTCAGCCTACAAGGAAGTTTTGATAGGATTCAAAAGGATCCATGCTTGCCGTTCAGCGGGGAAGATGGCTGAATTGTTAAATTTCTGATAGTTGAAATTGAAAAAATATTTTTACCAGAATGCTTGCTTCTCTGCACAGTTTTACAGCCTCGTGGATAGAAATACTCCATAATGAGAAGGCTTTGAACTTTGTTTTTGAACTTGCTTGCATGGGTTGCCCTTTTGAATGCAGCCAATGAGTACCACCCAAGACTCTCGGGACTTAACCAAGAGGGGCACCAGATGGTTTCAACAGAAATACCAGACTCAGTTGGAGGGGGAAAGAAATGCAGTAACCACGGATGGGTCTGATATTTCCCAGTTTTGTTTCCCAGCCTGCGTGGCCAAACTAGAGATCCCGTTGATAAGATTCAGGACAGGCTCCCTGCTCCGTTGTAGATGTTAGCTCATGATCTATCAGCCCACCTGTGGCCCGGGTGTGGGACTTGCCTACTAATCAAGTGTCAGAAAACATAAGAAAAGCTCAAGAGAAAAGCAGCAGACACGATAAATTTCTCCATCTTGCCTCTACACTGGGGATTTGCAGTTCTGGTCCTTGGATGTAAGAGTCATGGTTGGGGTGCTTACAGGTCACTGGCTACCTCCCGCCCCACATTTGAGGCACAACAGCCAGGACTTCCTGTTCTGCAATGCTAATTAACCTGAATCGGAATCAGAAACAGCTCCCAAAGAGAACTTGTGAATTCTGCAGACTGTGAATTCCTCCTAGATCTGTGAATTCCTTAATTAACATCTAAACACCCATCCTTCCCAAGCCTGAGTCAGAGATTTTTCAGTCTTGGAAAGAGAACCGAGGCGATAGAACCCAAAGCTGGAAGTCATTGGCTCTCCAAACAGCACCCAGGAAGGGAGCTGCGCCCTGGAGCCAGGCAGGTACACAGACGGAAGAGAATAATCTGCCAGATGGGTCTGTAGTAAGTATCAGGTGCTTTCAGGACCTAACGCATAATGAATGCTAAATAATTATTATCGTCTAACTCGGTGGTGAAGACCTGTCCTCTCTTCCCTACCAGACATCCATCATTTTGGTCCATCAACAGCCCCTAGCATTTCCCTTGATGAACCCTACTCTCTTCTAGTCATAGGCTGGTTCAGGTGGGACTAAGTAAACCCCCCTCTGGTGCCAGAGCCAAATCTGTGTGTCAGTTTGCTAGAGTTATGCAACAAAGTCAACAGGTTAGGTGGCTGAACACAAGTTTATATTCTCATGGTGCTGGAGCAAGAAGCCCAAGATCAAGGTATTAGAAGTGGTTTCTTCTGAGACTGAGTCTTGGTATCATTATCTGAGCCCCTGGATCCAGCTGAGCCTGAAATAAGTAAGACCTATTCTCCCCCACAGTTCAAAAGCCACTCAACTCCCTCTGCAGCTTGAGCCAGTTTAAGTTACCTGCAACCAAAGAAGTCTTAACTGGATAGAGCGGCTTCTTGTGTACTGACTCCTTTGCAGATCTCAAGAAATTAGGAAGAAAATGAGAACAATCAAGGAACACAGAGAGAATATGGAAGGAATATTTACAGAAAAAACTCGGTGGGTAACCATGGGCGTATAGTACAGGAACCAGGAGATTGGAGAACAGATGCTTTCCTTTTCATTTAGCCTAATGTAAGGAAATTGGACTCTACATAGTAGTTAAAGCTCAGAGTTCATCACTGAACCGTGGGCTGCTTGAAGGCCACAGTAATGTCTTTTTGAGATACAAATGGATTCCTCCAGCCCAGCAGGAAAGAGGTCCTCAAAAAAATATCAGTGGACCCGAATGGGCTTTCTAAGAATCCTTTGCATTTTATGATGCCACCCAGAGGCTCTTTAAAATGATGAATTTGCCATTGCATTGTATTTTCAAATTCTCACGACTCTCATTGTTGAATAATGATATTGATAATCATATAGTAGCTGAGTATTCATTTTAATGAAGTCTCATAACACAGAGAAGAGACTTTTCAGTGTGCCTCGATGCCATTAGCTGACCTGCCAACAGCCCTTTCTTGACCCATAAATTGCATCCTGATTCTCTGTTGCAATGGCAAACTGCCTTACTGAGAACCCGTCACAGCCCCCTGTGAAAGGAGGAGGATTATGAATAACAGCATGAAGTGAGGACCTCGTCCTGCTTAGATTATCAGAGGAAATAAGATCCTTGGACAAGAAAAAGAGCTCTTCTCGATGATGGCAGAGGCCTCAGAACCAGAGAAGGAGGTGGTACTTGATGCCACCCAGTCCACCTCTCCCTCACTTAACGACGTTCATTCCTCCTGAAAATGAAAGCGCCCCCCCATGCTCCTCCTAGCCCCCTGAAAGGCTGTTACATGAAAACACACCTTCTCTACTCAGGTCTAGGGGAAAAAACAGGACGCATTGCCTCCCCACCCAAGCCTTCTTCACAGACAGAAAAACGCACCCACTGAACACTGAGAATTAGTTTATATGTCATAAACAGTCTGAGAGTAAACAAATGTAGCCCGTGCATAAGTGTAACGCCACGGGAGTTTATGCATCTGCCCAAGGAGGGAGAGAGGATGATAGTGGGCGGAGATTGGCAGAAAGAAGCCCAAGGAATGATTCTTGGGAAGGTGCGCTCTTGTGTGTGCACCATTTTCTTGACCAACTCTTCAACCCTCATGGGATTCATGCTTACCTTAGGCTCAAGCTGCATACAAAAATAAAAAGCCTTGATATAAAACAGGATTGACAAACAATAGCCAAATATGAGCTGCCGGGTCTCTTATGGACCGTCTGTGGCTGCTTTTGACTCAAACAGCAGGACTCAGTCATGCAGCAGAGACTGCCCAGGCCCACAAAGCCTAAGACACTTTCCATGTCACCCTTTACAGAAGATCTACGCTTGCCAAACTCTGGCTCTGAAAAATAAATAAGTAAAAAAAATATATAAAACACTGGCAGGGCCAAATAAGGGGTTGATAAAGGAACACAGCCACTCCACAGCATATTAATACCACAGGCACCCGAGAGCCCCTGTGATCTGTAGAAGATGAAACCACCTCTTTATGTCTCTCTGGATGCAAATAAAGAGGTTTGGGATTCATCCAAATATGCACACGATTCAAATTTATCCCTCATAATACTCTATCTTGAAACTATCAGTGTGTACATCTGTGAGCATGACTTTGCCTAAGATCCCAATATCAGAATACCACCTCATTCCCCATTTTGGTTTGCTGGTTTGGGAACAAAAAGTATCATTCCAGTGAATGAAAGGAAAAAAGAGCCATTGTGGAGAAAATAGAAGAACTTTCCAAGAACCATTACAGTGGAAAGTCATCTATCAACAGTCCTTCCAGGAGTTGAATCAGGTTTTCTAGATCGGTGTTTCTTGACAGATGATTCTTTGTGGACTGCACTGTTCCTATGGGTTGGTCACTAGAATTCCAATAGCACCTCTCTGGGCACTTCCTCTGTAGAATGGGGCCAAGATCCGTTTCTTCCTCACCGGGTGGTTCTGAGGATGGAGTTGTACTAGGAGAGCCCTTAGGATGCCTTTATTTATTACCTGGAGAGGTCAGGGGCAAACAGCACCCAGGTCCGAGCTCATGTCATTACTACTGTTTTGCTGATCAGATTCATCCTGTTTTAAGTTTTGCTCTATCATAGGGGATGGGGTGGGGAGGGTTAATGCTCATAGAAGATCTATGTGTCACTCTGTATCTCCCAGGCTCCCTTGCAGGTAGATTGGGGCCAAGCGACTGGGTGCTGACAACTGAGAATGTGAACACAGGATCTAGGGGACTCTGGGCTTCTGTCCAGCTGTGGGTCACCTGCCTGTCCTCCTGGATGGCGAGAGATGGCTCTTCACCCTAGAAAGTGGGCAAAGGTCTCTCCCAACAGGGGAAGGAGTCTCCAGGTGTGTTCCCCTAGAGCACAAGCAAATGTGCTCCCAGAGGAGGACTCTTAGGCTGGAATGTCCCCAGGGAGGAAGAAAGTCCCTATTTTCTGTTTGTGATGCCATCAACCCTGAATACATATTGTCAGCCAAAGAAACGGGAAGTCTTTGATCCTAAAACAAATGCAAGCGATCCAAGGAGGATGGTGTCCAGGCAGGTCTGTGTTGAGATGATGGCACTACAGGGCGGGAGGCACCTGGATCCCTGAGGCACCAGATGGAGGAGAGTCCCTGACAACCGACATCAGACTTTATAGGCGCATCCGACTTTGCATGAGCAAAAAATAAACTCCTGAGCTGCTCCACCACCGAGATGTCAGGTCTCTGCTGTGACAGCTAGTGATAATTATCCTGACTAATAAGGATGACTTTAGCATACATTAAATAAATTATACTTGTAGGAGAAATAAGACAGCGAGACAATGGGTAGCAAGCTCCAAATGACAATGATAAAGGTGGAATTGGGGAGAGGACAGAATATGACAAAGAAGTCTTCGCCTTACTAGTGACAAGAGTAAAAAAGAGACAGAATTTGAGAGACAAGCCACAGCCAACCTGGCACACATCCCCCAGGCTCAGCACATCCAAATGTCACTGGTCCACCTGGTTCAGGAACATCCGTACTGAAGCCAAAACCATGAATGACTTTCACACTAGTTTAGACCTTTTCAGATCATCTTAGCTCAATTACAGCTAAACCAATAACATACCCCAAACATCATGATTGGAAAATCACCAGCCAAGTCTGCTAATTGTATTTGCCACCTCTTCATCACATTAGTACGGTCGTAAGTACAGCATGATCTTCCCGGGGGAAAACCATTCACAAGGCCAATTTCCTTAGAGTGAGACTTTCATCTCACATCAGTTTGGAACTAATGTGTCTCGGGAAATCAACTGTCAGATCAATAACATTTGCAACCAGGAAATATGTGGAGCAAACAGCCAAAGAGAGCCTGCCATGGAGACTGACATGATCCTACTTACCTGTCACTCGGAAGCCACAAGGATTCAGAACTCCTGGGGTTTTCCAAAAGGGTCAATTTGGAGATACTGTTCACATTCCCTGCCAAGACACAAAGAAACCTCACCGGATTACTTTGCAACTTTTTCCTGGGAAGCTCACTCTATTACGACGAATTTGGAAAAAGCAAATATCATTTGCAAAGTTGCTTAGGTTCAGGCTTGATACTTCGAGCAGCTTACGCAAAAATAAGCAATTGTTATGGTAGTCCACAGAAAGGTTCAAGTTCAAATTCTGAGTTGAAACTCCTTACACAAGTTCTTCACTTCTCTGGGTCTCAATGTCCAAATCTGTACATTGGAAATAAGGACTACTTCTGAAGGATGTTTTGATGACTGAAGATGAAATATCTAAAGGGCCCAGCCTGGCCAGGTGCAGTGGCACACGCCTGTAATCCCAGCAGCTCAGGAGGCTGAGTCAGGAGGATCATGAGTTCAAAGCCAGCCTCAGCAATAGCTGAGGCACTTAGCAATTCAGTGAGACCTTGTATCTAAATAAAATACAAAATAGGGCTGAGGATGTGGCTCAGTAGTTGAGTGACCCTGAATTTAAACCCTGGTACCAAAAACCAGGGTGGGGGGAGGCTTAGCTTAGTACATAGCACACAGCAGGTAGTCTATAAAAAAGAGTTATTGCTGTGATTATAAGTACTTTATTTTGGGGTACTAGGGATTGAACCCAAGGGTGCTCTATCACTGAGTTATCTTTGAGATAGGGTCTCACTAAGTTGCTAAGGCTGGCCTTGAACTTGTGATCCTCCTGCCTCAGCCTCCCCAGTCAATGGGATTACAGGCATGCTCCACTGTGCCCAGTTGTAAATACCTCTTTTTAATTGAAGTTAGTAAATGTTCATTAAACAAGTAATGCCCCCCACCACCCCTCCCCAGCTAGGCCAGTTGAGGGAATAATAAGTTCACATGCCAAGCTAGACTGACTTCAATAATTCTTCCACCCAAAGATGAAAAGCATGTCATATTGGTTTTGAGGTAATAACTGGAAGACACAGCTGACTTCTTGATTTTTTTTTCTTTTTCTTTTTCTCAGGAAAACCTTTTGACCTGATGGCTGTGGTCTGAATATTTATGTCTTCCACAGATTTGATACGAGACACCTAAACCCTAGAATGATTTTATTAGGAGGAGGGTACTTTGAGAATGATTAGTTCACCAGAGCAGAGACCCTGTAAATGAGATGATGCCTATTAAAACATGCCTCTGAGAGGTGCCTCGACCCTTCTGCCATGAGGATACAGCAGGAAGTCTCCATCTATGAGCCAGAAAGCCCTCACCGGACATTACGTCTGCTGCACCTGCCCCCCCCCAGCCTCCGAGACTGTGAGAAATGAGTTTCTGGTGTTTATAAGTGACCCCCCCTTTATGATATCTGGTTACAGTGGCCTGAATGGATGTCACCAACCTAGCATTCTGTGAGCATTGGAAAAAGACCAAAAAGCCAATAATGAAGGAAAGTTCAAAAGCCATGGAAGAGTGAGATCAGCAATTTCTATAGTTGAGGTTACTCTTGAACCAGGGAGTCCTGAGTTTGAATCCTGGCACCAACTGCATGACTTTGTGAAAACAGCATAATTTCTGGAGCCATGGTATGCCCTATGCAAAATGGCCACGCCAGCTACCCTAAGGAGTTTAAGTGAGGATAAACAGTAAAATTTCAGTGAATATTGACTCTTATCCCTTTATTTTCATCAATAAATGGCTCAAGGTTTTAATTGTTTTTAATTTAACTGACATATAAAAGGCATATATATATAGATAGATAGTATCTTAATTGTGTATACACCATGGAATGGCTAAGTAGAACCAGTTAACCAGTATCACCTCATATACATATTTTTGGGGGGCGAGAGCATTCCTTGTGATTTTCAAATATAAGACCCATTGTCCCTAAGCAAGGCCGCCATGTTGTATGAGAGAGGTCTTGAACTGAAACTTTGTACCCTTTGACCATCATCTTTCCAATCCTCCATGTCCCCATCCTTTGGTAACCACCATTCTACCTCCTGCTTCTATGAGGGTGATGTTTTTAGGTTCCATATGGAAGTGAGATCATGCAGGTTTTGTCTCTGTGCCTGGCTTATTACACTTTGGATGAAGTCCTCCAGCTTCCTCCATGTTGCTCAAAAGGACAGAATTTCCTTCTTTTTAAGGTAGAATCGTATTCCCTTGTGTGTACATTGCTCCTCCTCTTCATCCATTCATCCACTCAGAGATGGACAGATTCCCATCCTGGCTATTTTGAATAACACTGGAATTAAAATCCAGGCACTGGGATAGACACCTGAGGTTCTCAGGAGACTGAGGCTGGAGAATCACTTGAGCCCAGGAGTTCAAGACCAATATGGGCAACAGGGCAAGAGTCCCTCTCAAAAAAAAAAAAAAGAATTCACTAACTAAATGGACTAGAGGTGTCGTTGAATGGTAGAGTACTTTCCTAGCATGTGCAAGGTCCTGTATTCAATCCCTAGCACCAAAAATAAATACATAAAATAAAAATAAATGCTGCATAAACATAGGAGTAAAGATATCTTTTTGACATACCTATTTCATTTCACAGCGCTCAGATTAATTTCACGAATGTGGGGAAGGACACATGAACGGAGACCCTAACATTTGGGGAAGGCTTGGCAATGAGGAGTTTCCAACTGTGTTAACTGATTCCCCCATCTCTCTGCCCCAGGAGCTGCTTTCTGCAGTTGCTCTTTTTATACCCCTGAAGTCCTCCCTGACCCTTGTAAGTAGTTATCCACCCTTTAAATAGTTGTACTAGTTAACAATTTTGACATTAACTTTTCCCTACTCAAATTACAGATCTGGTTTGTCTCCTCACTAGACTCTGAGATGAGACCTAAGTCAATGCTGAAGTAAATAATACTCATGGATTAGAAGACTCAATATTGTTTTGTTTTGTTTTGTTTTTTAAAAAAAGCATCCTCCCTAAATTGGTCTCTAGATTTAATGAGATTCCCATCAAAATTCCACAAGATTTCTGTTGTTGTTGTTGTTGTTATTGCTGCAATTGATAAGCTGATTCTCTGACTTATATGGAAATTAAAAGGGCTGAGAATATCCAAGACAAGAAGATTACTAAGTCAAAAGATTCTCACTGGCATATATGAAAACTTAAACAACAAAACTACAGTAATTAAGATGGTGGGGCTAATGGTGCAGAGATAGACAGTTCAGCAGAAGAGAATATAGAGTACAGAAACAGATCCACAATCTATCGTTACTTGAGTTATGACCAAGACACCATTTTCTGCAGTAGGGAAATGTGGTTGCCGCAGTCTTGCTGGGCACAATTCAGGAGACACTTGTCAAAAGAAACGAACTTTATTTTTAGAACCACACTCCAAACAAAACAGCTCCTCAGGAAAAACCTTCAGAGCCCAACTGCCACCACCGGCTTCCCACAAGCCTCTCAACCTCCCCCCCTCCTCCTGCTCTTGAGGCCGATTGGCTGGGCCGCGTGGATGGAGCCAAAAAGTCCCCCAATGAGCAGCTCCGTAGTCTGAAAGGGCAGGGAAACAGCCCAATGAGCATCACCGCAGAGGAGCCAATCAGCTAGAAGTTTCTGGGGCCGCTGTGAGCCAATCATCAGCTGGCAGTCTGAAAGTTTGCTGGGGCCCCTTCGGCTGTGGCTCTCAATATCTCCCCCTCTCTGTTTAAACAACAAGCATGTGGCTTAGGGACCGTGCCTGCCTTAGGTTGTCCAATAGTACATATGGTCCTTACCCGTTATTGGATGAGCTGACCTCAAGGCGTCAGCCTCCTGTCTTAGGTTGGTACCATTGCAATTGGATCTTACCCATCACTGACTACCGGTCCAGTATACAGCCACACCTGTGGATAGGTCTTTGTACCAGCGGGGGGGGGGGGGGGGGGGGGGTGAGGTTCTTTGCCTCACCTCTGTTAGTCCCCAAATTTTAGCTGAACGACCATGACAAGCAGAAGGGAGGAAGATACACCAAGCCAAATGACGGTTCCTTTTGGAAAAATTGTACCACTGATGACATCATCAGCAAAAACACCCCAACACTACCACAAGTCGCTGCACCAACAGATAGTTCACAATGCATACAAGTGAGTTCACAATGCATACAAGTGATACATAGTCCAGGCAAGTTCTGCAAGCAGTTCAGTGGTGGCTATTGTAGAAGCTGTAGATTGGTTTTATCTTTGTCTTCACCGGCACTGGGATGAAGATAGGAATTCTGGCAATAATGGCTAAAGAAAAAATTATGTAACATTCCAGAAGGCACTAAAAGAAAACAATTTTCTTAACAATTTACATTATCTTGAAGAGAATTATTAAATATAATGAAAAGGAAAGGTGAAAGTAAACAAACAGATCTGTTAACCTCCTTTTTTGTTCACATATTAAAACAATCCTCAACAGTTGTTTACCCAATTTAAATTAAACCACTTAAATCACGTGAATAAAAAAAATATTTGGATCCATTTTTTCATGAGCGCTCATCATATATGATATATGGACATACGTACATTCAAACATATAACACAAAACACAAGTGTGCACACATAATATAATACAACACATAACATAATAGTAACACATAACATAATTATAACTTTTTACAGGTGAAATCTCCATTGCAATGTTTAAAAACTCTATAGTCAAAAAAATAGAACTGATCAGCAAAACATTAACCTAGGTCTGTATGAGCTCAAAAGACAAAATAGAACTTCATGATGTGGGAAAGGGCAATAATAAAATAGATATTGAAAAAAGAATCCTGGTTCTGTCGCAGATGTAAGAATAACCAAACTGGAGTTTTGGATATCAGTTGTTATGGATTTGAGCCAAATCATCTTCTTTTTGGTCTGTAGAAATCGCTTTAGTTAATCTCTCTGGAATCCAAATTGGCTGCTGTTCTCCCTGTGGAAACACACAAACAGACCCCTGACTCCAGACAATTACTGGGTCAGGACCTTTCCATTGTCCTGTTACAATATCCTTCCAAAGTACCTTGGGCTTATGTACATTTTTTGGACACATATGCCTTTCCGCAGCACTAAGCCCTGATGAATCCAAATTTAAAAAGGGTTATTTTAAGTTTATCTTTGGGGAATATATACCCCTTCCCAATTCCTTCTTTTTGCTTTAATAAGTACATTTTAATAGTTTGATGAGCTCTTTCAACTATGCCTTGTCCCTGTGGATTGTATGGGATTCCTGTTATATGAGTAATGCCAAATGTTGAGCAAAATTGTTTAAAAGAGGTAGAAGTATAACCAGGGGCATTATCTGTTTTTAACTGTTTTGGAATGCCCACAGTGGCAAAATTTTGTAAGCAATGAGCTATAACATCTTTAGTTTTTTCTCCGGCATGAAGGGAGCCCATCAAAAATCCAGAAGAAGTATCAACTGTAACATGCAAATATTTTAATTTTCCAAATTCTGGCAAGTGTGTGACGTCCATCTGCCAAATATGGTTAGGTATCAATCCTCTAGGATTGACTCCAAGATTAACTTGTGGTAAAAAGGTCACACAATTTTGACATTGTTTTATCATTTGTCTAGCTTGTTCCTTAGTTATTTTAAAACGCTTTTGTAAAGTATTAGCATTGACATGGAACTTTTTATGAAAATTTGTAGCTTCTTCTAGTGTAGAGAAAATATGTATGTCATGTGTAGTTTTATCTGCTAAATCATTGCCCAAACTAAGGGCTCCAGGCAATCCTGTATGTGCCCTGATATGTCCTATAAAGAATGGATCTTTTCTGTCTTCATGTTTCCATGGTCTAATGACTTCTCTGCACCAACGATTCGCTTGCTCATAAACCAGTTGTTTTAGTAATGGCATTGCTTGTTCTGTATTCCCAAAAACTCTGGTAGCTGTTTGAATAAGCCTATCTACAAATTCAGTGTAAGATTCATTAGCTCCTTGTATTACCTTAGATAATTGACCTTGTAAACCTCCATGTCCTTGTAAAGTCTTCCATGCCCTAACCGCCTCTGCAGCAATTTTGCGTATACGCCAGGATCATATGCAATTTGTTGCTGCTGATCCTCATAAGGTCCCTTTCCTAACAACATATCTAGATTTCTCTGAGAATAACCAGCTGCTGCATTTCGCCTAGCCGTCTCCTTGCAAAATTCCTCATTGGCAACTTTCCATAACAGGTATTGTCCTCCATTTAGCACAGCTTTACACATATTAGCCCAATCTGCTGGCTTCATGTTCAAGTTGTTAATGGATTCAACCAAGCTTACAGTGAAGGGTGCTTGAGGACCATAGGTTGTTACAGCCTCTTTTAGCTGCTTCACTATTTTGAAATTTAAAGCATGGTGAATTTGCTGCCCTTCTGCCTCAAATACAGGGCATGTTAATACTTGAGATCCTGTCTCAGGATCCCAACTATCAACTGCGGGGGTTGGGGGCCTCCCAGCATACAGAAGTGGCCTTGTTAGTTGGATATTTACGTCCTCTGGTGATAGAAAGGTGTTAGTAGCAGTCTCCTGTAGAGGTGGCGCTGTTGGCTGGACATTTACGCCCTCTGGTGATAGAAAGTTGTTAGTAGCAGTCTCCTTTTGTAACTTTCCCCCGATGGCTTTTTCTGCTCTAAGCTTTCTTCCTCTATCTTTGTCTGAACTGAAGGCTTTGGACTAAGCAAACCAGATACCAACGCCCACAATGTCAATGTGCCAACTGGCAGAGTTCCTGGGCTTTTCTTTTCTATTCTTTTTAAATCTTCACCATGATGGTTCCATTGTGATATATTCAACAACTCCTCCTTAAAAAGCCATGGACTACATTTTTGTATTGTATCAACGTATGCCCTGACTGCTCTTGATTTTACTGGGATGCCTCCTTCCTTTAACAATTTACTTAACACTCTTTCAGTTTGTTTTTTACTAATTTCTGATCCCATATTTCTACTCTAATACAACCCAACAAGATGATGCCAAACAAAACCAAGACAGAATGAAATAAAAATAGAACAACAAAAAATTTTTTCAAAACCTGATACTTCATCAATGGAAATTCATATAGGAATAAAAGAAAAAGTCTTAGCCAGGTGCCGTGGCGCCTGCCTGTAATCTTAGTGGGTTGGGAGACTGAGGCAGGGGAATCACGAGTTCAAAACCAGCCTCAGCAAAAGCAAAATGCTAAGCAACTCAGTGAGACCCTGTCTCTAAATAAAATACAAAATAGGGCTGGGGATGTGGCTCAGTGGTTGAGTGCCCCTGAGTTCAATCCCCAGTACCTCCTTCCCAAAAAAAAAGCAAAAAAGAAAGAAAAAGTCTTGCTTCACGTTAACCTCAAAATCTTTTCTCCTTTTAATTTGATACCATCCAATTTATTAATGTTTGGCATTATTTCCAGAATGTTCGGGGTACTATCGAGAAAGTCGTTGCCGGTACCTGTATGCTGCTGGAGTGTTCACCTATGTTTTCTTTTAGGAATTGCATAGTTTCTGATCTTATTCCTAGGTCATTGTTTTGGGGGTTGGTTTGGGGGCAGAGTGATAGATAAGGGTCGAGTTTCATTTTTCTACATATGCATAACCAGTTTTCTAGCACTGTTTGTTTAAAAGGCTGTCTGAGAAGAGGTTCAGCTATTGTTGGATGAAATATTCTACAGATGATTGTTAAGTTTACTTGATTTATAATATTATTATTCAGGTCCAAAGATTATTTACTGTGTTTATGTCTGAATGACCTATCTAATGGTGAGAGAGGTGTATAGAAATCACCCAGTATTGGGTGATGAGGTGTTGAAATCACCCAGTACTGGGATCTGTCTGGAGCTTCACTTTGAGTCGTGTCTTTTATGTAATTAATTGAACCTCCATTGTGGGCATTAATATTTATTATTGTTAAATAATCTTGTTGGATCATTCCCTTAACCAGCACGAAGTGACCTTCTCTGTCTCTTCTGATTAATTTTGGCTTGAAGACTGCCTCGTCAGCTATGACAGAAGCTACTCCTGCTTGTTTTCAGGCTCCATTTGCTTGTTATATCAATTTCCATCCTTTTACTTTAAGCCTGTGGCTAAGGTGAGTCTCTTGCAAACAATATATAGTTGAGTCTTGGTTTTTAACCCATTCTGTCAGCCTATGTCTTTTAATTAGAGAGTTGACACCACTTACATTTAATGTTATTATAGAGCAATGTTTATTAATTACTGTCATTTTGATTTATTTATAATTTTAATTTAGTCCTGTTTCTCATTTGCTTAACTAATCTTCAAATGAGATTTGTTCACTTGTGAGTTCTGGGGTCTGTTTTTTATTCCATCTGTGTGGAGTATTTCCTTAAGCAAGTTCATGGTACCAGTTTAGTAGTCATGAATTCTTTTAGTCTCTGCTTGTCTTGGAAAAAATTTATTTCTTATTTAATTTTGAAGGATGTAATACTCTTGGTTGACAGCTATTTTCTTTCAGGGACTTGGAACACATCATTCCAAGCCCTGCTGGCTTTTAGAGTTTGTGCTGAGAAATCAGAAATGATTTTGATGGCTTGCCTCTAAATGTGACCTGATGTTTTTCTCTTGAGGCTTTTAAAATTCTATCCTTGTCCTGTTGTTAGGCATTTTAATTGTATAATGTGTCACGGAGAGGTCTTTTATAATCTTGTCTATTTGTAGTTCTGAATGCATCTTACATCTGGATGTCCATCTCATTCTCAAGGTTTGGAAAATTTTCTGTGATTATTTCCCTGAAGGGGTTATCCATTCCATTAGCCTGCATCTCATAACCCTCCTCAATTCTTAAATTTGGCCTCTTACTATTGTCCTAGAGTTCTTGTATATTCTGATCTTGGTTACTTATTTTCTTTTCTTTAATGCTGTCTGAGTGTTCAAGACTGACCACTTTGTCTTCCATCCCTGATATTCTGTCTTCAGTATGGTATATTCTATTAGAGGGACTTTCAACTGAACATTCTATTTGATTTATTGTGTCTTTAATTTCCATGATTTCTTTTTTTTCAATATCTCTATCTCTTTATTGAATTTCTCATTCATATCCTGTACTGACTTTCTTAATCCATTCATTGATTTTTCTGTGTTCTCATGGAATTCATTGATCATTTTTATAATCATTCTTTTGAATAATTCATCTGATATTTCATTCACTTCAAAATCTTTTGGGTCAGTTGCTAGTGAATTATGAACTTTGGGAGGTGTTGTGTTACCTTGGGTGGCTTTTTCTTTTCATATTTTTTATATTACTGTGTTGGACTTTATGCATCTGTGGGAATGGATGTCTCTTCCACTCTTCAGTGTGGGCTTTTGGGGGGTCACAGTCTTCACTTGCCAAAGTGTCCTAGAGTGATCTGGATTGAGACCCCCTCATAGGTGTGACATACACAATCTTTGTGTTAGTTCTGTTTTTGCTATTGCAGTGATGCCCATATGTGGGACTTGAGGGCCCACCCCTGGCCATTTCTACTTGGGGCCTGGACATTAGTTTGGGGTTTTGTCTCTTGTATTCTTTGTATTAAAGTCTGGGTAAAGATCGGTCATCGTTAACTTATGTGTATAGCAAGGAATGTTGTCCTTTGGCGGAGTTTAGTTCAGCGGGAGTCTATCTGTGAACTTGTAGTGTCCCTGTAGATTCCCACCACCTCACAGAACAGGGGAAAACAAACAATAGCAACAACTGATGTGAGCAATACACAGCATTAAGATAAATACCTGGCTCCTCCTCTGACATCTACAGTGTTAATTACCATAAAAAAATAAATAAATAAAAACAGGAATGGTGGGGTCAGCAACTGCCAATAGCAAAAAGAATAAGGAACCAGAAACTGGGTCTGGAATTAAGGCAAACAACAGGTGTCGACTCCTTCACCCATAGCAGTCATAACTTCAACAGCATGAATGGTGTGGGCAGAAGTTATATAAACCAATCAATTCCAAAGGAGGATAAAAATACAGTTAAAAGAAAATAAAGCATGATAGAAAGTGTAAAATAAAAGACGGTTTACAATTTCAAAAAGTGAACAGAGAACGCGGAAGAGGTGTGGCAATGGTTATAAGGAAGGAAGAGAAAAATATGAGAAATCAAATAAAGAGGGAGAAAAGGTGGGGACAAGAGAAGTTGGCTGTTATCAGGAGAAGAAGACAGAGAAATAAAAACAAGAGGGGAAAATATTCAAAAGTACACAAACTAAAAACCCTAACCCTCCAAACACAAGGCAAGGAAAAATAACTACATTTTTAAATGCTAAAAATGACGGGGGGTGGAGAAAGAAATATGTATATGTCCACATGTTTATGAACCAATTAGCACAGCAAGAACAAAAAAAAAAAGACTCATAATGAAAAATGAAAGAATCATCTTCACTGAAGTGGTCAAAATAGTCAAGGAGAATGGATGGTCAGTATCTATGCCCAACTCTTTCTTTCCTTTTGTTCTTGGGGGTGGAGAGGGAGAAGGAGAGAGGGAAAGAGGGAGAGAGGAAGGAGAGGGAAAGGGGAAGAGGGGGAGAGGGGGAGGGAGAGAGGGAGAGAGGAAAGAGGGAGAGAGGGAGAGAGGGAGAGAGGAGGAGGGAGAGAGGGGGAGAGGGAGAGAGGGAGAGAGGAGGGAGAGGAGGGAGAGGAGGGAGAGGAAGAGAGGGAGAGAGGGAGAGGAACACAAGGGCTGGGAGTTGTTAATCCCTCTTTTTTGTGTTGCTCACCAAACTGCCAGTTATCATGGCCTAACACTGAAGCTGCTTCAAATAATTCTCAGCTTCCCTTCTCCCCAGTATGAGGTAGGATGGGCAGGGAAGGGCTGTCAGCTGGAGTTCTGTCTGCACAAAGCAGATCTGTGCACCCCGGGGTGCTGCTGCTGCAGAGTTCTGTGAGTGGGGTCTGGTGGCCAGGCTTAGATCTAATCAGGCTTAGGGAGGCTTTGTTGGGTGCTATCTGCTCTGGAGAGATTAGATCAACACACCCCTGGGGACTGGCAATTTTTGATCTCTGTCTAGAGTCTGAATCTCAGGAGCCTCCCAAGAATTCTCTCCCACAGGGCAGGGTAGTCAATCCTCCGCTCAATGGGCACCCAGGAACACAGAGGTCCCAGAGTTGGTCCCTGAGAGCATTCACACCACCAGCCCAGATTCCTGATGTGCTTTAGCTGGTCCCCCGTGAGCTCCCAGCCTCAAAGAAACAGTGAGCTGGGCTCCCCCTTCCCCTTTCTGACTGGGATCCCCCTGGGTCTTCTCTGGGCCTGTTTCACATGGATTCTGCTAGGTCTGTCCCAGGCCACTGCAGGTACTGGCCAGGACAGCATGGCCACCTTTGTTATGATCTTTCGGCTCCACAGCCTTAGCTCTCTGAGGCTTGTTGGGAAACAGTATTTTTCCAACACCACTGCACAGTGCCACCTTGGGATCAGGTAACTTCAGGTTGTTTTTCTGAACCCAGATTTTGCTGTACCCCATCTGTCCTTGGGTGTCTCTCAGTTCTCCTTCCCTCTGTGGTGACCACTGCCCAACCAGCATGACTCCAACCTACTCTCCTTTGCTTAATGTACCCAAATTCCTGCCTCTCCAAGACTCTCTGACTGTCCGATATTGAATTTTAGTGAAATCCCTCTTTCACACACCTCTCTGAGAAGCAGTATTCCCGCTACTTGAATATCAAGCCTGGGAGCATCCTCGAACCAGCCATATCTAATCTCAGAAGGTGGGTTTTTTTAAAGTGGTTGCATAAACTGATGCTTCCCCACCACTGAAGACTCCTCAGCAGTTAAAAACAAGGAACAAACTGCTGTTAGATGCGACGACGTAGATGAATCTCTCAGGCATTATGCTGAGAGAAAGTTACACATGGTATGATTCCATTTATATGACTACCTCAAAAAAACAACAACAACAACAAAAAAAAAAAACAAACTACAAGATAGAGAAGACATCTGTGGCTTCCAGGAGTTAAGGATAGAAAAGAAAGAGCACAAAAGGTAGCAGAATACAACAGTTACTAACAGGGCATTATGTAAAATTGTGGATGTGTAACCGTTGAGATTCTGCAATCTGTATTTGGGGTAAAAATGGGAGTTCATAACCCACTTGAATCTAATGTATGAAATATGATATGTCAAGAGCTTTGTAATGTTTTGAACAACCAATAAAAAAAAATAAAATAAAAATAAAAATAAAAAAAAAAGAAAGAGCACAGAGATCAACCATGGGGTGAAGGAACAGTGTCCATCCGACTGTGGTAGTGGTTACGCAAATTTTTATAAATGTTAAAATTCATATACTGTCTATAGTCTCCCCCTGCCTAATTCAACCTTATTAGAGGTTTTTTTTTTTTTTTTTTTTTAAATGTAACATAAGATGCAGGATTCTTGGATGGAATTGCTCACTGACTATTTACCCTGTATAGATTACTTAATGTCTCCATTTCCCAATTTCCTTGTAAGAATAATGGGGATAATGGTCACACGTCTCTCAAAGGGTCAGTGGGAACAAATAACTATAAATAGAACACCTGGTATATAATAAGTGCTCAGTAAACACTGGCGATCATTATTAGCAAGCCCTGGGGTTTATGTCATAACCTAACTAATTTTACAAGAGGATTTACTTTCAAAAGCCCACACATTCAATAGTTGATGAATGAATAAATGAACACTGATCCATCCAATATTGAAATGTCATTGAGCCACTAAAGGAAGTGGGTAGTGATCCAGGCACAGGTGAACCTTGAAAAACTTATGCTAAGTGAAGGACACCAGTCACAAAAGGATGCATAGTGTGTGATTCTGTTTATATCAATGTCCAGAATCAGAAAATTTAGAGAGTATAAAAGTAATGGTCACCAGGAGATGAGCAGAGGGGAGAATTGGGAGTGGCTGCTAAAAGACATTGAGGTTCCTTTTTGGGGTGATGATAATGTTCTAAAACAGATAGTGGTGATAGTGATTCAAACCTATGAATATACTAAAAGTCACTGAACTGAATACTTTAAAGGGTGAATTTTATGATATGTGAATTACATCTCAATAAAGGTGTTATTAAAATATATAATAACACTTAAACGTGAGCTCACTGTTCAGTCAACTCTATCTACTTGCTGAACACCTTCTATTGTCTATAGAACCTTGAAATGTATTTTTCCCCTTTGAGAACTGTATCTGTTTATTCTTTTTATGATAAATTAGTTCACCAATAATGAATTAGTTTTTCAAAGCATAAATTATTTTTTACTTTAAGGGATTTATTTTAGGTGTCGGTGGATGTAAAATGAGGCTTTACATAATCAAAAATGCTTTTAAACAATATTAACCAAAAAGAGATGTGATAAAAGCCATGTAATGGCTATTAATCTGAATAAATAGGTTTTAAATCATAAAGTAGCATTTAATTGACCTGGAATAACTGGCTTGTTAAACTTAAATTAAATCATTATCTGAGACACTTTCAAACAGGGAGAGAGAGAGAGAGAAATTTCTTAAAGATTTGCAGAAAATATTAGTAAAGCCCAATAAATAAGAATGATGGGTGGATAGTGGTCCAATTATTGAAAAGGCCCATAAGCCTCTGCATTATTCACATGTCTAATCTGGTCTAATAAAAATTTATTGAGCCCTTCCTACGTGGCAGGTGCTGGGTTAGATGATGAAGGTACTCTCAGGAAGCAGGGAGCCAGGGTCCTTCCTTCCTGGGCCTCACCGCCTAGCCACTGCCATTAGCCAATGTGAAATGACAGGTGTGGATATAAGCCACATCGATAATTTCACATTTTCTACCAGCCACATTGAACAAATAAACGATTGAAGTTCAATTTCATAATATATGTAACCTCATGTATCCCAAATATAATATCAACACGTTACGATATCAAGAACTATAAGTGAGCTATTTTACATGCTTTTCTTCATAGTAATTCTTTGGAAACCAAACTGGAGTTTATATACACAAGGCATCTCAATTAAGCCAAGCCACCTGCTCTGTTTCTGGGTTTCTTTAAATTGACTCATATCTTTTGACTCAGGAAAATTCTAACATATAACATACAAATGAAAAATCATTTATTAGAAGTCTACTGCAAAAATAAATAAATAAATACAATATGCCAGGTGCCGTGAAATTCTCTATAGCTAGGTCATCTACTGAAGACTCTCAGGCTAGGGCTTGTTTTCTTGTTCAAAGGTAGAGATTGGACGATGCTAGAAAGGTGTTCAAGATATCTTAGCACCAAAATGATACTCTCTCCCCACCATAATCAGCAGAGTCGGCATCCGAATGAGAAGAACTATGTGATTCAACTATGCTTAATATCCCTAAAGTCATCCTGCATGTAGCAAATGATAGCCGTGCAAAAAATGGATGAGAGGATTCTCCCCTGAACTGGCTGACTTTCAATCAGAGTCTCAGCCCCCTAATTTGGCTTGCAAGTAAATCAGTCTCTTGGAGAGCACCCTGTTTCCAAAGCAACCTGCTTCTCTTCTTTTCCTCCACAGCTGAAGGGCACCCCAATGTTCATGCTCTAGAGGATGCAGAAGATACACCCCTAATGATAAGTCTGGCTAGAATTTGGTTTTTAGGGAAGCAGTGTCGTGCCGTGGCTTAACACTCAAGCTGCAGAGTCGGACAAACCCAGATTGGCCTCTCAGCTCTGCCACTCTCCAGCTCTGTGAAGACAGACAAGCAACTTGACCTCTCCCAACCCGAGTTCCTCATCTGCAAAACAGGGATAACAGTCCCAGCTGGTAGAATTGCTGAGAGGATTAAATAAGATCATATGCTTAAAGTCCCCTGCACAGTCCTGATGCTTAAAAGACACTCAGTAAGTGCTTAATATTGATGCAGTTGCTGCTGTTACTCTGATAAGAATCCTTCTAGATCAATCAGGGTTCAGTGGGAGAAGCGAGACCACGAGGCATAGGTAGGTAGATTTGCACACACGGTTCATGCATCACGTGTACTTGACATGTATTGAATATGTGTATAAATGACACCTATTTAAAATACAAGTTATATAAATATATATTTAAATATAAATGACATGTATAAATAATTATGCATTTAAATATTAATATATAGCAAGGTATTGGCCTTATGCAAATGTGGGAGCTGAGCGACATGTTTGCAAGGCTGCTTTGTGAAGCTTTGGATGCCGAAGCTTGGTCCTCAGGGCAATCTGTTGAGAAGGGATAGGGGCTCTTAGGCAGGTGCCACACTGGGCTGGAGGCTGGGGACAAAGCACCCAGCGCTCCATGTTTCCATAGTGACCAAAATTGCCTGCCTAACTGACCTCCCTCCTGTCCCTTGTTCATAGAACCATGGTTTTGTTCATCTCTTGAGCATCAGAGGCTTCTAGATCCTTCCCTATTCCTGCATGTGGGTGTGAATCATGGTCGGCCTAAGGCACTCATAGTGGACATGGGGTGGACGTGTAATCCTGGCCAGTGGGGTTGGGGAGAAGAGGGCTGGCAGAGCCTCGGAAAAACATTTTCCTGATTGAAAAAACAGAACAACCCACAGGAGAGGACGCAGGCTCCAGTTCATCCCCTGGAACGGCAGGGTGGAAACGAGAGAGAAGCTGGAGAATTCTTGGTGGCCTTGCTGAGCTTCACTCAATTAACCATTCTGGAAGTGCCTCCCTCCAGAATTCTTGTGAAGCAACTTAATTTTTTTCTTGATATTTGAACCCTTTCCCGCAGGGCTTTCTTTGACTTCCAGGTCAAAGCAACCTGACTAATTTAGTCCTAGTTTCAACCCTGTGTGGATCCTATAGACCGTGATTCACTGTCCTCAAAGGCCACCAACATCCTCATCTTGCCTGAGCATCCTCCCTCCACACCCCCTTCCTTAGATTCCTGACAAAAGCCTAGCCCTCCTAAAAGTCCATTGAGTGACACCTTTTCTCCTAAACCTTCTGCAGCACCCTCCCAACAGGCCACGTTAAGGATGCCTCTTCATGCTCCCAGACTATGCTCCAACACCTCCATTTCTGCACTTTCTTCCCTACCTCCATTTCTAAATAAGTGCCTGAACTTATTTGAGAGTCTTTCTCCCTGACTGTATAATCCTCAGGACAGGAAGTATATCTTAGCCACTTCTGAATTCCCAGCAAAGAGTCGCTGAATGAAATCAATGTCTTAGTCAGCACCCATGACCTCCAGCCCCCGCATCTCTTAAAAAGACCATCAAATCATGGATGGTCTCCAAGTAGGACTCGGTGTAAAGACTGAGAGAGGGATTCAATGAACTTCTGAGCCTCCTTCTAGCTCGGTGACTATTTTAAGACTCTCAGATCAGAATATTGGCATCCGGTCCTAACCTAAAAGGCAGAATGATAGAGAATGGTCAGCAGCTTCTGTTTGATAAGGATCCAGAGAGGGCATTCATCCATTTGCTCATTCACCCAGTGCTGATTTACTGTGCACGTCCCATTCCGGGCCTGGCACAGGCACAGAATGCTAGGCACTGAGGGTTATAATGGGAAATGGGACAATCAGCCCTGTCTTAATGGAACACAACCCTTGGCAGGAAAGAGGGATGAACAAAAAAAAAAAAAAAATGCCTGTGATCGTGCTATAAAACTGGAGAGGCCATAAAAATCAAAACGAAGGTCTGACTCTGGGATGAGAACTCAGGAGATCCCTCCAAGAGAGGCGCCATCCAGGATAACACCTAAAACTGGAGAAAGGGGAGATAGCACGGTATTCCAGGTAAGAGCATATGCAGAAGCTCAGAGAAAAGAATATAGGAAGCTTGGAAAAGCTCAGTTTAGCTAGATCACAGGGTGAAAGTGGATCTGAGAATGTAGGCAGAGGCCATATTGCAAAGCATATGGCAAAGGCATAGTAAAGCATTCAGAATTTGTCCTGAAGGCAATGGGGAGCCATTGCAGGTTTTAGACAGGGAGCAGGCAATCATGGCTCAGAGCCAAGATATGGAAGAAGCTCTAGGAGAAAAAGGAACACTCAACTTGGACTAGTAGGAGTCACTAGGATTCTGTCAGTTAGGAATCTAAGGAAGGGATTGTGGACGGAAGAGGCTAAGGCAGAGTAAAGGCAAGATGAGATGTTGGTGGCCGTTTGGGGACAGTGAGCCATATATCTACAGAATCCACATAGGGTTGAAACTAAGACCAAATTAGTTAGGATGCTTTGGTCTATAAGTCCAAGAAAGCCCTGCCGGAAAGGATTTAATCATCAGGAAAAGACAGGCAGGCTCACTCCCATCTCGGGACTGTACCTGTCGCTCTCTTGGCCAGGAATGCTGTTCCTCCAGATTTATACACAACTCACTGCTTCTCATCCTCAGGCCACCACGGATAAGGAGACATCACCTCAATTTTAACATGTCCCCATCATCTACCATAGTGCCAGGAACTTGGCAGGACCTTGAGAAGTACTGAATGAATGGATTTATGTTTGAGTGACAGGGCACCAAACCACTCTCCATTCAGAAGAGCTTCTGCCCGGAGAAATAGGATGAATGGCCTCCCTCTTGCTGTTTCTCAAATAAGAAGAGAGTGGGGGAGGCTTCCCAATAAAAAGTCATCGTTTTTCCCTTTGGTGTGCTAAAACCATTTCCCCACATCACCTTCAGTTCACTGTGTGGGGAGGAAAAAGCAGATCCCAAATTCTTCAGGTGAAGGCAAGGCTTGGGTATTGACTGGCAAGTGAAGGGTGCTACAGGAGGCCCCTGGAAGTCTTGCATCTCTGGAATAGAGCTCAATAAATATTTGAGGGAAGGATAAAGAATGAGTCCACCAAACCAAAAAAGCTTGTTCCTGGTTGCCTGGAAAGCCTAATCCTTGACCCTAAACACTCCACGCCACCCCTTAGTATTTTCCAGGTGATTTTCAAGAGCTCAGTACTATGCTAACCCAGAGGAGCACTGGAGGAGACAGAGGTGGGATCTTCCGGGATCAGCAGGCTGGGTCCTGCATCAACCAGAGGTTGAAGCCAAAGTTCAAGTCCTGGCACAGTCTAACCCTAACCCAAGCCCTGTCTTCTCTCCCCTGCAGCTGACCTCTTGCTAGTAAAGGGACTTGGGCAAATCATGGACTCCTTACACCTTTGTTTGTTAATTTGTTTTTTTTTTTTTTAATTACATTAATTCCTGCTTCAATTACTCATTGCAAGAATTAAACACACACTAAATGTACTTGGCGCAGAATCTGGAACATGGCCAATGCCAAGATGATGAGCTATTAATGACATGAGTGGCTGTCCCCTGACTCTCCAGGTCTCGGTTTCCGCTAGTTAATGTGAGGTGGGGGACATGGCTTCATGGGTTTGTTTTGAGGATTAAGTAACTAGTTCTCAATCTTTGCTGCACCTTAGAATCAGCTGAAGAGATTGTAAAACTTGTGATGCTAACTAAGGCTGCCCACCCCTCCAAACCAAATTTGTCACGGGGTCCGACCTCTGTCATTTTTAACTCCCTAGATGATTCCAATGGGCAGCCAAACTGAAGGAACAGTGGAGTAAGTGAAGTCACATTTGTAAACACACAGTAGGCCCCTTTCTTCTGGACCTAAAAGGGCTCTGAGGGAACAAATCCTTGTAGGATCTGAGACCTCTGCCTCTTCTATGGTGATACAATCAAAACTGACAAAGCTTTTGGAAATCAAGCAATAGGTACCTGCACAGGTGAAGACAGGTGAACCCAGGAAATGCAAATGATCACAGGCAGATCATCCGTTGAGGATGCAAATGTTCTTGTGGTCCTTCTAGCTACTTCATAAGCCTGGATGAGGCTCCGGGAAGAGTTTACTTGAAAGACCTGCTTTAAATGATAGACACGGAGAGAAAGTTACCATCTCAACAGCAATGGCTCCCAAAACCAGCCCAGCAGAGAGGAAAAAGGGCTTGTTTTTGCTCTAATCAAAAAATAGATGATCTTTATATAAGGATTCATTATCTCAAAACTAGGTGCTACTTCTTTCCTTTGAAGAAACCCACCTGAAAGGCCCGGTGCAGGGGCGCAGTAAATTCTTCATATCAGTACACAAGGCATTTTTACTTGGCTTTCCATCTGCGGCTTTGGAGGCACTTTATAAATAGTGGATAATTAAGCTACCCAGCAGCCTTGTAAGGGATCTACACAGCCCCATCCTTCAGATGGATGAAATCACCCTCACCGGAAGACAGTGCTATCCATTATCCCAGGACCAGTCTTGGCGACTCCCACGGCTGAATCCACACCTGGGTGGAAAAGCCAGGCCTCGTTTGCTCTCTGCTCTCATCCACCCATCCATCCATCCATCCATTCATTCATCAGGCATTTATTGAGGGCCTACTGTGGGCTCCAGGTTTGGTAAGGAAATGCCAGCATCTAAGGACAGGGATTGTGCTTTACTCATAGCTGTAGGGTCTAGAACAGTGACTGACACATAGTAAGTGCCTCCAGCACTTTGGTTTAAAAAATTTAAGTGAACAAACCAAGAAACTGGGCCTTGAAGCAGTGGAGGGCACTCAACCCTGGAATCCTCTGTGTGCTGGTCACCACCGGCCTGAGTCCAGGGAGACACATCATCATCACACACACAAGTTACGTGAAGAGGGTTTATGGCTTACAGATAAACAGCAAGGGCTGTCTCAGCATCCTCATTCGTAAAATGACCCACTCTAAGAGCACCTTCGGGCTGGCACCAAACGCTGTACCCGGCACATCCCAATCACACCAGGGTCAGGTACTGTCGCCACTACCATCCCCGAGGCCATGCCAACACTCCAGTCCAGGCCTGCCAAACACCACGACCCACAACGGGGCTGTGTCTTCAAAACAGTGAAGGGCTCCATTTCCAGCATGTGAAGTCACCAAGTTTTTAGTGATTTTTCCTGGCAGTGCTAAAAAAACGAATATATAATCCCTTGACAAATTTTAATCCAAGAACTTCCTTTTTCTTTAATTATTAGTAAATGCCTTAAGCTGCAAAAAGTAAATAAATAAAAATTATAGAGACTAATAAAAATGAGCACCATTGAACTCCTCACCCATCTAGGGAGATGTTTACGTAGGCCAGTGAGAATCCCCCAAGCTCCCCCATCCCACCCCAGCCCATGTTCTTCCCCACCAAGAGGCAAATACTCACTGAATTTGATGTTAATCACTCCCTCAAGAGCTTTTATACATTTACTACATATGTATGAATTCCTATGTGTCAAACAGATTCCTTTGCCTATCCCTAAACTGTATATAAATAAGCTGCACCCTATAACACACATCCTTTGGCAACTTGTATTTTACTTAACATTGTTTTTAAGATAGATGCCGATTCGTGCGGCTCCAATTCATTCATTTTGACTCTTGTACGATTGCATCCATCACAGATCTATTGACATGCTCTCCTGTGGGTAGGCATTTCGGGTTATTAGTTTTGTTTTATTTTTTCAATTTTTTTTTGTTATTGCAAACAATGCATCAGTGAGATTTCCTATCTCCTGGTTCTCCACTGTATGAGAATTTCTCTAGGGCTCCATTTCTCAAAGTGTGGCTTGAGATCCCCTGGTGAAGAATGAGGTCATTCTGGTGGCTTTGTGGTCAGTGCTACCTTTTTTTGTGTGTGTGTGTGGGCAAAAAAGAATATAAAATATTAGACTGCATCGTATAATAAGAGTGTATGTATTGCCTCATAAAACTTTTGTTTCAATTATAGATAAGTGTATGCCAGATGGCAATATAGAATATATTTCTTACTGGCAGCCGCAGCCAAGATTTAAAAGAAAAAGTCTAGAAAACAGTTCTCCAGGGCCCCTGCTGAACAAAGTGAGGTCATAGTAGCAGCGATCTTACCTGGGAGTTGGTTAGAGAGGCAGAGCCTCGATTCCATCCCAGCTCTGCTGAATCTGCATCTGCAGTTTAATCAGATCCCTAGATTCTTCATCTGCCCATTGAAGGCTAAGCAGCAGTTCTCTAGAGACATACCAAAGAGTGGAATTTCATACCATAGAAGGTGTCCTTGTTTCTTTTACTTGGGTAGGTTGTCACCAAAAATGCTCTCCACCCTGGTTATACCAAAGAGTTCCTGTTTCCGTGAGCTTTTCTTCACGGTGACCAACATGCCTGACAAGAACCACGTAGACACGGAAAAGTTTATTTTGGCTCGTGGTTTCAGAGGTCTAGTCCGTGGTCAGCCGACTCCATAGCTCTGGGCCCAAGGCGAGGCAGGACATCATGGTGGAAGAAAGCCCAGAACAGGGAGCCAGGACGCACAGAGAACTCCATTCACCAGGGTTAAAATATAAACCTCTGAGTCACACCTCCAGCCACACCCTACCTGTCTACAGTTACCACCCAGTTAATCCATATCAGTGGATTAATCCACTGAGTAGGTCACGCCTTTCATAATCTAATCATTTCACCCTGAAAGTTCTCACCTGGCCTCACACCTGAGCTTTGGGGGCACACCACATACCCAAACCATAACAGTTCCTTTAAAGATCTGCTTTCCATGTTAAAGTTGGAGCAAGGTGTCATTAGATCCAGGCATTCTGCAGCTACAAAGCTGGGGAGGGGGATGCTTTTTAAATCATAGTCTCTCTTTGCTGCTTTCCTGTGACTCTGTCCTTCTCCATCTCTCTCGAGTAACCAAGGCCCTTCAGACGCTCTGCTTCTCACGAGGCCCTGGCTCCACATTAGCGGAGCCATCTCCCTGGGCTTCCTCTCTCCACGCCGGCTCTCCCTTGTCCTGGGGTTTCTAGGCCTGGCCTCCGACTCACAACCCCACGTCCACTTCCTTATGCAGGTCAACATAATAATATGTCTCTCTGCTGGAAGCCACTGCTTACTGGGTCTATGACAGACCCACAGCTGTGCTAGGGACACTCCATACCACAGAGAGACCACTGTTGTCCCCATTTTATATCATCAGTCCAAGCTGCAGTCTGTCACTGATGACATGTGGGTGGGTCTTGGTGAACCAGAAGGCAGGAGCGATGTCACAGACAGGCCAACTCGGCTCTTTTCCTTGTGACCACCTGGTCGTTGAGAGGATCCCTCACCATGGACTTGGGAGGATCACAGGAAAATTCAGTTTCAAGAAAATCCCCTGGATACCTGCTCTGGAGAAGCATCAGATGAATCAACCAGTACAAAGCTCAAGGACCACGACATAGTATTCTAAATCTTTATTGAAATGACAAATGGATTCCTAGAATCTCTGCAGGCTCTCAAGAGAAAATAGACTCATAAAGGTATCAAAGCAATTACACAGGGGGGAGGGCATTTCATTCACTCCATAGGAAAAATCTTGCCAAGTAGAAGGAACATTAGATGCAAAGGGATTTCTCAGACCCAACTACCTCATGATGTAGATGGGGGGATGCCATGCTGCTCTGCACATAGATGAGCTTCGGGGTTACATTTCTTGTCCAAAGCCCCATATCTAACAAGTGACTGCCCAGAAGCAGAACCCAGACTTCAACTCCTGCCTAGTTCCAACAAATGGATCATTACTTATTGATACAGGAAATGCCCCAGCACTTCAGAGACCCCATGAGTATATGTTCTCCTCAGAGTGGCAACCCGGGGTGGCCTGCGTCTTAGATTCCTGTTCCGGTTCAGCAGCCCCTGGGATCTTACATCCCCTTGGAAGCCGTGGCTGATGACTGGTTTGTGGGCACAACACCCATTTCCCTTGCCTGGAGGTGGAACACATCCTGAGCTGTGATTTCTACTCCAGAGCTCCCTGCAGGGTCAGGCTAGGACTGGAACCTCACCAGAAATCACGTCCTCTTTTGGTTTCGTCCATTTTCTTTGTCCTCCCTCACCCATAAACATTTCTGAATAAATAAACAAGTTGCACACAGCTCTTTGCCCCTATTCTGCTTGCTGCTGGGAGAACCCAGGCTAACACACCTACCCGACACCCATTTCGCTTCTAGCAACAGAACCCAGGTTTTCTTTGGGGGAAACTACCTTCTCCCACCCTTAGTCTCTGTGCTTTGGTTAAAGCTGATGATCTCATCTGCTCACCTGCCCAGCTTGAAGGAAGGACACACCTCCAGACCTGGCCAATCAATTTGTTTCTTCTACCCATGACTGTGGTTGATTGGTTGAAGGACAAGGGCATGATCCTGGTTGGTCCAATTGGGACCCAAACCCATAACTCTTGCTCTATAGAGAAAAAGGAAGTCCTGTTGCCCTGGGTGTGTGGGGAGTATCTGCATCATGAGCTGGGACCACCACTCCAGTGGGACAGGGCTTCCTGGGATTGAAGCCCCCCATGAATGAGCACAGAGCTGAGAGAGCATAGAGAGGGACCAGATGACCACCTCATATAAGCACTTAGATCCAGTTGTACCTGACCTTCAAGTCTGCCTTGGAGGTTGATCCACTCCTTGACTCTTGGAGAGTTTTGCTCCCCACATACCCTCATCTCAAAACGACACTATGAAATAGGAGCCATTATTATCCCCCATTCCATAGATGAAGACATTAGGGCTCAGAGAGGTGAAGCCATTTGTTCAGATCCCTCAGGGGCTTTAACCAAAATCAGGCCCTGGAAAGAGAGGCTCAGAGTGGGACTGTGCCCTCTTCCCACTCCCTCATGCTCACAATATACAGCACAAAAGAGTGAGCAGTACATGCCTGCTGAATACATGGGTAAATGAATGCCCGAATGAAGGTTGAAAGGAAAATCAAACAGGATTTTCCAACTTTCAATATTTTTTAGGGGGTGGAAGATGGTCAAAACTGATCAAGACAGGCACGGTGGTAATCCCAGTGACTCGACCCCAGAGACTGAGACAGGAGGATCACGAGTCCAAGTCCAGCCTCAGCAACTGAGTGAGACCCTCAGCAACTTAGCAAGACCCGGTCTCAAAGACTAAAAGGAACTGGAGGTATAACTCAGGGGTAGAGTACCAAAGTTCAATCCCCAGTACTGCCAAGAAAAAAAAAAATACTGATGAGAAATCATCCTTCAAGTCTCAAATTTCCACAAAGCTCTAAGGATGGGGACACTGGGGTATCTTGTTCTGGAATCCAAGAAAATTAATTTAGATCTCACTGTGCCCCTTATTTCTAGAGCATTCCATCTAATGATACAAAGGAAAAAACCAAAGGCCTTGGAATTAGATCCAAGGTCAAATCCTTAGTTGATTACTTGTGAGCTACATGACCTTGAACCAGTCACTTGGCTTCTCTGGGACTTTTTTCTCATCCACAAAAAAATAAAAAGACAATTCACAGATGCACCTGCCAGGTGGGATAGACGCACATAGCGAGTGAGAGAAGATGCACATAGTGGGTCCTCATCAAACCAGCTCCCGTCCGCCCATCTCTGTGCTGTCCTATAACTCAGATTTCCTCACATTTAAGACACAGATGACAATAACCCTTCTGGTGTGAAGCGAACTGAATCGTTCTAGAAGTCCTTTCGCATGGTAGCCACCAGCCAGCTGCTTCCCTGGGGCCCTGGGAGCTTAAATGGGACATTGCATTCGAAAATGCTTAGAGGGCCTTGGAAGAAAAGGGGCGAGAGAATCCAGCGGGTTATTATTAGACATGGAAAGGGGAGCGCCGAGCCCACACACGCCTCTCCTATAATCAAACTGACATTGAGGTTTACAGTGCATTCAACGCTGCGTTCCAGTCCAGGGAGCTAAAAATGGAAACCTGTGAAAACAGAGGCTGGGTTAAAACCCGAGCAGCAGTGGTGTGTGCTCAGCCGACTCCCAGGGCCAGAGAGCAGAAAGGATGCCCCCTCCCCGCCCGGGCCTTCACCACCCAAGCTAGGGCAGCAGAGGGCCTGGGGCAGGCCAGGACACCGCCCCACCTACCAGACTCCCTCGTGGGCCTCAGTCCTGCAGCCTTGACGGCTCTGACAAACAGCCATCCAGAGGACAGCCAGTCCCTGGGCAAGTTATTTCACTTCAGGTGTCCTCAGTTGCCCTACCTGGAAGATGAAGACCCTATAAGGTTTGTTGTAAGGACCTAGTGAATTCAGACTAATTGAGGACTCCTTCTCAAAAATGCTAGAGGCCAGAAGTATTTCTGATTTGGGATTTGGGAATACTGGCATATACATAATGAGACTGAGGATGGGATACAGACGTTGAAATGCACAATTCACTTACACACAGGGCCTGACAGTAATTTTGAACGATGGTTTCCGTGCATCCAGCAACCCATCACCGGAGGCCGGCTGTGGAATTTTCCATTTGTGATGTCATGTGGGCACTTGACATTTTTTTTTATTTTGGACTTGGGGATGAGGGATGTTCGAGGGACACGTGAAAGAGTTTGCAATAGATGACTTATGTTGCCGAGGGTCTGCTTAGCCTCCCTCCCAGCCTGCCCTCTGCTGCCCCACCCCCCCAGCCACCCTCTCCCCAGTATCCCTAAATCTCACTAATTTCTTCCTAATCTATCCATCCTGTCAGCCTACATTCCAAATCCTTTGTCTGGTTACCTACACATGTGCTGGGAGACTCATGGATTGATTTATTGGGCACCTACTATGTGCCAGGCACTGTCTGAGGTGTGAGGCTATCGTTGTGAACAAAATAGACAAAATCCTTGCCTTTGTGGGACTTCCATTGTAGGACATAATGACCATGTAGATTTTCTGATTCTATTACCATAACTACATAACAATGAATGTTTTTTAAATTTGTCTTTGTACCTCCTAAAATCAGCTCCTGGACTAGGAGAATCCTAGTTGCTGCTTCAGATATGCAAATCTTGCCCACTGCTCCAGGGCAGGAAGACCCCCACTCCCTCCCCCTGGAGCACCCAGCTGGTCACTCTCCTAAAGCTCAAAGATTTTCTTAAATAAAATCTGGTTGCCTGGAGTTGAAAAACCAGGCCACCCATCTCTCACATTTTTCCCCCACAGAGTCTGTCCTCATGTCCAGGAAGCTGAGATTTCTTCAGCCTGATCAACTCAGTCTGCATCTTCCCCTGCAGAAGGTAAGATGCTGTTTCTGTGTCTGACCTCAGATAGAGCTGGCCTTGGGGACCCAAGGGCAGATGTTCTAAATGAACAGCACTCACCTGCCGGAGGAGAATCGGGGATGTCTTGGCCTTTCTAATTCAGGGCCCACACAGTCCCGGGGAAAGGAGTCCACAGTGAGCTTGCAGCATCTGCAGCGGGAAGCCGGGGATGCAGAGCACGTCAAAATAAATGGGCCTCAAACCTCTCCCAGGGACATTCTTGTCCTCCCACCCAGCCTCATGGAAGGCGTGCAATGGCTGGGAGTCTAAAGATCTGATCTATCGAGGGCAGTGGCCACTGACCACGGAAGAGGCACTTACCATACTGAACCTCATTCTTCTCTGTAAAAAGGAGACCAAAATAAAATCCCTTCAGATCTGAGAGGTTTCCCTGAAAGGAAAGGAAAGAGTGGTCACACAGGTATTGCGTAACCGTCATTTACTAACTGTGTCCCCAACCTCTCTGTGCCTCACTTTCTTCATCTGGAACATGGGCTTAAGCAGAACTTTCCTCTCAGATCTACTGTAAAATAAATAAGTAAATAAGGTCAGATGGCTGCATCTGCACCTGACCTGAGGGGTTCTTGGGAGAGGAAATCCCCACCAATCTAGAAGGAGGAGGCCACTCCAGAATTCCATAAGTTTACACAGTATTTGTAAAATTCCGACTGGCACTAATTAGCTCAAAACATGTGGCTGATGCTCAAGCCGATCTCAAATCCATGAGCTCAGAATCTGGGAATTCCTAGATGGTTCTACTGAGCAGCTGAAGCTGAGAACCACCCCCTGGAGGGGGTTAAAACCCCTCTATACCAAAGTCCTCAGCGCTGCCTGGAGTCTAGAGCCACCCAGGGGAGCTTTTAAAAACTCTCTACCCCAGAGTAATCAAATCAGGAATTCTGATTACAGCACCCAGCACCCCAGCTTGGACCTAAATACAGGCAAGGTCGAGGACTCCCCACCACCCCCAACTCTAAAACAATCAGGGTCCATGTGAGGGAACAGAATCTTGAATATATACTCGATGACTCTAGAGAGCCAGTTACTTAAACAGAGTTGTTAGAAGGATTATGGGAAAGAAAGCAGCTCTAAACCAGAAGCTCAATGAATGGCGGGCATATCTATGTTCATTTAATCCGCCCCAAATGTGGCTAAGATCCCAGACCCTGGGGCCCACTGGGGTTCCAGTCCCAGGCCTGCTGCTTGCTGAGTGTGTGGACAAGGCAGCTCACCTCTCTGCCTCAGTCAAGTGTATATGATGGGGATGATCATTTCTGTCCCGCAGGGTTGTTATGAGGATGAAAGGACAGAAGGGGGCGACACTGAGTAAGAGCTGAATCACTGAATAAGGCCTATGATCCACATCACCCAGGACTGAAACCATTTTACACAGGAGAAAATGAGGCTTCAACAAGGTTGATGGACATATTATTACTCATTTAATCCCCACGGCAAATTAGGAGGCAGGTACTGTAATCATCCCCAATTCAGAGTTTAGGAAACAGACTCAAGAGGATTTAGAACTCTTCCCAAGGAACCAGGAGGTCTGGGTGCACAGAGGCCACCAAAGATCAGTTCTCAGTGGACAGGAAGGCAAGGGAGCTTGTCACAAGAGGCACAGGGTTGTCTGTTTGGAATTTTTTGTATGTTTTATTTTGCTTTGTATTTTTGTTTTGTTTTATTTTGTTTTGCTTTTGGTTCCTAGCTCCATAAAGAAAGCCCAGAGCCCAGAGGAAAGGACAGAAGCAATTTTCAACACAACATAAAGCAGAGCTTTCCAACCTTCAAAAGAAAGGCAGCCTTCGCCATTAAATAGCATGTAGGAATTATTAAAAGCAGCTAGCCCCGGGGAGGTGGTGACAGAGGGGTGGGTGGAACAGCCCCAAAGAGCCTACTTAAAACCTCTACATGCCCTGAGCTCTGAGAAGATTATATAATTCAATGTTTTGTTTTTTTAAAAAATCAAGCCAAAACATAAGGAAGGAATGCCAACAAATGCTTTCTTTGAAATATCTAATTCCTTCCCCCCATAAGAAAAATGGGGGGAGAAGGGAGGGGGGATTTCCTGTTTCTCCTTGTTTGACTTTTACACAAGGAACAGGCACTACGTTTTTATAAAATAATAAATAGGATTTATTTTAAATGATTTGGAGGGATACTCATGATGTCATGACCAGCGCAAAAAATGACCTAACATGGCTGTTTGACCTTTGTCCTTTTTACATTTATTTTTATGTGCCAAAACTTGATAGGAGATGGTGTTATAGATGGTTTTTATTATCTCCTTCCTACTTTTTTTTCCCTGCAACTCACATGAGTCAGCTATATAATAAGAAAAAATAAATAAAAGTATTCTTGAAAAAAAAGCTGATCTTTGCTGAAGGTTGAGCTTCAAGGCTAGAAAAAATTCAAGCAGAGGCAGGAAATGGGGACCAGGGGGGTGTCAGTTTTGGAGAAGATGTCAGAAACGTGAACTCAAAGAATCCTGGATACAGGATGCTCTGATTGCATGTGTCCCTTTGAATTTATTTGTTGGAAACAATCCTCAAAATCCTGTTCATAGTATTTGGAGGTGAGGTCTTTGGAAGGTAACTGGGATTAGATAAGGTCATAAGGGTGGGGCCCCCCACAATGAAATTAGTGGCTTCATAAGAGGAAGAGAGCTTAGCTCACACGTTGGTCTGTCCCACCATGTTATGATGCAGCAAGCAGGACCTCACCAGGTGTCAGCACCTTGCACTTGAACTTTCCAGCCTCCAGAACTGTAAGCCAAATAAACTTCCATTCTTTATAAAGTACCCAGACTCAGGTATTTTGCTTTAGCAACAGAAGACAGACCAAGACACAGATTCTGAGGTTTACGAAACCTGAGTAGCCAAGCCACCCATGGGTAGACTGGTCAGAAACAAGGACAACAGGAGGGGGAATCTGGAACAATGAAAAAGATAGTGGGTTTCTTGTAATTTCATAAAAGTGGAAGTTGTCTGCCTGAGAACTCTGAGAAGGGCAGCATTGGAAAGTTTGGTGGTTTCTTACTTGAAAGTGATCAGTAAAGCTTGACAGAGAAAAAATATCCCCAGACACCAAGTCCTGCCCAGTGTTTCTCAATCTTGGTTGCACTTTAGAATCAACTGGAGAGCTTTTAAAAAAACATTAATGCCCTGACCCCACCCTAGCCAATGAAGTCACACTCTCTGGGTATTGAGCTTAGGCATTCGCTTTTTTTTTTTTTTTTTTTTTTTTTAGTGAATAGACTTAATTTTTAAGAACAGATTTAGATTCACAGCAAAATTGAGTAAACAGTACAGAGTCCCATGTATGTGCCCCTACACATGCACAGCCCCCCCCCCCCCCCGCTTTCAAATATCCTGCAACAGAGAAATAGATTAAGTCAATGAACTAACTCCAACACATCATCATCGCCTAAGTCCACTCTTGGTGCGGTACACTCCATGGTATTAACAAATGCATGATAGCATGGACTCCCCATTGTAGAATCGTAACAGGACAGTTTCCCTGTCCTAAAGAATCTTCTGTGAGCACCAGTAGTTTTTGAACATCTCAGGGAACTCTAAGAGATAGCCAAGTGTGAGACCCACCCACCACTCTAACCCACAAGAAGAGAGTTTGTTATCAGCGTTGGACTGGGACCTGGAAAAGCACTTAGCCTTGGGAGAAAAATGAAGAAGAAGTGAGTTTTAAAAGAGAGAGGGGAACAAAGAAAGATCCTAGAGATAGAAAAGTAGTGTCCTTAAAAACTAGGGAAAGGGAGAATTTTGAAAAGAAGATGGAGCCTGGCACAGGAGTGAAGGAAATTAAGACCTGAGGACAAGAAGAATGGAGAACTGTATTCACAAGATGTACAGTGGCCCCGGCAAGTTCAGATTCGATAGCACATTTGATAGGATGGGGTACGGAAGCAAATGCTTGGGGTGAGAATCGAGTGGGCCATGGAATGGAAGCTGCAAATATTTGTCAAAGAAGAATGGAATAATGTGGCCCAAAAGAGGAGGAAGTTCAAGGAAAGTCTTTTCTTTTCAACAATATTGGGCATATAAACCAGAGGGTAGGCAAAGAAAGGATCTGTAAAGAGCAGAGATCCAAGATGCTGGAGAGAGAGGCGTATTCTTGGCACAAGACTTGGACCATCAGAGATGAGACAAAGAACAGAGGTGATTTCACTTGTAGGAGAAACCCTCCCACGTCCAAGGTTGCAACGATGGAAGAAGTGGTAGTGAGGACGTGTTTCAAGGCAGAGATGTCACCTGAAGAAATCCAGAGGTGGTGGCGCCAATCTCTGAAGCCCAGTGGAAGCCAAGTTCATCTGCTGGGACCTGAGAAGGAAGACTGGACGGGAGCTAGGGCCTAGGGGCTGGAGCAAGGTTGCAAAAGAAAGGATTCTTGGGAGGACATTGACAGCCTTAGTACAATGCCTGGAACTGAACACGGACTAGTTAATTTCATGGTTAGTTACTTGGTTGGTTAGTTCGTCAGTTGCTTTCCCATCTCATCCTCCCCAGTCTTTCGTGCATGCTTCCCGGGATCACCTCCCAGACAAACTCCCAACACTCCAATCCTTGTCTCGGGCCCTACTCTGGTGTGGACCCAAAGACACTTGCTACTCACTCCCTGTGAGCTCCATGAGGGATGCGCTGGACTCCAGGACACCCTACCCAGGTCCTCCCTCAGGAAAGAGTGACTCACTCTTCCAGCTGCTAAGCTTGCTGCCCTGGGCTCTCATTCCCCCGCAGGGTTTGCTTCAGCTGTTTTGCCCAAAGTCATTCCCAAGGCTGCCCATGTCGAATCACTGGTTGGCCTGGTTCCTCACCACCAAACTGGGACAGTCCTCAAAGATCACCCAGTTTCAAAACTCCCTAGAGAGTTGGCCGGGCCCTCCATGCACCGCAGCACAGTGCCCCCCTCTTCCCAGTCCTGCTGTGGTCCTTCCACCTAAAGATCTTGATCCAAGAGCTCTCGCTAAGACACCTGCTGCACGTCAATCTTCGCCTCAGAATCTTCTTTCCAGGACAATTTCTCGGGTCTAGACAGTGCCTGGCCCAGAAACAATAGATAGATAACAGGAGAACTGATGACTTGATTAATTGATTGACTGCAGGATGAGGAAGCTCTCTGTTGAAACTCTACAGGTCTCATCTGTGATATCTAGACAAGGGGAGTCCCCCTGCCACCTGTTCACAGTGTCTCTCCACCTTTTAGAAGCCTGGGCACATTGCTACTTGTTTTAATCAGCTTTTTTTTTTTTTTTCCTGCTGTGACTAAAAGACCCAACCAGCACAACTGTAGAGAAGTAAAAGTTCATTGGAGAGCTCACAGTTCCAAGGACTCTATCCATAGAGAGCCAGCTCCCTTCCTCGGGGCTCGAGGTGAGGCAGGACATCATGGCGGAAGAGTGTGGCAGAGGGAAGCAGCTCACACCATGATCGGGAAGGAGAGAGAGTCTCTACGCTCCAGGTACAAAATATATACCCCAGGGGCACGCCCCCAAAGAGCCACTGCCTCCAGCCACACCCACCTGCCTCCTGTTACCACTCAATTAATCCCACCAGGGATTAGTTAACTGATTAAGTTAAGGCTGTAGCCCAATCATCTCTCCTCCAAGCCTTCTTGCATTGTCTCACACATGATTTTGGGGGGGAAACCTCATCTCTAAACCATAACACTATGAAAGGCTTGCTGCTAGACAGGAGTTTCCAGGGGCCTCGGTGAGGGTAAAGCATCCCATGTTGGGAAAGCATCTCATGTTGTAGGGACAGGTGAGGCCAGGCACCGAAGATAGCAGGAAACAGTTTTATTTGGCTGCAGCCAGGTTCAGAGGTGCAGCCTTTGCTGTAATCAATTAATCCCCTGAACCTCGAGTTCAGGGAGTTTCAGAGTTTTATACCCAGCGTGTAAGGGGAGGGGCTCAGAAGTTCACAGTCTGCAGAAGTTCACATAAAAGCAGCTTTTCTTTCACTGTTTTGGGCACGTTAACTCTTCAAGGACAACACCTGAGAAGGGGAGAGTTTCTCCCCTTTCTTTACTCCCCCTGCCAGCTGTTACCATGGAGCCCAATTGTAACTTAACTTAAAAATGTAGACATCTCTGTGAAGCCCAGCTCAAGGCCAGAGTCCTTGTTTGCACATTTTTTCAAAGTACTATATTGGATACATTTGTGAAAAACTAGTAAGAGGTGCCCAGCACTTGGAGTGCTGGTATCTTCTTGGCCAGTGGCCAAGTAAAACAGGGTGACACAAAAATAGGAAGTTTATCTACATTGGACTCTTTTGCTGACAGTCCTAAAATCAGCCATGGCGAAGATTCCTGGAGAGGCCCAGTTAAGACTTTTCCGTGGAGAAAGGGGGTGCCACTTCACTCATAGTTCACCTTCTCCTGGCACCGACCCAAGGCTCCAAAGCAAAAACCAACCTAGTCCATGAGCAGCTCAAGCCCTTGACCTCCCACTCATGGTTTTGATGGTGTTCAAGAGGGTCCAGGTGGGCATCCAGAAGATAAAAGGCCATTGGAAATTGGAGCTGAGGCTGAAAGGAGTACTGAGCTGAAAATAACCACTTTTCCCTGGACCTGGGTCTCTCTATATTCGCTTAACTGTCGGAGGCTGGGAACTGAACATGTTCTGCTTCCCACCTACTGAGAAGGATTGGTCTCCACCTGCCCTTGGCCCAGCAGCAGAGAACTGGCAGACTAATGGTGGGGCTCACAAGACTGACCTCAATAGCAACATCTGCTTGGGATGAGGCCACGTCAGATCAGCATGCACAGAACAGCTGCCAACAGCTACGTCCAAACACTGAAGAATTTCTTGACTCTGGGCAATGAAGTCGCAATGCTTATTTTAGAAAGCATTAAGCACCAGATCTTCTAAATGAGCAGACCCTTTGACCAGAAATTCCTCTTCTGAAAATGCATCTGATGCTGAATTTGCCGCAAGAATGTTCACTTAAGCATTTTTTTTTTTTAGATAATGGCGAAAGATTGGAAACAACCTAAATGTCCACCTGAAGGGGATCTGTTATATGAATTACGGTCTAACATGTCAGGAAATATATATTTACTGGCAATTAATAACATGCCCCTAATGTACTGTTAATTTTCTCTCTCTTCTCTCTCTCTCTCTCTCTCTCTCTCTCTCTCGGATCCTAGATCCCCTCTATGTCCCCTCCCATTCTCCATTACCCATACTGATAGTCCCTAATTATGTTAACTTCTTCAAGGGTGGGGGGTAGCAGACATGTTTCAGCGCCCCCTCTCCCCACCCTACTCGTCTCCCACATTCCTTATCTGAGGAGAAACCTTTAACCTGTAGGGCAGGTCTAGGCAGCCATATTGATTCAGGTGGCCCTGCCTTCCACAGTCACAGGTAATTGGGTCCAGAGCCCAGCCCTGATTCAAAGAAAACCAAACCTTTTTTTCCAGTAATTAACCAGTCCTTAGATTCTCATTCCTTCTCCTTCTCTTTCTCCCCCTCCCTCTCTCTTCCCCCACCCCCGCCACCCACCCCGTGATAGACCATGGAGGTTACGGAGGGTCCCTTTGGCAGCTATATTGACTCATGACCAGACAGAGAAAGCCGCTCAAGAGGAAAAGGGTATAGAAACACAGAGAAGAACATGTGCATCCCGGGTAGAAAGGGGGTTTGCTCTGAGGACACTTTACCAAGTACATTAAAGGGATTGTTATTTATCCTTACACAAAACCTAGGAGGGTTACAAGTGATCACCGTTTAACAAACAGGAAAACGGAAACTCAGAGTAAGTTACATCGGGGTTAATCTTGGGTTTTCAGTTTTTAGGACCAGTTGACTCTTTGTTGTGGGAGATGCAGGGGCTGAGCTGTGCACGGGAGGGTATTTAGCAGAACCTCTGGTCCCTAACACTAGATGCTCATAGAAGTGTCTGCCCTGTCACCCCAGTTATGACAACCAGAAATATCTCCGGACATTACCAAATGTCCCTGAGCCACAGACCTGTGGGATGATCTCAGAAGAATATCTGAGTCCAGATCCCTGGATCAGGTGGTCACTTGTGGTCACACAGCTGGCCAGGGGTGGAGCTGGGATTCCAACCTCACCTAGGTAGGTTAAAAACACTGTGCTTCTGCCTCTGATTTAAAATGATATGTTAATGGTGTTGAGAACTATCATGACATAATTTGTTTCTTTCTTGTATTGGGGATTGAACCCAGCAGTGCTTTACCACTGAGCCACATCCCCAGCTCTTTTTATTTTTTATCTTGAGACAGGATTTTACCAAGTTGCTTAGGGCCTCCCTAAGTTGCTGAGGCTGGCCTCAAACTGTGATTCTTCTGCCTCAGCCTCCTGAGACACTGGAATTACAGGCATGCACCACCATGCCTGGCCCATGACATAATATAAAGTGAAAAAAATATAGGCATTACAAATTCAATGATCCAAGGTACAAGTCAGAGGAAAAAGGGACACCCTAAAACACTGACCATAAGTTAGTCTGTTTGGTGGGATTTAAGGTGACTGTCCCCTTGATTTTTTTTCCTCTATTTTTCAAGATTTCCACAATGAGCCTCTATGATTTTATAATCAATAAATATTTAAAATGATATTAAATCCCACTTACCAAAAGAAATTAGCAAACATTTTTGAAAAGAGCTCGGTGGCTTTGGGTTTAGTGTGCCTTAATTATATCGACTGGCTCAACTGCTGATTTTCCAAACCCCATGCAAATTCACACAGCAGGGCCCCACATTCAGAAGAGCAGATCTGTTTTCCCATTTCGTCGTAAGCCTGGTTCTGGGCTCCAGCTAAGAGCAATCACTCTCTTCTCCGGGTCTCCCCCTTTCAAATGGAGAATTCTGCACGTTGAGCAGACAATTTAATTGTCCCAGAAGAAATTTGTGGAGTGGTGGAGGGATTTTTTTTTCCCCTCTCCATTTTCAGGGAAGAAAATTGAGCTTTCAAGGAACAGGCTGCCCAGATGAAATTAAACACGATGCAAAACTCCACTCTCCTTCCATGTTCAGCAACACACTCACAAAGACACTGATGTCCCACACTGGCGAGGAGTCTGGAATCTGAATCTGCAGAAGGCACCTTTGCAAGCCTGGGGTCTGGATGCCTTCCCAGCATCCTCTGCCACTGGTCTCTTCTAAAAGCAAAAGAGCACAGTGATGGTTTTAGAGTTATACACCCTTGGGCTTGCTTTCAAACCCTCCTCTCCATACATACTTCCTACCTGTGTGCACTTGAGCTGGTGATGTCACCTTCAGAGACCAGGAACCTCAGTTTTACTCAGCGGACATGACAGTCCCTACCCACAGGGCTGTTTTGAGTGCCAAATGAGATGTGAGAAATAAAGTGAAGCGAATATACAATGCATACAACCAGAAATATGAAAAATTGTGCTCTATATGTGTAATAAGAATTGTAATGCATTCCGCTGTCACATATAAATTTAAAAAAAAAGAAAGTGAAGCATAGTGACTGACATGTGGTGGCTCTCAATAAGGGGATGCTACCGTTTGTGCTACTAATGGCTACTAAGTGGGGGACATAGACAACCTGTGGAGTGGGATAGATTCTTATCTCTTTGAGTTTCCTGTTGCTGATGTAACAAATTACCTTAACTCAATGATTTTTTTAAAAAAGACAAATTTATTATCTTATAGTTCTGGAAGTCAGAAATTCAAAATGAGTTATTTAGGGCTAAAGTCAAGATGTCAGTAGAGTTGTGGTCCTGGGGAAGAATCTAATTTTTTGCTTTTACCAACTTCTAAAGACTTTCTACATTTCTTGTCTGGTAATCCCTTTCTCCCTCCCTCTCCTTCTCCCTCTCCTCCTCCCTCTCCTCCTCCCTCTCCTCCTCCCCCTCCCCCTCCCTCACATCTCCTTCTCAGACCCACCTGTTCCTCTTCTAAGGACCTTTAAGATTACATTGGGCCCATCCAAATGATCCAGCAAAATCCTCCCAGCTCAAGATCCTCAACTTGGTCTTCTTGGTAGAGTCCCTTTTACCATATAAAGTTCCATATTCACAGGTTTCAATGGTCTAGATGTGGACATGGGGGGGAGGGGCGTTTTTCTACCTTGCACAAGGGATAAGAAAGGAGTCAATTCTCGTCACCAAACAGCTGCAGCTAGTGGACACTGGTAACACAACACCCTGCATATGTGAGGGCTTAAAGTCACTTTAGCTGGCCTGGTAGCTTATTGAACACTTACCAGATGCCAGGCTCCCCATAGGGGCACCAGATACTGCCAAAGGGGACGGTGACGTTTGAGAATCTTCTCCAGGTTAATAAACACTTCTATCTGCTTTATATATTGAATTGCATTTTTAAAAAATATCCTACTCCATTTAAACATTTTTGGGAAGCTCTGATCAGCCAAATGATCTCATTTTAATGATAAAGTGAGATCCAGGGAGATCCTCATAGCAAGGCAGGGGACAAGCATTCTGTAAAAAAGTAATTGTTCTATTATACCCTGGTGGCCATGGGGCCCCTGAACAAGCCAGTTCGTCACTGAGAAATTACTATAGAAGTAGCACATAGTGGCCAAGGGCATGACAGTCAGGTGCACACGCAAGTTCAAGTCCTGCCCAGACACTTTGATGGGCAGTGTTTCTAAAACTATTGATCTCAGGTTAAATGAGATAATGCACAAACACCAATTATCACAGCACCCAGCCAACCCCACAGGCTGCCATTGTTGATGAACTGATATTATTCTTGTTATTATTTATATATGTTTCTTAACTCTCCATCTATACTGTAAGTTCTTTGAAAGTAGAATCTGATGTGATCTGTCATTGTGACACAGCTGAGAGCCCCATTCCCTGTCTTTATCTGAGCAGCTTCTATGTATACCTCAGGTCTGGTTTGGTTGTCAGGAAAACTGAGAGTCTCTGAAATAACCCTTCCCTAAGGATGCCACCCCAGACCACCTGCAAGGCACTGGGTCTCCTGTTTTACTCTCTCAGAGGACCCCAAACACTCTTTGTAACCATCATCCCAATTATGAAATCATTATTTATGCAATGATTTGTTTGATCCCTGACTTCGACAATGCAAGCTACAAGGCAAACTCTCCAAGGACAGCAGTTAATTGGGGCCATGTGACTAATTCTGTCTCATGGGCACATACATGTCACTTCTGGGCTGAAACACTGAAAAGTTGGCATGGTAACTCTCTAGTGACCAATTTCCCTGAGGCAGTGATAGACAATGTTAAAGCAGCCTGGGTCCCTGAGTGACTCTGTGGAGGAGCGCCCTCTGTTGACCTACATTGGATGTGTAGCATGAATGAGGAGCAGGAGAAATCTTTGCCGCATTAAGTACGTGGCATTTCAAAGTTAATGTGTTACTGTAGCACGATCTAATGCATCCTGACCAATACATTACTGTATTCTCAGTATCCAGCAGAGTTGAGCACATGAAAAGTACTCCATATATATTTGAATATTTGTTAAATGAATTAATTGACTTCTGAAAGCACAGATAAAAGTCAGAAAGTCAGAATACATTTATTTCCTAAATCAGTGGAGGACAGATTGTTACCACCAAAAAAAAAAAGGAATGATGTAGGTTACAAAGTTAAATCCCAGGATCACTGTCACCCAGCACAGGAGCTGGAAATGCGGACTCTTTGACCTTGAAGCTGCTGAGCTGAGTCACCATCAAGCTGTGGGAGGTCACAAAAACACTCAGCTGATGCTGAGGACAATTAGGTACTTAACAAAGTGGTAAAATCCACTACAACCAGAGCCATTAGTCACAGGACATTATTTAGAAATTGTCTCAATTTATAATATTTATGAATTGATCTGGAGGAACCCATAAACATTGCTCATCAATATAACTAATTGGCTTTATGAATTTGTTTGGTTGGTGGATACATTCAGGCTGGTGCTATTCTGGTCTGAAATAAGAACAGGAAGCCAGGCGTGGTGGGGACTTCTCAGCTGGAATGTTGGTGGTATGATAATTACACTGTCTTGGACGAGGAGCTGAGTGAAATTGGTATATTTAAGAAGGGGAGGAAACACTAATAAGCTACAACGAATAAATGGTGTTGTATGAAGTGAGTCATTGCAGAGGGCAACAGGGGCTTAATCCCACAGGGAGTCTCTGGGAAAAGGTTTTTCCCTCCTACTCATCCCTCAGGTCTCATCTGAAATAACAACCAAGGAGCCAAAGAGCAGAGAAGCTCATGGTTTCTGAGTGTTCTCATGGGCCAGGCACCATGCAGGGGACTGGGAACACAGCCTTGGGTCTACCCTGAATCTACAGTCCAGAGGGGAGACCCTGCCAATCCCAGTAGAGTGATGGAACGGTGGCTTAGTGAAGCAAAGGACCATCTCACTGAGTCTGGTGGAAGGTTCTGGCATACAAGGCTTCCAAGAAGTATGGAAGGCCACCTGGGCCATGAACACAAGGTCCCAGTTGACCATCTTTAGAAGGTGGTTGTGAGAACAGTGTTTCAGACAGAGGGAACAGTATGGGCAAAGGTACAGAGGCACAGGAGAACACCCAGGGCTCAAGGAACAGCCAATCTTTCAGAAAGATAGCAGCATAGGGTGTGCTGGGAAATGGGGAGAAGTAAGGAAAATGTGAGAGGTACCCACCCTGAAGGGCAGGAGGTTTTTAATTTTCTTTCTGCAAATGAAAGGTCTGAGGATAGATGCTGATGGGCACAGGATTACCTTTTAGAGTGACTGGAAAAAAAAAAAATCCTAAAATTAGATAATGATGATGGTTACAGAACTCTGTGAATATACTAAAAACTATTAGCTTAGACGCTTTAAATGGGTGAACTGCATAATATGTAAATTATCTCTCAATAAAACTACTTTAAAATATAATGGACATTAGACTTCTGGGAGGAAAGGGCAAGGACTTGTTAAGTGGCTACTGCAGGAGTCCAGGCAAGAGGTGGTGGTGGAGGCTGGACTCTGGTGGGAGCAGGGAGGATAGTGAAAGTGGCGATTTGAGATCCCCTTGAAACAAGGGCCGAGAGTTTGCTCAAGGATTGGATGTTCATTGTGAGTCAAGGAGAGAAGGAAAGAATGGGCAGGAACAACTGTGTGAAGGGGTTGCCACTAAGCGAGAAGGATGGCAGCAGGGGAAGAGTTAGGTGCCAGGTGGACCACGCCTCCCCAGTCCTAGCAAATTTGCATGGAGCTGTCTTGGAACCACCCCACACCCCCAGCCACTGCCTCAGCCCAGCAATGGATCCCCCCTACTGCACTGGGGACCTGCAAAGGCACCTTCTGCAAGAAAAGTTCCTCCCCCTGCCACCCTGTGTGCTAGGCTAAATGCACCAGGGTTGCATCTCAAAGGGGAACCTTACAAATGCAGTGGCCACACCTGATGTCAGCAGACTGCTGCTCCCACATATAAATAGAGGGACATTTTAAAAATAGGATTTTATTTTCTCATACAACCCTGACCTATTCCCTACATTCCTTTGTTCAATAAAATATGTGAATGATAATAAAAGTTGTTGACTACGAAATAAAAGGATTTGGTTTGTGCCATCTGGAGTGAGGTACCCAGTAGGCATCCACAGAGGAATGCTGCAGAGGCCCTTGGGCACATGAGGCTGGAGATTAGGGAAGAAATCCCGGCTGGATTTATCAATCTGGACATCAGTTGTTGTTTTAGCCAGCTTTTTTGCTGCTGTGACTAAAGGGTCTTACCAGAACAATTTTAGAGGAGGAAAAGTGTATTTGAGGGCTCCCAGTTTCAGAGGACTCAATCCATAGATAGCAGGTTCCATTCCTCAGGACTTGAGGTGAGGCAGGACATCATGGCAGAAGAGTGTGGCAGAGGCAAGCAGCTCACACGGTGATCAGGAAGCAGAGGAGGCTCCACTCTCCAGATACAAAATACATACCCCCAAGCCACACGTCCAATGCCCACCTCCTCCAGCCACACCCCACCACCTCATTTACCACTGCTTAGGTTAAGACTCTCACAACCCAATCATTTCTCCTCCAAACCTTTTTTTTTTTGAGAGAGAGAGAGAATTTTTTTAATATTTATTTTTTAGTTTTCGGTGGACTCAACATCTTTATTTTATTTTTATGTGGTGCTGAGTATTGAACCCAGTGCTCCACGCATGCCAGGCGAGCACATTACCGCTTGAGCCACATCCCCAGCCCCAACCCTTCTTGCATTGTCTCACACATGAGCTTTTGGGAACATCTCACATCTAAACCCTAACAGTCATGAACATATAGATAGAACAAGGCTCTACCTAGTGAATGAATACAGACAGATAAAAAAAAAAAAAAAGGACTCTCAGGATTGGCCTAGGAGCCCCTGAACATCTAAAGGAGGAAAAGAAGAAATGTCTAACTCCCCAAAATACAGACTATGTTGCATTCTGACCTCTACCTCGGAGGGTCTGATATTATTTACCAGACTTCCCCCAGGTCCCCTTTTAAAAATCCTCATTAACCACCCAGCCTGTACTTCCAGAGACATCAGCTGTTCAGAGAATCTGTAAACACTGAAAGGATTCCTAGGACCAGGGGCTGAAACAAACTTTCTCTCTAACCCCTTGAAGTGTTCTTAAAAGGTTAGAAATCTGTGAACAGAGATTTTTTTTTCCTCCTTCATCCAAAAAAAAAAAAAAAAAGATTCTTACTTTGGCCAAGAATAAGCAAAAAGGGTAAATTTATTATAAGAATATTGAGGTGTTTCCTGGAGCTAAAAGAATAAGAAATATTTATATTTTAGCAACAATGATCTTTCATCTTTCTCTCCTCCTCCTTCCTCCCCTGTCCTCATTTTTTTTCTCTCTCCCTTCCTCCTTCCCTCCCCTCTCCCTCTCTCCAGATCAGCTTTCCTCTTGCCCCTCTTCTTCTTGGGATTAAAAAATATGTCATCTTCCATATATTATAATCTCGGGCCTGGAAACTTTGTAACTCTTCTTTCTCAATTCTAAGTCCAAACTCTCAGGAAAGCATTCTAATTGGTTCATCCTGTGTCTGGAGTCTATTTCTAGACCAATCATTGAAGGCCAAAGGAGGAGTTTGACAGGGAACAACAGCTTTCTTTAGTGTCCTTATGATTAAAATGCAGGATTGGGGTGGGGATTGCTTTACTTAAAAAAAAAAAAGAAAAGAAAAGAAATATTTGTGAATAATCCCTTCAAATTCTGACCATTTTAAGATCTCAACACCAGATAAAAGTATCTGTGGTTGAAAATGGCTAATAGTGGGATTTTTTTTTTTTTTTTTTAATGATGGGCTAGCACCATTCTTAAGCTTCAGACCCCATCCTGGCAACAGGGCTCAGTAGAGAATCTGGATTTGGGGACAAAACACTGCTACACCTCTCAGCATCAGCCCCTCATCCCAAGAGCCCCTCCTACCCCATCTGTCAAAGAAGGCAGTGGCTCTGTGGGCCTCCCGAGGACTTCCCATTGCCAGTTCAGCTGAAATGCATTTCTCTGTATCACACAGAGACGGCCCTGGCTCCAAACATGCAGCGCTCACTGGAGCCACAGATGGCAAATGGAAGGCTCATGCCCGCCCCTCGCTCCCTGGCCCGGCTGCTTCCACATTCCTTGACAATAACACTGGTTCAGAAGCTGGCACTTGCAGCCAGCCCTTGCTAGGCACAGCAGGGTGGGCAAGGCAGAAGGAGAGCTGGCAAGGAGAGAAGGAAGGGCTATTTATTTTATGCTGGCCCCGGCAGCCTGGAAGGTACCATGAAGAGTGGGCAGCGAGACTGCAGCAGATGACAGAGCTTTATCAGGTAAGGGGTGGCAGCGGGGGGCACAGGAAAATTACAGCCCCACTTGCCAAGTCTCGGGGACACCTGCGTCTAATTTAGCATAAGGAAGATTTTTATGGGAAAGGGCTGCCACCTTCCCCAGATGCAGGCTCTCACTAAATCTAGTCTATTTCGCCTCCTAATCCTCTCTCCAGATTACTTCCCTCGGTCCCCACCCCCCCAGCTCTAAGCCACTGTCATTCCTTGCAGGGAGAGAGCTGCAGTTGCCTCCCAAATGCTCTGTGTGGACTCTTGGGCCACCAACAGTTAGTTCTCTACCCAGTGGCCTCAGTGATCTTTCTCCCTTGCAGGTCTGATGGGACCTCACTTCTGCTTAACAGCCAAGAGTGGCTCCCCAAAGGACAGAACCCCAAATCCTTTCACAAGCTCATCCTGGCCCACCCCAACAACTTCAAGCATCAAAGAGGGCTGGGGTGACTGGCAGATGGGTCGGTGCCCTGCAGATTCCCCTGCCTTTACCAAGGGGCCCAAACTCTAATGGCCCGCACCTGCTTCCATTCCAAGGCTTGTCTTCAGCCATGGAAACCCACTGACATGTGGCACAATGGAACTGCCCAGGTAGTAAAGCCCCCTTGAAGCAGGCCCCAAACAAAGAAGGGTGGAAGATGGAGCAGAAGCCCCCAGCTCCATCACCCTTTGGGCTGGATAACTGAGGCATATGTTAACACTGGCCCTGGGGCTCCCCAGTCACCCACAGTGTAACTGGCTTGATAAACCCCCTGTACTGGCCTCCTCTCCTCTCTACCTCCCCCCTCTCCTCTACTGCTATTCAGGATCACTTCTTACATAAAACTCTTGCATTCAGATGGGCATGGTGGCATATGCCTATAATCCCAGCACCTGGGAGGCTGAGGGAGGAAGATCACAAGTTCAAGGCCAGCCTCAGCAATTTAGCGAGGCCCTAGGCAAGTTAGCGAGACCCTGTCTCAAAATAAAAAATGAAATAAAAAGGACTAGGGACATAACTTAGTGGTAAAGCACCCCTGGGTTCAATCCCCAGTACAAGAAACAAAACAAATTCAAATCCTTATCTTAGGGTCTTCTTTTGGAGAGATTCCATAAAAATCTATTATTTTCACCGGGTACGGTGGTGCATGCCTGTAATCTCAGCAGCTCAGGAGGCTAAGACAGGAGGATCATAAGTTCAAAGCCAGCTTTAGGAATTTAGCAAGGCACTAAGCGACTTGTGAGACCCCCATCTCTAAATAAAATAAAAAATAGGGCTGGGGATGTGGCTCAGTGGCCAAGTGCCCCTGAGTTCAATCCTTGGTGCCAAAAAAAAACCAAAATCCACTATTTTCATAACCAGATTTTCCAGGGATGTACATATTCGTAGGATATTAGTCACGAATGTGCCATATCTTCTGCAGTCTCTGGGCCTTTGCACAAGCTCTCGCCTCACACCCCACTGCCACTTCATCCCTGGGTGGATCTTACTCTATCTTCAGCTCTACTTCCAGCTTAGATCTGGGTTCTTGAGTAGAACTTCCTGATCCCACACACATGCACGCTTGCACACACGTGCACCACTCACATGCACGCAAGTTTTGTTTCCCTTGGAATTTGCTCCTCTGCATGCAGTTTTCTTTCACCCTACCTATCCCACCTATATTTTTCAGAATCTGTCGCCCGACTGAAAGGTAAGCCCCTTGAGAACAGGGGCTGTTCCCATATCCCCAAGTGGAGCACAATATGGATGCTCAATATAAAGTTGGATAAAGGGCACTTTAATATAAAAAAGAGAGAGAGAGAGAAAGAAAGAGGATGTAAAATCACCCAGAAATGGAAATGTTCAACACGTGCTAATTGGATAATCACAGCCATCATCGCTCAGCACACCCATTGGGCCAGGCATCTTGCCAAGGCCTTCTGAAGCATCACCTCAATTAACTCTCAGAAGCCAATACTGACGTTAGTCCCCGTTGGGCAAAGGAAGAAACCGAGTCAAAGGAACTTGCTAAAGGGCACGTGGCCACAAGGGTCAGAGCTGGGATTCGAACCCAGAGTGTGTGCAGCACCAGCAGGCCCCTGTTTGACCTGCAGGCTCCCCTGCCTCTTGCCTGGCTGGAAGGGTACTCCGTTTGTAGAGTCCTTCATGGCACCTGAACACAGAGCTTCCCCCAACACACACCCTCACAGGAACTGAAGGAAGACTAAGGACTGTATGCGCCCGAATCTGGGTGAATAAGTGAACGTCATCAAGTTATGTTCAGAGTTTCTGTTGGGAAAGATAAAAGGAGCCAGCCTCCAAATAATCAGAATAGGAATCAAAGTCAGCATGGGTGGCAATCTTGTTGTGTGCCTGATATGTATCTTATGTCCCTTTTTCAAACACCCTGTGATATAAGTCCTATTACTATCACCACTTTTTTTTTAGGGGGGGGTACCAAAGATTGAACTCAGGAGCACTTGACCACTGAGCCACATCCCCAGCCCTATTTTGCATTTTATTTGGAGACAGGGTCTCACTGAGTTGCTTAAAGCCTCACTTTTGCTGAGGCTGGCTTTGAACTCGCGATCCTCCTACCTCAGCCTCCCTAGCCGCTGGGATGACAGGTGTGGGCCACTGCGCTCGGCCTACTACCATCACCATTTTACCGAAGAATCCTACAAAGACTCCTTTTCCCAGAGGTCACAAAGAGGATGACTGATAGTGAGAGGTTCAAACCCAAGATGCACAGATGGTGAAGCCGTTTCCCACCCTGTCCCTCTCCATTTGGAGGGATTTGTTCTGGTAGGACCAGCTTCTGGGTTTTGAGTGTGTTCCACAGCTTTCCATCTCTGGGATCTTCAACTAAGAGGAAGAAAGATTCATTTTGGCTCCCAGTTTCAGAGGTCTCAGTCCAGGGCCAGCTGGTCCAAAGCACAAACATCATGGTGGAAGGTTGTGGTAGAAGGAAGCTCAGCTCCTGGCATCCAGGAAACAGAGGAAGAGAGGGGTTGGGGAGGAAAGGATCAGAGACAAGATATATCCTTCCAAGTGACATCCCAGTGACCTACTTCCTACAACCAAGCCCTTCCTCCTGCAGTTTCCTCCACCTCCTAATAATGCTACCAGCAACGCTTAGTATTTTGCCAAGCGTTGCCTGTGAGATCTGGGAAATTGTGTGGAGGTGCCATCGACCACCTCCTAGAGAGGTGGGAGACCACTTCCTAAAGCCTTACCTCCTGGTCAGCATGGCCAGCAAATGCCACAGCTCTGTACATCTGTTCATCTCAGCTCAATCTAAAAATCTCAAACATAATTGAAAAATCCCAAGAAATTAGGCACCACCAGGAGGGGAAGAGAGAAGAACCATCACCTGGATACCCACTGACACTGCCTTGGCTCTGCCCAGCAGCTCTCCCCCGTCCCTGCCTGCTGAAACTCCCTCACTCCACGGTCTCATTCAGTCCCCACAAGCATGCATGTGGGTGCGTATCATTCCACCCATTCCTACAGATGAGCAAATTGAGGCTCGGCAAAGGGAAGTGACCCGCAAGCTCCAAGCCAGGGTCTAAAGCTAGGGCCCCTCGGCTTGAGTCCAGCTGCCTTTCCAACACCACTCAATATCTTGCTGTGAAAATATTTTAGGAGTTTGCTTTTATTGACTTTGCTCTACATGCATTCTTACCAACTCTGTATCACCCAAACACTGGAGGTGGGTGGGAAGAGAAGGTGGGAGAAGGAGAGGAAGGCTTGAAAACAGCAAGGGTATAAAGCTGACCCCCTACGACTTGAATAGAGAAGGCTATGGATCAAGCCAAACGCTGCCCCTGGTTTTCTGATCAAATCTCCTTCCTCGGGAGATACCATTTTAAAAATGGCTGGGGTGGTGGCTCAGTGGTCGAGCCCTTGCCTAGCATGGGGGAGGCACTGGGTTACATCCTAAGCATCGAATATAAATAAGTCAAATAAAGGTCCATTGACAACTAAGAAAATATTTTTAAAAAGATAAAATAAAACTTACCTGTAACCAATCAGATAATGTTAGTTCCTCTAAAAGAAACAGACTGCTGAACAAGTTCCCACGGGACTCCAAGCCCAGGAAGTAATCCACCACCACATCTGCCTAGGACAAGATGGTAAGGCAAACTCACAAAGGTTTTGTGGAACCAAAACAAAACATAAGAGGACCCATCAGTCAGTGTCTCCCCACTTATAAGAGAATCTGCCCATTGCAGCCCCCCTTGCCCTGTTTAGGCTGATATCCAGCCATTATGCACAAATACAGCTATACTGGGAAGTTAAAATATTGAAATTCTTCTGGAGATCTTAATAAATGACTTCCCTGAATGCCCTGAGAAACTGCATCTGAAATGATAAGGAAATACGCCATCTCATGCAGTAAGAAGCCCATATTAAGGGCAGGGTGTGGTAGAGCACCTGCCTAGCAAGTACAAGGCCCTGGGTTGAATCCCAAGGATGAAAGAAGAAGAAAAGAGGAAGAAATTTGTATTAGTCAGGTTTTCATCACTGTGACAAAACACCTGAAGAAAGACAACTTAAAGAAGGAAAAATTTATTTGGACTTATGGAGTTTCAATCCACACTTCGAGGCCTGTAGCAAGACAGAAGCATCATGGCAGAGGATATGACAATGCAGACAGTGCCTACCTCATGTAGCCACATAGCAGAAAGAAAGTGAGGAAGGGACTAGGGACAAGGTATAACTTCCAGGGGACCCTCCCAGGGACCTACTTCCTCCAAATAGGCCCCACTTCCACCACTTCCAATAATGCCTTCAAATTATTAATACACCAGTGAGTTAATCCACTGATGGGGTCGGAGCCCTCATAATCCAATCACTGACCAGGAGCCCTCCTCTGAACACTGCTGCGTTTGGGGACCAATCCTTTAACACATGGATCTATGGGGGACCCTGCATATCCAAACCATGAGGAAGGCCATCTGTAAGAAGGCTCCACTCAGATTTCTGACCCTCTGCTCATTGGGATCACGATCTTGCTGTCCCGCTACTCAGCCATCCACCAAGCTGACTCCACTCTGTCTGATTCCTGCCAAGGTTATAAGATGGCCATCAGTGGCCTTTGGTCTAATTCTTTCTTATTTAAGCTTAAAAAGAGAGAGACAGGGTATCTGGCCAGTTCAGGTCATATGACTATATTTGGACCAGTAGCCAGGGGGGAAATCCCCCTCAGGGACATTTTCAGTTGTCCCATCTTTGGGGCCAGTATTGAATGGGTAGAGGCCAGGGATGTGGCTAACCACCCTACGATGCACAGAACAACCTGCATCCAGGAAGGATTACCCTACCCAAAAGGTCAGTGAGACTGAGGTTAAGAAACCCTGGTTTTGAATAATCCAGATTGGGACTGCAAAAGACAACCCGCCAGCCCAATTTTGTTAAGGGGCATGCTTTGCTTAACTCCAAGGACACATGCTGAGAAATGGGTGGTGAGGTGACTTTGTCCTGTGTGTGCATGGTGGAGTGCAATCCCACAAAGGAAGACTGCTATGATGTCACTAGGCGATACAGTCTCAGGGGACCACATCACACATGCAGCCCGGACAGAAATGTCCCCATACAGAGCAGGACTGGAACATGTCACCGGAACACAGTCACATCTGTTTGTCACACGTTGTCACTGTGTTCAGGCTACCGCAGCAGCAGGCTGTCACGGCAGCTACTTGTGATGGAGACCATCTGCCCCGCCCCGCCACCCACAGCTTAAAGCATTTACTCTCTGTCCCTTTTCAAAAAAGGCGCTGACATCTCACCTCCCTCTACCCTTAAATCAGAGGGTGGAGAGAATATGTAAACAAAATTGAGGTTCTGTTGAGAAGAGAAAAAACATTGGTACTGAGAAGGAACACACACTACCAAGCCAGGGTCTGTTTCTGGAGGTCACACTGCATCCCCTAGCCTTCTCTAGGGCTTCCCAGTAAAGATTGATTTCCACATAAAGGACTTGGGACTGCAATGAGAAACTCAGGCCTTACAAAAAAAAACACATTTTTTTTTAAAGAGAGAGAATTTTTTTAATCTTTATTTTTTAGTTTTCAGTGGACATAGAATCTTTGTTTGTATGTGGTGCTGAGGATCGAACCCGGGCCGCACGCACACCAGGCGAGCGCGCTACCGCTTGAGCCACATCCCCAGCCCAACACATTTTTTTTAAGTTAGTGGGAGGTGTGAATCTGTGGCCTCTCACCCAAGAAGAGACTTTCCTGCCCTGTTCGACTCCTACCACCTAGAGGCAAGCCTGGTGTGCAATCCAAGACCAGGTGAGGCTCAAGAGAGCAAGCAGAGGCAGTTACCAGCAGAGGGGATCTTAGGAAAGATGGAGAGAGTCCCCAAAAACCTGCAGAGGGACATGGAAAAAAAATGGCTGGTTGACCACTGTTCAATCCCATGATGCCCTGGGGGGTCTTCAGGGGTTTATAGCATCTACTCAACGAGTCCTTTTCTATGAACACATCCAAGCAGGTTTCTGCTCCTTGAAGTCAAAAGATTCCTGAGGCAGATGTCCACCAACTCACCCACTCTCCAGGGCAGGGTAAATATCTGCCCAGAGTGGCCTGGCTCCTTCCCTCTCCATCAATCCTCGTCTCCCAGGGATGCCCATCACCACTGGCAGGAAGCTGGGCAGACCCCAAGGCCTGAGAGAACATTTAAGACTTAAAAACAAAGAAACTGAAGCTAGAAAATAGGACCTGACTTTGTAGAGTTATTTTCAAGGTTTCTTTTAATAGCAACTATAAAGGGTGACTGGACTTATCAAACATAAGTCAAATCAACACTGAAAAAAAAGGACTAAAGAAGGGAAAAGATTTTTTCAAGTGGAAGAAAATTCATGGCCATTTTCTTCCCACCTGTGATAATGTCCCTTTGATCTTCCTGCTCACTCCACCTGGCTTAAGGTACCAGAAGCCCACCACCTAACGCCCTGTTCTTATTTCTTCCCTGGTTGATATATTAATTGAATGAGAACCATCCTATCCTGGCCAATATTCCCCATCTGCTGCTTCTCAGGGTTGAGTGTGTGTGTGTGTGTGTGTGTGTGTGTGTGTGTGTGTGTGGTTTTTTCCTAGGGGTGCCTGAGGCAACATTTCTCCCTGGAACAAAATCTACTCTCTCTGGCTTCCATTGGAATAGATTCTCTTTCCTGAAGCCAAAGCCATTCACCTCCTGGAGGCAAATCTGTCCTGGAGGTGTCCCTCTGGAGGCCACGATCTGGGTTTCTGAGCTGCCCTTATGGAGTCGTGGATGGCAGCGCAGAGCTTCTGCCTCAGCTGCTTCCAGTCCAGCCTCTGCATGCTGTGGCCTTTGGAAAAGGGACCCCCTCTACTTGAACAAGAGCCAAAGCAGGATCAACTACAGGATGATTCTGAGTTGAACAAACCAATTTCTTCCCAGTCCCATTTTGCAGAGAGAAAGTCTCTAGCAGCAGGAAGATCACAGGGAAGCTAAACACTTCATGTGACCATGTCCAGCAAACACGTCCCTACTCTGTGCCAGGTGGAGATAGGAAAGGTACAGTTCCCACTCCAAAGGAAGCCACATGCCTAAACAAGGACATCCCCACAGAAATATATTTGCAAGATGCTCACAGTCTTATCAAGATAAGTAAAAAGAAACAGGTCAAAATGATTTTAACAACAGTCTGTTTAACCCAAAATATCATCATTTTGTTGTAAGGATTGAATGAAGGCTTAGATGAGCGGCTGGGACATGGTGACACCATCTGTCACAAATATGCATTGATATATTTGTCCCTCCATGTGACATCCACTTCTAGGAGACCCCCTCTACTGCAGGCACCATGCTTCTCAGGTGCAATAGGAACAGGACAGACAGGATCCCTGACAGAGGAGAAAGACCCCTGGTAAAACAGGACAATGGGGAAAATCTAGTCTGGGCACATCACTCCAAGGGGCGGGGACATGGGGATAGGAAGGATAGTAGCATTAAACAGACATTATTACTTTCTGTGTATATATATGATTGCATGACCAATGTGACTCTACAACATGTACAATCATAAAAATGAGAAATGACACCCCATCGATGTATATCAAAGTGCATAAATGCATTCTGCTGTCATGCATAACTAATGAAAACAAATTTAAAAATTAATACAAATAAATAAATAAAAGGAAACGGTCTTGGAAACCATTTCCAAAATGTTAAACAACTAACAAATAAATAAACAAAATATGGTATATCCGTGTAATACAGTTAGGAATATTATCCAAAGGAAGGAAGTACTTATTGCTACAAGTAGATGAATCTTGAAGACATAACACTAAGTGAAAGGAGCCAGAAGCAAAGGCCAGTTTCTGCGGGATCCCATTGACACACAATGTCTGCAAGAGGCAAATCCACAGATGCAGATTGGTGGGGGCAGAATAAGGTGCAACTGCTAACAGGTACAGGATTTCTTTGGGGGGTGGTGAAAATGTAATCAGTTAAGGATGGATTTTAAGATCAATGAACTATTATCTCAATTTTTAAAGAAAAGAGAATGGCATCCTAATAAACCTGGTTGTCCCCCAAAACTCAAATGACAATGATGATACTTTAAATATTGCCCATGAATACAATACACATAATAATATATGTTCAGTCCCACCAAGGATCTCCAAGACCACACTGTGCAGACAGAGCCCCACCAGATATGATATCACCCTGCCTCTGTCTTGATGCCGGATGTAAGAGATACATAAAAATGTATTGTTGGAATGGACGGATGCTGGGGACAGCTTTGGCCTGAAGGCCAAATTCCAGAGGAACTCAAGTCTCTGACAGCTTTTTGCCAATTCTGCACCATGGACTGAATTTTTCCATCCAAATAATTCTGCCAGTTAATCAGTAAAGATTGATTGGTCACTAAGTGACCAGCACTGTGCAAAAAAAAATAATAATAATAATACAAAGTAGGGCTGGGTGCAGTGGCGCACACCTGTCATCCCAGTGGCTCAGGAGGCTGAGGCAGGAGGATTGCGAGTTCAAAGCCAGCCTCAGCAACAGTGAGGCGCTAAGCAACTCAGTGAGACCCTGTCTCTAAATAAAATACAAAATAGAGCTGGGGATGTGGCTCAGTGGCCAAGTGCCCGAGTTCAATCCCCAGTAACTCCGCCCCCAAAAAAAAATCTAAAAAAAAAAAAAAGTAGGAAAGTAGGATAGGCTTCCAGGTTAGCTGTTTCAGCTAAGACAGAACTTCTGTTTGAGACCTTGGATTTGAGAATGAATGTTCTTTTTGCACACTCTTTTGGGAGAATTCCGTCTACAATTGATCAAACACAAGGTGTCAGGCACTGTCCTTGGTGCTGAAGATCCCCTACCCTCAGGTGCTGAAAGGGCAGCAGATAGACGGGGGGCCAATAGGAAAGCAGGATGCAAATGAGGGTGGAAAAGGAGAGGCCCTGGGAACCTGGCCCAGAGAGCTTGATGCATCCCTGGACTAATCTTGAAGGAGGAGTTTGAATTAGTCAGACAGGTAAAGAAAGAGGCAGGGAGAGTATTTCAGGCAGGGGTAGGGGCAAGTGCCCAGGCCAGGGATCAGGAAGAGCACCATGTATCAAAACAAAAGGACTCCTGGTGGCCAGGATGGCAGTAGGAACGACCAGGTTACTGGTTTGGGGCTCCTGGCTCCAGGAAATGAGCCCATCAATGGGGTCAGTGAATGACTCAGCTCAACCACGATTAGGATGTCAATAGAGATCAAAGGCTGTCCCTCTCCAGGACACTCAAGGAATGCCCTGGGCACGTTAGGAGCTTGAGAACCACACGGCAATCAGAACACCCCAACACATACTGGGTTCCCAGGGCGGAAGTACAGTTATGCACTGAATTGTATCCTCCCAAAATCCGTATGTTGAAGCCCTAACCTCAAGTGTGAACAAATTTGGAGACAGGTTTTTAAAAGCGTCATTGAGGTGAAATTGACTATAAGACTAGAACACTAATGTAATAGGACTAAAATCCTTCAAAAGAGAGGCTTTTAACAGAGGAGAGGCCATGCGAGGACACAGTAAGAAGGAGGCCACCTGCAAGCCAAGAGAGGCCTCCGGAAAAGCCACCTCCACCAGTACTTTGATCTTGGATTGCTGACCTCCAGAATCATAAGGAAATAAATTTCTGATGTTGAAGGCATCTACGCTCTGTGGTATTTTGTATTGATGGCCTGAGCAGACAGTTAAAAATACAAATAGAGGTCTCGGACCCCCACCTACCTGCACCATCGGAGACCTTGAATACACATGTGTGGACCCCCTTGTTCATGATGCCATGCACACAACAACAGCCCCCAGAAGGCCTGCGGAATATACACCAAGGTATTTTCTACCCTTGGAAAGACAGCCAGGGTAGGAGGCCTGGAAACTCCTCGGAAATTGGCTCCGAGCTCTTTGTACCACCTAGCAGAGGCACAGGTAGGACAAGTCACCGGCTATGACTCACACAAGTCTGAATTAGAATCCTTTCCTGGGATTCCTCATGCACAAGAAAACCCCTCTCCAGCCTACACAACCTCCCAGAGAAAATGCCTTTCCCTTCAACAAAGAATTAAAGCAGAACACCAGCAGACATTCGTTTATTGAGCACCTACGTTCCTGGTATTGGGCTGAGGTTAGAGAGAGAGAAGGCGAGAATCCCACTTTCGGGGAAGTGATGTTTTTGGCAAAGAAGCAGACAGGTGCTCGATGCCCTTGAGGAGGTAGTGCCTGAACCCATTCTCGAGAAACGAGAGAAATAAGGTAATAGACAGAAAGGTCAGCAAGATACGAGACTGAGAGAGGCAGAGCCACACCACAAATGGCCCAGAGTTCGGTCATTTCCTTGAAGGCTGTGAGAGACAGTGTCTGCTCAGACAGACAGCAGATATTATGTTCATCTATTATGCACGGTTCATATGTGGTGCTCAATAAATGCTCAATAATTATAACTATTATTGAAATGTTTTAGGGAGGCTAATTATATGATGATACTAATAACTGTTAATATGACAACTGCCATTAGTTAGACACTCATATGTGCCAGCCATGGTGCTGAGGATTTCGTGTACATTATTCTCCTTCTATTTATCACTATTTAAGTTTGTTCAGCTACTGCCTGCCTGTAGAAAACAAAGTCTCACAAGGGCAGGAACCAGTTTGTCTTGCTTGCTGCTATGCACCCAGCAGAAACTGACACAGGAACTAAAAGTTGAGTAAGCAGTGTTTGAGTGAACACATGCTAATTCCATCTACAAAAACCCAGAGAAATAAACTGTATTACCTGGACAGTTTCAAGAGAGGAAACTGAAGTGCAGAAAGGTCCACAGTGGACACAAAACATGTGAGATGGGGAAGGCTGGAGGCAAGGAGGCCAAAGAGGAGGCTGCTGCAGAAGTACAGGGAAGAAAACAGGGTGAAGAGAAGTTATCAGATTGGAAAAATTTTAAGAAGGTGAGTGGAGTAAATGGGTAGATGGGTGGGTGCATGGATAGGTGAGTGTGTAGGTAGATGAGTGATAGATAGGGGGATGGGTGGATGGATGGATGGATGGATGGGTGGGTGGATACATGGATGGACAGATGGATGGATGAATGGATGGATGGACAGATGGATGAATGGATATATGGGTGGATGGATGGATGGATGGATAGGTATATGGGCAGATACATAGGTAAATGGATGGGTGAATGAATGTATATAAGGGTGGAGGGGTGAGTGGATGGATGGATGGATATTTGGGTGTTCGGGTGAGTGTATGGGTAAATGAGTGGACAGGTGGATGGAAGAGTGAGTGGATGGATAGGTGGGCAGGTATGTGACTAAATGGGTGGGCAGATGGATACATATAAGGGTGGGGGGTGGACAGATGGGTGATAAATGAGTAGATGGGTGGATGGGCAGATAGTAGGTGGACATATGGATTATGGATAAATGGAAGAGATCTTCAGAGGCACTTAGGGAACTTACAAAGAGCATTTTATGCATAGAGTGAAAATTTTATTAACAGTAACCAGATTTGATATAAAAATACCGTCTAGACAGTAGAAGCAGAGCCTATACATCCCATCATGAGATTTGGGGAATATAACAATCCTCTCCAAGATGCCTTCATATCAATTTTTTTTCCAAAACCCCTGTGCTCAATTATTCTTCTTTTTACCCTTCCAAGTCGAAGACAACATAAATCAGCCTTGAGCCTGTCATTTCTTCAGCTGATTTCCAAATCCAGAGTGCTGAGGCTTTAAATTATTCCATGCCTAACTTGGTTAAGCAGTACCTGAGTCTAGCTAGGATAATCTTATTGTCAGGGAAACAGAGTTGGCCTGACCCTGCAAAAGCTACTGCTGACACTGTGGCTATTCTGGAGAGAGTGTTAAAGGCAACTCAGAGCGGCTTTGAAAGATGAGTCCTGTCCAGTCGAGTTCAGATTGACACCCAGTCATGAAACTCTCAGTTGAGTCCTTTTTCCTTATTAAAGACACCGCATAGACAGGTCTAGACTGCTCTTTCCTCTTCTCCAGCTCCTCCTCCCCAGCTTTCCCTGTGTCTTAAACACACACACACACACACACACACACACACACACACACACACTGCCATGTTCAGGGACAGAATCCGTGAAATGTATTAATATAATTTAAGGGAAAGCCCTGCCCCCCCAAACAGTATGTACCCAATCTTTCCTTGAAGTCTCTCTATTAGCAATTCATTCTTTTATGTTCAGTATTTTTCTCTGGTGGCCTAATGATCTCTTTTTAATACTAGTCAAGAATTTCATGGGCTAAATGGGGCACAGTGGCACACAGAGTCCTGTAATCCCAGGTACTCAGGAGGCAGAGGCAGGAGGATCACAAGTCTGAGGCCAGACTAGGTAACTTAGCTAGATTTTGTCTCAAAATAAAATTTAAAAATAATAATAAATAAAAAATAAAAGGGGCTGGGATATAACTCAGTAGTAGTGCAACCCTGAGTTCAATCCCCAGTACCTGAGGGTGGGGGAAAAAATTTCACAGCTCGACTAGCAGGAGTCCATATCTTTATGGGAAGTCCCCCGGCCTCTAACTTATTTAAACTGCCCAGGGATGTGAAGCAGTCCAGGAAAACTTATTATCCAACATCCACACCTCAGTGGGGTGGGAGCTGGTTGATTCTGATGCTTGACATCCCACAGAAAACCAAGTGTCCCAGTGTGCCTGGTGACACTGGGCTACTCACAACTGAGCCTTTTGGAACCAGCTCCTGGACTGGATACCAACCCTGTTCTAAGGTAGACCGCACCCTTCCCACTTGCCAACCAGGCTAAGCATCGTGCCTGTGGGCGCCTTACTTAATCTCAGACTGATGTTTTCTAAGGCACAGTGAGTGGGTGGGCCCAGAAGTAACTTTTTTACTGTAACAAAATATAGAGAACATAAGATTTACCATTTTAACCATTTTGAGGTCTCCAGTTGAGGGGCAATAAGTACACTCCCAATGTCCTGTAACCATGGCCTTCCACCATCTCCAGAAATATTTGCATCCTCTTAGATAGAAACGGTCTACCACTAGTAACTACTCATTCTCTATTTTCTCCAACTCCCAGCAACCAGCAACCTCTATTCCACTTTCTGTCTCTGAATTTGTCTATCCTAGTACCTCATCTAAGAGGAATCACAAAATATTTGTCCTTCATGACTGGCTTTCATTCACAATGTTTTCGAGGTTCATTCATATGATAGAATGGATCAGTATCTCATTCCTTTTTAAAGGTGAGTAATATTCCACATCCATTCATCTGTTGATGGACATCTGGGTTGTTTCTGCTGGCTTTTGTGAATCTTGCTGCCGTGGATGTTGGGGCACACGTGTCTGTTTGAGTACCCTGCTCACAGTGCCAAGGGAAATTTTAGTAGCTTCAGGCTGAGTGAGCCTCGGTCATCAAACTCCATTCCATCTCTTCTCCAACTAGGTTTTATTTCCTGGTTCCCAAAGCTCTTCTCTCTGCTGCTGGATTTTTGGTCAGGAGCCCCAAAAGCTCTTCCCACTAGTTTTCTTTATGAATTTGGAAATTTCTTTATGAATTTTAGAAATTGCTGTGCTGATCTCTGCCCTCCCAGGAAGCCTCAGAAGCCAGAAAACCCATCTCTTTTTCCCCCTCTAGGGGGATTTACACACCAAGCAACTGGGGAGGTGACCTTGTTTGGGTCGCCCAAGTTTTTCTAATGTGCTAATCCCAGGACAACATCCAGATTATACCCTACATTTTGTCCAACAAAGAATAAAGAAGATTAGCTTCCTCAGTTAACAACCAAACTATAATCCTCTGTAAGATAGCTACTAAGCACATATTTATTGAATGGCTGAAGAACAGAATATTAAAATAATTTTCCTTCTTGGAGTTGGGCCAATACTGTCGCATCCTGAATCAAGGTATCCTACCACCCGTACAGGACACGCCAAAGAACAGTTATACTGGATTGGCAGGCACCAGCCCCTCTCGAACCTCTGGGATATAACAGTGGGCTAGGAACTGAGGGGGATGGGTGAGAATTTGGGGGGGGGGGGCCTGGGTTCCCCCACATCCCACCACAAGTGGATGGAATATATCTTCTTACTGAAGCTAAGTGGAGAAGGCTTCAGAGAATTGGGCTCCTAGGGTCTGGGCAACTCAGGGGCATATTGTAACCTCAGCAGACATCCAACAGGACAGAGGTATGCGCACCTGGAGTTCCTGTGCTTGGAGCAGAGTGAAGAAAGGACCTCGCTGGGTGGCAGCTGCCTTCCCATTCATGATGGGGAGTGGCCAGAAGAATGAGTTTCATGGAATCCAATATGGTTCCCACAGAAGGGGTTGGCTGATGTCATCTTAGAGGGTATTTTTCCCAAGCATCACAGTGCAGCAAGAAAGACCCCTGGCATTAGAGTCGTAAGTAGGAGGCTCTACAGGAGCCACCAAGATGCCCACAGGAGCCTCTTGTCTGTGATGGCGTGCATTTCAGGAAGCAGCCCACACCAGAAAGGCCACCCCCTACCCGAGGTGGGACACCGTCGGGTGCAATCCATCAGAGCTCTCTGCGGGCTCCTGCATCTTTTCTCAGACCCTCCTCTGCAGTCTCCTGTTTTCTTATCTCCTTTTCTCCTGGGACAAGGTCCCTAGTTAACCTCATGCATGATGAACCTCATCTCAGGCTGCATTTCTAGACTCCCTTCTCAAGAAAAGGGGAAAAAGAAGACTATAGCCTAGTGTTTCCAAACAGACCAAAGGAAATGAAGAAAATGGCTACTGAAAAAAGTTTGTATAATACAAGTCCCTAAAGAATAAATTCAAAACAAATGAAGCAGAAAAAAAATGTTAAGGACTATAATTCAAAATAATCAACCAAAAAGGCTAAATCTGAAAATTATTCTTTAAAAAAAGAAAAAATAAAAACATTAGATTTTAAATAATAATAATATTTTGAGCATCAGGCAAAAAAAAAAAAAAAGAGCAAATCACTTATAAAGGTAAATAAAACCAGACTCATCCAACTTTTTAACAGCCTTACTTCATACTAGAAGGCAATAAAGTATCATATTTAGGATCCTCAAAGAAACTAAATACAAGCCAAGAATTTCTATCTTCAACTGACCGCCAAACCAAATTAAATTTGAAAAATCTCTCAATATTCAAAGTAAAAGAAGTGAATCTAAATATGCATTCAACTAGTATCCTAAACACCTAAGACAGGAATTTTTCAAGCATCTTGAAAATTGGACACAGATACCAAGAATCAAAAATAACAATTTACCCACAAGAGCTGAAAAAGGGTGTTCAATCAAAATTTGTATAGGAATGTTCACGGCAGCATGATTCACAATAGCCAAAAAGCAGAAATGACTCAAATATCCATCAGCTGATAAGTGGATGAACCAAACATGATCTGACACCTGCTGCTACATAGATGAACTTGAAACTGAGACACAGGTGAAAGAAGCCAGACAGGAAAATTCACGTATGGTGTGATTCCATTTATATGAAATGTCCAGAATGGGCGAACCCCTAGAGATGGTAAGCAGAGTCATGGTTTTCAGAGGCTGTAGGGAGCGCAGAGCAGGAAGTAACTGTTTAATGGGTACAGGGGTTTTTGCGGGGTAGGTGATGAGGAACTAGATGGGGATGGAGTGCATTGGATTATCAATGTACTTAGACTGAATTGTACACTTTCAAATGATTTAAAGGGTGAATTTCACTGTATGAATTTTACCTCAATTAAAAAAAACCCTGTTTTTGCTAATCATATTGAAGGGGTAAATTATGGTATCATTATTTCCAGACTGTTGTGAGTGTGGTGGGATATTTCAGAATGAATCAAGAGAATAATCACACCGCCGGGCGTGGTGGAGCACATCTGTAATCCCAGCAGCTAGGAAGGCCGAGGCCGGAGGATCGCAAGTTCAAAGCCAGCTTCAACCATGTAGCAAGGCCCTGAGCAACTCAGAGAGACCCTGCCTCTAAATAAAATATAAAAAATGGCTGGGAAGGTTGCCAGTGGTTAAGCATACCTGGATTCAAACCCAGATACCCTCTCGCCCACCCCCCCCCAAAAAAAGAGAGAGAATAATCACGTTAATGTCTTTAGGAACTAAGATTCTCAGCAATGAGGAAAAGAGATTTAGATGAAAGAGTTTGAGGTTAAATTAAAAACCTTACCACCATGATTTAATTGGAAATGTCAGTATGAATTTATCGTGTGTTTTATTTCTTTAAGTACATACTTACTGTCTACTGAAAATTCCTAGAAATGACCACCAACCCAGGGTCCTGGCACTATATCTGGCACAAATGGCACTCAGAAAATGTTTGTGGGAGGACAAGGAAGAGAGGAGAGGAGAGAGAGACAGAAGGTTGGAGGAGGAGAAGGTGGGAAGATAAAGAACTCACTAACCTGTGTGTATCGTAGGTACAGGTTAGATGTGTGCTTATATAGGAAGAGGTCTCAAAGAACATTTAGATTGCCAACAGTAATTACCTTGAGGGGGAGTGGCTGGGGTCTTTTGCATTTTAGTTAATACCCTTCCGTAACTTTAGAGTATTTTTAAAGAATACATAAGGACTATATAATATAAAATATACATTTTAAATAAAAGCCCTCAAGCAAATTGGCAATCTGTATTACAAACTTCAAAATTATACTTAAGACAAAATAATAGAGCTTTGTGCCTATGGACGTTTCAAAATTATTTGTAATATGGGAAATTTTCAATATCTGGTACATTCAATAATAGGGCATTGCTTAAGTTAATTATGCTACACACACATATTGGAACACTATGAAGTCATTAAAACTCACATTCTCCAAAACCGTTTAATGAACAGGAAAATCTCTGTGATATATTATTATGTGGGAAAAACAAATTCTAAAGAGTAACGTAAGTTCAAAAAAAATTTTTTTAATGTGTGTAAATGTTATATACAACCAATACATTCACATATGTAGGAAAAAAGGAGGGGTATAGCTAAAAGGGTTAGCTCTGATTCATAAAAGTAGGAATAATTTTAATGTTTATTTCTCCAGTAACCTCATCATTATGGTGTACCTACAAACTATTTTCTATATTTCCCTTTTTATGAACATGTTTTATTTTTGTAATTCAAAAAGAGCAATAAATGTTCATTTTGAAGATATAAAAAGGATATTTGAGAATGAAATGTAATATAGCAGGCTCCATCCACTTCCTCTAAGTGGATTTGAGACTGGCCGGTGCAGGAGCCCTAAAAGAAACAGGGTGAATTGGAGAGCCAGGCATGGCTTCTGCCCAGGACCAGAACCATCATCACCCCAGGAGTCGCTTGCCATAGCTCCTTGTGGCCATCCTCCAAATGTATTAAACCCAGCTGAGCACTGTGGCCTGTGCCTGGATTTCCTCAGGAGGCTGAGGCAGGAGGATCACTTGAGCCCTGGAGTTGGAGATCATCCTGGGCAACATAGCAAGTCCCCTCCTCAAAACCAAGCAAACAAAAGTATACAAAGCCCATTTACTTCTCTTCTTTCCCATCTAGTTCTTCTCTTCCCCACACAAGTTTTTGAATATCCAAATTGTTAGACATCAGCAGTTTCTGACAACCTGCATCGCCCGTCATTAGGCTGAGTTAGCTCTGGAGACAGCATCTGTCTGCTCTCAGTCAATGTGCTACCCTTTCTGAACTTGAGTCTCCCTGTGTGAAACAAGGATCTGGACACCAACTTCACAGCCTTGTGGTTAGAACCAAACATTAAGAATTTTGAATTTTATTTTAAGAACAATGGAAAGCCTTTGACCAAGTGAGCGAGGAGAGTTGGCCAATTTGTTTTTTTAAAAAATTCACTTTGGCTGCTGATGGAGAATGGGTTGTGGGAGGGAAAAAGTGAAAGCAGAGAGCCCTGTTAGGAGGGGACTTAGAAGTCCAGGCAGATGACAGTGGCTTGAATGAGGACATTTACCCAATGTCCATTACTAAGTGACAGGTGCAAATCAGAGTCACCAAATTTACCAAATACCAACTCCACAGGTCATCTCTTACTTTTTGCCATGTTGTTTTCACATAAATGAATCTTATGCTCAAATAATCCTCATGCAGAGTATTAATAACCAAATAATTTTGAGTTCATTAGTAAAGAGATTTCTAACTCACATTAAAATATCACTATTAAAACTTGTGGTGAGTAGCTTAGGTGTAGCTGAGACATATTAATTTCTCCTCTCCCTCTCTCAAATTTTTTTTGGTGTGTGCTAGTGTAGTATATGTAAGGCTGACCTTTTAAAAATACTTTTGCAGCCTTCTTTACAGTAAAATACACACTAAAGCATTTAGTTTGGTTTTTAAGAAAATTCAGATGTCGGGTTGCATGCATGAAAGTTCTAAATTTACTTTGGTTGATATATCTTCCCTCCCACCTCCATTCAAATCTTGTTTTTATCTGGATTGTATTTGTTTTCCATCTGTATTAAATTGCTGCCTACTCATCTGTTCTTAAACATAAAGAATCTACCTTTCAAAAGTTACTGTTAATTTTTAATGACTGTGTATAAATCACTCAAATTCATCTCACATACTACCAGTAGTAGTCAATAGAAACCCATCCTGGATGGCATAAGGGACAGAAAGAAATTACTTCTTCTTGCCAGGCACTGTGGACCATGCCTGTAATCCCAGTGTCTCAGGAGGCTGAGGCAGGAGGATTGCAAGTTCAAAGCCAGCCTCAGCAATTTAACAGGGCCCTAAGCAATTTAGTGAGACCCTGTCTCAAAATAAAAAGGGCTGGGGATGTGACTTGGTGGTTAAGCACCCCTGGGTTCCAAAAAATATATATTTCTTCTTGTTATTCAGAGAAAAGAAACTACTTGGCATCAAATAATGTGGTTTAAGAAGGCCAGTAGGGATTTTTTTTTACCTGTAGATGGGCTTTAAGAAAGAAATCAGTTTAAGGGGGTAAAAAAAACCCTCAGCTTAGCAGAAAAATTAGAGGGTGATTATTTGAATGACATTCCTCCCTTTTTACAAAATGCCTCACCACGGAGACCCTTTAAACCGAGAGCTCCCCTACTGAATAAGTGCCTGGTACGATCATTAACTACTTGACTGAAGGCTTGGGGGGCAGCTGGGGGTGGAAGAAGGCGGTGGAGAGGAATCTTTAAGCCAAGCCCTGGCCCATTTAAGACCCATTTGAAATGAAGATTTCAGAAAGTCTGAAAGTGTAATTTAAAGGAATGGGCTAAGTAGGTTTCCACGAATAACTTCCACTTAGACAATGTTTCTCAAGAATATCCTGCTCAGCTGCCATTAAAAAGTGTTTGGGGAGAATATTTAATGACATTGGAAACATCTCCAAAGCAGGTGGCAAATCAGCACGTACAGCATGATTCTAATTTCAGATTGAAAAAAAAGAAATTCTATACACGGCATAAAAACAGAGAGAGAGAGAGAGAGAGAGAGAGAGAGAGACTCGGAGTCTACATAAAAATGTTACTTTATATTTAGATGGTGGATTAGATAGGTGATTTTGAGTTTTGTCTTTATTCTTACCTGTGTTTCAGCCCCATTTCTGATGGTTTTAAAGTACAACATGACAATTAGGATGTTTTCCTGAAAAAAAAAATCAAAATTCATTGATGGTCCATGGCAAATTAGAACATTTCCTTATTGGCTGAAAATATAAATAGGCAATCTCTCACTAGACGATCTCTTATTTCAAATGTGGTTAAGCATGATCTGATGATAGTTAACATTTTGTAACCACTTATTATATGTCAGGCACTCTGCTCAGCACTTATAGATAACCGTGGCATTGACTCCTCAAAGCACCCTATGAGATGGGTATTTATTACCTCCACCTCCAGTTTTCCAAGTTTTGGAAAAAACTGGGGCTCTGAGCAATGATGTAATGTGCTCAAGGTCACGAACTGGCAGGTGGCAGAGAATCCAGGTCTCCTGAATTCTAATTCAGGACTCTTTCTCCTCCATAGCGTTGGCTTTCTACAGATGCCCTACTTTATGGGCTGAAAATATCCCATAATTACCCCATAAATTAGCCATCGAATTTATTTATTCCTTGCATTTAACTTATTATTTGGCATTTAAAGGACACATTACATTGAGCAAGAACCATCAATCTTTCACACAACGCTCTGGTTAATAACTTGGTAATTATAATCCACAGTCACAAAGCTGAACGAGCTTACCGTTTCCATGGTGCCGGATCCCCTTTTAAGGAAGAGTCCTCGCCAATTATCTCTGACCTGCCTGCTCTGTGAATTTATACCCTCCCAGACCACTAGCACTTACCCTGGTGATCAGAAGGCTCAAAAGTAATTGCAAAACCCCTAAAGTGTATATATATGATCTTCTTCAATGTGGTATCAGAACATCATTTAGCCATTCCATGATGCTAATGGAACTATTTATATTCATTTTGTGCTGAGACTTCAACTAACTGCTATGCTTACAGGAGGAATAGCAGAATGCTGTGCTTGTCAATCCTGTCCGATCCAATATCCCCATGTATCAGTCAGCTTCTGATGCATAACAAACAATCCCAAAGTCTGAATGACTTATGAGAATAAATATCTAAATTTTTTACCCTTGTGTCTGTGGTTGGCTATGCTGAGACCACTGGAAGCCCATGGGCCTGACACTCTTGGTGGGTCTGGGTCTATTCCAGGGTCCTGCTGTTCTCCTCAGATCAACAGGCTCCAAAAGCATTTTTTTCCCCATAGCAAGTGGCAGAAACACAAGAGAACTCATGGAAATACATGGTGATTCTTGAGGGCCAGGCTCAGGACCTACATATTTCCAGTCTGTCCATGTTCTCTTGAACAAGGTCAAAATGAGTGAGGTTGGGAAATAGTCTCCACCCACTTCAGTGGGAGGTACTGCAAAGTCCAATTGCAAAGGGTGCTGATCTGTAATCCCATGCAGGAAGAAGGAAGAATTGGGAGCACTGGTCCATTCCCACCCCCCCAACCTTTAAATCAAACACCCTGTAATGTGCCCTTAGGATGCTGGAAAGAAGGTCAGAAATAACTCACCTGAAGATGTAATTTTCACAAATCAATTTCACCTGTAAATGCTAAAAGTATGAGATAGTGCAATGTTGTCACGTAAACAAACAAACAATAAATAAATAAATAAATGGTGTGCAGTAATAGCTTCAAAATCAAGCTGACTGAGGCATGTGGCACTGGCCTCTGTCAATCTTCTGAAGTGGTGTCCAACTATGGATGAAGGGTCTTTTAAATAGACTGCAACAGGGGCTGGGGATGTGGCTCAAGCGGTAGCGCGCTCGCCTGGCATGCGTGCGGCCCAGGTTCGATCCTCAGCACCACATACAAACAAAGATGTTGTATCCGCCGAAAACTAAAATAAATAAATAAATAAAAATAAATAAATAAATAGACTGCAACCATTCTTGAGGTGCAGCATGAGTTGCACCCTTATAAAAAACAGAATATGCTAACACCGTGTAAAATGTACTCTATATCTATTTGTAAAATAGGCTTCAATGATTATTAACAGATTTTTCACCTTCCTAAACATCTGGAAGAAAATCAAGCAAAATACACGACTAGTCTTCCCTACCCATGGCTGAAGGTCTAGCTGTGCTTTAAAGTAAATTGTGCCAATGTCACCCACTTCCCATCAGTATGACTATCAAAATCATCCTCACAAATCTTTGGAATATCACCCAAAGGGGTGATATTGCCCCTGTGAGGAACACGGGTGCTGTATTAGAGTGTTTGATGATCTACAGCCTCACTTTGGAGGCAGTTTCTGCCTCCTTTTTATTAGCTGTGTGACTTTGGACAAGTTAATGAACTACTCTGAGCCTGCCTCACTCAAATGTAGCTTTAAGAATAAATGATGACAACACTGAAGATGTCGCTCAGTGGTAGAGCATTTGCCTAACATACATGAAGCCCTGGGTTCAATCCCTATCATCACAAAAAAAAAGAAAAAGAAAAGAAAGAAAGAAGAGTTGGCACCTAATGTTAATGCTATTCACTTAACTTATTCCCATACACAGATGAGGAAACTGAGCCTTGAATTAAATGTCTTCGAATGTCTTTCCTCCTGCTCTCCATACTGATCTAGTTCACAAATGAGCAATCACCAGTGTTCTGTAAAGGGTCAGCTTCTTAAGAAAGGTGAGACTGGAAAGGTGGTGGAGTTGACAAAGAAGTCCTTGAGTGGAGGCGGTGATTGGCAGTGAAGTCCACAAGTGGAGGCAAGGCATGGGGGGCGGGGTGCATTCAAATTGTAGCCTGGGCTACATCACGGCTTTACTATGAAGAAACCCCCTCTCTCACATCCCCATCAGTGTTACCACCTGGGACACTCCAAAGCCATAAAAGGCAGCATAGACTCACCCAGCAGTGGCTCTGAGAAAGACAGAGCCCTCCGTGGGGACACAGAGGGACATTTTGGAGGGGTGGCGTGGAAGGCGGACTCTGGATCCACATGCCAGGATTCAAACCCCAGTGTTGACACATACTGTCCGTGTCTCCAGGGCGCCTCCCGGTGCCTCAGTTTCCTCCTCTGTGAGAGGGAGTAACAGCAAACCCATGGCAGGTTGTGGTGAAGACGAACAAGACAGAGTCTGCAAACCCCTGCACAGCGCAGCCTGGGATGAATGGCGCAGCTTCATGGGTTGTCTTTATGAAGGAGATCAGCAGGAGTGGTGTCCCTCCATAGGTTTGACGTAGTCATGGAGACCCACAGCGGATGACAAAGTGACACAAGAATGGACCCATGAATGGACGGTGGTTGGAAATGACATAGGACTTCAGAGACACAGGGCATCCGTCTTCCGATGCAACAGGGCATTTAGCATCTCAGCATGCGTCCAGCCCCAAGAACCACTCAGTGTCTCCAAAACACAAAACCGGCTTAACCCCTCTCATCAACACTCACGGAGCAGAATGAGAGAAACAGAATGAGAAGAACAAGGGCACCGCAGGAGGAAGAGAACTGAGAAGGGAAAGGTGCCCAGGACGGTGCTGGACTCCAGGCAGGCCCAAGTGGACAGAGCAGTGAATGAATGAACACCCGAGCTTGTCTTCTGCGCCATTTCAATCTGCAAACCAAGATCCGAGATTTCCAGAGATGAAGTCATAATCTCGGTCCATCCACTTTGAAAATGTCAATAGCTTCCTGAGAAGGAGATTCGAAAAGACCATGTTTCTCACAGTAGACAAACGACAAATATCTTATATCCCAGAAAAGACTCTGCCTCTTCCTGTCTGTGTGACCTGGAGCAAGTCACTGTAATTCTCTGAGCATCATTTTTCCTCATAGGTGGTCCCCAAGAATCTGTGCAGAGTAGATGTCATCTGACATTATGTTTTTGTGCGTGAGCGGAGGCTTATTTAAATATGTGAGAGCTAGTGTCCAATTTATTACTTATATTCATTTCAGAGCAATGCAACTGTTGCATTGTTGAACTCAACAATGAACATACAACATAGCACATTCTGGGGTATCCTCGACTCCTTACTTCCACAACCAACTCAAGAGTTTATAGAACACTAATGCCCTGGCCACAATTTGCTTAATGATCAGTAAATAACGTTGTGCATTCTCTCACAGGTCCTCAAAACACAGTGAGTTATTACTAATCCTATATAAGTCCCCTGGTGTCCCCAGTGACACTGCATAACAAGCAATCATGAAAACCCCAGGGCACAGGGCAATGAGCATTTATGTGGGGTTCAGCTGACCTCACCCCCTCCCTCGAGTGTCCCTGGTAAACCAGGGTCCTCTAGGCCACTCTGCTGATCTTGGTGGGACTCACTCACGACTGCTGGGTGTTGGCTAATCGAGATGGCCTCTGCAGGTGACTGAGACGACCCGGCTCCACCACACAAGCCTCTCATCCTCCTGCAGGCTACCCCAGGAACCTCCCGGGGGCACTGGCACAGGACCTGAAAATACAATGAGCACTTTTTCAGACTTCTGCTTGGATCCCCTCTGCTAATAGGCCATTGCCCAAAGCAAGTGCCAAGGCCGCACAGATCCAAAGGATGGGCGAGTGCTCTGCGCCTCTTTCACCAGAGGAACTGGGAAGGGGGTGGAGACAGGAGGGTGCTAGGGGTTGGACTGTGTCCTTTAAACACCGTGAGCTAGAAAACAAATGCCAAGGATAAAGAACGATGACGCTAAGGCAATCAGTCCTTGACACTCTTATTTCAGAAGGAGAAGTGAGGCTCCCGGGGTCCAATGTATCCCCCAAGAAGACACCAGCTAAGGAGCACTGGAAGGGCCAGTGGGGCCTGGGTCTCTCAGATCACTCCAGCCTGCCATTTCAACTCACAACCCTGTGTCTTTTCCCATGTGGCTTCCAACAAGGAGGCCCTGGTGCGCGCAGGACATTGTTCATGCCCAACTAGGCAGCTCTGCGCGTGCTGCTGCAGAGATCTGCTTTTATGCTCCTTAATGATCTAGTAATTGGGTTTATGGCTTTCCAATGAAAGCTGCCGGCTCCGATGGCTGCCACTGGTTTCTTGGGAGCCTTCATTTGATCTGAGACTGTGCAGAGATTCTACTAAGATACAGAGGTGTATGAGGCCAAGAGGAGAAAATTTGGGTAGAACCTGGTGTTTCAAAATGACTTTCAGCTAACTTCCCAGGCCTAAGCCTCTACCACCAACTGTATTTGCATTAAACAGACTTGATTATTTAAGAGGACTGAAGTCACTGGAATGATTTCTTGGATAGAATGAGATGAATGGGAATGAATTGAATCACTAACTCATGTATCAGTCAGGGTTCTCCAGAGAAACAATGAAATAGGTCTTTCTGTATATTTCTACTTATATCCATCTAGATAGGTAGAGACACAGACATAGATATAACTATGTAAACATGGATATATAGGAAGAGATTATCGGCTCATGCAATTATGGAAGTTGAGAGTCCACAACTCGCCATCAGCAAGCTGGAGACCTAGGAAAACTGGTGAAGTTGGAAGAACTGAGATTCAGCCTTTCTCTGTCTTTGTGTTCTATTTGGGGCCTCAATGGATTAGATCATTCTACCCACAATGAGGAGGCCCATCTTCTTTACCTATCCCACCAATTCAAATGCACAGAAATATGTTCCCAGATTCACCCACAAATAATGTTTAACCTGCTATCTGGATATCCTGTGGCCCAGGCAGGTTGACACATAAAATTTACCAACACAACCCACTATGCAAATGTTTATTGAGCACTTACTACAAGCAAGGCCCTGGAATAGAGACACAAATGAGGCCCAATCAATGAACACAGAAGTTCACTGTCTTGTCTTCATTCAATAGTCACCCTTAATGACTAATTTAGCATCTACTGAGTGTCCACTGCTGTAAGGGTCACTGAGAGTACTGAACTGAACAGGATGGCACGGCTGCTGACCTTGGGGTTTACACATGAGCAGATGAGACAGGTGACAGATAACTCATGGCACAATTAAGCAATGACAACTGGGATAAGTGCAGCAGAGGGGAAGCAGAAGTTGTTGGGGACTGTCAGAATAGCACTCATCAAGAGTGCAAACAATAATAAATATTGGTGAAATGTGGGGGAAAAGAACATTGCTAGTAGGACTGCAAATTGGTACAATCACTCTGGAAAGCAGTATGGAGATTCCTCAAAAAACTTGGAATGGAACCACCATTTGACCCAGTTATCCTACTCTTCGGTGTAGACCCAGAGGACTTAAAATCAGCATACTTCAGTGAGGCAGCCTGTCAATGTTTATAGCACCCCAATTCATAATAGCCAAGCTATGGAACCAACTTAGGTACCCTTCAGCAGATGAATGGATAAAGAAAATGTGATGAATTATATATATAATGGAATATTATGGAGTATATAATGGAATATTATTCAGCCATAAAGAAGAATGAAATTATGGCATTTGTTGGCAAATAGAAAGAACTGGAGAATATCATGCTAAATAAAATAAGCCAACCCCCCAAAACCAAAGGCTGATTATTCTCTCTGATACGTGGATGCTAAAACATAATATGGCGGGGGAGGGGGGAGAATAGAAGTTCATTGGATTAGACAAAGGGGAATGAAGGGAAGGGGGGAATGATGGGATTAGAAAAGACAGTAGAATGAATCAGATATAACTTTCCTATACTCATACATGAATACATGACCAGTGTAACTCCACATCATGTCCAACCACAAGAATGGACAGTTATACCCCATGTGTGTATAGTATGTCAAAACACATTCTACTGTCATGTTATCTAAAAATAACAAAGAAAAAAAGTTGTTGCTAGGGACTGTGAATAGGAAGAGACCTGTTTATTTTGGGGGTCAAAAAAGACTTAGGAACTAGAGCTGAAGTTGACCCATCAAGAATCTGCAGGGCTCTGTGAGGCAAGGCAGTGGAAACATTGTTATGAGAAAGAGAAAAGTTGCCCTGACATCAGGAGCTGGTGTGGTGCTATCACTTGACCTTGGCGTTGCTAGGAGCTGATCTGCTGGCTTGCACAGCTGGGGCTTGGAGTCTTGCAGATTGTGAGCAATTTTACCATGCTGCGTAAGGCAAGGCCACCGAGACCGCAGTGCAGCAAGACAAAGCGTGAACACTGTCCAACCCACAAAAACCACCAGACATCCCCCATCCCAATGTAAATAGCTATTGTAGTCTTTTCTCTCTAGATTCATTAAAGATGCCCATAGAATGACTCTGGAGCTTCCTGCCAGTGTCCAACCCAGAGAAAGTTTCCCTTCCTGAAACCCTCCCCTAAATGACCCAAAGTCCAGATTCTCAAGTAAATCCTTTGTAACCCCTTCTTACTAAGATGCCCCATGATTCCCCGGGTACCTGTTCTCCCTCCATGCAGTGAATAATGATCCCAACTTCTTCAACAGCCAGTGTACTGCTATGGGACTTTAGCCAAAGGACATTGACCCTTGTAAAGGCTTTTAAAAGATCTGAAGAATCTAAGCTCTCCCCCCAAAGCACTTCTCAGTTTAAAGAGGCACGAAAAATTACTTGAATGCATAATAAAAATTTTTCAGAGCTAGAGCATTAGTTTATAGGAAATTCAACAGGGGATTATATTTTTATATGTTGTATACATACTTTCAGAGTACATTGGAACCTTTTCTAATTAATGTTTCTGATATACTATCATTTGTATTTGAAGTAGAGTTTATTGTCTGAAATCCTGATGAGGGTTAGAGTTTTCATATCTCTGGGAGTTGGGCACATACCCAGTTGTCACTTCTCTTCAAAGTCTCAACCTCTGTTACTAATTGATTCAGGGGCCTTGAAAGTGACCTTACGCCTCTGGCACCTTGACCTTACTTGACCAAAACAGAACTCATTACCTTTCCCTAAAAATCTGGCCATCTGGCAATTTAGAAGAACTTATCAAAATTTTAAATGTGCTTAACCTTTGACCCAGCAAAGCTTCTCTGAAATTTTTATCCCATAAATTCACCAGCACAAAAATCCAAAGGTTAATGCAAAGTCATTCCTTGCTTTGTTGGTAATAACAGAAAGGAAAAAAAAAAAAAAAACTGGAAACAACCCAGATCTCCATCAATAGTCAACTGGCTAACTGAATCTTAATCTATCCACACAGAGCCCTACTCAGCATTCTGCATAACCATTAGCAATGAGTCATAAGGGTATAGGCATTGGTTTGGTTTGGAAAGATGCACATGGGGGAAAGGTGTTCAGGGCCAAGGGACAGCTTGGTGATAGGATACTTGTCCAGCATGCACCAAGTCCTGGGTTCAATGCTAGCACCAAAAAAAAAAAAAAAAAAAAGGTGGGGGTGGGGTATGCAATAAGATCTCATGATATACACACATACACATTTAAAATACATTTCTTATGCCATAGATAAAACTGAATTAATTCTGGGGCCCTTAATTCCCAGAACTGGAGAATTTAACACTACATACCACCTTCAAAAGGCATATTGCATTGTGTTTAATTTTTTTAATTGCATTTTTAATTTGTCTCATTTGCTATATTTCCCTCCCCCAGATTCACCAACTGTTCAATTCTGCATTAGAGAGCTTAAATTAATTCCTGTTCCCCCCCCCTCTCTCTCTCCCCTAAGTCCAGCTACTTGCTAAGCTAAACCTTTCCACCTCTGAAATATTTCTCAGATCTTCACCGTGCCCCTCCCTCCAGCTGAGGTCCGAGGTACCTGGCAGCCTCCTGGCCTCTACTTCCTCAAGGTGCCCTTGTGTGCTGGGCACTATCTCACGGAGCGCTTTCTGACACACACAGCCTTAATCTCTCTGGGCAGTATTAACTTTCAGGACCAGTGAATCTTTTGTTGTGGGGGCTGTTTTATGTTTTTTCAGATGTTTAAGCAGCATCCCTGACCTCTACCCACTAGATACCAAGAGTCTGTCCTTCATCCAGTTGTGACAATCAAAAAGATCTCCAGACCTCACCAAATTTCCTCTGGGGGGGTGTTGAGAGCCACAGCCGAAGGGGCCCCAGCAAACTTCCAGCTGCCAGCAAACTTCCAGCTGCCAGCTGATGATTGGCTCACAGTGGCCCCAGCAAACTTCTAGCTGCCAACTGATTGGCTCCTCCGCGGTGATGCTCATTGGGCTGTTTCCCCCGCCCTTTCAGACCACGGAGCTGCTAATTGGGGGACTTTTTTGGCTCCGCCCACGCGACCCAGCCAATCGGCCTCAAGAGCAGGAGGGGTGGGGGAGGTTGAGAGCCTTGTGGGAAGCCGGTGGTGGCAGTTGGACTCTGAGGGTTTTTCCTGAAGAGCTGTGTGGTGTGGTGTGTGTGTGTTCTAAAAATAAAGTTCCTTTCTTTTGACAAGTGGCTCCTGAATTATGCCCAGCCAGACTGGGGGGGGGGGGGGGGGACAAAATCACCTCCTGCTGAGCACCACTGGGCCACACCCTCTCAGGACCCAGAAAGCCATTTGGTCCACACAGCCCCATCCCTGCAGCTTCTTTCTACTCCTTAAATTGCTCTACAAAACCCTTCCTCTGCACCCCCATAACTAAAGTCCATGTGAGTGTTACCTTGACAGGAGACCAACTCTGGCCATCCAGAGCCCTCTGGTCCTTTAAAAATCCAGCATCCAATAAGGCGAACTTCTCTGACTCTTTGTATGCCTTCTCTAGAAACAAAGGCTCTGATTGGTTAAGCGAAGGTCAAGTGTCCAATCAGCTGTAACTAGGAGAGCGCCTGGAATGTGCCTGGGAAGCCCTGGCTCACTCCCACCCTTCAGCAGGGTCCTGGATGCTTCCAAGGAAGAAGGCTTGGCAAGGCCGGTATTCAACCTGTCCTGCAGCATCTTTCTTCTCTCTCTCTCTCTAAGGTAGAACTCAAACACATCACCCTCTGCCACAGAGTCTACCCCCATGACTGCCATCAATATTTTTCTGTTTCCGATCAGTCACATGCTTTTTTATCCTGCCTTCAAAGAATATAAAGCCTCCAGAGAGATGTCCCAGATGGCTCAATACATTTATTTTTCTTCTTCAGAGACCCCTCTTAACTCCCTTTGGATTCTCAGAATTTATTCCAATAACTAAAACTGCAAGGATAGGGAAATGTCCCTTGGGTATTAAAGGGCATCAGAATATGTCACCCCCAAATAGGCCATTTTGGCATAATGATTGAAAGAACGATCAAGGCTTGCCATCGGAGAAAATGCCCGTTTATTGAGGAACTGCTCTGCATACTTATAGAGCCGGGAGTAATTTGACTGTTATGACAGTTTAATGGTTGAAGGGTTTGACAGTCGGCATGGAGTGCTTTCTGATTGGTGGGTAAGGATCATGTGAGCCAGCAGAGCTCACCATTGGATGGCAGAATCATGTGAGCCAACAGGGCTCACCATTGGACTGCTCTTTTGGGGGGATGGGAAAGTTAGTCTTTGGAGCTGGGGCTACTCCCAACAAGGACAATGTGGAGCTGGTGGCAATTAGGAAGCAGGAAATGCAGAAGGACCTGTTGGCCCTCCTCCTACCTAAAAGCAAGACATAAGTTTCCCTCTTGCACACCAGGAGGAAAGCCAGTTATTATTACTTGAAACAGAGGAGGCTACACACACAACCTGGAATAAAATAATGCTAGTCTTACATTAGTTTCCCTATAATAGCATTTATAATACTATTATGTAATAATAATATTCCGGTAGTAATATTTACCTTCCCACGATTTTCCACTCCTGGAAGCCCGAATCCCTTTTTCTTGGTCTTGTAACCCTTCTCCACAAATTTACCATTCTTTGTCAAAATGGTATATAATCTCCTGAATCTAATCCCGTCTGAACCTAAGATTGTAAAGGGCATTTTTTTCCCCCTTCCATACCAGATTATAAATACACTACACCAATGTGTTTTCTTAGCTTTAGTTGGAACAAAGACCCTTTGGAAGACAGCAAACGACATTTTTATATTGCATGCAATTTCAAGTCAGTTCATGGCCCTCATAACAAGTTCATTTCATGAATCCTATAAGAATATACTCATATATATTTATATAAAATATGAATTAAACATGTACCGTATCCAGTGTGCTGGCAACACACACACACACACAAAATTAACTTATTTGAATTCAATTATGATAAAGAGAAAATTTTATCCCTCTACTCTTAATGCCAATCATGCTAGAATTTGGCCTCAATGCCTCAGAGAAAGGAAGGTCATAATCAAAATTCATAAAAAAATAAGTTAATTCATACCTTTTGACCTTGTAAAGACCAGTGCAATTTTTGGCTACACAAGACTTCTGCCGTAAGCACTAACATTAGAACCTTTCCCTTTAACCTCCCATTCAAGAAATAACCCCACAAGCTTTCCATATCAATGGTTTTCAAACTCTAGGCTTCCACATTGTATAGTCATTAAATCGATTTAATAAGTCAAGACCAGCAGTCTTTTTAATAAAAATTAAACAGAACAGAATAGAAAATATCAGAGTGTATAATTCATAGCATGATTATTGTTTCATGAAACTCTTGCTTCATTATCACTGTGTGTGTGTACCAAGTTGTAATGAAAATCATTATTCTATATTCTGTGCTGTCCCATACAGTAACCCAGAGAAACCTGTGGCTACTAAGCACTGGAAATGTAGCTGTTCAGAATGGACACATACTGTTAAGTGTCAAATACACACTAAGTTTCAATAACAAAACATGAAGGGAAAATGAAAACTGTAGACTATTGCATTAATAAGTTTATATTGACTACACACTGAAATTATAATATTTCATTTTGGATAAATTGAGCTAAAGAGAACATTATTAAAATTAATTTCAGGGGCTGGGATCGTGGCTCGGTGGTAGAGCACTTGCCTAGCATGTGTGAGGCACTGGGTTCAATTCTCAGCACCACATATAAAATTAAACAAATAAAATAAAGGTCCATCAAAAAAAAAAAAAAATATATATATATATATATATATAAATTTCACTTTTTTTTACATTTCATAATGTGGCTAACAGAAAAATCAAATTAATATATATACTTGTCATTATATGTCAATTGGACAGTGCTGTCCTGTATGTTTTAGAAGTGTTGTATGTACATGCATGTGTGTATTTACCATATACTTAAAATCTTGCTTACATCATAACATCTTTTTTTTGGTACCAGGGATTGAATCCACTGAGCCACATCCCCAGCCCTATTTTGTATTTTATTTAGAGACAGGGTCTCACTGAGATGCCTAGGGCCTCACTAAGTTGCTGAGGCTGGCTTTGAACCTGCAATCCTCCTGCCTCAGCCTCCCAAGCCACTGGGATTATCGTTGTGCGCCACCATGCCGGGCTGACTATAACATCTTTATTTAGCTTCCATCACCTTATTATTACCAAACATTTAGAAAGATTTGTTTAATGTCAGAATGTCTGCCAGTTCTTTGGCATCCACCAAAATGGCATCCCCATCATCCAAAGCCCCTAATTTCAATGCAAAGGGTATCTTGGGCTCAGCTTGGGGCTCCTCATCTGCCTGACCAATTTAATCTGATATTGCAGAACCTTGATGGAAATGACAAATCCCTGGGAACATTCTTATTTGTCTCTTTGCATAATTACTTCAGAAAGGATTATGGCCATCCTGCCTATGATCATGCGCTCCAAATCACTAGACATCCCGAACCAAGCAGGAAATGGCTGCTTTTGAGGGTCACCCCCCAGACCCTCCATTCCTCTCTTATCTCAGGAAATGTAATATTATCTCTCAGTCATCATCTTGGTCTCTCTGCCACCCAGGGTATACTACACTGACACCCCCCCATATGTGTGTGTGCCTATGTGCGCGTGCGCACACACACACACACACACACACAAACCTGCCACTCCTGATTAAGTCCAACCTCTCTGGACCCTTCTGCATCTTCCCCTGGTTTGACTCCATCTACATCCAACGTCTCTAGCCATATTGACCTTAGAGCTCTTCTTCCCCTTCCTTGTGATCAATAAATAGATGATAATAACAATACAGTAACTGCCCTTTACAGAGCACTTCTCTTGCTGACATTACTCCGAAAGTACCTCCTCTCACAGAAACGCCACAGCAGTTTTTCTAGGTTAACACTCCTCCCTGTGCCCTGCATCTGGGCCTGCGGTGCTTACAGCAAGGATAAATCAATAATTGGTTTTGTGTTTCTTTTGTCTCGTGTTTATGTCCTCCGCTTGATGGTAAGTCTCACGTGTTTCCTTGGCTCATTCTGTCAATGCCTTTTTTCCCCCGACCGTACAAATTCATGATGAAAAGTTAAAAAATGTATAGACTCCACAGAAATTTGAATTTCTGGCTTCTCTTGAAAAATGTAAGAATTCAACGATCTGGAAATACTGCACATGTCAGTCAGGACAGGCGTGGGACTCTGCCATGATAACCTCCATGTACAGACTGTGCTTTCACTCGAGCTGCACGTGCATGGTGCAGGTCAAGTCTCTGCACCCCACCCCATCCCACCCCCCCACAGATCCATCTGGAATACCGGCACCCCTGTGGCCAAAGAGAAATGAGGCTCAACCAAACCATGAGCCATCTCTTAAAGTTCTCACCCAGAAGCAACACACACCTCCTCCCCCTCCCCACTTCATTGGCCAAACCAGACAATGGGTTGAGGAGGTAAAACTCCTCAGGAGGAGGGCTACTGACTCATCTGCAAGGCAGTAAGACAAATTCCAACCCAGACAACTAATTGGCTAGAGTCAAAAAGCAGCCACCTCCTTCAGAGGGGACCTTTGCTCTTGAATTTGAAACACACCTCTCTTCCTACTCGTTATTCTTCCTACACCATATCAGTGCTCTGCAGAAATGTAAGTGTATAACCCCTGCAGTAGGCACTGTTGGAAAATGAACACACTATATAAATTATATCATGACACAAAAGAAAACCAGTTCCTTGAGACGCATCCCCTCGTACCAAGCCCTGGCCGATCAGTCTTTGCCTTTCTTGGGACAACCCTGCACAGACTAGTCCCACTGAAGGGCCACGTTCCAGATCTTCCCTTTCTTTTGATTCTCATCTGTTCATTCTGTCATTTGTATGTGTGTGCATACGCTTACACATGTGTGTATATGACTGTGGGTGTCACTTCCTTATTTGTTTAGGACGATGACAGACCCTTGGGGTCAATGATGAGCAAGGCGAGCATGGATGCCGGCCCTCTGGGACTCAGAGTCCTGAAAGGAAAACAGTGGCAATAATTAAATAATAAAAGAAATTCTTACCCTAAGTCCTAGAATCAAAAAAAAAAAAAAGTTCAAAAGGCTGTAGGGAGGTCAGAATCCAGACCCAGAAGGTTCAGGGACCACTTTGCAGAAGAAATGATATTTAACCTACAGGTGGAAGATAATTAGTGAGCAACTCCAGGCAGAGGGAACAACTCGAGAAGACCCAGAATCCCAAGAGTCCAGAATCTTTAAGGCACCAATGAGTCAGTCTGGCTAGGACATTGGTACAGGAAATCAGGCACAAAGCAGGTGGGAAATAGTAAGAGAAGATGATAATGCGGAAGGCCAGGGCCAGACCTTGTAATGCACGATGTGTTGATGCAGTTAGAACTTAATTCTGACTGAAACACAGAGCAGCGGAGGGTTTTGATCAGGAGAGTGCTATGATCCATTTCCCTCTGTAGGGGAATATTCAAAGCACTGGATAACCCAGAAGTCTGGACACAGACACTCAGGATGGATTTAGACAAGGTCCTGAGAAGGTCTGAAATGTCGCAAGGGAGAGGTGGAACTGCCCAGGGGACAAGGGACTCAAGACAGTAGGGGTTTTTTTGCTTGTTTGTTTGTTTGTTTGTTTTGTGGGGGGTGGTGGTAATAACTTGCCAATGTGCTAATTATATCTAAAAAACATACATTCAAGAAAGATGAAGGAATTACCGGAGCAAATGTGCCCTGATTTTAGGGTGACAGAACTGCTGGTCCAGTTTAGAAGGACTTTCATGTCTTAACAACCAGTGTGGCCATTATTGGGAACAGCACATGTCCTAGCATCTGCATCTGCACAGAACAAATAAGCCAGGACTATATTTTGGAACACTAACTGGTTTGTTCTTTGATCACAAGACTAGCATGTTGAGTTACCCCACGACCTTTCTCTGTCTCAATGGTCAGAACACAAGTTGAGAGCAGAAAGGCTCTTTTTTTTTAACTTTGTATTTTATTTTATTTATTTATTGTTTCTAGTTGTAGGTGAACACACAGTATCTTTATTTATTTCGATGCAGTGCTGAGGATCGAACCCAGTCCCCATGCACATGAGGCAAGTGCTTTACCAAGGAGCCACAGCTGCGGCCCAAGTTGTGTTTTATTTCTGATTGACAAATGCAGGAAGTCCTGCCAGAGCCATCAGGCAAGAGAGAGGGAAAGGAACCTCCCAAATAGGAAAGGATGGAGGGAGGTGGGGCGTTCCCTGATGGTGCCACCTTCTATAAAGAAGGGCTTCTAAGTTTCAAAAACCTAAGCCTAAGGGGACTTGACCAGTGTTTCTGATCTTTAGGTAAAAGAGGAAGCCAGGAGACAAGGACTGGGTCATGAGGGACCCCCTGTCCCAGTAGGAGCTACGATCCAGGAAACTGCAGAAGAGAATCAGAACTGGGGTCTGGACTGGCTTTGAGTGTTCACCCAGGAAACCAGCAAGGAACCAAGAGGAGAAACAGTTATGATCCAGGCACACAAAACAGTTTTCTCTGCCCCAAAATACTGTAGTATTACTTAAACCTCTTGGAAATTAAAAAAAAAAAAAAGATTCAGGCTCTTGAAACACAAGTACAAAAGGCATTCCTAGGACAATTGGGAAACGTTGAATATGTACTAGACTTTAGATGAGATTATGAAATTATTGCTAATTTTCTTAACTATGATAATGGTATTGCAATTATGTAGGAGAAAGTCCTATTACTTAGGAGAAAGTACGCTGAACTATTAAGAGATTTAAAAAAATCATCATTTCTGCACATTGTTTTCCAAAGAGAAAGTGAAGCCAGCCAAATGTTAACAATTGAAAGGGGGGTAATGAGTGTTTACAGTAATGTTTTGGTAAGTTCTATAAGTCTTAATGTTTGATAAATACATAAACTTTTACAATAACATTTTACAATAAAACCCACAATTATAATCATGAATGCCCAAAGACATGAGGGAAAATACTAATGCAAAAAGCCAGGTATGGTGGTGTTTACCTGGAGTCCCAGCTACTCAGGAGACTCAAGCAGGAGGATCACTTGAACTCAGATTCAAGGCCAGCCTGGGCAACACAATAAGACCCTATCTCCTATTATTTAAAAGATGATGCAATGGTGTTAAAATACTTTAATAGCATAAGGAATGGCTAAGTATATGCACATATTTATAAAAACCCACACAAGAATCAGGCACAGTGACACATGCCTGTCATCCCAGTGGCTCGGGAGGCTGAGGCAGGAGGATCGCAAGTTCAAAGCCAGCCTCAGCAAAAGCAAGGCCCTAAGCAACTCAGTGAGACCCTGTCTCTCAATAAAACACAAAATAGGGCTGGGGATGTGGCTCAGTGGTCGAGTGCCCCTGAGTTCAATCCCCATTACCTACCCCTCCCCCCCAAAGAAAACCCACACAAGAAAGAAGAAGAACATGCAAGTAAGGGTGAATTCTAACGATGAGATTATCTGTAGCACTTCCCTCTATTTTTCATCTTTCTGCATTTTATAATATTAAAAATTAATTTCGAATGTTACCTCAAGAAAAAGGTGGATGGAGAGAAGAGGTCCTGAATTGACTGACATCAAATCTCTCCCACCCAGCAGAATGGACTGGAATGAAAATTAAATTGAATTATGGACAAGAAGGTGCCTTTATCGTCATTCCTGGGTTAACAGACCCAGCACACGTGGTCAGATTTCCTAGTTACAAGGTACAGAAACCAATTCTTGCTGTTCAGCATTTCTGGGGACAGCGGGAGCACACAAATGACCAGGGAGAGAGGACAGTAACCAGGTCGCGCAAATGGGTAGCAAAAAAGCCAAGCTGGGGTCCTCTGCCATGCCCAGAGCAGCTTGGGGGAGACAGGACTGCAGCTACCATGGAATTAAAGGAGCTCTAGCCCAGACCTCAGCCCCCACTGGCTTGGGCACGGTAAGCGGCCATGGGCACCAATATTGCCTCTGGAAACCCACCACTACTCCTGCTGCCTCCAAAATAGATCCTCACTGCCCGTACTTCTACACAACCCTGGCCCCATTAAAATCCTCACAAATGTGCACCTAATTGGCCAAATCTAGGTCACATGCTTATGCCTGAGCTGCAAAGGATCTTGGGAAGGCAATCCCCTTATCTTTGGCTAAATGTAGAAAGAGGGTTCCATCCCCCCACCCAGACTACACCTAATGGGAAATTTTCCGAAGAGGAGATAGATTTGAAAGTGAGCAGAAGAAAAAAAAAAAAAAAAGACGAATGTCACTGTATGATTGTTCCCACCACAATTGAGCCAGGTGCTGTATAAGAAAAAAAAAAAAAAAAAGATCCATATTTGGTCTCTGCCCTTAAGAAGTAATTTTGAAACAGAAACAGTGTCTTGTTCTTCTTTGCTAACCCATGTACTAGGCAGAGGGTGAACCCTCAGCAAATATTGGCTAAATAAATAAAAATAAATTAACAGTCTTCCCTGGACAAATCAAACAACCGCTTAACAGTCAGGAGACTGGACAAAATAACTCTCCAGGACCTTCTAGCTAGAGACTTCTTGGAATTTATAATCTTGCCTTAGACTGGCTGAGACTCACAGTGACCTACCCAAGACTCTCTATGAGCCAGAAGCTAGAAAAACTTCACTGATACGCTGCTACATTCTTAACACAACCCAAATATTAAATTCTGAAAATGGATTCACTTAGAAAAACCAGTTCAAATCCAATGTCCATCTAAAAACTTTCTAAAACAATTGAACAAGAATGAAATTTGTTCTGAGTCCCTGCGTATAGCTGAATTTTCTTCTCTTTGAAGCAGAAAGCCCCAATGCCATTCGTTTTGGTCAGGCATTGGTCTGTGGTACCATGCTGGGCTATCATGTCACAGCAGACACCAGCAATAATTTGATAAATGTGTTCTCCCCAGCTGCCTACCTATGAGCTCTAATCGATTTCCGGTCCCAGTTTGCACATTTCATGCCAAAAGGCTACAGTGGGGTTCCTGAGGGTTGGTGTGAAATCATTTGTTCTACAGATCTTTAAACTCAGGTGAGAATCACTTCTCCTTTAATGGTTTCGGTCTCCGTTTAACTAAAAGCAAGATTCTGTTCAGCCTCTGGATTTTTTCATTCTTTCTTTCACTTAGGAAATTGATGCTGACTACCTACTATGAGCCAGGAACAACGCTGGACGTTGGGGATAGTGACCAGCAAAGCTACGGTCCTTGAATTCACAGCACTTAAGCTAGACAGATGAAGACCCGTAAATGGATACACAATTTTTAAAAAATGGGAATTGGGGGAATCAAAATAAGGTGTTATAGATGAGAAACACGGGAAATCTAATTTGGATTCACCAGAAAGGACCTTCCTGAGGACATTTGGGCTCCAACCTGGAGAAGAGGTTTTGTGAGCTACGTGGTATCCCCACGAAACACACCTATCAAACACCTGACCCCAGTATCTCAGAAAGCAATGGTATTTGTAGATAAGGCCTTTAAAGAGGTGAATCAATTAAAAAAAAAAAAGGACATTAGTATTGACCCTAATCTAATCTCACCGGTGTCCTCATAAGAAGGGATCTCAACACGCACACACAGAAGGAAGACCCTCTGGAGATGCAGGGAGAAGATGGCCTTCTACAAGCCAAGAAGAGAGGGCTCGGAAGAAACCAACCCCCTGACACCTTGATCTTAGATTTTTAGTCCAGGAATGGGATCAAATTCATTTCTGATGTTTAAGCCCCTTCGTCTGTGGCACCATGTCAAAGAGTCCCTAGAAACCTAGCAGAGGGGTTGAGGAGGCCTGAATCAGGGTCAGGAAGAGAGGTCCAGGAGGAGAGAACTTGAGGGGCCAAGACCCAGAGCAGCAAAGAGGGTTGCCTCAGCTGAGAACTGAGAAGAAAATAAATCTGTGTGGTTGGAACTGAGTAAAGAAGAAGACGGACAGAGGACAACCAGAGGGAGGAGCAAAATCCAGAAGACCCAGGACATGACCGACTTCAAACTCTTTATATTGGTTCTTCTTAGTTATTTGTGACAGTAGAACCCATTTTGGTAAAATTATACAAGCATGGAATCTATCTTATTCTAACTAGGACCCCATTCTTGTGGGTGGGCACGATGGTGGGGTTCACTCAGGTATTCTCATATGTGTACGTAGGAAAACTATGTTCAATTTATTTTACTGTCTTTCCTACTCCTATTCCCCCTCCCTTCCCTTTGTTCCCCTTAGTCTAATCTACTGAATTTCTCTTCTTCCCCTCCCTCCCCCTTTATTGTGGTTTAGCTTCTACAAATCAGGGAAAACAGTGAACCTTTATGTTTTGGGGGGTTGGCTTATTTTCCTTTGCACGCTGTAGCCATATCAATGTTTATTAGAAGCTCAATTCACCGCAGCTGAGCTATGGAACCAACCTAGGTGTCCTTCAACCAATGGATAAAGAAATTGTGGTCCATATACACATGGAATGTTACTCAGCCATAAAGAAGAATGAGTTTATGACATTTTCCTGTAAATGGATGGCTCTGGAGAGTATCATGCTAAGTGAAATAAGCAAATCTCCTGAATTTTTAAAGGAAGTCATCAAATAATATTGGTAGGAGGTAGAGATGCATAGTTCAATATCACTGTTGAATATGATGTGTTCTGGGGGTAGAGGGAGGTTGTTCCAGGGACAGTAGAGCCGATGGTGTCCTAAGGAGTTGGGGGAAATGGGAAAAACTCTGAGGTCCCTTTTATGAGGATGCTAATCCCATTCATGAGGGCTCTACCATCATGACTTAATCACATCCCCAAATACTCAACTCCAAAACCTCACAGAGGGGATTAGTTTTTAACACATGAACTGGGGCGACACACAAACATTCAGGCAGAAAGGTAAGTTGAAGACTTCACCACACTTCAGCACATACTACCTACGACATTTTATTATTCAGTCAGCATACTCATCAAATTCAGGAAAAATAACATTGATGCAACTATTATCTAATAGGTAACCCATTTAAAATTTTTGTCCATTGTCCCTATATTGTTTTTGGCAACATTTTTTTTTCTGATCCAAGATCAAATCTAGAGCCACACATCCCATTTAGTTGCATGTCTCTAGACTTCTTTCATATATAGGACAATGTCTGGGTCTTTCTGAGTCTAAGACATAAATACTTTTGATAAGGATGGGCCAATTATTTTTGTAGAATGCTCCTCAATTTGGATTTGACTATATTTTCTCATGATTACATTCCAAACATGCATTCATGGCAAGAATATAGAAACAAGGTATCCTCCTCAGCACATGGTATCATGAGGCACATGGCATCCTTCTCAGCTCGTGGTGTCATGAGGCACGTGATCCTGGCTCATCTCACCAATAGTGATAAGTCATTTTCTTCCTTTGACTTTTGTGGCTTCCCCCTTCCCCCTGGCAGATGCCTCTTGGTCTATTTCATGGGCTCCCCTTTCCTCCGCCAAACCAAATAATTGGTGGCCCGGCCAGTTCCTATTCTAGGAGTATATTCCAGGCTCTTCGTGTTTTAAACTCTCCCGGGTGACTTCATGGTCTTCTGTGTCTTGAACCTAATCTTCTGTAACTCCATTTGCCACCTGTACACTAACGATTCTCCAACTCTCAACCCTCTGCACCCTAGAACTCTCTCTCCTAAACTCCAGAACCCACCTGTGCACTCAGGAGGATGTCACTACAACAGGAGGATGTCACTACAATGTCTGTGATGAAATGCATCCTCTCCCCCTACCCCAGGCCTATTTCTCTTCCTCCTGTGACAAATGGCAATGGTCAGAGCCCAAGTCATTTGTCTGTTTTACGTTCACTGAGGCACTCAGAAATTTCCAAATTTAATGATCTGGTGCCTTCCCTTCTGAAGGTGAAATTTCTTGACATTAGAACCACATCCGTCATTTTTGCTGTCATATCCCTGGAAATGCCTGTCAATTGAAAGCGATGGCTATTTTTTCAATTAAACTCAGTTTTCTCCTTTACAAGGCAGAGATAACAGGTACCTGACCAGGACTAAATAAGACCATCGATGAGCAAGTCCTTGATCAACTGACCACTATCTTATCTCCTGGCTACTTGGACATGGCCACAGATTGGCAGCAGCATCCCCCAAGAGCTGGTTAGAAATGGGGGATCTCAGGTCCACCCTGAATCAGAATCCACATTTTAATAAGATTTCCCGGGGGATCCACATACACAGTAAAGTTTGGAAAGAACTGCCCAATCGCAAGCCAATTAATTACACGCAGATCATAACAGCCACTGAATGGATGATACCATTTTTTAACATCACACTGGAAAATAAAAGGGTCACATGAGCTGGCACACCATCGTGGAAACAGCAGGCTTTTAAAGCCTGACTCTTGATGCTTGCTGTGCATTTGACCTGACGCCCATGATGCTCCATCTCCGCAAACCTCTGTTCTGTCATCTATAAAATGGGTCTCCCGACGTTGCCATGGTGACCGGTTGAGATGATGCACACCCCATCAAGGTTCATAACTCATTTGCTTTTTAGAAACTCACATCAGGAAGGTTTCCCATCTGCTAGGAAGGTGGGATCTCGGAGCTTATCTGTTTCTTCTATCCAGGTTCGAAAAGAACAGGAATTTCTCTCTGTTCTTTGTCTGCAGCAAATTACCATTCCTTGGTGATCTAGATGGCTGTGTTCTTTTAAGCTCTGAGTTACTGAATTCCTACCGTGGGCCGACACAAGCTAAATGCACGAGGAGCGTCTGGGCCTTCACTTTCCCAGGCCCTGCTGGTTGCAGAAGAGGGGCAGAGGCCTGTGCACAGAAGTACTGGAAGAAACAGGAAGGAGGGCAAGATGTATGCTCAGGCCCCTTCTGCCAAAGTGAGTTCCAATGGAGCTTTTTTTATTTATTTTTTTTTCCAAGCTTTGAATTTAACAAGCTCAAAATAACAACAATTCCCATTGCTGCCTCTGCCCCCAGCCCTTTACCTAAATAAAGTTGCTTCTTAAATATCAAGGGCCTCTTACACCTAAGATGAGGATCGCTCTTCAAAGAGAAAGATGTACCCAGGTTTCACGCACCACAAAATGACAGGCTGACATTCTCTAAAACCCCTCGGAGATTCTGATGAACCCCACCCGACACACCTCCCAGACACCAATCATGCCATAGACGCGACGTTTTGCATCCAATTTGGCAGGGGTTGCAACTCCCTGAAGCAAGCACGTGAACCTTCTACTTAAAATCTCTCAATTTTAGGCTTGTTTTTCTCTGCACAGACCTTTGTGTGCTGACCCACACGTGCCCATGGGGGTGATTACATGCAGGTATGCGAAGGTATGCACGTGCACGCATGTGCGTACACACATACACACAGAGTGCATCTTCAATCACTTCATTTACCATTCTAGCTCCAGAAGCAGAATAAATTAACATTTTTCTGGCAGCCAAGTGGAGACATGTTTTGTCTAGAGATTACACAGATTAAATCATCAAATGCCATAATCCACCCCCTGATAAGGCAGAAAGATAGACAAGAAAATTCACATATAGCTGTCTAAGCCCCAGCGGGGAACCTCTCAGGGGCATCCTGGACCACAGAGAAGCCCCCCTACGGGTTCCAACTTCTCTCCAAGGAAAAGCACTTCTCTGAACTCACTGACGTTATTCAGAGGAAAACACATGGTGGATGAATGTGGGTTTTTATTTTCCCCTTAAACTGTAGGCTCAGAGAGACCAGAGTTGCTAGGAGCCACTAACAACTTCATTTCTCCCTTATTACTGTTTAACTAAGTAAACTCTCAAATAGTCTCTTTAATCCAAAGTTAAGCATTTCAGCTCCAAGCCTCAGCGATAAAGAGAGTCCAACAGTTAAAAGCACGAGAATTGTAATGCATTCTGCTGTCATATATAATTTACATGTAATTTTATTATAATTTATGTATAATAAAATTTTTTTTAAAAAAAGCACAAGCCCACATGGGCTCAGACTACCTGGGTTTCTTTGAATACTGACTCTCCACCCTTTCTCTGAGCCTCAGTTTACCCACATATATAATGGGGCAATAGGAGCCCTTTGTATGATTCATGTGAAATTCCAATGAGGTAATCTGAATCAAGACCTTAGCACGGCACTTAGTACGTGATAAACCCATAATTAGCACGTCCGTGCTTCAGAACTCTGCAGACTCTGATCTTTTTCCTTAAGTGCACTATAGTAATGCATCATAGTGGCATTTGTTTTGACGTATTCATAAATGCATGGAATGCTTTTCTCCATTTCAATCCCCAGTACCATCCCTTCCCTCCCCGCCTCCTTCTCTCTGATCCTTCCTCTATTCTACTGGTCTTCCTTTCTATTTATTCATTCATTTTTAATTGGTGCATCCTAGTTATACTTAAAACTGGAACGCACTGGGATACGTTCATACATGCACTTAGCATAATTCTGTCAACTACATTCCCCGGCTCGCCCCCTTGTCTCCCCCTCCCCCACCCCCGGACCCCAGGTTCGACTCTGTCACTCTCCCTTCCAATATCATGAAATCCCCATTTTTTTAATTCCTTTCTTCTCTCTAGCTTCTGCACGTGAGAAAAAAACATCCAACCCTTGACTCTCTGAGAGCAGTCTCTATAATCTTAACGGACAGAAAACGGAGCCCCTCCAGATCCCACCTACACCCTGCTCTCAGCTGCTGCCACATGCCACAGCATCCTGGTAATGCTGTAAGCCTTGGCAAAAGTTGAGGATTTTAACTCATTTGGGGGCTTTTTGTTAATTTTTTCTAATGCGGTAAAATATATGTGACCTAAAATGTACTAGTTCAGCAATTTTAAGTGTGTCATTCAGTGGCAGTAGTTACACTGACAACATTGTAATCATCACCACCATCTAGCTCCAAAAAACTCTAATACTCCAAATAGAAATTGTACCTGCCAACCAGTAATGACTCCTGATGGCCTCTCCTCTACTTTCTGTCTCTATGAATTTGTCTATTCTGGATATTTCATATAAGTAGAAAGGCATTATCAGTCCTTTGACAGGCTTATTTCACTTAGCGTGTAAGTAAGGATCATTCGTGTTAGAGCCTAGAACAGGACTTCATTCCTTTTTCAGGCTGAATAATATTCTGCTCTATGTATATACCACATTTGTTTAATTCCCTCATCCACCAATGGACACCTGGGCTGCTTCCACCTTCTGAGTATTGTGAAGAGTGCTCTATGAATTTTAATGTACAGATATCTGTTTGAACTGTTATGCCAGATTCGTGGGACCCCAATAGACCCCCAGGAGCCGAATCTGATGCAAGCACACAAGAGTCTTTATTGCAAGCTCGAGCCTGGACTCACAACCGTTCCTGACGCAGCGGTCCCAGGGAGTGAGTCCTGGTCCTTTGTTCAGTGAGGATTTTTAGGTTTTGGGGGGATACTCTATGTGTCACAACATCACACAGCAAATCAAACAACAACTCTTAACATTGATTAGCACATTCACTGGCGGGAACAAGTTGGGTAGGGGTGATTGGCTAGTACAAGAGGGGGATTCGTTTGAACTGATTGGTTTAGACCACGAGGGGTGTACGTGCTGAACTACATGGTTTCCCAACATGTTATCAACCACCATAAACTACTGGGGGGGTCATCTGCATTCCAGGTATTCTCCCTGTCTCATGCTGATTGGTGGCTGCTAGGGGGCTGCTATGGGTATCCCCACCTAGCCTGACTGAGTCAGGGACACCTGGCACTGCAGACCTCTCCTGTTATTTACAGACAAACAACTCAGCAGGGTGGTATGTACCTAGGAGTGCTCTGTGGGTTTTTCCAAGGACAAGGGTCATATCTCTTTCCTTAGGATAGGCCTTGAGGTAGAAGCTGCTGTTATTTATTTTTAAAAATGTAGTCACATTAGTTTCTCAGAACCAGGCTTGGTGGTGCACACCTATAATCCCAGTGGCTTGGGAGGCTGAGGCAGGGGATCGCAAACTCAAAGCCACCCTCAGCAACAGTGAGGCCCTAAGCAACTCAGTGAGACCCTGTCTCTAAATAAAATACAAAATAGGGCTGGGGGTGGGGCTCAGTGGTAGAGTGCACCTGAGTTCAATCCCTGGTACCCAAATATATATACATCTGACTCCCTGCTTTCCATTGTTTGGGGTATACACCTCGGGGTAGAATTGGTGAATCTATGGAAATCCCATGTTTCACTTTTGGAAGAGCCAACATATGATTTTCCACAGGAACTGCGCCTTTTTTACATTCCTACCAGCAGAAGATAGATGTCCCAGCTCAGAGACAGAGAAAATCTGTCTTTCCTTAACCTTTTTTGTTCTATTTGAACCTTCGGTTGTTTGGGTGATATTCCCCCCTCATGGTGGAGGGCCATCTTCAAAACCCACTCTATGATTCCAGTGTCAGTCTCTTTCAGATACACCCTAAAAGATAAACCAAAAAATAATGATTTACAAGCTATCTGGGCACCCCATGGCCCAGGCAATTTTACATATAAAATTAACTGTTAGAGTACAGTAAATTTATTTTTCTAAAATACTTGGGCAGTAAGTAATTTTAGTTCTGTGGTTCTCCGCTAGGGATAATTTTGTCCCCAAAGGACATTTGGCAGTCTGAAGTCTTTAAAACTGAGGACAAGGTACTATTGGCATCTAGTACATAGAGCCCACAGGTGCTGGTGAATTCAGAAATGCTCATGACAGTCCCCCACGACAAAGCATTATGGCCCCAAATGTCAATAGGGCCAAGATTTAAAAATCTTTTCTAGTTTAAAAGTTAGCCTACAGGCTGTTCTACAAATAAGGTTCTATAGAGTCACAGCACTTCAGAGGAAATTTGCAAATAACAGAATTCCAAGTGAAAAGAGCATTAAAAAATTATAGCATCTAGAGCCAGGCTTGGTGGCAATGCCTGTAATCCCAGAGAATCAGGAGGCTGAGGAAGGAGGATTACAAGTTCAAGGCCAGTTTCAGCAACTTTGCAAGACCCTGTCTCAAAAAAAAAAAAAAAAAAAAAGAAAGAAAAAGAAATATATATAATAGCATCTCAAATATTTTAAAGTCTGGAAATAATGAAATTTAACAGTTCAAAGCTATCATGAAGAGCACAGGCTTGGGGCTGGGGTTATGGCTCAGTGGTAGTGCACTTGCCTGACATGTGTGAGGTACTGGATTTGATTCTCAGCACAACCTATAAATAAATTAATTAAATATATAGGTCCATTGAGAACTGAAAAAGAAAGAAAGAAAGAAATACAGGCTTTTTAATATTTCTTTGCTTTACCACACTGGCTCTTATTCTCAGACTTGGTTCCTCATGATCCCAGCCAATTGCTGTAGATCCAGCCATCACATCCTCACACAGAAAAAAAAAAAAAAAAAGCAGTTTATCTCTTTGTGCAAAAGGAAAACCTATCCTAGAATCTACACATCAAACTTTCTTTAGGTCTCATTCACCAGGGTTGCTTTGAATGCATATTCCAAAAGAAATCATTGGCAAAGAAAATCATCAGGCTAGTATCAGGCTAATCAACACTTATCCTGAGACTGAAGAGGGGCCACTTTCCTCGAGCTTGAGAGGGTGAACATCCAAACATTAGGAGATGTCTAAAGAACTAAGCTAATTGGAGGCTGTTTTATTCTTCCATACTTTAAAGCTAGTTGGCCAGGTACAAATGAAAAAAACCTGGTTTTCTAACAGAGGGCATTTCCCTCTTACATAACTGAGAAGTGTAAGGACAGGATACTGGTGGCCAGTGGCCATACTAAAACTGGGCCTGGCTCTCTGAGGCTGCTTTGCTCTGGACTGGCTGCCTTCTCAGGCTGTTTGGTGACATGATCAGAAGTCCAGAACTGAGTCTCTGGCTTCAGTGGGGCTGGCTTGAATGGCATGTCAGTCAATGAGCACATCACTCAGGCTCAGGGAATGGAATACCCTGATTGGCTAATTGGGGCCCCGCCCAGCTGGTTACCCATGATGTCAACCTGGGAGGAAATGGTGTCAGGTGCTTAAAATGTTCCACGACCCTTAAAAGACAGAATATCCCAGTTAAGCCCAAGTGGCTACATCTACTCTAACAATCCTTTACTGTTTCCCCAAAGTGATGAGCATAGTAAGGGGTAAGAGGCTGAGAGCCTCTTAGGAGGGGATGCTGTGTTGGAGAAAACAAACACACAAGAAAGAATGTCTATATTTTTGCCACTTGGTAACCTGGACATTAAAGACATGTCTCAATTCATTCCACTGACATTGGTGGATGCTCACCACGTGCTGGACACAGCGCCTTGAGGAGGCAAACAAGACACAGCCTTTTCCATGAAGGATGCCAGTCCTCTGTGACTAACACACTGCATGACATTGAATGAGTTCCCTGACCTCTCATATTCTCTAACTCATCGTCTGTAACAGGAAATGGCTCGAAAGCTTGCTTTCTGAGTGGCTTTGCACGCTGAATTCAATTAATTCTATGACTTCCTTCCTGCAAACGCCTTTAAATATTTTTTTTCTAGATGCTCCCAATCAGATCAATTTGATTCTACTCACAAGGCTTGTCACCCACCGTGGAGGACCAAATGAAATAGGAGCAAAGTCAATTAAGAGCCCCTCTGTGACTGCATGACAGAACTCATGCACCCAGGGGGTCTCTGACAAGCCGGACACCTTAGGGGTGACTGCAGTGAGGAAGCCCAGTGTGGAAAGGGAGGCCCAGGCAGGGGGGAGTGGGGAAGGCCACCCCCAGGGAGGAAGGTCTGAACCATAGACTTTGCTTACACCCATCTCCCAGCCTCAGCAACAGCCATTCCCAAGCCCGGTCTGCAAGGGTGCTTGTCACAAAGACTTATTGATACCCTCTGCAGATTGCAAGCTAAAATTAGTGGCAGGCATGAAGCCAACTCTTTCAGAGTGATTGCAGGGCCCTGGAGGTGCCGGCTTCCGCTGATTACTCATGATGCCGGCTTGCAAGAAAATGGTGTCAGGTGCTTAAAAATGTTTAGTGACCCTGAAAAGACAGAATATTGTAGCGAAGTCCAAGTGAATAGGTCTGCTTTTACAATCCTGGATTCTTTCCCTGAAGTGACCCAAAGTGACGAGCATAGTAAGAGGTAAGAGGCTGACAGTCCTCACCTGGGGAGTTGGTCAGGTTGGACACTGCATAAATTTAGGGTTGTCATGCATATTGCAGTCTAAAGATCTCAGGTGAATGGTGCCCTTTTGGGTTATGTAGTGCTCAACCTGTACAACCGTGCATGGTAGTATTTATTCTGAACCAAAACCTAAAGCAAAAAGGCAGGAATCCAGAGACTGTCAATCAACCAACATATAAACATTTGAGTAACAGCAGAAACTCAAGTTCCCTCCATATCCTCAGAAGGTCATCTGTAGACATTTTTTTGTACATGGTTATGGCTTCTTGTGTCTCTCAACCTGAAGGTGTTCTTGAGATACAGAGTGGACCAAAAGTACCTCGGGGATAATATTCCCAAGAGTGACTCTCAACCAATTAACAGAAATTGGTCAATAAATACACTCCCCCAGGGCTGGAATTGTGGCTCAGCGGTAGAGCACTTGACTAGCATGTGTGAGGCACTGGGTTCGATTCTCAGCATCACATATAAATAAATAATGTTTTTAAAAAAAATACACTCCCCTGTGGGACAATTCTAAGCTGCCTTCTAACATGGTCTCTTGGACCCACTCTGTCCTGTTTGGTTGCTGTTAACCACATGGCACTTGAAATGTGGCTAGTCCAAATGGAAAATGAAAAATAAATTAAAAAAATAAAAACACATCAGATTTCAGACTTGGGATGAAAAAAAAAATGTAATAAATCTCAATTTTTATAGTGATAACACACTGAAAGAATAATATTTTGGATATATTGGGGTCAATGAACTTTTTTTGCGGGGGGGGATGCCAGGGATTGGACTCAGGTACACTTGACCCCCTAAGTCACATCCCCAGCCCTATTTTGTATTTTATTTAGAGACAGGGTCTCACCGAGTTGCTTAGTGCCTTGCTTTTGCTGAGGCTGGCTTTGAACTTGTGACCCTCCTGCCTCAGCCTCCCGAGCCGCTGGGATGACAGGTGTGCACCACTGCACCCACCTTTTTTTTCCCACTTTTTAAAGTGGCTACAGGAAAATGCAAATATGTGGCCTGCATTTTCGGCTTGCATTATTCCTATTGGACAGAGCAGCCTTAGAGGTCCCCAGCAGGACAGTGCCCCGTTGCCCAAGTGGTGACTCACTCTCTATCCTACCTTTTCCTGTCCTCCTCCCCTTGCCTGTCGTCCCACTTTCCCACTCCCTCGCCAAGCTGCCTAGGATCATCTCCAAATGAGATAACTTGTCCCCAGGGATGCTTTCAGGGTAACTAAGAAACAGACCCTGCCACGTACAGGGACCCATCCTGACGTCTGCTCTCCTCCCACACAGTCTGCACTTGATTCAGGAGGGAGAACATTTGAGAAGCTGGACCCAGGTCCTAGATTCAGGGGCTGACTCTGATCCATGACAGCAGCCGGTGTTTTGTGGGGAGGACACTTTGAATGGGAGTGAGGCTGGTGCCAGTCCTGATTCTCTTGTTTATTCTCCTCCTTGTGAACAGAGCTGGCAGGGGAAGGAGACAGCCTATTCCAGAAAACCCAAACAAAACACTTTCCACAAAGCTCTCTCCCTTTCCCATTAGCCCTGTGCTTTTTGTGCAATGAGATGAGCAATTGTGCAGATCACCCGGGGAGGGCCAGCCTGCCTCCCGGGAGCATCAGTGACCGCCCCAGCCCGGGTCCTGCTGACACGGCAGTGTGGTGTGGGAAGCGCCGAGCAAATGAACTGTAGCTTTCAGGATGAGCATAAACCCTACCACCACTTGGTCCTTGAAAACAGGCAGTTAAATCAACCAAACAGGAACATCCAGGAAATCACCTCAGTGCCCCAAAGAACTGACACTTTGGCAGAACTACCCACTCTTTCCTTTGTTAGTCCCCTTTGTAAGAATGAAACCTTAAAAACAGAAGTCCAGAGCCAGCTGTCCTTGAAGAGTGTTTGCCACAGTGTCTAGAACAGGGTCGGGCACACAGCCATATTCAACCATAAGTGTCTGTTGAGGAAAAAAAAAAAAAAACTATGCCAAATAAAGTACAGTCATGTGTCCATAATGCCATTTTTTTTTTGGGGGGGGGGAGGGCATTACCAGGGATTGAACTCAGGGGCACTCGACCACTGAGCCACATCCCCAGCCCAGCCAGACTGCGGCACTATCTTTTATTTTATTTAGAGACAGGGTCTCACTGAGTTGCTTAGGGCTTCACTTTTGCTGAGGCTGGCTTTGAACTCGCAATCCTCCTGCCTCAGCCTCCAGAGTCGCTGGGATCACAGGCGTGCTCCCCCACTCCCAGCCATAATGCCATTTTGGTCAACCATGGACCACATATACAATGGTGAGTCCATATTTAATAATGAAACTGTGAAATTCCTATCACCTAGGGATAAATCAAGGCCCGTGTCTGTGGTGATGCCAGTCACATAAAGGTACAGCACACATAGTCAGGTAGGGCACCTAACACCTGACCAACTACGGTTACTGTTTTATGCCTTTATTATATTATACTTCCTATTTTAAAACGGATGCCTACTTATCAAAAAACAGTTTTACTGTGAAACATTATGCCACTGTGATGCAGCAGCCTCGTACACTTGTTTCCTGGGTCTCTCCGCTGCATCAAGAAGCCACCCTGAGGGGCTGGGGTGGTGGCTCAATGGAAGAGTGCTTGCCTCACATGTGTGAGGCACTGGGTTCAATTCTCAGCACCACATATTAATAAATGAATAAAATAAAGGTCTATTTAAAAAAATATTTTAAAAGAAAGAAGGAAGGAAGGAAAGAAAGAAAGAAAGCCACCCACCCTGAGTGACTGACCTGCGCCTCCTAGATTTGTTTGAGGACACTCCTGGGATGTTCACACAACAGCAAAATGGCCTAGTGACGCATTTTTCAGAGTGCGTCACAATTGTAAAGTGGCACATCGCTGTGTTTCCCCTACAGAAGATCAAATTCAAGAAAAAAAAAACCAGGGTGCCAGCCAAGGAGCCAACGGGCTTCTTGGGGGGCCCGGCTGGAAGTCCCATGACCTTAGGCAAGATTCTGCCCTCAGTGAGTAGGAGGTCCTTGCAGTCTGAGATGATGTCTGGGTAGGTTAAAGAGAGCATTTCTGTCATTTATTCTTATTTCAAAGGTCCTGTTATGATTTCAAGGTAAGTTCCCTTAAAATACATAGAACCAGGGAATTAAGGTTTACTATCCATTCAGTTCAAGGGGTTGGGAAGCACATTTTCTGTTGATGATGTTCTTTCTCATGTCCAGCTCAAATCTCTCCTTCTTCAATGTGGAAGTTCAAATTAAAATGTCTACAAGGACCAGAGTATCAAGTAAATGACTAAAACGGGACATTTTAAATAGCAGCTGACGTGGATCCAGGATAAAGAAAAAACAGACCCCAGAGGTGACAGGAAAATGTGCTCCCCCAACCCCATGTGCCCAGGACAACAAGCCCCAGTTTGCAAGGGGATCTAAGTATTCAAGAGAAACTAGAAAATCTCAACATTTAAAACTTTTTAAATTAATTCACTTTCTTAAAATCCACAGTGTAAGCCAAAGAAAATATCTCTGGGTTGGATCCTACCCTCAAACTGCCACATCACAACCTCTGTTTAATAGAAACTCTCTTGTTCAAGATCTCATACACTTTGAGAATCAGAGGATGTAAAAATGGGTATGCTTCAGAGATAGGGAAACTGAGGTACGAAGAAACATCCAAGATTTCAAAACCATTGGAAAGTTGAGAAATCAACCCCAATCAATCTGTTACCGTGTTCATTAAATTGAAAATAAACTTTAAACAGTTTGTGAGCTCTTGGAAAAGAAATTCACTCTAGATTAAAAAAAAAAAAGAAAAAGTACCATGAATTAGGAGCAGTATCTGATAAGGGTGGTGCTCTATAAATATATATTGGCGGAAAATGCCATATGAAAGTCAGCTCAGACACAGGTTTATCAGAGCAGTGCCCTATGAAGTGCTTTGCAATTAAACCAACTTGGAATTACACTAACTAGAAGCTTAGCTGAATGGCCATCTCGGCCTCAGTTTCTTCACCTGTAAAACAGGAACAATATCTAACCTGACCATCTATCTGTTGGGAGGATGTGAGGTAATACACTACCCCCCACACACCCCAATAGGTAGAAATAGAGATATACATTTGACCCTCCACATCTGCTAGTTCTGCAGATCAACTAGCCACAAATCTCACATTGCATACTTAAGTTTACAATGGTGTCTGTACTAAACACACACACACACACACACACACACCTTTGTTTCTAGTCATTTCTCCCAAAACAATACATTGTAACAACTATTTATTGAACATTTACATTGTATCAGGTATTATAAGTAGCCAGTGTGATCTAAAGTACACAGGAGGGTACAAACACTGGCATTTTACACAAGGGACTGAGCATCTGCATGTTTGAGTGTCTGAGGTTGGTCCTAGAGCAAACCTCCTCCAGATACTGAGGTGTACTTGTATTTATATAATGCCCATTGTTATAATTATTTGACAGATTACTACACTGGCAAGTCAGAAGAATATCCTAGAAACAGAGATGGCTGAATGAAAAGACACCAAATTTTTGAACCCGTCCGAATTGAGTTAGAATCTACTTGTGCCACTTACCTGCTTGCCTATTCTGATAAGCTACTTAAAACTCATTGTTTCATAATACCTACCCCTTCCTAGGGCTGCAGTAAAAGTTAAAAATAATCACTGAGTGCTCAACCGCCTGCCAGGCTCTAGGCCAAGCAATTCAATGACTGTTGTTCCCTTAATTTATGTGGAGTGCTTAGCATTGCCAGGAATATAGTAAGTGCTCAACAAATAGTGGGGTGTGTTATCATTAGCATCTCAATGGCAATGGGGCACTTTAGGTTGCTCAGGAGGCCTTGAGCAATGGAGAAAAGCAGGCTGGATGAAAGGATAATTAAGTGGGTTAGTAGAAGAGTTCAAAGTGTGAGGAGTAAATACTGGATGACAGCCAGGAGCAAAAGGCAGCTTGGTAATTTTGAAAGAGACCAGAAAACCCTTTCTGTAAAGAGGAGGCAAATATTTTGTTTTGGGCTGGACACTCTTTTGCTACTCTGCCCTTCAGTGTGAAAGCAGACATAGACAAAGCATGTGTTTCGATAACACATAGCTGTTCCAATAAAACTTTATTTACAAAAGCAGGAGGTAGGCTGGATCTGATGACCCCTAGAGTTCAAAGATGACAACACACCCCCGTAGGGTAAATCTCAAGTGTGTTGAAGTTCAAGAAAGTAACTCTACACTCACCTAGACGCAGGGAAATCACGAGATGTGGGAGCACAAAACAAAAACTTTTAAAACTATTTTAGACCACAAACACACACACACACACACACACACACACACACACGAGTTCTACTCTCCTCTGTTCTGGAAGGATCATGCCTACATCAGTTCTAGGTATAGTGATATGAGCTGCAATATGTCCACCTGAGGTTGGTGATAAAAGACCCACCAGAGATGGCTTATATGCCTCTTCTGCTGTGCCCCCCACCCCCTGGGCAATTGCTCCCCACTGCCAGGAACACTGTGGAAAAGGATTCAGAGATGGCACATTTGAGCCTGGGGAGGATGAAGGCCATGATTGATTAGTAATGTCTGCCATGGGTACAACCAGGAAGAATCGTGATGAGTGTGCCACATAATTGCCATCCCTATCACATGAGGAAGGCTGGGAGTAAATGCTATTAAAGGACGTGGCAAATCCAAAACAGTCTTTATCACAGTGGTGGCAGGGGGCTGGATGAGGTCACCTCTGAAAATTCCTCTGAGCCCTGCTTAGGACTCTGATTTTCCAGGATGCCTCATTGTGTTAGAATAGTTGTGTTCCAGGTGGCTTAGCCTTTTCAACAGCTTGGCTTTGAAGACGTCATGAATATGTAAATATACTTTAGGCTAAACATTTTTCATGCTTCTCAATTCACCCACAGTCCAAAGGTGGGTTTTGTTTGTAAGAAGCTCATTTTGGAGATGTGCCTATTGCACATATATGCATCTACACCCACAGGCCTTGTGTTAGATACACACATTCAGACCTTCAGTGTGTGTATGTACATTCCTCTCTTAAATCCTGGCACTCAGCTCTGAAGTCAAAGTCTGTAGTTAAAGGCCACCAACATGACTTCAGGCGCACATCGGTGGCTTTGCAATAAGTAAGGATGTACTGATTACTAAGGAACCATCTACTAATGTTCCCACTGCAGTTATTCATAGACGATGACCTCAGAACCACGGTGACTCTAAGACAGCCAATGTCCCCTTTACTGTCTCGATGAGCAAGGGCTGGATGAGTCACAGCAGGTCCCACAGAGATGGGGACAGGCAAGGCATTAATGAATAGGGTAAAGTGGGTCAAATACACATGTGTTTTTTTCTTTTTTCTATGAAATCCTACTAAAACCAATGCAAAGTTAAAAACAAAAATTAATGTCACTGAAATGGAGAGAATTGGAAAACAAACTGTAGAAGCTGCATGTAAATTTTAAAAACACGACTGAATCTTCAGCTGACAGAAGAGAAAGCTGAGAACTGTGGATCAGCAGCACCAGGTCCCTCTTGAAAAGTAGGTAAAAGGGGCTGGGGAATGTGGCTCAGCGATAGAGCCCACACCTACTGTGCCCTGAGCTCAACCCCCAGCACCAGAGGGAGATGGACCAGGTGATAACCAACCTGGCATAAAGTCGGAGGTTTCATCCCAGTGTGATGGTGCATACCTGTAACCCAAGCGGCTCGGGAGGCTGAGGCAGGAGGATCCCAAGTTCAAAGCCAGCCTCAGCAAAAGTGAGGTGCTAAGCAACTCAGTGAGACCCCGTCTCTAAATAAAATACAAAATAGGGCTGGGGATGTGGCTCAGTGGTCGAGCGCCCCTGAGTTCAATCCTGGGTACCGCCCCCCCTCCCAAAAAAAGACTGGAGGTTTCTTCAGAGAGGATAAAACAACGGGTTTCTGAATTAAAAGACTTAAGAACAGGATAATACTTTTTAAAAGAAGAGATTTAAAAGTGAAAATAATTTCTAGCAATTTTTTAAATGCAAAAGCAAATCTCAATACAAGGATTAGAAAATAAAGTTGAGAAATTTCCCAGCACATAGAGTAAAAAGACTAAGAAATGGAAAACAGATTTTAAAAACTGTGAAGACTGTTAAAGCCACATAACAGAAGTCCCAAAGCAAAGAGAGGGAAAATTGAGAGGGAGAAAATCACCTGTAACAGGAGTTACCCATTGCTGCATAACAAATGATTCCAATCACTCAGTAGCTTCTAATAAAAAGCATTAATTATCAGGCTCAGTTTCTGGGGGTCAACCTGGCAGCAGCTTGGGGGGGCAGGGGGCTGTGGTCCATCTTCCGGCAGGGGCTGCAGTGTCATCTGAAGGGTCAACTGGGGATGGAGCATCTACTCCCAGTGACCTGCTCACATGGCTACTGACAGGAAGCCTCAGTTACCAGCTAGATACTGGCAGGAGGCCCCAGTTCCTCACCATGTGAGCCTCCCAAAGGTCTGCTGAACATGGCAGCTGACATCTCCTAAAGCAAGTCATCCAAGAGAGAACAACTGAGGCAGAATCCTTTATAACTCGTTCCCAGTAGTGATATGCTCCTGTTGTAGGATATTGGTAACAACTGCCAACCCAATCCAGGGTGAGTACATAGAGCACAAGGATGTGAGGCAAGGATCACTGGGAGCCATCTTGGAGGCTGGCTGCCACATCCACCAAATATGCACAGTCATTCTCCAGTATCTGCTGAGCACTGGCTCCAGGATGTCCCCGCCCCATCAGATAACAAAATCTGCAGGATGCTCAGACTCTTCTTGGCTAAGTGTTTGAATATAGCCTGCACTTAGTGCAGGCTATATTTAAATCATTTCTTGATTATTTATAACACCCAATATCATTTAAATGCCATGCAAATGGTTGTTACACTCTATTGTTTAGGGAACAATGACAAGAAAACCTGTACATGTTCAATAATACAGATATAACTACTGCAGACCTGACCACATCCTTACTATGTGCTTGGCTAACTCTGGATGTAGAACCCACAGATTCAGAGTTCCAAGAACTTCAGGTCACAAGTTTCCCAAATTGGAAAACCCCTAACTGCTTAACACACAAGTCCGAGTCTGGGCCCAATGTCACAAAATCTCACTAGCTCTAGCTCTAAGCACTAGCACTAGCCCTGACTAAGGATCTCATGAGTTCCCAGTGACGGAAACAGTCAGACCAAAGACTCAGTCATCAGAATGGCTCCCGACTTCTCAACATTGGAGCCAGAAAGCAATAAGCAACACCTTCAAATCTTGAAGGAAAATGGTTTCCAAGCTAGAAATCAACCAGCCAGAATGGAGAGCAATAGGGGAAATGACCAAATGTTAGAAGCTGAAAAGTAGATTCAAGAAACACAGACACATACACGCGCGCGTGCGCACACACACACACACACACCACACACTCTAAACTGTAACACTGACAATGGAGAAAGGCACGGATAGTAACTTAGCAGCCCAAGGAGCCTTTAGAAATGGAGGTGAAGCAATGGAGTGCTCATTAAAATACACATTGAGGGCTAAGCACTTATGAGCCTTTTCAGTTCTGCAGTGTAAGGACCTACCTTTGGGGAATCACAAAATGCAGTTACACCAGCCAAACTTTCAATGAAGCAAACAGAATAAAGTATTTTTTTTTTAATTTTTTTAAATAGATAAGTAGATAGACACAATACTATCTAAAGTAGATAGATACAATACCTTTATTTATTTTTATGTGATGCAGAGGATCAAACCCAGTGCCTCACACATGCTATGCTGGGCAAGCGCTCTACCACTGAGCCACCACCCCAGCCCCAGAATAAAGCATTTTAATCATGCTTGGGAAGGTTCTAGAAGATGTGTTCTTCCACACTGGGGGAGTAAGGCACAGGAAGGCACTCCAATGAGAAATGGGTGATCCCAACCCCAAAGAGGGAAAAGGACATCTCCAGGAGGGTGGTGAAGGGCGACCCCGGAGTGACAGCTGGGTACAAGCCCAGAGCAGAGCAGCATGGGTGCCCAGGGAGGAGGCTTTTCCAAGGTGACAAGATCGATGGAAAACCTGGCATGTGGCAAGGTCTTAGGGGAAATGTCAACACTTGGTGAGGATGTGGGGATTGAATTAACCCTAAATACACAGAAAACTAAGCAAACAACAAAAAGAAAAACCCAAGAGAATGATTAACTCCTGGGAGAGGGAACAGGAAGAGCTTCAAGGAAAGAAAAGCAACCATGGTTTACAATGTGACTCGGCTGTGACCACAGTTGACATAGTCAGAACGTAAACACTGAGTATTGCCTCGCTCAGAGTAACGGAATCAACGTTGGGCGGAGAAAGTGGCGGGGGACTAGTAGGACAGGAACTGACCAGGTGGCACCTAGAGCTGAAATACCTGGCTTTCCCAAAAAGACTAGAGATAGATGCTAAATCCCAGAATAGTCAGGTTAAAGAAGGGATATAATCCCCGGGAGGGGGTGACAGGGACAGTAGAGCATGGCCACCCTTCATGGTCCACTGTGTGCACCCCTTCGATTTTTAGAAAGATTAGCAAGCCCCTATGACAGGGCATGAGGCAGTAGCCATTCATTCATTCGTTCATTCGTTCAACAAGCACTTAATGTGCACCGACAGCATACCGGGGTCCCAGGGGATTTGGAGGAAAAAGAATCCAATCCCTGTGCTCTCTGCCTCGCAGTCACTGGGTCTCGGTCCTCCAGGGAGCAGTTCAAGGTCTCCTCCAAGGTCAGCGAGGGGAACAGATGCCTGCACAGATGCTTGCCTTGGATTTGTCAGCTTGTGACTGGGCCTCTGTGGGCTTCCCCAGGTGGGGACCCTGGAAGGCATGATGACCCCAGCGGATGGGACAAGAGTGATCACAACCCAGGATAACGAGAGCCACTGAGCCTGGGCCTCTGCAGCCTGGGTTCCACTTCCTGAAGCACTCAGGAACCTCGGGCTTGCTTTAAGCATGACAGTCACTGTGCTGTCAAACTTGCGACCTCATCGAATCCTCACAGGAAACCTGACATGGGCACTACAATCCTGCTTTCTAAATGAGGAAACTGGAGCCCAGAGAGATTTTGCGATTTGCCTAAGGTCACACAGCTTACAAGCAAGCAGTGCAGATGAAATTCAAACCCCAGTCTACCTGGCCTTGGGTACTCTCTCAACACTGGTATTTTTCTCCATTTTGAGTTCCTTGACTTGAGAAGAACAAAACCTGAGTTCTAGCTCCAGTTCTACCATTAACCTCTGTGACTGGGCAAGTTCCTTTCTTCTAGGTGTTTCCAGGTGTAAAGATGGAGCCGGTTGGCTCAGATGACAGCTAAGCATCCTAGAGCCTTGGTAGCAGGCATCAGGACGGGTGAGCCAAGGGCAGAAACAACGGGTGAATGTGGTGCATGGTTAGCACTCTTTCCTCCTCCTGAGCCTCAGTTTCCTCATCTGTGCAATGGGAATCATTCAGACCCACATGGCATGGTAGTCGGATGTATTAAACAACGAATGGAAAGTAGCCCTTGCCCAGGCCCATGAACCTCCATCCATGGGAGCTCTAATTTAAATTCTTAGGACAGATGCTTGCAGAGCCCCACCGTGGCTGGATTCTGGGAGCTTCCATGTCTGGAAAGGGCAAATCACCAGGTCTGAGAGAAGAGTGGCGACGGAGGGAGAAGAGAGGCAGCCCAGCAAAATGACTGTCTAACAGGGACGCGTGCTGTCGCCCTTTATTGGTTTTACATACGAGTCAGTTTGCGAATACTTTCAGGAGCATGTAAGTGTGAAATTGGAAAGCGTCACTGCAGGACTGCCACAAGCCACCGCACTGGCGATATGAGAGGGGAGGAAGAGCGAGCCGGTGGGCCGGGGAGAGGGAGGAGAAGGGAGAGGGGCAGAAAGGAACAGCAAGGCGAACCTGGTGGAAGGAGGAAAGGACACTGACTGGGAGAGAATGGATTTCCAAGTTCAAAGGGTGCTGAGCACACCCTCACATGACTGTGAACACGCCCCACGTGTTGTCACCTCTGTGCTTTGCTCCTGACACCTCCTCTGCATGGAATTCCTATTCCTGACAACAGACAAGGCTCAAGGTCTGCCTTCCTTTCTCTGAATCCCCCAAAAGAACTTAGGGCAGAGGCTGAGGCAGGAGGATCGCAAGTTTGGGGCCAGCCTCAGCAATTTAGCAAGTCCCTGTCTCAAAAAATAAGAAGGGCTGGGGATGGAACTCAGTGGTAAAGTGCCCCTGGGTTCATTCCCCAGTACCAAATATAAAAAATAGAAGAACCCAGGACAACACCATGCACTAGTATTCAATAAACGTGACTGGAATTGAATGCAACGACTAACACACTCTTCAAGTTCACGATGAGTTACCATTTCAAGTAGAAGAAGAAAAAACCTAAACAATTGGCTGCCGATAATCCAAGATGGTCATGCAAAGGTGTCTGTTTTGTTTGGGATTACAGTTAAGTTCTCCGAGATGTACTATGTAGTGGAGATTCTTTGTTCCAATAAAAATGGAAATGATAAATATGTATTGAGGGCTTACTATGTTCCAAACACTACTTCTTTTTTTAATATTTATTTTTTAGTTTTAGGTGGAAACAATATCTTTATTTTATTTTTATGTGGTGCTGAGGATCAAACCCAGGACCTCACAGGTGCTAGGCGAGCACTCTACCACTGAGCCCCAGCCCCAGCCCCAACACTATTTCCGACTGCTTAGCCACAAGCATTTAATCCTCAAATCAACTCTGTGGAAAAGTGGAAATCCTCACTTCCTTCTCAGGAAGGAGGAAACCGAGAAGTTGGTCCACCAGTTTCCTTTTTTGTTTGGGTCTAAAGGGTTCCTGGGATGCAAGACTTTTGGTGCTGTTAGTCAGCTTTGTGTCGCTGTGACTGATGTATCTGAGAACTTAGAGGAGGAAATGTTTATTTTGGGGGTTCAGCCCATTGCTGGCTGGCTGACTCCAATGCAGAAACATCATGGTGGAAGAGGGTGGCGGAGGAGAGCTGCCCAGCTCTTGGTGGCCAGGGAAGCAAGGGGAGAGGCAGGGGCCAGAGACAAGAAACGCCCATCCAGGGCACACACCCAATGACCTACTTCCTCCTGCCACACTTTTCCTGCCTACACTTACCATGCAGTTAACCCATTCAAGTGGATTAATCCACTGATGAGGTTACAGCTCTCTTCATCTATTTCACTTCTGAACATTCTTGCTGGGTCCCACACATGAGCTTTTGGAGAACAGCTCACATCCAAACCATAACAGGTGCTAAAACAGCCCAGTGTGTCCCTGGCACACTGGGTCAAGTGTACTCTAACACCAAGACACAGACATTAGGTACCTGAGTCCCAGTTGATGAATGGCAGAGCCAGGGCTATGACCACCATCACCTCCACCACAGGCACAAGCAGAGGCCAAGACAAACCCACAGGGCACCAAATTAGCCAGCAAAAGTGGGCTGTGGCCTGCACTTTCCAGCATAGTGCCTGGTGCAAGCAGGACCTCAAATGGGTGCCCTACCCTGCTTATAACCAGCCATGTGACCTTGGAGTCAGTTAACATTTCTGGGCCTTGGTTGTTTTCATCTTCAAAACGAGGAGACCAAACTAAGTCAAGGATGGCAAACAGGGCGAGTCCCTTGTGTGTGGCAGACACTAACTAATCTGATTAGCTCGCTTTCCTGCACCACCTGGACTTGGGCTCCCGAACCCTTCTCTCCTCTGCCCTGGGACAATCAGAACCCAGCTGTCGGAGCTGATGCCTAGAAAGACCTCCAAAGCCAGAAGCTTTACCTTCATGGCCTGTTGGTGTTCAGCCAGCTTCCTGAACCTGTTCTGGTCTCTCAGGATTTGGCACAGACTTAACAGCAGCTGTAATTGTGGGGACAGTCTCCACAGACTGAGCAGTCCCTGCATTTGATCTTTGCCATATATGCTTCAAAGTACAGCACAGTGAAGACAGGAACTCTGGAGAGAACATCTGGGCTTAGAATCTTGGCTTGCCATTTACTAGCTGTGTGACCTTGGGCAGGTGACTTCACCTTTCTGTTTCCTCAACTATAAACTGAGGATTATTATAGTACCTAACTCAAAGTGTCATAGGGATTCAATGAATATGTGTAAAATACTTAGCACATAGAGTTGTGTTTATATTACAAGACTCCTCAAAAATATACAAGGTAGATTTTAACAGATGAGAAAAGTCAAGTTCCAGGAAATTAAATTGCCAAAGGTCAAGTTAGGCAGCCAAGCCAGATTCACATCCTGCCTTTGTTCTCAGCCAGGTCACACTGGGTCTCAGTGAACACAGATCGTTAGGAGAACCCATGGTGAAAGAGGTGATTCCTGGTTCCCTGCAGGGGCTGCTGGCCTGAGCTGCCTTCGGTGCCTGCTAGTACCAGGCCCTGGGGAGCTGCTTGGCCTGGCTCTGGAAATCCGCCTGCCTTAACCGCCCCCTACCCCACATCATGAGTCTTTGGAGGGGAGATTCCAACAGATCCCGGCCTCCCCCACAGGAGGGACAACACTCTGCCAAGCCCCCAGCTCCTTCAGAAAGGGACAGGGTGGGGCAGGGCTCAGATTCGGTTATTGGTCTTCTCATGTCAGCAAAGTGAATTTTGTTACTTTACAGATCTGTATCTTTAAGGTAATCGAGCAAACGCAGATTAGAGAAAATGGGCAAAGGGATTAAGCACCGAGGCACCTGTGCCATATCTTATCTCCTTTCCCGTAGCGAGTCTCCGAAACATAGATATCTTTCTGCCTTAATAACCAGTTATTCAGAAAAATGTGTGTTCTGGTAAACACCAAAGTCCCTAAAGGTAATATATTCCTCACTCTGATATTATGTCCAAAGAGAGTGACATGGCACCCATGTTTCTAGCTCTTTCTTTTAAGCAGGAGAGATGCCCAGCCTCACCAAGGACAGGTCTTGGGACATCTTAAACAAATAGAGAGAGACCGGAAACAGGTTTTATCCCCGTCTTTGCCCAGCACTGCAAATCCCAGGTGTGGCTCATAAGCAGGTCACTAATGGCCTGAGCAGACGGTCTGAAGCAGGTGACCTGGAACTGGAGCACCACCAGGGGAGGACAGGACATGAAAAGGCCCCTAACATCAGGTGGCTCTGTCCAGCTCTCTGCCTACACTTTTAGAAACCAGTTCCATGGCACCACCCTCCTCCCTACTCCCAGATAGATAAGAACAGAAGAAAGTGACCTGGAAAAATCTGGATGTGTCTTCCAAAGGGCCTCTCGTTGCTCACTGTATAAGTAGGTCCCAGGAAGACCAACAACTGTGGACGAAAGTGCTTCTCTTTCTAGAATGGTCATAATTATGCAATGTCAACAAAAGCAACCTCCTGCCGATTCAGTGGCCCACACCTGCCGTCCCAGTGGCGTGGGAGGCTGAGATAGGAGGATTGCAAGTTCAAAGCCAGCCTCAGCAATGGCGAGGCCCTAAGCAACTCAGTGAGACCCTGTCTCTAAATAAAATACAAAATAATGCTGGGAATAGGCTCAGTGGTTGAGCGCCCCCTGAGTTCAATCTCTGGTACCAAAAAACCAACCTCCTAACTGCTGTTAACGGCTGGCTGTTCTGCCAAGGGAGAAATCAGAGCCACCCAGCGGAGAAAGGGCTCCAGCAAACTCCACCTCCAGCACTTGCTCGGTGCATGCAAAGAGGCAAAGGCAGGTTTCTAGCTACCAGGCTCTTGCTTGGCATGTGCCGGCCACTGGTTCCATCTCCAGACCCAGAAACCAAACCATACCAAACCCTCCTGGGGAGGCGCTCAAGAACCACGTGGGCAGGCTGACAGGATGTGTGTGCCTTTAAGATGGGGTCTCTTGTGGTGCCCAGGTTGGTCTCAAGGGGTCCTCCCGCCTCAGGCTCCATAGTAGTTGGGACTCCAAGTGGCACATCATTGTCCCCAACTCCAATGTAACTTTCTTTTTTTTTTTTAATATTTATTTTTTAGAAGTAGTTGGACACAATACCTTTATTTTATTTATTTATTTTTATGTGGTGCTGAGGATCGAACCCAGGGCCTCGCAGTGCTAGACGAGCACTCCACCGCTGAGCCCCAGCCCCTCTAATGTAACTTTCACCAAGGAGTGAGGAAAAGGACTGCAAAATACAGTGGTGACGGGAAACAGTGTGGGATTGGAAAGATCCAGCTTGTGGCTCACCCCCTTGACAGTCACTGAACCTCATCCTGTGACTAGCCTTGGTCCTCCCCCCGCTTGTCCCTGAATGCTGGCTGGAAGGAGGTCTCTGCTCCTTAGGGCTGTTATGAGGCTTCACAGAGAATGCCAGCAAGGACCAGCCCCCGGACCTAGCTGTTACTACTTAGCCGCTGGCCTTCACACCTTATTTATTTATTTAATATTGGGGATTCAGCCCAGGGGCCCTCACAAAGCCACACCCCAGCCTTTTTTATTTTTTATTTTTTTATTTCAAACCTAGAAACAGGGCCTCACTGAGTTGCTCAGTGCCTTGCTAAGTGGCTGAGGCTGGCTTTGAACTCTCGATCCTCCTGCCTCAGCCTCCTGAGTCATGGGATTGCAGTGCCACGGCACTCAGCTTCATACCTCATTTAAACTAACTTTGACAAGTAACATTTATGGAGCATTTACGGTGTACGAGGCACACTGAGTTTCAGGCTTCATTATAATTAATTATTACATTAATTCATGGGGGAGTCTTGGATCGGAACATTAGGACTTTCACCCATTACTGTCAGGACCCCCGAGAAAATGTCTCTCGTGGGAGGTTTTGCACAAGCCTGGCGCACACACGGTGCTCAGGGAAAGGGAGGCCCCTAACGTCAAGGGCAAGCCTTGCTGGTCATCCAGGAGGGTGGGAGGGAGGCTCAGCCTGAGTCAGCTTTGTCTACTCTGCGTTCAGCCACATCCCATGTTCTGCCACTTATCACATCCCTGCCCATTCCCGGTGACAACAGGCACCTGGCTGTCCTGGAATTACAGGAGGAAAGAGTCCTGTGTGAAGAGATTTACCTTACCGAGGCTCCCAATTCTGGAGCTTTTGACCCACTTCCCTGTGAGCCTTTGATGACTCAGCACACCCAGGTCTGCAGGACATCAGGGTCCTTGCGAGTGGGAGTAAGTTGCTCACCTCTGGGCCACCATGGGGGGGGGGGGGCAGGACCAGTGTCCCACAGTCCCCTTCAACACACGGCCACAATGACCTAAATAAACTGTGACACCAGGCCCCACCTCTTTGAAGTCCCACCAATCTCTCAAGAGTACCAAGATGGGGACCAAGTCTTTAATACACAGGTCTCTAGAAGGACACTTCAGATTCAAACTGTAACAACTATGGGAGCGAAAGAGCTTTCCGGTTCAGGTAATTAAAACAGAAAACTCGGGGCTGGGGCTGGAGAAAAGATAGCCCCTTCCACACACGGAGATGGGAAAACCGGAAATCCATCTGTAGCAAAAGGAAATTTAAACTCCTAACTCTCACCACGCACAAAACTCAACTCAAAGTGGATCAAAGCCTCAGGCAGAGAACAGAGACTGTGCACCTAACAGAAGAAAAAGTAGGCCCACATCTCGGCCGCGTTGGCTTAGGAACTGACTCCTTCACAACATCTCTCATCCTGAGCTAACTTCAAGGTCTTCCACATACGATCAATTTCATTTACTCAATTTTAAATTAAATTATTTTATCATTCCCAGCAAGTAATGGAGAACACACTACTTTTAAAGGTCTACAGCCCTTGACTGCTCTTTAAAACCTGAGACATCAGAACTCGCCTTCCCGACATCATGACCTCACTCTTCCCTGACGATGAACGAACATACAGTGTACTCCTCCCCAGCCCAACGCCTTTCCCCACAGTCCACAGGAGAACTTAAACACCTTTCAATCATCTGTCAGGCCAGTGGATACAACAGACTACATGCTGGTTTCCTCTTTGAAAGTTTATTTTTAAAAAAAGAAAAAAAAGAAAAAAAAAACCTATACATTTTACATTCACTTCTCGGAACATTTAATGGTACCAGCTAATAATGTTTTATAAAAAGCCCACCAGCTGCTTGAAATGGCTGCAATTTTACCATGTTCTGGTATTAAAAATGGTTTGAACCCTTTGGGGAAAAAAAACGGTATAACACAAAGTACCAAGATGTCAAATCCCAAATGAAACAAAAAATTTAAATAAGGAGGAAATTATTTAGTAAAGATTCAAGGCTAAAAGGAAACATTAAAAGAAAAAAAAAATAGAGGATTCCCCCTGCACCCAGAGTTAGGTAAAAAATGCAATCAACCCCACCCAGCCCTGTCTATCCCCCTTAGAAAAACCCCCAATCCTGAATACAGACCAACCCCTGGATCTCACACTGGTCCTAGCTAGAAGTTAGAACTGAGCTGGGCAGGCAGACACCCACGAACACCGGCACCTGCAGGAACGCAACCACCTGGCTTTGGCATGGCTATAGAAATCTCTCTGGGAACTGTGTAAGAGGACATGGGCTTGGAAAGGAGGGCTCAGGGGAGGGCAGACTCCCAGGAAGAGGGAAAACACACACTGGGGCACCCTCCAGTGAACACTGAGGCCAGCCACCAAAACCCAAGTGCAGCTGCAAGGGCCGAGCTGTGCGCACCACCCTGTCTCAAAGGGTCACCTGCAGGCCCCGGGACTGGAGTCCAGCTGGTGTGCTGAGGTCAGCTGAGACAAAACCCTGTAGGTAAGAACGGCCACCTGGGTGGAAAGCCAGCCTCCTCCTTAAGCAGGAACCTCGAGTCCACTTCCTCTTTAGCGTCCGTCCATCACAGAAGGACCGTGATGTACTAACAGTGTTTATCCCGCCCCTGGTCACCAGAGGCCTGTCAGAAGGGTCCAACTGCCCATTTTTCACCTCTGAGGTGACTAAATAAAAATCTGGGATTAGGAAAATGATTTCCTGTGCTGCGTCAAGTCTCCCTTGCCTCTGCCTGTTCTCACCAGATCGTGATTAAGGGCTCAGAACGTGCAGAAGGCAGTGGCCGGGCCGAGACCAGGCCTATCTCTGTGGGGTCTCAGACACCCCAAAAGTTAACAGGAGAGAGAAGGCAAAAGCACCATACCCTGGTCTTCAAATAAATGGTTACTTCACAAAAGCGCCCCAGACAAGGCAAGGACAAAAGGCAGCTGGACGCCTCGGTGCAGAGCCCCAGTGGCCACGGACATGCCCCCTCCGTTAGACACACACTTTGGTACACGCTCCTAAGGACAAGGGAGGTATCAGCTACAGAAAAGCTCAATGGCAAAACATACTAAACGTATCTGAGTTAGTTTCCATCACAGGGCACCTGAAGATAAAGCACAGCTGCGTGACAGAGATGTCACACACCAGCCGTGAGCCAAGCAAGTCCTCCTTCAAACCAAAGGCCCGCGAGGACAGGTGAGGCCCACATGCCCTGGGCTGGGGTCACTGTAGTACATGTAACACTGGGGGGCTGGAGGGCAGGGAAGAAACAGAACATCCAGGAAACTTTTCAAAATAGACCCCAACACCAGAAAAAATGAGAAAAATGGATATAAAGACAAAACGGTCTCTGTACGTCTTTACTCAGAGCCAGGAGGGTTTGCTCCTTGTGGCAGCTAGAACTCAGAAGGTGACTGATGTCATCATAGCCCCAACTTGCTGTGGGTTTGTACATCAAGAGACAATATGGAGAGGACCCCGGGGACCGAGGCCAAGGGGATTACTCACAAAGATTTCCTAAGATGGGTAAGGTCTAGTCACTGCCCAGGGACGCTGACCGTGGCTCCCATCCCATGTTCTAAACATCTCAAGATGGCAACTAGACCAGACAACCCCGCCACCCACGGAAGCCTTTCTCCAAACAAGGGAACAATGGGAAGGAACAGGGAGTGCAGGGAAGGGTTTCCTGGGGCGCATCAGGACAAGCGCAGGGGTCTGGCCGTGGCCACAGCAGCCCTCCTGTCTCCAAAGCAGACCAGGTCTCCCAAGAGGCTGTGAGTGCCCAGGGCCTGACAAGGTTCCACAGGTGTGGAACGGCCAATCTGCAGTAGTGGTATCAGCAACACGAATAAGTCACGTGAGTCTACAGATCATCAGCACTGCACTGTCATCTCCACACCCCACCCCAGGGACAACCCAGATCAGCTGCCTACGCCATGTGCTCCCTCAATCTACTCAGAAACTGGGGGGAGAAAGAAATTACAAATAAAAACTTCTGAAATTACCACTTCTCATTCCAGCCCGAGTTGGAACAAATGTGTGCGGACAAATCGCCTGCATTAAATAACGTTTAAAATATGGTAACTTCAGCACATTATGACATGAAACGTCCCTTCCCCCAGAGCCCCATTTACTTCAATGCAGTCTCCCCGGCAAATGTTCCATAGTTCAGCCAGGGGAATGGATGCATGTGCCAGATGTCACACAGGCATTTCTCTCTCCAAGAAGGCCAAGAGCCAGGAGAATTCATCTCCCTCTGCTAGGACCTCTGCCCCTCGCTTCCAGGGAAACAGCAGATGGGGCTTGGCCAGGTCAGTAGCTGCGTGATCCACTAACCAGAATCAAATATGGAGAATGCATCACAGAGTGAATTCCTTCCCACTCTTCTTCACGGCAGAAAGACCTAAAGATAACTGACAGGAAGAGCTGTTTCTTCAACCTCAGAGGAGGTTAAAAAAAAAAAAAAAAGACAAAGGATAAGCAAAAAAATAAAGAAATAAAAAGAAACTAAATCAAACACCCTAAATACTCCTGAAAATGAGCGTTCCCTGGTGACTGCTGACTGGGAAGAAGCTGAGGCAGGGAAGAATGACACATAGGTGGATGTGACCAGCCACAGAAGTGCCCCACAGAATCCACACGGTGTTCTTCATTTCCAAGGCCAAGTAGTTATTCCCAGTAAGTTAAAATTTTTCTATTAAGAAGTAAACAAAACAAAAATAAAAGCCACTGCAGAAAAAGGGTCAAAGGCAGAGAGCTCTTCGGGAGGTCAAGCCGCTGACCGCCGGCGGATCACGAAGAGCCCACGCTGTAGCTGGCCCAAGTAGATCCTCATCTTGGTGCTGTCACTGGTCTTCCTCACCCAGATCTGCAGGGACACGAGAGAGCAAGGTGAGAGGCTGAGACACGCTGAAGGGAGAACCTCCCAGGCATTAAAATAGCTGCATGAATTAGGTATGGGCAGAAAACTGGCCACCCCAGCCTGAGTGAGCTTGTCCTTGACCACTATAAAGGCGCGCCTCCAGACAGGGAGCAGGTAATAGCCCTGAACTTATTTCTTCCCACCATCTCCCCCACACTCTGACAAAGAAAATGGAAAGCACAGCAACCCTGGGTCCTCTTTTTGCCTGGACTACAAGGACTCTTGATTAGGTTTGATTACAGCATTATCAATACACAAGAGATACACAGTGAAAATAGACCTTTCAAATTTGGAAATACTTTTCCTCACCCCGTATCATACATTCTCTCCGTACTCTGGGGTCTTGACAATTAAGGTTAACAATAAAGGTTACTGTAAGGGAACAAAATGCCATCCATAAAAGGTGTCCTTGAGACATCTGGGCCCAGCAAGGCCTCTGAAGAGTGGAGAGCTTCAGACAGGGTATCCCTTCCACAGCCTCCACCTCCTGCAGGTGGACTCTGACTTCCCTCGTCCACAGGACAGCTGCACTCTTCTGTGGACTTGCGAATGAACTCTTGCAGCAGGGGGACTGCCAGAGCTGACAAGTGCACTCAATAAGTGGCCTCCTGTAGCCAGGGACGGGGAGAGGAGCTGCCACTGCTGTCACCTGAGCAAGCGAGGAAGGGCTATGGGCGCTCACTATGCCACCGCGCCGATCCTACTCGGCTGCTTCCCCTCAGTCCTGGAAGGAAGCAGCACTGTTGCGGGCCCCATTTTGCAGAGGAGAAGACCAGGCTCAGCAAGGCGGAGCTGCCTGTCCCCATGTGACACTGGTGCCTGATATCACAGCCCTGGCTGTTCACAAAGCCTGCTCTCTGAAGGAGCAATTAAGGGGAGCTGAAAGCACCATGTTTTGAAAGGTCTGCACCTCAGCCATACATAGAAGTTTATAAATGGATCTCCTCCCCTGACTAGGGTCTTAGGTTTTTAAAAAAGCAAATTCTCAGCTTCATCTCAACTTCTTCAATGTGATTATTAAACACAAGAGAGAGGCTTTAAAGTCAAACACACTGGTTTAAAAACGAAACAAGTTGGGCTGGGGATATAGCTCAGAGGTAGAGCTCTTGCCTTGCACACATGAGGCCCTGGATTCAATTTCCAAACCAGGTTTATAAAAAAAAAACAGGCACAGTGTCACCCACCTATAATCCCAATGACTTGGGAGGCTAATACATGAGGACCACAAATTTGAGGCCAGCCTCAGCAACTTAGCAAGACCCTGCCTCAATAATGCTGGGGATGTAGCTCAAGGGTAAAGCACCCTGGGTTCAATCCCTAGTACCCCCAAAATAAAATAAAAAAAATTAAAAAGTGAAGCAAGTTAAAGATTTCACATGAAGCTGAGATTCTAAAGGACCTTGAGGAACCATTTTAAACTGAAAACTGACTCCACAGAGGGCTGAACTGGCAAGGTCACCAACACATTCAGACCCACCCACCAAACCTGCCCAGAGTTGATCAATGCAAAGCCACAGAGCTCAGTGTCATTTAGGCTTTGGGCTGAGAAGCTGAAACACTTCTAAGCAGGGGATATGAACTACTCCCACCATAAGAGTCACACACCTCCAACGCCTGAGGCCTCTCCCCTCCAGGACACAGCTGCAGTGCCACCACTCCGTCAGACCTTACCGTCACTCCCTTGTGACACAAAGTGCCAATCCTGAACAAGGGATAGGGTGTCAAATCTGAATTTCTAGTTTTCTTGAGGTGTCACAGAAAAGAATAACAGACTGGTTCTGAAGCTGGGCTTGGGACCAGGAAGCCACATGTGCTTTCTAGCTCACCCGGCCAGCCAGGGACAAATGCTCTGTGGTGAAGTGGTGATGCCCTTGGACAAGGAACACTAGGCCTGGTTCTGGTTTGGCTTGGCTTGGGCGAATCTCACAGATCCTGAGCCCAAAGAAGAATGACATTCACTTATCTGGAAGGCTCTGCCTAACTTCTAAGTAAACAATCATTTTGCAAACTAGTCACATTTGAGGGCATTTTCAATTCAGGAAACTGGGAGAATACAAGAGGCTTAAGTTATTTCATAATCCAGTTTCATTAGATTTACTGCGCATTGGCACGAATAAGTTACAGAGAGTGGACATGTGAAAATCAATTTCTTTGCAGACATCTGTGCCTGATAAGAGATCAAGCCAATCTAGCTATTAAAGTTTTCAACTTTTTGTTAACTACCAACAAGACAGACACTGTTAACATCCTCTTAATGAAGGGCCAGGAGAACTCACAGGCAGCCACATCATCCTCGGGTATTGACCACATAACTAAAACTGGACCCGATCCTACCGAGTGTCTCAAGGAGACCAACAGCCAAGGGCACAAGCCTGGCAGCCTGCTGTTCAGAGACGCAGCAGGACACCTCAGGAGGCTACCAGGCAGGGAGCTGTATGCTGGCTGGACCAGCACCAACGTATTGAGCACTTAACTCAATGCTGGCCCTTGTGCATTCTCAGATTGAGAAACAAACCTGTTGGTGCATATGAAAGTCCTAGAGAGGCAGCAACACAGAGACGGAGTTAAGTGGCACGGCCTGGTCCGTTCTCAGTGGATGACAACCTTAGAAAGCAGCCACAGATGAACGTACTTGCCCTGCTCAGTCTAGCTCGGTGGCTCCCAAATCCATCACAGCCTGGGGAGGTCGCCAGCACCACCAGGAAAACACAAGGTTGCAGGCACCCTCACAGCAGGCGGAAGGCATTTTTCAAGGGTGTTTCTGACTGTGCGTAATTTCTGCCTGAAAGTGCTGACCTCAGAAGCTCACTCACATGAGACGTGACTTCACCGTGCTTTGTTGGTGGCACCTTCATTTTAGGTTTGTCATATTTTCCACACTTCAAAGAGCTCATTTGTCTTTCCTCAGGGTGCAAAAATTCGCCCTACCTCATTGGCTCCGACCGAACTGATCACGCAGCTCAGTTTCTGGTTGTCCTTTGACTCCAGATAGATGGCCTGGCTCTTGTGGTACCTGTCAAAAACAGGGCACAATGTGAAAAGGACGGGGTGGAGGGGGGAGACAAAACAAAACGCTATCACTGTAAGAAATGTAATGCAGGAGTCCACAGAATGACTTGAGAGCCTGGATTCCAGGTGTCATTTACAGACTTCCATCCTTGGACGGGGTGACCTCCTAATCTTCTGGATCTAAAACTTAAGTTCCTTGGCCCCTCTGAAAAGAGGAAAGGGGGATGAGGTCAGAATATAATTTACTTTTTGATTTGGACTATATAACCCAGTTCAAAAAGCAAAATAAAAATTTTGAGGTAAAATATCTCTGTTTCCACTTTATAGTGATAGAGAGGCAGAGTGACTATTTTGTTTATTTTTATGTGGTGCTAAGGATCAAACCCATGCCTCACACTTGTTAGGCAAACTCTCTGCCACTGAAGTACAGCCCTCTGTTCCCACTGTCTGGACAAAATAAATACATGGGCTTAAACATCTGTCATTTATTTCGTATTTGTCCAAATTAGTCATCAACAAGAAGGTTGGATGAACTCAGCCCTTCTTTAGTCATTCATTCAAAAATAATCATTAAGGGGCTGGGGTCGTGGCTCAGTGGTAGAGCATTTATGGGCATGTGTGGGGCCCTGGGATAGACTCTCAACATCACATAAATAAATAAGATAAAGGTATTGTGTCCATCTACAACTAAAAAAAATATTTTAAAAAATTTTTAAAAATAAGTGAATAAAATAAAGGTACATCAACATCTTAAAAAGTATATATTAAAAAAAAAAATACTCATTAAGCTCTGACTATGCAACACTGACTATGCCAGAGGATGGAGCAGACAGTGCACGGGCCTCAGGTCCCTGCTGTTACAGAGCTTCAAGTGCAGTGGGAGAGGGAAGATCAAGTGCCACACCTGCAAATGCTCATTAGGTGAAGTGCCGGTTGTCCTGACATTTGCTAAGGGACATCGATCTGGCCCAGACAGTAGGGAAAGCTGCTGTGAATGGAATAGGTAAGGCATATGCCCCCATTCCGGCCCCCACCACTACTCTCCTGGCCTACTGTCGCACAGGGCCACTTCCAACTGACGGACAAGGCCGAGGATGGAAGGTACGAAGCCTGGACCAAACCCAGCAGGACATTGGGGTGGAAGAGCAGACTGCAAGAGCTGGATATATCAGCTGACCCGCTGCGGGCAGGCCTGCCCGGGCTGGCTCCACTTGAATCAAGAACATAATCTTTGGTTCATGCTGGCTACATACGTCCAGCTAAAAAGATCCACAAATTCTTGTACATTCCACCAAAACACATCTCCCAGCAGAGCGCTGTGTCTTCTTATCCCTCTGGAGGAAGAAGGCAGATTCTATTTTGCTGGTATAATGAAATAATCTACTGCCAAGCTATCTCAGTAAAGGCTGTACTTCTCTCCCACAGTGAGCTCTTTCCAATCTAGGTTCTAAGTGCTCTTTAACCTGCTACTTAAGAGCTGAAAACTCAGGTTTCCAAGTCAATTCACTTTCTGAAAACATTGTTAAAAGAAAATAAATCATAAATGCAATTACAACAGTGAGACAGGGTGAGATCCAAGACATAAAGTTGCCGTTGGTCATGTATTAGTTGGTAAACTGGGTCAAAGGACCTTCGTTATGCTAAACAGTTAATATCACAAGATCAAATTATACAATGCATGAGGAAAGGCTGAATGATCCACAACACAAAAACTTCCCTTGGTTTCTTTCCCACATTTAAGCCAACTCTCATGCGTAAACAGCAATGTCTTGAATTATGGTTTGAATAAAAATCAGAAGAATACTCAGTTATCCTATGAGGATTATGAGGTATTAAAGAGAAACACATAACAAAATGCAACTAGCCTCAAGCCATTCTGATTCTACTTTCTCAACACTTTAATGAAGAAAGGTCAAGGGCTGGGGGCCTAGCTCCATGGTAGAGCACTTGCCTAGCATGCATGAGGTCAGGGTTCAACCCCCAGTACACACACAGAAAGGTTATGGTAAGGAGGAAATGTGCTCAATATAAAGCCAAGTGAAAAAAAAAGTCCCCTTTGTTCCTTTGTTTGTAATAAAACACACGTTTGATGTGCACTCTATACACAAAGAAAAAAATGGTAAATTCACAAATTAAAATGTATATTAAATGCATATAAAAATGTAACACTAAATGAAGAATGTTATTTTTTATTGATAAATGTATTTCTTTTTCTTAGGATAAGCAAGTATTATTTATATTTTAAAAAAATAATATAAGTTATGGTATTAGAAACAAATAAGATGGATGAGCAAAAAGAAAATGTTAGGAAACTCTGTCAAACAGTTAATTCTGTAACACCATTCAAACAGTTCTCAGGAGATGTGTTGTATTTTCCTTCAATTACGCTTAGAACCCAAACATCTAACACCCTCAACAGTGAACATCAGGAGTGAAGGTGGCAGCGTGGCCAACATCTCTGGTCTCTCACTCCACGGTGGTGCTTGGCCAGCCAGCACGCTTCCCAGAGCAGCCAACTTCCAAATCAACTGACCCTAGTCTCCAGGACATTCGGGGGATTCTCATGCACCACACAATGGTCTCTGGGAATCATTAACCCCAGATAGCAAACCTATTCAATTATTTGAATTCTCTAAAAATTCTAGGGTTTTTAAATACAAACCAAAACAAAAACAAAAAAAAAAAAGATAGCCTTAACGTATAAATTTACTTTTCAATTTCTAAAAACTAATAAAGGGGGAAACAAATTCAAAATAAATTTAGAAAAAAATGTTAATGTTATCAACAGAACTAATTTAGTGAAAATGTACGTCTTCTCTTGCCAGTTAGCCCATTTTACACGATACAACTCACCTGCTGAGAAAAAAAAAAAATTCTTAAACAACCTCAGAGAATAGAACCTAAATGTCAAATTGACTAATGAAAATTCTGATCTGGGAATCCCAACAATTAAGCTCTTGAAGCTCTGTGCCTCTACTATTAAACCCAACGAACTAGAATGACTATACCACTATTTTGAAAGAAAGCAATTTCTTTAGCAGGTAGATCTGAAAGTGGAGCAAGGTGGGAAGTAATTGGATTCTGAATCTACGAGCAATCCTGACATTAACACTTCACTTCCCACAACTGAGTCCACATCACAGCTATAGAACCTCCAGGGGTCCCAACGCCTGTTGGAAATATTCACTGTTCGGAGTTAACTGAGAGCTGGAGGGTGAAGTCTACTTGAGCAAGTGGTGACTTCATTTATGATTCACATTAGCAGCTCCAGCACCAGCAGTTAGCTATTTAAAATAACAGCTACTCCACAGTATCTCCTGAGAGGGGTCATTAGTCCAGATCAAAATGGGAGGCAAAGGCCTTAATCTCAACTGAAGACCAGGCAAAGAGAAGATGCTTATCTTTCAAAATGAAATGTAGTTTGATAAGTGTTCATGCCAAGATGGGAAGCCTGACTCAAGACTTATTTTGCTAAAGTCATTTAAAACTCAATGAAACATGTTTTGCCAATAATACCGTTATACCAAAATATGCCATGCCACTGGACACAGCATGCAAGAAATTCACCTGATCTCTCCACCATGGGCTGTGTCTGCAATAAAGATAAAAAAGGATATAAAAGCCCTGTGAAAGCTTTCACCAAGTCTCAGGGAAAAAAGGGATTCATCATGAACTCTGACTCCCAAGGCCAAAGAAGAAAAACACACAGAATAATGAAGAAAACATCATTCCCAAAATATATTTAACAGCAGAATGAGTAACTAAAAATTCACTGAAAAAGTAAAACACTTCCAGAGACATTATTCTGCAAATGTCTTCTGCTAACATGAGCAGGGTGCTGAAAATTCCTTCACACTGCTTAGTAGTTCTGACACATCATCAAGCCCAATCACTTTGTTTACATTATGAAACACCAGTCACTGGAGGTCTTTGCCAAAAAAAAAAAAAACAAAAAAAAAAACAAGCATTTTATTTTACTACATCTTCACCCTCAGGACACATCTCATAAAGTCATAAGGATTAAGTCAAGAAAGAGAAAGATCTGAAGCAACGTAATTATAAAATGAACATCATTTGAAATATCACATGGCTTTAAGACTCATAGATCCGTAAAAATGTTAGTGATAAATCTCATCATTTTCAAAGGCGGTTCCTATATGTGGGCTTGATCTTTAAAGGTTATTTGGTTTTCATTATTAGAAACATTTTTCATCTCATCTTGACCCGCTGTGATGAGCAGCTAGGGCCTGCCACCTAGTGGTGATACGTTCTGATGAGCAACGTAAGATACCACACCAACTGAAGAATGCCCAAGAACAGCCAAATTACAGGGGCAGAAGTCACCAAGGTCAGGCTTACAGACAAAGCAAGTCTCCTTCATCTGCTAGGTAATTGACTCACTGTTATTTACTAGGTGGAAATGATTTATTTCAGGCATGACCAGATCTCCAAGCATTTTTGAAGAACACTTAACCCTCTAGTTCTGCAGGTTCCACACCCGTGTTTCAATCAACTACAGATCAGAAATATTTCGGGGTGGGGAGGGGGGACGACAACAACAACACTGTGTATGGAATGAACATTTTTTTTCTTGTAATAATACATTGTAACAACTACTTTCACAACATTGATATTAAGTATTATAAGTCATCCTGAGAAGATTTAAAATAAAGAGGAGGAAGGATTTAGGTTATATGCAAATTCTATAGTACTTGATTTAAGAGACCTGACCATCTGAGGGGGTTCCTGGAACCAATCCCCACCGTGGTTACAGAGAAATGTGTATTCAATATTGTATTGTGATCAACTAACATAAAGCAATATAAAACTCAAAAAAGTTGCCAGGCATGGTGGCGCAAACCTATAACCCAGCAGCTCAGGAGCTGAGACCCTAAGCAACTTAGCAAGACCCTGTCTCAAAGTACAAAATAAAAAGTGCTAAGGATAGAGTACCCAGGGTTCAATGCCTAGTAACAAACAAACACAGTCAAAAAAGTCAAAACAACCACTAGCCTGATCTTTGGAACTTCTGGCTACACAAAAGTATTAAAACTCGGCATTATTACTAGCCATTAAAAATGATAACTCCAGAGGGCACAGAGGGACTGAGAAAAAGACTCTCGATAGAACCAACTACAAGAATACCTATAACCTGAGCTGAGTAAGAGGCTGTCTGCAGAGGGACAACAAATAGGAAGAAATATTGTCTCCGAGTCAAAAGAGCCGAGAAGATGGCAGGGTCCAGGGTGATCCAACGCCCAGTGGACACCTCACGCGAGGCTGGCTGAATGAATAAATGCATGAGCTCTTAAGGTTCTACGCTATTGCTTTGCCATTTCCTTTCCAATGAAAAACACTGGCAGTCTAAAGGTTTCAACAGTCTTCAATCTAAATGAGTCAGGTTTTAGGATACAATTCCCCTAAGAAAGTTTCCTGGAACACTTTGGCAGAATAATGCATGAGAAAACAGTACAGCTGTCAAATAAAAACCACCCAATAACATCTTGGAAATTCACAGCGCACATTAGCATGTGACAAGACCCAGAGAGTGCGATAAGAAGGGAACTCATTTATCTTAATTAACATGATCATCCCTAAACCGATATGACCACAATCTTCTATCCACAGAACACCTATTAACCTTAGCACATAGGACCAAAGTTAATAGGAGGCAGAACAGAACGTGTACCCTGGCTCCACGGGCCAGGGACACTGCAAAAAAAAAAAAAATTAGGCTTAAAATTCTAGTGTGATGACAGTAGCACGGAGAGGAAGGGGACCGCCACCCACATTTTGGGAAACAGTCTTCAGAAACCTAACAGAGGTCTATCAAACGGCTGGTGACACACAGGACGAAAAGTGGAATCCCATTTAAAAATTTAAGTAGCAGGCATGCTCTGAAACCACCACAGGAAGCCCCAGGATGGCTCTTTGGAGTAGTCCCTGTTTTCTCACGACTTACCATCTCTTATCATAATACAGTTTACCATCTTCTATCCGAGCCTCAAATCTCTGGGCTGGAGACTCCGCAGGGGTCGCAGGCAAGTGTTCAGGAGAGGATGGGGATGCTAGAGGAGCCAGAGACAGTTAAATGACTAAGCGTGCAACAAACGTGTACGACCACCAGCTACCATCCTTTAACTGAGACACATTAGGGTGTGGTGACAGTCATCACCATCAAGTTCTTACAGTGATAACTCCTGGGAATTAAACACACAAAAAAACATTTTAAAGAGATGGGGTCTCACTATGTTGCCCAGGTTAGAGTACAGTGGCTGTGCACAGGCGAGACCCCCAGTACTGATCAACATGTGCACTCCTGGGAGGTCACCACATTGATGCAGACCTTAGTGTGGACACCTGATCAGTACAAACAAAATTCTTATACATCACACCAAACTTTGTCCTCAAAACATTCCCAGAGATAGGCAGGGCACAGATTAACCTCACTGAACAGAGGAGAAACTGGAGGCTTAGGAAGGCCAAGGTCAAATGCACCAATGCACAAGACCACTTAGAGGTGGATTAAATCCTAATGACCATCAGAAGCCCAAAAGGGCAAGTATCATGACAATCTCTTAAAAATTAAATCATTTTTAGAGATAAAGTAGGTTTAAATGATCTAAATGTACATACTTACTCACATAACCCTCCCCATCATGCCTCAGAAGCTCAGGACTTCTCTGTGGACTACAGGGGCCCACAGGAAGACATTATCTAGAGAAAGAAGAATCTGGGTTTTTCTTCCACAAGACTAAGTAGAGGAACGTGTGACTTATCACAGCACTTAGTACAAGAAAAGACATTGCTAACTTAGAATTCCAGTTTGCAACTAGCATCGACTTTCATGTGCTGCTCTGGAAGGTATCACTGTGAACAGTGACTGGGCCTTGGCCTCATCTATACCTAGGAACTTGGCATAGCCTTACCAGAGAGCCAGGCCATGAAAAGTCACTGGTATAGCAATACCTAGGACTTAATTCCAGAAAGTAAGGAATACTGAAAAATTCTCTGGTTTCATTTTCAAAACTGGAAACTTTAATCTCGTGCCTAATGCCTACACAGAAGGAAACCTTTAACAGCTGATCAAATGTCTATTTTTATAATAAATCCCAAGGAAAAGACAAAAATAACAGGCTGAAAAAATAAAGCGGGGTGAGGTACACTTAAGATTCCCTTCAGTTTCACTCACAGGCAAATGACAAACACTTTACTTCTGAAAACTGCAACAATTCCCTGACAGGTATTCACATGCTTTTCCAACAACATGATAAAAAGATCGTACAAATGTCAATAACATTAAGCACTTACCTGGTCTCTTGGGTGACTTAAGCTGTAGGAAGAACAACAACAAAAAAAAATCTTAGAGAAAATCATTTGGATAACTGTAGGTGTCAGAGGTTTCATAATGACTCAACAAGTATCATGTGAACATAGTGAAGAAACCATGTCAAGCCTGAGCTTTCAAATAAATGAATAGAACTGTACCTTATTTAATGTTCTCAGATCCTCCATGATCTGTTCGTCTGTTAACAAATAATTTAGCTGAGGTGTTGAGAGTTAATGGAATGCATCCGAACATGTATGGTTTCCAAGGAAACAGAAATCAACAAACTGGTACCAGTAGTTCAGAACTGACAAGGTATGACTATTCAGAATGACATTTTTGCAATAACTTATTTCTCAGAAAGCTGACTCTCGAGCTAAATGTCATGGTGACCAAGTATATTGAAGAATTCACACACCCCACCTTACAAACTACTAGGAGGAGGTAGAATAAGACTCATTAGGTCTCTACAACAACAGCGAGAGCACAGAAAATAGAAAACAACTGTGTCCCAAATTTATAAAGTGCTTTTGTTCCAAATGTCTCGAGACTTACACTTACACACTTACACACACACACACACACAGATTAGTTTTCCACAGCAACTAAAATTCTGTTATAAAGGTGAAGGGACCTGAAGTTATGTCCTTTCCTGGTGGCAGACAAGTGAAATGACCAAACCATTCTGAAAAAACATCCATTTATGATCTCTTTTTTTTTGGGGGGGGGGGGGAGGCTAGGGAGAGTACTGGGCATTGAACTCAGGGGCACTTGACCACTGAGCCACATCCCCAGCCTTTTTCTGTATTTTATTTAGAGACAGGGTCTCACTGTTGCTTAGCATCTAGCTGTTGCTGAGGCTGGCTTTGAACTGGTGATCCTCCTGCCTCAGCCTCTCTAGTCACTGGGATTACATGAATGAGCCACATGCCTGTAATTTATTATCTCTTGAATAGAAAAAACACTTTTCTTCATGTGTCCCATTCCCATTAACCATTTTTAAAATTAAAGAACTTTGTTGTGTTGATTAAAATATCATTTGCTTTCATTTAAAAACAGTTTGCAACTCACTATTTTAGGGATGGGGTAACTGAGATACCCAAAGTCTGATACTACTGTCCTCATTTGACAGGTAGAAAAATTAACACACATCAAGTTTTCAACTGCCCTTGAATCTTGAAGTGTTAAAACCAGGTTCAACATCGGACATAAAGTATCTTTCCAAATGATACCTTGATATAAACATCTCCCACTAAAAGAAGTAGCAGCTGAGGACTCCAATATCAAAATGGCCAGTCAAGACCCAGTCATAAAAATTTTACATATGCTTTTCCACCAAATATTTTTTTCTGCAGGACAATGCCCACATATACTCTATCAGATGGATCAATAAGAGAGTCAATAGTCTTAAGGGAAAAAGAAGTGATTGAAACTTGAAGCAAATGGATATCGGGAGCAGGTTTTCTCCTCTTGTCTGGGATGGGGACAGGATCATTTGGTCGCCTCCGCAACTTTCTGGTCATGATAGGTTTCACTTCCATAGAATCTATGGCAAAAACGGAATGGGTCAATATATCCAATTCCCACTGGAGGTCAGTAAGAATTCCTACAGTGTAAGAATATCTGCCCTAGGCCACCCAATCAGAATCACTTTACTTCAGATGTCCCATCTACACCTGGCCTAAGCCAGACACCCACATCAGACTTTAAAAAAGGTCTGTGCATGTGAAATTCAAACCAGCAGTACTAGGTCCACATCCCTTCCAGAAATCCAGCCCTGGAGTCTAACATTATGGCCACTGTAGAAATCTCCCCAGCACCCTCAAAAACTAGGGGTTATACGGCTGGGGCTGAGGCTCAGTGACAGAGCACTTGCCTAGTATGTGTGAAGCACTGGGTTCGATTCTCAGCACCACACACACACATAAATAAAATAAAGGTCCATCGACAAAAAAAAAAAAAAATCTAGGAACAATTGCTCCTCTCACTCAAATTAGGAAGCCAGAGTTGTGAACTCTTGGGAAGAGAAGGAACCTCACCATCACCTCACGGGACTGATTGCCGCTGTCCCAGAGGGTGGATGTGCGCAGCCACTAGCACAAAAGGTTCTATTAAGGCCACTGGCCTCGATGCCAGCATTTTTTAGTAAGTCTTTATTTACAAACTTAAAACTTTTTTCTTTTATAACCTTTGATGGCTACTTGACTTCAAAAATGATACATGAAGGCACATTCCAAAGACTCTTTTCACTCTTCTTGACTTTCCCCAGCCGACGTGGCCCCTGACTCCCCACACTACGCAGTCTCTACCCTTTAGCCCCAGTCACCCAAACCCCTGCTGATCTGCTCCTTTGGGGGTCCTTTTTTCCTGGCCTATTCCTTACACACTGGTCATCTCCAGGGTCCCTAGTGAATCCTCACCCACCACTCCCAGTTCCCCAGGCCTCTCAGTGGCAAGCCACATCCAACCCTACCCTCTCAGGCCCCAGGCAAACCCATCCCTTTCTGGTTTCCCCTCCCAGTCTGCCTCTTCTCCAGGGCTCAGAAGCATCAGTTATCCGAAGACGTGACACTTTCAGGCCATCAAGGCTTTGTGCTGTCATTCTCTCTGACAGAGAAGAAGATGTGGGCCTGCTCAGTAGTCCCTCCTGTGACCTGCTCACTCCCTCTCCCCGGTACCAGGGCATTTGTGCAACCCTCCAGCGCACCAAGTGCCACACCATGTGGAACTTGCTCCCCATCAGATGCTAGGATTCCGCCACAGCGTGAAATCCGTCTCCGCCCCAGCACCTAGCAATAGTCCTGGCACACAGCAGAGTCAGCACAAAGTCTTCTTCAGAATGATCAGAACGATCATGAGATAAGGGTGCAGGGCCTTAGAGTGAGGAGTCAAAAGCGTTTCAGTTTGCTGCTCTTCAAAAGAAATGGGTGACACTGAATTTTTTCCTGTAGTGGAATGGAGGTGATATAGGAACCCTGGCCTAATGAGATGGGGGAAGAAGGAAGAGGATGTGCACCCACACCCCTGGGGAGGGGGAAGCTTTCTTCCTAAAAGAAAGTCCTTACTCTCTGTTCAGATGCCACCTTTCTCCTCTTACTCACTCGCTGGCTGGTGGCACAGCACTATCACAGGAGCAGGGCTACTATCCTAAATGGGCTTGAGACCCTGCAGCAGCCAAGCACCCAGAAGCGGGCTGTGTAGATGCTCCAAGTCCCCAGTCTCCTCAACAAAAGGATGGAAACACCAGCACGTCCTCCCTCGTGGGGCACCATGACGACTGCATGAGAGGACACAGGAGAAGCCCTGAGCACAGTGCCTGAGGTGACAAGAACTGAAAGGAGGCTGGCTCTTCTTATCATATTTCAAGGAGGAAAAAATTACAGAGATCTTTTTTAAAAGACAAGGTGCAAACAGTCAAACAGAAGCCACCCACTACACCAAGCAGCAGTATCCGCTGTGAGGCTTTCAACACGCAGACCTAACTTGGAAACCAAAGTATGAAAAGAACCCAACCCAAAGCGAGCCAGAGAAAGGAGGAGGCAGCCCATGAACATTAGGGAACATCCTGTCCACCAGAGAGTGGCTGAGTGCACCCTGCTCTGCGGGCTGCCCAGACTGCAGCATGGGGAGGGTGTACAGCACCCAATGGAAAGAAGCCAAGAGAAAGGGGGAGCCGAGGGGACAGCAGTTCAATCAGGCCACTAAACTCAGAAAATCATAAAGGCATCAGGCACAAATCAGAAAATACAATCAAATTCTTCTTGTAAAATGTGAAAATAGCTCCACTGTATTAGCCTGGTCATGGCAGTGACCTGATGAATTCCATACAAGACCACCCCTGCAGAACCAGGGTGCTCTGGAGAAGCCCTAAAATCCATCAGCAAGTCTCTCACACCACCTAGGAAAGGGGGGACAGCAGAAGGCAGTGCTGGCCGGTGGCCATGAGGAAGTGATTAATGGAGAGAGCAAGCTACGCATCACAACTCCAATAAGACACACTCCACCAAGTCACCTTGCTCCAATCCCAGCTTTGCTTAGTTGTCTTTGAAATTTTTCAAAAAAGGAGAGGGGCTGGCCTGGCCAGCAGGGCCTGAATCTACCTGTCAGTTCTATTTCTACAGTATGCAACAGAGGGCTTACTGAGTTTCCAACACCAGCCTCCAACGAGTTCAGTCGATAAGAATCTTAGGGGTTCAAGCTGAGGACACTGATGAAACTCCAGCTTCCAGAAGTGAAGCTCAGATCCTGGACTCTGACCACCCTGGAGAAGATCCCTGAGCAGGGAATTTCAGACACCGAGCACCAACCCCAAAACACCTCCAAATGGCCAAAATTAAAAAGTGTCTCTGATCCAGAGGACTCTTCAAAGATCTGCTTGAGAGGGGATACTATCTGTAGAATCTCACAGAACATCTAACAATCAAGCCAGTCTTGGGGGAAGTTTATGTGGGAACCATTCCTCTCCACACTACCCCATAAAGGACCTTTAATAGCACAACTCCTAGAGCTCTGCTCACCAGAAAACCTGACAAACACAGGCATCCCCACACCCACCTGGGTAGCACCGGGCCTGCCTGCTAAGAAACGGGAGCACAGGTTGGATTAGAGGTAGGCACAGTCATCATAACACAGTCCCTATGGGGAGAGATCCCTGACAATCATTTCCTGCAATTGACATGTGATTACCAGTTTACTGACTGGCCTCTTGTTCTGCACTTTCTTAGGCCTGTTCACTCATTTCCAACAACTCACCTGCCTACAGCATTCAACTGCAATAAAAGCTTCATTTTAATACAGCCTAACCACTAAAACAAGCTCTTACGGACCTCACTCAGGTGGAATCTGAAGAAGCTGACCTCAAGAAGCAGCGTAGCGCAGGGGAGGGCATCACCAAGCTCCAACTGGACAGGGGAGTAAGTTTTGGGGTCCTACTGCACAATAAGGCGTCTACGATTAACAATATTATATGGAGCATTTCAAAACAGCTACCAGAATGTCAGATTTTAAATGTTCTTAGCACAAAGAAAAGATAGTGTGAGTTGATGGACATGCTTATGACCTGATGTGAGTACTACCCAATGTCAATGTACGTATCAAAATATCCCTGCACCCATAAGCATGTACAATTATGTGTCAATTAAAAACAAAAATTTAGGAAAAAACAAGCTCATATCTGTTCAGCTATTGGGGGGAAAATGAGCGGCAGTGATTCAAAGAAGGATCCATAAGAAACAAGATGTGTGTGGTAGGAAGAAAAGTCACTGCAAGCAAACCTGCAGCCGATTGGCAACCCCTCCAAACCAGGGGCATCGCAACACGGGGTCAGTTTGAGGCCCAGCACACCCCTGCCCCTCGACAGGCTCACCCTGGGGTCACAAATCAGTGCTGCCGTGGTGGAGACAAACGGGAGGTGAGAACATGCAATGACCATCCAGGTCAGAAGCTGGGCATGGTGGCACCTGGCTGCAATCCCAGCAGGATGGCAAGTTTGAGACCAGCCTAAGCTACTTAGCATGACCCTCAGCAACTGAGCAAGATCCTGAATTAAAATAAAAATAAAAGGGCCATGGATGAGCTCGGTGGTGGAGCACCTTTGGGTTCATTCCCCAGGGTCAAAAAGAGAATCAAGGTCAGCTCCTTGCAATTCAAATCAGAATAGGAATTAAGGGACCAACCTCCATTAGGCCAAAGTTGCCCACAAGGAAGGGATGACAGTTAAAGAGCGAACCAACTGAGCCCTCCTCCTTGCGTCTCAACCACCAGAACACCCTGGATTCCACAGTCAGCAGCAGAAAGAATGTTCCAAGGAGAACCCCACCCCACCCCAAATCCAAGTCTCTTCCTCCCTTCTCCCTTGCCAGGTATTGTGCAGGACCTCGTCCCCTGGCCTTGACTCAGGTCTTTCCTCACTGGCATCTCTGTGTACTGTAGGAGACTCCCCTCCTGCACAGTCCAGCCACACTACCTTACAGTTTTAAAATCACTCGGTCAAATCTTTACCTTCGTTTGGGGGCCCTCTCTCTCCAAACCACCTTACGCTGGGAAAGACGTGGAGGCTGTGTCGGTTTTATTACTATCAGAACATAAGCCCCTTGAGTACAGGGACCTTACCCATCAGCCAAACTCTGTGATTCACTTACAGTCACATGTACTGTTACCAGAAAAAGTCAGTATAATATGGTGGTTAAGAGAATCCACTTGCAGCCAGACAAATCCTGGCTTCAGCACTACCTAGCTCTGCGGGGGACTGAGCAAATGGCTCCACTTCTGAGTCAGCTCTGCCATCTGTAAACTCAGGATGATGACACCCAAGTAGAGCTACCCAAACTAAATGGGTTGTACTTCCCAAGTCCTGCCAGCCACTTTCCCAAGTACACCTCACCTCCTCTCTGGCCCTCTCCCCATAACAGGTTCTATCACCTCTTTACTGAAGAAGGAACTCCCACTTCAACTAAGTTAGCGGACAAAGCCAGGATCCCCCAGGTCTGTCAGCCTGCAGCGGTAAGTAGCTCTAAGGTTTTTACACAATGCCTCACTGGATAAGTACTCAGAAAATGAGACTTCTAATTTGACATCATAATGAATCATGTACTAGTTATGAATCTAGTATTTTGCGGGGGGTGGGGTCAGTTCTGGGGGTTGAACTCAGTGGTACTTGAACCACTGAGCTATATGTCAGTCCTTTCTTTCTTTCTTTCTTTTTTTTTTTTTTTTGAGACAGTCTTGCAAAGTTGCCCAGGCTGATCTCAAACCTGCAAGCCTCCTGCCTCAGCCTACTGAGTGGCTGGGATTACAGGTATGCACCGCCGTGCCTGGCTAAATCCAGTTTTTTCCAAAAGAAACTCACAGGTTTTAATGAGGTTTGAGTAGCTTCCACAGGGGCCTCAGGGTTCAAAGAAGTCCCTGGTGAGCAAGAACTTACAACAGAAAATGAAGTGGCAGTTAGCAAGGTGTTGGAAGAAGGGAGAAAAGGAGACTACTCTATGACAAGAAGAAAAATGAATTAAGTATGACACATTTCAAAGTTCATTAGGTTCTCATTGATTGAGTGGGTTACTTATAATCTTGCCTCAACATTAGAAAAAACTCACTCTCAGGTAATTTTATCTACAACCTCACTACTCAAAGTGTGGGAAGACCAGCATCCTCGGCAGCCCTGGCAGCTGAGTGCTTACCCCTGTCTGCCTGAAACAGAGTCTGCCCATCAAGACCCAGGTGCACACTGAGGCAGCAGCAGCAGTGACAGACAAGCGTCCTGGAGCTTCTCCACCCGCGGTACACCACGTGGCCCGCAGCCCAGATTTCCGAAGTTCTCCGCAAGAGGTTTGGGTTCCGAGAGTACCTTCTGCTATTCCCAGGAAGGCTGTGACGGCTCCCATGCCACTGGATAACAACCATTTTCAATGGGTTCCTGGGACAAAGCTTCACATCTCATCAGCCTCTTATTCTACTTTCTTGGGGAGGGTGGGGGGGCTGGGGATTGAATCCAAGGGCACTTACCCACGGAGCCACATCCCCAGCCCTTTTTATTTTTATTAATTTTATTTTGAGACAGGGTGTCACTAGGTTGCATACAGCCTTACTAAGTTGCTGAGGCTGGCTTCGAACTTGTGATCCTCCTGCTTTGTTTTAAAGAGATCTTCACGTTGAAACAGAAAAGGAGACTTTAAGAAATGTCTTTTCTGGGCAGTGCTGGGCACCACTGATATTGGGCATCAATCCACCAAGGTGAAGTAAGTCACTCAATTAGAGGGAGGAAATCAGCCTTTAATCCAGCACCATAGCAGCACCATCTGTGGAGAGCTCATTATCCTCCCAGCTCCAGTGCCTTTTCTTTCCACACCTATCATTACCTTGGCAGCACTTTCCATACCAAGGGTACCAAATGGCTTGAGGAAGGACATCAGCACCATTGATGCTCATGGCTAGCTTTAGACACTTCTATAATTTTTGTGTGTGTGTGTTACAAATGATTTCACTGCATATATTTGTCTTCTCTACCCTTGCAGGTTCTGCTTCAAGTCACTGAGGATGTCTCCTGCCCCAGCTAAGATTCTGGCTGTAAAACTAGCTGGCTAAATAATGTCCATTGCTTGTCAATAATTAGGATGCCAAATCACAGGTAAGGTGATAATACCCTTCCCTGCAGATGGAAAGGGAGCAGCTATAAACGGACAATATTTCCCACTAGCCTAATGAAGACTCCCGAGCATCTGGTAGCTCTAGCAGAGAGCGATGAGGCATCAATGCCAGTCACAGCCACCATCAAAGAAAACTGTGTGGGTCAGGAAACAGGTAAGCAGACTGGTACCAGACAGGGCACTGCAGTGCTAGCCATCTAATTAAAAAAGCATTTCAACAGGAACAAGACAGCGCTGTCTGAAGATGCTGTTTTCACATGTATTCTTGCCAAAACGACACACACAAAAAAGCATTTTTGAGCTACTTTCAGAGGTCTTCAAGGAACTCGCTCCTTTTGCCAAGTCTCTCACTGAGGAAACCACCAGAGGAGAGATCTGTCACAAGTCGGACCCCCTCCAGCTCCAGACACAGTCTCATTCTCATCAGGGTATCATGGGGACTGGAGCCAAAAGACTGTGTCAACTGGAGGGCCAAGCTGGTTCATAGAACCCAAAATATATAGGGAGATTACTTCTTAACTGGTTACATTGTTTCAAGTCAGCTCAGAGGACTTCCGTACAAACACTGTACTTCCTACGGAACCCCATTAAAATAAGACCTGGTAGAGCACCAGGACCTTCTGAAAATGACTGTGAAAGTTAAATTCTGGGGTGTGCAGAAGGCATGCCACCTACTTGTACCCAGGTGACAAACTCACTGCTGACTTGCTCTGTGGTATTTGCCAGGTTCAAAATAGGCGGCTCATGCCAATTCCCCGCATCCTTCTAAGACTCATCAGACTACATATGGCAACAGAAGAGTCGGCCATATTGCTTCTCTTTGAAACTTGCCTCCAACCTGCCGAGCTCCCATATGCAGATCACTAAATCCTAGAAGGCTAGGGAGGAACTGGCACTTCACTCCCTTTACAAGAGAAGAGTTAAGTTTAGCTACCCTGCTGGAATGGCACAAGCACTTTCTGAACACTAACACCTGAGGGCAGAGATCTAATAGCACAGATGATACAGCCCAGAGCCACTGCTCTCACATCGAGGTCAAAGGAATATAATGCCCTTGCTGTAATTAAGGTGACTGAAAAAAACAGCAGAGAGAGTGCCCCCATCACCACAGGTGGACGGGGGTAAGTGATTCAGGAAGACCACCAAATGACAGCCAACCCAGGCATTAAGTAAAGCACAAGCCAGAGCGTGCGATTACTATTAAAGGTCTGCCATTTACTGAACACCTGTCATGCAAAGGTCACTACGTTAGGCACCTGTATTTCTACCCACAATACTATGAGACGAGATTCGATCAGCCTCACCTTATGGCGTGGGGAAGAGCTTGACGAAGGTCACACGGCCAACATAAGGTGCAGCCAGAACTCTGATCCGAGATGTCAAAACCTACTCTCCTCCCCGCGCTCTCCTCTGGAGGTCTGAGACCTACGTAGTCACTAGAGCACCCAACCAGGGCCCTCAGGGTCCCCAAGGATTATTATCCCGTCCCTTGGGTTTCATACCTCCAGTCAGTTCCATTGTTAGCTTTTCATTTTCAATCATTTTCTTCTTTTCTTCTAGTTCAGCAATTAGGTTCTCTTTCAGCTCAACCTTCTTGTCTTCAAATTCTTTCACTGCTGCCTTCTTTTCCTTAATGTAATTTCTTTCCACTTGCTCGGTCTGAGTAAAAGAGAAACACAGGCTAGGGGGGACACAGCCAGGCATCCAGGGCTCCAACTCGAAGTCCAGCTCTGTCCTCAACAGCAAAGAAAACCCCTTCCCCAGAAATACAAGTGGTATCTCGTGTGTCAGTGAGATACACGAGAGCAAAGGGGGTCTGAGGGCAAGGCCCGGGGAGGGGGGAGGGAGGACACAAGACCACCACTCGCATGTCAGTATCCACACTTGCTATGAGGTAACTCCCCTCTCTCACGCCTCAAATTTTATAGCTTTTATGTTAATACAACATAAGTTTCTTAAGGACAGTAAATAATCCCTTTTAAAGTCATAATTTTAAGGAAAATAGTTTATTCCAAATGAAGTAGCTATCTTGAAAATTACTTACACAATATAATGGCCCGAAGACACAAACTAGTAACAACAAACGTGGACGAGGATGCGAGAAAAGGGAGTATGCATACACTGTTAGTGGGACTGCAAGCTAGTTTCGACTCTTACAGTGAGAAATGAACAAGTACAGTAGATCATTGATTAGGAGCCTGAATCCTGCAGGATTCAGAGACGTTGAGATAAAAATTGCAGGGCTGGGGCCAGGGCTCAGCGGTAGAGCACTTGCCTAGCATGTGTGAGGCACTGGGCTCGATTCTCAGCACCACATATAAACAAATAAAATAAAGGTCCATCGACAACTAAAAGTAAAATTAAGAAAAATTGTGTAAGCAGTCACTTTTACTATCTCACCACTGTGCTGTGACAAGGGGCCTGCAGGGGGCATGGTCTGGGCTGTGTGATCCTCTAGGCTGTGGCCGCATGCGCTGAATTGACTTCGTTACTACAATGGTTTCCAGTAATACAGCTCTGATAAACCGTGACCTTCTCCAAAGCACCCCCCACCAGCAGCAGCACAACATCCAAGACCCAGCCTCATCCTGAACACAGCACTGTGCCTGACGTGGCGGCAGCACTGGGGTCTCTGTGGAGTGAAAGAAAACATTCAAAATGTTTCCTATTGGCCCAGAAAGTTTCAGCTGTATGTGGAACTGTTGAGCCAATTCAGAAGCTGCACTGAGGACCAATAACAAATTATTCGTCCACCACAACTCAGACATACTCTCAAAGGGCTTTGGCACAAGCTAAAAGCCAGCAAAAAAGCAGTGGAATGTGAGTGTCCCCAGTTCCCTGTGATGCACAGAGGCTGCCCAACAACAAAGAATAGATGGAGCATCTTAATCAGGATCACATGTCCTTCGGTCAAACCGAATGGTGGCAAAGGCTTCCAAGCCATCTACTTGGTGACAGAAGGAAAGGCCACCAGATCAGCAGAGTCAAATTCCAGTCTCAGACTACAAACCCGGATCCCGTGGTACTCACTTCCAGCTGGAGGAAGAGTTCTGAAAGAGATAAAAACTGCAATTAGATTCCCGAGGCTGTGTCACCTTTTTAGACAGGGATGTTGGATTCATTTAGAAGCAGTAATTGCTTTCTGAAAGCAAATTACACAAAGCAAATGTTTTCATCAGTAAAGTGCTGATATACATGAAGGGAAGACGCAAGCAGCACCCGTGTCGCGTCAAAATGTGGCCCTCAACAGAAATAGCTCTGGCAGCTCTGCCTGAGGGCCAAAGCCAGCTGTGGAACCAAATTGCTAAATAAGCCACTCCTCCCTCCACTCAGCCCTCCCCGTCCCTCAGTCCCAGAGACTGCAGGACAGGCCAGGAAGAAGCAACACGAAGACTCCTGGACAGAGTCCACGCCCATGGTCCCACGGGGTGTGAAGCTCTCTGTGACAAGGGGAATCCAGACACCAGAGGTTCTTGGGCTTTCTGGGACTTTACTCTCAGGCCTCTACACTCTGCCCACACCAATGCCTCTGTCAACGATACCACCAGGCCTCCCCAGTCACATTCCCCAGCTCTGATCTAAGGCAGCCCTTTCACTCATCAAGCCTCCAGCAGACACACTCAAGGTACCCCCAGCAGTATCCAGTGACTTACTCAGCACCTGTCTGCGGGCGGTAGTAATCGTCTACCCAGCAGCCTATCCCCCGTAAGCCCCTCTACAAACCCCTTACTTTAAACAAAATAGGTCTTTGGCCTCTGAACTTTTCTGGGTGACAGTGGACCTGCTACATATGGTCCACAAGGACTGCTGGAGGACCAGTAACTCCAGGGCTGCCGTCTTCCGTTTAAAATGGTCCCCTTTGCAAACCTGATATACTCTATAGATCCATTCTCAAGAAAAAAAGCACACTCGTACATGTTCTAGAATTTTCAGAGTTCCAGGAACCCCAGACTAAAAGCCTCAACCTGTTAAATGGAAACAATTAACTGAGGAAGGGGACAGGCCATTTGTTGTTTTCTGACCCCCAGAAGTCCTTATCACTTTGGCCCTGGGAGTCACTGGGCGCCGCAGCTTAAGCACACCTAGCCCAACATGCTCACTCCTATGCCTGCTTTGGACTGAATGGACCAGACATTTCCAAGTCCTGGGCCACCTGAGAAATCAAACCTGAACCAAGTCAAATAACACTTAACACTTAAAAGTTGGTGGTGCTTGTTTTAAAGCAGCCAGACACCAGACACAACGAAAGCAAGTGGATTTTTCTCTGCATGCAATGTGCTTTTTAAAGCTCAAGTCATGACTGATTTAGGAACTCTTCTGCACGTTCACCTGGGAGGAAGAGATGTTTACGAAATAACACAAGGACAGCACTGAGAGTCGGCATGAATTAAGAAAAACAACTCAATACTCACCCTGCTGTTCCAGCTTAGGAAAAATGGCTCACTTCAATTTTCTTTCCTTTATTTACATCCTAAGCCAATTCTCTGGGCAATCCGTACTCCCCTCTACAGACAGGGAAACTGAGGCTTCAAGAACCAATAACCTGTTTAAAGGCACTGACCAAGCGTGATGAGGGTAGGCCTGAACGTAGGCCCTTCTCCTTCCACAATGCCACCTCTTCCATCTGTAAAGGGGAGCCCTAGGAAGACGGCTTTCGGTTCTAATGCTATTCCAAGGAGGCGCCTGGGAACTCAGAGTGGACAGCGCCAGCAGCGGGGACAGGCAGGATGTGGGTGGGCAGAGGGCTAATGGCTGCAGCTCCATTTTCACAGCACCCACCCCCTTCTGCTCCCTTCCTATTTGCTGATGCACACCGCACACTTCTTGCTAGGTGGAGAGGACAAAGGTTTCCACAACAGGAAGCTTGAAAGTCACTGGATGGAACTCAACAGGAAAGCACAAGGAGTGGCACTCAGACCTTCTTTTTAAAACCCAAAACTACTTCTCCCACGACAGGAACAAACACCTGCTGGCACTCAGAATGCTGGCTGGTGACGCACTTTAAAATTTAACACACAAAAAAAAATTTCCTGTAAGCTCAAGAATTGTTCATACAATTTAGAACAGTTGTCGCATCTTACTTTCTGCACGATTCTTTATTCCTTAATACTCGTGTGAATAGCTTTTGTCAATGAAACAGCAGGTTCCCTAAGTCAAGGACAATGTGTTACAACTTCATGCTGCTCAAGGTGCTCCCATGCAGATGTCCAACAGACAAGCTGAGTGAGTACACTTGCCACGTCCAACAGACCAAAAGCAAGCTCCTCCTCCTAAATGCTTAGGATATTTGGGGAAATAACAAGAGGACACCTCCCCACCCCAAAGCACAGAACTCCAGAAGAAACATTTAAGTGGGTATGAAATGACCCACAATCCTTTCCCCTCTGACTGTCTGTTAAGTCAGCCACAGAAATAAATGCGAAAAAGTGCAAGACTACTCTTGGGGCACCCGGGAGAGCCACTTGACTACAGGAAGCCACCGACTGATTCCTGTGACTACTGGCAAAAAAGGTGAACCAATTTTATAGAGTCTCTCCACCCCCATCCTGTCCCAGCAGTGAAATGTCTAGGATACATATGGAAGATGCCCTCGGGGCCACATGGCGGGGATGACGAGGTGTGAATCTGCAGAGCCTCACCTGCGTTTCGGATCCTCTCTTTGTACTGCTGATCCAGCTTTCTCATTCTCTTCTGATACTCCTGCAACGTTCCTGATGGCCATTTATAAAGCAGAAAGTGATTTTAAAGATCAATCTACTCTAAATTTTGTCTCTTAAAATTATTTTATCACACCAATCGTGATGGTTTTAATTCCCAAGAAAGCCACAGCTGAGCAGAGCTAACTGGCTTCTGGTCCTCAGCTAAGGCACACAGCAGGCCCTGCCGGGGGCCTAAGCACAGAGCCCCACCTCGGTACATCGAAACTCCTAGTGAACCAAGTGCACTGGCGGCAGCCTGGAATCCCAACAACTCCGGAGACTGAGGCAGAAGAATCAAAAGTTCAAGGCCCACCTGGGCAACTTAGCAAGAATCTGTCTCAAAATAAAAAATATGAAAAGGGTTGGGGATGCAGCTCAGTGGCAAAGTGCCCCTGAGTTCAAGCTGTGGTGTGGTACCAAAAATAAACACAACTCTGAAGTGAAGTGGCGGGGGGACTGGAAGTGTGCAAACACTCCACCATGTGATTCTTGTAACTTGCTCCTATAGTCCAAGGCGATAGACCTCCCTTTCCTGGAAAAAGTACCTTCTGCAATAGGGTCCAGGCCGAGGCTGTCCAGCAGAATTTTCTGAAATGGTACAAATGTACTATATTTGTACCATCCGCCGGGTAGCAGCTAGCTCCATGTGGCTCTAGTAGCACTTAAAATATGGCCAATGCCACTGAGAAACCAGATTATCAATTTAATTAAATGCAAAAAGCCACGTGTGGCTAGTGACAATACCAAAAGGCTTCTGAAAATCTCGCTCATTCAGTATTCTTCTCCAAAGCAACTCATTATCAGGATCCCAAATTTGTGGGGAAGTGTCTCCTGATCCTAACACCTGCTCACAGGCTAGTCCGGGTGAGTGTACCCCCCCAGCAATAAAGTGCCTAGTGGAAGGGCTGGGATGCAGCTCCGCGGGAGAACACTTGCCTAGCATGCCTGAGGTATTGGGTTCAATCCCCAGCACTGCGGGGTGGGGAGTGGCAGTATCACTGACAGGGGACAGCCCAACAGAAAATCAGAGAGTGAATGGCAACAGCGCACCATGCCCAGGTCCTCATACTGCATCCAACATTCCACACGCTCCCTCTCGTTTTCATTTCGCAGATTAGAAAACAGATTGAGAGAGAGAAAGGGCCATGCCCAGAGTCACATGCTGGACAGCAGTGAAAATGGTTCCCATTATGGAACCTGAGTGCCTGTGCTCATCCCCACGCCACCTGGGCCTCAGCAGCCAATGGCACTCGACAAGACTCTGCCTACTTGTAATTCAACAAACAAAACAGAAAACAGCATGGCTGATCCACAGTCCATTGATGCTTTGTCTAGAAAAGGAATAAAAACTTCATTCTTTGATAACATCTCCCTCAAAAACACACAGCCTGAGGCACAGAGGTTTTCAAATTGTGCCCTACAGACAGCCCCAAATGAGAGTTCACTTGAAGAAATTGCTACATGTTGAAAATAAATTTAAAATAAAATTTGAAAAATCAACCCTTTACTGATAAAAGAGAGCAACATGTGTACTGATTAAAATCAGTCAGACTAGGGGCTGGAGTTGTAGCTCAGTAATAGAGCATTTGCATAGCACATGACAGGCACTGGGCTCCATCCTCAGCACCCATACAAATAAATGGAACAAAGGTATTGTGTCCATCTACAACTAAAAAAATTAAAATAAAAAAAAAAAATCAAATTAAATTTTCAATCATTCCCACAAAGAAGTAAAATAGATTTCAAGGGTGTGTAACACTAAGAATGTTTAGGAGTAAAAAAGCTGGTCACCAACCTTCCTGTAGCTGTTGCAGCTGCCTCTTGAGAGAAGCCAGTTTGTCCTGATACATCCTGAAAAAAAGAAAAGCCACGCTGAAAGACAAACACTCAGTACTCTATTCCGAAACATTCTACACACAGGAACTGCCTAGCTTGTTGGATTTAGCAGAAGGAACACACCCATAACGAGGACATATAAATGGCATTAAACACAACTCTTACATCAGCTCTGTAATTAGACTCTAAATGGCAAAGGAGTGAGTCTATGCCCCCAGCCTGTCTTTCCATACAGACAGCATAGCTGTCTGAGCACAAGTCAATAAACCTTCATATGATTGCTGAAAGCACTCCTCTTTCAGGATCAGAAAAATAATAGACGTTCAGAAACAAAAGTTAAAACGAAAGATTTACTTGCAGCCCCAGCTGCGTGAGAGCACACAACAGCACAAGAACATGGCATGGTATTTTTTGCCTCCCATACCCAGTGGATTAAAGGCAATTACACACTCTGGCAAGTCTGCCTGAACCGTGGATTCTATACATAAATTACATTTTGACAATATTTTTGCTTCTACCTGAAAAACACCTCCCATTTCTCAGTGACAAAAACAGGATCTGCAACCCCCCCCCCCCCAAAAAAAAATACTGTCCAACATATAAAAAAGGTGCAACAAGCTTTTTTTTTTTTGGGGTGTGTGTGTGTGTGTGTGTGTGTGTGTGTGTCGGCGGTGGCAGTACTAAGGATGGAACCCAGGACCTTGCATGTGCTAGGCAAGTGTTCTACACTGAGCTACAGCTACAGCCCCCCTTTTCATTTTATTTTGAGACATGGTCTCACTTACTTATCCAGGTTGGCCTTGAACTTGCCATCCTCCTGCCCCAACACCCTCCCCCAGTAGCTGGGATGACAGACACCACCAAACCCAGCACAATGGCCCTTTAATTGCTCAAATAACCAATTCTCTGTAGGTGGAGGAAAGGATAGGAAGAATCTGAGAACCCCACAGAAGGTCTGCCCTTTACTGCAAATTCAGAAGTACTCCTCAGGCTCACCTTAAATCACAGGAAGCAACCAATTTTAATCAAAATTATTTTTTATCTCACTAAATATTAAGGAGGCACTTTCAATCAAAAGATTGTCTCTAAAATTGATGCTCAAAAACATCAAGTACAGGAGGGGTGTATGAGCCACACATGAGAAGTCAATATTTGGAACCCAGGGCATTAAATTTTCTACCACATGGAGGGTGCCAGCTGGTACCCATGTCTGAGTATGTCTTTGAAAGGGAATACTAGCAGATTGAAGAAGGAAATAGAAAAAAGAAAATCAGATACACTGAGATCATGTACAGGGAAAGGGACAGATGTATAAGAATACATCTCGAACAGGTCAAGTAAAAAGCTTGCAAAGAAAAAACCTAGCAAAAAAAAAAAACGGGGGGGGGGGGGGCGGCGGGGCTGGGATTGTGACTCAGCAGCAGAGTGCTCGCCTAGCATGCACAGGACCCAGGTTCGATTCTCGGCACCACATAAAAAAATAAAAATAAAAAGGCATTGTGTAAAAAAAAGAAGAAAAAAAAAAAAGCAGTTTCAGGGATGAAACTGTGAGAAAGAGCACACAGGGGCTGGGGATGTGGCTCAGGTGGTAGAGTGCTTTTGCCTCACATGCACAAGGCCCTGGGTTCAATCCCCAGCACCACAAAAAAAAGTAAGTCCAAGAGCACGTGAATTTTTAATCCTTCATTCAACACCAGTCAGACCTAGCTGAATTACCCCTTTCAGGTTCCAAAGCTTGAAAAGGATGACAGAATCCAGAGGATGGCCACAAACATTTGCACACAGGACTGAAAAGGGGAAGAATGTGGATAATCTAGTTTAAAAATAAAGATTTTTAAAAGTTACATCAAGATCCTTAAAATATCTCCAATAAATACTTATCGAGCATGTATCTTGATACTGTCTTCTGTATGATAAAAACAAGCAGGAGGCCTAGGGGTGCAGGCCTGCAATCCCAGCTACTCAGAAGGCTGAGGCAGGAGAGTCACTTGAGCCCAAGAATGGGGGGGAGGGGTGGCGGGTTTGTCTGGCTAGGTGGCGGCAGGGTTTGGTGAGGATGACAAAGACCTGTGTGAACATGCACAGGGCAGAGGGACAGTCAGCAGCAGCCTGCTCTGCAATCCAGTTTCCTTGGGCCCACAGAGTTGGCCCTCATGGTTCACATCCATTTGAGAAGACAGTTGTTTTGAGACATCTCTCTGAACATTAGCTTTCACATCTAAAAAAAAAAAGCCATGGTAAAATATGGCCTTATTTCATCCCCTGTGATCACCTCCACCAAGGTTCCTTTGAGACTACCCTTCAAGAGCATCTTAGGAAAACTAATTAAATTTGATTAATTTAGAGGTAAAAAATTACATATATACACAGGCTTTGAAAGCACTAATGTCAAAACCATGTACACATGGCAGCTATAAAAATTTTTCTTATCAATTCTACATTTCAGAAAAGAAATAAATACAAAAATCATACTCACTGTTCCTTCATTTCTACATAGTCTTCTTCATCGTGCTTTGCCAGGTCAGTTTCACTAGCATCCTCAGTGTCTGAGTAATATTAAGGAAAAGGGGTTACATAAAAATCATAATTCATAGACTTGGTATCACCTGACAATATAAGTACTTAATAAGTTTCTGTAAAATGAATTTCTTCTCAAGGCAGGCCTGCATGAGCAGTCAGTGAAAAAGACAACATATTGTTAAGACAGGAAAGAAAATGCCATTTCTAACTTACACACACTGAGTCATATTTACACAGAGAGCTTGCCTTTACCTGAAATGCAGCCTGAGAAGAGGGTGCATCAGACACAGGCAGTCATGATCAAGGCTGCTACTCTGCAGAAGCAACAACACTGGCAGTTCAGGAAAGGAGATGTAAGCTAAGACTGGGCACGGTAGGCAGTCAAGCCCTACTCGCTGTCAAGAAAAACTCAGTGGGGCTGGGACGAGGCTAGGTGGGAAAGTGCTTGTATAGCATGCACAAGGCCCTGGGTTTGATTCCCCAGCACACAAAAAGAAAAAAAAAGAAATCCTAGCATACACATTCTCTTCTGATACTTGCTCATTTTTAACCCCCTCTAACATTTTACACTAAAAATATACAATAAAAAAAGAGAATGCCCCCCAAACAAATTGAATTCTAAGAACTGAAGTGCAAAGTTACAATCAAAGGAAGAAGGACAGAGGCAAGAATATAAGACAAAAACATTTTAAAACACCGTTCTTAGAACAAGCAAATGGCTGGAGTATCTAAATAATTTTCACAGCCCCTTATACTTCGAGGAGGAAAAAAAATAAAATAAAATTTAGCTTCATCACTCCCCCTGGTGGGTATTAAAAGCATTACATGTATTTCACATTATAAATCTGGTTCAGTCTTGCCTTGGAATGTGGTAGAATCAAATGTAAGTTTCTTCAACTTTATTTCCCCTATATGCAGCTGCCTTTGAGAGGCTGTTGCAGATCCAATTCTCCACAAACCCTTCTCCCTTCCTTCAGCGGAAGAGACCTTCACCTGTCATGTGCCAGCCTGCCACATTATTTGGCACTGGGGAGACTGAGATGATTAAAACAGACTTCATTCCAGACAGCTGGTCTAGCTCTTGCTTTTACGGCCCTATTTTGTGCCAGAATATTCCACCGGTTCATCAGTCTCTATCTCCTCTTTCTTGCTTGCCCTTTTTACATTTCTTCACCTATCTCCTCCTGCAGACAGTTTCCTTCCTCAATGCCTCCAAAACAGTTTTGCTCACACTTGCCAATAGGTAAAGCCCAATTTGAAAAGCAAGGCTGAGAGGCAGTAAATGATAATATAAAGAGCATGGAACCGAAAATACGTCTGGGCGCCATAAAGTAAATCCCTACCTCCTCCTGTGCCTGTTTTTCCAGTGGTGACCGGCCAAGTACTTGATGCACATTATCTCATTTAATCCTCACACCTTCCCTAAGAAAGGGGGACGACTAGGGACACCATTGCAGTTGGTTCGAGTTGTGTACGGTTACGAAGCTGGTTTAAATGACAGCCAAATTCAAACCTAGGCTACCCGATTGCTGGTCCCGTCCTTTTAACCTGTATTCTCCATCGCGCGCTGTACCACGTAAATAAAGCTCATTTAAAGCATTTCAGGGGACTTGGGACCCAAGAAGCCAAACTGGCCTCCACTCTGATCCTCGGGGCGGACGGGGGGAGTACTACTCGAGGAACTCAGTGGATGACTTTCCCATTCCAACCCGCGAAGACTCTGAGGTTCAATCAAAGACGGTTGGGCTGGGGGGCGGGGGGCTTGTCTTAAAGGGACCTGCAGCTCACACCACCTCTAGCCCCCTCCTCCCATGACTGGGGGTACGACGCACCCCGGGCTGCCCCGCTCCCCCCGGGAGGCCCCTCCAGCCAGCCCCAAGCCCCGGAGGCCGCCCCGCCCCTCTCCCGTGCAGCTCCACCCTAGCCCACCGCCGTCTGGCGACCTAGAGGACGCACCTTCGTCAGACTCGCGGCCCCGACAGCTGCGCTCGTCGTCCTCGGCGCTCTCCAGCTCCTCGTCCTCCTCTGGGTAGTACTCCGGGGCCGGCGGCGCTCCAGCCGGGGCCGGAGCCGGAGCCAACAGCCCCGCAGCACTCATGTTGTCTTTAGCCGCCGCTGAGCGTGCCCCCGGGAGATCACGGCCACCGGCTCTGGGGACTCCACGCCTGCCTAGCAGCGCCGGAGGGAACCCCTAACCCGAGGAGCTGGAGCCCCGGCGACCCCTTCCCCGTCTGCGCCGAGCTCCGCCCCCCGCGCCCGCGCTCGGCAACGGGGGCCTCGCGCCGCAGGCGATTTCCGGGTCGCGAGCTGCCCGAAGACGGCCTGACTCCGCCATCCTTGAGAGGGTGGGGAGGACGCCGGACGCCCCTTTTGCAGGAATCCCAGCCCCTTCATCGCCGACTTAAAATCATCAGCGGGCAGTGGAGGAGGGGCGGAGACCGGCTCTCTGGAGTTAGGCAAATCTACGGACAGCCCTACCCGCAGCCAGGACCCCGAGTCTCCACCGAGACTTCCGGAAACATCCGCCAGGTGGCGCCCGGAGCCAAACCTAAAACGAGGATAGTAAGCGACCTGAGGGGCGGAAGGTTTGCCCCGCCTTGGGCAGGTGGAAGTGGACTCTGATTTTAGCAGGTGAACAACATGCATATCCTCTTAATAGTCTGGAATCTGGACGGCCAGAGTGTGCGTTATCTTACAGGGGGCGTGGTGGGGGGAGCCTGGCTCCTCCCCTAAATGAAGAACTGAAATAAAGACAAGGATGCTGAGATTCCGTCCTGGGGCCGCAAAACCGTACTTTCCCAGTCCTTGGGAATCCTTTCTGTTGCACGGCTTGACTCCACACGGTCTTTTCCTGATTCTACGAATGGCGAGAGGAGCTGTCATTTGTCTTAAGGGGAAGAAAATGGCAGCGTCCAGTGTGCTTGGTTTATAAAGACCACCAGACCCATGCTTCTGCCTCATGTTTCCTTGAATATTAATGTTTAGAAACCGTTTTTGCACCAGTCCAGTAGCTTACTAACCGAATCTCAACTGAATGAGCAGAGCATTTGCCTACAGGAAGCAATTTGGCTAAAACTCTGGGGTAAAAAGCTGAGTATCTGCATGAGTTAATTTGTGTGATTCCCTCTGACTAGAAGGGGAAGACAGTGTAGCAAATTTTGCTTAGCAAGCGAATTTAGGGTATCCCTTATGCTGATAACAGCGTGGTCTAGTTGTCTGTGACAAGAAACAAAAATAAAGAAAAGTGCCCAGAGGTGTTTAATGGTCTGTCCAAAGTAACCTCATTCTATTTTAGATACAAGTCTTCATAGAAAAAGTAATAAGTAATAAAACCAAACATAGATGTGAAAACCAGGGTGGAGCCTAACATAGCATTCTGATACTTAGAACCCGTGTCATCACAATTTATATCTAAATTGGCCCCCAGAGCCTTCTAAAAATGTATAATTTTATTCTCCTACCATTTATTTTGATGTTTCTTATTTACTGCCTTGTTTTAATTAAAATCTTGGCTCTCTCTGTAAGGGATAATTCCTCCCAACAAAATACAAGAATTTGCAGAATGGAATGCTGAGAAGTCTTTCCAGGAGTTCAGCAATCTTCTGAAGGTCCTTCTCAATAAGAGGCATTCTCAGCTCACTGTAGGTCTGCTGTCTATATTTAAACTAGAATTTCAGGACTGTCTCTTGTCCAAAAGATGAAGTCATTTTCCTTCTCTTTTTTTTTTTTCCTTTTTCCAAATTTTTTGGTCACATCTAAATTATTTGTAATCAACTACATGGAGCAACTAGAGTTCCTATCAGTAACAATATTCATAAAGCAAAAAAGGTCCACCATGTTAGAAATCAGAGTTCATTGATATAATGAATCAGAAAATAGTTGATTTCATTGTTGAATGTTGACTGGTTTTTTTCCTTCCAGTCAGGTGCAGTGGCACATTCCTATAATTCCAGTGACTGGGGCGGCTGAGGCTGGAGGATTGCGAGTTCAAAGCCAGCCTCAGCAACTTAATGAGGCCCTAAGCAACTAAGTTCATGAGACCTTGTCTCAAAATAAAAAATAAAAAGGGCTGGGGATTTAGTTCAGTGGTAAAGTGCTGCTGAGTTCAATCCCCAGCTCCTGGGGGGGCGGGGGGGGGGGGGGGGGGAGAAAGAGAGAGAGACAGGGGTTTTTCTTGTTTTTGTCCAGAGAGAGACTGGGGTTTTGTCTTGTGTTTTGTCTTCTTGGTTGCAAACAGCATATGTTAATAGTCATGCATTTTTTATATGTAATGCAAAGACACAACTAAACTCTTGGGTGGTGAACATTTACCCCATTTTTTCTATTCATCCAACTGCAAAACTGATGGGATGAGCTCTTAGCTAATAAATGCTCTTTGGTGAAGGGAGAACCTACTCAAAAAAATTCATGGCTTTAGTCTTACCCATCCTTCATGGTGGTTTAATATGATTTTGTTCAGTCTTTATGCCTGTAAAAATCAAATTATGTCAAAATCAAGTTTGCCACATGAAATCTTCTACTGCATCTGTTCCCAAAGTGGTACTCGGCCACACAGCTCTGGAAATATCTGGTCCAGAACCTGACTGAAGCAAAAGTCCTGCCAGCCCCACTTTGGAATTTAAAATGCCAAATTGTCAAAGTCCATTAACTTACTCTGGGTGGGTAAGGAAAGCAGTTTTCAGTGCCCAGTCCTGATTTAATCAACATATCCAGTTTCACAAAAATGTAAGAATGGCCCTGAGTAGCATGGCGCCCTTTCAACCCTGGCACTTTCAGCTTGGGTCAAGATGGGTCTCTGATTATCACAGGTTGCACTTGGGTCAAAGCTCGTTATCCTTTGGCCATAAATTCACACAGAATCATTAAAACCTGTGACCCTGAGAAAAAGGTTATGTTGAATATGCTTGCTGAAATCTTGCTGAGCTAACAAGGGTGCCCATGCCACAGTTCCTAGTTCTACTGTCATCAAAACCCATAAACTGTTTATTTCCTTTTTTTTCCCTTGAACCTATCAAAGTGTGCCCCGTTCCCGTTGAACGTTCAGTGTGCACAGAACGCACCTAGTACATAGCTTTTTCCCAAACAGCATTAAACTGACGTCTGCTGAACGCAGTACAAGGAATGGCAACTCCCTGTCAAGAGATCCAGGAAATATTTACAAGACCTAAGCGAATAAATGGTGCACAAATTGAGGGCAGAATGACTAAGAAATCCGCTCAAGGTCTAGCGAGAGAAGGGCGTCCTCTCCCGACGCTCTCACGTGGTGGTCTCCAGGAGTCTCCCAAAACAGTGCAGGCGTGGGGAGGAGGGCCATGAACTTTGACCCCAGCGCAGCACAAACAAGACGGACCGCGCCCCAGGCGGGCCCGCGGGTAACTAAAGTTGCAAGGTCTTCCGAGTCCGAGGAAGCCCCGCCCCTCCCCGTCCGGCCCCCAGTCGACTCTGCCAATCCTCGGGCCCCATCGACCACTCGGCTTCCCAGGCACTTCCAATCAAATGACTATATCCAGACTCGGCCCGGTGCTCCGCGATCAGGGAAGGTCAGTAGAGAGCCTATCGGAGCCGAGTGAGGGCGTGGTCAGGGGCAGGGGGCGGGCAGACTAAGGAGGTGGGGCGGAGCGCGCTCGGCGCAGTCGGGTGCGATTGGCCACCCCTGGCAGGAGCCGCACCTCGGACAGCAGCAGCGGCGGCCGCGGGAGGGTTGGTGTGGCGCGGGGCGGTGGGGTCCTGTGTGGAGAGTGGGGCGCGACTCCGAGACCGCGGGCGGAGGCTGCGCACAGCCGGATCCGGCACCCATAGACGCGACCCGTGGGTCCGCCAGGGTTCAAGCCGCAGGAGAGCGACTCGGGAACAAGTGTGCGAGAGGAAGCGGCGGTGGCGACGCCGGGCCCGGGGTGGTGACAGCAGGTCTAAGGTGAGAGTCCCCGGGTGCCGAGTGGTGACAACGTGAGCCCAGGCGTGGGGACCATGGGAGGAGTGAGGTCGGGGGGGACCCGACCGAGGGGAGTTCCGGGAGAGGGTTGACAGTGCGGTCTGTGGGGAGAAGACCCCCGGAGGGACCGGGACAGCGGGACGAGCGGGGACGTCGAGAGGGGCCAGGGCAGTGGGGCGAGGGGAGAGGTCCCTTAGAGGGCCTGGGACGACGGGGTAAAGGATGGAGACCCGACGGGGACGGAACAGGAGGGTGAGGAAAGGTGCCCCCGAGAGGGACCGGGACAGCGGGGTGAGGGGAGTGGAGCCCGGAGGGACCGGGACAGCGGGTGAAGGGAGGCGGTCCCCAGAGGAGCAGGACAGAGACGTGAGGGGAGACCCCGGGTGGACCGGGACAGCGGGGCGAGGGACGGGCACCCCTAGAGGTCCAGGACAGTGGGGTGCGGGGTGGGGACCCCCAGAGGGGCCGGAACAGTGCGACGAGCGGAGGGACCCTGAGAGGGACCAGAACAGCCGGGAGAGGGGTTGAAAAGACCCTTTTCAAACCCGAAAAGGGTCCAGAGTGAGAGTATGAGGGAGGGGACCCAAAAGGGACCGGACAGGGGGTCCGAGAGAGGGGACCCCGAGAGGGGCCAGCGCAGAAGTGTGAAGAGGACCCCAGCAAAGCTTAGGATGACGGGGTGAGCGGGGACTCCGCAAGGGGCCCGGACCGAGAGGCGAGGGGCGCGGACCCCCAGAGGGGCCTGGGCGGCGGGAAGAGAGGAGGGGACGGGGCCAGCGGCGGAGCGTGGCACCCAGGGTCGATCTGGCGCGGAGGGGCCTGGGGGTCGAGCCGACCGGGTCGTGATACCCCGGGACAGCGCGTCCTGGAGCCTGGGTCGGGGTCGCTACGTCGGGCGAGTGGGGACCGTAGGCAGCGCCCAGCGGGCTACGGACGCTGCTCCCGGGGTCTGGAATCCGCGATCTTCCTGAGGGAAGAGTCCTGGGGACCCTGCGGAGCCGGGATTATGTAACGAAGCATCTCGGAGCAGAGCGCACCGGCTGGAGGGCAGGCGGACCGCGGTGGGAAGGATGGAGAGTCAGGCGGCCTCGCCTCTGCCCGCCGGCGCCCACTCCTTTCCTAGAGTCGCACGTAGATACCTTGAAAGTGGGGGATTCTTGACCCTAAAGAAAAGGTCCGGTGGAAAGTTGGAGGGGCTTCCTTCAGCCCACCCCAAGAAGTTGGAAGGGAAAGGGATGCTTGCGGAGATCCAGCTTTTGGTTTAATTAAGTTGTTTATTTTGACTCTTGTATTTTCTTGGATTACTATTTGTTTGGGGCGGGGGTGTTTGATTGGGTTTTGTTTTATTTTTTTCTATTTTAGTTCAGCGAAGAGGTAAGAAACTTTTTCGGATTTGGCAGCACATTGGTATCCATGTTTACAATGCAGATTTAAAGGAGCTACATACCAGGTTTGGAATTGGGGTTGTTTAACTTTGATGAGTTGGAGATAGTTGGAAGGTCAAAATAATTAATAAGAGATATTGGATTCTCTAAACTAAATAGTACTTTCCAATTAGATCCCAAAAGCTACCAGGACTGAGGTTTAGGCATAATTCCAGGACAAACTGGAGAGAGAGATAAGCCTATTTAAACCAGACACTGTATGTCCTGGTGGGAGGCAAGCCTGTGTCTATTAAAATGCTGAAACCAATAGTGGGAAGCCATAAGAGGAGGCAATTGAGGGGCAGCCTCCTACTTTGACAGATGTGAAAATTAAACTAATGAGCAGGCTAATTGTTCACAGTAGTTGGGATATGTTAATATTTCCCTAACTACCTTTCAAATGTTCTCTCAAATGCATATGCTATGTTCTAACCAACCATTTTGTATTTGAATTTTTAAAAATCTTTATTTGTGTATTGCTTCTCCTCACTTCTTTTTTTCACTGCTTTCTTTCTTTTTCTTTTCTTTTTTTAAGAAGCAATTTGGAAAATGGTGGCATGAGGTATAGGGGGTGGGGGTTATGTAGCTCAGTTGAAAAGCACTTGCCTGGCAAGTGTGAGGCCCTGGGTTCAATCCCCAGAATGAAAAAGGAGAAGAAAAAGATAATGGACCATGTAATACCATTTCAGTTATTTAGAAATCTTTGTTTCACGTTTAGAATGTGTCTTAATGGAAATTATTTGCCTGTGTTCTGTAATGGACAGCTTCAAGTAAAAGGAAGAAAGGAATGCTGTAGTAGTTCCCAAAAACATAACTTATAGAGCATTTATTTATTTATTTACTTAGTGCTAGGGATCAAACCCAGGGCCTCACTCAAGCTAGGCAAGTGGTCCCAGGCCCTAGATTTTCTATTTAAATCCAAGTCAAAAATTACTGAAGTCATTTTTATAGGGGGGATGAGAAGTAGAGGACAGGCTCTGATTAGGGATTTTATTTGACATTACATGATGCAGTTCTTATGTGGCTGCAGAGAGTGTAGAACTTGATGCAGTTATGAAAATTCCACTAACTCCAAGTCCTCCCCTGAGAAGAAGTTAGACCAACATGAGAAATAAGAGCAGCAAGGACACATTTAAAATATGAGATATACTATAAGATGTTTTGAGTATAATTTTTTACATTAAATTTATTATTCCAGGAAGCTAGGTAGAGTTCAAGTAAAAATGAGGTCAGTTAACTTACAAGGTTATTTGGAGGGGGCACAGATTCATTATGAAGTGCATATAATGTATAAAGTGACCTGTGGAAGGACTGGTGATCTCAGCACCAACAATCCTACAAAGTAATAGAAATGTTTGAGCAGATAAGTCCTTTCACTGTCTTGTTAGCTCATTTTTGACTGGTATAAATGGTCATTTCTGAAGACAAAACATTAAATTTATTTCCTTGTAAGAAAAGAAAGTGCTCTGATACTCCCCTGAGTGATTACTAAAGCAGTCATTTTAACCACATTACGTTATGGTATTGATCCAAGGATGATGAAGAGAGATTCATTGTAGTAGAATTTTTTAGTGATAAGAAGGGCCTATAATAACTTTATTCCCTGGAGGGGGAGGGGATAGGAGGGTAGGAATTCAGTGGGAATTTTTTTTCATTTGTTTCAAAAACTAAAATGACACTCCAAGAAACTATAAGTATGTGAAATCTTTATACTCTGTTCTTTAAATTATTTCCTATCTAAAAATAGGATCACAAGAAGTTGGAGCTTTACATTTCCATATGAATGGTGATGGCAACCACAGAATTTAAGTTCTTTTTGGTTCTTTAAGTGTTCTCAGTCTTAGCTTAGCAGGATGCAAGGACTGCCCAGTAAATACAATAACCCATTTTACACTTTCTTTACCACTTGAGTCCTATACAGTCAAACCATTGTAGTCTCAGAAACTACCTTGATATCTAAATTGGTTTAATGTTTAAGCCAACCTGAATAAACGTTCTCATTGCTTGCCAATATTCATGTTCATTGGTTTTAGTAGTACAGGAGAATGCATGAAAGCTAACTATTGATTCTTTTTTCTACATAGTCAGCTAAAAACCTCTTTCCTTTGTAGTTTTTCCAGTCTTCATTTCTTCCCTCTCCACCCCCTCCAAAATACAGACACAGGAAGGAAACAATGAGGAAAGGGGGGGGTGGTGGAAAGAAAGATTCCATCTAAAAGTGTTTTGTGGCTGGACTTATTTCTTTTCTTTTCTCTTTTAAAAAACATTTATTTTTTAGTTGTAGGTGGACACAATACCTTTATTTTATTTTTATGTGGTGCTGAGGATTGAACCCATTGGCTCACGCATGCTAGGTGAGCACTCTACCTCTGAGCCACAACCCCCACCCAGTGGCTGGACTTCTTTCAATAAGAGATTCCTATCTGTCAGATTGCTTTTTAATTATTATTTTTGAGTTGTGGGATATTATATAATGCATTTTTTTCTTATTGAAGCTTTATAATGTCTTGATATCTTATGTAGTTCTAACTTTTCAATTTCAAAACTGTCTTGGCTTTTATTGGCAATATACATTTTCAATGTTTGTTTTTTGTTTTTTAATTAGTTGTACATTGCAGTAGAATGCCCTTTGACACATTATATACAAATGGAGCACAACTTCTCATTTCTCTGGCTGTACATGATGCAGAGTCACACCAGTAGTGTAGTCACACATGTAAATAGAGTAATAATATTCATCTCCTTCCACTGTCCTTCCCACTTCACACCCACTCCCCTCTGCCCAATCCAGAGTTCCTTTATTCTTCCCCTACACGCCCCACCCCCCCCCACCCCCCCCCCCCCCCCCGCCCCCATTGGCATTATGGATCAGCATCCATTTATCAGAGAAAGCATTCTGGCTTTGGTTTTTGGGATTAGGCTTATTTCACTTAGCATGATATTCTCCAGCTCCATCCATTTACCTGCAAATGCCATAATTCATTCTTCTTTAAGGTTGAGTAATAGTCCATTGTTATACAATGCATTTTAACTTAAAGAAAACAATTTAACAATTGTGACTTGTCTAATTTTCCATTTAATTGGTTGCTTTACTGTTTGTGAGATTTGTTAAAAGCTTGTTCCTGTTTCTTAAGCTCAGTAAAAGAAATAAATGACATTTATTGATCAACTATAATTATCATTTAGTTATGGTTAAGGTAAATTTGTGGATCAAAATGTAATCTAGCTCATTTCTAAGCCATAAGAACCAAATTTAAAAAAGAACTACTAAATGAGTTATAACCAGTAAGAATTAAATCAGTTTTTATTGTTCTGGCTATATGTTGTTAAAGTTACATAAATATAAATGAACCTAAATGTTTTTTTCTGTCCAATCTGAGATTTGTTAGTGATATTAAAGTATAAAGTCTTCATAACATTTTTTTTTTTTTTTTGGTACTGAGAATTGAACTCAGGGCCCTTAACCACTGAGCCACATCCCCAGCCCTATTTTGTATTTTATGTAGAGACAGGGTCTCACTGAGTTGCTTAGCACCTCACTTTTGCTAGAGCCGGCTTTGAACTTGCTATCCTCCTGCCTCAGCCTCCCAAGCCACTGGTATTACAGGCGTGTGCCACTGCACCTGGTACTTATTTCTATTTTACAAGGTAAAATGCTAGTTTTTTGGCAACAGAATCACTTAGAAGCCAATTCATTTGTTACCACAGGCCAGTCTTCCAAGCATTGTCAGCTGTTTCACAAATAGACATTTTTCATCCATAGAGTGAGTGAAAGAGGAAGATGGCTTGGAATAAGCGTTTAACACCTAGTGAAACCTACTGCCTTTCACCAAAGAGGTGTGCACCATGGGGCGTGATTCTAATAGTGGGAATTTACCCGCCGGAGTCAGGTGTTTAGGCCCTTTTACTTCACCTCTGGCCTCATTGAAATGATGGCTAGCAAAACCAACCCCACCTTATGCTTTTTGTTTTAATATTGTAATCAAAGTACTCATTAGAAGAGCTCAATAATTTCGTTCCAGATCAAACTGGGTCTCTAGGCAATAAGTATTATTGTTAGATGTTTCACTTTCTGTCTAATGACACTGGCTTCCGTCCATAGAAATCAAGGGTTATGACAATTCAAACACATTTTATTTACCCATTACAATAGATGGCACTAATCAAGACAGAATACTTTCTTTAATTTTTAGTTGTTGATAGACCGTTATTTTATTTATTTATATGCAGTGCCGAGAATCGAACCCAGTGGTTCACACGTGCCAGGCAAGTGCACTACCACTGAGCCCCAGCCCCCAGAATATTTTCTTAAGTAAACTAGTAACCTCATTAGGCTTGTAAGTAGATGTACTGAACAGAATCATAGTTCATGTCCAATTTTCCATTCTGTTGTGAATATTAGCCTTTATTTTTTGAAGGGTGAATAGATAAATACACAAATACTTTCCAAAACTATATGAATGTGGTTTTAAAATGATCTAGGTTAAGATTTAATAGTAGAGAGATGACATTGCAGTAATATGCTTTCTGTACTTTTATGCCTCCATTGTCTCAGCAAACTCTCTTCAGCCATTCTATCCCAGTCCCCTATTTACGTTGTGTTTGTCATTTACTAGCTTGTGAGCACGTTGAGAACAGAGATGGAAGGGTCTTTTCCACCTTTGTGTCCCCCACACCAGGTATAATGAAGCACAAAATGTGGAGATTGCACAGTCAATGTGAATTGAATGAGTGAATGAATTAATGATCAGCCAAATTAAAAGATGGTATTTTTGTGCACATGATTTCTAATCCTTATTGAGAGCTTATAATTCATCAAAAGGATATTAAGAGACTGGCAATATCTCTGGAATAGAAGAATAAATGTCAGCACTGTATATCTCCCA